>NW_026892585.1:21095000-23495000 GCF_033815535.1 Pezoporus flaviventris
AAAGAACACTTATTTTTCACTGTTGAAGGCTCAAACCTATCAGGTGCCAAGAATTTCCTCTTTAATTATCCAGAGTATTGTTTCTGGCTCCCACCTTCACAAATTTTAATTAAAAATGGGAAAAGGAATAAATGTAGCTTGCAGTTATACACCCTTCAATCATATAAAATTTCACTACAAGAGCAGTAAAGAAAGCAGTATTTCTATATCCATCACAGTCCTTCAGGAATACCATGCATTTATTCAATTATGGACTATCACGTAACAAAACCTGGAGTTGTAACTATTAGGTGGCAAATGTTAATACATCTTTATCAGGCCATATTTCCAGATGGTAAATCATAGAATCATAGAATAGTTAGGGTTGGAAAGGACCTTAAGATCATCAAGTTCCATCCCCCGTGCCATGGGCAGGGACACCTCACACTAAACCATCTCACCCAAGGCTTTGTCCAACCTGTCTTGAACACCACCAGGGATGGAGCATTCACAACCTCCCTGGGCAACCCATTCCAGTGCCTCACCACCCTAACAGGAAAAAATTTCCTCCTTATATCCAATCTAAACTTCCTCTGTTTAAGTTTTAATCCGTTACCCCTTGTCCTGTCACTGCAGTCTCTAATGAAGAGTCCCTCCCCAGCATCCCTATAGGCCCCCTTCAGATACTTGGAAGGCTGCTATGAGGTCTCCATGCAGCCTTCTCTTCTCCAGGCTGAACAGCCCCAACTTTCTCAGCCTGTCTTCATACGGGAGGTGCTCCAGTCCCCTGATCATCCTGGTGGCCCTTCTCTGGACTTGTTCCAACAGTTCCATGTCCTTTTTATGCTGAGGACACCAGAACTGCACACAATACTCCAGGTGAGGTCTCATGAGAGCACAGTAGAGGGGCAGGATCAGCTCCTTTGACCTGCTGGTCACGCTCCTTTTGATGCAGCCCAGGATACGTTTGGCTTTCTGGGCTGCAAGCACACACTGAAGCTGGCTCATGTTCATTTTCTTATCAGCCAACACTCCCAAGTCCTTCTCCGCAGGGCTGCTCTGAATCTCTTCTCTGCCCAACCTGTAGCTGTGCCTGGGATTGCTCCGACCCAGGTGTAGGACCTTGCACTTGGCATGGTTAAACTTCATGAGGTTGGCATCAGCCCACCTCACAAGCGTGTTGAGGTCCCTCTGGATGGCATTCCTTCCCTCCAGCGTATCAACCAAACCACACAGCTTGGTGTCATCAGCAAGCTTTCCTCACCTGGTCCCTAGCACATTAAAGGCCCAATTCAGCAGATCATACTGATGTAAGTAATTCTTAATTTTGTATGCCTTCTCATTGATTTCATCCAAATACTTATTGAAATTCTTATTTATATAAATCTTTCCATTGCCCTCAGTAGCACTAACTGCGGCAGTAAGCGTTTCCAACATCAGTCTTTAAATTATTTGTGGTTTGGGTTGGTTTTTTCATGAACAGATCTCATAAACTGTACTGAGTAAATTAGCAGTTACAGATTTTTTAAAGGATATGTGTTAAATGATTTTTGGCACCAGGATTACTCCTTGTTCTTGATTTTGGATTGTTTTTTTTTGGGGGGTGGGTGGGAAATAGAGCCTATGGACTAGTTTGTCTTCCTACTCTAAAGAGCTTAAAATTTATGTGTAGGAGAAAAAAAAACAAACAAAACAGACCATATGTGTAGAATAAACAAAATTATATAGAGTTACCACAGGCAATATAGAATAGACAAAGAAACAATAAGACTATCTATCTCAATCAAGATGGTAAATCCAATGCAAACACCAGTAGTGGGGCTTATCTCACCCAACTTTAGCTGTATAAAAGTAAGACATTCGGTCTGAGACACCTAGGCTGTTGCCATTGTCCATGGAGAGAGACAGATACATGAAACGGGCCATTCATCCAATATATTTTAGGACATGATGAATCACTTTCTGCATGTGGTTATGTCCATTGACTGCACAAGGCACCTAGGTAGCTAGTCTACATTTAGTGCTTCAATGCTTTTTAGATAGCTAAATTAGGTAAGAGAACCTAATCCAGCTTCCTTGCAGAGGTCAGGGTATACACAAAGGTGGAGGTAAGTTTTGAGAAACCATTTAGTGATGATTAAATTCATTTAGATCATCAGAGCGAGAAACAAGTCATTAAATGTATTTGTTAATGTTGTGTCAGTAGATCTGAGTATATTTTCACACACTATCTCTTTTTCCATCCATTCTTGCTGTTTAATACATATTTTTTGGCTTTTAAAACTGTTTTACTTTTCCTTATTGATGCATAGAAGGGAAGAGAAACTAGGCTCTATAATGAGACACTGAAATCGGTGTGAAGGTGCTACCAAATGTTCAGAGCAGGAAGCTGAAAAATGCTAATTTTGGCCTTAGGCACAGTTTTATAGAAGACAATGAACAACGGTAGGAGAATAACTTCCCCAAATATTTCAAGTGGAAGTGAAAATCAGATAGTAGGAAAATATTCAAAGCTAGAACATACCAGAACTATACAAGACAGACATTATCTCTGACAGGCAACAGTTTTCAGAAATGCCATTCTGATTGGTTTCACAGGTGTCCATGCAGCTAACAAAATAATTATAGGATGTTTGTGAAATTTGTGATCAAAAATAATTCTTGGTCTTTGAGTCCTTGTAGCCATAAGTTTTTTTGAAGACAAGTCCAGATAAACACAGGAAAGGTATGTGAAATCTTTGTTACATTTAGTGGAAGAGAAAGTAATAGCCTAAATTGCATGATGTTTTGCCAGCAGAGATTTATATTTCCATTACTTTGTTTAGTATTTTTGTAGTTTACTTGGTGCAGTTACAAAATCTCTAGAAAGGTAATTTAAAAATAAAAATTAAAGATTTTATATAGTTGAAAGGAAATAGTAATTCATAACTGTTGCTACAATTTGTATTATATAAACAATGATTTAATAATAAAATCACAGTTTATGGGATATTATATAAATAGTTCTCCCATTTACAGCACAGCCATAATGCTATATAATCAGCAAGGAGCCAGTCTTGGAGACTATAGACTCAGCAAGACAGCAGATAAATCAAAGTAAAGAGGACTGCCAAACTTGTACGTGACATTGAAATGATCCTGGGTACCCTTCAGGTCTTTATTTTTGTGTTTGCAGGAGCATCTTGGTATTAAAATGACTCCAATAAATCTTTCTCCTCATGTTGATCCGTTAATATTACTAGTCAAGTATAAGCTTTATGTCAATCAGTAAAATGCTACAGGCACAAGCCTTGGAATTTTTTCCACTTGGACTTTTCCTTCTGTGCTGATAAAAATATAAGACAAAAGTTTGTGAGGCAAAAAATCTTTGGTAGTCTGATGTGTTCTTTATTTAGTGGCACATTGTCCTGGGTTCAGCTGTAGCAGTCATTTTTCTCCATCTTAGTAGCCGGTGCAGTGCTGTGTTTTTGGCTTTAGCCTGAGAACAATGCCGATAACACACCGATGTTATCACACATTCAATTTTTTTCTGGACATGACTTCAAATTAGACACAACAACTGAATCTTATATTCACAGCATTTGTTTATTCTGTGAAAATGTATGGACTGTTATTACAGTTAAGTTTGCCTAAGGTGGTAGTGAAGTGCTTCATTATGAAGTCCTGCTGTCGTTTCAGAACAGTGCTGGCAGAGCTTAGAAAAATTTACTATAATGACCCTTGAAAAAGGGCCCGTTTTCTTGCAGTTTGACTCCAGTCCATGTATTTGTGGCATGGATGGGGAATCTGAAATCCTCCTCCTCCATATTAGCAGTGTTGTAAAACTAATGCAGAGGTCAGACTTTAGAAAAAGGACATTGGTCACTTGTGTATACTATCACCTACAAAAGAAAACAGGAACAATGCAAAGTCTGTTCTTGAAAACATACTCTTTTTAGTTTGGTCAGATAAAAAATACTTGGAAAGAACTAATTTGATAAGCAGCTTTCTGATTTTAGCTCTCCCTCTAGTAGCCTTGGACACATCTGCTCGAAGGGATGGGCTGGAAAATGCCTAGGTCCAAACACAGCTCTGCTAAACACATCTATCTTTGCAAATTGGTGGGTTCAGTTGAGATGCTCAAGGTAGCTTTACATAAAACAGATCAGACATCAGATATAGCCTCTGATCATGCAGAGCTAGTCAGCAGTCCTGGTTTCAGCTGTAACAGTTATTTTTCTCCTTCCTAGTAGCTTATGCGGAGCTGTATTTTCAACTTCAGTCTGAAAACAACACTGATAACACCTATGTTTTAGTTGTTGCACAGTAGAGCTTACTCTGACCAAGCACTTTTCAGTCTCTCACGCTCTGCCAGTGAGGAGGGGCATGAGAAGCCGGGAGGAAGCAGAGACAGGACACCTGACTGAAACTGACCAAAAGGGTATTCCATACCACAGCACATCATGCCCAGTACATAAACTGAGGGGACTTACACAGAAGAGGCCAACTGCTGCTCAGATTGGGCTGGGTATTGGTCAGTGGTTGGCAGAGCAATTGCATTGTTTCATTTCTGTTTATTGTGCATCACTTGTGTTTATTGGGTTTTTTTTCCTTTCACCTTCTAGTGTTATATTCTCTCCCCTCGATATTTCTATTACTATTATTATTGTTGTTATTGTTATTATTATTGTTTTGTTGTTGCTGTTGTTGGTTTTGTTATATTATACTTTAGTTATTAAACTGTTCTTATCTCAACCTGTGGGGTTTCTATTCTTTTGATTCTCCTCCCCATACACCCAGAGGGGAGAAAGAGGGGTGAACAAGTGGCTGCATGGTGCTGAGTTACCAGCTGGTCTTAAACCACGACATCAGCAAAGACTAATTTCACATAGGTTTTTTAGGAGGTTCATGGCTCGTTAACTCATGCATAAGTAATTATAAAGCCATACTTTACTGAGATTCATGAGAAGAAATGAAATACAAGTCTTAACATATGCCAAACGTACTAGTTCCTGCCTACTTATGAATGAAACTGTAGTTAGCTTTGTTCGATTCCTTTTCAGCTGACTCTTAGAGGCTCCCTTAAATCTTTTCTAACTAAATCAGTTTTCTCCTAAATAGGAATGTAGGACTGAGTCGGCTAATTCAGTTCTCTTTTACCATAGGCAACTACATTTTGCAATCTCTCTTGTGGCAAATCAATCTTCAAAATAGTTTGAAAGTTTTGCTCCTTGTCCTCCTAGAAAAAAAAAAAAAATCACACATGATAGCTAAGTTTTGATTTCCCTGCATAAGCAAAGTCCTACTTTTTTTGTGGGGGCTTGTTGCCACAATATCTGATTGCTCTGGAATGCTGTGGGTTAGGTACAAGTGTTCAGAGAAAACATATGTACTCATCAGTTACAATGATAATCATGACAGATTGTTCCCCATATGTGGAATTACTGCATGGTAATCTTGCTATTTACCTAACACATGAAAAATATATCATTTTCTAATGACAAATTTCATTTTATATAATATGTTATTAATCAGAAAGACATGTGAAAGGTTATTTCATTATCTATTTCTTTAGGGATTACTTGCCATCAATTTAATGTGTTGCATTTATTGCTTTAGCATTAATATATTTATTTATATCATTGAAAAACATGGGCTCTACAATACTGGTTGTAACCAAAAGAAATTAAACAGGACAGAATACTTAGCCTATAACTGATTTAATGAAGCTCAGACAATTCTCTATACTTCAGCACTTTACCTCCAGCAGTTTTTTGATTTGCTTTATGTGAGAAAAGGGAAGTATTTATTAGTAAGGCAAAGAAGTCAATTAAACCTTGCAATGCAAATATCAGAATTTACTTATACTTAATTAAACTTTACTGAATAACTTCAATTACAATAATTACTTGCAAAATATTAGTAATATTGAAATATTAGTCAAATATTTTCCTCATTTTTCTTCCTTGACATTTGAATGGGTTTAGACATTAAATATTTATAAAGGAAAGTGTCATGTAGGGGAATAAAATAATAAGATAGAGCAGAAAAATATGCAATCTGGTAAGCAGATGACTCTGTCTTTATCTCAGCGTTTTTTTTAGTCTCGTTTAAGTCCTCAGTTGTCCAGCAAAAAATGTTAAATGGAAATCTCTTAAAATAGGCATTTTCTTAATTTCTCAAGATAGAATCATATGCCTGTAACTTTCCTTACGCAGTACCCTAAACAGCTTGGAGACATATGCAATCTGTTCCAAAACTCATGCAGTCAGTGGAAACATTTCCACTTCAGTGAATTTTGGGAAAGGTACTATCAGAAAAAAGTGAGATGCTATGTCATGTTTTTATACACTAAGTACATGACTCCCCAGGAAAATGGTGGAATCACCATCCCTGAAAGTGCGGATGAGGCTTTCAGTGACATGGTTTAATGGTAGTCTTGGCAGTCCTGGGGCCATGGTTGGGCTTGATGATCTTAAAGGTCTTTTCCAACATGGTTAATTCTGTGATTTTATGACAGTTTTGTAACTTTGTCTAAACTATTTTAACCTCAAGCACAGGCTATGGTACATGATATTCAGTGACCTAAACTTCATTTTGGAGAAAAAACTATGCCGGAGATAGACTTAGAAACCCTTTTCTTCTTTCTTTTTCTTTTTTTTTTTCAGATACTTTGGATGAAAAAAGGAAAATAAACTGAATTTTCATTGCTTTGCAGAACTGCCATGTAAAACTGCTTATCATATGGCAGCGATTTCTCTTCACAGGGATTGAAATATACCATAGTGACATCTAGAAATACATCTGCTTCCACACTGAAAATGTTGATAATGATTAATTGTTAAATATTTGGGGGAAAACCCCACAGAATATAATTGGCATATTATGGTATTTTCCCATATTGATGAAAACAGAAATGTAACTGGTCTATATATTTACCAGTGAGTGTCTTTTAAAGACTAAACCTAGCTTTCTCTATATGCACAAGAATTTGGAGAAGTTTCATCCTTATTAATTTTCTTTTCTTGCATTTAGTGCATGCAGATAGATATATAAAAAAAAGCAACTGTATCAAAAGGTGGTTTCTTTAAGTTTTGGTTAAGTTTCTCAGTTAAACACCTAAATAGTATCAAGGATAATTTTACCACATTACCTAACACAGTGTGCCTTCAGTACAAGAATTTATTGTTTTCTGGATTAATACACACATCTGCTGTAATAAATCATCTTTTGATATTACAGAATGAGATTCTCTGGTGCCATTAATTATCTACTTCAGCCGGAGGCATTTTTGAATGACTTGTAGAGAGATCTGTGACAACAGTGAAGAACTGTATTAATCATATGCAGATATTATTTGCAAGGACCCTGTTAGAAATTCCAAATTGTGTATGTTACACTCCACAAGGACCTGACATGTATTTTTACTTTTAGCCTCCATTTTTATGGCAAACTCCCTGCCAATAACAACAATTCACTGCATGAAACAAAGCCAAATGAACCGTCTCTTTGGGAATGGCTATATCCCATTTGTTACTATTCTATCGAGGCACCTTCACTGGTATTTACTGGTTTAGAAACAGGGCTGGATTTTAGGAAAAATATCTCTCTTGAGCACAGTGATGGCAAGAACTATAGCAGCAGAAAACAAAAGTCATAGTTTATTTGCAGAAGTCTCACAATACTTCACCAGAACTTGTAAATTTGAAAATTTAGGTCTTGATTTTTTTATTTTCTCCTCTCCTTCCCTCACCCCTCCACCCCTATCCCCTCCTCCCCTAGCTGTTAACACTTTAAGGCTATGGAAAACCCCTGTCTTTCACAGTTACGTATCTGACTTTGGCAGGCAGTAGCATGGCCCAGTTCGGCTCTGTGGAGCTATTGTTATCTTACCAGATGCTATTGACACCTGACTATTTATATTCAACAAATTACCAAGCAAATGTATTCAAAAGGCTCTTTGATTTTATTAGTTAAGAAATAATCTTGAAGTTCTCTATGCAGCCTTACTACAATTTATTGGAAGTTTATTTGAATAAGGTCTGATCCTACACTGATTTCTCTGATGGAGAAATAAACAGGTTGTGTTGACAGATGGTATTTCACCTGTATTGCCCTAAGAACTGCATTTATTTCAGGAGGACAACACTGGAACCATCCTCAGAACTGCTTTTTGGCAATGAAAATAGAACAAACAATTAAAATATAACCAAAACAAAACAAAACAGAAAAGCCCCAAGCCCAATCAAACCTCCACAGCCAACCCCAAAACCAATAAAAAACCCTCCACATATATAAAATAACTGTCATAGAAGTTTAATTCTTTTCCATGCGTGCCAATGAAAGAAAAAGAAATAAGGGTCAGAGAGTTCATGAAGCCATCCAGAGTTTCCACTACTGCCGCTACTTTAAGGAGGAAATGGATGCTTGGATGAAAGGTGACCAAACAGTGGTTCTGCCTGGAAGGGTCAGCATTACTAATCACTGCAACTCAGATTGCTTCATGATGCAGGCAGACTGAGTGATACTAGCCTGGGAAAGAAGTCAGACAGGAAGAGTAGGAGTATTTCACACAAGTTGGGTGCTTTTGCATGTCTTTTATCTTGTCCTGTGATCAGCTCTTAAGTGCCTGATATGTATGTGTGGTTTCTTAAACATCCTATTTTGTAGCTAGCCCTAATTCAGTCTTAGCAATGTTTTGTTTGACTGTGATTCACTTTGAACAAAGCCTTTCAGAAAACTCCTCCAAGCAGCTGTTTTGTTATGAGACCTTTTGCTAACAGGCTCAGAATCCCAAAGTCCTTTTATTTAATTATTGAAAAATAATTAGGAACATCCAGTATCTTACTAAGTTGGATATAATGTGGTCTTGAGATGAACACATTACTTGATGTGTCTGAAGATGTTCAACAGTTAAATTTTCACAGAGAAGTTAATTCCTTGGGTAATTCCAAAGCTATAAAATACAGATTCCTTTCTGTCTGTCAACTTTTTTGCTTGATATCACTGAAGCCAAGGGTAAAATTTCTACTTGGCTCTACATGTTACAGCAAAGATCCATGCAATGTTTAGGAGTTTCTCACATATTTCTGTGCATTTGGATAATCCGGCGCTCAAAGATTCTATTCCAACTCTGAATTATTGGGTTTTGTCGCTTCAGCCCAGATCCCTAAGAATACTGGGATTTTCTGAAGGAACGCATTATTTTAGAGTTGTTTGTATTACACTACTAAATGTGTATATTAATCTAACCAAATGTACATACTGATGAATATGTGTCAGAACATAACACAGTAAGTACAGTGGGCGTCACTTAGCGATAAGAAGCAGTATAGGCAATATTTCTCACACAGACCACCAGACAGAGGAAAGAGTCTGTGTAACTTTGTCAAGCTTGTATGAACTACAGGAAATACATGGGTTTAGATTTTCATTAAGAACATTCACAAAAGCACTATTTTAAAAGCTAGAAGGTGTGCATTTCAAAAAAGCAATATGTTGGCATACAGGCATTAGAAATGTCCTTTGAATGCTAAGAAGGTCTTTTCCTAAGAAGGAACAGCATCCTGCAGCTTGTAGTTAACACAGTAACTTCTTAGTTTTGCTTAGCGAGTCCCAGCAAATTATCACCAGGGAGAAAATAAAACTGACTTTTCCTTGCGTTATTGGTTTGGGGTGTTTTTTCATGGAAAACAGACTTTTCAGACCCTATGCAGATTTCTCAAAATTCAGTACAATTATTTTTGGAAAACCAGCAGGATTTTTCCATTGCTTGCAGAAAAGAGGCAAACAAAAGATTGTGTTTTGTTGTTAATATCAACTACTTTGTGGATTTGTAACAACAAAGAATTTATATTCTTACAAAAACATGAGGCACTGAACAAAATCTATGCATTGACAGTCAATCGTATCAATTGCCTTCAATTACACGTATAATCTAGTTAATTTGCCATCTTAATGTAACCATTATGGAGAATTACTGGTGATTCCTCCAGATCAGGTTGAAGGAACTTTTCGTTATTGGATCGAATTTGAAATTCCCCTCATATCCCTCTCCCTTATATGTGAATTTTTGGCTGCCTTGTTTTATTGAAGGAATAGGGCTAGTATTTGAGGGCAAAAGTAATAGCTGCCTGCCTGGAAAAACTCAGACAAGGACCAGATCTTCATCTGGTGTTAATGAATCTAGAGGTTTCGGTTTCATAGAAAAAAGTTATATTAACCAGATGAGGATTTGGCTCGTGGAATTTTGTACATTAAATTGTCGTCCATTTGTTGAAACTTTCCCAAATGTTTCTATCATCCATGAGATCTCCACAATAGCTTCTTCTAGCATGTCTGAATTTGTTTACTCCTTCGGCTTTGGCTTAAGAGAAGGATCTGTAATATATGAGAGACATTACCCATAGATCTAGTAGTATCATGAACTTAAGAATCACCAAAAGCATCATCAGACAACTTTGTCCGTGGGATGGTATCCTCCACTCTTACCAACCTGCACTTAACACGCACACAGGAGGGAAGGAAGAAAATGGATTTGCAGCACCTTTGTTCCTCCTTTTTTAATTTTTTAACTGACTCTGCTGAAGGCTCCCTTATGAAAGCCAGAGCTGCTACAGACTTCCAATGTGTTTTGACTGCAGCAGTTCCCAGCAGATCTCTCATGCAGCCAAAGCGTATGTAGAGCACAGTAGTGCTCCAGCCTGATCCACTTGCCCTATATTCGTAACCCAGGAGGTAGAAGAGATGTTGCAATACCATTAATCTACTCTGGTTCCTCAATGAATCTCTCTGAAAGCAGGTAAAGTCCCCACTACCAATCTTACATGACTTATGCTTCTGAAGTAACCTGAAGACTATGGACCACAGAAGATTCAGTTCACAAAGACTACAGTGATGATGAATAGTAAATGTCAGCAAAGAATCATGGCTCTAACCACCAAACCACTAGGCAGTTATGAAACAACTTCTTTGAAACTTCACCGGTAACTTACAAGCTCAAGATCAAAATTCTCAAGCTGGTGGCACTGGACTGGATGACAGTGACAAACTTAAGGAATTTATCACCATGAGATTATGTGCAGTTATGCACAATTCTCATTCAGATATTGTTTAAAAAAATAGATGGAGTATCAGAATAATTGTAGAAATCAAAAGCAGTTAAGTGTATCTTCTTCCTATTCTCAGATTCTAAAAAGCAGAGGTACCCAGTTTTCAAGGTCCTTACTGATTTCCTGTATTATATATTCTTGATACCTTTCTTAAATAACTTCAGACCCATGTTTTATATGCTTCTGGAGGAACATGGTGAGTCTGCATTATTTCTGTGCAGAGCACAGGATTAGATAGACTTTTCGAGTACTGACATAATAATGCTACAAACAATTTGCAACCCATGCCAAAGCATAATATCACTTAGAGGACGGTGGAGAATATTCTAGATTTCTTCATGCCAAGATAGAGATAATGAATTTTAATCTCATACAAGCAGTGGTTAGAGAAGAAAAATATACTGGCAGTTATGTTTTGGCAAGTAGCACTGAAGAATTAGGAGAAAGAAAGCAAACCACTAATGTCTGGAGAATGGGGAAAAAACAGCCTTCCATCTTCCTACTGAAAAACAGAATAGCCACAGACAGGAGCTCTTTGAGAGGAAGCAGGCATTTTCCTTTAAATGGCAAAAGAAAATAAGCTTCTTGAATAGAACAGACTGGCAAGATGCTGCATTCATGCCTTCCACTGGAGGCTTGTGTCAAACACAACAAAGCTCTTTCCTAGGGACCATTTGTGTGAGTGAAACCAGACTTCCAGAGCAGACATTGAAAAATCTGGTGGTCTACTGCTTTGTAACATTGGCAACAGCAGCAGAGCTGGCCCAGTAGCTCCTACATGAGGGTGGCAAACTGGACCACAGCTGGCTCCTGGAGGGTTCCTCTGCGATCTGCTCTCTGCACAGGGGTCACAGCTCTGTGCTCCTCTCCATCAGCAGTGAGCCTACCTACATCCTCATAGCCTGGATGGCTTAGTAATCAAATAGTGTAATAAAAAGGTTAGAAGCAAAATCAGTATAAATGCCTTCTCATTCTCCTTAAAAATATTATTTTAACTTTGGTTTTGGTATCTCTCACTTAAGGTCCTGTGTGTACAAGTTAGAGGCCCAGATCTCATGGTAAAATCATATGCTTCCCACCTACCTGAGCGGTGAGTTACTTCCCTTTTCATTGCCTCCTTTGGGCACAGTCTTTGAGATACCAAGGCAGATTATTCTCTCTGGAGAGCATCTTGAGCACATCAGTGTTATTCCTCTTTACTGCACCAAAACCACCAGCGGGTATGCAAACCATCTGTGTGGTTATCTGATTGCTATTACCTGCTTTTCCTAGGACTGAGTCCTTGCCCTGTGTGAAGGCAACTGCCTTTCTTCCTCTTAGACCAACTGCTGGGTAGTTCACCCATGATTTTAACTACTGAGAATCAGTCAGGGCTGCTAGTACATTGAAAAGACTGCACATAGCAACTGTTACAGATATATATTTTCTTGAGAGTGCTTTCTGGTGTGTCTTTCAGTGGAAAACATGGCACTAAGATAAATGACAGACTTGGTCAGAAGGGCCAGTTCAAGCCCAAAGGCTCCAGTCACTCTCCAGTCACTGCTTATCCAGACACCAAAGGCACCTACAGCCCACACACACACTGTAGGTGAGCACCTGCAGTTAGACAGTTTGACTCCAGGCCTTGTTGCTCAGCCTGCACACATCTACAACAGCAGCTTCTTCCTCTCCAGCTTTTACCAGTGTTTCTGTTGGACCATAAGGATCTCAAAAAGTTCTTATGGCAGGAATACTATTTTAAAGAGAAAACTGAAGCAAAATATGGATTATGAAAGTATGCAAATGGCCCCTCTTCCACTCCCATCTGCTATACCAGCACCCTGCCTTCTTTGTTTTACCCAAGAAGCACATGGGGATCCAAAAGGAGGTGAGCAGTCCCTTTCCTACAGGGGCTATCCAGAGTGGGGAACATGCATGTTACAGTCTGTGGGAGACTTTCCTCCTCCCCTGGGGAAACACACCTCCTTGCTAACCTTTACTTTGCCTTGTACACAGATGCAACAAAAAAGGCAAGCCAGCCTATCTGCCTAAAACTGCTCTGTCTTCCAGGAGGGCACCTGCGCAGAGGGTGAGGGAAAGGCAAAGGTGGTTTGGCCCTGTTAGTTGAAATGCTGGCTCAGTTCTGGAGACAGCAAATGTTATAGTCTGTGTCTCATTCTGACCACTAAACAATATTGCTTTTGGACAAGTGCTTAAAGCAGCTAGAGTCTTTAACCAAATCTTATTTCTTCCCCAAGTTTCCATCAGACTGGTTTACAACATCTTTTGCTCATTTTGAAGGTTGGGATAAAGCCCTCACTGAAGTCAGCAACCTCAGCGAAGACTGGTGCCATTTGCATGCCTTATTGCCAACAGCAAGCCCTGAGAATCATGAATGAGAGCTCAAGCATCAGAGACTGCCTAAAAAGAAGTTAAAATAATAATAATAAATTTGACATAATAATAATAATAAAAATGACATTTTAAAATAACAAAAAGACGTTCTTTTCATTACATGGCAGATGCTGGAAATTTAGGTTCCATTTTTTTCCACTCCTTTTTCACTGTCTTGCAGCCTGGAAATAGTTTGTAGACATGAAAGCTGAGATCTAAACACTTCTGAGTGCTGGTACATTACAGTTCCTCTATCAAATTTCATGATAAGGCCCTGGAAGTTGGTAATATAATGCAAATGCTGCTTAAGCAGTTATTTTGAATCTGCAAATAAAGTTAAGGAAATTAACAAAGCTTTTCTTACATTTTAAAGTAATTTAAATATTTAACATATATAATGGACCACATTTTAAATGATGCAAGGTCTGACATGATTGTTACAGAGTCTGGAAGTGAAAACATGGTTCATTTCATCCTGACTCTCTTGCCATGTCTGTGTTTACAAGAGACCACTAGATATCCAAACCCTATTTTATGTGCAACACAAAATTGTTTGCCCATAAAAATGTAGTAGCAAAGAATGAGGCAGTTTTAGAAAAGGTAGCTGGTTTCCTCAGTGTTGTAAAGGCAGGAACTGAACCTTTTGCACTTCCTAACCAATGTATTCACATTTACACACACAGAAAAGTTTTCTTTTCCTGCATAATTCTATAACTGAAAACTGCTGTTTCTATTAGAAACAGTATGTCTAGTGCCTAAATTTGATTACATGTTTTTCTCTTCCCTTTATTTCACACCTTCTAAAAGCACAGATTTCCCATCACTACTTAAAATTTGCAATACCACTCCATTCTTTTCAACTATCCTGGAGTCGAAACAATCTCTGGTGAGGGTTAGTCTGAATTAAACAAGCTTCCATTAAGTGGCACTAGCTTCTATTAAATTGCCCTAAGCAGTACTGAATCTTCACGCCTGTTCTAAGACTTGTTAGTTTTAAGAAATTCCCATGAATTTTAAGTGTCCAGTTCTAAATGGTTCCACTGTGGTTTCATTTAGATCTTTGTCACCCTCTAGTGTCGTAACAATGGAAGCCAGAAGCAAAACAGGCACAGCAAGAGTATCTGAAAGCTATCCACACACACCTAGGAATATACCTATAGAAACAGCTAGGATACAGACAACAGATACAGCAAGTGTTGTCATGCAATTGCATGATGCATAACAAAGAATGAAGAGTCACCTGTTGGTGTGGATTAGGATGCTATAATCATCTGTCCCTACTGAGGCCATAGGGACGTAGCTGCAGTCTTTGTGCAGCTGTGTCAGAGCACGGGTTGCCAAGCAGGAGAGACCACGGCACTTCACAAAGTGCCTGCCAAATCTCCCTTTGCCTGTACTTACTGGTGGCTCACAAAACCATTTTTGAAAAGCACACGCTTTTGTGTTTGAAAGGCAGTGTATCACATCCAGCAAACTCCTGCTGGTGGTGTCCAACAGGATATCTCTTGGCTGCCACATACTAAAACTTCTGTCTTTGGCCAAACACATTCCCCTTCCAGCATAGGATAATGCTGTTCAGTCTGTTTTAGGTGAAAGCAAATAAAACACAAGCCCTAACATTTCCTCACAGTTTTCCACAGTTACAAGAATTAAATGTCTGTCTTGATGTGCCTCAACACATCCGCTTGATCTTCAACCTCCTCAAAATCACCTAAACTCTCAGTCTCTCCATCTTCCCATTCCCCATGATCACTACATACATGTTCTATGTGGGCTTTTTTCCACACTGGTATTTTTCACCATTTCTCCTGCCTCTCTTTGTGTTGCAGGGGGATTACTTAGACGCCTTTCTTTTTTCCAAAATACAGCCTCCAATTTTGCCCTCAGAGAGGACTTCCAGGAAGCACATCTGGAGCCTGCACTTGTGAAATGCTATCGGAAGAGCTAAGCCTTGCTTGGTGGGCAAGTAAGGATGGGACATGCACTGGTAGGCCTGGCAGCCAAGAGGATGTTTGACTGCAGTAGGTGAGGAACTAGCCACAGCTGGATGGGCAAAAGAGGAGGAGTGGCAGGCGGGGATGGGAGCTTTGGGAGGGAGAGTTAGGAAGGGACAGGGTAAACACTATATGGAGCAGGAGGCTCCTTCCTGGGGGCCCTGCAGCTGGAGGATGAGTTGAGAAGCTGAAAGGAATGAGAGACTTGCCAGTGGAAAAGAGAGTTGGAGTCAAAAAGGTTTGGACAAAAGGAGCAGAGGGTTTTGTAGTGTTCGCAGGCTTTGGCCACGGGATCTGGAGGAACGGGAAGGTCAGGAGTTTTGGTTAGGAAGCAAAGAAGTTAGCATTTGCATTGTTACCTGGGAGCTCATCTACACAGGCTCTTAGGTCAGAAGAGACATGCACAGGGATGCCTTCAGCAAAACTTCATGTGTGATAGCCCTGCCATACTGCTGTGTCTGGAACGGTTCCAGTGTCTTGTCCACACCATCACACTTTCCTCCCTGAAAACCTTTCTCAAAGTTCATGACAGACTGCCCTAGAAAGAGGGACAGATTCTGCCTTCATCATAGCTAGATCCATTTGATTCTGAGAGCTTGCATGGCAATGAGCATATTTCAATGTGTATTTCATAAAGCTGTGTTAAACCGAGAATAATTATTAATTACAAAGAATAACACTGGTTTCTGTGGGGTAATGGCTCACATTGCAAAACTACACAGAACAGAGCTTACCTAGCAGCATTCGCCACAAAGAAAGTCAAGCCTGAGAGGCACTAGCAGAGCTCTGTAGGGATCTCCACACAGTATATGCCTGCTTAGGACTTTGCCAGCTTCCTGAGTGCTACCCTGTCCTTTTGTAAGCAAACTGAATTCTTCAGTTTAAATATCAGAACAATACAAGGTGAGTCAAAGGCTCACATACAGGGTGTTAATTATCCCAATTGTTCCAACGTGATCATGGGTTGGGTTGGGTGTTTTGGGTTGTTTTTTAAATCTATCTTTAAACGGCACACAGATTTTGTGTTCGTCACTATTTGCCACATTTCATCGTAGAAGTTTTCTACAGCTCAATGCTATAGTTTGTCTAGTACTTTGTGATCCTCCAGGTGAAATTAAAAATTGAAGGAATTTAAAATAAGCACCTGGGAAAATCTGAAAAGTACAGATTATCTCATGCAGTCTAATTTACCACATAAAACTATGTCCCCCTGGTTTAACAAATGGTTGATTAAATAGATCCCATGTTAAAATATGGTTTCCTATATTGAATGAGCACAAGTATATCTTTAGATCTTGATTTCTAGGAGCACAAGCACCATTTAGTTAATCCACATCTGGTATGCAGTTCATATGCTGCATGTTTTACTCAGAGTCATGCCAAAGGTTTAAGCGATCAACAGAAACAGTGTCTGCAAACTGCATATACAAGAACGTGAATTATATTGTACAAGAACAAAAGACTGGACTTTTAAGAGAGCAAAGGCAAAATACAAATAAAATTGACTTATTAAGACTCCAGGGGCTGAGTACCTGATTCACAAAGTTTTGACACACCTGGGGGCTGCTTTGTAGAAGGCAATAGATACTTCACAGGATCAGGCCCACAAAGAAAGAAGTGTCAATGATTTCAAAGTCATAGCTGAAGATCCTGCATTTAGCAATGTGATGAATCTTGGTCCATAAATGGGTTAGAGTTTACCACAGTTTTTTATTGATTCTTCTGTTGTTTACATAGCACTAATTTTAAAATGGTAAACTGATATTTAAAATACAAGGATCAAGAGCAAGAATTTTTGTCTGTAAGCATTTAAGAAAAACATCACCCTATGATGTGTTTCAGGAACATAAAACTTAACTATGACAGAAAACGTATGAGTTTACTATGTGTGAATTGCAGTAAGAGGTGGTGCTGACAGCATCAGCTACAAGTACTTTCGATGATGATACCCTATATTCTGTTGCTGTAACTTAGCAGTACTTTAGCTATTTGCTTTTTTACCACCTAAATTTCACACATTTGAATTTTATACAGTCACATGTGTCTGCTGCAGACACATCACCTTTCCTTCCATCCTTCCTTTGGTTCCTCCCTCCCTCTTCCAAAGCCATGGCCAAATGACATGGGTTTGTGTCTGTTCACAACCTTTTCTCTGAACAGCTGCAGCACTTCTCACCTTGGATAAGTGATCTGAAACTTGTAAGGGAACAATTTCTGTGCAATGGATATGCCATTTCCCATGTTCACTGAAAAGCCTACCAAGCCTGACCAGGGTCTAAGTCTTTGATAAATCTCTTCATCAGGAATCAGTAGCACTTTCCCCATGAAATTCAAAGGACTGCAATACTCTCGGCCAGGAATGACAGAGCTTTTCCTACCTACAGTTGCAGCTTTACGATTTTACAGATCAGGACAAGACCTTGCTTTTCCTAGGGCTTTATCCACCATTTGTTTTTTTCTTTTTATTACAGGTAGAGGATGAAGCTGCCTGGTGCAGACATCGGGTATAAACGGGTGTGAAGTAGACACATGAGGAAACTGCTGGAAAAGAAACTGGTAGAGAAAGGAAGTGGAAGCTTGTGGAAAGAAGAAAAACAGGGTCAAGAATTTATGACAGGGAGAAAGTAGGATTTTGGGGTTAGGGAGGAGAGAAGAAAGAAGGAATGACTAAAAAAAAAGGACTTAGTGACAATATCAGTACTGAGGCTGGCGACCATGATGGGATGTGCCATGAAAATCATGAAAGAAATTATAAATCTCTGGAAAACAATTATTTGCAAGTGCATAGCACTACTTGTTAGTAATTTCCTAACTCTTCAGAATGTACAAGTACTCATCACATTCTCCCAAATTTCTCTGCATCTCCTAAGTCACACATATGCTAGGTCACATATTCAACCCTGGAATTTAAGTAACCATGGACATATTTAAACTTTTTATTTCTGTTTTGTGCTTGAGTTTACCCTTTGGCCAAAGGAAAAGTACACTGGGCCAGGGTCCAGGAACTGTTAGTTCTAGTTTCATATGTGAGTAATGTACGACTTTCTACACTTCATTGTCTTTGTTACTGCGTCCTTTCCTCAGCAACTCAGCCGTGGTACAGCTAATATTATTTTGTTCGTATATCATGTGCAAATAGAACCTCAGGTATGTATTATGGAATTTATGTTACTGCAGTATACAATTACCACTCAAAAAAAGCAGTATGACAATGTATCTTGTTGGAACCAGGCTCTCAAAAAAATATTTCTAAAACTCTTTTTGTCTATGTACATAATGCTTTTAACCTAGAAACAACTCAACAAAACCTCTAGTTTGCAAGCCAATGACATTTTGAACTGTATTTGTAGTTCAAGTGTTTGGCTAAAGCAGGTGAAGGTGAAAAGTCCACACAGCAAGATCCTGAACAGCAAAGAACCAAAGTCAGAAGGCATTTAGTGTCTGGCAAGGCTAGGTCCTAGTGTGTAACTTGGACAACACTGGAAATCAAGGTATCCTGGTTTCCATCCCTCTGCTGTAATAACTAGTTACATCACACTACCCTCTCTTTTGTTTTACTAAGCATCCCCTTATGACTGTTGCCTTAACTAAATTCTGGGTTATGCAAGCAGAGTTGCCAGCTTCAGGTGGCTTTCTACCACCTTTGCACCACAGCCAAATATTCCCCCTCCCCTTCACCAAGCATCACAGTGCTGAGTGAGGCAGACATGATTGTGCTTCTTGGACTTCCAGCTTTCTCCCCACTAGGCATGGAATCAGTGTGTTTAAAACCTAACATGTTTAATATCCCACTACCACTGCCTGAATCATTTCTTTGAGTAGCAGGCTAAGTTTAGAAAAGGACAAGTAAATACATTTATACTGGTTAAATTAAAAAGAGTGGCAGTGCTGTGACAATAACAGCAGGGGAAATCCCAGTTGGTCTTTTGGAACATTTCAGGCTTCCTGCTTCACTGCTTTGGCTGCACCATCCCCCCTTACATAACCCAGCAAGCAGCACTGACACTCCTCTGAGCAGGCATATTGTCAAAAGTATTCGGTCTATTGAACACCCATGATACACAGACTAAAGACTTTTGTGACCCTCCCGCACACAAACTTCAGCTCTAAATGGCAAAGAAGTGTTTGCACTCTTCTCCCTTGAGAAACCCAGATTTACTTTTATGAGGCTATCAATATTAATGTCCATGCAACATTCCAAAAAGCTACTTTTTCATTCCAAACATGAACAATGAAACAACTTTGTAATCAACATCTCCTTGAAACTGTTTCTCACTTCTTGCTCCTCATTCCCCTTTCTCTTTCCCTATTTCTTTGAGGGGTATATATATACATATATGTTTGGCCCTATCTTTTCTTTCTAATGTTTCCCATGTTTCTGAGGCCTTTTTCACATTGGGCTTGCATCAAGTTCCTCTGCAGCATGCAATCCCATAGTTATACAATGTCTTCATAACGCTGAAATTGTCACATACATTCCAGATGTCAAATCCAAATTACTTTGGGTTTTGAAGAAAGGCAGGGGATGAGCAGAACAGACTGAAACATGTGCACTCAAGAAATGGGGATTTGGGAAGGTGCATTCCTTGCAAAGCCATCCACCACCACAGCAATTATTGAGAGCAGCACAGCCCCTCACCAGAGCAGAGTCCCTGCAGGCTCTATTAAACAGGAGGGTCCTTCTCTTCTGAACTACAGGTGGTCCACAGCCAAAAATGTGTTTTTCAGGAAAAGTTCCTACACTTTATCCAAGCACAGTGTGTATTTCACTGGAGATTGATCGATCCATAGTGCTAATGACACGAATTTCTTTTATCTGTCTTCAGTTTTAACTGCAATCATTATTCAGACAATCTTTATTTTAAGGAAGTAAGAGAGCAGAGAAAGCTGTTGACTTTCACACAACACTTTTTAAGGAACCTACAAAATTCAGAAACTATACTAGAATGTTCATCTAATGCTAATCTAATGACTTTCATGTAAATATAGATATCAAACTCAATTTGCTGCAGCTGCTTCACATCATCTGGGAAGTGCAGTTGACAGCCAACTTGTGTCAGCAAGCTGGGGAAGGGCTTTGGTCCAAGCTACACTATGAAGGCATGTCTATGTAGTCAGGTGGAGACAGTTGTGGAATAGCTTAGCTCATTTTCTAAGGTGCAAAATGGAAGATGCATTCAATCCAAAAGCTGTTTGGACATGCTAATGTGGAACTCTGCCCAAGCTAATAAGCTCTGCTCAGAGACAGGTTATTCTTTTAACAGAAATTGGCTTGTCCCCTATTTGGTGAAGTATATATGCTACAGCTTGAAATAACACAGTTCAGCCTTTAATATGAACGTTGGTTGCTAGACAAAGACTGCTCAGAAAGCCAGACTTTCTTTTTCTTTTTTTCATGTTCATTCTTCTGAAGACCCCAGGAAAGTCATCAACTAGCATGGGATATATTATGTTTGCATGGCTGAAATAAAACTGAAGTTAAGAGGCTAAATGTCTTAATGTTTTTTTCTCTTCCAAATCCACAATGTCTTTCACTCTGCAGGAGCAAATGGAAGTAGACAGAGCTACTGCCATTCCATTAGTCAAAAAATTCCCCTTGTAACTATCTAATGTATACATTAATTTTAATTTATCGTGATGATATATGCCACAATACATTTGGGGTTTATAATTTCCTAAATTAAGTATTACAGTTAAATATTTTTTCAATTGAAAGTCTCACTGTAGTTATCATATATATTATTATAAGATCTTAACCTCATAATAACATATCTGTTGTCAGTATATCATGACCTTATAAATGACTTTTCAGGGAATTTGATGATAACACATTTCTATATCCCATTCTACACAGTCTCCAATCCAACAGATTTGCATATAACAAGGTTTATTGCTTCGCTATGGCATTAAGAAAACCAGAAGACCTCTCTGTGTCAGAATAAACCATTTCATATGCCATCCCTCTCTTATTTCTGCTATTGTAACTAAGCTCTTAATTAGCTAGGACTCTCAGCAATAACTTTCGAATCCTTTACCTGCAATTGTTAAAAATCTATAAAAATATAAGTAACCCCCAAGACTTAGCATGGCGTAGTTCTGAAGTAATGCATCTAAAATGGTTTCTGAACTGCACAGAGCTTCACCATCTCCTGCACTGATTGTGTACGCATTTATCTTAATTAGTTTTGCAGCCTGCATCTCATATTGCATAGCACTTTGTTTTCCACAGAAGCTGTTTATCCCACTGAAGAGTAAATGCCATGCAGAGATACATGTCGGGAAACGACTGATGCTTAGGTTGTAGAAGTTGTTTTCACTGCAGAGTTAAATCACAACCTGTACTGCACTAATTCCTCTCGTGCTGTCTTGAACAAAAGCACCTGCATGAAAAATACACAGATTTCACTTTAACTCAAATTAACTCTAGGAAAGACATGACTCTGGTGCTGAAAAGCCTTGAATGCTCCCTGTGTCTGGTGGGACTCCCATGCAAAGAGACAGGTACCATCAGAAATCGGTAAGTCACACATGTGGCCTGCACTTCAGGATGGGAGAAATCCCATGGCAGGACCTGTATTTGTCTGTTGTGTAGAGAGGGAATGTTGTTCTGTCTGTTGGGCATTGGAGCTACCTTAGACTAATCATCCTACTTGCAAATTATAAAACCTAGCTGGGATGCATCCCATCTAGCAGTAATGGTTAACATTTTAGTGAAAAATTCCACTATGTTTTTCTAAGATACAGGCAACTTTTGACTGAGATTTGATTACTATTAAAAAAAAAAAAGAGAGAGATAAAGTTGAAGAGTGCAAGTGATATACTGATTTATTTACCATTTCCTCAGGCCTGTGGATTTAATTCCTCTCTCACAACTGAGCTCCCTAAATGTAGTGACTACCTGTCATAATCAGTAGAAAATTGCATGTGTTTGCACTTGACTCAGGCACAGTTTAGCTGTTTATCTGATGCCTTTTTGCTTCTCTGGGCTTTTTAAACTCTTATGTAGAGCAGGAGCTGCTAATCCTGTGAGCCACTGTCTACACAGTGGCTACTGCTCCATGGCAACTAAGCCTGAAAAGGTATTCCCTTCTCTGGATTTTCAACCTACCATCCACAAATGGCTGGTTCTTACACTGTGAGAGAAATGGAAGAATCATATTCATTCGTTCCATGCCACTAATGATTTCATAACCTCTGTTATATCCCAAACAGTTACTTATTATACAAGTTAAAGTGTCCCTCGTCCATTAAGTTTCATCTTGTGTGGAAGCCATTCCTTATTTTTGGTCACACATATTGTAATCATTACCATCTTTCCTAGCTCTACAGTATGATTTTTTATAAGTACAACCAGAATCATTTTCATAGAGTCATAGAAAGAGAACAAAGAGATCAATCCGTAACTGTGAACAATATGGTGAAATAACCCACTACTTTTGGACCACAATGCACAGGGTTCAAAATGTGGGCCAAATTTATAACTCTGAATCTACAAATTGCATCATAGTTATAATTACATCGTGGTTTCTGTTTTGCTTGCCCTTTTCTTCTCCTAATACTTTGGGGTTTTGTTTGTTTGACATGGCTGAATACAAATCTCACATTTGCATACAGTATCTCTCCAAGAACTCAGATGCCTACTTCTGTAGTTGTTATATCTTACTTAGAGCTGAACTTGTATAATTACAATGAGGCTTTTTTTGTTTGCATTTAACATTTAATTTCCTCCACCATGTATTGATGAATTGCTCTGTGTTGACAGAACATTCTGCATCCCATCACAGCTGGCTCTTGGTTTTTATCATCTGCCGATCTTCACCATTAACTTTTTTCCAAAACATTTAAAATATAAAGTAGCACAGGAGTGAGGATAACAGCTTGAAGAACACCTATGAGTAGACCACTGCCACTGTGAAAATGGAATGCAACCCTTTCATTCTGTATCCTGATTTCTGAAATTTTCCTTTCAATGACATATGAACACCTGAGAAAACATGCTTCAACACATGCTTGCTTTTTTCAGCAGTGAAGGATCTTGCTGAAAGCTTTTGGAAATCCATCTATAATGTATCACCCAAATCATTCTCATTCATCTGCATGCTGATTCCTTCAGTGAACTCTGATCATTTCCACCTTTCCATTTTTATGCCAGGACTAGCTATAAGTCTGCCTATTTTTCATCACGGCTGGTATCAGCTTGCTGGGTGCAGGGGTGAAGCTTATTTATCTATAACTCCTGAGGTCCTCCTGAATTTAAAAACAACAGGAATGTCACATTTGCCACATTCCATTCCTTTGGAAGAGAGGTCAACCTACATGTTGAGTTACATCACATTTAATAATTTGTCACATATATCAGACTTCCTTTAGAAGTGTTTTGAAAACCTGATCTAAACTAGGTGATTTGTTACTATTTGGTTCTATCTCAACCTGAAATTTCTTCTCTGACACTTCAATTTCAGATAATTTCTTTGACTTGGCCCCATAGAAAAGGTTCTGCTGTGAAAACCTGCTCAAGCTTGTCCATCGAGAACATTAATGTGAAAAATTCATTTAGCATTTCTGCTCTGGGCTTATCTTCTTTAAAGGCTCCTTTTATATCCCAAACATTATAGAATGCCTATAAACTGTCTGGCACAATTCATGCTTCTGATGTGTTTAGAGAAGGTTTTATTGTTCATTCTTATGCTTATCACAAGTTATTCCTCAAAATATTTTTGGCCCACTTTATAAAGCGTTTATATTAAATGTGGAAGAGTTTATGTTCTTTACTGTTTTCCTCATTTCAACAAAATTTCCACTTCTTGAAGGCTGACTGTTGTTTCTAACAGATGCTTTCACATTTCTGTTTAATCATGCCAGCTCTCTGTGTGCATGTGGTCCTTTTAAAGTCTTTTGATAAGTAGTAAATGTTTGCTGTTAGTCTTTGGTATAGCATCTTTAAACAATCTGCGTGCCACCTGCAAACTTTTTACTCCTTTGGCTGTTCCTTTTAATTCCTCCTTAATAGGCACGATTTGCATATTTCAGTAATACATAATACCCTAATAATACACAGGAGATACTTCTGCTTTGATACTGTCTTTTGGTTCCCAGGCAAATCCTCATAACATAGGAACTTCTTTTTAATTATGAGTTCCAATAACATCTGTGCATTGTTAGTTTCTCCCAGAATCCTGCATTGTTACTTGGGGAATTTGACCAGCTTGTCAATGAAACAAGAATCAATCAGACCTCAGAAAAGATATCACAGATAGCTCAGAAAAGATAGAAAAGATAGCAAAAAATAAATCACCTAGTCTGAAGGGTTACTGAGTAGGTCAGCAGAACAAAGACTGATGGGATCATACTCCTACCGCTGGGTTTGCACTTAAGGTTTGCACAGTCAGCTGCAACACTTTTTGTGAATATGAGATTCAGTGGTGCAGACGGGTGTGATTTAGAGAAGTTCATTTTGAAAGTAGGACTGGTTACAGCAAATAAATTAAAAGAACGTGAAATCAGGCCGGACCACAGAGATTTAACTATCACAGAATTGCATAGTGAAGTCTCCTGGATTTGCTAAGCAAAAGGAATTCATTTCAGTCCATCAGCTCTTACTCTTCTGCTGAAAGTGAGTTACATCCAGATTCCAAGACAGTATTTTGTCTTCCAAAAAAATTTCAAGAGCAGTAAAATTAATAACTGATTATACAGGAAGAGAAATGTTCACTAGAAGAAAACTCCATGTATACTTGGGAAATAAAGATTGTTTCTGCAGCGCACAAGTGCCCAAACCATGAAAATGGATGTTTTTTATCATGCTTGCCATGGGCTCCCAAACATTTTCGTTTCTCTCTCCTACAGTGCCATCTGGTGGTTCTTTTTCCAAAAAGGTGAGTCTAATAAAGCTGATTTTAGCAGCACTCATGATACGAAGGATTCTAACTTTCAGCTCTGTCTTGCACAAGCTGACCGTGACTACGTTTCCTGGGTAATTTGGTTGCTGTTGCTATAGACATAGATGTTTGTAACTTTAGTGTACATTTCATCTTACTTTACCTATGTTCATTTTCTAAAGCCTCAATTCCTGTGGCTTTGTATTTAGACACATGCAATTACTACATTAAATAATTAAATGACTAATTCAATAATTACTACAATAAGTAAATACTATATAAACAAGTCCATTCTCCTAATTATTTAGGAGAACATGTGAAACCTTTTTTTTTCCTGGTAGTTCCTAAAAATATATTTTTTTTCCATCCTACTAAAAAAAAAGTTGCATATTTTAATTTCTAGGAGGAAATCCTGGCCATGATGAAACTTGCAGGAAAAACGCAATTGGCTTTTGGGGAAAAAAAAGCATGCTCATAAAGTTTTTTTATCCTTCTAGTGGAAACAGGAAAGTAAGCGTTTGTCTTTCATGCTGGGGTGGGGGGAGAACGTATTACATCTCCAAGAGCAACTTACACCTGCCATCTTGTGTCTGGCTGACTGTCACTCCAGATGTACAGCAGCAATCAAGAAGAGAGCTTGAAGAAGTCTCAAGAGACCTATAAAGTCAACAAAATGGCTTATGACCTCTTTTTTGTTCAATATTTCATGATGTATAAAAAACCCCAAAGCACTGAGGTTTTCCATTTGATTTTCCATTTAAAAGACAGATCTTTTAAGAGTGTAAGGTTTATCACATCAGAGAAATGGGAAAAGTGTAATTCAGTTGAGATGTTTTTTCAGCTCAGGCTGTTTTCAGCTATTTAGTTTGTTACTTTATTTTTGTGCCGCAAATTCCCATATCTGGAAGGGGAAGTTCGATATCCCCATCTTTCTTGAAAAGAATAGTGAACACACTCACCTCAGATCTCCAAGTAATCCAGATGTGAAAATAAAACAAAAGAAGCCTTGAAATTGCTGGTATTCAATGTAAATAATGAGGTAGGTGAGAGCATACAAATAAAATGATACTGTTTAATTCAACGCCTTTGTTTTTTCAGTGCAAGTCTGAGTGGTCAGGCTAATCACATGTCGCTTTACCATTCTCACATTTAGGGTCCCTGTTTTATTATTAGTCAAAATGCTGCAGGGTAATAAAGGGCTTGCATAGCCTCAGCCTAAATCAATTTTTGTTTTGGATTAGGAATTACCCAGGAGGCTAACCTGCCTCATTCTCTTTCTCGTTTAATTCCTTTCGCTTCTATTGCATTCAACATACACTCTGAACTGGATGCTCTGCTTCTGCCTCTTATATTCCTAACACTTTTGTATTCCTGATCCTTTTGTGGGAACTGCTCTGTGTGTCTCTTCTGCCTAATTTAACCATAGTTTATATGGCTATAAGATAAAGATATTTTATACCTCACTAGCCAAGTGTAAACTATTGCAGTAAATCGTGTTATTTTCACAACTTTGGTAACAAGTGCTAGCTGGCATTATAAGTGTGAAAGTAACACTTTTATTTCCACATTCCTGCTTTCATCATTCACATTTATTTCTTCAGGGGAAGAATGATACTTGATGTCACATTGAGAAGTGTCTCTCTACTATATTTAATTCTTGGGCTGGGAAAAAATATTGCCTAAATATGAAAGGTCACAATTAAACTCTGCTGTATAAATGTGCTACTCCCAATTTCTCTGTTTTATTAAACCTTAACACCATCTGACTGTAACAGAACACTGTCCTGAGGCCACAGGAAACATTTTCTCAAGCACTGCTTGAATCTGTTTTCTTTGGTTTTCCTCAGTTGTTTTTTGAGCTGCTGCAGTAACCAGGAGAGGAGCTGTTGTGCTTGTACTTAGCTCTCACTTGCATTAAGGCTATGTTCTAGTTCTGTAATGATTTAGGTGGAAGTTGTGTAATTGCTACCCACACGTAGACCTAGCTGTTTCCAGGCCAGAGAGGTATCTTTGAGTAAACAAAACTCAAACTGCAGATTCTAATAATGGAAGGAAACAGATGAGACACTGTGCAAAGAAAAGCAATTATTTTTTTAACAGTTTTCTTCCACATTCGTGATACAGTTTCTCCAGCAAAGATCTGCTCCATTTATTCTAGCACAATAGGGACAAATCATTTTTGTTTTCTCTAGAACTGCTTCCCCCAACATCGATGAGCTTTTTATTCCCTGTTTGTTGTCCTAGGCCTTTTTTTTTTTCCCTACCAGAAATCCAGAGCTGATCAAATATTCCCTCACTTTTGGGATGTTCCAGTATTGCTCAGCACGAAAGTTCTGCATATACTTCTGGGAATATCTGAAAATGAATAAATGGTGCCAATGGGATTTGTTTCAGTGGAATACGTAGTAGAGAATCTGTAGTCAGAGGATAAATAGAATGCAGAGTATTGTCTCAAAACTGTTTTTTTTTTCTTGAAATACTCTTTTAAGGTTCAAACTTTGCTACATACATATTACTAAGAAAAGTATTTTCTTACCTAAATTTTGGGAAAACTATTAATTTAATTAATATCCTTCCATTGTTATATTTCAAACAGTATGCTTTGTCTTTCAAAGGCCCCACAGCTTTGTTCTCCAAACACAACGAGAAAGCAGTGACTAAAAAGCTATCAGACTGAAGCACAGTGAATGCAGCATATTTGTGGGGTGCTTGGAGACAAATGAGATTTTGGCGTAGTGGTGACTCACTTAATCGCACAGCTATCTCAAGATAATGTGATAGTATTAACATAAGTAACTATGTGCTGCAATTATTCCTCTCAGAGTGTTATATGCTCGCATTTATAACAGTATTCACTGCTTCCAGCTCATAAAACAAATCCTGAAAGTATTCTCGTAGAGATTAGTTTGTAAGTATTCTGAATAAGCTATTAGATTTTGTGTGTATATGGCACCATTAGCTGCCTCTACCCAGAGTAAGTGG
This sequence comes from Pezoporus flaviventris, assembly GCF_033815535.1. Taxonomy (NCBI): domain Eukaryota; kingdom Metazoa; phylum Chordata; class Aves; order Psittaciformes; family Psittacidae; genus Pezoporus; species Pezoporus flaviventris. Next base: position 21,123,297 of record NW_026892585.1, read on the forward strand.
CACCAGATCTGGCAATTACTCACAGAGGCAGGAGTGGGCAGTTTGATGCTCAGAGCTATGGCAAGAAAATGGGTGAAAGAAATTACTGTCTGCAATGAGGTTTGCTAAATTCTAATTTTCTACTGATATTATTTCTGATCCCAAAATTGCCAAGGGTCCATGAAAATAGACACAGTCAGAGCATCCCAAGTAAACAATTTCTAAGCCAAAGAGGTAGGCAAAGGACACTGGAAGATAATTTATTAGAAAACTGATCACAGTTGGTGTCAGCCTTATTTTGATAACATGTGCTTTCAAGTAATGTTTTTTAAACTCTGCTCATTTACCTCCTGAGTTATGGTAGGCCCTAAACCAGGTCTTCACTTTTCCAAAATGCCATATGAATGGTGATGTTACAAATTTAAACAAGCAGTCATATGTAAATCAGAGTTAATAGAGAATCCCCTTTGGTAGTCGGACATACATTATTCAGCTCTGGGTACCTTCTTTTCCCCTGCAGGCTGCAGCCATGATTAAGATGTTACTTTAAAATAAATGTCTCCATAGAGACAAAGATGGATTTAATACGTAATAGATTCTCCCCCACCATGCTATTAAGCAAGAAAGTTACCTCAGCTTGAAGATCTCATTACATCTCACCAAAGACTTCAGATACTGCTCTGTAATCTCAGAGATATCGTGAGGCCAAAATAGATTAAAGCACAGAATCTCTTTAAAGAATATTTTCTATTGTTTTTAAATACAAAGATGTAAGATTTCCTGTGAAGACAGCTGCCAGCATACATGAATGCCAATTGTTAGTGTTTTTCTATTATTTTTATTAACTCGCCTGGCGTGGTGTAAAGCCTGCAAGGCCGTTATATATAGTCCTGTTCAACATCAACTTTGCAACTGATTTTATTAAGGAGGTTATTGTTGTTCACTAATCACAGAATCACAAAGTCATTAGGGTTGGAAGGGACCTCTAGAGATCATCCAGTCCAAGCCCCACTAATAAGAAAGGGCCACCCAGAGCAGGTTACACAGGAACGTGCCCAGGTGGGTGTTGAATGTCTCCAGAGAGGGAGACTCCACAACCACCCTGGACAGCCTGTTCCAGGGCTCCGTCACCCTCAGGGTAAAGAAGTTCTTCCTCATGTTGAGGTGAAACTTCCTGTGGTTTAGTTTATGGCCATTGCTCCTCATCCTGTCACTAGACACACTGAAGAGTCTGGATCCATCCTCCTGGCACCCACCTTTGAGATTTCTGTGCTTTAATGTGGTCCCCTCTTCTCCAGATAAGCCCACCTGCTGCAGTCTCTCCTCACAGGAGAGATGCCTCAGACTCCTAATCATCCTTGTGGACCTCCGCTGGACTCTCTCCAGTACCTACTTCTCTTTCTTGTACTGAGGAGCTCAGCACACGTACCTACCATGGACACTGTTGAGACTGAGGCAGCTTGGACTCTAGAAGCCCACAAAGGAGGGCTCCAGCTCAGTGTACACCCTCCAACATCCAGATCAGTAACAGATACGATGCTTTGACGGCTTTCGATATCCACAAGCAAGGCTCACAGGCATTAGTCAAAAAGTTTAAGCTAATGATGAAACACAGCTCAGTCATTTATATTGCAAGTGATGTTGCAGAGGCCCATTAGCAGTCCCAAAGAAGCCCCTCCCCGCACCCCACCCCCCCCCAAACGAGTGGGAAACTCAGACTAACGTAGCCATCATACAATTAACAGGCAGCTTACATAACATGACTGAAAGATGAGCAGTGCATGAGATCAGAACAAATGGTCTGTAGGACAATATGGGGCAGCTGTGTGGAAGTAATCCAGGGGCTCTGGGCTGAAGCAGACTGTGAGATCTGACAGAGAAATATGGATGAAACAAAAGGTAGATGTGATCCATAGGGTTTACAGAGCTCTCTGGGGAACTGCGGTGACTATACATAGACATTTAAATATGAATATAGTCTTTATTCATTTTGTTCAGCTGTAAAACAAGAGTACGTCTAGAAATAAATGCATATTGCTATTATAAATTTTTCCGACTCACACATTCTCTACCATGGCTGGGGAGAAAACAGATCAATAACCTTAAGTACTAATTTCCGGACCTATAACTACATGGTCCTTTCAGGGCAGTAAAAAATACAACCAGGATTCTTGCACATTACCTAGAAATAGTTTGCACTAGTTTGATGCCTCCCATAAACCATAGGTTCTGTTTCTAACTACAAAAAAGGAACTCTACATGTTGGAAGTAATGTGATTGACCAGCAATACCCTAATTCTCATCACACTTTTTTTTTTTGCTGCAAATATTGCTAAAGAAAGAAGAAATCAAGTGGTCTTTATCTGAAAGTATATTAAATACAAAATCTTCCATGTGTCAAAATCGCTACCACCACCAGCAGCCCAACTGGATTCCTTCTGCTCCCAGAGGAAGTTCAGAATTAGGATGAATTAAATCCTTTCCATGCCATTATACCACTTCTGCTTGCTGGAGAATGTGGGAGGAAAACTGTTAATGCTGAGGCCAATTTGTTGTTAATGTCATCTATTTGCATGCTTAATTAATGTAAATGACTAGCAGCTACAGAAGTTTTAGACAATGACAACATTTATGCTCCAGTTTTTCTAAGCTAAAACCTCCAGAAGAAAAACAGCCAGTTTACATTTTCCATATATCACTGATAGCAATTTCCAGTTTTTCTTAATTTATTCTACTTTGGGAATTAGGGGCCAGGCAATAATTACTGAAACAGGGAAAAAGAGATTATAATGAGGCTTAGAACTGGGCAGATGAGAATTACAACAGGAAACAGCCCTTGTTCCCATAGAGGAAAGCAACGAGTGCCCAGGCTAGTTCTGGGCATGTCCTGGAAAACAATATTGTACTGTGCAAACAATATGATGTGAAAGAATTTCATAGTACTAAAACTCCGAGACACAGAGCTGATAATGGAAGTCGTGAGAGGGCTTTGCAAAACAAGCTCAGTGTGAGCACTGAGAGAATGAAGCCTGCAATGATTAGACTTCTGAATAATCAGGCAAACAGCCCGCATTGTAACAAGCGCTGTTTATGGAGCTGAAGCAAACACAAGACAAGTTTGATTCACATGCCTCAGTAAGCGCAAAAACACTTGTAACAAGGAGCCTTGCAAACTGAGCAATTAGGGTTATGGAAACAGCCTCTGCCCAACCAAGATTGCAAGCTCTGGGAGAGGTGGGAAGCACTCAGCCAAGCTGGGATGCCCCAGAGGGGCCAGCTCTCAGCTCCCAGATAGGCAACAATGGTAAAACCAGCCGCCAACTGGGGCTGTGTTCCATATACAGCTGCATCAGTAAAACATTGCCAAAAAATATCTGAGCAGAATTACATAAAAATCTAGCAGAAGAAAGCCCTACATAAAGCAGCTCTAGACATTCCAGAATGTCTAAAACTGTTGCAAAAGGTATAATTTTGGTAAATGGCACTTTATTGGCTTTATTACTTAAATGTAATATAAACAGTTCCAGCTGCAGCAGCTGAGGCACAGGTTTCTGCTTGCAGCAAATGTGAATGAATAGCATTACATGGATCTAGAAGTATGTGTGTCATGTTGATTTCCTCACAGATATATTTGCTCTACATAAAAACAGTGGTCTACTACAGTGTGTCACAGACTCTTTTGTGTTTTCTTAGGAACAAAACTCTCATCAGCGCAGCCTCATGAAGGGTTTGTTTTATGGTCAGCCATCTATGTGAGGCCAACTGCCATTGACTAACAAGGCTGTAGCTGTGAAGGTACAATCAAGGTACAGCTGTTAAAACTTCTCCCACTTCCCAGGCATGCTCCCAATGGCTGGGACTCTCTGAAGCCTCCCAGGATTTTCTGTCACAATTTGGGCTAGCTGCAATTACTACCACTGTTCTCTGAAGGAGAAGCTCACCCTATTCCTACTACGGTTCACCAGGGCTTTGTGTGTCCTGTAATGGAGCACATGTATGAGTAGGATTGACCACCTGTCAGAGCTGACAGCTTTCTTATCCAGAAATGCATCCCACTCCAGGGTCCAGCTGAAGGTGACCCTTTAACCACTACTGCTTTAATATTCAACTGCAACTTCCATGGTTGACCACAGCAAAAAGTTCCTTTTCTAGGGTATGGACTTTGAGGGGGCAGCAAATGATGTGGGATCCTCTTTCAGCATCAATTTTTTTGGATCCCCTGCTTTTTCATCCTTTCACAGAAGAAACTATAGCAGTACATTAAATACACCAGAGAAGCTTCAGCAAAATTAAATTCATTGGCTTAAAATACATGTACCTTTTAGTTTGCACCTTGTCCACGCTGTAGTAATGTTGATTTGGTGCACAGTGTCAGCTTCTTTTACTACCAGTTCCTTCTTTTTCTGAAGCCCCAGCAGGCCTGACATCTTCAGATCAGTTTGCAGCTTGTTTCTGACCTCCTTAATCTTTCTGGTTTGGTGTCTTGTTTGAATTTGGCTGTATTAGAAATCATACAACACAGGATTATATGAACAGAAAGATACAGAGCAGAGAGGTGCCTGCTCTTTTTTCCTTACTTTAACACCACTAAGTCTAAATGGACTTGGAAATACAAAATGAATACGAATTGCAGTTAGCCGGAAGAATCATAACCAGTGTTTTGCTTCATCTTTGTGAAAGCAGCAGTGCTACAGGTCTCATGAAGGTGCTTTGCTGAGCACCAAGCGATCTGTTGAGCTAATAAAATGGATCATTGCATGTCAGACGCTGCAGACCTCATTTCCATGAACTTGTTGTGTGGCCTACCCATACTTGTTTGCCACTTAGGAATGCTACTGAATTTCGATAATTGCTCATGAAATGCAACTAAACATTCTAAATACATCCAAACCAAATAAAACTGGTTTACTATTTATACACTTCCATTCTGTGTCATTTTTCCATCTTTCTGTACTACATTTCTGTGCTAGTCAAGACATGTGTTTCCTGAAAATCATCACACTTTATGACTCCTGCTTCTTCTGTGTATAATTACGCAAGAATTTAAAGACAAGTTTGCAAACCTACAAACCTTCTTTTGAGTTCCAAAACTTTTTCTCTTTCTCCAACTCTATTGTTTTATTGTAAGAAAAGAATTAATCCCTACCTGCAAACTTTGTCATTTCAAGAATTCTAAGCCATTTTAAGTATGTACTTACGTGCAAAACTTTTAACATACAGTTCTTAACTAGAAGACTTTTAGGAACTGTCAAGTGAAAAGCAGAACGGTTAGCTAATGCCTCTGAACTGTTAATGCTATTAAACTTCAAGGACACTTTTTTCCTACATTAAGCATCATTCAAAAGTATATTAAAAAAAATCAGTTCCTCACTGTTTAATGCATGTAAACTGTGTAAGATTAATGCTAATTTACAAAAATTACATTGCCAGAAGATGGCACCTGCTATACGCATTTGATGCTGCTGAAACTAAGATGTGCAGGCTGATCTAGAGCAGAGTGATTCTGATAAATTGATTTTGCCCACTCTATGTCCCATGGTCTACAGACTGGAGCATATATTTGTTACATAATGACATTCAATGTCTTCATTAAAAGCAGAATTTAGACTCAATTTCAAGTACTAGCACAAGAAAATCACTGTTTGCTGCACCATGTGTATTACAGAACTACCATTTCATCTAACCGATGTTTATTTAGAATTGCCATGGCCTCACTTAAACTTTTACGTTTGCAGCCTCTTTCCCACAAATTGGAATGTGTGTTTGCTTTCAACACTGAAAAACTTCCACAGGAAAGTATTTTATTTAAAACTGAAACTTGGAATTCTTAAATATTAGGCTTTTGCCTCTTTCTTTTTTGTTCTCTTTCTGCACATTCTACAAGACAGTGATCTCTAGTTTGTCCCTTCTCTATACCATTTTGAAGCATTTTTTGATCCATAGCAGTCAGAGCGACAAAAAACCTGGGCACTATCGGTTTTCTCTCAATAACACTAAAGGAAGAAGTGGGGAGTTCTTTAGAATGATCCTTCTGTGGGTACCTCATGTCCATAGATCAGATTCAATTATCCCTGCAGGCTGGTAGTGATCACTGAAATTTGTAAAATACATTTCCATTTGGCACCCATTTTTAACAATTGTTAGGGTATCCTTAAACTTTGGGACTGAAGCTTTCGTTGTAAAGTAGGGTGAGCTGCCCATGTCTGGAGAGCTCTGGGTTAGAAGTGGGGCAGAGTTTCCAGGATGTCAGCGCCTGTGAAATTGGAAGTGCAGCTACAAGAATTAATGGTGTCCCTGTCTGCTTGCATGTGTCCTGCATACTGGTAAGAGCTTTCAGTAAAATGAGCAGGTCAGGAGGCTTTGGAAAATACGATTCTTGCTAAGTGCTGTCAGGGGGGGAAAGAGAAGCGAGCCCTAAGTCAGACCTTTGGGGATACCTTGAGATCTGTGAGGCTTTTCTTGCAGTGATCCAAATGCTTGAATGACTAAGTCTGTTATTTACTTTCTGGGAATAGACACTGTGCATACATAATGTTTTCTAATCTGATCTTTTCTAAATATAAGTGTTTCATACATTGTTATATTTGGAGCAAAGATAACAAAGTCCTGGTGAGCAGCAAGAAAGGTTTTAGGGACCTGTTTGGCATGATTTAAATGACATGCCATAATGTGTAAGGTCTGGAAGGACCTGTTAAACCAAAGGCTCTGGAATACAGGCAAGGCAAACCATCTTTGCCAGCTGCAAATTCTTTAAAATGAGAGGAAGCAACAGGAAATGCTTCTTCACTGTTTCCTTCTGTTGCCCTCCAAAATAGTAACTCCGTCTTCCCACTTCCAAACTGTTGCTCTCCCAGCTGGGGGCTAGATTTTGCCCTTTAAACTACTGCTACCTTCAGGACTCTGAAATCTCTCACTGTATTTTTGATTTCTGTCTACACTGAAAGAATTGATGTGACCTCTTAGATTTGCTGCTTTTTTTTCACTACTGTTGTAAAAGTTTTCATAGGTTCAGAATTAGTATCTTGTGTTATTTTTATTCAAATAGTAATTCATTCATTTTAAGCGGCTACTTCTGGATGCTGGCTTTTTTTCACCGTATTAGGACAATGGCTTCAATGTAAAAAATCCTCAGGGTTTTTTTAATGCAAGGAAAATCTATGAACTAACAATAAAAAGAGTTTTCATTAAAATCCATGTAGATTAAAAGACTAAAATATTCAAATTAGTAGACAAGGCAATCTTCCTAGGGAGAAAACAACAAGGTAAACAGATGCTGTCAAGGTAAATTGATTTTCTCAGCAGCACACAAATATGAGAAAATATTGCAGATTTAATTTTGACAATGTGCTGAAAATAAATTAGCTCTGAATGTCAAATGATGGACATACTTCTGACAACACTGAATCATTTTTAAGCACTTCACAAAAACATCTGATGGGTTTAGACACAGGATGAGAAGGGTATAGAACATTAATCAGTGCAGTTTAACAGTTAGGAAGGTCTCACATGTAATTCCTACCTGACACTGACCAAGATCACACAGCCAATTAGCAATAAGGCCAGAACAATAGTTCAGCCATTTTGATTTCCTGTCCTCCAAGTTATTTGTTAAATCACAGTTACCTCTCAGACTAATGGCATTTTGTTTGAACCTTATATTTACATGGCTTCAAGCATCTTTTTACAGTATCTATAGATAGTACCTGTCAGTTATTTCCACTTTGCCTATGGGGAAATTGAAGAGATTTATCACAAGCAATGTAAGCGCTCATGAATCGTTTTCAGTCATGAACACTGAATCCCAACTTACAGTCAACTACCTGGTGCAGATTCAATGATCATTGATACAAGTAGGAATTTTGACACAAACCTGCAACCTTTTATTATGGCAACAATTCTAAATATTGGATCAAATTAATTTACCTTCTCTAGTTACAGATGTGCATTCAGGTACTCCTTTGGATTCGAGGATCTATCTCCCTAAGAAAAGCAGTTCCTGTATTCCTGATATAAAGAAATATTTAATTACTCACTTCATTTTGAGTGCTAATCAGGATATTTACATGTTAATTGATTATTAAAACTATAACTACATCTTTATTTTCATTGTAATTGAGGGTTTCATTCTACACCAAATAGATATTCAATCTGCATATTCATAAAACTCAGTGGGTGCTCTTTTAAAAGTCAACCAAATTTAACAAAATGTAATGAAAACTAGCTTATTAAATACAAATTAAAGCTGGAGACACATGAACGGAATTGTCACTCAGCTTTACATTCTTGGATTACTGCATCAAGGATCATCTTTCAAAACAAGTCCACAAAAAAGACTTTTAAACAACAATACCAGCATGTGATGTGGAAATGTGAACACCAGAGTGATAATCACTTTGTCACTTATTAGTAATGCTCTGTGGAGTAGCACGCTTGTATCTATAATAAGCCAAATTTGCTTCTTGGAGACACTGGTGCAGCTAGCTCCATATTTCAGGAATTCCCTATAGATATGATAGATCTTTTAAAAAGTAAATATTTATATATTTGGGGTATAACAGTTTACTAATTGAGAAGAGGGACAGTCCTCTCATGGGTTAGATATTAATATCTAACAAAGACCAGGAATAAATTGCAGAAGCCCAGTGGAAGAAATCTGCATGTGGGAGGTTCCTAAGGATCTATACACTTCATAAATTATTTGGAAAACAGTGTAAATCTGGAATGAATAAAGTTGCAGATGATACTACATTATTTAAAGTAGTTAAACCTAAATCTGACTGGGAAAGTTATAGAAATGTTTTGCAGTCCTGAGTGACTGGACAGCAAAAGTGCAGATGAATCACTTCTGTTTCTGACAAAATGAGAACTAGCAGGCATGGAATAAAATTATCAGGTAACGAACAGAAAATAAGGTGAAGTACTTTTTCACAAAAGATGTAAGTAAAATATGGAATCCCATGTTACAGTAAAATGCAGAGAGCAAAAATACAAAAGGTATTGAAAAGGGGTTTACTAAATTCATCTACCAATTGGTAGATATTAGATGTGATGGTCCAACACAATCCCAAAGTGGGTATGCTGGTAGGAAGGAGTAAGATTTTTGTGAAATACTAGATTATGAAATAGGCCGAACCAGCCATAGGTGGAGACTCAAGGCATCTATCTCCACGGTACTAGAGGTGAGAGTACCACCAGGCACCATTATCAGCTTAGACTGTAAAAAGGTAAACCACAACCATGTTATCTCCTGCACCTCAAAAGTCCCTTATTCCTCTTATACCTTGCAGACCAAGTGAAGGTGGACACAGTAGAATACAACACTGCTGCAGCAACACATTCTCCTTAACATCTATAGGTTAGAGATTAAGCTGCACAGGAGCTAAAGCTGATTAACTCACATCAGGCTCCTAAACCCTAAGAGCCTAAAAATAACATTCTGTGTGTTTGCTTTTTACAGTCACATAAAATATGCTTTGGCTTTCATGTATTCACTAGCACTTGTGTAGGATTTTATGCTAAAAGGCTTCATACTTTCTGAAACAGCCTGTCTGGTTTGAATCACAGGGGCCTTTTCCTTTCTCTCAATTCATGTTTTTGTGCCTCCATTACCATTTTCTTTCTGAGATATATTGCAGAAGGGTAGGTTGCAGCATACTGTTTGTTGTGGAGGGTGTTGTATGGAGCAATCTCTGAAGCAGAGGTGTCCCTCCCATGAGCTCAGCCGCCAAGTGCTGCTTCTCGCCTGGCTTCGGACTATGCTCGTATGCCACGCTGTCCTCCGAGCCATCACATCAGCAGCTTTTAAAGCAAGAGCATTGCACAAGCTTGTGCTGTGACACACTAAGAAAGCTATAATTTTCATATTGTATCTCCTTACCAATTGTAAATCAGTCATTTTAAGGATGTTTTCCGTTCTTGCTTCCCTTCAGGCATCTCTTATTTCTCTCTGGAAAAAGAAGATGTAGTTTATAGCTAACTGCAGGACTGAAATGACATATATAATAGCAACAGCAGGCAACAAATGTGTCTCTAAAGTGGCAATATGGTGCCTTTTGTTTTGTTTTAAGACTTTGGAGTGATAGGCAATTTGTCATTTAGAGCTGCTATTTGAATAGTTACAGGGAATTTAGAAGACAATGTTATGCATATTCAGTAATGAGGACTGCATAGTCTGACCTAAGCCCTTTGAAAACTGAAAGACAATCAGGACAAAATATTATTATTATACATAGGGTTATTAGCATTAGAGGTTAATAATATGGGGGGTTTAATTTTCTTGCAGTCTTCATTTACTTTCAGTTAAAAAAGATAAAACAAGCCCATTCTGACCACCAAATACTTTTACACAAAACTGAACTCTTTCACATTTTGTAGGAATAAACATAGCCTACATGGAACACTTCTGCTATTAGAAAAAGAAATGTTTTTAATGTCTAAATATAATGGTTTACTTATATAATAAAATCAAACTCCCCCATGTAGCTATTTAAAGAATAAATATTGCCACTCTATCCACATGAGTAATTCAGCTCTCTAAAGGGATGCCGAGGACAGAACAAGTACCTGACCATGTTGCAATGCCCAGATACAGTATAATCCCCCTGCCACACAGAGGGCAAACTCCATTCCAGGCTCAGGGGTGCAGCAAGGCAGGAGATACGGAAGCCACAATGTGGTTAGAGCCCCACAGTTCTCTTTACCTCTTGACTGAACTCCAAGAGCACCTCAGAAGGGCAGGTGCAGGGAAAAGGAAAGGGATAGGGATGAGGCAGCTGAGCACCTGCAGCACTCACTGACTTCAGCTGTAGTTGTATGAGCTCACATTTCTAAAATCACTGTGCCAGGAAAACTGATGCCACAGTGCAGATCTCAGTGGCAGCTGATCTGAAGACGGGATCGCTGTCTGAATACCTTCTTGTTAAGAATTTAAGGGTGAGGAACACAAGGCACCCAGCAGAGCTCCCCTGGCACAGGGACGGGGTAGGAGGTGCTCTGAGCATCAATAGCTGTGAATCACCCATCTATGTCTTTGTGGTTCTAGCTCATTACTCACCTGACAGCCCCTCTACTTCTTACTTCAGTTCTCTCAATTACTTCAATTCCACTTTCCACTGTCTCACTTACTTTTCTGTCTCATTTTTTTTAACTTCTACAGTGTCTGCTTACACCTCCCTTTGCTTATTGAATGGAAAACCAGAGGTGAACATGTATTATTTGCTATTTTAGAACACGCACTAAAACTTCAGCAGTATCATGGGTGACATTTTATCAAAATTATTAGTTAGCTGATTTGTTTCTATTTGTAAATGTGTTCTTAGGGGACAACTCTCATTAACTAAAACACAAAAATTAAAATTAAAGCCCTAAAAAAGAAATATTGAAATCCTCGTAAAAATTAACCCCCAAATTCAATATTTTTCAATATTCCATTTAAACATTTGTCATTATTCCAGATTCTACATGTTTTCCCAAAATAAAATACACTAAGATAGGGTTGTTAAGAATATATCTCTGCATTTTAGGTTAAGATGGTATAGGTACATTATATGTTATCATTGTATTGAGTGACCTAAATGAGAGAAATCAAGGTTAGGGATTATAACCATATATTTTAAGGGTGAAAATGCCTGAGTAGGATATTGAAACAGCCTTATTTCTGTCCTCCTTTGATGGCATAAAGCCATTCAATGTCTGCCATCAAAATACTTCTGTTTATGGTCTTAAATTAGACTAAACTGACTTTTATAAGTAGATTACACTCTACTTCTTTACGGTTATTATGGTAGTATTAATGCTGGGTTTATCTCCTGAATTTGCCTATTATCACATGCTAGCGGGGGCAGCTGAAAAACCATCATGGATCGGTTTCTCTTTCACTGATCTCCATGGGGTGGGGGTCTCGCTGTCACAGAGCCACGGGCTACAAGGCAGCAGGGGACCAAGTCTCTCCAGCAAAGGGCAAAGAGGGGGAACTCTTGTAGTTGCCATGGCAATCAGGCAGCCAGAGCCATCTCCATGCCCTGCAATGAGCAGCATCTCACCATCCTCCTGAACCCACTGCCTTCCACTTGCCTCTCATTCAGTGATGCACCTCTTGTTTAAGGTGTAACTGCCAGAAATCAGTCTCCCCTGCATTTTAAATTTCTCACACATATAATTTTATGGCCTCCTGTATTTTCGGGCTTTGTCACATGTAGAATCCCCCATCAGGGTCCACTTAGACATACCTCACTGCCTAAATTCTCACTCCTGTCTCCAGCCTACATGACCAGCAGATATATACCCTGCACCCCAACAAAATTCAAAATAGCAATAAGAAAGTTGTAACTACCGTGGCTCTTACACCTTCATTCAAATTAAACAAATGGTGTATCATTATATGCAATATATTCAGTATTTACTTCTGGAATGAGGTTCAAGCATTTCTACTATCTGCACACAATACAAATAGTGTTGCCAGTGGTTTTACAAGTCTTGGATATGATTTTAAGCTACCTTTATTACTTAAAATTACTTCTGTAGATTCCATGACTACCTCTTCTTTTACACAAAGAAGGGATATCTCTCACAGGATTAGCGAGATGATAGCAGTATTCTGACATGAATGAATTGATAAAGTGCTAATTCTTTGTTGTTAATTCACTCAAGAGTGCAAACTGTTTTTATTGACCTTTGTGAGACAAATGGCTGCAAAATATGGTAGAATTCTTGGAGTTGTTCCAGTTGATGTATAAATATACCAGTGGGTCACTTGCTTAGTCTGTAGAGTATGCATTGCTTCTTGCATAAGAAATCACAGATATATTAATGTAAAACTACTACTGTGTCTCTTTAGTGCATTATCATCACATTCTGAAGCTTTCAATAGATGATCTTTCTCATGTTCTTAGACAATCTTGACCTTCACTTTTTAGTGAGGTGAATAATATTACATCACATATAAAGAGAACAGTGTAATCATCTTTTCTATTTGCAGTACTAAGTCAACAGTATTTGATACAATCAGCATGTGTCTTGATACTGAAGGCACATGGTGACAAGTCTAACTGAATGTAGTTATTTGGCTGTCATGAAATGCACCTTATGGTGATAAACTTCTGCCATAAAATTGGAAGACTATCACATAAACATGTTTCATGAAGAAATACACTAACAGAATTCACTGCTAGTTTATAGTTGGAAAACTGCATTCTATTTATTGGCTGCAATTTTTACAGTAAGTCAGGTTCCAAAACTCATTATGTTTTACAATGAAGTAATTACTGGGTGTTGATTCTTTTACTTCAACCAACAGGTCTATCTAATTAGTGTACAATAAATAGAAATACCATGATTAAGGATGTATGAAAGGATACTAAGACTGGATGTGACTTCAGTGTGCTTAAAAGCAGGGGGAATAGCGCAGCTGGCCTCCCAGTATGTGCCTGGGGTAGGTACCGTACAGGACAATCCTCATGGGGAAACTTTCTTGTCTTTGCACCCTGTTCTCTATAAACATGTCCTAATGCAGGTACTACAATAAGGGTATAAGGCAATTCACACTTGTGTGTATTAAATCTTAAGCTTGATACAAAACCAGCTTTTTCTTTTCATTTCTTATCAGACATTTTATCTTTTAGATAAATTTCTTTTCCCTGTAATCTTAAAGGATATGATGTTCATAACACTTATGGAAGGTTAGGCTATAAAACTACTCAAAACAATAGCTTCTATAAACTCAGAGACGTTCTCTTATCTGCAGCATAAGTCAGCCTCACTGCAGTGCAATGTTTCTAGCTTTGTATTTTATTGGTTATGGGAGATGTTCTGTGACACAAGGAGTAGGAAGGTTTCTCAGTCCTACTGAAAGTCAAAGAGAATTGGAGGCTTACCCTCCATTTGTGCTATTGAAGATCTCCCTTGAGTGTCTGACCGGCTGCCTGCGAATGAGATTTGAAATATGGGGTCATTCCTCTACCAGATTAACCATCCTGCTGTTAGCAGCAACAGGATGCGGGTATGACTGTGCTTGTAAAACATTCCCACAAAGAAATGGGACTTTAAGAGAGGCTGTGTTCATTTGATGCTCTTAGGCTGCCCAGGTAAACAGCAAAACAAAAATGGTCTCCCAGGGATATTTTCAAACTGAGGGATTGTGTGGTGCATATTTGCCTTGCTCCACCTTGGAATCTGTAAATTTTACAGCATGAAGGTGTACCGTGGAATAGCAGAAGGAGAAAAATGTTGATGCAAACTATGATATAACTACTCAAGCAGCAAAGCAGCCCCCTTTAGACAACTGCAACTCACCAAAACGTAAACTAAGTAAATCTCAGCTGCAGTTCACATATCTGCCAGTAGAAGAGGAAATAATTAAATAATTCAGATTTTTTTTTTCTTCAGATCAGCAAAATTATCTTTCTCTCAAAGTTATTTAATCTTTTCAAACCTCTTGCAGCCATTCATGACATTAGATAGCTGTATGATGATAAGGATAAAATTAATGCCTCACTTTTATGTGAGACTTATCAGGCCAATATTAACCAGTACTAGGATAGTTCAACAGACAAAGAAAAATAACCACCAAGTCTCAAAGAAACAGGAAATGTTTTTACAGGCCCATTATAGCTACACGTTTGCTAACCTTGCCAGAGCTACTGAAGCAGAGCTCAGCAGGAGTGATTAATGCACACAAAACCGGGTTTCTCCAGCCTAAGCTTTGACTTGATCTTATTACTCTTTTTTAAAAAGCAGATTCTATTAGATGAAATAAAGTTCTCTTTCTGATCTCAGAGAGACCAAGAAGGGTTTCTGTGGTCAAGTTAGGAAAATTGAATCTTCATGTTGGTAATAAATTGGAAAATATAATTAATTCTGATGAAGAACTAATAACAGTCACCCCAAGATTTATAGGAAAATTATTCTTCTTCAGCCTTTTCTTGCCTTTATTGATTCATAACCTGGTATTCACAGATAATAGAACAGTTTGTTCTGGAAGGGAACTTTTTAAGGTCATCTAGTCCAACTCCCCTGTAATGAGCAGGGGCATCTTCAATTAGACCAGGTGTCTCAGAGCCCCATTCAACCTGACCTTGAATGTTTCCAGGGATGGGCATCTACCACCTTGCTGGGTAATCTGCTCCATTATTTCACTGTTTGCCAGGGGATCCTAATGATTAACACCTTGAAGAGCTAGAATTTGCTTTCCTAAAATGCAAGGTCCTGACTTTACTCTTTGCCTGACCCATATCCCAAAACTGTGGACCCTACCAGTGCATGATTAAGACCATTTTCCATGTTGTGAGAAGAATACTGAGATAATACATCCATGCTGAAACACTGTTTTGAGTTTTGTCTGCCCAAATTTGAAAAACTTGTATCAATCTCTATTTAAAATAATAGAAAAATCAGATGTGCTGTTGTTCACAAAGTGGGCAAAACCTTCAGTTTCATTCATGTCCTATAATGTACAACAAAAAAATCAGATGGGACTAGTTTATGAGAAATTGCAGTACAAGACAGCCTGACTATAGATAAAGGTTTTAGAAATATGAGATTGCCCTCATAGAACTGGGCATATTCACATGAAGAAAGTCATTAGAAAATGACAGATAAACATCAGGGCAGAGATCACTGGGGAATTATGATTAATGATCAGAGGAACAAGAAATGTATCAAGACATATAGGTGTTATTGATCTCCTGAGAGAGGGGATTCCTGGGTTGCTGTCTCTGCTTCACAAACTATTTATGTGTTTTCATGTTATACGTCTTCGTGTTCTGCTCTAGGTCTGAAGCATTCCCTATAGTTAGTCAGAAAAAATGAAATGCCAAGAGATTAAAAAATCTGCAGATATTAGAACAGTGGCTGGACAAGGACACATAAGACATCAGAAAGTATCTTTTGTACATTTCCTACCACGCCAGTGTAAAAGACTTGACTAGGTAATGACATGGAAGCTTGGTACTTTTCAGGTTTGTTTGCTTGGGTTGTTTTGGTTTGGGTTTGGTTTGGTTTTTTAAGTGGGCTTTAGAATTTTAGACAGATTTTTGTATTTTTGCTTTCAATTATTCCTTAGTCCTAGGGAATTAATTATAAATATGAAAGGAATGTACAGATAGGTCAGGACACAGTTTGAACATTTTAACTACAAGATTTTAAGATTGCTGAAGTCTAGACCTGATTAGAAATGAAAAACAAGTAAGATTAAAGGATCAAATCCCATCATCGTGGGAGATTAACTGCCCCAGGTGCTCCTTGTGATGTGCCATGATGTTTAATGAGTTCATTAATGACTTGGAAAGGTGAAAGGTTAGCATGGCAAAAAGTTTGTTGAGCAGACTAAGCTGTGTACATGTACGAGGACCTGAGATGACTGTAGAGAACATTAAAGAAACTTAAATAAAATAGCTGGAAAGTCATTGTGATAACAATGTGATTCAAAATCAGGCTACACAGGAAAATAATCTGTTCAGCCTGGAACGCACTAAACTGATTATATCATCTAAAGGAGACCTGGGACATCACTGTACACAGATCAATGTCCAACTGCAGTCAAAAAAGCAAATCAGCTACGGGACTGTGAGAAGGGTTCTAACAATCAAGAATGCAGAGAGCAGTGTAATGGCAGCACAGAAACAGAGGCATAACATGGTGAGGTATGTATCAGCCCATTTCCAGACAGGTGCTAAAGAGGAAAGAAAAGAATTTCTCTGGAGATGATAGAAATCACTTGCCTTACAAATAAGAATCTATACCATAATGTACATTCTAGATCAGGCAGTCAGGGACCCACAGCTTGACTTGTTTGTATATATACTGAGCTAATCTTTAAAATTACTGACCTAATCTTTCAAATCCACTTCTGTGCTTGTGCCTATCTGAACACAGATAACCACAAACAGAACACCATCTCCTCTCAGCACACATCTCCCTCAACTCCAAGTTCAGTCAGAGGGCAAGCCACCTAACATTTTCTTTTCTGACTTTGTATTTTCTAAATTTACTCTTTTTTTTTTTTTTTTGGCCAAGAATGATCCCTTTCTCCGTATCAGTGCCAATATTTGAATAATAATAAAAAAAAAACCACAACCAAACAACCAACAACCAAAACCAGCAAAAAAAAAACAACCTCAAAAAGTTGAATAGAACAAAAGACTGCATGAACCTGTTCTGATTTGAGTAGATGTTCAAATGACTTCTTCCTAGCCACCTCAGTCAGGAGGACACCCCTCAAATGCCATCCCCTGATGTGCCCATATCACCCATGGACTTCTCCTCAGGGCAGCAGTGCTTTGTCCAGGCAGGTGAGCCCCTACACACTAGGTGAGCCTCATGAGGGTGCAGAGCAATGGAGCCAATGGCCAGGCCCACAGACAGAAGGCTGACAGGTTTCCTCACAAAATTTACAGCTGGAGAGAAGAGAAACACTGACAGAGAAGCTGTTATAATGTGGCATCTCCTACAACTGGGTCTCAAGGCGCTCAACATTAGCCACTAAATGCTTTTGTATGTATGAAACCAGGGGGTTGTTGGCCTTGGAGGAGGCAAATGAATGGTGGCTCCTGGGAAGGGTAGGAGCACTGCATCATCTCTCCTCAGTCTGCATTGCCACATTTCCAAATGTGGAAAAAAAGTTTCCAGTACCACTTTGCTGAACATGGGTCTCATAAATGCTGAGGAGGGGAGAGACAGCAGCGTTGGGGGGAGCAGTGTGCCCTCACTGTTGTACTTTGTTGGTTAATGTTGACATAGCTACTTCTTTGAGCTGCTCCACCTTGCCAAAAGTGGGAAAGTGTCTTCTGTTTGCATCTCAGAAGAAGATACAGGGCTGGATCAAGGAATGGCTGTGTAAGTAATTTTGGTTTTTATGATTCAAGCCCCAAAAGGTCTTAAACTGTCAAATTTATTGTCTATCCAATTTTATGACTTTTAGTTGTACTTGTTCTCTGATGTTTACCATCAAATGTCTCTATATGAGCTTGGATCTGCGGGCTTTCATATTGCTAAATCATTTTTTAAGCTTGAGGTGTAGCTTCTGTTCAACATCAATCCCTTGAGATACACCATTAACATGAATCATTTCTGAAAGTATGCTGTGCAATATGAGCTTCGTGTTGAGTCACTCACTCACTCTGAATGAAAGAAGTGATGACCTTCATAGAAGCAGCACATCACGGCTAAATATCCCCGGACCCTCTTCTCCACTGTCAGTTGTGGCTGCTTTTGGTGCTCATGCAGACTTAATCATAGCACAAAAATAGGCTGAAGATTATTTTCCTTCATGTGGTTAGGTCTTCAGAGCTTTAAATAAAGGACTGACAACAACCTGGGGCCTTTACTGAGTCACAAACCCCACTTTATTACTGGTTTCACATAGGACTAAAAGAAAATGTAAGCTGTACTTTAGTTAGTCTGTTCCAAGTTCCTCAGTGCCCCTCAAGTAAAATCTTTTTTTTAAAAGTGCTGGCTTCTCAGCAGATATTACAGCAACAAATGCTTTTCGGTCCTCTTAGGATAGACGCCTAGATTTGCAGAAGTATTGGGTCATCTCCCTCTACTGATTCTGTGAATCCAGACCAGAAACTTGGATCCTGCAGATCTGGTCTTGCAACAAGGGATGAAAGCATAAATTGATCAGTCTACTAATTTGATGAGTGCTTAACTGACTTGTGCTTTAGCACAGCTCCCTTTGGAAGAGTAGATGCTATTTTATGTTTGCACCTGCTCCTGTGCAACTATTGCACAAGTGGATTGGGTGGAAAAAAATTAGTTTTGCTGTTAAAAGATTCAGGTTTTATAACTGGTTCTGTTTTGGGTGTCCTTTGGGGTTTGGGATTTTTCACTCACCCTTCCAGTACATCAGTGCTTTCTTCTGTAAATTAGCCTAATTGTACGTTCCTGCTTTATAAAATCAGTGGGAGGCCTGGTTCAGCCTGCTTCATTCATGAATGATTTAAAGATCTTGGAGATTACTAGATATAAAGGGGCATAAAAGGGAAGTTAAATTTAAGAGAGAGATTCTAAAAAAAAAAAAAAAAAATACAATTGTGTCAGTTCGACACACTTTCACAAAGTTATTTTTCCCCACTCCTCATGTGCTACATTCTGCAATATAAAATATTATAGAGGTTTTGTTTTTTTTTTGGTAAGCAGAGAGATTTTGGGGACACTCTTATCCATTTGTGAATATGTTGTTTTCTTCTGAAGATAATTTGATTTATAAGAGCAATCATCTTCTTCCTAAGCAGTATTTCTGCTGCTGCAATACCGTATTTTAACTAATACAAATACTTTCGCAAGACTAAATATGCAGATTGTATTTCTCTATGTTCACATTTGCTCTTAATTTCAAAATTAATCAGTCACTGCAAATACTTTCTAAATTCCCATCTTTTAATGAAAACAAAAAATCGATGTTTGCACCCAAGTTTTGGCCAATGTATACAGAATATTTTCCACAGAAGTAAAAACTATTGACCTCACATATCTCTTCAGTTGTGTCTTTTGGTCGGTATGAAATACTAGCCAAGTCATTTGAAAAAATTCAGAGGAAGACATAAAAAACTCTAAAAAGACAATTACTGAATACCTTCCCCATGCAAAAAGTTTCATCTTGGCTCCTTCTATTACTCTGACACAAGGTCAGAATTTTGCAGGTCCAAATTTGAGAAAATATATTATTTAGGTAACTCTGAAAAATTCCGTTAGTTGCATAGTTGGATAAAAAGCAAATGTTCAAGCAAAATCCCGCTGCTGACAATTAGACAAGCACTAATACCCAGAACTGCATTTGGGAGCATATTTTTGTATAGTATGTCTGATGTACTAGTGAGAAAAAAACGAGACGGATGATAGAGAAAAATCATTGACGTAGTGTTTAAAGAATAATGAATCGAGTGCTGTTTCCAGTAGGAAATGCCATGCCCAAAGGTAATGGTTTAAAATTCAGAATATTATCCTCCTCATTCCTCACTTTGCAGAGTGAGCCAATGTATAGATATTTCCCACTGTCATACACACTGCAATTTGATTTTTTCCTAGTAGATACTGAAATAAAGGAATATTCTTTCTGCATGATAACTTAGGGCTGTGGCATTTAAAGGTCACCATGAAAAGCATCTTCCAGACACCTACTATCAACAGCAACCTCTCAGAGTGTTGACTGATAATGATTACATATTGTTAAAAGCATTTTCTGTCAAAGGGATACAAATGTTTTTCATATTGTTTCCTGCTTCACAGAAAAACAGAAAAAGATAAGATTTTCAGTATTTATTCTACTGTCTGCTCATGGATGTGAACAGCCCCTTCAGAGTTCAATCTTTATAGCAATATTTTCTTTACAGATATTACAACCTTGAGTTGAGATTTTAGCATCAAATACAGTAAATTTTAGTGTTCAGAAGTGACAACAATGATAATAACAAAACGTCCCTAAGGCTGTGTGGCAGCAAAGAATAGCTTTTAAATTAACAAAATACATAACAAATCATCACAGACAATTGTCTCCTTCAATTTCTTGAGCTCCTGTCATCATATTTTCAGATTGCCCATTGAAACTAAGAGGAAAGACAGGGTAGCTAACAGCAGGTTTTAGGTGAAAACAAATCCTGAAACAGCCCAATGTAGGGAGATACTTATTTACAGCTGTGTTGGAGGTTGTCTGGTTCCCAGAGAACATCTTTGATCTTTTGGCCATCACAAACGTTATGGAACCTGTTGGTGTAATTGCTACTTTCAAGTCAGGTTAAATCAGGAAACAGTCACATTCCTCTTTACTTTGGAATAGTATCAGACTGTTTCCCAGTCCCAAATCAGCACAGAAGGCTGCGATAAGCACTGAGAGGAGGGTTGAGGGGGTGTTTTGGCATTGCTTTTTTTTTTTTTTTGCAACAGGAATCCCTGCTTCCCTTTGCTCCTCTTTGTTTCTGCTCTACCTCATGTTTTGCCATCCCAATCCCAAGTTGTGCTGCAAGGCTGTATGCTAAGGCAAAGCCATGAAAAAATCCAGTTGTGGTGCTTTTCAATTTATTCATGCATTTATTTAATTAAAAAAGGGTTGTCAGTGATCAAGGTTACACAGTGATCCCACAAACATTTGCGCTGGTACTTCAGGGGGGACTAACTGCAGGGGAGAGAGGGCTAAAGCAGGGGAGAGAAACAAGTAAAAAGGGGCAGAGAGTGGAAGGATCTTTTTAAACTGTGTTGCTGGAGAAAATATCCATGGAATGACACACTTAAAGAGTTTTCCCTGGGGTCTGAATGGAAATATAGAGACTGAGTGTTGTTCTGATGTATTTGTGAATATTTGTGAGTCAGATGCCACCACAAAGGCATCAGGAAAGCCCAGAGGATAGCAAAGGAATCACGGTAGAATGGCTGTGGGACAGTGTTTCGGGGCTAGATACTGAGTAGAAAAATTTGGATTTATGATTAGGGATTATGAGCAGTTTCCTGTTGCCTGATTCCTAATGTGTTCAGGCAAGCAAGAATTGATGCCTATTCTCCAAGGATAAACAGAAATATGAGAAAAATTTCTAATTATATTTTATTTCTTCTACTGCTGGAAACAACTCACAAAACTCAAAGAATTTAATAGCTACTTAGCCTAAAAGATTAGCACTATCATCACACACAGCAGAACTGACAAAGAAAGCACAACTAGCCCAAGGAATTAGCTTCATTATTAATTACAATATTATTTATGATGGGTTTGTTAGGCAGTGACAGTGCGCTTAGGACTGTATACAGCTGAACCAAATGCCTGAAGGACCATATGATGACAAGCAGGTGCTGACCATCTGCATCTCATGTCTTAGGTGGATATTGAAAGCGTTAACAAGGGGATCTAAGCTGAAAATGAAATTATTCATACCCTTGTAAAGGATGTTTAATCTCTTGAAATACTTATATTGTCATAATACCTAACTGTTACAAAGTTTGAATGCTCTCTAGTAATTTCTTCTTACAAACAGGAAGCAAGAGAGTAATAGCTGTATTTAATAAAAGGGACACAGAGATCTTCAGGACTAAAGCAGTGATCATCCTCCTGTACTGGGCACTGGGGAGGCTGCACTTTGAATCCTGTGTCCAGATTTGGGCCCCTCATTACAAGACAGACGCTGAGGTGCTGGACCATGTCCAGAGAAGGGCAACAAAGCTGGTGAAGGGTTTAGAGAACAAGTCTTGTGAGAGGTGGCTGAAGGAATTGGGGGTGTTTAGCCTGGAGAAAAGGAGGCTCAGGAGAGACTATATCACTCTCTACAGCCACCTGGAAAGAGGCTGCAGTGAAATGGAGGACAGTCTCTTCTCCCATGTAACAAGCAATAGGACAAGAGGAAACAGCTTCAAGTTGTACCAGGAGAACTTCAGACGATGTAAAATAACTTGGTTCACCAAAAGGGTTGTCGAGCATTGGAACAACGCTGCCCAGGGAAATGGTTGAGTCACCATCCCTGGAAGTATTTAAAAGGCATGTAAGTGTGCAACTTAAGGACACAGTTTAGTGGTGGGCTTGGCAGTTCTAGGTTAACAGTTGGACTCAAGTGTCTTAAAGGTCTTTTATAACCTAAGTGATTTTATGATTCAAAGGAATAAGCAGCCTGAGGTTTGAACCCAACTTCCCACAGTTGTAATAGTTTAAGATTAGTTTCCCTTTTTTAGCTGAGATCATTCTTGTGCCTTCTCTGCACTATAGTGTCCCCTTGCAGTCTTCCTCCTTTTCCACAGTCCCTTTCAATGAGCTGCCCATCTGCTTGCCCAGGATTGCTGTTGCTGTGCTGTAACTCATATCTAGCACTGTTGCATAGAAAACTGCTCTTCATCATTGGAAACCAGTGGTATATCTAAGAAATTTGCTAATTTACTCCTCATATAGAGTTCTCCTCATGTACTAGGGTATGTGGATTATTCTAAACACCAGGATCATGACAACATTTCTTAACAGATTAACGCAGATAAGCTTCTTGGAAGACTTGATACTGAAGGAGGGATTTGAATCATGCCTGGCAAATTTGGTGGCCTTCTACACCAGGGCCAGGGCTCCCTGGTGTGTTAGGCCTGTAACTACCCTGGAGAGGTAAAATGCCTCAGAGCTCTTCTGTTCAATTGTCTAGAACAGTTTCACACCATCAGACTAATTTAGGGTGGAACAAGCCCCAACATTTTCATTGGCACTAGTATGTTCCACATGCTTATTTACTCTGACTGTCATCAAACTAAAGATAAATCCAGCATCAATGTTGCTTTTTTGAAAGGCCTACCAGACAAGATGAATTAAATACAAGCTGCAGCATTTTTTCTGAATTCACATAATGGGGGAACTTCAAAAACTGTAACGCTGCTTCTCTTACCAAGGATTTGTAACCCATAATTACATTGATACATGTGCCATGTCAGCAACAGCAGTGAAATTCACAGTATTTTTTACGTGAAATATACTGTTTTATTGCATTAATTCACATTTAATGTGTACACAGTAATAACCATAAAGCATAATAACCAAAGTTATATATTTTCTTCAGAAACTTCATTTAGAGAGCTTTCAAAAGTGTCCAAGGAAATTAAAATATCAGTCAGTTTACCTGCAGGATATAAAGCCAGAGCACTATGCACTATAATTTCTTTTACAAGCAGCCCCTTCCTCACATAATGTTCTACCTCTGATAAAACACAATACTCATAATACTTGTACATATTGTTAAAACTGCTGTGCACAAGACCAAGATTTTAGAAACTAGAGAAAGAATGCATCACTAGAGAGAAACTGTGTTATTCATAGTGGGCTGAAGAAAGAGAGCTGTAATAAAGAAACAAAAATCAAGATTTTCTGTAGCACCCATAAAGCAGGGATATCACAGATGGCTAGGAAAAAGCTCTTCTTGATAAGGAGCATAAACAAATGAATAGGCATTAAATGGAGCCAAAGTCTTGAAGTCCCTTCTCTTGGAAAGAGAAACAGCAATATTAGGGGGCATGGAAGATTAAAAAGAAGCAATATGATAATTTTGTCTTTATTTTCCCTAATTCTGTTAGCTGCCAGTGCTATATTACACTAGCACTAAGCTGAACTAAATGCAAACATTTCTTCATTATAAAAAGGAGAAAAAAAAAAAAGGGACAGAATACAGTCCAAGAAATGTACCCTCAAACAAAGAAGCAAAAATAGTTATAGCTTGTCCTGACACTGGACAAAGCTTTTGGTAGAGATAACACAGTCATTAACTCTCCCTTACAGACATAAAATGAAATTTCTGGAAGATTTTTGTTACTAGTCATTTAAACTTAATTACACATGTGAAAAACAAGTGATCAGTTGAATAGTTGAGTAATAACTGCACATAAGATTTCTACTAGGTGTAAGAGCAGGAAGCAGACGTACAGAACAGTTA
This sequence comes from Pezoporus flaviventris, assembly GCF_033815535.1. Taxonomy (NCBI): domain Eukaryota; kingdom Metazoa; phylum Chordata; class Aves; order Psittaciformes; family Psittacidae; genus Pezoporus; species Pezoporus flaviventris. The sequence continues at coordinate 21,147,647 of NW_026892585.1, forward strand.
TCACTGGAATCTGAAAGATAAAAGTGACCTCTGATAGATTATGATTCATGAGTTGGATGGATTTACTTAGAATGACAGAAGCATACAACCACTTGATGTCAAGAAAGAGACTGTCGTGGTTTAAACCCAGTCAGGTAACTTGTTCACTCACTCCCAGTGAGTGGTGCCGAGCTGACAACAATCGAGGTCCGTGTCCGTCTCCCCCCCCCCCCCCCCCCCCGCACCGGGAAAGAGCTGGCTTTTATCACCTTTAGCTTGCCAGAACTTTGTGCCACTAGCTGTCACAGATAAGGAATAAGAGTGTAGATTTCTCTCTATTGCAACAAAATATTCCGTAAGAAAAGCATCGTCTTGCCTTCCAACTCCTGAACATCTAAGACCGGTGTAAAGACAGAAGCTGACTTAGCACAGAAACGTAAGAGTTGCCTTTCTGACTCTGAACAAGACCAATTCTGTTACAAGAAGGTTCCACGGCAATTTCCTTTTAGGGTTTTAGATATAAGCTAACTAAATATACTTACCTCTATAAGAAAATCACTTTCACATTACACAAGTGACCAAACGACAGAAACTACTGGAATTAAATGCTTTTAATATGGAGACAAGTTCCATAATCTGTTACTAACATTCTCATATTTTCACTCTATAGATTTTCTTAAAAACTTAGTAAAACCACACCTTAAAACTTCTTTAATTTGAAATATCTCTGATAACGCCACAAGGTTCAGAACTTTTTCTGTTCAGAAATCCAAGGTACTGTGATGCTTCTGATATTGAATAGGATTCCTGGTAAAATACGGAGATTTGTGGCCACTGGTGCAAAACATCAGAAGAAAGCACTTAGTGAAGGGCTGCAGGGCAATGACGCACATAAACTCCTGAGCAAAACACTGAGATCTCTTCCAGCTTCAGAGAAGACTCTTGATTCTCTTTGGAGTTTGTTAGTCACCCTTGTGTACAGCTGATTAAATCCGTAGATGTCCTGAAGATTATATTGACAGCTATTCCTGCTTACATCCTAAGTGGCAAGAAGTTGAAGAGTATGAGTTGACATGATATGACAAATGGAAAAATGAAATTCACCGTTGTATAGCACTTACACTCATCTCCTGTTCACCCCTTGGCATTTTGACTGTTTTGAGACCAGAAGTCAAAATGAACGGATGACATTTGGTTTTGCTAAGATAGTGGTGCTATTGGTGATTTATGGCTAAATTCCTCCGTAACTACACAAATTAGCATGGAAGGTGAAAGTTAGATACTCAGAAGATTTGTAGAGTTCTTCAGCATCAGTGGCAATTTCACTGAAAAATAAATCATGTAAGCCATAAATTTTAAAACAACTATGAAGAAAGAAAGCAGGTGGAATAAAAAGCTGGTTAAAAATGATCACACAGTGCACATGCCTGCAACTGCAACAAAATACAGTATCACTTTTAGGCATATCTGCAGATTTAAGACCTGATTCTGATCTTACTTCTACTTCAGTATAAACCAGTAAAGCAAATCTATTGAACTTATCACTGTTACACTGGGTTAAGAAAAAAAAAAAGGCAGAGTAAAATCAAGCTTAGAATTTGAATATTGGCACTTACATAGCAGATAATACAGTTAATATCATATAAAATTACTGTAACTTTAGGTCAGAAGGGCTGATCTAGACAGTTTGTGTTTGAAAATATATTCACTTTTTGAAAATATATTAATTTACTTAAAATGATTTTACTTCTGGGCACATTTTTTTTTCTGTCAGAACCTTTCTAATCATCAGAAATGTCTGTTTTTGGAGTAGGTGCCCAGGGAACTGACACATACATACCCATGCAGAGTAGCTTAACAGTGGTCAAATGAAAATGGCCTCAAAATTAAAAGGAAGGAGAAAGACCTCTTATTTGCCGCAATAAAAATTCTTTAAAAATGGTAACAATATGAAATAGTGAAACAAAAAATTAAAAGGAGAGATCATTGGGGTAAAATAGTTACAGTTTCCACATTAGAGATACAGATACAGAGAAAATTCATGCTATCATTAAAAGGATAAATTAGGAGGAAAAAAGCACCTGACCTATGTTAAATAGTAGATCAATGAAAGCTATAAGAAGTGAAGTTTGGGAGCTACATCCAAACCAACAGAACAGAAAGGAGTATAAATGGTAGCAAGCTAAATACACAGATGCCATATGACAGGCCAGAAGGGATTTGAAGGAGTAGCAGTAAGGACAGGTAACCTATTGATAAAAGTTTTTTCAAACATACCATTACCAGAAAGCCTGACAGAGAGTCAGATGGGACCAATAGGCAAGCAGGGTATGAAAGGAACATTCAAGGAAGATGAGACTATGCAGGAAAACTAAATTAATTTATTGCATCAACGTTCATTACAGAAGAGAATGAGGTTCTGATATCAGTCATTCCTTATGGGAGATAAGGCTGAGGAACTGGCTCAAATTCAAGTGTCAATAGAAAAGGCTTTAGAGCAAATTGACACACTGAACGGTAAGAAATCTCCAGGAACAGATGGTATTCACAGAAGATTTATAACAGAACCCAAATATAAAATTGCTAAAATACTAACAGTGGCGTCTAACCTATTGCCAGAAGACCAGAAGGTGGGAAATGCGACACCAATCTTTATGAAGAACTCCAGAGAGATCTTGGAGCTATAGACTGCAAGTCTGGTTTCGTTACAGACAAAATAGTAAAACTGTAGTAAAAGATGAGATTAATAGATACTTGGACAAACACAATACATTGCATAATACATAGTTTCTACTGAGGGAAGATCTTCTTTAGAAATGCATTTGAGTTTTTAAAAACTGTCAACATGCAGATAAGTGATCTCTCTCTATATGTGTATATGTAGCATATATATGCTATAGCATACTTGGATTTTAAAAAGGCTTTTGATAAATTCCCTCACTAAAGGCTTCTACAAATTAAATGACCACAGGATTAATAGGAAGAGGTTCCCACAGATTAGTAATAACTAAAAGGCAGATGACAAAGTGTAGCCGTAAGTGGTCAACTTTCTCAACCAACAGGTCCCTTCAGTACCAGTAGTTGGATCTCTACTCTTCATCGTTCTCCTGTGCTACCTGGCAGAGGGGCTTCCTGGGATGTAAGACAGCAGGGACTTCCAGAGCTCACTGGAAAAGACAGTGGAATAAAATGGCAAATTAAGTTCAGTATCAGTAAGTGCAGGGTAATGCATTTGGGGTAATACAGTCTTGATTATAAAAAGAATGGACTCTGAAGAAACTATCTCCACCCTGGACAGGGATTTGACGATTACTGAGGTTCATTCCACAAAATCATCCACCAGATGATGCCATCACTGTTGGCAACTAGAATGTTAGGCCTTTTTAGGAAAGGAACTCAGAACAAAACAGAAAACATCTTACATCTTACTCACCTGGAGTATTGTGTGCAGTTCTGGTGTCCTCAACATAAAATGGACATGGAACTGTTGGAACAAGTCCAGAGGAGGGCCACGAGGATGAGCAGGGGACTGGAGCACCTCCCATATGAAGATAGGCTGAGAAAGTTGGGGCTGTTCAGCCTGGAGAAGAGAAGGCTGCGTGGAGACCTCATAGCAGCCTTCCAGTATCTGAAGGGGGCCTATGGGGATGCTGGGGAGGGACTCTTCATTAGGGACTGCAGTGATAGGACAAGGGGTAACGGGTTAAAACTTAAACAGGGGAAGTTTAGATTGGATATAAGGAGGAAGTTCTTTCCTATTAGGGTGATGAGGCACTGGAATGGGTTGCCCAGGGAGGTTGTGAATGCTCCATCCCTGGCAGTGTTCAAGACCAGGCTGGACAAAGCCTTGGGTGACCTGGTTTAGTGTGAGGTGTCCCTGCCCATGGCAAGGGGGTTGGAACTTGATGATCTTAAGGTCCTTTCCAACCCTAACTATTCTATGATTCTATGATTCTATGATTCTATGATTAAGAAAACTCAGATGTGTAATAGATTTAACTCTGCATGCATCTCTGGTGACCCTATTTCAAAAAGCTTTCAGTAGAACTAAACAGAGGCAAAGTTGGCAATAATTATGGCAGAAAAGCTACTGAGCAGATTAGGTTAAAAAAATTGGAGATTTACAAAACAAAAAGTTCTGTCAAAAGTATATGGTAGTGAATTGTTATTCACTGTTTTTTAAATATTAAGAAGTAGAGAACATTCAGACTGCAGCAGTTTTAAAACAGTGCTTTTATATGCCATATAATTGTGGAATGCACTGCTTCAGGGTGGAGACCAAAATTAAAATCAATCAGTAAAAGAATCAGATGAGTCCCTGGAGGAGAGGTTCATTAATGAATTTTAAACACAATTCTACAGATGCTGCCTCTGTTTCAGGAAATTTAAACAACCAAGAAAAGCTGGAATAATATAGAAGGCAAAAATTAATGAATTTTAAACACAATTCTACAGATGCTGCCTCTGTTTCAGGAAATTTAAACAACCAAGAAAAGCTGGAATAATATAGAAGGCAAAAAGATAGCTCTACATGCTTTGTTCAAGTACCTGTCACTGCCTTCTGCTGGAAACCTTCATATTACCTAGAAGGTAAGGACCTGCATAGATAAGAATTAATTGGCAGTAATATACCCTATAAAGCTTTTTTGTTGTAGGTTGTTAGCAGGGTGACATTCATAGTGAACTGAGCTGTAACTTTAAGTCATCAATACTTGCCTTTTTCTTTGATGATTTCAAAATATATATTTATTATGTTCCTAAGTGAAGAAACATTTTAATTTTGTGGGTTTGCTTTTACTACTTGCTCTCACTTAAGGAAAGTGTTGAGTGATAAGAACTCATTTGTTCTTAGATTGGATTTAGCAGATCCAGTCTTTCTTTGTACAGGTCACAGAAATGTTTAAAAGTAGTGAAACTGTTGAGCATGTCATATAGGTTTAAAAAGGCCTAAAACAGGTTACAGGGGTAGCAGTTCTGTACCTGTTTACAAACAGACTTGGACACAATGCACAGATAAAACCAGACATGGCAACACAACAGACAAGGTACCAATGAATTTACTGAAATTCCTCAAGTCTGAAGGAGAATACATCTTTTACATTTCCTAATAATAAATACTAATGAGCGAGAAACAAAGCTACCAGATTTGTTTTCTTATGTGAGTCATATTTCCAAATTCAGATTTAATATATGAGGAAAACTGCCATTTGTCTCAGACGTATGCAGTTTTCCCCTTGTCCTAAAGTTCCTTTCAATTTGGCTGCCAGGGGGCTTTCTCTGCAGCATCTCCTTTGTTGAAAGCTCCTACTTAAATTCTGCCTCCATAAGAGAATAAAAGCTCCAGATTTTCCTCTACCTAGGGTGGAAACAAGAGGATGTAAAGAAAATACTTTAACTTCTGTCAAAACTCTGAGGTGTTTTGGAGTGACACAGACACAAATGCAGAACTGCAGAGGCTGCAGATTCCAATAGGTGAATCTCATGGATGCAAACTAGTAGAAACCTTGTTCAAGTGCATCTTCCTCAGACAGCTCCAGATCTTGTAAGGTTATCCTGAAAAAAACTTTTCTACCATTCATGTAATGTACATGAAAGCCGTTCTCCCACTTATGGATCAAGTTCTTCGTGTGAAGTGGACACAACAGACCAAGTAAAGCAGGCTTCTTTCCTGATCCGTTTTGCACAGCTGGGCTAATTTTATCACAGGTACACAAAACTAATTTGCACTGTAGTTAAGGGCAGTTGAGGTGGGGGTTCTGCACAAAGGCTATGTACGAGGAGCACAGCTGGCTGCACTGATCATACTTCACGCTATCCTATAAAATGTATGTTTCCACTCTATGGAAACCTTTCAGGCTGCCTCTAGAGTTTACAGAGAGGGATAGAACCCTTCATGGGCAGGTTCATCCACTTTTACTATTTTTAATTGACCTGTTTCTCTCCATCGGCAGTAGAGGAAGCCTAGCTGAGGGGTTAACATTTGGTGCATTTTACATTATAAGGTGAGGGCAATCTGGTCCACAATATAAAAAAAAAAAGTCCCAAACAACATAATCTGTGTCATGGAAATTACTGTGTGACTAGACCAGATACAGGTTGTACCTCAGAATCTGGCTTTCTCAGAAGACCCTAAATAAAGGATAAACCACGGTGCTTCCTGAACAACACTTGTAACAGTATAGTGTGAAGGTTAAACTGCACTGTCTCAATAAACAGAGGTGAGGCTGCAATAATAAGCAATTCAATTTAGCAAAGAGCCCAAAGGTAGCAATCACAGTGTGCTTCAGTTCATTAGTCCAACTGCTGCGTAACAGCCACAGTACTGGGTTGCCATCAGCATGTGAAAGACACTTCTCTCGTTATCTCTTCCTCCCCAAAACTTGCTGTGACATATGAACTATGGTATCTGGCTCTGCTGAAGTTGTACAGAAGCATCTGAAAGAAGAGGTAAACACTTTTATTCTATATGCTGCCTCACAAGGACTTTTCTGAAAGCTGAACTATGTATAACAGGAAATAAACTATGACATAATCTAGGTAATTAAGTAGAACAGCTGAAATATAGGAGTTGCAGCTTGTTGCAACTTTTGGGATAGCAGACCTAATCCCTAATACCACATCTTCACTCATCTTTAGTTTTCAGTGCCAATAAACTGCGAAAATTAGTGTAATGATGTCCAGTTTAAAAATAAACAGTATGCAAAATACGCACAGTGGTGTCCCACAGATATAGCACCTACTATGAGATTTACACATTGGAGCTGTGCACTTGACAAACGTTTTTCATTCTTGCTTGCAACTGAATACCCAAGTATGTTTTCTGAATGTATTTTGGTCTCAAAGAAGCATAATGCCATGTTGTATTACGTTCCACATGCAAGCAGTCAGAAGATTATATGCCAGCCACCAGCACTGTTCAAGTCAAAAGTGATTTACCATGTATACATGTGCCTCTTGATGAATATTTCTAAGATTATACAGCTGTTGTTTATCAAGAATCATTTATAAAGCATTACATGACAGTAAGCTATAACAAATGCATGTGCAAGCTTGTAAAATGAAACATAATGTTTGGCAATTTAAAAAGTATATTCATTCTAGATTTAATTGTTGAATAGTTATGTTGATTTATACCACACAAATGGGGACTTTATGATTCACAATTACTTAGCAGACAGTGAACTTCATTGCATCACTAAAATTTGTTAATGGGATTGACTGGCAAAAAAATGTTAAGTGTGCTTGTAAGGTAGGGATCAGTCCTGCATTCCCTGCACTGTTGAAACTTTGCACTACTCTTAACTCCACTTGTTCAAACAGAAACAGCACTGGATTTACTCCTACCAGCCTGAGTCTAAAAGTTTCTGAGATGCCTAGTTACAGATCCTTGTTAAATCAGTCAGCAACACCAGTCCAGTTTCTAATAAGTTGGTAATGAGACTCTCTTTAAAAAATTATTTTGTAGTTGAAAGCAAATGGATTAAGAACCGAACTTTCTTCAGAAACTTGCACTTCTAGTAAAAAAAAGAAATAACTTCAAAGCAAAAGAAAATCAAAAGTTGGAGAGAAATAATGGAATAAAAAAAATGAAATGGTAAGTTTTTAATTGTGATATGTTTGTGCCTTGCCTCCATTTCCCACTATGAGCTGGGCTACCCAGAGAGATAGCAACTCCCATAACTCCCATGCTAGAGTTCTGAGAGTTCTGGTGAAACTGCACATGCTGACCATCTCTGACACCTCTGTGGGAAGTCCTAGCTGAGAATCCTATGGTTATAAGGGATTGGAAAATGCCTTTCCTATTCTGTGAAAAAACTTATTCGGTAGCTTGCCTGTTTCAATGCACAGAGAGCTTCAATATCAAAAGTCTGTAGTCTTCGTAAATGCTAAGCTCAGTAAATGAAAAGCAAACGTTCCTTTAAGACTTTAAAGAGTGAGTCTGACAAGTGCAGTGAGCCAAGAATAATCCAATAATGTTGGATCCCAGGTGAACGTATAATTGGATGCAGCTCATCACGGTGCCTGTCTACTTTTTTATTCATAAGGAAGTGGTAAAGGAAAACCTGTTAGTTTTCTGAATGAGTGAGCAGTAGCCTTGTAAAATGTGTATAACTGCTTACATACACAGAAGACTAAATATACACAGCATTCATGCATATGCTTTTGTCATGTGCTTGCACACCTGTGACTGTAGAAAGAAAATAAAGCTGTGTTATTCCAGGCTCAAAATTAATGCACAGTATTTACTTACTGAATTCTTATAATAGATTCTAAATTTAACATACCACCACAAGAAAGAGTGGAATTCTTGCAGAACACAAGGGTAAGACTATTAGATCTTTCCAGCTTTGTCAGGTGGTAACCCATCTGCTTTTGTCTGTTTCTTTAAGTTATGAGGAATTTTCAGTATAGAATCTATGTATGTGTAGCTTGTATTTTGCTTTCTTTTGGCTGTTTATTTTGGAAGACTGGATGTGTATTTGTGCTCAGATGTTTGAAAAATATCAGTGCCCTGCCTTAACCCACAAACCAAATACCAAACGCAACAGGAATTTCCTACAAATGTGTTAGATGATGAATACTTGGCTGTGATCTCACAGGAACACTTCAAATAGAAAAATCAGAAGTACTGGAATTCAATTATTATGATAGTTCAATTAACCTCTATTGAACAGATGTAAAAATTATACCTAATTATACATGTAGCTGAGTTCAGACATGGACCTCTGCCCACCAAGGACTAATCTAAGATCACCAGATTCATTTCATTTCAGACCTTTGCTCTCAGAAATGAGTACTACAGTCAGTGATTTCACCATTAAATATCCCTCTAGCGCCATAATCTCTGTAAAAGTCTGTTCAGTGCTCAATTTTTTACTAAGGAACTTAATGTGATATCCCCAAATGTTATCATAGAAATGCTAAAGGAAAGGTCACAGATTAAAAGGGGTTTTTAACATGAGCTTTGCTGAACAGTGCTGTAAGCCTGCCTCACTTTGGTTCCATAGGTGTACACCAAAATGCATTAATTTGTACCTCCAATTTTAATACATTTGTATTGTGGTGACTAGAAAACATTATGAATTTATTCCTTTACACAAGACCCACTGTAAGGCTGTATTCTGAGACCCCAAGTGTGGTATCTAGTATGAGATGTTCCTCTAGAAGATGGTATTTTCTGTCTAACCATAAAGTATACATCTTTATGATCCAGCAAGTTCCCTAATTTTTAACAGCCTTTTCTTATCACTAAGAAAACAAAGTTGTATAATCAGTTATGCAGCTATGAACACAGATTCTGCACTAGTGTATTCTAGGAAAATATTATCTGCTCTGTGCAATGTCATTTTTGTTGCTTTCATATTAAGACTAAAGAATAAAACAATGAGCACCGGGCTTAAAGGCAGTGTCTCTTTCTGCCAAATACGTTTCATTTTACCACTGGCTCAAATATATTATTTGTTCATTTCCTTTTCTCATGCTAGCACCACAGCACAGGGCGGAGAGTCTTCTCCCTTCCTCCATGGCATTTATTTGTTTCTGTTGTTGAGACTGACCGCCCTGATCTTCCTGCTCTCTCCTTAGCAATTTTTATGAATACCCTCATTTTCTTACAACTGCTGGTTTCCAAAGTCTGTGGGCTGGCATTCAGTGAGAATAACCCTCAATATTCACCATTGTCTTCTGACTAAGAAAGAGATTACCTGCTTCTTTGATCCCTGTTGATAGGATATATATAGTCATATACCTAGACTCCTTTCTAGGAGCTCATTCACTAATATAAGTTTTCTTCCTGTCATTCTGGTAAATCGCCCCTGGTAAATCGCCAGCACTGGATGCAGCACATTCCCACAGAAATTACACTGGAGATGGAAATTCTCCATTATGAACTTGTGCATCTTGGATTTCCAGTGGTTTAAACATTCAATTGCTGTTGACCATAGCTTTCCTACTTTTGAGGTTACTTGCTTTTTCTTGGATTCCTTTGGCAAATATCACAGTATCACAGTATCACAGTATGTTAGAGATTGGAAGGGACCTCGAAAGATCATCTAGTCCAATCCCCCTGCTGGAGCAGGAACACCTAGATAATGTTACACAGGAATGCGTCCAGGCGGGTTTTGAATGTCTCCAGGGAAGGAGACTCCACAACCTCCCTGGGCAGCCTGTTCCAGTGTTCCGTCACCCTCACTGAGAAGAAGTTTCTTCTCAAGTTTAAGTGGAACCTCTTGTGTTCCAGTTTGTACCCATTACCCCTTGTCCTATCATTGTTTGCCACTGAATATGATGTTACCTAGGTAGGACAGCCAACAGTCAAGATGGAGTGGAGAGAACGGGGAGTCAGACAGTCTTCCTTAGAGTCTCATAGTCTAAACATAGCGTCTTCTTCCTTAAAGCTGTCAGTATTTTACCGGTAAAGGGATCTAGTCCTGTTGGCAAAATCAGTAACTTTTAATGAGACAAAGTGTTTATCCTGAGCTACAGAAAGGAAAATCCAAGTGCACTGCCTAAATTTATGACAGCGGTATAGAGTTATGAGTAAATTAATATCTTCAATAGTTATATTAAAGGGAAATGATTTTCAGTGTTTTCTGCTGTGCGGTCATCATTTTAATGAGATAATGTTGACTATGACATTTTCTATTTGTGATTACACTGAATACCTCACCCAGGTTTACTGCAGGGTAATAACCTAGTGCAAAGCAAAGCAATTCTAGTTTTTGAACAATGGGAAGTATTTAATGTAATTATAGCTTCTTTTAAAACAACTAACAGCTTGGAAATATGGGAAAACTGCAGAGTGGATAACTTCTTAAATACAACTGCTGTGATTGTTTTTCCTGTAATGTATCTCTTTTAAATAAAGAAACTTCATTATTGGCATGATAATCTAGTAAGACATTAAACTTCAAGCCTGTTAACAGGGAGTATATTGTCTCATATTATATATAAACTACAGTTTATGCATTACATCGTGTAATTTACAATTATGGTCTTCTATTGTCTACAAGCAATTACATTTACAGTAAGCAGGTTGTAACAAGAGTAGTAAGGCAGCCTTGCTTCCTATAAACTTGTGTCCTACATCTTGTCCAAAATCACCCCTGCTAGCTGTGTTTCCTCTTACACAAATTCCTCTGCTGTTGTACCTGTAGTTGCCTTTCCCTGATCTTACTGCCTTCCACCATAATATTCTCTTATTCTTTTCAGATCATTAGCTCACCTCCTGTGAAAGCTCTCTGATGTATCCACCAGATCATCAACTCCCTCCTGTGCCCCCTATCTATACTTTATTTATGCTGCCAGGTGAACAAAAGTCTGCAAAGACTGGCTGGCATTTGTTGGCTGGTTAGCCAGATAGTGGGCACATGTACTTCCAAACACCAGATTCCACACAGGCTGGCTTTTCTTCCCTTGGCATCAGCACAAGCAAGGTGCCCATCTTCTACCTAGACATCAAGTTCACAAAACCTGTAACAACTTACATCCTTGGGAATTCTGACAAATTTAATTGAAGACTGTTACTGGTTTAAAAATTGATGTGGAAGGAGGACTGCCAAAAAAGATGCGCAGCCATGTCAGCTTTGTATGTGGCGAAAACTGAGCTAAAAGTGACTTTCACAGCTGTAAATTAATAAGATTTGAAACTTGAAAAGCAGCAGTTCCTTTTAGTTGGATTTTTGTTTTGTTTTTTTCTTTTTTCTTTTAGATGCAATGAAACCTTAAATATCCAGTGTGGTCAAGATCTGTTCCCCAAAAGGATCATGATTGTTATGTTGCCTGCCTTCCTGCCTGGAATTTTAGGAGAGAAACTTCTGAAATCTTACCAATTTTCTTTTTATTAGCAAATTGCCCATAAGAAATTCCAAACGTATTTTTTTCTGGTGCAGAATAAGTTCAAATAGAGAGGCAATACTACTAAATGGAAAAGAATTTCTCATTAATTTGTAGATGTAAAAATCCAAGGCAGTGAGCTCCTAGAGACCTGAAGGGATTTGGTCAGCTTGAGTGTTCAGAGAATTTTGCAGCGGCTTAGACTAAAACACTGTGGGAAGGCAGAAACATCAGTGGTTGCACAGTCCAGAATTTTCAAACGCAAAGGGAAAAATATTCAAATAACTTGTCTGTCCCCGCTACTCCATTTGAATCCCCCTGAAATGCATATACTCTCTATCTCTCTCTGCCTCACACAAATATATTTTATGCAGACACATCAGTTATTACTGCAGCTGGACTTTTTGAGAACAAATGTGTGTCATAAAGCCATTTCTATATGTGGCAGTTTTACTAGCATAGTCTCACCAGAGGTCCAGAATTGAATAAGGATTGAATAAGCATGAAAATTGAAGTGCCTTCATATTCAAAATGGTGCTCACTCATCCTTGGTCAGAATTGAAGGAAGGCAAACTCAGAGGAGCATGCACTGCTGGTAGTGCTGTAACTGTCTATAGAAAAATACAGGATTTTTGTTTCAGATGTTTGCTGCCCAGCAGAGTCCAAACAAAAGGAAAATGTCATCATGGTGTGTCATTTGTGCTGCCGCTGCAAGACTTCAAAATATTATGCCATTTCCGTGTGTCTTAACTGTAACCCAACCATTAGTCTATGTAATCTATATCAAGATTGTATTGCAGAAGATACCACACTGTAAACCTGACGCTCTGAGGGCAATTAAGATATATTAAAGTGGGATAAAAAATAACCTTCGATAAAACCTGAGAGCAATGGAAATCTTCCATAATATATTACACACAAGAATAATAAGTAACAAATTCTTTTAAAATATTCTAAGGCCGAAGACCAGTCAGGTCAGGACCCTCCTGTGCTATGGGCTGTAAAAGCATTTAGCAAATGACTGTTCTTAACCCAAAGACTTAAGTAGATAAACCAGTCACTTGGGGGAAAAGAGAAGGATAATGCCACAGAAAGAGGCATATTAATGGGTGACAGTAACACAATTTCCAATATAAACAGTCCTTATCAAAATTTTTCTTTATTGTATTTGAAAACCAAGTGTTATAAGATCATGATTATGTTTGGACTTTTTAAGAGAAGTTTCAGACTTACCTTGTGAGCATATTGAAATGAAAGAAGAAAATTAATTCTTTAACATTCTTTAACTGAAAAATAGTCTCATGCATAAATAATTCCAAGAAGTGTTTTCCATTTTTACAAAAACTGATGGCATTTTAAACAAAACTTCTCTGAGATTGCAAGTGCCAATGATATCACCTTGCAACTGGCCATAAAGAGAGAGGGCTGGTCTTAGTATGTTGTGCATTCCTGTTTGGTTTTCATTTAATTTAAATGGTGCCTTGATGACTGTATTATTTGTAGTCAGACCATTTAGATTTGTTTAAGTAGAAGAGGTATGGATTTTTTTGTCAGTGGAAAGCCCAAGCAATGCCACAATAAAAACCAATAACAAGCAGTAAAAGAACACAACGGTATAATATTAATTTAAAATGGAAATGGAAGTTAAGTGGGGCAATGACAAAATCTATCAGGGAGCCATTTCTTCGGGTTAAACGGAGGATATTGCCGGATATGAAAGCTATCTGCAACGGAAGAGGGAGCTCTCACTGCACTGGCCCCCGCCAGCAGGGAGCGGTGGTTGCCTCGTCTTGCTGAGCCGTGGAGGTGGTGATGCCCATATGCTCCCCCTTTATTCTCACTCCTGAGTATGATTCAGTGCAATTTTCATATTACCCCTTATAGAAAGCTATAGCAGAACGCTCCACAGCAAATTACAGTCAGATATGAGCAATGGTTTAAACTCGGTAACGCTTACCAAGTCTGGCTGTCAGAGGGATTATTTTCCTGAGTTAGGAAGGCACATTTCATCCCCATAGCAGTAAGTCTGTTTCTTCCTGTATTTGCACAAAACCCAAACACACTCAGAAAAGTACTTCAGCAGAAATAATAACAAATATCAACTGTGTTTATGACAACCAAGAATGCAGACTGAAGGCTTGATGTAAAATTCACTGAATTTAATTAGAAGACTCTGACCCTCGTTGGGTTAAATGAAACAGTGACAGCTTGATTTCACAAACCTCAGAATAGCCGTTACCTCTATACATCACCCTTTCTTTCTTAATAAGCTGTTCCACGTGACTAAGAAAGTAGACAAAGGTTAACACAGATAAATAGCTATGTTTTATCCTCCACAGATAAACAGTTATGCCTAAGGTCTCAATTACAGACACCCGAGTAGTATTCTTGTCTGTGTGCTTACTTGTTTGTATCGCTTTGGAGATAATTATTTCCAGATAAGCATAAAAGGATGAAATACTCAAGATTCAGTGTGATTCTGTGAAAAGAGGGCCAGAAAGCACCTAGATGCTTGGTGTAAAATTGCCTCCAAGTTAGGGACACTAAAGGCTTGCTGTGACATAGGTGTTGCATGTCATAAGATGCCTAGGATATCTTTTCTAATCACCATATAGGCTAGAAACCCATGCTTCAGCCCATGAATTGTGCTCTGTTATTCAGCAGCACTTGCAGGACTGCTTAAATATCTGAAGGAGATCCTATGGTGAAACAATAACTTGCAGCAGCAATGGATCTACAGCATGTTTCCCAGTTGAGCATCTCAACCTTTTCTTCAGCCACTGCCACTCACAGTATATCCAAGGGAGAACAGAATACAGGTTCAATTACCACTCTTGATTCTCTGTCACATTAAATATTTGTTGCTAACCTGTAAGGTCTTAGGGAAGGTAGGTGCACTATGTGCATCAATGGAGCAATCAACTTGTAGAAGACTGTAAATAGCAACTGTTAAAGTAAGACACCTAAAAATATCCTTCCATACTGTACTCTACACTATTCACTTAAAGAATAAGGTTATAGGAATGTCATTTCAAAAGTAATTGCAGTACTGAACATCTGCCCTAGAGGCTGAATTCAGGAGGTAGAGCCAGGGAGAGGTATACTGAAACACTGCAAATGAGAACTGCTACATGTGCTGGTAGGACTTAATTTTTCTATATTATATTTAAAAAAAAGACACATTCATTAAGGCGCATTTATAAAGACACATACATCCCTATAGCTGCTTGCACTGATTATCAAAGGCTTTTTCTATGTCTATGTTTACAGGAATCTAACCAGTAACACAAGTTTCAGTATCGTAGAAACTCCCAGAAAACCAGGAATCCATCATCTACAAAGATTCTGAATGCTGTAGTCATTCCCAGGGCTCTGCTTTTAGATGGACTACAATTATGGGTCAGGCCCATTAGTTGGGCACACACTATGCTGAAGTCTTCCACTCTTTAGTTGCATAGTTGCACCTTTCTGGTGGTATTTTGTTTGCTTGTTTCTTTTTTCTTAGATGTATTTTTTTTTGTTTTGGTTTGTTTTTTTTGGGTTTTGCTATCTCTTGTTTGACATGCTTGCTGCTAACTTCTCTTGAAATATTGTCCCAAGTCACTGACACACAAGTCTTTTGCATCTGGTACCTGTGCAGATGCAAAGATCCTTGATAAAGGTTTTGATAAATACAAAAGTTTCTCGGGAAGCATGAATCCAAAAATAATTTTATCAAAACAGCATTGGATTGTTGAGGGCTGAGTAGTATCACACAAAAAGATGACACAGGGACCTTTGTAACACAGATTTGTTGTTCTTCTCTGATCAGAACTCTAAGCATGGACCACTGATCTGATTTACACAGTATAGCCCTTCCATTACTCACAGGCCAGACTCTAGTTTATACTTGTCTGAAGATGTCTGAAGCTTTGACTTATAACAACCATCTGGAGTCCTCTGCCAGAACACACAGCTTGCAGGGCCAAACTGCAATGCTGTGTTTCATCAGTGTATGAGCAACTGTCCCCAGTCTTTCATCCCTTAGTGGCTGGGCTACCAAATCCTTTCACAAAGCATACTTTGCTGTTGCATGCTATCAGCAAAGCTTATTTCTTCTCATCATTTCATAGAATCATTGAACAGTCAGAGTTGGAAGGGATCTTAAAGATCATCTAGTTTAAAGCCCCCTGCCAGGGGCAGGGGCAGGGGCAGGGACACCTTCCACTAGACCAGGTTGCTCAAAGCTCCATCCAACCCGACCTTAAACACTGCCAGGGATGGGGCAGCCACCGCTTCTCTGGGCAACCTGTGCCAGTATCTTACCACCCTCATAGTGAAAAATGCATTTCTAATGTCTAATCTAAATCTCCCCTCTGTCAGCTTAAAGCCATTCTTGTCACTACATGCCTTTGTAAAAAAGTCCCTCTCCAGTTATCTTGTAGGCCCCCTTTAGGTACCGAAAGGCTGCTCTAAGGTCTCCCCAGACCCTTCTCTTCTGCAGGTTGAACAAGTCCAACTCTTCCACCCTGTCTCCATAGCAGAGGTGCTCCACCCCTTGTATAACCTTCACAGCCCTCCTCTGCACTTGTTCCAACAGTTCCATGTCCTTTTTATGTTGAGGACACCAGAACTGCACACAGTACTCCAAATGAGGTCTCACGAGAGCAGAGTGGAGGGGCAGGATCACCTCCTTTGACCTGCTGGTCATGCTTCTTTTGATGCAGCCCAGGATACAGCTGGCTTTCTGGGCTGCCAGCTCATGTTGAGCTTCTTGTCAACAAACACTTAAAAGTCCTTCTCAGGTCTGCTCTGAACCCATTTTCCGCCCAGCCCATAGTTGTGCTTGGTAACACCTTTCCTATTAACATATTTTTGGTGACACTTTGTAAAATAGGAGGCAGTGTAATCCATATACTCTGTAAACTCCATAACTACTGTGATCAGCCTTAAGGACCAAAACAAGAATGAAATACTGTTGTATTCCCCATTGCTTCATTTGTGACCCCCCCCCACCCAGTAACACTGATCTGTGCCTACTAGGTGCATCAGTTTCTTCATGAAAAGATCCAGCAGAAACCTTGGGGGAATTGCATGTTATCAGAAGTGTATAGGACAAATCCTGAAATACAGACACAGATTGATTTAGACATCTGTCTTTCTGTAACTTCCATTTTCGTTCTTTCTCCATCCAAATAAAGCTTTTCCTTATAAGTCCACAGTACTTTAGCCAGCTCTCTTTGTTTATTTACTTGCATGTCTGTAAGAATTTTTCTGTCCTGTGCACTTTTTTTCTGTAACTAAGTTTCCAATTGTCACTGATTATATGCCAAATGATATGATTTCTTACACAATGGCATTGCTTTCTGCAGTTTTACATCCCAGTTCCTTAAACAGTTACAACCCTTTTCACTCCCACCAAATGGTCCTCCCATGTTCTTCATATTGTCTTATCAGTACACTTGCTCCCTGATACTCCCTGCCAGTCCATCCTGGAGACAACTCTGAGAAGCAGTTCTTCAAACACAATGCACCTAATTATGTCTCCCAATCTTCTCATTAGCATTGAAGAAAACTCTCAGGTAACAAATGGGTTAGCTGTTCTAAACCTTTTTTCTTTGTCTTTTATGCATGCCCTTGTTAAGTCATTATCAAGCTCAGTAGAGGAGGCTTTACAATATCAATTATACTGGTTGGATTTTTCCTTAGCTTTATTTTTTACTTCCTTTATCAAGCATTCAGAAGTCATGGCACCCATGTGCTGTTTACTTCAATTCCCAAGGAGATAACAGAAGACCAGGTGATACACAGAAGCCTAAAGGAATCCCAGCTGAGTATTTGTAGCTGCAGATGCTCCTGTAATCTCAGCTGCCGCCATCAGTTATTATTGCATGATGGTCTGGTTTCACCACAGCTTTATTTTTAATCTCTAAAGGTAAAATATCATCTGTTACCTAGTAAGCATTACAGAGACAAAAATTGTGCTCTAAACTCTATCCACAGACTACATGTTCCTTCTTACCAGTATCTTGTAGGAAAAAAAAATATTGTTAGGGATTGAGTTGTTATTATTACTACCTTGGGATTTATATCATGTCCTTAGATGAGTGGTGGCTGTTGCAACAAATGTTCAAATAAGTGTGCAGAAATCCCCCCAAGCTCAATGGGATTCTGGATTTCTCTCGCCTGCTAGCTGATGTTGCAAATCCTGCAGGATGTTTTTTTTTTTTCCTTTCAGTACATGATGCTTTTCATTAAGGGAAAGTAATTTTAGATTCTGAGTCTCAAGCATTTTGCAGTTTTATATGAGCCGATGTCTCCAGACTATACAATAACAGATATCTGGGAGGCTGACATCAGTCAGTTTGTTTTAATAGCTGCTGATGCTGGCCCTAGAGGATCAGCACATCCTACTTTCCCTGGTAAAAGTTCTTTCTGCACAAGCAATTTTGTTTCAGATAGGTATCATTGCCTTCATATGTTATGCAGCTCAGGAATCAGGGTCCTGCACCTGACCTCTCAGGTCCATGGCAAGTAACTTGGAGCTGAAACTCCTCTAGTTTTTCGTTCACTTAATTAGCAGTCTCTCCAAGTGTGTATGTGAGGCTGGCAATTAACAGCTGCTACTTTTAAGAAGACCCTAATTTCTGCTTTCACATTTGTAAATATATAAATACATCTGTTGCAGTCTTATCCATCATGTTATTGACCTTCATCAGCAGATTGTGAAATTCCCTGGATTAAACTGTTCTTCAACCTACTTTTTGTAAAGGATTTGCTCATTTTGTGCATAGTTTCCTCTTTACTGCTGAATTCATATATGGTAAAGAAGTTGTGAAGGAAGCAAAAAGTAGGGAAATTGATGATAGACTCTTTAATGTACACAAGTACAGATTCTTCTTCCTATAGTACAAATTTTACTACTTTACTTTGTATAGCAAGAGACTATGCAGATGTTTTCAAAGCTGCATCTCATCACAGGATTCAGTGTAGTCTTTGCTGCTGCCTCAGAGACACTGCTTTGTTCTTGAGCATTTTGAAATGTTTTGTTCTGTGGGTTGTTTTTTGTTGGTTTTTTGTGTTTTTTTTTAAATTTTTTTTATTCTGTCTTTTAATTTTTTTCTTTTTCTTTTTTATTCCCAGGTGACATTTTCTAAAAATAAAATCTGGGCCATATGCCTTGAAATTGGCTAATGGCAGAAAAAATGATAAATACAATTAGACCAGAAAATCCACTTTTAACATTCTCCCCTCGCTCTATTTTCTTTCTTCTTTACAGTAAAGGAAGAGTCTGACTAATCTTTCATGAACTGTAGGGAAAACAGGAAAATCTTGAATGGAATTTATATAAAGTAGTCAATCCCCTTCTACGAGGACTTAAGAGGTATAGTCATTTCACTTGAAGATGGGAGACAGGTATGAAAGGATTATCCAGAGTTTTTTCGATGATTTAAGAAAGGCTGCCCTACTTGACAGGATAGTTAGCCTTTCTGCCACCTTAACAGGAGGATATAAAAGAAAAACTACCCAGTGAGCCTTAAGAAGCCAGGAATTATGAGAAGTTCCAGTGGAGAGCATCGAAGAAATCAATAAAATGTTCCAGAAGTTCCTCCAAGGTATGAGAGGAAGGAAATTTGAGGGGAGGGAGGAAGGAGGAATGAATGTCAAACCTCTGACAGAAGCCCAAAAGGCACCGACATTGACTTCAAACTCTTGTTATCTCTACACCTAACTTCTTAATGGGGGAGAGAATTAATGGAATAGAAGAAGAGAAAGACTGCTTTCTCTGTGAGCACTAAGAGTCACACTTGGAGGTATTGCATTAGGCACTGTGGCCACACATGCCCAACTCATACTTACCACCGCAGTATCTACACCTCCTTAGCACAGGAGAGACAGAAGCATCGTACAGTGCAGTATGCTGGTCGTGGGTGATGGTGGTCACCCACCCCCAGCAATCCTGATACCGTCTCACTGACGGGACCTGTGTCTCCAGATCCTCCTTCCTTAGCTCCAAGCAACCACTGAGAAGAAAGGTTTTCTAGGACTCCCTAGGACTGATGTGCAGGCTCAGCGCTGAAGTACACGCTGCCCTGTGATTAACGGAAGGGCTGATCTCCTGACCCGTGGGAAGGCATTTAAGAGAGTGTGACCCACAAGAAAGCAGTATAGATAGCCTAGCTTTGTCATAGGCTTTGCACCTTGGCAGTGAAAGAAGCAATGTGGGAAAGGTGGCTTCAGGCATTTTAAATGGAAGAGCTTTGAAAACTGATTAAGCAAGTAGAATGCAGAGCTGAGTCACTCTGTATTTGTCTCTGTGTGCATGTGTACATATATAGACACATATTTTTGTAAGTGTGTGCATATTTGAGTGAGGATATGAAAAAAGAAGGCACACATTTCCAAAAGCCAGTGCAATAACAAATTGTGAGCTGAAGCTGTCACATCATGTGAAACAGACCCAGAGAACACGTGAAGACACATCATAGGTATTTTAAAATTTCACTGTTTTGCTCACATTTGGTAGCATTTAGATCTGATATCCTTTATGGTACTATTTTTTTTTTTTCCTCCTGAAACCAACATTACCCTTGTGAAGCAGTGTTTGACAAAAATGCAAAAAATCTTGGCTAGCAAAATATTTTATATTTTTATGTCCCAAAGTCTTATCATTCATCCTCACACAGTGAAAAAAAACACTGATGTTCTTATGAATAAAAGAAGGATTAGGAAGATTAAAATGCACACCACTGGACTTGCTGAAGAAAGGTTCAAGTATGAGCCCTGAGGATCATGGTTGAAACTATGCTCCCCTTTACTCACAGGTAGTTCAGAGAGATGACAGGTCCAGATCTTCCCCATATTGAGTTTCTCATATGAGTTGCAGTAAAAAGAGCATTGCAAATAGAATGCTGCCAAGTGAATGATCAGATTTTATGTTATTTATTTATTTTTGTTATTACAGCCAGATGTTGCCTCAGGAAGTTGAAACAAGGAGTCAGGAACTGACAGCTTAATAATTAAATTGGGAAAGTTGGCAGGCCTCCTGCCACTTCCTCTCATACGCAGCATCTATGAGAGAAAGTGTGCAGTATTCCAGTGGCTCTCCTTCTGAACAGGCTCATCTATTACTGGGTAACGATTTTCCGTCAAGGAACAGCAAAGCACAGGGCCTATTACACCAGCTACATAGAGTTAAAAAGACATTATGAATAAAACGCTCGCTGTGGCTTTTACCAACATTTCAACACAAGGCTGCCTAATGCTGATGTGTGTTTATTACACTTAATAATGTTTACATAATTCTTCCTTGAGCTCATTACGGCTGTCAGAAATCTGAATAGAGCGTATTTTTGTCCGTGTGCATCTCCCAAAGACTTTAAGCCGAGATGAATGGCAGCTGAGATAGAGACTTCGTGGCTGGTTTCCCATCCCGGCCAGAGCATCATCACACCTCTTCCCCCTCTTTTGGGATTTCTTCCCTTTGAGAAATGCAACATTTCACTCCTGGAGCTCCCCGTGGGCCCAAGCGCCTGCAGAAAGCACAGGAATCACGCCAGCACCAGGGCAGGAGGAGGCACACAAGCCCCGAAGGTGCTGTAAGCGGGTGCCAGGCTGCGAGTTTGCTGAGGGGCAAACTTCACCCACCGGCTGCAGGCAGCGCAGTTAAAAGAACTGCTGTGGCGGCACCCTCGGCTTGCAGGGCAAGGGGGCGAAGCCCGCCCAGTGCCCTCGCTCCCTGGTACGCAGTACCGAGGACGGCGGAGGTTCGGAACGCAGCTGACAGCGTGCGGACAGCGTGCTCCTGGCCCGCAGAGCCCCCGCCGCCCCTCAGAGGGGGGAAAAATGGCGGGCAGGGCTCCCCTCAGCGCGGGCGGGAAGGGGGCGCGCGAACCCCCGGCGGCCCCGCCAGGGGGCGGGGCGGGCCGGGGCGGGGCGGGCCGGGGGGCCGGGGCTGCCGCCGCCGCTGCCGGCTGCACTGGCGGGGCGGTGGCGGGAGCGGGAGGCTGCGGAGGTAAAGCGGGGCCGGCCGGTAACGGGGGAGGCGGGGAGTGGAGTGCGGGGCCAGCTGCTCGTTTGTCAGTCCCTCCCGCGCGTGTCTGGGCTCGTACCTGTGCGCGGTTCGCTCGGGTTGGGGGCGCGGTGGTTATCTCCGTGTTGAGCCCGTTAGCGGCTTCGCGTTAGTGCCTGCGCGCCTTATTCCTTCTGCTTCGCAGACAAAAGCGTACCCGAGACGTCGTGAGGGAGTGATTCGATATAGCGTGAAGTCGTGCTTGTGCTCGGGACCCTGACAGCCCCGAACCGGGGTAGAGTAACCGCTGCTGCTGCCGCCGCTGAGCTACCCTTCGCTGTCCTGTTTACCGTCATTTGCATCAACGAGTAGTTATCCTAGCGGGAAACAAGCAAAAATACCTGATGTTTACCTAGTTTTATTAAAACAAGCTAATGGGTCTTGGCAGCGCTTGTTGTAGAAAGTGATTCAGAGGATGAAAGCAGGATCCCAGCCGGGGTGCGCTTTGGTGAATGAGATTCCAGCGCAGAGAGAGCCACGGTGTGCACTGGGTTTCTTTTAGCTGGCTACTTCATCCCCCTGCGTGTAGGTTAGTTACTTACTTGAGTAACTCGGTACATGGTCGGGAAGGCGTGCAGTGCAGGGTGGCCCTTCTGCTCCTTCGGGGAGCGAAAACCTCTGCCAGCCACCGCACCTTCGTGTCTTGCTGTGGGACGGTGCTGGGAGCTCGGGGCTGGAGCAGGGATTCCCGCTGTGGGAGCGGGGTGGGCTGTGTGAGGGTCTGCGGGAGCCCTGCTGCTGCCCGCGAGTCAGGGATACCTCGTTAGCAAACGCGATGTGAGGGCTCAGCAATGTGCCTTGCGTGTTGCAGGCGCCGATACAGGGAGGTAATGTGAATGCTGTTTATGCAATTTTGATGTTTTCTATCTGTACAATGTTGTCTGTATTGAGACTGGCAGTTTGGTCATTTGAATCTGTGGCAGAATTGTGCTGGGTTTGATAGCGTTGATATTTTGCCTTTGGGTGAGATGTGCTTAATAGCATTTTAGCAAGCTTTGTGTAACACAATATGAAGGGCTTAATCATTGGCGATAAATGCGGTCTAACTTAATGCTTTGAAGAGGGATAGGTAATGATAACATGGCTTCTGAAAGCAAAATATTTAATGTAGCAACACAAAATATTATTGCCCAAGGACTGTGCTGTATCCAAAGAATGCCAGTCAGGACAGCACAGCAGCAGCCCAAAGAGAGGGAATTGGCTGAGACTGTTCTTCAGCTCTTACTCTTGGAAGAGTTCTCATGAGAAAGTTTAGCAAGCATAGGTTAATTATAGATAATGTTATGATTAACTGAAGGAATTGAATACCTAGCGCAAGAGCCTGTGCTGTGTGGGAGAAGCTGATTTAGGGTAAAGTGGTGACAATGTAAACTTAGACCAGTTGTGTGTGGTGAAAGTTGCTACGTGGACATCACTAGTTTTCAGTTCTGGTTATGTCATTTGGGAAGAGTTGGAAGCAAAACTGAAAATAACATAGCTCTTGAAATAAGAGATCGAGAGCTGGTGTGTGCTTTGGTTTTTACCAAGAAAGACAGTTTTTGATTTAAAATATTAACCAACCCATGGGCTTGATGTGTCAGGGTCTGTCTGAGCCTGATTTAATGACCAGAGGAGGTTGGTCCTCAGCTTTTTGTATGGGTAAGTTTCCAGAGAAATACATTTTGCTAACTGAAGGGTTGCAGTATTGTCCCTCTATAGTAGTGTGATAGTAAACTAGAGTGCTTACCAGTACAGGATCTCCCTTAATGCGGGTTCTTGTTATTCTGTGACTAAGTATGTGTAGGCTGGCTCCAAAGCAGATAGTCAGTTGCACTTTGCATCTCGTCTGATTCTCTTCTGCACTTTCTTGCAGAGCTGGGGGATCTTGCAGTCCACTTGCCTTTTCAGGCTAAGTCACCGCAGTAGCAGTATGGTAAAGCATCTCTGTTACACTCGAAAATCAGGTCTTCTCCAGGTAGAAGGAGTGACACCATGAAGGAGTGGTTCACCATGATGCCTTTTTGGTTTTCTGCTAAAGACATGGTCTGTAAAAGAGATTTATGGACAGTAGCTTGTTTCAGGGCTAATGGGTCTCTAGTATGGGTGAGGTATAGAAGGTTCAGTATTCTCACATATCCATGTTTCTCTAGAATGAAATGAGTTATTCTAGCAAATTCCTAGTTATGAGGTGCCCACAGGTGTGTATAGCAGGAGTGTGAGCCAGATGCATCTGAAAGGGATCATCCACTTTCCCAGTTCTGTCCATATGGATATGGCGGGAGAGGTATGGTAGTATGAATAAAGTCCCTGTGAATTCTGTAGATCTACATGTGTAAAATCAGAGTTGCAGTCAGGTTCAACCACATCTATGCCAACTGCTGTATGAAACACCAGTATTTTAGAGACAAAGTTCTGATTTTCCGCAGTTTTGCACCCTAGGGTGTAGTTCTCCAAGTATGTGTTACTAGCAATGATTTAAAAAAGTAGCCATTCCTGGATGGGATGCTGTACAAAGCTGGTCTGGTGTCATCCAACTATTGTGAGCAGTTATGGTGTGCTTTGTGTCACAGTGGAATTTTCTTCTAACCCTTCTCAGATAGCAGTTACTTCATGCATGAGGTTTTAATGTATATTCTTGCCTGTTTAATAACCTGTAGTTTCCATAATATCTTGTAGCATTGAACCCTGTAAGTTATTGGCATTGAGTATGTTCTCTTTCGATATCATTGACTATCTCCTTGTTTATATATTAAGGGGAGACAACAGTTATTGAAATTCCTTATTTATAATAACAAAGTCTATTAAAATGCATATTTTAAGTGCAAACTACTGTTAAAGCTTAGGAAAGACTTTGGGGAAAAAATTGTGTCAAATCTTGCCTCTTTGTAGGTTGTGTTCTAATTAAATATTCAGTATTATAGGAGACAATATTTGAGTCCCAAGACACTGATGAAATGTCAGTTAAATTGTATTTCCCTCCTTCAAAGTAAAGCGTAGTACTCCATTTGCTGCAATACTGGGAAATCTTTAAGAGTTGAAAAATCATTTAACTCTGAAATCTATAGTTTAATTCATATTCAAGGTATATAAATTGGAAAATGCTGAACATGTAGGAAGTACAGACATAAAACCCTAGAATTAGGCCCACTGGGAAAAAGCCAAATGAAATACAGGGAAGTGTAGAGAATTTGTATTCCGTATAGGTAAATTTCTATTCTACTTCTTTTTTTTTTAATTTTTTTTTCAGGAACTATTCTTGTTATTGAAAGCAAAAAAAAACTTCATTTTATTAAATATTTGTGTCATTTGTTGAAGTAATACTTTGGAGATTCTGGATTTATTTTCTACACCAGCCTAAGTTTTCTGTATTGTTCACCTTTCTTTTATCCTGACAGAGTGAGCGTATTATTGTCAGCTTTGATTACAGCCATATACATTTTTGTAGCGCTTTATAGCAAGTGTGTAGGGCAGTAGACCCTGTCATATCACATGCCTAACTTTTATGACTTTGTTTTTCAGGAGTTATGGCAAGTCTGCTAGCCAGATCAGAATTAAAATTATTTAGATACAATTAAAATATGCCAATAGTAATTAAATGGTGAAATGCACTTGAGCTCATTCAATTTTCCTTTTCACTAGATTATTTTTTTGGCTATTTTTGTTTTTAATATAGAGTGCCAGCTGTGCTAATTAGCATAGTACTCTGGAAGTCCTCTCTAAGCTAAACAGAGAGGATAGGACAAAGAGATAAGCAAAACCCAAAACCTGAAGAAGTAAAAGTGTCAGTCTTCGAGCTGTTAAAAAAACTTTGCACATAGAGTGGGTTTTGTCCTTATTAGACAAGCGATGGCAAAATCTTTCCATGTTGTGTGTAGGACTTCAGACCTGAGTTGAATCCTGTGCTGATGTGTGTGTTTATGCTGTGTACAGGCAGAGGGGTCTCTCTTCAGAGAGGCACTGATTTCTGTTTTACTTCTGGCGCAGTGCTACATCTTGTCTGCCACTTTTTAGTAGGCTGGCATGGGGAGTTTAGGTAGGCAGCATTAAAACTACCACTATGCAACAGCTCTGGTGCATTTGCCATGGCTTTTCCGTCATGGATACAGAATATTATAGATACCTGATGTCTGTCATTGTTATTAAATTGCTGACGGATTATTTACTTTGGATATGTCTATAATATGCAGAATTCTGCTTACAGTATACAAAAATGAGTATATGTGTGTGTATAAATATTTCCATGTCCATTTTTCAATCTTAAAACATATCTTATGCTCTTGTGTGGAACTTCTTCAGCAGCCGTGGGGGTAGGTTTTGAACTTGTATGGCATAATCTTAAGGTCCAGGGCTGCTGGTTGTTATTGGAGTGTTTGACAGTTGTGATTCTGGAGGTTTTAGCTCCTAGGTAAATATGAAAAACCTGCTCCAGGCAGCAACAATATGTAGCAAAGTAATAAAAGACAAGCTTTAAATAAATGATAAATAGAATCTTTATTAAACCCATTCTTGCATATGGTCAGCATCCTACAAAGGTATATAGAAAGCTGTCTTCCTTGAGTCTCTGAATGAAACCTGATTCACCTCCTGTGAGGGCATGCTTTACACTGCCAGGCAAGCAAGACTGCTCTCAATAGATCAGTTCACGTAATGCATCTTCCTTCTCACACATCTCCTTCCTCTTGTATCTGTTTTGACCTATGCCTAGATTCTCTCTGAATGCTTTGGAATTAGTGCTGGTAAGTGAGTAGCAAGTACTGCTCATCAAAGTAATGCAGTACATGCTATCTCAAAATAATGATTAGAAATGTTTTTTCTTTGAGAGGGTATTTTAGCCCATGTTATCAGCACATTGAAATATTTTAGTGTTAGATGATATTCAAGAATTTAATTTAGCAAAAATCTGAGAAGTAACTAATAAGAAAATCCTGATGTTTAAAGCTTTCACTCTCGAGTTCAAAAAACAGGCAAAGGAAGTTACAGATCATGTGTATTTTATTTTTCTTGGGATCAACTGCAGGAAGTTGTATAGCTGCATTCTAAACCACATTTAATTTTCTTTAAATGTAGATATTTCTTTGTTTGCTCACTGTAAAAAAAAAAAAAAAAAAAAAAGCTGTTCCAGAGAGATCTGTGTTTAGGTGATCTGAGACGCTACTCATGAAGCTGTGCATCTACTTGTCAAATCCTTTGTGCTGCTCTTCTGAGGTTGTCCTCAGAAGAACTTGCTTTGAGAGCAGAATGTAAGGTAGTTGATGGTGCCCGGTATGTCAGGGGACTGTAAAGCAGTGCTGCATGATCAAGGTGAAATATGTGAAAGACTTTATTGCATTTTCATAAGTATTTTAAAGAGTTTTAACGTGGGGCAGCCACCTTGTTTCAGTCATCAGTAGATGTTACCTAAAATATTTTCCTTTAAAAATTCAGCAGAAAAAGAGACAGAAACTTTTCAGGCTTACTGTACTGATTTGCAAGTTCACTGCTTCAGATGTGGAGTATTGCTGTCCTTTCTAATGTAAAATTTGGGTTGACCTTCATGGCTGTAAAATCATGCCCCGCTTCTTTCCTTTGTAAGTTTTCACTAACAGTATTAGCTACAATGTTAGTTTCTTGCTTATATTGTAGTATTGCCCAAGGGGTATTTGGTGACCATGCAAATCACTTGCTTTCTTCTATTTCTACCCTTATTCTTATGGTAGATGAATTGTAGGAATAAAAGTATATGGTGATTAAAAAGCAGCTTTGAATTGGAGTCAGCAGTGTTCTCTTGCAGCGATGGAGGCTAATGGCGTGCTGAGCTGTATTAGCAAGAGTGTGCCCACCTGGTTGAGGAATGGGACTATTGCTTTTGACAAGACTGTCCTGGAATAATGCTGTGTCCAGTCTTTGGTCCCCAGTGCAAGAAAGGTAGAGACAAACTGGAGAGAGCCCAGGGGAGGGATGCTTAGGTGACTGGGGGCTGGAGCATGTGGTATACAAGAGGATGCTGAGTGATCTGGGTTTACCCAGACTGGAGATTAGAAAATGAAGGTAAGTTGCTGCTTTCCGTTTCCTGATTAGGTGTTATGGAACAGAGAGCGATACTCTTCTCTGGGGTGCACAGAGAAAGGTCGAGGTGTAGTTGTCACACATGGAAATTGGGAAATTCCAACAGGGTGTAATGAAACAAATTAACAATGAAAATGGTTGAGCTCTGACCTGGGGTCATTGATATTGCAGGATTTGCCCTTGGAGGTCTGAAAAATTGGCTGTACAAGACTCTGAACAAGATCTAACTTTGAAATCATCACTGCCTTGGCTGGGTATTGGAGAATATGGCCTCTAGAGGTCCTTTTCAGCCTGAATTAGTCTGATTCTGTAAGAAGGTTTCCCACAGAGGAAAATAAGTATCATAAGAGTTATGCTAAATAGTTGTTTTAATTATATTCTTAGAAGGGAACAGCTATGCACTGTGGGATCAGAGGATCCCTTTGTATAGTACTCATAGTCAAAATAATTTACAGTGAAAATGATTTTGTAAAGAGGATGTGCAAAAGGAACAAGTTTAAACTTTCTGTGGGGCAAAGTACTTCTGCACTGTGCTGCTGCCCTGACTAGTCACAGTCTTGCTGTTGACAGTAGCTCTGACAAATAAATGTCAGGCGTGTCAAGTGGTAGTCTTTGCTGGACTTGGCTGTGGTTAGCATAGGTGAGTTCCTGGGAAGGTATGTAACACATAATAAATTTGAAATGGCTATTACAGTTTGGTGTAATAAAAACCCCTTTTGATAGAGTGACTAGTGGAGCTCTGTAAGATTGATTGTTGACGTCCTTTGGGCCTGATGTGACAAGAGTACTCTTTGTTGATGGAGTGACTCACCATTGTTAGTTGTGGCATCGTGCTTGAGCATGTGTGTTTTGTAGTATACAGCTTGAATATAAGATGTACTGTTTTTTTCAGAGTTGTTTCATATTTCCCTGAGCTAACTTTGTGCCCAGGCAAAATATCAGTACTACTTGTCTTTGACATTTGTGTGAGGTCATAATGACATCACCAGAAGTCCCCTTGAGACTTTAGTTTTTATTTGAGTTGGTGATTATCAAATAATCTATGCTACATGAATTGTAATTCCACCAGCGTTAGTCATTCAGGCAGTATCTCACTGAAGTAACATGGACTTTATGTATTGATGTCTGTATGTTCAAATTGGAAAATTCAGTAGCGAAGAATGAGTTTATTTGTTATCCAGCATGTCAGTGTGCAGATATGCTTACTTGTGGGAGAAGGAAGGAGAAATGTATCCACAGTAACCTCCCTGCTCCCCCCAAAAATGTTAAATGCCTTTTAACAGTACTTGAGTTAAATATGCTAGCTGTGATTCAGTTTTAAGACTCTCGTTCAGCTTTTCAAGAAAGACTGTTTGAGACATATATATATATATATATGTATATATGTAATCATCAGTGGTGTACATAGATACTGTCAATCTAGGCTGTGGACCAGATTGAGTGTGCCCTTTGTGCCGAAGTACAATGGGCTTGTATGAAAGCTTGAATGATTGCTGTCGGTGCACTCTAGGATGCGTAGTCTTCAGTGGCTTTTCTCTCCAGAGGCTAACTACCTGTACAGGCCACAGGATGGGAATTGAGGAGGCCCATCAGGGAGAGCAGGCTGTTTGTTGCTCAAAAGGGTATTGGGCAGGAGATACACTATCTCATACTCACAACAGGGAAGGGAAACTGCAGCTGTAGCACTTACCTTCCTTGAATCCTGCTTTTGTTTTTAATATATTTAATTTTTTTTCTTTTTTTTTAGTGTTGAGATTCAAGCTTTTCAAGTCTTCCGGAAGGACCTGAGAGTGACTTAATAATCGGGGGATATTAGCAATTTTGAATCCCTTTTAGCTGCTCGTGTTTTTAAATAGTACTCAGGATGTGTTTTCAAGCATTGTGCACATTAAAGGGAAAGGTGTTTTTTTTTAATTTTTAAATGAAAGCTGAAATGCGTGCGTTGTTGAGGAAGCGTAAGAAAAAGGCCAAGTTTCACTAGATTCTGATCAGAAATCTGGGAGCAGCTCTGCTGCTTCTAACAAAGTTATGATACAGCAGTAGCTTTGTTGGTAGATCTGCTTCTTTTACACATAATCAGGCTTGTGTTTCTGGTTGAGTTTTGCAACTAATTTCACTAATGTTAAATGTGTATCTTTGATTTAGAGTATAGCCTGATTTGGAAAGCCAGTAATGAAGTGTGTTCAAAGTAGTAGTATGAGTATTAAGGGCCAGACAGGCAAAGCACTTTGTTAGTTCAATACTCATTGTTTCATAGCACTGCTGATGTGAGAGAGAAAAACAAATTGTCTATTGTGGCTGCAGTTTCTGTACACTGGTAGAGTCTATTTGAGACCAGGCAATTATCTGCTGAAGATGAAAAAGGGCAGTACAGAGCAATTCCTTTTTTCTTGCTTTTTCTCTGACTGCTTTCTCTTTTGTTCTGCTTTTCTTGTTGGGCAGGAGTGGGTTGGCAGAAAAAGTGTCTAGCTGGATCAAAAGGATTGGTAGCAGTCACCTTACTGAAATCACATTTCTCTTTTTTTAAAAAGGGGATAGAATTTTCTTGTATTGATGGTTCTGCTGCAGAGGTATTTCAGATTTTAACTTTTTCCAAACTTATGTTGAGCAAACTGGGGAAGTTAATTGTGCATGCTTGGTGTTAGTGCAAAACCAGTTGACTGGCTGTGGAATTCCCATGGGTGCTCACAGGTGATTTTCGCAAGGACACCTACTTGTTTGTTCCTTGAGCTGGAACTAAGGAGAGGGTCAGTGTTGCAATAGATAGGGGTGTTCAGTGGAAAGAGGAAGAAAGGAAGCATGTCATGAATCTGAGATACCTGTATTCAGACTCTTACAGTGAAGCAACACTGGTTTTGGTTTCTCATTTGCGGATATTGGAGAGAACATTAAGATCTTCCCTGATTTTTGCCCTGACTATCATTGTTCTGACGATGAGAATGTTTGCCTTATTCCTTCACTCTTCACTTCGTAACTGCTTGTTTCCCTAATTCTTCCAGGATGTCAAACTGGCTTTGGTCCACAAAGAGTACACTGGTGTCAAGCTCCTTCTGATTTGCCTTCAGCTCTCAGGAGGAAAGGTACAGTTACAGGGGTAAGTTAAAATCCACTCACAGAATCCTGTGAAGGAAATGAAGGTTTTAATTAGTGCCCTTTCTTTTGCATGGCAGTCTCTGGTACATTTTTTCCTTCAAAGTTGCTTGGTCCATGGCAGCAGGCTATCAGTGGTAGAGAAAGGGAAATCCAAAAGTGTGGAGTCACTTTGAAAATGTAGTGAAGAGTTAATGAATAGGGTGCTCACAGGGAAAATACCAATGCAGGCTGTGTCAGGTAAGCACTTTAAAAGTGAAAAGTGCCCCCCTGTTGGTTTGTTCTCCTTTTAACTGATGTCTTTGAAAATCTAATTGGAATCACAGCTGAACTGCCGTGGCAAAATATGGTTTTGGTAGATAAAGTTGAAATAATATACATTTAGCAATTGGGAGTGTTGCTGGAAATAGTAGGCACATGTAGAAATGAACACAAATTCGCATTTCTTGTTTCATCCTAAGGGCAAAGTACCCTTGGTGCAAAGCCCAGGGGACCTATATAGTCATTAGCAGATGGAGGGGGACATTAATCTTCTACCCGCAAATCTGCCCCAGCACATAAAGCAAGGAGCGTCTGTTGTGAGGATTGCTAGAGGTTGTATTAAACGTAATGGTATAGTTCATAATCACAGTGCCAGCCACACTTGCTGTTCATTGCGGTGCTTTCTTGGTACTCTCTGTCTCTGGATTTCACTTTTTCTATCTGTGTATAATGGAGTAGTGAGAATATTTCTGCTTTGTGAGATGTTGGCAGAATCTTCTTCCAATACTCTTACCCTCTTGCTGTAAGCACTAGAGTATGTTAAGATATATTTTAAATGCTTTTTTTCACATAAAGTGCATGAGGAGAAGTGTATGATTTTTGTGTCATTCAGTCTTTCTCATTTGGAGTAAGCTAGGAGACATGCATGGTTAATGAGGTATCTCAGCAGCACATTTTTATGGGAGCGTAGTTTAAAGTTGGGAGTATGTCCAGTCTCCAAACTGCCTAGTGAGCGTTCTGTATTTGGAAACAAGTGCCAGCTGGCAGTGGTTAAGGAGTGCATGCTTATTCTGCTCATGATAGCCAAAACATGCTCCCTGCTGTGTGCTTTTGGCAGCTTTGCACTGGCAATATGTCTCAAATGCCAGTTGCATGTCCTCTTTTCTACCTCATAAGCATGTCCCACAAGGCATGATTTAGCCTAAATAAAAATGTGCCTCTGTTAGACTTGGTAATATATGGAAAGAAAGAGACTGCTTGTTTTCAAAAAGCAGTCTTTTGGAAACATATGTAGTACATTATTTCCATAGTGGAAATAATAAGATGATTATCACGCCTTGCTATACTCAGTGGCAAATTGGCCTTAAATTCCTGAAGATGTGATGATTTTTGAGACACCAGTTCTTAGGCATACTACACTGATAATTTTGTGTAATTTATTCTCGGTGAGAGCACTGTTTTGGAATTTCAGTCCTAAAGTGGCTGCATATTAAGAGTATTTGAAGCTCTAACTCTATCTGGTCAATGTATTAATTTCATTGGTGGTCAAATTAATTGCACATAATAATCACAACTTATTTTTCTTCCTATTTGCTGAATTGTTTTAAGCCAATAAACATCCAAAATAGATGTTATATTTTGTTGAAAAAGATACCTTATGTGTGGGCATATTGACTTTTGCAGTAAAGTGTTGCAAATGTGCTTAGCTGCATTATTTGAAGCAGCGTGTGAGTTGTGGTACATTGGGTACAAGTTTGTAAGAATCTGAAGGTAAATAAATCCAGTCTATATTTGATTGTCATTTTTATCCCTAGTAACAGTGTAACAGGTTAAAAAAAAGCACAGTTAAAGAAATAAAAATAACCTTAATCTAAATAAACAAACAAACAGCAAAAAAAAAAACAAAAACAAAACCCCCAGCAAACAAAACATTGAAGCTTTTCAGCTCCCTACTAGAATGACTGCATTTAAGGTCAAGTCAACTGTAGGGTAAGTAACTTGTGCTTAGAGCTTGGGTTTAGAAATGCTTATATATTTAAGCTCCATATTGCTTGTTCTTTGAGATGATCTCTCACCTTGGTTGCTTGCAGCAGATCTTGATATTTAGCAAGATGATAATTCTCAATAATTCAAATGCCTCTTTCTTTTCTTAATCAATGAAATTCTACTGAGATCTCATCAGATACGGAAGTTTAAAAATTGAGTTATCTAACCTGTGTTCATCAGGCAAAAATTGTCATCTTGCCAAAATCATGCAGCTTCCCAAAACTATGATCACACAACCACTAAAGAAGGGGAGAAACAGTACCCATTGGCAAATGCTAGTTTTTTTGTTATCATGCTTCCACACTGCCTGTGGTAGCTGATTTAATGTTCCTGTTACCCACTGTGCTTTCACAGTAAGAACAATCTGCATTTCCCAGTCAGGAGGTAAAAGAGGGTTGTGCTTGACCCTTTTCTCAAACTCAAGCTTACCTCAGCAGCCTG
Organism: Pezoporus flaviventris; assembly: GCF_033815535.1. Lineage (NCBI taxonomy): Eukaryota > Metazoa > Chordata > Aves > Psittaciformes > Psittacidae > Pezoporus > Pezoporus flaviventris. Next base: position 21,181,095 of record NW_026892585.1, read on the forward strand.
ATACTGCTATCACATAGCTTTTTTCCTCTCTGGCAAGAAGGACTCAATTCAGTTGCTTTCAACAGCTGATCTGAAATGGTGCAGATTACCTTGTAAGTTCTTTGTCACATTCATCATCCAGCTATATTGTGGGTATCCAAGGATATGGGCAACTACTTTCAGGTACCTGAATCCTTTCATGGTTGACTCTTCTATAGTGAAGTTGAGAATCAAATGTTGTTGTGATTGGTGTTAAAGGAGCACTGCTGCACATTGGTTAACTTATTCATGCTCTAAAAAAACCCCTTGGATATGACATGCAAAAAAGGTATCTTAGAAAATAGGTTGCAAAATCAAACCCTCAGAAGTTGTGAAATGTCAGATTTATGTTATGCCAGATTTATTTTCTTCTGTGCCTATAATGGATGCAGGAATATAGAGTTGTAATTGTAATTTCATTGTATCTTAACCATTGGGCACCTGAATTGAATAACTCTTACATTAAAAGACAGGAGTGTGACATGGTCATGGTATTTGGAAAATGGCATGGTAGTATTTGTGTATGAGGAAAAACAGATCATTCACAGAAGCATGATCATAGAATTCGAAGCTAACATATACAAGTAGAAGATAAACAGAATTTGATCAACAGCCTTTAAATTCTGTGTCAGCTAACTATATTTGCATTATGTAAATTTAATGTGGGTTCTGACCTGCAATAAGTAAGCATGTGTAATGTGATAGATTTCGGTGACGTTTCTCCCATTTATGCTGATGTTAAATTCTGCCTCTTGTCAAAAAGTTTTCTAAAAGTTCTGCCAACACAGTTTTGTATTGGAACAACTTTGAGGCTTGCCAGCAGTGTTTTTCTTTTGCGTTGTAGGAGCAGCTCCAGTTACATGCCAAAATATGGTCTTATTTTTAAACTGAAAAATAAATGAAACCTATGTGGAAATGGAAACTTTGAATGCCAGATTCTGACCATGTTATTCCCACTGGAACCACTAGGACCACTTCTGCAATCTGCTCTGTGTTTATAGCATTAAGAGGTATTTCACAATATGAGAAATACTGGAAAAAATGAGTGCAAGAAAGGCAGGCAGTCTGCCAACATCTATGTCTCTTTAAAAAAAGTTATTATAACCTACTTGCTGAGATTAGTTTATGCAGATATCAAATTCAACCAGACTTCAGTTACAGCCAGCCATTCTCCATTTCAGAAGTGTTATTCTATAGGGAAGAGGCAGATGATTGAAAAATTTGCATTCCTAAAAATTTTCAATTTAATCATAATTTCATTATTTTGGCTTCTTTTCCTAAAACAGTAAGACTTGTGAGCTTGGAAGCTCTGTTTGTTAGAGCCTCATTCTTTCCCATATTCCTTAAATTTTAAACCTTTTGTCCAATGTAAGCAGAATTTTAAAGAGCTAGTTCCAGAATGATAGGGGTTAAAACAGATGGAGGGATTTGGGAAAGAGAAATATGGTACTTGAGTAGAAATTAGTTTTCTCTAGGAGTGCCTTCCTGAGACAGTAGCCCTAGTAAAAAGGCCCAGATGTTTTGCCTCCAGCAGTGTTCAAGCAGTCAATTCTATTGAGGGCTTTAAGAAGAAGCTTTAGTGATTTTGGGCAGTTGTGGAATTAGAGCCTGTGTGAAAATGATAGGTATGTCATTTCATCATTCTACCATAAAAGGAAGGCAGAAATCTGTGTTACAAATCCAGGAGACTTTACAGAATCATAGAATCAACCAGGTTGGAAAAGACCTTTAAGATCATCAAGTCCAACCGTTACCTTGGGACTGCCAAGTCAACCGCTAAATGACAGCATGGTCTTGAGTAGAAGTCTCCAGGGCAGTTACAGAGGTAGTATAATGAAGTGGAGCTCTGCAAGTGTCGTGAATGCTAAAGGAGACAGCAGCTGCCATTACAGCATTTTTGAAAGCATATTCAGCCAAGTAGTGCAGACTAGCAAGAAGTCTAGTAAGACCTGAAATGCTCACTAGTTTTGATAGCTGAACAGTTGTTCTTGATACATCACTAGACAGCTGTGGTCCTGCTAACCTGTGGCTTAAAGATGGCATACAGCTCAGCCCACCTCTTTGCGTGTTTGACAGTAAAGCGTTTGTAGTTCAGTGCAACTGGGTGGTATTACATTGTTGACACTCAATATTTTTATCGCCGCTTCTCAGTGCTGATTCATGGAAAATGTTATTAACAGTGTAGCTGCTAGGGAATGTGTAGTGTTTGAGGCTGAAGTTGATTATTCGTAGGATTACAACACAGAGGTTGGTCTGATGGACTGCCCATCCCAGCATGTTCTCTCTTGGTACTGAACTTTTGATCAGGTTGTAATCTGCAGAGCAAAAGCTCTTATATGAGGAGTTCAGTTCACCTTGAGCAATGCATAGTTCTTCATAGGCTGGAAAATGGGCATGATGGATTTATGTTCTGAGCAGATAGCCCTTTAGCCTCCTGTTTTGTACATTTACACTGCCTTTGGGGTGGATCTGTAGTACTACTTCTAATTGAAATTGTCTAATATTTGTTACTTTTTATCTCAGTTCATAAGATGGATCTTCATTTTGTACCTAAAGGGAATTAATAATTGTCTTATGTAGGCTTTTTGGCAGGGCATGGCCAGCTCTAGGGATCTTTAACTGTAGTAATCATACTTGGTATAAATTGGATTTCCTTTTTCTGAAGCCTGAAATGACCAGTATCTTTCTGAGTTTTAGAAGATGAAGGCTAAGGGTATAAAAAAGGCAGTTAGACACTAAGCTCCTACTAGCTGGATTTTGTCCATAAGTCCTGTTTGTATCTTTGCAAATCTTAATTTTTAGTTGGTGTTTATGATGAGTGTTTAAGGAGGTGGCAAAGAAGCTACTTTCTACTGCTTGGTTCTGTAACTTTAAGTACACTGACTTTGGTAAGAGAATCATCAGACAATAAGTCTTGGTGATGGTTAAGTTATTCACTTTCAGAAGTTCAATAATTCATCTAAGAAGTGTCAGCAGCTGGGTCTTGTTAATGGTAAGCCTTTCATTTCTGTTAAATCAATTGTGAATAATAGGATCCTTCAGAGAAAAATGATGAAGTAAGCATTGATTTCCAAATTGGATGTCTGATATTGAAGCATTAATAAAAATCCAGAGCAAGCAGGCAACTAGGACCTCATACACTCTGATCATCTATGTAGTAATCAGAGCAAATCAATGATTTTTGTGTATGGTGCTAGATCTGTTAACATTTCATCTGTCACCATTCATCATTTTGTCTGTAATTTCATTTTTGTAATTGTTTAGATTTTGGGGGGCTTAATAGTATGCATTGAATCAAGCATTTACTGTCAAGCTTGTGTGAAACAGAAATGGCATTGCCATATTGTTTTCTGTTTACTGGCTGTCTGTTTTACAATTGTAGGGCTTTCTGTAGTAATGGTCAAAGTAATGTTTATGTACTTTTAAATGAGGTTAAATCTTCTTAGAGGAGTATACTCCTGTTGTAGCTTCCTCTGCAACATCTTGGACTGTTTCCCAGCTACACCTTCTGGATCTGTGTGCTTTTTTCCAGGCTGTCTTGTGTTGTGGAGAGCTGTCGCTATCTGGATGTTTGCAGAGATGAATGATCACATGGCCAGATTCTAGCCTTGGGTGGCTTTAATAAAGAGGACAAAGATTTTGGTGACAGGAGCATCCACAAGTGATCTGAGAGGCAGTAGTTGTTGTTAGAACATCCCCCAAGACACAGAGGCCATAGGCTTTAGTGGATGGGATGCCTGTATTCCTTCTACTTCCAGCCTCAGAATACGTAAGGTTTCTGTAATGCAGTACAAAGGTTACAGACTTGTGGGTGTAGGGTTTAGTTTTTTGCTGTTATTTTTAATTGTGTTTGAAGGCTGGGTTTGGTGCTTTTGTTTATTTCTTCTAGGCACTGGCTTTTTTTGTCCAGTATCATGCTTACCAGCAATCCCATTTTGTTTAAAGCTGTACTGAATCTGTATGGAAACCTACATACAATCAAATCTGTTTCTTGTTGAAGTCAAAGGGAGTTTAGGCTAAAACTGGACCAGGATTTGGCCCATAAAGCATAGCAAGAAAATTGAACAGTTATAATAAAACTCTTAAGGCAAATAAAATGTTCTAGCAGGTGTTCATAAATGTGCTTTACGCTCATAGACTCTGTTAAATGTTAATACTAAGGTCCTGCAGAAGCTGCACATAAGGACTGTGTGAAGGAAGCAAATGTCTGTTAAATGTGCTATGCAATATTGTAGTGAAGGTGGGTGGCAGTGCAATGCCACGCTACCTATTAGACTGAAACATGAAAGCTATTAGAGATTCTGCTGAATTTTCATTTTCTGAGGGAGCAGCTTTCAAGAGAGAACATATCATATAAAAAAGCCATGTGTTGTGCAAAACTAGAGGCATCTTTGTCAGTGTATGCAGTTTTCTTGGACATATGCAGAGCTTATTAGGGGCAGCTGCTAACATACTGTACTAACAATAAATTTAAAATAAGAGAATACTTTTGAGGAAAATAATAGCTTAAAAGCAGTTTTATTTTTCATATATTTCATTTTCCTTGGTTTAGTTTTTTTCGTGCTTTAGGTGAGCCCACAAGCGGAAGTACTAATGTGACCCTAAATGTGTTTTGAGGATAACAGTTATTGACAGGCTTTTATATTTAGATCTCCATCTTATGCTAACTCTTAATATATTTTTAATCCATCACTTTTTCATCAAAGCAGTGAGGTTCATTTTAGATTTCCAGTAGTTGTCTGACCTTCCTCCTTTCTGGTTTCTAGGGGAACACTTACTGGCTTTTTCAGCATCTGTTGCAGCATGCCCTGAAAGCTGGTTGCTTGTACTGGGTTGGTTTCCTCCAGCAGTTAATTTCATTAGGGTTCAAGTCAAACCCAAGGGACAAAAAAAATATCTTTGTGTACTGGAGTCAGTTCCTAAAATGACACCATGAATGTGGCAGTCATTGTAAGAATGTGTTTTGTTGGTGTTTGATTAATTGACTATAATCTCATCAATGCTCAGTCATTGTGCTGCAGGATAAAAGCAACCACTTATTACAAAGATACTCTCTTTTCCCGTTAACTTCATTTTCTGTGCTAAAAGAGAATGCATTAGCTTGGAAAACACTAAGGTGGCTGAGCGAGGGGTGATCTTTCACATGACGTTTAGATCTATCAAGTCCCAGGCATTGCAGCTGCTCCTGTAGTACATGCCGCAGTCGGAATGTCCATGTAACGTAAGGAAGAGTTTTCCGCTGTCATCTTGGTCTTGGCCTCAAGTGTTTGTTCCCTGCAGTGACAGTGCTAGCTTTTTTATTTTTGTTTTTCAGCTGATGGGAACGTGGGTGTCTCAGAACTTGCTTCATTCCACCTTGTGAAAAGGACTGAAGCATGCATTTACATGGGGAATTCTCATCACTTGCTTCCCAAGGACAAGGAAGCCTAGTATAGAAGCGGGGCAGGAAAAGACTAGGAACTGGTTTTAATCAAGTGGAAAATACATCGGTGCTTCTCCTGTAAGTTGTGGCACTTCTAGAATAGTGATGTTCATGCAGAACTTCTAATCCCTGCAGTATATTACAAATGCATTGTGTGAGAATTAAATGTTAATTGAGGCCATTATTTTATGACTGGACTATTTATACAGTAAAGTTATTTGAAGTAATGGGCCATGAATGCATTTTGTTTATTAACTTCCCTAGTGCTCATTTTTCTCTATCTTTTTTTATCACAGAGCAGTGGTTTTGAAATAAGAGGCTCTCCAATGACACTAAATCCTGCTATATATAAGGCATGTTACTTATAAATAGTGTGTTTTGTTGATTTCAAGATATGCAACAGCATACAGTCAAAGCTTTTGGAAGACTGAGCTTTCAAGTGACTTTCTACTTGAGTTAAAAATAAAAATACAGAAGAAAGGGGTATTTTTTCCCCCTTTGTTTAAAACTTTTTTGATTCAGGTGCTTAAATGGTCATCTCTGTTCTGAAGATGAGAAGCTAGGGTAAGGAAAATAATTTGACTTCTCTGGGATTATGAAGTGAAGTCTGGCAGACAAGGAAATTAAATTGAGACCTTCTAAATGACAGGTCAGCTCCACAACTACTAGAGTATCTCTTTTCTTTTCTAAAATGTCTGTCAGAAATGTCAAGTTTAGATTTTTCTAAGATTTCCATAGGACAACTGCTCTGTTTCCCTGAGGATGCAAATACCCACTATGTGTAAAAAAAATTATCATCCTTTGAGGTTGAGGATAGTGTATCTGTTATTAAATCTGCAAAAAACTACAGTGTTAAGCCAACATACTTGTAATAATATTTTGGATTTCCTTTTCTAATTGTTTAATGGAATTAATATGAACATTTTAGCTATAAAGTTGGACAGCTGCAGCAGGATGTGATTTAACTGGCTCCTCTTTCAAAACATTTTGGCAAACTTTACTGTATGCAATGTTAGAAAAATCCCATTTATCTGTCATGTAGCTTTCCTGCACTTCTTTAATTTCCGTTATTTATCCATTTTGCTCCTTAGTTCTTGGCTATGATAAAATGTAGTGCAAGGCAAAACCTTGCATGCCACCTTCTCTCATAAATGGTGCTAGGACTTGTGCAGGAGCAGTGATTACCTGACAAACTGCTGCACTAAGTGATGCAGTGTGTAACTATACAACCCACCTGTTCATCACATCTTGTCATGGTTTCCTGTATGTGCTGAGAGACTGGATTTGAGTTCAATCTTTTGCTTGTTGCATCCAAATTCAGTTTGAAGTACTTTTGTCCAAGTAAGGAAAACATGAGGAAGTTGCCTACAGATCCATACTAAACTCTTATTTTCTGGTAGAAAATTCTTTGTTGTTTTGTTGTTGGGGAAAGTATTGTATTGATATAATAGTTATATGCTAATAATATATAGAGAGTATATGACATCTTAATGAGCTTTAAGTACCTCTGGGTTGACCTGGCAATCTACAATGCTTACCACAGCGGGGCCTTTCCCTTGCACGCATTGTTTTGTGCAGTTCTGGAGGCAGCAGCTAGGAGAGCCATCATTGTAGCCAGCTCCTGGGGAAGTCGGTTGCGTCTTCCACCGGGACTGTGCTGACCATTAAATTCTGTCTCTGCAACTGGGAGAGGTTTGTGCACTCTAATAAATTACAAAATTGAGTATTGTCTATTTCCTTACAAGGTGCTGCTCTCTGTCACTCTTACTAATTGTGTGGTGTCCATTGCTGCTTAGCTGGGAAAGATAACGAGGCTTTTGTAAACTACCAGGTTTAGAATCTGGAGACAGCTGGCAACAGCAAGCAAAGAACTTGGAAAAAAACCCCACATATGTAAGCGTCTTGAATGGAGTCAAGATTAAAGTAATTTATTCTGGATGATTTCAATAAAAATGCAGCTCTTATAGTTTTAAAAGAATACCTTATAAACTCATATTCTAAAGATAAAAGCTATCAAGCACAAATGCATGATATTACACCAGATACCAATTACTGCCATTTCTTAATGTGCTTGTGTTTTGTTTTACTTTTGCATTTATTAAATATTTAGAAGTTCAACTGTAGATTTTTTAATCAAAATCAGAATGTTCTCACAAAATGGGTGATTACATCATTTGCACATTTATATTGTAAGACATTTTAACGATATAAGCATTTTTTCATTTAGACAGCAACCATAATAAATTGAAATAAAATTCAGCCTTGATTGATGTTCTATATGTCATGTACAGGGCAAATCCCATCTATTAAATGTAGTTTGCCAAGGCAGCAATATTAGTAGCATTTGAATGTTTTTCTTATTAAGGAGAAAAATGGTCAGCAACATCAATGCTGTCTGCACCAAAGACCATGGTAAATGGAAACTGCCTGCAGCACATTTGAATTCTTCACTGTATTTGGGATGAAGGTACGATGCAGACAGTGAGGTTGGGTTGTTTTTTTTGGGTTTTTTTTTGTTTTTTATTTTTTTAAATTAAGATAGACTATTGCAGTTCTTTGGATGAAAGAGAGAGGCTGATTACAACATAATGGAGTGTACCGTATTCATCTCTTTGAAATATGACCTCACTCGGCCTTTTCCATTTTACAATCGATTCTCTCATTCCCTTAATGAACCTGTGCGTTCATGAGTCTTCCTTGGAAGTATGCACATGAAGTATTACAGTACCAGAGAGTAATTGTCTGACAAGCCAAGCGCAAGTAAAGTGTCTCCCTTGTAGTCTTGTTCAATAATATTATGGACCATTAATGCATTGCATCAGGTTCCATATTGTTTTGTTAAAAATTATGCAACCATATTTTTCTTAGTTGTTCACAGTTTTTCTAAAGTGGTAGCTTCAGAAAACTGCTTCAACATCAACTCTGCAGAACAGTACATATGTGTAAGTGATGAGCTATTAGAAAAGCACTCTTGCAGTCAGTGTTCTCTTGTTGAATATTGAAATGGAGTAAACTAATATGTTAAAGGAAGAGAGGAAGGGCTCTTTGAGAAGAAGAAAATGTATAAAGTTATATAAGGAATTACTAGAGGTACCATCATTTGGAAGATAAAATTTGTAAAAGATCAAATACCTAGTCTGACTTTTGTATCTAACTGCTGCTTTTGGCTCTTGTAATAAGAGAATACTGTTAATTATTTGTGTTGCATACTTTATATATATGTGTGTGTGTCTTTATGTGTGTTTTTTGATGAATTTTAGTATAAATATAGATTGTTCGTGTAACTATAAGCTAATACATTTTGTCTAAAACCGTAATATTATCAACGCATAGCTGCTAACTGGTTGTTCACCTTTTCAACTTGTTACAAAATACAAAACCACCCACTGGGTGATACAAACACAAAACAACTTGGATGGTGCCCAGAATCAAACTACAAGTATAGAGCTCACTGTGTTGTCCACTGGGAAAGCAGGAGAGCAGAGAATATCTTGTACCTCAGTCTCACTTTGGGCGCAGAGCTGCCATGAAGGCTGAGCCTTACTGCAAACTACCCAGGAGAGTTGACAAAACATTATGGAAAGACATTAAGACTAAACCACATGCAGAGTAAATCAAACAGAAAATTTGCAGAAGTCTTAAAACCTTCATAATGACAATTTCATTGAAATTCTAAGTATTTGATGCATCACCACCAACACTGATTTGATAAAAATGACCATGAAATAAAGCTTGAGCTTGGAGAAAAGCAACAGTCCTGTTTGTGATGTCGAAAAGATAATTCATCATATCAGAAAGCAGGATTTCCTTTCAATTAGGCCAAAGTCAGTGTCCTGAAGTGTGAAAATTGCTTTGAACAGCAGACCTGTTCTGGTCCTGTTGGCTGTTGCTCAGGACCAGAGATAAGAAGTAAGTAAAAGTAAGGCTTATTTTATAAAACATGAGAGAAAAAAACCCTCAAGTTTTTGATTACATTAGGCCTATTAAAAGATTTTCTTTAATTGATTTGAGAGAAAAAACATCTTTGCAAATGTAATGCACACTCTTCTTTTTAAATCACACCTTTCACTTTTGGTGAAACTTGTTCCCAATCAGTTCTCCTACTGAGTGTAGAAGAACCCATGCTAATCCACTGATGATTGCCTGTTTTGGGATGTGAACTCTACTTGGGGTATTTCTGTAATGTTTTATCATCTTCATTATCTCATCATTCGTGTGGCATACATACGCTTCTGTTTTCAGCAGGAGCTCTGCATCTCCCATGCAAGAAGTGCCTGAAGCCCCATTCAGAAAGCACGTATTCAGTAGGGGTACTTGCATGTGTGCTTGGTGATTAGACCAAAGCCTCAGCTGATGTCAGTGGGATTGAATGTGTGTTTAGTTGAGGCTTTCCATGAATAAGAGTGGTTTTGTGATGAAATGCCTTTGAACAGACCATTTCATTCTTCATTACTCAATACCACATTGTACACTCCTCGGAGGACTTCAGGATAGTTTTTTAACCTGTGTTAGTGATGAACAAAAGTGAACTTTGGTTATCTCCATCTTATCGGAACTGTATTCCAATAGGTCCTCACAAGACAATCTGTAAAGAGACAGTGCCTCTGTTCAGAACAACTTCAGGCCTGTGAGAGGCCAGCTTGCTGGGAGGGCAACCGGAAAGCCTGATCAGCAACCTTGTGAGTGATTTGTTATCTAGTGTTAGTAAGCAGATTTGTGGAGACTTTTGGTTAAGGTCCATCTTTCAGAAGATTTGCGTGTGCTTGGATAATTCACATTTTGTATTTAGTAGATAGCAAGAAAAAGAAACCATTATTTCTCTGCAGAAATATTAACAATTGCGCTCAAGAATCAAATGCACAAAGAATTTCTTCTTCTCAATTATCTATTAGTCATCTTTTTACTCTTCAGCCAATAGAAAATACAGTTCTTTTGGTCTCAAAATTTTGAGTTGAAAAGAAATTAAAGGGCTGTATTTGTTTTATTATTTATTTTCTGATGTTTTGAGTTCATAAGGATCATATGTTTTCAAGTTTTTACTTTGCAGTCATGGGGCTGTGAAACTTGCTTAATTTTTAAGTGGAGGATGTGGTGGTTAAGTTGTGGCAGTGCAATGAAAACTGCAGACTGAAAATTCACGGAGAGTTGGCGATTCATTAAATGAAATCTGAAAGAACAATCTACAGTTATGAGGTCCAGTGAAGAAACAAAGCTACAAGCCTGTGCTCCATCTCACTTTGACACCCAACATTTACACTATATTGTTCCACTGTAGAAAAGAAAGAATGTACTATTCTTTTTCTAAAATATTTGATTTTGAATTGCTGCTCTTAAGCATTTTATGATTGCTTGGTCTGTATCTTCAGTTACTGGACTGCTTTGCTTCCCAATTCTGTGGTTTGTTACCTACTCTTGTTCTGATACTTTAAAGCTTTTGCTGATAGTAAGAACTAGGAAATTGAAATGCATTGCCTCCTTGGATGTGTTCATATGCTGTATTTATAGCTGTGGAGATTGATGCTACTTCTGCTTTAGAAAGCTGTTTCTTAAGACAGAAATTGCTATCTGATATTGTGCTTTTAGAAAAAAAGATTTCTATAGGAGTATTTCTGAATTGACTCTAATGATTTTAGATGGAGACACAATAGTTGGAAAAAACAAGGACAAACTATTTTTAAAAACACAGAAGAAATTCCCCCCTCAAAGGAGACAAAAAAGCAGTGAGAATGGAGTTAAGTGTAGCACTTGCTGCTATAAAATTGTGTCTGACCCACTGGAGCAATTTCTTACTGTAGGCTGACTGCAACCTAGTGTACGGAAGAACTTTCTAAAATCCCAGAAATGGAAGTGCTTTCTTTATGCATCTGAGGTACATTCGTGAGCTGACATTTAAATGGATACAGGTTTTGTGTGGGATGCATGTTAGCTCTTTAGAAACATTGCTGTTTGGAGGCTTTTGAGATTAGAAGAGTGCCATTTGGGACAAATGCTTTTTCAACCGTAAGAGTGAATGTCAGTAATATGTAGTATTTCAAGCTGGATTGTTGCCCCACTTTTGGATTGCTCGACTAAAGACTGAGAAGAAAGAAAATATGTCCGTTGATGGTGGTAACAGCAGCAGCCAGACAGGTTTAGTGGAATGCTGTGAGAATTTGATAATTCCCATCAAAGCATAACCTGTCCTTTGCTTGGTTATATTGCTTCTTATTGAAAGGGTTTGTTGGATCAGAGGTTGTCTGTGACCCTTTTGTCCATTCAGGGTAGAATTTTCTAGGAAGAAGAGGCAAATAAGGGTTCACAAGATGATAGATTATAATAGATCGTCTTTTGTTATGAGTGGTTCTACAGCTCTGTCCGATGAAGAAGGTATAGGTACAACTGAAGATGATGAACAAGTACAACTAAAACTAAACCAGTCTATTTTGTGTTAGAAGACATTAGTAAATTTTTTTTTTCCTAGACTTTCAAAAAGTTCTCATCTCAAACTGCTATACTGTAAGAAACACTTAAGTATATTGAGTAGGAAGAATGAGCCAGACTTACTGGAACCATTCCTTCTGCAAGAATTACAGCATAGTGTAACTCAGGGTTATTCTGTCTTCCATGTGTGTTTCATGCTTGGAGCTACTTGGATACTTGCAGCTTGGACATCTGTCATGGTTTAAGCCCAGGCGGCAACTCAGCCATGCAGCCGCTTGTTCACTCCCCCCCGCTTCCTTCCCCCCCCCCCCCCCCCCCCCGAGGGAGAGGGAGGAGAATCAAAAGAATGTAACTCCCACGGGTTGAGATAAGAATAGTCCAGTAACTAAGGTATAACACAAATCACTGCTGCTACCACCAATAATAATAATGATAAAGGAAATAACAAGGGAAGAGAATACAACCGCTCACCACCCACCGATACCCAGCCCGACCCGAGCAGTGATCTAGCCCTTCCGGGTAACTGCACCCAGTTTATATACTGGGCATGACATGCTATGGTATGGAATACCTCTTTGGCTAGTTTAGGTCAGGTGTCCTGTCTCTGCTTCCTCCCGGTTTCCCCTCCTCCCTGGCAGAACATGAGACTCAGAAAGTCCTTGGTCAGAGTAAACATTGCTGAGCAGTAACTAAAAACATCGGTGTTATCAGTGCTGTTCCCAGGCTGAAAGTCAAAACCACAGCTCTGCACCAGCTACTAAGAAGGAGAAAAATGACTGCTACTGCTGAACCCAGGACAACATCATAGAAGATTAGTGGGAAATGTAGGAATATGAGTAGTAGGGTGTTATTAATGTTACTGTTGATAGAGATCCCCCAAATCAGTAAAGCAATGGTAGAATTTGTGCTTGATAGAAAATGAATTGGAGGAAGGCTAAGGGACGTTAGGATGTATCCAGTAAACCTCAGGGAATAGGCAGTGTTGTGGCAGATGAAATTTTGCAGCTGACAAATCCAAGTAAAATCTTCTGAGTACATAATTTGACCTAATTGTATGTTGCTGAATATTAAATTAACTACATTTGCTACAGGAAAAAAGCTAGCAAGGTAGGCTTTTGATTGGCTCTTAAAAATGGGGGGGGGGAGGAGAGACAAAAATAACAAAAATCATTTTATAAAACGTAATATCAGTAATCCCTTGTTACTGGTTGCTGCTGGTTTACATCATGATGCTTTATAATAGGAATTTTTCATTTTGTTCCACATCACCCTTAAGAAGATACAGTAAAAAAAGAGAAGGATGGCAGTATGGGCAGAAGTGATTTGTGGCATTGGAAGGAGTACACTGTGATGAGGTACTGAAAGAAATAAAACCAGCTTAGTTAGGTTAAAGGATGAGCATTCTGGGGGTGCGTGTATAAATAAATCATGTGCTTTAACTTACAGCAAGAACAAAGAACTACATTGAAAGGCAATAAATTGAGATAACCAATTGAAACAGTTTGAGTGTGGGTTTTTTATACAGTACATAATTAACTTTAGGATCTTGTGGCAAACCAGATACCTCAGTCTAAATGCATAAATTAAAAGAAGTCCAAACCCTGACATTTACACGTCTGATTAAAACAGACACATTAACAGAAGTTAGGATAAACACCCACTCCCAACCCAATGTTTTAAGGCATAGTTACAGGAAAAAAACCCAAGTTTACTATGGGCAGGTTATTCTGTACTTGTGCATTACAGTATACCTTTCTTCTCTGTGGTACTAATCAGTGTTAGGGGCAGAGGTAACATTAGACCGATCACAGATCTTAGTCTGACTGACCATTTTGATTGTTGTTTTCTCAGAATTCTTACATATTTATGCATCTCCAGTGCAGCAGAAAGTGCATAATTCTTCTGTGACTATAGAAGTCTCAAGCATCTAGTAATTACAAAAAAAGGCCAAAAAGAAAAATACATTTTCTTTTTTTGAGTGCTTATTTGCAGATGAGTATTTATCTCTGATAATTATCTAGTGATATGTTACTTATATAATGGAGAATGTATTCATGGAAACACCCTCAAGAAAAGTGGATTTTGAGTCATACTGAATAGTATGTTCAATCAGAGATTCACTATGCTGTCAAAAGTATGTCTCAGGATGGAGTGTGTACTTGAATGTGTTCACATATTAGCTGACTATGGATTTTTTTTTTCCTTCCCATGAAAACTGACACTGGTTTGGATGAGCCTTAAATCCTGGACTGAAGTATAGCCTGTGTGCTCTTCTGAAACAAAGTATATGTTTGGAAGTTATTCAGGTTCACTAGCTGTTATTAATATATATGCTTCTCCCAGGGTGATGAGCACAAGCAGCTACTGCCCATTCATAAATATCTTATTTTTCCTGTATGTAATGGGACTCCAAAGACATTCCTGTTCTCAGGGCCAGGGCTGCATTTGCAGTGAAACTGCATATATTGTGTAGCATATAGTTATAGTTTATGACATTTGCTTTTGTTAGGGTTTCTTCTGGGTAATCAGCATTTCAGCCACAACTCCCTTTGTACAGAATAATGTGATTTTGATTTTTTTTTTTTTTTTTTTTCATGAGGAAAAAGCAGTGGAGTCACAAATGATTGCACTAAAGCTGATTTGGAAATTTATGCAGGATGGAAGTGAAGGTGCATGTCCTACCTGAGTGTAATGTTCCCCAATATTTCTTATAGCTTTTCATCAGTGTAGGGGGGTGGTCGCTTTCTGTGTGATGGGGGATCTCATATTTATACAAGGTGAAACTTACTGCTGTACCACCACCAGCTCCCATTAAACACATATACCACTTTCATCTTGAAAATAAGTACAAATTAGCTGACACCTAAATCTTCGGCTTATTCAGTGCAAGGGCTGGATTTTCAACTCACATATGAAATCCAAATCTTACTCCAGTTGTAAACTTCTGTTTCCTGTCCATGTGTTCATGGATAAATACGGAATGTGACTTACTACAGAGAGGATTTGGTTAGACCCAGACCCTGGGGCTGATCGGCTTTAGCAGCATGCTTCGTGAAATTCCATCCTTTAGATACACTGGCTGACTTTAACTTTTGAACACATTGGGTGTTTTTCCCTTCAGAACGTGATCATAGAGGAAGAGCTGTGGAAACTGAAGGGTGCTATCTGAAGAGCTTACGCTGAAAACTCTCCCATGTACATGCGTAACTTCTTTTAGCTTTAAGGGAAACTATGTGCTCACATTGAGGATAGAATAGAGTCTTTTGTTAATATCAAAGAGCCAATCAGGGAAGATTTTTTGATATATAAAGCCTCCTGCTGCTTCCAAAGAAGTTCCCTCTGCAAAGCACAATGATAAATAATCTTTCTTCTTCAGTCATTGTATTACAAAGGGATATTGTTTTGTACTGTTGCATTCAGTGGGACTCATGAAATTCAGTTCTGTTTGATTAGATGGGCCAGAAATACTGCAAAAAGCGATGTGCTGGGCTGGTTCTTTATGGACTTGAGCCTTAGATGCTGTAGCCGGGTAGTTTTCCAGCATATATCACTCCAGCCTGTCTTCACTACAGTTATTTGTAGTATTTCTTTATAACTTTTAATGGACCTTATTTTTGTAACTTTTAGAAGCTTTTTAGTTAAAATTGAAGATTTTCTGAGATGGTTTCTGCTTCTCTAAATGGAAGAATTTTTGTAATGATTTGTATGATCAGAGTGACCTTGTGCATTTTGAAATAAGCAGTAGCACAACTAATGAAATAATATTCATCTTGTAGGCTGGGCCATGCTGAAATGCTTTGAGATTTTTGTGTAAAATATATGAATGCTCTTTCTCTGGGAAATAATGATGAATACAAGAAACTGAAAGGCTGTTAAGATTGGAAGCAGCAAGCAAACTCAACAGAATGAGCCCCTTCAGCTTCTAGTACTGTTTTTGAAAACATAAGAATTGAATTTTATGTGTTTTGTGGTAGTTCAGGTCATCTTCAGATTTCAAAGTGAAATCTGAGAAAATCATTGCCTCCCCTTCATGTTTTAGGAGAGGGACCAAGAGAGTAATTACCTGTACACATCCTGAATTCCCTGCTTCTAAATAAAATATCTATAACACATTGTATGATTCAGTAATAGGTAATATGATATTATATATGTAATTATATACATTTACTATTTTCCATAGATTTGAATCTTGCTAGCTCGGATTGTCCCATTTATATTAAAGGTGCTTTGTTCTACTTTTGATGCCTTGACAGTGTAAAGGTCATAAGAATCACTTTCTTTTACTGCAGTGTTATAAAGTAACATTAATACAAGTAAAAATTTGCCTTAAGGTTTTAGGTTGCAATCTCCTTTGTATTTAAAAGTCTTTCCATCCTTTCTTATGCTTTATCTCTATTAAAGAACAGTTTAACAGCGGGAAGGATGCACATCACTCATCTGCTCTGAGGCTAATACTGCTGTTCCCTGCAAAAATGTCATTTGTGTCACTGCATATTGTGCTCTTACATAATACTCAATTCTGTGACCTTGGTTCACCATCCCTTCCCAATTGTCCATTAAGTCTCGTCTTCAAGCAGAGGCAATCTTTGCTGCATGGGTACCAGGAAGAATGCCTGATAGAATTAAAATAGGTTTCAAAAATAGGATTCCTTGTATGTTTGGCTCCTCTTGTACTGTTCCTCTTAATAATACTACCTATTGCCATGCAACCTAAGAGCTGAAAGTGAAGAACTGAAACAGGGAAGTAAGGGACTGAGGAAGCAGAAAGAACTAACCAAGGTTGAGAGTATTGTATCAGATTGTATCACCTTATCACACAATGGCTCTCATTTATTCCGTAATTAAGTGTGAATATAAATACCTTAGGCCTGTTTAATTTCTTGTCATGGCAAACCAACTTCCACCTTTGGTTGTTGTATAGCACTTAGATAAAATGGTTATAGTCATTTTAGAAAAAAAATGAGTTATCTGGACAAGTTAAGACATCATTTTAACACATTTCTCTTCCACCTTTGAAACTTGTGAGAGACAGATCAGACAGAGCTTTCAACAGCTTCCAAGCTGCAAGGAGGATTTGAATAAAATTAGTAACTTGAATATGGTTAAAAGAATAAGGAAGGCCCCATGCACTTTCCTCCCCCATCACTGGAAATGGCTGTTACAAAACTCGCTGGTGATGAGTTGCAAACTTGTCTGTCTGCAGCTTCCAGCTCAGTCCAAGTGGGGTTTTTTGCATACCTGGATTACAGTGGTTAAGTTTTTCTTCCATACTGTAGGCATATCTTGCACATTTGGGGCTCACTCTGATTTAGAATACATTTTATGTTGACATACAGCTGCTCAGACATTTGGAGCATGTTATAGGCTACAGTGGTGTGAGGGATGAATCCACCTAACAATAAAAGGTGCAGAACATTTGGAGGGACTGGCTTAGAGCTGATCTGAGCAGTGTCATTGACTGAAAACGATTTTACCTGTTTATCCCAACTTAGAATTTGGTCCTTATCTCCAGATTTCTTCATGTCTTTATACCTTTTACAACACACTGCTGTTTTCTGAGATCAGACTGAGACTAATGACTGAGATCGTTAGTAACTTGTCACAGCTCACTCATAAGAGGTCAAATGCCAACTCTCCTTGTTTAGTTTGTCTTGCTTGGCAGATTCTTAATCAAGGGCTGTGAGATTTAATTCAGACAAATTAATGGGCTTTTATATTGCTGGAGTTGCTTTAAGAAACAGTTTCTACTGGACATATTTCAGTGGTTATTGTGAAACCTCATAAACACTAAAATCATTTTGGAGCATATTATTTCCATAATGTGGGATCATCAATGGCTTCAAATTTTTCTTTTCCTCACTAAGTAGTGCTGTACTGAAAAGCAAAATTATTAGATGTACATAGAGCCTGTTAATTTTACGAAGAATTTTTGCTGCTACACACATGCCATTCTGTTCTAGTTACTTTGATCTGTGGGAAAGCCTGTCAGACTTCCCAGGGAAATCACAAACACTTGGATACTGTGGAAGGTCTCCTGATGTTCCGTTCACTGTTGTTACTGGACTATCTTCTGTACATTTCTGATAGTGTTTCATATAGATCTGTACTACAGAACAATTAGCAATTCATTAATAAGTAAGAGGCACAACTGTCGATCCTGAAGGCTTATCTCAGGGGAGTCAGAGAACCTGTTGCTAATACATGGATTCTGGCTCTGATTCTCTCCTTGTTTAATACTCCTGTCCTCTGGAATTTGTCATTCCCTGTGGTGGGAAGGGGGTGTTTACTGCTAGTGGACACAGTGATGCCATGCTTAAATCAGATACAGCTTTCCTAGTTGGAAAGCAATGGAGAAGAATGAAAACCTAGCCCAGAAATTTTCAGGAATGCTGGGCTTTTTTCTCTGAACAAAGAACTGGGATGAGCTTGCATGAAAGTGGTCTCTGCTAGCACAGTTGTTATTTGCTGGAGATGTTAAAAGACGTCCCTGTCCGGAGGACAGCTGAAGTTATGAAAAGAATATTGATTAATACAATCTGCCATGAATCCATATTCAGACCAGTGTGTTAACTATTGTTGGCATTTTCACAGTGGGTCTTGTTTTTATCTACTGTATGGTTTTCCACAGCACTGCTAAAATCCAGCCCAAGTGGTGGCTGCGGGGCTTCTCTGCATATCACTGTATATACTGATTTGTACTGGCACTGACAGGTACAGAGCAAAATAATCCTGCATTTGATACAGTGAGCAAGCACACCTTTTAAGCTAATTTCAATTTCCTTACTATGCCTATTTCAAGCAGGATTTGTGTATTTAATTCTTTTTGGTTACTGAAAAATATATCCCTGTGGGTTTGATAGCTTCCCAAAGAATATTTTAGATTTCCCACACTGATTGTGGGCCATATGTTAGTACTAATTATATAAACGAGACATCATACAATTGTGACATGCTTAAACGTTCAGTGCTTTAAAGAGTTATGCAAGAGTCTGCTAGCTTGGGTAAGTGTTGAAAGAAGAAAAGAGGAACTGCAGGTTTTGAGCAGATGTTAGTGGCTTGGGAGTGCTATCCATTGTCTTTATCTCTCTAAGAAGCTGCTGACACTTTGAAGAGTTTGTCAGACTATTTTAAGCTGTCATAGTGCAAGGAAAAGAATTTCCTTTTTGCACCTATGGGTGTGCCAGAGATTCAATATGTATTAAATCACATGAAATGCTGGATGCTGATAGCCTCCTCTTGCTGTTCAAAGTCAATGTTAAATGTGTGTCTGTAGCAAGTGTTTTTGCTCTGTAGATGTTGCTCTGAGGTGGAGTAGCTCACAGATATTTTATTATGAATTTATATCTTTATGAATTACATTGTTAAGAATTAACTAAGAAAGAAAAAGGTAAAGGAAAAAAAAACGAACTAGTTGGAAGATCGGAGCTATAAACTGAAGACTTAAGGACCAAGGATGATAATTTAAAAGATACTTCCCATTAATTTTAATGGGACATGCAGTATCTGTAAAGTCAATTATCTTGAACAAGTTTTTAGTAAAAAGAGAAAAGAAAAGCCTAGTTTCTGCTGGTGCTGTCATATTATTCTCTATTGTTCCAAGTCTCAGTGGCATATACAATGGTAAAGAGAGTGTCACAGAAAGTATATTGCACAAAAGTTTTGTCTTCATAGTTAAAAATGAAATATGCGTGTGGGCTATGTATGCAGTGCTGGTAAGCCAGAATTGTGTCTCTAAGCTATTTTTGTATGTTTAGCTTTAGTGCTGATGCATATTTAATTGCTTGGCCTGTTTTCCCTGCAGCAAGATGTGGCTGTCTTCCACTGAAGTCAGTGCCTGAAGTCTGCAGCAGCCCAATTTGACGTTTGTGCTTTGCCTGTGAACTGCAGCGTCCACATCTGCAAGTAGCAGGTCGATGTAGTCTGGGGGAAACCCAGAAAATTCATTCTGCTTTTAGAGGGGTGTTACTGTGGGGGATTTTCTGTGGGACTTTAAATGGGTGAATTTGCAGTTTCAGTGGCTGTAGCTGTAACTTCTTTGCAGGAAACATGGATATACTGTATTCTTCTCTAGTGTGCAGACACCTTCTTCAAAACACACTAATTTGTTTTATGTTGCTTGTCTACTTAAACAAGCACAGAAAGGTATTTGTAATCTCATGTGTTGAAGTGTTTCTTAATTAGAATTGTACTTTTGGCTTTCACTTCTAAGATCTGACCTACACCACTGTGTGTATTTTTTTCTTGTCAGAACACGTTTGGAAAACGGAATCACAAGAAGCAATTAGTAATAATTGTGCTGAAAGATTCCTCGGTGTAGGTAGATGCTTTGTGGAAGATGAGTATCACTTAGTTTCAAATGGAAAAGCACCCATGGTTTCTAAGTAGCGTTTGAGTAGCTGTTTCATAGGAAATCTTTTTTTTTGTGATACATTAATTCAGTGTAACAGCTTAGATGGTTAGTACCAGTGAAGCAGGAGGGAGCCACAGGAAAAAAGCTTTGTAGTTGTGCATCAGCAGAACAGTTTGTGAGAGCAGAGGAGGAACCGAGCTTCATGATCTGGGCTGCTCTGTTAGCTTGTATTTTCTCATTAACTAAAGCAGCTTTTTAAATCTGAAGATGATGAGTAACTTTTTTCTTTTTTTTTCTATTGGACTTGTGTCTTGTTGCGCTGTCTTCTGTAATTTGTGTAATACTTTTAAGTTCTCACTGTTTTATCAAAGGATAGAGGATTGTTTCATTTTAAATGAAGAAATCCCTTCAGATTTTACATTTTCTGCTCAGCTGCAGATTAACAGTTTTATCCAGTCACAATTGTAGAGTATATTGCCATAAGATAATTTGTTCCCTCTGTGTCTCAGTCATGCTTATTACCTTCATTTTATTATATACTTTGAGCCTGTGAAATGATTTCTTAACTGCACTTAAAGATAGTTTGTGTAGACAGTGAAATTTCTGTTCCCGCTCTCAGGATCAATTTGTAAAGGGCTTTTATATAAATATTATGTGCTACACTTCAATATTGTTCATAGTCCAGAAGATAACTGCTGTGATGAGTCTTACTTAAGCATGGTGCAAACAGAGTCCATATGGAATTTGAAGGAAAAGGTACTTAGTTAGCTATGCTGTAATACTGCCATCCTGTCTCCAGCAGGACTGTCGGTGACCCCCAAACTGCTTCTTCCACAAGGGAAATACTAGTTTTAATACAGCCATTTATTAACTGTGTTCTGCTTAGGGTTTTGTTGTTTGGTTGTTTTTTTTTGGGGGGAGTTGTTTTTTTTTTGAGGGGTGGGAATAGAGAGCAGAAAGGAAATGAAGATGTGACTTAAAAAGAAATAAATAATACTAACTCAGAAAGATTCACAAGGGAGGGAAAAGGAGAAAAATCTTAAGTGGAGAAGTAAACGATATTGATAGATAGTCGGGCAAAGAAATTGAGAAGGAAGGAGGGGGAAATAATTCACATAGTCTTAAAGAAGACTGAAGGAAAGAAGAAAGGAAAGAAGGAAGAATTGTCAGAATACAGAACAAAATGAGTTGCAAACTGTCAAATCAGGCACCCAAACATACTGCTAACACTCGCCTGCTTGTCTTCACTTCTTTTCCCTCACTCTTTTCCTGTCACCTATTCTGAAAGCAAAACTTTGCTAGAATGAGACCACAAGAGGACTGAGCACTGTAGCTGAGAGGTGTCTTATCTTTATGTTGACTATTTTATGTACATTTGCTTAGGTTACCAAGGAGATACGCTCACATGCATTTAGTTACTTCATTACCATCTTTCCATTTTTTGCTGATTAAAAGCATCACTGGAGCCTCAGCAAATTACTCCTCCTTTTTTTACCTGCATGAAATATCTGCATGGGAAAATAGAGTATGTCTAGAGAAACCTGATGCATGATAGCCCTGTAATTGGGTTGCCACACACCATTCATACTTCACTTTTTTAAAACCATTTCATCATTTGCTGAATGAATGTCAGGTTTTGAAACATTAGTATGTATAAGCATCAACCTTTGCTACCTGACCTAAACTGAATTTTGTTGGGACAGGAGCCAGACTCCAGAGGGATAAATACAGTGCAGCATGTTGCTAAATAGTGGCTCAAAATCAGATACTATAAAATATAAGCAGTATTCATATGTTTGTTTATCATTAGCTTTGCTACAAATAAAACCACAATTTCCCAGTGCTGCATTTGAGATGGGAGCAAAATTTCTGAGGTCTCGTTTGTTAATTTTGAAATTGCACTTAGTTTCCTTTTTTTTCAATCCGTGTGACTTTCCCTCCAATTACTCTGGCTGCAGTACTATGGATTTCAACATACTCTCACATTGCATAAAGCAGTCAAAAAATCACACTCCTTAATGACTTTGCTGCGTTGATAGGAAAGCTGTGTTGCTCCAGCACAGTTAAGTCCAGCTAGTTTTATAAATATTTGTGACTTTGATTCCTATTTATTATAAAGACTCTTTATACTTCTTGGCAATATAAATGAGCCTTTAAATAGGAGCAATTGTAACCTGAACCGTAGGTTTGTGTTTGAGAGGTGCTGACATGGATGGCATCGGTGCTAGTGTGCAGGATGTTGGATGAGGCCAGGCTGTGTTTTGCAGCAAGGAAGAGCAAGGCACCCTGTCTGACCCGTCTGCGCCAGTATTGGCAACGTGCTTCCCTAATTATAGTTGAAGTAATTATTGCAATTGGAGATGTTGTCTTACACTGTTGATTGCACTTATTATTTTATGATGCTTGTTGTGACTTTATTTTTAGTAAGATTCCCTTTCTGTTAATCAATATTTATATTTTATTGTGTTATTCAGGCACCATGTGTTCTACATTATAAAGAGTTATTTGTTCAATTACATTGATTTGTTTCAGATTGGATCTGTGTATCATTCCTCCTTTTGTCTTTGGTCTTTTCAAAGGCAAAATTCCATGTGGTTCATTCTGTTGAATGAAATCCTTCATTTCTTTCTGTATCTGTTCATGTATGTGTGTCAGTTTTCCCCTGCCTTACCCAAATGCCTATTCTGAAGCTTATTGAGGTTGATCCTCGTCCCTGTGGTTTAATGCTCTCACTGCAGCTCTACAGGGTCACCACAAATCACGCCTTCCTCCAGCTTCCCCAGCGCCTGAGGCTAATGCATGCTGTTTGACATCTACTGCTTAAACATAGTTAAATGTTAATATAGTAACAGTATAATACTGTTAATATGTCATGTGTTCTTTAACATCATGGGGCTTTGGGTAGTCTGTGCTTTGCAGGGTCAGATCATGCCACTCATACTGACTTGGTGGAACATCTCACTGCTAAAAAGGTCTTCTTGAAGTTAATGCAACTGCATGAGGAGCAGGTTTTGCTGAAGAACCAGTCCTAGGGTTGTCTTAATACTGCATGTTTGCTATGCTGCTCTCAGTTTCCTGGGAAGCTTGCTTTTGCTGGAGTATAGGTTAAATGCTATACACTTGCTTCATAGTAGATTTAGGACTAAGACTTGTGCCAGTTTATTAAAAATAACTCCCACCTTTTGCAACTGTCTAGCCAGGAGCTTGGCTTACCACCATTCAGTCTTCTCCAAGCTTCAAAACCTATATTTTTGTTCTCACAGTAGTGAGTTTAATGTAGAAACATCAGTCATCTTAAATTTTCAATATTAAGTATAAATTTTATCTGTGGGTTTTCGTAGAACTTTGAGATGGTGCTTTGCTTTTTTAAGCCAGTACAAGTACAGTACAAGACATTTGTAATACATCCAGTAAATACTTTGTCAGAGTTATCAAATGATGAACTATGTTACAAGACTTTTAAGTATGAACATGTTGTTGTAAGTGTGCACTCACAGCCCAGAAAGCCACTGTATGCTGGGCTGCAACAAAAGAAGTGTGAGCAAAGAAGCAGATCAAAAGAGGTGATCCTGCTCCTCTACTCTGCTCTCATGAGACCTCACTTGGAGTATTGTGTGCAGTTCTGGTGTCTTCAACATAAGAAGGACATGGAGCTGTTGAAGCAAGTCCAGAGGAGGTCTGGTTGTGGTCTGGAGGACAACAACATGTTGTTTACTCCCTGCGATCATGTAACAGGAGGCTGCGTGCTGAGCCTGAAGAGTCATTTCTCCTGTTGACCCAAGTGGTATCAGTGTGACACAATTTAATAGGAATTCTGTTTTATAATTTTAAAAAAATATTACAAAATCACTCAGGAAATACATCATCAGGAGGCCAGTGTCACCTCAGGTTGTAAAGTTAGATGAAAAGAAATCAGAAAATATCAGATTCACATTATGAACTTTAATTCATTGCATGTGAATGAGGCTATTTGTTGCTGCTGTAATAATTTGTTAAAAAGACTGAGAGTCTCATTGTAGCTTATTCAGATCTTCAGAACAGATTATTGCATCTCCTTTAGGTGAACCCCATTGTATTTACATTCATGTATTACTTCCATGGAAAAGGCTTCAGCTGCTAGCTGAACTCAGATGCGTGGGCAAATTTTGATACCTGTAAGCCTGGAGTTTTGAGCTTGATGAATAAACATTCAGTCTTGCTTACTGGTAGTAGGCGAATGTCTTTCTAGACTGACACACAAAATATACTCTGACAGTCAAGCAGTGACTTACCTAGTATTAACCAGCTGCATAGGGTTACACAGGTACAGAAGTGGTGTGCTCTGCCATGCTGGTCACCCCTTTCTTGACAAGAGATTAATGTGCAATTAATTTATAATGGCATTGGATTAATTTTTAAGGATCCTGCCATACTGGGTTTTAAAATAATTTTTAGGGAGATTCTAATAGCAAGATTTTCTTGGTAGACTTGATATATTGCATTGGTTTACTGTTTGGTTGTTGATATAGATTTAGAAATAAACTGCTTCCACCCCACAGCAGAACTCACAAATGTAAGACTGTGCATTGGATGTCTTTTATTCATATATTTTCATTGATTTCTTTATTCTGGATGGATTTAAAGATTCTGAGTAGAAACACGCTGGGCTGTGAAACTGTGGATTAAGAGAGACTGGGCTAAGGTGTGTGAAGACTATAATTTTTTTTTTTTTTTCCCCAGAGGTTTGCTGCATCCTAAGTGCTGAATTTGCAGTGAAAATCAACCTTCACTGTTGGTGCATGAGTGAAGAACTAGACTGTAAAGTGATTCTTGACTAAAGTCCCCTGGCATCTTGGTAGTAACAATAAATAAATAATAATAGCTGTAGTGTGGAGACAAGGAATCATGTGTGTGTTTATATATTTGTGTGCATAAAATCTGTGTATCCAAAGACTGGCTGTGTATATAGGGGCTCCTTTTTGGCTGGAAAAAGCCTTTGATTTCTTGCAGAAATCAAGAATTAATTCTTTCTGTTGAACATGAGGGATAGCTCTAAAAAGAAAGTTACTTATATATGTCTTGCAAGAAAATAAATTCACATATGAATAGGTACCAAAAATACAATAAACCAATTTCAATGCCACAGCTACCAAGCCCATAGCCAAAAATAGATTTGGTTTTGTCAAAGCCAAATAGGTTTGATTTTGCTTTCAAGACTGATACTCTAGTTTCATAGGAAGATGAGGTCATGCATTGTTTTAGCCTTAAACATAATTTTGGAAACCTAAATACAATCCAAACGTCTAACAACAATATTAAATATTAAAAATTTTGAAAAACATAATACATTTAAATATTAAAACAAATTATAGTGTTAAGTACTTGGTAACATGGTTTATTTGAGTAGGTCTTGTCATTCTTGTGTGAACAGTGGTGTCAAGTGTGCATGTGAGGTCAGGGCTGTTTAAGTCATGGCCGCTCGTTAAAAGTGGTTGTTTGTTTAGCTATGGGGTGGATGTCATATTTTGAAAAAGCAAGCCAGAAGTTTGCCACTTAATAAGAATGAAAAATACTAGATTGCTGTAATCTGGTTAGCCAGTTCTTCCTCATAAGGAATGGGAAGTGTGTTTGTGCATTTCTCATTCATGGCTCTACTTTGATGTAGGAAAAGCAGTGATAAATTAAAGCCTGTGTGCATTTAGTCGCCGTAAATCATCTTATAAAAAGTCCTGACCAGCAGAGGGCTTCTGTCCCTGGAAAATAATCCCTCGCGCTGTTACTGACAGAGAAGAGGAGCTTTAACCGCACACCTTTCTGCAGTGGTTTTCTTTCTCATTTGGTCCTGATGACCAGTGGGCTCTGGGGAGCTGTGCAGAATCTCGTAGCCTCCTCTTTGTGCCTTCAGGTTATACCCGGTGCAGTCTCATCTCCTTAGAGCAGGGAATTGCAGTCCTGCAGTGGCCCCATTTTAATTATATTATAATGCTTTTGTTGTTGAGGTGTAAATGTGAGGACAGGGAGGGATGTTTCAAAGATCTTTGGAGTTCAGACTATAGGATATAGTATTGATGGTCAACTTATAAAAAGTCTATCTAATTGTATGCCAGAGCAAAGCTTTATTCTTTTCATCCTGCCATGGCACAGAATGGCATCTGATAAGTCTTTCTCTACTATAATTTATGTCTTTAGCAGTGTGAAAGTATATGCCAATGTGGGTGCACTCAAGCAGGTCTATGGGATGGCAAGAGCCCTGATTTTGCACTCTGCTGGAAATATATTTTAAATCTGCCTTGCTGCTTCATTACTAAATGTTCTTCTTGACACATAGTTTTGCATTTTACCTGCCAGGCATTAGTCTTTCTTTTGGCTAGGTTTTGCATTCCTTTTATCTGCTTTATCTAGAACTCATCTCTGTTGTTTATTTCATAGCCACAATGTGCTAAACAGCCTGAAGTCAAATATTGCTACATATACCTCTCTTCCTAAACTATCATTAACTTTGCCTGGTGCTGTGAGCCACCCAGTCAGAACCAAGCCTTTCAGCTGGGTGACTGGCAGCATATGGAGAGACAGCCTCTTTTGGACACATTTGGTTGAAAAGATAGTGTTTGTTCTGCCTTTCTGTGTTCAGCAGTGCCTTTTTTCCCTCAGCAGAATTGGAAGATAATAGGATTTTAAAGGGTGAGTAATTGACCAACGACCACTTCCAGCTGTAGCATTTTTCTTCATATTGTGTGGCCTCAGTGCTAAGGTGAGGCACAGCCTGATTTCTTATTTCCACAGCTCACTGCACTAAATCCCACGGCAGCTTGAACATTCTGCTGGCAGCACAGGGGAAACAGAAAGATATCTCACTGGTGTGGGTTGGTTCTTTTTATTTGGGTTTATTTTGTGTTGTGTTGTGTATCTATGATAGTATGCAGTATTAGATGCTAAAATTAAACCAAATGGATACAAAATTGATTTTTCTTGTCAATACAAAATTAAATTTGTTGAAAATCCCATATATTTTAATATCTCCTTTTTTGACACCACCCCCACCCCCCCTTTAGAAATAAACTGCTTTGTTTCATTTTGATATTTTTGGCTGCTAAGTTGTCTTTTCGTTAGTTGTTGATTGCTGTGCTGTGGAAAGGTGAAGGCTGGAGGCTGTAGATGCTCAGGAGCACAGCTGAGTAAGAAGAGCATTTGCAGCTCAAAGGGGCCTGGAAACTTAGGAGGAAGATGGCAGTAACAGTTAAAAGCTTTGGTCATCCTGGGGGAGGTTTGTAAGAAAAGGAGTCAAATGCTTTAATCACCCAGGAGGGAGTGAATTAATACTTTTCTCCTTTATTTTTATGAGAATTTATTTTTTGCTAGATGATAGCAGCTCTTTTCATTTAATCTTTTCTCCTTTTCAGCTTTCCCCCCCCCAAGCTTTCCTCCCTTTCTCCCTCCTCTCTACTGCTTCTTCCTTGGGCATGAATGGCTCTAAGAGTAAATGACCATTTGATGGGTCTTTGCTCACCATCCCCCCATATCAAATTTGACATGGAGTAGTCCTGAGGTGGGTGGTACCCCCTCTCCTTTAAGCAGGGTTTTAAATAGACTCATGGTGCCCATAGGCGAAAGGCATGTGTATCAAAAACATGGGGAAGCTGCACCAGCTTAGTTTAGGCTTACCTTAAAAGCGACTTAGACAAAGTAGTCATAAAACCCTCTCTGGTGATTCTCCCTGCAGCTTGGGAGGCTTATTTAAATATACATTAGATTGATGGGTAATCAATATACAGCTGCATTTATTTATAGCTTTTAATTTCTTTATGTATTAATGTATTTATGTTATCCTAAATAGTGAAATGTCTGTCTAGGTGTTACTGTATCAGTTGCTATAGATGGCACACAGGCATAGGGCTGCATTTTAAAATCAGAACCAAGGGTGTCAGGAGTTTTTGAAAACATCCTTTTTACATTGCTGTGTCTGCATTAGAAAATGGTACCAGAACTGAAGCAGTTTGTTGTCTTCTGATTATTTGGATCCTTATGGTCTTTGCTTTGGCATCAGTTTTGATGTCTTCTGTAAACAATTCTTAGTAATGTGAGGATGTGTAAGTGTGTAGCATTTTGAGTACATCAAGGTTTTAGAAACTGTTCTCAGATTGCTCTGTTGGTAGAATTTTAAATTGGTGGTATATGTATTAGTGTTAGGTAAAACATATGCATATTAAATGCAGCGTGAATATATTTTGCCTTTCCTGAAGTAATTTAGAATAAATAAAGCACTCGCGACTGAGCACTTGAATGTTTTGTTGGAAAAGAACCAGGAAGCACATTATTGCAAAAAGGTGTAATGACCGAACCTTGGGCATCCCTTACCTTAGTGAGTTACTGAGTTTAAAAGGCCAAATAAATTAAAAGACAAATTAATGTTAACTTGTTGGTGAGCTACTTACTGACTTTAATTGTAACTGTAAAAACAGATAACCTGAGGCAGATTTAAGCAGTAGCAGCTAACATTGTTATGATAGCCTCAGGAAGCAAGTGAAACAGGCAGGATGTTTTGCAATAAAACTGTAAAACAATTAAAATAGCTGCACAAAACATGCTGCTTTTTAGCCTGTCCAGAGGAAGGGGTTGCAAAGAGAGTGTCAGCCATCATAGCATCGCAGTTGTTATGAATTACCATCTACTTTTGGAAGGGGCAAAAGATGAATAACAAAGTCGACAAGTAAATACATGCTACATAAATATGCATAAATCCATTACCATCTGCCACATTGTCCAATTTGACTGGGTTGTCTTTCTGTGTCTAACACATAAAGCAGTTTCCCTCAAGCAATATTTTCTGTAATGAATGGGTGAAAGATCTACATTCTTGGGTTGTGACTGTAGTTCTGGTATATAATATAGAAAATACAGTATTTACTGTTTTCTAAAAACAGAGCTGTAGTCAAAAGATTTATTTGACTGTGCAGCTTACTAAACTTTGCATTAGTCTTTGGAAGCCAAGCAAGGAAGTTAAATTATCAGGCTTTTTGCTTGGCTAGGAATTTTTAGTGGTTTATTTTCTACAATCACTACTGCAGACAGTAAGTAAAGATTAGAAATATCAGTCTGCAAATGTACAGGTTTTGTATCCCAGCATTATGATCATTTAAATAATTTTTCATAAAGTTTCATTCCTTGCTTGGTAAGCAAACGTAGCTCACACTGCTGCTGTTTATTCTTCATGTCATCACTGTGATATGTCTCAGTTTAGGTCCAAGTAATTTTATTTTTCTGTCCTGTATATGTATAGCATACTTGCATTTAATCTTCTATCCAGATGTGGCCTCCGTTTCTTTAGATTCTGCTTGTATGCTTTTCCAACATCCTGTTCTGGATTTCTCCTCATAACTATGACTACAGAATCACTGTGCTCTGCTGTACGTTCGTCTGGGCTTCATTTCTTTTACACAGAGGCTGCTTTACACTGTTCTGGCAACGAAAAAGGGCCCCAGTGAGAATGGGACTCAAGACCCAGCTGGCTTGTCTTATTTCCTATGTCTTACCAAATTGCACCAGGATAGATAAAATCTGTTTGTTTATGTTATAACGCAAGAAGAAAGTATTAAAATCTCCTTGTTTCCTTGTTTATTCAGAGATCAAGTCTATAAAATAAAACCTGTGATTTTTATTTTTTTTAATGTACACTTATGTTCCTTCTTTTTCCCCCCACTCTCTTCCTAGGTAGAGATTAATAATCACTGCTGGAAGAATTTATAGTCCTCTGATTAAGAGTATATGTTAAGACTTTACATCAAGATATTCTTTCTGGTAGGAGGTTTTACTCTTAAAATGCTCATTTGTGACAGAAAAAGACAAGTCTGGGTTTTCATCAGCATTCATACAAAGAAACTGGCCCGAGCTTATATATGAAACAATCTGATAACCCATCTTCACTCTGCAAATATTTGCCTCCGGTAAGTCAAAGGTCAGAAATCTAAAATGTCTGTCAAGGTACTTCTGTGGAGCTTGGTGAATCACTTTTTTAAAACATTTTTAAATCTGTGTAGGTAGGTGTCTTTAAGTAGGTTAGAAATCCAACTTTAGATTTCTGTTTTGTAAGATTCACAGGTTTGTAGTGTAAGAAAGTGACTTACAATGCAGCAATAAAATCATTGAAAAAGTAATTTATAGGTAGTACTGAAACAGTTTTTTGATGTGGAAGAGATTTTGTAGAGTTAGAAAAATAACTTCCAATAAAAATACAGATTCATCCCTTCATAGGGCAGAAATTTAAAGTTAATGCTACAAATTAATCCGCTTGGAAAAAAAAGTAGATGTGTGGGATTCATTTTCACTTCAAATTAGATGTCTAAAAATTAGGCATTAAATATAAGCTAATTGTCCAGCTTTCAGCAGTCATGGAAGGGAAGGGGCTCTAAAGAGAATGAATCATCTCATCTAAAGAAAAGTGTGCAGTAAAGGTGGGATACGTTTCACCTGGAAGGGTAGGTTGGCTGTGGAGTTATTTGGAATAATTTGTAGTTAGCTAGTGCTGAATTAGTTGAAACCCATGCTAAATGATATGGGCTTCAGTGGTCTGTATTTCTGTGTGTGTACGGCAGTGCATAGATCTCGGTGTGATACTTGCTGTGCATGTGAAGAGGCAGTGTGCTCGTAATAAAAAAAACCAAACAAAACCTAGTTTTTAAATATAAAATATTAATCTACAATATGCTAATTGTCAGCTGGGCTTTGTAAAGCTGGGATATGATTTACAGTAATGATGCTTTTAAAAACCAAATAAACAGAACCCGCATCTAATTGCACATCTAAAGTCTCTCTATCTTCCTCATCAACTGACTGACACATGAAATAAAGTATAAAGGTTTGTTGGAGAAAGACCCTTTTCCTATCTAAGATTACTCTTTTGTCAGTTTTGTGTGTTGGCTGTTTTCCTTTGAGCACATTTTGTATGTGTTTAGAAGAGAGAAGATAGTCTGGCAACTACATATCAAGGCAGGAAACCTATTTCCAGAGCTGCTCCAAGCTTCCTGTAAGGCTGAGGAGTTGATCCCACTAACTAGAGCTGAAAAAAAAAAAAAAAAAAAAGGCAGCTTGTTTTTATGTGTAAGTTTTTGGTGGAGTATTTTTGCTACTGGTTTTCTTGTTCATAAGATCTAAGACCTACCTGCCTTTTCAGAAGGTGAATTTCCTGACCAGCCTCAACTGCTTTCCTGCGGGATGTGGTATGCATGTAGAAAATAACTTTTAACTGTTACTGCACTGTTAATCCCCCAACAAGATTCAAGGAAATTTGTGCAGGGGACCCACCTCTGAAACATTCTTGCTCCCTGCCCTTGATAATGAAGTAAAGAGATGAAGCCCTCTTTAGAATGAGGTAATTTGTTATTATTTTCAAGCAGCGATGGCAGGAAATGGGAAGAAAACAATTGCTCTGAAAACAATTTGAATGTTGCTCCAGACAAATAAAAGACCTAGGCGGTGGCTGACCTCTCCTGACAAACAGCTGGAGCCAAAAACAGCCATGGAGTTGTCGCTAAAGGACTTAATGGAGGAAATCTTTCAAATCAAAGAAACAGTAAACAAGGTAGATGGAGCTTTTACAGAGGTTAAAATTGAGATAGCTCAAATGAAAGCCAGGCAAAATGAAATTAAAGAAAAGGTGAATCAACAGCTCCGCGTGTATGAGGATGAATTGCTTACGTTAAAAGAGACTTGAAATGAGGTTTCTGGAATGATCCTTGAAGAATCGGCAGAATAAAAGGAGGAAAATCAAATTTGAGACTGGATACCTAGAAAAGGCTTGAAGGACATCACCCAGGGGAAGGTTTTGAAAATATTGCACTGGAGCTGATAAAAGTGAACGCCAAGAGAGGCCTCTGAATTGGAAAGGTTGCACCTGAGCTTCCTCACATGTGCCCAGTAGACGTCAGCCCCTTGTATTGGGAATGTAGTGCTCACCTCACGTATAGCAAATGACAGCAGTAAAGTTTCCTGCTGTTAGTTTTTCACATCACTCTCACTAGACCTTAGCTGGACCCAGACTGTCTGCCATTGATGGTTTTATAGCTTCCCTGAATGTGAGGCCTTATATATGGCACCCTAGTGAAATGGGGGTAGGTTATTGCATGACAATACAGCCATAACAGGATGAGCCAGTCTGGCTGCCCTCAGGCTAAGGAAGGTGTCTTTTCCTAACAAATGCAAAGGTGTTACTTTTTGCAAAACTGCTCACTTCCAAAATGCAATGACCTACTTAACAACTGTTGTGATAGGCTAGGTTATTTATATGCTATCTTAAGAAATTATGGCAAAGAGTATACAGGAAGGTATTCCTTTGGTAGTTCCTCATTTTGGTACTGATTCTGCCAGTGTGGTGAAATATGCAGTAGATAAGGAAGCATAAGGGTCTACAGTGCCTGGCTCTGCACTGATGGAACCTTGCATCAGTAAAAAAAATTAAGGATACTCTCGCAGGTTTGGCTGGGATTGGGGTCAGGTAGTGAAGAGTAACATGAGTTTGCTCTAGAGTTGAGCCTCAAGTGTTAAGTTTGCAACTAAGTAGGATAAATATTAAAAAAAAAAAAACAAACAAGAAAGGAAATTAATATCTCCTTGCCATTCAGCAGAAGAGAAACCTGTTTAAAATACCTAGGCAAGAAAAGGGTGGGATGAAAGCCTAAAATTAAGGTGAAATTAACTCTGCATCAGTGTTGTTGCTTGTCTTGAACTAACCACCAATTGCCACCCTGTTAAGGAGACCTTAAGAAGAAAGCTAGAGTAATTCAGTTCAACGCTAGTTGTCCTTGGGGATTTCTGAATGTATACAAGAATGTTCATTATTCCTTTTCTGATTTATTTACTTTTTATTATTTTCTTCATTCAACTTTCCTGGCATTTACAGCAGTATTTTTTTCCTTTTATTCTACCAGTTTTAACTAAATAAATCAAGCATTCCAATTTCTTGATGCTGAGTAATTATTTGCAGCTAGGTTGGGCTCTTGGGTAAAGTAGTACTTTTGCCATCGAGAAAAGGAAGTCCTCAAGGGGTGAAGAATGCTACACAGTAGTCACCGGAGACAAAGGAGCAAGCTCTGAGGAGCTGACGTTTCCCCTATTTCTCCTACAAACTGGTAAGAATAATGGAATCAGTTAGTGCTATTGTTGAACATGATCCTAATGAGAAGAATTTTTCCCACTGGATCAAACCGAAAGTGTAGCTCAGGCATTTAACAGTTGGGAGATCTGTTGTTAGCAGATGTGCCAATCTGAATAGTTGAATGAGAGTTTGCCCCTTATTTACAGAACCCTAGGCAGGCAGTTTGGTTAAAATAAAGGTTTTAAATGCCTTCTCTTGGAGATTCTGAATTGCATTATTTAGTGGACTGATGTATTGTGTAATATTAGTTCTGCAGAAGTGGAGTTAGACATCAAAACTTTCCTTTTAGCATCATCATATAAAAAAGGTACCACTGAAGGTGAGTTGTAGTGAATTCAGACTGGTATTTGTGTAGATAGGTTCGTTTCAGGGAAGAGCTACAAAGCATATTGTGGATTTAGGAAAAGTGCTGAAATGCTGTCCTTACAAAACCAAAGACTACAAAAGTCACTCATCTAAAAGGGTCGCAGGAAAGGTCAGTGCATTTCTAGGTCTGCACTTGTATGATGGTCCTCTAATAGAGAATTTTTCTGTTTGTATCTTTCCCTCTGCTCTTACTTGCAGGGGATGTAGTCTCTTGAGTGTCTTGAAAATCGGCTTCAATAGAAATTATTTTCTTTGCAGTTAACTGGCTTCCAGGTTCATGGTCTATCTTACACCAGAAAAAGGTTTAGGTGCATCTCTCTTAATTTACAGGCTTCTGGATAGGTACCACAGGTGAAGTATTGCAAGAAACTTTAATTGTTTAGACAACGCTGAAAATAAAATACTAGCATAGGATTTCTTCACCTGGATCTTGACTGTGACAGATTATAAAAGATTGTGTGTTAGTTAGAAATTTGCCATTTTGGTTCCACTCTGAGTTTGCGGGCAAGTTACCTTATATCTGTATGTCTATCTGAAGATGTGTGTGACAGTGTATATAAGGCAAGACTAAATATATATTTATATTACATAGGTTTTAATGGCACAGTTGTGCCCACAAGGTAGGCACATCATTAAACAGGGCTCTTCTTTGCATTTGTCACCAGTGGTATGAAGGAAATCCTGGGTCGCATGCACTGAGTACCTTGACACCAATGCCCTCAGTCCAGGAGCCACTGATGGCCCCCTCAGCTCTCTGGAAAATGCAGGAGTGCAACAGCCACCTAAGAGTGGGCAATTGCTTACTTGACATAACTGTGTGATTTTCCATCTGCCCTACAAGTAGAGGTTCTCTAGGTTGGTGAAGAATCCCAGAGGCTGTTATTGAAGCTGCCATGTCCCATTTGTCCCACGGTCAGGAGGGCTTCTTGAATATGGATGCATTTCTAGTGAATGCTGTTCTTCCATAGCAGTTAACTAATTTGCCCATATTTACCAACTGCTGTGACTGTATACACAGCACATCTCAAAGAAACTGGGTATGGTACTGTGTTTTTTTTTGTGTTCTTTTTTACTGATTCAACTGCCTCATTTTGTGTCCCAGTTCATGATGAGCAGGGGATACTTTCTAATTTGTATTTAATAAAGTGTTCATGTGTGATGGGTGTGTAATCTTCAGTTTCACTTAATCCTTTATTTTATCTCCTTGCCTTCAGAGTGCTGCAAAATGACAGATTGATAAACAGACTAATTTGTTTGTTTCATTTTGGTATTATGAACTTTCAAGGAAAAGGCAATATCCACTTGCATTGAGGGATTTTCCTGCTTTATATCATGCCAAGATACGCAGAAGCACTTTTAAGAATGGGCATCGTATAAACATAGGTAAAAGCACACTGTTACCAGGAAATGTTTGCTGTTGGATTTTTTTAAGTAGATAGTGTATTTTTGGTCACATGCAGATGAATTCTGATTTTATTCAAGATGAAAGAGGTGTATTTAAAATATGAAGCACTGCTTTTAAAAGTCTTCTATGATATTGTATGGTATCTAATAATAACTGACACGTCAGACAGGAATGTGAGGAATGTGTTTATCTGTATTTTTTTCAAGCACATTTTCATTTTTGTTTCATTTTCAAAGTAGCACTGTAATTTTTTTGTTTTTATGAGTCCCCGTTTCCAGTGTGGCACCACTGTTAGGTACTTCACACTGTAGACACAGCAGCTGGGTTAATTAAATAGATATGTCACAGTACTAAGCCAGTGCCTGCTGCCATTGTACACAGGCAGCCAAAAGCTACAGCAAATAGAGCCTTGCAGAAGCATTAGCAAGGCAATACCAACTGTAGTTAAAAACCCGAGCTATCTTATGAAAAACAGGACAAAAAATGATGCTTTGTGTGCATTAATTACAAGTATGTATAAAAGAGGTGAAATGTGCATTGATGATATCATAACCCAGTTATTATTGATTATGGTAAATCAATAAGCTGCATTTCAGGTAACTGTTAGCAATCTCAGTATGGAATTTATGGAAGATTTTCTTTCCCTGTAGTCCTATGACATGCTCCCCCACTTTTCTTTCTTTTATCTTCCTCTCCCCTCTCCTTTAATATTGAGATGTTTTAACATGGTCAAAAAGAACTTCTACTGTTTTCATACAGAAGTTTGTTATTTCTTGTGTGTGGATCAAATTTGGAGACATCATCCTTGTAAGCTTACTGCCCATTTACTGTCGGCTGCGAAAGTTATATGTCATGGCTTCTACTTCATCTCTGAAGCACTGATGCATGGTGCTGTGTGCTTAAGATCTGCTCTGTGCTTCTCAAAACCAGCTGTATTTCAGTGACTGGCAAAATATTCCCTTTATACCTGTTATTTGTTTTCTGAAGGTTCAGGTTAGTTACAACTGCAAAGGACAAAATGTTCTTCTATGACTTTGTCTCATTGCCTCTTGACCTAGTGATGTAGATGTGCTGTAACTGAGGAGATAAGGTCATCTCTATGAGCAGTATAGAAATTGTTAATAGATTGCAGATTTTTTTCCCATAAAAGAATCAATGTTCTGCCTACTGGGAGGGCTACTGAGGACAGCAGCAAAAGCTGTACATCCAGAAAGGACAGATAAGGAGTGAATGCCAGCACAAACTTCTCTCTGTGCTTCGGAAGCTGATTGGCAGGTTTCCAATGAGCAGATGGTGCCAGCAACATTTTGTTGGTTGTTTGCACACTACTCGCAGCATTGTGGAGCGAAGGCAGTGTGGGGCTGCTCAAAATGGGAGTGCTGCTGTGGCAGAGAATGGGAAGAGTTGTGGCTGCTCAAGAGTGGTGGCTGCTAAATTACACCTTAAAGTAATTCTTGGCACTTGCTGAATGAACTAGTATTGACCTGTTGGTCTCAGAAAGTAATGAAAGAGCCATGTAAGCATCACTAATTCTGCAATAAATTGCTCAGAATTGTATAATAATAGGGAACCATTATTATAGAATCATGATATGAGGATTCTCAAAGTGTGTGGAGCTGTCAAACATCAAACCTCCAGTTGCTTTGGGGGAATCTGAGTATAAACATACAAAAGGCCAAATTAGAAATCTCATTGCTGAGACTTGTGAGCTATGGGGCTGCATGGGCTTGCAAAAAACATTACCTTTTATTTCACAAAGTCCTCAAATTCCTGTTTAAAGTTTGTAATTTGAGAAGCAAACACTAAAATAGAGACCCAGGTCTCAGTTCTGCAAGCTCCCAGACATGTTAGTACCTACCTGCAAATAATTAAACAATGTGTTTGTACCTTTGGGAAGATAGGGTTGCCCAGGCAAAAGGCAATAGGGTACCTGGAAGTGGGGAAGAAGGCAGGCTGTGGCTTATGCAGCTCTCCTCTTCACATGCATCTGTGTCCGCTTACCCATCACGCTGGGGACAGCCTGTCACCAGGGCTCTTTGCCTTCAGAAACCTGGGGGACAGTGGTTGGGATGTCCATGCTGTTTGCACTCCGCTGCACTGCCTGCAGCCTGCAGGGTTGGGTATTCAAGACAAGGGTCACATGCTGAAGTGTCTTCTGCTTGCACCCTGTCCAGCTTCTGTTTGGAAATACATGCATTCGGAATCACTAAGGTTACCTAAGGATTTTGAGTAGTTCGGTATGAAAAGGTTCATCTAAGCATGTAACATGGGCAGACAGAGGATGGAATTTTGGGGGGTTTGGTGGTTTGTTTTTTTGGTAGAATACTATACATCCTGACAGAATTTGGATGCACAGACTAAGAGAGTAGTTTTAATTTTGTCAGCCATGGCTGGCTAATTCAAAATTAACCCTTTACAAAGTAAGTAAGTTTCAGGAGTACTGAGTAGGATTTGGAGAGTACCTGGCATAACAGAGCTGCCCTGCCTTAGGTAGTCAGTTTGGCAAATCTGTGCCCTAATCTTACAAGCAAATGTCAGAGCCAGTTAAAATACTTCCCCAGTAATTTTTGGGGAATCTTTGGAAAGTGGTGGAATATGACAGTAAAGGGATCTGGGTAGGACAACAGATCAACTGAGCCACCAGCCTCAGGGGGTGTGCAGGCTTAGCCCTAGGCTTGTTCTGCAGTGAATCTGATCATCTCCCTGCAGCACCGATGAAATGGTTTGTGGCAAGGAACTAATAGCTGAAAGTCATGACTTTTGGGGGTGTTTTCATATTATATCCTTCCATAAGGAGACACTAACTATTCTATGATTCTATGATAAGTAAGCGTTCTTTCATCAGGCTTTTGAATGCAATGTATTGTTTTTGTCCAAGGTTACTATATCCATAGTAATAACAATGATAGCTCTGTGCTGACTCACTGTCTTGTTTTCATTTATGCATCATTCCTTTGGTGTTGTGTATGGAATCAATTAAATTAGTTTTAGAAAAACCAAAGAAAACACAAACCACCTTTAGTGAGCTGCAGAAATGTGTACACTCAGCTCCATCAGTTTGGAGATGGTGTGTAATCTTGTTGCTGCAAGTTGTGCCTTTTACCCAATGTTCTGTTGCCCCATCTTTTCTTCCTCCTGTTTTTATTTTTGCCCGTAGTTGTTGTTAAAATAAAATTGTAGGCTCTGCAAAGGTGACCGTTTTGCAAAGCAATCTTTATGAAATTATTCAAAATTATATTAGTAGCTATAAATAACAAGAAGGAGTAAGAATAGTGAACAGAATCATTCGTGAAGAGGGATGAACATTTGAAGACTGTGACATGGGCTGTAGGCATATGGGTCATCTCTTTTCCTACCTGTTTTACATTTAATGAAAACTGATGGGGATCTTAGGAAAAGCTGAGGCAGACTGTGTCTTCTCTTTTGTGGGAAGAGCCAAGTTAGAGAAACTACCCCCAAGCTTCCAAGGAGTGGGGAAATGTTGAGACTCTCATCCCTGACTCTTGTGGCTGCTTCTTGTCACATCTTCTAGACCAAAAAATTGATAAGCTTTAATTCAATGCAGTGAATTTTTAATGTTTACCAATTATGATTGGTTATGATACTGTTACTAATTATGATTTTTTCCAAGAAACTAAGGGGTCCTTGGCCTTCTCCTACCCTCAGAACTGTTTTAATGAGAGATGCTCTTGAATTTCTTTGATATTAAACACAGTCTGCAATTATATGAAGTTAGATAGGGTGACAAGAGACTGAAAGAGGAGAGGCAGGTGTTTTATATCTTTAAGCAATTTCTATTTCTGGATTTGGGCAGCATTTTAAATTGAAATATTCTAACATAGTTTTTACTACTGTCATAGATGCTGTTTAACTTCCACTCCCACCTCAGTTCAGATCTGTAACAAATTTGAGTGCACTGTCCTAGACGTTATACTGAGTTGTGTCTTTGGAGATGTGATATGGCCTGAGATTATGCAGTGTGACAACACTTAACCTAACATAATTCAGTTCAGTGCACTGAGAAGTAGAATGATGGAATATGTTTTTCCCCTAGCATGGGTACCCATCCATTGTCACTCTAGTTACAACATATTGTCTGATAGGAACATAAGAATATAGCTGTGTCCTGTTTTCAGCTTACCAGATCAAACTTATCTGAATCCTGCTGCGCTTTTGATGTCAGTGTGGTGTGGTAGCAGTGCATTCCACAAATTAATTATATGTTATAAATAGGAGTGTCTAATGTATCTTGTCTTGTTTCTCAAACCTCAAACATGCTTTCTGTTAGATACTTCACCTTTCAGCTAAATGCTTTCCCATCAGTGTTCCAGTCCCTATCCTGTAGGACTCTTCCAGTGCCTGTACCAATTCTTCATATGTATACCTTGTACATGTCACAAGAATAGATCACAGTATTTCATATAAAGAGTATACAGTCATTTTATATAGTAGCAGCACTGTTTTTCTATAACATTTCAATGTTGGCATGAAGAATTAGGGGGAAGGGAGAGATGCTTACAGTCAGAATTGTCTTTTAAATGTGTTATTTCAGATACATGAAAATGGTGCCAGTATCATTACAGTGCTGAGAGACTGGTCCTAAAATGTGTGTCAAGCACATACAATGATAGTATTTTACTTTTACTTTAATGGTGTCTTTTGCCTTTTAAGCTAGTATTTCTGTAGTTTAATTTGTATGCTCCTTAACTTAAGACTTTATTTCTTGTTCTTAATTAACCCAGTTAAGATCATATGTGATTTAAAATTATACTTACTGTAGACCTAACTTTGGTTCTTCAGTTAGCTCAGCAACCATAATTCAAAGGATGTTTTTTTAAAGAGATAAAAATCCTTAACTTTCATATTTTGATCTTCCGAGTGTTTTCAAGGAATAAAGCTCTCTAAATTTTTCTTTTATTCCTCTTTCTTTCCTTTTCTCCTACTTCTTACGTCATGAACTTGCACTTTTTAAAAATTAATCAAGAGCCAGTAGTCTTGAAAACAGCCAACACAGGTGACCATGGCTGGTGCTCATTTGCTTGTATGCTGAAATGCATGCAGGAGCATCTGGAGATTGCAGCAATGTCCTCTGCTCTGGCTTCAGTCTGCAAATTGCTAGTAGTGCCCCTTGAAGGCAGCTGTACCTGTGGGGGAGCCTTTAAACTCCTTGCATGTATTCAGTGTTGGTCTTAGTGTAAGGACTAAAGTGATTAGATGCAGGGTAGGAACAGTGTGCTGACTTTTAATGTAAATGCTTTGCAGTGATTTTGGCTGTTAAGGATAAACCATTTCTTATGTAATGTGGTGTTTGACCTATAAATCTAATAAAAACTTTGCTAGGCTCTTTTTCTACAAAACTGTCAGCCTCCACTGTCCACTTTCGTAGTTTCTAAAATAAATAATGAAAACTACCATAAACACAGGGTTTGATATTGATTTTTCCAGAGTTTAAGATAATCTGAGGTCTTCAGAGATCAGTATCCTTTACTGTGTCATACACTTACTTATGCTGCTGCTATAAAAAATAAATAACTGAAGCTCTTTAAGGTCTAGTTTGTGAAAAAGATGAAACATTTATTGGCCACTATATTTTGAACACTGTATTTCTGAAGCTGAATTTGATGCTTTGCGTCCCATAAAATAAAAATGATGTGATTGAAGGCAGTAATCAAAAGAAAAGGGCTCAATGTGTCACTCTGTTGCTAGAATACATGTGTCTGCTTGAACTGAGCTTTACTTCTAATATACTTCCATAAATTTTTAATGATAGCTAATGAATCAAATGCTGAGAGGCCTTGGAGATGAGTTATTTGTCAGATTTTCTTTTCCCTTTCAGCGCTGTATGGTGTATCTCCTGGATTCCTCTGGTTGCAGGCTGTTTCCAAGATGTGTCTTTCAGTTCAGTCTGTTCCCTGTCCAGCATTTCTTTAGCAAATACCAGGGTAGGGTTCAGCAATACTAATTCCGAACTTTTAAGACCAGCAGATGTTACGAAGACCTTCAGGAAGAAAACAAGCACTGGCAGCAGTGCTCTCCAGGCCTGGCCCACCCCAGCAGGTGCCGCTGTGATGCAGTGATGCCTGGAGCTGGCCAGGAAAGCCAGAGACACACGCAGTCTGTAAACTCCTGATTCATACAAGCAAAAAGGCAAAGGAAATTGCAGCCTGCACCCTGTGACCTGGCCAAGCCATTGTAAGTCATCATGGAAGCCTTGATGAATCGGGAGCAGTCGCCTAAATATCAGAGGGCTATTTGGCTGTGCAGAATATTGTACCTACCGAGATACACATTTCTGCAGTGTGACCATATTACAGCATCAGTTTGAAAGGAGAGGGAAAGGAAACTTAGAAGTCAAGCCATAGAAATAAACAAGATTCAGAGGGAAGTGGCTCAGCAGCTTGCAGTCAGCTTTGTGTCTCCCTCCAAGTGTATGGTCTATGCCAACAAGCATGTCTGCACAGCACAGAGGAGCGATCAGTTCTCTGCCTGCCCCAAGCATGGTGGTCCCTGTTACTCAATGTGCTTTGCTGGTGGCACATCAGAAGTGGCATTTTGGCAGGAAAGAAATGTGTGAGGTGAGATCATGATGTAAATTGAAAGCAAGCTTTGTCAGCCACCCAAATGGAATTAACTGTGCTATGGATTAGGTAACCCAGATTACTCCTGCCTGTGGATCCTTCAAGTCTCCAAGAGGTGCAGGAGCAGGAGATTGTGTGATGCTGTTTAGGACGGTGTGCATGTACTAAGGGTGGGAGGGAAATCCCAAATGCTGGATTTAAATGGCCAAATACAGGAGAAAAGATGATGACAGTAGGTGTCTTTTAAAAATTTGCTATTACATTCAGCTGATGAATTGCTGGGTTGTTAAACTGCCTTTTCAATAAAATAATGAAAAATAAAGCCATATAGCGTTGGTCAGTTATTAGTGGATCCCATTTAAGCAGTAAGGTTTGATTCCTCATATTTGCTTACATTTGCTTTCAGTTTCTCCTTGTTTCTGGGGAATCAGATTCCTGCTAGGTGACACAACATATTTTGGGCAAAGCCTCCCAGCCAGTATTTTGCTCTGTATCCCACCCAGGCAGGTAGGTGTAAGATACAGTATACTTTTTTGCTTTCTCTTATGTAAGTCTTACTTCCTGACCTTGTCAAAAATTGTATGTCCAGCAGTTTGCTTCATCTTTTCATCCAAGCTCATAATGATGTGAGGCTTCCCCAGCTCACTATGCACATGGTTAGTAGGAGAACCAAAACTTCAGAGGTGATTATGAGAGAACTTGGTGCGATTCACCAGCTCGACACCAGGTTTACTGGGCTGTTACTGGGGTGTGCATGTATAATTCTTTCTGTACTTCTATCACAAGATGCTGTTTCAATTCTTGGAAGAATAGAACAGCATGATGCAAGGTGAATTGAACCCAAATTTCAGAAATTATGATGGCAAGGTTGAGCTTGTTCTTCTTTGATACATGTAGAAAGCACCTGAAATGTTGCTTCTGTTGAGATGGAGGAATTTGAGGGAACAGCAGTTTCTAGCCCCTGTTTTTCAGGCTGGTGTTCTCTTCTCCAAACTCTCCAGAAATCTTGGAGCCACAGTAGGGATCTTGGAATCCTATTTCTGGAGATCTGTTAAGAGTATGTACTTCTCAGGAGTATATAGAAGGCCTTGCAGGACACACTCATTGATCTGATCTGAGAAGGAACGAAAGTGTTTATCATCTTTAAAATGACTTATAGAGACTAGCTAATGGTAGCATCTTCAGAAGTCACTTGTATGCTAAATGATACAAGTGAATTTATTCCATGTTAATTTGTTCTGGACTGTTTCAAATTTTAGAGCATCACTTGTATGAGGGGATGATACTTGGTCCCAATATTATTTTTGTACGTCACTTTTAACTGGAATTGCACATGTTAATGTGTAGCCTGCACCATCATATGTGCCAGACAGTTGCACTTGAGTCAGCAAGCGTACATGTTTCATCTGTTCTGGCAATTATATTTGAAAAACTATATTTTGACAAAATTATTCACGATGTACAACTGTATCAATACAACCCTAGTTTCCTGAGTGTAAACAGTTTACATTCATAGAGCTGGAAAGTCTCACATAGTATGAGTAATTGGATTGTTGAATGGTTGAAATGGCACCGACCGGGATATTTGGGCCAGGTCTTCTTTTGACTGACATAATACAATATTCAGATTATTGCTTTTGAAGACTTCCATTTCAGTAGGCACACCATACATGAAAAAGTGTGCAGTATACTTTAATGGCTTAACTCTTAATAGTAAACCTTATTGAACTTCATTCTGGAAACTTGACAGTGGAAGCTGGCTGAAGTTAAAAGTGAACTTTGAAGCCCAAAGCAAAATTACTTTGAACCTGAATGTATGGGATAAACCTCAATTGCTATTCAGAATATATGTAGAATATTTTCAGCTATTAATATTTAAATTATTTTTTTACTTAGCAACAACTGCGCCAACTTTAGCTTCTACTGCTCTTCTAGCTGTGTTAAAGTATACCGAAATCAGGAATTCATGACTGCACAGAGACGTCTGGAGCCAGAGACTCGGCAGACTTTTGAAGTCGATGGAGTTGCTCTGATTTACACCTTCTGAGGATGTGCCCTATGAAATCAGTGCCAGTCCAGACTTAGGTATTCTAGGTGAAATTTAGTGAACCTGGAAGAGTCATAGGATTTCAGAGTGGGTATTGTTTCTTTTAAAGGTTGATTGGGCCTTCCTCTATCTCTGTTGAGTGCTCCCCATGGTCTAATTAGTGGGGGGTGTGCATTAACTATTTCTGGGATTAATTCAGTATCACTTTCATTCTTTTCCTTCTAAGAAATCAGATGGCTTTATGGTAATTCCCTGCTGGTCTCTAAATCCCTAAATCTCTTTCCTGTTTCTCACTTCTGTAAGGTATTAAGTGTTACTCAATTATATAGAAAGTGTGTTTGACTCCTTGTGTTTAATTGCACCATTTTAAGCATAAACAATTTTAAAGTCATGTTATTTCAAAGTGATATGTGTTGCACCACACACTCTCAGGCTCAGTGGTAATTTGTTGGCTTCCAGCTACATTAAGTACTTTAACATATCATAACCTAAATGTAAAATTGCATCTTACTGCAATACTGAAGAAGCTTGCCCATG
This sequence comes from Pezoporus flaviventris, assembly GCF_033815535.1. NCBI lineage: Eukaryota > Metazoa > Chordata > Aves > Psittaciformes > Psittacidae > Pezoporus > Pezoporus flaviventris. The sequence continues at coordinate 21,225,364 of NW_026892585.1, forward strand.
GAAAATGTCGGGGCTAATGAACTTTCTGGCAGAGGATATTTGCCTTTCCAGCTGCTGAACGTGAAAATTGGAAGTGTGAGCTCCTAGTATATTGGTCCCCAACCCATAGTAAACCACCCTATAATGCAGGCTGACAAGGGAGACCACAGTAATGTTGTCTGTTAGCACACTGCTTGTACAATATGTGCACTGTGCTTTGTGGGACCATAGGCTTGTTGAGGAGATTCTCATGGAGGTACCTTGCAGTGTAGGGGCTTCACATTTCTGTTTACCCTAGGACTGATGCTGCTGTGCTGTTACCAAGTACCAGGCAAAAGCAAAGTTCATGTGTCTTGCTTTATAACAGAGGGTCTGTAGGAAACAGAGTCAGGGAATTTCTACATCGTATACACTAAGCTTAGTAGCCACTTACTGGCTCACTTTTGGTAAAAGTTATGAGAGTTGTCACTGCATCCAGTAGTCTCAGATGCACTGAACAGCATCTCTTTATTTTTCTGCCTGTTTACTTAGGCTGTGTGAAGAACTGAGTGAAAGACCATCATCTAAAAAAACTCCAACAAACCAGCCCAAGGAGAGAAGGGCTGTGTTTCACGGAGCCATATGTTCTTGAGACATTTTTGTACCAGAAGGGCTTTTGAGCACACACACACAAAAAGTTTTTTTTAATACTTATAATATCTGCATTTTCTGAGGTCTTCAATCTGAACTGTCTGATTTGTTATGGGCTATGTCGTAGAGTTTAAACTAAGCAATCTAATAGGGTGGTTACTGGGAAATCTATATTAGTGGGAACATTAATGTGCTCTTTTTATATTGAAACCAGGTTTGACAATGTTTATGCAGCTCATGGGCTGAACAGTGATGTTAGTATGAAAGAGGCAGATTGTTTAGCTGAAAGGAGAGGTAAAACTTGTCATGTCTTCATTACTGACATTAATGTTTTATGCACTCAGTACTTCTAGGACTGTTTCTCTGTGTGGGATTATGGTAATTCCTGATCAATTGTGTCTTTGTAAGAAAATATAACCACGAGTAAAATAGCTAAAATGCAAGGTAGCTCTTCATTGCATAAAGACCAATTAGAGCATAGTTTATTACCCACCTGAGGTTTGAAAAAAAAAATGTTCCAATAAAAAGGCCCTTGATCAACAAAATGTGAAAGGACTTAGCAATTTTAGTTCACTAGGGTTTGGCTAACTTGATTGTCCTCATTTCAGCGCAACGCGTAAATCCTTTACATCAAGGTACAGACTTCAGCTTCTATTGCATGAAGACATCTGTCTCGGAAGCACAATTACTTAGTTGTCTGTGAGGAGTGAGGAGCAGAGGAGTGCAGGTGGGCTTGGTCCTTTCTGAGGTGTTAGCAAGGGAGGAAAAGCACTGGAAGAAGGGCAGTGTAGTGGCTGCTTTGCAGTTGCTTTGCCCCTTGATCATAAAACCTTACTCCCTTGACTGTAAAACTTCTGAAACAGAATGAAAAATAGAAGTAAGTGAAGATTTGGCCAGTTAGCATTGGTTTGACTAACTGCCATGAAATTATTTGATTATCAGAATTTTGCAGTGTATTGTTTGTTTTTTTCTTCCCCCTCAAGGTAAAGATGCATCTTCTACTAAATTTATTTGCAATGTTTTGTTTTGAAATGGCAAAACTGATCTCAATTATGATTTTTATCTTGGCCTCAGTCATGTCAGAGCCCAGCCCAGCTCTTTAAAACAAATTCAGCATTGCTTGTTTATATTGATTGCAAGAGTTCCATCCTGCTCTAGTTCAAGCATGTTTGTTTTGCAGTATAAGGAAGATACTTCAGAGAAGCAGATTTAGTTACTATTAAAAATAATTTCCCTAACATTTTTCATGCTGAAAAAGAAATGAATGAATCTTCAAAAGTGAATAATATCCATAGGAGTATAAGGAATAGCAATAAAAAAATCAAGGAGAGTCTTTTGTTCCCCACCCGCTTCCCCAGTGCCAGGGTGACACAAATCCATTTACGCACACACACATTTATTACACAAATAAATGGATGAATAGATAGTGTAGATAGAACGAAAGAACCCTGCTATTTTAGATTGAAGTGCCTGCCACTGACATTAATTTAGATGTAGTATTAGGGAGCCTCTTAAAGGTCAGGTTTCCCCTGGAGCGTTAGTTTACCCTGGACATTTTTACAGATGATGTGCTAAAGATGTAATGCATCTAATAACTACATCTTGGCTTCATCTACTTGATTCATCAAATACCTTCTTGTTCAATACTGAGTTTTCAGTGACATGTTGTATGTGAAATATTAGAAGACAACATGTTAATACTGTGTTGATTACAATTGAATTTTTTTATTTGGAGGTAGATAAAAAGGTGGGGGGAAAAACTAAAGCTCATTTATTGCCTAATGCTAGTGGCTCCTGAAAATAGGGACCTCTCATTGTTTGATTAAGGGAAGATGGTTATGAATGACAATTGCACTTTCCTGGGAAGGTGATAGTCAGATGCTTAGGGCTGTTACTGGTAGAACAACTTCATGACTACCCATACAGATGGGTTTGGTTGCATGTAAAATTTTACATATACAGCCAAATATAATTTCCAGGGTTCATACAAAGCCATAGGTAAAGTGCATTGTTATCACAAAGCAGAGCCTAATTCTTGCTGTTATCCTGTGACCTCTTGATAATACAGATGCTTAATCCATTTTAAGGGGTCTTTTAACTTGATTGTGAAGACTGGAGTTGACCAGAAACCAGAATAGGGCTGCCCTGAGGTTAATAAGATTGTTGCTTTATAGCAGTTTATCTTTCCTACTTGATATGAATATTTTTGCGGTATGGAACTCACATTGAGCTGTATACTCTGCTCTTGTCAGTAAGAACTTCATACAAAGATCAAAAGCACAAAACATTTTTTTAGAAACCAATTGGCTTTGAAGTTAGTTGGCTTAGAGTGGCATGTGCCAAAGAGCTGGCAGCAGATCAGTTCAGAAGTTCACCTGGGTTCACCTCTCCATCACTGAATTGCTGTGATAAGTTGCCCAGCTGAAAAATGGTTTTTAGGTTTAAAACCAAGCAAATGTAACCATTCCCCCGCCCCCAAGAACTTTAAGATCATCATATGAAAATGAAATACAGGTGTAATGTTTTGCTCTTTCACCAAGAGAAATATTTTTTTTGCTGAGTTGCAGAGCTAGAGCTGCAATGCTGGCCAGGGCATGAGGCTTCTGAGGCACCGGGACAGGGATTGCTTCACTGGGTGGGGAAGGGGACAGAATTACATGGGGTGGGTGAAAGAGCTCTATGTTCTTCTGAATTGCAGATCTCTGTAATCGTATTCCTAAAGGAAGGTGTTTTTTTTTTGTGTACAGATTCCACTGAAAATCCAGTCTTTCCTTCCACCCAGGTGAGGACAAATGTGGTGGAATAAGGAGTTATGGTCTTGCATCCTGAAAAGCACCCACACCAAATTAATTACTTTAGCTTGGGTTGAAGACTAGCTTGTGTGTCCTTTGTCCAAATTTTGTTCTTAAACTCTGAAGGAAAACACAGCCTTGCCTTTGTGGGTTTTTTCTTTTTCCTAGAACTGCCTTTTGTGTGTATTGGCAGGAAAATAGCATTGCTCTTAAGGATCTCAAAGTCAGTTCTGCTTCTGCAGCCTTGGAGCTGCTGTTACATTAAAGAGAAGGGAAAAAAATGCTTTTAAATATTGAATCAGTTTCTAAAGTAAAGAGGTTTGAATTTATGATTGATTTTGAAGTGATCTGTGTTTAAACTTTGAATGGGAATAAAATAGTGTCTTGTTCAAATATTGAACTAGTTTTAAAGTTAAATGGCTTGAACATAGAACTCTCTCATGGGAAATTGTATTCTCATTTTAGCCTCTGACTTCTCTTGCATATTGTACTATACCTCATTTTACTCATATGCCAGTGTTTGCTTAGGCTGCAGTGAGAAGCTTTCTGACACAATTTTATTAGTTGATTTAAAAAAAAACCCCACAAAACAACAACAAAACCGCTAAATACACTGAAAAAAAATGGTTAGCAGCGGGTATTTTTCCAGGGTAATGGAAATTCAGCAGAACAATGTAAGCAAAGGCTTAGGATGGCTTTTTATAGCAGAAGATCAGCAGAGATAAAAGAACTAAAAAACATTGGCATTAAGATGTGGTCACTGAAGTATGGCATGACGAGAACTAAGTAATGGGAATAGATTAGTCTCTGGAGCTTGGCTGATAATCAGATGAACAAACCATTACCTGTTACTGCTCACCAAACCCCTCTTAATTTTTTTTTTGGGGGGGTGGTTATTTTTTATTCGTACGCATGCTGCAAAAATTATTATTTTATTACTCAGTAATAGGCCCATAGTTGTATTTAATAGCATGTGCTATTCTTAGTGTGGCCGTGTGTCTGAATGGGTTTAGTTCTCTGGCATGGCTTTCAAATTTGGCCTAATGAAAATCTTGTATCCGGAGCAGCAAGAGCTGCATTCCAGTAGATAAAATGCAGCATGAGTAATGTGTGTGCTGTTGTCTTCCTGGCCATAACATTAGGATGCCCTATGTGTTTTATAGCAAAAATGGCTTTTCAGTTTCTTAACACTTGAGGGTACAATTCAACTGACTAATTAAATTGATAGCCCCTTTTGCATATTCTCAGTGCACATTTTTCCTTGGTGTGGGTTCATGCAATGGATCAATGTGTCATTGATAGTACTGCTAGCTTGACCCTCTATGTCAAACTCCTATGAGGTTTGTTGGGAGTTGGAGGAAAAGGTGGAGCTACAGATGAGCTGCTCGTGGTGCTGTTCCCATCTGTGCTGCAGTTAGAAACCGATTTGTGATAGCTGGAGACTTCCCACAGCTAGAAAGTTTCAATGGCAAATCCAGTGTGTTATGAGTATGTATCTTTATGGCTGCAAGCAAGGCTAATGAGGGTAAATGGCATGTGCAGTGTTCGATAACAGTGTGAAAAATGATCTCTGCATTGATGAAAGTTGTATGAACCCATAGTGGAATGCGAGTTGTTTATTTAAATTTTTAATGCTGTCATGAACTTAAGCAACTGGAAGGGGAACCTCCATTTAAAAATGAAGAAGACTTTGGGTTTAGATTGGATTGGGGATGGGAGCATTAGCGCAAGTTTTCAAAATCTGAAAGTCTGAAATATTTCTTTCAATAATGTCACTTTGTAAGTCAGTTAAAAAAAATCTGAAGAACTTAACGCATATTTGAAGAACATGGTGGGGTCTTATTTAACATTACTGTGGTACAAAACCAGTAAAGAATAGGTGAAGGCTTTTTTGGAACATAATAAATCTGTGCAGGCATAGTTGAGAAATTATGGTAAATGTAGAAATCTGGGTAACTGGCATATTCTAAAAGATAAATAAATTACAGTCAGTGGAGGCTGTCTGTTCAAACACTACTGTTAAGCCTTAGGAGTCACCTATTCCATCATTTTAATAAAACAAGAGACATGGAAGAAGCTCATAGTGGGAGCCATGTGCTAGATAGTCAGTGCAGTTGTCTGTACCAGGAAACATCCTCATCCTCCTTTGCATGCATAAAGAGCCCGTTAAACTGATCTGGCTGGGGTTTCGGGGGCCTGGTAGTGAAAGGAGAGTGTTCTTCCCCGCAGAAAGGCTGGTAATGATCGCTATATGATAAGTAGAAATGTTATTCAGACTCCATTTTCCACATTAAATCTGCATTTTCTCATGATGTTGGCATTTAATGTCACTTATTTTTCTTAAGACAAAACTTTTTTATGCAATCATTGAAAGAAAAAAACCCACCCAACAACCAAACAACCCAAAACAAAGAACGAGAAATGCTAGGTTGGTTAACTAAACCTGTTCAGTGATTGAAAACCTACCACAAATGACAATGAAGTGTTGATCAGTTGTGAATTTTAATGTATTTCCCCACTATCTGATAAAGCTTTACTTCTGAATAAGTGGTCTTTTTATAAGAAGGTTTGGTAGGAACCATGGGAACAGGAATATTAAACTGTCTTTTTGCTTTGGGACTGATATAGTCATGTAGCAAGAGAAGAGGGATATGATGACTGATGGATGATGTTAGAAGCAGAAATTTTGGATGCCTTGTTTAATTTTGAGATCCTGCGTTTCCTACCACAGAGTGTACCTTCACTGGCTCTATGGTGGTTGAGAGGATGCCCAGCCCTTATTTGGTATGTGATTCTTGCCTTTTGTCGGACCTCCATTAGCACAAATCATGGTGTGCTCTAGGTAGGGCAGCCAGTTACTGGTTCCTGAGCTTTGCACAGCTCAAACCTGAGGTTTATGGCTTCTCATCTTTTGACTAATTAGTAGGCTTTGCTGACACAACTACCTCCAACTAGCTGTGAGTTATGTGGGATGCCTGTGGTTGTAGGAAAATGTTGGTGTTTACTCCTGAGCTTGGGAGGACTGACCACATCAATAGAAGTGAGAGACCAACTGGTCTACAAAGAGCTTGGCATCAACACTGGTGTCATCATTTTTCCAGCAAGTTTGCGTGACTATAGGACTTTTTCACTGAGTTGAAGAATAGTGTTCACTGGAAAAAAAAAACCGTTCTTCCTGTTATTAGTTCATGTGCTTTCCCTTCTTTTAATTGTGAAGGATGTTGGAAATACTCATATGTTCATTATGTTCTGTGAACTTTGAAATAGTCAGTAGGCCATTCAGACAGGTTTATTACTCTCAGGTTTTCTCATCTTCATCTAGCTTCCATTAAATTCAGTGAAGTTACACTGATCTTTATTCTAGTTTTGGCCCCATACTGCGTGTATGTTTCTGCATGTATAAGTGCATGCGTGTGAGCATGCATACACAGACTGTGCACACTTTTATATATGTAAATAGAAATATATTGCAAAAGACTTGATGTCTGGAAGACTCATAACTACACGAGGTGTAATGTGAAACTCCCAGAACACTGTCATTAAGGGCATTCTACAGAAAAGTCAGTGCAGCAGTTTTGAAAGTGTATTAGCTATGCTGAGTATACCCCAGAGGCCTGAGAGTGCTCCTGAGACACATGTGGCTATGCTACATATATCATTAGGTGGGTTTTGGATCCCTTTCCTGGCCAACATGCAAATTTGGAGAAACAATTCCATTTGAGATAAAGAAAACTGTCCTAATGAAGTCTCAAAAAGGAAAGTTGAGATTTAGAAATATGATGACAAAAATTATTTATAGTTTATGCAACCTTAATTTCACCTTCGTGAAGCTTTGTTTTATTTGCTCTTTTTTCTTCTTTTTTTGTGGGGATGGGGTACATAAAGTAAAGTATTGTATGGATGAGTGTAATCCATTGAATGGTTTATGGACACACTCCTCCAGGGAGTGTTATAAGTTCACCACTGAGTGCTAGATTTTGCATTCAGATCTCTGATTTAACTGCAAGAGGTGTAAAAACTGATGCATGGAGCCAACTCCCTACTGGTTACACATTTGAGACTCAAGTGCTTCATTTGTTACTTTTAAAGCTACAGTAAATAATTTTAAACACGAATTGAGGGGTTTTTTGTTGGTTTTCTTGGAGGCTTATTGTTTCCAATAAATGATGACAAATGTAAAGCAAATAAAACATTGCATGATCGTGGTAGAAATTATTATATTGGCTCCAAACCTGTTCGTTTGAAACAGTAGCTACAAGAGACTTGTATATTTTGGTAACTTTACTGACTTTTGTTCTCCTTCTATCTCTTTTTGGGGGTCAGCCATCACAAATGCAGAAGCCATGCAGATCTGGAAATACAGTACTTTTTGTTGGATGGGAAGGATGGGTGAATTAATAATCTAATATGTAGGCTGCTGGCAGCACCCTTGGTGCTTCAGAAGAATCACAGCACAGCTGCAAAAGCAGAACAGACTCATAGAGTTCAAGACCAGCAATAGTGATTAGCATTAGTTATTATTATTGTCACAAATATTTGACTTTTATCATGTCCCAGAGTGTAGCTGGTGACTCGTTAGAAGTCTCTTAAGTCCTAGATTCAGAAAGTGGGGATGTAAGTGGAAAGCCTGATGCGCAGGTGAGGAGAGAATATTATGCCAATGAAGAAGCTTTGGTGGAGAGAAGGCATCAAGAATTATGGACACAGCGTAAATCAGTTACTTCTTTTGGGTTCACATTTGTCTTTGAAATGTCTGGGCAAGCTTGCAAGAGAGTGTACACATATTTGGAATCAGTGTGGTAGGTCTTTACAGTGAGGCAGGATGTGAAAAGTACATTCCTTATACATCCTGGTAGTCTGAGGATGTAAAATAGCATGGATTGAGGTGCAGTAAAATTGATGGAGGTAGAAGGCTTCTGAAGATTAGTGTCACCACTTGGGTGGAAGAAAAGGAGGAAATACTCTTAATAGAGAGATATCACTGAACAATGGTATTTGTTGCCCTCTGTTTATGGCTTTAGCAGCCCGCTAAGCTTTTCCTGCAAGTTAGATGCTGTTATCTGAAGAAGCAAAGCAATGAAAAAATCTCACTGTCTGATAGGAGCTGGGGATAAAGACACAGAAACATACGCTGATACAGGAGTGGAAGGCAGCTTGTGCCTCACCAAGTTTTATCCCCTGCTGTTGCAGGATACTAAGTCATATAAATTGCTCTGTCTCCCCTGTGGAAGGATTTTTCTCCATCTTATTGCCACAGGATGCCAGTTGGAACACCTCGCCCTCCTGATCATTAGACATGTGCTTGTGAATTCCAGTCTTAATGTATTCGCAGCCAAGTCTTAATCATTTGTTCTTATGCCAAAATTGTCTTTTAAGTTGAATAGCTTCTCTGCCTCTCTGTTGCTTATCTCTTCTGCAACCTCCTGCAATTACACAGAAATTACATTCTTTCAAAACAGGTTATAAAACCTTTCATGACATTTGGGCCAGACTTGATGGATCAGTAGTTCACTAGATAGGTTCCTCCCCCATTCTTAAAAACAGGTATTATGTTTGCTGCTTCTGTAGTCATTTGTATAACCTCTGACTGAAGAGATTTATTAAAGACTAAGTTTTCCAGTAAGTTGAACTGAGAGCACAAACCTTGTTTGTAAAGTCTCTCATTATTTTCTGCTTGTATATAGAATTTAAACCTCGAGATACCATGTCTTGTACGGTTTGCTTACCTTTTTTGAAAGTACAGAAAGGATTTTAGACAAAGATTTAACCGCTTCAATGTGCATTTTCTGGCTTTTTTTCCCTCTCACAGCCTGTGTGGTGACAAATGACGGTTGTTGCTGTGGCTTAGTCTGAAAGGGAGAATGTCCTTCAGCTCTGTTGTAGGGGTGGTCTTGTGGACTTGGGAAATGGTAAGGAATCAAAGGAAAGCAGAAGGAATCTTTGGAGTAGAAGGCAAACATCAAGGAAAATAAAAAGGCCATTACATGTTACGATTTTTCTGAAACATTTTTAATTCCCCAAACCAAAAGCAAGGATGAGAAAATTCGAGTTGTTTTTCACTCACAAAAAGCCAGTATTAAAACTGACCATTTATACATAAATTGAACTGCAGATGCACTTTCGGGGTGTGGGGAGAGTTCTTAATAAAGTCAATAAAAATCAACCAGAAAATTCTATGGAGACTACACAAAAATAATACCTTTTCCTGAAACAGTGTGGAATGACTCCATAGGTCCTCTTTTCATCTAAATGCTGGTTATTCAGTTTTCCCAGGTCAAGGCTACTTTGATTCCTATGGCCATGTGTCCCATGCAAAACAACTGATGGGGGTACGGTTTCCAAACTTCTTCTTTTTTTTTTTCCACAGCAAGAATATTTCCCCTGCAGTACCCTGGAAGGTTATTGAATAGAGGCATTATTGCAGTCAGTGTGTCATATTACTATAGTTCAGTTCATTTAATCCCAGGTGTACTACGTGTGTGTTCGTTCGAGGGGAGGGCATGGGAGACTTGCCAAGCCCTTCAGTTATTCTTGGCTCAGAGCCTAAGCACTACATTTTTCTAACTTATGAAATGATTTTCAACTTGTAACCTGTGGCACTTTCAAGGTCGTGATTGGAAGGTGTCAGGTGTGCTTTAAGAATAGCTCAGCATTAAAAATCCTAAAAGTTTCTTTGTATTTTTTTTCTTTTTCCTAATTATTGCTGGCTAACAAATACCCCAGAAAGCAAACTAGCATGAACTCTTCAACACCTCTCCAAATTCAACAAGACTGACATTTATAGCTTTATTGTAGCAGAGACATGGCATTTGGATTCAGATTGTTTGGACTGCAGAGTGTCAGTATAAATAGCTATGATTGACTTTTGTATGGAGCACATCTGGAAGCAATTTATGGCATTCCAGCTAGATTAAAGCATGTTTTAAAGGCATCTCACCAGTCTCTTTTTTTTATTTCCCCGTCATTTTTTTCTAGCTATGGTGAATAAAGTTTCAAAGACAGTTTAGCTGCTGTTTCTGTTAATGTGGACCATAGTGAAGTCAAATTAAGGGCAACTGGGGAAATTGGTGCATTTGTTTGTTTTTGTTTGTTTGCTTTGTTTCCCAGAATAGAAAAGCCCTGAATGAGTGTAACTGGAGCTGTATTCTGCTTTGGAAGGTAAAATGTGGCATGTGACACCAGGACACTTACACAGTGAAAGCCAACCAACTAAACAAACTTGAGGTGCTGGAAGTACTGACTCCTGACTGCAAACTTGGAGGACTTAAATGTTTGCTAATGGGGACTGAAATGATGGGGCACACAAACCACCTCGCTGGCTTTGAAGTATATAAAAATGTATAGAAGCAATAAAAGAAGGGAGAGAAATCACTTAGCATGACCTGTTGTGCTATAATTGGGATAACAGAAGGAAATTAAATGCATGAAATTTGAAGTTGGATAGAAAAGAGGTTTACCTAAAAGGGCTGTTGTGCTGTGGCACGAGGATGAACTAGGGATAGTAAATTAGCTTGTGCTGCAGAGTGTATGGGTTTATTAGCAAGTTTCTAACTGTCTTTGCAGTAGACTTGTTGACTTGCTATGGTGAACTGGGTTAAAGGCTTGAGTTGCTTGGTTTCTCAAGATGCTGCTGCTGCAGGGTTGGCTGCTGTTAAGACACGTTGTTGGGAAAAGCCTACTGAGAAACAGTGAAAAGCTGAAAACTCTACTACTGAGTACTGTCACAATGGCGTATCAGGTTCCACTGGTGACATTGGCTCCTCAATGTCTTTGTGCTTCATAGGAAGTTTCCCCAGTGCTGTGGGGATGTGTGGGAGATGCTGATCAATTTAATTTTCATTAACAGAAGGGACTAATTGTTTAGGGGGTTTTGTGGTGCTTTTCTTACAGCACAAAATTCATGTTAAATGCATTGTCTACAGATATACCTGTACTACTGTCAGAGGTGTGGCTTCAATGCCAGTGGACGAATAAACTTTTGCCTGTCTGGTTTGCCTGAGCTACAAAGTGCAGTGGCATAGATGTGACACACAGATGTGGAGTAGATGTGAGCACCTATCGCTAAGCCAGCCAAGTTGCTCCATTTTCATTGGTATCAGTACCTGAATAGGCTCAACTAAACCTGTTCTGGGAGCATGTCTTTGCTCTACTTGCTTTATTCTGTGGGCAGTAGCTCTTTTGACCTTATTTCCTTGCTCTTGGATGTGGAGGGGAAAACTGTTTGGTTCAGTCCCTCACATCCTTTATAGGTGGTATGAAAATATGGGCTTTTTTGGTTCTGCCTTCAGAGAAGTATTTAGGATGATAACATAAAATGGAGAAGTAAGAAAATAAAGTCTGAAACCATTAAGTAGATTAATTGCAGTTCTAAATTAATATAGGGAAGAGTATGAGAGCACATGATTTCTTGGTAGGAGCTGTATCTTGTGAGTATAAATCAAGACAAGAAAAGAATTGTAAAAGTCGTGAAGGTGGGATATTACTTTGACAGCCAGCTCAGAGGCAAAAGTGCTTGGGAGATAATTTTCTTTTAAATGCTGTAACTTAATTTTTCTACTGCACTTCTGGCCTTCCTCGTGCCAGAGATGAGGTTACAGAGATTTTGACAAATTTTATTTTATTTGAATTTATTTTATTCCAGTCTTAATAAATCCCACTTTTAATTAGACCATATGAGGCTCAAACTACCCTCTAGGAATTTTATGCAGACTGCAGGGGAAAGGTTAAACCATATTCAGCCTTCAAGAAGTGGCAATGATAATGAGCTCCTGGAGCTTACCCCACTTGGATCTTTTCCCAGCCAAGACAGAACATAGACAAAATTCATGAAAAGGATTCCGGTGCTCTTGTGAGGGTCTGGAGTCTGGCAGGTGCATGATGCTGTATAATTACATTTACGGGACTAAGTTTAAGAGTTCATTGAAATATTGCATATATGTAAAGAGTGTGTTTGCATACATAAAATGGTCATTCTTTATCAACAGACACAGTTGGTGGTAGAAGAGCTTTTATTTGGAAATACATCTTTTTGGGGTCCAGCTGGGTGCTTTTGAAGGCACTGAACAGGTGAACTTGCTTTCCTTGTTAAGCAAGAAGTTTCTGTTCCATTTTGTGCATGCCCTTGGCTCACTTTGTAGGATCAGAAGCGTATGTTGCTTCAGATTTTGCATCTGAGTACTTTGCTGTGAAATTCTGTGCCATGACAGAATGTGCCTTGTGCTTCAGCATCTGAGCTTTGTTAAAAAAAACAAGTCTTTCTGGTGCTCTCGCGTGTGAAGATGGGCACAATGCCTTAAACCAGAGGTGCGAAACCAGTGGGCTGCTCTTCCCGAGTTTTCACACAGCCTGAAGCAAGAGGTGTCGAATTTGAATCATTCATTCACTGTTAGCGTGGGAGCTGGACTGGTAATTCAGATGGTTCTGTTGGTCACTTCATGTGTTTGAAAGAAACATCATGAGTATTAAAGCTTTTCCTAGCAGTCAGAAAGAATAGAGGAATTGCATTACAGCCAGGCACTGCCTAAACAGAGCTGGGATGCCACCGAATACTCTCCCAGTTCACTCTGTTTAGCCATAGCCATCCGCACAATTTGCCTTGCGTATACCCAGATTTAACATTATTCGTAACAACAACTTACTTTTGTAGGTAGCCTCCTTTGTCACTTCTCACAACTGGAAAGAAACTGGGCTATGCTTGCAAACCTATTTAGGTACTTGAAGTTTGTGAAATGTTTGTTGCCACGTTAAGTACAGAAACCGCACTGACTGCTCTCAAGCTCCCAGGTCCCTTGGGAGCCCTGCAGGCACCATGGTTTTGCCACCTCCTCACAGTCCCTGGAGCTCCTTCACTGATTAAGGCCACAAATTACCCTCCGTGGTAATCTTCATAAAGCGCAGGAGGCGTAGCCCTGTGGGGCTGCCAGCAAGCTCAGGGTTACGTTAAGTGCCTGATGGGAGGTGCATGAATGTAGTGAAAACTCCTTTGGGGATGAGTTTGATGAAAGAGACAACAGTGTATGCAGAGGAAGGCAGAAAGCCCATATCCTGCTTGACATTACATTTCACACTCTATAACTACCCTAAAGGAGGATGGAGAGAGGAGGTGGCTGGTTTCTTCTCCCAAGTAACAAGTGATAGAACAAGAGGTAATGGCCTCAAGCTGTGCCAGGGGAGGTTTAGACTGGATGTCAGGAAAAATTTCTTCACTGAGAGGGTGGTCAGACATTGGAACTGCCCAGGGCAGTGGTGGAATCGCCATCCGTGGAAGTATTCAAAAACCGTGCAGATGAGGCCCTTAGTGACATGGTTTAGTGACATGGCAGTGCTGGGGTGAAGGTTGGACTTGATGATCTTAAAGGTCTTTTCGAACCCAGATAATTCTGTGATTCTATGTTAGGTATCTTGTGCCATTTTCCAAAGTGCCTGAGAAGGTTCAGTTTTCTGTATAGATTTATATATATATTATTAAAAAGATAATTTAAAAATAACGATGTTTTGGGGCTGGAACTTCACTGGCTCAAGAGTACTTGCAATGGCTTCAACTGAGCAGAGATGCTTTCACCCCTCCTTCCAGCAGCACCTGTGCACACTTGCAGCCGTTTTGAGCATTCTGCAGGAATAGCCATTGCAGCCAGTACTGCATTCATGCACGCTCCCTGAAAGAAAACACGCAGAAAGTGACTGTAATTGGTTTATGCTGCCTGATTAATTTATTACTCATTTCCTGACAAGTTCATTGAAATGTAATTTTCTGAGTGGTGATAATATCCACAGCGTAAAAGATGGAGGATGGACAAGTTGAGAATACTAAATCATGAACAGCATTGTTGCAGGCAGACTTTGTTCGCCTTTTCATTAGAGATTGCATTCTGTTATTATATGGCCTCATTAGTTATGCTGATTGAGGCAGGGGAAACTTTAATGACTGCTGTGTTAGGCACTGGAAGCATATTTTAACTTACTGATGTAGAGTACAGGAAATAATTGCTAGAGCTGTATTAGCAGGATTGATAGGGGCACCTTAGACTCTCCATTACTTTCAGATACGGAGAGCTCAGTGATTGTTTTCGTTATGGATGATAGCTGACTTTCTCGTTATTTTTGTTGTTACAGCTTTAGAGCGCACACTTTTTGTTTCCGATGGCTTTACTCTTTTAATTCACAAGCTGCCTTGCCAGCGTGCTGTGGCAAGGTAGCTGTCCTGTAAAATTCACAAGCTGGCTTCGTGCGATGCCATTATTCAGCAGTCTCATAAAATGTTTATCTGGTCATCTCTTATCAGGTTCATTTAAAAAAAAGATATTTAAAACTGACATTCTTGCACAGTCTCTAATTTACAAATAGCAATAAATAGTCCAGGCAGCGTGCCAGAGACACCTTGGAGGTTTGTAACCTGATGCTGGCTGGAGTGCTGGATGAGGACTGTGACAATTCCATGCTTTTTTAATAATTAAAACATTGAATAGTTCTTGTACCTGATCCAAACCAGTGTTAGTAAGGTTGATCTTTAAATCAGATACTGTGTGGCTGCTAAGCGGACTTACACCTAGTGTAAACTCACCCGGAGTTCCCAAATGATTTTCTGTGTGGATTTTCTTAGTAGTGTTTTTCTTAGTTATTGAGATTAGTCTGCTGACTATATGTATTTTTTATATCCATACATAAGTCAATGGGAAGTATAATTTAGTGTGTTTTACTGAAACAATAACATTTATAAATGTTGCCCGTTCACCAAAACAAAGTGTAATGCAAGTTAGAAGCACCATTTTATAAGGAAAGAGTTGACAGGGGGTATGGGAGTTTGCTTAGTGAGAGCTAGATTATTTTTTTTTTAATATTTCAAGGAGGCTATTTATAATGTCAGCCAAAAAGCTTTATAAATAAATGAGGCATTAGACTTACAACAGAAAGCAGTATAAATTATAACGATGATGATGATTACCCATTTCACTGACAGGCATGTGTAATGTTTTATTTTTGTTTGAACTGAAGGAGTCTGATGGTGTATTTTAGAAATAGGTAATGAAGAATTAATTGTTTCTTTATTAATATTAGTGATGTTTAATGGTAATATATCCTCTTACTCTGAGAATGGATGTGTGGGTGACATTGTTCAGAAGTGCTTTCCAATTATTTTAACAGAAACCATATGTACAGAGGGTAGGCGAAGTGCAGGATATCAAGTCTAGGTAATTGATGCTATGCAGACTTTATAGACTTTCTCATTTCATTTTTAATTAAAGTTTCAGTGCAATAGAATCCTTTAAAGTAAATTAAAATTAATCATCAGTAGGTAAGCTGCTCTGAGGAGAACATAAAGCCGCCAAAACTGTTTTTCATATTGTGCAAATATTGATGAATTAGTCAATATTAATTGATTTATATGTAAGTTTACCATGTGAACTATTTGGGAAACTTAAAAAATGTTGATGTGAATCCTGTTAGGGAAACAGTTATTTTGTCATGGGTATCGATCAATAAATACTTAAGTAGATTACAGATCCAATATTATTGTCCTAGTTCAACTATGCGATTACATTTGAAAAACTCTGTGCAGTTATCTTTCAAAAGAAATTCTTATGTCATTTCCCTTTTTTGTTAATTTTTCATTATTCTTTTCTACAGTGATGATCATTGAGATCATCAGTCTTAAGTAGTACACGAAAATAGATTTTAAAAGTCACCTTTCATACACATGTATGTATTTTGATGAAACTTCTTGTATGCTACATATTTCCTTTTTTGTTACAAATCTGTTTTTCCCACTGAATGTGATTCCCTTTAAAAGTAGTACTGAAATAATTTAACTTTTCAATAATTCAGTGGGATGTGATAAAATATCTGGAAAAGTCCCAGATTTTATTTAGATAAAAATCCTCCTGATGTTAGAAGTTGAAATCCTGACACTGTTAAAACCATTGTAAAATATCCTGTTGAGTTCAATGGCGCTGGCAGTTTCACCTCTGGATTTTTTTTAAAGTAAGGGTAACATGTTAGGAATTAAGGCGATCTGGGCATTAAACTTCCTCTGAATCTTCTGCAAATCTAAACCATATTTCTTTGTGCTTCAGCTGCCTGGATGTAAAAAAGTGAGAATAGTTTCTTAAATCATAGAAATGCTGGAAAGAGGGAGAAAAGCTGACATATTTTTTTCGCATGTTTTCATGACTTTGTAAACATACAAGTAGGTAGATGGGTTCAACAAATGCCCACAGTGTCTGGATGTTGTATAAATAGCAAGCTAGGAATTGTACATGCCGTCCAGATAACTAGATAATTCTTGGAAAACACAAAAATAACTTTGTACCTAGGGAGCTGTCACGATGCTCACGGAGTGGCATGATTTAACTGTGTTGTGAGATACAACAAATCCTTGCTAGGGGAAAGGACCTTTCCTGTGTTTGTCACATTTGTTCTCTTTTGACAAGGAAAAAGATGAGTAGATGACGACCTAATCTGAGCACATGCTGAACCTTTAACATATAACTAAGCCTGCTTAAATACATGTCCTGGTCTGAGGGCCTGCAGCTCCTGCTCAACAAGCAGCATCTAAAGAGATCCAAGCCATGATAAGATATAAGGACTTAGCAGGCAGCCATTTTTCATAGAAGATGTAAGTTTAAAGGTAAACCAAAATTCCACCATGCAAGCCTATGGTTTTTCTTTGTCACAGTTATAACATTGTTGCTGGGAGTGGTAAAATACCTCCTTTTTGTTCATGCACCTGTGAAAGGTTTAGTTCATTTTAGAGAGCCTGAGCACTGGTTGGGGGGGTGGTCAGGTTTGGTGGTAATGAAAACCAGATAATCTGCCCTGGTTTGTGAAAACATGAAGGGCATGTAGAGGGCATGTGAGTAAGTGAGTTGGGCTGACAGTATTCCTAATGATACAAAAAGAATAAAATAATCCTTTACTTTCTCCAGTCAACCATTTATTGGGCACTAAGAACAATTAAATATGGGAAATAAAATCGAATGGCCTTTTAAGCAATCAATGTAAACTTCTGTACTAAATTACTGCAGAATAAAAATACACTGTGTCATCAGTCTTTAAATACCTTGCTCATTAAAAGGTTGTGCACTGACCTCTGATCCCTAATCCTCTGGATTATTAGTATTAATTTCTTTTTCTTTTTTTGTCTTTCTCATTTTTTACAGGACGGTGGGAGTCAGTTTCCACATCTATCAAATTAAAGCATGGCTTTAAGAAAACAAGTTATTTAACTCCTCGTTTGTAAGGAGAAAGAACCTGGTTCTCTCTCTGTTGTTTGTGCCGTGTGCATGTGTGTTTAATGTTGTTTTTAAGGTTGTTTTTATTTGAAGGAGGAAGATTCTCCACCCTGACTGTTCCAGTGTGTCAGGTATCCATCCAGATGAGGTTATGAGCCCAGGTTTAAGCCTGTCCCTGCTCCCCAGGCTGCAGGAGCTCAGGGCAGGGGAGCTTGTGTGCTTCACTGGTCACAGAAGGGACTCCGGGAGCCTGAGCAGCTCCAGCAGCCGGAGGGTTTCTCTCCCACGTGCATCTGCCCATCGCATGACCCAGCTGCTTGGTTCCTCAGTGAACTATGGGATGATGGGTCATAGCACCGCAAGGAACAAATCCTCAGCCTTAGTGAGATCTCGGTGACTTGCGAGTAATGCTGCTGCTGGCAGGGGGAAAGCTTGTTTGTTTTTCAAGCCAATAGCTTGCAGTGTTGATTTTCATCTGCTTTCCACAGCTTTTCTCTCTTTTTTTTTTCTTTCTCTTTTCCCCTCTGTTAACTAGGTATACTTAGGTATTTTGTAGTTCTCTGCTTCTGCCCCATCGTATTACTGCACTGTCATCGGCAGAATGAGTTTATCAGTGCATGCCTTTCACGTATGGCACTGAACTGCTTTATGGTGGAGTTTTAGAGGGATCATAATTGCCTAAAACCCTTCCTTTGCAGAGTTGAAAACAGTCATCAGCTTAAGTGGCAAGAGGGGTTTTTATAGGGGTGAGCGAAACTCATTTTAAGTATATCAAAAAAGTAAAGAGGAGAGCAGGGCACCCCCTTGGGATGAGAGTAGAATAGGTAACGCTCCGTGGTTGAACCTCCAGAAAGGTGACAGTGGTTTATGTTCTTTTTAATGACCTGTGTGCTGTTCAGGGGTCAGTTGCTCTGGCTTTGAGGTGTGTGTAGGCTTGAACCGCAGCCATAAACTCTGTAGTAAATTCTCCTCAAATTAATTTTTCTGAGGAATCAGGATTCGTGCCCTTTCCACTGCCTGGATGGCTGAGTCTGCTGTGACACAGGGATGGATGCACCTTCATTACCAAAAGCTTTTTGTGACCATCACTTTTTTCCCTTCCCGTGTTTTAAATGATTGGTAAAGCATTCTTCTCTCCAGGTGGTATTGGCACTGCCTGTTTTCAGCTATAAACCCTGCACCTGCTATGTGGGTATCCTTCTAGTGACTGCATTGCGCTGCCTTTGAAGAGCTCTGCAATAATTGCCTCGTATTCATTGATTCATCTCATATTTATTGTGATGGCTTTAACAAAGCTGATCTCATTTCATATTCATCCCAGCGTTCATACACAACTTTTCACTGTAATTCATCATTGCTTAACCGAATGTTGCCCTGAAACCCTTTGCTCAGAGGGGAATCTGAAATTGTCTCACCACTGTTTTACCCATAGCAGCTTTGTTGGTCAGGAAAAGTTTTCAGTGAAATGCTAACCTTGATGTGAGAAGCAGATTTCATCACTGGAAATCAGAATAGAAAGAAAAATATGTTTGTTTCTGCGTCTAGAAGGAGAAGCAGTAGGAGACAAAGAATTCTTACAAACAGGCTAATGAAATAGTTATAAATGTGTATGATTCACTTTTAAAAGGTATATCACTTATATTTCATTATCCAAGTTCTAAATTGTAGTTGAACACATTGTCTTTCTTTATTCTGGTATTTCCATAGGTCAGTGACTTGATGGTAAGTAATGTATCAGAAATTTAACAGGATAAGAAGCTAAGCAGTTGTAATGCCTGTCACAACTGCCCTTTCTATCTTATTTTCCTTTTAATGGAAATAGATTTTGGTTTGGGATTTACAATAGATTTTCTAAGAATTCTCTAACAGCACATGAAATATTGGCATTTTATTTTCTAAACATTTTCTAAAACACAGAAGAAAAACTGGAAATTTGAAATGGAACCTTCTTCTGTTCCTCTTCCTACATTTGTATGGAAATTTGTTATCCATGTGTTGCATTACCCAAGTATTTTTCATGTTTTGCGCTATATATTTGTGTCTTTTAGTTTTTCAGTTACCTTTATTTTGTGGTCATTTTATCTGTGGACTGGATAAAGCTTGGTGTTGCTGGAATCAGGGAGAACACTTCATCTGAAGTGGGAAAGCAACCTCTTTCCTTCCTGTAATAGACTCTTAAACAGGGCCTAAGACAAAGTCTTTACCAGTCTATTTGGAGACTGACATTGATGCGAGTATACTTTTCTTCAGACTGGTAAAGGATTGTTTGTTGTAGGTGCTTTCTCCTCTTTCAAGCCAGTATCACTATAATGGAGTTTTTCTATAAATAGTACAATTACCTGCCTGATACCCTTTTCCCTTCTAGTTTGACAGCATTTCTTTTGTTTGCCTTATAGTCCAATACAACACAGAGCCCAGCAGTTTCTTTCAAGTGATGTCTATTTTTCTTCATTTTCCACTGTCTAAAATACTCCAGTGTCTCTTCCATTGTGCTGCTTGAGCTGTAATTCTTTTTACGCTCGTTGTTATAGGAAGAGCAGGGGACTGAAGGTGTCCTGCAGAGGGAGAGGTCCTTCAGATCTAGGAACTGCTTTTCTAAAATTTTGAGTTGAGAACTTGCTTGGGACTATTTCTGTGTCTTAAGTGCATTGTGGCTAGAGAAGGGACAGCTACCTTAGTGCCGAGTGCCGTGGGACATTGGTCTTACTTTGGTAGCAGCAAGGAGAGATGATAGAATTGCAGCTGTGTTTCTAATTTGCAGGCTGTGTAATTTCCTGGCCAGAGAAGATGCTTGCCTCAATCATGTGGGTGAAGATTTCTTTTATGCATTGTACCACCAGCTGCATAAATCATGCAGTCCTTGATAGTAAATTTCTTTGTCTTCAGCTTTGAGGTAGAGCACAGAGACACAGGTACATTTTGGACATACTTAAACATAGCTTAACCCCAGTTGGTGTAGCTAAGCTGTTGTGCCAACTGAAAGCATTATGTGCACTCTTCTGTGTAAGGACTTCCCAAGCCAGGCTCCTCATCCTGCTTACATGGAGCTGAGTTGCCTTGTAGGTGTGAGGAGGGTCAGAGAACCTCCAGAGTTCATACCCAAAATGACTTACAAAACGGTGATGGGCTATAATATACTGTGTGCACAGCACAGGGTTATATAGTACATGTACCTGTGCCCTGTGCCCATATATTCCACAGAGTAATGTACACAGGACACAGTACACATAACAATGTGCTGCCTGGTCTAGGTCAAGGGGGACATTCAGGTGACATCCAAGTATGAGAGTATTTGGCCAAGTAATGGCTAATACTGGTATTGTTATTGATGTCCAGTACAAATAACTCAGTTTTGCCTATTTCAGTGAAATTATGTAGAATGGCTGTTACTTGAAAAGTAATACCTGCAAAAATGTAGTTGTTTTTTCCTAAGCTAGCCGTGTACCCACTTAGAATGCATTGCTAAAATCCAGTTACGTTACAGTGCTCTTGCACTTCTAGTGACTATTAGTCATGTTAAATGTTAAAAAAAAAATTATCTTAAAAAGCATTTGTAGAGCTGTTAAGTAATGTAGAATTTGTGTTTGCAGTGAAGATAAATAGCCTTTTGCTCACCAAAATGCTGGACATACGCTGAGGCAAGGCCTGAGACATCCCAACTCAGAACTCTCAATGGCATGATCCACTATGTAATATTCTCCCATGCATGTAATGGTGTTGTGAAAGTGACTTTTTCCCAAAAGCCTGGCACAGGTTGCAGCCACCAATAGTGTTACTAGAGTGACATGAGGGAAAGCTTCTCAAATTAAATATTTTAGGTGCTAAGAAATTGGTGTCCCAGTTCCTTAGAGAGGCTGGTGAAGATGACAAGCAATGCAGATGTGTTAAGACTTCATTCAAAGTCCAGTAAATACCTGATACAAGCTGTAAACTGGCTTTTGCATATTCAGTTGCAGGGGAAGGCTGTTCCCTGCATGAACAGTCCCGAGCTCAACTCCCCTGTCTCCTTCAGGAGTAGTAAGTCATCGTTGTGATGATATGCCTCAGTGATTTTACTGTCTATGAAATAGAGACCATCTTCATATGAACCTCTGGGGGTTCTCTGTAATAATATTGTATTTTTAAAAAATGGCTGTACCACTCTACATAATCTTCACTAATCGGTACATAAACCCTGTTTGGCAGTTTAAACTGTATGCACAAAAGATGAGATTTGGCTCTGCCTATTCCAGTAGTTAAAAGCTTTACTCTGGTGTGAAACACTTACTTAATTGTTTTAAAGTGCAGTACACAGGCTTGTCTTTCTGTATGCCAGATATATTTTTTATTGTTGTTGTTCTGTTCCATTGTAACTCTGAGCAAACAAAATCTTTGCTAAATTAAGGGATTACTTTCTGAAAGAAAGCCTTGTTCTGTGGAGTTTCCATGTTGTTTGGAATTAATTGAATAAAAATTCTGCCCATTATTTTGGTGTTTTCACCAAGTAGTCTTGTGTCTGGAGCCAGTTTTCATCTATTATTAATGTGTTCTTGATAGATAGGTTTATTTTCTACCTACATATGGCAAAAATGTATCATTTTAAGCAAGCCACCCCACTCCCTCTTTCCCCATAAACAAAAGCACTTTCATTAATCTGCTTTCAGAAGCCTGAAATGAGAAGTTTCTCCTCCTGTGCACTAGTAATTACAGGTGGGCCATGGATTAAATAATCTACTGGTGATGAGCTATTCAAGTCTCTGCACTACGGGAAAAAGGTACCAAACCCATTGTGAGGTTGGAAAGTTGTTCTTCATTGCTTGGCCATTTTTGCCCTCCATGTTTTAGTTGACATTAGTAATTGAAGGAGGAGTCATACAATGCTACCAGTCTGTAAAATGGTTTCTTTTGGGGATTTCAGGTCCCTATTTTAAATAATCTCAAGTAAAATATGACATTAGAAACAATCTTTTCTTTGTCAAGTAGATGAGAGAAACAAATAATCTTCCAGGATTCCCACTGTTCCGCATACAGTAATCGTGAAAGATCATACTTGAATTTTTAGGACTGGAAGGTATATAGAAGGGTTAGGGGTTTGGTTTTGTCTTTGGTTTTTTTTTCCTCTTCCACCTAGACACAGCTAAGAAAATGCAGCTCACTCACACTTCAGTCAGCACTGCCCTGTCATTTACCCAGTGTCTCTGTCACTTATAAATAGGTATGTTCCACAGTATGCTTCCATCATACTTCCATTGAAGACTTGCTCTGTCTCACATGTGATGCCTGCTGTATCAAACCTGAAGTGGTTGAAGGTCGAGCCATGATCTTCCTTACTTGAGGAGTAGCTATTACTATAGTCAAGTGGATTGTCCATGGCACCCACCTCTTGGAATCCACTGTCAGGATGTGTTCCTGACTTTGGCAGTGAAGTGATGTAGGTGTTGCAGTCAGTTCTTTATGTTAGGGAATGAAACTCCAGTGCATGGCTAGAGCATGGCACCACATCTTTGGTTTTGAAGTTGGATCAGGATGCGTTAAATAGTGCTTTGACATCACTGGGAAAGTACCTGGTTTTCGCTCTTTGGGCTTCTCATGCAGATTGCTTGCTTACTGGCATAGCAAGTGTTTTGCTTCTTGGTTTATAGTTTGCTGTTAGCATCCACAGCTGCAACTTTTGTAGCTGATGCTTCCTGTATCAAATCTGGTAGTTTTCCAGAATTAAAATTCTATTTTTATTAAAGAAGTGCTGCTTTAACATGTGATCTGGCTGGCAAATAGCAAATCTTCAGAAAGAAGACTGAAGTATATTGGTGTTCTTCCCTGTCCCACCCCCTGTAAGCCGAATGTCTTTGGATTAATTCCATAAATATGCTGGACATCTGTGAATTACCAGACTCTTAACAGTTCCCTGCCTGGTACTAGATCATGCCGATGCTTCAGATAAGAGTGTGTGTGTAAAACTAATTAATTGCTCTGTTGATTCCTTTTCTAAGTGATGACGCTACAACATAGGGCTCAGTAAAATTTGCTTTTTGTCCTACCTCATTAAGGAAGTTGATCAAATAAGCCAGTTTATATAAAGCTCAGACACAGCTGGTAAGGATTATGTACAGAACAAAACCCGATGTTTGTTTTGATGTGTTTAAATTTCTAAAAGCCATTAAGGAGAACTAAACTATGTTCTGGATGCCCTTCCTGTAATTAGTACATGTAATATAAAGGAATGTAAAGGACTGCTCATCTTGCCATGACAAATGTTCAGTGGCAACGTGATGAGCTTGGAACATGCCTGGTCTTCAGTATGGAAAGTGAGACTGGCCTTGCGGCATGCTTTGGATACTGATGGAGAGTTTAGTAGACAAAGTGTCTAAGGAATCACAAAATTGAGGCTCTGGATGGGAGGACATCCATCCAGCAGCTCCATCTGAATCACAGCAATGGGTGTCTAGGTTAGGACTACTGATTGACTGCAGGGGAGAGAGAGTGCTAAGAGGGTAGAGGAGAAAGGAAGGAAAAAGAGAAAATGAGTGCTGCAGACATTAAACACCACATAAGGTAGACCAGTAGCATGACATTTTGCTTGGGAATTTGCTGGCAGCCAGCACAGCTTGAGCATCCATGCCGCTGGCATTTCACATGAGCCACCTACTCCCTAAGCATCAGCTTTTGGGGTCACTGCCTCTACACAGGTGTGTTGCAGCAATCTGGCACCTTGCTGGTGAGAAGCAGATTAAGTGAAATTGGTGTGGGGAGTATTATGAAGATGGGTATGTGGGAAAAGAACTGGTGTTGATGCCTCTTGGACACTCTGGAGAAGCGACGTCTCACCTGAATGTTGTAGCCAAATAGGAAATGGCTACATAGTGGTGGTACTGGAGAGATTCTTCTCCCCAGCCAGAATCTGGCTCTGTTGTGTTTGATCAAAACTGTTGTCAGCCAGTCCTCGAGCATAGGTAGTGCGTGCCTGTTAGAAGTATTATCATGATTTTTTTCCTAATCATCTAGCTATAGTACATATGTTTTATAAAGATGTGACAATACAAGTCCTAATGCCCTTTAAGCCCAGGGTTCGGCCATAGAAGAATTCTTTTCTACTGTGTCTCAATGGTAAGTCTGAGAGGACGGACAGACACCTGCATTCTGAGCATCTACTTCTCTTTATGCTCTACTAAGCAAAGAGAAACAGACTAGTGCTTGTTGCAGGTTCGTAAGGGAGGAAACAAAGGGCTATAGGTGACAATTAAGTGGGGATAAAACAATTTTTAATGCAAATATTTTTAACTGATAATTAAAGTTTGAGGGTCTCAATTTATGCACTTGGCAACTAAGGCAAATGGATACACTTGTTTTTCTTCACTGAAGTATAAACTGCTCTCCTTTCTCGAGAAGCATCCTGTTTTCTTTAGGCTGAAGTATGTTTTGAACTTTTTTTCACCCTGAGGATTCACTTTGCCTTATTAAATTCTATTCCTCACCAACTGCAGATGTTGCTGCTGGTGTCATAGTGGCCAGGATGTTTTCTTTCCTTCATCTGTCTGTCTCCCTTTGCCATTCAAGCTATTTTTGAATTTATTTTTAAACATTCACTTTATCATATGTTCTATGGGGGCCAAAGGACTGCCAGCCTCACAGGATTCTGGCTTTCATACTGCCTTATGGATCTGTACGACTATTTTTATTGTCTTATTTACCTTGTGACTACTACACACCTTTCCTTATGTACGAGGACAAATTCCTGTCCCAGATGACTTCACTTCTTACGGAATGGGAGGCTGCCTTGCCATGTCATTTCATCTGGACAGAGAAGGTGAATATGAATGAGAGCTTGCTGGAAACCAATGTAGGAGAAATATTTTTGTCTAGCAGTTGTCAAGTGCCACAAGCTACTCTGCACAACAACTTGCATGAGTTACAATTAGGCTGCAGCTTTTAACAGTGTGTGTGTAGGAACAGAAGTGGTAAAGGTCTGTTAAGGGTCTGCTCTGCACCTTGCTGGGCGGGTAGTGTGGGTCTGTGCAGGAGCATGTTTGTGCACTTGCATGTGTAAATTTGGGCACCTGTGTATGCATCCATCTGGAATGAATTGGGTCCACATTTTCATATGATCAGACAAATAAACCTGTGATTGGCAGTTAAACATCTTAGATGTCTGTTACCTAAGGCTGAAAACACAATCTGGCTTTCCACTTCACCTCTCTTGGAATGATGCTGGGAACAGTACAGGATGTCTCTATTCCACTAGTCTGTCAATACATTCCTTACATCCAGCAGCCTGCTCAGTTATGACTGTTGTGCCTGCAAACAGTTACAGCAACTTCTTTCATTGTTTAGAAAGCATTAAAAAAAGCCCATCAGATAGGATGTAGGTTTCCTTTGGATGAGCTGCATTAAAAATAGTACAGTGCCCTGACACTGGCTCTTTGGAGTACAGAAATGATGCTATTACAGGAGGGCGTTTTTGTGCTAGGCAGCGTGTAAACACTTCATAGCAAATAGTCCTTGTTCTCAGAGGGTTTGCAGTGTCGATAGACAAGGCATGCACTGAGAGAAGGACCTTAGACCAAATAAACATGTGATGGCAGCAAGTCCCATGCTACGGCCAGGGTTATTTACCGCTTTGGGGCTTTTTTGTCTGTTTTGTGATGGAAGTCACAAGAGGACTGAAGTGAACTCAGGGAAGAGAAAAGAGTAAGTGAAACTTGGAGAAGTGGATGCAAGGGTATGGCTTCTTGGCACAAGTTGAAAATCCAGGGCAATGTGCTGAGAAGTTTGGAGAGAACAGAGGGCAGGAGCAGAGGGAGAAGAAGGTGTTGAGGAAGGCAGCAGGCATGACAGGAGAGACAGTGGTGACCCTGCTGGGATCAAGAAAGGGACCGAGACCTGGGCTTGGGGTGAGCTGGACACACTGAGGTGGTCTGAACGTGGGATCATGAGGCCACTGGGGAGAGGAAAGAAGGGGGAAAGAGGAGGTGAGGTTTAGTCTTGAGTAGAAGCAGAGCGGGGATAGATGGCTTGGCCTCGCACTGTGCTGGTTTCAGGTTCAGTGGAGTACTTTCCTGAAGGCAAGGTACAACTTTTTACATTTAAATAATGATTTACTGATTACTAAGGCTAGTGCTTAAACAAAACTCATCCCAGTAAGTGAAATCCATTATGAGAGTACATCTGCATTGATTGTCGTGTTAGATCTTTATCTTCTCCCAAGTGTAGGATGGCACATTATCTCAGTTTTCTTCAGACAGATGGTTAATCCATAGTCTTTTGCTGCCTCAGCACACCAATTGGTTATGAACTTGAGGCAGATGGAAAGTTGAAGTCAAGTTCTGTATGTAAAGAAGCATACACTGGTTAACTCTGTGGAGGATTTTAATTTTCTTAAGTGAAAAAAACCTTGCCAAATGTTCAATGGAAATATTCCTGGCATCTCTACTGCAAAAAGAAGTCCAAGCAGTGGAAACCAATGGTCTCTGTTAAGCAGTAAGACAGGTAGTGTTATCACAGCCATACCACCGGACTTTTAAACATAGAAACTATATTTCATAATCCATCTTTTGCTGTAAATGGATCCAAAAAAACCAAATGGTGACCACAGAGCTTGCAGACAGACACAGCTGAGCTGTGGACAGATGGCTTGAATGTCTGTCTTCAAGCAGAGCTTTCTGTAATTCGAGTCATCAGGAGCTGTTTAAAAGTGTATAGGTGCATGTTCTTTTCACATCATGGTTGTTCTGAACACTGAATATGAGTTGTAGCACCTTGAGTGTGTTGAGGAAAACACTGGTGAAGTATTCTCACAACCTTATATGGCAAGCCAAGAATTATTCTCCCTGCATTTCCGTATTGTAAAATAGCCCAGTGAGTTTTCTTCCATTTACATTTGGTAACGCTAACGATGAAATAGAGAACATCTGGCCCAGGAGTTGTGCTGATAGTCATGGTTATTTGTCATTGGGCTCCTTATGGTACTGAAGGGTGGGGCAGCCTCTTTTAGCTTTGTCCAAAATCTGTCAGTTATACCGTCACATCTTTGTACAAAAGAGGCTAATAGTAATCTGTGGAGGACTTTGTTCTGGTTATTTATTAGAAATGTAAGTAAATGAAGAGCTAAATTGACCCCAGATGGGATTTCAAGGGACTGTTACTGTAACTAAGAGGAGAAGTTGCCTGGGTACACTCAGGGGATGAGTTTGTGGTCAGTATCATTACTATCCTATAGTGAACTGAGTAGCAGCACAGAGGCATAGAGGGGGTCTGTGAAATCTACTGAATATTAAATACATGGAAATGTAAAATTAATAGAGGTATGCATGTATATAGCAGTAAATCTGTTTCATAATTTATGTAGTTTTTCTCAAGATCTCATATAAAACTGTGAATATAAGGAGTAGTGTTTTTTTTCCAAGCTAATAACATTAAATTCTGTTGTGTTATTAAAGTAAACTCTCAGGGATGCTCTTGGAGTTGGTTTTCTGATTGGGTGGTGTACATTGTACCTTAATACCACTGTTTCTTTAAAATATTTAAAGTAAATACCACTGTGAAGAAAGTTTATAATATGATAGTTGGAAAAAATTATTATATTTCATATATGATTTTTGCTTATTTTTCATCCTCAGAAAGTGTCATGATGCTTCATTATAATTAAGTCAAATGATCTAGATATTAGGTGCAAATACTTGCAATATGTTTAAATAGCATTTTAACCTAGCAGGATACAATATTTTAAGGAAAGACTGAACTGCTATGTCTCTGCCATTATGAGTTGTACCTGTAGGTTTATTTAACACTCCTAAGATGTTACACTGGGCTTTTGGTCTTCTCATTAGCAGTTTTGTGTTACTGGTAAAATACAGATCAGCATTTATAGTGAAGAGAGTTACTCAGCGACAGCAAGACACGCACTAATATTTAGTGCTATCAAAATGACACTTTGCTCATGTAAACATACATACTTATTACTCATGTCTCCCAAGATAATTGTTCGCTAAACAAGGCGAATGTAAACAGGAGGCTATTTTTTTCACAAAGTTGCTCCTTCAGCTTCCTGTCCATCTCAAAGGTCAAATCCTTTTCTGTGAGACCAAAAACAGCTGCTGACGCAGTGGTGACAGTGAAGAATGACAATATTATGATCTATGGTATGGGTAAGAACTTGGAGTTAAAGGTTGTAACAGAGAAACATCCTTTCAGCATGTTTCTGCAAACCTTAATAAGTGGCAAAAGAAAAATGCTTTTGAAATGGACTCTCATTTAGAATGCTTATTTCTTCATATTTTAGTCTTTAAACACTTTCTTCCTGTGGAGGTCTTTACCTGATGACATTCATCTATATTGCCCACATTTTACAAAAAAATGAATAAAGCTGCTCTGCCGCTGAATCTGAACTACTCAGCAGTGCTATCTCTAGCTTTAGTCATAATATCACTGTACGATGAAAAGCTTTATTAACATTTCAGCACATTGAGGCTTGGAAAACCTTGCATAAAGCGCTGAGAATGGAATAAGGGATGCAGCGCAAGCCATAGGCTCAGATAATCCCTGCCCCTCCTCATCCTTCACTTTTACTGCATAAAGGACTTCCCAGCTGTGAAAGGGTTTGGGATGGAGACCCAGGTCCTGGTGAGTGCCATGGTCAAGATGAAACCCCTAGTAGATAAGGTTTTTTTTTGTCTAGTAGGAATGGTCTCAGTGGCACCACTGTGAGGATGGCAGAAGGGGAGAAAAATACACACATCAGGAGCTCTTCTGTGATGAGGTGTTGTGGCTTAAAAGATTACCCCAGAAAATTAACTTTATGCCACCTGAAGCCAGTGCATGAGGTCTGGCCAGAAGCTTTGGAAGCTGTCTGCCGAGCAGATATTTGTGCTGCATGAGGTTCAGTGCCAGCACTGGGTTCATCCCCAGCATTCAAAGTCATTTGGGATTTGCAGAGGAGAGCTCTACCCATTTCCCTGCCAAGTAATACTCTACAAGCCTAATGGAAGGGGTTGTGGTTATTCATAGCTGCTTGATTTTTGTTTATTGTGGAGCTGGGGGAGGTCGATTAAATAACAGGTTTGTTTTTGTTTTTAGTTTAATGCAGGGTGTACCACAGCTCAGGACACTTCACTGGGCGGTTTCTGTTGTGCATTAAAAAGGCTTTAATTTCTTCTCTCCAGTTTCTCTTCTGTCAGTTTTGTGGAGTCTCAGTGATCTTACTCTGATTAGCCAGTAACTTATTTCTTTTATGTGTTGATTTTTGTCTTAAAAAGTGACATTTCAAGGAGAATCAGTTTTTCTGGACAAGGTTGGAAGCTGGTGTCACCCCATAGTAAACTACTGTGTTCCTGCTCATGGTTAGAAGTGGAAAACACTGACTGCTTGCAGAAATTGGGGTAAAGAGGAATGCTTGCTGTGAGGGATGGTAACTGTCCCTTTTGTGATGTTAATGTTCCAGGACAAGAGAGAATCCTGCTATGGGACCGGTTTTTTTTTCCCATCAGACTAGAAATATACTAGTTTTATATGGGAAATGTCTTAGAGAAAATGCAGTTAAAAGAAAATAGGAACTTAGGGGAGAATTACCTGAGAAAAAAATAGTATTTTGGTGAGAGAAAGAAGTTAGAGAACTGTTTGCCTGTTGCAGGAAAAGAAGTTGCAATTTCCCTTAGTTTTCCAGACTATTCAGTTATTTGTATGTGTATTCCTTGTGCCAAGCAGTTAGGTGAATTTCATAGCACTAAACTGATATTTAAGAGTTAAATGCTGGCAATAAGCAAACCTTTTAAAGTAGCAGCCCGGCTAATGGTACAGCTGCCTCAATGAGATGCACTGCTAGGGCTGGGGGAGCTCAAAAAGAAGAAAAGTCAGCTAATTCTCAGTAGAGAGTAGCAATGGCAGGTAAAAACATTGACAGTTAAAACATACTTTATCATGATTACCACAGAACTCATTATTATGATTAAAGATGTACTAGCCATGACATGCCAGCTACATGCTGCTAGCAGAAAATACCTGCTGTTTGTAGGTTATTATCAACCTCCTTTGAAGAAAATCAGTCTTTCTTTACATTTGCAATGCAATGAAACCCCAGGCATTTCTTTGCATCTTTAATTTAAGCATGCTTTTCAAACGCAGATACCCAGCTGCAGTGAGCAACAAAATACCCATCACACCATCACACTGGTTGATGGGTTTGTCATGTTTTGTGGTGTCCCACTACACAAAAAAGGAGTTTTTGCAAAGATCTGTGTCAGCATTTTGGATTTGTTGCATTATCTGTTGAAAATCTAATACATGTAGACAAAGAAAATGGAAGAAATAAATGATAACAGTGTTTAACAGGGTACTGCAGCATATTTTGAATGATAATTGTAAATATCATTGCTAATGTTACATGATAGCGTAAACAACATTAGGGGAGATTTCTACCATGAGAAAAGTCATGAAGTGTATCAAAGTCATTGGTTTTAACCTGCAATTCACCTACTACAGAGCATGATGGAAAAAACACAAAAATGCAAATAAAATGCAAGTTCACATGTAGCTAAGCCCATTCCAGAAAGAATTTGTTCTAAATGTTTGAGTTAGTTATTTTCATGGAGAGATATATGTTAAATATCAGCTTCAATAAGCTCAGGTTACTCAGTCAGGTAGATGCTGTGCAATTGCAGTTAGTAAACTGACTGCTTTGTGGATATGTCATTCCGCCTATCTTTATTATTTTTTAAATAATTTAGCACATGTGCACTATTAGCACTGTAATGTGAACACTCCCATGCTGAGGATTTTATTTTGCCTGAAAAGAAAATGAGTGTTGTGATTCAAAAGGTTGTTGATGCCTTGCTTTTATGAACAGATATTGTCTTCCTTTTCCGATGAACACAACTCAGTAACTAGGTGGTACTGAGCCTAGATATTATAGGTAGAGAAAGCTATTCCGTTTGCAGTTGTATATCTGTAAACTTACTGGATTTGCTAAATACAGAAACTCCAAGACTGCCAATCATGTCTTAAGAGGTCAGTTTATGCCTATTGCATAAAATTAAATCACAATTTATATTTCTCTTTCCAGTGTGGCTTAATTTTAAGTTTTTATGATTTTGATCCTTTTTGTATCTCAATTTTTTCCTTACCAACTGATGTAAATGCAGCTTTCTATCTCCATTTTTTTCTCCTATGCCTCTTGCTGTTGCAACTTACCTTGGATGGCAGGTTATTGGTTATTGCCTACAGGAGCCTTTTCCATGAGCTAATTTAGCTGTCAGTCTGAAATTGGAAAAATGGATGAAAGATGGATCATAGGCCTGGGGCACGCCTAGACCGATATCTAGCATATCCCTATCTGGATGCACGCTTATTAAAACAGATTTGAAAAATATTTTTCCCAATCTTGCTCTGCCATCATTTCATCCAGCTAAGAAAAACGTTTTTATAGTGGCACTACTGATTCTTTGGCAAATCTCTTTTTTTCTGAAAGGGAGAAAACAGTATTTAGGTACAAGATCAATAGAAAACCAAATAGACTATTATATTCCCTAGAGAAACCCCTAGAGAGAAGACAGATGCGCAGAAATTTAATATTCTTGTAGGCAAAAATCATGAACGTGGGGGTTCTGTTCGGCTGAAATGAACTGTGGTAAATGTGGATGAAATAAACATTCTAAAATGAGTAATATATATACAAAAAAAAAAAAAGGCTTTTAGGCTGGGCTTTTTGATTTGCTCTCTTGATGAGGTAGGTGCTGTGTTTGAATTTCTGACCCCTTCAGAAAGTCATTTTGCAACTACAGATAATGTTCATCTTAAAAGTATGGGGTTCAGGCATAACTTGATCTAGTGACTGAAAAGAAGGTTTCTCTCCATCTGTGCTTTTATTTCTTTTCCACAATAATTTGTAAATAAACCTAATCAAAATATGACTATCATTTTCAATGACAAGTTAAGTGTCTCTGTCCACCTTCTGTTCTTAAAAGCCAGATCTTGCTGGTTTATCAATTCAGTGAAAGGGACTTACAGCTTGAGCTATCTGTATCTGCTGTCTCAGGCTTCTTTCTGGAGCTCCTGCACTACGCACCTAACCAGGAGGATGAGGGGTACCCTCCTGCCAGAAGAGCTACAGGATGAGCCTTAAAGCAAAGAGGTAATTGTTTGCTGTCACACTTCAGTTGCTGCTGTGCATTTTTTTGCAGTTTCCTTGCACCTTGCTGCAAGTCTGTCTGGAGGATTACACATTCAGCTCTTTAAGAAACCACAACCTTTTCCTCCACCCAGCCCTTTTTCCAAATCACATTTGCGTCAGGCTCACCATTTCTCTTCTTCCCAGAGAGCACCTTGACTGCATTCACGCATTAGCTGTAATCAGGTAGACCTTGTGTTTCATTTTAAACACACAAATACCACTGAACTATGAAAGCAGTGTTGCTTTCTATTCTTAATGTTTAAAACATACCAGAAACAGCTGCAAGCTTCTGGCAGCTCCGACCTTGCCATGGCTTTTTCTACAAGCAAAATGCTATGTTGTTATTGTCCTTAAGGAACATCCTGTCCGAAGTACAAGGTGAAATAGGGGTGTGTGTCAAATGATACAGGGAAGGAGGGAGAAGTTTGGGAGAAAGGGAGAAATAAAGCAGTAGTACATGTAGTTCTTAAACTATTCCTAAGTGTGTTAAATCATACCCGTTATTGATGTCTTCTTTAATCTTAACAATATTTTACCTCTACAACAACTTCATGTAATTTAGACATAAAGTTGATTTAAGGGGAGTTGGATGTGCATAGTATATCATCTTAGAAGTTGGTACATTAGCATTTTTTTATCGTATTTTTCACTTTGTATCCCACAATCACTTGGAATCTACTTATTCATGAAGTTTGTTTGTTTTTTTTTTACCTAAATGGAGTATGCACATGTGCACCTCTTAAATTGTCATTGTAGAGGTTTTGTGAGTGGCTGTGATCCTTGATTATGGAATTCCCTAATGGGAAAATACTTTAAGGAGAACAGGACCCTGATTTTGCAAACTTTTAGGTATGTAAGTAGATTTGTTGCTATGTACTCTCTCTGGGTTTAGAGGGGCAAGAAAATCAAATTAATCTCATTGGGCAGTGTGTTTTGGAGTATGTTCCTGAAGAGGGTAAGCATGAATCTGGTTACCACTTATTAACTTATGTGATAAAAGCTGGTCTGCGTGCTCACGAGAGAGCACTGAGAGACAGTGGTGAGAGTAGAGCTCAAATAATACCCTGCCCCAGCTGCTCCCAGGCCCATTCTAGGAGTCCTCAGCCCATCAGAGGCCCATCTGCACAAGCCCAGAGTAGGTCAAGGGCACAAGGGCAGGTGGGAACCCAAATTACAGACTTGGAGGAAGGGACACCCTGTGTGGGCACCTCCCTGGGTTTTCCCAGGAGAGCGCTCAGCCCTGTGATCCAGCTGTGACATACGTCAGGGTAAGTCAGTGCTAGAGCAGCTGTGGCACTTGATGGGAGCTCCTGCCTTGGATGTGGGATGCTTAAAGGGGCTCACAGGAAGAGTATTTTGGGATTGTACAGGACTACTTATGGGAGGCTTTGTGAAAGTGACAGGAAAAATTAGTGAAACAGGAAAAAATAGGTGAAACATCAGACTCAACAGTTTCAGTGTCATCCAGTTAAGACCGGGAAAACAGTGGCGGTTTTTTTGCATGTCTTTAACATTCCAGCCAAATTTCACAGGGAGGGCACCAGCTGTGGTGTCTCCTCTCAGTGCAGGCTAGTGCAATAGGGCTCGTGGACCTTCTTCATGTCGGAGTGTCATGGGTTAGTAATTCCAGAATTTTGAGGACCATGTAAGATATACGTTATTCCCAAAGAGCTACACGAAGTGGAAAATGGAATCAGTGGTGCCCTGCATGTGTTGCTTAATGTAAAGGCCACAAGGAAGATGAAATTGCAAAGCACTTATTTGGTGTGAGAGTATTATTAACTGTAAGCATTGAAATTATTCAGGAATAAATGTTTTCCTTAAGCTCATATTACTGTTTGAGAAAAAACAGAATTTAATGTCAGAAACTGGGAAAGAATAATACCCCTTTTCTGTGTGTTTTTACATATTTTGGGAGCTGTCTTTTTTATTAGTATAGAAATACATAGGAAGAGAGGTCCACTACATGAATATATGGATCATGAACCTGTGGATATCAAATCTTGTTATTCTTGGTTGAAGATAATCCTGTCAAGTAAATCAGGTAGTTTCCCAGAAGCAGGAGCTTGTGTATGCATTAATGTCGGTCCGGACATATTTCATGTGTGACCATACTTGGTCAGAGGTGCAGTATCTGGCACAGAAACTCCCATCTTCCTCTGAATTCAGGGCACTGACACCTATTGGAAGCTGGAGGACTGTAGTGCAAGGAAGGACTGGGGAAAGCATGGTGTAGGACATGGTTTGTCTCATGGGAAGGTGGAGTTGTCCTGGAGACACTTGCCTTTTGCTGTACAACATTGGTCAGAGCTGGCGAAAGTTAATTTTTCACAAACATCTGAGAAATTGAAAGTCTTGATGAAATTACTGAGCCCTTTGCTTGACATCTGTTTCTTCAGAGAGACCCAGTCTATGTGTAATATGTTCCGCAGTGAGGACTGGGCGTAGTAGCAAATATCAACTGTATTTTTTGGGTGCAGCGTACTTGCATTTTGACTAATGCTATATTCCTTGGCTTTCCAAAAATTGCTCTGTATCAAAAAGTGGAATTTTAAATATCTGAAGGAAGAGGGACCTGACCCCTTGCAGATTATTCTCATTGTTCAGAAGGGAAGAGATGTGTGAGGAGCGATGCTAAGTCTTTTGTCTCCATGTCCCCTAGTGTTTTTTTCTACTATCTTGTTTGAAAGCAGATTGTGTGTGAAGGGTATTTAAAAATATCCAAACCGATCAAAATCATCTATGGCACAGAGGCAGAAACAGCCAGGAAAACAAACAGACTGGAGATGAAATATGGATGAGATAGACATTCCAGTGTTTCATGAAAGAGAGAGCTAAAAACCAAAAGCCAAGAAACACAAATATAGGGAGTTAAAGTACAGATACTTTATGGTTCACGTTACTGTCTTCAATTAACTGTGATATAGAATTGCATGATTTTTTCCTTTCAAAAGAGAAATCCATCGTCTTGCTTATTTTTCTACTTACTGCTCTCTGTTTAAGTTAATTCAGCAGTAATTGGATACACTGTGTCTAATTCTTAATAAATCAACAGAACTTTATAGTGATATGGACAGTGGCTTTGCTTGCCCCATTATTTCTATCAAGAGTTTTATTCTGCTTCAAAACAATTTGCTGTGAACGCCCTTGTTTGTTTGCCACACTAGGCTTTGTTCTGGCTGAAAACTTTGATTTATTACTGTATATAATTGATGGCTGTGGGGTAGGTGGACTATAGCTATTGCTCCTCCTCTTTTAATCTAGCTTTGCGTAGAAATCCATGTAGTGGAGCATTCTCAAGGGAACCAGGCTGGGAAATTTTCTGTATACCCAATGGGAGGCCATTAATCATAGTGAAGAGTCTCTTACTGGCTGCAAGCATGTTTGTGAAAGTCGGGAAAACAAAAGTGGACCACCTCAAAATGACTGATCAAGAGAATAGATGTTAAAGCAAATGTATTCATTGTGATACATCAAAAAAGAAAAAAGAAAGAAAAGTTTATGCATTGCTACATACATTGAAGCATATTTATTCAGATAGGTTTGGCACATTTGAAGATATTTTATACACTAATAAATGAGTTTATTTGTAGATGTTAGAGATCAGAATCCTAGGAGAATTAAATAAAAAGACTTCATGATTTCTAATGTTGATTGAAAAGAGAAACTTTGGAAGCAACAGATAAGAAATGCCCAAAATGTTTGCTGAATGCATGTCAGAGCTGAGCTGGTTTAAGAAATGTGCTAAAAAGTCTAAAATGTTCAGTGAGATTTTGATGAATATTTATCACAAAGATGTTTTATGAAAAACAGACAAAAAAGAATCTAAGAAAAAGTTATTTTTTTGGGGAAGTTAAGAAGTTAAGAAATCATTTTTCCCGCAGCTTGTGTGCTCCGGCTGTGGCCCAGTGTAGGGGAGGCAGCACCTGAGAGCACCTGCAAGCTCTCAGAGGTAGCACTCACATGCTTACTGTGAACCCCCCCAAAACATGTTTTCAGGACTGAGGTCTCAGTGTTTCTGCAGGTCCTGCTGTCTTCTCATATCCTTCACAAAAAGCCTCTGATCAGTTGCAAACCTAATGGGTTCCAGTTGTGGCCGCTTAGAAGGCATTTATACAGCAGAGTGATTGTGCTGGGATTTGAGTGTAAGTAAGTTGGATATGAGATGGGATTTTTGTGATTAAAAATTTTTTTGCCCAGCAGGGAGAAATGAAGGAAGAGGCTCAAATGCAGTTTTTAATCACTGACAATCTGTATCTTTTCCCGTTTAAAAAAACAAATAGTATAGAAAGAGAGATATTGTAATATGACATAACATAAACCTTATTTACTAGACAAAAGTTGGTTTCATCTAGTAAATTTAGCCTTCAGAGGCTAAATTTAATGCAGTCAAAGGTAATGCTACAGTTTATTTTCTCATGAACCTGTGGTATACAAGCATACTTTAATCAGTTATTTTATCTCGCAGAAACTCTTCAAGTGGAGCTCCCTACCCAGCGATTTTAGCCTATGCGCTTTAAAAGGGTTACTCCAATTCATAATTTCCATGAGTAATGCTTAAATATGAAAATGGAAATAGCACTTTCCATAAATTAAAATCTGCTGTTTTGATAATCTGATAAAGTAAGATGGAAACATTTTCTCCAGTAATCAGTACAGTAAAATCTACAACTCCTCCTGATGAGTTAGTTATAAAGTTACAAATGGCGTTGGGAGCAGTAACTTAAATCTTAATGCAAAATGCAGAGGAATCAATCTTCATTCTGAAACATTAAGTATATTTTTTAATGAATTTATACTAAATTTATGGCAGTGGGGAGTAGGAGTGAGTGACTTGCATTTGGTGGGTTTTTTTTACGATCAAGGGAAAAAAATAAACTTTCCTGTGATTAAAAGAAAAAAAACCCTCTTCTTAGTTTGTCTTTTTCATTATTTACGGAAAAGGACTAATTTCAGCTGCATGTTCTCCAATTGCCAGTATTTTTATCCCATATTTATTCAATACTGTTATGCGTATTAGCATGACTTAATTTCTTTTTTTTTTTTGTGTCACGCTAAAATGAAGTCAAAGTACAGTCTATGTCCCCAAAATGTGTATTAATGGTTGACATAAAGCACATGTTAAGACCTGGTTATTTCAAGTTAAGCATATGCTTAAGCTGCTGTCAGTGGAGATGGCTTCCCTGAGCTGCAGCTTACAGCCTTACGTACTTCGTTAAATTACAGCCTTGTCAAACCGAGGGCTGTGTCCTGTTTTAATGGTGTTCCACAGATGGATGTAGTGCTGCCTCTAATCTTAAATCCGTTTTAATTACTGCCCCTTCACTTGTTTTCTTGTTTCTTGGCATTGTAGAATTCCAAGCGAAATGAAGTCCAGGCTTAAGTGTTCGTCTCAACTATTCATCTTAGCTTTCCTTATTGTTATGTTTATGTGGAGTTTTATTAGACTCATGGGATCAAAATGTATTCCCTTAGTTTTACAAAAACTGAGTAGCTATTGTACGTCCTTCACATTTAAAGTAAACACAGCGAGATTTAAAGTGTTTTGGGTTTTTTTTTTCAACAACTGAAATATGGTGGTATATTCTAAGTATAAATCATAATTTCATTATCAACAGAGAGAGGTCCAAAGCAATATATGTGTATAGTTGAATGATGTAAGTGGCATTTGTGTGCAAAATGTATTCCCTTGCCCAAGCAAACACTTCATAACAACAGGAGTGTAAAGGTATATTTAAAAACTGAAAGGCTTAAAGCATGTTACTTATAAGTTATATGGAATGCAGCTTTTGTAAAATATGAAGCTCACTGGATATGATCCAAACCAGCTGAACTATGTTAAAAGGCATAATAAACAGTGCTAGCTTTGCATGCAGTTATTTAATTGGCAAATAGATTTTTCTATCACTGTCACTGGCAATAGGAGCCATTTGATACCAGAGCTTGGATTAAATGTTTCATCAGTAGTGCCTATTAAAGGATCTTTATGGAACAACAAGTTAGTCCCCTGGGCAAGCCCATGTCAACTGCAATAAAGAGATCCACACAAGTGAATGAGATGTATTTTTGCAGGATTTACAGGGAGACTAGGATTCACTTTTCTGTCTGGATGCTTTCGAAGGCTGCTTCCCATTTTGTTTAACAACAGTGTCTGCTGGTGGCAAATACTGGATACTGAGCATTGCGCATCCAAAGGATTCTTACGGTGTTCTTGTGAAAATGGATTTATAAGTGGTTGTCAGCTTTCTGAAAATAGGTGAGTCTCTGATAAAAGCATGTGCTTCAGGATTTCGGTAGGTTTAATTTTCTGGTAAATATTCTGCATCTACATTAAGCCTACTGATACTTCAAGAAGCTGCCTTGGTTTTTATCTCTCTCTTTCAGGAAAAAAAAAAATCCAAACCCCCCTGAATACCTCCTTCCCCCTTTTAATACAGGGAAAGTGTAGTTTCTGTGGATTTCAAGATTGCTTGACTTTATTTAGTCCACTATCCTGCTCCCAGTTGTCTCATAAGATCTGTGCGTGTAGTTAGTCCTTGCTGCAATGTTTTATAATTGGTGAGTATAATATATACATTTGTCATTTTATATCGTGTTGGTTGAATTTAGAAACATTTTTAAAGTTCATTTTGAATATGTATCTCTGTTTGTCATGGAACCTGAGTCTGTTCTTCTTGGCAACAAGATTAATTTTTCCCTGGTTGATTTTAATTTCAGGCTTTTTGTTTAATACGTCTTCCAGAAATTCTTCAAGAGCAAGCAAAAATACATAACATAGCTGAAGCCAATTGCATCTAGTATTCGTTTTCGTGTCTGTGTAAGCATGCTGGGTATACATTTAAGTCTCAGCTGTTCACTGGCAACTTTTTGATCTGAACAGATGATACTAACTTCCTTAGCTAGGTTACTGCTTTCTGAAGTTTAAAAGTGGTGAGCAAATGCCTCTGAGCTTGAATTAAATGAGTCGTAAATTAAGACACAAACTCTGGTAAATAAGCATGTTTCAGGTTTACTTGGAAAAGTTCAAACTTTTGTTCTGAACTGACTGTTCTCCAGCGTGAAGCAGAACTTGCACTGCTTTTACTTAAAGAATTGTTTTGGGATTCTGGTGAGAGTATGAGTAGTCCCAGTTCACACACTTGGTAGTTTGCATTCTCAAAAGGTAAAGTATACCAATTATGCTTTTTTATATACATAAATTATATTATACAATTATACATAGCAATTATATATGTATCCATATACATTTATATGAATTGTGTTTATAAATATATATAATTTGTATCTTTCAAAGTATATATATCTTTCAATATATATATATTAAAAATAGGAGGGTTTTCTTTTTACTTAAACACACTCTCTTAAGTCTCTTCATTGTGTTCTTGTCATACATAGGGAAACAAAACCACAGGTAAGGAACTTCTAAAGCTAGAGATACAAGGGTAGATTCCTACCTTTACAAAGGTTCTTTTACCAGAACTGGTAGAGCAGAAATACTTCTAAGTAGTAGTGTAGTATTTGACACCCACCAGATCTTTAGAGTCACATCTGTATAAAGGGGCATATGTATAACGTGCACTTGAGAGTTTTCACTGCGTGCATTTCTCTATGCAAAATGGTAAAGGGAAGCAGGTGTATTGCTCAGCCAGCCCTTCTTCCCTCTTCCTCTCCTTAGTTCCTGTTGTTTCCTGCAGCCTCCTGAAGAACTGACAGCCAGCGGTAACTCAGATCATATTTGTTGGTTATAAAGTCATGTGTTTAGATGATTAATCTAGGGCTTCTGGCTTTCATGACTTGTCTCATATGTTCTCTTCTGGGTTGGTGTAAATAACCCGTGTTTTCATGATACAAAGTGTCGAAGAGCTCTGTCTTTCTGTCCCACTGAGGTCTGTTCTGTTTGTGGTTGCTTTAATGAGAGCATTGTGTTTTACCTAGGTACTAAAGCAAAATCCTTTCATGCAACAGTTTTATCAGTTTGGGTTTTGTTTTTTTTTAAAAAAAGGAATTAATGTTTTCTGGTTTGAGGCCGAAGTAAAGTCTCTTCTGCACTTTACAGCAACATCAAAATGTAAAGTTCTCTTAACTCTGCTTTATTTGTGCCATTATTAAGGAGCAACATCCTATATAACTGGGAAAAAACTAGTGCTCTGACCTTGAAATCAAAACCTTAAGACCCTGTCCTCCCAAAAGACTTGGATAAAATTGTCTAACTAGTCAGCTGCTGACTGCACAGTGAGTGGAGATTGCTTAGTTCTCTGATAAATCATCAAGCAAGTGGATGGAAGAAAGATGCTTGTGGCTAACCTGCTTCTCTCTGTGTACTTAAAACCTTGAATCATCTTCTGCCGTCCATAGTTTTGTGTGCTTGTTTCAAGGTGGCAGAGATTTCTGTG
Organism: Pezoporus flaviventris; assembly: GCF_033815535.1. NCBI lineage: Eukaryota > Metazoa > Chordata > Aves > Psittaciformes > Psittacidae > Pezoporus > Pezoporus flaviventris. The sequence goes on from NW_026892585.1 coordinate 21,266,522, forward strand.
GCAACAACCATTATTTCTAGAGCCAGTTTCAGGATTTGACCATCTCTGATGACTTTGCATGCTGTTGCAGAAGAAATAATACCATGTTATCATAGTAAATAAATAAATCTGTCCTGTTCCATTGTTCCTCACTAAGAGTGAACATCTGTAGTTTTCTCCTCTCTTCCCTGTAGACTGCTTGTGCTTTCCTCCATGACTCAAGGAGGCGTGAGATGTGCATCAATTTGCATGCTAGTTCAGCCTTGTAACCTGGAGTGCGATGACTGCTACTGTGTTTGCTGGGTAGGTTTTCCTGCTTGTACAGATTAATGACCCGATTCAAAAGCCATTCTGCATGCTGGACTCCTGCTGATTTCTGTTTGTGCAGAGCTGTGAGGGACGCTAACTTTGAGCGTATATCCTGGCATAATTTAACCAGGGTCCAGTCCTAGTGCCCAGCCAGGGTTCAAGTAACAACAGACTAGCCTTTGCACAAAATCCTTCTTTCTCTCATCTGGAGACAGAAAATTTTCCTTCTACAGAAGGAGGTGCATTCCGAGGACCCTGGGCACAGGTAGAGGTCTCTGTGGGCCTCTGGTACTGATCCAGGCACTTCTTCAAGCTGCAACAGAGTGCATAGCTTGCAGACAAGAAGTATTTGCTTCTCTCTGAGTTGTCATGTCATGAAAGAGTGTAGTTGCAGTATTTTTGAGGAAAAAAATAGTATTTTATCCATAAATTTGCTGCACCTTTAATTGGAACCCTTAAAACACTCCCGTTTTTTTTTTAATAAAACAACTGAAGGGTTTGTTCCCCTTATTGAGGTCTCAATTTTCCATGGAGCTGGCAGTTGGCAAAGTGCCTTATATGGACCCTTGGTTGTCAGGAGAGCAGTTGTGTGATGGATGAATCCAGCTTGAGAAATCAGTGGTCTTGCCTGTAGGTGAACCTACACTTATTATCTCTTTGTCAGCATCTATAGGGCTTCACCACCTGACCCCATCTTCAGTTGTGTATATGTATATGGATCTCCGAGTTGCTTATTGCTTAGTGACTTAACTATGGGTTTTGCTGTTAGAAATCCTTGATTTCCATCTTCCAGAAATAACAATAATCCTCAAAATCCATAGAAATCTAGTTTTCTAAGAATGTAAAAATCTAACCAGGCTGACTTGAATTTAATCTTTATATATATATATACTTGAATTTATAATATATATAATATATATTATAATATAATATATATAATATATATAATAATATACTTGAATTTAAATCTTTCCTGGCTTCTCAACAATACACTTTTGCACAGAAACTCTTTCTTGCAGAAGGCAATTGTCTGAAGTGCCTCAGAGATTTGAAATGCCAGAAGTATCCAAGGTGAGGATGGATTACTAGGTAGAATGCAATTTATCACATGAATACCACCCTCAGGTTTGTGGGTGGCTGGATGGGTTGATGGATGCCTACCTAAAGCTTTTACTTAGTCAACACTTAATTTGGAGGATTTTCAGTTTTCACTGCTTCTAACAGCACTGTAGTTTGCACAGATAAGCTATTCTTGAGCAGCTTTTCCATTGTGTTGAGTGTAGGCATGCTTCTCTGCAGAATCACTCAAGCATCGATGCCTGTTCTTTCTATCTAGTTATTGCAACAAACATACCTGTTGTTACCGCTGAGAGGTTATCACTGCCTGGTAGGCACTATTGTGGCTTCTCACAGGGGATTTCATCTTTCGGCTTCATGCATGCATTTATGCAGAAGAGTCATGTTGTGAAAATCTTTGTGTGTCTCCACCATCTTTTTCCAGCAGCATTGTACTATTAGATTCTGATTTTGCACATATGTTAATGTGACACTGTTGAGATGTCAGTGGATTTAACTGTGATGGAATCCTTAAGACTGAGTTATCTGACTTGTAATTTGCATTGGCTTTGTACTGTCTCCCAAGAATATCCATATGCATTTTTGCCAGAAACTACAGAGGCGATGTATTTTCAGATATGAGAACTAACAGCAATAGCTCATTAGCAAATCCTCCTACAAGCTTCTGTTTCCTTAAACTTCATGCTTAATAGCTGCTGGTAAATATTCTCTCTTTTCATCAAAATAACTTGTAAAGACAGTGATTTTAAAGACTTTGTGCTAAAACTGCACAGATCTGCTCAGCTAGCTAAGTTATAGATACTGACAGCAATATGAGAATAAACAAGGAAGTTATAAATCTGAAAATACTGCAAAAGTCGAGATAAAAGTGACTGTGATTTTGAAATGACACTGTGTCTTTTTTGGTCACGGATGGCTGAGATCGGATTCATTTAATGCCAATAGCAAACAGTTATTCTGTTCAACTGGTCTGAGATTTTACTGTAACGGGTGTGGTTAGAGAGATCTGTCATTCTCACTTTGATACCTGAAGCCACAGAAACCACCAAAAAAAGCCCCTAAATATGGGGTTTCTTTTTCTGTTACCATGTAGACACTACCTCTAGTTTATTCCAAAGTTCATTTCATCCCTCACAGCTGAGCTGAAAAATCAAATACCAAATCTGATGCTCTTGTATTCCATGTGGAAAAGAAAGCCTAGATTTGGAGTCAGTCCTACCTCTGAATAAATAGAGCCAACATTTCAAACAAACCTATGCTGATTAATAATGCACTCCTATATTGTGCCAAAGTAAATTTTGCATAAGCGTATGCAAACCACATGAAACTTGGTAATCTGCAGTGAGTTTTCATTTTGGTTAATGTGAACTTTAGGGAGTCAGGGCTATACTAAAATGGTAAAGAAGTTTAATCTGCTGCTGTCTATGGGAACTGCTGTATTTTGCACTACATTTGTCTGTTGATCCAAAGCTTCTATTACTGTTTTCTTCCTGAGCAAAATGCCTTTAGTATAAGAAGAAGAAAGCAGAGAAGCGTAACAGTCTGTAAGCCATTAATGCGTGTTGTTTATGATACATAGTTAAAGTGCTTTTCTCCTGATACCAGCACTTTTAAAGCCAGATACAAAGCCTGAGCAAACAAGTGGACTCAAGTCAGGGCTTGAGCATTGTGGGGAGACTGCCTTTTAATGGTCTCTGTTGGGAATATGCACTTCTGCTGAAATTTTGAGCTCTAGCATGGTGTTATGGTTGGCTCTCTGCAATCAGGATTTCATTTCTTTGGACTGACGCGTGCATCCACGGTGAGACTGCAGTGGAAAGAAATGTGAGTTCAGATGAGTAAGATAACATTCTGGTAGTGGTAAGAAAAATGTCTACTTTGAAGCTGACATAAACAGTTAAAAATGAATACATTTGCAGTGTGTGATTTTTCATGGTTGGCCTGTGTATAAGAATACTAACTGTGTTGTACAGTGATAGTTTAACATGTCCTCAGTGGAAGCAAGGAAGCATTTTTCAGCTCTTCATATATCAGCTTGTTAAGCCTGACCATGTTTTGTATTTATTCAGAAATTATTACCGTGTAGCAAAAGGTGAAATTTTTGCTATGATGTGTAATCAGTTCATCTGTTGGCTGGGTGGATCAAGCTATGCAGAGAAGCAGTTAAGACATCACTCTCTTAGCTGTTTGCGTTAGTTTTACATCCAGCTGCTTTGCTTCAGCTAGTGCCCAGTTGTGCTCGACTCAGTAAATCATGGCTAATAAACAGCAATTTGTTAATGTGATGACATACAAAAATATAACTATATATAGGGCTATGGTTTTTACATGCTAATGAGCTCTCGCTCCATTCCTTATTGTATAATTCTTCCCCATTGCCTTTCAGTGATGGAAGTGCTCTGTTCACAGCTTCTGCCATGTGTAGTGTCCCCATGGAGACCGTGTGCAGTGTGCACCTCGTTTTTTTTTTTACCTAATAAGATCCTAGATGCTTATGGAAGCTTCTCTGAGACATATTGCAAAAGATACCACTGAAATGAATACTTTGCTAGATTACCTAGTATAAAAAAAATAGCTAAAGATGATTCCTACTTTGTGGAGGAAAGGGGGGAGGTGAGAGGCCTGTTTATGACATTGTGAGGTTTAATAGCGTATATTCAAAGAAAGACTTTTATTTTGCCTGGTGAGGATGCTGCCTGTCCTATTTGCATTCCTTTTCTTCCTGCCTAGAATTGCTTTCTTTTGTTAAAGGCGGCTGCTGTACCTGCATTATTGACTGGTGTGGTTTCCAAGTGCTAAGTTTGCAGTTTCTGTGAAAGCTGTTTGGTTCTCATTATACCCAGTTCAATCTGTTCTGTAACTTGGTCTCCTATCCTATTTACTGTTCTATGCCTTTATTTATAAATATCTCTTTTCTTTTGTTCTCTTTTTTTGTATGTTTTGTATGCCTGGTTCATAAAATCACAGCCAGAAGTACAAGCTTTATGACTATAAAACAAGTCATGCCTACGTTGTAGACTGTGTCATCTGCTGTGATGTTGTATTCTATGTATTATCAATTTTACTGTAAGAGGAAAATTAGAGCATGCATTTTCCACATGAAGAAATCAAATGTAATCTAAATGCAAACCACAGGTTTTATTGCATAGTAATATTTGATAGCACTGCTATTACTAATCCCAGCATGACAAGAAACACAGCATAGTTATGAAGTTCACAGCACTCATTTTTTAATGGTCTTTTTGGTAGGAAAGCCACAAAGCCTGGACAGATTGCTTGCCGGTTGTAGTCTCAGACTTGCAGTATTAGTGGAATACTGCATATTTTACAAATTACTTCAGGTATGACAGGAATATGCGTTCTTCATAATTTCTGTGAGAACGTTTTTGAGTAGTAAAAATAAAATGAGATAATTAACCATATCTAGTAAATACCTTATTACCAATGCCTTTGCTTCTGCAGGGTACTTTATGGGGAATTTTACCATTTTTTGTGTGGTTTTAACATCCATAATCAAGTATTAAAAGGCAAATGATTGTGTTACAGGAGAGAGCATCCACCTCCCAGGTGGGGAGCGCGCTGCCACTGGTCTCGTAGGTTATACAGAGCAATTAAGATGACAGTGAATGAGCTTCTTTCAGTGCCCCACTAAATGTGTTACATTCCTGTAACAATACGTGTTTTTAGTCGTCTTCAGTAAAAGTGCGAGAAGTTACTGTATAATACAATGGTAACTTGGGAGCATTAGGCAGGTGTACTGTTTGGAAGTATTGAATATTAACTGACACAGACCAGGTGAGAATATATTCAGCCTTCTTGAAATGTGTGAGTTTTTCCATGACACCTACTGAACACTGAGTAACTGTGGGTGCAGTGCATTAAATTGTGATTAGATCAGTTGCAATTAAAAGTGCATTTAGTATGTTTGCCTACCTTTTCCATTTTATGACCAAAGAAAACTTGCTATGTATAGTTGTTCTGATGGTGTGTGTTTTTCCTTATCATGGTTGTATATGCTCTGCAAGTTACAGTTATCAAAGTAGACCACAGCCTGGGATGTAAAACCAGATGCAAGTAGGATAAGCAGTTGCAACTGCATGGAGAATTTGGAGCTGTTATTGCCAGAAGAGAAATTTAACTACAATTTTGAGCATAGTACTCATTTTCAGATTATTAGTATTAATCCTCAACTGTTGTTATAAACTCATGTTTTCCTGAAGTCAGAAACATCCTGTTTGATACCTCTCTGGATCAATACTTACTTAGAGTGAAGGATGCTACCTACTGCATCATGGATATTGCTGTTTCCATTAGATAAACTTTTCTTACAGACATCTCTTTCTGAAGCATGCATCTGACCCAGATGTATTGGACACAACAGGCTAGGAGATAGGCAATGCTGCTACATAGGCAGGCACTTCTAGGGGCTGCTCTCTGGACGAGCATCTGGTCTACAGTTATTCTTAAGTATGTACACTATAACCATAAATTGGAGAGGAAAGGGGAAGGAATTTCTTGGTAGAAGTGAGTAACTTGCCATCGTTTGAAGTCTTTTATATATGTGGACAAATGTATTAATCCAGGTTTTATGGAAAAAATACAGGCCCCATGTTTATGGTTGGCAAGGCTGTATGATGATAGTGGCCTCTATATATAGGTAATTTGCTAGCTATACTGAGTTTATAGTGCCTTTCTATCTAGTTAGGGTTTTCTTGCCTTTTCGTTTAATCTGTACTGTGGGCATTCAAGTCCTGTTCCTATATTAGCAAGATACCTGGAAGGAACTGGCTTGCTTAAATGATATAACTTAAGATAAAATAAACCAAATTCAGAAGTACTATCACTGGTACTTACGTACGTGCTACTTTGATCACATCTGTTTTATTCAGTGTTATTTACCAGTGGTGATAATGGTTTGTCTGTTTTATCTCCTCTGCTCTGTTGGTATGTCTCTGGCCATATTCAGCTGTCTCAATTAATAGTGCTTTTAGTTCATTGATTTTACTTTCCAACTGGCTGAAATTGAGCTGCCCAGCTTCTCCTTTGTGAAGTTTTCCTAGATCTTCCTTGCAAATACTCATCCTTTTCTTCTTCTGAGAGAAAGCCAAGAAATTTTAATATGATTCTGATGACAGTGTCCAGTTAAAGCACAGAGAGATTTCTGAGAGAGTTAAGTTCTGTGTGTTCCACTAAAACTTTCTTTCCTAAGTTGATCTTTACTTTCAAGTAGGCTGTGGTTGAGTCTTGCACTTTTGGATGCAGTTATAGCCAGCCTTTTGGTTGTACTGTTAAAGCTAAAGTGATGGACCACACTGGGCTTTGATTTTGTTCGTTTGTGCCAGGTGTAAGTTAACCCAAGGATTTTAAGTCTTCTCCAAATGGCATCGTCCTAGAAACCCAGGACTCTGAAATACTGTATATGTATATGTATACTGAAAATGTCACTGCAGACTTTATAAGGTACATTGTCCCTGTCAAGTGACCCTTTCAATCACTTTTCAGTCACAGCATCCCCTTGAACCTATCAATGTTCCTTGCAGCTTGATTTACACACTTATGTGCTCATTTTTGTCAACACTTTCTAAAATATATTCCCCTCATGTAGTCCTTCTGCTGTTAAGATGGTTGTGGGAGCAAGTCCCTATTTCCCCAAAAAGCAATGTACCATGTACAAATGTACCAGCTGTGCTGTTTTTTAATATGCTTTATCTTATCCAGAGTTACAATGAATGTTGTACAAGTACCTCAAAACACACTTTCAGAGCCTACATATCTTTTACAGATGTCAGGAAGAACAGAATGTGCTTTGACTTCTTTCAGCTGTCTTCTCCAGCTTTGTCATCTCCAAAGACAGTTTTTGTCTTTTCTTCTTTTTTTTTTTAACCTTTATTTCTAATATTTTTCTATATTCTTTTCCTTTTTTTTTTCCTTCTACTTTTCTTCTTTTCTGTTTTAATTCTTTCCCTTTTTACAGTTCTTCATATTCTGTGTCTCCTGGATTACAAAGAGAGGAGTGAATGAATGGGGGAGTACTTAATATAATAATACCAATTTTTATTTCATTTTATCATTGACATTTTGAAGATAAGTTCAGCAGGCAGTGATTACAATCAACTGAGGATGTCCAGAATAGAAGAGAAAGCAATGCTTGATTATAGCAGTTTACAGTTTTACAGTTAAAGTTATAAAAAACCCACAAATAGTCCCTTTGGGAAATGAAATATAATGGAAGTGTGGTTATTAAAAACTAGATATAATGTACACTAGTTATTACCTATTACTGTAAATCACCATGAGATGCAGGAAACATATCAGACAAAAAGGCATTTTTGGAATACGTTGCCTTTTTTTCCTGTGGATATTTTTTGCTTCTTAGGCATTGAATTGATTTGGGATGTGGAATTCATTTAGGAGCATGTATGTTGCCCTTTTCTGAATGGCTATTGAAATGAAGTTGTTATCTGTACTAAACTCTTAAGACATGCTTCCCTGTGCCCCCAGGAAAACGACTTAAAGGGGCAATCGCATACACCAAGTACTAATAGATATTAGTTACTTTTAGTTAATGATGTTGCCAGCCTTGAGTAGTTCACTTATCTTAAAATGGAAGTGCATGTTGATCTCCATTCTGCAAATGGAAAAATTAAGTCAGATGGAGTTTAAATGACTTTCCTGAAGTAACCAGCAAATCACTGTCAGATCTGAAGATATAGTCTAGCAACCCTCTCCCCTGTGCTCTATGTGATTATGTACAACTCAGAAGCACCTAAGTAAGTCATTTTGGTTTATTAGTGCCCTATGTTCATTTAACAAAGATGTGAGCAACTTTACAATGTTCTGGGTCATTTTTCTGGCATCTACCAGTGCCCTGTAGGTCACTGAACAACTTGATTGTGGTACTACCACAGGGATCAATTGGGGGTCTTGCAGTTCTGGTGATATCCTTTCTGTTGTCATGGGTGGAAGTGGAGTTAGGTACATGTAAGTGTAGGTGATTGTGGCACATCATTGTCTCCCCTTTTCCTAATGATTTCCTGAAACAATTCTTACAAATTACAACCTAACATTTATCCTGTGGATTACAGAGAATGAGGTTAGCCTAAGGTGGACATGCAACTTCACCTGGTGATTTCACATAAACCTGTTGTGACTCCAAGCATGCAGTGATGCTAACCAAATCAACTGTTATGTCAAGACTTCTCTTTGATCTGCTAAATTAATATGGATTAATTAGATAATTAAATGGAAAATAACTGGAGATAAAGAAGGAGTTGAGAAGAAAATTACTGGCAGCTGTAGCCTTGTCTTGAGGTGGCCGTGGCTAACAGCCAAATGCCCACTCACTCCACTCTCTCAGGAGATGAGGAGAAAATAGAAGGAAGGTGAGAAGATTCATGGATTGAGATAATGACATTTTAATCAGGAAAGCAAAAGCTGTTCATGCAAGAAAAGCAAAGAGAGGAATTAATTCCCTACTTCCCACCAGCAGGCAGGTATCCAGCTACTTCCTGGAAAGCAGGACCTCAGCATGCGTGGCGCTTGCTTCGGAAGACAAACACCATAACCATGAATATAATTCCTTCCTCCTCTGTTCTCTGAGTGATCATTGCTGTCATATGGTCTGGAATATCCTTTTGGTTAGTGCAGGTGTCCCAGCTATGTGACCTTCCAGTCTTATGCCCACTCCCAGCCTATTCATTGGGCATGACACCGGGCAGAGTGGGCTCAAGAGGTCTTGCTGCTGTGCAAGCCCTGCTCAGCAATAGTGGCAATGTCAGAGGGTTATCAATACTATTTCAGCCACAGATACAAAGCACAGCACTCTATGGCTGCTATGGAGAAAATTAACTGCATCCCACTCAGAGCCTGTACAGCAACTAAACATGGGTCTACAGCTCTAGAGGGTTGAAAAAGTATTTTATTTTGTTAGAGTATTGACCAAAAATCTCCACCAAAACAACCCAACCAATCAAAAAAATCAAATCCCCAAAAGCTCCTTTTCTAACGAGCAAACAGCAGCAGGCTAACAACAGCCATTCATAACACTAAAATGATGCACAGAACATTGGGTAAATTGGACATTAACGAATTGCCCACAATGAGTGGGATTCAGTCTGGACATCTCTGGGAGCCAGGTAAGAAAATGGCAACATCAGAGCCTCTCTGAAATGTCATACTCTGTAATGGCAAAAGAACTATGGGTGAGAGAGATTTGGATTACAGGGTTTTTATGTCAAATGAGGATGTATTAATTTCTAAAAAAAAAAAAAGCAACAGTGAAATTGGTAGAGACATTTTAATTAGGTTATGTGCCAGCAGGGTTTTTGTTTCTGTTTGATTAATATCTTGATCCATGACATGGTTATAGAAAGGCCTGCGTTTGGGCAGCTAGCAAGAGAAGGCAGTGGAAAAACCCTATTACTTTTTTCCAGAAACTTCATTAAAAACCAAAATGAGCACTGTGGTCACTAGATATATTTTTCCCGTGTAGTCTATAAACAATAAACTGAAATTGCGAAACAAAAAAAGTACACTTGCACCTTCTTCTGTTGACCTTTGAGCTGCTGCTTCTCTGAGACGGATGTAATCTAGGCCCAACTTTACGATGTTCAGAGCTTTGTGTCTGCCTAACCCCAGGTGATAATACCTCCCTAAGGTAGACATTAAATCTACCTAAAGCCTTGAAGTTTGTTAGCTTGCCAGTGTTTCTTTTCAAGTGCCATTGAGGTGAGATGCAGCCTTGGGGTTCCCCTCACATGGTACTGTCATCTCCTTCCTCACTGACACCTGAAAACAAAATTAGAGTTGTTTGCTAGTCTTTCTGAAATGTTCTATGGAAAAGTCATGATCTGTGACCCCCCACCCCTGCCTCTGTGAGTCACACATTTTTTCCAGCTGACTGACCCCATGAACTGTGGTCATCTCATTGTGCCCAGGTCTCCCATTCTGGTCTGTGCCTTGCTGTTCAGTGAGGCTTACTGTGACCTTCCAGCTGCCAGCTCCATGTGTGCCTCTGTTAGCAGCATTTTTGGGCTGTGAGGATAAGAAAGGAGCTGCATGAAGAATTGCACACTTCATAGTTGTGATTTCCCTCTGTTGAATCTTGAATGCAAGTAGAACGCAGGTAGCCCTTTGATGAGAAGTGGTCTGTAAGCGTGGAAAATTTGCAGTTGTGGACTGTATATACAATATTTTTATTACAGTTTTTCTTAGGATTCCTTTCTTGAGCTTTTAGAAGCTGCACTTGTAGGGGCTATTACACCTGATGTTTACAACCTTGGCTCATACCAAGCTTGGTACCACAACGGATTTGCAGCAGCAGCACTGCATGCTCGCCCCATGTGCCAGCCCTAGACATCTCCTCCTTCCAGGGACTCCAGACCCTGGTCTTCCCAGCAGGCTTATGTTTTAAAAGTAGTAAGAACAGTAATAGTTGACATTTGAATGTCTTACGTGTTAATTGTGTATTGAATGGATTCAAAGAAGGTTTTTTGGTTAGTAGGTTTAAAATAAATATTAAACCTACAGTTAGGCTTTAAAAGAAATACTTCCCCCCCCCCGCCCCCCCCCCCCCCCCCCATATAACTGTGCTTGTCATAGTGAAATGTAGAAGTATTTCCATCCAAATCAGAAAACATTAAGGCTTTCCTCAATTTGCTGTGACCTGCATTTAAAAGAGGAGAACGATGGGCTTCTATTAAAGTATGACTGAAGGCTGTTCTGGGCTGAAACTGTTGAAGTAGATTTGTGTAAAATCCATTTCTCACATATACAATTAATTAAAATGCAATGCAACTAACCAGCCTGTAAAGAAACACACAGGACACGTGAAGAAATAACTGTGGTTTACGATGAGTCTAAAATGATGGATTCTTTCTGTCTGAAGACATAAATTTGCTTTTGCAAATCAGCATGTCTTCTGACGATGAAGACGAGAGGGACTTTTCGTAAGAGCAAGCAGTGACAGGACAAGAAGGAATGGCTTTAACCCGTAAGAGCAAATTTAGATTACATATTAGGAAGAAATTCTTCTCTGTGAGTTTGCTGAGGCCCTGGCACAGGTTGCCCAGAGAAGCTGTGGCTGCCCCATCCCTGGCAGTGTTCAAGGCCAGGTTGGACAGAGCCTTGAGCAACCTGGTCTAGTGGAAGGTGTCCCTGCCCATGGCAGGGGGAGTGTAGAACTGGACAGCCTTTAAGGGCCCGTCCAGCCCATTCTGTGATGTATCTATGTGCATTCAGATACACATTGGAAGTTTGGGTGTGTTTATTTGCCGTGAGCTGCAGTGGGTTTTATGCAGCCAGGTGGAGTAAGTTAGCAGGGCTGCTCACGGGGCGAGCTTGATGATGGTTTACAGGACTCCCCTGCAGGAAGAGCGGGGCCTCAGTACCAGGCAAGTAGTGAGCCCATTGCAGAGGAAGAGGTTTCTCACTCTCAGTCTGTGGTCTATAGAAAGTGCTTCTATGTGTCCAAAGGGACTTAACCTAGGTAACTGTGAGGTAATTTACAGTGTTTGCTGAGCTTTATTCAGGACTGTTTTGGGTTTGCTTTCCATGGGGCCTATAGCTTTAGGTGGGTTTTCAGAGGCACACCCCTCATGTCTGCGGCAGAGGGGCTCTCCATGGCCAGCAAGCCCTGCCTCCAGCACCAGGGTGTGATGTAGTTTGCTGTAAGTATATACCAGCAGTGAATGTGTGGTTCCTAGTGTGCATCAAGGAGGTGGCAATGACTGCGCTGACTTTTGGCACAGTTGCTCTAACTGGAGCCCAAGTTAACTGGGTGCTTTAAGGAAGGGAGGGCTCAATGTATCCTAAGTGTCTGCTCTTTGTAGGAAGCCGGCTGCTTGAAGTGGGTTACTATAGCTGGAAGTGGGGAGAATTGCCATCATTCCCAGGAGCAATCCTGGACCCTCACCACCCCACAGACCATGCTGGTTTGGATGGTCAGGAGGCCAGGTATGGATGTGGGTGCTCTCCACTAGTGTTAGCTGCTGGTTTATGGAGGGGTTATGCTGTGGCTTATACCGCTGGGTCATTCACAGCCCATGCTTCCGGCATTACTTTTAGGCTTTCCTAACCTGTGTAGCCAATGCTGCCAGCATTGCCAGCAAGTCTTGAAGCTGCTGGAATTACAAACAGAAGTGTGTGCTAAAGCAGTGTCTTTTATTCAGTTGCTGGTGTTGGTTGCTGCTGTGTTCCTGTGATTGCCTGTTCATTTTAATAGCAGTACAATAATGGTTGCAACAACAGTGGCTATAAATAGAGGAGACTGTGTTAAACAGTCACAGAAGGGTGAATATCCTGAGAAGTTGTGTGTTGAAAGTAAGCGTGCCTCTTTCAGAAGTTACTTTTCCTGAGCTGTTGCCGTAAGCAGAGGAACGCATGTCAGTCTCTCTCTGTACCATTTAAAGTGTATTTTTGTTTGCAAAATGTGTTTTGGTTTCAATTAACGGGCTTTTGTGTTCTCCCTGCTAATTAAATGTATGTACATCTTTATCCTTTTGATCCTAAAATGAAGCTTGTAATGGGGAATAGGCTGGGTTTAATATTTGCTTCTGAAAAGACCAAAATAGTGTTCAGAAAACGCTGCAGAGGGTTTGGGTTTTGGAGGTTTTTTGGCATCACAGCTATGTGCTGTATTTTGCTTCTTTATTAGGAAGTTTATGTAGAAAGAAGTTTTGTTGTTTCTAAGAGGTATAAAGACCTTACGTCTGTTCATTTTGTAACCTTTGACTTTTAGCAGGGCTGCTGGAGTGGTTAATGATTAATGAAGAGGTCTTTTATTTAAAATGCTAATTAGCTGTTGAAATAGGCTTTAACCAAAACAAAACTCTTTCCAAAAGTTTCAGATGAGCTTGCCATTCCCCCAGACATTCTCCTTCCTCCTGCTGGACTTTCCCTGTTGTCTCACACAGTCTCCTGGTCTGGTCCTCAGAAACCTCCATAAGCATATGCAATACCCCACTGCTCAGCAGAAACCATGGGGCAAGCGCCACATCCTCTTTCATTCACAGATAAATACAGGGACCCTGAGGTGTGTACTGAAATGGAGGCACATTTCCCACTTTTCCACATACTGGTGTGCTTGTTTTTTCTTCCCCCACAAAGAAAGGAGGTCTATATGAAGACCTAACAATGCCCTTACTGTTCTGTCAGAAACTGCCTGGCAATGACTTGTTTTATTTGGCCCTCGCTAAATGGCAGTTTCATTTACGTTTTGGGTGTTTGGGAGATAGTTTATCTTTGTCAAACTTCACTTTTAACATTTGTTTAGATTACTTGTCACAACACCTTTCCTTCCCCCCCCCCCCCCCCCCCCCCCAACTCTTAAGGTTCCAGTCAGCTTGATGTTGCTCAGAAGTGGTTTTTGGTATTTTTGAGCTTGCTTCTTATGTGTTGTCCCTTTTTGAACCATCCCAGTTAAGTCTGTTAATTGATAGTTTCTTTTTTGCATTTTCCCTCTGCTGGTAATGCAACACTGTCCCTTTGAGCCTCTGGCTCCATTGTTGGTGGGGTAAGCGTCTCCTAGATCCTGTGAATAGAGTCACAGAATCATAGGATCAACTAGGTTAGAAAAGACCTTTAAGGTCATCAAGTCCAGCCTTTACTCCAGAAAGAAAAATATTACAGTGACACTTGTAAAAACCTGGATGCATGCATTTTACTTCGTCTCACCTAGTGCATAAGACGAGACCATGCTGCCTGTGTTGAATAGCTGTGTTGGGATCAGGAACATCATTCTGCACCATCCTGTCTGATAGGTTATGGTATTTGCTTTTTGTACCTCTGAGGAGATCCTACAAGTGTTCAGCAGTATTTATCACAGATATCTATCCCTGACAGCACCAGGAGACATGGGCTAATCACAGAATCATAGAATACCAGTTTGAGAGGGTATCATCTGATCCAGCTGTTCTTGGCAGAGCATGGTCTAGACTAGATGTCCGAGCCCCTGGTCCAGCTGTAAAACTGTCCAGCATTGGGGAGTCCATCACTTCCTGGGGAGATTATTCCAATGTCTGATTGTTCTCATTGTGAAAATTTTTCCTCTATGTCCAACCAGAATCTCCGCAGGAGTACCTATTGCCCATTACCCCTTGTCTTTTCTATGTGATTTGTAACAATGGAACCTCCATCTTCTTTGTAGCCACCTTTAATTCTGGAACATGGTGATAAGGTCTCCTCTGAGCCTTCTTTTCTCTAGGCTGAACAAACGCAGCTCTCTCAGCCTTTCCTCACAAGGCAGGCTTCCTAGTCCTTTGATCGCCTTTGTGGCTCTTCTTTGGACCCTCTTTAGTGTGTTCACATCTTTTTTTGTATAGTGGGGACCAAAACTGAACACGGTATTCCAGGTGTGTCTTGGCAAGTGCTGAGTAGAGTGGGATGATGACTTGTTTATCTCTGCCGGTGATGCCGTTGTTGATGTAGCCCAGCATCCTGTTGGCTTTCTTTGCTGCAGCAGCCACCATTCACTCATAGTGAGTTTGCTGTCCTCCAGGACCCCCAGGTCCCTTTCCAGAGAGCTTGCTCCCCAGAGGCTAAGGATTCTTCGTGCTGGGTTTTGCCAGATGCTGTCAGCACTGTAGTATCTCTTCACATTTGTGAGGGGTGGATGACATAGGAGTATTGGTCCTTGAACACAGACCTGGTTCCACTTCTCATCTGCCCAAGCAATGTAATCATTGCATTAAATTCATTAGGAAGGACTTGCAGTAAGAGACAAGGGCAATACCACTGAAGCTTCCCAGCTCTCCATGAACAGCTGTTCTTGTAATCCCTCCTTTAGGCTGAACCTCAAGTAAGCAGACTCTTAACCATTTCTGTTGTGCTTTTGGCTACATATAGGAGGAACTGAATGGAAGAATGTGATTTTAAATGAGACTGGGGAAGCATGGAGTATGATATCCACACTGTGTTGTTTAAGAATGAAAATTTAAAGAAATACCCCATGTAGCCATTCCTTGCTCAGGTGTTCTGTCACAACTGATTTCAAAGGGATGATTTGCTTATGCTAATCTTATTTGCAGCAATTATGGTTGGAGAATTGCCAACATCCAAACATGTTTGAACTGATACTCTTTTCTGAAAAGTTTTTAAATTTAGAAGTTACATTTCTGAGCTGCAGATACTTTCATCTGGCAAAAGGCAGTTTACCAAAAGTAATGTGATTGCTGAAATAATTTATTCTAATGCTTGCCTGTGCTTTATTCATTTCCATGCTTGAGCTGACTTGCAAAGGATGACATACGGACATGGCCAGTGTAGATAAATAAAAGACTAATTGCAAACATTCAGCCTTTTCCCAAAATCCTGGAGAGAGCCTGCAGACTTCAGCCAGCATGGGTGACTATCCAGTGACCCTAAAGTCAACCAGAGGTCAAATGATGGGGCAGACTGCCCAAGAACTACTGTTCCAGCTTGCCTTGAGCTTCCCTGTTAGCTGCTTTCTGCAGACCAGTTGATTGGATGGGCAGAAGACTGGTAATGGCTTGGTATTTACAGAGCCTAAGTGTTTGCTTGCAGATGCAAACACAGGTTTTGGGCAGCTTGGGTCCATCTTATTCCCCTTCTGCCTTCATTTGGAAACTGGCATTGTGTTTGTCTGGGGAGCAAATGGAGTCCTTTTGGTAGTGTTTATTTGTCAGCTGCTGTTATTAATTGATGTAATTGGGTTTTTACTAATATTTACCTAGGGTTTTAACATAGAAGTGACTACACAGATAATTCTAGTGCAATCTTAGAAGAAAGTCGATGCCTTAATTAGAGAAATGGCTTGCTACTCTTGACTTGTTATTCAAGTATTGATTCTTGTTTTCCTGCCCTGAAAAGTGTTTCCCTGGAATCTAAAGAAGTTGTTAACTAGATGGGTGACATCTGAAGAAGCATATCCTAGCAATTAGGATGAACAAATAAATTTGACAAGCTAATATTTGTCCTGAAGGAAACCTGAAACATTTGGGGACGGGAAGGGAATTTGGAGGCATTTCTGCCTTCTCCAAGTCTCTTTCTGAAAAGTCACTGCAGGAGAGTGTGTTGAGGAAAAACAGAACAGCAGGGACTCTTGAAAAAGGTGAGTTCCATCTACTTAACTTTTACTATGCTACACTAAGTCCTGTAACTACACAGGATCATCCAGGGAAAATGAGAGTTATTTAAAAGCATAGCAGAATATTATTTTAAGCAACACACTGGTGATTCTGAAGAGTGGTGCCTCTCAATTCTGCTAGGGCCAGCAATTTTAAGGATTAAAAACATATGGAATACAGATACAGAAGATATTCCCAATGCTTGGGGTATTATTTAGCATCATTTCTGTTATTCAGGCTAGCAAAAACAGAGATACCAAGAGAAAATCTCTTGTTACAGGGTATGAGCCATCCAGCAGATGATGAGAGTTGGAAAGAAATTTTATGGGAAAGTTTTTCTTTAATTGCTCTCCTAGAGATTTCTTCATCCTTTCCCTGAAGCATCTAATGCTGGCTGCTGTCAGATGAGAGGCTACTGAACTAAATGGACTATTAATCTGACCCAGTACAGCAATTCCTGTGTTCCTATGTTTGCAAGCAAGCTTTGTCTGCTGAGAGCTGTCTCTCTGGAATAAACCCTCCACTGGAGGCTAGGGAAGGGAAATTGTCCAGAAGCTTTTATACTGTTGCTATGTGATTTTTGATGTTGCTTTTAAAAGGTGTATTATTTTTTCTCTCTCCTTTTATGTGTATGCATGTTTTAAATTATAAAATTTAGCTTCCTGTTTGATGCATTTGCTATTCAGTAATAATCGGGTCCGTTGAGTAACATAATTATTCAGAATTATGTACTTCTGAAAATTGAGAGACAAAGTAATCTTGGCTGGTTGGCTGGCGTATGGCTGAATAATGTATTCTGTTCAGAAGGGTGTGAACTGAGTCCCTTCATCACCCGTTGCCAAAACCTCTAATATATATGTTTCTTCTTTAAAAGTAGAGATTTTCTTAAAGGAGGATATATTATTATTGTTGTTGTGACTAATCAGGGTTGGCAATGTTCTAGTGAACCCAACTTTCTACCTTCACCCATTTTTAACAGAGGGTATTCTATTTTGCTTGACTCAAAGGGCTTCAGTGAGTAACCTACCTTTGCAGTGAGTTATGTGAAGCAGAGTTGTAATGTCAAGGAATTGTGTGCCTTGGGTTTGTTTGTTTAAAAATTAAATTGGGTTTCCTTATTTTTCAAAGGCTTAAGAGTGGATGTCACAGTCAGGCTATTTAATTCAGATCTTTTTAGTATCTGAATCTTTAGACAATATTGCTACATGTAGATGACTTTCAATTCTCCTGACTGCTTTAAAAGGTGCCTTAGAGGCGCGAGATACAAGCATGCTTTGTTTCACCCAGAGAAATGTGAATTTCATATAGGGAGAATGTGTTTCATTTCCTTACCATGTGTCAACAACTGGATTCTAAACCTGTGTTTATCAGATGCAGAACTGGTTTTGGAGGATTATCACTAAATCAAATGCTAGACTGGAATTTAAGTTCTCACTACAGCATTTCTCAAATTTTTGTAGTATTCTACTTTTAGGCCGTTTGGTCTTTGATGCTTAGATCAGACATACGGAAGGCTGTGTTTTTGCATTCTCTTTGTACAAGAGAATAAATACTTCTTTCTGTTTCAAAACCCTTATACTCTTGTAATAAAGACAATACACCTGATTCTTTTTGTATATTAAGGCCCATAATTACTGCTCAAACACATGATGTGTCTTGACTCACACATGGTAAAAGAGATCCTAAGATTTTCTTTAACACAAAGTCTCCCATTATAATTTTGGGAATATATCTCCTAATTTTTAATAAAAAGGAAATCCAAACACATGTTTTTGTCTGGCAAAACCACGGTCAGAGTGTTTGAGTGAATATGAGACCTATTCCATGTTGTAAATACAGCTATTAATACAAAGGAGCAGTCTAGAGGGTGCTTTTTCTTAATCTTCTTCAGACTATCTACTATCTCCTGCTATATTAGAGTTCTGCATTGTTTTTTGTTGGAATATTCTTCAATGCGTCAGGTGTGTTGCTTCTTATATATGCTTGAATTTCTTAGTTTTCCACACAACTGAGTTACTTTTAATTGTAATTAAGTAGGCTGGGGTGTGTTTTTGGGGACCATTGTCATTGTGAATCTCTTACAGTAACACACAAGCTTTGCATTCATGAAAGAGGGGTCTTCACAAATTAAGTCATCAAGTTGATCAATGGTGACTGTACCCAACATGTCTGTTTTTCCTGCCAGTTCTGCTCCCTTCCCCTGATCCTCATAAACTCAGGTACACAGTGCAGAGTAACCTCAGTTCTCCCCATCTCACAGTCTTTGCAGTGATGGACTCCGTACTGGGAAATGGAAACCTTTGTCTTAGGATCCAGTATGGGCAGGGTATCTTCAAGAGCCATGGCTTGTATAAGGAAAGTGACAGCCTTTAGAGAATTCACTTATTTTGATTATTTCCATTGGCTGGCATCTCTTTTGCATTCTCTTACATCATTTTGAGGACACAAATCGATTTTTTTTTTCTGCTTGCTTCTGATTTGTTTTAGCATATAGTACCCTTTGACACCCTGTGAATATAATGGACAACTGTCTTCATCCCAGGTGGCACAGATAGCACTAGCTGGGAAGAGAATGGAGTGAGACTAACACTGAGGGATGTGCTTGAACCATCATGCGCCTTTTGGCCATTTCTGACTGGACTGTTCTCCTTAATGTTTTTTTTTGGCCTTATTACATTAAAAAAAGTCAAAAGCGAATTTTGAATGGCTCAGTCTTACTAGTTAAGATCCTCTTTTTCTTTCAAAATTAATAATTTTAATATATTACCTTGCCAGTGAAGCTGAAGGATTTAGTGATCCCAGTGCATTTAGAGGTGAAATGCTGCCCTGCTGAGTGTTTGATCTGGGTTCAGGTTAAACTGGTTATGGCTAAAATGCTTAAGCATGTAGGTTTGGCCAGGTCTAAATGCCACATGATGGCGTATAACCTGTCTCCATCTTAAAGAGTATGCAAGCAACTTTTTGCATAATAAATGTGAAGTAATTCAGGCTAGTTTCTCTGTCCACAGAAGTGGGAAAGTTGTTTTGCATTTATGAGTGGAAAGATGCTTTCAGAAATGGGCCTGTTGGGAATGATTGCTGTGCAATTAATTCACACACTGGTTTGCACTGCAAGAATACTTCTGTGTTGCATCAGAAGTCCTGCTTTGCTGACTAGCATGTATGACATAAGTCTTGAATTTTGTCAGTGCTTAGGCTCCTCTTAAGTTTCTTTTGGAAGTGAAATGAGAGATTGTAGTTCACTTTGGTCTTTCTGACAATGTAATCCATTTGTCCAGCACCTGTAACCGAATCATTCTGGGAAACAGATCTTCCAAATATGTTAAAATGGGAAAAAGATGTGTTGGTTTTGTGGCTACCATGATTGATTATTGCACCTCTTGTCCATATAACCTGACTGATAAGGTTTTGTGACATTTTCAGGTGATTGAGAGAAGCACTCTGGAGGTGCTTACATGTGCAGTGTTATCTTAGCGTATTACTGGCATGTTGCAGTTTCTTTGTTGGCTTCCTGTTAAGCAAAATATTGACTATTGACATAAAAATGCTGCTTTTGTTCTGTAATCCAGTCTATGGCTTTGTCCCCTCCTAGTTAATGGCTGCACTTGTTCCTAATTTTGCTCCCCTGTTGTTCCTGTGACAAGGAGCTACAAAGAACAGAGGTTTTAAAATAAATGTTCATAATCTCTACCAGCCCTCTGGCATATTCTGCTGACCCTTAGGGAGTCTTACTGGGAATATATTGGAACTTGTGATATTTAATAAATGAAGGTTCAGGAGCCTGAAGTAGACAGCAGAAATGTCATCTTCTGGGTAAAGTAGGACTGAAGACTCTAATAACTCAGAGGAATTACAGAACCTTTCAGGAAACATGCTACTAGACTTGTCATATGTAACAAAAGATTATAAATTATGTGTTAAGTTATTTTGTGTTAGCACAGTGTCCACACCTCCGTGATATTAAGGTGACAGATGCACCTCTAGTCCAAACAGACAAGTATTCAGAAATAAAGTTTGCAACCAATGCTTGAACCCTATTTATCCCGTTCCACTTGGATCACCCTCCTCTATTGGCAAAGGGGTGCAGCAAGGATACAAACTCCTGTAGCTCTGAGGAAGTAGAATTTCCAGTCTTGTAGTGCAAAAAATTGGACTGCTAAGAGATTGAACCTGCCTCCTGAACATAGTGTCATTGCCTCCTAATTCTGTCCAGGATATTGAGAAGCCTAGGTCATCATTTTACAGTTCAGGCACATCCCTGACAAAATCCTCTTTCAGGTTTCTCAGACAGACTCCTGAACAAACATTATTCATCTTTTGAGTGAATCCACACGCTCATCTTAACAATGAGTTTAGATTACTGCAGATAGCAGAATTTTTCTTTGCAGTAAAGTAGATTCTTGTGGGAACCTTCTGTGTGGCATATGAAGTGTGCTGAACTGAGGCAGAGCCATCCACTGCAGTACATGTTTTCCAAATTAAACAGAGTTTTACTCTTTTCTTTGTTTATCTCAGTAACTGTTCATTTCTTTGTATCATGTGTGATGATCACTGACCCTTCTTCAGTGCATGCCCAGGCAGTGCATCTATGCCGTAGTGAGGCACAAAAAGATCTATTTACTAGTTGCCCAGGTATTGAAAGCTGAAATTGCCCAGAAATTGAAGCTCTAAAACTTTTTCTTCCTTAAATTGGTGATGGAGGCAAGTCTAATGCCATGATTTGAAGTTGTGGCTAAACATCTAGGTTTGCTAAATTTGACTAACAGGTTCTATGCTTTGTACCGTGAAAGATATCCTGTATAGGTTCATGCAGAGGAAGACTACCAAACTGACCTTGGAGAGAAAGAGAGAGATGGTGTGCTGCTTTGCTTTATTGTGATGGTTCTGCTAAGACCAAGACTTCTCAGGAAGATACCTTTAAGGCTGAGCAGACAGAGAGGACTTGCCTCTGTACTGGAACAGTCATCTCTTGCCTTGCTAACAGCAGATGTTTCAAGTTTAAATTGACTGATCCTTCCCTACCTGCTACTGGTAGAGCATTTGATGAGCCTCTGTCCTGACTGCTGGCTTCTCTGGTTGGGGTTTTAAGACCAGCGCCCACTCACTTATTGTCACAAGTAATAGTTACCATGATTCTCGCATGTCTTTGCACTCCTTTAATGAAGTATCTTGTCATTCTGTTTCAGTCGTTCACCTGCAGTGCTCATTGTGACCATAGTGTTGGTCTCCCAAAGAGATGTACTTGTCTGTCAAGGAGCTGCCCTCCAAAACTGCTTCCCTCTTCAGCTTCTGAGCAGATGAAGTACTCCATTCTTTTAATGATTCCCAGGCCACCATCATTTACTAGGGATCTTCCATCTGTCACCAAAACAATAACATCACTTGACCCCTCTTACTGATCTCAGAGGCCTCTTAAAGGTTATAAACAGTCAGTGTAAGGCCCTTTTAGCAGTTGCAGTGGTGGTAAGTGCTGTATTTGCTATTGGTCACCATGACACGTTTCCCATCAGCTAGAACGTGAAGGATGAGCATTCTGAGAGCATGCTTGGGAGTCTTCAGATCCCCTACATCCTCCTAGTTGTAATGCCACTTGGGAAGAGATTGGCATACTTGTAACCATCTGCAGCACGGTGTGGTTTTCCTTTCTTACCCAGGCCTCCCGTCTCTTTCCAAGAACCCTTCTCAGAAAATCTTGCTTTGACTGGCAGTCAGTGTGATGCTATATTGAGGTGCCTTGTAGCTAAAGTCCAATTAATTGCTAGTCAGGGGAAAGACCTTTAATGGAAGATCTTTTTCCTGGACTGGGAACGTGTCCCATTCTGAATTTGATTTAGAGAACAGGGATGCTACCTTTCCTTTATAGATAGTTGAGTATGCTATCAATTTTAGGTGCTAACTCTTGGCCTGTGTGAATCTTCACAAATCTTAGAAGCTTGTTGATTCTGGTTGTGGCTCACCTTTGTTATCTCTGGTGCTTTTCTCTGCCATGGCTGGATGATGAGAGGGGCCCCCAAGGGATAGGTTTCTTAGTCCCATCAGTGATAATTTTTCCTCTTCATTGACAGCCATATTGCAGGTAGGATCAAAACAATCATGTTAGACACACAGGATTGTAAAGGACTATCTGGTCACAAAGTCCAATCTAGTTTTTCTGAGTTATGAGGAGAAACTGTGCAGGAGCAAAGAAAACCCCCTGAAAAAGATATAGTTAGAGAACAAAACTAAAGCAGTAGGCATAGCACCTTGGGTGGGAAAAGCTTTGTATTGGAATTTCTGATTATATGTGACTTAAGTGACCAGCCTGCTTTTAAGAGCTGGTTTTGCTGGCTACACTATGCTGCTTAGATTGTTGATCATCTGAATAGTGAGATGAATTGAGTGATGTATTTTCCCCTTTTAGTTTGGGGATGGGCAGAAACAGGGAAATGGGTTTGGTCTGAAAAAAACAGAAAAACAGCAAACAAAACCAAACTCATAAAAAACCCTGCCAAACCTGCAAATTTGGTCCGGAGGATCTCTGATCTCCTCAGCCTCTGTAGCTCTTGGGGTAGTCTCTCATTTGGGATATTCTGAATATGAAGTTAATGGTTTACATCCTTAGAAACATTAATAAGGTACAGATGACAATGCAAGAACAGAAAACTTGATTCCACTGAGAGCAGTTTTAAGTATTAAGATACAGCTTTTAAAGTCGAGGAGGGAAACCAGTTTAAAAGTTTGTTTAAACTCAAGGAGCTGAAAGCTCCATTACCCTCCTTTTGGTTTCCTTAAATGAAAGAGAACTTCTCGATAGTCCACTGGGATTTTTGAATGTGGCAGAATAATGAATGCATTTAGTTACCAAGCAGAGTATCCTATATACGAGCACAAAATGTATTCAAAGCCCCTTGAATTCTCTGCAGAAAACTGCAAGAGTCCCTTATAGAGGTGATTGAAGGATGCTGCACAGGAAATCAACTTCTCATCCTGTACATAAACATGAGCCAATTCTACTATATCTGGCTCTTGGAGCAGTACACACAGTAAATTGTTAACCCCATCACCTGACCTAACCATTTATCTTTGCTTCTCAGTATAGTTTTGGCAACTGCTGAGTAATGAAAGAAACATGGAATGCAGATAGCTGTAAAAAAAAAGAGGAGAAAATCAAAAAAAAAACCATCCTCCCTCCGAAAACCCCACCCTCATAAAATGGCAAATAACAGGAGAGAATGAAAAATTTCCTGATGCAGTGGGAGGATCTTAAATGTAGTTCATAAAGAACAGAATTAACATCTCCCTAGAATAACAGCCATGTGAAGCATGGCTTTTCAGTCCTTCATGTCTGTTCATTACGTTAGCATTGTGCTAGCACAAATATATTGATAACTCCCCTAAAACCTTTGTAGAACAAGTAACTGTAGCACATTTCAGGTTTTGAAATGTAAGCTCTATGTGTTTTTAATGTTATGTTATGCTTGAAGGTTGGCTGAAATAGGTCCTTCTGCTTATTGTTGTTCCCATATGAGGATTCAGGCTATGTACTCGCAGCTGCTACTCTCCAACATGGACTCTCAGTTCCACTGAAATCAATAGCTGGCACAGCAGGGTACTGTTGTATGGTGTGTAAATAAATGGGTGTCATTGTGTCTCACTTTTTCCACACACACAACCCACACCACCACCACCCCGCTTTTTTCCTTTTCTCCTTTCAGATTTAGATTTCTTTTTTCCAGGCCTATATCAGTGTGTGCTTGCAGTGCAGGCAATACAAAGTATAGCTGCTTAGGGAAAAAGAAGCTTCCTCCCTCCCTGTTTTCATACTTCCCTACTTCCCAGTTGGATTTTCAAATAAACAACAATTGCATTAATTACGTTAATTGTCTTTTAACAATCTCGGGAAAAAACACCCAAATAAAACATAAACCCATTTTGCAAGTGTCAGCTTTATGACAAAAAGGAATTCACAGTCAGCCAGTAGACAGCTATCTTGCATACCAAGATGTAGAAAAGCAGTGTGGTAAGAGTGTCTTAATTCTGTTACAACAATTTATCTTACTTTCTCCCGTAAGTCTTGCACCTATAGTTGAAAATCTATGACAGTTGTGGTTACGGGATGTAACGGCTGCAGATCTGCTTTTCAATAAACTGACTTTGAAGTTCTCTTCCACGCGTTTTCTTTTTTTATTCATGCATCTGGTCATATAGAGTGGTTTACTTTTTTTGGCCGCAGACTTGGCAGATACAAAATGCAGATGTTGTTCTCCTGACTTAAGCTGCTATTTTAAGCTTTTTGGCCAGCAGTTGAAAATTTCAGGCTCGGTTGTTTATTTGCTTATCATCAAAGTGGTTTTTGTCATATAATTCATATGCAAGTATTAGCTTTCTATGTTTACTTTCAGAGTTTGAGATTAGCAGTATGGTCTTTTTATTTTTTTTTCCTCTTGCTTTCTTTTTAAACCAGGATGCTCTTTTGATTAATAATACAG
This sequence comes from Pezoporus flaviventris, assembly GCF_033815535.1. NCBI lineage: Eukaryota > Metazoa > Chordata > Aves > Psittaciformes > Psittacidae > Pezoporus > Pezoporus flaviventris. The sequence goes on from NW_026892585.1 coordinate 21,291,438, forward strand.
TAGAATATGTTATGCTTCAGAAAGCTTTTCTTTGCCAGCCCCCCCTCCAGCCCAACCCTCATATTGTGCTATAGTGCTTTCCCTTTAAGAAACCGTATCTTTCTCCAGATGCCTGCATCTCTTTGATACAGAAGGGTACACTAAGTTCCATCTATAAACAGAATCCACTAATTAAGAGTAATTGCTTCGGAGATTGGTACAGACTATTCAGCATCAGATGCATGTTCTTCTCGGATATCCATTAGCCTCTAATAAGATAATGCAGATGTGCCAGTCTGTTTCCTGTTTCCTTCTATTGTACCTTTATTGCCGTATATGGACCAATGGGATGGGCTGAACAATAAGTGGATGTCCTTTTGCTCCCGGAGCCCTTCTCAAAGGAACATTTGTTATTAGATTGCTTTTTCTGTTTAGTTTCACATCACTATGCTAATAAAGGAAACATAACACTCCAAAAGCTGGGGGGTTTATTATTAGTTTTGTTTTTTTTTTTTGCCACAGTAACCAGTTTATTGTTTAATTAAATTTAGTTGGATAGCCAAGAAAACAAAAATGCAGCATCTCACAGTCAATGAGGACTGGAGGAAAACGGAGTACGCCCCTTTATGAAATAAAGTTTCCAAGTTTTTTTAAGAGTTTAAAGGCAGCAAGGTTATCATGTTACTGTATCTGATTTACACTTGAGTCGTGCTAAATCTGCTGAATTATTCAGTACTACTCGATGCAACACCATCAGCTAGCATAATAGAAAGCATGTGCATAATCAGGGATTTCAATACAAACTGTACATTAAATACAGTAAGGGTTCTTGAAACTATTAGGTCCTGATGTGTTTTGAAAACAGCAGTATATGTCTCAAAGCTATCTAATAAATAAGGACTCCATCAACTCTGTCCTTTGGGAAAAGATATAATATATTGTTGAGAAGTTTTTGCATGTAAAATTCCTCTAGAATTGGTTTTGTTGCTGGGAGAGGAGCAACTTGCCTCTCTCATCTTACTGCCCAGGCTGTGCTCGCAGATTCCTGTTTTAGGATTTAGCCGAAGATTTAACAGTGGGGGATTTTTAGCAGCGGTAAGAAAATGGGAAATGAACTTAGAAAAGTCTTCCTCTCTGAGCCTGGAAACTGGGGACAACTGTGCAGCAGTCTGCTGGGCTTTGAGCATCAAATTCCCCAGAGCCCAGCGCTATGCAGAGCACAGTCTCATGTCAGCATGCATCTCCTGTGTTTGTGGTTTCACTCCCCAGTTGTAGACGAAGGGCAGGAGTGGCTCAATATGGTAGAAGGGTGAAGGGATAGCGGTTTTGCCTTTAAAGTTTGCTGGGTGCCACAGTTGTGGATATCTTAAAACTGCTGAATTTCAAGCATTGTCACAGGTAGATCAGAGCTCCCTATGGGCCTTTTCAGAAGAAAGAGAAGAAAAAGAAGGCAAAAATCCTGCTTTACTTGTAACACTGACAGCTTAATTCTCTGCTATGGACAGTGAGATGGGAGGAAGAGGAATGTGCAGTTGAGGTGATGTTGGCAGAAGGGAGGACAGAGCATAACCTTCCTGCTGGCACAGAACTATGGGACAAGCCTCCTGGCTTGGCTTCTTGCCTATCCAGCTGTTGATGTGCATCAAAGTCACCTGTAACAGCAAAGGGATTTTATGAATTCCAATAAAATCTTATGCAGAATTCCAATGGATGGATTATGTTCCAATAATAAAAACAATTGTTACCAAATGTAAGCTAAATAACATTATAATGAATGAGAATTATTTTGTTTAATACACTCTAGGAGAACTGACAGATTTGTGGAAAGCAAAGCTGTTTTCTATAGTAAAGCCTGTGCAAAATGCATGGGAATTTGAGACAGTAAGAAAAGCTGGGTCACTGTTTATCCAGCAAAATTTGGAGCTTGTATGTGAAAATTTGTGGGTTTAAGCTTTTGCTCAGCTACACAAACACCTAGAAAAAATGTGGAAAAGACAGGTACACCTGCTGCATTAGCTGCAACTGATAAATATTCTGTCTGCTCTGTGCTAGAGCTACTGTAGTCTCCTTCCCCTGTGGCCATCTGCTTTATCACTGAAGTCAAGTCTATAAAAAGCCTGTAAAAAAACAAAAAGGAGGCATATGTTCTGTCAAAGAAGAGTCACTGGCTACTGTTCAATGCAGTGTAGTGCGGTGTGATCATCTCTTGGTGAGTCTTCAAAGAAACTTTTCTGCATGATCCTTTTCCATGCTGTTAATACGAAGGGCCTTGTACTCGTGAACAGTCTCTAAGGACAAGTCTAACGGATGAGGATTTTCATCTTATACTAAGTAGATCTTCTGAAGTGCTTCAGTGACAGCAAATTTGTGAAAATTTTGTCTTGTATTCACAAGGCAGAAATCAGTGTTGCTGTCTCACATGAATGGGCATTCAACTACCTTTAGGGTGACTGTGGCTAGTTTGGCTTGCTCCTTCTGGAGCTGTTCATCAGCTGGCTCTTCCTGTCCTGTTTAGGGTCACCTTGTTAGCTCCCTCCTCAAGGGAATACAGATGTAGGACAGCGAAGAGTATGTTCAAGGTCCACATGGCATGGAAAGGATGAGGCTTGCTTCTGGCAAGTCACAGTCCAGAGAGGATTGCAGGGCACTTGCCATACCAAGTGACAATAAAGGAAAGCCTCCTCATAGCTGGCACCTCTTACAGTGACTCTTACAGTCTCTTACAGTGCTTGCACAGTGTGGTGCAGGTTTACTTGAGCAAAAGAGATGCAGATGGTTCCCACGTGAAAACATCTGTGGCTGATGTCCAGTGCTGATGTTTATCAGTGAGTAGAGGGGCATGAACTCCGAGTTGCCTTTAGTGCCATGGAACTAGCATGAATGGGGACAACTGATATTTGGGTTTCCCATACTGCAGCAGTTTCTACTTTGTGATGGCCTCTGCTGGGCAGTGGTGCTTCTGTAATCTCTGTTGGCAGAGCTGGTGACTTGAAGTCCCTTGGTAACCACAGAACACACATAGCTTTTGCTTCTTTACGAGAAGCTGGAGTTGCTGGAATGTAGGTGCTTGTGATTCTCTTCTCGACCATGGTATTGATGTTCAGCCGCTTGAACACTGATAACACCCTGCTGCTCCTTAGAGACACTACTTGGAGGCAAACAATACATGGTTAATGTATCATATCTCTTACACTGTCTTCCCTCTCTGCCTTTATTTAGAGAGAAAAGCTCTGGAGAAATTTGGGGACACCAAGTTCTGATGGCTTGTCTCCAACACAGCTATCGGCAGGAAATTTCCTGCCATGAGGGGTGAAAGGAGGGCGATTTTGAGTAAGATAGGGAAACTTGCTTTCTGGTAGTAATTTCAGTATATAATTACACCTCACAAAGTTATAAGCATGCAGAACTGTGGGATTATAATCTAGTTTTGGCACTGTTAGGTATGTCATATGGAGGTGCATACTGAGGAGCCTTAATACTGATGCATTTTGTCATCACTGGGTACATCACAGAGCATGTTCATCCAGTGGTGAGGAAAGGACCAAAGAGTTTCCCCAAGTGCCCTTTTCTCCTCTCTTTCCTGGAAGAGTTGGTTCTTTTCTGGATACTTAAATATACAAGTATATCTGACATTGTGGTTCTGGGAATTTTTATGATTTATGATGAGCTCTCCATTCCTCCTGGCTAACAGATGTATAATTTAAGGTATTACTTTTAGAAGAGGAACTTTGTTTCCAAAGCCCAATATCATTTAAAAATAGGGGACCTTGTTCTGTGGTTAATTTTATGCATAGATATTTGGGACTGCTTTTCATCATCCCTCCCCTCCCTCCTTCCCTTTTCCACCCCCTTCTCCCCCTCCCCCTAACATTTTGAAGTGTGGTGTTTTTGCCAGTTTTGTTGGAATTGCCTTAGAAAACATTAATTCTTTATGTATTCCTTTGATACTTGTCTCTTAAGCATCGTAAAGCTTTAGCTAGGTAAAACAGTCACCTGTGATGGTTCATCTCATTCTGTGTTGTTAATGAGTCAGTATGTTTTGGATGTTGAGGCTTCCTCAAAAGGTCTGCCTGGTTTCACTGGTCTCCAAGCACGTGGTCCTCATGCTCAGCATACATAGCAGCTGTGTGTTAGCTCACTGTACCCTTGTTACAGTCTCATCTCTGCATATGTTTGTCTCCATTGCATTAAAGGTATTTTGTGCATAATTTATACAGTTATCAAATACTTACAAGCTACATTTCTGTTATCCCCGAGCAGGCTGCACTCAGCAGAAATTGCTGTCTGAAAACATGCACAGCTGGTAACCTTTGCTGGTATTCCGCACAGAGCAGAAACACTCCACTGCTCTCTGACAGGCAAACATATGCATTCAGCCGGGTTGACTTTTTTTTCCTTGCTCATTTGAATTCGTACCGACAACTAGTAGACTGAGTCAGAGTAGTAATAGTCAACGCTGCGTTGTCACAGTTCCCCTCCTCTCGCATCAATTTTGCTTTGTGACCTTGACAAGTCCTTTCACCACTGCCTTTATTTTCCTACCCAAAAATCTTGCCTTTGCTTTCAGGCTGTAATTTCAAAGAATTAGGAATAAAAATGCTGTATAGGGGTGGATGTTGACGCTGATTGCTGACGGTAGCATATGCAAGGATGTAGCACGTTGTATCATGAAACAAAGGCTTTAGGCTGCCCAGGAAGTGCCCTGTTCTCAGCCTGAGGCTTTTGGTACACAGACTGAGAAAATGGGGACCCCTTGGTAGGTGACAGCCATTTGGGTAAAACACTGTAGCTCTAGATGACTCTGAAGATGGTGGTCAGGAGAGTGAGTGAATTCCCTAGCAGAGCACAGGAGCAGTGTATTGCCTGCCTATCATGTCACTCACCCAGCTCATGAAATAATGGGTGCTTGTTTATTTGGTGATAGAGGCAGTTCACATGTACACACACAGAGAGAAAAAAAAAAGGAGAATATTTCTTAAGTAATAATGAGATTAACTAACTGTCCTTTGTAGGAGCAATCACTGGTAAACCAATTAGTGTGTTAACAGCTGAGTACAAAGTCACCCTCAGGCACTTGATATTGAAGTAAGCAGAAAGCTGCCTCAGTGTCATTCATTCTGTACCTTCTATGGGGAAGCTGAAAGTTTTTGTGTACATGGAAGCCGTACCATATCAGTATTTCAGATGGTTATTAATGTATCTGTTATAAAACTGGTTGTTTCCAAAACAAGATTGCGTTTGACCAGAGATTGCTTTTGGTGTAACACATCAGGCAGGGAAATCTAGTTAATGGCTGTTCTGCTGTCAGCTTCAAGTAGAGTGAGAATGTTACCCCCAGGTAACGATCAAGCTGATCTTGTAGGGCACTGATAAATAAGTGATCACTCAACAAAAGTAGCAAAGGGATAAAAGAATTTTCTATTTGTATATACTAAAAATATGTATATTATAATCAATATATTGTTCTTTCCACAGGCTGTATCAGTATGCATCTGTAGAGAGCAGCTGCCCTCCCAGAGAAACATTTGTGTAAGCAACTGAACTCTGCCTTGATACCAAGAGTAAGAAGACTTTTTCTGTCCACGGTTTGCAGAACAAGAATGTCCTGAAAAAAAGAAGAGTAGGAAACAGCAATCAAATATAGGACGGATCTGATCTAGTGAGCTACCTTTTCATTGTCACACCATCTAGCTCAAGCCCTACCTGCAGGCTTGACAGCCCTCTTCATTCACAAGTTGAGATATCTGTTTGCTGGCCTGGAGTGATGCAACATAATATTTATACACTGTGAGGTGTTAACATGACAACCAGTAGCCGCACATGTCCAGTACCAGCAGTGAATGGACATATGACTCACTATCCAGCAGCACCATATCCATTACTTTTTCCTCCAGTCATTGGTGGACTGTCACTCCCTTCCCTCCATGGACTCCAGACTCACCCACCAACTAGTGGATGCAGCACCCCATCACCTGCAAGTGAGTGCTTGGTATTAATAGCTCTTATTGACTGGTTTTCCGCTAACAAAGACTGGTGATTTTCATTCCAAAATTATTATAAGAGTAATTGCAGTTGCTCATCTGTGGTGTTTTTTACTTGGGCAAAGAACATGCATTTGTTTTGAAATAATACCATTTTCACTTAATCTTGTTTTCACACAAATAAACATGCAACTATATGACACACCAAAGCTGTGGAAACTAGGGATGATAAAACCTGCTATGGATTTTGGCATATCCTGTATTATCATGTTAGCTGCAGAATCTGACATTGTGTATTAGCTGTATTCATGAACATGTGTATTTATGAACAGCAATGTTTCCTCAGTACAGAAATCTCAAGTTGTGCAGTAATTAATACTGCTTTTGTTCTCTGTAGGTGACTACTTTCTTTCTGGGCAGCTTGTGAAGGCCAACCCAATGGACAGCTAGTAGCTGTGAGCTGCCTATGGCTGTAGAATGAGCCTTTGAGTCTATGGTTGAGCTCCCAGCCAACTTCCCCCAGTTTATATAGTGGGCATGACGTTATTATTCTGGTTATTTGTCAGAATACTGTATTGAATTTATCCCCCAGTATTGGAGGAACAGTCACCTGTGGAAGAAAGTGTTATTAGTTTTGGGAACCTTTTCTGAGGCGTACATTGATAAATACCAAATGAATATGATTGCATGTGCAGAATTTTTCTTTTCCATGATTTGTTCCTGTGAAATTGAGTGTGTTGCAGATGCGTTATTAATGATTACTGAACCAATCAGTGTTCAGTCTTTCAAAAATTAGTCGTAAGTATGAATTTCTGTCAATATGAAAAATAAGTGGCTACTTCTGAATCTTTGCATGTTTTTGCCCTGGTCCCAGCATTTTCATGGCAGTATTTTTGTTGAGATGCTTTGCAGCACTGGCTCACCTTGACTAAGCATGAAAACCTGGTAGCTGTGTAGTATAGACCAAGGCAATAGTGTTTGAAAATACCAGCCAAAATTGGCAAGATAAGGAAGAGGGTGACTTGAATTAAAATTTCTTCTCAGACACAGTCCCCTGCAGAATGACTCCTCTGGTTTGTGCTACTCTTTTCTCACCTTTGGTGGCAACAGTCTGCCTTGTTTCAACACCTGTAGACTTCTGATTCTGGAGAGTGAGGTTAATATCGCTGAAGTTGTAGCGACAAGTTCTTGGAAGCAAGTGCGTTGAGCTTTGGGTTCTTTTTCAGGTTTTTGTTCTTCACTGGGGATTTTTTTATTTGTTATTTTTTTTAATTTGTTTGCTTTACAGTGAAGTGGTTGATGGCCTCTGTTAAGGTTAGAACTTCTACTGGGTGGTGGAAGAATATAGATCTTGCTTGCAAAGACCTGAAGAAATTAAGGTTTGGCCAAACCACTGCTCTCTACGTGCTTGAAGCTATTCTACTCTTTATCTTCCAGGTGCTTTCCATTCATACAAAATCCAATAGAAATGATTTTACTAAACAGGAATGCTGTGAAGGTGTCTTTTTTTTTTTTTTTTTTTTAAACAATGTAGTTCAACAGCTTTTGTTCAAAGCTTTCATATTATTGTCCTGGTCTGTTTTGTACTGTATTGGTTTTAAATTTCCCATCATGCCAGATAAACCTTATATCAAGATGCATTAAGTTATCTTAATCTACAGTTGGGGTACATGTCTCCAGTCCCATTAAACAGATAACAGTATTTTAGATGTTTGAATTTTGTTACTGAGTTTTCAGTAAGCGTTTCAGGGTGGAGTGATTTAGTTTCATAGATGGTAATAACGGTGTTGCCTCCATGACCTGTGACTTGGCTTCTGTATTGTACTGAGATACATAGTTCAAAATACTGGTCACAGTGCTAAAAATATCACTTTTACACATACATGAACTATGCATTAGCACCAAATGAGGCAACGGTCAAGAAGATCATTACTTTTATAAAGTCCAGTTGATTTACCTACCAGTGCATTACCCCATGCAGCACAGAGCAGACACCTTCACTCCTGGAACGATCTTCACTAATTTTCAAGAGGTTACTGTTTATCTCATTTAGAAATAATAAGGGAAAGTAAAATGAGAGCCTTTCCCATGCTTTTTGGGTGGTGTGCCATCATGTCCCAGACCAACAGGGTCTGGCTGTCTGTTGGACTAGGAGCAGCTATAGGGAAATGAATGCTAACAAAAGTCCTGCAGAGCCTGACATATTTCCAACAGGAAAATCACAAAATTTTAGTGAAATATTTGAGGGAGGAATAAATAAATATGGGTAGATACTGCTACATGACATTTTATTAAAGTAAAAGCATCTTGGGTTCAGGCGAGTAGCACTCATGCAGGCACACACAGAAAATTTCAGTATCTGGGTGGTGTTACTCTTCATCAGTCCTGTAAGAAGGGAACCATCTTGCCATCATGAGATATAACACTGGTAGTGCTGTTGCCAGAGACCAGTAAGGCAGCTTGTCACAGTGTGAGAATACTAGCTTAAGAAGAATTTATCTTCTTTATAAAGCATCTGTTGTGGATGTAACTGCAACTCTTAATTTCTAGAAAAAGACTAATTATAAAAATAAGTCTTCAGAAAAACAAACTACAAAAACCCTTAACAAAGTGAAGCACTACCTGAAGAAGGTGGTGCTTCTCTACAGAAGAAGGTCTGTAAAAGCCATGCAGATCGTTGTAGTATATCCACTGAGATAAAACCTGATGAGGAAATTATTGTCTTTATGTTATGGCTGATGAAACCAAAAGCCTCACAGTGATGTTGCAGTTTCATAAGCAAATCTCAGCATGGGGACGCTTTGATTGAGTATCCTGCGTCAGTCATCCTGCTTGAATGGGGCGATGTGTGTAGTCCATGCATTCAATGGAAGCACCCCATATTGTAACTTTAGCCCCCTGCCACATTTTGGTCCTTAGGTCCTTGGCCAAGGACCATTTTGGTCATCAATATTCTGCCTTTATTTGTTGAGAGGGAGGAGGAGTAGTAGCTTGGTAAGGGGGCAGGGGAGACCAGTGAGCTTGATGCAAGAATGTCCTGGAATTTATATAAACTTAGTGAGATTGCTTCATCTAGGTAGTTAAAAAAAAAAAATTGAATGTGTTATTAGGCTGTTGGGTTGGCAAGGAGAAAAATCCATACTAAGGTAATTCATTGTATTTTAGCCAAGCTTTTCCATACTTTTCTGTCTGAGGTATTTTAAAAGTGCATTGTAAAGAATAAAAGACTTTGCATTCTGTTTTACGTAAATCTCATGAGAAATGTGTGAAAAGTAATATCATATGAGGAACTGGAAGAGGTAAAACTAACTGCGACATTACTTCTGGCTTGTGCTATGTAAATACTAATTATATTTAGTAGTCAGGGTTGCATCTCAGGCTTTTCAGACATGCTCAGGTGGTTCTTTTAGGGGTTGCTTTCTCCTGGAATTGTTTTTCCTTCCATTACTGCTGGTTATTTACCACTTCAACCCCAACTAAAGACTGCTTGCCTTTTTTTCTTTTTTCATTCCCTGGAAAATGGATTTTCCACTGGTATCATTAAAAGAGTACAGTTAAATCTAGTGTTACTGGTGTAGTACTGCAAGATATTTTTGCCAGCTCCACCCATTGCAGGAATTCATTTACTTTTCCAGTTCTGTTGTTAATCATTATATTGACACAGAAAGCCCTCCCAAAAGCACTCTTTGGCAGATTGCATTAAATATGAATAGCAGATATTCATTACGATGTGTTGCCCCCAAGAGAACTCTAAACTATGTGCACTACTCATGAACAGGCAAATACACTAATTCTCCAGCTATTCAAATTATTTTCAAATAGTTTTGTGTGTCTCTAATAAAAACAGGAATGTCTCTGTTTCCCTTAATTACTTGGAAGGTCAAGGACTCCCACATCTCTTTTTTTTTTTACTTCACAAAATGGGGAATATTTCTGTTGGAGGTTGGAGTATGGCTAATACATGATGGATTTTCTTCCTTTGGCATAGTTACTGAGGGAAGTGCTGTCTGTAATGGACTAAAAGAAAAAACCTCAGCACTCCTTGGCACTTTGGAATTGTCTAAAATAATATTATAAGAGTTGTATTAGGGATATAATATATTAATCAGCATTGCTTGATTATGTTGTTGAGCTTTTTCATGCCTTCTAATTTTAGTGTGTCGGTCTGCCTCTTCTTTATTTTTTCCCCTGTTCTGTGTCCCTAGGAAGGTTTGCTGCATAGTCATTTACATGCATCTGCAATTAACAGATGGCTTTTAAGAGTACCGGTGTACCTATTCAGTGCATGTGTTGCACATCTTTGTTGAAAAGACAGAACATGTGTTTGCATTCAGAAAGAGAGGGAGAAACAGAAATATCAATATCACATTTCTTAGCTACAGCCAGTGTTACCTCATGCTGGCAAGTCTGAGGAGCAATGTCCAGATGATACCCTGCAGATGTCACTCATGACCTTGGAAACCAACATTTCTTTTCAGTTCTTCCATTTGTTTGCTTTGTGGTTTTTTTTTCCTTTTTGGACTATTTGTGCAGCTCAAAAGCATCCATGCTTCAGTTAATAAAACTATGTTACATTGTCATTGTAGTTAATCTGAAACTAGTAAAAACTTAAACTTTTTTCATGTTAAAGCTTCCTTTTTCAGTTGTGCCACTTTCTAAAGGAACAGGACTGCCTCTTGACTCAGCAAGGCTGGTGGCTCTTGCCATAGCTCTGCCCTGTCGAGATGAACCCTCGGCACTCTGTGGACGCAGTTCACTTTGGATTTTAGCAGGCACTGCACTGATCTGCAAGAAGTCAGTTCTGGGTGTGTATAGAGAGGAATGTGCTTCCTGGGAGGAAGCCGAATTTAGAAATGGTCTATTCTGGGCAGGGGTTGTGCATGGCGTAATTCTGGCACATGCTTCGTAATGGCTCTGTGCGTCCCTCGTGGACCTGCTGTAGTCTGAAGTAGCCTGGTGTTTGGAAGCCTTATAGGAGCTGCCAGAGAATTGCTTCTTCCCTTTTTATGGGCCCCGAAGCAAGGAAACTCCCCAACCAAATGCTTTCTTACCTAAGGGTGGAAATATGTTTCTGCAGAGTATTGCAAATGAGGTTTTCCTTTGTTCTGGCCCAACAAAAATATCAGTAGCTCCCAGTGTTGGGGACATCAGGGGTGAAGAGCAAAAGGCTGGTGCCAGTTCCTCACCTCCAGGTGCTACTGGATGACCTCTCTGTCATCCCTCAGCCCAATGGTGTCGATTATCCATTGCAAATGAAACACATGGTATACTATTCAAAAGGAGTATAATGCCAGACCTTGGGGTTGGCATAGTAGCAGCATCCAAAATTTTCTCAATGTCTGATGTGTTTCCAATCACCAGTTGAACCAGTAGGTGCAATCTCCTGGAATTATTAGTTGTGTGGTAGTTCACGGTATTAAAAGTGAACAGAAGCTTTCATGTTACCGGTTTTCCATCTGAAGGGCTGTGTGTAGGAGCTACAGTTTTAAGACAACTTAATCATGTTATTTTAATTATGTGGAGAGTTTCCATTCAGTCATGGTGTCATGGTGGTGTCACCTTGGGCATGGGGCGTTTGGAAATACTTCTTATTTTTTCTCTTTTTTTTCGCTAAAATGTGCTCTTTATTTTGCCTCAGACTTGAGGCCCTGCTAAGACTTTCCTCCTCCACTCTTCTTGTGTTGTTATTCTGTGGATACTGTGCTTTTAGAAATACACAGCATTTAATTGGGAAGCCCTATTTAAGATTTGGATAGGACAAATTTTCTTCAGGAGAGATCAGTTTATGGTTTTCCTCATCTAGAATATCTTCCCCTTTTGCCTGTTTAGGGAATATGGGGAACAAGCTGTGTTATGTGGACTTTTCAGCTGTATCAATGACAGCATATTTTCCATTTAAAATTTTATATACCCACCTTATCTGATGAGCCCTGAAAGGGCAGGGAATCCCTTTTCCCTTCCTTTGTCCTTGAGCATTCTGTTTCCTTTCTTACTGCCCAGAATAGGCATACCCAGTAATATTCATAAATGATTTACAAAAGTAATTCCTATGTAATAGCTTGGGAATGTCAAGTTTTATGATGCTGCCAGATGTGCTATCAAACAAAATTATCTGGTTCAAAAAACTTGTGATAAATCTAGTTGGAGAAAATTCCCCAGGGCAAACTCACCCTCTGCAAAAGTAACTATATCATAAAATTGTGAGATTCTCTTTTACCACATGTTTGAAATCAGACCTAAAGCAACAGTTTTATTCACATGCAAACTTGGGTTTGGAATAAACTAACAAACAGGAAGGACTGTCTTTAAGCAACAGAAAACTCCTTTCCTTTCAAAACATCATGTGTGCTCAGAGGAAATATCACAGTAAATGTCAGAAATATTCTGAAAACAAGAGCCTGCATCCCTGAGATGTTTTGTTCAGATGATGCATTTTTAGAAAGTAGTCATACCCTAAATATAGTGGGTCTCATCTGGGTTAAGCTGCTGAGCTCCCAACTGCTGTATCTGAGAACCCTGAAGTTGTGTACTGAGCATCATGCCCAACATAGAATTATAGAATGGTTAGGGTTGGAAAGGACCTTAAGATCATCTAGTTCCAACCTCCTGCCATGGGCAGGAACGCATCACACTAAACCATGTCACTCAAGGCTCTGTCCAGCCTGGCCTTAAACACCGCCAGGGATGGAACATTCACAACTTCCTTGGGCAGCCTGACCACCCTCACAGTAAAGAACTTCTTCCTTGTATCTAACCTGAACCTCCCCTGTTTAAGCTTGAACCCATTACCCCTTCTCCTATCACTACAGGTCCTGGTGATGAGTCCATCTCTGGCATCCTTATAGGTCTCCTTCAGATACTGGAAGGCTGCTATGAGATCTCCATGCAGCCTTCTCCAGCTGAGAAAATTGGGGCCGTTCAGCCTGTTTTTGTATGGGAGGTGCTCAAGCCCCCTTATCCTTGTGGCCATGTGTGTGTGCTCATTCCTTCCAAGTCTCTGTAGGGGGAAGTGCATGGGCAGCAGTGTATGTTTTCACTGGAAGTTCAGGTTTTGAAGGAGAGGAAGGGATGGAGATGCACTGGAAGTCTCTATGGCCATGCTTCTGCTGGAGAAGGCTGGATCAGGACAATATGCTTTCGGCTTAGACCTGCAGGTTTGTGGCAGTCCTTGTTTCTCAGGAAAAGCCCTCAAGAAAGTCCAGCTCCCTGCACAAATGAGCTTCACCAGTATAAGCAGTGAAGTTATGCCAGAGGAGCAAAGATTTTGAGTGTGACTTTCATCCCATAGTTCAAGGTGTTTGGGAGAGGGGCTGAAAGTCCTGGCTTTGGTGGGAATTTTGTGGGGAGAAATGCTGAGTTAAGGTGCTATAAGAGCATTTTTTGGGAGCCCAGAGCAGGGTGCAAGAGGTGTGTCTGGTGGGCCTGTAGTGTGCCATTTCTCATGGCAGTGTGCTTCTGGAGTAGTCGTGAGATTTTCATGGGCTCGGTGTGCTACCTGTTACACAACATGCTTACAGCTTAAATTTAGATGGATGGCAGCTGGTGTATGCAAATAATAGGCGTCAACCCTCAGGTGGAGCTTGGTCTTGCTATTTTTTGGTGCTCAAGGTGAGTCAAATTTGATTTAACCTCACCATTAGCTTCCTGAGCATGGTATCTTTAAATCTGAGACTTGCAGTAGGGCTCATACTCACTTTTTAAAAGAAATCTGAACTGCAAGAAAAAAAAAAAAAGAGGAGGGTGAGGGAGATAAATGTTATGGAAAAAAAATGAAGAAGTACTTTCCTCATCCTTTTACCTTCCTAGAGATGGAATCACGGGCACACAGCTCTTGCAAGGGCTGTGGAGGCTGCCTCTCTGCCTGCGGTCACAACTGGAGATCATCCACATCTGTATGAGTGCAAAAACTATCTAGTTACTTCTTAGAATTTCAAGCCTTGATATTTCAGCTGGATTAGTAAGGGCATGTGAGAGTGATCAGTGTTCATTCTGTAAATTTAAGGCATGCACTTTTCAAAACCGGGCTTTTACTAAAGATGTGTTTTCATATTTGCAGTTATGTGAAAATATGTCTGAGATATCATAGGGGGAAAATACATACTTAATGCAATTTTCACTGCTTACGTCTCAAAGTTAAATGTTTTCAGGTATGTTTCAAGGATTTATACCTAACTAGAATCTTTTACAACCTGTGATGGTTTTTTCCACTCAATTTTTAAATACCTAAAAATTAGTTATTATGAAAAAAATGCCAAAAATCCATTAAATATAGCTGTGATAGCATTACTCTTCCCTCTCTGTATTTAAAAACAAAATGAAAGACATTATTTAACAGTATTGAATACTCCAGAGGAGAAAGGTGGTATCCTGCTGCTGTTACCAGAGGCTTGCAAAAACCTCTGGGCTCTAACAACCTCTGCAATCGTATTTGAGGGAGAAAAAACTTGGCTCCCTTGTAAGATTAAAAGCGTCCAAGCCAAAAGCTGGAGCATTGCCCTGTTACAGTAAGGTCACCGTCAGTGGAAAATGCAGCGCAATTTCCTGTGAATTGTGATTTTTATTTGGGTACTATGCCAGTAGTAATGTTACACTGCTATGGAGCACAGCATCTGACAAGGGCAAGTACCTAGGGGCTACAGCAGAGCCAATGGAAATCCCCATTATTTCTATCCTTATTCCCTTCTTACCCTCATTCCTTCCAGCCTTTGAGTGATACTTGTTTGAGGGTAATGATCCTGTGGAGAGATGCACAGACGTTAAGTCTAGAGCCCTGAAACGAGGCCATGCTGTAAATCTGCAGTCTTTGGAAGAATTCACCTGCATACCAGCATTACCTAATAGCTATTGCTGAAGGCATGTGATGGGAAATAGAACTGTATCATGTAAACAAATCTGTTTTATTATGTGCTGCCTTTTCATAACAATTCCAGGATCAAGAGTTTTGTTACTTGAGAAATTAAATCCTGTGAGAATCATTGAAAGTGTAGAAATAGTGATGTCATTATGAAATTAACTAGCTATAAACCCACAGGGTGACATATCAATTCATAAAGGGAATAGCAAAACATAATGCAGGGCACATCTGCTGCTCTGATTCCTGCAGAACCATGAGCCTATTGGTATCTGCAGACCACTTGAAACTGAACATCTGTTAGAAGCACTCAAAAAAGCAGCAGGAGAAGCCATACACCTTGCAAAACACTTTGCTGTTGGTAACATCATCATTTCCATAGTTTATTCTTACAGAAATTGTTCTAAGTCCCCTTCTAGTCCTAGATCTTCCTGGCATTGTTCCTTAAACAGCAACAGCATGAGTAATTGTAAAAATAGCATGGACTTTTCTAAGGGCTTTCCTAACATTTTTATTGCTTTTTATTTATTATACTGCTGCGACATACAAACTGCTGTAGAGTTTCCAAACAAAGAGGGAGATATGATCTCTTTTCCAAGTAGCTTGGAATCAAGAGGAGGAAGGCGTATAACGGGTAAGAGAAAAGGACCTGGGCCAAGCGATGGAGGCAAAGAAGGGCTTGCATCCTTGAAATGCAAAGTTTGGGGCTTCTTAAAAAAAAACAAAAAGCTGAATGTTTAGAAACAAGGCAGCCTGTGAAGACGGACCTGGTTCACGTGAAGACCAGCAGTAAAACCTCAGTCACAGTCAGTGATCAATTAAGTATCTGAATTGAACTGTGTCATCTTAACTCTGAGCTGAACTGGTCAGATTGACCGTGTTTCCCCTGGCTGCCTGGTCCAGCAGAGTCTAACTAATTGGCAATTTCTTCTGTTTAACAAAACCAGAAATATAGTTAAGTCAGGGAGAGAAAGATTTCACTACTGATTAGCAGTGGTTGGTTTTGCAAAGTGACCTGACAGGCATTTGGAATGCATCAGTTGCCTCATGGTGCGGGCCAAACATCTTGGAGCATGGTTTGCTCTCCTTGGCTTTTATTACTTGCAGAAGATGCAAACTCTGCCAGGATGTTATTGGAAGGGATGTTTGCCATTTTAATATGTACTTACTCGCACAAACTTGATGAAAACATATTGCATTACCTTTGCTTTTTAAGAACAGATAAGTGTATTTATGTGCAGTAAAAAATACAAATCATTGCTGTAAATTGTTTGGGAAGGTGAATTAAAACATACAGCACAAGTCCCACAAAATGCTCATTTTTATTCAGTTCACCTACTATCAGAGTGTTATATTAGAATTACTTCCCATTTCACTTTTTTCAACAAGCAAAGAATTTTTACTTGCTTGCCCAAGCTGAAGCTGGAGGATTCCATAACCAAGGTAAAGCCTAACTGAGGCAGCCCATCACTAGTGCAAGTATATGGAAAATCATTAATGCTGGTAGTTTAAATGGGGTTTCTGCCAAACCTGTGTCACCATTGTGAAGCACTCTGCATGTGTGCCAGCGGGTTTCTAACAGTGCTGAGAATATTACACCCTGGACAACCTAGAATTTAAAACTATAATGAAGCATGCAGAAGAAGAGCATTAGCACTAAACCTCAGGGTGAGATACGTGCGTTTTTTCTTCCTAGATGTTGCATGATAATCCTTTTTATTATCAGTTTTCGGCCCATGAAACTTCTTTGGCTGCCCAGAAGACTCCGCAGTTAGTCCCAGTAAGAAAGCAGTGAGAAGATAAGAGATGTGTGCCCTTTAAACTTTGCCTTTTCAGGAGTAAAAAAAGAAGGTCTAGACAAAATTGTTAAAGCAGCTCTCCTGAAGTCCTGCTGCTGCCAGGGCTCTCTGGAGCTGATGCCTCTCCTTTCTCATTGGATGCAGTAAGCACATTTTGGGGCTTAGCAGGTTTCTTCCTTAAAGAAAGAATGTAATTTGAGGGTAAGATATGTTGTTTGAGGCTGACAAAGAGCTATTCAGTAACGTACAGTTGCAAAAGGAATCCAGCGCTGAATGTCCCTTTCCTTACCTGTAGCTTCAACTCTCAGTCCACCCAGGAGCTCTCCCTATAATTTTTTCCTTTACTTTCTTGTCTTTGCAAGTTGTCTGGCTGTGTCTGGTTTTCTTTAATTGATTTCTGTGCTTTTATACCACATGTATAATTACAGAAAATGTTTTTGCTCCCTCTTTTCTGACTGAGGGAATTGCTTTGTATTTATCCTCAAAGTGGATGGGTGGCATCTTCAGTGAGATGTTGTCCTTGGGGCAAGAGGAACATAAAAGTGCTTTTTAAGGTTAGGCTGGGTCTTGGCAGTCAGGACAAAGGGAAAGTGCAGCCTGGAAGGGAGCTTATGCCTGGACAGTGACAAAGGAGGCAGCTGGCTCCTCGGATTTTGTGTGAAACAACTCCTCACAATGAGGGAGCCAGTGGACAGATTCAAATTCTAAGTTTCTCAGAGGTGACACCAGTGGAGAGGGGGGCTCTTTGCCTATGTCTGATGAGCAGGAGTCATCCTGCAAGAGTAATGGAGAAGGCGTTAGAGCCTTGCCACTGAGTCACATCGCCCTTGTCGAGTCTCAAGTCAGAAGGTTGATGGTAAGTGTGTGTGACAATTTGAGAAAAATGTTGATGATTGTCAGTTATCTATCGGTCCGGAAAGTTGGGAACCATTGACCTAACGTATGTCTCTAAGGTCAGGGAGACTGATTTCCAAGGGTTTGTGCCCAGGATCAGACATTGGCCTGCTAGGAGGAGCATGAAGAAAGGTTGCTGTCACAACGAAGTATCATTTTTTCTTAGGATGGACTACTTTTTCCTTATCTCTTTCCCTGGAATGCTTATCTTGTCTGTCCTGATTTCAGAATACCTTGCACTGTACAAGGCACAATTATACTTTGGATCAAAACTGTGTGCTAGGTTATGTATTATAGTGAGAAAGTGGGTCCAACAAGTTTCACATCCAACAAGGGACGAATTTCTTTGTGACCCTGTTAACTTTAAACAAACTTGCCTTTGAATTGTTGGGAAACACATGATCATCTCTGTAGCCATGTTTGGTTATGCAGAAAGTAAATGAAATGCCGCTTCTGTGCTGGGTGGCTCTGTACACTGACGACAGAACAGCCAGAACTGGGTCTGTCCATCTCAGTGTTCACCATAGGGCTCTGCAGAATGGCCTTAGACTGGCCACCTGTGCTGATGTTTTCGTATTCAAGAGGTGTGTTTGCTTTCTAAAACATTAGACTCAGCCAGCCCATGCAGTTTCTTTCCTAATAAGAGGTTATTTTCTGTACATACGAGTGTTTGTGATGGAGCAGAAGGTCTGAGTGAGTTGCAGGATAAGAGGTGAAGGAGTGCAGCCAGGGCTGCTAGAAGGATTGTTGGTATTTCCCAGGGACAGAGGGAATGGGCTTCACTTGTGGCTTACATTTGTTACAGGTTCTCTCTAAGATCAGGAAATGACTACAGTCAGTGCTTTGTAATTAACTGTGAGTGGAAAATCTCCGGAGATGGCTAAAACAGATTTGTCCACTTAGAGAAGAAAAGCCATGACTTAACAGGTGTATGGTGCCTGTACTCTGCTACTTAGGAGTTCTTCAGACTCGGCTGCAAACAAAATATTATCTGACTGTAATAACATTGTGAACCCAAGGACCTTAACTGGTTTCATTATCAAGTGAGCGCCTGAGGGGAAATACACAGATGGAAAGGCATTCCTTTCCCTTGGTATAATGCTCCCATGACAGAGAATTTATGGCCAGGACGCAGTTGGCCCTTGCATGGGCGCCTGCTGGAGGAAATGCATGAAGCCAGTCTGGTCTTTTTGGTTTTTTCTTGCAATGTGTTTAAGGGGTGAGTTTTCATTGCCATCCCCAGGCTTGGGGACAGCATAGCTGTAGGCTGCAAGCTAGAAGGTGGGGTTTGTGTTGGCCCCTTTTCTGCGCTGTGGTCCTTGTTCTCTCCCTGGGCAATGAGGAGGGAACAGCATTGCTTGGGAAGCACCCACTGTCCTGATGGGTGGACTCAGGCTATTGTCTCAGTCAGTGTGAAGCTCAGCTGGCATAATCTTCTTAGAAATCAATTTTTCCCAAGATGTTCTGTGGGGATGATCAGAAGTAGTCTCTTAAAACTGTTTTGTTTTGGTTTTGTTGTGGGCTTTTCCCCATTCTGGTGAAGAGGCAGATCTTGGAAAGATCTCTTTCCCAGCCTGTTTGCTATACTGATGGGAATAGTGTCTACAAGGCAGAGCCCTATAGCTCAGTCAGTCTGAAAGAATACACGTGGGAGCCGGAGGAGAAACCAGCTCATCATTTGGTGAGCTGAGGTGGCTGTCCTCTTTTCTGATTCATTAGATATCCTGTTGTTTCTCAATTACAGTTGTCAGGAGAAAAGTATGAAAGCCAAGGGGGTGTTCTCGGATGTGTGACCAGAAAAGCTGATGTTCTCTGGTTGAGAGTCTGGTCAATCCATTGTTGATGGCTGTTATTCTGGAGGACCTGGAATATGACCATGCAGAGCCCACTGGGTAGTTGTCTTAAATGCTGTCATCTTTTCCACAACTGAATAAATCCAAAAAGTTGGAAATTGCATGCAGGATCCATGTTATGTTTTCGTGTGTGTGTGTGTGCGCGTTTTTAGACTTAGTCAAGAACCCCGAAGGTATTGAATCGAAAACTAAATAAGTAATGAAGTTGCGTTCAATTATAAATGTTAATGTTTTTGTGAAAAATGGGAGGAGGAGTTCTTTTCTTATTCAAAAATGGCTTGTTCCTTCTTATTTACATACCAGTTTGCCCTCCTTTTGAGCATTATATATGGTTTCATGGTGAAGAGTTCACAAATCTGAAAATGTTGCCTGCTTGTCAGGGACACTGATCGTAGCGCAAAGGTCCTTTGAAAATTTCATACAGATCAAATAGCTCTGTTAAAACAAGGTCAGAAAAAAAGGTCGCTCGCTGGCAAAACAACCTGTTTTTTTCTTAGTCTGGGACATAGAAACAGCTGAAGTTTCTTCTTCACTGAAGTTACTGATTAAAAACAATCAGCCACCCCCTTTCCCCAGCCTTCCCCCTTCTTCTAACAGACATCTGGCATGGAAAATTTAAGCTAAGTGTTTTTACCAAGGCTATAAGGAACCAGAGTCTGCTACGATGGCTGCTGTCATAAGAATAAGGAGCTTCAGCAGCCCTGCCTACAGCAACTTCTTAGTTTGAAGATGTTTTGCACAGGTGTAAAATTGCGGTGCCAAAGCGCGTCTTGATATTGGCTTTCTGTATGTTGTATCCTGTAATTAACTGCACCCACCTGTATGTTGGCATTTCTCTGACTCTTGCTATCCTTTAAACTGTGGGTATCAGAGGATCTAATCCATCTAAGCCCTGGACACCCTGAACTGCAAATGAAGTCAGAGAGCTGCAGGCGCACAGCTCCTGGCAGGATTATGCACCCAGTGAGCTATTGCTCTCATTATGTTGCACTGCGATATATCATCAGTGTGAAACATCATCCTAATGATGCATTAGTGTAATACATCATCAGGGGAGTCCCACCAGTAATGTATTACTCCAAGTATGGCGCTACTCAGTAAGAAAATCATCTTGCAGACCTTGTGTTGTTTCAGAACAGCATCAGCGAAGGCAAAATATGTTGCTAAAGATTGATGCAGCTTCCCAATTTCATAACTATGTTAATGGTGGAGGTACCTTCTGACTTTGCGATTGTAATTTCAAAGAGGTCTATTTGGTCAGTCTTTGGCTGCATTTCTGTTTGGAAGGATCAGGAATTGATTCTTTAGATTGATGGCTGGTGAGGGCTTGAATAGGAAGCTGTAAATCTCTGGCCTGCATGCCTGTTATATCATTTTTGGGGATGGTGAAAGGCTCTATGAAAACCTGGTGCCAGAATGTGCAATTTTAAGGATTTTTCTGGTGGTGTCCTGATATAGCTTCCTGTTTCAATCACACACACGAAGATAAGTATGTTTAAGAAGCACTGCCTCACAAAAATTAAGCCCCTCTGTTTCCTCTACCAATCCATTGATTTTCTTTGGTCTGCAAGATCCTACAGCAAAACAATCCTCCCTTGGGAGTTGTCTTGAAGGCAACAGGGACAGAGCAATTGGATGACTTTGCTTACACTTTTGAATCACAGTGCTGATACTGTGATGTGCTTGCCATGGGATTGCATCAGTTCCAGGGACTGCCAGATGGAGAAATGTAGTTGTCAGTGGTCCATGTAATAGAATAGGAGGACTGCATTACTCCATAGGACACATCCATAGTAGGATTGGAGGAAATACTAGCTACAAAAAAAGGCATTTCTGAAATGTGGTTTTATTCATGGCCAGTGTTTTCTAGAGTGATTTTGGGCTTTACAGGTGCAAGACAAGAAAACCTAAAAGGAGTCTGAACTTCAGGGTGCTTTTGAACCTGCACTGTGTATTTTCAGAGTTAAAATGCTGCACACAGGTTGTTTTTAAAAGAATCTTCCCAGTCACAGAAAAATCTCTGCAAAACCACGGGACGGTTTGTGAACAGGAAGAGCAAAATTTGATCTCCCTTTGCTTTGCTGCTGCTTCTCTTGTATTCCCTGGGCTAAGCAGTATGATTGTGGCCCTCTCAGGATTTGGCAGTCACACTTTTTTTTATTTTTTTTTTTGCTGTAAGCTCTTTACCAACTGCTCCTGCCTGCATACCTGTCTCAGGAACATAAAGTAGTTTGACAACAGGACTGTATTTACAGAAGCACCTACTGAGCCCTCTGTTACTGCAGCAAAATGGATTTTTTCTTTTACTGCTATAGCTTGTTGTATTCATTTCCAGTGTTTTTACTGTCCCTATCCAAAGCATGCACATATTAATACACCGTGAAGAGCACTTTGCTGGTGTTATACTTCTTTTACTGCTTAAGTACTTTATGGGCTTATTTAGATAGTAAAAGCAGTACCACAAGCCAAAAAACTTCAGTTGTAACTTTCTTGAAGCCTTATTTGGGCAAAAAATGAATGGCCTTTAAAGACAGTATCTAATTTATTTCTTGAAGCGGTGCTGGGTTAAGATCATCATCACAAATCACAGTCTTCAACATTAGGGTCTCCCTTACTGCTGTAAGGAATACAAATCTGCTCTTCTAAAGTTTCTCCTTGAGACTAGCTTAGGCTCCCACAGGTCCCAGCTCTCTCTCGAGGAGGATGGTGAGGCTGCTGACACAGCACAGCTCCTTTGTGCTAATACAGAAGCAGCTGAAGGAGCAAGCCTTCGCCTGCACATCACGCAGAAGAGTGAAGCCTGGTGACTCTCTTCCCAGTGACAGCACCGTCTAAGATTGACACAAATGAAGATCAGTCTGCACTACATAAACAAAATCCAGCAGAACAAAAAGCTATCCATAGAAAAACCAGGAGTTTAAAGGCAGAGAGCATTTCATGAGTTGATCTTTATAGTTCTTAAAGTTTTAAGCTTAAAATTGCCAATTCATTTCCCTGCTGTTGTTTGACCCTAGTTTGAAATTGGGTTCTTTCCCAGCCTGCCTAAACTCGGTAAATATTTTTCATCACCAAAAACTAAACTGATTATAACCTTTTCTGATTTTGCAACTGCTGCTTAGGGCTTGGTTTTGTTGTGGTATTTTTACCTTATGACTGCTCAGCTCATGCCTTGGAGTCTTCTTGTTAGAGAAACACTGCCCTAGTCTGTGTATACAAAGCGTGTAATGAATCAAGCATTGCTGTAAATATTGTTTGCAAAGTGAAGTGTTTCTGGCAAATTCCCTCAGCTTATTGCATAGTCATATATGGCTGGTTATTGTGTTAATAGATTATTAAGCTCTGCATATGCACTTTAACCTTCTCTGAACTTTGTTCTTGTCTTTTAGAAGGGATTAACTAAATCCAGATTAGAAGTGGGCTGTCAATCAACATACATATAGGGGTTTTGGCCTTGCTGGTATGTCCTGTTGCATAGTATCATGCTTTGTTCTTCCATCAGGTTGCACCGTGACTCAGGCACAAATATGACATGTCAGAAATGTAACATGATGTGACACAGCCAGCAAAAATATCAGTGAGAGTTGTGTGGATAGCTTCAAATCATTCAATTCATGGATTATTCGCTGTCTATTCATGTGTTGATAAAGGGTCCAGTAGGTTTCAACTTGGTGGCTGTTAAATGAAAGGGAAAAACAAACACACACACACACACACACACACACACACACACACACACACACACAAAATCCAAACCAACACCAAAGTAAAGAAACAATAGGTAAGACCCTCACCCTTCAGCTGGGTTCCCCCACATTCAGTGCCCAGGCTGTGCACTGCGATTCCAGCTGGTGGCATTTGGAACCTGTAAGTTAATTAGAAGGAGAAATTTCTGCAGCCAGCTATGTAGATATTTTGGGGGAAAAGCATTGCCCCGGGGGAGGAATGATATTTGAGCGGATTTATAGTGCTCTGAGAGTGCATATGAATGAGACGATGGCTGTCAACATGGCTTGCTGCTGTGGGGAACTGTCAGCTTTGCTTGGGTGGAGGGAGGAGAACAGTGGAAATGAAGGGAAAATAATGATAAAAACTACATTGGTTTTAAAATGAGATTTAAAAATTCTTAAAGTATGTAAAAGCAGACTCTCTTTATCTCTGGAGGGGAAGGGAAGAAATATCCTAGATAGGAAGAAGCGCATATTAAAATCTACTAAATACTGGGGGGAGTAAGGAGAGGATGGTGTCATCATGCATAGAGGCCTCTCTGAATGACAAAGTCCCATCTCCCTCTTGCATTTTGGTTAAAATCACCCTGTCAGTTCAATCAAACCCTGATTTATTGTGCTTTGGCAAAGCATGTTTCCTAATTTTGGTGCACGTGGAAATGTCATTGTGACACAGGGTAGTGAGAGGGAGGGATTCGCTGAGGACCATGGCCAAGCCAAGGGATGTGCTTGTTCCACCCTGCCCCATGTTTTAATAAGTTGCATCCCCTCAGCTGAAGTGTCATCCCTTGCTGTGAGGGTGCTGTACATGATTGCATGGGGCAGTCCATAGCTTTGTCTAACGCCCGTGCAGGGCTGCAGCACGGTCACACACCTCACTGTGTGGGCTGTAGCACACTGCTGGCCAAGAGGGTCGATGGATGGGTACAGCAGGTTCATTACTTACCTTTCTTTGGCAGAAGGATTGCATTTTCTGCATAAACACTGAGACATGTTAAGTGGGTTGGCCAGCAGTTTTAGGAGTTGCTTTTGAATCCACTCCTTTCACTTTTGCCTTTCTTTCACAGCTTGAGTAAATCTCTAGAGGTTACTAATTACAGCATGTTTTCTGTAGCACTGGAGTGGTGGGCAGCATGTTTTTAACCTTGCCTTGCACAGAGGGTTGGTGTCACTTGATGCGCATGTTGAGGAACACTTGTGTGTTGCTGAACTCTGTCGTTTGGAGGCCCCTCTGTTTTTAAATATTTGTCAGTGCAGCCTGCTGTCATTTACAGTGAGCCTTTACTGAGATCATTAAACGGAAAGTTTAAGATTAATTCCCTTTCAGGGCAAGAGGAGAAGGATAAATAACCAGTCCTGTTCAGTGTTCATTCTTAATGACTCCAGCACAGTGTGAAAGAATAAACAGTTTTGACAAAAGATGTAATTGATTATTTGGGTTTGACTGATCACTCAAAAATGTAGGGTATCCTCATTCACAAGGTGCTCTGTAAGGTAATGAATGTGATGCTGTTAGAAACAGGGTCTCGTGCTAAGCAAGGGTGTGGTTTCATGCTGTGGCTCTGCCTGTGGCCAGGCTGGCGGCTACTGGGAGCGCTGGTGCTGCTCCATCCCCATGCACCTCAGTGGCTGTTGCCTCCCTTCCTTTGATGCCCCTCTCATCCATGGGGAGCCAGCTCAGAGAACCAAAGTAGTGGAAGGCTAGGCTGCCAGATATAAGGAAGATTTAAAGAGAACATTTTCTGCCAGCTTATATCCCTAAATTGCCACACTGATGACCCAAGTCAGATGAACACCAAGGCTGACATGAAGGGATGGGGTCTTGCAGCTGTGAGGATGGGATCTTGAAGCTGTGAGCTCAGGGAAGAGGAAGGTGAGACATGTTTAGTGTCAAAGGGCCAGTAGATCTGCAAGCTGAATTCCAGACTATGATGGTGGGACATGCTAACAGAGAAATTAATGTTGGTGTGGTTATCCATAGGCTTTCTGTATTCCTCAGCTTCCACCTCTAGTTTTTTGGGGAATAAAGATGAGAGATTTAAAAGAATGTCTATTGTTTGCATCCTCAGATGCTCTGTGGGCATATTAATTCTGTTCACATCATGTCTAGATATAACATTGTCTTTTTCTGTCCCCTTTTCTTGTGTAAGTTTTTTCTAAATGTATCTCTTCCATTCCTTAATATGCTAGTCTTCATGCTGATTTTCTGTGCCTCCATGATTTCGCTACCAGAAGCACAGGTGATATGCAGACCAGTATGTTAGAGATGAAGTAACTTGTTTTCCCTATCTGTGAAAGAATGCAAAGGGGATATGCAGCAATGAAAATGAGAAAATACAGGAGGAGTGCATGAAAGGCCACTGAACAAAAAGGCTTGAGAATGCCAGTATTTGCTGTTAAATTCATGCCGTAAGAAGGCATTCTAGCTGCATAAAACAAACAGAAGACTCGTATAATGCTCATGTCTTTAGGAATGCAGGACTGTTTGAAAGCTGAAATCAGAGTCTGCCTGTTCATGTTATGGTTTTGTAATGACAGTTATGATTCTTGGGCTTAACTCATCCTTTTGTTACCCATCTTTCTAAACCAGATATGGAGCACCTGCAAGGGTGCAAAGAAAGATTGAACTGTTAGTGGTACCAATTAAATGTTTAGATGATAGGCTGGAAAGGAAATCTATCCTTTTGGATACCCTTTGGAGCTATCTACTTATTGAGGGACTAAATAATACCTTGTAGAATTTTTGCTATGTATTTTGTTTCACAAAATATTGTGAATTGAATGGAGAAGGGCTATTACCATGGAGGTTGAGGGTTGTAGGTGATCAGTGAAGGGTTTGAAGTAACATAGTGAAAGGTGGCCAAGATTAAGATCCTTGTGGCTGAATCAGGTGTGAAGAGCCTGCTGGGTGACCTGGCTGTATGGCTGTGGCTAAGTGATAGCTTCTCTGAATCTCTGGACCCTTCCTGCCTTTTGAGTGCTGAAGTCTCTAGAAGGCAAAATAAATTACAGGGTTTTCATCAAAAGAGTTGCTCAACAGTACAAATAAATTCTCTGGAGAAGAGAGTTGAGGGTAGAAACTGCTGTGAGCTTCCTCACCAGTCAGTACAAGCACGTACATAGTTTTTGTCTTCATTATAGGTAGGGATATTCTGTGACTGAAGAGTTATGTTGATGCCTTAGGCAGAGAATTGTCAAATAGCTAGGAAATAAAGCTTTCCTGCTTGTTAGAGGGATACCATCCGTGCTCTGCTGTTTGTAGCATCAGCACTTACGCCTGATTAGCTACATCATATTTTAGTGCATATTTCTTTGTACTTCCCAATGCCTCTTCCACCTCACTCCTGTTCTTCAGCATTCTGGGCCATGGAGAGTGTTTGGATAAAAGGATGGATGTTAGAGGAGAATGGGTAAGAAATACAAATTATCTATTTGTGTTTCCTTCAGTGGTGAGTTTACCCACTTACGCTGCGCATGTCTGGGATTCTTTCTCCAGATGATTCAAGGTGTTTCAATTTCTCCTCCTCAACAAAGTGAGACCTAGACTCAGGTCTCAGTGTTTTTTTTTTGTTTGCTTTGCCAGTTGTATTTGTTTTCTTTTTTTGGTTGTTTGGTTATTTGGTTGGTTTTAGTTTTCAGAATATAACAGAGTATCCAGGTCAGAGATCATTGTGA
This sequence comes from Pezoporus flaviventris, assembly GCF_033815535.1. NCBI lineage: Eukaryota > Metazoa > Chordata > Aves > Psittaciformes > Psittacidae > Pezoporus > Pezoporus flaviventris. Next base: position 21,318,195 of record NW_026892585.1, read on the forward strand.
TGCTCTTTTCCGAGTCATTTCCAGTTGGTCATCCTCCTTTTGAAAAGTGAATATCAGAAGTATTTGTGTGCAATAAATGCTTCACTAGCGTTATTTACAATTACAAGCATCAACTTTCTACTCCAGTTTCCATACATGAAAGATGGTTTCCCTGTGACTGGGTTGTGTGGTAATTGTACATCAGCCGCAGTGATTGTGATTTTTTTCATTTGTACATGTGTGAAGTTGAAATGAGATGATACTGAGGGGGTGGTTGTTTGAGATGGAGCCTATTTAATCAATTATTGTGATTTACTCTCTGGACCTGATCTGGTGTTAACCTAGTACTGATCTTTCAGAAACCTTTGTCAGTGATGTTGATAGCATTGCTCACTTTATCCCCCAGTAACAGAATTTGAGAACACTGGATTGATACCAAATCCACATAAAATTGTCTTAGAGATGTCTGTAGTTGCTGAGAGCTTTCCATCTACAATTACTTTTTGGGATAGATCAACCAGCTTTTAATCTATTTTCTTCTCTGATAATGTCCACTGATAATTTTTAATTGGAATGTCATGCCTGACATTTGAATTAGTCTATATTATTTCCCCAGTAGTGTTGCCAACCATACTTGTAATGATACCGAGCTTATGTGATAAGACTTCTTTTCCATAACACTCTTGATTTTCTTTAGTTATGCTACCATTCCTTATTTCTTCACTGATTGCATTTGTAACAGCTTTTATATTATGTTGCCTGAAATCAATATCAGTTTAGCTGACCTATAAATACCTACATCATCCTGCTTGCCCTCTTAAAATATTGGCATAAACTCAGCTTTTTCAGCTGGCTGCAACTTCCCCCTTAACGGGGGAAACAGGATGGGGTTATGGACAAACTCCTTTCACGTCCTGCTGCAGCCTCCTTGCAGCACCGTTCCTGCAGAGGCAGTTTTAGCACACGTCCTGGTTCATGCACACCTTGCAGGCTGGCTATGAGAAGTATGTAAATTCGCAGTACAGCTATGGAAATTGAAATGATCATGCACAAAAATTATTTTACTCTGTCTCTAGTAGCAGTGTATCTGTGAAGTGCTGGTACCAATATACTTGTTGATAATGATCCATACCTTCATCAGTAGTGTGATGCTCTCAATCTTATGAACCCGATGGTGTCTCAAAAAAATACGTGCGATGCGATAAATGAAATAGGATTGGAGACAGTACAGAAAACAACACGTAAAAGTCACATAGCGTTGCCCACTGGTTTCTCAGTCGCTGGGGAGCTATTAGCTCCAAGGAGCAGATAGCAAAGTAATATGTATAAGGTGATACAGTAGTGAGCGCACTTGCACATGAATAAATGTAGAGTGATTTCTGTGATGGAAGACAAAAGATCTGGGAATAGAGACAAGAAAATCTGTGGGCTTTGATGCCAGTATGTTTCTGTATTTGGCTTGAAGAAAACTAATGCAGAATTTGACACATTCTTTCAAGTTGATTGGAAATTTGTCCTTCTCCTTATTTTTTGAGAGCAGTTCTGACCTAGCCCGTAATTGTCAAAGTGAAAAAAGGAAATTGTGTCGTCTCTGCTATTGTGGCTTAAAGCACTTTTTCAATTAAATTATCATTAGGGTTACATCATGAAAGGTATCAACATAATCCGTTTAAGTACATCTTATAAGGCTCTTTACTACCAAGAAAAATCTCCTGTCTTTCAGGTACCAACATTACAGGAATTAATCAATCATGAACTCCAGGTGAAAATTCAGCCTTGATGTAACTCAGCAGTAGGCATTCATCTATATCATGCCTTGGCATGTATCTTTGTCTGTGCTAGGATTTTATATTTGGTATTATCAGAGGACCTGTGTGCAGGTCTTGTATCAGATTATTACAGCTAGCGCAATAAGTGCTCTATACACCAGCATTGCCCCTGCTATTTTGGTTTCTACTTGATGTCACATTATTAATTTACATGGCGGGTATTTTTGCCTGGAGAAAACAATTGAGAAAAGAGGTGTGTTTGAAAAGCCAGGAGTCAAAGCAGTGATAAAAAGTATTTCTGAGCCCCATGAATAATCAGGAGTTAATTCACTGTGTCATAGATGAGGAGTATTTATTGCCTGTTACTGAAAACTTATCTCTGAGATAATACGAATTTTCTTGAGGCCTTTGTAGGACAATCAATCCTGGTGTGTTTTGTCTGGTAGCTTCAAACACATGTTTTTATTTTCAGAAGATTTTGGGGTGGTGAGGGCTGCAATTGTCTCCGTGTTACAGCTGGGGAACTGAGGCATGGAGAGGAATATATATAAAATACATTGTCATTCACATTATGTTTGGAAGGCATTCCTGCTTGTGCTAGGTTTCTCACTGGGAGAGGTGGGAGTTTCATGAGGGTCTGCCAGTGATGCTGAGATTTATAGTCTTGCGAGGGAATAGACTGTATTTTTTTCCTTTATTTATTTTTCCTTTTTGCTTTTTTTTTTATGTTCTTGCTTCACCTTTCATCAATAAGGTAGCACCACAGCATGGAGAGGAAGCATTGCCAAGCACTGTCCAGTGACACAGGACAGTTCTCCAGCAGCTGACCCAGAATTTCCCAGTGGGGTCAGTGTGGGATTGGTTGCTGTTCTCATTCTATGCTCTTCCAGACAGCATAAACATGTCTAAGTTACAGGGATTTGAATATTTGAATAGGAAGCGGTTTCAGAGTATTGCTATTTATGTATTTGTTTCTGCTGTGTAAGGTTATTTATCGGAAGTGAAGGGATTTTTTTTTGATAGACCTTATCTTCATGTACAGCATAAGTACAGTACATTTTGGTTTTTCCTGTATTGTTTTTTCAGAGAGACAAACTGCAAATGAAAGCCAAAACAAATCAAAATCAAAACCTCTATTATTTCCTGATGCAAAATAATGTTTCCAGCTTTAGAGAACAAATGTTTAATCAGTGTGTATTGTGCAATTATAGAAGAGGAAGCTAGCATTTTTAGCTTAGAAAATATTATTGTTGTTTGTGACCCAGAGGTAGAACAGTGCTGCTAGTCCTACAGGAGAAAAACCCCAAACCAACAAATTTACCATAACTGAAGCACACCACCTCTGCATTGTGAGAGGGCAGGTTTTGCCTTAAAACAAAAAGCCCTACTTTGAGGAATGTTCAAACCCATTAATTTATAACTTTGAGGATTTTAAGTTTTACGTCTGCCAAACAGTGGCATGTAGTCTGCCTTTTAGAAGTAGATATTCTTATAAAGAACCTACGTTCCCCATTAGGTGTTAGTTGCTGTTAGAGCATGGCTGATGTTCAGAAGAAACTTCAGCTCCCTATTTCAGCATCCATATGATCTCTTGGTGTCTCTTCCTTTGCTACGCCAAACTTTTTTGGGGGTATTGCTTTCTGTCCAGACTTCCAGGTCTTTTTCAGCAATGTCTCTTAAATTCGTATTTTCCTCGTTCTTTATATAAACAATGTCAAACCCACTTGGACTGCATATTTACCTGGAGAAGTGATAAGCAAGGGTATTTGTGTAAGCAGGGGTCAATTGATGCTGTTGAATACCCTCGCCACTGTGTGCATGGAGCTCTGCTGTTGCTCCCACCAAAGCTGCTGATGTGCTGTCAGCGTTCAGCGTGTTCCTTGCTCAAAATTTGGTTGTGTATTTAGCTCTTGGAAACAAACTGGTCTTTTGTGAAATCATGCAAGCTTAATTTCGAGCCTATTGCTGAGTGCTCCCCCTGTTTGGTGTGGGCTAGTCTCTGGAGATGGCTGGCATCCTGGAGTGAAGAGATGGAAGTGAGAGATCTGCTAAATCTGCTGTTGCTTATAGTCTCTGCCTTTGATACTGTCTCCAGAGACTGCACTGATCTATTCAGTCAACAGTCTACATCCTCGCTGGGGTTTTTATGGGAGATTCCTTTAAGGCATTTTGTACTGACAAGGTTATTTTTTCTGTGCACGTTCAGTAGAATTTTGCAGAAACCTTCAAAGAAAGGGTTTTGGGGTTTTTCCACATTTGAACTAAATTCACCATTTCTTAGGTTCTTTGTAAAATTACCAAGAAATAAATTACATGAGTGGCTTAATTAACAGTACTTCAGATGAAAGATGCTTCTTGTTTTTCTCTTGCATTAGTTTTTTCCATATATACCTATGTATGCTGAAAAGTAACAGCTAGTAGAGCTAGCCCTTGGTGAGCCTTGGTATTAGGCATTTGATTTGTATATTAAAGGAAGAACCAGAGTGTTGCTGTCTTGGCAGACTTCTGCTTTTACTTATTCATGAGGTCATAGGTGTTGAAAACCCCTGTAAGCACTTCCCTTCCCCCCCCCCCCCCCCCTTTTAAAATTCTCCTTTGCTGCAAACCTGAGGAGATGCTGTTGTTAGTTGGGGTTTATTTTCCTCCTTTTTGCCACAAAGGTTTTCTTTCCCCAAAAGCACAAGACAAATCAAAGATGTGAGAAATGTTTATCGACTGGTTTTCAGCTGGCATCCCAGTAAGAAAGGCTTTCAGCATCTTGTCATGTGGAGGTTACTTTGCTTGTCTTTTAAGGAAAATCTCAGTGTTTTCACCTGAAGTAAAACTGGTTTTCACTGAAGGTTTTCTTTTTCCTGGGATTTGGTTTGAGACCCAGTGGATGTGGCTGCTCTGAAGAGCGACTTTGGTGATTTTTCTCCTGCAAAATATTCCAATAGAGATTTTTAATATTATTTTTCTTAATATACTGAAGTTACTAATCTTTTTTGTGCTGAATTTCCTTAATTTGATATTTTTTCTCTATGCTGTACATATATGTACCATGTGGCCAGACAGGTCTCCTGGTTCAGCTGCAGACACAAAGGGGAAATGCATAACCCAGCATTATGTTTGCTCCGTGCTAATGAATTATATTTCAAAGTCTGCAGCTATGGATAACTCTGACAGAGCCAGGTATATCCACAGCTAAGCCAGATCTCCTTACATTCCCATAGGGAAGATGCTGAGAATTTTGGGTGGGAAGAGGAATTAGGAACAGGCTGCAGAGATACAGCCGTACATGAATTGTCTCTGAAATATAGAGCACTGATTTCCAGTTGCTGTAGTTCTTAAATATTCAAAATGGGGGATTAGGGATATCATGGAAGTGCAGACAGATCTCTCTTATGATAGATAGTATGTCTGTCAGGAGCATGCCAATACGATCCAGAGATAAATTCTGGTCTAGGCTATTTAGATCTGTGATATTTGGGTGCCATTATAAAGACTTCTGTTAGTTGAGCAAATCTCTTTTGGAGTTGTTTTATTTCCTCTGTTATGTGTTAGACCCAATAATGTGTGATTCTGATGTGCTAATTAAATTTATTTATTGATCTGCTTTTTATTTAGCAAAGACTATTCAAACAAGAAACCGCAGCATGGATTGTAGAGACAAGTGGCAAAGCATGCTTGCTGCTTGGTGCATCAGTCGTAGTGGAGAAGGTGCTCTGCCTGGGGTTTCGTTTCAGAATAGCTCAGAGTAGTAACGTAGATGAGTACATTAATCTCCTTAACTATTCAGAAATGAAAGATCGGGTACAATAACTTGTTATTTATTACTCTTTCAACATGTCTGTTCCATAAGATTTGCCATTAAAATTAAAATATAGGCGATGTAACATCTATTTTAAGAGAGTCTGTGGCTTTTCTGTTCAGTGCTGGAGTATTTTTCACTGTCATTTCCAGCAGGTTTCTTGTCACACTGGTGTCCCCAGCGATGGGGCAGCGGAGGGCTTACACTGAAAGAATGCCTACAGTTATTTAGAAGGACCCAAGGGGTAGGGTTTGACAACATTCAGTCAGGTAAAGTGCATTGTGGTGTTGGTGAGCCTCTGACAGCTGGAAAAGCAGCAGGCGCAGTTCAGTCTTGCTGTACGGTATCTCCCCTGAAACAAATGGGAAATGGGAGCATTTGTTCTGATGCATAAATAGATTCCCTCATTCCGTACTTCCTTTTTTCTCCAGCTAACAACTGACACTTATTCTTGCAGTCTTGCAGAGAAATTCTAAAACACACTACTTTGTGCAGCAGTGAAACTAGAATAAGGTGCGTAGGCATTTTAATAGCAAGCCATGCCTCCAAAAGGCTTTTGTGTGTAACAGACTTTTACAAGGAGGGGGTAATAATGACAATTCATTGTGTGGCAAAACTTCATTTTTGTGTTTATTACAGATTTAGCCCTAATCTTGCATTACATACCTGAGGAAAATTATTCTTAAGGTTCTTGGAAAAAAATCAAGAAAACAAAGGTAGACGCTGTAGTAGCCGTCTCTGCCCATGCTGTTCTGTAACGTGACTATTGATTGATTTATTTCACTGCACATGAATGTGCCAAATCCTATCAAGCCACACTGCTTGAAATACCATATGACCACATAGCCCCTGCTTTTAGAGTTCAACATTTAATTGGGGGAGACGGACAAACAGGAAGAGCAGAGGTAATGGAGAAGGGAAGCATGGGGATTACGTTTCCCTGCCCAGGGTAATGTGTGGAATTTGTGGCAGAGCTGGAAACTAAACCCAGGTGTCCCAAGCTCGGCTGTGCAGCTGACAAACCCATACAGGATATGGTATCACCCCGTATCTTGGATGGGATGGGACCCCAGGAGCGGTCCAGTTGGGTGCCCTGCTGGAAGCAGGGCCAGCTTTGAGATCAGCCCAGGTGGTCCCAGCTTTTTCCAGTCCAGCTCTGAGCAGGGGGCAGATTTGGATGGCCCCTGTCAGAAGACGTTCTCCGCTGCCTGCCTGGCCTCCTGCTGAAAACATCTTTCCCTGTGTTCAGCTAGAGCATCTCTTCCCACCTCTCCCTCCTCTAATCCTTCAAAGGAAATTCCTATCAGTTATTTCATAGGCTGTTAACAGTGGGTGGCCAAAATCAGACCTGTGGTCTGGTGGCAAAAAATACCTTTGCCACGTGTTTGGAAAACAAAACTGTATTTCAAAGAGCTCGCATGTTTTCCAGGCAAGGCTCTTCTCAATTTCCTTTTGGAGTTAACAGTTGGAGGATCTCCCTGCCAGGCCATTTTTATCACTTTTATCTCTGAAAATACCATTTCTGAACCAAATTTACAAAAACGTGGTCTATATTGAGTAACATGCTATTCACCTGTTGGTGGTTATGTTAAGGTTGGTGTTATGCAGACTAGGTATTCATATAGCTGACCTTTATATATAGCCCTGGTTTTGTATAGAGATCTCTCCATTGTTCTGTATCAAGCTGCCCTTTTATTCCAAATGGCTTTGAAATTCAATTTATCTTTAAATATAACACATGTATAAATCCAGGATTAAGGGTAAAAAGTTCCATTGTTCTCTTGGCTTTTTTTTTATCTTTAAATGGGTAGTCATCACCGTTCAGGATTTTGACTGATGTTTCCCTTCTTTTGGTCTATAATAACTTGTCTATCAGAAAAAGAGCTTTACAATTAGGTGGGGATTTTTTAGCTGTCTGTTGAAGGTATGTGCCCAGAGGGGTCAGGTTATGCAGAGGTTGCATGTCATCCCTGCTCTCCGTGCCATTAAGTTTTTCTTAGCCAGAAGAAAAGCTGGCATTCAACCCTCAGACCATGAATCCCCACGGCATTTGGGCAAGTGGGCATCTGACATGAGGGCCATGAGTGGTGCCTTCCCAATAGTTGCACACTGCCAGGGTTGCACATTTATTGTCAGTCAGCACAGCAGAATTAAGGGAAGAACTGACTTAGTGCAGCAAAGGTAAGAAGGGGGCATGCAGCCTGGCCTCTTGTGTGTTACCCCTGTGAAACTGTTAGTCATTTAAATTTAGCTGTGAATAACCTGGCAAGGCTGTTGGAAAATGCAGAGAGCATCTGACAACCTCTCCATTACCTGAAATCAGATATTTCACCTCTCTGTCACACTCTCGCTCTGGGAACAGGAGGTGACAATCCCCAAACCTCTCTGAGAGCTGAGCTATAGTGGGAGCACTGTGGTGGCTGACTTAGCCGGTGGGATTGATGGGAGGCTTTCCAGACCCAACTAGGGTTTGAGCTAGGTCAGTGCAGCTGCATTTGGGTTGGGTATAGTGCAAGGTCCTGTGTGTGAAATGGGCTTGACCCACAGTCTTGTTTCCATGTGAGTGTGTCTCTCAGCCTGTAGCCTGAGAAAAGGCAAGACTAATGCTGGCTGAGGATGTCTCAGCCATACAGAAATGGGATCAGAGCTTGGGTCTTGGCTTCCCTCACCCCTTTGCCCCAGACCCAAGCACACAGACTCTCCCACACCCTCTTTTCTTTCTTCACATATCACAACTGCTTTCCCACCAAGAAACATTGTCCCCTCCCTCCAGCCTTGCTCTAATGCAGCAAAGATCTCCCCAGTCCCTCCCCAGCTCATTTCATGGTCGAGGAGATCAGAGAGAGATGCTGCATGCTCCTTGGATCCTCAGTGCGCTTTCTCCTTGCCTCCTCCTTCAGCATCATGTGCAGGAGCCAGAAAGCCATGCAAGGCTGGGTCTCACTCAGCTGTGCATCTGCATGTGCTGCTTGGACACAGCATCTCACCAGTGCACCCAGGGTGTTTCACTGCCTCTGAGGCTGGAGTAAGGTTTACGGGTGACAGTTGCACCCACACTTTTGCAGTGTTTTGCTTCATTTTTCCTTGCCCCCTGTGAACTCCACTGAAAAGTTTGTAATGAGATAGCTTTTGTTAAGCACCTGCTTCCTTTGCAAACTGGCAAACACAATCCAAGAATGGGCACAGATGGAGTTGGCCGACAAGAAAGTTGCTGCCACAGCTAAGGCAGCATGAGCCAGGTCTTTCTCAAATGGATGAATGGGAGTCTCCTCCAAATCTGGGTCCAACAAACACGTGCCCGTGTTTGTTTCCTTTCTGATTAGGATCTCATTGAATAAATCAGATAGCACTATGTTTAATGTTTTTGATGCCAGCCTGCCGTTTATTGCCACAGAATGATGATCAGGTCAAATCTGTTGCTGGCCTCCCGTAAGTCTGCAGCTGCTATAAATAAACATTTTGTGCAGGTGGAGGCTTTGGCTTGTGGTTTGGCTTAACTTGCAAGGTTTGGGAACTTCTGAAGAATGTAAATCACATTAGAAATATTTGGCAAGGCAAGTCAGTGCCTGAACGTAAAGGAATTCCACTTGAGGAGCTGAAGCAGCTCTGATGGGTCTTTTGGCACATCAGCCACTTGAATTCGACAGTGTCTTCCATGTTGCTGTGTTTTCCAAGGTTTCAGTCATCCTTATGAAGCATTGGCTTCTTCTAAGCAACGTTTGTCAGGGTTGTACTTGGTTGGTCTTATTGGTGATCAGTCCATCAGGATATTTATGTGCTCATGGCCCCGGTGTTGGGGTACCTGGGGATTGCAATGATACCAGTGCCAGAAAAGCCCCTCAACACAGAAAATGTTTCAGTGAACCAGGAAAACTTGGCAGCTGGGATGGAAGTTGGAGGTGGAGAGACCATCTAGGCCATCTTTTGCCTGTGTTTTAGATACCAGTGGTGCAGCCCCTGTAAAATAAGCACTCAAGTTCCCTATGCTGGAAAGGAAAAAAGGTGCTTTTGAAAGTTTGCAAATGGAATTGCAATTTGGCGGCTAACATTTAAGCAAGAGTTAAAGGATAATGCTTGTGTGTTATATTCCCATACAAGAGAGACTGTCTAAATTAGGTGGATTGGATCTCGCTGTTATCTGATGGGGAGGTGATCCGTGAGCTTGTGGACACCAGAAACAGAAAGATGAAAAATAGTTTGCCTTGTTCCCACTGCTCTCCACAACTGAGACAACAACTCCTCATCCAGAGACACCTTTGCATATTGCAGTCCCGTGTCCCTCAGGACTTGGTCAGGGCCTCTGTGATTAAGCTGCACTTTAAGATATTTCTGAGAGTGTCAGAGCAGGTTCACACCATTTCAATAAAAGTGCGCTAGGTCCAACATATGTCTCTTGCTTATAGTGATGGCAGCCGGTGTAGATAAGGGGTGACTGAAAAAGTTCCTGAGATTTCATATACTTTAAAATAATAAATAGAGGCGTACAGAAACTTCAGCATCTTTCTAGCAATGGGAATCAAACATACTAAGTTACAGCTTAAAAGAAAAGAAATCCTGTTTTATCTTATCACTGTAAATTGAAATTAAGAAGCCATTCACCTTTAAAAAGTAGGCTTAAAGAAACTGGCTTCTAGGTACGTGGATTTGATTCATTTGTATTTGTGAAATGGGACATTCGGTGTGAGATTTAATAGCCGGTTAAGAAGAAGAAAAAAATTATTGTCATAAATACTTATTGTTTTACTTCCTTCTGTTATGGCTTTGTTCAGGGAGCCTTTTCTCCTCACTACCTGACCAAATTTCACTGTTCAGTAATCCAGTCCAGCTGTTAAATATTCAGGAAAATACTGGGTGTTTTTTTAACAATTAATTTGTATTTAGTTACCTTTGTCCAGTGCAGATTAGCTACCGAATAACTGGGAGTTGGAATAAGAGCTTGTAATTTTAGATTCTTCCATATGTACTGGGCTTAACACATTGTTTTTCCTCAAAAGACTGTGCTCATAGGTATTTTATGTGAATATTTTTCTAAAGTCTTAACTTCTAGATACTTCTTTGATTCGAATACTCATCTGTACTTTCAGTGAGTATATAATTGACATCACTCTCTGCTTTCCTACTGTTTGAACAGACTTTGCTAGAATAGTATAACTTATTAATTTAGGGAACTGTTGAAATACTGGTGGATTTAGATTTTGTATAGGAAATCATGTGAATAGTGTCTTTAAAGCCTGAGGATTGATATTGTTTAACTTTTTTTTTTAAGCTATATTGCATGCTCTTCTGAAGCTGATTTAGTGTTTTTCTCCCTCAAAACAAAATGTTTTATTGAGCAATTCTGACTTTTCTTTAAGTTTCAAAGGCAGGTACTTTTCTACAGTGGGCTGTGTCATTGCATGGTGTCTTCTTTCCGTGGCTATTTTGGTACCTTTGAGTGATAGTATTTCCTTGGCTAGGCACTAGGAGCTGCTTCAAGCCAAACCAGGCAGTTTAGAAAGCTGGACAGGACTGTGTGGCATGAATGTTTTTCTGTAAATCCTGAACCTAAAAGCTCTGACCACCTTTTAACCACACTGTTTGTTACTGTATTGTCCAGTGTCTATTTCTATAACAGATTCTGCAGACAGCATAGTGGTGTTAAGATGACTGCAAATCACAAAGGATTGATTTGCTGAAAAAATTCAGATTTGGTTGAAGTAAAATTACTTGATAATTTGGGTCATATTTACAGAATACTTTGACTTGGAGAAAGGAAAAAAGCCTGTTTCTTCTGAGCTAGGAAAATCATTTTCCTCTGCAGATTAAAATTGACTGTTAGAAGGGAGTGTTACATCCCTCAAGAAGGGAATATTTTTCACAGATTTATTGGAGGGTTAGTAGGAAAGGCACCAAAGCTGGCCATTTTTTCCTGCATTTGCCATTAGTTGCAGTGGTAACCTGGGATGTCATAGGCCTAAGTTTAAATCAGAGATTTTTAGCAGATGTTTTCTGGCTGAGTGCTCTAGACATAAGGTATTTTCATTTGTGTTTAACACCTACTGAAGTGATAATAAACTTTTACATATTCATTGGCTAAAAAGCATAGAAATTGGTATAGAGCCTAAGGAGGTTGTGCTTATTGGCAGAGATGGGATATTTGACTTACCCACAGAAATTAAAAGACAATTTCTTTCTTTTTTTACTTTTTTAAAAAAATTATTATTATTGGCTTTGGGTTTTAGCTTTGGGGGTTTTTGTGGGGGTTTTGGGGGTTGTTTTGGGGTTTTTTTACTACTTTTTACTTTTTGTCTGTTTTATCCTGTTGTTTTAGACCTGGCTGCTAAAAGCAGTCCTTGCAGAGGGCTTTTCCTACAATGATCTTTGTGTATGTTCATCTTTGTACATGAACTACACAGTTTGAGATGGAACTTTAATATCTGGATGTAACTATGCCTTTTGATGTTCTCTGTAATGCAGTGCACTCAGAGATCTGTATCTGTAGCGACTCCAGAAGACATGCCCTACTGAGAGAAGGCAACAGGGCTGTAGTCCTTTGGAACATTCATTTTAATAGGGTATGTGGCAGCAACGTCCTACAGCGATATGATGGAAATGCTTATCAGCTCCACTGATGTGGTGCATGAAGAGAGCTTTGACTCCAACCTTGTGAGAGGTTGGGGTCCCCGTTCTCCTTATGGTCCCTGAGAGTGCATCAGAGTTTGCACTGCTGCTCTCCATCTCTTTCTCTATCCTCATATTGCCAGCACCAGCTATTTTTACACTGCAAATGCGTTACTAGAGGGAATCCTGCACCTTCTGCGCAGCACACCTTATGCCTGGTGGTATGGAATGGGAGGGCAGCTCTTGAGCATATCTACCTGTGCTGCTGGGTACAGAAACTGATAAAAAAATGTACCTTGGGAGTTTGCTTAACAGCTCTGTTTCAATTTGCTCAGCAGAAGAATTGCTTCTTATTTGCTCCTGCAGTCGTTGGGGTTTAGGAAACAAAGTGTTTAAAGGAAATTGTCTTTTTTTCAGGGCTGCTTTGAATCAGAGATCATGCAAAATATCCATCAGTGAGATTTAAATTACTTGTATAGCAAGGTTATAGAATTATCGTCAGTCTTCAGCCTTGTCTCACATCAATAGAGAGAGGAGGAAAACATTTACTTGATACAGTTCCTAGCGTAATTACCTGAATAATAGACTTCATGCAGCCAGAAGAAAGAAAGAGCAAACACTTTCTGCACTGCCTGTGACAGGGTAGTTTGGGAAACATATTGCAATATGAGAGGTAAGGAATGCTGTGCCGACCAGACCAAGGGTCCATCTGGCCCAGCAGTCTGTCCTCTACCCTAACCACAAGTAGACACCTAGGGAAGAAGAGGGGAAAGAGGACCAGGTTTGTCTGTGATTTGAATTCAAGTCGTGGAAAATTACCACTGACATCACACATAGAGAAGGATTTCAGATGCTTGAAGTTGTCTCTCTTGGGACTGGCAGGGATGAGGTGCAGGGCAGGTGTTTTCCCTGTGTTCACTCTCCTCAGGATCCTTCCACAGTGGTTTGCTCAAATAGTTGCAATAGGAATTTTATTTTTTTTAACCAGAAATCCCCACTGATGCTTAGAAAAAATGTTTTTGCAGCGCTGTTGACAGTCATGCTGGAAACACTAATGTAAACTGCTCCCTGCTTTCAGAAGCCATTTTGTTCACCGCACTGATTTAATTTCTTGGAGCAGGTTTAATTAAGGTGGTGTTGAAAACCGGCACTCGAGCCAGGGACTCGTGTGTGCTGGAGTGCCGCCATGCTAATAGCAATAGTTCAGCTGGATTAAAAGGGGAGGGCTTTGCCTGGTTTCTGATTTGGGTTGCTTGTTAAGGGGGGATTACTAGGGCCTCAATATTTATGGTCCAATTTGTATTATTGGTGCCAACCCTGGCAGATTTCAAAGCATTTTGATTTACTTTGTAACAGGCATGGCTTGCTCATTTAAGGTAGGTATATAAATGGAGGGGAAGACCACTGGATAAATAGAACAACAATGAATAAAATAAAAATGATTAGTTGGTAGCTTTTGTATAACAATAGAAGAGAAAATATTCCAAAAGTTTCCAGTGCAAATGAGCTGTTTCCAGATGTGAATAAATATTTCTGCATTCCAGCGGAGTAGAGCTGTGGGTTTACCCCTGGCTCTGTCATGGGCTGAATCAGCACCACAAATCCCCAGAGCTTGTGCTTTCTGAATAACCTCCAACCCGATGATACTACTGGGTAAGCTTCCACCTTCCCTTTTGCCCGGTTTAATCTTTATGAATTACCTGAAAAATAGAATAATTTAAAATACAAAAATATTGGGGGGAGGGGAAGGAGGTGAAGTCTGGAAGGCCATTTCTATATGTGCTGTTAAATCCATTAAGGTTGTTAGAGCTGCAGCAGCTGGAAAGCAGAATGTAGCTTTATGCGTGCTCTCAAATGGCAAAGGCGTTTGGAAATACAGACGTTTGATTTCCTCCGTGCTGGAAGGTGTCAGCCAGTCATGTATTTTTAAGTCAGATGTGCATACACAAGCACAATGGATCTCTGGGCAGAAAGTGCCTCTCCATAAGGGGGCTTCTTGGAGGTTAAAATGGGAATAGTCTCCAGGTCACGGTCCAGTTCTTTTTGTTGCGTTTGCATGCTGTACGTAAAAGAGGAGGGCTATGAGAGGATGGCTGAGGGAACCCCTACGCACAGCCTGATTCCCAGTCCTTGCTGGAAGCAGCTGCTCATGCTGCAGAGCCCCTTCTGTGAGTCAGTCCAAGTCCATTGCCCCATAAAGAGCAGCCTTTTTCACCGTCTGGATGAGTGGAGTCAGCTCATGGAGATAATCCAGATGTGTCAGGCGAGGATGTAGTAAGCAGGACCTGTGAAGGTGAAGGTCTGGGGAGTGGAAAATGAGAATAGCATCTCACTCTGTTCCCCAAACTGCACCCATGAAGTCCGTCTTTTACAAAATGCATGTGTTCAGAGTAAGCAATTTCCTTGTGCAACTAGTTTGATAGGAAGATTGCGTGTACCTCTGAGTGACAATGAGAATCAAACCTGTGCTCAGTTGTGATTTTCCCTTGGAACCATAGGTGTCCAACAGGTGGTGGTTGGACAGGCTTTGCTGAAGGTTATAGTGTGTATACACAGTTGCTGACTCAATAACTCATGAAGTACGTGCTCAACTCTAAGCAGTTACTGCTGAACCAGTGTCAAAATGCAGAACGGCAGAAGAATGCCAAGTTACTGGCCAGTTACCATGCAAACAAAAACATGTTATGAAATATAAAGCTGACATCTTGTTGGAACAGAGGCAGGGTGTGTTAGCAGCATAGCTGGAAATTTTGAGATGTATATATCATTTCTTTGTTCATGGGTGTGCATGGATATGTCCTGAAACTACATGCCTCACAAAAGTGACTGTGAAAAGCTGACAGTCTCAGGACAAGAGCTTTGGTGCCCAAACGAGTGAGGATGCAAAAAGCTAAGTCAGAAATCAAAATTGCCGTTCTTGACCTTACAAGGCAACTTTAGCTAATGTTAGAAGTAAGTGCTCTCTTGTGAGCTGGGTGTTAGGTCTGGAAAGTAAGAGTCCTGATCCATTTTTAATGGGCTTTTTTGTCCGATCCGAAGTCATTCAGCCTGGAATATAGATTATTCTTTCTCCGTATACCTTGTTTTCCCTTAAGTTACAATGGAAATTTCATTTCTTAGATGTTTCACTTGAGGATAACCTAATCATTCTGTTTGAAATAAGCCAACCAAAGGCAAAATGGAAGTGCAAAATGATACCGTATTCTGTGCTACCAGCCCATCATCTGATGCAAGATGAATTCTGGTAGGAACAATAGATTTATACATGGTAATCTCTCTTTTGCCACTAGTAAAAAAATTATTCTGAAAAGGCATAGAAATCCAATCACTTCTAAGAGGTTCTGCCTCTCCAACAAGCTGGGTTTCCTTCTGCGTGAAATTCTGTTGGCATCCCCTACCATTTTCTTTCTAATACCCCGTTTGTCATTTGCAAGGAAATGCACCTCTGTCTCACGAAGCTCACATCTTGAATTCACTGCCTGACTGATTAGCCAAGGACACACACAGCCAAAATACTGGTCATGAAGCTCTCTTGCCAGACAGCTTGCTGAAAAACACTTCAGAAGGAGGAGAGAGGGAAGAAACCCACTTGCCAGTTTAAGGACGAAGCTTGTTTACTATTAAAACTTCTACAGTCAGCAAAAGCTGTACTAACTGCAAAGCTGAATTTGCATTTATAAGACAAATATGAAAAATGAACTCTACCATGAGCATGTCCTTAAAGAGATTATAAATCCACTCTTGACTGGTATGCAGTGCAGCGTTCTGATTGTTGTGTCTAGATGTGTTGCACTTGAAAATATGGCATATGGCATACTGGGAAAGACACTGATATAAAGATTTTGCAGCCAAAGAAATTTTACAGTGGAAAACTAAGTGAGAGCAAGCCTGCTAGTACCCAAATGCTGTGTTGTTTTATTGGATATCTTCAAAGTTTGGCATGTGGTGGGTTAATAATTAGATACTCTTTGTGTATAGTTCAAGTGGAGGCCACCAGCTATGACTTCACTTTGGCTGGGGTTTCCCTGTAATCCATTTAGCAAATTAAAGTGATTACTTTGATTGGTGCCATTATCTCCTATTCTCTTGCGGTTGAACCACTTAACCTGTGCTTAATTGAAAGAGATAGAGAGGGTACAGTAACAAATACAATCAAATGAAAGGGGCAATAGGATCTGTAGGCCAAACAAATGATCAGCACTAGGCTAACAATAGCAGATTAGAGGTGAGATCAATTAATTAGAAGCTATTGTAGGCGTTGGGTGACTGCCAAGCTTTCTAATAGCCTAAGCCATCATGCCGTTCTGTTTAGGAGGATTTTAATGACTGGGAGTTGATGTGGTTATTTCAATAATTACCTATTTTAATAATTACTTCATTAGAATATAAAATATATTATTCTGCAGGCTCTGTGGGAAAGACAGTTTTATTAACAGTGCACCTGGATCCAGGGGAGTGCATGTACTGGCATGGGTCATGCCCTGCCACCTCCCGGGCTGGAGCTGCTGGCATAAAGGTCACCAACTGCCTTGGGATCTCCAGCCTCATACCAGGAGACATGAGCCACCTGGCTGGCCATGTTTTCACAAGTGCTGCCTGCAGGCCTTTGGCTGACTGGGGCTTTGAGTAACAGGTTGAGAGGTTTTGTTGCCTGCAGTGCCACTGGTGTGCCCAGGTGTGTTCCTGTCCCTGCTCAGCACTTGATGCTTCAGGTCATGGTGCTACTCTATATTAGCTAGAGTGGATCTAGTGGTTGCAGGCAGAAAGTGTGTTCTGTGTGTTGGGAGATGAGGAGATGTTTCTTCAGACAGGGGAGGAGCATTAAGCGCTCCCAGTTGGAAAGCCTGGGGCACTCTGGCCTAACCTTCATCCCGCCTGTTGGGACAGCCTAGTGTCTTGCGTGCTATAAGTGCAAGTGGGCAAAGTCATCAAAGAACTAGCATTGATATCCTTGAATATTCTGATCTATTAGTACTTGTCATGCATACAGGCATGGAGCAGTTGGTATGTGTAGCATGCTTTTCATTTGCAGTAGCAAATAATTTTTAAATTAACTTTCTAGGAGTCACTGAATTTGGTTTCAAAGGCACTTAAGGGTGTAAGTTTAAAAAGTTTTCAAGGGGCAAGGAAACTACTGTAAAAGCTTCAAGAAAGGCTTGATCTCTAAATACTTTTAAATACATGTATATGATAAATACTGTGGCAGCTAGATTTGCATGTAGCCATGTATGGTACGAATTTATTCCTTTTGTCACATGCTGCAGAATGCAAGCATTGCCTCTGGAGGTGTGGAGTCTCCCAAGCCATTAATATTTGGATGTACGAGTAGAATTTGCTTGAAATGTTTAAAACACATCAGCTTTAGACCAAACCTCTTTTGTTCTATTTTGGGGGGGGGGGGCAAGGGAATTGAAAAGTAGGAACATTTCCCAAGGCATTGTCATCGCTCAGGAGCAAAGTTTTAGCAATTTTTTTTGTGGACTTTTTCAGGCTGGCATAAGTAGTGACTTTTTTTTTAATTATTATTATTATTATTTTGTTTTAATGGAAATTGTTCCAAGAAACTTAAATGTGCAATTTTTTTGTAGCTTTAAATCTTTTTACTGATGTTTATGCAAAACAGTAAACTGGGCTCTTGTTTTGCCTTTGTGCATAAATCGGGTAATCGGGTTTGCCGAGAACTGGGATGAAAACCTGTAATAGAATGATAGCAAGTGCTGCTCTGATTTTGGACAACACTGAGTGACAGATACATGCAGAGATAAAGAAGAGAGCATAGTCTCCGAGAAATGTGAATTCTGGTCATTATTACCTTGTGATAATGAAGAACATTAGAGAGTGTGGTATTTTGGCGGTGCTTGGTGGGGCTGCATGTTTGGGTTTGTGAGTAAGCACTCGAGTGTTTGGGTGTTTTCCAAACTATACAACCCTTTTGGAAAGCTGCATCATTAATCTCCAGATGTGTGGGAGGATATCATGGAAATAGCCATCCTGTGCCATTTTCCATCTCTGATCTTGATCAGTAACATGTAAAATACACATGCTTATGATAAAGCAAAAAAGCTTTTTAGTGTAGCTGAATTTATTATGACCTCAGGACAGATAGGTTTATCCAAAGAGTGGGTTTAATCTGAACTGCTGGCTTCATCCTTTTAAGGGAGGAGCCTAGTCAGTCAAGAACTTGGTATCACTGGGAAGCTTTGGTTGAACAGAGATGCAAGAATGGTTGACTTGATGCACAAAACAGATATACTGAAGTTAAACTATAGAAATTAATAAGCAACCAAGCCCATTCTTAAATCTTTGTAGTACCAAAATTTTCTTCAGTGTTTGGCACTGCTCATACTCTTTTTTTGCAAGACCACTCGGGTGTCAATACAGATATTTTTTCATAAATAACATCTATGTTTCTAAGCTAATATATCTGAAAAAAAAAAACATACTGTATGAATTAATTTGAAGAATAGGATCATCTTGAATGAGGCAATTTCTTCTAAATGAGCAGTAGGTTGAATTGGTGTCAGAGCAAAATATCCCCTTACTCCAAGGGATACTAACCCCTTAGGGCAGGATTCAGGTCATTAGCAGGTTAGTTTAAAAAAGCATATACTATTGCTGCCTCCATCCGTTCTGGCCTGAAGATAAACATAAGATTCCAGTTTCCATTGTTACCAGACCAGGAACCTTCACAGGCCATAACAGCAATTTAACAATTGTAAAAAATAGGCTAGTGAGTTTAAAAGCCTGGAGGTTTTATCAGTGATGGAAAATCTAATGCTTTTGGTGGGTTTACAGAGGAATGTATAAATCGAATCTTTTGTGTGCCATCAGAATTTTATATGCAAATATCTACTTACACTTTAAGAGAAGTGTATGTATGAAGAACAAATAATGCACAGTGGACTGATGTGTTTGAAATTTATCAGCGTGCATTTAAGATGCCTACAGTGTAAGGTTACTCACTAAAAGGACAAATAACCTGGCCATACCAACTGTTTGCCAATAAACTCATTACATGCCACTGTCCACATTCATTTATATGCCATATGGGTTATAGGAAAGCTATTTAAGAATATTTTGGAGGGGTTTAAGTTTCGTTGTGACTTTTTTTTCCCAAGATCCCACGCCCATGAAGTGAGGAGGTATGCTCATTAAACAGCAAAACACCTTTAGAAACGCCCTAAGAACTTTTTTCATGCAAGAGTTGATGTTAAAATTTGAATGCTTTAAGTGGTGGGCACACT
Organism: Pezoporus flaviventris; assembly: GCF_033815535.1. Lineage (NCBI taxonomy): Eukaryota > Metazoa > Chordata > Aves > Psittaciformes > Psittacidae > Pezoporus > Pezoporus flaviventris. The sequence continues at coordinate 21,337,577 of NW_026892585.1, forward strand.
GAGCCCTTGGTGCTTGCTGGTGGAGCTGAAGTCAGTTGTTAAACTTTTGTGGATATGAAGAATCTAGATGGCAAAGTTGTCCCTTTCTGCATAGAGCAGGGAAATGTCCTCTTTCCCCACCCTTGTTGCTTTTTATGGAATACAATGCACAGCCATTGAAAGGATCTTAGCTGCTTTGAAACTGAAAAGGACCCAAAGTTACAAGGCAAAAGGGAGGGGTTGTGTACAGTAAACTCATTTACTGTATGATAGAGCAGCTTTCCACATGGATATTACCACCCTATTGTGTTTGCATGCATGCATACCCTGTGTATACATATTGAAGACCAAAATCTAGGATGCACTATCCTATAGAATGACAGAAAGTAGATGCCATATATTTTTATATATTTGAGGCACCTGCATTCAGTGTCTGCACCATTCTGGGTCTTTCTGTTACTGGACATATTCTCAGGGATGTAGAGACTGCAGGTCTAATCTCTTAGCTGAGGTGTCAGACCTCATGTGATGCTACATGCTCTTAGCAGCTCTTCCAAAAGATGTGGGTGTGCATGCACATGCACAGGGATGTTGTCTAGAACATGATATTAATAGCACCATTTCTTACTGGGTTTTTGTCCTCCTTACTGACCTCTCCAGTCAAAAGGTATACAGTGGAGAGACAGAAACTGAAGATACTTGTGAAAAAAATCTGTTAGTAATTTGGATTGAAATCCTACCCTGTGGACATCAGTGACAAAAAAGCCTATTACTTCAGTGGCGACAGGATTTCAGTCTTTGTGCTTTTTATCTTTATAAGATTCATGGAAAAGCCAAGTTCAACACTAAAACCACATGCAAGGTATAAAACCGAAATGCCGACATGCAGACTTTCAATAAAACAGGGTTTAATAAGTTACTGTCCAATCTGGATGACAGATATTGTGTAATAGTGTTTTAACAGTCAAATCTGCCTTCATTATGATTTGGACTTAAACCAGGAGATGGTGAAAATATTGCCAGTGACTTTAATGTAGAAAAACAAATAAGTGTAAGTAAAGGAAACGTGTCAAGAGGAGGCCTGAAACAGGGTAGAACAGCAAAGCGTATTGGATTTAATCGCTTCTGCTTTCCTTAGAAGTCACTGCATGTAAAGTATTTGGACATAATCTGAGCAGAAGGGCCACAGCCAAAACCCTGTATTTCTTCTTCCAAGTTTCTGATGGAGAGTGTTCTTAGCTCCTTTACTGTCCCTTGAATTAAAATCCTGGCTCTGTTAGTCCAAATAAAATATAAAACCAGGGTATATTTCAGTCCCATCTGTATGTGCTGGGTGATGTACAACAGGTGGAATCCATTTGCCAGATAATTACTAGGATGCAAACAATGGAGAGCTTTGCAAGGAAGTCATCTCTCTTCATCACAGCTCTGGCGTTAAGGCTGTATTTGTTCCCAATAATCACCAAAATTCCAAAAGACCAGTAATGAAATAACTCGGACTCATCTCCCCAAAAACCATATATTTCATATGAACAATGAAGGACTTGCTGTCCTTTCAGCAGAAATTAAAACAAAGCCTTTGATGATTACTGCTATTATCCTCCTCCTTCCCCTTTTAAATGTAAGCAAGCTTTTGCAGGGGGCAGAAAAGGAAGATCATTCCTGGAGAGGGTGAATTCTCCCTGACTTCAGACCTCCTCCTACCCATGCCTTCATCCTGCCCTCTTGAACTCTGTGGCAAGGCTCCTTTTCATTAATTTCAGCTGTACAGGATCAGACCAATCTTGACCTCCAAGCCATCATCCTTCAGAAACATGTATTTTCCTTAGCAAGAGATAACCTTCTATTACCCTACACCTTTTAATGTAGTATATGACTCTCACTTCTGTGTGTTGATAAGCACTGGATTAAGCTGCCTTTGCACGTGAAAGTTCCTTCACCTACAGCCATCTCGTAACATGCTGCTGCCTTCCCAGTGGCGGCTCCAGATGTTTGTCTCCCCCAGCATCCTCTTTGTTCTACAGACACTAAATACATCTTGGGAATTGAAAACAAGAAAACAAGCCTTCTTGATAGCAACTTCGCGCAGCAACTCAAAAAAAATTGGGGTTTTTCTTCAGTGATATTGAGTGCAGTTTGCTTTTGTCTAGGTGAGCATGGCAAACATGATGGGTTTGTGTAGGGCAGGGGAGCAAAGCTGGTAGCTTCTCCTGGCAAGAGGTGGGAGTTGCTTTTGCAGGAGTACAGGCTGTGCACTGAGGTCCTAGTAAAATGGGTGCATAGGGTCTACCCCTCCAGGAGGCTGTGGGACCAGCCCTTCCCAGGCACCCCCACCCCCTCTTACTACTTCTGTACAATGGGGAAAGGGGAGGAGCTGTAATGCTTTAATTTGTCTGTCTTACCCCTCCTGTTCTCTATTTATGTAAAACTTCTAATAGTATGTTAATATAGAAGATATGGATAAGTAAGGTTGCTATAAGGTACTACCTTCTGTCAAAATTTGTTACTTTAATCAAATTACTTCACTGGTTTTTGAAATACAGATTGCTGTCTAGTAAGGTAGGCCAATGGAAATTTCTTATTGAATCAAGAAGTCACATAGGAATAATTGATTATATTTTTTTCTTCCTCATGTAGTAAGAACCATATTTCTGACTTTGATTTTTTTTTTTTTAATCTTTTTCTATTCTGTTTATTTGATACTTTATCTGCCAGTGCCAGGAACCAGCTAAGGAAAGGCTGGCATCCTCAATATGAGTTTGGTTTTGATTTGAAGCATATACAATCATGCAGATTTTCCATTTCTCCCTTCAGATTGCTGTTTGGAGCATCACATAGGTAAATCATTGCGTTGCCTATTCGTCTTCCAGGACTGTAGTTCCCATACAGCTACTTTTCATCAGAGTTTAGGCAGAAGACCTAGTGTTATAAGATAGCATTTCTCAGTCTAGGTCTTGAATTGCCTGTGACCTACTGCCACGCAGAAGTTTTCCTTCTGACTCCAACATGACACGTTGTTTCTCAGTTGTATGTTCTCTGGAGCTTTTGGGGGTTTATGGCAAGGGGCTTATTGTCTTTAATTGACACTACCCTGCACACATTAGCATCAGTGTTGCTGTTGCAGAGCAGAGGATCTTCCTTATGAATACATTGTGTGCTTTGCAAGAAAAAAAACAAACCCAAACCAAACAGACAGTGACCCTTCAGTGCTGTGATGTGCTCACCTATAATTACCTGCTGAATAAGAAGCAGATCAGTGACAGAACCTAATGGAGCTGAAGCAGCTCACTGTGGTAAGATTTTTCAGGGTGTAAAGTTTTTGTGGCAGAGATTGTGTAATAACTCTACTGTATTCCCAATAAATTCTTGGAAAGCCTTAAATCTGATCTTGAAGTTTGACAGATGCGGTATTGTTTGTGCGTTGGATTTTACCTACTGTAACTCCGTGTCCTCTGAGTACAGCTAAGAAAAACCTGTGAGATTGTTAAATGGGAGCTTCACCTGCCAGTCTGTACTGCAAGATCTCTATAGCAACCAAACATAAATCAAGAAAATGGCCCCTTTTGTAAGTTGGTTAATAGGCACAACATGCTTCTTTAGAAAATCCAACTATTCTTTCAATAGACTTTGATTGAAAGTCAGCCTTTTCTACAGACACATTCACATTCACATCTAGTAGCAGCTTGTATGGCTGTCCAAGGTCTAATTTATTACCCTTTAAAGATTGGGCAAAGAAAAAATGGTTCTCAGAACAATGTTTACATTCAGAAGCATAAGCACAGTGCTACAAAAGACCATCCTTTTGTTCTGAACTTAGAATATTAATATTTAACCTACTACGTATTTCAACTCCCCCTGCTTTTATTTGGTTATCCACATTCTTCCCTTGTAATTGATATCTTAAGTATTTAATACCTTATTTATTAGTGGTGGTGGGAGAACAGATCTCTCTGCTGTTGTTTCCTAAATCTCTGTGTATCAATACACGCCTCAGGCTCTTCCACTCGTTCTGCGGGCTGACTCTTCTCCTGAAGAGGTTTCTGATGGCAAAGGCAGGCATTTTGGCTGCTAGCATTTCTGATGTAAAATTTAGGTGTGTTAACCAGGACGTTCCAGTAATCTTCCTCCTAATTCATTTAAGGCCATTGTGTGCTGGGAATATTTGTATCAGACACATCATGGTCAGATCCCTATAAATGCCAAAGGAAAATATGCAAGTTCTATACGGCAGAGAAGGAATTAGACGCCAAGGTGTTTTTATGTGAGGTCTGGGGGTTGACTCAATTACCAAAAGGTAATTCATTCAGAGGAGAAGGAAAACTTTGCAATTCCCCCTTTCTTTCTGGCTGGGGTGGTAGAGGGAAAATACATCTGTTTCAGATATATTGCAATGGGAATTAACCCATTTACTTTCAACTAAGACAGCAAGCGTGGGAGAAGCAGTTTTTTAGGGAGCGGATAAATTAAATGCATTCAGCTTGGAGTGGTGCAGCAGACCTGTGTCCCAGCAGAGTGGTGCATGTCCCTGAGCATGGGAGGCATCTTCACTTGAACAGAGGTGGATAGGGGAGCAAAGTAGAGCAGTTCAGGCACCTCAGCCCTGGCCATAGTGAGAGGGTTTGAGTGACACCACCTTCTTTTGAAAGCAAACTGAAGAGAGTTGGCGGGGGAAAGTCTACAAGAGCTAACTGGGAACTTTCTTAAGCAAAAAACCTGAAAGCATCCCTTCGGATTCTCCTGAGAAAAAGGACGTTAAAATGTTCTTTGCCTCAAAAGTGCACCAGTGATTCACATACGCGTGCCAGGGGATTTGTGTATGTATGTACATATATATACAGTTTCATTTGCACAGCACAAACACATACCTATGTGTTCGCATGCCCAAAACAAGCTTGCTGCTTGCCTGCTTTAGTTGGAGGCCAAACACAGAATTTGAATCCTTGTTTTACTTTTCTTCTAAAAAGTTTGACAAAGGGTGCAGAGTTCTGTGTGAAGCTGTTAGCTTCTTCGAGCCTTGTTCAGTGCCACTTTCCTTCTGGGAGTTAGCATGGGATGTTATTTGTTAACTGGGAGTTAGCATAGGATGTTTCTGTGGCAAACGCTACCAGCGGGCACATCCTCATAGCTGTGCCAAGTGTCAGAATAGTTTTCTTCTCTCTTGTTAATGTGCAAAGGGATGGTATGCATTTACTTCATTGCATTAAAAGAATGGCATGCAGTATATGCTCCGGATGTCGTTATATTATTAACTGTGTCAGTGGTATCATAGCAGACACTGCCACACACCTCTCAGACTGCAGCTGATGAAATGCTGCAATCTGTAGTCCCTTTTCCTTCCCAAAGCCTGTAGAATAACAGGAGAAAAAAATAGAATAACACTATTCACGTTTTATCATGTTCAAACTAGGAACATATGAACATATGTAGACTGCTTCAGAGTAGTAGGCATATGGGTGACATTCCTAGCATGTTGAGGAAGCTTTCATTGGGAGCCTACCCAGTGCATGATGTGTTTGAGGAAGTGTCTACTGTGTGTTTAAAAAACAAAACCAAAAACCCACCAAAATTTCAGAAGTGGGCACAGTTTTGATGAGGACATAGTCAAATGTGTCTGTCTGCATACTCAAGATCAGAAATCCTTTTCAAAAATAGCTGGGTTTATATCATTTCACTATACCTACACAGCCTCCTGTGAGGACAGATATCACAGACCTGCTCGCATCAGGGCAACAAGCTTCTAGCAAGAAAATCCATTAAATCAGCGGTTGACACATTCTGCATTTGTTTCTGCATTTTGTTTTGCCCTGTGGAGAGTGTGTTACAGCAGTGTAATTCCAAGTTGACAAAAATACGGATAAACTGTGACAAGGTTTGCGTGGAAGGGAATAGGTCATGCCCTTTTCACCGGTCTTGAGCAGAGGGAAGCGCTCTTGGGCATGACTGCTCCGTGAGTGCCCGGGAATAGTCTGCAACATAATACACAGGTTCTTAATCTATTAGGAACTGACATCTTGTTTTATTGGTGGTAACGACATAATTTTCCCCAGGTTTTCCAACCGCTTTCTTCTGCGCTGCTAACATTATCTTACTCTTATCTAGTCACAAGGGCAGAGTCCCAGGTTAAGAAGATGATGTGAAAAGGGGGGGTTGAAAGCAAAGCACACCCATGGAGCATTTCTGTTTCTTTTTTACTTCCAAAGCTTCTCAGTGAAAGTAATATTTTGTGCCTAATTTTTTTTCTTAATGTTCTAGTCTATTCCCACATGTGGGATTAATTAGACAAGACAAATGGCTATGAGGAAACTTATCTCTTTCTGGGAGGTTGTTTTCTGATGTTGTCATGCCATTATTTCCACTTTTCAGTTGCTTGTTTGAATGACTTATGGACTCAATCGGTTCTTATGTTTGATAGGCAAATACAGCACTCCACTTTGCTAGTGTGTGTGTATGCATGCAACTATGATAAACATTCATTTTTAATTTACTCCATTTACCTTGAGAGACTGCCAAGAAGTGATTCAGATATTCCAGTGCAAAGGGTTTTTCTATTGTGATACAGGACAAAAGAATGCTGAGCATATGCTCTTCCTTCAAAGAAAAAAGAATATTATTTGTTTGTGCAGCTACAAGAGGGCTAGTTTTCCTATGTAAACACTAGCCTCATTTTGTTTGTCACACAGTCTACTAAATCTTTTATTCCCGTATTTAAGAAGAAAAGTTTTGCTTTGTGGTGACAAAGGATTTCAGCATGTGGTGCCAGTGCTGCTGCCCTCCGCATGCTGTTGCACAGTGAATATTACAGGGTTTGTCCATCTCAGTTTGCTTTGGGGTAAACACTCTCGTGAGGGACTAATTCATGAAGCAAAAAAACCCTCTTGCCAGCCCTGTTTGGTCCTGCAGACAGCTGCATGTTGTATGCAATGCTGTTGCATCAAAAGGCAAAGCTGAACTTGATGGCTGCCTTTTGCATTTGGGAGAAAGGTATCTTTCTAGCTAGTACTGTGGGTCAGCGTTACTGAACCTGCACTTGAGAAAGAGATGCAGATTTAGAAATATTTGCATAGCAAAATTGGGCTGAATCCAGCTGAATGGATGTGGAGAAAGCTTAGAGCTGTAACCTGCCCTGCTGTTAACAGTAGTCCTTCACTAATTTAACATGGAGTCTCTTTGGCTCAGACCCCTTTCTTGTCTGGGGTTGATTTTGAACATTTTCCTGTGAAACTTGTTTTGGACTGGATTTCTCTAGACAGTTTGGCTGTTTTGGATTTGTGTTTTAGTTATTTGAGTGACAGGGTTTCAAGGGACATGAGTTTGTGTGCCAGAAGTGCTTTTGCAGGGTGGTATATTAAGCCCCTGGATGCAGAAAGCCATTATGCTATCCCCTTTTTTTCAGGGGAGGCTTCCAAGTGTTTTGACCATGATATAGTTTAGTCATCTTTTATTGCTGATGGAGGGAAGTAATCTTCATTTTTGAGAGCACAGTAATGGGCATTGCTGATGTCTGATGTCAATATTTATTGAAAAGACAGGAGGCTATCTGGATGACGTTAACATCTATTGCTTGCAGGGCAGAGAGTGACATTGCATTGACTGAAGGGCCACTCAAGATCTAAGGAAGCAACAGTACTTCTTAATAAAACCTTCTGATTAAGGATGTTCCTGATGTAAAGACTTATTGTCAGTGGCAATAAAAATAACAAATTGGAAAACAAATTCAACACTGCAGTCTGGCCATTGAGGTTCCTGGGACTGCAGTGTTCATGGACTTAATGCAGAAGTTTGAATATGGGCTGATGATGGTTTATGCTTATGTGGTAGAGGTCTGGCTTCATGCTCCAGTTTGCTTTTTCTCCTTTCTCCATGGTTTATCATCCTAGGAAATGATATAACAGATCAGTGATGTTTAGTCAGACTGCAGAAAGGATATCTCAGTGTATAGGTTAATAGCTTTTTGAAAAAAAGGTTAATTTCATCTTTATCTGGTTAAATTCTATAAAACCTTTATTTGAATGGCACATAGAGTTTTTATGAACTGTCCCTGAGCATCTATTAAAAAATGTCATTACAATTTGTTCAGCACAATTAATGAAGAAGCTTTCTCAGAAAATTAGAAAAGAAAGTACTGTAAGGCCACAGCAGTTACAGTTTAACATGCAACAAACAACGTGATGGATGGAGGGGGTGATGACATGTCTTTTCATTTAGATTGATTGAAGAAAATTGCTATATGAAGTCTCCATTCTGGTAGACACTGGGACAGGGGCTGCTGTAGAGCTGGACATGATAGTTTTATACCAGTCTGAGAGAATGAGACTGAACTGCAGAAATCCAGCAGTCTTGGTCAATTTTTGTCATATACTGTGATGTAAAGCTGCAATTTGCAGCTGTGATTTTGTTCAGAAACAGTCTGCAATTAAATCATGTTTACTAAATATTCATTGGAGCATTTGCTTGGTGGCAGTCCTGTGAAGCTGGGAGGACTATACCAGGCAAATATGATGACATGCAGTTTTGATTTCTTCATATAAACTAGAGGTAACTAAAATAAATATCTATGACTATATTAACAATGAAGCAAAGACTTATGTACTTGCTGCATTTTGGTCCTAAGATTCCTATAGGTTATTCATGCAGCCAAATATCTGCAAATCCATGACACTGATTTCAAGTCTTTTCTGTGTACTCAACAGGCTACTGTAGTCAATCCATTTCCAGTGCTAGTATGGTTTCCAGTAGTTTATTTAATTCCCCCCTTCCTTTTTTAATATAACAAATTACTGCAGATACAGTAATTTTGTAAATGCCCTATCTTGGGATATAGTTTTGGAAATGATTTTTTGAAGGTTGTATATACATCTTGTTCATCTTTCTATTATGACATGCTTATAATATCAAGAATTACTTTTATAATCTCTGACAATGTAATGCTGGCTTTAAAAATACATAGGTATTTCTGGGACTTGCATTGTTAGAATCATGGTCATCTAAGGAAAAAACAAGGTCATATTTGTACAGTTTTCTAATGCTCATATGTGACACTGCTTGATGGTGGATGCATAGAAGTTTAAAGCTTGCTACCGTAAGTGTGTGAGAAAATCCACAAAGTAGTGTGTTTTCTGCTGAAATGCATCAAGCACGCTTCCTTGGGCAAGACTAACTCCTCTGCTTGGAAGGAAGATGCTTCAGCTTTTTTGTTTGTTTGTGCTTGTGTAGGAAATCACTTTTTGTTCCTATTCTAGGAGATACCAAGTAAAAAGCCCTTCATTGGCTGTGTTGAAAAGTAAACTGACACAACCACAGACAGCTCAAAATATTTTCCATTTAAAAGGCTTGTGACAATAAATAGACCATAGTGATGAGCCGAACATAGCAGCCATTTGTGGGGAAGGAAAAAGAAGATAAAACAATAAAGCTGAGAACTAGGCAGTGGATATTTACAGCACAAAAGTTCACAGTGTATCAGTGTGTGTATTTGCAGACTTGAGTGTGCGTTTCTCTCTGCACGCCTGTGGTGCAAATTGGTTGTAGTGTTAAATGCTTCAGCGACCTGGCATCTGGACACTGATTCTGAAGTGTGGCTTCATGGGCCCCACTCCCATGTGTGCCTTTGTCCAGGAAAAGAAATACTACGGCCCTAAATATAATGTGTACTTGGCTTACGTGGCAGTGGCTTGTCAGAGGTCTCTGCCATGAGCTGGCCTGGCCAAGCCTCACACCTTTAACAAGGATTTGTTCCCCTGACCCCATCCTGCAGCTCTCAGTTTCCTTACCGGCTGCTGTGGTATCTGCAGGGCTTGTAGAAGCCATCTCTTCAATCTTGTTCTTCTGAAGTCCCTGTTGAGAGGAGGGACAGGCTTGGCGCATTGGGCAGGTGTGAGAGGAGCACACGTAATCCTTCCTTTGATCCCACAGGGCTTGGTCAGAAACTGAACCTGTGCCAGGGTGCAGCACCATGCAGGAAATCCCTGTGGCCGTGCTGAGAGCCAGGGCTGGGTGAGAGCTTTGCATGTAGTGCTACAAGTCTTGCCGCATGTGCAGCAGACACAGGTAAAAGCTGAATTCAGCCTGACTTTAAAATAATAAAGATAATAAGAAAAATATGCAGATAACTTGTGTCATTAGAAGTTAATTAGAGAAATGTGGGTAATACTACACCCACAGCTCTGGATGCTAAGTGATACTAAAGCAGCTGTTTCACTCGGGGGACACATAGAAGAGAACTAAGAACTGATAAGTTAAAACGAAATAACAATAAGTTTAGTATAAATTGCTACCAAAAACAAATTTGTAGCAAATGTTTATTTTGCCTGATTGCCTTTGATACATGCACAGTTGTTAGGGAAGGGAGAAGGAGTTGTCTGCAAGGAATTAGGCAAGTGACATGGCAAGAGAATTAGCCTCTGTTACATCCCAGCCCTCTTGGCTCCAGCTCCCTTTTGGTAGAAGCCCTCTCCCCACATCTGGCTCCCAACTCTGTCTCCTGCTTTTCATTAGTGCTCCAGCCTAAGTTGCTAGAAAGAGTGAGTCCATAGTGCATCCTCTGCTCTTCCTTGGAGCAGGGTTTAATGCAAATGGAAAAACACTGTTTATGGCTGCCTGCAACTGCTTCCCACACACACCCCTTGCTTTCTTCCTTTGAGTAATCTGTCATTCAAGAGGTGTGCCATGCAAAGGGAAAGCTGAAAGGTGGGCGGCTAACAAGCGTGCGGGGAAGGTCAGAGCAAGTAGAGACGCGACATACAAGGCGCTGCGTTCATTTTCCCCTGCTTTATCAGTGCCTGGCTGGGCCTGCCCTGGGTGAGAGACAGATTTGTTGACTCTGCAGCATGGGAAAGAGCCGACAACAGATTTACTACGGAGATGACTTAGCAGCCCCCTCGGAGTGTTATGAAAAGAGTTTAAAATGTTTATATTGGCTCCTCCAATGTACAATAAATTGTTATCCGAAACAATTGAGAATAAAGAAGGGAAAAGTCATAATTGCCTCTCAGGAAATGCAGAGGCTGTTTTAGCGCGCAGGAGCAGGAGGGCGTTGGGTTTCATTGACTTGGTCTGGCTGGAAAGCAGCCTGCCCCACAGGAAGGCCGCGCATTCCTGTCCTCTCGGTGAACCTGCCTGAAAGGAATACAGGAGTTATTGGGTAATCAAGGCTTGTCAGCACCTTGGTTATGCAGCGTGGTTCAATCCGATAATGTGAATGGAACCTGTAATAGTGCTGATGAAAAGCACGCCAGTTTGAAAGGGGCCTTGAATGATTTTTTTGTTCATTTTCTGTTTACATGTAACGTGTTATTGATGCTGTGCCTTCTAATGTGCCTGCTTGTTTCATAGAGAAACTGGGAATTATTCATTATTTTTAAAGAAGAGAGAGAGAAAGAGAGAGGGAGAGGAAGGAGGAGTGAAAGAAAGAGCCCTGTTACGTGAAGAAAATTGCATTCGAATGCTGCGACTGAAACATATTGATTTTCTGGCACAGACTTTTTAGATTAAAAATGCCAATACTAAATCCTTTCATGACCTATAGTTCATATGAAGTTCATGTGTCGTTTGCTGTTATTCTGGAAAAAGCAGAATCTTTAATGAAAACATAGTTTGAAGGAATGTCCTCCCATCCCTGCATTTGCATGCAATTGTAATAAGACTTGATTAAGAGCTAAACATGCTACCGAGATGGAGGTTTAGGGTGGGTTTTGTGAATTGAAGTCCGTCCATATCTTTTTTAATTGCTTACTTGACTTTACTCTTTGTATTCCCTTTCTTTTCCTTTGTTTTTCTTTATTTTACTTATTCTTTATATTGCAATAGGAGGCCAAAGAAACTCATTTTTTCCACCACTAAGCACAAGGATCTTGCTTCATATTTTATGGCATTCAGGGGATCAATGAGTCAAAATGCTGTTTTGATCTGCAGCACAGCAAAAATTTCTCATATAAATTCCCAGAGATGACCCAGACATCTCCAACTGTTTTGAACCTCTTCTTAATAGAGACTTTAAAGGTACTGATGCTGTGCTAGCATCAAGTTGAAGAATTTAAGGCCAAAGTCCTGGCTCAGGTGATTTCAAACTGCTGGCTATTTCCTGCTGCTAAATTTCACTTCAGTTTCTTTCAAGAGGACCTTTGTATTTGTGAGACGTGGCAATAGGAAGCAGCCACATATCTGCTGGCTGCAGCAAGACTGCATGAGGGATGTGTTCATCTTGCTGTGCTGCCCCAGCATTTTGGCTCGCACAGGCTGGTCCACATTATACCTAATATTTGCTTCTGGGCGGGAAGCCCTTCACAGAGGGGCTCTTTCTTTTGCATTTTATCCTGAAACCATGCAACCCTATGTTGCCTGTGGCAATCATCACTTGAATGAGCATGGGAGTACGTATTTATCATGGCTTCAGTGCGGTATAGGTTTGACTTGAGAAAGCAATTGAGCCCTTCCTTATTTAAAAAGGGACAGAGGAAATCTGTGTGATAAATGTATTTACTTTTCCACAGGTTTGTTTGCCAGCTGGGCTGGCAGGAAGTGGCTGCTGGAATTCAGTTGGCTGGCTGCTTCGCTGGGGAGCCAGCAGGAGGGCTGCAGCATCCTCTGGAAGAGCTACCCTCCTCCCTTGCCAATTCACCCTACCCTCCCTCCTTCATGGGCTGGCATGACTGTGAGAGTCCTTGCAGGGCCTGATGGGGAAAGGAAGGCTGGCCTGCTCACTATGGATAATCCACTGTAGCAGGGAAGACTTCTCCCTGTGAGGGAAGGGGCAGCACCTGGCTGTCCTGGGATTAGGCAGGACTCTTCAGGTGTTGCAAACTCCTGGGCCCGACTCTTGGGAGAACTTAATACTGGAAGAGCTTCTGTCTCTGTTTCAAAATACACAACATCTTATGCATAAACAGGATCAGTACTTGCTGTTAGTGAGCAGCGCTCTGTCTCGCTAAACAGTTTGATAGGTTTTTACATGGTAGAAACAGGGAGCTCTTTCCTGGTGATCAGGCACTGGAACAGGTTGCCCAGGGCCACCATCCCTGGAAGTGTTCAGAAACCATGTAGATGAGGCCCTCAGTGATATGGATTAGTGGTTGTCTTGGCAGTGCTGCAGTGAAAGTTGGATTTGATCTTACGGGTCTTTTCCCACTTGGTTTATTCTATGATGCTATACCATTGCACTATACTGTATTAGGGTTGTCATGGCTGCTTTTGCACACCTTGCTGTTGGCAGACTTTTCTCCTGTTTGCAGTCACCATTATGCTGGAGATCTGTGGCAGCAGTGGGACAGTGCCTGCATGGCACAACGTACAGATAGATGGTTGGGTGTGAGGCTGGCCCCTACTGGGTGGCATGCTTTCATCTAGCATGCCATGGTGGCCACCTGGTAAGCTGAGCCATCCCAGCCCCAGTCAGCCTAGGCAGACTTCGCCCCTGATTACAACACGTGCTTTTTGTCTGCCTTTGGTCAAAGCATGCCATGCGACCTGGTTTTGTTGCTGTTGTTTTCATTCCTGTCTTCTATTTATTCTCTTGGGGAGGACTGAGATGAGTTTGTGGTCTGTGACCATACTCAGTAACAGAGCAAGATTTTTCTTGGCATGACTGTTCAGTGGCTACCATAACTCCTGAGCAATCAGAGGTCCTCACTGTGCACTGCTCTCCATTTTGATACCATACTTGGGAAAAAAGATTCCCCTTTGTAGACATCAGATACAGATGGCTTACTGACTGTAGTGCTGGTGGAGGGGCAGAGTGTGGCCCAGATTATGAAGTGCATAGGAACTGAGGTTCGCCTGCAGCTTGCTTATGAGGTTCTGTCCTGCTTTAGATAAAAATTTACAGTGACTTGGTTAGATACTCACCTCTCACTTCTCCCTTCTGTTCCTGTATCACACGTGTGCGTGAATGTGAGAGAATCACAGGGAGCAATGTAAGGCCAAAGCAGGCTGGGAGAGCATCTGTCTTTGTCAGCTCCTTCTCAGAGCTCTGCCAGACAGCCATGGTGTAAGGTTATTGTAGGGGTTTGAATTCTTCTCATAATATATACAGATTTGCAGTGCTTGTTTATCAACAGGAAAGTTATTTGTTCAGCAGTGGATCTTGTACAAAATATTTACTTTCTCTTTCAAAACACCCAATTCTTTTCCAGAACTGGGTGCATTGTTCCCTTCTTGATGGCACCATGGTAGCTCTTCTTGGTGAGAGACATGTGGAGCATCTCTCATCTGACAGGAGTTAGGAAGAACAGTTAAACCAGTGCTGAGGTTTCTTGCATTCAGAACACCCTTCACTGCTATGGCTGTTGTGCCATAAAGAAAATATGGACACCTCATTGGAAAAGCAAGCTTCTGCCTTGCCTTGGTTCAGATGCTCTTACTTGTCTGAATATATGTAGTGATTTTGAGCCAAAGCAAAATTTATTTTGAATTTGTAATGAATAATCTGGACGTTTTCTCTTGTTTATAGGTGCTAGGACAGCAGCTAGGTAATTTATAGGTGTTTTATGGGTGTCTTGTTTATAGGTGCTATAGGTGCAAGGGCAGGCAGTAGCAGTGTACCTCGGGCAGCATTGTTGCGTACTGGGCTCCGGCTGGACCAACATGATTACTTTTAGAAACTGCCCAAGGAGCTACACTCAGAGCCCAGCCTTAATATGTGGCCTCCCTGAGGAAAAAGAAAAGGCACAAAGGAAGTAAAAAAAAGTGGTGTAAATAGACCTCTGGATAAAGCTCTCAGAAAAGGGAGCACCCAGCATACATATCTGCAAAGCCAGCTAATACACCCCTTAGGAAATTAAGAAATTAATAGTAATTTTAGAAACATCACAGAAAAATCAGGGGTAATAGAGAATTAATGGTAATGGGTAAGAGCAGCTACACTGATAGGAGTGAGCATTTAAGTTCTTAAGTGTAATTTCTGTTCCTGGGAAGAGAAAAAACAAGAAAAATAGGAAATAAACCCAGGAAAGTATCTCGGCGATAACAGAATTTATGCAAGAAGCAACATGTTTTTCTATGTACGAAACAGCATGTGTGAAGTTTAGGCGTGACAAACATCAGTTCTTCATGCAAACAACACCTTCGGTGCCCTTTCTTCTCTGTACCAGGCTGGCGGCAGGCATCTTCAGGAATCCCAACGGTCTGAAGTGCTGGGTCCTCACTGTAAAAAAAAAATTCACTTGCTTTAGCATGTGGTTGTTTTTAATACTTGGCAGAGCACTAATTCTGAAAAATGCTAAACTGTGTTCGCAAACGTTTGAGATTGCTTCTTGGTCCGGGGCCAGAAAGTTACCAATGGCCTTTAAGACTGTGTGGAGACATTGCGTCTGGAAGGAGACAAACAGGCTATCCCCTTTGTCGTCGCTGAGCCTGAAGATGAAAGAGCACCAGAAAGGTCTGGACATGTTATGGAAAATTTACCAAAACTGTTAAAAATGGTTGGAGGGAGTCTGAAAAGCATTCAGTGGGTCCAAACAGGTTAACCAGGGAGCTAGCGAGGGAGAGCACGGTTTAACAACATACATGGGATGTAACACACCAGGAAAATCTAGGAAATTTTCATGTGTTGGGAAGAGAACATAACCAGTAATAATGGAATATCAGTGTTTTATTAGACACTGGTTTATAAGCGTAACATCCCCTCCCTCGTATATAGGGCATGTTAAACTACCTGAAGTATAGAGAGGAGGTTCGGATTTTCCTGTGTTGCTTGTTTATTCCGGGACAGTTATCATCCTCCTTAAATTCTATTTAAAGTTCACAGCAGTCTATGCAGCTAGTGCAGTTTTAGGTTAAGCATATTTTATCCATAATTGCTATATTTGGTTCTCAAGTTATTATTGCAGTTCCTTGGGGTACATTTAAATCCACCTTATTGTAATAGATTATGGAATATAGTGGCTAATGTGTCTAATGTAAAATAAATGACTCTAATGATTTATGATTCAGCACTTCAGTTTTATTGAACATAAGGATCATTGTACTAAAATGGATGGTGTATTGCTGGTTTAGCATAAAATACTGAATAACATATTCAAGGAAATGAATGGATTGGCCAGTTCATAATATTCTGCCCCTTCAGCTGAGAGGTCTTTAATAAGCAAGAGTGTCATTACACTTGAAAATGTATGTGTAGGTAATCCATTATCTAGAACAATGACAGTGATCGGATGAAGCTCTTATTAAAGAAGGGCCCTCCTTACAGGGAAATACAGAGTACTTCCCTGCCTGCAAGAGGCTGTGTGTGTGTGTGTCTGTGTTTCTGGTTTTGTTACAGCAGTTAAAGCAGTATTTAGGATGTCTTTGAATATAAAAGTTTCCATATATTTGAAGATAATTTTGGGATAAGGGGTTATAGGGTGGTTTCAAAGGTGGAAAGCAATGTCACTAGGCTGTGGTTTTGCATAGGCTCATACCAAAGTGCATCTTGGTGGTCCATATTACTGGATGTACCTGTAAGATATATTTTTCAGCTCTTCATTTTTATCTCATTTGAAGGCCAGTGTAATTTACACTCTTGCACATGCTTCTGTTACTTCCAAGTTTAGTAGTGTCGTCTCCTACTAAATGTCAAGATTGGTGAATACCACAAGGGTTGATACCACTGGGACTGTTACTGTGCATAGGTGTTCACCTTGCCTTAGTGTCACCAGGAATGTTTGCTTTAGGACAGTTGCAGATAGAAGTGTCCTGACTTAAACCCTTGACTTCCCGGGGTTTATCCTCAACTCTTTAACACTTTAACCTCAAAAAGGAAGACGGTTTTATTAGTCAAGAGGAGGAATTAATAGGAGTCAAAATGTGGCAGAATACTTGCAATTTTATCTGATAAAAACTTGTATCTGTATATAAGGAAACAAAATTAAAAATATGGAAACAAATTTACAAAAACAGAGATGGTGTTTTAAAATAGATATTCAAAGGAAACTGTTAAAGGAACAATGATGATTATATATCTAAGTATTTTCACGTTGTGCTACAATTAAAGTAAGACAGCAGGTTATAAAAGATCAGCTTCCAGCAGTTTGCTTGTAATAATTTGTAGCAAAGATCACATTTTGTTATGTACTGGAGAGAAAAAAAAGAATAGATTTGGGGGATGTTCTCTTGGAATAACTCCATATCCATTTTCTTAATAGTACTTGGATAAAGCTGAAAGACACAAACTATTAAAAAGGTGTATTTGCATTCATTATGTCCATAGTAAAAGTGAATGAAGAACTCTTCTTGATATATTTACAGCTTAAAGTGTTAAAGTAAACATGATCAAACTACAATAGTTCTGTTACAGCACTTGCAGACAAATAATTTTCTCATTTAAAGAAGCTCTCACCAGCATTTTGAGTGGGAAGGAGTTTCGTGCTATTTTGCCATCTATTACTATCTTATCTGTCAGCGAGCACATCCTTTGGCAGACCTGCAGGGACACCTTTAAAACAATTCAAAATCATTTTGGCAAGAACTGGAACACCTTCAGTTGCAAAAACACGTATTCAAAATTTTTATGTATCCAAAACTGTTCAGGCTGGCTTTGACCTGTAATTGGAGACTGGTTTATAGCAGAGCCATTTTGAGTTTTTCATTTCTTGTATCTCAGTCAGGTTTATAAGCACAGAGTCATACAGGCACACTCAGAAAATCCTAAACTAGCTGCAGTCATTCTTCTAATGGAAGCACAAACTGTATTGGTAACTGTGGTGGGCTGTTCCTCTGCTTTGGTGCTGAAGGCTTGAAGGACCTGACTTTCTCTAGTGTTTGGGGCTTTTGATTATTCTTATGGTTTTGGTGGTAACAAAGTTAGAAACGATGCGACTTTTTACTGAAGTCTGCTCTCAAGATTTCCTTGCTGCCTTAAACTTGCAGATTGTTAAGGTGTATGTTTTGAATAAGAAAACTCGTTGGAGAGTGTGTTGACTCTTTGTTGACTCCGAACTTAAGGTCTTCTCAGTATCACAGCAGTATGACAATGTGTGGGGCTCTATTTTAGTGGCTTATCAGCTTTATGGACTTATCAGCTCTTAGGACTAAACATATTGGAGCAGCATCGCACTGCCTGCTCATGCATAGTTGTGTTGCAGTTCAATTCTCCATCGGGGTGATGAGGCATCCTGGTTGCTGGCCTCATGGTTTGACTGCTGCTACTGCATGGTGACATCCACAGTGTGGTGGCTGAGGCGCATCAGGTGATGCAGGATGCTGCCCACTGCTGCTGCCACGCTGGCTGTGCTCCTATTAATTTTCTGCGGTGTAAGGGTCATGAAGATGAGTGAGGTGGCAGTGCTGGGACGTGGCTGACTGCAGGGAAAGTGCATGAGCCCCAGCTTATACCCTTTTCTTCCCTCGCATGTCTAAGCACAGGCCTGTCCCATGGCGAAAGCGCAGATGTGCTTTATTGCATAGCCCCAGGTGTAACCCTACGGCACCCTGCCCATTGCCAGGACCCATCATGGAGAGGAATACCTTGGGCTCTGAAGCTGAATTATTACTCTCCCTATTCCTGAAAGGCCTTTGAATCTTTCCTCTGCCTTGGACATCTGGTTTTCACATCACAGTTACTTCAGCCCATAAGCTTCCACAAGAATTTTAAATAAAATATCACTACTAACCAGATCCGCGGGGGGAGGCAGTGGCTTTACTCACAAATGGGCACATTGTTGAGGCTGGAGAAGGGGTTTCTTTCACTTACACTGGGTTACATCACTGAGCACCAGCCAAATGATGGAGAACAGCGAGAGCTGTTATAGGAATAAGTTTATGCACTGCAAATGCAGGAAACATCATTGCTAATGGTGCACATCTGATGTATATTCAGGTCTTGCCTATAGACGCACAGGAGTAGGAGATGGGCCAAGTGATGCCCTGGGAGCTGTGGGCATCACACTGCAGGATGGTGGGGGTGGCACTCAGGCTTGGCTTGCAGGTCTTTGTGGCGTCAGAAAGAGCCTTTCCTGTACCTCTGCAAAGACATACGTCGATGTCTGGATTTGTCTCACTCAGTTTTAGACATCTCTAGAACTTATGCACTAACTCATTATTGCAAGCCCCCTTGAGAGGCAGTGAACAAGCACTTGCAGGGTGGTGTCTGTCTAGGAAGGATGATACTGAGGTACCCTTACAAATACCCACTTGATGTAAAAAAGCTTTGACTAGCTCAGAGCTAGACATCTAACTTCAGAATACTGAGGTTAGGCAGATAACTTCTTTTAGCTCTCTTTCTGCTTATTTGGGTGTATCTTACAAACCTTGGGAAATGTGTGCAGAATAAATTCAAAGGTCTGTAACTGCCCTGCATATATCTATGATTTCAAAACTATAATGAGATCCTGCCATAGAAAAATTCTGTTAAATCCCTGGTTGGTGGAGATTGGTGACAGCCTAAGCATATACATAGATGCACACACTGTGCAACTATAACTCAGTTGTCAAGGTCTTCCTACTGAAGACATTATTGAAGGTTATTTCTAAACCATGTGGGGTGCAGTGCCTTTTAGACATCTCGTGATTTGTCTTTTCTGGGCACAGTTGTTGCTGCAGGCCCTTGGGCTGCTGCTGGAGCCTGCCCCAGCCTCCCATTTTAGCACTGCCAAGAAACACCTTCCCTTTCTGTGGAGAGGGATAGCACCTGCCCCACTACCTTGTCCTGGTAGTGCTCTTGCCCCAGCACCCACTGACCATGGAGGAACAGACAGGCAGGGAGCCGCTGCTGACCTGCATTGCTGACCCGAGCTCAGCTTGCAAAGCCAGACCCCACACTGCTTTCTGCGATCAGTAGAGGCACTTGCTGATACCGTAATTACTGAAGTGAGAACTTCACCATATCAACAGGATTTTGTAAAGTTACACGCAGCACTTCCCCACGTCCCCCCACTTGGCAGTCACTGCACTTCCTCTGCATTTGCAGAAGTTTCCTCTCAGACCAATGCATTTCCCACCATGTTCAGATGAGGGATGTAAAGCCAGCATAACGTAGTGTTTGTAGTTAAAAATGCCTCTCAGGTTCACAGTGCAAATGAGAGCTTCATAACTCCTTATTACTTCCCTTTTTCTGTGTGGCCTGATTTAAGGCTGGTGGGATGTTCACCGTGGTTTACAAATCTAAAACCCAGCCAGGTCCTTTCCAGGCTGTGGAGCCTGGTGTTTAGATGGAGTTAAACAGTTTCACATTCCTGAAGAGAACAGGAATGTTTTCACAGTGGAATCTGCTCTGTGTGGATAACAGGAGTTTATTTTTTCAGCATGAACTCCTTGGGCAGGTTTTTGTTGTTGTTGTTGTTTGCTTTTTTTGTTAAAGAGGAGAGGATATGCCATGAAAATACCATTGTAGTAACTAACGGTGCTGTTATTTAAGTTTGACTGGGAAAATTGGTGTTAAAAAGTCTGTCAGCTATTGAGGAAAGACAGTAATAAACACCTTGTGGTGTTTTCCTCTTTCCTGTGTGTAGGGCTAGCTATCGAAAGCCCCCACAGTTATGCCATGTGCCAGTTGCTGTCAGGTGCTTACCATAGTTATTTCCTGGTGAATGTGGAGCAGAAAGCAGTGATGCTGAATAGAGTGAGCAGCAGCAGCTACGCAGCAGTTCAGGCAGACCAGGTAGCGTATTGCTTTTCCTGGGTTGCAGAGGCACCTTTTACCTTGTGTGCTGCAGCTAGTTGTTGAGATAGAATAATTATGAGCTTGGTTAATCATTTTTCCCTGTATTAGTGTTGGTTTTGGGTCCTCGTGAAAGTGGATGTGTACTAGGGACAAAATCCATCAGTACTGCCTGCAAGAAGAAGAGCCCAGGGCATGTCTCTTTACCAAGCACCACTGTTACTGGGGCTCTGCCAGTGAAGAAGCTCTGTGTCACTGAGGTTCCCGAAATGCTTTTTCCAAACAAGGTTTATTTGAGATTTAAAAGTAGGACAAAAAGCACTACATAAAGCTAAATATTAAGTCTGTTGCTTCCCTGGCAACAAAGGCAAGGAAACAAGACCAAGTTGTACTATTCCATCATGCAGCTTTAGCTGCGTGTCACATGGCTGTACGTGGAAGGGATTTTTATTATCTTTTCATTTGAGCTTTAAGGGTAGGATTGAGTTTTGCCCTAAGAGAAGTTCTCCAGACGTCCTGTGAGTCCCAGCAGGAGGTTTGTGTTCTCATCCATGGGCAGAAATCACTTACAGTTCCTGAGCTTCCATACATGGGCACGCTCCAAGGAGGTCCCCCCGGTTGCTGTGCCTCACTCAAGCTGGCCTTACCTTGCAGCAGCTTTTGCAGTCATTACATCAGAGGAGTTATCATCAGCCTCATCTCTACTACCAGGTACACACAGATACCGAAGAGCAGCTGAAAGGGGGTAACCTTTTGTCCCAAGTAAATGGTTCACATAGTTGTGTTGATGTACCATTCGAGATGGTATTAATCTGATGCATGCCACTGATGACAAAGGGATGAGTGGTGCCCTGGAAAGACCTCAGGTCACTTCGTGAAAGAAGCTGGAAACATGTTAGTGGCATCAACTCTGGTTCAGGTGGCTTGGATCACTCACAGAAGGACTTTCTCCTTTGGATGGGATTGCCAGTCAAACAGGAGATGAGAAGGATAGGATGGAACAAAGAAACAGCAAGAGTACGTGTGTAGTTCTCTGCCAGGGATGGCAAAGAGGACAACAGCTCTGGGCCACAGAGCCATTTTCTGAGCTCATACAGGCAGTTTGTGGATGTTTCATCTCCTTTTCTGCTCAGGGAGAAGTACAGGAGAGTTGCCTTGACCTTTTTCTGAAAGAAGTAAAATCTTTGAAGGAAATAAGCTTAAGTAAACTTAAAAAGGAATGCAGGAAGTCTTTCTTTAGGAATGTGTGTATCACATGTGGCATTATCCCGTGTATTTCATTGCTGTGCTGCAGCTAAGGACTTTCTATGCTGTCTCTTTAACCAGATTAATATTCTGCTTACACAAACCAAAGTGAGTTATGTTCTGTATGATCATCTCTTCCACATTAAACTTAATAAGCATTTCAAGGCAATGGCAGAAGTGGAGTTGTGAGGTGCACCCTCTGACTTGGTTTAGTTTTGTACATCCTGGCAGTGACATGAACTACTCTAGATACATGAAAATAAAATAAATGAATTGCACAGGATGTGCAAGACAAGCTTGATGTACAGAGGCAACATAATAAGAGCATTTGACTTTGCTATATTATAGAGTAAAACACACAGTCTTAGCCAGAAACCTTAATCAGAAATGGTGAATATAAGCTCCTGTTTCAGAACAGTAAGTGCTTTATGTTTCACCATAGAAGCAAATGGTCCACAGAAGCAAAATTTTTATATACTTTATCTTCACTGGGCTAGGTTATTTTATATGTGTAACTTGGTAGCAGACTGTTTGTAAGTGTACTATTGAGAGGTAATGGGGGTTTTCCAAACAAAAATTGGAAGTTATGGATGCTCAACACTTTCCACACATTAAAACAGAACAACTGAAATGGTGTGCAGTACAGGACTGGGAATGTGTTGTGCAACAGGAGAGCAAGTGTCAGCTAGAAGTAGACATGGAGAAGGAAGACTGAAAGAGCCTGGCGTGTTTAGTCTTGCAAAGTGCAAGCTGAGCAATGATACGGTCTGCGCTAAGTACAACAGATGGGAAAGCTGCTAGAGGTGAAAGGAATTAAACCTGGTGGACAGTGTTTGCACAGGAGCAACTGGGAATGCACAGGTCAGAAATTAATGCAGTTTGTAGAGGAAGGGGAGGCTTTCCTGGCCAGTGGAGGAAGGAGGTTCCAGAGCAGCCTCTCAGAATCAACTGCAGGGACATAAAGTCCTTGTGTTTTGTTAATCGACTTTCATAACACAAGCTTCTTGCAAGATGCTGATTGGAATCTGTAATGTGTCATGTCATCTGTTGTCCTGCAAATTCATGAATTCTTTGCAGATTCACTGAATTATGGCACACATGAAAGTGTAGGTTATCTTAAGATCATAAGTTCAGGGAAAGGAGCCAAGTCATTGGCATGTGCTATTTTTGAGGAATATCCTAGTCTTTCCTCCACAAGTAGTTTTAGCCTCTGGGGAGGAGGAGTAGGAAAATGCCTTCTGTTCACTGCCAATAACAAAGCGGTGTGAGAGTGATTTGCATATTGTATGCACATTTGTGTGCCAGTGATGGACACTTCCTGTTGGTACCACATTTCTGCTGATTGTGCCCCTTCATTGGACCAGTTTGTTCTCCGATAGGTTACACACAGAGCAGAAGTACTCATAAAGCCAGTAAAAGTGAACAATGCTCCTAACCTTTGGTGTGGTACAAAGATGTGACTGGTCCATCATAGCATGTCCGTGTTTACCAGTGATGGGCGGAGGCATCTGAGTATACTCATTAGTATCCTCCTGTACGTATCTCCATGTTATTTTTCTGAACTGACCTAAACTGGATGACCTGAATTATGGTACTCATTACCTAAAGGTTAATGGTAGTACTGTGATGACGTTTGGCTTTTTCCCCTCTGTACCACAGGCTGTTCAGGGAGAGAGAAAAAGACCACTCAGGCCTTAATAAATCAATCACGGACTTTGTGTTAGCATGTCTTGCCAAGAGCCCGCCCTGTGTATCACAGCCGTAAGTAGGAGAAAGCACCATAAAGTACTGTCCAAATGGTCTGTCTCAAACTGCAAATGCAGGAACACATGGAAAATTAAAGAGGCATTTTGACAGGTATTATAGCACCAGAGGCTCTAAGGTTTTAGATACAAAAATCTCACTTTAAAAAGCATGCTTAATAATGGTTGTGGAACCAGGTCACTCATGGAAATAGAAGTACAGTCTTTGGTTTTACCTAAAGAAGCCATCAAAGATCCTTCTGTGTTGTGCTGTGGGGTAATGTTCAGACTATGGAGTAAATCCCACTTCTGGTGCATGTTTCTGTCAGCAGAAAGTGCTTCAGAGCGTATGGCTTCATACTGTGGGCTAGGAAGTGTCTCCATTCCCATGAGCAGATGAATTGCACTAGGTTTTTAGAGGAACCTGGAGCTGTTTCTTTCAGATGGTGAACATCTAGTAATGGGCTGCAGAGAGCAGAGGCAGAAAGAAAGGAGGTGTGAAACCTGCAGAATGAAGGGGATGCAACATGCCAGGTACCATTGCACTTGTTGTGCCATGTTTTGTGATGGGAGCTGTGTTTACTACATATGTGATGAGAATAGGGTTGTTAGGAGACAGAGTGATGTATTAATTTCAATTGCATATGCCACAAATACTAGATAAAAAAATTAGACAGTGGCATTTCTACCCAAGCATTTCATATGTTCCAGGTATTCTTATAATTTCCTAAAAGGCAGGGGTAATAAATAGCTTCTTAAATGCACAATAACACTGAGGCAATCTGAATGAAATAAAACTAATAAGCAAAGACATGTAGGGGTAAAACACTAACCATATTTGTTCTCAGCCGTATCTGTGGAGAGCGTACGGTAGTTTTCAAGGCAGGCAGACAGCTACCAACATTTTTCTTCAAAAGGGCAGAATCTGACTTTTACCCTTTATGAGGGCATTGCGTCGCCTGTCTGAGGAGTCTTCATTTCGCCTGCAATCAGAAGGGGCACTGTGCAGACTAATGTTGATGTCATTTCTCAGCTGAAGCTTGTTCTGTCTAAAATATCAGGGCCCAGACATCTTCACAGCAGCAGAGCAAGTGAAAATACCTGGTTCCATTTATAAGCTCTCAGCTGTATTCACACTTTGGATACCAGTTTTTACAAATAATTTCTAGATACTACAAGAAAAACATAGTCTGTAAAGGTCAGACACTGAGCAAAGCTTGTTTGGCATCAAATGCTTGATTCCTTACATTTACATATACAATGACCCAAATTTAACCTGGGCCAAAGATAGCGAAGCACTGTCAGATTGCACAAGGATAGCCTTTGACATGGTACTTCCTAGATTGTTGCAACCTATGGGAGCTGCTAATTATCTGTGGATAGCCAGAAAGGTAATACCTGTAATTTCCTCATCACCCCAGGCCAGTTGCAGGGGGTTAGTATGGGATGCCACTATTGTGCAACATGGGTAAACTCTACAGTGACAAATGACTTCGAGTCATTTTCAAGGTGACATTTTGATCAGGGAACTTGTGCCAAGTGTTTTCTATAAAGCATTTAATTTTACTGCATGGTTAATCAGCAAAAAATTCTTCCCGAAATCCATTATGTCATATGTAATATGTCAGGACTGTTTCTCCTTGCTTAAAATTAAGAAGGGGCCATGAATGTTTGAAAAATAACATCGTATTTCTGCTTAAAAGTAAAAAAATTAGAATGAACAAATAGCTTTGCTTTTGACCTTGTTTTAAAACTAGATGAGAAACCAAAAATGTAAAGATTTACACAGCTTGACATGTTATTTATTATGCAGATATTTTCAAAAGCAATGCTAGCCTAAGTAGTATTATGATATTTGATAAAATCAGTATTAACTGTGTGTGTCTTTTGAGGCTGTAATAAGTCTGGGTCATTTTATATGACTGCAAAGACCTTTACGGAATATAGATCAAATCCCCAGCATGTTTTCCTGTCTTAGCAAACCCTTTGTACATCTAGAAAGCTCAAATACTATCTGCAAACTTGTATCAGACTTGGTCTTTCTTTTCCCTTTCTGTAAATGAGAAATGAGTTTTATATATGCTTACCAACAATGCATTTCTCTTTCAAGTCTGTGTCAGTATAGGTTCAGTTTTAAATGTGCTTAAGCCTTGTTCGTGACTAGTTATTTCTGACAGGGCTACACATGTATCTTGTTTACTCAAGGCAGGAGGCAGGCTGAAACTTTGGTTTCCTCTTACTGACCATGGCAGTAAGATGTCTAAATGGTTTCCAACCCGCTAGCTTTTAGCTTGGGCTGAGCTGCTTTGAAGTCTTCAAGAACTGTCCAATCCGTAGATCTGTTTAGAATCCTCTGTTCTTCTGGTTTGAATGCCTTTAACTATTGAAGTAATAAACAGCTGGACAGACTGGCAAAGTGCCCTTGTGAAATGGGGACACAAAATATTTTGTCTGTAAGCCTTACCTATCCTGCTGTGCAGTAATTGTCTTAGAGGGCAAAAGGATCATGTGTCTCTTCTGCCCCTGGAAATCCTGTATACCAAGTAGTATGCTCTTCAGCTGTCTGAGACTCTCCATTCATGGTACCAAAAGGGAAATAACATTATAATTTCTTTTGGTGCCCAAAGGATAGCTTACATGTATCAGTGAAAAAGACCTTCCAAATAGACTGTGACTGTAATTTCCAAAGTTGGCATTGGTTCTGTCCTCGAGAGAAGAGACCTGGACAGAACCAGGTGCTTCCCAACAGTAGTCCAGCCTCACTGCTGGAAGCACTGTAGGCTTTAAATCTGTTGCTGGAAGTGGTGTGCATTTCAAATCTCACTTTTTGCCCATTTTCCCATGGCAGTCATTGCCTCTCGGACTTGTGAATGTTGCAACAAAGAAACCTTTAAAATTCCACAGAGTGCGGTCTTGAGTGCTCAGATTGGTCAAGTCAACTGAGCAACACAGGAGCCACCCATGTGATGGATGTTACTGTGGTCCTACTTCGAGTGATGGAGACCTACATTCGTATGCTGCAGGAAACTAGTAAAAATTCCCTTATCCATCCAGTTCTTCACTTGGACAACTGAAAGTGGAAAGTCACCAAGTATGTGAATCCTTTGTACAGTAAATCCTTTGTACAAAGGATATGATCCTAAAGATTGTTTTGATTGAACTAAGAATGATTTTCTGCATAAGAGCCACCAGTGAATGATTTGAAACAGTTTTACAGTCTCCCCTTCTGTGCCATGTGAGTTCTGTGACACTTTGATTCTGTAGGGAGGAACTATGGCAGAGTTCCTTACTTTCTCCTGTGGGATGAGGTTTTCTTTGATGTCGAAGAAATGAGTGCTATGGACAATCATCATGGTCACTCCATCCATTTACATTATATCCAGCCCTTTTCCTCAGCCCTTAACAGCAATTTCTTTCAATGGGGACTGGCAGTCGGACCTCACTTTTATAGCTGCATCAGAAATACAAGGAAGCAACTGCTGCTTGTTGATGTTTCTTCATTCTAAAGAAACATCCCAGTTTGAATAAGTTCAACTAGTGCATTGGATCTCTCTTATATGGGATGCACATGCTTTCCTGAAGCATCCTACCTCACTCTGAAACCACTTTCTGTAGCATTCCATGGAAGTAGTCTGTAATACAGTGCCTATGTCTTTGCTTTCTGAGGACATACACCATGTTGAACAGTATCCTCAGCTGCAAATTTATTCTAAGATTTTGTTCCATTTGCTTTGCAGTTGGAGAGGACAGCATAGGATTCCAGTAACAGAGAATAAAGACTGGCGTAGAACTCTCAGGGGCTGGTTGGCCTGGGAGCTTTCAAAAAGTAGAAATAGGTGAAAAACTTCAGAAGCCCATTGCCAGTGTGTTAACTGACTTGTATCAGTAGGAAAAGAAGGTTGACCAGGTGCATTTACGCAGTTTATATTGTCCTTACTGTGACTTTGAGCCACGAAGATCATGGGCAAAACTGGACTATGGCAGAGAGAAATGTCTAGAGAAAAGACTGCTCTTACAATGAAAATTCTTGTTGCAGTTGTGCTTATTTGAGAGGCTTTATCGGGAGTCTGGGTAGAGCTGGCTTGAAGGACAAGCTGGGAGAACCCAGTTTAAGGTTGCAGCTACTATGAGGGACTGTATACAAACCCTAGAGTTTTATAGAAATACTGTTCAGAATTTCATTTTAGAAAATAAATAAAATAGCCAAGTTTATCAGGTAACTGTCAAATAAAAAAGGGAAGGAGGAAATGGCTGGAGAGGAGGAAATCCATTGGGACTTTTTTTTTCCCCTCTTGTAACTAATAATTTTTCACCTACCAATAAAAGGGCCTACAGCACCTATCCTCTTGTTT
Source organism: Pezoporus flaviventris (assembly GCF_033815535.1). Classification (NCBI taxonomy): domain Eukaryota; kingdom Metazoa; phylum Chordata; class Aves; order Psittaciformes; family Psittacidae; genus Pezoporus; species Pezoporus flaviventris. The sequence goes on from NW_026892585.1 coordinate 21,365,461, forward strand.
TGCAAGTGACCCTAGAGGTTGTGTTCATATTCTAATAATTTGTTTTGTCATTCTGAATCAGGGCACATTTAAGTTTTCATGCTTTGATAAAACCATTGCTGTCAATTTTTTGCAAATGCTCTTGCTGAGGTACTTAACTGGTGCACATGATAATATTGTCTGAGCCTGGCAGAGTGAGTCAGAAATCTTACTGCAGTCTGTAAAGCTAAGTAGCAATTCACCTTCCACCCTACTGGGCAGTAAGTAGGAAAACATACACTCACATTCACCAAAATGTTCTTTCCTTAATATCCTTGTCTCTGGTCTCAAGGATAAGATTTGTTTGTTTCCAAATCTGTTCCTGTGCTACTCATAAAAACACTGTCAGAGCAGTATTGGTATGATACATTTGAAAAGAACTTGTATCGAGCATACTTGATCCATCAAATCTCTGCAAGAGACTGACTTGGTAAGTGCTCTGCCCTCAAAAGCCCTGATCGCTTTAGGGGATGCCAGGAAAACGCTGGCAGTATAGGCGGTTGTGTTTGAAGTTTAAGTTGCTGTTTCTGTAAGCGGAAAGAGATGGGTTTCTCTAAGAAGGGAAAGTAAGTGGTTTCTGAGAAGGTAGAATAAAAGAAAGCAGGGAATTAAGGAGCTGCTCCGTGTATATGATGATGGATTGTTACTGCTCTTTCTGGCTATGAACAAGATTGCTTTCCTGAGTGTCGGGGAGAGTGGGGAGTGAGCAGTTTGACAGGGCAGTAAGATCACTCGATAGCAGAGAAGAGATTCTCAGCTAGCTTTGACAGACAAGGAAGAAGTAAGTAGGATGACTAGGTACAAATCCCTTTTTATCAGATCAGATTTCAACTAATATTTTTGTATTTGTAAGGACATAAAAGTGTAAGGATATTTACTTGCACTGACAAGTGGTTCTCACAAAATAGTACTGGGGCAGCATGTGAGATTCTGCCACAAAGACAATACTCTAGGTGTGAAGAGCACAGATGGATCTATCAGTGCTAATGTCCTTCCTTAGGGAAAAAAAAATGATGTGCTCAATAAGTTATTGCTATCTATATTTCTTAATTACCATGTACTCATTATATAGACTATTACTGACCATTTATACAAGAATATCTCCGAAACAGTGTCAATCTTTCAGACATGTGAATTTTAAATTCAGTAAACTAATTTTGACTTCTTTTAATAATTCTTTTCAAATGGCACTCAGATTGTTGAAAATGTCGTCTTTTATGATTTTATGTGAATGAGGGGTTTTTTTTATTCCATTATGGTTTTATCTTTCTCTTGGAAAACTAATGTTAGCATTACTGTTGTTAGCAATTGTTGGTTCTTTCCCATACGTCTGGAACTGATTTTGTTCTCCATGTTCTTAATGGAGCTGAAGTGAATGTGGCTCTTTGTTTAGCTTTCTTTCTGTGCTACAGTATCATTAGGTGTCTGAAAAATGTAGAGTTGCTGAGGCAATTCAGAAACATTAAATCACTGACCGAGCCCAGTTTTGCAGTAATTTTAGTGTTGGGTTTTGTCTTCAGCTGGCACTTAACTCAGGCTTGGCCCAGCTGTGTCTTGGTACCTCCTGGCATCTGATAGAACCATGTGGCCCTGCTGCATGTGCCTGCATAATCAGCAACCTCACTAACAGCACCACCCACAAATTTGGTGTCGGCTCTGTATCTGCTGTTTTACCTAGTGCTGCTTTCCCAATAGCTTTGCCCCAGTGAGCAACACTCAGAGGGCCTCTATTCCCACTCTCTGCTTCTCCACCTTTCCACCCATAACGTACCCCTTGGACAGCAGTTTCTAAAAACCACATTTAAAAATAGCTCTGTGTTAATAAATATGTTTTGTTGGGCGAAATACATTCAAACCATATGGAATTTGAAGCTTTGGTGCTTGCCAAACAACTGTTCCGTACTCATCGCCTCGGCACCAAAATGCTAAGTTGAAGGCTGCTTTCTGCAGGCTGCTAGATGGGAGAGGGTTGGCAGTACTGGTTGGGTAGCTTTTGCTGTGGCAGTCATTGAGATCCTGACCTGTTGCTGCCACATGTCATCCATGTCATATCTGGGGACCAGGTTAGGAAAGCTAAGGCCCAATTAGAATTAAACTTGGCTAGGGATGTTAAGGATAACAGGAAGGGATTCTATAGGTACATTGCAAATAAAAGACAGACTAGGGACAACGTAGGCCCCCTCTGGAAGCTCTCAGGAGAACTGGCTACACAGGATTTGGAGAAGGCTGAGGTTCTGAATGACTTCTTTGCCTCAGTCTTCACTAGCAAATGCCCTGACCACACCACCCAAGTCTTGGAAGGCAGACACAGGGACTGTGAGAATGAAGACCTTGTGCCCACTGTAGGAGAGGATCTGGTTCGAGACCATCTTAAAAATCTGAATGTACACAAGTCCATGGGACCTGATGAAATCCTTCTGTGGGTCCTGAAAGAGCTGGTGAATGAACTTGCTAAGCCGCTGGCCATCTTATTTGAAAAATCATGGCAGTCAGGTGAAGTTCCTGATGACTGGAAAAAGGGAAATATAACCCCCATTTTCAAGAAGGGGAAAATGGATGACCCGGGGAATTACTGAGCAGTCAGTCTCACCTCTGTGCATGGCAAAATCTTGGAGCAGATTCTGCTGGAAGGCATGCTAAGGCACATGAAAAACAACAAGGTGCTTGGTGACAGCCAGCATGGCTTCACTAAGGGGAAATCCTGCCTGACCAATTTGGTGGCCTTCTGTGATGGGGCTACAGAACTGATGGACAGGGGTAGAGAAGCTGATGTCATCTACCTGGACTTGTGTAAAGCATTTGACACTATCCCACACAACATCCTTGTCTCTAAATTGGAGAGACATCAATTTGATGGATGGACCACTCAGTGGATAAAGAACTGGCTGGATGGCCGCACACAAAGAGTCGTCATCAATGGCTCAATGTCCGGCTGGAGACCAGTAACGAGTGGTGTCCCTGAGGGATCGGTGTTGGGACCAGTCTTGTTCAACATCTTTGTCGCCGACATGGACAGTGGGATTGAGTGCGCCCTCAGCAAGTTTGCCGATGACACCAAGCTGTGTGGTTCGGTTGATACCCTGGAGGGAAGGAATGTCATCCAGAGGGACCTTGACACGCTTGTGAGGTGGGCTGATGCCAACCTCATGAAGTTTAACCATGCCAAGTGCAAGGTCCTACACCTGGGTCGGAGCAATCCCAGGCACAGCTACAGGTTGGGCAGAGAAGGGATTCAGAGCAGCCCTGCGGAGAAGGACTTGGGGGTGCTGGTCGATTAGAAAATGAACATGAGCCGGCTTCAGCGTGCACTTGCAGCCCAGAAAGCCAACCATATCCTGGGCTGCATCAAAAGGAGCGTGACCAGCAGGTCAAAGGAGGTGATCCTGCCCCTCTACTCTGCTCTCGTGAGACCTCACCTGGAGTATTGTGTGCAGTTCTGGTGTCCTCAGCATAAAAAGGACATGGAACTGTTGGAACAAGTCCAGAGGAGGGCCACGAGGATGATCAGGGGACTGGAGCACCTCCTGTATGAAGACAGGCTGAGAAAGTTGGGTCTGTTCAGCCTGGAGAAGAGAAGGCTGCGTGGAGACCTCATAGCAGCCTTCCAGTATCTGAAGGGGGCCTACAGGGATGCTGGGGATGGACTCTTCATTAGGGACTGTAGTGATAGGACAAGGGGTAATGGGTTAAAACTTAAACAGGGGAAGTTTAGATTGGATATAAGGAACAAGTTCTTTCCTGTGAGGGTGGTGAGGCACTGGAATGGGTTGCCCAGGAAGGTTGTGAGTGCTCCATCCCTGGCAGTGTTCAAGGCCAGATTGGCCAAAGCCTTGGGTGAGATGGTTTAGTGTGAGGTGTCCCTGCCCATGTCAGGGGGGTTGGAACTAGATGATCTTAAGGTCCTTTGCAACCCTAACTGTTCTATGAGTCTATGATTCTATCCTTCTCTTCCATCTTGTCTTGTACTGTGCTTTCCAGTGCCCTCCCTTTCCCTGTGCTTCTCCACTCCGTGGAGCCATTTGAGTCTTCCTGTTGCTTGATCCTTCCTACAGCATTGCATTCAATAATCTTACTGTCTTTTCCAGCACCTCTATCTTGCCGTGACAGCTTCACTGGCATTGGTGTCTGTGTCTATCTGCCTTATTTCAGAATAGCCACACAACTGCCTCTGCAGTAGCTCTCGGCTGCATTTGGCAAGTGCCAGGAAAAAACCCTTCAATGTCTGTAGTAGCAGCTAAAATTGCAGAGGACAATTAGTGTCTTGTAATGCTCTAGTTTTTCTTGGTCCTGTTGGGACTGCAACTGTGTGAGAGGTTCTCATCTGAATGGTTGTCTCACTGAAATAAACCTCCTTTTAAAACCTTACTGCTGCTTATCCCACAGCCTGTGATCATACAAGTCTTATCTACGGAATGGCTGTTAGGGTGCTTTGCTATCCTTCCAGCCTCAGTCACTCTCAGCAATTCCTCTGGGCTTTTGAGAAGCATGTGGTGTTGATTCGTCTTCTCCTTTGGCTGGCGATACCCGTGCTTCTTTGTGTTTCTTCTGTCACCTTCTTTTTCTGTTGTCATCCTTTTCTGCTCACCCCCTCCTAAGCATTTATCAACCACAGAAAAAAATTCATCAAAATTCCTTGATCGGTTCATTTGCCTGTGGGTGATTGAGTGACAGATGGTCTGCATTCTTGCTGGCTGTGGTGTTAATAATTTGTTGCTCATTCTTAATACACTGGGGATGGTAGGGTGGTTGTGGCTTTTTTTTCTGGCTTTTTCAAGTTAATTTTAATTTGAATTAGGTATTATGGTTGAAAGCTGAATTTTTACTTCAGATCTGTTGTTTTGACCAAGTGTCTTTTCTGACTGTTTCTTTCTTCTCAAATCTTTTACCTTTGTGAATCTTCACATGTTAGCATATTTTTGAAGGCTGCTCTCAGTCATTGCCTATCAAGGCTCTGCTGGCCTTTCTCCATGTTGCCAGCTATGGGAGGGTTCCTGGGAAGATGCTACATTACTCTGACTCCAACCACTCTATCCTGGCTGTATCCTGGAGGTGCTCATGGCAAAGACATGACGGTGCCCCTGGGAATGGTCAGTGGTATCCATAGGGCCATGAGGAATGTTTTCTTTCTCTCCACAATCAAAACCTGCCACTCTGAATCATGAGTCTCCACCACAGCCTCAGGACCCTTGCTGTGGTTGCCCAAGATCAAGGTTTGCACTCCACTGTGCTTCTTTCCTTCACTTTGTTCCATGTGTGTATATTCTAAAGCTTTCTTAATGGGCATTTTCCCCACAAACACTTGAGAAGACTGGCAGCTGAAGCGCTGTTTGGACTTTTTGAGTAATGTTATGAGCTTGGCCATACTCTCCCATAGTAAAAGCTGCTGTCCACTGTGTTTAAAGGCTTGGGGCTGCTGGGGAACCTCTGATTTATTAATGGCCTCTTTTCAGCTTCCTCCTCATCTTAAGAAGATACAAGCAGGTAATTAGCTAGTTGCCAAGAAGGTGGAGGAAACAAACTTTAAAATTCCTCCTTGTAAAATGATTTAACAGTTTTCTTCTGACATGTGTGTTTTATGCTTTAATCTTCTGTCTGTGGCTGTGAGGCAGGCCAAGTCTCTTAGTATTCTGTTAGATTTTAGAAAACTGATCCTGCATGGGTTTTTTTTCTCTTTTGTTGCTGCGCGTGAGTGGTTTTGTTGGTTTTCTGGTAGATACTTAATTGGTTTGTAATTGATTTTACAGTACAGACTGATACCCAGTTTTTGGTCCTATCTGCATTGCTCTGGTTTCTGCAAGGAATCAATATTCAGAGATGTATTGAACTCTTTTGTTGTGGCTTTCCTTCAGAGACATTACTTACATTTGATCATCAGTGCCAGTTACCCAGGGTGATGGAGGTGTACAGGTGCATTGAGCAATGGCGCTGTTCCTGTTACAGTTACTTTTTGGAACTGGAGTTCTGGTATCTGCAGATATCTCCACCTGAATTCCGATAAAAAAAAGCAAGACAAGTAGCTGTTGTCATGACTCTTCCAAACTCCTTCCATTCTCTTTCATCCTTCCTCACCATTTCATTTGGTGGTAATTATATTTTTCACAGAATCATAGAATCATTAGGGTTGGAAGGGCCATCTAGAGCAGGTTATAAAGGAACGTGTCCAGGTGGGTGTTGAATGTCTCCAGAGAGGGAGACTCCACAACCCCCCTGGGCAGCCTGTTCCAGTGCTCTGCCACCCTCAGCATAAAAAAGCTCTTCCTTATGTAGAGGGGAGGATCACCTTCCATGACCTGCTGGTCATGCTCTTCGCAGTCACCCCATGACACTATTGTCCCTCCTGCTCCTCAGGGCACACTGCCGGCTCATAGTCAACTTGTCATCCACCAACACTCCCAGGTCCTTATCAGCTCTAGTAGGTCAGCCCCTAACCTGTGCTGGTACTTGAGGTTCTGTCTCCCCAGGTGTGGTACTCTACACTTGCCCTTGTTGAACTTCATTAGGTTTATCCCTTCCCTCTTTGAGTCTGAGCCTTCTTCAGAAGCTCATGTTAATCACATTATTTGTGAAACAGCCTTTTTATCACCCCAGTAATCTTTAAAGGTACTGAATGACCTGTACCCTTTGTCAGGAACTTATGCTAGGTACACAAGTCTCTTTTAATTGTCATCCATTATCTGCAGGCTCCCTTATTTCTGCTTCATTCAAGCATTTTCTATTTGTATAGATATCATTTGTCTTTCAGATCATCAGAGTCCTTAAACATCTCTCTCCTCTGCTGAAACAGACACAATAATGTTTGAAGAAAAAGATTCATGTCTGTAACTTGTTACTTGCTACTTTTATTCACTCTTACAGCAAGACCATGAATACACCTAAAAGAAAATCTTCTTCCTTAAAACTGTAGCCTGGAAAAGCCCTTGTTTGATGAGCCAAAGACACAAATTTACAATCGCATCCTCCAGGGAAAGCCAGAGGGATTTACAGTAAATATCACAGTTTGCATCCAGAACTGCTGACAAACTGGTCTCCATTTGATAGATGGATTCATTATCACTTCCTAATTACAAGCAGGTTTCCAGGTGTGTTCACCATGTTATAAATGAAACCTGTCCATTGTTATACAGTGATGGCCTCTGGGTCAGCTGTTAAGGGATCTATAGCTCCTCTTGTCGTTGGACCAAATTTATCAGATGTATTTTTAACAAATAACAAAAGTGACTGATTAATCACTTGGTAATGCAGACTGCTATCAAGTTCATCGTCTCCAAATAAAGGAAGGAACTCAGCAAGACTACAATATGTCAAATGCATCAGCCTCAGTGTGTTAAAATACTTTCAGGGCCAGATGCTACTCTTCTGAAAGGAAGAATCTGCTACATCAAACATAGATGTTTTTTTCTGCATCTGTGGGTCAGATTCTGTGTTCATATGAAAGCTTTCTGGTTACGCAGGCTTGCTGTCAAATGGAGCCCCATGTGTATGTATCTAAGGAGATAATTTGATCACTTATAAAGTAATACAATTTCTACCAGATTTTCATTCTATTTTTCTTTAGAACAGTGATTTTTTTAAGAGGGTATTGAAACCTGTATGCATCAGTAAAACGCAGCCAGTCTTTGTTTAATCCTGTACCCAAGGATAGATTTAAGTGTGATTTTTCTTTGTTCTACTCACCTTTCTCTGTCTGTTAATTTTGTATTGAAGAATATGCTTGACATACTTCAAACTGAGATTAGGTTAGTGAAGGCATACCCTCTCTTATGCTGGAAAAATGAAACAAGTTCCTAATTGTCAAAAGATTAATCCTTGGCAGTCATCCAGGGCAATATTTGCTGTAGCAACTTGGTATCCATCACAGTTACAGACCAAAGGTCTTGTCATATATGTATTCCTCACAGCAGTGCTGTGGCAGGGCAGGGTAGCCTTGCTACACTGGGCTGTTAGTCTCTGGGAAACTCTATCCATTCCTCACTTAGTGCCCTCACAGGGGTCACAGTCTTTGATGACTGAGCTATTTCTGAAGACTGAAGTATAAAACTTGGTAATAGAAAAAAAATCAGTTTGGGGTTACTTTTTTTGTGTGTATTGTGGTGTTTCTTGTTACAGGTTTTAGCATTTACTAGAAGCTTGATCCATCAGTACTAATAACAATAATATTAGTGAAATGTGAGGCTGTTTTTTTTATTGTGAAAATCACTGTTACCTGTAGCCTGATAGTGCTTAAATTGGGTAATTTTTAATTTATTTAATTCATTTGGCATTGAAGTACAAAGCTGCTATAGCACCATCTTCATCTGCCTGCATGACCAGTCCTGTCCCTGTGTTTGAATACTGTCTTTTTCCCTCATAAATTTATAGGACAAGCCTTCATTGTCCTGCAAATCTAACAGAAGAGTAGATCAGTATTAGAAATGCCTCATAAGTTACTAAAGCCAGCAATCCTATGCCTTGTTCTCTTAGTGTAGCTGAAACCCACACAAAACTGCAGAATGCTGCGCCAGTATCCCTCCTTCCATGTAAGCCACCTCTCTTGTGTTTTGGGTTATTACTGTCAGTGTTGCTTTAGAAAATTCTTCAAGAGAGTTCTGTGTCCCTTATTCATCGCAGAAATGACGATAACAGTGAACAGTCTCGTTCAGTTCAATATTCATTGTCACTCATGCTGCTTACCCTTTGACTCCCCACACTGCTAGCTGGCAGGGAACTGCCTGCACTCCTCAATTTGCATGGCAGGGAAATAAATGGAGAAAAATTCACTCTGCTGCAGACTGAAAATAGGGACTGCAGAGAGGGGTCATAGATCTAAAAATGTGGGTGCAGCTTTGTTTCCTTAGACTTCCATTCTGCACTGCTGAGCTTGACAGGATTATGGGGTTTGGGTAGGATCAGGACTTGATCCCTCATTTTCTCGCTGATGAGCCTCTGTCTGTTTAGTGCTTTATAGGCCCAAGGGAAAAGGGCAAATTGACAGAGTGTTCTGCCATGCTGCAGTCTATATTTGGATCCCCGATTTAAAGCTGACAGATGTGTAAAATCATATGTAGCCAGAAAACTCCCTAGCGAGGACACAGCTGCATATATCAATGAGTCAAAGTTATTCCAGTTAAGGCTGGCATTAATTTATATGTGGCAAATTCCCTCCAGATCTCTGTTCCTGCTAGTGTAATATCACTGAGTGTAGTTTTGGGCTTGTTCCACCCGCTCTGGATCTAACCATGTGCTTTTTGGATATGAATGGAGACGACTTGTAAATCTGAAGCGCTGCTCTTCTCAGATGCTGAGTGAATGCCATCATACCCTCATTTAGATATGGCAGCTGTTGTCAGTTACTTAATCTCATAAATAAAATAAAGCCAAATTTCCACAAACTGAATCTGTCTCTACCACACGGCCTCCTGCAATGCCTTAAATGGACTGCATATTTTTGTTTCTCAGGAATCTTCTCTTTATAACACACTGTGCTGCTTGATTATTTCCTCTGTACTGTACAGGAAACAGTGAGTAAGTGATTAATAACCTGCCTCAGTTATACTTTCCCCTCTTGCTGCAGCCTTGTCATGAAATAATGTGACCCACAGATGTCTGAGCAAATCAATCCATTGTATTAATGACAGATGCTGTTGGGGCCTGTTCAGTGAAAGTGAGCTATTGCAGGGAGAGCAGCTCAGGTATTCCTCCTACTTTGATCATCTTTTTTTCTTTCACTTAAATTCTGAGCATGCTGAAAAATCCCAGCAAGCACAATGTAGCCCACTCTGGAAAACAGCCTGGGGTGAGTACCAGCCCTGGAGGCTCAGGAGGGAGGTAGGAAGCAGGTTTGCTGGAGAAAGGCACTGAAAATTAGCATTTACTGGCATTGTCTGAAGGTATGTGAGGTGCAGCATATATGTCAATGCTTGCTTGCTTCTCTACTAAAAAGGTTGTAATGGAAAATAAGTCCTTTGCACCTAAACAAATGAAAACTCTCAGTCAGTCAATGCTATCATGCACGTCACCCTTGACGATGTTTAATGTTGTCTGGAGTGAGTGAGTGATGGAAATTAAAATCTCAGAGCTAGTTTTACAAGGGTTTACTTAAGAGGCTGGTGTATGGGGATAGCTGGCAGGAGAAATTTCCCTCCCACAGTGGGGAAGATTCAGACTGACAAGTCATTTTCATACAGCATGAACCAGGGCACACTGAATCAAATTACAAGCTGATTGAATCCTTTAAGAATTGCTAATAGTTATTACAATTAGTCTATAACATGCTCTTCAGCCATCAGCTAATGCACTGGAGTCAGTTGGGCTCATAGCTGGAGAGAGTAGGCAGCCCTGGTGTGTGGTGGCACTGAGCACTGGCACGTGTCATGCTGGATAACTGAGGTTGTCACCCAAGCGCTCTCCCAGATCTTTGTTTTCCTGAGTTATTTTTTACTAAAGACATGTTTGAGTAGTAGGGAAGGGCAAAGTTACATTATATTTGGTAGCAGCAGGAACAGAAAATTGTATTACATAAAGAAATATGAGTAGGTGGTGATACTGGCCACTGTTTTGTGGTGATACTGGCCACTGTTTTATGGTAAGTCGCCAAAGGAAGCAAGAACACGCATGCAGATTACTCATAGTAGCTGGTTTGACCCAAGATAAGAAATTCTGCATTTAAATTCACTGGATGGGGAGAGAGGTTGTTATTGAAAAATTAGATGCCAACTAGAGAAACCTAGAAAATGGGCTAAAGGCTTAGTAATGTATCTGTTTAGCAAAAAAGTTAAGTAGGGACTCAACTGCTGTAGAATCTGCAGAGGTTTCTGCTGCTTCTGAAACTTGCCACTGCCAATCAGAATATCAGTGCATATGAACATGTGGTTCCTAAGCATTTTATTTCATATCAACTTTTAAAAATAACAAAAGAAAAAAAATAGTCATGATGAGGAAGGGAGAAATTGCGATGTAATTTTAAAGTGGATAGAAAGAATTACAGTGCTTTGCAACCTTACAGTTGTCTGACAGCTCATCCAATCAAATGCTTAATATGTAGTAGCCAAGGTCTTGCTCTCTTTTTGTTTCCATAAGGATGAGCATCTTTTTCAAAGTCCTTAGTTCAATGGGATGGAAGATGTCCCACTTATGTCTTCCCTCCTCTCACCCTACTTTAAGGTACTTACCTTGCAATAATGAAACCTGAAAACAGTCGTCAAGAGTTAACATCAAGGACTTCAGCAAAACCACAGACAAAAATACCCCACAATCCTGCTCTAAAGAGCTTTCTATAGAACATCTGAGTTAAGCATGGCAATTACAAAGAAGCTGAAGTGGTCTTTGCTTGAAATTGCAAATGTACCACATTGCATTATCACAAGAATTCTCATGCAAGAACAGTTTGCAGATGGTTTGCATTGGCATACTTTATGTAAACGCTCTAGGGAACAGATGGCATCATGGGTTCTTGTGGCAAATGTGAATTTATAGCACTCACAACATGCTAAAGTCTTTTGCCTGTAGCTGAAAAGCAACAAAAATGAAGTGGAAACTCAGCCCTGTAAATCAGTTTGCCAGTGCCTTTGCCATTGTAGCTATGGATAACATTTAGTTTAGTCTTTATTGTGAAATTTGGGCTCTTTTATTTGCCATCTACTTGCAATTGGGAGCGAGTGCATGTGGCGTGTGTGTGTTTATTTCAGTACCCATATGCAGCTTTTAAATTAATAGGCTTGACATTGTGTAAAGACCAGGTAGTTGAGATCTCAATCATTTAATACAAAGCTTTTGAATTTTTGATCCTAAACTAAATTCAGATAATTCCTGTTTTCCATGCATACATCAATAGCTCTGGGTAAACAGACTGATATTAAACAAATATTGTTAAATATACTTAGAAGGGGAAAAATAACAGCAAAGGTTAAATAAGAAACAAAACAGGTTACAAGTTTGAATTACAGACCTCTGCGTCATTTTCTATATACATATGCAGTGGGATGAGTGTCAGGGCACATTAGTATAAAAAGTAACAGTTCCTTCTCATTTGGACACAAGTTTGAATTTGAACATGTTCTGTAAAGGTGTTATTTAAGAAGCCAGACCTGGGGGGGGGGGGGGGGGGGGGGGAGAGGGGAGGAGGGAGGAGTGGGAGGAGAAAACTGTATAAACAAGCAAGGGATTAGTTGAATTCTTTAGAACTGTTATATTGAACTTAGAATGTAATTATTATTGTGGTGTATCCCCTAATTATTTAGATGCTTGTAAAAAGTGATTTTATGTAAACACAGCTTGTTCTAAACCAGCCAGGTCTTTGCAGTGAACATAAGTTGTTTAAAATTTATTGACCTGTCGTTCACATGTGTTACTTTACTAGCACTTAATGGTCTGTTTAGATAGTCTTGGTGTGTATGAACTCCCAGTGCGCTACTCCAAGCACCACACGTTGACAGGTAGCTGCCATGTAGATAAAATAAGGGGCCCACTCCAAAGCATACAGGGACACACAATCATTAGTTATTTTCTAATCTAAAGCAGGGATTTCCTCGGCAGCTAGAGGAAAAGAAGCGCCATGGTTTTGCATTATCTTTGCATCTGAGTTCAGCCCTAAGTCCTGGGCCAATATGCAGCGAGCCCAAAAGCAAATAAGCTGGAAATCCAGCTTTGCACCAAATGTAATTGATTTAAGGAGCTTGAGCTTTTCTGTTTGAATGCATCTTGTGGACAGTGGCTGAGATTAGAAATTTACTTGGTCCTTCAGACTGTCCCGAAAGATTAAAGACTGATAATGGAAAGGTAAATTACTTTTGCAGTAGATAGAGATCGCCTTAAAAAAACATCTGTGGTAAAACTTGCTGTGGTGTTTTTTCATCCTATGCATAAATAAAGCTGTCCAAAAGGAAAAACTAAAACAACAAAAAAGCTTTACTTCTTACAGTACTTATTCCCCTCTGGCTCCAATGTGATTGCTGCGCTTCTTTCGGGGAACTTCTAGGGCTTCCATGTATTTTCGCAGTCGAGATAACTTTTTGTTGTCTAGGTCTTATGAAGAAAAAATGTGCTAATGATGTGATCAATATAACCCAGGTTGCTAACCAAACTTTGCTGCTCTGTTTCCACTTTTATGAAGCTGAGTATTTCCAGAGACCCTCAGCTTTTCTGGTTGGTTGTTGTGATTGTGGATCAGCAGCATAGTTGTCTTCATTTGACCCGGGCAGGGGTTGCATCCCTAAAATCCACTGCTGGAATGTCATCTGTCCTGCCCTATTTAGTGGTTATCAATGTCTGTGAACCATGAATACTTGGCACCTAAGAAGGTGTTTATCTTAGCTTTAAGTGCTTCGTTTGAAAATGCTGGCCTGAATTCATCATAATACTACACCATACCATATAAAAACCTACTTTCGGAATGCCTGCGGCCTTGGGAATTCAGCAGTAAATTTTTCATAGAAAAACTATTTTATGTCAGTGTTTAAATATTTCAAAGGGTTCTTAAGTAAAGAATATATTATGTTACTATTTTCTTTCACATATGCAGTTGCATAGTTTTTTTTCTGCCATCATGTCAGGCTGAATTCTGCTGTATTTGACCAGAATAACTCAGAGTAACTATTCTTTCCAGTGAATTTTACATCTATGTAGTTTGACATGACATCTATAGTATGGATAAGAAAAATCAGCATCAGGTTTTGTTTGCTGTGGCAATAAAGATATTTATCCATTCACTTTTCAAACTACACTGGCTTCCCTATAGACTGAGCAATTCCAGTATTCCTAACTCTTAAAAACAACAGAAACCCCACAACTCTTAAATCCTTCACTCCTGTGACAGGCATTTGGCTTGGAAAGCATATGAATCTAAACCATAAAAAGCTATGGGAAATGCTTTTTAAAAATGAAGACATTTTGCTCATATAATGCTTTCTGAGCTATTTTCCACCAACACAGGATTGCAAATTTTCTTACTAGGCATCCATTAAAATTGAAAATTAACACTTTAAACAAACAGGCCATCCTCTGCTTGAACATAATGTATCAGTAATGGAAATTTCATGTGGACCTGACAGAATATATATTTGGAGATCAGAATCAAGATCGCAAGAATGGTTAAAAATCGTTATTTGAGAAAAGCTTTGCTCAATATCTCCATCTTACTCCTCTACAAATATGACATTTCTGTGCTAAGTTTAATATTTCTTTCAGAGTTTCACCCTAGGAGCAGTGTGGTTAGCTCAGGATGGTGTTTAAGCCTAGATTGTCAACCTCCAGAGCTCTCTTATTTTGACTGGTTGTATTTAATGATATTTACCATCAGCCCTGTTCATTAAGAGGTGGTCTTATTTTAATGTGCTGAACATGAGCAAATCCTGGTGAAGATAAGGAAGCTAAAATAGCATGGTGCCTCTGACAGGTTTAGATCTAGAGATTTTACTGTCAGAAGTCCCCTTTATTGAAAGCTACATGGTTGTGCCTCATCATGCCAGCTTTTTCCTCTGAGTATCAGGTATGTGCTAAAGTTGACTTTCCAGCAGTTCCTACTTTTGTGTGAGACCATTGAAAGGATTTTTCCCTCTGCTGTAGTGCTCAGCTCTATACCAGTCCCCCAGGCCGTTGTGCTGTGCTCTACCCCGCATTGTTCCAGGGCATAAAGAGCAAGTGCAAGGACTGTTTTTTCCTCCTGGGCACTCTCTGACAGTGCTGGAAAGCATGTCTTCATGGCACCTGCTAAGGAATGTATCTCTTCCCTTCCAGCATCTTTATCCTGGAAGAAGTCCTGCCTCCATCTTGACAGAGGACACCAAGGAGAGGGTAAGGAGTGCATACTAGACACATGAAAAAGATTGCCTTTTTGGCTGAAGTTCTTCATTTAGCTAGATAAAGGCAAGGTTAATGATGACTATGAAGACTAACTAATGATTAGACAGTGTGATGAGCAGTCCTCAGGGTCAGCAAAATCCATAGGAAGCTCTTTGATGTGTGTGGTTCCTACTCACGTTGCTGGCTAGGACTTGGATTCTGCAGGGTTTCAAAGGCTATCAGAAAAACAAGCAGGGCCAGGGAATGAGCCAGGGTGGTGTCCTGTGAGTTGTCCAGACTGACAGCATACAGGCTTCCTCTCCCCAGCAACGCCGTGCATGGTTCAGGGGTCAGTTGAGTGAGGAGCTGTCCCCATAGGTATCCCTGAGGCAGTGCTGTAGTGTAATGGGAGATACTTTGAAAGCAGGCTGCGCCTCAGGTCTGGAACTGAGCTCTGGCCCATTGTATTTATGAATATAGGAGGAATTGCTGTGCCTTCGCATAGACCCTCTGGAATTCAGGGGCAGAAACTTTGTGCTGAATATTGTTTGGATCCAGATTCCCAAAGTGGTCAGAGGGGCCGTTGTGGTACAGGGTGGTGGCTGCATCTTGGCTAAGGACAAGGCTGAAAGAGAAGGCAGGTATACTCTGCTAAATTCCAGACGTAAATATCCATGTATATTCTATAGGCTGTGACAGCACAGAGTGCTGAGCAGAGCAAAACCAATCTTAATTTTTTTCCTGTGCTGAACTGGCCATATGGTCACTAATAGTTGAGAGCTAGGTCTGGTATTTCACATAAGCTTTGCATATGCTGTTGTGATCATGACTACAGATCTTGAGGTGGGGGGCAGGCAGGATGGACGTGCCACGTTTAATAATATTCATGTTTTCCTATGTATTTAGAGCTACTTATGTCTATTGTTAGATTCAGATCCCACATCTATAAGCTTTTTATTAAAAATTTTCTGGAAAATTTTATCTTCCCACACTGAAGGCCTTTTCATATGAAGATATGCTTCCAGTCCCATTGGCAGGACCTTATTAGCAGCATCCAGAAAGCCTCCCAGCAGGAAAGCCATGAGCCCTGAAGCTGTAGGTTTTACATATATAGCCATTCCCTGCTCTCCCCCCACCTTTTGAGGCCTGTAAGATCTTCCTGTGTATTGTTTTTAGGATTATGTTTGCTAAGGGCAGTAAACTGAGGGATAAATCAAAGGCATTTTGTGATCATCAAGATTTATAATCATCACTTTATTACATATTTGAGTAGGGTTAAAATAACAACTCAATTTTAATTTAAAGGGGAGATGGGGAGAATATAAAGAATACTATTTTTTGTGTAATTATATAGTAAACAACAATGTGCAAGACTGCACAGCTTGAACAATTAGTAAGGAATACAAAGCTTGTCTCAGTGTTTTCATTACCTTCTTGTTGCCTCTTTTGCAGGTCTTGAATTAATTTCAGTATTTCTGAGTTATTCAGTGTTACCAGCCCCAAATGTAAAATAAATTATAATACTCACATACAAATTTAAAGGCATAGCAATAGTAATTTAGAGTATCTCTTCCTCATCCTTTAGTTTCCTATATTTTCTGACATGCTAGACTGGTCATGTTTGTAAGCCATTCTTCTGAGTCTGTAAAACTGAAGACTTCTCCGTAAATGAAAACCAAATTGCTCAATTAACTGCTGAAACTTAGATGAAGAGAAGAAAAAGGGTTTTTTCAATCTCATTATGAAGTTGAAAGGTCTGGCAAAATTATTTAAGATTCTTTCTATACTTTAATACCTTTCTTTAACAGTGAAGGATAAGATGTAGAGTCTTAATAAAAACTTATTTATTTAAAATCATCACAGCATCCACTGTGGCTCAGCTTTGCAACAGCCATCAAAGATCCTCTGTACAACTCTGCAAATCATAGAATCATAGAATAGTTAGGGTTGGAAAGGACCTTAAGATCATCTAGTTCCAACCCCCCTGCCATGGGTAGGGACACCTCACAGTAAACCATGTCACCCAAGGCTTTGTCCAGCCTGGCCTTGAACACTGCCAGGGATGGAGCATTCACACCCTCCCTGGGCAACCCATTCCACTGCCTCACCACCCTTACAGGAAAGAACTTGTTCCTTACATCCAATCTAAACTTCCCCTGTGTAAGTTTTAACCCATTACCCCTTGTCCTATCACTACAGTCCCTAATGAAGAGTCCCTCCCCAGCATCCCTATAGGCCCCCTTCAGATACTGGAAGGCTGCTATGAGGTCTCCACGCAGCCTTCTCTTCTCCAGGCTGAACAGCCCCAACTTCCTCAGCCTGTCTTCATAGAGGAGGTGCTCCAGTCCCCTGGCTGAATAGCAGCCCAAGCAGCAGGCATGCATGTCATGTTGGGATGGGGTGGGTGTTTGCACTTTCAAGGGGAATTTGAAATCAAAAATCATTAAATAAGGCTCCTTCGGATTCTAAAACATGATTTTAACTAAGAAGTATAAATGTTAAACTGGTGGCCAGCGAGAGGCTTTGTGAGGGTTGTTTTGGTCATGTATAATGGAACTGAGCTTATATTTCATGCTTTGTTGAGTCTGGATCTAGAGTTTTGGAGAAAGTGAGGCAGGCTCTGAGTATCTTAAAGTAGTTTAAAATCACAGTCTGGCTCTGCATTTCTGTGACAGACATCACAAAGTATTTTTGTTCTGGACACTATATGATCTTTTACTAAAACCTCTTGCTTCCAGTCTCTAGTATTCTAAAGAGGCCTCTTAATTCTGTAAAAGGCTCTGCTTTATCAGTTGACTTTCTATGGTTCTAGTTGTCACTCTGCTGTCTGTTTTCCTACATGTCATCTTTTCTCCCTCCTTTAGTTGGGTATGTGTTTGAAGTTAGTTTTAAAGGAATAAAATTACACCCATTTATTTACATAGCAGCTGTCAAAGCATGATACATCCAAAAGTAAGCACACAAAAGAGTTCATCCCCTGCTTTACTATCTTGAAGTTGCAGGGACTTGGGTTTTCTAAACCCTTCTCCTTTTTATGAGTAATGATTAAAAGAAAAAAAAAGCCCTGCCAGGAGCACAAAACCTCTAAGTTACTGTCACACTGGTGTCACTTGCTAAAGCCATGTAATAGGTTTGTGGGAAAGACCTTCAGAAGAAAGAACCATCTCTGTGTTTTTCAGTGGGAACTCAGCATAGGAAAGCTGTAGCTTAATTCCTTATGGTGTTTTCTCGGCATCAGCTCTATCTCCTCAGCTCTTAACTCAGGTCAAAAGAAAGGGCTATTTTGTTTTGTGGTGTTTTTGTAAGAGTGTAAAATAAAATCTTAAGTGTTTTTCTTTTTAATATTGGGAGCATAATAAGGTCGCTAAGAAAAAGAAAGCCAACCAGTAAGCCTGGGACGTCTCTCATTTCTTTAACAGCTACATA
Organism: Pezoporus flaviventris; assembly: GCF_033815535.1. Taxonomy (NCBI): domain Eukaryota; kingdom Metazoa; phylum Chordata; class Aves; order Psittaciformes; family Psittacidae; genus Pezoporus; species Pezoporus flaviventris. The sequence goes on from NW_026892585.1 coordinate 21,383,659, forward strand.
GTGTGTGCAGCTGAGAGCTGCCAGTTGGATCCTAGCAGGGGAGAAAACACTTTAGTTTGTTTGGTTTGTATATGGAATAACATTTTTCTTGCCTTGCAATACTTGTTTGTCATCACTCCCCCTTTGTGTTTATGTTCTGCTTGGAAATAGTCTCTGTGCTGTATATGCATTTGCCAGGATGTGCACATAAACAATGTTCCATTATGGCCCCCTCTGCATACTCCTTATTTACACCATATACATTCAGCAGTAAACACACTGGGGAATGAGAGAGAGCAAACTCTTCTAGGCCCCTTTTTTCGGTTAGTCCAGACTTTCTGCCATATGCTTGCTGAGGTCCCACTTCTATTCATGTTTTTATTAGGTAGAAAAAAAGTGTCCAGACTTCCAACAAAGCAGCTTTTGTGTTCTCTGTCAAAAAAAATCTTCTCCTATGAAATGTTGATAGAAGTACCCAGAGCCCTTGTGGGGGTGCAGAGTCTGAATAGGCCCATGGTGAAGGCACGGAGGGGAGCGCAGGGGAGCTGGGGTAAAACTTTAGCTTCTTGCATGCTGTGAATGATTTTCACTTAACTTCTTTTTCTCTAGTTTCCCATTTAGCAACCAGGGTTGTACCCCTCATCCTGATACTTGTTACAGAGGCAATGTTTTTAGAGTGTTAAAGGCTTTCGCAATTTCAGCTGGAAGAGATGAGAGACGCAAAATACTGTTTAGTGTAGCATAAAATGGAAGTTTGACTTGGAATATATGCTGGTTAGTAAAACTATAGAACTATGGTAAAAAAAAGTTTTACAGTGGCATAAATCATTTGTAGTCACTCTGCACTTGAAAATGGTCAGATTAGATCTTTTTTCTCATTGATTTTGTATTTGGTTAATGATTCCAGTCCCGAGATCATAAAGCTATGTAAGATGTAAAAGATACGGGAGAATATCTTTAACCTCTACATTTAAATTATGTATTTCTTTTGACATTGAAATACTGCAATGACCTAGTAATGTTTTTCAATGTATTAATTTTTGCTGATGTACAAAAATATCACAGAAGAGCTGATTCGTAATTATTACACATGGTATTGCATACATTTCTTCCTAATTAAAAAGCTTCTAAATTCTGAATAATCAATTTATGAAGGCATATGGTTTTGACAAATTATACATTTAATTTCTAAAGATTTATTCAAAATTTGACCTGCAGCTAGTTAATTATGGCTACAGTACTGATACAGTAGCACTGGAGATGGATACAATCATATGGTTGCAAATTTATTTGGATATCGCCAACCTTAGTAGCAGGACATGAGAATACACCTGTATTTTGTACCATCTTGTTTATTTTGCAGGAAGGAATTAATTTAATGAAGAACATAAATATTTCATAGGTGTATATGAAAAGGTACTTTCAATAGAGCATAAGCATAGTGAGCCTAGTCCTTCAAGTTTTACCCTTTTAGAAGCTACCTTTCCAATGGCATCAGTGGTAGTTTTACATGAATAATATGAACTTAAGAAAAAAAATCCATAATGAGAAATGAAATTGATTTTTGCTCATTAATTTTCAAAATATTTCTGAAGTACCTATTTTTGGCCTAATCGCCCATCCACTATCTTGATACTTAGTTTTATAAAGTCAGCAGCTAAGTTATTCAAGAAGAGCTTTTAAGATATCCTGCAACCCAAACTAAACAATATGATTTAAAATTATATCTTTCTCTCCCATCTAGATTTACAGGTGGTCTATGAGAACCATACAAACAAAATACAGATGAACTTTTAGAGTCTGAAATGTTCAGAAAAGCAAGGGTAACTTGACCATGTAGGTACTCTTTCTAATAACATGCAACAGTTACCTATAAAAGCAATTGAGAAGAAAACCAAATAAACAACAAACTTAACAAAGTTCCCTGTGTTATTAGAGCAGATCAGTTTCTGGTTCTTCTGACTAATCCTAGCCTTAATCAGCAGTCAGGAGCTGCTACTGAGTAGTGAATATCCTTCATTAAGAGGTGCTGGCAGGTGTGCGTTACACCTCTGTGTCCTTATGCGAGAATGGTGGGTGAGGGAAGAGGAGCAGACTTGGATCAAGGCTTTTCTCCTCTTAACCTTCTACTGAGAGGGTCCCTGGGTCTTAGAGAGGAAGGGAAGGGTATTGTCTTGCCCTGCTTGTTTGAAATGGGCATTGTCAGTGGTGCCTGCCCTTTCTGGCCTTGGTTAGTGTCTTCAGTACTGTGAATCCATTTTTGGGTGCATAAAGAAGAAATGAGACAGACAGTTCTCACTTGCTATGACCAGAAGATGGTCAGAAATAAGTGTATCTCACATCAGCCTGATCTCTTATTTTCTCCACTGTAAAACTAGTAGCTTCACAGTGCACTACAATGCACAGTTGCGTCTCACAGCAGTGAAGTGTGACTGTACAAGGTGCACCCTGAGTGAGGATGTGTGCCCTTTCTCCTCCATCTCAGGCTCTCACAAAGGTGTAAACTAATAGGCCTGAATTATAACGTTTTTAAAACAGAGAACTTTAGGAGTCTTTGACCTAAATTTTGACATTTGTAGATGCAAACTTTGTTATTTCTGATAAATAGGAGAACAGGAACTGTATTAATGCTAATTGTATATAATGTTTATACTTACATTTAATGTACATACACACAAATTAAAGCAGTTCTAAAAACAAAATAGGGAAATTGCTGTAATGAAGTAAATTGAGATTATCATGTAATTACTTGATGACAGTAATTAGGACTATTAGGAAAAAAAATAGTATGATAAGATTTGCTAGGGTGTATAAGTTTACAGTAGTCAGCCTGTACAGTTTTGGATGAAAGCAACACATTCTCTGATGGTGAGATTTTCTCTTCTAGATCAGTTACTACCCCTACCAGCTTCAGTAATTATCTAGACATGGGTGAATTTGGGTGAAAGAGACCATTGGTACTTGATAAATGCAGTCCATATAGGATCCCCACAGACTAAGCATAAACCATTTTATGAAAATTACATTGTTTTCTACATGTCACAACATCTGATGATACAAAATATGATTTAGACTGACCTGACCTCCCTGCATGCTGTTCCTTGTACCATCAGTGTCCCACCATGAGCCAGATAGCTTTTCTTTTACCTAGTAGCACTTGACTCATTTTTTTCCTGACTGATCTTTCCAAACCTATGGAATAATTCTGAAGCAGGAGGAAGAAAAGGTCTCTTAAATCATGCCAGATGTGTTAACTGGGAAAGGGTTAATCTGCCCTCAGGAGTTGCTATGTAACTGAGCCCTGCTGGGAGTCAGGGTTTCCAGCCAATGAGAGTTAGCCCGACAATACAATGCATCTATCTTGTGTTTCTAACATGTTGTCAGTTACTGAAGTTTTTCTGGACTAGAATTACACTCCTGCTCCTTTCATACTCTCCCGCTGAGTCTTAAATTATTGTATTCCACACCAAAGTTAGAAAATAACAGTACAATGACATGCATTTATCCCTGGAAGTGTTACTTTGGACAGCTTTGAGTAGTGTGTAGAAAGATCTCTTGTGCACCAAAACTAGGAAACTTGTAAAAGATGAGAGTTCCCAAACAACTTGAGGATAGATAGCATGCCTTGGTTTGCTCTCAATCCTCCAGAAAGCCTTCTCCTGTCTTTCTCTTCTCACCTGAGCATGCGTCCTTCAGCCCATTTGCTTACACAGAAAGAATGGCTAAATATCTCAAATCTTAAGCTGTCCCTTCCTGCCTCAGGTATTTCAAGAAGCTGGTATTTATTTTTCCTTGCTTCCTGGTTAGACTCTCTCTTTAGCAATTCCTCTGCTCTAAAGCCACTCAAGACCTGAGGGCTGAAGCATGAATTCTTTAATTTCTCCTAGAAGAGTCAGGTCTGTTTTCTCGAAGTCTCACAGCTCAAGCAAAGCTTCTGTGGTTGTGCCAATGTATTTGTATGGAAGAGGTGGCACTCCTGAGGGTTTTGGTTTTCTTTTTTCCTGGAGGAGATCCACCCACAGTCCCTTTGAAGGCTACTGAGAAGATGAGGGAGAGACTAAGCTTGGCTTGTAAAATCACTACTTAGGAATCTCTGCTTTGGCTGTTGGGTTCTCACAGGAAGCAAGAGGATAAAGTGGTATTTGTCAGCATGGCGTTCAATTCTCAGTAAGAATTACTTCACATCGATATTTGTGCCTCATTTTTTCCAGTGAGATTCTGCCTGATAATTTGTGTTGGCAAAGCTCTCAGCCTTTCCTACATGCTTGTGCAGTCCTGCCTCTGAGTGACATAATGTTCCTGTGTTGTTCAGCTAGCAGAATAGGCTTGAGTATCAGTGGTGTGCGCTTGTACTGTTAGTAAGTCTGTTTAAAAAACAGCCAACCAGACAGGTTTTAGATAAATTTAGGAATCCAGCAGGTGGACCTTAAACTTTTTTAAGTCGTTAAGTAACATGTATTCAGTAACTTGTCATTTAGTCTAGTCGGTTGTAAATAACACAATGCTGTGCTTTTTTAAGGAGAATTCCAACACATTTCTCAGAATTGGGAGTGTGCACATGCCTCATCCTTGTTACTAAACCTCCTGTGAGTTGAGGCTTACTTTCCCCATCCATCAATCTCAATAAGTCCTTGAAGAAGTTGGGCCATAACCCTGTCTTCTGGCGTATCCTTTGGTATACTTCATGCCAAAGACAATGGATGAATACAGCAAGGGCAGGATCTCAGAACCACTTTTGCGAAGGAAAGAGTTTACATGCATACATTCTTATTTGCATGTCCCTGTATAAAAATGGGTGACATCTGTTCTTCTGGTAGCCTGATGAGAATATGTGGAAAATTAGTGTCCCATGAATGAGAAGCCTGTTCTTAAGATATTGCCCCAAACTGTGGATGGATTAAAAGTAATGTTTTTTTTCAGCGTGATGACAAGGTCTGTGCAGAATTGTTCAGTCAGAAGGCTCAAGATATCAAAATGAAGATTTTTGGTCTGGTTTATGCAAAGCAGAATTGATAGTTTTATAGACCGTAAAGCCTGATATGCATTACTTGCTCAGAGACCACATTGCACATCCTCCACTATGCAGCACAAAAGGTCCCGTGAGGGCAAAAACTTCATGATACTTCACAGTTGCTGGGCAATATGCTGCTGACCACCACAGTCTGTAACTGCACCCCAGCTCTGTAATTCCTCTTTGATTAAAGCATGTGTGTCAGTCATGATTCCATAAGCATAGCCATATGTCTAGACAATATCTCTTCTGCAGCCCAGTATGGGAGTTTTGCAGACCAAAAATATGGGAATTTGCAGATCAATTTACTCATATAGGACTAGCTTAATGAAGCAGGTTGAGACCACACAGATTTTTCTTTGTGGGCTTAAATTGCAGAAGTCAAGTAGAATTTGAGGAATGCACCAATCTGTTAGGTGTATTCTAGTAGAGTTTGGAAACCAGTAAACATCTTGCATGCTGCCATTGCTTGTTCTGAATGGAAGTGGACTCCAGCCCAGCCTGATTTTTGCTGAGATCTTGTCTACCTTTGAATGTTACATTGGTGTAACAATGTTGGGTGAGAAGGCAATCCGACAAGAGTTTTGTACAGTCATGGAGAGTTATTGTAGCATGAAAGGGATACACAGACTCCCTTACCTGCTCAGCAGTAGTTACATTATGATAACCTGTATGCTTGTAAAACTGCCCCTGTTAGCAAAGTTAACTTTTCAGGCTAGTCGATATAGTTACAGTGATAATAATGACCCTGAGATGAGAGGACGTGTGCCCTTAGTTAATTCACACAGTATCAATGGCAGATATGCTACAAAAGAAAAGGGATGCTGATTTGCCAAATACATACATCAGTTTCTAGGTAATCCTGCCTCATTTACAGTAAAAATTTGTGCATGCTGTACCCCAAACTGAAAATACATCTGCATGCTAAAACAAAAGTGTGATTGAACAGTGTGTTAGGGCAACAGGCAGAGCAGAGGTGTGGTCATAATGACCATCATTATCAGTGGATTTCAGGTGCTGTCACCACATTGTTACTGTTATTAACCCTGCTAGCCAGACAGCTATGCCAGCACATTTTCCACTCATTCCTTCATTCTTCTTTTTAAGATGCCCACAGATAGGATATTGGACTGTTCTTTCAGTGTTTGATATAGGTTTGGGAACTACTTAAGCGGGAATTGGATTTGCGTGAATACATGTGTCAGGATGCCAACCTGTAGAAGGATAGAATCATAGAATAGTTAGGATTGGAAAGGACCTTAAGATCATCTAGTTCCAACCCCCCTGCCATGGGCAGGGACACCTCACACTAAACCATCTCACCCAAGGCTTCGGCCAACCTGGCCTTGAACACTGCCAGGGATGGAGCATTCACAACCTTCCTGGGCAACCCATTCCAGTGCCTCACCACCCTCACAGTGAAGAACTCGTTCCTTATATCCAATCTAAACTTCCCCTGTTTAAGTTTTATCCCATTACCCCTTGTCCTATCACTACAATCCCTAATGAAGAGTCCCTCCCCAGCATCCCTATAGGCCCCCTTCAGATACTGGAAGGCTGCTATGAGGTCTCCACACAGCCTTCTCTTCTTCAGGATGAACAGCCCCAACTTTCTCAGTCTATCATCATACGGCAGGTGCTCCAGTCCCCTGATCATTCTCGTGGCCCTCCTCTGGACTTGTTCCAACAGTTCCATGTCCTTTTTATGTTGAGGACACCAGAACTGCACACAATACTCCAGGTGAGGTCTCACAAGAGCGGAGTAGAGGGGCAGGATCACCTCTTTCGACCTGCTGGTCACGCTCCTTTTGATGCAGCCCAGGATACGGTTGGCTTTCTGGGCTGTGAGCGCACACTGAAGCCGGCTCGTGTTCATTTTCTCATCAACCAATACCCCCAAGTCCTTCTCTGCAGGGCTGCTCTGAATCTCTTCTCTGCCCAACCTGTAGCTGTGCCTGGGATTGCTCCGACCCAGGTGTAGGACCTTGAACTTGGCATGGTTAAACTTCATGAGGTTGGCATCAGCCCACCTCACAAGCGTGTCGAGGTCCCTCTGGATGACATTCCTTACCTCCAGGGTATCAACTGAAACACACAGCTTGGTGTCATCAGCAAACTTGCTGAGGGCGCACTCAATCCCACTGTCCATGTCAGCGACAAAGATGTTGAACAAGACCGGTCCCAACACCGATCCCTGACGGACACCACTCGTTACTGGTCTCCAGCCAGACATTGAGCCATTGACCACAACTCTTTGTGTGCAGCCATCCAGCCAGTTCTTTATCCACCGAGTGGTCCATCCGTCAAATTGATGTCTCTCCAATTTAGAGACAAGGATGTTGTGTGGGACAGTGTCGAATGCTTTGCACAAGTCCAGGTAGATGACATCAACTGCTCTACCCCTGTCCATCAGTTCTGTAGCCCCATCACAGAAGGCCACCAAATTGGTCAGGCAGGATTTCCCCTTAGTGAAGCCATGCTGGCTGTCACCAAGCACCTTGTTGTTTTTCATGTGCCTTAGCATGCCTTCCAGGAGAATCTGCTCCAAGATTTTGCCAGGCACAGAGGTGAGACTGACTGGTCTGTAATTCCCCGGGTCATCCATTTTCCCCTTCTTGAAAATGGGGGTTATATTTCCCTTTTTCCAGTCTTCGGGAACTTCACCTGACTGCCATGATTTCTCAAATATGATGCCCAGTGGCTTAGCAACTTCATTGACCAGCTCCTTCAGGACCCACAGATGGATTTCATCAGGTCCCATGGACTTGTGTACATTCAGATTTTTAAGATGGTCTCGAACCAGACCCTCTCCTACAGTGGGCACAAGGTCTTCATTCTCACAGTCCCTGTGTCTGCCTTCCAAGACTTGGGTGGTGTGGTCAGAGCCTTTGCCAGTGAAGACTGAGGCAAAGAAGTCATTCAGAACCTCGGCCTTCTGCAAATCCTGTGTAGCCAGTTCTCCTGAGAGCTTCCTGAGGGGGCCTACGTTGTCCCTAGTCTGTTTTTTATTTGCTATGTTCCTGTAGAATCCCTTCCTGTTATCATTAACATCCCTAGTCAAGTTTAATTCTAGCTGGGCTGTAACCCAGTAGATCTATTGCAGTTTACACTAATGGCATAATCCAGTCCAATCTTTATCAGGCTTTATGTGACCAGAAGTCTGCATAAAGCATGTTTCTGGCTGTTGCTGGTCTCTGGGATCCCTCTATGTATGTTGTCCCTGCAGCAGTGCACGAGCACAAGCCCTAAATGCTGCTTAAGTCTTGTCTTAAATCAAACAGGGCTTAAGTAAGGTTTAATCTTTGTTGGGATGTATGTCTGCACTGAGTTGTAGTTCCAATTACTTCTTGGTAACTTTGATCTTTTGTTGCAAAAAAAATTAGGGCTAATTTTCCATTAAGAATTTAAACTGCCATTAGTGAACCTCTAGAAATACTGTTGTCTCAGTTTCTATTCCGATTCTGGATGCAACTACAGGTTGTAAGTTCTCTCCATTTGGAACTCAATTTATTCTTCATTTTATTTAGTTACACACTGTGAGGCACCTTTCAGGATTTCAGAACATCAGGAAATGCTATCCTTTTATTAGGTAACTCTTTCCTTCCCCCATCCCCTCCTTAAAAAAAAAAGAAACAAAACAGTTACTCGAATAGCCTTTTGGAATCTCTGTTTTCTTTTTAATGGAGCTCTGTGCTCTTTCACCTTCAGCCAATATACTACACCTATATGCATATTCAGCATATAGGAAACTTTACTGTTAGAAGTAGTATTCTCTACAGTTTAATATTCAATATTTCTACTTGCTCTTCTGCTCTTTCCTACATCTTGCTTCTACTTATACTTTATAGATCTCACGTCCCTCATTTTCCCTGGATTATATAATGCAATGTGTCAGTGCCATGCATGGCACTCCAGTTACCTCAGGATTTTCATTATAACTCAATGTTTTGAGGGATTTATAGGCTAGCAGTGAAAATCTCTTTTCATGGCTAAACCTTGAAACAAGAGTTTCTGGTCATTTAAAAAGAAAACAAAAGGAAGCAAACTTTTTTCCTTTCCTTTCCTCCCTTTCCATTTAGCAGTGGTCTTTGCACTGCAGGATCACCCTAAACAGCAAGTATAGAGTCAGTATGTAGGCAATTTTTAATGTAATAATGCTTTTTCTTTGTATGTACTTCAAAAATGCATGTCATCCGCTCTTCAGGCACATGATGACAACCTTTCTGGAGCCTCCAGCAGTCCGCCTTTGGTGCCTCAGGTGCAGTTCGGTCTGTGTTTTTTCCTCTATTTGCAACATGGATGAGTTCTACAGTGTTTTTAAAAATACACTTATCTTTCTTTGTCTCACAGCCCACTAACTTGCTATCTCCTTCTGTGTCATTTGAGTTGATCACAGTACAAAAAGACATGGGCTATATGTGCATATCTAGAACATCGGGACTATTTCCAAAAAATCTGGAAAGGATATTAAATCTCATGCTTTAATGCTTAACTGATTTGTTGTTACAGAACAGGCTATTAGAGGACCTATGGGTGAGCTGTACTCTGCCAATCACTAGGGATTTCTGTATTTTCCTTAGACCTAGTAGCAGTCACTCTTAGAAATGGATTGCTGAACCAGATACACTTCCAGTTTTATCATTTAGGGCAGTTCTCTCCCCCTGGCTCCCAGCCAAAGGAGTGTACAATGCAGTTTGGATTCTAAGAAATGTGGTCATGTGCTCAAGTTAGTGGAGACGAATTATTTTTATAGCCTTTAAGTTAAGTAATCAGCTTTAAAGGCATCTTTATGAATACATACCTACTGATTAAAACAGACAAAAAGCCTTTATCACTAAGTGGCTCACAGACTGGTTGCATGCCTGAGTTCTGGGTTTGGAGCTGACTAACTCTGTTTTTCCCATCTAAAATAAAATACTGCTCTGCACTGAATAGTCTTTTGCCAGTTGCTGTTATACTTCAGGCCTGAAGTAACTCTTCCTGTTACGTGCAAATTCCTGTTTCAGTCTTTGTGAGCTGTGCATAAGTAGCATACAGCAGTCAGAACTCCCCCCCCCCCCTTTTGACTTAATTTCACTGTAATTCATACTTTTCCATGTCATTTGTGCCACTTCATGCCAGTAATTTTGCTGTTTTCTTCAGGGCAATACTTGCTGAGGATTGATACCCATTTCCCCAGGACTACCTTGGAGTTTTAAATATCCAGCAATTTTCTTGCGACTCAGTGATTTTCTTTCCCATAATCTTTTGACATCATTCATGTGCTTGAGATGCAAGGAAAACATCCGTCTACACTAAAAAAATACATGTAGTGTGGGGGGATTCAGGTCTTCAGATTTTGAGACCCTGGGTCACTACTTGGAGGGTGAGTGAGGAACATGCCAAGGCAGACAAGTACTGTTTCATATTAACATCTATTCTCAATGAAGAGGTAAAAATCAAAGCCTCTGTGTGTGAGGCAGGGTTAGTGAACTGCCAGTGATTCTCCCAGCAACTGACACAAAGGAATCCGTGAGTATCAAAGCTGAGGCAGCAAGCTTAGTGTCAGCTCTTGCCTAGGGAGTAGAAGAAAACATCACTTTGTCTCTGCTTTCATTGCTTAAACACAAACATCATTCACTAGTAACCATTTACTCTGCTGTCAAAACTGTTCCAAGAGAGTGCTACATTTGATTAATAGTAAAATGCATGCAAAAAAAAAAGAATAGTCTGCTGCCCCTGAGGTACTTCGTTTGGGAGAATTTTTGCATGTAATACTTAATTTTTCCATCCTATAAATATGCCTGTAATATTCCAGGAATATTCTGTTCCGTCTAGTAAAGTAATTTTTGTTAGAGAGCCCAGTGCATTCATCCTAATTCCAGTTAATGCTCTCTTTCTCTTGGTGAAGCATATTACGGCATGCTCACTCTCTTGTATTAACAAAAAAGTGACCAGCACAAATGTGTGCAGTACATGATTCATAGTGCTGCTTTCTGAATTGTCCAGTGGGTAATTGCAGTACAAAAACCAGAGAAACAGATGTAGACCCTAAACCTTGGCTGTAAATTTTTGTTTTATGATTATGGGTTTCAAATGTGTTATGTCACACTGACAGATATACAGTAACACCAGAGGAAATACATTTCTGACTTGAACTTTTGCTTTTTATTTCACTTGTGGCTAAGAATATGTTTATTGTAAAGTTTCTGCCATCATAGTCTGAGAGAAAACAGATCAAAGCGGTGATGTGAAATCACAATTTCTTTACACAGATAAAGTGGAAGATATTGGAGAGCTGTTGCCTACTCACACCTCTAAGGGAGCTGGGTAGGCATTTAAAGTATGTGGCAACACTTAATGTTTCATTGCATTTGAATTAGAGGGCTACTAGTTATCACAATAATCATGGTTAATACTGATCTAAATTAGAAAATACCCCATTTTATGAATGTAGCTTTTCCTGATAATCTGTTTAAGAAAAACAAGTACCATGCTTGAAATATGAGATACATAAATTACTGTATTGTAGAAATAGTATGTGAGCAAACTATGAGGCTATTTGAAGGATTTGTTAATTGCGTGTGGGTTTAGTAATAAGTATAAGCATTAGCACAACTATTACTTGTAATAAAACGTGAGAGCTACCTGGCTCATTTAGAGACAGTGAGAAAAAGCCATCCTTTTCAATTCACACACAGTAAGGTGTGACTTCCTGACATTTACCTTCAGAAGTTGCCAGTCTACATTTTGAGGTAAAATGGGCAGGTTTTATTTTTAAACACAATATGCTAATGGAATAAACATAACTGTATTTCTGTTTGTCTGATTTTGTTTATTTTGACTCACATAGGCTATATATTTTTCTTGGCATAAGCTTAAATTGTTCCAAGAGGCTTGGTCCTTACAAGTTGCTGTTTTCTCCCTAAACTGGAGGCTGACAAAACATACTGTGTTGTGTGTCATGCTTTCCAGTTATTTTTGTGGCAACACGTTATACAGGTTCCAAACTTCTCATGCATCCTGCGTTACCTAGTTAGAAAATAGTGCCTTTTAATTTAGCTTTGCCACTCAAACCAAAATTGTAGCAACGTGGCCAGCTGAGTTTTGAACAAAAATTTACCTGCTTTTCTGCTTACTTTTTTGACACAGAAATGCTGCTTGCTGGGCTGAAACGGTTTAAACAACCCTTCCCTGAAGGATAGCTTTTTCAGTAAGTGTGTGCTGTCCATAACTTTTGCCTTACAGAGTGCAGGGGCTTCTTCAGTGGGGGTAGGACACCCCAATGGACTGAGAAAGGCCTTAAAAAGATGCTGTTGAACTCCAGCATTTATAACTCTTCTGCCTGGAGGGAAGATGGGAAGAGAGGCTGCCTGCTGCAGGGACAGCCAGAGCTCTCCCCTCGGAGGCGAAGGAGGCTGAGTAAGAAAAGCTTTTGGTTTTATCTCTTCACGTGCATTTGCTTCCAGATTGCAGCAGGTCTTTTTGCTGGCCGCTGGTTTTCAGTGTGGGTGTATCAGTTTCAGGGAACAAGTGTGTGCTGTGTGGAGGGTTTTGTTGTGCTTTGGTTTCTCATTGAATTCCCGAACATGTGTAAAAGTTTTGTTAATACAATCAGCAGGCACTATCAGAGAGCTTTCGGTTCATCAAAGGACTTTTTGTGGAGAGGGGACATTGCATTCATTAAAGTGGCTGTGCAGGTCCCACAGTGAGTCTCTCCCTGGTGTGTCTTTACAGTCACCAGTTGTGTGCCATGTCTGCACATAGTGTCCCCTGCTCCGCCTGACTCCCGTCTTGGGCTTACAGGCAGTAATCAAAGGGTTTGTTTCCCAGTTTCTGAACCCCAGCTAGCTTTAGGGTGGGAAGCGAGGTTTCTCCATGCCTCAGGAAACCTGGCTCTGGACTGGTGCTCAGTCCACCAGGGCTGAGGCAACTTGACTCATTTGCTTAAAACACAAGCGTGCACGTGGTTGTTGAGCTCATGTGCTTTCCAGTGGGCTGAGGGTTTTTATTAGCAAAGTGTCCATAGGAGTGAGGGTTTGCGGAGGTCTCGATGGAGACTTTGTCAGCAGGACATTGCAGGAAGTGCTTATTTACCTGAAAAGCACAGGGCTACCTGCTGGCTTGATGCAAATGGTATGCCAGCACAATCCCTGGGAAGGCCTTGACAGGTAGTCCTGCCATGAGGGAGGGCTGCCGGCAGCATGGTTTTGCAGGGACCTCAGTGGGTGTTTTGGTGGGAGTTAGCCCCATGCCTTCAAACTGGCTGTGAGGGGCAGCCATGATCTGCCCTCCCAGCACCCTGGTGTGGGTCCTGTTCCCCAGGCACCTGCTCGTGGCCTTTCTGCCCTCCCAGGGAGCTGGGGCTCATTAGCCCTCTGAAAGCTGATACAACCCCTCCAGGGCCACACGACCGACACCAGCCCCTCTCTGCTAATCAGAGACAGGCAGGACCCACTGGCGGCTGGGCTGGGGAGAAGAGAGGATGTGTGGCTACCTCTGAGATGAATGGTGAGGACAGGTTCTCCCGGACAATGGCATCTGCCAAATCTGGCCCGCTGGGGAGACCTGGAAGCGCTGGGGGGTTTAGGAGCCAGGGTTAAGGGATGAAAGATGGACCTGACCCACCCACACGCCCGAGGAGGGAATGGCCTCTGAGGTCTCTGCCAGGAGTAGAGCTGGCACCAGCCGTGTCTCAGATGATGGCACTGAGCAGGGGTCCCTGCTGGTGTGCGGAGGGGCTGCATTAGGCTGTGAGGCTGCTCCGAGTCTAGTCCTGCCACCGCGTTAGTTGAAGCGAAGCCCAAAGCTTTGGTACATCAGCAGACGTCTGCACCTCACTCATGGCCTCCCTGCTAAAGAAAGGAATGGGGCGGCGGGGAGGGGGGCAGGCACAGAAGTTTTAGCAGATTGAGCTTCATTCTCCACAACGTCCAAAAACATCGCTGCCTCAATTCCCACCCCCATTCCCCTCCTCCTCTGGCTTTTGGTTGCTTTGGGACTTTATTACTGTAGGTCTGTTTGCAAGTTCTCCCGGTCCGCGCCCGCCGCGGCTGTGCCCGCTCAGCACCAGCGGCGCGGCTCTGGCAGCGCTGGGGCTAGCCCTTGCCTGCCCGCCCGCCCGCCTGCTTTCGCCTGCCTGCTTGTTTGCAGGGCTGCTGGGAGTTGTGAAGGCGTGTGAGAATCCTGGGAGCTGGTGATGTCAGACCGCTTGGGTCATTTGAAGGTTAGCAGCCTGGGAAGGGTTCACGGAAAGTTCACTCGCATATATTAGGCAATTCAATCTTTCATTCCCTGTGACACAAGTAGTAGGAAGTGAGCTGTTCAGAGGCAGAAGCATCTATTCACAGCCGAGGGGGATCCCGAGTCCCTGCCGGAGCTGTTTTATCCTGGGGAGGAGGGTGATCGGCACAACGCGGGACACGGCACACACCCGGCGAGCGCCCGAGGAGTGGGACTGAGTCTAAAGAGATTTGGGGGGGAAATTCGCAATAACTAAAACTTGGAATGCCGCTTGCTTCCCCCCATCTTGCTGGATTGGCTGGGCAGTCTGGAAAATGGTAAATGATCATTTGGATCAATTACAGGCTTTTAGCTGTGTTGTCTGTCATAATTCATGATTCTGGTCTGGGAAAAAGACCAACAGCCTACGTGCCAAAAAAGGGGCAGAGTTTGATGGAGTTGGGTGTACTTTTATGTGCCATTTTCCTCTACACCTAGAGGAAAGCACTTTTGCAGGCATTCTGTGCAGGGGGAATCATGTTTGACTGTATGGATGTTCTAGCAGTGAGCCCTGCTCAGATGCTGGATTTCTACACTGCGAGTCCGTCTTCCTGCATGCTCCAGGAGAAGGCTCTCAAAGCATGCTTCAGTGGATTGGCACAAACAGAGTGGCAACACCGACACAGTGCTCAATGTAGGTCCCAACTGTTATTTTTCCAATTTAAAGCTGCTGTTATTATTCTTGTTGTTGTTGTTATTGTGTATTTGAAACATAAATATTTTTAATTAAGCACAGGGATAATGGGGGGGGGGGGGGGGGGGGGGAGGTTTTGTGTAAAATGTGGTTTGCAAGCTTTTTTTCTCCTTTTGCCAAGGAAGAAAAAAGCAAAGAAACACCAGACTGCTTTTTGTTTATCCCTTCTCATGGAGCATATTGATCCTAACAACAGTTGTGGAGCCAAGCAGGAACACATAAAATTATAATGTAATAGAGCAAATAACTTGCAAAACTCCAACCAGTGGACAAATTTACATAACATCTCTGTGGTAGGGGTTTTTTTTCTGTGTCTCCTTAATCTAATTTTATCATGCCTCTGATAATCTAGATGCGTGTTGTCTCAAAGTGCATTTTAGCAGAGCAGCCAAGCAATTAAAATACTGCTCTGAACAGTTCTTGAAAAGGCATGGAATTGCATTGGGTAGATGCCATTCCAAAAATCAGACAGTAGTTTTAAGTTTCCTAAGAAAAGGCAATATTTCTTTGTACTGACCTTGCTGCCACCTTTCCTCTTCACTTTGTTGCTCTAAGAAGTTGCTGTTTTGCTAGAAAACTACTTACTGTGAACACCCTTTGAGTTTAACCATCAATTACTTCTCTACCTTGAGATTCAGGCAGCGTCGCACTGGTAACGGAGGAGGGAGAGTTAGTGGCAGGACACTTCTGAAAATGCATTATTGTATTATAGGGTCTTGTTTTGTTGCTGAAGTACATAGATGGTTAACAATGGCAGTATTTTATCACCTCCGTTTAAAGTTTGAGAAATGACAAAAAGTGCCAGAAAGCATTACCTTATACAGCTTATAAAAGCTTGCAGGATGCTTCACTGCTCTGACGGTGATGTAGATAAATGACTTGGCTATCTATCAAAACGTTTTTAGCACACTCACAGGCACTTCAGTCCACCATTAACTGTGTAATGCTTTTTGAAACTGTTCTGCAGGACGTTAAAAAGTTACCTAGGAATTAGGTAGTTTTTCCTTCAGTAAGGTTTATTTCAAAGGGGTGGAGGGTGGAACAGAAAAAAATGTTTTGTGAAAGTGTTTTTCACTGTGCTTAAAAGTTTTCAGTCACCATATGACGTTTGTGTGGGTTGAGTAATGAAAAGAGAATTGTAAAACTCAGTGACTACCAGCCTACCACACTGCAAATGTTTTGATGTCTTTAAAACTAAAATGAGCTGTGAAGTTCAACATGGGATGTTTATTTTCTCCGTGCTGTTTTCAAAATGCTTCAAACAAGATACAAAGCAAAGCTTTTATATTAAAATGTTTCTAGCTATGGGTGAGCTTCAGTTAGGGGAAACAAAAAAAAAAAAACTCAAACAGATGTTTTACTAGAAAGGTATTTTCCTCTTTCCATAGTTTAAATTTTAGTATAACTTCAGTGGTAATATTATGGAACCTGGAATTAAATAAACTTTCCTGGAGTAGGAGGCATATGCTGTTGTTAAAAAGCTTACGTTCGCAAAATGTTCTTTAAATAACTTCTGGCTTCAAAACGCCCTTCTCATTCTCTTGTATGCTGTTAATACCTAGAAGCAGGATTCTTAAAAACAAAATATATGGTGGTTGTTCTTGGGCAAGTTAAACACAGGATTACCCTTATCAGAATGGAATGAGTGGTAAATATGTCATTTGCCTAGGGCCTGTGATAAGAGACAAGTGTTGATAACAGCAAAGTTTAGTTAATCAAAGAACTCCTATTAACAAGAGTAAATAAAAAAATACAGGAAAATGCATTCAGGAATCCAGTCTTGTAACTTTGTAAGCAGTAGGATTAATCTTCACTGCATGGGAATTTAAAATCAGGCCGAAACCTGAATCATAATACATTGGCTGTAATTTGAACTGTGAAAGTTAATGTTATAGAAATGTGGAAAAGCAGTTTAGTTAAGGTCCAAATGAATAATTCTCTTTGATTTCTAGAAGCAGCTTTGGTTTTAATTTTGATGAAACTGTAAGCACTTCATGTGTATGGGTAAATACATGTAAGTGGATTATAAAACACTAAAATTCTCTCAACTTGTAAGATTTTTATCTTGCATCTCATAAAAATAATGACAAAACCAGAATTTCTGTGGTGCAGAAAACTTTTCATGGTTTAAAGGTTGCTCCAGTGCTTGTAAATACAAAGATAGAAATGTTTAACATTAACTTGAGTGTTTCCTGATTCTCTGTTTTTATGAAGACCTCTGTAATTTAATTCAGTGTAATTGTAGCCAAATTTTGAAAGTGCTAGACATGTGATAGGTTTTTTGGTTTAGTTTGTTGTTTTATTTTTGGCTCTGCCATAAAAGCAGGACACCTGCAGCTATTGCTTTAGACCTTAGAAATATTGCTTTGATAGAGATGTGATTGTAGAGTAAAAGGTAAATGGTTGTTAAGGGACTAATACATGGATAGTGCAGACTCTGAACAGGCTAGTACCAATCTCAGACAGCATCAGGGTTTCAGCTCAGATGCTGGCAGAACTGGAAATTGCAGGGGTTAGGGCGGAATGCTTTAGGTCTCCAACTTCAGTACATCTTCAGTATGTTAATGCCATTACGATTCACTAATGAAGCACAGTCCTGCAGCATCACGAATTTGCTAGTCCGCGAGGGTCTGCAAAGTAAAAATAAAGCGTAAGGCACAACACACACGACCTTAACTTGTGTGGCATTTTTTTCCTACCGCCTGTGGGAGGAAAAACCTGCTATGGGTTTGCAGTGCAAGCGTTAGCCACTGTATGTTGCAAGATGTGTTAAGAGCACACACAAAAATACCCAGTTTTGTGCTCTTTATGTTTTATGTGATATTAGATATTGTGGATTTAAAAGGAAATTATTTATTTGCAAAGAAATGTTAAATGCAAAGAAATACTCAGAAATGAGAGTAGAATCAGCCTCACTTATAATCATGAGTCATTCTCACACCTTTTCTCATAAGATAAAAATCAGGTCACTAATCAAATCAGACACTTATAATTCTCGTGACAGCAAAATAGTAAATATTGCAAGAACAAGCAATTCAGAGTTTTTTCAAGTAAGGTAGAATTTTCTACTCCCTCATAGTGCAGCAACACATATTGAGAGAAAACTAGTAACTTTTGGTGAAATGTGAGCTAACTAAATACTGCTGAAGTGGGAACAGGACAGGCCATGAGAGAGGATCTGCAAGGACTGGTGATTTGGCCTTAGAAAAGCTTATTAAAAAAATCTTCATTAGTCTTCATTAATTAAACAGGCAAAAAAGCCAAATCAGCAGGCCCCAAACAAGAGTAAGTTTGTTTGGCAGCATGTAGTGTTTCAGCTAATTATATCAAGTAGAAAACTACTGCCCTACCACATGTTATTAGACTTAGAAGAATATTATGGATATGGCAGCAGAACATAATAGGATGTCGAGTATATATATATATATACTCACACAGTATACAGTTCTTATTTCAGTTTGGTGGGAAGTGTTTTCCTGGAGAGGATCTATCAGGTATTAACTTTCAGAAAGTTCATGAAGACTGACTCTAGAAGGCATGCATTTTCCTTCTGAATTCTGGATTATTGCAACTTTTGAGTAAAGATTCTTGTTCCCTGCAAGCACTGGAAACATCTGTGCTCAACAGAAAAAAAATGCTCAGTACTTAATTTTCTTTCATCTTTCTGAGTTTAAAAACAAACAATTTGAAGTGACGAACTTGTAATCTGCATTCCCGAGTATCAAATTGCTGCAGGTGTGTTTGCTAGTGCCCAGAAGGCAAGATCTGCTTGAACCAGGCTATTTTCTTTAAAGTTCATCTATAAACTCACAGCTAAATCACTAGGACTGATTTGCTCAGGGATACAGTCTTTGTTTAAACTTTTATACTCTTAGCTTAATACCCTGAAATATGTGATGAGGAGAGTTTGTTTCTGATCCCCTTCATTAAAAAAAATGCATAGTTTTCTTCCAGATTAATTGAAATGAGAACAACTGTTTTCTAGGTGGACCCTGATACAGTCAGCCTGTATCAGGAAAATGCTGCAGGCACAGGAAAACTGTAACGGACATACACCACTGTCAAAAACTCCAGCAGGCAAAAATGATGAGAGGTGTTTGCTGGTGAAGTCTGAGTGGGTAAGCATGGAGGAGAAGCAGTGTATCTTTGGGTGACTCCCTGCTTGCCTAATGAACCTGTGCAGCCAAGGTGCAACTTGTCAAAACAAAGCCAGGCTGTCGTGGTGCTGCTTTGCCTCGAAGAGGGCTGTGGTGAAGTTAAGGAGTTGAAAGAGAGAGATGTTTCAGACAGCAAAGTTAGTCATCCTCACGTCCACTTAAATCCTTGCTTACTGCTGAGCTGTCTTCCTTAACCATGCGTATGTCGTGCCTGCACCAGGCTCTATGGAGAGAGAGGTGCCCCGGTTGGCGGTTATGCTTCTACCTCTCCTAAACATCCCAAGTGACTGTTTTAGCTCAGGTCTAATTTATATACTGCCCTTTACACAGGCGGTGAAGTGTGGCTGTGTTACACAGCCAGCATTTTGATTTGGGAGCGGGGTTGTGAAAAAGACATTGTACTCAGGACTGCTGTCTGCCGCGGTCAGCTGCGCCGGGCCCCGTCCTATTGAGACCTCAAAAGCAGAGCACAGCTACCATGAGTTGTGAGATCTGTCTGGCCATGAGGACCAGTGCTGGTATGCGTGCGAGTAGGGGGGAGCATCCCTCTCCCCCTCACAGTTTCTGCCTTAGGGGGCTGGCAGCATCTACAGGGGTGGGCAGCTGAGGACAAATTAGCTGTGGTTTCAGAAGGCTTTCCAGAGCTTTGCTAGGTGGTAGCGGGCAGCCCCATGAGGAACGATATCAGTTGATGCATAAAATGGCCAAGGAGCTTCAGTAAATAGACTTTACCCTTCAAATCCAGAGGTCCTGGCAGCAGCTGTGTGGGAGGGTGGGGTTGTACTTTTCCCCTTCCTGTACTTAGACACTTTTGATTATCCAGACTTTCTGGGACTGAGCAGGGCTGCCTAATAACAAAGCCTGCATAATATAATTGCCTAAATAGGCCTATTGTCCTTTTCAAGTCACTGTGCTGTGAAATCTTTCAACTTTTTGCTGAAAATGTTGCATCTAACGTTTAGATGGCGTAGTGGCTACGGCAAGGAGATCTGTTTCCCTCATTTCTCACTGCTGCGTGGTTGAGAAGCTGATTATATTCCTGCCCCCTATTGATATTTAGTCCTTTTGGGAAGCAAATATTTTAGCCCCTTCTGGCAGGGAAAACTGCCAAAAGTAATAGGCCTGGTAATACAAAGCTATGATTGATTCTGACCTTTGCTCACGTGCATGAAGTCTGTCCCCCTGCACTGTGACCCATGCCACTTCTTGCTGAAATCCAAGCCCTTTCAAACCAAATGGAACCATGAAAATACAAGCCACAAAATGCTCAAAACTATTCTAAAGTAACAGAATAATCATTTTCTCTGTACTGCAAGAAACGGTATAGGCAGGAGGGCAGAAAAGCTGGATTTTCTAGCAGGCAAACCAAGAGTAATGTCTTTCATCTGCTGCTGCCTTTTTATGAGAACCATATTCTAGGTACAAAATAAACAAACTGGTATCATGTGGAAATGATTTTTCTGTGCAGTTTTTCACTCACAGTAATCTTAGCTGTTCCTCTTAATTGTAATCAGCAAACAACTTTCAACCAAAAACGTGGGGTTTAAATTGTCTCTTTAAAAATAATCTAAGGTTTGGGATTTTATTATCTGTCTTTGCATGAGCAAATACGTTTCAAAAGTTAAGAATGTCAGAAACAGTAGCCTAAAGTTAGCATCCTAAATCCACATTTCATGGCTTCATTTCCAAGTATGCTGAGCATCTAGGAGCTCCCTCAGCACTTTAAAAAACAGGCAACATATTGAAATGACCAAATACTATTTAGAACCTTCATTAAATGTTAAAAATTTTTAAAGGACTTCCCCACTATCCCCAAGCTGTATGAAAAACTAATTAAATGACAGAGTTCAGAACGTTAACAGTGGAAATAGAGACACTTAAAGTAGGACTTTGCTTATGAAAACATTACATTTACAAGTCAGCTGAGGTTTTGTCCCTGTATATAGTCTGCCTCGGATTTCCCTGATTCCCAGTTTGCTTCCTTGCATTAAAGACCACCCATCACTTATTTGAGTGGTTTCAAACTTGTGGTAATATAGATTTTAATAGCAAAATTATCCCTTCATATACTCTCTCATCATTAGCAGCTGCTCAGGATTGAGTCCCAGTGGCAGCAGATTAATATGATTGTGGTCACTGTGCATTGTGCTTATTTTGAGGAGGAGAAAAGAGGGAAAAATCTAGCTTCCTTCAGCTCATTTTAGTAATCTGAATAGGAGTGGGGAACTTGCATCATATGATGGGGCAGCTCGAAGCAGTTACCAGCATGGGGTCCCTGTGTGAGAACCTCCCTTGTACATGACAATCTGATAAGGATATCATGTGGTTTGGAAACACATTCCCACAATGTTCACTTCTTTGTCCTTTTATTTAGGAGTGGGTAGGAAAAAAGCTTTTTAGCAAACTAATGCCAGCCCTTATATAACTGACCCCACTTTCTTTTAGCGTCCTGTTTGAGCCTTACCGTTTCTTCAAGTACTGTTGTTAAGAGAGATGGAAATACAATCCAGCAAGTCTGTGTAAAGAATCTTGGACACAGAGTGTATAATACACCTTTGTTCCCCTCGGACAAGGTGATTTTTCTTTCCCATGCTTATATCATATATAAACTGAGTATTGCAAAAGTATGTAAGTTAAATATACACATGCAAGTGACACTTGTATGGCTTTAACAGGTTAAAGCTTGAATGAGTATTTATAAATTCTCAGAGTGTTCTGGATCTTCACCACTAAGGGCATGGTGTTAAAGTCCATCCATAGTTTGGAGGGATTTCCGTTTTATGCACTTTCAGTGACTTACATTTTACCCTCTAAGTGCACCCCCTAAGAAAAAGAGCAGAGAAATGTCTGGCAACAAAGAGATTTTTTTTAGCAGAGCTTAGTTTCTTTTAGTGGTTTGGAGGGTCTCTTTCCATTGAACCATAATATTTTTCTCTAGGCTCATGTTGTATTTTTAGCAAGGCTCTTTGAAAAATAAAATGACAAATTAAGTATATTTTTGTCTTTTAGACAAGAGCACTTAAATGCACTCAGCCGTCCACCCTGGATTTTAATAAGAGTTTCAGACAGAGAGTGGTTGTATGAGTGAGCCTTTGGTGTTATGTATTTACGAGTACTTTTATGAAATACCAGTAAAAGCTCATGCCATTGTGCTGGATATTCAGCACAATGAGCATGCATCGTTTCTTCTTAGAAATAAAGAAGGATCATTCTCCTTTTAAAGATACATAGCAGAGGTGTGGAGCAATTAAACAAGTTGCCAGTGTTGCACCAGCTAGAGAAAACTACCACAGGTTGATTTAACTCAGAATTCCTTCAGAGGGTGCTTCAATCCTAGAAAGCCATTTATGCCTATAAGATACAAACAATGGAAGGAATGGTTCCATTAAAATAAAATAAAATAAAAAAAAACAACAATAAAACCCAAAACACAAAAAAAAAACAAACAACACAAAAACCAACACAAATCCAAACAACAGTCAAGTAATAAAAAATCTCTCAAATCCTATGATTTTTAAATCTGAATCCAGCTTGAGGTTGAGTGGTCATTGGCCATTATGCCGCTTGAGTGATCCTTTCTGCCAAGCTGCCTGCACAGCAGCACATCACATAGAAGTGTGTATCTCCTCTTTGCCCAAGAGACTTCACTGTCATCTTTCTGGTCTTGTACCAGAATCACTCCTCTGCCAGCTGATGACCAGCACCACGAGGATTCCCAGGTCTCTGCATGATACGTGGAGGTAGCAGCATCTGAGTTGCTTTAACTATTTTGCTTCTTTGCAAATCCTGATCTGGGATAGAGCTGTTGAGGCGCAATGCAGCTGTATTCTGGCTTTCAGGGGTCTTGGAGCTTCATGCCCGCAGTGCTATTACTCAAAGACTGTCTTCTGGCAGAGTCCAGAACAGAGAGCGGGCTCCTCTGCAGCTCACCTCTCTGGGTCTGCCGAGTGCCTTTTTAGTTCCACACCTTGTACCCAAAATCCCACCATGCAGACCAGCGTTGCCCGTCTTTCCAAGACTGATCATTCACTTGCACACCAAGGAAAAGGAGCTAGGAAACTGTGTCACAGTGCCATCTGGCGATACCTGCCCAAACCTTCCTTTGTCAAGGGTTGCAGCCGCCGAGGCAGCTGATCTGCAGATAGATGCTTTCCCCAAGACCCTGGTTCAGGTGCAGGGAAATGCCTGTGCAGCCCAGACGTCTACTCTCTGGGGTTTTTTTGCACAGCTCTCTAGGTTGCTCTAATCCTTTACAAACCTTCCCTTCCTAGCAGAGTACTGATCCACCAATATACACTTTGGCTTGAGGCACAAGTCAAAGGGCTGGCTAAAAAAGTCAGGCATGTGTGACCTTTCTCATTGTTAAGATAAGGTCCTGAGGGGAAGGTTGGTTGTTTTTTTTAAAGCAGTTGTTCATACTTCCGTCTTTCAGCTTTTGGTCTGAGGAGATTTTTCTTCCCACTCCCATCTTTCAGAGTATTCCTTTGCATTGCTTTGCTGTTGGGTTTCCTCTTTTCATTCGAGGAAGAAATTTTAGTAGTTACTGGATCAGGTTATATGTCAAATCCTCCTTAGTGGCTGGCTGAAAGTCTTGGAAACCAGTCTTTCTCAAAGATCCGTCTGTTTCACCCCAGACTTTGAACATTAAGATGTAGAATGCAGAACAAATGGCAAATCTCCTGTGTCTTTCAGATACTTCTTCAAAGTGTCTTTGATGAAGGAGCTAACAGAAGAATATACTTCTCCCTCGTCCTCATCCCCAGTGAAGCTCAGCCTTTCTCTCTCCTTTTAGAGAGCATATTCTGGCTGTGTTTTTCTAGTTGCATATGTCATCGCATGCTATGCAGGTTAGGTATGAGTGTATTGCCACATTCACTTCTCTGAGGCCACGCCAAGAAGGATCCATGATCCCTTCGAAGTTTCAGAAGGAAGCCTTTGGCTGCCTGCAAGAAGTCAGAGCTGATTCATATCCTTCTGTGCTTTTTGGGGGGGTTGGTTGGGTGTTTTTTACCCCCCTTATCCAAATCCTTCTCTTTCTGTGTGTTTTGAGAGGTCCTGCAAGACTTCATGGTTGAAGCACAAGCTATGTGTTAGGAAGTGCTGCATGTCTGGAGGCGGTTTGGGAAAATAGGTGTGCCCCTCTTGCCGAAATAGAGTCTCGTATGAACGCTGCAATTGTTCACAGGGCCTGTTTTCACCTTTACCAGAATGTGGAAGCAGAGCTTGGTTACCCTGATACTGCCCAGTGACACTGTGTTTTGCTTCTGCTAACCTTAATTTCTGTGCGAGAACAAGAATCTACTCTGACGAAAAGAGGTGTGGAAGAATGACGCAATTAAATGAGATTAAATCAGAGTATCGCTTTCCCTGGAACACATATTTGGCTCTTTGCCGACAGTCTTTTCCCCGTTTTTCATATAAACACATACTCTCACATGATAACTCTTTTTGAAATATTAATGCTTCTAGGGCTGCATTACCTTTGTTTCTTCATCAAAGTCCATTACTATGAAAAGACTGCTGTTCCTTAGGCTGTTTCAGCTTCAAAAGAATTTTAGGGCCTGGTCTATTGGAAAGCTCGGGGGTATAATTAGTGAAAATGGAAATAGATGCAAGAGAAATTTAGTTCCTGATGTTTTAATTTAGTGTAGTACTGCCATGTGTTGTTGAAGAGGATTCTTAAAGGCAAACATAATTATTTCATTATGGTCTTCAGAATGCTTTCATTGGTCTTAATGACAAGAAGCTGCATGAGGAGTCATACATTTTAATTAGGACTTCTTATATTTACATCAGATAAATAACAAATAATTGATGAAAAACAAAGTCTTCTGAATGGATGATTTCACACAGGGCTCTGGTTACAGTTTAATGAT
Source organism: Pezoporus flaviventris (assembly GCF_033815535.1). Classification (NCBI taxonomy): domain Eukaryota; kingdom Metazoa; phylum Chordata; class Aves; order Psittaciformes; family Psittacidae; genus Pezoporus; species Pezoporus flaviventris. The sequence continues at coordinate 21,408,637 of NW_026892585.1, forward strand.
AAAACATTTCTCTTATTGCTTTGCATTTTAATTATCTAGAATTATTACTCTAACAAAGATCTCAAAATACTGTTATTTCCATGCATTTCATTAGATTCAAAACTAGTTTATATGACTTTGAAGCTGAGAAAGGTGTTTTTCAACATAGAACATTTGCAATCAGTTTCCAGCTCTATTAATTTGACTTTGCTTCCATTTCTTACATTTAAATGCCTTTTTTTTTTTTTCCTGGCAACATACTCTCCAATAAAAGCTAGTGGGAATCGAAGTCAGACCTTTTCCTGTGTCCAGTTCCCTACACAGGGGCAAATCCTGCAGTTATTACCATCCCAAAACTGCCATAGAGGTGAAGCAAGGTTGTGTAGTGGAATTTTCTAAGGAAAACTTTGGTGCCTTTTTGTCACCAGCTTCGTTGAAAGTTGTACTCTGAAATCTCTTTGATTTATTATGGAAATCTTATCAATACACTTTTATAATTGTGTGTATGCTTTCAGGTGCATTTAAAATACCTGTATTTTTTTTTCCTTTTCTTTACCCACATTATTGGATGCTTTGTAATACCAGGATAAATTATTTTAGAGTTTCCTACTTGCAAAAGCCATTTATGTTTGCAAGCTCCCCAGCCTTTCATTTTTTTAACGATGTATTTCACATGATTCATTCCTGCAAGTATACAGAACGCTAATTGTTGTTATTGATTTTAAATTTCACAACCATTACAAGTAACGCAGATTAGTGGCAGATAAAGAGTAATAATCCATGGAGTTCTGGAAGTGTTTCATGTTTGTCTGTAGTACTTTATGTGATCAATAGTAACTGCCCCATTGAAACTAACTGCTGTATCAAATAACAGTAAATCAAATGAATGTGCTTACAGATTATTTATTGAAAGCTTTAATTGTTCACTGGGGCCCTGCTTATCTCAGGAAACAATAGAAGGCAGTGATCAGGGAAACTGCTTTGCAAATGCCAGGGGTGCCAGAAAACAGTGGGGTGTCCTTCCTGCCTTGGTGGTGTGAGAGCTTTCCAAAATGGGCCATGTCCCGCTGTACTGGAATTGCCCATTGGGCATAAATTGGTCAGAGGTGAGTATTCTTAGAGAGCATTTCTTGAGTTCTTAGGTTACTCTTTTTAATTATTATAGGTTGTCATCTTTGGATGACAGACTTGTTATATCTGGTGGGTTAAGTGTGGAAAGAGATTTCCTAAAATTTCCAAGAGGTCCATTTAATGACAGGATCAGACCTTAGAAAAGGAAGTAAAGGAAGGCATACCAAACATACTCTGTGGAAAGCTTACCTAAGTATGTTACAGTTTTGGGCAATTATGTGCTGCTGTACAGTTGTCAGACTCGTGCAAATACTAAGAAACCAATTATTTCTAACTAATAGCACTGTAACATTATATTTTACTAATTGCAATAAATGGACACTGTTTTGTGAAACATACTTATATGTCTATGTGTGATATTGGATAATCATGATATAGACATTTTAAAATTACTTAAAGCATGGTAGCTTTAGTCATAGATCATCTGGAATAGAATCTCAGTTGAAAACAGTTGCTTCCTTTTTTCAAGCATAAGCTTTGCCTTAAGTTTCTTGGGACATCGGGTGTCAGGGCTGAAGGTTGCTTGTCCAGTTCTTGGGAAATAAAGTAGTTCCTTTTTGCCATATTCTGTATAAAATACAGTTGATATTTTCCCTGTTTGTAAGACTGAGATGTTGCAATCAGTTGTGATCAGTTTAGCTGGGCAAAAAAAACCCAAGTCACTGATAAACTAGGGATTAAATAAGACCAGGTGAATAGGAAGTACTGCTAGCATGTATGTGTTTGCTTACAGTGTACCGACAGATGGTATACAGGTAAAATTATGAGCATTCCTCTCTCCAATGGTTTAATAAGAAAATTCACTGCAGGTAGAGAATAGGAGAACAGAATATCAGGAAATGTGCTCTGCAGTCACGGTACTCATCCTATCTCCAGTCTCTTGTGAATGTCATATTTTATTGATCTTTACGCTTCTAGGCAGGGAGTGGAGGTGTGCTCTGAGCCACAGTTGCAGTGTTGCCACTGCTTGGCTTTAGGACACTGAACTCCTTTCCAGCATCCAGATTCTGCTGCACCTGTTGTGCAAGGGGCAGAGGGATGTTTGCCAGTTTGACTGCACCGGCGGAAACTGAAATGCACCTATTAAAAACAATTTTTTATATATATATATATATATATATATATATATATATATATATAAAGAACATTTATGTAAACTCAGTGCCAAGGACTCTGAATTACAAGGAGAGGAAATCCAGAGGTGTGTCAGTTTTTCATAGTACCTTCCCCACTGTGTTATCATCTTTTGTCTGGCAGGTATTCAATTCAGAAATACAGAAATTCTGCTCAGGCAAGCATTACGCTTGCTAAACTGTATATTTTATTTGTCCCCTCAGAAGATACCCGTGATGCTCAGTTCTTAAATATTCCATAAGCTTGAATTTCGTATGCTAGCATCAGAAATGTTGACATGAGCTGCTCTTAGTAATGCACTGTCTTGGTCTAGCATGCTGAGGAGTTTGAGGACAGCGTCTGTCCCTGTTTTGGTCTCAGATGTTGCTCATGTATGTGTGCTGGAGCATGTCAGAAAGGTTAAGTTTTGGTTTGACTGCCCTTCTAGTTGCAGATAAGCTCAAATGATGAAAACCATTTTTTCCTGTTATGTCAAAATGTAAATAATGTATTGTTTTAATTATACCTCCACAGTTGCAGCAGTACAGTAATGTTGGTGCAGTTAGGCTAGAGTAACAACTAGTTTTGATGCTTACTCAAGTAGTAAGCTATGTGGATGTGAAAACATCTATATACAAGCAGAAGTAACCCAGAAGTCCAATGCAATAGCGTTAAGGGCATGGGAGATGTATACTGAAATACCTGCTTGGTTTAAGGATCTACCTTTGCTTCTCTTAGTCTACGCATTGTCCTGTCCTCTGCAGGAGGCTGCTGCTTCACAGCAGGAATAATTCATGGCTCCATTTCACAGCCCCGAGCCTTGCCAGCTTCAGCAAATGGCCCTGTTTTGAAGCAGCATAGCTGGGAAGTTGGACACATGCTTTTCTGCCCACTCCATTGGAGCGCTGGTAACCTCTGGGAAAGGCCAAGGGGTGGCTGCCTGGGATTTGCTGGTTCAGCAGGTTTCCTCCCAGCAACATTGTGGCATGGAATTGTACCTCTGTGTGGTTTAATGCCAAAAACAAGGTCTGCGTTGAGGGCCTGAGAGTGAGATCCTGAGCAATGAGATACAAAGCCTCACAGTTACCTGTTGCCTTGTAAAAAAGTGGCTGTGTGACAAGGGGCTGTCAAAGAAAATAAGGAGATAGACCTCCTTTTCTAAGGAAATCAAAATTTATAATTAACAGAGCAATAAAAGCCTTCTAAGGCAAAAGCTGGAAACAATACATTTTTAATAAAATGGGCAGTTACTCTAATTGCTGATCCCCTACTGTTCAATTTCTTTTAGTACCCTTATTCATTAAATTCAGCATACTTATTATTTACAGATGTATGCGTTTTAACTTGTTTATAGAAACCATGCCTTGCAGAAAGCCATGGATGGTATAATACTAATTTGTGTTTATTGCTGCGTATAATATGCAATTTTAAAAACAATTAAAAAGAGTGGTGGAGCTCATCATTGGAGTCAGCCCCAAACTGCCCATGAAAAGTGAAATATTAGTACCATGTACCACCTTAAAGGTTATAGGCCATTTGTAGTGGATTGATAGCATACCCATTAATGAAGGATTCACCTGTTCTTAAAGATTTTAAGCTCAGCAGTCTAGTTTCTAGATATTATTCTAATGTAACCCATTTAAACATATGTGATGGAGTTCATAATTGTCCTTGTAAATGGGTATAGAAAGGAGGGTATATAAATCAATTAGTAATATCCAGCAGTATGGCTGTAATAGAAATTAATCGGGATGATAAGCTACTATACTCACTTGAAGTAGTTTTGATCACTGAATTGGCTCTTGTTGAGTCAATCTATTAATTTTAAGATTTAAAAACACCTAAAGATCAAAATGTTTTGAATCAATGGTCCTAAAGTTTGAGAAATAAAATATGTAAAATATTACACAGCAGACCAGTTTTACTGCATTTCCAAGTAGAGCACAACAGTTTTATTTTGTCCATGTGGTACTGAACCACTGTGTAATAGTATTACAACATTAAAGATGTTAAAACATTCGTTTTCTTGCTGGATTTAAGCCACTGCAAGAAGTTACGATGGATGCTGTCATAAGAACATGTTGAATATATAGGAAATAAAAAAATTATTTGGCAGGCATAGTAATACTGAAAACTAATACTAACTTGGATAGGAGGTGATGTTTAAAGAATAAAATCATTGTTTTGTATAATACTCTGAATTATTCTATTTTGAGTTTGACGCTTGAAAAGATTTGATGATAAAAGTCCTCAAACGCTATAAAACATTTAACAACTATACATGGAGACTTTATGACTTAGTAAAATATTTGGATATATGTGAAGATTATAGTCAGTACTTCATTTCCCTTGCATTTGTTATTTATTATTAAAGATACTTGAGCTGCATTTTCTCCCATTTATGTTTAGAAGTCAAGAGTCTTTCTTGGAATTGGTGGTGTGACAAAATTGTAAAATCTGAGAAAAGAATCAGGCCCCATTTATTTTAAGTGGTTTGTCCCTCACAGTGTGCCTTTTTTCTTATTTTTGATCATGTGAGGACAACATGCTGAATTTAGAATCATAGAATCGTTAGGGTTGGAAAGGACCTTAAGATCATCTAGTTCCAACCCCCCTGCCTTGGGCAGGGAGACCTTACGCTAAACCATGTCACCCAAGGCCTTGTCCAGCCTGGTCTTGAACACCGCCAGGGATGGAGCATTCACAGCCTCCCTGGGCAACCCATTCCAGTGCCTCACCACCCTAACAGGAAAGAATTTCCTCCTTACATCCAATCTAAACTTCCCCTGTTTAATTTTTAACCTGTTACCCCTTGTCCTGTCACTACAGTTTCTAATGAAGAGTCCATCCCCAGCATCCCTATAGGCCCCCTTCAGATACTGGAAGGCTGCTATGAGGTCTCCACACAGCCTTCTCTTCTCCAGGCTGAACAGCCCCAACTTTCTCAGCCTGTCTTCATACGGGAGGTGCTCCAGTCCCCTGATCATCCTCGTGGCCCTCCTCTGGACTTGTTCCAACAGTTCCATGTCTTTTTTATGTTGAGGACACCAGAACTGCACACAATACTCCAAGTGAGGTCTCACGAGAGCAGAGTAGAGGGGCAGGATCACCTCCTTCAACCTGCTGGTCACGCTCCTTTTGATGCAGCCCAGGATATGGTTGGCTTTCTGGGCTGCGGCGCACACTGCCAGCTCATGTTCGTTTTGTATCAATACGCCACAGATATAGGCTCAGTTTTCATAAATAGGCCAGCATTCTCATCCTCTTTACATAGGCATTGCTGCTTTGCCTATGCCACTTCACTCCAGATGAGGGTCTGACCTTGGGAATTCACTGGTAAAGAAACAGGGCCCAAATTGTAAGACAACTTCCTTTTCAAAGGAAAATCTGCCTCCTTGCAGATGATCATACAATTTTTATATATGTGTGTATATATAAGTATATATATATATACATATATATAAAAGAAAAGATCCTATTTTCCAGTTTTGCAATAGTATGTTATTTTCACTGCTGCAGTTTTCCAGTGGCCAGGCAGAAAATCACCGACCTGAAAAAACTATAGAGCTAGCATCTTTCGGATGTTTTTCTTCAGTTTTCCGTACGATTTATTTTTTTCATTTAACATGTTTTCTTTTTCATTTTGAACGTAGGCTCCTAATCCAAAGTGATGAGCTGCTGCCCTGTAAACTCCACCGTGCCTGCCAAACCCTCAGGCCATCTTGTCTGTACACTTACTTTCACCCTGTCTCCCTCATGGTGTCTGCTTGGTCATTTATTTAGTGCAAGGTGCTCCTGTTCTCAGTTACTAGCGCATCATTAAGTCTCGCTGTCCTGAGAGTAACACAGGTATAACCAGATGCAGTTCCTGTCCCTGATATAATTAATCCTGACAAGTTTTCTGCCTTCTATGTTTGCTCAGGTGTAAATGCATCTCAGGCTACATGGATATATAAACTCAAATGTAGGACTGCTTTGCTGATATAGCTATGAGAAAAAACCCAAACCTCAACCTGAAAAACAGTATAATTTTCTTTGAAAAGATAACGTGAACACAAATCTCCAGGGACAGTGGAGTTGGAACTTGAGAACCAGGCATTGCAAACCTACAGAGTGGCAGCAGCCTCCTCAATGTCCTTTACTGCTAGCTGTAGTAAATACGTGTGTAGAGTATGTAGTTGCCGGAAGTCCTGGCTTTTCTAGGAGAAACTCCAAAGGCTGTGGTGATGGCTTCCCATTGGAATACATGTGGGACACAACAAAATGATGCAGCAGCTTCAGAAAAAAAGGGTTTAGGGTGTTTTCAGTCAGAAAGCCATGGTTGGGGCATACTGGTGACTTCAAGATCATATGTACTCAATATATAAGACTAGCCTGGTATATTCAGGCTAAATCATAGACTGGATTGGAAGAGACCTTAAAGATACCTAGTTCCAACCATGGCAGGGACACCTTCCACTAGACCAGGTTGCTCCAGGCCCCATCCAACCTTGCCTTGAACACTGCCGGGGATGGAGCAGTCACAGCTTCTTTGGGCACCTGTGCCAGTGGCTCAGCACCCTCACAGTAAATATGAGTAAATATTAATATAAGGCTGATGTTGGATTGGGCAATATAGTCAAGAGTAGAGGTATTTGTGGCAGCTTCTGGCGTTTCTTGTGCCTTTGTGGAGCACAGCACCCATGTGTGGCTGCTGCTTAGTTGCCTTCAGGAGAGTATGTGAGACTTCTCTTCAGGGCAGGTCTGTTTCTGCCAGGACATTCCTATGTAATTGCATATATGGTGGGGTAGTCTTACAGAAAGATTCTTAGCTGGACATGCAGATCAGAAAATGAAGACAAGCCTTTCATCATCTCTCCCAAGTTCCCTGCCAGCAGCAGGGGTAGCTCTCCGGGGCAGAAGGCACCCTTGGCCAGCCTTGCAGTCAGCAGGTGAGCAGGATGCACACACAGACTTCGGGGTGCTTTGGAGCCTCTGCATTAGAGGGAATGAGCACGGACTTACCTGAATTCCCTGGTCTGTCATGTATCCCATGTGTAACCTGGGGCAAGACACACAAGGCCATGTTTGGAAAATGCTGCTAGAGCTACAGCTAGGTTTTCAGTTGCTGTTGAAAATCCCAGTTGGGTTCTGCTTGCAGTTTTCTAGGAATTTAAGACCAAGCAAATCAAGCTCTTAGGCTGTCAGTGCTTCTGTTTCCCATCTGTAAAGTTAAAAGAATAGCTTTTCCCTTATCTAACTTAAGTGTTACAAGGTAAAACTTGGGTTATTCACATACTGGAATAACAGGAACCGTGCTTGTAGATCAGATAGATGGAATAGAGCAGGATCTTTCATGCTGTTAAATATGGCAGGACCAGAAGTGCTGCCAGCAGTGCTGTGTAGTGGGCCCTGGGGGAGTCACTCAGGGTGTCTGTGTTCTGCACAGGAATGTCCCTAGGGAAGATGTGCTGGCAGGTGGGGACCCTTGGCTGCCTTAATAAATGGCACTGTGAAGTCAGGAAACTGAATTTGCATGCTTTAAGAAATGGATTCATAAAGAGGCCAGATTGTGGCATAATGAAAAAGTATCTTATAGAAGGATCCCCACCCTTCAGTGGGCGATGGATAAAGGATATTTGTGGGAATAATAAAAAATGAAGAAGTCATTCTGCTAAGGAAAAGAAATTGTGTTGTGAGACTAGAATAGAAGTATAACCAAAAAATAGATGCTGTTCTCTTCAGATTTACTGCGCAAAAATCTGGATAGCTGTTTTGTATTGGTAGTAGGATGCTGAACATTATTTCTTGGCCTTAATCACCTGGTATAAAGGTTTCAAAGGGCTATACTCCTATTGTATAGCCAAGATCAGTATCCACTGACTGCTGACTTATGTTACATGACTCTGCTGGATAACGTTAAAGATTTGCAATTGAAGCTTGGCAATTTTGTTGATGAAAGGCATGAAGGAGTATGATGCAGCTCTCTCTCTCCCAGTTCTAAACTGAAGGAGATTCAGCAGTCAAGTGTAAACACTTTTGCCGTTCTAGTTGGCAAATACAACTTGGTATATACACAGCAAACACATTTGCTGAATATGAAGAAGTCCCGTTTTTTTTAAGACACATCCTTTGAACTTAGTCTGTGTTTTTAACACTGAAATGCTGAAATAGTTAAAATAAAAGCACTCTGAGGACTTGCTTTGCAAGTAATAGCTCCCTTCAAGTTTATGGAGGCCTTTCAAGGTTCATTCTTTAAAATACATTTTGACTTGGCAGGATCACGATCATTACCATTATTTTTGTTGGAGAAGTACTTGAAGGTCCTGCAGTGTTGGTTACTGTACAGATATTCTGAGACCCTGCCAAAAATACTGTACTGTGTAAGTACATGAGATGTGAAAGGGTGAGGGAGGAAAACAGTGTCGTGATGGTATGTCTGCCTGCAGTGAAGCAATGGCCAAATTTGTACTTGGAACTTCATTAGGGTAAGGATATCAGAGCAGAGAGTGTGCTTTACTGCTGCTTGTACTCACAAGGCAGAGGGCAGAGTTCAGCAGGACCCCTCTTCTCCCAGATGTGACGGGACAGAAGCCAGCTGTCCGTATCACTGTCTAACTGACAAGAGTTGTAACAGCAAAAGCACTTTGGCTTTAGAGGCTTCTGCCAACTCAGCTATGCCTATTGGGGCCTGCACCTTGTCTGAGATAGCTATTGGCAGCAGCAGCCTGTGCCCTAGGCATGGCACTTAAAATGACCTGGTCTGAGACACCTTTTGGGTGACCTTGTGTGCAATTTCCCATTAGTAAGACCTTGCAGACTGGGCTTCGAGCTCCATAACCTCTACTTCTTGCTACTTCTGTTGTGATTTCAGTCATACTCTAGAAATCCTGAGCAGCAGCACATAGCAAAAACCTGTGGGATACTCTTTGAGCTTTTAAAATAACAGGATTTTGAATTGGGCACCCTCAAGCAGAAACCAGGTCATGAAGTTTCATCTTCTGATGTTTCTGTTGAAAGTGGAATGCCCCTTTTCAGGCTAAAAGCAAACCTGAAGACTTGAGAGGTTTTTTTTGGCTATCAGCCCAGATACCACCTTGTTTTTTTAAGGCTGAGATGCTCTTGTAGAGATGAACTATGACTTGATTTTTACTGGCAAAATTGTAATGAAGAATTAAAATAGAATAACTTATATTTAATGTCATGCATTAAGGCAGATGTGTGCAGCAAGCAAGACACAAATAATAAAAAAGAAACCCTCAAATGTGGAAAACGTACTTCATTAAGTATTTCTGAAAATCTTGATAATAGTATCTCAATCTGGAGTTATTGTGGCAGCCCATGTTTTAATCCAGGTATGCTGTGTTCTCTCGAAATAAGAAGCATTCCCTCCTGAACCTCGATGCATACCCAGCTCTATGAGGAAAGACTTTTGATGGTGGTGACTTTTCGTTCTGCATTGATTAACATTTGCACATGGCTTCCCATGAGCCTTTTCCTATGTCTTCCTGCCCTCAGTCCACTCTACCTCCATGCCACCAACTCCTGGGTAGAACAGCGAGCCAGCACAGCAAGTACCTCTACGTGAAATAGTAGCACGACTTCTTTACTTTGTGTTGTTTTCTTTGCAAGGGAGAAAATTAGAGTCTGTGCAAAAGAGAAGACTTACTTTTCCTCTCTATGTTGTCTGTGATCCCCACCTGTTGTATATATGGTAAAAATATCTGGGACTTATAACCCATCAACAGTATGCAGCCAGAGTCATATGTGACCCGGTCAAGCACACACTCGCTGAAGGGTCATGGCCAGGTTACTAAGTCAAGGCTGGCAAGTCTCCACCATAATGTTTTCTTTCTTTTTTTTTTTTCTCTTCTCTCCTTGTCTGTCTTCCAAAGTACAATTTTAAACCAAAACCCAAACGCTCAGAACAATGCAAACTATTTAAGCATGACAAATTCAAAGAAGATTTTTATTAAAAAAAGAAAAAAAAAGTGGATGGGAGAGCTGAGTCAATGATATTTTGGATTTAATTTTATGGTATAGTTTTATGTGGCACATGAAAGAGAGAAATTTGTATTGAAACAATTGAAACCCACTTTTCGAGTTCCTGGCTCTTTCCTGGAAGATGATTAAAAGCAGACTTTTTTTTCCAGACGAGACATAAAAACTAAATGATCTACAGTATATAGTTATTTTTTCAAATGTTTGGAGGCTTATAAATAACTTCTACAATCAAATGCACACATATAAGCAGCAGAGAATCTGGTTCTAATTACTTGTACTTTAGTTGAACTTTGGCGTTTCCTTTGACTTTCTGCCTAATGTATGTGAGCTGCGTGCCTTGCACTCCTGCAGTGAATTCACACATACACACACATACACACACACGCACAAAAATCAGCAAAAAATCCAGACTCTGGTCGGTGCCAACAAAAATGAGGGTTAACAGAATGTTTTGACCAAATGCAGCACTTTGCTATTCACCCTAATTAGCTGAAATTGCTGCTTCCCACCAGGGACCCTGAGCTCAGTATTTGAAATTCCCTTGAGGCTATCCAGGAAATGCCATTTGCTTTACAACTTCTTATTCTTTTAAAACTCAACTGCCCAAAGTATGCATTAACATGCAAGCTTAATCTAAGTTTCTAGCAAAACTCAAGGCATTTCCTAGTGCCTGCCTGCTTCTAGATGGTCACAAAGTAAAATACCTCCTCCGTCTGTCAACACGGTTTAGCTGGCAGTAAATTAGCTCTCACAAAGCATGCTGTGCTTTTAAAGATCTTATCTGCTGCTTTATCTAACCTTTAGAAATATTTCAGACATCTTAGGAATTGTGAAGTGACCGATTGTGTAAGTCCCTGTGTGCTTAAGCTGCATTCAGTTCTTGGGTGACAGCACTGAGGCTCTGTTTTCTCAGGTGAGTAGGGACCCTGAAGTGTCACATCCTGCAGGACAAGACAGCAGGGCATGGAAAGAGGTTGCCGTTTTCTCCCCATCCGCTTTTAATTCTTCCTAAAAACCCTAAGACTTCTTTAAAAATACGTCTTCTGGAAACGTCAGCTACCTGCCCCTATCCTTTCTTTTTTTCCCACGTTGCATGTGCAGGCATGTATAGAAGAAAGCGGGCTCTGCTGTCGTGTGACCCCTAGCCACCGACATGATATAGAAATAACGCTTTATACTTGCTGAGCATGAATTGCTGCAGATGCCTGCACTGCATTTCTGTGCTTCCATGATGGCAGTATATACATTTTCAAATAAAGAGTTAAAAAGTCTAAATCCAAGGAAGAATAGTAAGTTAGAAGCTCGATAAATAGTTGAGCATGTGTAACCTGAGTTCAAGACTTCTCCAGAAAACTGTAAGTTTTGCCTGTGATCAGAAATTAATGCTCCCAAATCGGGTTTTCTTACCAAAAAAAAAAAAAAAATAAAAAAGATCTAACTCATGATAGTTGTTTGGTTGATGCAAGTATTATATTAAATATATTAAAGCCCTTTCAGTGGCACACACACACACACACACATATATATATATATATAAGGAGTTATCTCTGGTTTACAATGGCTCTTTCTTTTTCAAATTGTCTAGAAAAGAATTCTCTATCAGCACCTTCAGCTCTTCAATTGTTGACTATGTTGTGTGTTTATTAACTGAACTGGTAGCTTAATCTCTATGGTTATCACAAGTTGCTGGAGCTTGGCCGGTGCCTCATGGACCTCTCTGCTACGTATGGTCCATGGCTCAAACACTGCTACAAGCTGGTCCTTGTTTGGCATAAAATCATGAAAGAAGCAGAAGTGTATCAGTATTACCCCTCAAAGATTGCTTTCCCCAAACTGAACTCGCAGAAGGATTGCAGGAGTGCAGTTGTTTTATTGAATAACAACCTTGTTTTGCCTGGGGAGCCTAAAACCTGCCTTTCAGATGGACTGGGAGAGTTGAATGAGCTAATACAAAACACATTGTCTTCTGGTATTAGAGTTTTAAAGCTAAAATTTTACCATTCCGTAGGCTGATTGGAAGCTACCGTAATTCATGTATGAGCATGAAATAAGGCGAGGAATGTTTGAGGCCTCTCAAGGGCATTTGATGAATTTAACTTTATTTTTAAGTACTAATAGATTATTGATTCAAGCAGGATGGCTGTGCAAAGATCAGTAACAGAACTCTCTAGCTCTCTTTAATACCAAAAATTACTGTTGAAAAGAAATGATTGTTCTCATCTGTGTTTTCATTAAGAAAAAAATTCATCAAAGCTTTTGTGCAGTAGGAACCTGCAGGTTTGCCAAGGTTCAGTGTATTTAATGCTGAAAAACCTAAGTACAGGTCTAGAATTGTCTTAATGTGTCAATTTATGGAGCTATGTTATTTTACTTTCCTGAGTTTTTTCATTTGGATTTTTTTCACAGCCTCCTTATTGTTAGATGTATAAATAGTTCCTGTTTGAAACATATTTTTTTTTCTTTGCTTAAAATAAGCCTCTAACATGTCACTCAAGCATTTCTTTTCTTCTCAAAGAATATTCATCTTTGAAGTTGCTGCTAGCTTAACCATAGTAAAAAATGGCAGAAAGGGGCCCTTCTCTCACAAGTAATCAGAGGTTGCATTGTGCTCCATGATGCCCTCTGTGAATTCTGCAGCACATGAGTTGACAATGAATCATGAGTTTAATACAAATGTATCATCTTTGTAATCTGAAAAAATCATGGTCAGTAAATCTTGTCTAAGATTCTTCTGTTGAGCAATGTTCTTTAGGGCCTGCTGTAGTAGTCTTGAGATTTAGCTCTGCTGGTAGTGCCTACTATTTCTGGATAGATCTGAGTTCACAGATCCTGTCACTTCTGTATATCTGTTGAAAAGTTAGAGGGATTTATCTGAGAAGCAGCAGACGACTAGGTGAAACATGAAAATGTGTTGTACATCTACCATAAATGTGAGGAATGATGACAGGATATCACAGAAAACTGATGCAGATGTTTGGAAAGATGTAGTTCGCATGTCTTATCTTGCATTGTAGGGCTTTCAAGTCCTTTCCTTGAAAGGGAAAAGTGGCTTTTCATCAGGTTCAAAACAAATGACCATCTAGAAATATTAAGGCAGTAAAGGACTGTGGGGTTGTAGTGTGTAAGTAGCTCTTTCTCAGAGAGGTTTCCTGATGTTACAAATCCTAAGGTTAGTAAGGATGTTTTGCTGGGTTGTGCCGGTTTAAAGAAAAAAAAGACAAATCAGGCAATTTTCACTTCAGGTATTACACTTGGTCCTTTGTCTCTTTACATATGTCCTGATGCATGCTACTATCCTGCTGTGGCAGAATTGCACATTGGAAGCGTTAACTTTTGTAGAAGAAGGCAAGTGATGATATAAGACCTCTCCCAAGATTCGATACCGATTGGAAGGGTACATACCACAGTTTCCTGATATCCAGCATGCACACATGGGTCCCACACAGTTCAGTAGACTAAAACTAGAAAATCTGTATTTTTGGAGCCTGGTAAGAGGTGCAAGCTCTGTATCTGAAGAGAGCTGAAGCTTTTGTGGTGGTGAGTTGCTGGATCGTGAAAAATGATTGGATACTTTAAGATATACTTTGAGGCTATAGTATGTAGTCCTGTCATTACTTGCCTTGCTTTAGTTCCCCTTAAATTTTGCTAGGAAAGACGAATGTTTATTATAGTTTGATAGTTATAATACAGTAAATAATCAGTTATTTAAAATTCATTCATGAAACATTCAGTTATTTCTTTTTTCTTTTGTAGCAGTTGAAACTCAGAGCACCAGTTCTGAAGAACTTGTTCCAAGCCCTCCTTCACCACTTCCACCACCTCGTGTTTACAAGCCCTGTTTTGTCTGTCAAGACAAGTCATCCGGATATCACTATGGTGTCAGTGCTTGTGAGGGATGTAAGGTGAGTACCGTCACCTCCCTTTCCTTTTATAGGGCGGTGTTTCATTTTAGAGAGAGGTAGCGCAATGCAGTTTGGTGTGACTTGATTGTCTTCAAAGACCCCTGTACCTTTCTTTCGTGAATTAATTCTGATCCATGAGTAAAGCCAAGTAAGTTACCATCGTGCCTGGAATTACTTTTTCCAAAGTATGTCCTTCAGGGACTTGCATAAGTATTGACTAACATAAGAATGCGATCACAGATGCAGACATAATCAAAGAGTAAAATGAAAATATTTTGAGACTCTTCACTGTCCATCATGTCAGAACTCACACAGCTGTTGGCTGTTCTCAGTCTTTTTCTGTGTGCTTGCTCTGTGTATCTAGGGGGTAGAATTTGGGAATAGGATCTGATCATCTGGAAGTTTTTGGCATAGACTCTAACTATCTGACTAAAATCAAATTGGGAATTTGAGCATTAGCAGGTTGGTATTTACAAAATTTAATCTGGCAGACTACAGGGCTGGTACATCTACTAGCTGCTTTCCAATGCTCCGATTGTCAGAAGATGACTTGACTACCCATAGGATTTGGTAGTACAATACACTGTTCTAAAGTAAAGAATATCTAAAAAGATACACAGCAGAGAAGGAATGTCAGCTCAGCCATGTGTGTAAGGCAATAATTAGAGATGTGCATACAGTGAACAGTAAGCATGAAAGAAATAAGGTAGCGCGAAAGATGTTGAGGAAATGTATTGTAGGACAGATGCTCTCATATTTAACTTCGTTAGTTATGGCACCTTATTGCAATGTTCTTTAACAGTTAAAATAAGACCTGATTTCCATCCTTCAAATTAAAATAATTGTGGAATGTTTAGTGCAGTGAAGATACTAATGTATGCCAAAAATGTGACAGGTGCTATATCCATATAAAAAATTAGGATAAATTAATAAAAGGTGTTTTGCTGGTTTATTTTTGTGAGATGTTATAATATTTTCACATACTGAGCAGTTAGCCATTTTTACTTTATCCTTTGAACCTGCAACTTCTTCCAAGCTAATGGCCTTCTGTAGTGACATAACATATCATAGTGCTGGGTTTGTGTCATTAGGCAAAAAACTATGACTGGAGCCTGGTTTTCCCTGTTTCATAGCTGTAGATACTGAAGTAATGAAAGTAGATATTCAAGTTGACCTTGGTTTTAAAATGTCTTTCTGGTATCAAGGTTATCCTTGGATATCTTGTCTGGGTTGGTTTTTTTTAGATGCCACAAAACCATCAAAATGTAAGTGTCTTTTAGGAAGAACTACGGTAAGAGCATGCTGTAGCTAATTTCATTAAATAGGATCTCTCATAATACTCAGATGCTAACACACAGATGGTGGTGTCATTTGCTCACCCACAAATTCCCTCTAAGCGCAGACGTAATTGCAGACTGTGGCAGAAAGGTCACATGTCCCTAAGACTTCATTATATCTGAAAAATAAGCAAAAATAAGCTGTAGGTCTTTTACTGGCATACTGCAAAGCATTTTCATGCGTGATGAAAGCAAGACTGCACTTGTCAAAATACATGAAGAAACCCATCTTGTAATGTGCTAGCCATTATTCAACAACAACAACAAAATCATCTTCACTTGCTAATTTGCAAGATGGGGTAATTCAGTACTTAGCAATAGCTGCTGTTAAAAGAAAAAGAAATTAAAAATTAGCTACATAGAAAACCTGTCAGTCTAGGGGAAATAATGAGATTTCAAAGCTGTAACTTGGCTGCTTGAGACTGGTGAGATTTGGGTTAGTCGATGCTCTTCAACAGGTAGAACTTGTTTTTTATGAATCTTTTCTACTGATTGAATCAAATTCCTTTGTGAGTGCTAGAAGCTGGCAAAGAATATGATGAGACCAGTGAGTCAACCAGTGGCACCTGTGGTGGTAAGTCATGTACCACTTCTGCTTTAAGATTTGTCTGAGCTTTCAGGTCATGATATGGGTGATGGATGGATGACAGCAGACAGCAGTACATGGCCACATCACCAGAGACTGCCTCAGAAACCCCTACTCTTCCAGTTTCTGCTCTTTCTCTGAAGAATGTTACCCTTTTCACTTAAGCCCTTTTGGACTGTTGGTTTTATTTTTGTTTTCCTTCATCTTTGCTCTATACTTGTTTTCATACAAGCATTTCTTGGTACTGTACCATAAGAAAGCTGCCACCTTGTACTTGTTTCTAGCCATCCAGGCTTCGGCCTGTACTCAAGCTTACCTTCACCCTTGGTTCCCAATATCAGTTCTTGATGCTTCTCTTTCTCTCCAGCCTTCTTAATGCAAAAATCTATTCAGTTGCTTTTCATCTTTCAATAAGTACTGTGTATTGGGCAGTGCTGCTGGGGAAGCCTTTTCTCATTTGGATCTCTGCCTTTCAGCTGGTTAACGCAGGTTTATTAGAGAGTCTATATTTCACTAAAAGCTTCTGCTTAGTGCGGAGATGGAGTTACATGCTGATTCTCTGGTGAATAAGCAAGCTATAATAAAGAAGAATTCATGTTACAGATTTTAATCTAGTTAGGGAACACAAATGAATTTCTCCTTTACCTCAACACATATCTCCATGCAATTTCATAGGGCTTTATTTTCTTTAAGATTTGGAGTTTTACTGAAGCTGACCAGCAGGTTCAAAAGTTGTAGGGATGGAGAGAGGCAACCTCGCTTATGGACTCCTGGGTCGCACAAAGCCCATTTTATAAGAAGCTAGACTAAAATGTCAACCAAATCTGTTAATTCTCCTTTTTTTTTTAAATTTTTTGCCTCTGACCTTGTTGCCATTTTCTTTTTCCTCACTCCTGTTTCCAGTGTTACTTTCTTACATGATTTTATGTCTCTGTTCTGTGACATTAAGCCTTAAACTCACTCCTTTTTCCTCCTGCATTGCGTCTCTGCTATGAGGTCCTTTCCTCAAGTCTTTTCCTTTTTTCTTTCTGACTCAGCTCCTGGCAGTCTTGTTTCTCAAGGGAAACACAAATGAAAAGCTCTGCTCATATCATATTTATCTAATTAGGGCCCCATTCCTCTTGTTTTTCTGTGTTGGTTTTTCCTTGGTTTTCTTCTAATTCTTTCTGTTTTCTTCTCCTTTGCCTTTCTCCTTTGAGCTCCAGTGGATCTGCTGTCACAGTCATTAGCAGTCTCCATCTAGTGCAAAGAGACAGCTTACTGTCCTCCAGGTTTTGGATTGATCATAGAATTGTTTGGGTTGGAAGGGACCTTCAAAGCTCATCTAGTCCAAACCCCCTGCAGTGGGCAGGGACATCTTCAACTAGATCAGGTTGCCCAGAACCACATCCAGCCTGCCCTTGAATGTCTCCAGGGATGGAGCATCCACCACCTCTCTGGGCAACCCATTCCAGTATTTTACCACCCTCATTGTAAAGAATTTTTTCCTCACATCCAGCCTGAATCTCCTGTAGTCTAATACCACCACCCCTTGTCCTGTCACAGCAGGCCCTGATAAAAAGTCTTTCCCCATCTTTGTTATAGGCCCCTTTTTAAGAACTGAAAGGCTGCAGTAAGGTCTTCCCAGAGTCTTAGCTTCTCCAGGCTGAACGATCTCAGCTCTCCCAGCCATTCATCATAGGAGAGGTGCTCTAGCAGATTTTCTTTTTCCTGGCTCTCAGGGCTTTTTAGATTCTCCTCCTGCTTTGCTTAGATTTACGCAATGTTTCCTTAAATGGCTCTTTATCCACTTGCTTATGCTGTTCCCTGAGGTTCGGTTTGGTTCTTTGCTTTTCTATCTCAAAAGCATCAGCTACTGACGTATTTTATGGTAGACTGATGGGGAAGGTTGTAGCAATATTCTGCTTATTATTAATGGATACCCTTCTAGCCAGGAGCCCTTGGAGAGCTGTGGATGGTGATTATGTCCTTCTGATGCTCAGTTTGGGAACCACTGCACTGGAAATTTTATCTTCCTTCAATTGCCATCAACCCATGGATGAGTTCCTAAGTTACCCCATCTCTGACTTCTCCCCTGCCATCTTTCCCTGGTGTGCCCTTGTGCTCACCTCACTGTTACCTTGGGCACAGAGTTCATGAAGACAGAACTTTCCATTGTCTCTCTTTGTGACATCATCAACTGTAACCTTGTGGCATGCAATTTTTTCAGACTTTGTGCCACAATGACATAATTTCATAGAATCATAGAACAGTTAGGGTTGGAAAGGACCTCAAGTTCATCTAGTTCCAGCCCCCCTGCAATGGGCAGGGACAGCTCACATTAAACCATGTCACCCAAGGCTCTGTCCAACCTGGCCTTGAACCCTGACGGGGATGGAGCATTTACCACTTCTGGGCTGCAGTGTTGTAGTTCACACAGTTTGTTGTCCTTTTTCCGCCAGAATCTGCCTTTGTCTGCTTTCATTGACAAGTCATTGCTGCGTTCATGTTGCATGGTGATTACATTGGTCCTTCCTTCATCTTTTTCCACTTGCCATCCTTGGACCTTATTCTTTCTGGTACCAGGTAACAACCTCCTAGCCTCCTTTGCCAAACGCTTTTTCTGTATTCTAAGTGCCCTTTTTTTAAGTGATCCTTCTCTCTTATTCATTACCGGTCTTCAGTACTGTGCCCACTAGAAAGTCTGTTTGTGGCTTGTTTTGATATACTAGGCTTAAAGTTTTTAGGGACAGGAGTATTTCATAATGTGCACTTATGAACCACAACATGTGGTTGGGAACTGTATAAATAGTTTCAAGCGGTCTTGTTCTCTAATTCTAGTATGTGCATGCTGAAAATTTTGTGATTCTAGATTTAAGTACCTGACTTCTTGCTTTCCAAATTTGAAATATCAGAGCTTTCAGAAAGCTGAGAAAAGGTTGAGCTTTTTCTCAATTTTTTCTCAATTTTTTCTCTTATTTGGTCAGCCAGATTCATCAGACAGGATTTTTTTTCTTTTTTTTTTGGGGGGGGTGTGTGTTTTAAACTGGTTTTAAAAAGGAAAATCATGACTTTGTGTTTATTTCTGGGTGTATGCTGCAAAAGACTGATGTGCCTCATAGCCAGTCAGTGGCTTTGTGTGTTAGAATCTCAAAACCAAACTGATCCTCACAGTGCACTTGTATTTTGTAAGAGAAATTCCAAAGCCAGTCCATCTTTTCATATGTAAAATACCATACATTGACTGTATTCAACTTACTTATTTGCAACTTTCCATTTTGTAGACTGTGACATTTCAGAGGCAGGTTTTGGACTGTACTTGTGTGTTTCATGACCTCAGTTAAAGATCTTTTCTGGGGGGCTCTCTGGGTGTTGCTGGATAGCACTCAAATTCCATACAAAAGGAGCAACTTGAGTTTATACAGCTGGTACAAGTGGCTATGGGGTGGCTGTCACTGAAAGCTCAGCTCTTTGGTCCTGACTTGACTCTTCATTGTAGACAGGTTTGCAGAAAGGAGACTGAGAGTCGTGGGCTGGATTCCCCACACAGTGCCATCATTGTGTAGCCAAGGAGGAGAAGCTGGGTTCTGACAGCTTCAGCTCTCTGAAAGCCTTGTCTCTTGTTCTAGATGTTTAAAAGATGGCATTCCTCTGCTGGCAATCCTGCCCAGATTCCTGACTTGAATTCAGTGGGCTCAAAGATGCCTAAGTGATTTCAGAAGAGAAAAGCACACAGCACATAAGAGGATAGGATAGGTTTATGGTCCAGCAGTTTTGTCTGAATGATCAAGGTGCCTCTCTGCCTGTTATTGATGCTAACAGACAAAAATGTAGGTAAGTCTACTTCAATGCTAAGTGATCCCAAGTTGGCTTTTATCATAAAAGAAAAGTAGCTTTCCTTCCATCAGAGTTTTCATATAAAATCACATCTAATATGGGGTCATTATATTAAAGGGATAGCCATATTTATTATATTTTCATAGGTCTTCAGCTGTGAAAATACGTCTATTTGTTTGACACCTTCCTGTCTCAAATATTTTCTTTCTTTTTTCTTGTTGTAAAGACTTTAAGCAGTATGGAAAATAGACATTGATATAAACCCTGAAATTCAGACCTGTAATTCTGTTGGACTGACTCACACACAAAAAAAAAAAGATAAACACATGGGAGAAGAAGAAAAAGATAAATAAAGGAGAAAAAGAAAAAAAAATTAAATGGGTTTGTCCAAATTTGCTGATCTACATGGATATTCAGCTTGGGAGAAAAGCTGCCGTGAGGTTACAGTTGGTGATGTCACAAAGAGAGACAGTGGGAAGTTCTGTCTTCGTGAGCTCTGTGCCCAAGGTGACAGTGAGGCGAGCAAGAGGACACACCAGGGAAAGATGGCACGGGGGAAGTCAGAGATGGGGTAACTTAGGAAGTCATCCATGGGTTGGTGGCAAATGAGGGAAGATAAATCTGCTTTTACAGCTTTATCTTACTTGCTTACGCATGCAGTGGGAGGCAGTCCGACCACTCAACTTTGGGCCCAAGATTAGTTGCCTAAGTTTGAAGACTGGGCTCTGCGCAGTCAGTGGAGAGGAAGGAGCTCTTCTGATGGCTGATTCAGAACATGTAAACTAGGTCCACGCTGGGTCATTGGGTTAGGTGCCTAAATCCCAACTGTGTTAATATTCACCATGATATCTCACATGATTATGCCCATCAGGACAGAGTGTTGGGATTCCCCTACTGCAGGCCATGAATTTGTGATCAGCATTGGATTTACAAAATGTTACTGACAGAGAGTGGAACTGGGTATTATTTTATTTATTTAAAGTTTGCTGGCAAGGATATTATGCTTTGGTCTGCAAGAAATGTTGATGAGTGGCCTAAACTATTTTAGGGATTCTCATAGCAAAGTTCCCTTTATGGAGCAGTGTTCTTCAGGACAGATGCCTTTTTGGTTTAATGCCTCTTACATCATATGATGACAGATTTGCATTTTCTTAGGCAGTTCTGGGATTATAGAAAGATCTTAAGCAGCAGCTCTTTTTGATAACACCGCTCCTGCACGTTAGCTTCTAGCTATAATGTAATGATATTTCAGCCTGCATTTATGCCCCTTTAGTGGGACTTAAGGAGCCAGACATAGAATATTCTCAGTTACTTAACACTAAATAAATAAAGCAAACTTCATAAAACCAACTAATTCCGTATATTTGTTTGGCTTTGTTTTCCTGGTATGTTTTGATCACCTACAACTGAAACAAGAAACGTGAAGTCAAAAATATGTGCACAACATGATTTATATCAGGGAAAGAAATAATATTTGCAGCAATGCAATTGTAAAATCTTCTATTGGTTCAAAGAAAACTACAGATCAGCTTGAATGATCAAACTGTATTTGTCTCCATTTAATCTGTATTAGTGACAGTGTCAGCAGTAGAGATGCATGCTGTCGTTCTTGCACAGCTATGAAAAATTCCTCAAATCATGGAAAATTGCTCCTAGTTTCAGCTAAATCAACAGTCATTTTTTAGAAAGCGAAAAATGTATTTTTAGATACATTTCTGCATACTATTAATATCATCTAATCTTAAACCGTAGGTGCTTTGCAGTGTTAAAAACGTTCAGCGCCATTCCTTTGCAGGAAGCAAAACCTGGAATTTTTATGTATTTTGTACTATCAGAGGAGACCTGATTGTTTTAATGCTGGTTTTGATATTTTGGTTTGTGAAATAACAAAGCTGGGAGAGGCAGGTGTCCTGTGAAAAGCTGGTATCTGTTTCCGTAAGTTCTTCATTAATGTTTCTCTTCGTTTGGAAGATAAAACTGTTGCCAGACACTGAATTTATTTCAAATTTTTGAAGGATGGGGAAGCATATATTTTTTGGAAACACAGCAAGAGCAAGTAAACATGCTGAAATAGATGAGATCAGACCAAAATGTTGTCTTGCCATATATTTTAAAATATCTCTCTCAGTTGTCCGAATAACATGAATGAAGAAAAAGATGAATCACTAACCATGACAGGTAACAAAAATAAAACTTGTGTTATGTGTTTGAATGCCGTGTTTGATTTCCAGTGCTTTGGGCCCAAGTTGTAGATTATACCTCTGCTGCTCCCTTCTACTGGGCTTTAGGAGCAGAGACAGACAAAGAGCAGCAGTGTCTATAGGGGGGTATAGCAAAAACAGCCACAGCTAATATTCCTCTTATCCTGCCTGTTGCCCTCTGTCATAAACCAGGGGTTCCTCTTCAGCTGTAAAAACAGTTGTTTTTACTAAATACTTTTTTTTTTTCCTAGCAGTGATGCCAGTACTACAGAAACACAGAGACTATCCCAGATTACTTTCTAACTGTGCTAACCACAGCACTTCAGTTATTTGTGAGCACAAGTGCTAATGTCCTGTGGAAACAGGAACTGGAAATGACTGTTTTTTTGCATGAACTGTCAAATAACATATGACATAGCATATAATTGATTGGCTAAAATCTTGCACTCCCTTCCTGTGCAGTATTCCCAATACATTCAGTGAAGGCTTTCACAAAAAAGAACCATCAGACTCTTAAACTATGGTGCATCAATGACCAGCCACATTCTGGGGCACTGCTTTGCTTTGCCGTGTACCTGAAAGGTTTCTGCTGTACCAGCTAGTGCTGGTCATCTCCTGTGGATAGGTTGGATGCAGCCATCCTGTTTCAGAGGCTGAAGGAGTTAACTAAGGTAGATATGGTACATCAGCCAGCCACAGTGCTCATGACTATTCCCAAGAGCATTTCCTAATATAGATGTAACTTCATGCCTGCTGACTTTGTCTATCTTTTCAGGGTCTTTGGCCAACAAGAAGACTGTAACAGCTAGCTTTTTCAGTATTATTATTATTATTAAACTAAAATTGCTGAGTCTTACTCTTCTGGTAGTATCTGACTCTCTCTGTACCTGAGAATACACACTGTAAAAAACCCCTTCAAATTTACATGTTTATATACCTGTTGTTATTGGAGTTGAATCACGGTTTCTCACAGCAACGTAGGTGTGAGAAATGTCCTTGCAGATGTGTTTGTCACATTTCTATCCAACTTTCACTAGCTTATTAGCAGAAGGCTGTGAGAGCTGAGGTTCACACCAGATCAGTAACATGTGCAAGGCTTGCAACAGCTTCAACAGAATTAAGTAAATTATATGTACATGTCAAACTGCTGTCTGCAAATCACATCATGACTTGCCGACCAGAGATGCCAGAAGTAGGTGGGCTGCGATTGAAGCTGGTACACTTGCCCACTGAGAAGTCCCCTGGTATGCATGCACTGGATGTGGAGGGTAGTTTTATTTTCCTCTAAGTAGGTTCTAATGGATTTTACTTTTTAAATTTTATTCACAAGGGGGGGGAGAACCTTTTATTTTGTTCTCACTTTGTCAATCTATTTCATAGCTCTCTATTAGTTTAAGGACCATATGTGTCCTATAATTATAGATGTGGATTACAGGCTGTCCTATGCACACCCAGAAAGTTGTTACAGTGCAAGAAAAAATGCAGCTTTCCACCATCTTTAATACAATATTGGAAGATCTTTAGAAGTATTTTTTGCAGAGGCAACTCAGCAAATAAGGCAATATGGATATCTGAGCAAATATCTGAGATTTTATAGTAGCAGTAATAGCCTTTTTTTTTTATAATATGCCATATTTATGCTTACTGAACAGTATATAAAATTAGAATGAACTAGCTTTCTAATTTCATTTTCTAATTCTGGAACTTCTTAAAAAGAAACTGGTTAATGAGACATTGATAAAGAAGGCTATAGAAGCAATTGAGCTGTTGAATTCAGATTTAGGATAGCTTGCTGGAGCCCTCAAGAAAGTGAAGTGTTTTCGCTGGGAGAAAGAGGGAGAGTAGAATAGTTTGCTGAGTGTGGTTCTGGCCGAGTGTGTTGACTTTGCTGCTGGCAAGATGGTTGGGTTCACTGTTCTGCTTGCTTTAGGCATCTTTTTAAATTGTAGCCTGTGTTCTATTTAACAAGTACTTAAAGATTTTCTGCTTGGCACGTCTTAGAAAAGTAAATGCAAAATGATGGTATTTCATAAGTGTACAAGATGGAATTGCCCATTATCTAATTCTGTTCACTTACATGTTAAGTGGATATTCAGCTGTTTGCTACTTATTTTGGATTAGATTTTGAAAGATAGATCTATCTATATTTTCTGGTTATTGTAAACTATCACCTAGGTCATAAGCAGTCAGCCTCCCAGTTTGCAGAAAATACTTTGATTGGCCTTGGAAAGTGTCCTTCCATTGCTCTCTGCACTTACTGTCTGACCTGCTAATGGAAACAGAGGTTCTTTATAATCCCAAATGAAGTGTTCCTTTGAGCAAATTTCCTAAAGGGATATTTTCTAGCATCTTCTGGGAATGGAGTGCAATTGAATTTGCAGCACGGATCCCAGAGCTGTTCAGCTTTGCAGAGCTGCTCTTTGTGAAATTTCAATCCTGTGCTATAGCAGGAAAGACAATTAGATGTAATTTTCCAAGATTTGGTATTTCCAATAGAGTCAGTATACATTCATCTTTTTCTTCCCCCTATAAAACAAAACAAAAGCTTTACTAAATAGCTCTTCCATATTTGACTAGCCATTCCAAAAATAAGAAACTGCCAAAATTGAAGTTATACCCATGTGTTTATCTTCCCTTCTTTGTATCTGGATTTTAATATAGTCTTTAACTATGGATACATTGTTTCTTAAGTTACGTATAAAAGACATGCATACTGTGTCCTTCTTTCTACTTTATATTATTCTGATTATTTCAGAGGAATTCCAATATACAAAAGACACTTCTAGGCGTGCTGTCTGAGCAGCTCAGTACTCCGCTTACAAAAGCTTATAATGTTGAAGAAGCAATGCATCCAATTCTGTAATTGCTAGTTTTGGTATATTGGTATAGTAATTCTTTAATTGGTATACTGCTATAGCTGGTCTGCCAAATATTCATGGTCACTATCTGTGAATTGTTCTTCCCTTTGACAATATGCAGGAGTCCCCACAATTTCCACAGCTCAATTCAGAAGACAGCTAAGAAGTAGAAACACATTTTTGTGTATAAAGTCCCTTACAGTTTCATATTGCTATGCTGAAAATTTCTCATTTAATATATTTTAATGGGAAAAGTTACTATGCAATAAAAAATGTATTGTAATACCCAGGTTTAAAGGGGAAAATTTATTCCGGATCCCCTGACTAGAATAATGGATACATAAATTACAAGGTGAGACAGCAGTTGCAAGTAGTGCTAAAAAAAAGTAGATTTGATTGGTTGTAAATGCAGTCGGCAACGTCACTATAGCTATAGTGAACCTCAGCGACTGCTGGGGACCCTTCCAGCACTGGAAGGGAGAGCCAGCAGCCCTGAGCCACAGCACATGAGCAGGGGCAGCCGTTGCCTGGTGGCAGGGAAACTGATCAAATCCTTACAGAGCAAGTTTGTTCTTGTTTCAAAGTCTCTTTAAAAGTGACAATTTAATGGGAGCCATTACTGTCAGCTGTGGCCGGTTCCCTCTCCCTCCTCCCAGGCACTTACCAGGGAAAGCAGATTTATAGCATGGTGCAGCCACTCCAATGGGCTACTGTTCACTCCTCCTGCGAGTGTCTTGGCTGGCTGCTCTCCAGATGAACCTTCCTAACAGGGAAGAGGGCTTCCCTGTCTCTGGAGTGTTTGACTTGCTTTGGGGTCCTGTGCACCCATAATAAATGTATAAGTATTTTGGGTCCTTGCTTCAGAGTGCACTGTGATCCTTGTGTGCTTTCTGCTGGTCCAGAACAGTGGCACTGCCATGGATTTAGACAATTTAAGCAGCACATTTCAGAGATAACTGTGCAGCCCATCATTTTTTAAATGAATGAGCACTACCAATTTTTTACTTTTTTAATTCTTTTTTTGGATCAGGGGATCAAGGCATTGTTCAGACGCTGCTACAAATGGTCTTAACTGATAACACATTTGTCCATAGTGGTGCACAGCAACTGCTACGTCTATAGAAACAAAAGTGAAAACTATGTATTTTTTTGAAAGGAAAGAAGAAAGTGGAGTGCTATGTGAACAAGAGAGGTGCATGTGCAGCACCCAGGAGCCAAATGGATGAGCTAACTAAAAAGACCTTTTATCTTATCCCAAGTCCATGTGATTTTTGTAAACTGAAAGAATGATTGTCTTGTGATTATATGAGCTCTGTGCTTGAATCTGGCCATTGATTAAAGTCTGGCAGGGGAGGGAGAAAACATCTTGCTAAGTTTTTCCTGTTTTAGATTAATAGTCCCAGTTCATTCACTCATCTCTGAAAGGTCATGTTTTCTCATTGTCAAAGTTGCCCAGTCACAGACTCTCCCCTGCTTCCCTACTGCTTGGTTGAATGAATAGTGATGCCCAGCAGCGGTCAGGGTGGAGGCAGCACTGCATTTGTCCTGTAAGCTGTGATGCTTTTTCAGCATCTCAGTGTGATTTGTGTTGGTGTTTGGAATGAGTTACATACCTCCAATTAATGTAACCTAAAGAGCCCTTATTGCTTGGAGGAACTAGTCAGTTGATTCCTCTGGCTCTGTTTGTGCAGTTGCTAATCTCTTTCACTGGCACAGGCTGGATTTCATCCACCTTCCTCAGCCTGCATTTCCATGTTGTTGAGACCATTTTAACCGTGTGTACTGTGACTGTGTACAGGAACCAGGCAGAGGAGAATAGCCACCATCTCACTCTAAAAAATGGTGGGGTTGCCAAGCTGGTCCAGCTCCAACTCATCCCTCTGCTGTCGCCTTTGGTAATGAGTTTCAAATGCAGTGTGGAAAGGTAATTTTCTTTGACTGCTGCCAGTACTAGAGAGCCAGACTTGCATGTTTCTGGGTGTTTACTTAAACTCTGTTTTCTAGTCTCCAGGCATCCAAGGTTTTAGTGGGTAATTCTGTGTTAACAGAGGTTGTCACTGAATGTGAGGGAATGAGGGCGTAGCATAAAGTACTAAGTACAAGACATCACTTGCCAGATTTCAAGATATCTGATACAACATACTTGTTTAGACATCAACTGTCAAAACTAAGAGAAAAGAAAAAATAATGTGAGGATATAATTAACGTATGTTGATGAGTCATTCACATAGATGCCTGAAAAATGTACCAGAAAGCATAATGCTCAAGACATCTGTTTTATTTTTGGCATGTTTATGTCAGTGTTATTTCTTCTGAATATTTTTGGGCTGCTTTCTGCATTCTTTTCAGATGTCACTTCATCCCTTCTCAGAAACTTCTCTGCTGCAGATTTGGGCACATTTCAAAACTCTCCTAGGTTGGGCAAAAAGCATAGAAACATGCTGGGTCTTGAAGACAAGCGGGAGCCATACTGCAGCATGCACAGAGCCAGCTCTTCACCAGCAATCACAGGCACCCACTGGGCTGGCCAGGCTCAGGCTGGGGTGCTGCATTAGCTCTGGGTGGGTTGGGGAGAGAGCAAGGGAACATCTGGCTATGCATGCAGACTGTGCGAATCTCTCTGCTAGAGCAAGGGGAATTGCGCTTGAGGGATATATAAATATTTGTGGCATAGTTTGCATTATTTTGGCTGAGCTGTAAACATTTGATTGAGTGGGTTAGAAGCTAGCTCCGCTGTAAATGCAGACAATGCTGAAATGCAGGGATTTTTTTGTATTGCCTGACAAAGCTCCTGTGCCTCTTCTGAGAAATAACTGGTACCAAATATGTGCAGGAACTCTTCAAGCCTTTGCGGTGGAGGCTGGGAGGGGAGGAGGAAGAGGAGCATGCAAAGCCTGCCAGTGCAGAGAATTTCCTTGGAGCACGCACATACTTTCTTTCCATCTTGTAGGTCTGCGTCTGAGCTTGCCCTTTTCTCTTCACATGTTTCCATCTCTGCCAGCAGCTAAATGGAGAGGCTAATTTGAGGGACTACTACAAGTAATTGCAGCATAGTAATTACATATCCAACATGAGTCTCTTCCTTGTCCTGCCTGCTCCAGGAATCTGCATGTCACTGCATGTGGGTGTAGCTTGGTGGGGATTTTCTGTTTGTTTTTACTAGGAGGTCTACTTCTTTCTATGTCTGGTAGAATTGTGACATTGTTTTTGGAAGCTGGTCCCCTTGAAAACCCAGTGGATAAAACCATCGACTGAAATGATGAGCATAAACCAAAATCAGCCATACATTTGGGGGATAACAGTTTGGAAAGGCTTTCTTGATACTGTGCCGCCATGCAAGAGAACAGCTACATAAATGGTTTGGAAAAGTGTCATTCTTTACGAAGAAATACTGCACTTAATTAATTCTTGCTTCTGGGAGGTCAACCTGGGGCACTCATTATTGTCTTAATTGGTGGTATAAATCCTGAGGCACTGGAGGGGAAGCAAAAAAAACGATGAGCAGTTAACAACATACAGCCCTTTGGATAAGTGCTGGCCAGTTGAACGACCATCCCAGTGACAGTTTATGGTTTTATTGGGTTATCGGTCTGGTCCTCTACAAATTAGGTTAAAGGAAATTGATTTGCATAAACAAAAATATAAGAAAATAGCAAAATGCAATAATTCATTCCTGAGTTCTCCATTAAACTGTTCGAAATAACTCAGTGCACTGCAACTCAGAAAAGCGTTTCTCTGATCTCCTGTTATTCGTATTAAATTATATTCATTACTCTTCCCATCTGGAGTTTGCTAGCAGGCCAAAAATCATCCTACAGATGTTACTGACAGGAAGTTAACTATAATTTTTTAATTATATACACTTCATCTCCTTTTTTTTAATTTGAAGAAAGCAGATGGAAGTGCACACCAGTGCCTTTCTTTCTGTTTAAATTACTAAAGTGGAGAAGCAGAAAATCTCAGCCGTTCCTTCCCCTCACATATTGTTTCAGGGTGATGACTGTTCTGCCTGGCGACTTTGACATATTTGCTAAAAAGGTCAGAAGTTCAGTGAAAATTGAAATTGTGGAGAAATCTACACATGGTCTTAGGGATGCTGCGGTACCTTTGTTGGAGAAGTCCAGTTGCTGCAGATTTGTACCTGATTGAACACATCTCCCCTTTTTTGTCAGTAGCTGCCTCTTTGCCACCCAACAGTTTTGATTCTTTTGGGCATATTTTTAACATTAAGCCAAGGTTTGCATAATCAGATTATGTGTTGGTGTAGGGCACCATGGAAAATGAGGTTTGTTTCCAGCCTTACCAGTGGCTAATGTCTAATTGGCATTAGTAACACCATGAATAATTTCCTTCAAAATTGGTCAGGGTTTTTCCTGCCCTCTGAGGCTTGCAATACCTTTTACTTTAGAAGCTATTAGGATTTATCAGGCATGGCCTCCTCTGTCTTTGCTGGGGAATTTTTTGCAGTAATGGATGAGGATGAGGGTCCTTCATGAAAAAGATCCTGAAACCTTTCAAACTTGTCCATTTGTGTAAAAATAATGAAAAGGAAATAAGCCTTTTTTCCCCTCATAGTGGGTTGCTTTTAGGTCCGCAGGTCTGGATTCCCATATGCAAAACATGAGATAACACCTGCTTGTTTTTATGAAGTGTTTCAAGTTCTGTCAATTTAAAAAAAAAATTTAAAAATGGTTTTAATGGAAGGTTATGGCTGCTCTTCATCTGCAGAATAGATAGCTAGATGGGATAAAATGTGGATGGTGAGCAGAGTTTCTGCTGGAAATAACAGCAGCAGACAACCCTCAAACACTTCTCAGGGTGGGCTGGTGCCCCTCTGCTGCCAGGCATCTCTAGGTGCTCTCTACAAGCTATTGACATTTAACAACATTTATTCATGTGTTTTTGCAAAGATCTGCCTGTCCTGCCCTGATACACATCATCAGCACAATTTCCTTGCTTCCTGGCAGTGAGCCTTTCTCTACTTATTGTTGTAGCTGCTTCCATTTTGTGCCAGCGGTGGTTTCCAGCCACAGTGTCAGACAATTAATTTGTTTATTCTGCAAGAAGTAACTTCCAAAGCATGATAGACAGTGCAGACATCCTGGAAGAGTCCTGTGCATCTGGGAATACACTCATTTTGGCTTCCTTTTAGATAGCTGCTTTGGCAGCTTGCATTACTTGTGGTGTCTCATGTTCTCACTGCAGCCATTTTACAGTGTCTTTTGGACTATACGGAATCAGCTAACACTGTGTGTTGGGGGGTTTAGGTCTTTTGTGAGCCTTTCTATGCAACTCTAGTTATGGGATTGCATGTTATCAAGGTCTTTCAGAGCAACTGTTCCTGGTTAACAACTAAAAATTGTGTGTCTCTGCCCTAACCTGACCACTGATCCTACCAGGATTTTGTGAGGAAGGGTTTTTTTGTTCATTGGCTGCTGTTACCTGTAATAAACACACTGCAAACCGCATTCACTTTATGAACATACCTGGCCAATTCCCTGGACACAGAGCAAAGTAGTTTTGTGCAGATCTCATTGCTGAGAGAGACCTTAAATGTCTCTGTTGATGCTCCAGAGAGAGTAGGAGTGGGGGACTTTACTTTGCCTAAGTGCATTTTACAGGGTTAGCAAGGATACAGGGTAGCTTGAATGATTAAAATAAATAAATTGAAAAGAGGCTATGCATCACAAACAGGTTTATTTTGTAAAACAGGTACGTATTTACACAGCTGCTATTTCAGAATAAAGCCAGTGGAAGAGGTTTCAGGTAGGTTATGGGCTGGATGTTCTTTTCAGTTGTTACTGGTTTTTATCTTCCCCTTCAGAGCTCTGCCAGTCAGAGTTTGTAAGTGACTGATAAACTGTACGATAGAAAAGTCCTTCCTACACATTTGTTTCTTTTACGATAAAGCAGCAACACACTCAGAAGCTTAGTTTGCAGATTTACCAACAAATGGCCTCTAAATCTGCAGGAGTCATAGCTGGCTGCCTGTATTTGCGGGCAATCAAAGCTGAACCAGATGAAATAAGCAGGCTGTTGAAACAGATTGAGCTCACTCACAATAGCCCTTCTCTGCTGATTACCGTGCCCCTGGCTTGCAGCTCAAGTTTGCAGCTCATAAGCTCACCACATCTGCAAATAAGATCTGGCATGCCCAATGCTGGCAAAATGTTTTTAAGACGTTGCTGAGATCAAATGCTCCGTCTCTTCACGCGGTGCGGGTAACCTGAACTCTTAATCATCTGACTTGCCGAAATCAACCGGACAGTGAAGGGCAGTGGGTTGTATCCCTTTCAGATGCATAATGGTAGCAGTTCATGCTAACAATTCTTAAGACTTCATAAGGTTAAACACTTCACATTATTTTGAGGGCTCATCCTTAATGACCTCCTTTGTATTCAGATAGCCAGTGGCATATTGGCATTCAAAATATCACTGAAATAGTGTTCTCTGTGGGCACCACTGTTGTGTGCAGAGCTCTCTAATTTTGGCAGGCAAATACAAAGAAAGTGAGCTGTGAGTGGGTTGAGGTGGGTTTTTTTATGACATTGTTTGAAGTTAGAGTGACTAGATAGGTTATTTAGGTCTAAGCAACAGACCTAGTAAACTGGGTTTATTTGCTGCTTGATACATATGGTTTCACGTATCACTCTGCATTCAGTGTGGCAGATAAGATAGCAACACAATTAAAAGTGAAAAATAATCTGCCTGCTCTGCCAGTGGTGGATGCTCAGAGAACACACGCTGATACAATAGATTTCTGAATAATTTATACTCAGCATTTTTTCCTTGCACTCGGTAAATGAGGACGCCTAATGTGGCATGGTCAGAGTGATACTCTATCTGTCATCCATTAAGATAACAAGATTGGTGGGCCTGGGAGGAGCGCAGCATGGTGCACAGAAAAGATGAGATTAAAAATTGAAATGTTTGTCCAAAATGCTGTGTACAAAGGGTGTCAAAAGAAGCAGGCAGCTATGAGGAACAGAATTAATGCGAAAGTGTGATTTCTGCAAAGCTTTGTTTGTCTTTGCTAAAATAAAAACATAAGATCCATATTCCTTTCAAAAGTTGTGGATAAAAGGAATGTTAGAACAAATCACTGTTCCTGACAGACCTTCAGTTGCTTCCTCTACTTTAAATTCAAGTACTTTGTAAGTGCTATTGAAAACAATTATGTATGGCAGTGATGCTTTATGTCTCATAGATTTTTTTTTTAAATATATATATTCATAAGGCATTTTAGATTACAGAGAACTATTTGTGCTTGGTTTTGGCACAGCAGTGTCTCATCTCCCATCACAGGATGTTAATTTGGGCAGGATGCTAAAAATATTTGCATTAAAAATTGTTCATGTAAATATTCAGCCAAATTCCTTTCCAGGTGAATGTATTACAGTAAGTAGGAGCTTGTTTTCCAAGAGCCAGTAGGTGCTAGAAGTTGATTAGTTTATAAGCAGTGGTGGTTTGCTGTCTCTGAATTTTCTGACTACTTCTTAAGGTTAGGTCACATTCAGGTTTTCTTGGGCTTTGAAGAAGCTGGTGGCGTTGTGAGATCAGATGGAAATCATCTGACAAAAAGCAGCTGGAGGAAAACTTAGGCTTGCTTCTAACTTTGCTATCTTCAGTGAACAGGCCTGTGCATTATACCTGTGCTACCTGTGTCCCAGCCTTGAAATGTTTTAAATATGCTTTTCTGTCTAACTGTCAGCAAGCTCCCGCTCTGCTCACCCCATGTCCTGCAGGGTTTTCTCTCGCTGCAGAGCTGCAGGTAACCAAAGCAGGTGATGTCCAAACCCCCACAGGGGCATAAACAGGACACTGTCTGGTTTTTAGCCCAGTGTCAGATTCACGGGATGTTTCTGAGCATGCCCCTGCTTGCAAAACTTAGGGCTGATCAGGGCAGGTTATGGAGGCGGGTGGGAAAATCAAGCCCTCACACTCCTTGCCTGCCAGTGCTTGAAATCCTATCACTCCCACTACAATGGCTTTGGTTTGGAGCTTGTGTGCAAAGAAACAAAATCACATTTATAATCTAGGCATTCTTTTCAGTGCCTGCCTGAAGGAAAATTTAAAGATAAATCTTTTGGGTGACGCCTTGCTGAGATTTTAAAATCAGCTTGCAACAAATCTCAGTAGAAATAGTATTCCAGTGTTGTCTTAGGGAAGACTACACAGAGAGTCAGCACTAGCATACTGTTGAGAAACACGTCGCTAGTTTTGGGCAGGACCACATTGAACCTTGTTTTGTTTGCCTGAACATTTTATATGAACAAGTTCATTTTTCTGTCTGTTTGTGGGTAGATCCAAGAAGAAAATAAAATACAGGTGTTAAAAAGTAATTTGCAAAACAACGGCAAAACTTCCACGATTAATGTTCTCGTCTATATCTTTCACTCTGTAGGACATTGACTGTGGAGGTTAAGCTGTTGAAGAAACTGGCTTCATTTCCACCTGGAGATCTCTCTCTGAGTTTGTTCTTTAGCCTTTTATACTAGTAATGAGTTCATGAATGCTTTATAATTGCTGTCTGCAGAAGTTGGATCACCTTTTTCTTTTGGACTGTGTGATCAATGTTGTATGGTAATGACTGAGACAGCCTCCTCTGCTTTCCTTCCTGGTGGGCTGTAATTAAACCCTAGGTTAAAAGGATGAAGAACCTTGATGTAAATTATGGAACAACTGATCAGTCAGTGCGTATCATTAGCTACTGGCTATATTTTGGTGAAGCAGAGGTTTATTTAGAGGAGGCTGTTTCCTCTTTTCTCTGTATTGGGTGACACTTTTGAAGCTCGTCTTTCGTTTTGAGTAGTGTCTGTGTCAGTAAATCAGAAGTCTCTTGAGCATGGATGCACAGCAGCCTCTGCCCCAAAACATGTGCAGGCAAAGAGGAGGCATTGGAGGTTGGGTTTTTTTGTAAATTATTCCACTTGTTCAGCATGATGAGTCAACTGACATGGTCATTTTTGTTTGTTAGAGCCATATTGTTTTCTCCCCTGTCAGGCTGGTGGTAGAAGAGTTATTCCATCCGTGACTGTGGGTGTTAATTTAAATGCAGCATTGGATCAAGCTGGGTGGCTTCAGGGGAAGATGCCAGTCTTGCCTTTCCCTGCCTTTTTCCAACTAAAAAGTGGTGACTGAATAAGCAATGCAGAGACCTTCGAACAAACACAGCTCACACTTTCTGTTTGTTGAATTAAACCAAAATAGATGCCATAGACTACTCACTGTTCTAGTTAGCATCATCAGCAGTTGCCACAGAGCTGGGCATCTCAATTAGGGGAATATCAAAGGAAGAAAGAAGTAAGTAAATATCACCATAAATTTTCTTCTTGGCAGGCAAAAAAATGTACGCACGTTTGCCATGCTTTCCATTGCAAAGGTTCAAGCAGTGTTAATGATCAAAAGGGTGGAATATAAAATAGCAGTGTTATTGATGACTTAAAGAGTTTCAGTTGTCTAAACAAATAGCTTTAAATTCTTCTGTGTTTAGAGCTTAAGGAAAAGAAAGAAGTGAAGAGTTTTTATTTACCTCTTTGATGGTAGTATCAAGTATGTTCTAAGTCAGAGGAGCTAACCTCAGGATGAGGCTTGCCTGTGCAAGACCTGCAGAAAGGGGTTACGTGATTAAAACAACATTTTTCAGTTCTGAGTGAATCTGAGGTATTTTCATAACATTAGCTCTATATCATGTTGGGTGTGCAAGGAATTTATGCTCAGCCCTTACTGACTGTGCTTACCCTACCACTCCCTGATCATATGGCCAGAAACTCTCTTAGTTAACTCTGAACAGTAGGGATTTTGGCCTTTTTACTACCTGCGTATCTTGGTGAATGTTTCTAGGAGAGGCAGTTTTATAGCTTCCTATAATTGCACCTTTAGACAAATGCATTGTTGGCATGGAGCTGTTGTCTGCTGCGTGAAGTTTACTGTTTCTCTGTAGGGTCTAAACATGTGGCTCGTTGCAGAGTTTTAACCTCTCAAGCCCTCTAACAAATATTAAACTGCAAACTGTTCTTCCATAATGCTATGATGTTGACTGAAATTTGACCCTGGTGCTTGCTGAAATGATTTTCAAAATCTGAGTGAGAAGGTTAAATAGTGCTGTCAAATTTCCAAATCTCTGTTGCAGAAATGCTGTCGCTGAATATCTGTGTGTTGAGATCTAAACTCTAATGGCTTTTTTGTTGTTTTTTTTCCCTCTTCATTATTACATGGTATTATCTGAAGTTTGGTTTTTCACACAGATAGAGAAATAACTTGGGTTTTGCCTTTTTTTCCATGCCTCCTAACCTTTATAGCTGGTTTTCTCCCTTTTGTTTGTCAGAGGAACCCAGTCAAATGGTGTTCCTTAAGTGTAAATGAGACCTCTAGTTTTCTTTAATTTCTGTTCAAGATCAGTGTAATTACTTGATTATTTTCACAGCTGTATCTGAATAAGAAAAAAGTGCTGTAATTGGCACCTTTTACAAGTTCACTACTCAATAACCTGATGCTGGAACTCTTCCACCTGCAGAAGCCTCGTTAATTGCTGTCGGAGTTCCAGCAGCTGAGAGACCTGGGTTTCTCATTTTACCTGCAGCATTCAAATTAGGGAATCTCTGCAGCAACAAAAATAGATAGAACCTTCAGGCTGAAAGAGGCTGTTGGTTGTTGGGTGAGCGTTTGCCTTCCAAGTGGATCTGTTGGGAAGGCTGTTGTTTACTGAACTCATTACTACAGCCATAAGCCAAAACTATTTTTGTTTGAGCTTTTTTTGTAAAATCTGGGCCTTAATTTCCTGAATGCTGTTACTAGTTCTAGTTTTGTTTATTTTGGCCGTAGGTTGCATTATTTAATTAGTTTTTATTTAAGACAAGAGTCTTCTGTTTGAAGAAACAGTACTAAATTATAAGAATACTGAGTCTTTAAAGATGCCATACTTGAGCCATAACTTTGAATTTATTTTGTTATTTTAAAGCAATGTTAGTGCCTATCTCTAAGGGTTATGGGAAGCTCAGAAGTTTGATGTCTTTTTTCCTTGATTCTAGGGCTTTTTCCGCAGGAGCATCCAGAAGAACATGGTTTACACATGTCACAGAGATAAAAACTGTGTTATCAATAAAGTTACCAGAAATCGCTGCCAGTACTGCAGACTACAGAAGTGCTTTGAAGTGGGAATGTCCAAAGAATGTAAGTTTTCTTCAGAAACAATTCATTGTTTGTCATATCCTATATATATATATATATATGGCAGTCCCAAGGGAGAAAAATGTTTTGCCATTATGTTCTTGAAGCTGCTATCTGCATTCGTATGCAGAGAAAGGAGTGTGAATTTTGTACACAACTTCAGACCTGTACTTAATGAATTTTGCAGCCTAAATGCCGTCAGTTAAGAACTTTTACTGCAACACACTGCCTTTGTGGGTGTAAGAACGCCTAAGTGGATAATTTTGCCACGTTTTCTAAAGGAACTAGTGCAGAGATTCTTGCTTTAGACTGGATTATCTCCCATGTGCTCTAGAAATAGCTTTTTGGGGCAAGGGTGTAAGCGCAACAGCACTGGCTTCTTAAGCTTCTTAAGAGTTTTCCATCCTCCGTCTGCCCTGCAGACCTGCTCATGGTCTTGCTGGGCCTGAGGTCAGCGCAGGCTATTATTTCATAAGGGCTTCCCGTTGGCAGAAAGCAGCCTTCTTCAGCCTTACACCTTCTCCCCTGTGCCAGTGCAGCTGCTTGTGGCAGGCGTTTTTCTCTTAGCACTAGCTCCAGTTTGTGCCCTTTTACAAAACCTTGAATCTTCCGTTCTTTCTAGTTGGAGTCTCTCCAAAAGGTAAAACAGGCTGGCAGTCCTCTTCTAAACATGCAAAGCCAGTAAACCTTATTATGTAAAGGTGCTGCCAAAGCATTTTCCTCTCCCTTCTTTTCTAGAAATCTCTGGTTTGCCCTTTAATATTTTAAAATATTTAGGTAGAAATCTGGGATTTTTCTTTTTCTAGTTTATTGATATCCCTGTCAAGCATGAAATGTAGCTAAAAATGCGTTCTCAAATCCCTATCTATGGGGTAATGATTCTGAAACCTTCTCAGTTTTGATTGGAATGATTGCAGTAGCAAAAAATCTTTTGTGTAATGATTTACTTGATTGTTGAGGGATTTTACCTCTATCAGGGATGTTCCTGATTTTAGTCAGTCAATTCCAATATAAACACTTCCACATTCTCCTTCCTCTCCTCTCAGAGGAAGTGTTGAGGAGCAGAGAAAGAACTGGGTGCATCTTTAGGACTTCTTTGCAGCATTTCCAGCTCCTTTTCATGGAAATCTGAAATTGCTGTTATTGAAAAGGGCCAAGATCAAGTTTCAACTGGAAGAGGAGCTCTTAAAATTTCCATGATTTCACTGTCTTTGCTGGGTTTTCTAGTTTTCTCATGTGCCTGAAGTGCACTTATCTACACTTATGTATAGCTTTACTGGAGTGCAAACCATCATGGGGGTAAAGTAGGAGGTGGACTAGATACAAAGATGCACAAAAGTATGAGATTTAAAGAGGTGGATTTTATTATAGGTGTTTGACCACACAGATATCTGTGCACATGAAGCTTTTTTTCATTGATAAAAACAGTATAATGCAGTTTGGAAGAGAAGAAAAAACACTTTTTTCACCTGAGGGCTTGTTGGTCTTGAATTCTTAAGGATTTTATTCATGATGTGAAATAGTAATCTTATTAAATGCTGTAACTTCTCACCAGAGTAGGTTTTGGAAATATCAGCAGTATTTCCAACATATTAACCAAAGTTACTTTGGGTAAAGTATAAAGACTTACTGCCTTTTGGATGATGAATTGTTTTCTCCCATAGGGTAGCTGGAGCTTTGCTAGCAGAAGTTCAGGTTTTGGTCTGCCTTTTTCTTTTGGTGAAC
Organism: Pezoporus flaviventris; assembly: GCF_033815535.1. Lineage (NCBI taxonomy): Eukaryota > Metazoa > Chordata > Aves > Psittaciformes > Psittacidae > Pezoporus > Pezoporus flaviventris. The sequence continues at coordinate 21,446,437 of NW_026892585.1, forward strand.
TGAGTTAAATTGCCCTTTGGCAGTTGCCTTTATCTCAGACCACTACAGGCACTGAAAGGAGGATAGCAGGTTGGAGGGGGAACAGAGGATACTGGGGAGAAGTGAGGGATGTCCTCTGGCTGCATCTCTGTAGAAGGCATTTGCAAAGGAATAGAGAAATTATTTAAAATGTCATCAGTTTGAATGCAGTGTGTCTTGTCTTCTGGGTTTAAGAACTAAGTCTGAAGTTATTCCATGTTACCCCTTCATAAACAGGAGCTTTTAATCTCTTAAGAGATTTGAAAAACTATTTTCTTATTTCACCTTCTTTCATACATGCCTCGAGGTTTCTACTCCGCTTCTTTAGAAGTTTATGTAAACAAAAGTACATTTATCAGTGGGCTTTTTCTTACCAAATAGAGTTTTTTCTTTTACCCTAGTACCCTATTCACATTTTGGTTTGCTGTCTTCTGTTCCCTTGTAACATGAAAGCCATGAACAAAGGACAGAAAAAAAGTATCAGGGAAGTCTCATAGGGAAACAAGCCTGCAATGCTCAAAGCAGTCCCAAATGGGGGGCAGCTGCAAATAGGAACCTCAAGGTCTGTTCCCAGGAGAAAAGGAGGAGTAAATGCAGAGTTTCAGTATACAGAAGTATCTGCTTAATGCTACTGTTCTGTGTTTATTTGTTCGGTCTTTAAAGGGCATGCAAAAGTACTTGCATATGTGACACTTTTTAAGCTTAATGAGCATTAACACACAATCATCAGAGATAAGATGAGAACTGGCTGCCTAGCCAATGTGATAGGTAAGCTTTATGGATGGAGGTGCAGTGTTTTGGAAGAGAAGAGGTTCTGAGTGCTCCTTGTATGCTTTTATCTTGTTTTAGAGAATGAAGTGAGATAGAAGGAATGCACCACATTTGCATTTCTTTATAGGTTGTTTTGTTCATGCAGGGGAAAAAAGTTATCTTTGACCTCATGTTACTCCCCAGATCTGATCAAGACAGGTCAATAACAAGACTGCCTCCAGGGCAGGAGTAGAGTTATTTGCCTTGTGATGGTATCTGCAAGACCCACTGACACTGGATCCGCCAATGTAGGGACTGTCTTTCACTGTGTAGTCACTGTTGCAAAAGGTTTGTGCTCCAGGTAGACAAAACAAAGGGTGTGAGGGGAAACAACTTAGTGATGACCGTTTTATCATCCTGCAGTGGGGCAAACCACAGCTTGAAACAAAGCCCTGCTGTCTTTCATGGTATCCCTGTCTTTCTGAAACTCCTGAGCTTGTGGCCCTGCAGCCTGACCTGTCCCTAAACATTTGGAGCCAGCTCCTCCATAAGCATTGCACTGGGTTTTGGATTTGTTGTATGGTTGTCCCACGTCAGTTCATGCATCCACATGCACCGTGCGAGTGCTCCGCAGTGTGTAGGTGCAGCTGATGCTCTTATCCCCGCTCCAAACTATTTCTGTCCTCCTTAGCCTTCCAGCCTGTTAATTTTTTTTTAATTAATATGTAGACACAAATGGTGATCACACAGGATTTTATTGCTGCTGCTGCTGAAGTAGGAAGGCTACTAAGGCTGACAGTGGCTCATTATGTGATGGAGGGCCTTAGGAAACTAACCTTTGCCCTTCTATTACGTGATCTCTAAGCTGATGTTGAAGCACCATCCTTGGCCTGACCCCAGGTGTCAGCAAGCAGCGCACTATTGCCTGGATGCACGGACCTTGGTCCTCGGGAGCTGGAGAGGGGTCACACGTACAGCGCTGCCTTGTGCAATTAAGGGAGAATGCAGGAAGCTGGACACAGCTCTCGAGCAATAATGGGCTCTTTCAAGCAGGATGCTGGAACATATGCTTTCAAATTGAAACCTGCCCTTAAAACCTAAACTGGGTTTACTGCAGGGTACAAGCAGGAAGAAACTGGAACTTCCTTCTGCCACAGGTGCTCAGCCTAGCCCAGCAACTCTTCCACTTCAATCCTCTCTTATGAAATTTGCAGGCAGCAAGGACTGTGACTGTGCTTGATGATCTTTGGAGTCCCCCTCAGGCGTACACCCAGCCCACATACCAGGGTCTGATGCAGGAAAGTTTCATCGACAGTGAGCTCTAATAGGGCAAAATTATAAAGGCACAGAATCATTGTTCCAGATTGCTTCAGTGCACTGAAGTGTAAATCTGCTTACAATTAGCCTCTCTGGAGGGAGGGAGGAAGGGAGGGGATGCGGGGAAATTACCGTGAAGAGAATCCAGTTTTTGTGCTCAGTATTTATTTTAGTTTAGTTTGGTTGGGCTTTTCTTAAACTTGTACAGAAATGTCTGATACTCTTTATCACAGACTTGAAAGTCTTAGAGTACTTGAATGTTCATGCTTCTCGGAACATACGATTGCATTCTGCTCCTGAGTAATAGAATGAATTGATATACTTATTTTAATTCTGGTTTTAAATTGGCAACCAGGAAACAGCAACTTAAAGAACTGTCATATTTGTATTTTTCATCTTATATTCCTGTTTCATTTTCTTTTAGACTCCTTAGTGAAGTGTGTTTCCATCTCCAGTGAGTGTCTAGTCTGCATAGCTGTGTTTGAGAAGTTCATGCAGATTCCGCTGATGTAATTTTAAAGTGTGTTAATTAGATCACATGAAATCTCTGTTCAGAATATTATACTGAGAACTGAACTGCTTTTTATATTTATAATCAAGAGAAAGCGCTGGATTTAAGAAATATTTCTGCTTTGCTATGGGCTAGGTTTTTAACTAGATGCCTAAATACCACACAGTGGCTGGGGGCTTTTTCAGGAGTTCCAGCATAGTTGCCTTGTCTGCTGACTTGACATGCTTTCTCAAGAGGCATGAGCTAAATATCAGAGTGGAAATCACAACCTCCTGAGTTCTGTGCTGGGACTAACTCCTCTCTCTAAACTCTACAAGCTGATTAGACTGGCTTTCCTATCTTGAGGCGTGAAAATGTTAAGTTTTTTTCACAGGCTGGGGGACCTAGTATTGTTAAGTGCTCTGAAGGTGAAAGATTGTGAAAATACCAATTCTGAAGAGATTGAGTAAATAAATAGAGGGAAAACTATGCCCCAGCCATATAGATCACAGGTTTTTCATTCTGTTCATTAAGGCTGGATATTTATTTTTTCATTCAGTTGCCCATCACATAGGAATGCTTGTATTTATTTTCAGGCTGAGAAGGTGGGAGCTTTTAAAAGTTAATGCCAAATTCTCAGTATCACTGATGAGGAGATGTTTTAAGATGAGAGCAAAGCCAACATGAAGGGTTTCCTGCTACCCACAGTCTGCCCCCTGGCAGAGATAATGCACACTTTGCAGGGTGGCTGAAAATGGTTTCTATACAATTAAAATTCTCTTGTAGAGAACTGGATTCTACACTTCTTATTGCACATTGTTTTCCATGGTTAAACAAATATCGCTTGCTTTTCACACTGGTTTGGTGTCTTCAAAAAAGCCAGTCTGGTTTTCTTTTCCCCTTTCGGGGTCTGCCTCTTTTGTGTGTCAGCCTTTCCCCCTGATTTTGTATGGCTTTCACTTGCCAGCTTTAATGTTTAAAGGAGCAACTTAGATTGAATGTTATTATCCATAATTTACTCTATGTTCTGTGAAGATGGTTATGTAATAGCAATAATTGCATCAACTCACCTAATGAGCTTTCCCTCCAGTGCCATGTACAGCAGATTAATAGCCCATGAATTCATTTGCAGCTCGTTGTGCTTCAGAAAAGTATTTCAGGCAGCAATTAATAAACTGCTAAAGAAAATAACATAAAAAATGATTTTTTTTTTATTATGTTCACTCTCCAGCTGAACAATTTATTGGCACCTTTCATGATGCGGCTAAGTAAATTCTCTCCTAATTCTTCAAGCAGAGCATGATTAGTGAACCCTGCTTAACTCAAGACTCTTTGGTAATTAGTCTGATTTTTATATCCTGAAATGTTAGGGAAAAGTATGAATAGTGTCTTAAGGTTCTCTTTTTCTTCTGTTCACTGCCTTTTAGGCATTACACAAATAGCTGTAACTTTAAACCATAACACACTACTGCTGCAAGTTTATTTTTTCCCCTTTCTTGGGTAGAAAACCCATAATAAGAACTGAAGACCTTGGCCAATAAACAACCCCTGGCACTGTTTCTGCACTGCCTGTTGTCAGCTCCAGAGTCCCATACCTCCCAAGTGGTGGGATGGAGTCCAGAGCAGGGACCTGGGCAGGCTCATGGGTGCTGCTGCCCCATGGGAAGATAAACTAGGGATTGAATGCCACTGGGAAGGCAGATGATGGGAGAAAGGCATGGAGAGAGAAGAGAGATTGGGGAAAGTCCGGTGTTTTGCAGCATGAAAGGGAGTTGAACCCAATAGGAGAAGAGCAGCAGTGAGATGCCAGGGCTTTGGTCACCTCGGTAGGGGAGGTGTCAGGGGGAAGGGAGCAACACCATTGCATATGGCCAATATAGCCAGGCTGCCCTAGAATTACTTTTTCCGTGCCTTTTTTGTTGTTTTTGGTTTTGATTGAACATCTTTATCAAGTTTTTAATATTTTACATAATTTCCGTTTCAAAAGAAACAGCTACCTTCCCCACCATCCAAAAGAAACAGTAGGCCTTGGCTTGCCTTTAGAAGTAGTAAAATACATCTATATTTTAAAACCTTTTCCTCATTTTGGGCTCTTGAGGACTGAGTAAGCATAAAGGGAATTCCTTCAATAACTTCATACAGAGATTGATTACATGTCCTCAGCTGGAAGGTACATTAAGGCTTATTCACTAAGGTACAGCTACCGTGGTGAACTTCCATCGCTCTCTGCTGTCTCTATGACAACATGGATCCTGGCAGAAGTTACCAGGGCTTGTGTGCTCTCTGCAGCCCTTGTCTGCATCCATCAATCCTCGTCCTCGGCAACTGTAAATGTGTGCCTCTCAAGCTTTTGCTTAACAAGGTGTTTTATTAAAGTTGTGACACTTCTAAAGTTACTCTGCTAATCATTTGTACTGCAGTGGCTGACCATGCTTTTAAAGAAATGTGCATTAGGAAAGGCAAAAGTGTCAATAGATATTAGTGGACTTTCTGAACACCACTTGATCTTGTTCCATGGAAGAAATTCAGCTGAATGGCAGAGAATCACTGTACAAGTAACTTTTCTTTCATTATAGATGAAGCCTGGAGGTGACTAAAGCCACTGAAAAGTCTAATGTGTACAGTCTAACTTCTCCTTACACCTGCAGCATGCTCCGAAGAAGTACATGTTAATGGTCAGTGGCTCTAGCTAAGTCCTCAGACTTGACTGAACCCTTTCTTTCTTTAAAAGGAGCACATTTTAATCAGAGCCCATGGAGTGACTAATGCCTGTCAGTTGATGCTAACAGCTTGGGTTTCTGATGGTTTTGCTGTGTGCCACCTTCTCCAGAGGTCTGGCTCTTCCATGAGAGCATTAGTGGCACTGACACAAGTGGAACTTCCCATTTTTTTATTTCATACCTTTGGGATTTTTTTAGGGATTGTCAATGTGCTTTCCTCAGTCAGCTTCCCAGTAAAAGGCACATGGGCAGATATCTCTTACAAAGCTGCTTCTTAACATGGATCTGGTTGTTTCTGTAGCCTTTTTCTGTTAATTCCCCCCCACACACTTTTGGGTTCGGGGTGTCCATTGGCAAGTAGTAGCAGTAATCTGGATTGTACGTATAAAGACACTGGCTCTATGCATTCATGTTGCCATTGCAGGTAGCCTTTGCCTCTTCTTGAGTGCGGCATTCCAGCCACTTTCATGGCAGGCAAAACCCTGGATTACCCTTTCTGTCTTGTGATGTGCTGGGCAATGCTGCTGTAAGAGCAGATGGGAAATGTGGAGATAGCCTGGCCCTGCTCAGTCCATGCACTCCAAAGCACGGGGCTGAGACCACACTTGCTTGGTCATGCAGATATAACTGCTGAGACCCCAATCCCATGACCTCAAAAGCTTTGTTTCAGAGCTTCCATTCTTCCTTTATGTACTCAGTTCACTGCTTTGTATTCTTCATTCAGATAATTTTCCTGTTCAGAGGCACAGGCATCTTTGATGCATCTCTTTCTCCTAATTGCCATTGCACCATGTGAGTTGTACTTTCTATACTGGCACCTTGTGGCTTCTTGTATATTTTGTTTTTTCTCTGTTTGATGCTGGTTGTTATTTTGGGATGTTGATCTGAAGGATGGAGAAATGACAATGAGATATATCAGTCTGGGAACGAGCAAATGGCCAGTGTCCTGAAGCTAAACACGGATTATTTGGTTGTCAGGCCAACCTGAAAATGTTATCTACAGTAGCCAAGGTTCATGAGAAATTCAGTAAATTGTTCCCAAGAGTCCTGGGAAATCTGAACTGCAGCAACACAAATGTGCCTGAAGGACAGGCTGGAGAGTTGGGCAAGGAGTAACTTGATGAAATATAACAAGGGAAAGTGTAGAGTCCTGCATCTGGGCAGGAACAACCCCAGGTTCCAGTGTAGGTTGGGAAACGACCTGTTAGAGAGCAGTGTAGGGGAGAGGGACCTGGGTGTCCTAGTGGACGACAGGATGACCATGAGCCAACACTGTGCCCTTGTGGCTAAGAAGGCCAATGGCATCCTGGGGTGTATGAGAAGGGGGGTGGTTAGTAGGTCGAGAGAGGTCCTCCTTCCCCTCTACTCTGCCCTGGTGAGACCCCATCTGGAATATTGTGTCCAGTTCTGGGCCCCTCAGTTCAAGGACAGGGAGCTGCTGGAGAGAGTCCAGTGCAGGGCAACGAAGATGGTTAAGGGAGTGGAGCATCTCCCTTATGAGGAAAGACTGAGGGAGCTGGGTCTCTATAGTTTGGAGAAGAGGAGACTGAGGGGTGACCTTATTAGTGTCTATAAATATATAAAGGGGGAGTGTCATGAGGATGGAGCCAGGCTCTACTCAGTGGCAAACAATGATAGGACAAGGGGTAATGGGTACAAACTGGAACACAAGAGGTTCCACTTAAACTTGAGAAGAAACTTCTTCTCAGTGAGGGTGACGGAACACTGGAACAGGCTGCCCAGGGAGGTTGTGGAGTCTCCTTCCCTGGAGACATTCAAAACCCGCCTGGACACATTCCTGTGTAACATTATCTAGGTGTTCCTGCTCCGGCAGGGGGATTGGACTAGATGATCTTTTGAGGTCCCTTCCAATCTCTAGCATACTGTGATACTGTGACTTGGTATGAGATGAGGCACATATTTGGTCCTTCCACTGAGAAGCAACATCTTCCTGATGATTTATATCTTCAAACTTACTTCTTTGTTTTCCTGGTGATCACTTACTGGAGATGGTCTTGCATAGAATAGGTGCCTCTGCAGAAGGCAAACAAAACTCATGCTGGCCTCTCAGTGGAAAGCTCTTGTGCTGATGGTGTGGAAGATAGAAAGCAGGCGTTTGGAAACCAGTAAGCTCTCAAAGATGTTTTAGGAAGTTTGCTACATAAGTAGATGATATCCATAAATTTCCCTCTGCTGCTGTCAGGCTCTTATGGCTTGCTTTCATCCATTGTATGAATTGTTAGAGCAGAGGGAGTTCTCCATTGCCATGCCTGTGATAAGCCGGCTGACACATTGCAGCTCCTCCTGCTGGGATGCTGGCCCTAGGACAGTGCTCTAAAAATAGCCTTGATTTACCTGGACATGGTATCACATGCTCAATTTAAATACATCAGAACAGTTAATCTCCAGTTCCTCAACACTCATGTGGGAAGTGTACAGGATTTTTTAAAGTTAGATGGCATGCAAGCAGTGGAAACACCCTTCTATCCTAACTTAAAACACTCAGCTGTGAAATACTATGAAAGGAAAAAGAAAGATTGTAAGGTACTGGGATTTTTAATTTCCTTTGGTCCAAAGTGAACAGAATTGGTTTTGCCCCTTCTCATCTTACTGCAGCACTTGGTTGCATGCTTGCATGTTTCTGAAAGCTCTTACATTTTTAAATCTAGGTCTTACGAAAAGTCTGCCAGTCAAACAACAGCTTGAAAACTGACTTTAACAAGTTGTAGCACAAAGCCCTACAGGCAGTGCCTGTGGCTGATAGGCACTTAAGCTGTGGGATTGGTTCTCAGTGCCGTGCATCCGTAACCAGTTGCTTATTGTTGATATAAACAGATTTGGTAAGTAAATGTTGAGGAAATTATCTGACTTTTGAAGACATTTACCTGAATTTCAGCGCTAAAGCTAAGTGGAATTCTTCCTTTCCCCTGGCAAAAAGTGCAACAGAAAGCAAACATGCTTTTAGTTGGATTACAGGCATGGTTAGTCATCTGACAGACAGTTTTAATGGAGTCAGAAAGACATGCTGGGGAAACATGCTGACCTACTTTTCTTCTTTTACTCTCTTTCTTTTTTCTCTCTTTCTCTCAACTTTTAATCAAGTCAGATGTTAATTTTAAAGCTTCCCATAGCTTTTGCTGAAGGAGCTGATTTTGTAATTAATTTATTTACACTTCTGCATAGGGTACAATAGATGGTTTTGGTAACTGAGTTTCATCAGGTTGTTTTCATTTCTGTTCAGAAATTGGGTTACATCTGAGAAACCCATGTTCTTCCCCTTTTCCAGGACAAAGCAATCAGCTCCAAGTTAATGAATGATTTAAGTACAATCCTCTGAGGGAGGACTTTACAACCCATTTAAAATGACAGACTAACAAAGCGTATTCTATTTGTATCATTTTTAATGCATTATATTTTTAAGCATTTTTCATCTTTAAACTTGTGGCGAGAACTGGCAGATAGCATCACGTGTTTGCATTTGGGATTGTTTTTTCCTATGTTAAGTAGGTTGGTGCTCATCGTCAGTGTTCTCTTGGAAGGAGAACTTGGTATTTTTAAACCTGGGAAACTCTTGACCTTAAAACTTCAGAGCCTGAAAAGAAAGCATTGAATCAGAAAACTCAGCAACGTGAGTAGATTAAAACATCACAAACAGAAATACCAAATAGAATGATAAGGCAAAGCTTTTTTCAAAAGCTGGAGGCATCACCTGCAGCTTGTCTTTAGCAACAGGTACACATGCAATTCATCAAATAGCTCAGGGGTGCCAGGTTACTGCCTCTCTGGCAGAGAGATGTGCTTTACTCCCTTGCCAGCAGCAGAGTTTTGAAGAAGATGCAGTTAAAGGAGTGGGAGAGGTCATCGTTCCTTGACTCACCCGATGATCCAGAGACACTGTTTTCACCTGCTCTGTTTGCTTCCTATTTTCATCACTAGTAGGTTTCCCAGTGTCAGTCAGCCCTGGTGCAGTGGGTGGTGCGGCAAATCCTTTGATTCTTCCCATCTCTCCTGAAAAAAAAATCTGGCTCCCTTGGTTTTAGTTTAACTCCCAACTAGCTGATTACAGTTTGTGTTATGGAAATAGTAGTACAATGTAAGAGAGGTAGAAAAAAATCAAAATTTTCGGGAATCGCAGGATGTTATGGGGAATAGTAGTACATTTCAATGAATCCACAAGTTACGTGTGCACTTATGAGCATAGTACTTTTACTTGAGTTCATAGTTGTGTACTTTTAAGAGAATGTCTCAGTGGCAGAATGAAGATTGACATTTATTTTTTATCTTTTAAAAAATTAAGTATGTGTTTTGGCTAATGTATGAGAGCTGTTTTCTCTAACTCAAGAATACTGAAATTGGCACAGCAGGGGTTTTAGCCATTTTGCAACCTGGAGGCATCAGCCTAGATGTGCTCTTATGTGATGAGGTGCTGTACAGTGTGTGTTCAGCATCCCAGGCTGCATCATAGCTTTGTGAGCTCTTTCTTACATACAAGGAATGTCTTCCCCCATTTTTCTTGCCATAGTACTTCTAGGTGCCCTGTGACACGGTTTGATTCTAGTGGAGAGACAATGGGGAAGAGACTCTCAAAAAGGTGTCACTACTGAAATTTCATCAAGGTGGGGTTTCTTTCTGATACAGAAGAATCGTTGATACTGGAAGACAGAACATCCGATTTAGTGAAGCTTGAGTTGCTCTCTCACAATATTGGTCTGCTTCTGTTGGGCAGGAAGCAAGCCAGGGCTTTTGTGGTTCAAATTAGATGTCTCATAAAGATGGGTGTGGAAATCCAGAGCTTACTGTGTGTTTGGTCTTGTAATCCACGCTGTACAATGCCACACCATCTGGTTATCTCCTTTAAGATCTCAGGGATCAAACCTGTATGGTCCAGATCCCTGTAACAAGTGACATGGAGAACTGTTAGTTTGTAAGAGCCTTTTGACAGCATTTTTCTTCAAGAAGGATGCTCGATTTTCCCCTTTCTGTAGTTTGGAAGAGAACTTCAATGCATACTTTTATTTTTCTCTTTGGAGGCCTTTTCAGGTGAGTGCTGCTACTAAATCAGAACAATTTTAAGTAATTTTAAATTGTACAAATAATTAAAAAGAGAAAAAATAAAAATATGAGGATAGTAGTTATTAAGAAAAAGAAACCCCATTTTGTTTAACTCCCTCCCATAGCAAAATGAAAAATACACAGGGAGAGAAGAAAAGAGCAGAAATACTTACTGACCACCCTGATGCAGTGACCATACAAGGAGAAAAGAAATACTTTATCCATTTAATTCTGTAGAAGGCTTAAATCCTGTTTGTCCTAAAGAGAGAGTCAAAGCCTTTCCTTTTCAATTATTCCTGTTGTTTTCTAAATCAGTTATGGCTATTTCACATGTTTATGAAGACTATTTTTCCTACTAGATTTCAAGCATCGCAAGGTGTGAGCTTATAAAAAAATGTACAGGCACATCAGCTTCCTCCCACAGGGTATACAGTATTAAGCCCCATGTGTTGTGGGGTCTTCTTTCTTGACTCGAGGGATAAGGTGGGGAGATAACCCTATGGCAAACAAACCTTGCAGTAATGAAGGAAGAACATGTAAAAATATTCCCTAGAAAAGAGGGTGTGGGAAGAATAAGGCAATTAAGAAGAATCGCTAGATATTCTGTTTTAACAGTTCATTATATATATTTTTAATGAGTATTTAATGCTATGTGCTGGATTAGAAAAGAGGGAAAGTCAGGCCTTTTTCTGTGGATACTTTCATGTTTCCCCTTCAGTAAACATTTTCTCATGGCAAATTGTTTAACGTGAACTGGTTGGAGGTGTTCCAGCACAAGGGAGCTTCACTGAGAAATAACACTGGGTGCAATTCCAAAATGCAGAGTTGTCAGCATCGTGTTCTGCTCAGATTTGCAAAATCTCAGGATGAGTTATGAGGCAGGGTTGTTGGTTCCTGTCTTCCATGCTGTGTGTCCTAGCCCCGCATGGCTTGGGGATCTGGGGCAGTCCTGCAGCTGCTTGGGAGGTAGATGTTCATCGTCATATTCGGGAACTGAATAAATCTCTGCTTTTCAAAATCCACATTTTCAGCCAGTGCTTCCCATGGGGGTTGTAGCTCAGGAGCAATATCCTGAGAGGATGTCATAAAAAGCTTCTGTAAGTATGCCTTGCATCAGCACATGACACAGTCTTGGAGAAGACTAGCCTAGCTGAAAGGAGGTACCAAACTTGTGTATTGTGAGTTAAGGGCCCAATCCCATGTTGAAGGATATGAAAGGTTAGTCACTGATATCAATGAGATAAGAAGGGGGTAGAAACCACCAGTAATGCCAGTTAATTGTATGCTGATTAGTCATTTGTAACGTCAACTGGGGACCACCATCCTCAGTTAGTTAAGGAACAGCTGTGTGTTGAATTCAGCCTCCTTGCCCAGCTCTTGACTTCCCTTTCAGATGTCATCTCATGTCCAAGTTGCGTCCTTTGTTTTCATAGAGAAGTCTGGGAAAACTAGGTCAGTTTATCCAAGTAGAAATTATTATTTTATTGAGTTAACTCTGTGATGACCTGCTGCCTGTTTGCCTTCTCAAAATGAACTCCCTTGTGTGCAGTAAGTCTTGCACTGGAAGTTGCAGAGGCCTCAATAATCGCTTTGATTTCAAATGAACAATAAAAAGGCTGCTTTTTTTAGTATCTTGATGTTTTCTGGAAAGAAGCATCTGGCTTTGCTCCTTGTATGGTCACTATATGAGGCTGGTCTGGTGTACTGTGAAAGCGTTTAATGTAAAAAGGTTATGTGCTGGCGTTACTGAGGATATTTAAAAGATCTTATGTAAGAATCAGGATTTGATGCTGCTTGACCCTGTCTGGCAGAATTACCCAGTCCTTCAAGCCAGTCCTGCAGTTACTAGCATACCTTATTTCTAAATAATCTGGTCCATTTACTCCTGCTGTTTCAGAATTTAAGCTGCAGACAAGAAAGACATTTTTTTCTTTTTTAAATAAAAGAGTAATTGGAATATATTTTAAAGAACTTCTTTGGCACTGTACATAAAAGATCAAATATATCAAAATAGACAGTCTGATAATTAGGTGCAGGCTTGTGGAGTGATTCTTGTCATAACAGGAATGCTGAAACAGGTGAGGTTGCTGCAGGTGTGTTAGGGGAATTCGACCCTGTAATGCCATGATGCTTCTGCTGCTACATAAAGGAGGAGCACAGATGTGTGGAGAGTCCGCATTAACAGATGAAAAGCAGTACTTCTGTGTGTGGATTGTGGATGGCGTAGTATTTATTAAACACACAAGCAACAGCCTTTGTCTCCCAGGCACTTTTTGCTTTGAAGAGTCACGTTAAAGCCTGCTGCTGTCCCAGGCACAGAGATCCAAGGCATGAGCTGAGGCTTCAACTGCTGCATGTTAAGCCCCGCAGGGGCTCAGCACCAAGTGAAGCCATGCACGGACAGAAAGGGACATCCTGCCTGGCAAAAAACCTGGGTGGCAAAGGCATTTCAATTGCCTCAGCTCACAGGTGGAGCGTTTTGGTGTGGGCAATGAGACACTAAAGCTGTGTCAGGAGCCAGCTTCAGCAGGGCTTTTATGGGAATCCAGTGATGTTGCCAGCTTTGCACTCCCAGAGCATGCTGGCTGGCTTGTCTTGGCCTTCCCAAAATCCTGTGGATGGACTTCACTCCTTTCTTTCTCCTTATGTTAGCTGGGGGGGGGGGGGGGGCAGAAGGAGCAAGGGAGGAGAAGGACCATGTAATTAGAAAAACCAAAACCCAAAACAAAAAGATGAGCAAATTTGCTGATTGTTTAACAGCAGGATAAAATGCAGCAAGATGCAGTATTACTGCTTGTTGTTTTACCATTTGATGAAACCTTTCTTTTAGTATTATGGCAAATCAGCTTTAGTGACAGCCACTGTTAATTACAAAATCTGGCCCAGCTGCACTCCAAGTCCATGGCAAGTGCAGCTCATGCTCACCAGCTGTGTTGGACAGCACATCAGTATGAGGCTTAAAGTCAATTTTTTGGTGCTTAGGTCCACCTCACGTAATACAGTTCTGGGCAGGGAGGTTGATTATGGCTGTGGAGCCACACACACTGTATCCCCCCTGCCCACCACCAGCCCTGGCATCCTGAGAGCTGGAAATAACCTCCTGATCTTTATTTTATTTATTATTTTTAGTAGGAGGAGTATCAACAAGCCTTTGCTCTTAGGAAGGAATTTGTGCAAGTTCATAATAGCATGTCTTCTATGTTAGCTTCAGAGGAATAGGTAAATAGTAGCTGAGCTATTACTTTGCTTTTATTATCCCTGCCCTAGTGGGAGGCCAGGGCTGCAAGCTGCCAGGGCTGTAACGCAGGCTAATGCTGAGATTCAAGACTATGGCTCCCTTTCTTAAGATATGCCGGGAACAACTGTTCCTCCGCCTGCATGAGCTCAGTTTGCGGTTGCAGGAGGCAATGTGTTCTTTGTGCTTGATGAAGTACACCGTACACGCAGGCCTCTTCATATGTGTTGTCAGTTGGCAGCTCTCTCACTAGATGCACCTTTACACAATTGCACAAGGCACCAAGAGGTACAAATGTGAAATTTAGCCTTGGGGCAAAACAAAGAAATGAAACCTAGGTATGAATGCAGTGTTACCCATCTGCAGGTACAGATATTACAGCCGATCTCCCACTACGCTACTGTAGTTTTACACTAATGGGACTCTGCTGCAATCGGTGGAGTAGCACCACTGCAAGGGAAAAACAGCAGTGGTGATAAGTTGAGGCTGTTATTTTTAATTCTGGGAGATAATGTAGGGTCGAACCCTGTTTAGAAACTGCATTCACTGCATGAAACCTGAACTTCTGCTCTTCCTTCTGGGGAGCCATTGCCCTGGGGACTGAGCAGCCATGTACAAGCAAGGGGAAGAGGTGTTCCAGCACACCTCCTTTGTAGCTTTTCTGTTTGTTGTCCCATAAAGTCATATGCAATCAATTTGTCCCATAGGTGAGACTCATGTTTCACTGAATGAATGTGCTTATTATGGAAAGTTGTTGTTTTGAAGGAGTCTGTTAATGGCATTGCCAGGAAAGAGGTTGCGATTTGTCATGGTAGGTGGCTTTCCAGTTCAAGTCATGTTCTTTTCCTCTGTGTGTGTTAGGATGAGAAATAACTGCAACAGATTGAAGTATACAAAGTGTTGCTGTCAGGCCAGGCAGCATGCAGGAACAGAGAGCAGTGTCTGGTCTTAGCTTACAGCCATGCACTTCCCTGGCCATCAGTGGTCCTAGATAATGCCCAGCAAATTGAATTGATGACTTTGGATAACCTCAGCGTCTCCCAGTTGCGAGGCATTGTACTACCATGACTGTCTCCTGAGAGAAATTAATGTAGTATCTGTAGATGAGTAGACTGATTCACCTTTTGGTGACCCTGGAGAGAAAGGTCAGGGTCAGGATATTTTTGCCTATAATCATTTATCCATAGAGAGTTAGTGTACCAGGCTTCAAGATTGTAGCTCAAAAGGGCAGTTGTTTTGAGAAGGTAGCTCGAAAGGGCACTTCAACAGCTAAAATCAAATGAGACATTTAATAGCCTCTTAGTGATTTCTGACTGAAAGTTCAGAGTTTGAAATTTAGGGATTTTTTTCTTTGCCCAGCCTGTGGTAAAACAAATGCACTATCTCTTAATAGGAATTTAATTTCAGGTTGAGTATTGAAGTGGTTTTCAACCGCGGTGTGTGCACTTGTTCACTTCAGCTGTAAGGAAAAGAGAGTATAATCACATTGTGTTTGTGGTCTTGTGTATTTTTAGCTAATGTGTTAAGACACTGCAATTCCAGAAGAGCCATCCTCCTGTTCCCCCGAGTGTTTCAGTTTAACCAGCTGTATGCAGAATTTTATCTAAACTGCTGCAGAAGTTACTAGTAAATCCACTGGGATTCTGACAGCCGTAGCAGTAGATGTTAAGTACCATACTTTGTGGGTTTTAGTTTCATGGGAATTCTGCTGTAGGCTGGCACTTCTCAGTGATACCTGCTGAAGCCCTGTGAGTTTGTGAATCTCCAAAGGTGGAGGGATTAATTCGCAAAGCTCCTTCCCATTCCTGTACTGAGCAAGGAAAGGGGTGACTGGCAATATCCACTGATATAATATCCGCTGTGATGCTATTACTCTGCAAACCTGTTGCAGATGGCATGCTAGAGCTTAATAAAAATTGTGCATTTTACATTTAGAGTAAAAAGTGACTGATTTCATGCAGAATACTGAGAGCAATGGCGGACACGAACAAGGAGGGCATGACAGATGTGTAGATTAATGCAACAGCAGCACAAGGTGCACAGGGATATTGTGGGACCTGCCTGTGGACCTTCCATCTCGTAGATGGGAATTTCTAGCTCTGTTAAGTAACTTGAGGTGATGCCTATGTGAAATACAGGTGGATATATGTCAGTGAGTAAATTTTGGCATAGTCAGTGGTTATGGCTAGGCTATTTCCATTGCAGATATGCTGGTGGACCTTCATGGGAAATGTTAGTGATTTATTCTGCCTGCAATTGTTCATGCTAAACAACCTTCAGTAGCTCTTTAAGCTGATAACAGTATGTGGATTATCCTATTTCATACTGGCAATTAATTGATGATATTAAAGCACTCTGAAAATGGAAATTGCAGGGCAAATGCCTTTTAAACTGTTTATCATTAAATGTATAATGCAATCTGCTTACTTTGATTGCAATATGTAGGGAGATAGTAAGGGAATCTTTCAGGCCCTGGTATAGATACTGCACCCTTTACATCCTCACTCTGACTCAACTGCTTCTCTTGTTGTATCTTCTGCCTGCCCATATCCACGTGCTCCAAAGCACGCTTTCTTCTAGTTTTGTTTCACTTGTTTGCAGTCCTCTTGTTTCTGCAACTTCTTAATTTCTTATTTGTCCTTAGTACCTTAGGGTGTTTTCATTTGCATTTCTGGAGTCATGACTTTTATTCTTTGGGCAGTTGTTACTGTGTTTGTCATGTTCTGCAGAACTTGAACCAGTCCTGAAATACTATAGCCAATGTAAAGGTAGACATTAGCAGTATATTCATACACATTGAAACAGTTTATAGGCTTTTGGATTTGTTTCTTTGTGGAGTTTTTTGTGTTGTTTGTTTTTTCATGCTGAAGCACTGTATGGGAGCTTCTGCAACATTCAAGCCAAATATGCCTTTAGGACTAATATTTTGCCTTCAGCAGCAGTTCCAGGTCTTGGATTGGCAGTTCTAGATATCCAAATTATGATAGCTGCTGGTTGTGTTTCTGGATGTCTAAAAAAGAAAAAAAAAAATTTGTCTTAAATGATAGAATGAAAGTGAAATACTAAAAATAATATAAAATAATTTTAAAAAAATTATTATCATACCTTTCAGCTATCTTCAAGTGGTATTTTTCTCAGCCTGTTGTTTTGCATTGGCTTTCCAGTTTTGGTCCTATATCTGAGTTCAGTTGGTATTGTTTTCCTTCAAGGGACTAGAAACTCCTTTTTTGCTCATTCCATCTACTAATATTTCAGGGATGTGACAACAGCAGGTGCCAAATTTCATGTCAAAAATAGAATTTTCAGAGTGGTGAAATCCTTGAAACCACAGATAAGTTTCAGGCCAGTTAAATAAAGCTTTAGAGCATCCATTTGTATCATTCCTTCATATAATGAAACCTGTTCTTATAACTCAGTTCTTGATATATTAACCCTGCAGTTATCCTTATACATAAATGGGAGATATGTTGCTTTTGTTGGTGATAATAGAATATAACTATATAAATCCCCTGTGCATAATGGAAAAATAGAGGCCCTTAGGCTATAGGTATCAAAGGTCTCCCGTATACTTACAATAGCCTAAGAAGGTTATTTTGGAGGCATAGGTAATTACTCACAGACTCTCTATAGCCAGTGATTCATTGTTCACTACTGAAACATTTCTAAATGAATTATGTTTTAAACAAGCAAATCCTTGGCCTTCTCTTTTTGTTTTGGGGGGATGGGGGAAGAGAACTGAAGGGACACAAAATTCCAACATTTTCTGCATTAAAATACCCTGCCTGCTAGTTAAAAGGTCCCTGGTATTTGAACCAATTTAAATGTGCTATCGTGCTTCTTGCTGTTTTGATTCCCTGAATGTTTATTTCTGAATTTCACATTTTGATGAAAACATTACTGTTGTCATTAATTTGATATTTAGAAAAGACTGTGGATACGAGAGCTCAGCGCAATGAATAAACCAGTTGGAGTTAACTGTCCCTGGGGATAGAATTCAATCACTGTTGTAGAAGAGGGTGACATTTAAAAAAAGAAACTCAGAAGAAAATGTCATGCTTAAAAAATTAGATTTAAACGCCCTAGCTCCTGATTGATTTTTATTGCACTCAGATGGATACACTGATTGATTATCAGCCTTACAAATGTTTCGTACCTTTCTCACTTCTCTAATAATCAGAACAATCTAATTTTCAATGTCATTTAAGTTACCATATTCAAGGTTATAATAGATCATATTTCTAATAAAACATAGCAATTATGTAATGAATAATACAAAGCTTCAAGGCAGAGTTCAGATTCACCTTTGTCAGAAAAAAAGCGTAATAGAAATACCACCAATGGGTGAAGAGCCAGCATATATGAAGGCAACCAACAGGACAATGTCCTCTGGATTTGTGGCGTTTTCCCCCGTTGTTGAACTGAGGTACTTGGAGCTTTGGTCGGGGCACATTTGCCATAGATGCACCTTATTTCTCAATAGGAAAACAGGGGTGGGCTTGAATTCTGTAATACGTGAGCACGCTCTGTGCCTGGGGATAAACGATAGCGTGCCAGGTGCTTATGAAATTTCTTCAGTGATTGTTTCTCTGTGCTCACTGTTTATTTTGGTACATGTCTGTAGAGAGATACTATCTCACTTAACTCGAGATGTTTTCTTGTAGCAATTGTACCCGACAGCTGACATGCTTGATTTCTCTGAATCAGCTACAAAATATGCAGGTT
This sequence comes from Pezoporus flaviventris, assembly GCF_033815535.1. Classification (NCBI taxonomy): domain Eukaryota; kingdom Metazoa; phylum Chordata; class Aves; order Psittaciformes; family Psittacidae; genus Pezoporus; species Pezoporus flaviventris. The sequence continues at coordinate 21,464,741 of NW_026892585.1, forward strand.
TCAATGTGTTTTGGTTTTCTGCTTGACATCCATTACATAACTGTGTACTTGTTTCTGGGTTTGTCCATTAGAAACGAGAGTTCTGTGTTTGAAACGTGCTTTGCCTCCAATTGTTCTCCATGTGTCAAAGCTCAGTTTTGGTATGGGAATTTGTTTTTAACATAGTTTCCTGTTCTTCTTAAAGACTGAGCAGTTTTGCCTAAAAGAAAACATTATTTCATCTGGAAATCATGACGTAGGAAAGCCAATCTATTTATAACTACCTGGAGTTCTGCATATTTTAATGCTGTGTTTGGCTTCTGATTGCACTGCTGTTAAAACATGAACAGAAGTCTTGCCTTTCTGAATGGATTGTTTTGTCAAGCATGACTGTGTTGCTTTAAAGGTGGTCATTTTGTTTCTTATGTTGGAGCTGCGGAAATCAACCTCCTTGTGGTCCTTCATCTCTCTGCCTGCTTCCACCAGGTCCAGGGCATGGGAGCTGTGAGGGATGTGCAGCTGGGTGCTGGCTTTGGCCATTGGGTCGGAGAGCCTCATTCATCAGCAGCGGTGGGGGTGTTAAGTCTCCCTCGGTTTGAGGCTTTCCAAGGTGACTGTTGTGAAAGACATCCTTATGGACTGCCAGACATTACCATGAGTACAGTTTATTGAAGGGTGATGGGGAGAAGGGTGACGTGTGGTATGTGCACGGCGTTTTATCTTGACGGTTCAAACTTGGCAGTGGCAATATGTAAGTGTTTTGCTTATTTGACTGAAATTGTCCACAGCTGCTAACTCCTACCAGAATTAGAAATTTTTAACAGCTGCCACTGGAATTGGAGAAACAAAGGAGCTGTGCAAGACTTGTGGGTTTCCACCCTAGCAAGCACCTTGGTGCTCCTGGAAGCCCTGGGTGCAGTGCTGAGCATCAGCCTCTTCGCCCACGTGTGATACAGTTTGCCTGCAGTCTGGGCCAGCCCCAGCTGCCTGGTATTTGGCAAGGGAAAGATGGCTTCCCGAGGTGCAGGAGAGCAGGTAGGAGGGCGAGCCTCAGCCCAGAGGGGAGAGTTGGCAGGTCTCTGCCAATCCCACCTCAGCTCACCTCCAATTTCTCTTCTCACCGGTGTTTGTGAACAAAAGGAGTCTTTTTGAAAACCTACTTTGCACCCAGCACTGTGCAGTTTCTGACTTGCTCTGTGTGCTTGATGGTGCTTTTGAGGCTTGTAGCTTAACAAGTAACTTCCAAAATATTTAGGGACAAGAAAAGTGTGGTTTTACAGGAATGCAAAATAACTGGAAACACTGGTAGTTGTTGCTACAGGAACCAAACCAGTTAACTAGTACACAGAGCTCTTCAAAGGTCATGGGGATCTCCAGGAGGCAAAACTGTAATGATAGCATTTCAAGTCATGAATTTATAGGTGATTAATCATTATAATATATGAAAGATGCTGTTTAACTCTCTTCTGGGAATCTGGGGAAGCACAGATTGTGCAAGTAAATGGAAAACCACATTGCAAGCTGCAGATTCTTCTCCCCTGTACACGTTCATGCCACCTTTGACAATGGGGAGTGCAAACATTTGCTGTTCCATAGTTTTACCTGATTATCTAGAAACTGCCTAAATCTCTCAGGCTGGATCCCAGACTCTTCTTAGGACAAGCGGTGACTAGGTTTGGTGGACCTGAAGGGTTTGCGTTTAAGACTGGACGATTCCAACATTACAACATGCTTGAAACGATCCCACTCAAGCAGGAGAATTGCTGCGTGATTGCTAAATGAGAGTGCTAGGGTCCTCGGAGCACTCGGAGCTTGTGTCTTTCCTGTAGTTTCATTTGCAGCAGGCCCTGCTCTTGAAGAATGCATCTTTCCCTCCTGCAGCTTCTGTGCCCTTGCCCATTGCTTCGAGCAGAAGAAGAAAATTGTGTCTGAGGCTAAGGAAAGCAGTGGCAAACCTGGGGTGAGGATAACTGATTGGATGGGTCAAGAGATTCTGTTACCATCACGTCAGGGGAATGAACGTAGGAGGGTACAGACTGGTCCTTAAAACTAAGGCAACAGAAAATGCCTTTACCAGCTCACTAAGGCAGCTGCCTGGGTGTAGAAGTGCAAGTCCTGGTGTGTGTGTGTGTGTGTCTGTGTGTATGTTGAGGGGACAGGGCAGCTGTCATGGGAAGATGGATTGGAGCAGATGTGCTCAGACATGGGCGTGCATCGCTCAGTCATCGAAGCAGCACCAAGACGTGGCTTCCTCATGTATCAAGATACACCTTTCTTTCATTCCCTTTCCCCACCCCTTATTTGTTTTCTTAGGTTTTTTAACTTCAGTATTTCTCACAGGGGAAGGGAGCTTCCACACTGTCCCCTGTCGGGAACTCCTAAATAATGCAGCCATCGAGTCAGATTTTAGTGCACAAGTAATGAAGTTCATAACCTGACTTTTCTACAGGCACATTAACTGTGACACAGATTCATGACTGGCGTAGCATCATTAAAAGTCATTGAAATTGTATTGGGGATTGATGTCATCATATGCGTGTAAAGATCAAGACACAAAAAGGTGTGATTTATGTAATATAACCATAAGCTGTAATCCAAAAACCCTTCTCACATGTGGTGTGACAGTTCCTGTTCCCAGACCTGTGATGGTTTTTAAAGTTACTGGGTAAATGTGTGTGTTTATATGTTTTTATTTAACTCTCTTAAACGTATCCTAATGCATAACGGTTCAGCGTTGCTGAAATTCTTTATTTTTGGAGCCCGAGTATTATATGTCAGCACTTTATTATGTTATCCTTCAGGGAACATAGAAACCCTGCCACGTCTGATACAGCTTTATCAAAGGCAAATGTAGGAAATAGAAAAAGTATACATAAAGCAGAAAGAGAAATGTTAATCAGTTTTTTTCATTAAAAAGGCTGTTGGAATCATAGAAAGAAAGTACTGATGAACAGAAACTGTCCTTAGTTTTCAGGATGTATTAATTCTTCCCTTCCTGCCCTTTATAGTGATTTGCACCCGAAAAGAAATTGGACAGAGCTGGGCCAATTTGGTGATGTGGATTGACCAGCAGCTGTCCCTTTGGTGGCCTTTGGAGGCAAAGAGACTTCAGGTACAGCTGCAGTGGGAGCTGTGCCGGGGTAGCACAGGAGCACAGCACAGTTCCTAATGGAGTCATCTCCTGGCCTCTGGGAGCTCTTGGCAGCTGCTCTGAAGCTCGCCTAAATTATATCTTTGTCTTCCACAAAGAGTTCAAAGCTCTTGAGCAAAGTAGCTACTGAGGCCTCCTGTTTGGCAAATTTGTCAATCAGCTCGTAGAGCTATAAGTAAATGGGGAGTTATTACAAAGGCTTATTGTGCTTTGCGGTTGTGTAGGAGTTAACAGAGTTTTGTAAGGAGCTCTTTTATCTCCCAAGTGCGGCAGCGATCGGGATTTACTTCTGAAGTGCGCTGGTTGTTTGGAGTACTCAGAACTCGCGTGTTGGTCCTGGATGTTTTTTCAGTGCAAGAGACCGTACTTGCGCTTTGTCATGGGGTCCAGCAAATAAATCAGGGCATTGGCTTTAGGGTTTGTAAAAGGAAGAGAGGACTCCAACCTACCCCCCCCTAAACTTCATGGTACTGGTGGCATTGAACCTTAACAAAAAGGTACCTTTTCAGGCTACATTTCCTGGCCTTCTTTGAGTCTGTGTTACTCCAGACACCAGAATTGATGGTGTTTGAGGTTAGGCTTTAATCCATTGGGATTCCCAACATCCCAGCCCTGATCCAGCAAAGCACATAACTGCTTCAGTGCAAGTCTGTTCACACAGTTAAAGTCAAGTTCATTCTTAACGTATCTGCTGGGTGAAGGTCAGAGTTCTCTCAGTTGCAAAGTCAAACCTTTAGTGGGAAAATTAGAGCTGTTCATCCCATACAGTATGTGCCTAATAGTCTCATGAAGGAACAGCAATATTCACTGCATCTACCCCTTGGTTTCTGTTGCACATATTACGTTATTTCTGTAGTTCCCTGGTTTTGCTGGTTTCCCACCCCACCATTTTCCAAAGCCACTTCATTTTCTCTCAGAAAAGACACCCAGAGGAAAATGAATCCGACTGTGTCATTTGTTCTCAAACAGATAGTGTAGGTGAGACTGGATTGACACCTCTTCCTCCTGAAGCATTCACTATTTCTCTGCCCTTTTTGATCCTTTGTGGTTCATAGGTGTGTAGGAAGCAACCACAGAAGATGTAGAAATGGGCCCGAAGAACCCACAGGGAAAAAGAGCTGGCATGGAGATGGCTCCGGGCATCTGCAGATTTTACTGTATACATAGGTACAGATAAATGTTCCTCTTTCTGGAGCACGATAGTACTAATGAGAATCAGCAGATCTTTGGCCATCCAAAATCCCTGTGCCAAGCCCACCAGCTTCACCCTCAGGGTCTAGGGCTTTGTCTTAAATATAAGATTTTGAACATGAGTGAATGTTAGGATTGGTTTTATTTGTCCAATAACATTTAGTCTTTGGGGTGTTCAATATTGACATGGAGTCTTTGGGGAGAGTGATTGATTTTACTTAGCTTTGTTGTAGAGCCTTATGCATCTGGTTACACTTAAGACATTAGATTTGGCTAACAAGAAGTCTCTTGATAAAATTCACAAATACTGGCAATACTGCAGACATAGACTTATCTCCTGGGCACGTTTTGTAAAATTAAGCTATTTTCATTAAAAGAACAAAGACTAGCATGGTGATGGAGCAGCTGTCATATTTTATTACAAAACACAAATATGTGGGAAATCAGTTACAGCACAAGTGCTGCACAATGCATATTTCCAGTAATCCCTCACAGGCAACGGAAGGTAGAAGGCTGATCTGAGTGCGGGAGCAGATGGCAAGCAACTTTAGATAGCTTCACTGCCATTTTTACTCTTTCAAGTGTTTGTGCTTCTCCTTTGATCTTCAGATCTGGAGTTTAATATGTTTCATCTTCTTTCATTTACTGTTTTCACATTTAACTTTCCCTTTAAATAACTTCTGCTCGGTGGGGTTTGTATTAGTTTTGTATGGGTTTTGTTATTGCCCGTACTGAGAAATTTAAGAAGAAAGACAGTTGCTGTCTTTTTTTAGTGGTATTCATATCCCATAATATAATGGTTGCATCACTGCAGAGGACTTTGCCATTTACCATGCACAGCTGTAATGATACAATGAAAAGATACCACCTCACAAAGTTACTGAGACACAGTGCATACAAAGTGAAGTAGATTTTCTGGGAAAGTAGATACTAGGGGAGTGTGATGGCACACCCACAACAAGCACCTACGGAAGTTTGGTTTCATCATTACCCATTCAGTTCTTACAGTTAAGTAATTAATCTTGCATTAGTATTCTCTGTGCATATAACTTTTTTTTTCTCCACTTAATTTATGTTTAAAATAAAAGCATTTTACAGTGTTTTGAACTAGAGCAGCAAAAGCAGTGCTTTTTTTTTGTGGAGTGATATGAATAACAACGTGATCTGTGTCTCTGCTTTTTCTGTAGCTGTCAGAAATGATAGGAACAAAAAGAAGAAGGAACCTTCAAAGCAGGACTCCACAGAAAACTATGAAATGACAGCAGAGTTGGATGATCTCACTGAGAAGATACGAAAAGCTCACCAGGAAACCTTCCCCTCACTCTGCCAGCTGGGAAAATACACTACAGTAAGTCTGGCTTGTGGCACATACATTCTGGATGATGCAGGTTTTGCGTTAGAGGCTTCAGGTGTTTTAAATAGAAACAGATGCAGAAGTAGATGCAATCCTTGCATCTCCTCGGCCATGAGAAAACACAGGTATGTATGCAAACGCTTGCTGAAGAAGAAAAATTGGATTTAACTAAGCATTACCTAGCGGTATTGTAAGAGACTGTCTGAAGGATTAATCCAGCCAAGAGACAAGCTTGGAGTCCATGAGTCAGTTACATGCCATCATTCATTAGAAATTTGTTGGCTTGTAACGGCGTGACCTCTGCTTGTGCGTCAGCGGATTACAGCTTTGCAGGTGTAGGGAGTTCTTAACTGCTAGTGGATTAGTGGTGACGGTCCCAAAGCTACCAAGGTCAAGGAAAATACTAAATGTGTAAATAAACCAGTTTCCAAAATACCACAGAGCAGAAAAGCTTCTGCTGCTTTTAGAAATGAAAAATCAGTCCTCTTCCTCAAGAAGTTCAATACTGTGGGGATTTCTTCAGAGGATGAGCCAGGGAAATAATTTTTTTCTATGCATGTGTATGTTGCTAAATACATGGAAGGTCAGTGATAGTAATTGATTTTAGAGAGGAAATTCAGTGTCAAGTTTGCAAATGCCGTTATAAAAGAGATGCTAAAAAATAACTGTTAGGTAATGCTCAGTGTCTTGTCAGTAGAAGAATGACTTTGCTGGGTCTGGTCTTGCTGTCAGTTGTAGCAGCACTGTGTTTCAGAGGGATGTACAGAAGGTCCTGAAGTAGTTGAGCCTGCACTCTGGCTGCCAAGATCAGGAGTACAGGAGTGTTATGGCTGGGGCAAGGAGACATCTGCCTCCAGTCCTAGCTGGAGATCTTGGACTAGCCCCAGAAAACAGGTGAAATACCTCTATCACTGGATTACTCTCTGTTTTGAGTAAGTGCTCTGCTACTGAAACAAGCATTAGATTTCTCAAAGAGTGACCTGGGCAGTTCCCTGTGTGGCACTGATGCTCAGCACATTTAATTTCAAGACTCACATAAAATGGTTAGTAGTGGGGAAGGCATCTGTCCTCCGCATGCTTCTCTGGTGCTAGCCCTGCTCCTGTGAGATGTAGTCAAAACATCAGTGTAGGTGCTGGTAAATATTGCACAGGCAGGCCCTGAGGGACTAGCACAGCGTGCAAGGCTGAAAGCTTGAAAGCAGCCACGTTGTGACATAACCGTAGGCAAAGCTGGAGATGATGGCATCCATAGTGTGTCTTTCAAAGGAAATTTCTGGGTTAATGCCCTCTACCCCTCCTCTCAGCACGTGCGGTTGCATCCTCATCTTGGAGAGAATATAATCTTCCAAACAGGCTCTCACACTCCTGCAAATGCAAAACCATTTCTGGACAAGTATGAAAAACATCTCCCCAGTTCAAAGACTGAGCTTACGCATTGTAGGCGAGGTGGTCATATGCCTGCGGCTGGGACTCATAGCCAGGCTGGTATTTGTGCCAGAGTTTATGGCTCACAGGCTGCCTTGCAAATGGCTTGGCTATCCCTGAACAATCTGTCAGTATACCTCCCGACATGGGCATGTTGGTGTGTACTTCTATGTTACCTCTGAGTTAGAAGAGTGCATTGCAGCTCGTGTGGTGGTACTTCATACTAGTAATTGCCAACGATCTTAGAGGGTTGAAAGATAAGCCTGGGCACCTATACACTTACATTACGTATTGGATGCTTAAGCATCATTAATATTTTAGCTCTTGAAATGATACAAGTGGATGAAATTGGAGAGGGTCTTGTTGCGTATCACACCCAGCACTGATATCTTCCTCCTTGGGTTCCTGCTGACCCCCATGGTGAGTTTATGTCCCTGTTGGAATTTCAGAACCCTCACTGAGAGCACCTTGAGCTAAGTAATAAACAGATGAATCTGGTCTGTCAGTGGGTCCTGAGTAACCATGACCTGACCACACTTTCTCTGGGGCTAGATACTGCTCATTTGTATCTCAGGCCAGATCAGAGAGCTTAGGGAAAAAGATTTCTTGTGTTTATTGCTGGTCTGTTGGAAGTCCATGGCAGTTACCTGTGTGTGGCTGAAATCCCTGCTGCTTTGTCATGGTTTGGTACTATACAACTTGCAATAGCCAACATTGTACTGAAAGAGTATTTTTGGCTTACTTACCTTGAGTCTTTGACAACAATACAGCTTCCTTCAACAGCTGTGTCAAAACTAGTAACAGCAGTGCTAAATGCTGGCTTCCTACTGCATTCTCATGGTCTTTGTGTGAAATAGAGAGTATTTAAATCTCTCATCAACTAAGGTCTGGCAACCAATCCAGCTTTTTAGCTAGGAATTCAGTGTTAAAAACTCATTTTTATGAACACTGTCTCTACCTAGCTGCAGAAGGGACAAAGTACTGCTTGGGCTGGAGCAAAGGTCATCTTCATCTCCTATCAGCCTAGGAGCAGGGGGAGAAGGCTTTGTGCAGTGGCAGAGGATGCAGGAAGTAGAAGGTGTATGTGCTGGTCAGAGCAGCACAGCTTTGGTGCTTGCACACCACCACCAGCTGCTTGTCAAATGGCAGGACTCAGGCAATAACCTGTCCTTTTGAGACGCTTGAAATAGGGACCAGAAGTCAGAAAAAAGGAGCACACATCCCTTTTTCTAAATGCTGAGTCCCAGTGGAGCAAGAGGCCTACACCATTTCTTGATCAGTCGCAAGCTAGTATGGGTCAAAGATTGCCACCAGTCCTGCTGTTATGCCCCATTCTGCAGGCTAGCAGTCATGAAGCATGGCACGCTCACACTGCAGAGCATACAGATTGCTTTTGTAACCTTAGAGGTTTTTATTCAATTCTTTAAGCAAGAGGTGACAAGTGAGTGTATTGAATTGATGTGGATTCACTTAAATTTCATGAGCTTTGCTCTTGCGTACAGATAGAGGTGATAGGCAGAAGAAACTGTTCTGCAAGCACAGCCCGTGTGCCTTCAGTTACATGATCAGCCAGAGTGATTTAAAACACAATTTTGTTTGTTGCTAAAAAGAGAGAAGAATTTTAAGTATAAGAGAGTGCAGTAAAGAAGATCTTACAGAGATACAGTCATAAAAAAATGTGCTCAGACATTTGGCTTGTGTATCTGGCTCCTCTCACCCTCAAGCACTGCAGCCTGCATTTCCCGGAGGTAAATGTTACATGGTGATTTTTCCTCCCCCATTGTACTTTTTTACCTGTTAAAAAAAACAGGTTTGGAGAAGCATTTTGAATTATGATTTTTTTCTATCCATCTGCTCTTTAAAGAGCGTCCATATCTGTAACAATTACCATACTTTGCACAGTTAATAAAAGTCTAGTTAAAATAATGGGACAATAGCATTCATATGAAATTTCCTGGATCATTTGATTTAACGGTTGCATTTGCTGGGTAGTGGCAAGTATAGTTCTGATGATGATGAGAATCAGCAAGCTGTTTAAATGTTACGGATTTCAAAGTCCATCATAAATAGATCTCTTTTATTACTGTCATCCAGGTAAGAGAGAGTGCCATAGTAATTTCTCTGGAGATGTCATACTTTATAGTATAATTGAGTGTAACTGTACTGCTTGTCCTTTGAGACTGGCATTATTTGTAGGTCTGCAGCTATGTTACATCCAGCCTCGTAAGAAAGGGGGGATAAAACAGAAGATAAGTTTGACTCTGTAGACCCTTGCTGTGGGTTCTCTTGGGTTGCTCTCGGATGGCTGGAAGCAGAGATGTTCTGCATCTTAGCAGCATTTTGATAGTGCTGGGCTTAGAAGTTACATGGCTATTGTTCACTGCCTATATATAGAATCATAGAATCATAGAATCATTAGGGTTGGAAAGGACCTTAAGATGATCAAGTTCCAACCCCCCTGCCATGGGCAGGGACACCTCACACTAAACCATATCACCCAAGGCCTCATCCAACCTGGTCTTGAACACTGCCAGGGATGGAGCATTCACAACCTCCCTGGGCAACCCATTCCAGTGCCTCACCACCCTCACAGGAAAGAATTTCCTCCTTAGATCCAATCTAAACTTCCCCTGTTTAAGTTTTAACCCATTACCCCTTGTCCTATCACTACAGTCTCTAATGAAGAGTCCCTCCCCAGCATCCCTACAGGCCTCCTTCAGATACTGGAAGGCTGCTATGAGGTCTCCACACAGCCTTCTCTTCTCCAGGCTATTCCTTTGCATATATATATATCAGGATATATACATATATACACACACATATGTATCTCCTGAGGCTGGGACTGAGCAGAGATGCATGCTGTGGTCCTTGGTGAACTCGCTAGAGCTGGAGTGCATTGCTTTTGCTAAAGAGGCATAGCAAGTGTTCCTGATTAGGGCAGAGTTCCCCTGTGAGCCTTGTTTCCTTTGTAAAGTGGATTTTAAAGACGGTAGGGATTCTGCTACTGTGTATGTTTCTGTGAGTACCTCATCCCATATTGTTAATGTGGAGATAGAGCAGCCTGCAATGAAAAAAGCAAAAATGATGGAAAAATGGGATCAATTTATGTGGCAAAAAATGGCTGTTTAATTGGATTTCATAGCAAGGTTGGGCTTTTCAACTAATAAAGATGCCACTGGAGTGTATTATAGTATTGTTCCACCATATGTGCACCGGTGCATAGGCCTGAAAAACATGCAAGACTGCTCCTGGTAAAGACAGTCAAAAAACTGCTTCAGTAAAATATTCAGGAAAAATCATAGCATCTGCATCTTTTTCACAGCATGGTTAGAGGTGGTCCCCAGGCAAATTTCATCTGAGTTTCTGTTTCTAACGTGTATTTTATTAACCCCATGCTTTGTTGTTCAACCTATTTTACTGTATTTATTTTATTTTGGTTTTAGTGCATGCTGAATGTTTTTACTGCATTTACCGAGGTGAGTAGCTCTGGGGAGGATGCCTTCAGCACCAGAGCAGGGGGAAAACATAGCGTCCAGTCTCTTTCCTCAATGACCAGAGCCACGAAAGGATCCCTAAGCCCTTGCCAGGTCTGGCTCAGGAGCCGGCAGTGCTGCTGACTGAGCAGCTGTCTCTTAGGGCACCAAGAGTGACAACTCCTGGTTGCTCCTGTGGGATAAAACACTCCCATGGGAGCATGAGTGACCAGGAGCATGCGCAGCAGTCAGGGCATGTTGTGGTAGTACCCACAGGCAGGGCAAGCAAGAAGGGTCCAGAAGCCTGGCACCTGAAGAGGTAGGCTCAGTCAGTGGGCACTGAGAAGGTGCTCAAGGATGTCATCTTCTCAGCAGAAGGCAAAGAAAACAAAGTCCTCTCTTGAGGCCAGGAAGGACATGGTGACCCAGACAGGGGTCCCTCAAAAGCATGCATTCATCAAGTTGTATGGCTGTAATGAGTGCCAGAGCCTGTCAGTGACGTTGGATGGTAACTGTGCAAGATGTGACCAGGTTGATGATTTTGTTCTGTGTGATGGCAGAGCTATGGGAAGAATTGGAAAGGATAAGGAGCATGAGGGAATCTGAGGAGGAGATTGACTGGTGGAGCTGTACTGTACCATCCCAAAACAAGAGAAAGTAAGGATCCCCTATCCTCTTGTTACCAGGCAAATGGAGGGGACCTAGGAGACAGGGGTGGTTGGAAACAGGTTAGTCCTCCGAGTAGACAGCATATTACAGCTTATGTCACCTTCCCAAGGTGACAACAGATTCAAGGCCCTGGTACTTGAAGATCAGAAAAATGAGGAGGATGATGAAGCAGGTAAGGGATCATCCAGGTCGGAAGAGTCACAGCAGGTGAGTCAGCACCTCATATCAGGACCAACTCTACTAGGTAAAAAAGAAGAGTGGTTGTGATTGGTGACTCCACCTTAAGGGGAACAGAGGACCCACTATGTGGACCTGACCACTCGCAAGGTGTGCTGCCTCCCTGGGGCCAGGGTAAGGGACTTTCATCAGAAAACCATGCTCTCTGGAAATGAGCTGGGGTAGCATGACACTGTTGGAGGCCAGATCCACAGGGCAACTTAAATGTATCTGTGCCGTTGCCCACAGCGTGGGCAACAAACAGGAGGAGCTGGAAGCCATTGTGCAGCAGGGAAATCATGACATAGTTCCATCACAGAAACATAGTGGGATGACTTGCATAATAGGGGTGCTGCAGTGGAAGGCTACAGGCTCTTCAGAAGGATAGGTGAGGAAAGACTGGTGGGGGTGCATTGTATGCCACGGAGTGCATCGACTGCCTTGAACTCAGTGTTGTGAGTGAGAAGGTTCAATGTTTGTGGGTGAAGATCGGTGGGAAGGCCAACTAAGCGGATATCCCGGTAGGTGTCTGTTACAGACCACCCAACCAGGATGAAGCTATGGATGAAGTGTTCTTCAAACAGCTGAGAGAAGTTTAACAATCGTGAGCCCTTGTTCTCATGGGGAACTTCAACCTACCAAATGTCTCCTGGAAGTACAATATAGCAGGGCCAGTGTTGATTAATGTATTTATTGAATGATGAGATCTTAGACTGGATATCAGGAAAAATTTCTTCACCAAATGGGTGCTCAGGCATTAGAACAGGCTGCCCAGGGCAGTGATGGAATCACTGTTGCTGGAAGTGTTCAAAAACTATGTAGATGAGGCCCTCAGTGACATGGTTTAGTGGTGGCCCTGGCAGTGTTGGGGGGAACTGTTGGACTGTATGATCTTCAAAGTCTTTTCCAGCCCAGCTGATTCTGTGATTCTATGCATTGATATTGAGTCAGGCTTGCTTTTACATATTCAGAAATGCTACTAAAAATATAGCTGTTTTCTGTGATGTTTGTGACTAGGTTCATTAACAGATAAAATGTTAAAAGCCTCTCCATGATAATGTGTAAACCACATTAGCTTCAGTGCTGAGGAATTTGGCACCTGGCATAATAAACCACCTGGTTATTTTGTATTTTATTAACTGCCCCTTCTCTTCAGTTTGCGTAATACTGAGTAAGATTAACATTTGTTAAGACGGTTGCGCATTACTCTCAGTGGAAGACATGTCAAACTTCCCATTGCCAGTACTGCAGCGTGATAAAGTAACCTCATATGATACTGATGAAGATTTCATTCACACTTACTGGTTTCATGCAACGTCTTTTTTTTCCAGATGGATACCCTAGTGTAAAATGATTTCCTGCTTTAGGCTCTGCTTTGTGTAGCTCTCCGCTATGCCATCTTTCTATGAACTGGATAAACTGCCTATTAAATTTAATTACAGCCTGAATGACTGCACATCTTGATCTTATTTTTCCTCCAATGTATTGTATTTCACCAAGGTCCTTGAGGATGAAATAAAATAAATCTGAAGGATGCATACTCTGGTAGCCAAAAGAAATGTTTCAAAGGGCATTACAATGACTATTAACCTGTTAGTTTGGAACCGTTTTGAAGGCAGTTCCTTAGGTTCAGGATTTTAAACACATTTTCTCCCATCTTTTCTTCTATCATTAAGAAAGAAAAAAAAAAAAGAAAAAGAAGTTTCTAGAATAAAAATGCAAATAGAAATGATGAATTTAATTTCTTAATCCCTTGAAAAGAGGGGGAGCAGGGAAGAGCATGTATGCACCTTCAAACTGTGCAGCATGGTTTAGCATCTATTTTTGCAGTAAGAGCCTAATGTAACTATTACTGGCTCAAATTGCAGCCCTGCTGCAAGTGAGGGTGAATGTCAGGCTGGCAGTGCCCCTGGGTCCTGTCAGGACTCTCCTCTTCATGACTGATGGTGGTGGTGGTGGTGTCTGTGAAGGCAGCCCAGGGTGGGGGTGACCACAGTCAAGCTGAGCTCACCCCATGAGCTTGCCATGAACCAAAGGAAGCTGATGGCTTCAAAGGTTTCTGAGGGGGTGTCATGGTTTAAACCCAGTCAGGTAACTCGTTCACTCACTCCCCCCCTTCTTTCCCTCCCCCTACTCCCGAAGAGACAGAGAGGAGAATCGAAAAGAATGCAACTCCCACGGGTTGAGATAAGAACAGTTTAGTAACTAAGGTATAACACAAATCACTACTGCTACTACCAATAATAACAATGATAAAGGAAATAACAAGGGAAGAGAATACATCACCTCAGCACAAGCCGACCGATAACTCGCCCCCCCCAGCCTGACCAAGCACCGACCGATACCTCCTCCAACCCCGCAGTCCCAGCCCTTCCGGCTAACTCCCAGTTACATCCTGGGCAGGACGTGCTGTGGTATGGAATACCTCTTTGGTCAGTTTGGGTCAGGTGTCCTGTCTCTGCTTCCTCCCGGCTTCCCCTCCTCCCTGGCAGAGCATGAGGCTCACAAAGTCCTTGGCCAAACCAAAACATCATTGTTATCAGCACTGTTCCCAAGCCGAAAGTCAAAACACAGCACTGCACCAGCTACCAAGGAGGAGAAACATGACTGCTACTGCTGAACCCAGGACAAGGGGACATCCTCACCATCAGTGGTGATGGTGGCACTCACTAGAGAAGTGCCCTCCAAGAAAGTGCGATCTATGTAAATGGGATGGTTTTTAATGGCTGTTAGACTTTTAGGTTGATTCCTCTTATTTAACTTTTATTTTAAAGTTTATTTAACATTTTAACTTCAACCAACTAAGACTAGGCAGCTAATCACAGTTGCAGAGGAAGCCACCATCTGACGGGATTTTCCCTTCCCTGACTTAAGTACCTATCTGGAGTACTTAAGTACTTAAGGTGAGCCTTTCTTTGGAGATGCCTGCCTCTGGGTTAGTCAACAAGTTGAGATGAGAAGTGGAAGAGAGAAGCTCTGCCTCTGCTTTTATATCATTGCAGCTCAGCAGCTTTTGCAAATTCATTGCCAGCATATTTTGACAGGTAAAATTCCTCTTCCAATGAAGAGAAGATTGCCTGAATGCTGAAGGCAGCTAGAACGCAGACTAAACTTGGCAGCTCATGAAATAGTGGGGGAGGCCATCACACTGGCTGCATCCTGAGCAGCATTGGATCAAATGTTGGCAAAACAGGAACGCAGTGAATGCTAGGGCAAGGTATTTCAGAGCTGTCTTATCTGTTTCTTGTCAGCCCGTTGGAATCATGGGTGGACTGAAAACGACTCACCAGGTCTCCCCTTGACACCATCTTTTCTTGAGTGAGCGTGAAATAGAACACAGCAACTTTTGAGTAAGCCAGGTCTTGGCTGACATGTTCAACACTTTCAAGGGGTTATTCTGAATGTATGAAAACATGAGCTTAATCGCAGAATTAACACAAATTTGCTACACAGCCTAGCAAATTACGGACTTTTGGATTAAGATACGTGACTATGCAGAAACAAGAGATGCAGCTGGGATGTCCTTGTAACACTTCAAACAGTAGAGTGTAAGTTGGACGCATCATCAGATGAGCATATAGCATTCATCAGTGCACGTGGTGTTTTTCTTAATGTCGTGTAAAGAAGTGCTCTTTAACTCATGGGAGACTGTAGCTTGAGAAAGCTGTAGAACTCTTGCAGAGCCACAGAGCAGATAAATTAAGTAGAACTAATTTGCTAGGACCTTAAGTATGTGAAACTATGTTCCAAATATTGTGCAGCTTTTTCCAGATGAGGACCTGATATTCTTGTTCCACTGTTCATTTCTATTTTCTGGGGTACAACTGTAAATTGTCTCTCTCAATGAACTTATTATATAATGGCAGGGAAGAGTAATGATAGTGGCATTTGGAAATGTTTAAGTTCATTTGTATTCCTTGTACAGATGGCCTCTGCAATCATAAGTAACAGAGAAATATCCACGGAATTTTCAGGCGATTAATTCAAGTTTAAGACCAGCATCATCCCAACAGCAAGCGGCAGAAAATGCCTGGAATGTTAATAGAAAGTACTTCTGGAAGCAGTACTCAGTTTCTTTCCCTTGAAAACCCTTCACTGAAAGAGACATTGTTGATTTATGGTGCCTTCTGTCTGTCTTTCCAGAACTCCAGCGCAGATCATCGGGTTCGACTGGACCTTGGGCTTTGGGACAAATTCAGTGAACTTGCAACAAAGTGCATTATTAAAATAGTAGAATTTGCAAAGCGATTGCCAGGCTTCACAAGTTTGACCATTGCAGACCAGATAACTCTCCTTAAAGCCGCCTGCCTGGATATACTGGTACGTGTTTTTAACATCATTGTTATGCTACTAATGTATTCTGTAGCCTTCTTTTTTACTGTAATTGGCGAAGAGGTCAAGTACTGCCCTGGCCTTATGATTGCAAAATTGAGTTTATTGGATAGTCTGGTAGGGTCACAAGTGGACTCTGGTAGCTCTACAGATGTGTGTTATATGGGATGAGCATAGCTTTCAAATTAAGTATGAACCAAAACAGTAACTGTGAGCTAAATCTATGGTCTGTAGATTTCAGTACAGTTGCAAGAAGAGCACATTTTGGTATTGTGGCACTAAAGTGAAATCTGTGCAACTTTAGAAAAGCTCGCATATTGTGTTAACAGTGTTAACTGAAGAGACATCTGATTCTTTTTCTTTCCTCCTTCTTCCTCCCTCCAAAACTTAATGCTGTATATAAAGGATACCTAGAAAGATGGTACACCATATAACATTTTAGGAATGTTGTATGTGGTCATGAGTTAATTCAAGGAACAAGGTACAAATCTTGAGAGTGAGGTTTTGGGAGGTTGTAGATGGGAAACTGGTGTGCTGGGGCCTACCAGGCACAAATCCCCCTGCTTTCACCAGCGCTGCAGGCACCTGTGGATGCTGTAGTGAACTCTGTGCAGATTTTGGCTAAATGTAGTTCAGTTTTAAGCAGGCAAGCATACAACCTGCAGCAGGGAATGATGCAGGTGGGCTTAGAGTTTTTCTCCACTATGTCAAGGCAAGGTGTCTTCCCTCCCTTTGCCTGCTGTTGTTTCTGTCATGCTGACCTTCAGAGGAGCCCTTTGGGATCTCAGGTTGTCTATAGAGGTCTTCAGGCTTTTAGTGGCAAATATGTTTTGTGTTATCGGTCATAGCAATAACTTTCAGCAAAAAAAAAAACAGTATTTTCAACATGTTTAAAACATATTTAAAATGCTTTCTTCTGAGCACAAGCATTCAGGCCTTCATTGAGACAAGCATGGCCAAGAAGCCTGTTGTAGAATGGCGACTATAGATACATTTTTTGGCATGACACAGGAGTTTTAACTAGGGAATTTGAAGTTGAAGTAATTAATCTTTGAATTTCTAAAAGTGCATTAGTGCATTGCTTCAAACAGGATCATGTTGAGAAGAATGCTAACTGCTGTGACCTCTTCCTCTTGTTTCGATCAAAAGCTGTTTTGAAGAATTACATCTAGAGGAGATTGATGAAAGAGGAAGAGGGGTGGGAGGGGGGAAGGGATATCGTTCTTTGGCCTATAAAAAAAAGGGAAGATTGAGGTTTCCCTGCCGTGCTTAAGAGTCACCTCTCATTGTCCCCTTCCTACAGGCTCTCATTCAGACTTGCCCATCACATTGTTAACTGTGTGTGGTCCCTCCATGGGGCAAGGCCATCCATTACCAATTGCATGCCTGTCATCGGCAGCTCTGTCCTGATAAGACATAGTTACGTCCCCCTTACACTGAAAGGCATACAGTAATCAATAAGCTGTGGTGCTTCCTCAGACATCTTCTGCCAGAGGTACCTGACAGGAATACTTTGTGCTTTGCTGTTGTAACCAGTAACAAATGGTTAATAAAGAAACTACCCAGAAATGGTGGGGAGGAGTCAGGATATAGCCACAATCTGCACGTCCAAACGGAAACTTTAGCCCTTAAGCTGCTGCCCCTATTTCTTGCTGCCATGCTCTCTAGCTGCTGGAAAATCCCATACTCTAATTCTGTAATTGCTCAGGATCCTACAACCTCCTGTCTCTTTATTGGGGTGGGTAGTAGGAGGTTACCTTCGGAGTAACACAGCCCCTGTTGTGCAGGGTCCCTCCGGCAGCTGCACTTGCTTTTCTCATCTCCAGCAATGGCTGGACAATATCAGGTATTTGGGGACACCCTTTCTGAAAGCAGATAAAGCACCCAGATAAAGGCATTTCACAGCCTTTGGTCGAAGTGACAGAATAAAAGCACAGTTGCCAGATTAGAAAAAGAATAATAAAGCAGATGGTAAACTGTGACTTTATTCCAATTGATTAATGGATGGAAAAGCTTGAGTCTTTAATACAATTCAATGCTTTTGCTTTGTGGCCACGTGGCAACCTTCAAGTTCTAGTTATAGACTTTGTTGAGACGTCTCATTCCCAATCATCTGCTCATTCTCTTTTTCATATTTCATGAAGCCAGAGAACATGACACATCTGAGCAAGCAGAGCATAGCGAGTGCCATAGCTGCCCCTATCAGGGATGAGCTGAGACTCTTCCACAACCAGGAGCAGATAATACGTGGTTGCCACGGAGAGCCCTGGCTTTCCTGTGCAACATTTACACAAGCTTTATATGACTATTTTATGTGCTGCTTAAAAGGGGATAATTACCGTGGGCACAGTAATGCGTGGTGCACGCACTGTCTCTGAAATGTCCATATCTGTTAAACCCACGTCACCTGCACATCATCAGAATTGCAGTGCAGCTCCATATCTGTATTTAAGCTAAACTTCAGTACTTGGGGCAGTGTCTTAATAGTGCATATTTCCTCCCCAGCAAGCTATTTCTCCTAACTGTGAGAGGTTTGGATGTTTTACCCTGTTGTACACTGAGACGCGGAGTGCGTACTGTTCCCCCTCATGCTGTGTGAGCACCTGGTGCTTTTGCCTACCTGTGCTGTACCGTGTGAGTGTTGTAGAGCATGGGTGAGCCTCACCGGTGTGTACTCATGATCCCACTGCTGTGCAATCCCCTGGATGTGTCTTCATAGCTACAGCACGGAGGAGTATCGACATGGGGCTCCCACCCCAGGCAGGAATAGTGTTGGGCTCCCCACACCAGCAGGACCCCCAGCTTTGCTGCCTGCCATCAGCACAGTCCATAGGGAGTCCTAAGCATTTATAAACCCTGCCAACGGGTCTGCTTGTGTTAGTTCCTGTGGCTATGGATGCTTATCCCTCTCCCTTAAACAGGCTGACAAAGGAAATGTGGTGCCAGGAGCTCAGTAAACTCTACTGGGTATGTGCCAAAGAATTGTTATATATATAAACAAGCAAAATCTCTGGATGTGAAATAACATTAAGCCTCACAGGGCAGCTGAAGGCGCCGGTTGGGGATGGTGGAATTTGTATGTGCTCTGGTGCCACAGATTTCAGGGGTAAACATTACTAAGTTCAGTGAGTAAACCTCGCAAAAGTGAGTGCTTCTGACTGCTGTGCCCTGGCCTGGCAGGAACTGAGCATCCCCAGCCCCACCAAGCTCTAGCAAAATGAATGTGGAAAGAGTCCAGGGTCCAGCCTGTCCTAAATCTTATGCATAAAAGCCTGAGAAGTTCCTGAAAACTAATCCTTAATAGCGTTATTTTTGCTTTCTGTTGTAAAACCCCACACATTAATGCTGCAAAGGCGTTTGTGTGTGCGGAACAACTCATGCTGATGGGGTACGGCAGCACGTACGGGGAGGTTTGTTCATTGTTTCAGTCACCTGCTTGGGTTTCTCCTCTGGGGGAAACTGTCCCAGGCAGCTAAGGCAGCTAATGTCTAACAGGGCTCTAAATAACAAAGCCCAGCTTGCCTTAACTAACCTGTTTAAAATGAGTAACAATTCTATGGTAGCAACTTTGTGGATGATTTTGGTTTTGCGCAACCTGCAGGGTTTTTGCGTTGCACTTTATAACTGGCTCGTAGGAACCCCAGATGCTTCAAGATATAAATATTCCTTAAAACAAAGGGTCCTTTAATCATGGGCAAGAACCTTATTTACAGCTGTAAGTGGCATTTAAGAGCAGAGTTACAACTAAAACACTTGGCTTGGTTACAAAATCTAAACAACACTGAGGACATTAGAGTTCAGTTTAAAACCCAGAAAGATACCGTGATTTCTTATTTCGAAGTGCTGACGTTTCCCACATGTTCCTCAGTGAATATGAGCCTGAAATCAGCTTCACTTTGACACTGGAAGCTTGCCCAAGAAGGGTTTAGCAGCAGCTTGGCAATATCCATGGTGTTACACAGACCTTGATGAAGGACAACTCCTAAAAAAAAACAAACCCAACTTTTCAAATCGTCTGTCTCCGAGTTTAATAACAGTGTGTTGTGGGATAATGTCGGAGGGAATGCAGGAGGAACCTGAGACCCCATTGCTGCAGTTGGCCGAAGTGCGTTGCAGAAAGCACATAGGTGAACTTCAACTGTGCCGGTGCCCAGCGGAACCACTGCAGGCTCCTCTGCTTGAAGGTCGGTGCGGCAGTTGGGTGTGGAAGCCTTTCTGTGCATGCCCACAGGCGCTGTGGGCTGAGTAACCAAACCCATTCCCAATGAGGATCCAGCCAAGAGCACTTGCTCTCTGTTAGCCATGGGAGGGCGGTGATTTGGGAGGTCTGAGCACCCCTAAGCATGAATACCCAGAATGGGCCTTACAGCATAGGGCTGTGAGCGTGGAAAGGGAGCAGTGGCCTGTTGTATGTCAGGAGAAGCATGTTTGGCCTCCAGGCTGGTTAGGGTGACTGCTTCAGGGCACCCCAGTCCTCCTGGGCTGGGAGTATCTGGTACCCAGACTTGCTCTCAGAGGGAGGATGTGGAGAACCATATCTGCCAAACACCATGGTGTTGCCCAATTTATCTACAAGTTCTGCTTTGATGATTTGTTGAGCTGAGGGTGGAACTCTCATTGCTAAGGCTTATCAATTAAAATAGCACCAGCGTAAAAGGGGCTGCCTTTCTTCCCAGCTGAGCAAAGGAAAAATCATGCCACTTTAGGAGTACAGAGCCTTGTTCCTCCAAAAGTTGCATAACTGATGAGCACAGGTCACAGGCCTATTGGAAGGCAGCTACGTTATGTGCAGACTTCAGATGGGAAGAGCTGTGCTCCAGTTTCTCTTGCATGCCATTACAGAAGTAGACAAGCAGCCCTTGGGTTTCTCGTAAATACGCAGTTTTAAAACCTTGCTTTTCTTGAAAACAACAAACTCTGCATTGTTTCTTCTCATTTCTGTGCAATCCTTTTAGTGATTTAAAAGGATAACGAGCAGCAAACTTTAGGGGAGAGAACCTGCTGTTCTCTTACTGGTAAGTTCTCTTATTGATAAGTTCTCTTATTGGTAAGCCTACTTTCTCTTATTGATGGGTTGCCGTCCTTTATAACCTTAATTTCTGCTACTTATCCTGAAATACTCTTACATAAAACCTTTGGAGATACCAGCAGGCTTTTAAAATCAGCAAGTTTGCCGATGACACCAAGCTGTGTGGTTCGGTTGATACTCTGGAGGGAAGGAATGGCATGCAGAGGGACCTTGACACGCTTGTGAGGTGGGCTGATGCCAACCTCATGAAGTTTAACCATGCCGAGTGCAAGGTCCTACACCTGGGTCAGAACAATCCCAGGCATAGCTACAGGTTGGGCAGAGAAGAGATTCAGAGAAGCCCTGCGGAGAAGACCTTGGGCGTGTTGGTTGATGAGAAAATGAACATGAGCCGGCTTCAGTGTGCGCTTGCAGCCCAGAAAGCCAACCGTATCCTGGGCTGCATCAAAAGGAGTGTGACCAGCAGGTCGAAGGAGGTGATCCTGCCCCTCTACTCTGCTCTTGTGAGACCTCACCTGGAGTATTGTGTGCAGTTCTGGTGTCCTCAACATAAAAAGGACATGGAACTGTTGGAACAAGTCCAGAGAAGGGCCATGAGGATGATCAGGGGACTGGAGCACCTCCCGTATGAAGACAGGCTGAGAAAGTTGGGGCTGTTCAGCCTGGAGAGGAGAAGGCTGCGTGGAGACCTCATAGCAGCCTTCCAGTATCTGAAGGAGGCCTGTAGGAATGCTGGGGAGGGACTCTTCATTAGGGACTGTAGTGACAGGACAAGGGGTAACGGGTTAAAACTTAAACAGGGGAAGTTTAGATTGGATCTAAGGAGGAAATTCTTTCCTGTGAGGGTGGTGAGGCACTGGAATGGGTTGCCCAGGGAGGTTGTGAATGCTCCATCCCTGGCGGTGTTCAAGACCAGGTTGGATGAGGCCTTGGGTGAGATGGTTTAGTGTGAGGTGTCCCTGCCCATGGCAGGGGGGTTGGAACTTGATCATCTTAAGGTCCTTTGCAACCCTAACTTTTCTATGATTCTGTGATTCTATATTTGTGGGGTATTTGTGGTCAGTGAAGAATTTGAGTGCCGTGTGTTTGTATTTGTGCTTCTCTTGTTCATTGACTCAAGTAATTTCAAGAGCTTATTCCAACTGAGGGGTAGGGGAAGGATATGAAGCATGCCTGTCCAACCACACAGATCCTCAGCACTCCAGTGTATGCCCACAATGGGAGATAAGATTGTTGCCGAGATAGAAAATAGTTGAAGAGCTTTCTGCAGAAATGCACCCTATTAAGCCTCTTACCAAGGAATTTAAGACAAGAAATAGCTTCCCTGTAGGTCTCTTACGGGCCACGTCCTCTCCATTCTCCTCTCTGCTTATTTGGAGCACCGTTGCCGGGCAGTGATGAAAGTGGGAGAACCAAGCCCAGACTTGTCAGCTGCCAAGCACTGGGGCCTCTGTCCCGGAGTCTCAGCAGCCATAGGAATAATGAAGATGCTCTCTGTGCTCACTTACATTAGTGTAAATCTTTGGTGTCGAATCTTTAAAACCAAGTAGGATGGCTGCATGGGAAATGAATACAGTCAAGCCTGAAAAAATAAAGCTGCAGCCAGCTCAGCTGGTCAGCGAGGCTTGTGCAAGTTTTGGTTTTGTTTTAGGGATAAGCCTTCTCCCACCTCTGATTAGTGTACATGTTAAGCATTGATATATATAACAGAACTATGTCAACATGATGGACATCTCTTATGTGGTCATTAAGGCAGTGTTCATTAATGGCAGCTGTACAAATGAGCCCCCACCATAGAGTCTGTCATGGGACACAGCCTGGGTTTGCTCTGAACTCAGCTGTGGCTGTCTGCACTGCCACCTCCACTGTGACAGCACCCTTGACTCAGTTATCCCAGAGGCATTTGCTAACAAAATGCAGAGCATCCTTGGTGTTTTATTCATGTGGTTTGCATTCCTCCATGTCCAGTTAGAGGTGTGAATCCCCGTCCTCCTGTCGAATGCTTTTTCATCTGGGGTGAGTGCTGGGTGGCTGTCGGCATTCAAGCGCACTTGCCAAAACCACCACTGCCTGGGCTTGTATGGGAGTGAATGATGCTGTTGGCCATGGGAAGGGACACTGTACCAGGCAGACAGGGTGTGCGCCCTGCCCAGGGATGGGGGAAGCACCAGAGCCTTGAGCTGGAGGCCGACGGGCTGGTGAGGAGGTTACAGCACACAGAACTAACAACCATCAGAGCAGAAAAGCTGAGCCAGCTCCTCAGGCTGCTGTGTGGAGGTTTAGGTGCAAGCTCCCAAGCTGGCAAGAGGAGCAGCGCTCATGGAGACCGTAACTGCAGCTTCCAGGGAGCTGGAGGGCTTTGCACTGCTCTCTATGGAGCACTCACTGCGGGGTTGTGTTCACAGGGGATGTTCTCCTGTTTGCTGTCCCTCAAGAAAGCAAGCAGAAGTTAGGTGTTTCTCACCAGCTCACAGCTGCCCACACTCACACAAGGTATTGCAGAGACACTTCGTCCTTTCCAAAGACACAGCCCAGAGAAGCAGAGAAGCACTGCAATGCAGAATTGATCCCCAAATCAATGAGATACGTGTATGTTCAAAGGGGAGGCACTTCCATGATCCTACTGGATCAGATCAGCAGTGCAATAACATTGTATAGCTCAGTGTATATGGCATGCCGTTTATGTGAATGTTGTGGTAATGTTGGTGACCAAAGTGGTGAGAATTGCTTGGAAGTTCTGGATATTTCATAACTATGAGGAAAATTCCTGTTCTTAAATTTCTGTTATAAAAAACATCCATAATCAATCGAGTGCATTTATGTTTTACCAGAAAGCTTTTGTGCTACTGGAACTAAACAAGCTGGTGTTTGATTTTGGGTTGTTTTGATGTGATGTACTGCAGTTCTGTGGGTTGTTTGCCGCATCGTGGAAATGCAACAGATCTCCTTGGATTAAATTCTTCAGATTTCTTCTTTTCTTGTCCTTCCACAGATCCTTAGAATTTGCACAAGATACACACCAGAACAAGACACCATGACCTTTTCAGATGGCCTTACCCTAAACCGAACTCAGATGCACAATGCCGGATTTGGCCCACTGACTGATCTCGTATTCACGTTTGCCAACCAGCTCCTGCCTTTGGAAATGGATGACACAGAAACGGGTCTCCTTAGTGCCATCTGCTTAATCTGCGGAGGTATTGTATGCGTGAACAGGGATGCATTTCGTAAGGACAGACACAATAATAACTTTGTTGATGTTTTACTTGTTTTGCTTTCCTTTACTAAATCTACATAATGTATAGAGGTAGTAATATTATATGTATTTTATAAATCACTTAACACTAGAAGTTTTTTTTTCACTGATGATAGTTATTTGGTTTATTATTTATATGTTTTTAAAGGCATCAAATCATTCTGTCAAGCAACTGATCCTATTATTTGCCTGGTGAAGGACTTTAGGCTACATCCTGCTGCTTTTTTCTGTAAGCAGTATATGGGTACTGTATGAATGACCTTTGTTACGGCAAAGTGCTTGTTACGCAGCTTTTACTTACAACTACAATTGCATGTATGTGGGTATAATTGCACTGACACAGAAGTCATTGGGGATAAGTTTCTTTAGACAAAAGTAGATTATAGTGCAAAACTCATACTGGCACTGATGACATGATTGGGGTGGGCTGATGGCAGTGTGAAAGGGACCTCTTCAAGTAAAATCAGGTAAAACCATGAGTTTAGAATACAAAAAGCAAGGCCTCAGATCCTCAGATGCTCTTCCTCCTTTGCAAGCTCTGGCCTGGCAACACACCAGAGTTGTGTTTAGTTGTCCATTTTGGTGAAATACAAACTGGGTGCTACTAGAGGATGTCTAAGAAAACCAGAGTCAGTCTTTGTTGACAGTGGCCCTTTAGTAGAAAACCATTCGTTTTTATGTGTCTCTAACCATAACCCTTCTCAAAAGCATTGATGGGGCCCGGTAACAGGTGACTGGTGTGTCTTGGTTTATGGGTGACGTTTGCTGTCACTCAAGCTAGCACTGCCATCTGCTGTTACCTGATGGTAATTCACTTCGGTTTAATATTGAACCAAGACCTAAATTAGCTGCAATCTCTTTATGTACCTATGTAGGTTATCAGTGATGCATACAAAATTAATTCTGAAATATCATGGGATCATAGAACAGTTTGGGTTGGAAGGGCCTAAAGGTAGTTCCAACCCCCTGCCATGGGCAGGGACACCTTCCACTAGACCAGGTTGCTCAAAGCCCCATTCAACCTGGCCATGAGCACTGCCAGGGATGGGGCAGCCACAGCTTCTCTGGGCATCCTGAGCCAGGGCCTCAGCACCCTCACAGGGAAGAACTTTTTCTAATGTCTAATCTGAATCTCCCCCCTGTCAGTTTAAAGCCATTCCCCCTTGTCCTGTCACTACATGCCCCTGTAAAATGTCCCTCTTTCTTGTACAGAAATCATTTGCAGCAAGGTGTTTTCCCCTTGCAGAGGGCAGTACAAGAGCAAAACATTCTGGACCACTCAAGGTGGTCCACACCTTTCCAAGGAAAAATGAATCTAAGTTTTAGAAAGCCATGGTTTATCCTCTTCCTCTGGAATACTCACTGCAGAGTGTGGGTCATAGGTGGAGTAAGAGATGAAATTCGTGGAGTTCTACTCAAGCACATGGAGGAGCTTCTGTGACTTGGAGTTTGTAGAAAGATAAATATTTAAAATAACACAAGTGCTATGGTCCTTCTCTACAGATCGCCAGGACCTTGAAGAACCAGTGAAAGTGGATAAGCTTCAGGAACCATTGCTTGAAGCACTGAAAATCTATATCCGAAAGAGAAGACCCAACAAGCCTCATATGTTCCCAAAGATCTTAATGAAAATCACAGATCTTCGTAGCATCAGTGCAAAAGGTACAGTGTCTCCCAATAACTCAGCAATAGTGTCAGTGTTACATGTCAGAGGAAACAGGCCTAGAGACTTGGGTTATTATTTTTTTAATACATCTAGGAAAGGTACTCGTGACCCTTCTTCTCTTTACATAACCCCTGTGTTTACTTTGGTGATACTTCAGGCACACAGTGCTACATTCTTGGTGCAATTTGAGTGAAAATGATGTTTAGGTGTAAGCAGGTTAGCAAATCATTAGCATGAACTCTTTGTTGGTCATTTTAAGACAAGATAAAGCCCTGAATGAAACCTTTCTTAATGTTTACAGGGGGGTGCGGGTCAGCATGTACTTTGCTGTCTGTACTAATGGCCTTCAAAAACCGAAGTCTGTTTGCATACAGCAGAGAGCATGTGTCCATCCAAATTTCCCCTGACTGTAGTCTGACATGCAGAAGGTTTAGAACAGATCTGATCCAGGATTTTAGAGATTCAGCACCTCCGATCCAAACTAACCTTGCTTACACATGGAGCAATTTCAGTTTAACGCTTTGTGTAGTCTCACATGCGATTGCTTGATCATGTGAAACACACACACACAGTCTAAGCGCTGTCACATAAATTCTCTAAAGCTTTCATTTAATCCGAGGGGTTCCCTGTTTGGCATGTTGTCCCTCACCAGGCGTACAGCCCCAGAGGGGAGGCCAGGCAGCTGTTCTGATGGTAGAAGTGGACTGTAGAGGAGCTATATCAGAGATGTACCAGCCTGGTTACAGAGCATCTAAACTGCTACTGTTCTTTGGTACAGTGGTTGCTGCAGTTCTTTCTGACTGTGTTTACTCTGCTACAGATTTGATTGATAAAGCAAGCACATGAGCTTGTATGTACAGGCAGCTATGTAGCTATAGACTGGATTTTAGAGAAGCTTTCAGCATAATTCTGCAATAATTTCTTTACAATAACAGAGTTTGTCCTTTTGTTTCTAACAGAAGTCTTATTTGAGAGACTTTTTTAATCAGCATTTGCTTGTCAAGTTGGTCATTGCCTTTGTAGATTATTTTTGAAGCTCATGAATTAAGGCAGGAACATAAACACTCCCTTCCAGTCCAGGGTTACCACCATGGCTGCTCTCTCCTGCATGTGCACTGCAGCAGCACAGATAAGGAGAATATATCCAGACTCTTTTCTGTTTAATTTTGTTGGCTTTTCTTGCCTCCCTTCACATTTAAACAGCACAGGTTTCTATTCCATCACTCAGATTTTAAGATGATCAGGAATCCTACACAACTTGTTACGCTAGATATTTGAACACTGAGATTTATAGCTATAAATTTCCTGATGTCGTCCTGATAAAAGAAGTCTTTTTGACACCAGCAGAAAATATGTAAAGCACATTCATGTCTCAGTGTGGAGTAGAATCTTTAGCATATGCCCTCACTTTACTTGAGATGCAGTTCCAAAATACTCCTGTCTCTTTATGTTTATTAACTGACAGTCTTTCAGCTGTATCATTTGTTTGCAACAAAATGCTGTATGTATTGAAGTTGCATTAGCATTACTGCTGCCACGTCAGGGCTTGCTGAATATGGGTTGCCTAATGCTGTAAGCAGTAGAGGCAGCAGTATAGAGCAGCCACAGCAGCTGAACCCTCCCACTTTACAGACCAGGCATTTCTCAGTAACAACCTTTCTTTTCACGTTCTTTTCTTCCATCCAGCATTTAAGGATTCCCATAGTTGTAGTAATTTACTAATTGCTGAGGGAACTGCTTAGAGGCAACTGCTCTATGTCAGGCACGTTCCTGGACAGTTTTTAAACATAGGCCGCCACTCACACCATATGTCTCTGCATGCTAACAAAGCACAGGGCTTCCTCAGAGCACTGGGTTGATGTCATGTACATGTCATGAGTGAACTGTGACTTGTCTGCCTCTCTGTACAGTCATCCCTGTATGCCTGTCATGTTCAAGAAGCCTTAGCGCACCTTAGCAGGCACTATTGGGTGGCTTTGTGTTGTTTGGGGTTTTTTCCTCTTACCTGGCATTAGTTGTTGGCTCACAGTTTGTGTAGTCAGGATTGATGTAGTAATTTTGTTTATTCCTACGCACGTTAACCTGCAACGCCATCTCCATCTAAAAATAGCTGGTGTTTGTTAGAATTGACAAGGCCAAACAGTGAACAGTTAAGTCAGACATAAACAGGATCAGCATTTCTGTGCACTTGTGTGGTTAATTGGCACGACAGAGGATGTCTGAAAGCTACAGAAGACAGCTCCATAAGCCCAGTATCCTTTTGCCTGAATTTGTTCCTTCTATGAAACAATGGTTTGCTAAGTTCTAAATCTTACTTCAGCTTTCTATATGGGAAGGAAATGTTCTGCTTTACATCACTGCAGTTCTCTTACAGCTATTCACCTCGGCTATTTCACATAAATCAGCCGGAATGTTTGGAATTTTTGTCATTTAGTCTTTCTAGATCCAGTACGGATTTAAAATCATGAAGTATATTCCAATTTATAAGAAGACATCTACGTAATTACAGTTAATTTTTCAGTGCAATTTAATATCATTTTGGTTCCTCTATGAAAAGCATCAGTTCATCCAGTTTACCTGTATTGGAATATCAGTTGCTGTGTTGTAATTTTAAATGAATTTGTTAAGTAAAGTACTCATGTAACTCCTTCTTATTTGTAATGAAGGAAGTAGTTCGTTGACATCATTTTGTATGCAAGAAGTATAGAAGGAGATACCAAATCTGTTCAAGTAACGTATTCTGAAATGACTACTGATGATATTAACCAAAAGGAAATTGTAGGAATCACACTATAATGGGAAGGACTTTTTGTTTTCTCTTTCAAGGTGCAGAACGTGTCATTACATTGAAAATGGAAATTCCTGGATCCATGCCACCTCTCATTCAGGAAATGTTGGAGAACTCTGAAGGACACGAACCACTGACACCAACCTCAAATGGAAATACTGCAGAACACAGTCCTAGTATCTCACCTAGTTCAGTGGATAACAGCAGTGTCAGTCAATCCCCTATGGTGGAATAAGACATTTTCCAGCTACTTCAGACATTCCTAATACCTTACGTACAGGGATGAAAAGCAAGAAAAACATTTTTACTGCTGCTTAAGTTTCTGGACTTAATATATATCTATATATGTATATATATAGATGAAAACTGAACAAGGACCAAGAAATTTTCATATGTATCGATATATACTCCTTGCTGTTTAAACTCTTAAAACTAGAAAATGCAAAACTTTTGAAACTCCAAATCAGCCATTTCATGCAAAAAAAAAAAAAAAAAAAAGTTAAGCTTCTGTTTTCTCCTCTGAGCATTCAAGACTGCATGGTGACAAGACAGATCTCAAATGTTAAATTCTGGTTGCATTTCTGATGACTTTGTAGATACAAATGTATGGCTGTACTTTCCATACTGGATGTTTGGTGCTTTCCCTTTGTCTCTCATACCCAAAACGATCAAGACACCAACCAGATGAAATGGACTACTGTACTCATCCAGGAAAGGAAGTTTAAAGGACCATCTGTTTTAGTTTAATATGAAAACTTGGCTTTGATGCCCTCAGTTTGCATCTCCTTCCTTGTAAAAAGTATACAAAAAGTCACTGCACTAGCAGAAAAGACAGCAGTAGCAGCATTAACTGCCAGATCAGTTATTCAGATGTCATTTGTTCTACTGTTAATGTCACTTTAAAATTCAAAGAAGTGGTTTCTTACCTGGCTGGTGACCTAGCTACACCATTAACTACTACACTTCTGCAGTTAATGATAGCCTCCAAGGCACAAACAGTCTTTAGTGTTACCATGTTTTTGTTTACTTGTCCACAAGCCATTAGGGAAGCTTCATGGGATGATAACCAGCAGACTCATTTACAGCTTCTGAATCGGTGAGTCTAAGGTATTTCCGTTAAGATTTGACTGCTGGGAATTAGCTGGGTTATCCAGCCTTCCACATGCTAGGGAAGTACAGCTAGGACTTCTAGGAACATAAGGAGAGAATCTGCCGCCTTGGCCTTGTTAAATCACCATGAAGCAGAGTGAAAACTGTGGTAGAATGGTTAACAGATTTAAAGTGTCAGTTTCTTAGGTTTCATTTAAAGCACTAGTGGATTTTTTTTTTATATATATTCTAGCAAGTCTGTGATGTACTTTCACTGGCTCTGTTTGTACATTAAGATTGTTTAACAATGCTTTCTATGTTCATATACTGTTTACCTTTTTCCATGGAGTCTCCTGGCAAAGAATAAAATATATTTATTTTAAAAAAAGCCAGTTGTGGAGTAGTCACTCTAGTGCAAACGTTACACACACACACACACACACACACACACACACACACACACAGAGTAGTTTTCCATTTTTTAATGTTTAAACTTCATTTCAAAAAGCAGGTTTGCTGTTTGCAACCATGACAATTAAAATGTGCTTTAGCACAGCTGTCTAGAACATCTCTACAAGCCAGTCAGACAAATACATGACATTTCAATGAGTAAAAAAGAGCATAAAACTTGTAGGTGTAAGAACAAATGTTAAAATGCCTACACACAATAATAAAAACCATCAATTACATTATCACATAAAAGAAGTCAAATGTACAAAAGTTTGCGACAGAAGGGACAAAAGGACAACACAAGATATTTGTTGGAAAACATTTGTGTGCTCTTTGGGCACTTAATTAAACATATCAAAATCATCATCTTCATCCGACTCTGCAAAATATTTCACTTCTTTTCTAGCCCGGCCTGTCCGTGGCTTTGGGGCAGTTTCAGAGGCAAAGCCTGACTGAAAGATTTCCACATCGGAATCCTGGTCAAAAGCAGCCTTCTTGGATTTCTTTGGAAAAGAAATGACAAATCAGTTATGATGCTGTGTACCTTTTCCCTTTTAATATTCACAGTTGAAGGAAAGCTTATCTAACATGTAATTTCTAAACAAACCTCATCCCCATATCTCATGTTAGCAATCTATACAGTAAGAACATGTACCTTTATATAAAAGTAATCTATTAGGTTCCCTTTACAAGGCGAAAAGAGCATATCTGGAACTGACCTTGCTTGGTGTTGACTTAGGTGTTTTCTTCCCAGGGTTGTAGTCACCTTCATTTTCTGAACTAGATGCTTTCCTTTTCTTTGCCCCTCTACCTTTACCTAGGTGAGAGACCGCAATATAACTTTGTTTTCTTTTTCTTTTTTAAAAACTAAAACTCCAGACTTAAGCCAACTGAAAAAAAGCCTAGTGAAACCACTTAAACATTGCTACATGTTAAGGTTCAAGCATCCTTTACAATTCATCCTTCTTCACAGCAGCAGCAAAATACAGTATCTTATTTTCTCACTTTTGAATCTTTTGCACTTTCTCTAGAGTCACCATTTCAATTCAAGTGTTGGTTCAAGACAGGGACAGACTTCATTAGATCAATGACTTCCAGACTTTTCACGTACTACAAGCCCTCACTCACCTGTACTGACTACACAGCATTAATTCACCTCTACTATTTAGGAGATTTACTGTTAAGATCAACTGTCAGCACTGACACATCCTTTACAGACTGCTTGGATTACACTGCTTGATGTGCTGTGTTCTGAGGACTCTGACAGCTGAGAACTGGGATACCAAAAATTTGGTTTAAAAGCCAGAAATCACTACTAAAATTACTACCAGATTTTACTATCATGTAAAAAGATCAAAGAAAATAAGTAGTATCCAGTAGAACTGATGAACAAAAAAAAAAAAAAAAGAGGGGGGGGAGGTGGGGTATTAAGCACATTTCCAAAAGTGAAGGTCAGATTAGAAGTTCACACATTGTTTTTCAGGAAAAGTCAGTGCACTGTATTTATCACAGAGAACGCACACAGCTCAGTAATCTACTAGTGATAAATTGGCTAATAAATCAGTGTGGTTCTAACTTTGGAGACACTAGTCCTGCTTCCTTATAAAAATTACTACGAACCTGTGCTACAGAGAGCACAGATTTGCGTGTTGAGCAGCACAGCACCAAAACTCTTACCTTTGGGTGCTGCAGTCTTCTTTGGAATTCCGAATTCTGAATCTGAGTCAGAGTTTACAGTTTCCACCTTCTTGGCCTTGGGAGCTCTTTTAGGTTTAGGGGGCACATCTGGTTTTGCTGTTAGAATACAGATATTAAATATGGTAAATTCACGTATTGGTTAGAAGTATTAAATTCTATTAGATACTTCAATTACAGCATAAATGGCAGATTAAAACAAGATGAGCTGTTTCTGCATTGGGGAAAACATAGTTCAGCTTTTATGCTAAAACTATGTGGAATAAACAGGTTTTCTCTGTCATACTTTCAGGTGTATCAGTGCATTAAGTAAGTTCCAGTGGTTTTGATTAAATACTTTCAATCTTTCTGAGCACAAAACAGGTTACCAGTAACTAAAGCAGCAACACAATTTCTCCAGGTTGGATAGTTTAAACATGTTTGGATACATTACAGTGTTTACCGAGAGGGCTTGCTGTTTGTGACATTTTTGCCTTCACGGTAGTTTAACTGCAGGACAACTTCCCCCATAATCACTGCAGGAGTTTGAGTCTGTAACATCCTTTTTTGTCAATCTATCTCAGTGAAAACGAACTTCAGAAAAAGCAGGGAGGGGACATATCTATGGATTTCTTAACTGCTACTAGGGGAAGAATACATTAAGTTAACCTGCAGAATGGTTGAAAGAAGTTTTAAAAAACAAAGGCCATGGCACTACATAAAAATGCTTTTGGAGGACAGAAGATAAAGCAGCAAGAAAAACCAAAATTATCTGAAAGACATAAAGGAAGAAAGGCAAAGATCTGAAAGTAATAAAATCCCCAGTCTATCATCTACTAAGAACTCTATTTTATAACCTGTTTAAAACCACTATTGGATAATAAAAACCGTTACATTTCACAGTAAAAATGGTGTCTAGCATATGCTTTAGCACACATTTAGAAACAAGTGCAAGTCTTTCTCTTAAAAGTAGCACCAACAAGTGACAAACCAACATTGCCCTAAGTAGTCAGAGCAACAAGAAAATTACTGGCTGGGGTTAAACCACGACACCTACTTAGGATGTAAATATTTCTTGGAGATTCCTTCTTTGCACTTGCTCTCCTTCCTATGAAAGTACGTTAGATCCCTTACAGAAGACTACCTTCAACCCCAAGGTCATCTTGTTTCACTTATTCCCTGAGGGTAAAAACCTTCCTTTAGTTAAACTAATCAAAGGCTGGACTTAAACTCCATATGTGGAAAGTATTAACTTTTGACACTCTGCTAGCCAGAAAGAAACAGATATCATTAAGAAGCTGGAAAAAGTTCACACCCTACACTGAATTTCACCAAGTTTAAAATAAAGGAATGCAGTCCCCACTTTGAAAATGTGAAAAGACAACACAAAGGTGGGAGGAGATCAGTTTCAAATAAATGGATGGCTTACAGGACAATCCTATACGTACCCTTTTTAGCAGCTACTGTTTTACTTGTAATTTTCTCTGTTTGTTTGGGGGCAAAAGATGATGAGAAAACAGGAGCAGAATCCTCTTCATCACTATCCAATTTTGTTGTATCTACAATCCAGAGTAGATTTAGAGTAAGACTGATTCACTGCATATTTTAAGTCATGAATACTAATTATAGTCAACCTCAAAAAAGTGCTGCTGATACTAAAGCTAGGCTACAGCTTTCTCACCTGTGATACAAGCTTTATTTCTCTAAGGATCAGAACCTCCTTCCCCTTCCCCCTTTGTAAATCTGGACATTGTTATTTTATAACAACTGTGTGATGTTTGTGTATACCAAATAAACTCCCTAATATATTGCCATAAGATCAGTGAAAACAAGCTCACCATCATCTCGTTTCTGCGAGTAAGATGGAAAAGAGAAGATGTTCCCAAAATCTTGATTTTTCTTATCTTGAGATGTTTTCCTACTTCCGAACAGGAAAAATAAATTACGTGAGTTGCATTAACTATATATTGAAGTATGTAGATAATATCCATATGAGATTAAATTGCTGATTTAGCACTATAAAGTATTTTTAGCATTTTTATATACGCTTGCAGCAGTCAAACCCCTAAAAGCACCATTCAGTCATGAACTTCAGGCATATAAAATTAACAGAATCCTTTTTTTTTTTCAATAGTGCTATATACCAGACTGGCACAAGATGGAAAACAGACAACTGTAAAAAACGTATTTATCAGATGATATTACTGGCAGTGTACCATACTTTGGTAAGTCATGTTTGCCTCTACATAGGTCAGTTGCAAGGCTGAGATAACACGTGCTTTCATTCCTCCTCAGAAATGTGTAAATATTATTTTATAGGGTACATGTAGAAGAACAACAGCTTGATGTTCCTCAGTTTTGTTCAGAAACTTCTGCATTCAAAAAGATTATTAGTTAAGAAACACTGCTGAGTTACAGTACTTACTCTGGAGATGGCTTTGATTTGGCTGGGGAGAAGTCATATTCATCTTTCTCTAAGCTGTCTGAGGGAACAAACTCCTCCTCTCTGTCATTTGTAACTGGAGAGGCTTTTACTTTAAGCTCATCCAAATCATTATTATTGTTGGCATCATCATCATCATCGGCATCATCTTCTTCTTCTGAGAAGTCAAAAGTATACTTGGGCCTCTCAGCTAGAGAAATAAAATCACATATATACACATTTCAAAATAGTTGTTGATGTTAATACATAAATCAATGCGGGAGTCACTAAACAGTCCCTGCCTCAGAGTGCAGAAGAGAAAAGACTGGCGGTAAAGAAATTTCTTTGAGCCTGGAAGAATAGAGGGACGTAATTTAAAGTTAGCCAACATCTAATACCACTTGTGGCTTGCTCAAATACCTTCAGCTAATGGGGTTATGAAGACACCACTGTATAAGTACTTTTAAAGAATAAGAATCCTCCACTTACAATTGAAGTTATCTGGAATTCATCATTAGAACATTCTTCCTAATCAAATGCTTGTAAAATTGATTGGCAATTTTCCAGAAAAATCTGTGTGTTTTGCTTAAACTGTCAGATATTTGTGTATTTTTCCAAACTTTCAGTCTCTGGTATTTTTACTTTTCATGGACTGTTCAGAATTTTTTTTTAGAAATATTCATAATCACTTGGGCTTTTGGACCTTACTTGACAGTATAATTACTTTTTTGTTTGTTTGTAAAGGTATTATCTTGTCTATTTCTTGTCTAATTCACTAGTTTTTTTGAGTAATTTCTGTTCTATTGTTTAGAATAAGAGAAAAGACTTCTGGACCAAGTTACAAAACCTTTCATATTGACATTAAGAGGTTTTTCACTAACCATACAGTGAAGAAAAAATAATGCAAGCTATCTGTAGGAGGAAAAGCCCTAAAGCAAGGGTATATATGGCCAAAGGAAAATGCAGGTTTGCAATTTAAACTTTCAGTCACAATGCACAATTCACAAAAGCTTGGGTACCTGCAGCTCTCCTAAGCAGAGAGTCTCTTGGAATAATAACAGGCTCATTCTCTTCTAATTCACTTTCAGATTTGGATTCATCATCTGACCATGGGTTTCGTTTCTTCACTTTTTTTGCACTGGACTTTGTAGATGATGGTGTTCTTCTTACCCTGGTACCTACCACAAGTTAAAACATTTACTATAGTCAGGGTAAAAAAAATATTATTATCTTTTCTATTAATTTATGAAGAATAAATTTAGCCTAAATGTTTATCTTTCAAAGCTCTCCTTTAAATGCTGTAAATTTTCTTCTCCTTCCTGAAGGAGGATGTCATGGTAATTGTATTATTTCACGCAGAACCTGACCTGCTGCTGCCAAACAAATTGATCTGGTGACTGAAAAGCATGTACATCTCTAATCTGAAGTTTTAACTCCTCTGAAAAAAAAAAGGGTTGCTGGGGTTTTCCATTGCTCAGGGAATATGATCAAGATCTGAAAAATCCAATTAATGTGGGAAGCAGAAGATACTATTGGGTGGGTAAAAATGCGCTCAGTCAATTGCAGGGCAAGTTAAGGTCAAACTGAGCTAACTGGCTCTAGCTCAACACTGGCTACGGTAGATCTGAACTGCAGGTAGACAACTCAGTCCTAACTCAGTTAACCCACTCAGGCTGGAAAATCCACTGAATATTTGCATAACCACTTTTTATTCCTTTTTTTACTTAAACCTTCCCTTCTGTCTTTAGCTTTCTTTTTTCTTGCTGCCCCGCCATTACTATGCATATCTCAAACAGTAGTAATAAATTGCTACTAACAAAAAGAAAAGTTAACATAAATATTGTTTAGTCTGCCAAACCATAACATGTATAGCTTTTTAAAAGTCAGAATGACTGAATATGTTAATAGGAAAATATTTATTTAATCGAATTTTACAATCTCTATTATTACTCAGACTGAAGGCGAGTGCCACATCTTTCAACATCAGACAGCATGCAAACAAGAAATTTCCATTTGCACAGAATTAGTCTAAATATGTCAAAATAATCTATTTTTCTACTCACAAATTCAAAGATTAAGACCCCCCCCAAAAAACTGAACATAGGAAATGTAACATCCACCCACCCCAGAAAAGAGCTTAAATTTCACCAGATTTTCAAGTGTTTCCACACATCTTTTCAGGGAAGAAAATCAGATGAAATAATGACTATTGTGGTATATTTCCCTTCTCACCATGTGTTAAAAATGCATTTAATGCCCAATTAGTATACACAACTATGGTTACAAAGGCTGTGTAAGAATCTTACCAGGCTCCTTCTTCTCTCTCTTAGGTTTAGGGGTTTTAGTTGCTGTGGCTGATGTAGTCAGTGAGTCATCCCCACCACCGTCAGCTGGCACACCACCAAAGTCTTCATCAAATTCCATTTTTATTGCCAAGGAATCAGTTTCCCCCTGAAAATATAAAAAAGTTGCTCAAAATGAAATAAATTACACCTTTGTATTTCAAGATAGAGCTGGAATAGTTTTGTAGGAGATAATAAATGAAAGTAGACTAGTGTATTGACATTTACTGAACTGTCTTGGAAAGAAGAAGACTCAGTAAAACCACCTGAACAATAAGGAGTTACAAGAGGCTCGCAAATGTAAAACAAATCCAGTATTAACTTTTTCATGCATTAGGTCAGCAGAGCAGTATGGATACATCATTAATGAGGTCT
The DNA here is from genome assembly GCF_033815535.1 of Pezoporus flaviventris. Lineage (NCBI taxonomy): Eukaryota > Metazoa > Chordata > Aves > Psittaciformes > Psittacidae > Pezoporus > Pezoporus flaviventris. The sequence continues at coordinate 21,501,622 of NW_026892585.1, forward strand.
AGCAGTTTGTATTTATGCTGCCAGAGTCGAAAAATATAGCAGTTCCATAGTAAATAATCTAACAATAGCACTAGTTGTCACTTACCTTTTTCTTTTTCAGCAGTTTCCTACTAGCATCAGCTTTCATGGCAGATGTAATCTGTGGAACTATTCTTCTGCCAAATGGTGACGGCATGGTCTCTTCCAACTGAAGTTTCTTCATTTTGGGTTTACCAACTTTGCCTTTAATTGGTTTGCCAACCATGCCTGCCAAAACATCCTCCCTTTCCTGTGCTTCTACTTTCTAACAAAAAATGAGGGGCAGGGTAGGGGGAACAACATTTAATAATGACAAAGTAGAACATGGCCATTATTTAAGCTTCATCTCCTTCTGACATGGAGCATAAGACCTCACTTAATTCTCATTTGAATTGTTACACTTTCCAGTAACAGAAAACCAACCACTTAATCTTGGTAAATTCTTGATTACCCTTTACAGTTAAAAACTACACTTTCATTCAAGATTAATTAAATAGCAACTTTTGGACACTGCTAGACTGAAAATCTTTCATCAAGTTTCTATTTCTCACATATGTGTCTGGGTACTGATGTAACTTTTCAGTATTTATTTCAGTGTTTAATTTAAGCAGCTAGCTTCTAAAGTCATTTTTAAGGAACATATCCCATCCCTTTAATCAGCTTTTTTTCACAGTATGAACATATAGCTGAAATGCAGACATCTGAACAGAACACCTCCAATTGCAGCTGTACCACAAACACACAGAGAAATAGAACAAACATCTTATTTGTGTTATCCTGTGTCACCTCAAAAGATTATGTCATCCTTTTTCAGGTAACATTGAAAGCTGAGGCTCACAAGGTACCCACCAATAGGACTTCACCTCTCTCCAGATTTACTAACAAGTCAAAGTAAGAGCTCCTCATATGGTACTTATGGCCTACACACTCCATTCATACATAATACAGCTTTCTATCTGACAATAATTAGTCCCTCACAACCAATTACATCTTGTAGAACTACTATAATTATTACTATTAACAGTTACTACTCCCAGGTTTTTGTGTCATCTGAAAACATTTCCTCCTGCTAATTTTTCTTTCATCATCACTGACTTGGAAAAAACATTAAATTGTATAGATGTTAGAGACAATCCCCAAGAAACACAACAAGGAACACAAACCAATATTGACTTCCTATTTGGAGGTCTATCTGCTTCTAATCCAAGATGTGGGTGGTTGCGGGATTTTTTCTTAAATTTTAATACTTTAATTAGATAATGCTTTTAACTAAGCTAATCTGAATTTAATATTTTAAGAAAAATATGTAAAAAATCATACTTCAAGCTCTTCAACAAAGGCTGCTAAATCTTCTTTCCACAGATCTGAAGAAGATTTCCTTTTAAGGTCATTTAGGTCTCTCTCCTAAAACATGGATATATCATTAGAAAGTAAGTTACAACTAAAGTAAATGCTATAGAAACTGAACATTCACAATTTGGCACATCAGTTATATCATTCCAGAACAAGTCTTCTATATTGTACCAACCTTTGAATCTCTCTGCTTAATTAACTCTTCTACTTTCTCTTTTGTGAGTGACCACAAAGACATGTTTAAGATATAGTTAAAGTCTGGGCCAGAAGTTGAGCCAGAAGCAGAAGAAGCATCATCATTTGGGTTCTGCGGGTCCTCTTCTTCTGCTGCCTAAAGTGAAATATTCACAGTTACAAGTACCAATAATCTCAGCTCTATGCATAAACTGTAATGCTGCTCCAAACCACCATCATATAGAAGCATCCTTATAGATTTGATAGCCTTTTGGAAAGGTTAAGGTTATGTTTCTGTGACCTGCTGTAATTGGATTATTTAATAATTTAAGAAAACAAATCTAAACCATATGCCTTGTATGCTATTAGCTCCAAATATTGGTACAATCCTAGCTATCTCACAGGGTTGAGACCTTTGCCCTTGGGTTATTTTTTATCTGTTGTTTTATATCTGTTCCTTCAGAAATGAGCAAGGCTTTTAGATAAAAACTGCTATCGAAGCCCTGAATGTACAAACTGTGGTTTGGAAATAGATCAAAATTTCTCATAATAGTTTTGTTATAAAATATGACACAGTTCATGAAATTAAAATAAAGTAGTAAAAAATAAAGGTAAAGCAAATCAAATGAGAAATGAAAATGAATAGCAAAAGCAGTGGCAATGGCACAGGAAAAGGGTGTCTGACAAATCTGAAGATACGAAGTTGCTTTTCAAAGTAGTTTCATATTCCCTTAGTAAAGCACGAAATTAAACATTACATATCTCTTTTGGAACAATAAAACCCCCTCCTGTTTTATAATAAAAGAAGAAATAAATATAGGTCAAGGTGAAATTTATTAAAATAAGTTCCCAATGCATAGCTTTAAAATATCAGTTTTCTGTAATGCAACATGAATAAGTTATATATAAAACAATTGCCTTTTGCAATCATTTAACAAATAATAAGGGGAAAATCAGTTATACATGTAGGGTAACTGACACAGCATTTTAATTATCAACCAGTCAGAAATCAAGTTGCCAGTTTTGATTTGGGTACATTCATAAAGCAAATCCTCTGTATTCTCCTTTGCAGACTTCTATTATCTAGGTTTTTTTTATAAGAACTATCTATATACAATACCAACATTATATGACAGTAGTTTTGTACAAGTTTAATGTATTTTTTTTAAATGGAAGCCCATAAGGAGTAATGATTAATTTTTTTATGGTGTTGTGTGTGTTATAACTTAAGTTAGACTAGCAGAAACGAACATCTGAATAAATTAATACCTTTTATAACATCAGCAGCACCAAATAGTTCAGAGATTTCAGATTATTACCTTTTCCTGTGCTTCTTTCCAGGCTTTTACTGGATCAGATTCATAACCTCTCTGGACCAACATCTGAATCAAATCTCTTTTTGATCTGTTTTCTACAACACACACACACACACACACACACACAAACCAGGTCAGAAAGGAAAAGAACAAAGGATCAGTGTCATGAAAATAAATGCCTTACATGCAAGTACATTCTACTACATTTAAATCATTTCCAGATTTTCCCCCACCACTGATAATTCTAACTTATATTTACTCACCTATTGTAATTTTTCCTTGTATCTTCTCTAGAACAAAACGAGCTTGATTGTTAAGCTTCGTAGATTCCGCACCCAACATTCCAACAAGCCATTCCTTGCGTAAACTATAATAATGTAATCGCAAATCAAAGAACTCCTTCAAGATGTCCTGCACAGTTTCATACTTCTTTAGGCATCCCATATGATCAAATAGCACCTATAAAATACAAGGTATACTGCTTGAGACTGAAAAACTTAAACCTTGTAAACCTTTGTGTACAAGTTTATTTCTATCACACATATATATGCACCATACAAAAAGCAGTGTTTTGAAGACTGTGAACTCAAAACTTACTATGGAACTACATAGCACACAAATGAATAGATTTTTATTCACAAATAGATTTAAGATGAGCATTATGGTAACATGTTCAAACATGAAGACAGCTATGCAGAGAAATATACCTGAATTCAGCTGAATAATTAATTTTATCTAAATATTAAAGCATGAGTTCAGTAGCACCTAATGATTCACAACCATTTAACATAACAGTTGAAAAGCATCTTTAATAATTGTCCAGTTCAGCTGAAAACTTTGCCACTTTTCAGGTCTGAAAACTGCCATCCTTCAAGTTCAAGCTCAAAGTAAGACATTTTTATATTATAGGTGAAATCAATCCTGCCTGACTTCTGACATCTCCAGTTTAGACATTAATAGGTGAACTAGTCACACTAGGTGCCCTCTATAGTTAAATGGAAGAAATAAGCCCCTCCAGAGGGCAATTCATCTATCTAAAGTATCTATTTGGGCATTGGGTGAACAGTGACTAGCTCACATAACTTTTTAAGATGCTTACACTAGTGCAGATTATTTCCTAGACATACACAGAAAGCATCCCTTACTATTTATTTCAGTAGGCAGAAAATGCAGGATTAAGCTGCAAAACATTTTAATGTGTTAAACATTAACTTGAAGACAGGGTCTTACAGTAGTTCATGTGGCTTTTTAAACCTAGGAGAAATACTATTACCTTAATTTGGAAGATACACTTTTCAAGCATGGTCTACACATTGTAGATTGAGCAAGGACCTTTTCCTCTTCCAATTCTATGGACTATGGTCTTTAATTTATTTTTAACCCATTTTCCTGTAGCTTTTGATTTATACAACAGTAACAACAGTAATTGTATTTATGCTTTGTGATAATACCTGAAAGTAGCCTTTTTTATTTTTCACCAGTCTTTATAAAAACAGATTGTTTGGAAATATTCTGGCAGAAATTACCTTACTATTCAAATCCCTCTCATAAGAAACAGACATGGTACTATAAGTCGAATAAACCATATGAGTAACTTACATCACTATTATGTCTTCAGTGGTGTAAGGGTAATGTTTTCTATACCTTACAATCTAAAATGGGATTTATATGTTGGTGAAACATTGGATCGTTTAGCTCCTATTAGAGGTGTAACAGTCTTGCATAAAGTGTAATTTTAAAAATATCTCAAGTTTAAAACTCAAATCTAATTATAATATGGCAGAAAGTTATTTGTATGATTTACTTGAACCATTTTTGGTTAGCTGCACAGGAAATTTTCAGTTACAGGAAACTAACCACCCTAAGGCACCCTTAGCCTGTCTAATTTGGTTTGAAGAATTCACCTCAGCTAAAACAGATTTGCTGATTCATATTGACTTAATATTTGTCATGCCTGTATATCATCACAATTTTCTACTATTCAAACAATTTCAAATACACAATATAGTGATCAATACCAAGCATCAAAATACACTACAAAAACATTTGAGTTCACAGCAAGCAACGGTAAGGATTCTGATAGCCAAACATGTAAAAGTTACCATAGAATTACAAGTAAGGCTTGTTTGAAGCTTAAAGACTTTGTGCAATCCAGCAGCTTCTGCCTGTGCAAGTTTTTCTTCCGTCATCTTCACAACAAATTTCACAGTTGTATCAGTGTGGTATTCCTTATAGTCAGAAATTAATGCTGGAGTTTTTTCAGTCCCATTCAACATAGGTTCTAGAACCTGTTCTTTGTACACCTATTAAAAACAGGGTAGCAAAAAAACAGAAGCGCTTCTTAAAATCCCTAAATCCTTAAACCAACTGAATAACATAAGATCAAAGCTTTCTACATTACATCTGTACCAGTTATAATTTACAGAACCATAATAACATGCAAAATGTGGGCCAAGACTAGTGGAGACATAAGAGGCACCTAATGAGGAAAGAAAAGACTAGTCAAAAGGGGATTAAATATTAATTCAGCAGGAGAAGCAAATATTCTCTGTAGTATGAACAGTAGGTGGCACAAGCAGAAAACCTGCTTCTACAAAGGCACACAAAAGAATGAGATCATGATCACTTCCATGTATGTACAATCATCAGAAGTTTAGAAGTTTATCTGGATATAGGATTAAATAATTTAATAAGCTTTTTGTTAGTTTTGGTCTTTATGTAACTCTGCTTCAGCGTTGCCTACCTGGGTCCACGTCCTTACAGGAAGCTCTGTAATTTCTACTGTGTTCCTGTCCACCACAAATATTTCACCACTGACTACATACTGGTTTTGACCAAGTTCCTGAATGGTTCCTTTGAAGTTTTTGTAGTTTGGAAGCTGAAATTGCAAAAAGCAAGAAAGTTGTAATTATCTTTATAATAAAACATGGGACAAATATTTGTTTACCACACACCTACCACTTTATATTGCACTAATCCATCAACCAGTCTCTCATACTGGGAAAATCTTAAGTCATAGGAAAAATACTACAGAAAAAACAGAATGCAAGTGACAGGAGAAAGTACCTTAACACCTCAGCATCTACAGAGGAGACAGATGATTAAGAAGATGCAGCTGAACCCAGTGATGTGGTGGGTTGTGAGTTTTGTTTGGTTTTTTGGTTGTTTTGTTGGTTTTGGGGGGGAAGGGAAGGTTGTTTTTGTTTGACTCTGTTGACCCCCCCCCCCAAAGAAAACTGCAAGTGCAGGTAAAGCATGACAGAAAGCAGATTAACACCCCAGTCTCACAGTAACTTTACAGAAGTGGTGCTACCTCCCCTAATTATTTTTTCATTCTATGATTCTATGAGTCATCCTTGTGCTGTCTGACAAAGATAGTGGAACCCATCCAGTTTAAAAGTAACCAACAGTGAGGAATGTTTTTTATCTGAATTGATTCCTTTATCCAGCTTACCATGCAGCCACAAACACATACCAGCATACAGAAAGGAGCTAGATGGAGGCAGAATTGCCTCTTTCAACCAAGTGAAGCTTCAATTGACTGTGAGACTACAGAGAAGGCCTAGGAGTCCTAAAGGAAGGGCATGGATTGCATTAATTAAAATGTAACTCATCATTCCCAAGAATTTGCAAAAGGAAATTCACTATGTCAGGAAAATTGATACTGCACACTAAGTGACCTGTGATGTAAGTAGAGATGTTTCTGCTTCTATGATCTAGTAAACACAGCAAAGTAGCATCATCCATCAGTTGTGAAGTAAAGGTAACATTATCTGTATTTCATCTGTTGGTTACAGATATTCTGGGTTCACCCAGGTATTCTTCCTGCCCAATTTTTTTCACACCACTTCTGAGACTTCTTATAAAATTTTAAATAAAGGAACAGAAGCTAAATTCAGTTCAGAAGCTGCTGATTTTCTTGAAGTGTGACAATATATCTTCTCCTGTGCTTACAGATATATAAAAGAGTACAATTCAGACAAGACAGAGGAAATATTAAGCTTAGCTGAAATAGTAGTACCTTCAAAGAGGAAAGAGTGGTACAAACTGTTACTCTACTACCATGTTATAACTACCCTGTAAGACTTGCAACTGTGAAAGCTTACAGTCAGCAGACTAGAGAAAAAAAATCCTTGCAAAAAACCAAATTGCAATGTTTTTGCTTCAAGGTGAATTTCCCCAGCCTCATCCCAACAGTCAAGTAAAGCTCCTACACAAAATTACTGAGACAATCCAACCCAGACATTCCAATAATCAAGCATTTCTAGCATGATATTTTTTAAGTACAAAATAAGATTTATTTAGCAAACACATAAAATACTAGCAAATGCTATTATTTTTACCATTGGGTGGGGATCTAAGCCATCCAGCATTCGTCTGACGTTGTTTACAATCTCTCTGGTATCATAGTTTGGAAGTTTGCATGCCCATCCGGTACCAATTCCTTCAGCTCCGTTTACTAAAACCATTGGAATGATGGGAATATACCACTCAGGCTCTACGCGTTGGTTGTCATCATAAAGGAATTTAAGCAAGTTGTCATCCACTGATGGAAAAAGCAGCCTTGCTAAAGGGCTTTAAAAAAATAAAATAAAAAAAAAAAAAAAATCTATCTGGAGTCCAGTAAGTACATAAATGCAAGTAAAGAACATAACAGTCCATGGGTCCAGATATGATCTATTTGTAGATTTTTATCATGTCTTCCTTTCTCTTTGACATTCTGAAGCTGAAAATACAGCGAACATACCTCCTGAAAAAAGGAAGCTTTTACCCAATGGAAGAGCGTCTTCATAACCGATGATGTTCGTTTCCTTCACAATAACACATGTACATGATACACTAGTAACTGATGACATTTAACATCTACAAAATAGCATTGTTTGAGGCATTCAGAACACACAGTTCAGTGTGACAGTAGGCCACCCAGTATTAAAGAAACACAACAGGCAAGTAGTTGCATAACTTTGTTGCTTAATTGTAGGACTAGAAGTCTCTGAAAATATTATATCACTTTTACAGGTGACTCCTTTTGCTTATCTAGAACATTGTCCTGGGTGAATACAATTTCCAGCACTTCATACAAAAAGGAAAATGTACAAAACTAGGCTGCTGCAGAAAGCACATTTATGAGAAAGGAAATAAAACCTTAGGTATTGGTATAAAGTTTGATATTAGAGGAAAAGAAGAAACTACAAGGAATTTTAGGCAAAATACCACACTGAAATTAGGAAGTAAAAGAAGTAACATAAATTACAGCATGTCATAAATTAAGGAACACATTTTAACACTCTGCATGTTAAGGCACATGGAAAAACAACAAGGTGCTTGGTGACAGCCAGCATGGCTTCACTAAGGGGAAATCCTGCCCGACCAATTTGGTGGCCTTCTATGATGGGGCTACAGAACTGATGGACAGGGGTAGAGCAGTTGATGTCATCTACCTGGACTTGTGCAAAGTGTTCGACACTGTCCCACACGACATCCTTGTCTCTAAATTGGAGAGACATCAATTTGATGGATGGACCACTCGGTGGATAAAGAACTGGCTGGATGGCTGCACACAAAGAGTTGTGGTCAATGGCTGGAGACCAATAATGAGTGGTATCCCTCAGGGATCAGTGTTGGGACCGGTCTTGTTCAACATCTTTGTCACTGACATGGACAGTGGGATTGAGTGCACCCTCAGCAAGTTTGCCGATGACACCAAGCTGTGTGGTTCGGTTGATACCCTGGAGGGAAGGAATGCCATCCAGAGGGACCTTGACACGCTTGTGAGGTGGGCTGATGCCAACCTGATGAAGTTTAAGCATGCCAAGTGCAAGGTCCTACACCTGGGTCGGAGCAATCCAGGCACAGCTACAGGCTGGGCAGAGAAGGGATTCAGAGCAGCCCTGTGGAGAAGGACTTGGGGGTGCTGGTCGATGAGAAAATGAACATGAGCCAGCTTCAGTGTGCACTCACAGACCAGAAACAAACCATATTCTGGGCTGCATCAAGAGAAGCGTGACCAGCAGGTCAAAGGAGGTGATCCTGCCCCTCTACTCTGCTCTTGTGAGACCTCACCTGGAGTATTGTGTGCACTTCTGGTGTCCTCAACATAAAAAGGACATGGAACTGTTGGAACAAGTCCAGAGGAGGGCCACGAGGATGATCAGGGGACTGGAGCACCTCCTGTATGAAGACAGGCTGAGAAAGTTGGGGCTGTTCAGCCTGGAGAAGAGAAGGCTGCGTGGAGACCTCATAGCAGCCTTCCAGTATCTGAAGGAGGCCTATAGGGATGCTGGAGAGGTACTCTTCATTAGGGACTGTAGTGATAGGACAAGGGGTAACGGGTTAAAACTTAAACAGGGGAAGTTTAGATTGGATATAAGGAAGAAATTCTTTACTGTAAGGGTGGTGAGGCACTGGAATGGGTTGCTCAGGGAAGCTGTGAATTCTCCATCCTTGGCAGTGTTCAAGGCCAGGCTGGACAGATTCTTGGGTGACATGGTTTAGTGTGAGGTGTCCCTGCCCATGGCAGGGGTGTTGGAACTAGATGACCTTAAGGTCCTTTCCAACCCTAACTATTCTATGATTCTATGCATACCAAATGAATTTCAAGGTACTAGCTGTGAAAAAATCAGCATTATTAAATAATGACTTCATTATTAATTATGTATGCATATTTCAACTGAATATAAAGAAATTCATCCTAAAGGAAAAGACTTTCAACTCTATGCTGAGTTGCAGGAATTATCACCAGGTAGCAATACACTTTCTATTGCAAAATTGATTTCACAATACCTAGAGAAACTGAAAGCTACTTCTGCAAAAAGTCCCAGTTTAAGATCAGCAACTAATCTGCATGGTCCGCATTTTCAGTCTTCAGCCTTGTGAATTGAAGTTTAATTCCTTAAAAGCTACAATTCTCACAGCACTTCTAATGCATGGGAAAAAAAAATACCAATGTGCAAAACCACATTTATAGATGATGTAAAGCAGAATTTGAGCTGACATTAAATATTCCAATCCTCCCACATCTCAGACAAAAAAAAACCCTGTAGTGTTGTGAAAGGATTAGTTTCATAACAAGGCGTTTTAAAAGCATGTGTTTAGCTTCATATTTGTGTTTACCTTAACATGGTGAAAATATAGCGAGGGCTGGCAGCATCCTTTCCACCATGAAGCCTGGTACCAAACTGACCAATAGGTTGTAGCAGATTAACATTGTTACTTCCAACAAAGTTCTGAGCCAAGTTGACAATAGTCATCATTAATGCTTGCTGCAAGAAAAAAAAAACAAAACCAAAAAAACTATTCATAGTAAGAAATGTAAGAAGAAATAGTCTTTCCTCATCAGCCAATAAAATACATTTTTAATGCCCCAAAATTGTGTGTCTAACCTGAATTCAATTTCAAAAAAGTAATCTCACTGAGAAAGGAATGCTGAATTCCAGTTACAAGATCTACTAGCAAAATATAATGCTTCCTCTTCCACAGCCACATTGCCTCCCTAATTTAAGTGTCCTTACACCCTATGCTTATGAAAACCCCTGGGCTTCCCCATTTTTTCTAAAGCACTTCCCTGGAGGAGTGAAACGGGCATAAACTGCACTTACTACTGCACAAACCACTCACTACTCATTGCTTTTAATGGGAGAGCAGAAGGGATGGAGAGGGACTTAATATGGCAACTCTTGCTAACATTTCAGATAAATACAAACAAAACCAGATGTAGAAATAATCTTTGTTCCAGGTCTTCAAAGAACACAACCTCTTCTTCTTACCTTAAAAGGCTGTATTTCTCATTTAAAACAAACACTGTTCATATATATACATACATATATGTTTATATATACACATAAAGTGTTTATACACATATAGTTCCTATGATTTGAGAATCCAGAAGTTACCAAGGTAATTAGCTATCTATTATTACTAGTTTGGATACCACTGTGCACAAAGACACAAAAGAATAATGAAAGCATATTTTGAAACTGCATAATGTGTGGTTCGTTTTCTTTAAATCTGTGATTAGTAGACTTCCTGTCAATATGTTCGCAACTGCGGTACAGCAAACATTTACCTAATATTTGATATAGGCTAAAAATCCTCATAACTTTACCATCCTTCATACTCACCTCCCCATGGTGGTAAGCTGACATTTCAGCAACAGAACCAGCCAGCTGAGCAACCTTTACTTCACGTTTATCATTTCTCTTAAAGCAAGTGAACAAAACTTTGCGCTGCCCTGGTTTTAAACCTGTTAAGAAAAATATCCCATTTCAACACATACAGAAGCATATGTTTTTAAATAATGAGGGTTTTTTTCCTTATTTTAATTTCTAATATCTCAAAATAAGCTTAACCTTTAAATGGAAATAAATCAATACGATAATATTAACAGAAGATAACAGATTAATATCCCTGTTCTTTTAAAATAATAAAAAATATCTTACCAAATGGAAAGTTACCAAAAAAGTGGAAATGTAACTTTTCAGACAATCAATACCATGCAGTATATAATACATCATTGTAACAAACAACAACTTTATTCTAAATGTACAACTTCCACAAGAGTTGCTTCTTTCCAGTCTACTCAGCAAAATCTTTTTCCTAAGAATATTAATACAAATTCAGCTCACATGTATTTCACTCTCTCAAATACTGTTTGGAAGTCATCAAACCTGGTAACTCCAATCTCCATTTTATTTAAATATGTACTGTCGAATTTTCTTTACAATGAGCCTGCATTACATTTTCTTACCAAAAATATACCAAATTTAACAGACCTGGAGAATTTCCTTTAAACAGGAATACCTGAATACCTAACCCAGCCTCGTTCTGCAGCAGAGCTGGAGATCTATCCTACCAGGAAGTTACTACCCCTATCATCTATTCATGAACTATCCCACTATCTAAATATAAAAAGCCCTTGCTGCAAAAAAAAATTTGTTATAGGTCTTTAGTGTCAAGAATGCTGACCACCTCCACTATAAAAAAGTACTGGAAAGTGGAGAAAATGCACTTAAATGTGCCTTTTTTTAAATTCTCTATGAAACCTCGAGGCCTTTTTTCTGTATCTGGTAAGCATATGCATACTGACAATAACACAGGGAGGAACTCCTGCTCATGCTGTCTGCAGACAGTTTTACAAATGAAGCTGCTTCTTTTAATGATGATACTGCAAGGGGAGACTTAGCAAACCTGATTGACAGAACCCTAGCAAGATTACAGGTCAGTACCCACTAAAACACTGCCTGTGGTATAAGACTGAAGGGAGAAAACATTTGCGTCTTCATCTGCACTCAGCTGCTGACTTGAATTTTAATTATTATAGGCACTTAGACTTGCTTTCGCTGATGGCTTGACTAGAAACAAAGCACTTGTAGTATGGTCTAGGGAATAGGTCTGATTAAGTAAACAGGCTGCAAAGCAACAGCTTAAACTTCCTCACAGAAGAAATATGGAGATTCCTTAGCACATAAATGATAACAAAAAAAATATATTCACTACTGGAATGCATTGATTTCCAATACAAATAAAAGGTTTGAGAAAAATGAAGAGGAATGTTCCAACACATAATAATGAATTATCAGCTTACCATCAACAAGGGAAGGGATAGACCTCTCGTTGTCAGAATTTGAGAAAAGGATCAACTCCTTGTTAATAAAATCATTGTAAGTCAAATGTTTTGTTGCTGTACCATATAAAAATTGCTGGAAAAAACAACATACATTATTTAGTCAATAAAAGCCTACATTACATTTAAATCTCACCCACCAGATTTATTACTATCATTTAGGACTCACCTCAGGAAGGCCATGTAGCCGACGTTGCCGCCTGTCTTCCATGAAGTTTGTTAACCATTCTTTTCGATCATCAATCTTCTTCTTACTGAAGGCCTGAAAAGATTGCAGATACACTAAAGTATCATCACATATGTGTTTGTGTAAATGGATGTTACTTTAGTCAGAATTTTAAGTGTACTGCACTAGGTGGTCAAGTATTCAGAATACTGATTTGGACAAGGCAATCCATATAACTGATGTTTATGTACGACCACCAGTACAAGCACATGACCTTTCAGACATGGCTGTACAAGGCTTTTAAACTGACAGATCTCTTACTGATCATAATTTATATTGCTTTCCAAAAATCTACACACATTTAGGCAAATCTTATCATTCTTACTCCTCTCCTCGCTTCAGAGTTATCCTTTGATAAACAAGTTTAAAGGTGTTGGGATCTTTTCCCACATAATTTTAAGGCTGAAATATAACCAGCTGTCATCATGAAAATTAACTGAAGGTACTAGAAAAAATACCCCACTCCTCTTGTCCTCTTAATGCCCCATTTGCTCTGTCACAATAGAATACCAATAATTTGTAGCTGTTTGAGGGGTTGGCCCTAGTCCTCCTAAGAGGACTGACAACTCAACAAAACTGATGCTGCATGAGAAGCCTAAACCAGAGTTTAGGCCAGGTGACTGAGGGCCTTCATCTTCCTGATAAGGCGTCACTTTAAAGCAACAACTTATCACTACAAAAGGATGCAGCACTGTGTCCCCTCCAGTGAGTGGGATTATACCTATCAGCAAAGAAAACATGGATAGGAGTATACATGAAGTTTCTGTTAACAGCTTCAGTACTAGTCAGTAGATGCTCCTAGCTTCATCCCAAATTGACAGACTATAATTCTGGACAACAGTGAGGATCAGCCATAACAGGTTATATGGCCTCCTATATCAGCCGGTATACGGAGGTCTATCTGCAGAAATAGACCCCAGAATTTTAATTGGGGAGTTCAGGGTCTCTCCATCAATTGGTTTAGTGTATATGCAAATATACAGACTCCTTTATCTTGGTGAGCACGCTTCTCTGGGATATGAAGCCACATATATAGATTATACTTAAGTGCATCTTGGACAGAAGTAAAATGAGTGGTATAAATAATTTCTGACATATCAAGCTGGTTTTCTTCAACAGAACAGATACCTACACTATACCTTTCTGTTAGTAAAGACACACCATTGTAAAATGGACCCACAAAACAAGAAAAAGTTGTTATGTAAGGAAAAATTTGTTTTGACTAAGACGGGTATTTTCCTGTTTTTATTTTTATTCCCCTACCCATTTTCATCCCTAACTTCATCTACAATTAAAATTGCAAAATAAAGTAGATAAAAGATGAAACATTTCTTGCAAAAACAGTTTTGTTCCAGACATTCCAGTCTTTGTCCTTCCAAAAGTTATCTTTGAAACATTAGTACTTGCCTGCATACAAATATCTAAAAGATTTCACATTCATATATGTAGAACACATGCATGAATACACATAATACACACTATATCTTCAGTGAATGAATAATATTTACCTGATCTTATTTGCTCAGAAACAAAACACAGATCCCTAAGCACATGCAAAACATCGTTTGTTTGGACTATTGCCTTACTCAGAATACTTTTCTGCATGTTCTGCCTTTAAAAGCAAGTCTGAACATAATGTTTCTTGACATCCACAGCACATAAAATTGACCAAAGCTAATAAGGAGAAGGTAGATCTGATTTTGTAGCATGGATAAAGTTCTTATTCCAACATTTAAAATTGTTTCCAAAAGCTTAATTCTCTTCCAAAAGTATTTTTTTCAGTTACTCAAAATACACAAAAAAACCCAAAACATCCTGTTAGGAATTCCTCACATGCCTCTTTCAGAAACAATGGAAACTAAAGCATATCATATAGAAGCACTTTTATAAGATTATACCAGTGTAATGGCAGCATCATCTTCAGGACCAGCATATCGAAATAAGATCCGATGTCTTTCCATGTCAGCAAAATATTCTTTTGCTTCTTTAGCAGTGCTGGTACCCAAACCTGTACATTAAAATGAAATAGTTACTCCACATTCAAAATTCAAGTTTTATCATTTTATCCCTTTTAATTTACTGGGAATATTATAAAATCATTACAGAAGATACTACCATGAAAACAGCTATAAATAAAACTTCACAGCACCATTACATATTTTTAGATCAATGAGGTTCACTTATTTGTTTTTAAACAAACCTTTGTAGTATTTTATCTTCCATGCTTTATGATTCTCCATATGCTTTTTCCACTCATCAAATTCAGGAATACTATAGAATGAAAGTTCCTGCTTATTTTTGCTTGCCTTTAAAAAACAAAAGCAAACAAAAAAAAATAAAGAAATGTTTCTGTTGCACTCTAAGTAATATGTAAAATCGTATTAATAGAGCCCCTACCTTTACAATAGGAGTGATGAATTCCTCAAGAAAACCATGTTTCAACAGTGATGGCCAATTGTGATGAATAAAATTGATCAACAAGCCTTTTATGTGAGATCCATCCTGATCCTGAATTAGGACATGAAAATGTTAGGCAATCTTATGAAAAACCACCAAAAATCCTTATTACTGGCCTGGATGCCTCAAAACAACATCTATTTACAAAAATCCAAACATATAGGGGAGCAGTTAGTTTTAATTTGGATTCTAAGCTGGACCTGGGTATGGAACAGCCACCTGTGAATGGCTTTATCCCTGTGCCAATAAGCTCTTCCAAACCAAGCGCACCATTGCGTTTCAAAGGTGTTTTTCCTACAACATGTTTTGTCTGACAGATTAACAGCTCTCCCATACACCATGGAGCTAAACCGTTGCGGAAGAAAGCCAAGCCTGGCCCATCGTTCTCACTAGTGTCAAGATGCTTGACAGTTCAACCTGTCTGGGAAAAACAACAAAGTTTCTCAAATATCCAAAGCATAGGATTCCTACACCGCTAAAATCTGAACAGACACACTCTTCATGAGATTATCCAAAAATAATTGCCTGCATTCTTGTCTCTCCCTGACTTTCTAGCATTACTACCTCATCTACTGTTCCCTTTTGTCCTTATTTTCAATATATTTTTTAGTTATCAAAAGCATTCTTGTTTATGCATGTTATTATGACTTTGATATCTACCATGCAGCTAAATTCAGTTGTTCATTGGGAGTAAATGAAAGAACATAAGTTATTCCCTTAAAGAAACCTCATACATTAGGGATTTCCTCTGAATACATCTTTGTATAACAGAAGAGACAGGTTATAATGCACACAAATGTAACCTAACAAATTGCAGCCAAACACATTTTAAGAAGCTCTTTATACTAAAACCTGTGAATTTCAGACTAACCTGATCTGTCATGATCATAATTTTTCCATATCTCAAACTTTTCAAAGATTCTGGATCTTCATAGCTTTTCTTGTATTGTAGTCCGACTATTTTGATGATGTTGTTGATTTCTGCATTTTCCATAATCTGCGTAAAAAAGTTATCTTTGCACTCAGCATAATAACCAGAAATTCAGAAACATCCAAGCCTTTTTTTAGGTGGGCTGTATAGCCATTTTTTCAACACACCCCTACCTAAACCTCATAACCTTTTCAGCCCCAGCTCCCTTGCAGACTTCATATCTATCCCATTCACGCAAATTCTCAAGCCTACACCACTCTCTCCCAGACAGAAAGGCAGTGAGAAAAGCGCATGTTACAGAAAGTCATCTCTCAAAGCTGCCTCCTCTTTCCACTGTTTCTATGGGCAGCTGCAGCACTACTCATGCACAAATTATGGACAACAGCAGAACTAATGCAAAGAGGTAGTGTTGGCTGCTACTGCCTTACATTGTGACCCAATGAAATCACATGGCAATGGAGAGAATATAAAAGTCTATGGTTCTTTTAATATTCATGTAAAATGTTATTATGGGTCATAACAGAATTTCCTTGCATTTGTGAACTTTATCATCCTAGTACTGCATTACTACACTTAATATTTCCAGCCTTTAAAGTAGATGGTACCTTATAAAATCCCAGCCACAAAACTGTAATTAAAAATAAAAATACAAACACGGAACCCTAGAAAACAAAAATAAACAGGAGATGTCCATTTGTTAGCTGAAAGGAGATGACAAAACTACTTACCTGTTTGTGAGAAGCTTCTCGAACATTGAGAATTTTACCCCTGAGTGGGAATACTCCGTATCTGTCTCTACCAATAACACCTAAGCCAGAGACAGCTAAAGATTTGGCAGAGTCTCCTTCTGTTAATATTAATGTGCAGTCCAAGGAATGTTTGCCACCTGCAGATCAGAGAGAAGGAGAGACAAGGCAAAAAAAAAAATCCAGAAGGCGTAATTTTAAACTCAAGTAATAGAAATACAATTGAATCAGTCATGAATATTCTTCCTACTCTATGTCAGGTAACTCAAATAGGCTGAATTTCTATTTTTAGGGATGGCCCTCCATGTCACTAAACCTACACAAGAATGAGCATACACTATGGATAGCTATGGACAAGGAACAAAATAGACAAAATGAGATGCAATGGTGGCACATCCTATATGATGGTTCCCACACATCTGCACAGAAAAAGATCAATCCCATCAGTCTATTTGCCATTTCATTTTTCTAACTGCAAATTTCTTACACACATACATTATGCATGTCTGAGTTATATAAACTGAATTATTTCACACTCTGCATATCCCCTTCCTCACAGTATATTTTCATAAGTAATTTATTAAATTACATTTTTGTAGGCTTCCTTTTTTACTGTCCATTAGCTGAAGCCAGGCAATTGTAAGAAAAACTTGACAGAAAAGCTCAAAAGATCGGAACTTTTGCACCTATTACACATTCTCAGAAATTTCTTGAACAGAAGAAACAAATCTTTTCTAATAGTGTAATTTTGATTCTATAAGACACACTGCATTTCAGTGCCTGTGTGTCCAGTGTGCTCAAAACTAGTATGAAATATGCACTCTGTTTAATGCAACTGCAATAGTTGAATTCACATTATAAATATTAAGCAGGTTCAAAAAGCAACCCACCCTTTTTCAAAGGTGCAACTGTTCATTAAGCAGTTTTGCTATTTTACCAAGGCCAAGTGATAGGAAAGACTGCAAAAACCTTGAGCCTCACCTCCTGTTTGAAAGATGGGTTTGAATATATTAGCATTTAAAATAGGTGTTTTGATTTGCCTTTACCTGGTAGATGAAAACAACCCCACACTTCCTATTACATAGAATTTACATTCAACATCTTTGGTCTTCTGAATCAGATGTACAGCTTAATATAATCTAAATTAGGCATCTATTCACAATATATCAAAAAGTGTCAATAGCTACCATGCTATCAGCAAGGTGGAATCTAAATACCAAGAAAAATACTAGTCTGCTGTTTTGGAATATGAGAGCAACTTTTTTTTTCCCTAGATGAATGTCAGAAGACACATCTGATTATCACCCAGGTGCACTCTAATTGCTAATGATTGCATCCATTCCAGAAGAATTTCATGGAAACATACTGTGCCTGGTATTTTCCTGAACACAGTTCTAAAGAACTCGGAGAAAAAAATAAATGAACTAGCAGGCTTCAAAGAATGCTTCACCAGATTTAGTAATCTAGCTGCTCCCTTACAATCCTATATTCCTACTTTTGGTTCTTGATTTTTCCTTTCATTTCTGTATCTTCTACTCCAACAAGCCATAGAACTACATATATCTCAGCAAGATCTCAAGAAAGCAAGAATGACCAGGTATAAGACGCATTCTTCTTAGTGGGTAAAGAAATCTACAGCAATTACCTCGCTGCACAGATTCGTCTCTCTCCTATTCCTAAGTATTAACCAATATAGGTTCAAAAATCAGTGGTACCTGGCACCAAATAAACCTGTGGATGCTGAAGCTCAGGTATAAATTCACTCTCAAAGTAAAAATAAATCTAAAAATCACAGGAACAATTAAAGCCAGAGGGGTCTGTGGCCAGACACTGTTCTCTCCCAGCTGCACTGGAATACTTCAAGTCCAACAAGTACTGGGCACCTGCTATATGAAACCAAAGTCAAACCTGTTCCCTCATCTGATTTGGGGTGCTTATGAAGGTATAATTCCTGGGATCCTTACTGACATTTATCCTGAAACACAGCATCAAATAAGACTACTGTATTTGGCTGCTAGATTACAGATAACCTCTGTGTAACATGTATGAATGTCCTGAAGCAATTTCCCTACAAAGGTTTCTTCATGCATCAGTTAAACCTTTTCTCCAGCTTATGGGGAGGTCTGAAATTCTTTTGAAAAGACTATTTATGACTGTGTAACTCTTCGTGATATGCTTAGACACATACACATCCATACTAAACATCCATAAAGCAGAGCTGAATTCTTTGGACCTAGAAGTTATCATCACCTCACACACAGAAAAGAGCACATACAGTCCTTACTTCACCTAACCCTGAGAATGTCCAATCCTCTTTACTAAGATCCCAAAGACAGAAAGATTGATATTTCTAGTGTTTTGTCTGTGTACTCATTAAGGAATTTCCATGGCACCAGAACTTCCTTTTCCCCTTATATTAAGAAACGTGGAGCTTACAGTCAGATAAAGTCACTAACTAAAGCTCATTGAGCTAAGTTCTCAAGAGCAGAGCAACCAACATGCACTCGGCCACACTGAAGGAGTCACTCTTCTGTATCATCTTCTGCCTTCCCTTTCTCAATGAAAGCAGCTTTTTATTGAGGACAGACTTCCTGATTACAGTATTAGCTTAGCTCTTATGCAAAAAAGAGCAAAAAATTCCTACTGATTTTCAAGAGCAAACAGATGGATCCATATGGTACTTTCAGTCTTTAAAAAGAAAGGACTAAGGAACTTTCTCCTAAATGTATTACTTGTGATCCTTCAATTTAAAGCATCTTTGCCAGTATATATAACATTCAGAAAGTAAGGCCAAGTGTGACTATGACAACACACATTGTATTCAGAAACTGAATGCCTCTGCTTTCCAAATGTGCAATGCCTTCAGTGTGAGAAACATTATGTACCAGATCTTCAGAAAACCAACATTTGGGTAAGCCTCCTTGGGAGGTGCAGAATTCCTGCTTCCCATGTAGCAGTAACTAGGCAGCAGAGAAACACCAGCTGATGCCAATTCCTACATATACTAGGAGGCAAACCAGTAGAGAATACCAGTTTGCCCTCTGTTCCCAGACAGCAACCTAATGGCAGCTGAAGTCTTATGAAAGAAATCTCTTGAACTATTCCCTCAAGTCTGCACACTATATGATCTACTTCCTACAGCTTGTGACCCTATAAAGATTCTGATCTTTTTACATTAGAAAGGTCACATCCAAAACAGGATATTGGTAACACTATTTAGCTGGAAACCACAATTAAAAAACACATGCTCTTTCAATATGGACCTATACTGGCACTTATGTTTACCGTTATTAATTCCTGGAGACGATAGCGTTCCTAATATCAAACTCAAACTTATGTTTTAATTCTAGCTCTAGAGAGTTTAGAAAACTAGAAATATCTTTATTTAAAAATTTAGATAAGGATGAAAAATAAAATCAGGTTTAAAACTATGATGTCTGTGAAAAATCTATGAAACATTAAAGATATCAAAAAAAAAGTGCTCTTACCAGCATCATTAGCATCATCCAGTTTCGGAATGCCCTTGATTTTACTGTGTTTCACTGATGAACATTTTTTGTTCAGCTGAGTTTGTGCCTTAAATTTGACCCAATTCAAAATGCTCTCTATGATACCACAGTTGGAGGCCTATAAGTAATAGATCAGAATTGTGCATGAGAAAAATAAAACTTCACACAGCAGGTTCTTACATTTCAATGCTGCCACTGCTCTCAAACTACTCCTCAAAGCCCTCTAAATTTTAGAAACTGCGACATTCATAAAGGTCAGGAATTAACACATCTTACTTTTTAGCATTTTATGCACACAAAACCAAAATACAACACTCACACAGCTTATTTTCCATCCCTTGTATAATTAGGAAGGAGGAAAAGAGGACTGAGACATAAGAAGAGGTTGTCTATGTTGTATGATTGATGTAGCAAGACATTTTAGGAACTAAGCATATGCTTCCTGGACTTTGACAGCAAAAATGGGATATTCATGACCATTTAAAGTTCCTTTCAAAAGGACTGAAAATGGCTGAAAGACAATCAAAAACATATAAGAATATGGCTCTATAACAACCACCTGAGAAGTTGATAACATTGATAAAATTGATAATTTTAAGAAACACATCTGCAGCAAAAATATAATGTAAAATAAGAATATTATGTAAATAAGAAAATTCTAACCCAAAACTGCTTTAGGTCTGGTTTCACATCAAAAGAAAATACAGGTGGAGCAAAATACTGCAAGCTTTGGATTATCATTACCCCCCATAATACAGCACTCATTGATTAGAGATTCTGCTGCACTTTTAACACCTACTGATAGAAAAAAAATATATAAAAAATTCTGAAGAATTAATACAAGATTGTGGGGTTTTTTTTCCTCCAAGTTCCGTAAGAATGCCACCAAAAACATAGAATTAGAAGAATAAAATACTATAAAGTTGAGTTTTGATGCCAAGTGTAACAGTTGTGGTACCATTCTCCTTACTAGTGGAGTTCCATTTATGCTACTGGCTAACATAATTCTACTTTTCCTTTCTTGCATAAAAATGTAGTACCATGTATTTCTGCTAATACATTAGAATAGCAATTCTTAGCCCATCGACAGACAAAATCTCTAAACTTTCTGCCTGACAATAACAATCACTTTGAACACTACAGCCATACTTTTGCATTTCCTTGAATACTGGAAGAATAAACATGACATGTTCCCTACCTTTCTTTAACTTCATTTAAAGAGAATAAGACTGATCTCAAAGAATAAGGTAGAAGTATTCTGAACTCCAGAAAAATATTTTAACACAAAAAACTGGTCAAGGCCTATGTTTAGGTCTTATAAGTCAAATGCATTTCACCAATATAAATACTATAATCCCCCAACAAATGAGCTTATCAGGTGAAGCTCACTTTTAAATCCAGGCCAACAGCCAAAGCACAGTCACTGCTTCCATTAATTAAGGTCAGTGAATGAATAGCAGTTCCTCCATCCCATTTTCATAGTATGCTAATGTCACTAGAATATCATAACGCACTAATTAATCTTCTGCTACATAAGGTACATACACCTGATCCAGCATGTCAATTCCTGCTTCACAGAAAAAAAGAAATATACTTACTGCTTTAAAAAATTTCTCAGATAGCTGGCACTTGGACCCAAAACTTTTAGGCTGCAATGTCATGTTTTCCTTTGTCTGGGAATCAAATGACGGGTTTTCAATCAAGCAATTAATAAAAACCCATATATGATTCTTCACCTGTTGAAAACATAAAAACCCATTTATTCAGTAGAATTACCACATTCATATTTTCAAATATTTTTATATAAAGTTACTTGCCTGAAATGGTTTCACTGAAACTCCAGCTTTATTCTTCTTTTTCACCACTTCTATCAGCTTGCCCACAACCTGATCCACCACGTAATCAACATGCCTACCACCCTTGATGAGGAAAGAGGAAAAAAAAAACAAAAAAAAAAACACAAAAAGGGTTAGGGGAACAAAATTTAATTTCGTAATAGCTTTTACCTGTATTAACAAAGAACCTGTAGTCACACTTAAATTTGTTAAGTCATGCAAATTCAGTCGCAGCATAAGAAAAAAAAATTGACTTAAAAGTTTCACTTTCATGTCATTCAGTCTTCATACAAGTGAGGATGACAGATGTTACAAGGAACAGAATAAGCAGGAGACCTTTCATTCACTGTACAGTGGTGGGCTTGGTAGACTTCAAACATAGATGCTTACAGTTTGTAACAAGACACAAAAATCTTACAGAGTGTGGCTGTTCTGAAAATTACTCTGTAGCACTGAGATGGTACCTGCAACACCACATGGCTGTCAAAAGCCATGTTCTGAACAGGTACATAAATAACCTCGGACTGAAAACATCACTCATTCTTTCATCAAATTAAAGTCTCCCCATTTGGTCTAAAAATAAAAAAATTAAAAAATAAAATTTCAAGAGTTCACCCTCAGATATATAGCATCCATGCCTATCCCTTTCCAAAAGTCATCTCACCTTTTCCTAGCTGTATTTACAGAACTCTCTAAATACATGCAATTACCACTCTGTTAGCTTATGCGAGAGCAATTTGTGCCTTAGATTTGACCCAAAACCAAACAGCCAACATCAAGATCCAGAAAACTCTGACAGAACAGAGCAAGGTAACCTTAAAGAGATGGGTAGTTCTCCTTAAAACTCACTAGAGGCTAAACCTGCTCAAATTCAGGCCTGATGTAGCAACAAAAGCTGCATATAGAGCGTGCAGTTAACCACAAGCTAGCAAAACAACCCCTTAGAATACCACAGGGCAATAACTTGTAGCTACATAATCACGTTGCCACTTTTCTTGTTGCAAACAAAAGCAGTCAGCTGGACTCCCTTACACTTAATGCCCAAATGCAGAAGAAAGGACATAAAAAAAAGGGCTTATAAGCAATTTCTTGCATCATCACAGTGCAAAGTAAATCTAAAAAAAGAGGGAAAGAATATATAGGATTTTCTTCCTCCATTGCACTGTAACAGCTGAAAGTGAAACATTCACGGTGCCTGTCACATTTATTCTCTCTACCTTAGAGAAAAGGATAACAAGTGGTTATCCTTGCTTAAGGCTTTTCCAACTAGGTATTTCAAGTAAAGCCGTTATTGCAAGAAAACTTTTGGTGGAGGCAATGTATCCAGCAGCTCCTGAGGAAGAAGTACTTACTTATGTACTTAAACTTTGGAAGTAACAAGTCAGAAAAGTTACCTGTTTGAAGCAATATTTAACTCATGCTTTGAAGGGGGATGAAAATACAGATTATTTTCCATGTTTAAATAGGTGTTTTACTACTGATGAAATTCAGTCTAAATAGGAAAGTACTAAGGATTTGAACACCTTCAGGAGATGCCCCAAAGCTATCATCTTTTCTAGCTACAATTCTCCTTGGACTTAAACTTTAAACCAGCTTAAAGGAAAACAAACATCCAAGCAAACAAACAAACAAACAAAATAAAAAACCAAGCTGCTAGAAGACAAGTAAATTTGAGATTAAATTGCTTACAAAATAAAAGCATTTCACACAAGCTTTGTGTAAAAGAAAAAAAGCCTGCTATAGATCTAACTCCATCCTAACAATGACTACTGATTAACATGTCAAAGAAATTATGGGGCATATACTACATATACTACAATGCAGAAGTAATCTGAATCAGAACCAAAAGTAAAGACTAAAACAGCACAAACTTGCATGATAGATGAAACACTCCAGATTAGGAAGAACAACTAATATTTGAAGGTATGTACTCTGTAATCTTTAATTCCATAGACCAATGACTACTGAAATTGCCTAAACCAATGGTGATAAGTATGTTTAAATATTTACAAGTCCCAGATGACAAAACTTCCCTTACAGGTAAAATAGTGGGCTTTCTTTGGAAAGATGTCAAAAATATGACTGGTCCTAAAAAGCTCTGGATATCTGAAAACTGTTTACAGTTTTGATTATTCAAATGCCTTCCTTCATTTTTATAGACAAAAAGGTATCAATAACAATAAAACGTTTAATGCTAGTGACTGCTATAGAAGGTTTGACTAAAATCTTTCTAATGACTAAGATCATTCTTGTAGCAAAGAATGGAGTGATGCAGGCACATCCTATACAATTAAAACACATATAATTCAACACTTATTTTACACAGAAGATCATCTTTGCTTATTATCAACTAATGCCTTGCAAAAATATGGACTAAATAATGGCTCTTGTTCGGATCAATTTGCAATACAACAGGCAAAATAAAACACATCTACAGAGACATTCAACATTAGGGAGCAAACAAACAAAAAAGTATCTCCTTTAAAGCTACTTTTAAAACAGAACTGAGAGAGGAAAAAAGCTTTTCATGGGTATAAGGAAGTATAGGATGGCTAGGAAATAAGAAAAGGAAAACAACAAAACCAAGAAAAAACAGCAGGCAAAAAGACAGAGGAAAAGACAGAACATACAACAAACATGTAAACCCCAAAAGCTAGGATTCTATGTTTTAAGGGAGAATATGCATTTCAGTAGGCTGAAGATGTAAAGTGATTGAATTGACAGGAGATAGAAGCTGTGTTGTCAACCTCATGTAGAAAGTAGACTTATAAAAAAAAATAATAGAGGAGGTAAAGAAACTGACTTAAGATGGTAAATATTATTAGTCATTTCCAAAGTACTTGCACTTTAAAGAAACCATCTGTGGTTTCTATTAGTCTCTAGAGTCACCTGCTAACCAGCAACACAAACCACTGATGTGTTTTAGAAACACCATGCATAAGTATTTTTTCATGGTATTTCTTAAAAAACAAACAACCAAACAAAAAAAACAACCAAAAGCAAACAAACAAAAACAAAACACACACCCCCACCCCCCCGAATTAAAACACAGTTTTTATTCATGTGTCGTATGGATGACAGAGTTTCAACATAGGGAGAGTTCAAGTGCAAGCTGAAACACTGACATCCTGCATCCTGCTACTTTAAAGAAAAATAAATCCATTTCAAAACTGCAAAGAAAAGCTACTACACGAAAATATAAAATTACGTGTTTCAAAAACATTCCACTTTGAAATGGCAATTTTAAAATGCATTACTTTACTCATCACATTAGTGAAAACTTATGGAAATATCTCAGTATATATTTGTATTTAAAACTTTAGTGCCTTTTTTTGGTACAATTTTAGCACTCCAAATATTTTGCTAAAACTAACATCTGACATAGCAAAAAACAGCTACTTACCAGTAATTCTTCTTCTTAGAAGATAATAGTTATTACAACAGTTCCCCATTCCTGTGTCCATTCTTAGTGTGTAGCAACGAGTGAGGGATGTTCAGAGCTCAAAGTTGGTAACCTTTCAACCATCTCACCAGTAGGTGGCACATTTACCCACTATAGAAGCATAACAGCCTATAACTGCCCCAACTGTCAGTACATTTTGATTCGAGACAGAAAAAGAAAAGCGCCCTCTAAATCTAGAGGGCTGTCAGTGATTATTATGACTACTGTATTATGAAAAAGAACAATAAAACTGCATACCCTTCTTTTCCCAGAAGGTAACAATTATGATTGAATCCCAGTCTGGCAAACTTCAGGATGCAGACATCTAATGAAACGGTAACAACTAAAATCTTTGAAATGAAGCTTAGACTGGCTCCTGTATCCATTCTATTCATATCATGAATAGCCAACAACCTCAATTAATTGTGAGGTAAGCCATATTTAAATTCTGTGGCCAGATAAATGGTTCATATGAGCAGACAAATTCAGAAGTCAATTATAAGCTTGAAGTTTTTAATTATACAAATAAAATCCTATTTTCTTTTGCATTTTTTTTAATATTTTTTTTCTTAGCATAAATCTGAAAATGTCAAGCTTTAGAATTTCTTGCTGAACTCCAGCAAAGTTTAACAGATTGGTTTGTTCCCTCCACCCAAGCCTACAATCTGACACTGCATCTGTATTAGTTAAGCATTTCTGTTAAATGATTGATAGTATTACAGTTAGCAGTGCAACTATATTTAAAAAATATCATTAGATTACGCTAATAACTGAAGTTTCTACTATAATTTCTACTACAGCTGCTATTTGAAAAACAGAACTTGAGAAGACCATGTGTAATCAGTTTATATACAAGTCTCAATAAAGGTTATCTGCACAAATGTAATATCTACAAATACTCATTCAATGCCATCTCAGAGCCTGAAGTCAAAATCTGTGGTGGCTAGGGTAGCAAATTGTGAATAAACGGGGACCTGACCATGGTAACAAATTTATAGGAACAAAAGAAGGAAGCTGTGCCTCAACATGCTGCCTGATCTTCTACACACCCCTCAAAAAAAAAAAAATTAAAAAAATCCCCCATCAACCTAAAAAAAATTGTTTGGAATTTGAAGCAAGTTTAAAAAAAGGTGGAACGGAAGTTACGACTGGGTGAAATTTATCCAGAAACAGAAATGAAAAGCTTTCAGCAAACAGTGATAAATAACCAAAAGACAGCTGAAATGAGCTCCTCACCTGTTAGCAGATAAGGGGACAGGCAGTTGACGCAGTTAGTTACTAGCCATTATGTCTCATCAGTGGGTAGTTGCACATCAATTGCTGGTGAGGTGGTTCACCGGCCCGAACATTCCACATCCAGTCACACACATAAGGCATGGATCGGAAGAGTGGGAAAAACTAGAAATTACAACACTTACCTTTGAAGAATACACAGTACTTTTTCTATGAATTTTCTTAAAGAATATATAACAATGTATGTGTAACTGCATGATGGGTGAAAATTGATCCAAAAAAGTCAAATTCAAAGCCTTTTGAGTAAATGTATGCAACGTATTTAACTTAGGAGTCAGTTAGTATTCATTTTTTTCAAATACATTTTCTTAACCTCAAATCGAACATTATTTGTTTTCTCTACCATGCCAGCTTCTTCATAAATGTACTGTATTCATCTTTAATGCCATGCTATTTTTCTTCTTCATGTCGCATAAAGAGGCCTGAATTAAAACTGAGTTTTAACCTTTCAACTACCAGATATGTTTGTAAGCCTTAGTTTTGGTAAGCATCAGACAAGCATTTAATTAAAATGCTCACTTAGAAAGTAAATATTCTACAATGAAATAAACTTTGCCCCTTACCACTGAACACTGGGAAATTACATTGGAAGAAATTATATAGTAAAAATTATGTACCACAAAAACAGTCTCACCAATGACTAAAATTGCTTGACTGTTGTTAGATCACTCAAGCAGTGCAATTTATGAAAAGCAGAAATTACAAAGACTTTCTTTCACCATGGCAAATGCCAGATTCCTAAACCTGGACCATACCAAATGGGCACAAATGAGTTACACTAGTTGTTTTCAGGTGAATGCCTTGCACCTGACGCTACTGTCAATTTGAGAAGTACTAAGATTGCTTTAGAATGCTGAGCATATTGCTGTTTTATCATAACTGAAGATTTGCTATGATATCATTTCACTACTACTATAGTTGTTAACAATTACAGAGAACACCTAGATACCTTTATATAGAAAAACAAATAAAAGACAATGAAACGCAACATTTCAGGCCAGCTTTATACATCATAAAGTAATCACTGGGTAGTCATTTTTCAAAAACATCAAAAGCCATTTTTGCTCCCCTGCACTTCCTAGTGCTAGCTTTAAAGGGGTTTGTACATTTTTTTTACCTTAATTTCAGAATTATTTTACTACAAGGAGTTAAAAATCAAGGAATAAAATAGTTCTGTTCATTTTATATTTAGTCAATACCATGTATACTCACATAAGACATCACTATTACTGGTAATGATTCCTAGTGTTTTAAAAACTAGTGCATATTCAGAAATACTTCTATGAATGTATTTTGATTGCATCCAATTGCTCTGCCAGCTCCTCTCATGCAAAGGATTATGTCATGTATTCATTTTTAGTAACCCTGATTTGTTTTTTTTTTTGCAAATGCCTGACTGGGCATAGCATTAGCACACATTTTTATCATTTACATTTTTTATCATTCAATATAACTACTCACCTTTGTGGTAGCTATGCTATTTACAAAGCTGATTTGCTGAAAGCCTTTTTCACTTAGGGTGAGGCACACATCCCATCGTTCATTCACAACTTCGTGAATAACTTTGAGCGCAACTCCGGTTTCATCAAGCTTGTCTTTTACGTAAAGATCTACGTAACTGCGAAACCCATTTACCTATCAGTAACACAGATAACAATTACTGTTCTTCGCATCAAATACTTAGTACACTTTAAATATTTTAATTGAGGCTCTTACAGGTAATTTCTTCCCGTTCAACATGACCTTGACTCCTTTGCATGACCCAGCTAAATCATATGCCCTTCTTGTCATGATGGCAACAATATCTTTATCAAGTTTTTCCATTTTAAATTTAGCTAGATCTGGCTGGAATGTAATGCATGTGTAGTCATCACCATCAAAATGCTTAATCTTGGGTTCCGAGGTCTTCATCATATTGTTCATCCAAGTCTTTGGAAACAAAACATTTTAGATGTTAGTTTACAATACATGTTATCCACCTCCTGTTCCATTTTCCAATTATGCTAGGATTGCAACAGCTACACAACAGAAAGTTCAGACTTCTTTTAGAGGTTTCCTCTCGTTAAACACTAGGCATAAAATTAATTGCTTTACTAAGACTTGCATATCAGTGACAGCACATTTTTGATTTCTGTAAATATGCAGGTATCAATACACTGATGGATATGATTCTAATGGAAATAGAGCTCACTGATTAAATTAGATACAGTCCTTACTGCCCATCAGTTTAATACTTTCAATCTACTACACACTTGTGTAGAGAGGTTTATTAGTCCCCGTGCAGACTCAGGAGTCTCTGAGACAGAATCTTTGTGGCAGTACAATGTACCAAAGTATGCTTCTTGACAAACCAGCTTGGCTCAGACTTGAGCTGGGATGCTTGGTGGTGTACCCTGTTTAAGAACATGGGAACATCTCTAAGACCAAGCAGAACACGTACTCACAGCATATACCAAAGTTCAGTTGCATTAAACTTTCAACATTTTGAAGATGCTGGAAAATCACAGTATCACAGTATGCTAGAGATTGGAAGGGACCTCGAAAGATCATCTAGTCCAATCCGCCTGCCGGAGCAGGAACACCTAGATAATGTTACACAGGAATGTGTCCAGGCGGGTTTTGAATGTCTCCAGTGAAGGAGACTCCACAACCTCCCTGGGCAGCCTGTTCCAGTGTTCTGTCACCCTCACTGAGAAGAAGTTTCTTCTCAAGTTTAAGTGGAACCTCTTGTGTTCCAGTTTGTACCCAAATGTAGCACTCCAAGTCATAAAGCATGTCATTTTCAAAAAGTACCCTCAAACCCTATTAATTTGCTTTTTGGCAGTTATGAGAAAAATAATACATTTTTAGAGACAGGTAAACCCATTGAAATGTATTGCTTATAGTGACATGATAGCATAACCAGAAAATAATTACTCATTCAGAAAAAGAGAAGGAAGCCACCACCTGGGAAAGACTCAAAAGCCAGAAGAACTTTGGTTATCTAACACTCTACCAAAGTTCTTCAAACTTTCAGGAAGGTGGCTATCTCAAAGCGATACGCAGTAGATCAGATTACATTCGATCCTTGATCTGTAAACTAACAATTCTAACAATGAGAAATGAGTTCAAATGGGGAGGGAGCAGAGTGTGCACTTAAGTCCATCTAGGCTAATGAAACTCATGACAAACACTGGAAAATTTTTCTTAAAACTATACAATATTATCTAGATACTTGTTTCCATGTTTGTATAGATAAACAGAATTTTAGACAAATTATATAAGAGCAATTACTAAATACTTCAATTATATTCCTTTTCACATGCACATGAATATACTTTTAACAGAATTTCTCAGTTTTAGCCACCTAACAACCCCAAGAAAAACATTATTTAAAAAAATAAATATCTAATACACAAGAAGTATTGATTTTACTGACTGAACTAAACAAGCCTGCAACTTCACACATCCATTTGAATGTTAAATGATTCATTTCATAAAATATTAATGAAATACAGAAAATGTGTTAAAATTTAAATTTATAATTACAGCAAAGGAAATAAAAAGTTGAGATAATTTCTATACCTGCTTAAAGCTGTGTTTGTATTCCTTGCAAGCAGTTTCAACTGTAAACTTTGTACTAAATATATTACAGAGTTTTGCACCATAGCCATTGCGCCCACCTGAAAAAGCAACACATAGTAAATTTTTTACAGCAGAACTGTATTTTGTGATATACAAGAATATGCCAATAAAGTAAAATGCTCTTGGGCCATATGTCAATACAGCTATCAAAGGATGCCAGAAATGGCATTTCACACTATTTCCAATCTGGTGCAACTGCTTCTGCCTCAAAAATGAGCAGTTTGCTCCTCCCTCCAGGGCCAGGATGCTCCCACTGCATCCCTTAGGTTGATCTACCAGTTGCTTGGTGAAAGTCAAGTGACTTCAATAGCCTGATCCAGCTATAAATTAGGTCATGATCAGATCCAAATCACCCTGCAACCAAACATCATAATGGGCAAAATATATGGGGTAGTATAGAACGGAACTAACTTTCACATTCATGATCTAAATTAGGGTTACTTTACAATTAGTAAATAATTAGTAAATGATAAATTGTATCTTAATTTTATATTAGATTAATTTTTTCCCTTCATTTCAAAAGCATAAGTGCTTAAATGCTTGTATGTCAAGTTCTCTGTACATACTGGTATTAAAACATCTTCAAGTCATTTCACTCTAACAAAGACCTATAGAAATGGTGACTAAGTAATCATCTCTTACAGGAAGACAGAAAACAAGAAGTATACTGAAAAGCAAACAGCTGAAAGCTTAATTGACTAAAACAAGGCATGTTAAATCATCTTACCTGTAACTTTTTTCTCATCATCATCATAGTTACTGGATGTTAACAGCTGCCCAAAGATTAAAGCAGGTACATATACTTTTTCTACTTTGTGTTCTACAACTGGTATGCCCTTTCCATTATTCCATATGCTGATAATGTTTGATTCCCTATAAAATAGTGAAGGCATTAAGCCAATTAATGAACTCTTGAAAACAGATTCCTGCATACATTTTACCTGTTTAATTACATAAAATACTAAAAAAGACCATATTCTTACCATGTTTATTCACAGCTCTATCAATTGCAAAACCAAAAAAAAAAAACAAAACACAAACCCACACCACATGTATTTGTGCTTACTCGATGTCTTAGAAAAAGACGCATAATCGTTCAATAACATGACAGTATTTTACATAGTAGTAATAACCCCCCAAAACCTGTTTGAAGAGCTTTCACTATCAACATGATCTGCAAGAGAATCCTGAAGTTTAGTGACAGGATTATACTTCGGTTAGAGAAGTGGCTTTTCACGTTTCACTGAAGTCTTCACAGACAAGTTACCATCTGTTTAAAACCATTAATTGCCAGTTATGATAAATATTGTAACTTATTTTATGCATTGGTGACAAAATCCATCAACATCTGGCATTGTTAATACTTGGAGCTCTCACACAGAATTTTCAGTGTGGAGTACTGGGGAGCTAAACATCAGGACAGGTCAGGCAGACTTACGTTACCATTTCCCTCCCACTCCATGATAAAAGCAATTTTGTCTACAGAAACTGATAACGCATTGAAAAACTGAAGAAAAATTACTTCTAGACATATTTATCCTAAAGACCGGGTTGAAAGTTAAGTGTCTAAAACATTTATTGTCCAGTTACATGTCACTGAAAAGGTTCTACTAAAGGAACCCAATCAACATCTATTTAACATGGAACTTTTCATCAAGAAATACTTTAAATTTTCTATTTTGAAAACCAGTGGTAATGACATATATGCAATCAGCAGTTTTACTGTGATACAGCTAATTCAAACATAACCTTATCCTAATGGTAAAGGAGTTAACATGGAAGTTCAAGAGGTGCAAAATTATGTTACAAAACCTCATGATCCTTGATTCATGATTCACAATTCTCAAGTAACCTGGCTGGTTGTAATTATGTACTGCCAAGCTTTCATCTCATAATGAATTTTATGATCTTCTGGTTTTAAGTTTCATTCAATCAAACATTAATGAGTGGTTTAGGAAAGTAAATTAAAGTAAATTATTACAAATTCAGATTGGTAGTACTTACTGTTAACCACTTTTCATTTACCTTTTCATCTTAAAATAGGAAGGTAATGGAAAAGATTCCAAAAATATTATTTTGTTTTTTAAAAAAAAACCCTAACAAATTTATTTCATAAAATCATTTGTACACATCCTAACTACAATAGCACTGGCAGGGAAATTAAGTGAAAATATGCTTTTACTTACGGGTCAATGGATATTTTAATACAAGTCATATTCTTGTCCCTCTGCTTATTGTCCGCAGCATTTACTATGAAACAAATTAGAACAAATTAACACTTTGTAGGAGCAATAATTAATTACTTGACCTGTAAAATTGATTGTATACCTATTCCATCACAAGTTGTAATGGTCCAGGTATTTCTTAATCTGCTGTATCTTTGTATAGTCTGTACCTTACTACTGAATTCTATAAATATGACTCAATGTCTGGAAGAAGATTCTTTGCAACCTTCTTGTAATTATTATCTCTAGCAGTTAGACTGCCTTACAAATAAATATAAAAATGTATTTTGTGAGCCTGTTCTCATAACTCTTCTTAAGTAACTGAGTATTTAACTCTTCTCTTGTACTTGCTTGGATATTCACTACATATATTCTGCTATGTATGTTAAAAATACTCAAAAATTATATTCATCACCAGATCAGTTTACATATCCTTTTGTCCCTGGAACACAGTCCTGAAGAAGTCACATCCACTAAGGAGTGTTTTGACTGCAGCAAAATTTATCTCTGAAGAGTCTGTGAGACTTAGAACTAACACTTGTAAGTCAGTTCCTAAACAGCTTACACAGTTTAGGGTAAAACAAAAAAAACCCAGATAACTGGAAACTAATATTTGATCAGAATTAAACTGCCTCCAATGTATATTGACTACAAACAACAGAAATCAGAAATGTGGTTATGGTCATTAACCATGAAAACACATTACAATCATTTTCAGCATTTGCCTCAACAACCATGAAACAGATCAAAATCAAAACCAAAGCCAAAGGACAATATTTTAATAGATTATAAGAATCTCAATATAAAATCATATTTCAAGGTGCTTTTGCTAAAATCATTAAGTGCAGTTTCATTCAAAAGTAAGCACAGCTACAATCTCCAATTTTCATCACGTTATTACACTGGCCCCTAACTCTCAAACCACACACTAACCAGCACTTATCAGTGCTACATAAAGAAGCAATAAGCCATCCAGTACTAAGATAATGATATGATAATGATCTGCCTTTTGAGTGGGACAAGATGGAAGTGGACTCCCTCCTATGAAAAGCCTGTGCCATCTATGAGGCAGCACTCAAAAAAGAAATTATGAAATATATTTATTCCCATATTTTTCAAATCAAGTAATGAAAAAATAATAAAAAAGCAGTCTTTTCCACCTGGCAAAGATAGAGACTTTGCCTCTAAGACAGCAACGCTGTAAAGCACAGTTTTGGAGGTATGGAGAATTTTTGAACTCAATGAAGGTCATGACAAAATTTCCGTTGACCTCAGTAGACTGTTACTTAGTTTACAATGTAACCCCTCCAATTCATAAAACATAACTTCATTAAAATGATTAGCCCAAGATTTCATTGGTCAATTAACCCAAAATATCAGTTCAGCAGACAGCACGCTATTCAGATGTTGCGCATCTCTAGAGCTGGTTAGTCTTCAGTGTGCCTGTCACCGAGAGAATATCATAAACTAGTAAGTCACAGTGACTCTTGGACTTAGGATAGAATTTTCTAAAAATCACTTGTTTGTGCCTGAGTTGCCATGGCTTAAATGGCAGGACAATACTTATTCATTTTAAAACTGTGAGAAGTCCAGAAATCCATCTAAGAACCATCATCACCACCACTATCATGCTGTAGAGGAGGAGGTAGTTTTAATGATTCGTGAAATGATCAAAGTTAACAGACAACTTTAAGTTGTCTTCTTTCAGAAGAACAATCTTTCAAATGCTACTTAAAACTGTGGTCCTAATTAACTTCGCAGATTAAAATTCTTTTAACAACACTGATCATAAAGAATGACAGAGTTTGGACATTAAGTAACAACTACTTACACTTTCTTACAAGTTCAACTGAAAACTCTACGGTCTTTAAACTGTTCTATAGTGCTGGAAAGCACTAAAATTTTCATGCACTGCAGTTTAATGGGACTCTAAGTATGTGATTTAAACTTAGATATGAATTAATGTGCTTTGAGAGAACTCAGAAAAGTATGTACTCTATAAAGCTAAAGCATTATTATTGTTAGAAATACTTACCAAGGATTTCATCAAAGATCTTGTACAAGCCTGGAACAAAGGTAACTTCTCTGCAATTCATTCCTACATCTTCATCATAAACCCACATTAACTACATGTAAAAAGAAATAAAATTAAAATATTTACTGTCTTGGTAAGCCAGTCTATGACTCTCTAAGATCTATTTACCTCAAGAACTGTACTCCTCCCATCTGACTGCTGGTTTCATATGAGACAAAAGCAGCAGGAGAAGTTTGGCAAAAATTACAACTGTACCCTCAAAGACTTCCATAACGAAAATCCATTATTTTCTGATTAGTGGGGAACTCCAAGTATAGACAGTGAAGTTCAAAGCAATCTGTAACTTCACAAAAACAGATGAAAAAAGTCCCAAGAAGAGGCTTAAATTCTCTGTTCTCTACTTAAACAGACCAAAGCACTTTTGGATCTTGAGCAAATGTTACTTACAAATATATGTGTGTGCGTATAGGCATGCTTGTAAACACACATATATACACACACATAACTGCATGTTCACACACATAGGTGTGTATTTATGTTTTCACTGAACTTCAACATTTTTCTGAGCATTTTTTTTCAGGAGAACCAAGCACTGCTTACAAAGTTTTCTCATGCCCCCTTCCTGCACATGCATACATAAACGTGACCACAGTTCCCAGCATGATAATTCAAAATACTCAAAAAAGTAGAGTTGTGACTATTTGTTAACCAGAATATCATTTTCTTATTAAAACAACAATAACTATTAAGACTAAACTTAGTGACGCTTACCTGAGTTAATGGTTCAACTGACCCAATATAAGTATCTGGACGCAGGAGGATGTGCTCAAGCTGAGTCTTTTTCTGATAAACTCTCTCAACAGACATCTTCTTTGAGGAATCATTTTTATTAATACTTTCCGAGTCTTCCTTTTTTGAAGCACTGATCTGATTATCAAATAATGTCTGAAAAAAAAATAAATAAAAATACACCATAAGCTCATTCATTCAATGTCGCTCTCAAGATACAGAAACAAAACCTGACATATTTAAATTACAATCAAAACTTGACATGTAATTTAAATGTATTTAATCCTAATACGTGCCAATTTATTAAGATCCAGATATCCTATCAACAGAAAAAAATTAATAGATTATAGGACAGTTTCTTAACAAATTGTACCATATTCAAAGTTTAGTGATCTACTATATTTATAACATCCATTTTATGCTTAAGCATTTTAATCCAAACCACTAAATACTGTTCTGAATAATAACAGTAAAACTACTCTCTTACATTTTAGTTTGGACAATTCATTCAGTATCCAGAATAAGAGTGGGGAAAAAATCCAGGGCACCTGACAATCCTGCACCAGGACTACACATAGAGTTGGAACATCACCACTAATTCTCATGACTTTTCCTCTGGAGCACACCACATCTCACACCATACAAAGAAGTTGCAAAATCACATGTATGTGTGATTAAAGTGTTTTGGTATCCAAGTTAATTTAGCCTGTGCATTATCATTTGTTCTTATACTGCAACAACCATTAACACCATCCTAAAAAGATTAGTTATGGATCTGCTAAGCAAAGCAGAGAAGGAACAGGAATTTGAAATCAGATACATTAAACTGATAGAAGCAAAATGAGGAAATAAAAATTATATAAAAGAAGCACTGCCAATAGTTGCAACATTTATTTCATTGAAGTAGTCGTGTGAATTATACCCAGATTTCAAATGAGTTTCACTGTATGTGTATAGAAGTATTTTATGTCTTTCTGACCTTACTTTATGATCATCTTTGATATCATACCTCATAGAAGTCACCTCTAGTTCACTTATTGGTTCCACAGCACTGTCAGTACTGTTTTACCACATTCACTTGTTCTAAAGGGACCAGTGATTACCAGAAAAAGATAATACTTGTGGGATGAAGTGTTGAAAGATGGGAAGAGAGAAAATAAGAGCTCATAGAATCATAGAATGGGTAGGGTTGGAAAGGACCTTAAGATAATATAGTTCCAACCCCTCTGCCATAGGCAAGGATGCCTCACCCTTGACCACCCAAGGCTCTGTCCAGCCTGGCCTTGAACACTGCCAGGGATGGAGCATCCACAACTTCCTTGGGCAACCAGTGCCTCACCACCCTCACAGTAAAGAGCTTCTTCCTTATAGCTGACCTGAACTTCCCCTAAGTTGAAACCCATTACCCCTTGTCCTGTTGCTACAGTCCCTGATGAAGAGTCTCTCTCCGGCATCCTTGTAGCCCCCTTCAGATACTGGAAGGCTGCTACGAGGTCCCCACACAGCTTCTCTTCTTCAGGCTGAACAACCCCAACTTTCTCAGCCTGTCTTCATATGGGAGGTGCTTCAGCCCCCTTATCATCCTAATGGCCCTCCTCTGGACTTGCTCCAACAGCTACCTGTCCTTCTTATGTTCAAATTGAAAGCAAACGAAGTACACATGTAAAAACCACCAGAATCTTGTTTGAACTGTTTGCTCTGAACTTTTGAGCCTCAAGAGTTGGTTTGGTTATTTGGATTCTTTTAGTACACAACATGCCAGTTTTTCCTTTTGTCATGTGCATTAGTACTGAATTCTTATGATTACTCTGGGATTGCTGTCCAAAATGCTTCTACTTGTACAGTATCTGAAGACCAGGGGCTAATCATGCATCACAACACAGAAAAATGTTAACACAGACTAAGAACTCCAATCTTAGCAAAATAAATATAGGCTACAATTTTCCTATCTCCAATGCTTTACCTGTCCCACAATATGTCTGCAAGGGTCAGCAGATTATGAAAAAGTCCATTTTATTGTGTCTGAATGAGTACTTCTAGACTGCAGAATTATTGGGAAGAGATTCCTACAAGATGTTGTCTTCAGTACAACGCTAGGAAATCCATTTCTGTTTTCCAGTGAAAGTCTTCCTGCCAACTTGGAGGAGCTTATACATTCCAACTTAGCAGTAAGAAATGTGTGGAGTATCAAAACTGTCGAGATGCTCCTGCCAGACTGTTACCATGTTGACAGAGACTAGAGGTCGCACCTAAACAAATGTTGCTTCCCAGAGGAGCTAGTCCTGTACAAGTGCCACTTCTTGGGGAAGAGTGAGCTTGCTTTAACCCAGCAGTAGCAAGGACCTTCTGTTACCACACCCCCTGTGACAACTATGTCTGTTATCTTCTGTAACACGCTAACTGGAACATGATAATGTATGACTTAAAAAGAGAGGGAGCAGGGGGGCAGGAGGGAGAACCCCACAAAGGATCAGTTAACATTTTTTTCTTTCAGATCACTGATTATTACGAATTAAAAAAAAAAGTAGAATTTTAATTCTATAGTTTTTACTAAGGCATCATAAACACCTTTTCAGTATACTCAAACACTTCAGTTTCACTGTCACAGAGCAGGACAGATCTTATTTGTCCAATCTTCCAAGTATAGGATATCTTCTGAATACAAAAAATACTTGTTATAAATGTTCAGAAATTATTTAACTCATTATTGAGGCACAAGCACAAAAACAACAGCTAGAAACTATTCAACTAAAACTAATTTTACTATGCAGGCATGCAAACATCAGGACTCCACAGAACTGAAGTTTCCCAGATCAAGCTATAACTGGTCTTTTGGTCTTTTTGATCAATTTTGGGCTGTGCTGTAACTCTTAAATAAAGGGCCGACTCCTAATCCCTGTATCTGTCTCGAATGGACTTTTTTAGACTTCAAGTGATGCTGAGAGCTCATCCCAAAAAAGACAAAATCATCACCACCAAATCCATAACATACATCTATTGACACAAACATCCTCCACAGTCTTCCCATTATATAATTACAAAAGCAAAATAAAATCAAAAGTGCTTTAATCTGCACTCCCTCTCCTCCCCCACTTTTTCTTAATTGAGCGGGTAACAACTGCAGTGTTGTTAAACTGACCATCTCTTCCCTATATTTTGAAATTGTCTCCAGAATGCCTTTTGTATTCTGCCCTGTATGAAAGATCTTCACATTGTTAGAGATCAAGTAACACTTCTCAAAACAGCACCAGCTGTTGTTTCATAAGAAAACCACTTAAGGAGAATTAACCAAGTCTCACAAAGGACTTTTAAGTCTTCTGCTTTGCAGTAAGGAGGGTTTTTGTTTGTTAACAGGTTTCAGGGTCTGCACTGCAATCTTAATGTTGTCTTTTTATTATTTTTTTTTTTTAGACAGTGTTTGACTTTTCCCAACGTTCTTAGGACATTCACAACATTACAGATTCTCGACACTCTTTCAGGCTTTCTAAGCCTCCATACTGATTACTAATACACACAGTCACACACATGTAAGTCAGCAAGATGACCATCTGCAAGTAGCTTGAAATGAAACTGCATAGCGCATCCTTCTTTATAGCCATGCAGTTATGCTTCATGCTGCAAACTTGGATGTAGCTAGCATCTTAGACACTCATAACAAATGCCATGTAATGATAACTGTACAGAAAAACATACTGATTCTCACTTGACTCCAGCTGCTGTTCAGTTTACTATATCAAGTTTACTGTGCATGCTACAATGACCATTATTACTTTTAAGTGCTTTCTCCATATTATTACAGGGTTTTTCTTTTGAAGTTGTTTTTGCTACAAATTTATCCAGTAGTGTATGAAAGCTACAGCCATTCTTTCCTTTTGTGAAGTCAAAAGTTAGAACCCAAGTAGCCTTTAATAGAAGACAGCTTGGCAACAAGAATTTTGCTGTCTACCTTCTTTCCAGACATTTTGCCTTGTTTTCTTCTCCCAATCTCATCCCTTCAAATTTCTGCATATTAACAAAGCAGGAGTGACAGCTATATTAAGTCAGAGATTTTTATTGTCCTTTTTAAACAAACACACCCCCACCACCACCAACAACAAAAAAAAATGGTCATGTCATCTTCTTCGCATTTCACAAGTGTGTTATGCCACTACGCTGAGTTTTGTCACTTATGCTGCAAACAGCTCCACCTAATACAGCTAAATTTTAACACACATTTGACCTGGATAGTTTGGGAGCCACAGAGAAAAG
The DNA here is from genome assembly GCF_033815535.1 of Pezoporus flaviventris. Classification (NCBI taxonomy): domain Eukaryota; kingdom Metazoa; phylum Chordata; class Aves; order Psittaciformes; family Psittacidae; genus Pezoporus; species Pezoporus flaviventris. The sequence continues at coordinate 21,541,465 of NW_026892585.1, forward strand.
CTCCTCCTATTTAAATAGACAATACAATATAAAGCTACAACATAGGTTTCACCATCAGTTTCAATGTTGCCATAACTGAAACATACATCATTTGTTTGACTCCTTACTTCAAGTGGAAGCTTTATTTTCAGTAGTGTAATTTCACAGTGCCACAAGGAGCTCAAAATCCTGAAAAAATGTTAACGTCTCTCCCTACTTATACAGACTTAATCCTGTATCAGCCACCATCATCTTTTCCACACTGTAAACTACCTGTAGAGGACAAAAAAAAAAAACAACAACCCAGCAAAATAAAATAATATGGTTTTCTTTAATCTGCCTATTCCTTTTTCCCCACATTAGATGGCAAATAAGGGTTCACATTGTCAGACAAGCATAAATGGCAGAGAAGAGACGCTGGTATTGGAACAAAAACTTAGCCTCACTTTGGCTTTGTCTTTTCAGTCTTAACCTCCTATAACTACTACAAGCAATGATTGTTCCTCTGAAAGGCAAATGCAGCCCTGAGATACAGAATTTAGAAAAGCGCATACCATGTGTCCTACATTCCCTTAAATAAAGTGTAGGATAAGCACATTTAGTGGGACAAGGCAGTAAATTGAAAGTAATTAAGCTGTAAAACCCAGGGAGGTTAATTAAGGAACAAAATCCAGGGATGTGGTAGATTTTGTACCACTTACAGTTCAAAACAAAACTACCTCTTCTGAGAAAGATAGGGGCAATACAGTATTACTAGGTAATTCTGTGAATAGCACATACTTGACAGTAGTGTGGCATTATATTGGATCATAAGGGCCTCCTGCTATAGAAAAAAATATGATGAATAAATACATTGTTATCTAAACATTTTGCAATTTTTCTAAAGAAAACTCTGGCTGAGAATACCTCCCACCATGAAAACAAAATTGAAGGAAGCTTCAAAATAAACTACTCTCCTGCTGCGTTCAACAAAAGCTTTGGCTGTCCTGCCAAGACGCAAATACACAAAAGTAACAGTTCCCTGTTAGCACAGCAAATTTCCATAGAGCACTGCATACATCAGTGCACGAACCAAATCTCTCTATCAGATCCTCCCCAAAGCAGATCACAGAAAGGAGTTCCCAGTAAACTAACACAGAGCTAGTCTCACTCCAGTGAGACTTTTTAATCTGGTTTGAACAATTTTCCCTGGACTCTGAAAGCATCACATTACATGGAGTTTTAGTACATGATTCAGTTACAGAATAGCTTGAGGATGGTCAGATTTCCCCACTATAGAAAACCACAACAGTTAAGGGCTGCCAAAAGGGAAAAAATCTTTCTTTCTTCACTCCCCCACTGCTTCTCTGTTCCACAGAATCATAGAATGCTTAGGATTGGAAATGACCTTAAGATCATCTAGTTCCATCCCCCCTGCTATGGGCAGGGACATCTTCCACTGGACAAGGCTGTCCAAGGCCACCATGCGACCTGGCCTTGAACACTGCCAGAGATGGAGCACTCACAACTTTCTTGGGCAGCCTATTCCAGGGCCTCACCACCCTCACTGTAAACTTTTTTTCCTTATATCCAACCTGTCTCCCCTGTTTAAGTTTCAACCCATTACCATTTGTACTATTGCTACAGATACATAGCAGTTTTCTAGGTACTGGAAGGCTGCTATGAGGTCTCCATACAGCCTTCTCTTCTCCAGGCTGAACAGCCCCAACTTTCTCAGCCTGTCTTTATATGGGAGGTGCTCCAGCCCTCTGATCTTCCTCATGGCCCTCCTCTGGACTTGTTCCAACAGTTCCATGTCCTTCTTATGCTGAGGACACCAGAACTGCACAAAGTACTCCAAGCAGGGTTTCACCAGTGCAGAGTAGAGGGCCAGGATCACCTCCTTCAACCTGCTGATCACACTCCTTTTGATGCAGCCCACAATATGGTTTGTTTCTGGGCTGCGAGTGCATGCTGCTGGCTCATGTTCAGTTTCTTATCAGGCAACACCCCCAAGTCCTTCTCCACAGGGCTGCTCTGAGTCACCTCTCCACCCAAACTGTAGCTGTGCCTGGGATTGCCCCAGCCCAGGTGTAGGACCCTGCACTTGGCATTGTTGAATTTCATGAGGCTGGCATTTGCCACCTCTCAAGAATGTCAAGGCTCCTCCATCAAGGGAAGGGTGGCATCCCTTCCCTCCAGCATGTCAACTGCACCACACAGCTTGGTGTCATCAGCATACTTGCTGAGGGAGCATCAATTCCACTGCCCATGTCAATGACAAAGATGTTGAACAGGATTGGTCTCAACACCAACCCCTGAGGGATTCCACTCCTTACTGGTTTCCACATGGACACCAAGCTGTTGACCACAACTCTCTGCATGCGGCCATCCAGACAGTTCTTTATGCAGCTGATCTTGACTATTTTCTTTAAAAGCAACTAACAACTGCCCATGCGCGAGGACAATTTAACTGAATTTTACTGATAAAAATTTTAAGTGTCTAAAATTTTTTAGGTGTCTATTCACTGACACATTCTATTTCATCACTAAATTTTGATACTGTTTACCCATTAACAAAAAGTACATCTATAGATGCTTTGGTAACAAATTAATCTTTTAAGAATCTGATTTTCCAGCTAAAATTCAGAGGCAAGGACAGAGAAAAAATAAATTACTCTCATAGAAAAGGAATTTATTCACGTTAAAATTCAACACAACTTAAGACATTTTTCTTACAGATCTTAGAACAGTAATCCTTGAAAACAGTGAATGAAGCTGTCTGGTCACTGAATGACCAAATCTGGTCCACTGTTTATCAGAGAACTCATACAACAGCCCTCTACTAGCCAAGAAATCAAAAAGTTAGAGGTACTGACATCAAAGCTTTATGTTATCAGCATTTGGCAGTGCTTTTTTATAACTCAGTGTTTTCTCGTATCCTTGCCCTTTGTAACACTTTGCTGCATCACCAGTTTGAGTGCTGTGAAAGTATTCTAGACTCTCAGCACATTCACTTGTCCCAGTTGCCAAGATTACTTTGAAAGGGAGCAACACAACCTGATAGATCCTTCTGACACAATCTTTGAAACCCATTCAGGCTCTGTGTCAAATATCCCATTCCTGGAACAGCACTGTGATCTTTCTTTCAACACCCTATGGATTCTATGGCCAGCTGAACCCCTCTGTACCACAAGGTATTTTTACTTTGCTGAACTATCTTCAGATTAATAAGCAAACCGTAGAGAATAACTGTAGAAAAAGCTTCAGGAGTGAGCAGGCCAACGTTTAAGACATTCACGCTGCAAGAGAATACACAGAGAGCAAATCAATCAGATCAGCTTTTCAGCCCATGTTAACTGGCATAACACCATGAACAGGAGTCAAGTTGTGATGCAGTAAGGTTAATGAACCCACACATGAAGATTTTATTCTACACAACACTCAAAGCCCACTCTTTTCTAGTAAGCTTGAGGATTACTGGTCATATTATGTTAGTGATAGAGGAAAGCCCAAGCATCACTTATAGAGGTCACTTACCCAGCTACACTCTTCGGTAGGAAGCAATTATTCACTATACAACAGAATCAAATTTTTGAACTCTCATGAGTGTAAGAGCTATCCATGTATTAGGATACCTTTACGTTATTTGCATGTCTACCTTACACTGATGATGAATACCTATGCTAAAACAGCCACATTTTCTGGCATTCTGTATTTTTAAGATCTATTCTTTTTCTTGCACATTAAATATTAATCCAGTGCTCTTAAAAAAAAAAAGCCACAAACCCAAAAATGGAGCTTAACTGCTCAATTCTTACTATTCAACATGCACTGTTCCCCTGGAGATTCTACAAACCTTGAAATCTTTATCAAGTCTCATAAATATACTACATATTCTAGTCTCCATCCTGTACTAACTATATGAGAAAGGAACACCGGTTTTGTGTTCCAGACATATACACAAATTCAGAAGCAGGAAAATGGGCAGCAATTAGGCAAAAAAGCCTGAGCACTGCTCCCTGAGCACTCCTTCCTCAGCCACTCATCCCCCTACATAACTTATTACAAACAGTCTTTCAGGACTGTTCACTAAAAACAAAGCACTGAAAGTCTTGAAGATCATCAAAACTCTACCTTCTCATTTTTTAACTGGCAGGCAGAGGAATTCACCCCTCCATAAAAAGTACCATATAGTAGACTCAAAGTAATTTCAAATACCTTGACATTAATTTTCAAATTGTTCAGCATTTTCATCATCTTCTGTTACCTAACATGCACGTTCCTCACTCAGCTGGAAAAGGAGAAAGTCTACATGGCATAACCTTAAAGATTTAACTAGTAAACATGGTACAACTTTGGATTTGCTTTCTCTCAAGTATCTAGATCACTTCCCTCCCCAGCAAACCCAGGTAAGTAACTACCCCCCACACACACACCAGCTACCTCCTCATGTGCTTTTATAGTCTCTAAATTGTGAGTTTAAAAAAAATCCTCTGGATAACAAAATGGAATAACATTCTCACGTCTTGAAACTGCTCTCCTTCAAGTAACTTGGTTACATTTTACTCCAAGACTGTGATGTAATACTTGAACGTTTTCATGACAATAGTGTAATACAACAGTGGTGTAAAAGACTAAGTTAGGATTACTAAATATTGTCCTACAGAAAACACTACCCCAGCCCAACACAGAGCTCTGTGTTGATGCACAGAAGCAACAGCCTGAATGACTGCATCACTAGATCTCTCTAGCAGTCTAAAATAGTGTTATTTTTTCCCCCCAACACCTTGCAACTTTTGTATCTATATCATGGTAAACAACTACTACAGAAATAAACACAAGACTTTGTGTTTATACACTACTACACTCTCTTCCTTAAAAAGTCAAAATACCCCAGAGCTACCACTTACAGCTGCTTTCTAATATCCCCAGTGAAGCTCATGCTCCCAATTTCTTATAGGGTAAAGATGCTCTTCTGCAGGGGTAACTGCACAATTCTTATAGAAACATTGCATATCAAGTTATCTGGTTGTAAGAGTTTGTGGTTTTGTTTTGTTTTGGCGCTCCCCCCCCCACTTTATATCAGCTTCTTTTGATTTATAAGAAAAGAACTATTTAATGTCACAGCTCCTGCAGTTTTGTCATGACAAGAAAATACTGTTCCTTGCTCTCCCCTTGAAGATTCCTTCACAGATTGAGAAAGCAGGTGTGAGAGGTTTTGGCACCTCACCAAGATATACATTTGTCCAGTTTCTCATGAACCTGTCCTCGCAACTTCTCAACATCTTAAAGAAGGAATAGGAAGCCTCAGGCTAAGCAGGCCCACTCATCCACTAATAAAAAAGTAAAAGAAATCAGTACCTTTTAAAAACACACAGCTTACAATAAAGGAGGACTGCTAAATATATAAATTTCAATTCTACCTCACAAATCAGGAAAAACATGCATAGTAGAATCATAGAATAGTTAGGGTTGAAAAGAACCTTGAGATCATCTAGTTCCAACCACCCTTCCATGGGCAGGGACACCTCACACTATTAGATGAAGTGATTTAATCCTCCTTTGTGCCCTTTTGTTTTTAATAGGTTTTTGAATTATGTCCAAAGAAAAATATATATCTGAAACTTAGGTCTGAACCTCTCAAACATGTTCTAACTCAAGCAGACTTTACACTAACTTTGCTAACACCCTTTTTTATTCTTATTAAAAAAAAAAACCCAAACCAATTGCTTAGATGTTAGTGTAACAAATATACAGATTTATCATTTTAAGAAAATAAAACATTAAAAGCAGTACTTTACTTTCAGTGGCAAGCTGCAATTATATATAAAGTGGAATTGCAGTAAGACTCAGCATTTTTATAAAGCTTTGTTAAATGAAACTAGATGAGCAGATATTGAAAAAGTTTAACAACACTGACTTCAAAACATAACAGACGGACTCAATAGATAAGAGTAACAGCATTTATAACCACAGTGAAGTTTTAAAGCCAGCAGATCTGATCCTCACTTCTCAGGAGGGATCTTTCCCTGCACTTCACATCAACCTTTTGAGTCTTTATTACTGAACTATCTGGAAAAAAAAACACCAAAAACAAAAGACAAAACAGCAAGGAAACAGTTTTGAACAAAATTTACTAGGAAATAGTCTATGACTTTGCTTCTGAGAAGCACTTTTCTTCCATGTTCATAAAACCAGCAAATGTTTGTATGTTAAATCTTGACACCTTAGTTTGTTGCTATAACTTAAGTTATACTTCAAATTTCAGTATTTATTTTCAAAGTTCTGTAAAAAACATTTTACATGAGTTAATATCAGCTTTAAATTTTGGATATAAGTATTAAAATACATTCTTCCAAAATACGTAGGTTTCACTACAGGCACTTGAGAAGACACCAGTAGGTCTCCAAGCATACAATTGTCAAGAAAGGCTTCTTCACAGTTATCCACATTTAGAATGACATATTTTTTCTTAATCTGCTTAAAAACACTTCTAAACTGCCTGTATAGTGCAGAATAATATTTTCTTTGCAGGTGACTTGCTAAAAATAACAATTTCTTTTGATGAGGAAAATTAAGTTTCCTGTACCAGTTTTCATTTCCAAGCTCTCTCCATATAGTCTATAATATACATAAAACTAACTCCTCATGAGTGGAATCACTCATCTCAGTCAACTAAGACTCACATGTGCTGCTTTTAACTAACTGAAACAAAGGCATTTGAAGACTGCTTCTGCACATAGACATACAAGACAGTTTATATGCAAGGTAAAAATCTAATTCTGGAAAATAAAGTCTATGAAAATAAAATACCAGATTTAACTTATAATTTTTTTCAACCCTAAACTGCCTACCTTAGATTATTTACATGCTCTTTTATTTGGAGAGGTTACTTTATCTGTCCAAATAAAGTAATTCCTTACTATTTCATAAAGCGTGGATATTATAAATCAACATATACACACAAAAATCTAGATAGAACATCAACAGAGGACACATACTTGAATGTATACCTTCCTCACCAAGCACCTAAAGTAATCACCCATGTTGTTTTTTTTTAAAATGAATTCCCCCACCCACAAGATACACATTCCTTCCTAGAGCTTATCACAATCTAGTTCCCCACTTCTACACATTCAGCATTCTTTCATCTACACCAGAACAAGTTTTCCCCCCAGCTCAAAATTCAGAGAATGAAGATGTGAATTAAGCTGTAAGACTGGCACAGTTGCAGTCAAAGTGTTAGCCCTGATCTTGTTCCATTGCCAAGCCTCTACCTGCTATCACTTCTGTCACTTTGATCCTGCATTATTCAGGTCTCTAACACTGAGAAGATTGGACCAGTAAGAGGACCACAAAAGTATTTCACTGGACAGTGGTATGAAGGGTAGAAGACAAGATATAATAACTGCCATTTGGCAGGCAAGCCATAACAGTGAACAAATCCCTCCTTAGAACTATTGTGTCCGACTTACCAAATAAAGCCACAAACATTTCCCTCTAGCACTAGAATTATTCAGGAGTCATCATATCTCTGCAATACTGCTTCCTTAAGGGCACCAGAATCAGAAATTCAACAAGAGCAAGACAGAAAGCTGCTTTGCCTTGACTGTGAATACACTACATAACTCAAAGACTAGAAAATACATCATGCTTAATAAATGTAAATAACAACATATTGAGGCACCTATTTCAGGCCTGACCTCCCTTCTACTGTATAACAAAAAAGAAGGGAGGGGTACAATGACACACAGGGCACACAAAAACCCCAAAGAGCTCTCTGGTCAATGTACTAGAAAAGAAAAGGTAAGCAATCATCAAGAGCAAGAAAGGAGCACTGAAACAAGACTTCACAACCAAATAAGGGGTTTTTCTCCCCTTTGCAGACACCACAATATAGCAGAGGAAAGATAAGACAGTAAAACTAATAGTATACTTAACAACTGTTACGCATCACAAGCATGTTCTAGGCCTAGCTTCAGACATCAAAGAAACAGTTCAAAGAAACTAAAAAAAACCCCCGATTCCAAGCTTTAACCTGGGTCTACAGATAGACCAGTAACATACTATAGTTCTTGGGCACCCTGTCATAACCAGAAATTCTTCCTGCAAGCATTATACTGTCAGAAGAAGGGAACTCCTGTCTTGCTCCTACCCAAAAGCCCCTGCTCCTGAATTGAAGCAACAGTTTAAGTTCAGCATACACCAATGATGGGCAGATCCCTCGTGCAGGAGAGACCTAATTCATATTTCAGGTGTAAAAACTTACCTATAGATTTAGAAACCACCTAGCGCAGAATCCATGACGAGTGAATTATGACTGGAAAATATCAGGCATTACTCAAAAGAAAGGTTTCAATCCTCCCAAAACAAATTATTAAAAGCCAAGTCAAACTGAAAACTATCCTTACGTTACAGTTAAGAGCATTTGTTTTCAAATGAAATGATAAAAGAAAGACAAGGACAGTTTAACAGAATTTTCACTTACCAATACACACCTACAATATTTAGTCAAGCCAAGGATGAACCAGCATAAAACAAATATATACATATTTTCCATTCTGCTCCATTCAAGGAGCACACATCTGGGTTTTTTTTTTTTGTTATTGCTTTTGTTGGGATTTTTCTTTTTGTTGGTTTATTTTTTAATTAAGGTCATATTAACACTCAGTATATATTCAATTTAACATTTCCTAGAAATGAAATCTATTTTGCAAAGGGCAGGAAAATGGAAGCGGCATCCAAAGCCTTCAATACTTATCAAGAGACTTAGCTTTCACTTATCAGGCTTGTGTAGCTCTTAGAGTCAATGACAAGCCTTGAAAACATTGACAGAAGTAACTCATGAAGTACTGATTATTGGAAACACTTTAGCTTTGTGGGCATTACTGTTGTATCAGAACCAACACACTTCAGTGCTATTTGCAGTGACTTTACTTTTACTATAAAGAGGCATATTTATTAAAAAATAAAAAGTACTATTACTGTACTAGTACAACAGCTTATTTTCTGTAGTCCATAAACACACAAAGGCTGAAGAATTACTTTTTTTGTTCAGAGATTTTCTAGCATTAGAAAATGTTATTATGTTTCACCAATGAAAAGTCCTCTAGTTACAAATCCATGCTTTTGTAACTAATTCTTAATACAACTTAACACTTTTGCGGGTGACCCTTGGGAATCATCCACCAAAAGTAATTAATATCGATCTCTTGGTCAAAACTCCCCCTTGCACCTACTGTTAAGAGTAAGGAGCTCCAAGTTGATCCAATGAAATCAACCAGATGAAAAAAAATGTTCCTCAAAAAGTAACTAGTACATTTGATAAATCAGAGGTTATCTTGGTTTATTTTCAGTTCTATAATGATAAATAATCCTCCCAGTAAACATGCTGGAATTACAGAACGGGTTGGAAGTGACCTTAAGATCACCTGCCACAGGCAGGGTCACCTTCCACTAGAAAGGATTGCTCCAAACCAAGTCCAACCTGACCTTGAACACAGCCCAGGATGGAACAGCTTCTTTGGGCAATCTGCGCCAGTGCCTCCCCACCCTCACAGGGAAGAGTTTATTCCTAATGTCTAATCTAAATATCCCCTCTTTCAATTTAAAGCCATTCCCCCTTAGCCTGTGCCTATATGCCCTTGCAAGAAGTCCCTCTCCATTTTTCCAGAGGCCCCTTTAGGTGCTGGTCAACTGTTACAAGGTTTCCCCAGTCTTCTCTTCTCCAGGCTGAACAAACCCAGGCCTCTCAGCCTGTATACTCTTAATAGCAGAGGTGCTCCAGATCATCCTCATGGCCATCCTCTGGACTTCTTGAGCACACCCACATCCCTCTTGTACTGGGGGCCCCAGACCTGAACGCAGTACTGCAGGTGGGGTCCCACCAGAGCAGAGCAGAGAGATTCACCATCCTCAACCTGCTGGTCACACTCCTTTTGATGCAGCCCTCCATAAAGTTGGCTTTCTGGGCTGAAAGTACACACTGATAGACTGTGTTTAGCTTCTTATCAACCAACACTCCCAAGTCCTTCTCCACAGGGCTGCTCTGAATCCATTCTCCACTCAGCCTTCAGTTTTGCTTGGGATTTCCCCAACCCAGGTACAGGACCTTGCATTTGACCTTGTTGAACTTCAAGAGGTTTTCGCTGGCCCACCTCTCCAGCCTCAGGTCTCTCTGGATGGCATCTCTTCCCTCCAGCATGCTGACTGCATCACATAGCTTGGTGTTGTAAGCAAACTTCTTGGAGGTGCATCAATCCCATTGTCCATGTAACCAACAAAGATGTTGAACAGTACTCTTCCCAGTACCAACCCCTGAGGAATGCCATGTGTCACTGATCTCCACTTGGATATTGAGCTGTTGGTCACAGTTCTTTGACTGCAACCATCTAGCCAACTCTTTATCCACCAATTGGTCCACCCACCTCTCTGATGATGCTCCATACCTCTCCAGTTTAGAGATAAGGATGCTGTGTGGGACAGCATCAAATGCCTTGCATAAGTCCAGGTAAATGACATTGGTCACTCTTCCCTTATCCACTAATGCCATGCCCCCACTATAGAAGGCCAATATTTAATTTATATACTCTCATGTGTCCCCATCACTGGTGATTGTGCTTACTTATCAGCTAGCCATTGCTAGTTACATTTCTTCAGGTTCTGTTTCAGGTAGCTGAAAACACAGATCACTTGCTCTTTGTTTCCATGAGCATTTAATTCATCTTGCTTTTAAAAGTAGGTGTCACCTGATGCTTGTATGATGCATATGAAATTCAGCTCTAAGGTAAATTTTCTACCCTTCCTTTTCCACAACTGCATTTAATTATTTCTTAGTTAGCTGAACCAATGAACAACTATGCTGTTTAAATCGGAACCAAAGCTAAATTATACATACAACTCTTTATCAAGATGTGAGCATGAGGTTATATATATAGGATTTACTACGTTGATACACAAGTTAACATCCCACCAAGTTTTGAATGTTTTCTCATCTTTAGAGCTAGACTTACTTCTGTTACCTTTAAATTGTTCAACTCAGTTCTATTAAGAAACCACTAACAATACAAAATACTTTACTCAGAAAGTAAGCATCTTAGTGGTTTCAACACACTAGTAAGGGAACTACAAAAAAAAAAAAAAAAAAAATCAGGATACTTTCAAAACAACTTACAACGAAATAGCAAGTAGCTGGATATCCAGCAGATATATGGCAAGCAGACTGAAAACAGATGGCTGAAACCATTACTGTCCCTAGGTCTGTACCTCTTATTCTCAAGGCCAGCATATGACATCTACTCATGAACCAACACTTTTTTTAAGCCTGGCACACTAAACCAATTGATACCCACTGCCCCATCCATTTTAGTGCCACAACATTGGGTTTTTGTATGTCAGTGTTTTAAAACTGACATTGAACAGGCCTGGCTTCAGGAACTGGCTCAAAAGTCCATCTTCAGCACTTAAAATGCATGTGAAAGAAAGAAACAGCATTCGACTGTTTTCTGAAAAAAAACGTGAACAGTTTTAACTAAAATTCTCATTATTACCCTACAAATACTCTAAGTGGACAAAAATATTTTTTACTGCTTTTAGAGCAGGAAAAGTTTGATTGCTTCCAGTTGTAGGACACTGTTGACTCACCATAATTTAATCCCCATTACATTTAAGAACATTTCATTAAAAATGCCTACTCACTGATTTTCACACCCATTCTGCAGTTTTCTATATAAGCTGTAAAACTTTCAATTACATGGTCCAACCTACCTGGCAAAAACCTTAATTCTGAAGTGCTATCCAAAGGCCACAGTTGCTAAAGATCACACAGTATTGCAGGAGGGAGAATAATTTTAGTTTCTCTACTTCGGCTGTTCCCATAGCTAAACTGCCTAATTTCAAGTGGTCCACCCAGAAACTTGCTCATTTTTTAATATACCTTTCCACACTGCCAGCTTCCTAAAATGAAACAGAATTACCAACATAAAACACAGCAATTAGAATCACAGTACTAGTCCATCATAATATACAGGACAAAGTTCACCCCAGTAATACTCTTCACATTCTTTTCCAACAGCTCAAAGACTTAGACACAACTGAAAAACAAGTTTGATATAATTTTCTTCAACAAGACTTTTTAAAAGTTCCCAACTCTGTAAAGCATATGCATCTGATTAAAGATGCAACTACCTCACCATCTATCTACCTAGATACACCATCTCCTGCTTAATCATTACAGAAGTTACCCTCTTTTGAGCCCTATGCTGAGCAAGAGAACAGCATGGAAGTTACTGACTGGCTGAACCAGACCCCTTCAGGTCATCTTTGCTCCTCTTTCTTCAGGTCTTACCAAAACTAAAGAGCATGCACTCTTGCTACAGACAAGGAGAACATCCCTCTGCACTGTGAGCCAGGGCTAATGCTCTCAAAGGCCTGTAAGTGGTTCAAAGGAATTCACCAGTTATACAGTCAGTTACCACCCCCTCAAATCTTACTACTTCTGACCAGTCCATGAAATGCAGTAAAGAAAAAATATCCAACACATACAAAAAAAAAAACCACCATCAACCAAAATAAAAACAAAACTTAACAAAAGCCAAACAACCCAAACAAACAAAACACACCCTCTTGCCCCTGTTACATCTACAATTTCTGGAAGATAAAAGTTAAATTTCAAGAGACAATAGCAAGCACACAGCTCCATCCCCCTGAATATCTCCGCAAACCTCCTCCTTACCCATCTCTGAAACTCATGAACTTCAGGCTTTCAGATAGTTGGGGGAAAAAGCCAGAATCAAGACATATCCCCTTTGGGAGTCCACAAAGACTTTGCTCTAGCATCAAGAGGCAGTAACTGCGACTTTCATGGGACGACAGACAGCCCACACCTCACTCTAGAGAACATAACTTCAAACCAGCCCTACCGACCCACCCGCTGCCCCCAAAGCAGTAGGTTCCTTCATATCCGTTTGCTCACGGACTAACAACATCTTCCCTACAGTCCCGAGCGCCCCGAGGGGCCCCCCAAGGCTGCAAGCTCCCCTCATGCCAGGCCCACCACAATCGCAAGCCCAGGCTGTCTTCTCCCTCTACTTCCACTCCCTGTACCCCGGACCTCTCCACCGAGCGACTCTACAGCTGTTCCCCTTTCAAACCAGCCGACAGTGTCTTCCCCGTTTAAAAGCCAACCCGTGCTCTTTACACACACACTCAAGGGGCGCAAAAAGAAATAATTATCATTTAAACCAGCAAACCCCACTACCACCAAAACACAATCCCACAACTTACCACCCAAGTCAGTCCCCCGCTGCCGCCGCCACCGCCTCCTCCAGACGTTGCCATTTTCTACCCGTTTCTCCTCTGCCGAAGTGAGGGCGCAAGGAGGCAACCGAAGAGGGCCGGCACCGAGCCTCGCAGCGCAGCAACCAGCGGCGCGGCCGCCCTTCGCGCTTCGCCCTGGCTTCTCAGGCACTGCGCGGGCCCTCACACACGCACACCCCACACAGGCACCCCGACAGCTCCACACCCCCTTCGGCCCGGCTCCTAGTTCATGTCGGCAAGCGCAGCTGAAGCGAAGGAAAATAGTCCGCTGAGATAGGCTCCCAGGGGCAGAAAAGCGCAGAGCCGAGGGAGGAAGGGCAAGCGAGGGGCCGCGCCGCCCCCACAAAAGCACCCTTCCGCCGCCAGCACTCGAACTCGAGGCCCGGAGGCAGCGGGGGAGCCCGGCCGGGCCTGCGGCTCTCGCTAGTTTAAAGGGACTGACGGTTCTTTTACCTCACGGCGGCAACAACAGCCGCCGCTACAGCCGCCGTAGCGCTGCTTCCCTCCTCCTCCTCCTCCTCAGCCCCGGGCCCTCCCCTCACGCAGTCACAAAGGCCCGGAAAATAGATTAAGAATAAAATCTTCCCTTCGCCCGCGCACCAGCACGCTCGTACCCGCGCAGCCCCCACCCCCCTCACACACACACACACACACACGCCGACGCCAGGAGCTGGCCCGGCCCTCCTTCCTTTCCTTTCCTTTCCTCGCCTCTTCCCGTCCCGTCCCGGTGCCACTCCTCCCCGCTACCGCCACTACCCCGCGCTCAGACAATAAGTGCACAGCCCCCGTCCGGCATCAGCGTCGCTGCCGCCTACCCAGCACAACCGGCCCGGGCCACCTTCCCCCCCCCCTTTCCCTCCCTTCCTCCCTGCGCCCCGAGCCGAGGAGCCAATCATGCGCCGGAGGCGGGCAGCCTGGGAGGGTTGCTGACCAATCGGAGAGTCGAAAGGAGCCGCTGCTGTGAGACGTCACTACGGGTGGCAACAGGGAGGGAGCCGTGCCGCCGCGCGGGGGCGCTGTGAGGGAGGGAGGGAGCGACAGGGAGGAGCAGGCGGGACAGCGCCCGCCTTCCCACAGAGCAAAACTGCTCGTGCGGGGTGCGCGGGGCACGGCCGTCCCTTGCCCCGAGTCTTCAAGGGGATGCTGACAGGCGCGGGTGGGCAAGACGTGGTGCTGTCAATAGGAGAGGCGTCCGGGGCATGGTGGAACCATTAAAGGATAGAGCTCTACCCGCTTTCAGTCAGCTCCGACCCCGATCCATCCCCGCTGCCGCGGCTGTGCCCTGAGGGTGTGCCAGCGGGATTGAAGTCCTGATGCTCCGGGCAGGAGTTTGTTGATAAACCACTGCCCTCTTCTGGGCTGTGGTAATCACCATGGGGAGCTCTTCGCCTCGGAGGCCTCAAAGAACTTTGTTCTGCTACTACCATGAATGCTTTCAAGCATCACCAATGTGTTGAGCCTTCTTTCTATCAGCGATACGTTGCCTTTCTCTAGGGTAGCATACTGTTGTGCAGGCTGTGCAAGACTACACGTTCAAAGGTATTGTCAAAGCATGATGTCTCTCCAAGTCACCCTCTGGAATTGCCTGCCTCCCTCCACCAACTCAGGAGAGAGCCTGCACTACTCACTTTGGCTTCAGATCTAACTTCTAGGCATGTAACCTTAGGTGGGATAATCTTTGTGTAATAGCATCATATCAGTGAATGAAAACCAAAAAAGACCTACCTTTGTTGGTTTTAACACTGCTAGGAAGCATAAATTCTACTGTGTTCCATACAAGCCCTGTTCTAAAATATTTGCTGTTTTGAAAAGAAATATCCCGTGGTATAACTTAGCATCTATTTCCTAGGCCTAAATGTGTATGTAGCCCCAAACTCATGGTATTTTAGGTACAAGCATGAAATATATTTACAGTTTAAGATACCACCAAAAGTAAAATGCATATGATGGTAAATACTATGGTCATAGATTTCTGACAGGCTTAAAAAGATGTTTCCCAACATGCAGCGTCTCAATTAGTATCTTTCATTTTGCTGCATGAAATGCGAAGGCCTGCCTCATCCAGCCTGCTCTGCTTCTTGAATTATTCCCCATGTAAAATCACAAAAGAAGGGATTAGCAGGAGCCCTGAATCTGAGTTAGTATACAAATTGGAATCTGAAGAGAATCATTTTGACTGAGTAGTAATATAGATTTTCCGTTTTGCAAAATGCTTTCCTAAGAAATGAATGGATTGGAAATGGGGCAGCTGCCTTTGAGGAGTCAGTTGTAACGTTCAACTATGCCTCCAGGGAAGGATCAGAAGAATTTCTAGTAAGTATTGCTTATTTAGCATAATTTTACTCTGCCAGTTTCTAAGGAACCTATTAAACTAATATCTAAGTGCTGCACAGAGATTACAGAAAATAATGGCAGCTGCCTGGAAGGGACAGTAAGTTGTCTGTTCTAACCCCAGTTTTATTGCAGACACATGAACGTCTGAGCTGTAGGCTGTGTTTTCTTCCACTTCGGGCAAAATAAGAAAAAGAGTGTTTCTTGCAGAACAAGAATGAGGTAACACTTGCAGGGCTCTGCCTAGTGCTTGAGAGTTTTGGGCTTGCTGATTAGAATGGTGTTTGGGTTTTTCCCAACTCTCGAATGTATATGTAAGACCTGTTAAAATGATTCATATATAGTGAAACAGGACTGCTGCAATGAGTATCAGAAGGACTAGAGAAAACAGAATGAGTGCATCTGTTCAAAGCTTTTTGCATGGGTAGAGAACCATTAATGTATACAGCAGAAATAGAACAAATCACAAATATTAGTGTACTATGTTCTCGTTAGTCCAGCAGTTTAGTAAATAGGTCATTCTTAATGTGGGAAGTGTGCCTTTTCCAACCATTTATCCTGAGCCAAGTAGTAGATAGTGATCTACCTTGAAGACAGCCAATTCTATACACATTAGAGAAGGACAGAGGGAGTTTCATCCTGGCAGCTGCTGATCTGTGAATGTGCATGGTTAGACTTGTTCAGCTTATATATGATGCTGGAGTAAATGTAGGTGGCTATGCTGACGTTCCTCCAAGCATTTTTAGTCTTCTTTTAAATTCCTTACACTACAGTGTACATTCCACACTTTATAAACATATGTATATTGTATAATGTATAAACACACATTGTATATTTTAACATAAAATGTTTATTTTTTTAAAAAAGTCCATATCCTACAGCATTTTAAAATAATGTCATCATAGTTCAGTACTGTAATTGTGAAAGAGCTGTTCAGATTATTGAGTGGGCTTGTGGTAGTGCAATATGTCAGTTATTAACATACTCATACTGCCTTGATTGTGAATGAATTTCAGGCCATGGTTCCAAGGCATTTAAGAAGAAGTCTATCCATTGCTGGATCATGTAAAGATATACATATAGCCAGGTCATGTGTATTTATACAACTGTATCTCAAAAACTTTTCTGAACTAGTAAGAGCACACATTAGTGGTTTTCTGTGGGTGTACACTGTCAATGCCTGATACTGTCATCTGAACTGTGTCCAGGGCTTACCCACCTGCCTGATGTATTCTTGGCATGCTTGTCAGTAGCTGTTACTAGGGCAAGACCGGTCTCAAAAAACATCAGGACATTTTCCATTTTAATCCTCCAAGAACAACATGATGGCTTGGCATAGGGCTTGGACCTTGCGTACCCTTCAATTATTCCCTTGTAACTAACCTGTTAATTGCTGTGCCACTGCTGAGGTATGGAGAACTTTCCAGCTGTGAGTGCTCCTGACAGGGTGCTGTTGGGGAGAAGGTGCAGCAGAAGCCCTGGGTTAGCTGTGGGAACCCCAGGGCCTCGTGCCTGGACTACCCACTGCATGGCTGGGACTGCTGTACTGGTTCATCCAACTTTCTTCTGGACCACACCACCTCCTTTATTGCAGAAGAAGCAGGTTTTGTTAGAGACTGTCACGCTGGACATCATGCTGCATTCTCTCCTGAACAACAGGGAAGTCATGTCACTTTCAACATTAAATATCTGTGACTCCAGGAGCTTTAGTATCCAAATCCATCTAGTCTCCTCACTGTCAATTCAGTCTTAAACTGTGACACACTTTCACTGAGCAGCAAAACAGGGTTGTTAAGGCAGGAGCTGGTTATAGAAATTACACACATTTGTACTGAAATTACTTGTCTAGGAAAAAGCTTCCTTGTGCGGTGACCACACGGGACAAGAGAAGGTGCATGCACATATAAAGCAAAGGAGGCTGAGCTGGCCCTGCTCAGGACAAATTCTTATTATGAATAAAATTAACATCCATGCTAGTAACATCCGAGATTTTTAAATGATTGGTGGCAGTGGAAAGAGCTACAAATGCTCAGCAGGCAAAGACAATGGCAAGAAACACAATAGAGAAGGCAATGCTTTTGAAGATCTGTGCCGAACATACACAGCACAGAAATAGCCATCAGCCAAGTTATACTGAGCTGAGAGGAAGGTTGCTGCAATCATTTGGAGGCTGGGAATCACGAACTTTGTTGTGGTGGTGTTAATTAGCACTGAAAATGCAAACAGCCACCGGGTTTTGGACATGCCGTGCCATGCCATTCAGAAAATCCCTGCCTCCCTTGAGCTCAGGGTGATGAAAACAATGAAGCATGTTAGGCTTTTCTCACTTGGGTAGCTTTTGTGTGAGTTAACCATGTATCCCCTTCCTTCCTGTCCCTCTGTTCCAGCTCCCCTGAAATGGAACTCTCTTTTTCCAAAGGGGAATATCTTTCTGTCTAACACATGTAGTTTTTTTCCTAGCAGTTCACCCAAGACTCTTCAGGCAAGAATATGTGAGTGATGATTCATTTTTACCCAGCAAGACTCCTCTTGCTCATTGAAGGTCTGCATTACTAGTATATTTGTTCAGCCTTCCAGACTGAAATCTATGATGGATCCAGAGTGTGTATCAAGACTGCTTTCTAATAGCAGAAAGCCATGCTTACTCATTCCTGGGATGATAGGAGGGTGAAGGAGTTGTTACTATACAAGACATGCGTGGACATGTTGAATCTGTGGGGAAAAGTGATGACTGACATAGCCAACAGAGAAGCCCACTATTCTGGAAAGTATCTAAACAGATCATATCTGGCTCTCTTAAGCTAAAATTCAGTCACCTCTGTTACATTAACTCTGGTTTGATATACAATTAGTAATTACATGGGGGGTGAGGGGTAGAATCATAGAACCATAGAATAGTTAGGGTTGTAAGGACCACCGTGTTGTAAGGTCATCTTGTTGCAACCCCCTGCCATGGGCAGGGATGCCTCACACTAGACCATGTCACCCAAGGCTCCGTCCAACCTGGCAAGTTCTCCTGCATAGCTTCATTTTACCCACCAGTTTTGACTGGAATCAATGACAACTGGGTCAGGATGTGCATTCGCATTTCCTTCCTCAAAACTGAGCTGTGTGGTTCTTGTGGTGATGCAGGAAGAGAAAAGTCTCAGGAAAAAGCCAAGACAGGCATATGGTTACAGCCTTCACTTATAGCTGCTGAGGTAGAGCATGTCATTAAGATGTATCCAGCGCACCTACATAGCTTATACTGAGGTCAAAGGGAAAAAGAGGAGGAAAACACAAGTTTTGGAATATTTGGATAACTGAAAATCTGAGGCAAAGATCAACAAAAAGATTTGAATAGAATATCTTGTGAACGTCCAACTGAAAGAGGACTGGGGGTAGGCACACATGAGGACAGCAGTGTACTATACATCTGAGCACAGAAAGTGGGGAAGGCAAAAAGAAGGAACTACCAAAAAGAAAAGTCTGGGCTACCTGTGAAGGTCCAGTCAGACACAGAATAACAGAACCACAGTCAGACAGTTTGAAGTTACCTATCAAACAAATTAACAAACACCCCTTTCGAGCAAGTTTGCATTGGCTGTATAGTGGCTCAATGCTTTGAATCACTAGACTATGATGATTTTAAATTGGTACTAGATGCCCTAAAATTTGAATTACTGTTCTACAGCCCAAAGCACAGGAAATGTGCTTACTGTGTGCTTCTGGCAATTACAAAGCAGTTTGGAGGGAAGTTGATGCAATAATGTTCTATTTGTGAACATTCTTTTCTAGCTGACTTAAGCTGCTTATCTTCCCAATAACCTGTTTACTAAAAATTCAATTTGCTGAAATGCATTGTTTCAGACTACCTGTCACTAGACAATCCTTGGGCTTTTGGGAATAGATTTTTTTTCAGAAGTCTTTGAGAAAGTAATTACAAAAATCAGATGTATGCTTGAACTAAAAAAATAAATAAAATAAAGAGGGTTGTACAGCTGAACTGGTGAAATGTATACAAGACTCAGTCACCTACTTAGTCTTAAATGTAATCATTATCTGAACTTACCGCTCCCTAACAATAACTTTTTTCAGATCAGCCACCCAGCAGTTTCTCCGGTGGCCTAATTTGTAACAAGAGATCAGCAGCAGCAGTTCCTATTTACCTCAATAGTTGTGTAATTCAACAGCTTGGATGATTAGACAAGCAGTGTTTAAAAATGGTCACTGCTACTTGCCTCATGAACTTTAACATATTGGTATTTCTGGGTCTTGAATGTTTCTTTCCCAGATATCACACAGCTGTCCTCCATTATTTATTTCAATAGTGGTGTTTCTGCCTTGCATTTTATTCTTGCTATATTTATTAGGAGAATGGGTAAATAAAGTAGCAAATGCAACAAATTAAATATGATATTATATTTAGGTTATGGTCTCCTGTTCTACTTTTATCCACATTAACAATGCTTACCCTCACTTTCTGCTGCCTTCTTTATATTGTTCCCATTTAACTCTATGGAGTCTTCACTCTACTTAGTCCTCTCCTGGTTTTGATAAAGAAAAGTAAGAACACATTACCTCAGTCTTTAGTTGAAGTAAAAACATCGAGATCAATGGTTCTTATAAGTACCTTGCTCGCAGCAACTGTAGCCACCATTGGTAGAGGCAGCAGAAGTTGCAGTTAGCAACAGCATTCAGTATCAGCCAGGACTTTGTGCTTGACTACTCAGGAATTATTCAGGCAGTGCTTTGCTACAGCACATGTGTATTAGAATTTGTGAATCTCAGACTAGGTTATCTTCAGTCCAGTAAGGCTTCCAAGAACATCTTTTCTGAGCTGGATCACATAATTTCCTTCTTAGATTTAGGATTCCTGCCTGTCACCTGTGAGGAAGAAAAACAATCTTCTGAGTGACTCTGAACATATGTGCTTTAACACTCAGTGAATGAATTTTGATGTTCTAGAAGAAAGCTTTTCATCTACATGATGTGTTAAAAGTAACCTGGTTTCAGACATTTATATCTATGGGGCTTTTAACCCAAATCAAATGGAAATAGTGTCCCCATTATTCTATACATTTCTTTTTGAAATCTACTCTGCATTTAACTTGTAGTACAGTGAAGTGTTCTTCATTGATGCAGTTCTTTCAGAATATTCCTGCATTTCTTGCAGACTATAAAGCAAAGAACCTTAAGAAAAGGTCCTGTAAGTTTTACCTCACTGCCAAACCTAAGCATGAAAAAAGCCAGCATATTTATTTTTTCAAGAGATCCATTAACTATTATACAACAATCATACCCCACATTCTTTCAAAGCTAATTTTGGAAATAACAACTTAGTGATACACTGTGCTCACATATAACAACTGGAGAGAATATGTTTTCTTATACTGCATCTCACAGTAAACTCACACCAAATTTGTTACCATTCTGCTATAGTATTGTTATAATAACAACTCACCTTTCTTAGTTAGTTGGTTTTTATTCCACATATGCTATTCTACTGGAAGAAGAGGAAGGAAGCCTTTGAAGAGCAGCTCTTTCAATTTATCTGGAAGCGGTTTGGTTTCTTTCACCTTGGCAGTTACTGCTGCTCACATTCTTTCATTTCCAGGCAGTAAGTGCAAGGAATTCGTTGGGTTCCCATGAAAAGGCAACACACCTTATCCAGAACTTTGCAACACAGTATCAGTTTCTGTCCCCATTCAACACTTTCTGTCCTTTTTGGTCTCTTCAAAAGTTAGAAAATGCAATTTATGTATCAATAGTTTTGGATTTTTAAAAAAACTTTTTGACACTAAGTATCAGAATCTCACTTATCTTGCAACCAGTTCCAAAGGTAGCTCTTTACCAAAGACAGCGAGATTCTGTCAGGTTACTTCCATGCTTGAACGCCTTTTGAGACATACTCGACGCCCAACTAAAACACGACATTTTCCTGCTAAGCTCATTTCTCTTGTGACTTGTGATAGGGAAGCATGGAAGCTCCTTTTTCACTTTACATCTTGCCCTAGCTCCAAAGGCATGCAAGTGAATTCCTCAGGTTTCCTAACCTGTGGTGGGGGGCTTTTAGGTTTGGTGGGTTTTTTTTTAGTTATTTGTTTGTTTTCTTTTGGTTTTGTTTGTTTCAGCTGCTTATTATTTTCTGTCATTTCTCTCAAAATACTCTGGATGCAGTTCTCCAGGACACGAGCAATGATGATGAAAGAGCACACTAGCATAACTACTGAAAACAACGAAATTACTTGAAGTCACAATAAAGTTTAAGAGATTGATTACAGATGCATTGTTCTTTGTGGCATTTAATTCACAAAATAAGCCGTAAAGTTTTCCTCAACTTTCTAATCAGAACATCCATTCTTCCAGATAACGGAAGTTACTAATTTTGAGTTGCTGCGCAGAATTGAAGAGAACTCAGAGCAAACAAACCTCTTTTTTTTTTTTTTTCTGATAGTTTTTGTTAAAGTACAGCAAAGCAGGAACCGTACCAACTCTCAGATTACCATAAAGACAGAGCACAGTTACAGTACTCAAACACAACTCAAGGCACACGCTCCACCTCCAACCTGCTTCACCAAACCAGCATGACTGCTTTTAGCCACAAACACCTCCATGGGGTGGCACAGCACGAAGCATCCCCAAGACATTCAGTACAATACACGTATTCCGACAGAGCACACGCATGGAACGTAGGCACTCCCACACTGTCTCCTCCAGCTTCTGTTTAATGTTTAAATCTTTCCTGCTCATTTATGATCACTTATCAAATACTGCATTTCAGAATGAGGATTGCAGAGCCTGTCATCCCGCCCTTGATCTGCGCTACTCTCATGCTGTTCATGACAGGATATCCCATAATCCATAATGATGGTGCTAACACGGTGTTAGCTGTGCCAGGGACATGGCTTGCTTAACAGGTTCTGTAACACAGTGCATAAAGATGCAAATAGGTGAAACTACTTTTTAGATTCCCTCTAAATGAATTAGCATGTTAATGCATTGGACGTTGTGTATTACATTTTTACTCCTACAGGTCTTTACAGATTATGAAAAAACATAGTTAATCCTCCAAAAAGACATGAAATAAAAATATTATTCTCAATTTAGTAACTTTTGGGGGTCATCCTCTGGAGTTATATTGACAGTTTAACAGCATTTGTACCCTTTCAACAGGCATCTGTGCCATAACATGCAAACTTAATGTATAATCCCTCACTCAGTTCTTTGTGCTTCCAGGGCCACTTCTTCTTCTGTAATGCTTCCACAAGGTGTGAGGAACAATTTTCCCAAGAAGCAAAATCTGCTGATTTAATTTGGTCAGGAGCCAGCCTCATTGCCCTTTGGAACTATATGCATAAACATGCAAAAATATTACATTCTAATGCTGGTCCTAATATCCTTTCCTTAGAGCAACTGCTGCTTCACTTTCCCCTGCGATGTGGGCCACTTACACCACCTCCTCCTGCGAACAGAGCAGAATACCAGTGAGGGACGATTACTGAGGGACGCAATACTAGAGTGACAACAGGCTGAGGATTCAGTTGTCCTGTGAATATACTGTGAGTGTGAGTGGGACAAAAACAGGTAGGAAATAAAATCCTACAAGGTGGTGAATAAAATCTGTCAACAATAAAGGCTGTGGCAGCTTCAGGGGACCATACTATGGAACCATAGAATGGTTTGGGTTGGAAGGGACCTTCAAAGGTCATCCAGTCTGCCCCTCCTGCAATGACTGGGGAAATCTTCTGCTACATCAGGTTGCCCAGAACAACATCCGGCCTGGCCTTGAATGTATTCAAGGTACTCACTCAGCTGACCTTGCTGCTGTCATCCTCACAGCTGGCTTTCTCCCACTGCCCACCATAGAAGAAAGAACAGCAGCCATTATGAGCTGGGGAATGCATGGAGGCTATATGGGGCTGGGCTATCAGCCTGTGATATGCTGGGGGAGCAAGAAAAAGACAGAATCTGGGGATGGTGTGAAAGTCTCCAGATCTTACCTGTGACTTGCTTGAAAGTTGCATTGATCTCCACAGCAGAGACCACTTCAAAGGATGGAAACCACTAGTTTAGAAGGAGGAAAATCTGGAAGGGCTTTTCACAATCAAGACAACCGGGAGGGTTCCCCCAGAAGGTAACGGATATCACACGATAATTAAGGGAATCTTCCAAAAGATGGCCAAAGCATTTGATTATGCTGCACTGTCAAATACATTCATCGTACTGCTAATATAACTAATCCAGTGTTACAGTGCTGGCTATCTTAGTCTAGTATGTATTAAATACAAAATCCACTGATCAATACTGCTAGTGGTGACTCCTGCTAGACTAACAGGTAACAAACAACAACCGGAATGCCTCTTCCAAACAACTTCTTCTATAAAATATTCCCCAATTATGGATTTAATATTCAATTCTTGGAGTATAATAGGTTCTAGTTGGCTTCCACTGAATTTGTTATCCCATGCCAGGAACTCTCCAGTGCTTTAAAAATTAATTACATTATTTCCTTTTCTCTTTTTTCCAGTCTTTCAGCCACTCTTTCACTAGCACACATGCTGCCTCCATGCTCTGTTCACAGATGTATTTATCACTGAATATTTGCAAAGGGCTGAATTTCCTCCCATGACCAGTAATCACTCCTGTATGTGAAGTAAACGCAATAAAAAGTTTAAAAAAGTACTTTCCAGTGCTCTGGCAAGTGCTTGTTTCTCTTTAATGTCTGTTTCTTATCATGAATTTCATTTCTGTGGGCTGGAAATGCATGTAAATCTTCCTGTTTCTTCAGGAGTTTATTTATATACTGAGACTGGATGAATGCCCATTTCTTCATATCTGTCATACATTAATTTTTTGTCAGCAATAAACTAGTGCACAAGTATCAATTACTGGCGAGCCTTAAAAAACTGAAACAAAACTATAAAAGAAAGTTGCAGAATACAGTTAGTTACAACGCTAGTGAAGAAACAGTGCAGTGTCCATCACACTGAATGTGAACCCTGGGTTTCCACCCTTGTTAAAAAAAAAAAAATGGATTTATATTGAAAGAAAACTCATCAAAAACTGACTCTGAAGTAGGGAAATAACTGATACCACTAACTATAGTGTCAGGGGCTGAGATGACTGATGGCTGAGATAAAGCCAGTTCATATATAGTTCTGACACTTGAGCAAGAACTTGCTGAAGGCACCGTTTGCCTTTGTAAGACTCCATGATAATAATACTTCCTTTAAAAAAAGATTTGATTTATAAAACCCAAACCAATTAGCCTAATTTGCTAAATAAACCCCCAAATGATGCAAATTTCACATTATCAGCATTAACCTGACCTTACTTTATTTATCCTCAACTGTTAAAATTAAAATGCAGTGTCTAACATGTCCTGTCTGTTCTGCTACCTTCAATGTGGAGTTTTGGGGGTTTGTTTGTTTGGGGGGGTTGTTGCTTATTTTTTTAATTCTAATGTTATTTCAAATGTTGGGGTTTTCCCTATTTTCTTTAAAACCACCATTGCTAACATAATGGAAATCAGCAAGTATCCTTAGGCAGAAACCCAACAAAGGAAAACACCTAAACCAATCATCAGGAGCATGCTTTTTACTAAATAAAACCAGACCAGCTCCAAAATTCTTAATGCAGTCCACAAACAGGCACTTTCCTTTTGGCCAATAAAGTTTTACATCTTTTTGGCAGTGGCGAACTTTGTTTTTTTTATACCATACATCTCCCTGATGCTTTGGCTAAAAACAGAAACTGCTGCAGTTTAACTGATTTACTTTTTGATATAATGCAAGCATAGACACACGTATTTGACACTACCTTCTATCCTTCTCACCACAATGGTAATGCAGAAGGAAGAAGCAAGTCTCTTTTTCCACTCTGTATTTTGCTGTTCTTTCCATCTGCTCCAAGAGGTTGTGATCAACTGTTCCACCTACTTTACTAACAGTTTGCTTAAACATCACTCTTGGATGTCTTCATTTTCTTACATTAGCTGGTTTCCTGATGACTGTTTCACAAGGGAGTCTGTATATTGTTATTTGAAGTGCTTATCTAAAATAAACCCAGCATTGCCTCCTGATTATGACAGAAGTAAGGTGCTAGCTGATGGGCATTATTGGAGGGGATATGGGACACACACGTTATATTACCAAAGTTCCAAGGATATGAAATAACACATAGCATTATGTAGTGAAAGGATCAAATTAAAAGGACATACATGGATATGTTACAATCAAAATGCATAGTGATATAATCTTTTCCCCCATTTATAAGATCCCTAACAGAAAGCTATAGTTAGCCAGCATGTAAAACTCAGTCCTTTAAGTCTCTATAGGTGCTCAATGCCACAATGAAATCTCACAAGCATTACAGATAATGTGCTCTTAAAACTCTTGCTTACAGTATGTCACTAAACACGCTTTTCCAAAATCAAAGATTCAGGTTATTCACCGGAAGAAAGGAATGAATTTGTGTCAAGCAGTAGGAGCTGTTCTTAATTTTAAAAGTATTTCTATAGCTTAGACTAGTAAAAATAAAGGATGTTTAAAAAAGGGTATTCCTGAGACCTTAGACTGCTTTGCAAAAAAAGCTGCTCACTATTCTGAGCACTTTTCTTCTACTGAAAATTTTCAGTGATTTAAATATAAATGAGCACATCAAAAAACATCTCAAAAATGGGGTCAATCGTGGAAGTTACTTTTGCCAGCACTAGCTTAAGTAGACCATTACATTTTCTTCATCCATTACATTTTATTAAATACTGGTGGGGTTTGTTGGTTTCTGGGTGCCATCTGTTTTAATTACTATTGCCTTTTCTTTGTTGCTGAGCTTGAGCATTTTTAATCTATCCCTTTAGTCTCCTTACTAAATAAAAGTAAAGAAACTAACTTAATTTTTGTCATAAAATATTTAGAATATAGCTGCAATCCTCTGTATAAACCAAAAACAATTTGAAATGCATTTTAAATTAGATGGAGATGTGTAGAAAAAGATGGAGCTGCAGAAACTGAAGCAGGCTAATCATAAATTAAGCTAATAGTCTAATTACAAAGCTTACCATAAAATGAAAAGCCCAATAACAAAGTCTAAACAAAGGAAAAAACCCTGTTCTCTTAGAGAGGCAGACAGTCACATTTAGACCCTTACACATTTCACAGTATCTGTACACCTAAAATATAGATACTTGAGGCTGTTTGACCTTGGCTTCTTACTTGGCCAGCCCTAAGTGCTGCGTTGTAGGATGGAAGGTCTCAAAATTCTGCTCCTGAGACTAATTAATAACTTCAAGGAAGAAGAAACTGTATCAACCTACTAAAGGCTATTGCAGATGTTAGTGCTGTGACTCTTTCATTCTACCCCTGCTGACAACACTATGTGAGCAACAATCAGTAAATATAGTATCACCAATTACTGCTTAGAGAGGACATAAGCTAAAAGACATAAAGCACTGCTAGCAACGATAGTACCCTATATAAGAACCTTAAAAGCTAGCACACAGTAAAGCTGAACTACTGCCAGTGATGCTGAGTAACTTTTAAAACATATTCAAAGTATAGATAGGACCTACGTCTATTTCACCGTGTTGGAAGAAGCCATGGGTCTGTACTCCTCCCTACATATGATATGAAGCAACGATACAGAAGTCTTTTCAACATAGACACATTTTTTAAGTTGCTGAATTGCTTACAGAACACTGGCAAAATCCTAAATTTAGTCCAGAACCAGAGGTGTGAACCTATAGTGGAAATTAGAAGTGTATTTTATACAACATCTGCGCTTAACAAATGCTAAGTTTTGACAAATACTAAGAGTACACCAAATTCTTAACTGGTAGCATACTTTGCTTTCTAGCTTAAGCAACCAAAGGTGAAGAGACAGTGACTGTAGGCATGGAGAAGAGGACAGACATCCTGCTATCTGCCTGAAACAATCTCTGCCCCCCTTGGAGATCCTTAGCTTTGGCTTTTTTTTTTTGTTGTTGTTTTGAGCTGCAAGAACTATGCAAATGGGTGCTCCCAGCTTCTGGCAGCCATCTGTGCTGCCTGCCATATGTTTTCATTTCACTGTGCTATGGAGACAAACATACTTCATTTTTAGTATTCTGCATTTCCCGATGTTGCACATAATAGGGATTATATCTCACGTCTAAGCCACTACATGTGGAAAAATCCTCCGTGGGTAACTGATGAGTTGAGATGAGATACACAGGATGAGATGAGATAATTTGCACTACCTACTTCTCAGTGCAAGTACATAACTTATACAAAAGTTTGGTTGATTCCTGTATACTTGTGCTTCCTCTCTACACTGCTAATATGGGGCTTCCTCCATAAGTTTTAAAGATACATTTTCCCAGCAGCTTCCTGGGTTGTAGGAAATTACTACTACAACTTCATGGGTTACCCCTTGTGGTTGCAATGGAGTTGTGTGTGCAGCAGAGTCAAAACAGGCTATGAAGAAATGAACAGCTGTAGTCAACAGTGCAGCACAACAAATACCAGTTTGAAAGAAGGAATTCTCGGCCCAGGCTCCCACATAGTTCTGCTGGAAACCATGCACTCCAAAATTAGTTTGCCAGCATTAACTGGATGGTATAGTATTTATGTAAAATGTGATTGAAAAGATTTCACTGTTACACCTCACTGCAACTCTGGAAAGCAACCATGGCCCACTGGACTGCCAGCAATTCTTGAAAGTGCACTAAGCTGAATTCTAGAAAACACTGCTGGTTTTCCGTATGCTGCCATTAAGCCATACATTTCTAGGGAGCAGTAACCACTGACTTTTAGCTGCATATGCCCTGATCAGTAACTCCTACAACTCGATCAGTATCAGACCATTGCCAGCATAACTTAATATCCATATTTTCAGAGCATGTTGCAGTACAGATCTTTCCACCATATAACGTTCCAAATTAAGGATATTCTAAGTTATTATTGATGAGGAATTACCTCTGGTTTCAGAAAATAATGAAAAAAATATAGAGCTGCACTGAAGTAGAGACCAACAGGGAAAATTAGTGTCTTTAAAACAGCCTATGCATGAAGAGATTCAAAACATTCATTGTTTACAGAGTACTCCAAAAGACACCTGAAGGAGTTCCATTTAACTTTGTCAGATTAGCTCTATTCAATCTGAGGTTTTATTCATTAATTCTTTCCTATAATACGAACTGCTGCTCACTGCATGTCATGTTACAAATACAGAAGTACTTCTTGATTAATTAGACTTGAATCTTTTTATTTCATTCAAACATTTTAATAATGGACTTCAACTACTCTACTGTTTGAGTGGACGACTGTTAATTTCTCTGCAGCTATTGCTCTTCGCCCAGAGATTCTGACCAAAATTGTAAGAAAATTACTTTTATCTTACTCCTATTCTGCCTTCTGCTTTCAAATTATCAAATGCAAGTTAAATTGTTTAGCAATTCCTCAAGGTCCTCTGTTTTAAGTAATACAATTAAAGAGATTATTTCTGTCTTACAGCAGTATCTTTTTCAGATATCAAATTATGAAGCAAGAATATTTTTTGCTGATTAGTGTCACCAAGTCTTTTTTCTCCTTTTTAATTCCAACATAGCATACATATCAATCTAAAACACTTTTCTGTTGGGTTCCAACTCAGTATCTCAGCACTAGCATACAGGATGAGTTTTGAATGGAGACTGGCAAATTCCCTTTTCATTAGTCAAGTCTTGATAAATGCTCTTCTATAACAGTTCCCTGTCACTGTTCTGCATTAAGGGAGTGAGACCATCTCTTTTTAATCCCCCTTCTAAACTGTTAATTTACATTCTGAAGCAAACTATATAATCCATCATACATCATTCTGTCATTCCCAAACTACCATAAACTGCTGCTGGAGAGGGACTCTTCATCAGGGACTGCAGCAATAGGACAAGGTGTGATTGGTTTGAACTTAAACAGGAGAACTTCAGGTTAGATATGAGGAAGAAGTTCTTTACTGTGAGGATGGTGAGGCACTGGAACAGGCTGCCCAGAGAAGTAGTGAATTCTCCATCCCAGGCAGTGTTCAAGGCCAGGTTGGATGGCATCTTGGGCAACATGGTCTAGCATGATGCATCCCTGCCCATGGCAGGGGGGTTGGAACTGGGTGATCTTAAGGTCCTTTCTGACCCTAACCATTCTATGATTCTATGTTTGTGGCATAATTTTGATGCCTGTGCTCACTGTGCCTATGGAGTTTCCTAATAAAATCTGAATAGTTTAATATCTGCTTAGATTTGTTGAAAGGTCAACAAACATTTTGATTATTTTTAACAATTATTTCAAGTCAATACAGAGGCTGGGAAGGGTCAGAAAGAGGAACAAAAGAGCTATAAACAGAATTCTTGAGAATGTAATCTAATTTTCACTTATTTTAAAATAAAATTATAGTTTGAATTTTCCTCAAATTCTCTGATAAAGATTACCTAATCTGAATGTTCACTCCATACTTTATTCACAGCACTGCTACATTTGACATCTGAGTGGCAGTTTTTATTAGACTCAATTAAAAGAAATTTAAACACTGCAGTAACAAACAAAAATTGCATAGAGTGTTACATCAAATTTGGGAAGAATATTCAAAGTAACTCAAGACAATAGCTTGAAAAGTGATTTCAGCCTACATGCTTAATAAAAAACTTAAAAAGTAGGCAGATCTGAATTTCTATCATTAAAAAGTATTTATAATGAATAATCTATTTTTCATAGAAGGAAATTCTGATGGGTTTAGTCTCAATTTCATATCACAGACCATGACATTTTTAGGTACATAATAAATACTTCTTTCAAAATTAGTTTATTTTCCTAGCATATCACTATACTTCCAAATATTTCTAGGTATTAAATGCAACTTTAATACTTATATAAGTATTAAAGGTATATAAGGTATAAGACAATTTCAAGATTTCCCAAATTTACCTTTATTTCAGCCCCTATGGTTATTACACAAATTAATATTTTTCTCTTAAAATGTTTAAGTCTTCTATTATTAAAATATTTTAAAATCATCACAAGCATCCGCTGTAATTGGAAAACTGAATTAAAATTGTTTTTCCAAGGAGATTATATATTAAAAAGAAAAAACAACCCCCCTCAAACTAAAAAATACCCCAGCTAGCCAATCCCAAATCTCCAAATTAAAATAAATTACAATTGCTCTGTGACCATGTTTTGCTTCCTAAAAACATGTTTCCTTTTCATTATAAAGTTTAAGGAAAGGCATTTAATGGTTCAATCCCTTAATTCTGGTGCTGTTTGGTTTTAAAGCAAAGAGGTTTTCATTGTGATGTTTACCTATTCAAGTTGGTTAAATGAAGTTTCAAGTGCAGTTTCAAGTTGGTTAAATGGGAGCAGTGAAAGTGAAACAGAAAATATCTGTTCATCAGGATGAACAAGAACTGACGACCAAATCTTCGTATGTTGTATCCATGGTATAAGGACTTCAAGGAATTCAAAGGGCATTTCTTCATTTCAGGTTCTCAGAGGTCACTGAGTTTTATAATCATCTCTAAGCAATTTTCTCCACTTCCTGTTAAGCTCTCTCTAAATAGCTGCGTGTGTTGCCATGCAGCTTCACCATTCCCTCCATCTAGAACTGCTTCCAATGTAACTTCCGTTGCACCAGAAAAATCTGAGTAGGAGCAAAGATTTTTATCTATTGGAGGAAAAGATAAGTAATTCAGTCAGTCACTGCTCCAGACAGCATAAAATGCTAGAATACATGTTAAAAAGGGCAAGTTGTCATGAAAGATCAAGGATCTCAGTTGGAACCACTCAAATTCATCTGCCAGTCAGTGGCAGGAAAAAACACAACTGCAAATTTTCAGTTATTATTTGTCTAATGCTTATGCTCAGAGGACTTATTCAAGACTGAAGATGCCTCACCTATATAAGCACCTATCCCTTCTAGTAAAACACACAAGTATCTTGTATCCACTATGTTCTTGCTAACCATGCCCTTTTGCAGATAGGGCTGTGTATATCAATAAAACTGGGGTTTGTACCAGGTTTCATTAAATACACTGTATTTTCTTGACCTTCCTAAGAAGTTGGGAAAATCAAAATGCATTTGCATTTCATTTTTACATTTGTGCACTGCTCTCTCCATTTAAACACCTCTGTTGAATGATCTAATTCACTATTTAAACTCCACACTTACCTCCTATTAGTTCAATTTCCGCTGCTGGAGAGCAAAGCCTCCACTTTATTCTTCCACTCTGAAATGTCTGACTGCTTGTCCTCACTGAAATGTTATCTATTTTTAGATTGACTGACTTGCACTCAAACTTCCAGCTGATGGAAGCAGAGGATGACCCCTCTTTGCGGGCTAAATACACCTAAATGGAAAGAAGACATAGTCAGCATGTCAAAAGTTAAGATGACCAACACACGTCTAATTAATTGTTGTAATAAGGACATAAAATCTTAAGATAACACACTTGGATTCTTTATCAAGCCTCTGAACCTTTAAAACTGTACATAGCACAATTTTGTGCATAATCTCATTCTGAATCCTTAAATCTACTCCACAGTTAGGTAATTGTACATGCTTAGAGTCCTTCACTAGGAAACATTAACCTATTTCAACACGTTTGGTAAAGTTTAAGCCACAAAAATACCTGAGCTTATTATTAAAAAGTAACAACAAACAAAAGTCAACAAAATGACCAACAACAGACTTCTGTTTTTTATATAAATGCACAAACCCACATACTTTGGTTATTCATTTTGGTTCATCAGTATTGCTGATGAAAAAAACCTGCAATCAATATTTTAGATTCTTCAGATGAGGCTGCTTGCTGCACACTGCTTCTCCTAGGACTTGACAAGCCTTGCTTAAAGCCAGTCACACATGCTAGCTATATATAAATCTTACATTAACATTATGTGAACTTTTAGTGATATGCATAACTTAAGGTAGTCCCAATGCTGTTCTAAGCTTCACCTAGCTGAACAGTCAAGTTCACATGATAACGTTCATTAAAGTTACAATGAACCCTTCATAAGAATTTTGTAATAAACATCTGACGGTCCTTACAAGTCTAACAACTATTATCAGTAAACCAAGACAACAGACATCACAGATTAAGCAGTCAAAATTGACACAATCCTTTCAGAATCCTTAATTAAGAGAACTCAAAGTTCTGTCATGCCCAGGCTTCTGATTAATGCCATACTGAATGGACTTAGACAGGTCTTTAATCTGGGAAGAACATCCCTGAGTAAAAGGATAATAAAACACAGAAATGTGTTTTACTAAATATCCCATCCTTATACAGAAATGCCACTGACATAAGATAAACCAGAATTTTAGTGTTACGAAGAACCAGGCTTTAAAATAATAATTCTCACACTACAGAAAGCTGAAAAAACCCAGAAGTGTGAGGGTATTACACTGAACACCACCTTCAAAGAGGAAATACAACAATTTAACTTGCTTTCATGTGAATATAATGTTAACGCTCATGAAAGTGCCGATGTCCAAGCAAAATTTTTTAAGTACTTTACTAATTCTAGCAAGAGTCTCTTGATTAGCTTCTACTGAACTGCTGTATTTGAGTAGAGAAGCTAAAACACTCCATTAATTATTACTTGGTTGAGGTGCACTAAATATACGCTTTTAGGGATAAAAACTGAAACACTAGCTTGTCTCATCTTCCATTATAGACCATTTAATCAGAGAAACAGAAGCTAAAGTTTCCTATTGTGCCTTTTTGATGTCCTCTAACTTTCACACCTGGCTACTCTTTTTCCAGTATTATTTGAAAAAAGTCTGAATTCAGGGTAAGAAAAATTCTCTTCTACTGGAGCAGTTCTTACGGAAAACAAGCTTTTAGAAACCCATGCATTTCAGATCTATAGGTTCTTACACTCTCATTATCATCTACTGTGGTTTGCTTGTTTGAGCCCTGGACACCAAATTCTCTCTGATTAAATTTGTGGTTTATATCTGTTTCAGTTGTGTAATAAAGTCAAGTGACACTGAATCACAACAAAATACACAAATACGACGGAGATGGCTACCATCAGATTGTCCAAGATAATCGTCTATCTGAATTGTACTGATCAACAACATTGCAAAGACAGAATACATAACTGATTTTTTTTTTGTGTTACTCCTGAGCTAATACCTATAGTCACATTTACAGCAGCTTTTAGATTTAAATTTCTTTCCATCCATCACATACTAAATTATAAACAAAATGCAATGATAATATTGTCTTGTTTCTTGAACAGCTGATAAATCAAATTCCAAATCAGTACCTTCCGCATTTACTAGAGATGTTACAAAAGAACAGACAAACCCCAAACAACCTTTCCCTCTGCTGTCATTCATAATACAAACAAACCCCAACAAGAAGTCATTTTAGATTCATACACAGACATTACGCAGGACCCTCTTCCTGTTGAACTAATATGCCTTATCAAGGAGCCTGAGATATACCTGGATCTGTAGCTCCTAATTCCTCAAGGCCACTCTCTCATTCTTTATCTAGAATGACTGAGGTGCAAGGCAAATACAAAACAAGGGCAAAGTTGATTTGTCTGGACTTATGCATTGGACCCTCCCTGTTTTATCTGATTTGTAGAGCTGAATGGAAGAGCAGACCAACAGTAACTGGCTTACTGCAAACACTTCTGCTTGTTGCAAAAATGAGCATAACTGACCACTGGAGTCTTGCTGATATAATGTGCTTCCAGATTTTCAGCAGATCCTAGGGAAACAGAGAACAGTTGTCCCTCATTCTGAGTTTTTCTTACTTCTCTTTTTCTATTAGCCTACTTTGTTGTAACATCTTTTGTATTAGTCTCTAGTCTTCTTCCTTATTCCTTGCCTTTAAAGTAAGATAACCTATCCAAGCTATTCCCCCACTGCATTTTGCAGGGTAGTTATATGTAGAACCCAGTACAGTAAATCTCAGAAGACAATTACATACTCAACTCCAACTTTTATCAATGGGAAGCAAACCACTGCCTAAACTAGAAGAATGTTTGGCCAGAGACCTTTCAGACTAGTAAAACGATAGGGGACCAAACCAATAACATGCTATAGTTCCTGACAGGAACACTCAGTTCCACAGTTGATAGCTGTTGCAGGAAAAGTTGTTTGCTGAGTAAATGACCCTTCCCCATCTTACAGGCATCAGTTCTCTTCTTGGATTTAGAGCATATGACTATTTGGCTGCCCATTGTCCTGTCAGGGCAGGGTATATGATAATCCGGGTAACAGGATTTTGCCTTGCAGATGAAACTGTAATATTTAGGTATGACAATTTCTTCCTTCAGCTGTGTATCAAAGAGATATGATACCCTATAAAGCTGTTCTCCAAAACAACAAAAGAAAAAAATAATCTTTTTTAGAGGGAAGTACTGCTTTTCAAGAAAACAGTATTTGTGCATTTGCCCTAAGGCATAAGAAAGAAGCCATTTCTTTAAATTTGGAGCTTTAGCAAGGATTTTACCCACCTGCAGGGAATTTGATTGTCCTTTCTGAAAGACTAGCTACATTCATTTCAATTTATTTACATCAGGTAAGATCCAGCAATCTTACCTGAAGCTTAACCATTTACTAACATCAGCTGAATTCTATGGGCACCAAGAAAGGTTTTGATTCTAAACACCAAAAAGGGTTTTCTATTTATTGGAGTTATCATACTTTTATGGTAGATTTTACACTTTTAATAATTGTTATCCTTACCATTTTCCAATCTGTTTCAACCTTTCTCCAGATAGACTCTGCCTTCCAAACACCTGCTTCCCAACCACTTATTTTTTCATTATTACTGGAAACCCGTGTATAACTATCTTCTACTATATTGTAGATGAGGTGGAAGAGTTTAGATGTCTTCTCTTTTTCAGAGGGAATGAAAATTACTTCTTTTCTTTTCTGAAAAATTAAAAAACACAAGCACTGTCATTCCCCGATACATTTCAGTAAGAATATGTTACTTTTAAACAGCATGCCTTGGCTTCCCAATTCAGTTTTGCTGCCAACTGAAAAATTAGTCATTTTTAAGAGAGGTCATGGCCAAAAATATTTCTGCAAACAGAAGTTTTAAACCAGTTTCCTACATTAGACCTGAATCTTTTTCAGGGGGGAGCAGAGATTTTGTTTTTAAAATTTTCATTCAATTACTTTTAGAAGTAAATTATTAACAAAATAACATAAAAATAGCAAATTTGAGAGATTAACAGGAATAGAAAATTCACATTGAGTATACTTGTACAATCATAAATAACAAATGTAATTTGTGACTATCATATAGGATGCTTGTATATGACAGCTTACAAATCGACTTAAAAAACCTGAAGGTAGAAACTTGAGAATTAATGGACCACCATCAATCCTCAAAAATTACTTGTGGACCTCTACTGCATTCACATCAAACTTGCACCTAATGTTTTTCCAAGTTTCACTGTCTGAACTAAATCTGTAGGCTGTCTACCATGTAGTGATATTCTTCTGCAGACCACAGTCCTAGAACCTCTAGTTATGTACCTCTGAGGTAGTCACCAATGCAAAAGTTAAATACCTCTGGACCAATTTCACCTCTGGCTACTCGCCAAGCCATTGAACCTGATGTCCTTCCACCATATTCTCCGGGTTTAGGCGTTTTAGGAGAAATGAATTCAACAAGCTCCACAATTGTTCTTTCCAAGAGCTCTCTTCTTCTATTTTCAGACAAAGACTGTTGCCTCTGAAAATACATTTAAGAAACAAAGTAAAAAATTCAGAAAAATGGTACTTGTAATTCTGCTCTAGAGTGACACCAACAAGGAAAAGAAGAATTGAAAAAACAGACTAACATCTAGAGTCGAGACTGACTTAGAAACACTAATCTTGGAAACAATCTTATACTACATGTGCCAATATAAATCAGTCATAACTGCATGTGAACTTGCATACACTAGCGATATAGCTTTCTTTTAAAATAAGGTTTGTGCTATATTTTTAATACATTTGCTTGGATGATAAAACACTTCCGCAGCATATTTCATAGCTATTCATATGCATTCTGTACCATAGCTGCTCTTGATATTATTTAGGGGAAAGAGAAAGCAAGCATAATTTCAGAGTCAAATTTCTCTAAGGTGAAATGATTTGATTTGCAACAGTCTTGGTTTCATGGTTAAGCCCAAATAAATGATTCGGTTGGTCTCTGAAACAGTTATTTCACAGTGACTGATTTCATCATAACCTATGAGATTAATATTTTTGCAGGTATCAGAAACATGAGAAAAATGTATCACCTACACTTCCAGGTAAATTAGTGGAAAAGAGAAAGAATTACATAACGTGCTTTCTTTGCCCACATGAATTAAACTATGGGCATTTTTTGGTACACAACTTAAAAAATTCTGAGAGGCTGAGGCTTTGTCTCCATCATTTTCACATCAAATATACACAGCTGATACGTGAAGCATTTTTATTGAACTGTGGGTAGTTTTTCCAACTCTGTGTGGGTTCAATACTGAGTACACAAATGATTACACATCATCTTTTTTTTTTTCCCCTGCTTTGGTGATTGCCCAAGGCATGCACACTCAGCCTACTAGGAACTGAAACTTCAGGCCAGTAAGTATTCCAATTATCCCAAAAGCAGTCCTGACCCCAGAAGTTTTTCTATTACGGATCAGAAAAGAGGTATTCGAAGGGTTTGCAAGCAACAATGTGGAACTGGATACAGGAAAGTAGATACAGAGAAGTTATGAGAAACAGCTCCAGCTGAACAAATTCCAGCTGCCAAATACCAGTTATAACATAGCAAGGGGGTAATGCGCCTCTGTGTTGCTGGATGACAAGCACTGACTCCAGCAATTCCTTATGGAATACCAGGCCTTCCTGAATCTTAAGACTTGCATGGGCACTTTGGATGCCCACATGCAGTAATACGTATCTCACTCCAGCTCAAAGGAAGTCTGATATGGGTATGGAAGTTTGATATTGCCCTTAAGGTAACAATACTAATCTACAATTTTCTTTGAGCCGCTTTGATATAGGGAAACCCAGCGTCAGGGGTCATCACACCAAAATTAGTGAGTGATGGCAGTCTAAGACTTAGTTGCCCTTGCTCTGCAGCTGTTGTAACAGTATCTGAAGAAACCAGTTGTTAAAGAACAGCGCTTCAACACAAAAGCGCTGCTTCAGAAAACATGCCTCTTTCATATGATAGAAAAAGGTAATAAGTCCCTCAACTATAAAGTGCACAAGCATGCTAATTTTTGTAATCTCCCCACAAACAGTAGACTCTTGCATTAAATACTAGAAGCATGTAACACATAACACACTCCACAGAGATCAACACTGCCTGTGCTGGGAAAACCTGTAACTACATTTCCTACAAATGACATTGTCATAAAGCATCCATGTACTGAAATGGATTCCAAGAATGCCATTATCAACTGCCATAGCTCAAACTTCCTGCTTTTGTTTTTTATTAAGATATTACCCTCTACATACATGCTCAGGCCCCACCTTCCTTTGGCAGGCAAAGGGAATAGGAAGGAAGAGGAATTGTGAGCTGCAGCTTTAAAATTAGTTCTGCATCACATGCAAGTTACACTATTGATGCATCCTGAAGAATTCTGTGCTTCAAGCAGATTGATAACCCATGGTTTAACTGGACCCACTGCTGGGTAAGCAACAGATAATTTGAGGAAATTGAATTTTAAACCTTTACACAAGCAATACTGATTTACTGGTTCATCTCACATCAACCACCATGAAATGGCTGCAATTTAACCTAGATTACTAGTTTTCCCTTTAAGAACTGACCTGGCTGCATCTATAATCATTCACAACCACTACAAAAAAAAAAAAAAAATAGCGCCTGGAGCAAATAAAAGTTGTTTCCCTGCCCCACCATCCAATTTCCAACGAGAGCAGTGGAAAGTTCAGGGTCCTCTCCACCCTTCCTATAGAGGTAACATACAATGGACTGGAATAGGACAGTGCCCATACAAAGCTGATGAAGAATATTTGTATGGTACTATAGAATAACATCAGATGGTTCGTAATGCAGAGGTTACACACCCATTTAAGAATGCCTAACCCAAATAAATCACACTATTTCTGAGAAGTAAAATAGTGTAATGAATAGATTAAATTAAATTATTGCCCAGGGAGGGTGTGGAGTCTCCTGCGTTGGAGATATTCAAGGCCCGCCTGGACAAGTTCCTGTGTGATGTACTCTAGGTTACCCTGCTCTTGCAGGAGGGTTGGACTAGATGATCTTTTGAGGTCCCTTCCAACCCTTAGGATTCTGTGATTCTGTGATCCTTTGCCTCTTTTCAACATACTTTGAAGTGTTGTGTGGTCTCTGCCTGTCAACTAAACAGACAGGCTTGCAGAGAAATAATGGCCACCGCCATTGCTCTTTATGCAGGAAAGAATAATTCCTCAGATTCCATTTTCACTAATATTGCACTATAAATTATGATGTATACTGCATACTGTGCTTCTTGTGCTTCTTTTATTTGTAACTTAGAATAATTGAGCTTAAAAGATGCAGTGTTGAAGCTCTGCATCAAAAAATATTTTTGATGCAGAAAAAATGGCTCCTAGTGTGAATGAAGCAGGTCTCTAGGAGATGATGGGAAAAGAGAAAGTTAGTGGAGGCCCTTGCCTGTGTCAGTTACCTGCTGAATAGGTTGCAGTGAAGGAAAGAGCATACTAGCTGAAATACAGACTTGCAACTGAGCAGAGCGATGAAAACCCACTATAAGATGTCCTGATACTTCTAGTGGTGAGCTGCCTTACCCCCAACCCCCCACTGTCTGCAAAATCTGCGGAATACAACATGGAGATCATCAGCAGCTTTTTAAAAGCCCCTTGATTCCCACTCCATTGCCGCCTTAGTATGAATCTTAGGAAAGGCCCTTTGACTAGGACAAATGATGGAGGGGGGGAGACTGTTCTTTTGCTAACCCCACAGCAAACTGCCTTTAAGCCCCTGAAATCCAATTCCAACTATAACCGACAAAAGAAAAAAAGAGTAAGAGCAGTTATTTACAGGGATTAAATTTATTAATTAAACATTCTGAACAGCTACTGTGCAAAAGGAAGTGTGCGTGAGAAGGGAATATGAGTATCAAGAAGGGAATATGAGTATCACTCAGCTTGTAGAAAGGGAAAGTTGTTCCTCAGAATAAGATACCATTAAAAAAGACTGACAAAAGTGTTCTAATAAAACCATAAGACAGATTTAATAATATGGGAAAGCAATAGGGGAAGTGTGCAGCATAGAGAAGAAAAGGCTAAGATTTCCCATGTGTAGAGAAAGGAAGACAGGAAAAATATAACTGTGCCTTGGAAGCACATGTATAGCTTTCTTTCCTGTACTCAGGTTTTAATAAAGCTTTCATTTAAAACATGACCAGAATGCGTGTCCTCTGTTTGAAAAGTGCTCGTGTCAGCTCAGGGGCTGCACAGTCCTATAAAGCAGGTGGAAGGGAGTAGGAAACAGTCCAATAGACCAACATGCAGCACCATCTGTTGGAGATGGCAATGTACTTTTATACTGGAGTTCTCCAAACTCCTGTAAGTGAAACGTATCATGATGATGTGATATCATCAAAGTGAGAAGGAGACCAGGCAAGCCAGCCCACGACTAGTTGCATATACTTTCCCGATTCCACCTGTATTGTCAAAGTTATTTTTCAGCTTACTAGTGCCATATTTTGAGTGCTCTTTCCCTATGGACACCTGGTGGAGAAGAGTCTGGCGACTGGTTTGTGTCACCAGCAGATCAGAAGAAAGAGATCAGTTTTGTAGCCAGCAAGGGTACAACGAATGCCTGAAGAGGATAGCATTAAATTTCTGTAACCCTGCACAAGGCGCATGCTTTCTTTAACTTGACTTTCTGATCCTCTATCTCCTTGTTTTGCTACTCTGGTCAGCCTTCTTAGAGCTCCACTCTGCTGTGACTCTGATACTTCACTATTGATAAAATTTCAAGCTCTGGCCTCAAAGATGAGGCAGGCTCAGTTTTTTACACCCTTACTGTTAGGCTGTAACCCTCAGGCCAGCAGGCCTCTAAAGAAGGCATAATCCTTTTATTAAGCCATCAGCTGTATGCTACCACTGGAACTAAAGTTTGCACAGGAATTAGCCCTGAAAGGAAGTGGGACAAAAATGGAACTTCACAGGTGGCTCAAGGTTTTGTGGTTTTCTAGTATTTCAAGTCAAGAAAAGTTCATGCTGCCTCAAGTAGGGAGTAGAAAAGCTTAGTAGAGAGGTGCTGTATGCACTTGAGTTCTGTGACTATGACATGCTGGTGCAAATGGCTTCATGTATTCATGCCTAATGTCCCCAAAACAGCATATGAGGCTCTAGGCCAAAGCTCTGCTGATTGAATCAATGCCTCTTGAAAGTCTTGGAAGCAGCCTGTGAATGATTTCTCCTGCTTCCTAGACCTTCCAAGAAGTCATGGAAAAACAAAGTAGGCCTACGTTTCTATATATACTATCGCTTTCAAGTTAAAGCATTACTGATGTGGAATATGCTCAGTTGCCCTCAAGGAGTCCACATAGTTACAAAGCAGTTGTAGTTTACGTACAGCATGTGCTGATGCACAAGTCTACTCTAAAGACATCAAGAAAAAATATATAAACACTGTATATATTTTACATATACAACACACATTTGACTATATAAAAGGTATGATAATCCTCTTACATACTG
The DNA here is from genome assembly GCF_033815535.1 of Pezoporus flaviventris. Classification (NCBI taxonomy): domain Eukaryota; kingdom Metazoa; phylum Chordata; class Aves; order Psittaciformes; family Psittacidae; genus Pezoporus; species Pezoporus flaviventris. Next base: position 21,582,751 of record NW_026892585.1, read on the forward strand.
TTCTTTATCTTATTTCACAGAAGTTCAGCACTGTGACTGATTCTTAGGTATTCAGTGTAAAATGAGGTCTGTATAGTTATCAGCATTTTACATTCCACAATGCAGGCATTCCTCTGAGGTTACCAAATATATTTCTTTGTTCCAGGACTTTGCATTCTGAAGAGAGGATTAGGTTTCACTTAAAGAAACCCATTTAAGAAAAGCAACATACCGTTCTATTCAGTGCGTTAATTGTTTCACGTAGCGTAGCTTCACTGAGGGCTGTCCTTCTAGAAAGTACTTCTTCGTGTTTACAGCTGTATCTCCAGGTGACATCAACAACCTTAAGCACAAGTTGAAGAAGAAAATAAAGCAACTAAAAATTCTCATGTACCTTCCTTCATTTAAAGAGGCCAGCTAATCAAAGTATGTTTTGTTTTTCTGTAATAATTCTGGAAATCACGCTAAGATAGAATACATCACACCTTTGCTTCAGAGCAAGCCTGTTTATTATTGATATCATTACTCTTACCTCATCTTTGGAGAATGCAAATATGTAGGAAAGCTTCTTTCCCCACCCAGTTTCATAGAGAAGAGGCTTATCACAGACATTTTCACAGGGATCACAGTGAAGCCATCTTTTCTGAACTGAAGAATATACTTCAGTCCACACATGATCTATATAACAAGGGCCAGGAATAAACAACAAATTATAAGGACAGGTCCTCCCTTTTAATACTGTAGAATATTTTAACTTTTCCTGATTTACTAAATGAAGAAACAGGTGAAATAACATGTTTTCTGTTCATCTACATTCAGAATTAAAGTTACCAGAACTTTCTGTAAGGATCATAGTCTCTTAGGTTTAACTAAAGATTGCATTATTCTGAAGTCAATCATCTAATCTTACTTGCAGAACTGTATTTCAATCTCATCAGGCAGGACAGGAAATTGAATTTATATTGTCTTTGTTAGCTGAACAGCAGCTCATAACTCTAGATGCTGCCTGATGGCTTAATATAATCTGAGAACCATAAAATACATAACCTCATTTTGCATAGGTTTTTATTAACAATTAAATATTCTAGAATACCGATACCTGTACAGTCCCAGACGTATCTAGCTTCAAACCCTGCAGCTCTGCAACATAGTGTAAAACAGTTAGCCCACTCGCCACAGCGTCCGCATCTGGTTTCCAGAAGTTTTTCAGGATGGTTGTACCTACAGGAGAAAACCAAACCAGAATAACTGAAAATAAATTTCACCTTCCCAAATCTTTACATCATGACCTGCCCTTATTTGTGATTATTTAAACAGATTTCAGTGCCATTCAGTCCACAAAAGAAAACAGAAATGATTGCTGTATTGCAGAAAACCAGTGTGAGCAGAATGCTATTTCTAGTTTGACTCACATGACTCCATCACATGTTTCTGGCAACACTGAAATGAATCTGGGTTTTCAGTTTTCAAAACCGACTTAAGACTTGCATGCTGGTCCTTTTGATAGCTAGCAAAAATATAAAAGAATGTGTATGCTACAGACTCAGTGTAAGATGTGCATTACCCTGTATGACTTCCACAGAAGTAAAAGTTTTTGCTGAAATAACAAAACCCTACCTACATATTATGTCAATATTAATGCATTTTATTTAGAAGATGTACGTTATCGAATTAGCAAAAAAGAAGAAAATCAGAGAAGTATTCAGAACAAGGCCATGTAAAAGAAAGCAATGTATAGTTTTTAAAAACTCTAATCTTACAATGCAATTGCTGGTTCATCTACCATCCTATTATGTTACTTCAAATGGCTTCTCTGATCTTTCAATCAACAACTTGCTACTTGTTTACAAAACACACAAATGAAAAGCCGTTTCCTGAAAGACAAGAAAAAAAAAAAAGACAAAGCAAACCTTTGTACACTCACCTTGGGAATCTATTACACAACTGACACTGGCTGCAGTAATGATTTTCCACTCTACTGGCATTCCACCTTAGCTCATCGTCAACAGGCAACAGATAGTCACTTTTAGGCTCTGTCTGCCCACCACACCTGCTGCAGGGAAGATTATTTACCCAGTGAAAAAAGTTATTCTTAAACCAGTCCAAGAGCTCCAACAGTAAGAAATCCTCTTCATTCACATGTGCACCTGTAAAGTTTACACAACACACAGTAAGGGGAATACAATTTGGTTGAACTTTCCAGTATCTACATAAATGACCATCTCTAGGCCTTTATTATATTTTAAAGTCTCATTACAAAAAAAGCTTCATATGTTACCTAAGGATTGACACACACACAAAAAAAATCTAAATTCTCAAAACTGAGTAACATCAAACTCTATAAAGAACAAAAAATTGTTCACACCAAAGCTAGAGTGAGAGTAAGAAACTGCTCAGAAAAAAACAAGCTAGACACACATTGAAGCCTACTGAAGTTCCTCATGCTCCCAGTCTTCCACAGCTTTCTTCTTCTAAATATTCTTTTCCTAGTCTTGGCTATTAAACTAGAAATAACAATCACTTTGATTTCATAATCCCAAAGAACCAGACACTGGCAGCAGTCTAGACAGCCAGGTGTAATTATGAACAGACTTTGTAGAAACACAGTTTAATTACTGTTCACATGGTATGTTCTACAGGTTGTGTTTGTTAATGAAGTTAGCAAATAAAGACCTTTGTCATCTTACCCCAGCTAGAACAGGTTGCATTTATTTTTCTACTCTAGCCAACTTCACCACACTAAACTCTTCTGACCCATTTTCCTGTGTTCACAACAGTGTTAGAATCTACTCACACACTGTCACTATTCCACCACCTGGAAATAACTCCACTTTACCTAATTAACAGATTTAATAACATATTAACATACTTAATTAAAATTTAAAAATCCAGTCTCCCAAAAGAGATCCTTCTAATTCCTTAGAGTCTTTAAATGTATAATCTGCTCCAATGTCCAGATACTCTTCCTTCTTAGATTCATAAACATTCAAATAAGTCCTCCTATTAACTCCATTATCTAGGTCAGACTGCAATCATAGATATTTATACCTAGTTATTTTATGTACTACAGTTTGCTTCTTAGTCACAGTGCAGACAGGTCTGACTAATAAATATGAATACACAAAAAAGAATTTATAAAAATGCTGTTTAAAGGAAATTGAAACAACATGCACAAAATTTGTGCACTAGCTCCTTTTTTCAGGATGGCAAAGAGAGATGAGGTAAGATGCGTGTTTCACTTATTTAAGCTCTTCCTCAGAAGCTAAAGTAGTTTTTGGTACAAATGACTCTGAGGGTCTGAACTCTATTAAACACATATTGCCAAGACCACAAAGTGCATGAGAAAAGATCATCTATTAATCAAAGCAAGAACACCTGAGATTTAATTGCAGTAAAAGTTCCATTTTTATTTATTACACATTAAAAACATTTGTACTGGAACACTCAGGTTGTTATTGCTTACAAAATTAATTATTTAAACCTCCTGCTAAAAATTGAGTAAGAAGATTTCAAGCACAGGCTATATAATCTTCTTGGATAACATTCAAATCAGAACCTATCTATGAAAATATGACTGCTATCATATGAACATTCTTCTCTTGGTTTGCAAAATAAATCCTTCATGAAAACATTGCACAGAATGTCAAATGTAATTTATTTGAACAGAAAATGCTGCCTGGGACACACAGCTGTATTTGACAGCACAATCCATCTTTCTAATGGAAAGTGGTAAAAGGAAACAGGTAAAACAAATTTGTGCTTCTGATCAGATGACAATAATCTTCCTGGCACAGTCTCTATGATCCAAAAATGCCTATTATGCATTGTAAGGGAAGTCCTAAAAGCAAATGCCACCTAGCACTAAGCAGTTATTCCCACAGGTGAGAGTCTTACTACAGCAGTACAGGCAAGTCAAAGAAGCTGAAAGGGCCAATTACTCATACATCTCATATACAGTCCATTCACAAAAGACTGTTTCTAGAAAGGTCTTTAAAAGTGGTTTCAAATTGTCACAATACAAAAGAGTGGAGTTCCATCCCTTCCCCTTTATCTGTATCTAAATTAAGGTCTGGAAGCTATTTTGAATAGATCAGTTTGATGGCTTGCGAAGAAGCACCTGGAAACACCACCCTCCTCCTTCCTTCCTCTTTCTAAATAATGTGCACAACAGTATTTAAACGTGCACAATAGAGCATAGCTTATTTTTGGCTTGTAAATCAAAAGCACTCCCATCAATTTAGCAGAATTACTTCAAACAGAGTCTTCTATCAAAAGATTCACCGTGAAAGGATTTTTTGGTGTAAATATGGTCTTGGAATAGTGTTGGGGATTTTTAAATATATATTTATTTCATACAAGTAAAAATTCACTACATTACTGAAACAAATCAAACTGTTACTTGAAAATAGAAATGTCACTTTTAACTGATACTTTGTACATTCAAAACAAATTTGCACTTATGAAGAAAATGTAAGGTTTAGCCACTAGAGCGACAGATATTCACTTTTAGCTCCTATTCATTTAAGCATTAGCAAGACACAACTATTTGTATCAGGTTTTGTCTTGGAAAAGTCTCATGCACAATCTCACAGGTAATATCACTTTAAAAAGATAAGCAGTGTTTTGAAGTTTTATCTCAATTTGGAATTGTACATACAGCAAAACTGCACTGTAACAGTCTCAGAAAAATGACTGCTCAAATAAGAAGCTCCCCTTCTATTGTATGAACTATTTCACTCCAGATGCAAAGAATACGACAGTACATGCTCACCTCATTTGTTTCCCCAGCACTGTTAGCTAATTCCAAAATTAAGGGTTCAACATCTTTATGTACAAGCAATAAAGGATGGATGACAAAAATTAAGGAAAAAGTAATAAGAGTAGAAAATTTTAAAATTATAAAGAACACAATTCTGATTTAGTGACAGCATTTGGAACCTCCAGACATATGACCAAATCCATACACCTAAAGCATAGTAGATATATGCATCATCCAGATTTTTGAAAGAATATTTTAAATTTCATACACATTATAACTTTGTAGCATTACCTTTGTCCAGTCTTGTAGCTTGCGCTAGCTTTTTCTGAGCTTTTCTTTTCAATTGCTGAAGGGGAATTGAAGCTAGTGCTTTCTGCTGAATAGAAGGATTCTCATACATCAATACAAGATGCTCGAATTTTGTTTGAAGTGTTTTCAAGATATTTGCAGCCTGAAAAAGGATTTTCAGTCACAAGATGATTTTTGAACTTCCATCTTAAGCCAGAAGAACTCTTAGTCCGAGTCATAATGCTATCCTCAGTTACATTATATATTTCTTTATAGGAAAAATATTTGTAAAGATGTCAATACAAATTACAGACACCATCAACACAAACTGTAAAGCCAGCCTTGTCATCTTTGACTATTCTGAATTGTGTCCTAAGGGGAAAAAAAACCCTGATGATTCAGGAAGAAAACTGGTTTACGGCAAAGGTTTTGGTTTTGTTTTTTTTTTTTTAATTAATTAATAGTAATTTTATTAATTATTCCCTCATTTATTTTTGACACCTTTTACCTGAAACCCACAAAAGAACCTGTAATTCATCATATTTACTGAACACTGCAGTGCCAGTTCATAGAACTCTACTACTGATTAATGCCGCTCATCTATTTCTACTTCCTTCCCTCACACATCAACTCTGATACAGATTTGGATAGCCCCGTGACCACACACTGAACAGCGTATTTCATTAGAAATCAAATACAAGAACTAGGCTTCTTCAGGCAGTTATCCCAAGTGTCACTTAGTGGCAACTACATGATGCACCCAATAAGGTATCTACTGAAATAAATAGCTAAAGTTCATAATATTGGAGTTAGTACCCAAGCAAACTGTTTACTCTCACTTAAAGGGGGACAACACAAATTGAAATGGTATTTTAAAATTAAGTCTGACATATTTTGGGGGTCAGCCCGTGGCACTGCTAAATTACCTTATCTCTACTGCTAGATCATGTTTCAGCCTTTAGCCTTCTTAACTACTATCTTTTTTTCCACCAAAATCCCACGCTTTCTTGAGATGCTAGCAACAAATGAAACATAACACATGTATGAGAACTCTTCAAGAGTCTTCTTTCAAAGGATCATCTAAATTAGGAGTGATTATTTCGATGCTGGACAGTACTACAGGGCCAGTCTTTACTTTTCGCAACTGCTAACAAGAGAACTGGTTTTACTCTTCCTGGAGCTCATCAGCTGTAGGTAACTGGCTTAACATCATAAACCAAATTGCGTTCAGGTTCACTTTAATGCAAGTTGGAAGAACAGAAACAAGGGAAGTTAGGGACTGGCAGTGGCTTACAGATCTTCATGTTCTGTCAGCTTCCTGAAAGAACATTCAGAGATATTGCTCAGCACATCAGAAATGACTACGCAGATTTTCCCACAGGCAAACACCATCCATGTTACAGTAGTGCTTAACTGGCTTAATGGAAGCCACCTATGCCAGTAAAGGTTTATGCAAACATCTAGAAGTGTGGTAAACCTCACTGCAAATCTAAGTTTGGATACCTTTTTCCTCCTCTAATCACTACTCTATCCAGGAAGGGATCAGAATCTATCCACCAGTATAATGACCAGACAGAGCTTGCCTTTCTCTAAGCCCTACCACCCATGTTGAATCTCTTGAAACATGATAAAATAAGAGTTGCAAAGTAAGGTATCCACAACTCTGATGGTTAAGGTGAAACAAGTAGTTACAAGTAGCTAAGAAGGATTAACCTCAGAATACATTGTGTCAACTTGAAATCCGCAACATTTTCTCATTGCAAGATCAGTGCAACTTTCACAGCTTTAAAGCCTCCAGTACTGCAGCAAGTCACTCTAAATTAGTTTCATCATCACTTCCAACCGCTACCGCAGACATGGCTGAAAGAGTAAAAACCAAGATGCAGACAAAAAAAAACACCAAACCACCAAGACTTCAAACAAATTCAAATAAACCCAGTCAGTATATTTTAGAGGCAACTACTATCATGCTAACACACGGCTCAATATTCAAGTGCCTCCAATAGCTCCTTTTCCAAAGGACATTATGGGTGACGATGGTCACTGAGTGCTCTCTCCCTAAAAGCCACCACTTCAATCTATGCTTTTCCATTTCTCTTCCACTGATCTTGGGGTATGTATTGGGAAGAAATAGTATGTCATATTTCAGTATCCAAGAATATACTGATAATGTAATTTAAATGAGACAAACTGTTTAAGGACGTGTGAGAAATAACCTTTTGAAAAATTCAAGTGACACTGGTTCGGGGGGGGGGGGGGGGGGGGAACTCTTTAGAAAGTTAAACCACAGCATCCTTCAAACATTCTATCTAAAGGCATAGCAATTTTTCAAAATTGTATGAAGTATAAAGAGTTTTCTCCCACCAGGCCACGTAACATCAGACGAAACGACTCTGCTTCTCTGTCTTGATAAGAAACTTTATCTCAACCTCTTGGACAAGGGTAATACAGCCTAAATAACTGTAGATATGCCCTTGTCTGGCTAAATTCCCATCTCTCACAGCAACTGCATGCGCAAAAAAAGAAAAGCCTCCTCACAGGCTACACACAGAGGTCATAACGCATGAACTGAGATGCTAACAATCAAACATTATGGTTGCGCTCATGTTCTTTTGCTGGATCTCAAAAACCAAACACGGTATACAGCCCTTGCCTTAGCTTCCCACCCCTCTCTTTGTTCCCCCCACCTTGATGTTCCCTTTCAATACAAATCAGCTGTTTTTCCTTGACACCCTGATGAATAAAACACTTATAGACATCTTCAATAAAATCTTTGTTAATATTCTATTTATGGCATGTTTCACATTGAAGCTGCATGGAAACCAAAGAAAACACTCAAAAACTTCATAAAACACTGGAAAAAAATATCAAAATTCCTCTAGTCCAACCTCCTACTCAAAGCCGGGGTAGCTACAATGTCAGACCAAATTATTCTGGGCTTTATCCAGTCAGGTCCTGAAAGCACCCACATTTGGAGACTACACAGCCTCTCCAAGTAACCTGTTCTGTTAACTCTCCAGCAATCTTTATACTCAGAATTAGTGTGCCCACAAAGTTTTCAGGTTATAGTTACCATTTCAAGAGACTGCACAAGTGATGCTTCTGGCTGCTGATGGGCAGGGGCAAGAACAGACTCAGCAGGTCTTGAAGGCTGATGTGCAACTGTCCGAGTGCTGGCTACAGTTTCAGAGGATCCTGATCTATGGATTTGATTTGACTCATTCAGTCTGCTACTCCTCTCTCCAGCAATTAAGTCTCTGATTTTACGTAGCTGTTCAATTGAAGCTTCCTTAGGGAAAACCAGATGAGTTTCTTCCTGAAATTTAGACAAATTAATTTAGCAGTTAATGCAGGTCTAAGCTAGTCAGTGATTTCTATCTATAGCTAACAACTGTATCACTTACTGGAAGTTAGCACACTAAGGTTTGGCAGAATTCAGCCTTCAGATTAGGTCCCTTACAGCAGAAGCTATTAGATCAAGAACCTACAGTCAGTCTAGAGAAAAAAGGCTTGGAACAACATGCTTTTGTTAGTAACTTATTTTGTAGAGCCACACACAGGCAACCCAATTACGGCTTGGCAGAGAAAGCAGCAACAAAAATGAACAACAAATGCTCAGTTCTCACTGTGCAGCAGTGAAATGCAAGGCAACAAAGGAAGACAGCCAGTGTTGGGGGAAGAAGCTTCTAGAATAGCATCTGCTGGGAATTCTCTTCTATACTGAAGAAGAGAATATATCTCTATATATAATCTTCTAGGTTTTACGAGTTTTCAGATAGGAAATGTTAGTGACAGGTAAGCATCTTGATTTCTGGGTTCCTATATTTGATTGTAACATGATTACTGGTATCGTAACAAAAGATTAGTAATTGTGACACACACCATAGAATGATTTGGGTTGGAAGGGACCATAGAGGTCATTTAATTCCAGTCCCCCTTACCATGAGCAGGGACACCTTCCACTAGACTACGCTGACCAAAGTGACCTTGAACTCTTCCAACTTAACATGAAGAAATAGTTTGCTAAAAACATGAAAATCCTGAATCATTCACACTTGAAGAGTTTCAGTTTCTTGCACTGCAGCACTTCTATTTATTACACTAATTTGTTTATCCACATTTACTTTAGGTCGCCTATCACTGCAGATGCACTGCTTCATTTTAATGCTTTCAGAATCACCACAAACCTAAATTGATTTTATCAATCCAGCAGAACACTAATTTTTAATTACCAAGCAGACACAAAAGAAGAAACAACTTTAGTTATCACAGCTGAATATGAGTTTGTGAGCTCCAGCCCCAGTTGACATGATAACCAGAAGATTAAGCCAACATGGTCCTAAAGAGCTGACAGAAGGGAGAATAGCACTTGATAATATGTTCAGAATGACTGTTACTGTGGCTTGAGCACTTCACTAACTACACTGCTACACTGACTATCTCTTGGCTAATGCACACTGTTAAAAGTCATCTCCTGAGCACCACCATGAGAATAAATCCACAGACTATTTACCTCTCTGTAGTCACCATTTACTTTAGCATACTTTTTTTTTTTTAATTAGGACAATTACACTGATTAACTTCACCCAAAGAGAAGGGGGATGTCTCATGACAGCTGGCCCTAAATAACATACTGTATATACCAATAAAGAAGCATGGCATCAAATGGATAAATTAAAGCAAAGCTCTTGCTTAAGCTTTGCACCATTAAACAAGAGCTGGGTTTTCACCTCAGCTCTCCTGTAATTACAAAGGCTGCTTCTAGCTTAACAAACTGGCAGGTTAAGCTCTATCAAGACAGGGACCATTTCAGGACACAAAGCAATCTTCAAAATACATCTTTTTGACTGCAACAGAATCGAGATTCACTCAAGACTATTTTAACATGCAGTTTCATAAATGTTTTAAACAGCTAGAAGTCCCACCTTCTCACAACTTCAACAGGCTATTGCCCTCCACTGCTGTCATGACAACACTAGTACTTGTGCAGCTGCATTGTGAATTTGCTGAAAAAACATTTCTTCTCCTGTTTGGGGGATTAATTTTTAATCATATCAGTTTCCCTTATCTAACTCACTATAGGGCTATACAAGCCCTGCTAATGGTAGGAGCAAGCAGCAGAAGAGCAGGACTTCACCTCCCCCCTCTTCCAAATAACAGTTTCCACACACAGGTTTCCAATATGGAAGCTGCTGTCTGATGGTGCAGTCTGATGCTCACCTAATAGTGGGCTGCTACCAAGAGAAGGGGTTTTCACCCTGTTTCCCACCATTTCCTTGGATATGTATCTGACAATTAAGCAAACTAGTAGTGCACCTGAACTGTACTAGAAAACTAGATGATCTTAAGGTCCTTTCCAACCCTAACTATTCTATGATCAGCACAGATCAGGTTAGCTCTAGCTCCATCAGATTTCTCAAGTAGTCTCACCTAAATTTTCTGTTACTTAACTGCAGATATTCGCAAACAAGGAATGAAAGAAAACAGCAATTCACTTAAAATCTAGTGCCTTGCAATTGGGAGGGCAGAAAAAAAAAATCCAATTTTAAATTTTAGTGTGTAACTGATGAAGACACCAGAAATTACCAAATTATACTCACCTCTTGAAATCCCATCTCAAATAAACATTCAACTGCTCCTCTGACAGGCAACAGCCTCGTGGAAAATGCTGGATTTCCAATTCGAATTAACCTGTATTTTTCTTCATAAGGATTCCTTAAGAAATGGAAAGTTTTAATTACATTTGCAAATTAAGTAAACATTTACAAGCTGGGCAACTGCACTAAGCAGCATTAGTCAGCAATAACAGATTTTTTCAAAGTTAAGTTTCAGTCACACCACGCAGGCAGAATATGAAACCTACTTTGACTTAATTCATGTCCTTCTTCATTCAACTCAGTTACAGACTGGTTCTAAATTTTAGTTTGCAAATTAAGTTTATAAATACATGTTTTCTAGCCCTAGCCAGCAGGACTTAGTCTGAAGTGACACTTAGAGACAACTTTACACCCCAGTCCACCTAGCAGAATTCTTATTGAACTCATTAGCACAATGCTGGATCATTTCAGGTCCATGACAGGTGAAACTGTTGTAGTCTTTTTACTTCTTGAAGGGCTTTCAGCTCCATTTCCCTTTTTCAACTGTTCTAAACATTCTTCTCTCATCTCTTTCTTTAAAAGGAGTCAGTCCAGGACCCACCATTCTCTGTCACACAGCAGTTTTTGAAAGTGACTGATAAACCACAAATATACAGGGAGGGGGTTGCTCCTGCATCTTGAGCTGCTTGAACATCAAGGTCAATCATACATGCTGGTATGTATGTATACCCTACAGAGCCACCTTGCAAAAATTCAGCTATAATTAACTCTTGATACCAATCTTACAGAGTCAGATGAGAAAGGCAACAGAAAACTCAAGTTACTATTTTAGCATTATTTATACATCCACTATGTTTTGGGTGCTTCAATGTTTGCAGAATGAGGGCCAATGCAGGGGTTTATATTTAATAAAAAAAAAAATAACAACAAAAAGACAAGCCCTCAAGACAAACCAAGCAGCAACAATTTAGGAAATACAAATCCAAAACACACACACTCACGTGAACAGTAGTCTTATTTCTAAATAACGATGAAGAGATGCTAGATATTTTTTAACTTCAATATCCCATAATAAAACTGAATCGCACGGCTCATCTTTGAGACGGTCTGCCTACAAGCCCATAAATAACTTACTACCTAGAAGTATTTAATGTCAAGTTCCTTATGGAGCTGCAGTAGCAACCAGAGAGGAACCACCCAGCTGACAAGGGGACTCTTGTTACTTAACACCGCCCAGTCAAAGCGCTCGGCTCACCGCGATGACCGCAGAGCCCTCGAGCACCCCGGCACGGCCCCGACCGTCACGGTCAGGAACCGGGCGTCTGTCCTACGGCGGGCCCCGACCGGGCCGCCCAGTCACCCTGCGGCAACGGGCCCGCAGGCTGAGCCCGAACCAGGGCTCCCGCCGCCATGCTTCGCTCACCGGAGGATGTTGTCCGCGTAGGTGAGGAGCAGCCGAGAAGCCTCCAGGAAAATGTCCCGCCTGTTCTGGCAAAGCTCGCTCACGGCGGGAGAGGCCGGCGCGGACGCAAACCCCACGACAGCCGCCATCGCACCCCGCCCTCGGTGCCGCCGGGAGCGCGAGCACCACGCATGCGCAGTAGGAGCGGTGAGGTCACGCCCTCAGACCCCGCTCCAGCGGTCCTGCCCCGCCTGCGGTCAGCTGCGGTGCTCCGGACGCTGATAAACGGACGTATCCTGACGGGTTTAGAGTCATAGGATGAGCTCGGCTGGAAAAGACCTTTAACGTCATCAAGTCCAACCTTTACCCCAGCACTGCCAAGACCACCACTAAACCATGTCACTGAGGGCCTCATCTACACCGTTTGTGAACGCTTCAGGAATTGGTGATTCCACGACTGCCTTGGGCAGCCTGTTCCAATGCCTGAGCACCCTCTTGGTGAAGAGATTTTTCCTAATAGCTAATCTAAACCTCTCCTGATGCAGCTTGAAGCCATTACCTCTTGTTCTATCACTTGTTAACTGGGAGAAGAGACTGACCCCCATCTCTCTCCATCCTTCTGTCAGGCAGTTGTAGAGAGCGATAAGGTCCCCCCTAAGCATCCTCTTCTCCAGACTAAACACGCCCAGGTCTTTCAGCCATTCCTCATTACACTTGTGCTCCAGGCCCTTCACCAGCTTTGCTGTCCCTCTCTGGACCCACTCCAGCACCTCAATGTCCCTCTTGTAGTGAGAGGCCCAGAACTGAACACAGGATTTGAGGTGTAGCCTCACCAGTGCCCAGAACAGGGCGATGATCTCTTCCCTGGCCCTGCTGGCCACACTATTGCTGATACAGGCCTGTTGGCCTTCTTCGCTGCCTGGGCACAAGCTGGCTCATGTTCTGCACTGTCAATCAGCACCCCCAAGTGCTTTCTACCAGGAATGGTGGCAAAGTTAGAAGCTGGTGAAGGATGGGGATCTGAGGAATGCAGGTAGCAGAATGGCGATCAGAGGAGCACTGGGACTAGAGCAAGGGAGCAAACTGCCGGCAGGAAAACTGCTCTAAGGAAATAGTTACGGTGAAATATAAAACGGGCCTGGAAAAAACTCCATAGCATGGTCCTGAGGAGCTCCTTACACATGTGTGTGTGTGATGGCCCTGAATTATATAGTTCTGTGCTGTTCACCGCTGCAGTTTTGACAGCTCAGTGCGGAAATGCTTGCAGCACGCATGCGGTATTGAGGAAACCGATGGGACACGACAAGGCGTCCCTCACGGCCTTAGCGTTACCTTCTTGCCTATTACTCCACTGGGATCGTGAGTTCGGGGAGCTGCCTAGTATTTTTGCTCTCACTTTGTGTGTTCTCAAAGCGCCTTTTGGGGGAGGAAGTCATTTCCCCATCAGCGTCCCGCCTGCACCGACGGCCTCGGGGCCGCTCCGGTTCGAGTCACCGCTCCGCTCCAAGCGCCGCCAGGCCGCGCAGTCCACCGCCGAGCTATCGATCTGCTCGGCTGGCTCCTCACCAATCGTGACATCAGCGATCGGCTACAAAGCCGGCGTGTCCATCTCTTCCACCGCCTTTCGGGTGATGCGTCCCGGAGTCCTCTGGACGGCGGAGGCAGTCTCAAGTAACGTGCGTGGAGCAGCGGCGGTGCGGGCAGGGGAGGTAGCGGGGGGGTTGCGGCGGACGGCTCTGGCGGACGGCTCTGGCGGACGGCTCTGGCGGACGGCTCTGGCGGAGGGAGCGGGACGGGACGGGACGGGACGGGACGGGGAGCGGGAGCGCTACCCCTCGCCTGCCGGGCCGCCGGAGAGGCTGCCCCTATCGGAGCCGGGCGGGACGGCAGTTGTGGTGCTGTGGAGTCCCGTGGCGTCAGGGTTTAAATGTTAGAAGTAGTTAATAGCCTTTAAACGCACGGTGAGGTCCGGTAGCTCTCGGTACCGGGGAGAGAACATCACCGCTTGTTTATCTCTTCCACGGTATGTCATGTAGCGTTGCTTGGGCCAGACCAGGGCTCCTGATCATCGTACAGCAGTTGACAGTGTGTTGTAGGAAGCTGCGTGTTAGGCCATCACCGATTTAAAGACCTCTGCAATGATGTTATGTATATTGCATCTTCTTAAAATACCCAGGCTGCCTGTCTGAAAAATGTACAATGACAAATTTGGGCCAGGATTTAAAGCAGCCTTATGTTTTTTTAAAGAGAAGACCTCTTCAGTAAGTGCTGGTTTTAGCTTTTTACTTTTTAATGCCACTGTGGTGTACTTGTGCTCCCATGGGAAAAAGCATGTGTGTGTGTGTTTTCTCTCTTATGAGGAGAGACTGTGAGAGCTGGGCCTGTTTAGTCTGGAGAAGAAAAGACTGAGAGGGGATCTCATTAATGCATGTAAATATCTCAGAGTTGGGTGCCAGGAGGATGGTGCCAGACTCTTCAGTGGTGCCCAGTGACAGGACAAGGAGCGATGGTCCTGTGAAGCTTCACCTCAACATAAGGAAGAAATTCTCTACACAGAGGGTGGCAGAGCACTGGAACAGGCTGCCCAGGGGGGTTGTGGAGTCTCCCTCTCTGGAGACATTCAACACCCACCTGGACATGTTCCTGTGTAACCTGCTCTGGGTGGTTCTGTCTTGGTAGAGGGGTTGGACTGGATGATCTCCAGAGGTTCCTTCCAACCCCAATGGTTATGTGATTCTATGATTTGATGATCTTAGCAGGAGTGCATGAGCCCAACAGCCCTGTATGTTCCCCATGCAGCTGCCTATGTGTTTTACCAAAGACCTATCAATGCTCAGTTGCCCTTTTTATGAGGCAAAAAGCAGGTTGTTGCCTGTTTGAAAGAGAACTCTTGAAACACACTCCTGGTCTGTTTAGACAGGATGTATCATTTGTTCTGCAGTGTGTTTGATGGTGTGCTTCCACAAGTCAAGCACACTCCATGCCACGCTGCCTGCTTTGTTACATTAATACACAGAAGTTCAAAGTAGTGCACTAGCAATTACAATGATTGGGCTGTAATCTACAGTCACTGGCTCTTACATTCTCTCATCTCTGTTTAAAGACACAGTATAGACTTATTTCGCTATGCCTGTGCTGTGAGTAAGGCTTTCTGTGGGCAAAGGTCTCTTACCTTAAGGGGGAGTGATTTTTAGTATTATAACGAAGGCAGTCCACTTCAGGATACCTCCAAAATCAGTTTTGTTGCCAACTTGACACTGACGAGTTATACGTCCTTCATCTGAGGATGTTATTGTCCTCCTCTGGTGCCCTTTGGCCTTCATTCAGTCAGTTGTTATCTACCTAAACCAAGACAGTTGTTCTTCTAAACCTCAACAGATATACTTACATTGTTTCTTCTAGGGTAAATTTTGACCTTCCTGCTGTAAATCCAGGATCAAGGTGACCTGCTGAAGCCTGTATCATAGGTGTTGGCAGAGCTGAGCTGCAGCCTCTGCCCTGCTCCTGTGTGCTGGATGTGTGTGATCAGACCAGCTCCCAGCCTGGCAGTTGCTGAGGCAAGGCAGGAAGACTGTGGTGCAGTGCTGCAGCATTACTGTTTGGCATGGCCCTTTTGTCTGCCCAAAGTACTTGGACCCTCCTGCCATCACTTCACATGCCTCATGATATCTGAGGTCTGGTGGGATTGTCTTCAAAGGAGGTGGTGGTGGGGTACATCTTGCTCAAACACAGCTGAGGTGCTGTCCCTTGCTGATCTAAATAACCCAAAGTTCATGAAGGGTAGGTAGAGGTAGAAAGATGAGGAGTCATGCCCAAGATATGTAATTACCTTGGTGAGTGCCTTGGTGGCAGAACCAGGAAGGCTATCTCGACTTTTGCTGAGAAAGATTGGACAAGATGACTCTTGAGGTCCCTTCCAGCCTGGTGTTCTATGATTCTATGACTCCTGTTCTGAGTTTTCTAGACCATTTTGCCTGACAAAAAGATTGAGATAGCAACATCCTTAACAGGATAATGATAGGACATACGGTTACAGGTGAACATACACTTCCTCCCTGAGATGACTGAAGCTGTTAATGCTTATTGTTGATACCTCCAGACAGCTGGTGGTTAAAGCCGTAGGGAGGAGTTTTGCAGCAAAACCAGAGAGTGCCTCGTAGTCCACAGCAGTGCAAAATCCTATTCATGAGCAGCTTAAGCTAGAATAGCCCACTAGAGGCAATCATAAAGTGAGTGTATTTCTATGCCCTGTCTGCCATAACGCATACTAGTCATGATTACAGAGATGGAAGCTACATCTGTCTTTCTTCAGGGTTGAAAGTAGGCTTTCATGTAAAAAGCAGGTTTTAATCAGTTTATTGTAAGTGTGACGTTTTCCACATTAGCTGCTTTATTGATATATTTCTGTCTTTTTATCCCAGTTACAGGAACGTTCTTGAAGTGATTGATTTCTACCATGTTCTCACAGTGCTCATGGCATCTGTTAAAGATTGCAAAGCTTCAACTCCAAAGTCTGAATTTAAGTCTGCATTTACAAAACCACAGAAGAGCTTTCAGCAAGTCACTGCCTGAACGTCGAAGGAAAGTGGTAGTTACAGGTATTGGCTTAGTGTCCCCTCTTGGTGTGGGGACCGAGTTTGTGTGGAAGAACCTTCTCCAAGGAGACAGTGGGATTGTAGCACTCGAGGGGGAAGAATATGGAGGCATCCCGTGTAAAGTGGCTGCCTGTGTGCCAAGGGGAAATGGGGAAGGTCAGTTCAGTGAAGAAATGTTTGTGTCAAAATCAGAGACCAAATCCATGAGTTCTGCCACTGTGATGGCCATTGGTGCAGCAGATCTGGCAATGAAGGACTCCAGCTGGTCTCCCCAGTCTGAAGAGGATCACTTAAGTGCTGGTGTGGCAATTGGGATGGGAATGGTTCCACTGGAAGAGATTTCTGATACAGCTGCTTTATTTAAAACAAAGGGTTATAACAAGGTCAGCCCGTTCTTTGTCCCAAAGATTTTAGTCAATATGGCAGCAGGCCATATCAGCATTAAATACCAGCTGAAAGGACCAAATCATGCTGTGTCAACTGCTTGTACCACAGGTGCACATGCTGTTGGAGACTCCTTTAGATTTATTGCTGCTGGTGATGCAGATATCATGTTGGCTGGAGGGACTGAGGCTTGCATTAGTCCTTTGTCCTTGGCTGGGTTTGCAAGAGCTCGGGCCCTCAGCACGAGTTTTAACTCAAGCCCTAAAATGGCCTGCCGACCATTTGATTCACGGAGAGAAGGATTTGTAATGGGAGAGGGTGCTGCTGTGTTGGTCTTGGAAGAATATGGACATGCTGTACAAAGAGGTGCTAGGATCTATGCAGAAGTTCTAGGTTATGGACTATCTGGTGATGCTTGCCACATAACAGCGCCTAATCCAGAGGGAGATGGTGCATTCAGGTAAGAACTGCGTGTTGATTATGATAGATGCTTCATATGCTAATTATAGTGAATACATTTGTTTCCATTATTGCATGCTTTTCCTAGATAAATGCTGTTCAATCTTGAATTAATATTCCAAAAGCCAGGAAACTTAGCCTGAAAACTGAAAGAACGTCTGGTAAGGTTTTTCCCCAATTTTCTTCTAATAATAATAAAGTGAAGGCCAGTTCTTGCTAGAATCAGCCTTTTTGCACATAGTTATGAAAACTTTCTGAATGTGAAAATATTTTGTGTTTGGTGCCTACAGCTGTTGACACAAAGTGTCAAAGGAAACCTCTTTTTTAAGACTTTTGTGGTATGATAGAACCTTTTTCAGGTTCTCCTTTGCACTTTGTCCATAGAGAAGAGAGACCCCACTGTAAAAGCAGGTTGTGTCATTTGTTGTGTTCCGAAAGGAGAATAGCATTCCTGAAGAAATCCCAAATGATGGAAACTGTAGAGCACTTATAGGATTTAGTTTGTTAGAATAATTACCATACATGTAATTAGCATTAATTGTGGCTATTCTTATTTAGAAAAGACTTGAGCTTTTCATAGGGAAAGCATTTAGTTCATATGCTGGTGCTACAAGCATGTTTAAATATTTCATTTTTGAAGCAGCTAAGAGTGTTGGTGGAGGGGTGTAACAAATAGACTTTAGCTTTGTCATTGTTACTTTCATCAAAAACAGTTCACAAGCAGATGAAATTAATTTAATTGTTATCATTGACCTAATTAAATTGTCAGTTAAATTACATATGTAAGTTTGGGAGCTTTGTGTGGGCTGAATAGTACTGCTGACACTGGAATCTTTAGTAAAGATTTAGTTTGCATTATTCTGAATGTATGTGAGTAACAAAATTCAATACATCACTGCACAAAGAGATCAAATTCCTGCACAGTATGGTAAAGCTGTGTTTGCATCTTTGTTGGGTTAACAGATTTTCCAAGAGATGTAATATACCAGGTTTTCCCTTTATGCTGTTTGATTCATACTTAATTGTTCTGCAGACTTGGGTGTGAGCTGAGTAATCGGCAGTGTTGTCTTTCAGATTTTCAGACTTGTTTCCCCTTGAGATGATATGGCAGTATATTGTAACAGAATTTTCCATGTATTTTATGATTGCAATAGCATATAAATTGAATTCACAGTGGGAAGTAGTTCAAAATTAATCTTGGTATCTAAAAATGTTGAGCCTTTCCACCCTTGAGATGAAATAATACATTTTAATACAGTTTTCGAACCAGTATTTTATTACTGCTGTGGTATATGGATTAAATCCATGTATATGCTTCTCTTACTTTTCTGGGGGAATTTTATTTGCTGCATCAAAAAGAATCAGGGGAATCTATTTGACATCTAGTAACTCACTTCAGTTGGAGACTAATATGTATGTCGAAAAAAACCTGCGGGAAAGGACAGGCGCAGCCAGACTCAGAAGTGTGGATATAAAGTGTGTTCTACACACTTGATCTGTAAATGTAAATGTGCCTTGCAGCTGACATTTAACTAAATTAATGTATCTGTTTCCCTCAGTAATCCTTTCTGCCTGAGTGTTGCTTCACTGTCTACTGACAGTGAGCATCAGTGACTTCTAACCTAAGCTAAGCTGAATGCTTCTGAGGGTAGAGGGCCATACTGGAGACATTTAAATATGACCAACAGCCTGTGCTGTCGTTTATTTGAGCTTCCTTTTATTTACTTGTTTTTCATGGATTTCAAAAGAGTCAGTGGTATTTTGCTCAGAGATACTTAGTTAAGTTGTGTGTGCAAGGAGTGATGGCC
Organism: Pezoporus flaviventris; assembly: GCF_033815535.1. Taxonomy (NCBI): domain Eukaryota; kingdom Metazoa; phylum Chordata; class Aves; order Psittaciformes; family Psittacidae; genus Pezoporus; species Pezoporus flaviventris. Next base: position 21,602,022 of record NW_026892585.1, read on the forward strand.
TCTGGGAAGCATGCTCAAGAGGAGGATGACTGCAGAATTTTTCTTTCATTGCCCAATATTTTTGTTTGATAGATTTTTTTTTTCAATTCCCTAGTACTGCAAATATGAGGGGAAATAAAAACTAGTAAAAACTAGGGAATCTTTTCACTTAGAATGGGAAGGCAATTTCTTAGTCCATTGTACTGAACATTACGTTAATGCATTACTGTACTAGAGAAACTTCAGTGGACAGAAAGATAAATTTTTGCAATTATTTCATGTCGTTATTTCAATCTCAAATGTTTGTTTGTTTTTAATTTTGCATTGAAAAGGATCTTTGAGATATTGATGTAGTCTGTGGAGTTATATTGTCTTTCTTTCTGTATTTTTCCCAACTGTGGAATTTTTAGCAGCAGGTACCTGACTTTTTTAGTGGGTCTGACCACCACTATCTTTCTTGGGTGGCTAAATGTAAATGCTGGTGTGTTTAGTTACATGAATCCATCTCTTGTCATTTAGATCTTGGTAAAGTATGTCATGCAGATTTTCATATATGATAAACATTCTAAAAGATCCTATACTTTTGCTTTTGTTTTGTACATGTGTCAAAAAAACAATGGGAAATTCATTCTGTCTTTTTTTTTTCTTAGGTGCATGTCTGCTGCAATAAAAGATTCTGGGATCAAGCCTGAAGACATTACATACATCAATGCACATGCAACTTCTACACCTCTAGGAGATGCTGCTGAGAATCAAGCAATCAAGAGACTTTTTAAAGATCACTCACGTAATATTGCTGTTTCCTCAACAAAAGGAGCAACAGGACATCTCTTGGGGGCTGCAGGAGCTATTGAAGCAGCTTTTACTGTGCTGTCCTGTTACCACGGAGTTTTGCCACCTACTCTAAACTTAGAGAAAACAGAGGCAGAGTTTGATCTCAATTATGTTCCATTAACAGCTCAGGAGTGGAAGACTGAAAAACGACGTATAGCACTCACAAATTCATTTGGTTTTGGTGGTACTAATGCAACTTTGTGCTTTTCAAGTGTTTAACTTACAGTGTGCATGTTTTGAAAAGTGGCACTGACTTTCTGTACTGCCACCCTTGGTATGTACTGAGCTCTTTTCTCAGCTTTGAGAATTGCTCATTTGATACATAAGGACTTTCTTCACCCTAAAATTGGTAATTTTAGAAGACAGAACTTCTTTTACTAATTTTAATAAAAGTAAATAAAAGAGCTATTCTTTGTGTTGTAAAGAAGTTTTTGTTCTTGACTAGAAGAGGAGACATTGACCATTTTGTGGGTTTACTTCATTAGAACAGAGTTTTCATACACATGTGACACAGAAATTGCTCTGAAACATTTATGCAAAAGGGAGGCTGGCTAAGAAACTAGTTTCCATGTGTTGTGTTACTTCATTAACCATGGTGTGGAGTGGTAACAGTGAAGGATGCATACAGCATGGCTGATACATCTTCCATGTGACACATGGAGAGAATTAGTAGGTAACCTGGTTTGTTCTGAAATTTTGGACAAGAACAGCAAGGTAGATATGAAAGTCTGGTATTAAGGATTTACAAGATAGATAGTTACACAGAAAGGAAAAAGACTCTTGAAACCCCCGGCTGTTCTGCCAAAATAGAGAAATAGAAATAGCCGAACTTGGAAAAGCAAAGAATCTTTTAGCCAAAAAAAAACCCCACCACATGCAAGAAATAAATCTGGGTCTTGTGGTGAGAGTAAGAGGAAGAAAGAGAACAGGAAAATGAAATTATACCTACAGCTGACATATTGATTGTGTATTAGGTTGTCTCTTGCAAAGAACAAGTGAATGACTTCAGCTGTTCCTTCTGGCTCCAGTCAGCATCTTAGCCAAGTAGTGCCTTGATAGTGCAAATGTGAGTGAAGTCAGACATCCCTATTGGTGAGTTATGTCATTAAAAGACTTTTCACCAGTTCTCTTTGTGACCAGTTGTCCTGGGTTCAGCAGTAGCAGTCATGTTTCTCCTCCTTGGTAGCTGGTGCAGTGCAGTGTTTTGATTTTCGGCTTGGGAACAGCGCTGATAACAAGGATGTTTTGGTTTGGCCAAGGACTTTGTGAGCCTCATGCTCTGCCAGGGAGGAGGGGAAGCCGGGAGGAAGCAGAGACAGGACACTTGACCCAAGCCAGCCAAAGAGGTATTCCATACCACAGCACATCATGCCCAGGAGGTAACTGAGAGTTACCCGGAAGGACTGGTAGACTGTGGGGTTGGAGGAGGTATTGGACAGAGCTTGGTCGGGCTGGGGGTATGAGTTATCGGTCAGCTGGTGGTGAGGTGATGTATTCTTTTCCCTTGTTATTTCCTTTATCATTGTTATTATTGGTGGTAGCAGCAGTGATTTGTGTTATACCTTAGTTACTAAACTGTTCTTATCTCAACCTGTGGGAGTTGAATTCATTTTGATTCTCCTCTCCGTCCCTCCAGGAGTAGGGGGAGAGCAAGAAGGGGGGGGGAGTGAGTGAACGAGTTGTCTGGCTGGGTTTTAAACCACGACACCAGTGTAAGTGGAGGCAAAATAACTCACTGGATTTAAAGCAACTGACCTCTAAGTAAATTTAATTCTGGAAAGAGATTACTTACGGGCTATCATGAGGCTTAGCATTACCCTAGAACCTCATTATTTACACAAATGGTCTGAATGCTGATGTGGAAGAGCATAATTTTTGCGTCTGCTGTCTTTACTGAACAAAAATCTAAAGAGAATTATGAGAAAAAATGCAGTCAGAGAATAATTAAGACTCTTTCAGAACCTGAGCTCATATAGAATAATGCAGTCCAAAATAGTTTAATGCATAATAAGCCTGAGAGCAAATAGAGAGAGTATGGGAATTTACTGTTGGAAAAAAAATCTACAAACATTTTCTCTTGTTAATAATTAGTATTAGCAGTACAATGAATGAGGATTTGGACTGCATGCAGTGTAAAAGGCAGACATAAAATTCAACATTACTATCTGTAAGTCATATGCAAAAAGGAATTGATTGAAAATATTCTGCCTCCAGGAGAAAGCCAGCATCAGGGTTGTGAATTTGGAGGGAATTGTGCAGCAAGTTTCTGGAGATACTTTTTCAGGTAGCTGTAATCCAGGAAGACTAGGTACTGCTGCATTACTGGGGACCCGAATTACCATCTAACCAAACGTTAGCTGCATACTGCATAGCTGCTGACCAGTAATTGACACTGTGGCAGAGTGATGTTTCTGTTTCCCTCTGATAGCAGAGATTGTGGCCCCAGGAGTGTTGGATGCAGACTCTTGTGTACCAACCATGAAAAGACAGATTACGCTGTCAGACAGTAAAATAAAACAGAAACTGAAATGATTGAAAGATCTTTCTCCTCACTTCAGCTCATTGCAATTTAATCATTGGCTGCAGGTAACCTTTAAACCATGAAATCTTTGTGACAGCAGCCACTTTAGGTGTTTTGATAATGGATAATTTTAACGGGCCTAGATGCAGTAATAGATAGTGTGTCCTGTAGCAAATGAATATTTTTTAAAATTAATAGAGCAAAAGATTAACTCCTTATATTTGCATTTTGTTTGCACAGGCTTCATTTTACGTACTTGTTTGGAGTCATCTCTTTTTATCACATACCACACTGAGCTGATCTGGGACTACTTACTGCTAATTACTGCTTTATTATTGGTAGCTGCAAACATTAAAAGGAAAACAGATATCTCTCTGTTGCTAAACTATTAAGTGGGTAAATTGACCAATATATTAAACCAGAATGCTTTCCCTCTAAAACGGTCCCTTTATCTTAATCAAGAGATGTAACGGTCGAGAGTTTGAATTAAAACCCCTTAACGTTCAGGTTCGTAAGCTCAGAGTTAGTTACAATCTGGTAAGCAAAGCCTGGAGATGCTGGTAGAGTGCTTATTTTGAAGCCTACTTCTGAAGTGGTGCAACATACTTCTGGGATCCAAATGCACCAGGCAGGATGGCAGAGCAGCCGAAGCTGGAAGGCACCTCAGGAGCTAGCCTAGTCCAGCCCCCCTGCTTGAAGCAGGGACAGCTAGAGCAGGTTGCTCAGGGCCATGTCCAGCCTGGTTTTGAGGATCTCCAAGAATGAAGACTCCACAAGTTCTCTGGGTAAACTGTGTCAGTGCTTGGTCACCCTCACTGTAAGGTTTCTAACTTTTAAATGGAATTTCTTGTATTTAAATTTGTGTCCATTGCCTCTTATCCTTGCAATAGAAACTAATGAGAAAATTCTGGCTCTCTTTTCTTCATTCCCGCATCAGGTATTTCAATACGTTGAAAAGGCTGAACAGTCACAGCTCTATTATACTCTCCTCTTACGTCAGATGCTCCAGTTCCTTCATTGTCATTGTGGCCCTTCATTGCACTTGCTCCAGTATGTCCATGGTTCTCATGCACTGGGGAGTCCAGGACTGAACCCAGAACTGTGCTGTTGCTGTGCAGCTGCAGAGAGGAAAGCTCATCTCCCATGACTTGCTGCTGATGCTCTTACTAATGCAGCCCATGATGCTTTTGGCCTTCTTTGATGCAAGGGCAGCTGGTCCATGAGACCACAGGTCTTTTTCTGGCAAGCTACTTTCCAGCTAGTTAGCCTGAGGGAATGCTGTATGGTGCAAGATGGTGCTATATGGTGTATATCCTAGGTGCAAGACTTGGAATTCCCCTTTGTTGAAATCTGTGAGGTTTCTGTAAGCCCATTTCTTGCCTGTGCAAGTCTCTCTGGATGGCAGCATACCTATCTGGTGTAGCAACTGCGCCATTCAGCTTTTTATCATCAGCCAACTTGCTGAGTCCTCTGTCCCATTGTCTAGGCCATTAATGAAGGTGTTAAAAGTACTGGTCTCAGAGTAGGTCTCTGGGGTACTCCATTAGTGTCTGGCCTGCAGGTGGACTTCATGCCACTGATCAGAACATTATTCTCTTCACTGTATACAGATAAGGTTTGTGAATCAATAAGATATTGAAAGATCTATCAGAAATGGAAATATAATTCTATAAGTGTTGCTTTCTATGTCCTGTACAGTCCATTAGATATCACTGTCTATCCTATTGACTTTTCTGAGCAGAAGCTCATTACCCATGAGTCAAAACTGGTTTACAAGGATAAACCCTAAGTTTCTTAATGCTGACGAAACTGAATCTGATCTACAGCCCATAAGTCAACCTTAGATTTTTTATTTTTTCTTTTAAGCACAACTTCAATTTAACAGCTAGGTGAGGGATATTATCCATTTTCACTCTTGATATCAGAACGTGAGAGCATTTCCTCTGTTCCCTTGTTTGGAAAAGCAGGAGATCTAAAGTCTTTGTCATGGTGGAAATCAGTTTTTATCAGTCCTTTTCCTATATTAATGTAGGCAAATTACTCATAACATGTGCCCTTCTTAGCATAGTACATGGGGTGGAGTTTATAACAATAAGTCTCCTTGAATTTCTTTCAATAACAGAGAGAGGAAATTACCTTTACTTGAAGGATTCAGATTAATTTGGAAGTAACAAAAATAGATTTATAAGCCAGATATGCTAAGAGAAGCAGATTCCTGAGACTGTTAGCAAATCATAATGGCAGTCTACCACTGCAGCAAAGTCAATGAGGAGTAGTTTTTCTATTCAGATCTGGTTTAGAGACATTCTTTTTGTAATTCAGCAATATATGACATAACGAGAGTAGAGGACATGCTCTTTGTTCTGTGTTATGCAGCTTAAATGTGTGTGGAAGACAGCGTGCAGAATGACAATTACTGAAACCCTGGAAAATAACAGAACATGCGCCCCCCCCCGGAGGCAACTGTTATATCTAACTAGATGAAGTTGCATTTGGGATTCTCTGCAATGTCATGCTTCTAATGGGAGACAATAATTTTGCCTTAATTCAATTAATTAGTCTTTGTTCCTCCTCTGATTGGCAATGAGTGTGCTGCATCTGGTGGCTGTGTTTTGAATGTTAGTGCCTATATGTTGGGAAGCGAACTGACACAAAGGTCTCACTCCCATGGGCCGTATCACCTGAAATAAGCATGCTTATGGAAGACTATAGATATATTTACTGTTAAGATCCATACATTTTATATGCCCCCTAGGACCAATTTATGCCTGGTGACATATTATATATACAGATTCTTATATCTGTACTGAATGATTTGCTCCTGGTCTGTTGGCACTGTAGAAAAACACCATCCTCTTCTGAAACACCAAAAAAAGAAAGCATTGTTTTTCACACTACATTTCTGACCCTGGGGTTTACTGGCCAACAGCCAGGTTATTTTGCCAGCACGCTACTCTGCGCTAGGACGTTATGGATTCCAGTCCTGTACTGGATCCAATCAGTCTGTGCTTCGTGGGGGATGCTATAAGCTAGCTTTGAAAGAGGTGTGCTTAAAGATTTCTGGAAAGAAGCTTAATGTTTCTTCCACTGAAGTCCAGTAGGTCTCCAGAGCAAATCTTTAAAATCACATTAGAGTGTTTGCTTTGTTTTCTGGCCATGTTCAGTATAATAGACTTTGGAGGCATTTCCACTGCTAGCACATGCTCCTCATGAGATGGTCTTACCATGGTGTTGGTTTCTGTGACATCTAGTAAGGTCTGCCAGAACAGTTTCAGACCACCTAAAGCCTGTTCCTTGTGCCATGTGGTGCCTGGAGAGCTTCTCATACTGAGACTATTTTAAAACACTTCCAGTTATTTCAGTTATAAATAATATTAGATATTTAAAACCACCATCAACCATGACTCCTATGGGAGGAAACTGAAGAGATCTGCTTGAAGCTGCTGCTTTGTGGATTAACTATTTCTGCCCTGAGCACTTCTGTTTGTCTCTGACGGGTGACACTGAGGGACCAGCACAGACCCATCAGACAGCACAGAAGAGCATCTTCTGAAACTGGGCAAAACTGGTGAGCCTCTGCCTACTGACAGTAGCAACCCCTACTCTCCAAATGTGTATCAGTTAAAATGAAGTTTTTAACCGCAGACACATCCATGTCACTAGTTTTGCATGGAGACCTCTTTTCTCCGTTTTAGGAGAGGGACCATTTCCCCCGCTCTCCTGCGGTGGTTCCTCCCCAGCAGTGAAAATCGTGAGCGAAATGAGAGTGATCACAAGGTGGCAGCAAATTCTCAGTTATCTGAGGCACTCAGGCACCCACAGCGCTCCCAATGATTACCCGCAGTCATCATTTTACTTTTCAAACCACCACCCAGCCATTGCTTACAGAGGAGTAGAGCAGAATAAGGAAGAAAGAGTCTAAACAGACGTCATCCAGCCTTTGCTTTTTCCTTTGGTTCTACTGTGTGAATAAAAATAAAGTCTAGACTGACTTGCTGAAGTGCAGAGAGATTGGAGAAGGCCAAAGCTATGATCCTAAACCATCAGGCTGAAGCACAGATGGAGTACCGAAGAGGGGAAATTATTCTGTATTTCCTAAGCAGCATATTGGTATGCAATTGCCTGTTCTAAGATGCTTTAGAATGCCCCACCCCTGACAGTGGTAAAGGCCAGGTTGGACAGAGCCTTGGGTGACATGGTCTAGTGTGAGGTGTCCCTGCCCACGGCAGGGGGGTTGCAACTAGATGATCTTAAGGTCCTTTCCAACCCTAACTGTTCTATAAGAAAAGCCAAAAGCAAAAATCCCCCAACCCTGACCTACTGCCATAGGCACAATCCCACTGACTTCACTGCATTTGTACCGTATTGTATTGTCTGGTGCTATCTCCTGGAATTGTAGGAATGAAGAGGATTAAATACTGCATTATTTTTAATCTTGTACTGGGGGGATGGAATAAGTGAAAATTATCAGTGCTGTTGATGGACTAATGAAGTTAGTTCATTCCTAGATTCAAAACTAACCAAATATCTAGAATTGCTCAGTGTTGTGGTTTTCACTGTTTGTTCTCATAGATGTCATTGTGTCAGACAGCATGGCAGGATTTTTCAAAGCCAGGAATAAATCAGTTTTCACTTACTCTCTGAAAGAATGGTGTAAACAGGTATATGTGAATGCATAGAACACACAAATTCATCAACCATCTGCTTCTTAAATAATAGGAATGCAAAATAGACTCTGAAGTTAAAGAGTGGTTTTGCTGTTAGGCTTACAAGCACATTTGCGGAATGTTGTGTGACATGCCTAGTACAGCTGCAATAGTGAGCTTCCCCTTTGGCAAGGCCTAGACTAGTGATTTTGCTGACTAGTGCACATGGGCTGCTTTTTTTTGTACTGTGTGATTGCACACAGATTTTTACATAGATGATATTAGAATTGACAAACTATCTGCTTTTCAAAAGTATCATTGATGTCTCCCCTTTCCAAGGTTCCAGCTAAGTAAATCTGATTTTTGGAAATCTTGGGAACTACTGAGCACATGGGCTATTTCAAAACCAGAGTGCTCTGGCTATATCTGGTTCTACAAAACAGGCCATACATTGATGTACAAAAGTTAAAGCAGTGTTATTATCAATACCTGCCTTCATCTGCAGTTGGGTTATTTCCTTTCACCTGCAATCTACATGTTTCCAGGGAGACAAGGAAAAAGGATAGCACATGGTAAACTGGCTTAATTTGTGCATGTGCAGCCTACTGAGAGTCTGCACCAACCTCTTTGTGCCCTGGCTTTACTGATACTAAGCAGTAACGGCATTGAATTAAAGCCCTTAGATACTCAAGCCAGAAGTGTAAATCAGGAATAGCACAAATAAATAAATAAATGGAAGGGAAAGTTTTGTGTTACTTGAAGATGAACATTATTTGAATATAGGGGAATTATTCCAGGATGTATTTGCTAGGTTAAAACAATCTGTCTTTCATTCCACCTCTAAATATGAATGAAAATAAATAAGAATGAGGAGATACAGGCATTTAATAGGCTGTTAGATTTGGGGATGTTTAAATAATTCAGCTTCTTCAGCAGCTTGGAAACCATGTGTAGCTTGTAATATTTGATCAAATGAGCTGCCTTACACCACAGAAGAACAACTTGAACTCATATTTTTGGGGTGCCCATAATGATTTAAGTGTGTTAATACATTGTAGGATGAAAGACATAACCTTGAAGAATTACTTTCAGTTTTCATGTGTAAAACAATGATGTAAATTCTATCATTCTTAAAAGCCAATTATAAGGTCTTTTATTCTATACTGCAGCCAGAAGTTTCTGGAGCATAAAATTATGGAGGATAACATTGTCTGATAACAGGACATACGAAGGGCAAAGGCATTTCTGAACCTTCTCAAAGAATGGAGGAAATCTTTGAGCACATACTTGCAGATTTTAATCACTTTTTAAAGTCCAAGTAATGTCTTGAATTTCACTGGTAGCTTGCCACGTGGAAAGTATACTGATAAACACTAGAAAGCAGCTGAATAGACACAGAAGATTGTGTACAATAAAAGATATTTGAGCTGGGGAGATGTTATGAAATATAAGAAAGCAATCACTTTCAGCAGAGACTTAAACATCTCCTGATGGATGAGCATCTAGTAGAAATCCTGTCCTGCCTTTCACATCTGCTGAGATTGATTTCAGGGCATTCTTACATGGCTTTGTCAGTGGGTTAGCGCTGGCATCCCTACAACGATATGTGTGGGACTCAATTAGCTTTTCCTCAGGTGCTTCTGATTTGAAATGTCTATAAGGAAAATGGAAAGCTAAATGTACTCTGTCAGACTCCAGAGAACAAGGTTAAATAAGTTGCATGAATATGAAGATTTCCCTCTCTCCATTTACCATATCAAATGTATTAAACATGTTTATTTTTAGAGGCCAGCTGTTTGAAATTTATAGTCTTTGCATGAGAAAGAGAATTAAATAGTACCTTTTTATCATACAAGTTACAAATTGTTTATACCATAAAGCAGTTTATAACCATTTTAATGGTTTATAGCAAGGCTGCGACTAATAAATATGTCTCCTGCAGCTTTATATCAGAGAGCTTACATGGTAAAGATGATGAAAAATGAACATGAACAGATATAGTATCTCTGTGAAACATCCTGCTGTGATCCTTAGTCTCTGTCAACATCTTGATGTTGAGTGATGAAATCAGAAAGTGCCACAGTTTACTGGTGGAGGCTTCCATAGAGTGTTACAATATAAAAGCTTTCTTCTGCTTTCCAGCTCTTTTTAAAGACTACTTGATAAGTGATAAATAAAGCAGAATGTAATGAGTTCTCTATATATGATTTTTTCAGGCAGCAGTGTACTTCCTTCATGTTTCTAAAACTCTAAGAGCCGAAAATCATTATATCCTGTATGTGCAAACAGAAGAGCTGGTGTTGGCCAATGTTATAGTTGCCTCATCAGCCCATGATATCTAATAAATATCAAGCAAGCAATAACCAATTAACACAGAAAACAGAATGTGGAGATGAAAAATGTCCAGATGAAGGAAGACTGCACTTACTGCAGTGGGACATGAACCTGTTTTGGAGCATCCTTATGTACTGCTCAGAAGTTCTTGCAGGGGTCTTGTTCTCCGCAGGTAGAGGGAAGGGAAATGTTCGTGGCACTGAGGGCCATAGCCATTGCAGCAGCACCCAATGTCTGTCAGGACTCCCAAGTGTCCCTTTGAGAAACACATTTCCAAACTCTGTAGCTTGCAGCTATGCTTGCAGCTGTATGTGGAGCTAGTCCATTAATTTCAGTGGCTCTTTAGACATTTTCTTTTTAAGCTTTTTGTTTGTGTTGGTGTGATCTAAAACTGGCATGTGCCAGATTAACAAGTTTTTTTTGTGTCAGTTTTTAACATGAATTTAAAATATGTTAATTATATCTAGATTTTATTATAAAAATCTGTTATTTGTAATTTAGATTATGGTTTCACAGGTTAATAATGATAGAACATTTATAAGGTTTTCTATATTAATACTTATGATAGTGAATTGTGATTTTTATTTTAAAATCTTTCATCATGCAGTAAGGTGTTTCTGAGATTCATTATACATAAATATTATATGAGACACACATTTCTAAGAATACATCAAACATTTCTAGTCAAATGGCAGTTTTTGCTTGCAATAACGAGCAAGTAAAGAAAATTTCTATGCTATAAACCACACTCAGATCTGAGAGACAATAAATAACTTTTCTTAAAGTATTAGAGATGGCTAATTTATGTTTTAGCCTGAACATATTTGATAAGTACTCTGTCCCACTTACAGACAATTCAAAATCCTTTCTAGTTATGGCAGAAAAAAAGCATGCCTAATTGATAGGATGTCTTAGCTACTGTGCAACATACATATAGGCAGTCATTCATAGTTCTTAACTAATATTCAACTCTTTTGCAGACTAATATATTACTAACAACAAAAATTAATCAGAAAATGTCCAATATAAAAATCAGTTTTTTACAATTCAGGTAATTATCTTATTCATTATTGTCCCTATAATGAAGATTTTAAATCTCTGTTTATTATGACAAAGTTCCCTTTTGAGTCCATGGCCAAGTATATACAAGTAAAGCTGTCATAACTCAGTACTGTGGAGTATAACTTAGTTCTGAGGAAAAGTATGCTAAGCTGACATAGTTTAAGCCGAACAGTGTGTACAAATAAAAGTTTTATTTGCCAATTACTATTGGTAAAATGCTGCAATATGGAAGGAAGTGGAAATAGTTTAATTCTCAACTGGGTTTTTCCCAAAATGTTTCTGTGCTATAGATTCTCTGTCTCTCTGCTTGGCCCTATGAAAAATTTCGGAGCACATTTGATATGAATTTCTCCAAGAGAGGTGTCAGAATCAGTTCAAGTATTGGTGAATGCTTATAAATTATTACTTGGCTCCTGCTAGCAGGCTCCTTTTATTTAATTATTTTCTTTTAAAAATATTCGAGTTGGTGAAATTAGTCATGGTAAAAGGTGCAGGCACCTTACCATATGAGAGAGATAAATGAGATTCTCCTATAAAAAAATCTTTCTTAGGGTTGTTTTCTCTGAATCAATAGCAATCCCCCCGAACGTTCTCAACTGCCTCTATGCTGATACCTCTCTTGTCATATGGCAGGTGGAAATGATCCATCCAGAAAGATAACGCCACTTCAGCGCAAAATGAGGACAGTGTTAACAGGACAGAGTAGATGTGACAGCTGGTGACTTTATGATATGGGGGAGGCTGTCAACAAGTGTGGCTAGGGCTGGACACAAAAGCTCCTGGGGGACGTTGCCTCAGATCTGTTTGTGTTAGAAACAAGTCTCTCAAAGACATTATTTGATTTGGATAAAATTCCAAGTGAAATTGGAAAGTTGGATTGTAGCAAAATATAATTTTATACCACCTTGATTGTAGCTGCTTTTGCTTTTGACTACCTCAATCTTCCCGGATCCAAGACTCTGGAAGAGACTCTATGACAATGGCCTCAGAGATAAAGAGGTGCAGAAAACCCACAATTTAGGACCGTGGTGTATCCACCACCTGGCCTGCTCTAGGTCTGGGGACTTCTTGTAATTTGGAAACGCTTCCTCACTCTGCAACTGTGAGTGCAATATAGAATGAAACCAAACACCAAAATACTTTGTGAAACCCTTATTTCCTTGTACACAGCCCTGTTTCTACAGTTGTCATTCCACACAGGCAACAGAGGTAAGCATTTGCCACTACCATGAGATGTCTCAAAGTTGTGGCTGCACCATCACCACTGGAAATCACAGTATCACAGTATCACAGTATGCTAGAGATTGGAAGGGACCTCAAAAGATCATCTAGTCCAATCCCCCTGCCAGAGCAGGAACACCTAGATAATGTTACACAGGAATGTGTCCAGGCGGGTTTTGAATGTCTCCAGGGAAGGAGACTCCACAACCTCCCTGGGCAGCCTGTTCCAGTGTTCCGTCACCCTCACCGAGAAGAAGTTTCTTCTCAAGTTTAAGTGGAACCTCTTGTGTTCCAGTTTGTACCCATTACCCCTTGTCCTATCATTGTTTGCCACTGAGTAGAGCCTGGCTCCATCCTCGTGACACTCCCCCTTTATATATTTATAGACACTAATAAGGTCACCCCTCAGTCTCCTCTTCTCCAAACCATAGAGACCCAGCTCCCTCAGTCTTTCCTCATAAGGGAGATGCTCCACTCCCTTAATCATCTTTGTTGCCCTGCGCTGGACTCTCTCCAGCAGGTCCCTGTCCTTCTTGAACTGAGGGGCCCAGAACTGGACACAATATTCCAGATGGGGTCTCACCAGGGCAGAGTAGAGGGGAAGGAGGACCTCTCTCGACCTACTAACCACCCCCTCTTCTAATACACCCCAGGATGCCATTGGCCTTCTTAGCCACAAGGGCACAGTGTTGGCTCATGGTCATCCTGTCGTCCACTAGGACCCCCAGGTCCCTCTCCCCTACACTGCTCTCTAACAGGTCGTTCCCCAACCTATATTGGAACCTGGGGTTGTTCCTGCCCAGATGCAGGACTCTACACTTTCCCTTGTTATATATTTCATCAAGTTACTCCCTGCCCAACTCTCCAGCCTGTCCAGGTCTCGCTGGATGGCAGCACAGCCTTCTGGAGTGTCAGCCACTCCTCCCAGCTTAGTGTCATCAGCAAACTTGCTGATAGTACACTCAATTCCCTCATCTAAATCATTTATGAATATATTAAATAATACCGGTCCCAGTACTGACCCTTGAGGCACTCCACTAGTTACAGGCCTCCAACTAGACTCAGCCCCATAGACTACAACTCTCTGGCTTCTCTCCTTCAGCCAGTTCGCAGTCCACCTCACTACCTGATCATCCAGTCCACACTTCCTCATTTTAGCTGTGAGGATGCTGTGGGAGACTGTGTCAAATGCTTTGCTGAAGTCAAGGTAGACCACATCCACCGCTCTGCCATCATCCATCCACCGTGTTATTTCCTCATAAAAGGCTAAGAGATTGGTCAAACATGATTTCCCCCTGGTGAAGCCATGCTGACTGCCCCTCATAACCCTCTTATCCTTGATATGCCTTAAGATGGCACCAAGGATAAGGTGTTCCATCACTTTCCCAGGGATGGAGGTGAGGCTGACTGGTCTATAGTTACCCGGGTCCTCCTTCTTGCCCTTTTTGAAGGCTGGAGTGACATTTGCTTTCCTCCAGTCCTCAGGCACCTCTCCCGTTTCCCAAGACTTGGTAAAGATGATGGAGAGTGGTCTAGCAATGACTTCCGCCAGTTCCCTCAGCACCCGCGGGTGCATCCCATCTGGACCCATGGATTTATGGATGTCCAGATTGCTCAACTGGTCTCTAACCCATTCCTCATCGACTAAGGCAAACCGCTCCGTCGACCTGACTTCATCTAAGGTCTCAGGGGTACAGGGCTCTTCAGGACTGCCCGCAGCAGAGTAGACAGAGACAAAGAAGGCATTCAGTAACTCTGCCATCTCTGTATCTTCTGTCACCAGGGCACCCATCCCGTTCATCAGTGGGCCTACATTGCCTCTGGTGTTAGTTTTGTCTGCCATGTATTTGAAAAAGCTCTTTTTGCTGTCCTTGACCCTTCTCGCCAGGTTTAATTCTAAGGATGCCTTAGTCCTCCTAGCTGCCTTCCTACATCCTCTAGCAGTGGCCTTATATTCCTCCCAAGTGGCCAGCCCCTCCTTCCATGACCTGTAAACTCTCCTCTTCCACTTGAGCATACCCAGCAATTCCCTATTTAGCCACGCAGGTCTCTTGGCCCTCTTCCTTGACTTCTTACGTGTCGGGATGCTCCAATCTTGAGCTCGGAAAAAGCAGTCCTTGAATGTCAACCAACTATCTTGGGCCCCTTTACCTTCAAGCAGCCTTGCCCATGGGATTTCCCCTAGCAATTGCTTGAAAAGGCCAAAGTTTGCCCTGCTGAAGTCCAGGGTTGCAATTCTACTTGCTACTCTACTGGTCCTGCCACACAAGATCCTGAACTCCACCATCTCATGGTCGCTGCAACCAAGGCAGCCCTCAACCCTTACTGCTTCAACCAGACCCTCCTTGTTAGTGAGGATGATATCCAGCAGCACTCCTCTCCTGGTCGGCTCATCCACCATTTGCAGGAGGAAGTTATCATCCATACACTGGAGGAACCTCCTGGACTGTGGCTGGGTTGCCGAGTGGTCCTTCCAGCAAACATCAGGGAAGTTAAAATCCCCATGACGACCACGGCCTGTGACTGTGAGGCCGCTTTCAGCTGCCTGTAGAAGGCCTCGTCAACTTCCTCACCCTGATCCGGTGGTCTGTAACAGACACCTACAACAGTATCCCCCCTGCCAGCCTGCCCCTTAATTCTCACCCACAGACTCTCAACTCGCTCTTCATCTGTCCCTGGACAAAACTCGGTGCATTGTAGCTGCTCCCGCACATAAAGAGCAACCCCACCACCCTTCCTGGCTGGCCTGTCTTTCCTGAAAAGGACATAGCCCTCCATGACTATATTCCAGTCATGTGAGCTGTCCCACCACGTCTCTGTAATTGCCACCAGATCATAGTCTCCTGACTCAACACAGGTTTCCAACTCCTCCTGCTTATTTCCCATGCTGCGCGCATTGGTGTACAGACATTCCAGGGAGCGAGCTGAGCACACCGATTTCACCCTAGGATTATAGGAGGCCTCCCAGTCTTCATCAATTCTGGAGCGCAGAATGTTCAACATCAGGTTGTACAAGGCTTTAAGAAACCTGATGTACAGAAAAACTTGCTCATGCTTGTTCCTACCTGGTATATTTTTGCTGAGAAGAAACCATTTGAGAAATCATAGGGAAAAAAAAATTGGACATGTTTATTGTCGTATTTCCTTACAACTGGAGGGGAACTGGCCAGAATACTTGCTTCATGTAGTTCCATGCAGTTTAAGGTGGGAGGGCAGAATTTTATCATCTGTTTCAATCTTGGTAAGCTGTCTTTCTGATGCAGGGATGACATGTAGGCTGTAATGATGAAAGCTGTGCTCACAGACTGACCACCAGTGAGGATGCAGTGTAGATGTAAGAAGATAATGAAAAAAGCCAATTATCTCAATGTCACTAAGCATTTAAGTCTTTTTAGTAACTGGAAAAACACCCAGAAAGTGCATAAAACCCCAGAGGTTTATATGTCCCCCAGTCAGGAAAAGAGAAGCTACTCTACTTGCATACGGTAAGGTGTTTACCTTCCTCTAGTGAGGTTTGGAAAAAGCCAGTCTATAAAATATTTTATGAAATGGTGTTTTGAAAAGGGGAAGTCATCTGGAAAATCAATGTTTTGCTTTTTATCTTGTGTTTCTTATATAACGTATTACTCCCTGATGCAGTTCTTATTTCAAAACCATTTCTTTTTTGGTCTTTCTTTATGAATCCACTCCATCAACACACTTCTTTCTCTACAGCCCTGTTCCAGGAGATACCATCTGATGCACAGTCAAAAATGCCTTGTAATCCCCTGCCAAAGCAGTGGGTATTCCTTCCCACAGCTGTGACCGGACAAAGTTTTACAGGGAAGATGCTCTATCTCCTGCCTGCCCTCTGTTGGATAGAAAGTTGGCAGCCTGCCCTCTTAAAGAAGTGCAGGGGCCAGGTCCCACAAGGGTCTGTGTAGGCTCTGTAGGATTTTAAGAGTATTACTACTGGCAGTGATGAGGCTCTTTCTTTGCTTTCCTTACCCAACTCCCAGCTGTTAGTAGATGACCCTTGCTGAAGAAGCTATTAACCAAGTCTTCTGTCTTCTGAGTCAACTGTGCACACATATTGTCATAATCAAAAATAACCAGAATGAATCAGTGATTTAGCTTACCGATAAGTCACGTCCACCTGTGGCCTTGAGGCTTTTTTCCATTAGCTTGGCTCCTCACAAATGAAAGCAGTGCTAAGTATGCCTGTTACCAACTGTAGCTGCTGCTCTCTCAGCATTAGTTCTGAATTTTTCGTTGCAGCTTTTACATAACACACACCTAATTATTTTGGGAATGTGCTCAGCAACGTTCATCTCAGGTTAGCCAGAGGTTACCTAATTACTGGGTAACTGATACCAGAGCCCCATTCTCCTAACTCTGGTGGGGCTTTTATGACGGACTATTCCATGTGAGTGCTTGATTTTTTCAGATATGAGTCTGAGATGAATTCATGAGGTTTGATTATTTTTTCCCTTCCCCTGAGTGTTACTTTGGTCCTTTTTTCCCCCACAGACCTGTGAGTAAAAATGGGTTGTGTTTTGAAAAATCAACCTTGATGTCCCAGTAAAGTGATGAAGAGGTGTCACTATTTTAAAGTGGGTACCTTTAGATTTATCTCTTAGATATAACCATCTTCTAGCGGTGTGGAGCTGAGAGTGATTTTGTTCCCCACAGCATAGGGAATGAGATCAAGGCCAAAGGTCTGATCATTGTACTGAGTGCCCAGGAGGTATCGGACTATCTGATGCAGCAAGGATTTTGTTCAAAGTCACATCTAGTTTTCAGATGCATTAAACCCATGCTTGCACAACTCGCCAGATCAATGTGATTTATTTGTATGCCAGAGTGACCACTAATCTCTGTAGCCTACAGCTAGCCTTATTTCTGAAGGGTGGTTTTAATGATGACATTCCATAACCATCCCGGCTATCCCAGTTAGGGCCTTTTGTGCTTTCCTGCATGTTGGAATCATGAGATAATACCTTCTTTTTCAAACCTTTGTTGCAGCCATGTAAGACCAGACTCCTTTGTCTTTTATCCTGCCTGGAGACTGGTCAGAGCCCCCTAGGGAAGGGGTTAGAACATTAGAGTGGTTTTGGGGCAGTGATTCTTAATGTGGGATAATGACTTCACCAGCATGAGCTGCTTGGATTGAAAGAAATCAAATTCAAAATTGCTCGAATTGATATTGTTGTGTGCTGGAGGGGAGCCATGGGGACAGTCACCTAAAGGAAAGCAGGGTGTGTGAAGCAACAACTTTGTTTCAGAGCTAAAGTGTGAAGCTGTAAAGTAAAGGTGGCTGCGGCAAACCTGTCCCTGCCTGAGCTGATCTCAGTGTGAAGAGGAAGAAGAGCCACAAGCCTGTTCCAGAGGAATGTGTGGAAAAATCATGGAGGAAATTCAACAAACCAAGCTGGTTCTTGGCCAGGGTCTCTGAGGCAGATGGTACTGTTGATTGCAACAGGTGTAACTGAAAAAAAAAATCAGAAGACAAAAGGATAGCTGACAAATACTTAAAGATTGTTACCATCTGTTGAGCCAAAATTTCTACTACTTTGCTTGGGAGAGAAAGCTTTGTAATAGGACTTCTTTACCTGCTCTTCATTATTGGATGGCAAAGATGATATTTAGACATTTCTGTAAAGATCAAGCTCCTGAATGCCAGCAATGTGCCATAAGATCCTTAAGCCTGATGGATTTGCAGCCCCCCCTATCTTTTTTACCTGAGCAGGTGGGCTGTTTGTTGGTCCTTCCTCCTTCCTGTGCCTCTGCAGCCTGATGATATCCTCACATTTGTCATTCTTAAACATCAAAAAAAAAAATGGGTGAATATGGAGAGGATATCTTCACTTCCTAATCTGTGTTGCTGTTTCATCTTAAATTTATCAAAAATACTTGGACTGAGTTAAGCAAACAAGTGTATTTGTATGAATCTACAGGTAACTGGTAGATAGGAATGGAGAGTGTAAAAACTACTTTTTTTCTAAAAAGAGGTTGCCATCAGAACTGATTACAACTCTGATTACAGATTGCAGGTGACTAGGATCACTGAATTCATCTATCTGAATCCTAATAAGAAGATTAGACCATAAAGGGATGCCAGAGGACAGAGATGGTCATAGGCAGGAAAAAAGCAGATATTGGGTTTGATATGGTGAGTGACATTAGAATAAGATTACCTTTCCTGTCATGTACCTGCTAAACTGAAGCACCTCCTTTGGCTGGTTCTCTTGGCTTTAGTGTCATTCCCACCATGAAGTGAAACTTTTGGATGAGCAAACAGGAAAGAAAATGATTAAAAAAAAAAAAAAGCGAACTAATTGGTAATATCTCTGAAATATTGTGGAGCCTGGGCTTCCAAATTTCTCCTTGAGAAGGGGACAAACATTTCTTCTGACCGAACATCCTACTCTCCCAACACGGGAGCAGTGGGAAGTTGAGCTGGCTGATCTGAGCTCTGTGTGGGAAGGCAGGTGCTCTGGGATCATTTCTCTGGAACACACTTTGGTGTGTGTTACTGACACTGTGGCCTAGCAGGGACTTGGGAAGCTGTGTGCAGAAAGAAAGAACCAGTTCCACAGCTGAGAGTGTTAGGGAATCTATCTCCAAATTAACAAGAGTGCATATATCAATTCAACAGATGAAAATACATACTTGGCAATTGTATTGAGCTGTGAGCTCTGTTCATTTCAGCGTGCATCATTATGCCTAAGTGTCTTTAGTCATTTTCTCCATTAAAGAAGTATTCCTAAGAGGGTTTCCCTTAAGCAGGACCATACCAAGATTTGCTGCAATTATCTGGCTAAGGTGGTCACGGCTTTTGTGCTTAATTACACTGCAGGGCACCAGAGTGCCTAAACTGATTTTTCCCAGGTATGGGCATTCAGAGATCTCTGGTAGATACCGGCTCATGTACTCAGTGATGTCATGCCTGCAGTCCCTTTATGGATTCCAATCTATGAGTGCTCTGATTTCTTGTTGAAATTTTCTTTACTATATTCTTTTAGCTTCTCCTAGAAAGCAACTGGTTGACAAATGTCAGCTGGAATGGTGCTTTTTTGGGGTTCTATAAAAGCAAAATTATGCAAAAATTATAGGTTTAGTGACATTTAGAAAGGAAACAGACATTTGCCTTGAAGAGGTTGCATAGGTACATGACACTTCTGGAGTTTAAAAATAAATTGTATTTTATCTTGAACTGACAATATTCAGGAAAGACCTGAGAATAAATTTTGTTTTTAAAGAATAAGTATTTTGATTATCCAAAAGTATTTAGTATTCTTTCCCAATATGAAGCAAATAAAAGCCAAGAGCTATGATGCCTTTACCTTTCTCTGACATTGTCTTGTCTTTGGCATCGTCATATTTCTGTCTCACTGGATTTTCTCATCTCCCCATGAACTTGCAGTAGCATTGTCTGGAAGGTATGGTGACAGGGCCAGTTCTATTTCAACTGAAAGACAAAATAATGCTAGACAATGAGTTACGCCAGGGAGGAGCTTGGCTTGCTCTCCTGATATTATTTAGAAACAACTGTTGCAGTAATCAGTCTCTAACTGCTGATGATTAACTTCATGTGACTGAAATTTTTACATTTCCTTCTAAATAATTTGGTTCAAATTTTGCATTCAAAATTAAATTTTAGTTGACAAATATTTACCATCCCAGGTGCAATTATAATTTTTAAAGAGTTCAGCTTCCAAACCTTCAAGTGCTAAGAGTTTTTGACTTGACTGATGTCTCAAATGGGTTCCATTCACAAACATGCCAATGTCTGTACTATAGAGAACAGATTTACTTTTTCTGAGTTCTGATGTCACTACAGCTATTCACTGCCATAGGTTCAACAGGTTTATCCAGTCTTGGGATATGTAATGTCTCAGCTTTACATCTTGTAATCTTGAGTCTGATAAGGTTAGAAATCTTTATAAAATATGGATGGATATATCTAAGAGTTTAAACTATTTTTAAATTTCTAGCATTCTGTAATCTCATCTTTTTTTGGGAGAAGTGAATTCTCTCTGCTAAATCAGTGGATATCATTTAGCCCAACTTGCATTTTGCTCTGCAGAAGTCACAGATCTTCCCTGGCAGAACTTAATTGGATTGTGGTCACTGTTTGTTGTGGTAAGGGGACTAATGCTAAGCCAAGTGACTACAGCAATTTATGTGTGATAAAATCATCCTTTACTCTTCTTTCTTCTTTTATTATTTTTTAATAATCAGTAGCTTTGAGGTGTTCCAAAGCCTTCATTAAGCTGCAGCCTTCAGCCCTAGGAACCGTAGTCACTGGCAAGGTTTGCATTCATACTAATCACCTTATTATTGAAGGATCATCTTCATTTATTCTCTTCCCACATTTTATTTCCATTGATGCATTACATTACTGTGGTCAACAAAAAGTCTCTATGGACTGGAAAAGCGATTTCCTAAGTCAGTCTTTGAAAATACAGTCCTTAAGGGTAAGGCTTTAGGTTTGGGTTTCTTCTTCTTTGTTTGTTTTCTTGTTGTTTGGTTTTGTTTGGTTTGTTTTTTTTTTTTATGGCATATAATAATTGTGAAGCAGTGGAGCTTAATTTGATAGGTTTCAGAAGATGTTTTGACTCTGGTGCCCAACTCTGAGGTACTGATAGAAGGATAGAACGAAAACACAGAAATCAGCCAGTATACTTTTAAGAGGAATAGTGTCAAGAAATAAGACAGTTATTAATGGTAATTTTGGTGATTATGGGATTAAATCCTATTTTAATGTAAGGTGGAGAAGGAAAATTCAGTGTTTATTCTGAAATATGGTACTGTCCTCTACATAGCTGGAAGACACTGGAAGTTTTTCCTTTCTGAAGAATAGTTTTCTTATTACATATTACACATATAATATGAATTCAATTTGCAGAGTAGCTGTAGTCCCAGAATAGTACAGTCTCCAAAATAACAGCTTTCTGCTTTCCCCTTGATAATCTCAACTCCCACTCCTGCTGGTGCATCAGAATGTGTGGTGCAAAGCTACCGTCTCCTTGTACTGGCTAGGAGCACTTCAACTATAAATCACGAAGGAACAGCCTGTACTATGTAATCACTTCTTTGACCTGAGTATTGCTCTTACTGTGAGAGACTGTGATTTATTGGCTGGCATCGAAGTGCAAAAGAGGTCCCTGTGATACCTCCAAGTTTAACAAACCCAATTGTGTTTTGGTTGGTCTATCTCTAGAACTAGGTCTTTCCGTATCACTTGCAACTTCCTATGGACAAGGCTGATTATGCGAGAGTCAGACACCAAGGCAACTCCTGAAACATCAGATCTTGTGCCTTACATTAGAGAAGGGCAAGGTTTCTGCCTCTTTTCTTTAATTACTATCATGAGAGTAGGGTGAGATATGTGATCAGCACCCTAGAAACCTCCGTCACTTGCTGGATATGGTACAGCACTTTGAAATCCTGGGATGGGTTAGAGAAAGAGCATCTCTTGACATGCTGTTTTTATAGCATGCTGTTTTTAATCCACAGAGGAATCTGAATGCCACACGGATGGGGCAGGGTGTCGTTTCGTTTTCTTCATGGAAGGTTCACCCTTCCCTCTCCTTTTCAAGCAAGTTACATCAAAGTCCTGCTTAGCTCGTGCCAGTAAAAGCTTTCCTAGCTGGTTTGCTTTTTCTTCCAGCTCCTAGTCCTTCTCCATGTTTTCTGGCCTTTATTGACTTTGCCTTCTCTCTTCCTTTGCATTGCACCCTACACGTGTCTGTCATTTGTACCGGTCTTTCTGTTTTTTTAATCCTTTCTGCCTAAATCTGCATCTTTAATACCTTCTTCATGAATTACTGTTTTTCACTCCTTCCATCCAACTGTTTTCTTACAGATATGTTTTATTCAGAAAATCTTCCTCTGTGCAGTCCCTCAAATGCATCTTTGGCCTTACGTGTCTGTTATTTCTGACATGCTGAATGTGCTTACTTTAACGTCCATATTCTGTTGTCAGTCACAATGACAAAAACCTGGAAGGACTCCAGTACTTCTTATCCATATATTTGCAGCTGAAAGATGGGTATCTTAAAGCAGAAAAGTTCCTTGTCATTCTGTAGTAAAATTAACAATGTTTGTGTTGCTCTGGACCTACCATAATTTTGGTAGGTTTTTTAGGAAATGAACACTTCTCTTCTGCAATATATCAATCGTTATTGTCAGATATCACATAATGACCAAACAACTGTTTCCTCATGTCTGGTCAGGCCTGACCTGAGCCTAGAGGTTTAAAAGTGATTGAGGTTAAAGCAAGAACCCCTAAATAGTTTGTGAATAGCTTGCCAAATCCAACCTGGTGTTACTCCTGGTTTATGCCAAGACTGAATTGAGTCTACCATCAATCACAATGCATCTTTACAGATGTCCTTTTAATGAAATAAAGTACCATATTCCTCGTTGTTTTATATCCACAACCATATAAGAAAAGATGTTTTGAAGCTAAATCACATTGTCAGGCTCAATATTAATTATACAGCTTAAGTAAGTGCAAAACAGAAACTATAAAAGCTTTTCCCTTTAAAAGCCCTTCCATAACTACCCTGCTGAGTTTGATACCTTCTCTTAATTTGCAGCCTTATTCATGCTTGGGTTATATTCTTTTGTTCTAGGGCCAGTGTAGCCTTGTAGGTTCATTAGATGCATAATTTCTGATGTTTATTCATCTCTTGTGTCCCTGTTTTGTTTTCCTTTTACTGGTATGTATGCCAAGTTTTTCCAGTCTCTTCTTCTAATGGTCCTATTAGAGTTTTGCTGCACCTCTTCCAATTCAAGTTTATTTTTGCTGTGGAGTTTTTTATTGCTACAAGAAAGACAAAGGGAGAAGTAATACTACTGCCAATAATAGTATTAGTACTGCCAATAATATAATACTACTATAATGCCAATATGTATGTAGGTCAATGCAAGTTTTGTCTAGTACAACAGTCATTGCCCTTGTCTAACTTGCCACGTTAAGAATATCGTGAGACCAAGCTTTAGCAAGGTGAACTCTGTTTCTGCTTCTTAATTCTAGATGTTATCTCTGCAATTACTTAGATTCAGAGCAACTGTGCTGTATATAGGATCAGGATGTCTGTAGTGGGGCCCCACACTCATTCTTGCTCAGCCTATGTAGAGCATTTGGTCATACTGATTTCCTAGGTGTTGCCAGTACTCTACTAGAGACTTGCCTATGAGGGCTTACAAAGTATTAGGGTTGTAAAACCACCTTGGTAGGACATAGTGACAGATTCTTACAGATGTGTCATATCTCTGAGGACTTGTACTAAACTATACTAAGGAGAGAAGATGGATCATGAAAAAAGCCACTGCAACAAATAATGCATATTCAAGTTGTAAAGTGTAAAATAAATGAAATCCTTATGAATACAGGGAGCTTGCTACCAGCAGTAGAATCTAAGCCTGAATAGTGCTACATATATGGACTCTTGCGGATACACACCTGTGCTTCATTGGCAGAAATGTTAGATGTACTGAAGTGTATATGTTGATATTAATTAGAAAAATGGTGATTTGTATATAGCAAAAGCAGTCTTCCCTTTTCTTGTGATCCATGGCAAAGTTCTTTGAACTTCAGCAAAACAAGGACTGTCCATATATTGTAACAGTAGCCATACCAACATAACTAATACATAGAAGAATAAAAAGCCCAGGTAATGTTTTGATTAAATTTTCTGTCACTCCATGCTTATTTCAGCAAAATAAATTTATTTTTTCCTGATTTAAGATGAAGTAGGGCATTGTTGACCAGAATGGGTCTGCACAACTTGTTATTATGTAGGAAATCCAACCAACATCGGCAGATGTTTTTTCACCTTTTTTTTTCCTTAGAAAATTGAGGGGCAGTATGCAAAAATGCTTTTCATTTTTAAATTTCTAATAATTTTCTTGCACAGTCTTGTGCTGCTTTCCAATAGATGGTGGTTTCATCAAGTAGAAATATCTGAGAACTGAGAAATACTTCAGTCCTTCAATGCCTGTCTGTGGCAAAGATTTGGAAAGAAAGCTGAGGTCTTTTCTTTAGCAATAGCTACATAGCACTCAGGCCCTTTCTTGACACCCTTTCCCATCTGAAGGTAAGGCCTTATAGCACATCCTGCAAGAGCTGCCAAGAACTGTGTGCATTACACTGAACTAGTAACTTTATCTTCTGGAGAAGTTGGATGTACAGAGGGTTAGATTCCTTTCTGAGGCTATTATTTGGACACATTTCACTGACACAAAATGTGACCTGGCAGCTAATCTTTGATTTAAGTGGGTTAAACAGATGTCAGATGCAAGACAGTACCAAGCTGGGTATATAAAGAGGCTGTGAGCTTGCTCAAATGCTACTTTTCCTTCTGTTCATGATATTGAAGAGAAAGGATAGACACAGTATCTAGTAAATCTGGTTTAAAAGCTGGAAATCAAATTAAATACATTTATAGTTCTTGTCTTTCACTCTGGTTTTTATTTCCTTGGTTTTCTCAATGTTAATTCAGCACCAGATTTTTTTTTTACAATTTCTCTCTGGGTAACACCTTACATCTGCTATGAGGGAACAAATGACCATAATCTTTAGTGCATAGACTGAAAGTCACTGAGAAAAACCCAGTTTTTTATGTCATGAGTGTGAGAAAAAGAGAATAGGATCTACACCATTCCAGAGATGGTGTTTACATCACAGAAGGGGAGCTAGTCCTGTTAGCGCCTGGACACACTCACATCTTATAAGCATAATTGAATTGTTGCAACAATCTTCCCTGGACCTCTGCACTGCTTGGCCTGCCTGGTTAACACTGGAAAAGTAGGCATGGGAAGGAACAGGTGGCACTGGAGGATGGAGGTTTTAAAGAGATGTAATGCTTAAGAAAGACGAGTGTGAAGCCACAGAGCTGGATAAATACAGTTAGAAGGAGGTCTGCCATGGAGCTCAAGGATTTAGTCTGCTGCTTTGTCACTGTGGCCAGTCCCTCTGCCTGGGGCGCCTCACCTTTGTCATCAGCTAAGATGTGATATGTAGGGAGGACCCAGAGGACAGCAAAACCTTAGATACCAGCTCTGTTTCAAAGATGATATTTGAATTTTCACATTTAGTTCTGAGAGAGATTGGCTGAGAAAGGAAAGAAGCCGCTGAGCTTGTTAGAGACCTACGTAGGAGAAAGTGGTCTATGAGCTGCTGTTTTGGCAACCGTTATTAGACGTATCCAATAATTACTTCTGTAGCTATAGAGGCCTGTAATTTGCTTTTCATTACTGTATTGGCAAATAGTACAGGAACCAAGAGATTAAAAAAAAAGAAAAAGGTGAATTTCTTTCAGTCCTGTTCTTTGCGACTCCAGGAAGGCAAAAATATTTGGCCAAAAACAAATTATGCAATAATGAGTCCCCAAAAGCCACATCATGAGACTGAGGGGAAAATAGCTATTCTAGATAGCAGAAAGCTGGCTTCTAGTGTAGTCCTGTATGGAAATAATAGACTCTTTCCATTGTAACTTTAAAATATTAATTCAGCGCTGTTCTTCTGATGCATCGTGATAGATGCCAGGAGTGGAGATTGCTCCAAGTGTGAGTCAGATAATAAAGCAATTTCTGAGCTGTAGCAGCATTGCACCTTTCCTTTTGTTTCTTCAGAGAGATACTGTAATGCTGCATTATCAAGATTGACCCTTGCAGCCCAATATTTTATTTTTAAATCATCCTTTAAGAGAATTTGTGAATCCAGAAGGAGACATCTCTCATCATGTGCAAGTCTCCTCAAGAATCTGAACAGGAAAATGCTGCATGCATTTTCTTACCTTGAATCTCAAACAATGGAAAGAAATCAGTGGATTTCTTGACCTCTTATTCTGACTGAGAAACTTCTCTAAACACTAATGAACATTTAATTGCTATTGCAGTCTGGTGTGTAAAGCTTCAGACAGCAGTCCCTCCAGAATCAATAACAGCAATTACTGCTGGTGTTTATTTTTCAAAGATATTTACAATGCTCGAAAAAATTAAATGTTCCATTTTGAAGGTGGAAGAGCTGGAAGAACTTGTGTATGCACCTCTCTCTGTAACATAGGAGTAGAGGATTATGGCAGCTAAACAGGCTTTTCCAAGCAGAATTGCTGTGGGGCTGACTTAAGCTTGCACACAGCTCCTGCTGTCTGGCATTTCCTAACTTCTAAATATTTGCTTTTACAGCCAGAGCAGTGGCTCTTCAACATCATTTTTTTTTGAGGTGTTTATGCATTGCATTGTCTATCAGTAGTAACTATGCTCAAGTAACAGTCCCAGCTGAAGTCTTTTTTGTGTCCCTCACGGAATTGTTGATATGTTTGGTTTTCTTCCTGTCTGACAAATTGTTGGATTCTGAGATGGATTTCAGGGGAAGATAGGTAATTTTGAAGTGTTAAAACAAAAATTATGATAAGAAACTACTTTTTTTACAACAGAAACAATCTCTGAGTTGTTTACCTCCTTATTGAAATTATGCAAGTAAATAGAAATAGTCTATGGAAAAACAAAGCTAAGGTGACCAAAAACCTGTGTGGCACTGGGGAGGCTCAGAAAGCACCGGTCTTCATCTTGACACTTCAATTCTCTTTCTTTAAGGCAGGTACTGTCAGTTTTGCTGAGAAAGGTGCCACGAAGATGCATGTATTCAAATTGTGGAGGTCTAGGAACAAAAGATGTAATTTTGTTTTCAGTACAGGATTTGGACATGCTGGTTAAATAAGGCCCACAGGCCACATATTGAACATTGCATATAAAAGGAAGTCCCCACTGAACAAGGCAGACACCCTAGGGAAGAAATAGTATATGAGCTTGTAATTAAAACCTACATCCTAGTGTATACACAAAATGACCTGAATTAAGACTTCTTGTGCATCCTGGCATGTTGTAACTTTACAGCGCTTGACTTCACACCTAAGTGTTCTTTTAAAGTGCATTTTCTGTATATAAACTAGAAGAAATACACATGCAGGCACATCAAAATGGAAGAAAAAGATATACATTTGCTCCCATACCTCAGATATGAGTGCAGCACGTATCTTCTGTTCTCCTTAAGCCTGCGAGCAATGTAAGAAGCAGGACAGAAAAGCCTTTGGGCAGAACAACCATTTCTTCACTTCTTGAAAATGTTCAGAGACTTTCCCTCAATTTCTTTCCCATCACTATGACATTTTGTTTACTTTTGCTTCATCTCTCAGGGACTTTGATTTAATTATTTCAATAGACAGGCAGGGCTGAATACCTCCTCCCTCCCCTTGCAGAGATAAGGCTGTTGCAATCTCTGCTAAAAGAGAGCTGGAAAGGCAGCATCAGGGAATGAATACATTAGAAAAAATGAAAGACCAAAACTGCGGATGTAAGCAGAAAAGTGTAGGCACAAACTGCTTCAATTACAGGTTGTGCTTTGTCCAAGCTGACAAAGATTTTGTTCTTGATGTCCCTTTCTTCCAGATATCCCTGCATGATACAAGACCTTGCAGCAGGGGCAAGCCAAGATCCTACAGACTGTGAGCATAGAGCTGGTCTAAACATGGAAAAGATTTTGCCATCTAGGTTGAAATGGCTCACAGGTCTCCACTGGTAGTGCCTCTGCAGGTGAGGTTATAAGCTGTGTTTGTGTCTATTTAGGTGGCTCAGACTGTTTGTGTAAATGTTTATCTCCAGTCCTTCCAAGGAAAACACAAGGGAGGCTGCCAGAATGGAAATGAGCTTTTGGAGGGCTGTGCTTGGGGCGAGTTAGCAATGTGGGCAAAACCGGTGCAGGGCAGTGAAACTGAATTTTGCAGCAAAAGCAGTTTAATTTCAAGAGTGAGGGATCAGTGCAGAGTGTGTGCTTTTATTTGGCACACTGAAGTTTTCCTTAAGCTATTACTGGACTTCAAAAGAGCAGACTTTGGCCTCTTCAGGAACCTGCTTAGTACGGTTCCATGGGATACAGCCCTAGAGGGCAGGGGGGCCCAAGACTGTTGGTTGATATCCAAGGATCACCTGCTACAAGCTCAGGAGCGTTGCATCCCAGCCAGAAGGAAGTGCAGCAGGAGGGCCAGGAGACCTCCTTGGATGGATAAGGAGCTGCTGAGGAAAATTCGAATGAAAAAAGAGGCTTATAAAAGGTGGAAGCAAGGACAGGCGGCCTGGGAAGAGTACAGGGATGTTGTCTGGGAAGCTAGGGACCAGGTTAGGAAAGCTAAGGCCCAGTTAGAATTAAACTTGACTAGGGATGTTAAGGATAACAGGAAAGGATTCTACAGGTACATAGCAAATAAAAAGCAGACGAGGGACAACGTAGGCCCCCTCAGGAAGCTCTCAGGAGAACTGGCTACACAGGATTTGGAGAACGCTGAGATTCTGAATGATTTCTTTGCCTCAGTCTTCACTGGCAAAGGCTCTGACCACACCACCCAAGTCTTGGAAGGCAGACGCAGGGACTGTGAGAATGAAGACCTTGGGCCCACTGTAGGAGAGGATCTGGTTCAAGACCATCTTAAAAATCTGAATGTACACAAGTCCATGGGACCTGATGAAATCCATCTGTGGGTCCTGAAAGAGCTGGTGAATGAAGTCACTAAGCCACTGTCCATCATATTTGAGAAATCATGGCAGTCAGGTGAAGTTCCTGATGACTGGAAAAAGGGAAATATAACCCCCATTTTCAAGAAGGGGAAAATGGATGACCCGGGGAATTACAGAGCAGTCAGTCTCACCTCTGTGCCTGGCAAAAACTTGGAGCAGATTCTCCTGGAAGGCATGCTAAGGCACATGAAAAACAACAAGGTGCTTGGTGACAGCCAGCATGGCTTCACTAAGGGGAAATCCTGCCTGACCAATTTGGTGGCTTTCTATGATGGGGCTACAGAACTGATGGACGGGGTAGAGCAGTTGATGTCATCTACCTGGACTTGCGCAAAGCGTTGAACACTGTCCCACACAACATCCTTGTCTCTAAATTGGAGAGACATCAATTTGATGGATGGACCACTCGGTGGATAAAGAACTGGCTGGATGGCCGCACACAAAGAGTTGTGGTCAATGGCTCAATGTCCAACTGGAGACCAGTAATGAGTGGTGTCCCTCAGGGATCGGTGTTGGGACCGGTCTTGTTCAACATCTTTGTCGCTGACATGGACAGTGGGATTGAGTGCGCCCTCAGCAAGTTTGCCAATGACACCAAGCTGTGTGGTTCGGTTGATACGCTGGAGGGAAGGAATGCCATCCAGAGGGATCTCGACACGCTTGTGAGGTGGGCTGATGCCAACCTCATGAAGTTTAAGCATGCCAAGTGCAAGGTCCTACACCTGGGTCGGAGCAAGGGCCAGAGAAGGGCCACGAGGATGATCAGGGGACTGGAGCACCTCCTGTATGAAGACAGGCTGAGAAAGTTGGGGCTGTTCAGCCTGGAGAAGAGAAGGCTGCATGGAGACCTCATAGCAGCCTTCCAGTATCTGAAGGGGGCCTACAGGGATGCTGGGGAGGGACTCTTCATTAGGGACTGTAGTGACAGGACAAGCGGTAACGGGTTAAAACTTAAACAGAGGAAGTTTAGATTGGATATAAGGAGGAAGTTCTTTCCTGTGAGGGTGGTAAGGCACTGGAATGGGTTGCCCAGGGAGGTTGTGAATGCTCCATCCCTGGCAGTGTTCAAGGCCAGGTTGGACAGAGCCTTGGGCGAGATGGTTTAGTGTGAGGTGTCCCTGCCCATGGCAGGGGGGTTGGAACTAGATGATCTTAAGGTCCTTTCCAACCGTAACTATTCTATGATTCTATGATTCTATTAGAAATTTTTCTATCAAGCTCGAACTTTGGAGTTAAAATCCATATTGGCTTTTAAATCCATATTTAGACACATCCTTAAATACTCTGATGCAAAAAAATACTCTTCCCATGCAGTTAGGAATTAGAACACTACAAAGTTAGCATGGTAGCATTAGATACATTAAACACTGCATAACCAGTTTTGTAAATGTAACTGTAAATGGGAGATCATCAAGGTTTCTTTCATGAGGCCCTGAAGAGATTAATTCCTTACCCTGGACACATTAATGCGTTTATCAATGGCCTACAAAAAAAAAACCAAAGAAAAATTAATACTGCAGATGACACCAAACATAGGTCTAGCTGACACTTTTGCATCCACCTTTAAGTTTAGTTGCACTTAGACAAACAGTTTAAAAGTAGTTGAGGAGGACTTGACAGACAGAAAGAAAGTCACTGTTACTGTACAGGCTCCATTTCCCTAGGAAACAAGGCTAAAAATTTAAATAGGGATTCAAAGCTTGATAGTGCCCTTTCAATAAAAAGAATGAAGTAAGAAGGTATGCTTGCTTTCCTGCCAAAGGAAATTGCTAAAACTGGAATTTCTTTTAAAGTGCTGCTCTTTGCCCAGGTGCTGTAAGAAAATGTCATTAACCTGCTGGTCCAATAGCAATAACTAATGAAAAACTTATCACTATTTACTAAGGTGATCCCATAGTATCAGTCTTTTAGCCTTTAGGTTTAATTATTATTTATGAATTAATTATTCAGCAACCAGGAATCTTGTTTGATATAATCCATTTGTTCATCTCCTTTTTATCTTGACTTCTCTATTTCTATTGCAAAAGCCTAATGCCCTTACATTTTTATTCTCGTTGCAGAAGACTTTAAGCCATGGTAGTGAATCTTGTGGGGAGCAAGACAAGTAGAATTCCAGTAGTTCTGTCTATTCTTGCATCTGCCTGATGTTAACATTGAAAGAGATGTTGAATTTAATCACCATCAAGAACTTGGATGTATGAACTCACATGGAGAAAACAAAAGTGTCGAAGATCCAAGGATGTATTGATCAAAGAGTTTCAAAGCACTAGAAAGACCACAGGAAGCATAATAAAGCATAATAATACAGCAAATACGGCATCTAAGAAAGCTGATCAGGGGTACTATCTATACGGTCCTTGTCTCCTACATTCTGCATTTTTCTCAGGCTTAGCTACAAAGTGGCATTGTCAAGAAGAGTGACCCTAAACATACAACTTAGAAGTCTTTTCTGCCCAAACAACTGTGAACCCTTTGCAGCTGTTGTTGCCTAATCCAAGGTTCGGTCAGTCTCAGTAGCAGAATCTGTGTCTTGCTTATGAAACTCTCACTCTGAGGTACTGTTGTACTGAAAACATGTAGTTGAAACTAGTGGAAAAGAAGGTTCACTACTCACTGGTATCTAAGTGACAAGCTGCACCTCCCCACCACTGCAGCAGGAATCAGGGCTCCTCCAAGAGTGGGGATGAACTGGGAGTGAAGGAAGAGCCCAACACAGTTGGGACCTCACCAGCAGAATGTCCTCCCACAAGACCTGAACAGTCGAGAGCATGATGACTGCACAGGCACATTTCCCACTGCAGAGGCTGTGTAAAGGAAACAAACTGATATCAAATAACATATCCAGGTCATGAGATTCTAGAAGAATCATTTTGAGGTTCTTGACAATTTCTTATAATTTCAGATCCAACATCTTTTAAAATTATGTTCTATGATTTATTGATCTTAATTCTTAGAAGAAAAGGGGCCAGTTGTTTAGCACCTCATATGTGTCATATTCTGTTGTAATTCCTAGAGATGATAAGGAACGACCAACGGGGATCCCTCTGTTTTCCAGGACTCTTGTCATATTCATGAACACCTCTTCTCATGCCCTTATTTAAGACAAAGATTGATTTAAAACATGTTTGCGGGTAGTAACCAATATCTATGACTTTGATTCTTTGAGCAAGCAGGGGGAGCTTGTAGGTTTGGTCTAGATGTGTCTGACTGTGTTGTGGAGCAACAGAAGTTTTCTGACACTATGAAGTGAATACAGAAAAGTTTGGAAGAGGCCATTTTGCTTAGTTTTAACAACAAAAAAATGTTTTTGTTTAAAATATTTAACACGAAACAGTTCTTCAAAGCTTTTCATCTTCATTCAGTTCAATAGACACTGTGTAATTAATCACAGAGATGGCCCTGTTTTGTTATTTGGGAGACAAGCTGACAGGTACTTTAATGAAAAATTATGATCATTCTGT
Organism: Pezoporus flaviventris; assembly: GCF_033815535.1. Classification (NCBI taxonomy): domain Eukaryota; kingdom Metazoa; phylum Chordata; class Aves; order Psittaciformes; family Psittacidae; genus Pezoporus; species Pezoporus flaviventris. The sequence continues at coordinate 21,634,646 of NW_026892585.1, forward strand.
GTCTACCACCATGATTGTTCAGTGGATGCAGGCAAGAGCTGAGTTTACAATTCAAATCCTACATTCCCTTTAAAATTGTTTATAAAAGAATGAAAGGCAACAATCACTACCTATTAATGCTTTTAATGAGTTTATGAATTTTAAAAGGCATTTCATGGCAGAAAAAAAAAGCCTGCAATAACAATAATTTATGTGAGATTAAGGATGAGAAATAAATCAGAAAATAAAAGCTAGTTTAAAAGCACAGCACTTTTTCTTCTGCTTTTATGTACTTATTGCTAAAATGGTTAGCTATCTGTATAAACATTGATATAGCACATAATGAATTGATATTGCACAAAATGTAAATTGGATGTGAATACAGTACAGAAAAAGACAAATAGAATTATCTGCAATTTACATGTTTACAAAATGATTTGCATTTCCTATTTATCTCCTATTTCATGTTTAAAGTGTCAAATAAAACCCAAAAAAAAAGAAACAAAATTCCCCTTTATAGAGGAAACATTTTTAATTATTCTAAAAATACGAAGCAGCCACATAATGGCTTTCATTTAAGCAGTTGCCACAATCCATCAGATATATAACAGAAACAGTATTAGAAGCTAATGTAAGAAAACTGAGATAAAACACAGCATTCTTCTATCCTGTGCTTTGGGAACTGGAACAGGGTTTTTGAGATTGAGGACCACCACAGGTGGGATGACACTGCACTGTACAGTGCTTGTGCTCAGCACCGTGCCCTGAGCACCTCTGCTTTAATGCATTCTGCTCCCCCTCTGCTGCAGTTATCTGGTTGGCCAAGCCACTGACCCTGGAGTTTGACATTCATACTTCCTGAGGCAGAAGAGGCATCCCTCATAGCTCAGGCAAATGAGTAAACCACTATTTGCTCTGTAAAAACTAGCTGCCCTACAGCCAAGGACATTGATAATTTTAATCCATTGCAATTGCATTTCTTAGTGGCAAAATTATATGCAAAAAGAAAATTTGTCCAGCCCTGTTTTAAGAAGCTAAATTATAGAGACAGCACCATCTCCTGCATATGCTTTGATCTTTTCATACTCAAAAGCCAAGCATCTGAAGTTGAACAACAGAAATTAAGATGCCAATAAGTAGAAATCAATTTCAAAAAACCAGCCATATCTAAGCTCTCAGAGTGTAAGGAACAAAATTAGCATAAGATTTTCCCACTAAAACCCAATGACGCTATAAATTGGCAATGAAGACAATCCTTAAACATGTGTTATCACTTTCCCAAGTGATTAGTGAAGAAACTACAGTAACCAGCAATTTTTGTAAGTACTCTTTTATTCTATTGCCCCTAATTACATAGTCATTGCAGGCTTGGACAGCATAGAGTTTTCCTATCAATTTATATCATGTAAATAAGACAGAAAGACTATGACATTTTTAGTCTTAATATTGGAACTAATGATAAATAGCTTTGTGCCTTCTGAGCACGACCCAAGTATCTGGTCAGGGCCAGAGATATTTGATCCACTCAGAAATATATGCTAACAAACCCTTCATATTCTTAAGCTGGGAAACTCACTCCGACAATTGAGTGCAACAACAATCATAGATAGTGCAATCCAAAGTAAGAGTGGAAGACCTGAATATAAAGCAATGTTTTAACACCACTGCAGTGAGCAACTTAATTTTAAGTAATTCAGTCAAAAAAACAGGATGAATGAGTATCTCATTAAGGAGTTCTTTTCACCAAATAAAAGAGACAAATAAAATGGATTTATAAAATTAATGATTAAATCATCCAATAGAACATGTAGGTCCATCTACTTTAAACCAAAGATGAATCTTTTAAATGACAAAATGTCCTTTATTATGCATAGATAATACACAAATATGATATGAGCAGTCATTCACAAGGCTGGTTTTAGTTTATGTTCATTCACAGTTGACAATAAGCCTGAAAAACAGTGTATTGCTCACTGTGAAAATCCGAGAGGAATTATTCACTTCAGTAGATTGCCCTCAGGAACAGCATACATTCCTGCTGTTTGATGAAGTGCTATATAACAGGAAAACAACATTATTTGGATCCAAATTTTTAAGTAAAAAGTGATGCAGAGCAGCACGTCTTTTACTTGAGATACCCTTAAACCCTTATTCAGTTGTGTAGCTCAAAAGATAAGAAATTACTGTTACCACAGGGTAGCATATACCAGCAGGCTTTTGAGAGAGCTGGGAGGCTTTTAACTGACCTTATTTGTGTTTAATGACCTCCCCTCTCCTTGAAACCGGCTGCAGAGGCAGATATGTCAAACATTTTCTCTTGCAGCTGTTGAATGCCACAACTGCTCTCAGTCATTAGAACACTGAGGTATGTTTCTCAGTACCCACTGGGTTGTTATTTGTTCTTATTATTTCTGTGAAATCCTGCTAAGTGGTGTAACTATCCCCAAGGCAGGAATTTCTTGGCTTAAGCTTGGGACCCCAGATACCTGCAGAGAAAAGATCCTGCCATTTATAAAAAAAACCACACCATCAAACCAGCAATTTATTGATAATGGGTGTGTCCAGGACACTGAAATGGCCCATACCTTCCCAGCACCTGGCACCCTTCCAAAGCCCCCTCCTCACAGCACCAGCTCGGGAAAATACTTTTCATTCCTTTGCCTGATATGTACCTATGGATGTCAGTGTCTGTTGCACTGGTGTGCCCAGCTGCAAAGGTAAAGCCCCAGAAGATGTTTATTCATTGAAAGCTTGTGGGCTTTGCGTGGAGTTTCAAACCAACACCACTCAACTGGTGTGCTCAGATACAACCACAAGTCCACTCTACTTCTTGTTAGGGGTATCCCAACTATGCCCTTGAACCCATCAACATGCAGCAGATTAGACAAGGAATCAAAAATAATTCAGTGTCTAGCAATCTCCACGCTTCCATTTAATCTCTGTTTAAACTGAGATAAAACTGGTCAAATACATCAGTTCGCAATGAGCTGCTAGTATTTCCTTTAGGCCTTCTCTGGTGTATATATGCTACGTCTGTAAGCAAGAAATAGAGCAAGATATTTTGATGCATTCGTAGTCCACTCACTGAGGTGGAGTCTCTTAAACCTTTAGCAGTGAAAACTGAATGGAATTTGTGTTTAGCAGTGTTTGACAAGTGTATAACATATTCGTACTAAAGCAGGTGGTTAAAACTGCACTCTGGAAACTGTGGGTTTCAGAACAGAATAGCTTTCCACTATGTTCCTACATTCATAGTTACAGTCTCCTGTGACAGCAGCTGCCTGACGGAAAAGTAATTTAAACTAATGCTGCCACCTGGGCACTGTAAAGTCCTTTGAAGGAGGGGTTTAGATGTGGCTTGGAGACCACAGAGTTGGAAGAGGCTTCATTTGCATTAGGCTGGCTAAGAAATGAGCAAATAAAAGCGATCATGGACTTCCTGGTGTAAATCACATCGTTGTATTATTTGAGCAATATAATTAGGTGGTGAAAAGAAAAGTCATGCATTCCAGTGTCACAGTTATTCTAGCCACTTAGGAGCTAATTCAGATATCATGCTTTTGCTCTGATGCAGTTTCACAAAGTGATACTTCCTCTCCATAACCTCTCAGTACTTCTTCCCCCATGTATGATATAAACTTTTCCAATTGAATCTAAACATAATAAACTTTTAGCCAATTTTTGCAAAAAAGAAACAAAATACTGCCTGAAGTACCTGGTACTCACTGCAGCAGGGGATAGAGACACACAGTGATATTTAGCTGAAGGGTATCAAAGAACACATCATCTTTTTTTTTAACGTCTTTGAGAAACAATGAATGAACAAAGCATAGATTAAAACCTAAATGCAACAGCAAATTTCTTAAAGGGCAGCAAAAGATTGCAGATGTTAATAGGCAGCACTTAAAAGAATGTGACTCTTAATGCTATTACTGTGCATATATTCTTACTGTGACAGTGTTGTCTTTCAGTCCATTTATCTGTGATTTCAAACATAATAAGGATTTTCAGGGTCAATTAACTTCTTATTATGTGTAGTCTGTTCAGGGCAATAGAGGCTAGCATACCTACTGAAAGAGTATTGGTTGTATACTCCCTTTTTGTATTTGTAATATGTATAGCCAAAGTCATGTTAGATATGAAGATCTGCAAAATGTTTTAGTTCTAAATAACAAGGAGCAAGAGTTATTCTTCTTTTAATTTTAGTGCCCTGATAGTCTTTTGTCAAGTGTCGTTAGAGCAAATATACTGACTACACTGAAGATTCCCTAACATAAGAAGGGATGCATGTCCCAGCAAAACAGAATTTGAGAACACTCTATAATTCTGTCATGGGAATAGCTGGAATTTTTTGATACATGGTACAAAAATCAGGGTACTGGTGGTACTTCACTCTCCTGCTTTTCCTTTGGAAAAATCTAAATCATCCTATATCTTTCCACACCAAAATTTAAGAAGTGTGTTCTTTCCCAGCTGTATGAGATCTGAAAATGCTTTCCCTGAGGAAAAACACTGGGAATTAGCCCCACCTTTAAACCAGCAAAAGACTGGGAAGTGCATCAATGTATGCTGGTGAACATTGCACCATACAGGGGGCTGCTACGATTATTTTCTATGTTCCCACTGAACATCCATGCCTCTTGATCAGTGATAGGGTGTCAGGGGGAAGAAAAATATTTCCCTGCAGTTTGCTGCATCAAAATTCATTTTGTCTTCTGAAACAGTTAAGGATTTAAGTTGTCTTTTATTTCTGAAAGGGAAAAAAGTGCTTTTTATTCCAAAAGGTTTCAGCAGGATCAGTTTAAATATAAAAGCAAACGGTTATGACAGCTGACCCCTTCATGCTGAGATATGCACATCCTGTCCTGTCTTTTCTTCCACGGCAGTTAAGAATCTTTCCATAGGAATTTGATACATTGAACAAACTACAGATGCAGAGAAGGGACCAAACCAATATTTAAGTAATTGATTGCATTATGTGGCCTGCATTTTCAAAAGCTATTAAGTTTTCTTGCCAATTTAGTCTTGTTTTTACCAGTGTTTGAAATGTGAATCTCCTTCCCTTACCTGCACGACACACACATACGTGAGCATGCATAGGTGCTTTTTAGTGTGCAGGTATCCAACTAGCAAATTCATACAAGTATACAGCTAATTGTATATTAACCTGACATACAGCTGGAGATTGTATGAGACTATGGATTGGTTTTGATGACGTGCCCTTTATCACCTGCGAGAGAATTCTTCATGTGAGTTTTGGGATGCTTAGTTTAAAAGAAGCACAAAACTGACCTTTATTTAAACCAAACCAAACCAAACCGAACCAAAAAAAGATAATGTAGGAATTTTGTTTTGGATAGCTTTCATAGGTTAGAGTGAATTGAACAGAACTCAGTCATTCTTTATTTATTTTTACTGAGTATTATATATATAGTCACAAATGGCAGCCCCTTACTTTGCAAATTAGACTCATTGAGTTTATTGGGACTTGTCAGTTTTCCATGAGTAGCTCTTTCAAGTAGAAAGTCAGGCCTTTCAATATGGGGAAAATAATGATGAAGGGGTGTCTATTTAAAATTCAGTACCACAGTGAGTAGGAAGGAATGAGTTACTTTCAGCAGGGTCAGGAGACTTGTACACATGCTGCTCTTTCATCTCTACAAACAAGATTTGTTGCTGCTGAGCTAGCGGCATCTACACTTAGTGCTTGTTAGTTGCTGCCTTAAGGTAATAGATGTGATTGGAATTTTCTTGTTATTTCATGTTATGTGGGTTCATTATTCATTTTCTGGGCTGGAATGGCAGTCACAACAGTTTGGGAGCATTGAACATTTATCTGTGTGTGAACTGAGCTGCTTCTTGTTGGGGTACTCTCATACAGGCAAAGCCATTATCAGAAGATGGCAAATAGAAGTCTGGGTATTTTTATTGCTTTGGTCCTTTGTTTTCCTGTTTGTGTAAAGTTAAGAAGCTTTTGTATTGTAGCATATGTTGACTCGAGAGCTCTCCCAGGGCAATTGCAAAAATATTATGCAGAAGAATTCCTGTCTATGGTAATTTCTTTTACAGTTACTTGAGGACAACACTGCCTATGGATAAAATAAGGTGAAACAAAGAACTCTGTCTAAAGTAATAGTCATAACCAAATTTCAGTGTTTTTCCAATACTTCTGCATTTGGGCTACTTGATCTTTTTTATATATAAGAATATTTTAGAGTTTGACAGCATCCAGTAACTTTTTGAAGGCAAGTCGTGTTGATGGTTTCATTGGTCTTGTAATGTAGGGAATTTGTACCATGGAATCATTTGACCAGAATGACCATGTAACATTTGTATTTATGCCAGCTTCTAGCCTTCAGATTCATCCTGAGGAATGAGTGTGTGCAATAAATCTTAAGTACCTCAAAATATCAATGGTGATTGTGTTGGATATACAGTGCTGTTGAGTCAGTGGTGCCATCAATATGTGTGTTAAAGATGATGAATCCTGTAAACTTTTACCACCATGTCAGACAGCATCTCTTTAACTTTTGAAAATCCCTTGATGTCTGAAAGGTTATGCATTAGCTGAAGAAGCAAGATTGTCTTTGTGCCCAAATAAGGCATTGATGAACTCCAAAGACTGTTCTATGATGATGAGTTAGTTTTCCTTGGATTTGAGTTTATTGGGAAGTATACCAGTTCTGTTAGATGCAAGAATTACATTTTGCAAGTATAGATTTAAGGCTAGTATTGCCACTGTTTCCCACTGAGAAATATGAGTTTCATCTGGAATATGGAGGAAAACATCAACTAAACAAAAGTGCTCTCTCTCTTAGGAAGGAGAAATTTTCTGATCCTACCCCAGTGCTCGGTGAAGAAAGACCTCAGGCTATAACATTTAAAGACAACTTGATTGTGTTCTTGCTCTCAGACCAGCTAGCACAGCCTGTGTCTCTGCTATTAAAATGCTCTTATTCTCCCAGAGAGTGTCTCCACTCTGGAGATGTTCTTTGGAAAAAAGAGTGCTTTGCTGGGGCCAAAATCATGACCCAAATCCTTCTTCAAGTATGGACCATGGAATAATTCCTTGGAACTCTCCATTTTATGAGAATGATGTAAATTTGGATATATCACTCTGCTATTTCCAACTCCAGGCCTGCTCTACTCTGTGAAACACAGAAGGTGGCAAAATATTTGCTTTTTGTACAGGTATTAACAAAACTCTTTGCAGGTTTTCACCATTCGCCTTTCCTGTCTTCTTAGGTTGACTAAGTGGCTGTACAAAGGGGAGTCTGGCCAGCTCATCATTAAACATGGCTCATAAGTCAGGCAGATTCAACCAAAGAGAACATAAATCATATAGACTTTAAAAATCTGTCAGCTGGTAGGAGAGAGGAGAGGGCACAATAGGGTAATTTAACAACAAAGTCAGAAACTTCAAATCTGCAGCAATTGTTAATGCTTTTGTGTCATTAAACAGTTTCTCTGGGATACAGTCTTGTCCCTGATCAGAACTTCACAACAAATTACAAGATGCAGAGGTTTTTTATTTTCAATTTCTGTAAACTTCATGAGAAGAGAGAGCCATGTTTAGATAGTTTTGCATTTTCTTTTCTACAGGCAGCTCAATGCAAGCTAACAAGAATCTGTATGCAGTCAGCTGACTGAACTGTCTGAAATCTGAGTTGGATTCTTACTAGTTGTCTGTACATCTAACTTGAATGAATCTAACAGTAGCATCAAGAAATAAATGTGAAAGTTACTCTCTTGTGCTTCCATCATAGCAATTAATAGGAGAGAGGAGATCAGAACTTCAAAACAAATTACAGTGTAGATGGCTGTTCAGATCACAAACACAGCAATGGAAACTGACATTGACCATATTGTGCTTTCCTCTCAGTAACTGTTAGAGATGAAAAGTTTCCAGATTTTGGTGCTCTGCAGTACCTGCTGTTAAAACAATTTCCAAGAGTGGAATCCTGTACAAGTGTAAACTGTCGTGATTTTTCTTAAATTGAACTGTGCATCCTTCTACCACAAACTGCCCTGTGGTTTGTGGCTTGCCCCTTGCTTGCCCCACACTAATAAGGGCACAAATATCCTTTTGTAAAGCAAATAATCTCTCTCTTTTGGGAAAAGCTAGTACCTTATGTACTGTTTTGACAAAAAATGAAGCAGACAGTAAGAAAAATTGGCACACACTGGTTTTGTGATTGTTTCCTGAACTATACTACAAACACAAATTAATTTGTCCTGTAAGTAATGATCATGAAAAAAATAGAAGGAATCAATCCTGCTGAGAATTGCTGGTGTGCTCACTTGTCTCCACTGTGAAACTAACTTTAAAGGTCTTGAATCCCCAGGATTCATGTACACTTATGAATTCCTAGCTTAAGAGCCATGAGGCCCTAAGCTTGAGCTGGCCTAGCTAAATAGAGCCAACAACAAATTTAACAGAGCTCACCTTGTCAACTACTGCCATTGCTGCTCTATAGGATGGGGTAAGTGCCACTTAGTGGATACATCTCATCTAATGTTAGTCACCTGTCTGGCAGGTGCCTACCCTAAGGTAATCTTTGAGGTTCTGTGTATAGTCAAATATATATGTTTATATATGGGGGATATGTGTTTTATAGGATAATTGTTTCTACCTTTGTTAGACTTATACTTAGCATGAGATCAATTATCCTTTAGAAGTATCTAACATGCTGTTAAGACAGACACTGGACAATTTGCTTACTTGAGTTGTCTAACTTTTAGCTGGCTAGATTTAAATGAGAGGACTCCATTACTGCTGTTTTCCTGTAAGTTTTTTCTTTCCTAGACCTCCAGAAAAAGATAGATGAAGTCTCCTGGGAAAGTATCTGTATTGTGAATACCTGTCATCAATTATGTCTTAAAGGTGGGTAGGTGAAATAATATATGAAGGTGAAATCCCTGTTCCTCACGTTGCATATCGTTGTCATATTTAATTCATAAGACTTGACACTTTTGAATTAATCTACTCCTCCATATGAGAATTCTCACAAGTGTGATTAAAGTTCCCTTTTTTTTTTTTTATGCCTATTATAATCCTATCATATCATTCACATCACTGTATTTCCAATACAGGGACTGTAATGCTATGCAGTATCTGTTCCCTAGGTTTCAAGTACTGTAGAAGATCTGCTTAGAAATATGAGGGGGATATAAATAAACTAGATCAGAGAAAAATGTGAAATCTTAGCTTCAAAGAAAGTTCAAAGAATGTAAAAGTCCTCAGGGAATAGTAGGAATGATTAAACCATTAGTGCCTGAGAAAATGAGCCACATCCTATGTTGGAGCTACGAATCAACGTTAGCCTCCAGTGAGCCATAATGATAATCTCAACCTTCAACATTAAAATATCACGGAAGTAAAGAGTTAACTTAGCTGTTATTATATATGCAATTCCTAAGCAACACATTACTGAGGTTAAAATAAGCAAATGGAAAAAGTTAAAATTGAAATTCCTACACTAACAATCTAGACATCACCTCTGTGGCCTATCCTTACTCTCTTATTTGAATTTATTTTCTTCTTCTTAAGAATTATTTAATGTGTTTCTGCAAGACCGATTGTCTGACCATAAACCAGACAGGCTGATCAAATGAAGGTGGCAGTGTTTGACATTTTACACTTCCTTTTCCAGGCTTTTCCATCTAAGAAGTGAAAGCTTACCTCACAGAATTTTTTGCATTTTTATGAATTCAAGCAGAAGCAGCTGGCAGTTGATAAAGACAAAAAGAAAGATAAATGCAATATTTCATGCTCATTGTGTGGTTTAGGAAATACAGCCGCAACTTTTGAAATTCTATAGAATCCCTCACTCTTTGCGGTACAGGCTAGTCTCTGCATCAAAAGAACCTATCTCTGATGTCCAGGTATTTGTAACTGCTATCTATCAGGAGTATGCTTTTCCTCTTACTGAAACAGAAATTGCTGCCTAGTGTCTGAAGTTAAATACTCTCTGCTCATTGCAATTCCTATGCCTCAAGTGGCCTTACAACCTCCAGTATATATAGAAGCCAGGGACATTGAGAGGAGAAGCTGGATCCCACACAGAGGTCATCTATAATCCCTTTGATATGAGAGGGTTTCTTGTTTAATAGAAGAGGATCAGAGATAAAAAGCTGCTTAGATATTAGTTATTAAGTACTGCTTTTTCTTTATGTTTTTTTTAAGTGTCTGTAAAGGTATTATATACAGTGTACAAGATAGATCCTGCAAGGTAGAAATGTGAAGTTCTGCCAGTAAATAATTAATATGCGAAGTCATACTTTCATACACATCAGACATGGAAATGAAGGTAAGACTGTAGTAATAGATTTCTGGCATAGACATTACAGCTTCCTTTGTACAGGATAGCTCCTGTATAGAGTATTGTAATATCTATTGTACTTAGCATATAAGTATGGTTGTTAGGACACAGACTCGCTCAATATAAAAAAGAACAAGAGAAAATTTAAGGCAGATAAAGAAAGAGCATCTTTTTTTCTCATGCTGTTGATTGTTTTCCTGCTTACAAGCAGTAGTTTCCACTTGTGAATGTCTGACAAAAACAAGCTGTTGCAGCTGGGTTTTTTTGGACTCCACTTAATGGAGAAAACATCCTTTGAATCCTGCAGAATACATCAGGTCTGACGCCTCTATTTCCTAGTAGAATGGTGGCCCAGGGCAAGTTGCCCCTTTGTAGCCCAGTCAATGTTGCAACAGGAAAGGCCAAGAAGGCAGTGCAGATAAGCTCCCTCTGCAGCAAACCTGAGCTCTAAAAGTGAGTGAAAGAGCACAGAGAATGAGAGACAGACATATAATATTTGCTCCAGCAATCCCTGGTGCACTGTACATTTATAAGTACTACCTGGTAGCCTGGAGCTTTGATGTGCCAGACAGCAAAATAGCCGTGCTCAGCTTGCAAGCCACCAGACAGATAGAAAAATAATTCCTCTGCAGAGCCAAACAGAGGGGAAAGAATATCTGTCACTGAAAAAATAGAGTTGAGATGATGTCAAATGTCAGATTTCTTTATACCTGACTAAATTCTTTTGTCTTGTGTCATTCGATGAGCATTGGAAAGAAATAGTTACATAATTGGCCCATCACCAAGATGGAAATATTCCCCTTTGTTATATAAAGCAATTAATAGAATTAATGGAATCAAAATCACTTAAAGATTTTGTGGCTCATATGTGGTAGGTATTGCTGTACTCCTGACACAGTAATACTTTTAACTAAAATTGCCAAAGAACTGGGATAATTGTTATCTTACTGGTAAGAATGGTGTCAGGGCATTCTGAATTGTGCTTTTATACACTGAGGTCTAATCATATATAAACACTAACCTCAACCCTTTTGTTTTTCTATCACCCTGCTGTGAGGACTTGGCCACCAACACCACCTCTTGCTGCAGCATTTTTGTTTTGAGGATCAGCTTTCCTTTCCGTGTGGACCCTAGTCTTAAGAGTCGCTAATGAAATTAAAACATGCTCAAAACATCACTGTGATCTGTGCAAGCTCCCTAATGCTTCCGTTCATGTTTAATTGAACAAGTGAGTTAGTTACCCCCTTAAATCAAGGATCAAGTTAAGCAAGACTGTAATTATTTCACAAAACGTAGCCTAAGCAAACAGCACTAGGGAAGGGATGAATTGCTCCATACATCAGCAGGGAAGATGTTGGTTCTGAAATATAATAATGTTAATTTCTGTGCCAAATAATTCCAGTACTGATAGTTTAAGAGCTTACGTAATACACATAATTTCACAGCCCTAAATAGCTTCCTATATCAATAAAAGTTGCAGTTCTCCTTAGTCTTATTCTCAGAATTACCTCTCTCTCTCCTAAGCAAGTTAGGAGGTTTGTACCTTTACGAAAGGATATTTATGCCCTTATTAGTGTGGGGCAAGCAAGGGGCAAGCCACAAACCACAGGGCAGTTTGTGGTAGAAGGATGCACAGTTCAATTTAAGAAAAATCACGACAGTTTACACTTGTACAGGATTCCACTCTTGGAAATTGTTTTAACAGCAGGTACTGCAGAGCACCAAAATCTGGAAACTTTTCATCTCTAACAGTTACTGAGAGGAAAGCACAATATGGTCAATGTCAGTTTCCTTTGCTGTGTTTGTGATCTGAACAGCCATCTACACTGTAATTTGTTTTGAAGTTCTGATCTCCTCTCTCCTATTAATTGCTATGATGGAAGCACAAGAGAGTAACTTTCACATTTATTTCTTGATGCTACTGTTAGATTCATTAAAGTTAGATGTACAGACAACTAGTAAGAATCCAACTCAGATTTCAGACAGTTCAGTCAGCTGACTGCATACAGATTCTTGTTAGCTTGCATTGAGCTGCCTGTAGAAAAGAAAATGCAAAACTATCTAAACATGGCTCTCTCTTCTCATGAAGTTTACAGAAATTGAAAATAAAAAACCTCTGCATCTTGCTAGCCCTTGGCTGCTCTTAAAAGTAATCCTAAAGTACTCTTAAAGTCCCATTTCAGTTCTAAAGATGAGAAATAGGGTAACATTTGGTATATACATAAGTACTAATGGAGACAGCAGAAACAAGATGCCCACTGCTAACACCAAACAATATGTACCATGCATTGGAAAAATAATGGCAAACAAATGTCAGATGTCAGTAACTTCCAATTCCTAAATATTTTTCAGTCCACGAAACGATAGATTGCTGTCTGCTGTCTGCTCATATTCCACAGTGGCCTTATATCAACATACACTGCTTGTTTTCCAACTACTTTCAAATCCCATGCATTCCAGCTAACAACACTGATAGCCCAATGAACTTACTCAACTATACTGTGTTTGTAAAACCCTTCTATTTTATTTTCCTTTTTTCTTTTATCTCTTCCTTCACCCCTCCAGGAAGCAGACACAAGAGCCTGATTTTTTACATTCTGAATGAAGAACTCAATTTCCACACTGAAACAATTTCTCAGGATGAAGTTCTGTATTCACTTCAGTAGCTGTGCTAAGTACAAAATAGAAGAAAGGGTCAGCAGAGCAAGCTACAGCAGTAAGCCCTGAGTTCATAGACTCTCACCAACCCACCCAGAAAAGGAGAGCCACAATACACATTGAAGAACATGGACAATCAGACATTCCTACCTTGAATGGACCTCATGGGGATTTCCTTTCCAAAAATATAAGAATATATTTCTCCAAAAAACAACAGAAAAAAAGGAAACAGACAATAGGGAGTCTAGCAAGGAAATGCTGTGCTTTCTCTTCCCCAAGACAAGTTAAATTGCTTCTATGTTACCTTGATTGGAAGGATGGAGACAATGGTGTTAGACAGCCTTTGTGAACTGGTCCATGAGAAGCTACGCCTGTACACAATTATTTTCTTATCTCAAAAATAATTTAAAAATTAAAAAAAAAAAAATCAAAAAATCATCTCATTTCTCATTGAATATATGCTTTAGCATAAAAAACTCAAGGCTCATTAATGCCTTTTTTCCTGATGAATAAAAAAGCAGTCTGTTGCTATCAGTTATTTTTACCTCAGATAACCCAGTAAATTGGAGCCTCTCTAATCTTCCAGGAGCAGAAGCATTCTCATAGGTCTCTGAATCCTTCCTTCTTTCCCAACATTCTTTTTGAAATGTGGCCACAGTTTTCCAACATCATGCCCTGTACTGGCACAGCAAAGTCACCTGTCCAGCTTCATCTGCTGTTGCTAGGGTAGCTTAGGGTAGCAGAAAACAGACTAAGATAGTTTTTAGCCACAGCTTCTCAAGAGGAATAGATGTTCTACCCCTGTGTTTTCTTTTGACACCACCTCTAAATCAAACTCTTTCTATATGTGTTATGGCTCCAGCAGAAATAAGCAATGGGCTTCATGCAAAATTAACTGAGGGGCACACTACTTGGTGTTTGTCAAGTTAGCCTGATCTTTAGACAATGCTGAGGTCAGCCTGTGAGAAAGCAATGCACCCAGGTCACCTGGTAGTGCGCTGCTGCCGCAAAATCTTCCATTAGGAATCCATGACTCAGTCACTTAACTTCGCTTCCTCTCAAGTGAAGAGGAAACCTCTCATTATCACCACTTGTAAAAGTTAAAGCTGATGTAGCAGCAGCACAGTTCCCCTAGATGATGTGAGTGCTGCACAGAGTGACCCGGTCACACAGAGGTGTATCAAACTGCTGTGAGTGCAGAGCACACCTGGGAACAGGTGGAAGAAAGGATGAGAGGCAAATGCTGTCCCCAGGGCACAGGTTTAGTGAGGCAGTGAATCTTCCGGTGCCCTGGCCCCAGCAATATTCTCTGTACAATTGGCTTTGTTCACTTTCAAGTTTTGTGTCCGCCACCTTTGCACTTAGATGAAATGTCTCTTAGTCAGCCTCAGTGGTTCCTTGCAAGGCAGCACTGAAGAACTCCTAGGATCAAAGGGAGGAGAGGGGAAGCAGAAAATGACATCTGCCCTTCCTCTCTCTTTCCTTTCTGTTCAACTTCTTCGATTTCTTTATCCTCCTGTACTTTCTTGTGCTCACAGTGCCCTTCATTTCACTTGCCAGTTGGATATTTCCCTTCCCCACTGCCTGACATGAATTCAGTCTGTTGGCCTCCAGTGTAGAAACAAAATTAACTGCTCAAAAATCTAGGAATTATCTTGGAGCTCCTGGGACCATAGAAAATATCCTTTTCCAAAGCAGTGCTTTTGGTGAGACCCTCAGTCCTTCACTAATATTAGTAAATGCTTTCAAGTCTGGATTCAGAGTTCACTGTCAGAGGTAATTAAATCTGGCTCTCAGCTAAACTCTCCCCATGGATCTGGGGATGAAGAAATGTTAACATAAAAATTAAGTATTGTGTTTTCTCACCCTTTGTGCCTTCTGTAAAATGGTAGAAAGAACTCAGCCTATTCTGTACAGTTTCATAAGACTCATAAGAATACAGCATTGACTTTCACATTTTGGGCACATATTTCAGGGGGGCTTTCAGGTCTTTCTAATGTTGACGTTACTGATAAATGCTACACCCATATGTAAAAGGCATACACAGGCCTCAGCACTGAGCATAAATTAATCCAGATTATCGAGTGCCTCCTCTCTATTGTGCTGCCGTTGCTACATCAGACAAGGGCAGGGGACAAAGGAGAATCTTTTCCTGGCTTAAAAAAACCTGCAGAATGATCTTATTTGCCAAGAATTATTTCTTGTGAGTGGTGCCAAGCATGCTGTATGGTTGCCTTCCTTTGTAGCTGCACTACTGATGCACGAGAAGAAGCGATGGGAATTTGAAGATGTTGATTTTACCTTGACTTCCTTTCCTACACTGCACAGTTTCAAAGTTAAGGTTTTGATTTCCTAAGGAAACTTGGAGACTGAAAATAACACCTAGCGTGTTTATAAAAGGAAAGAAAAAACCAGTCTGTTTCCATCTTGAATCAAATAGGGCCGGTATATAAACACTTGAATATCTGACTGAAATTTCACCATCATTTTTTCTGTAGGTTTCTGTTCATATGTCTCTACACAGCTACAACAGTGCTGACAGGGTTATTAGCCACGGAAGCACCATTTGGTGAATTTTACTTCCTTTTAGTAATGCAAAACTTGTAAACAAATGGCATGCTTAGATTATTTTATTATTTAAAAAAAAACAAACACATTTTTGGGGCTGAATGTCTTTCAGGATAAAATGAACCTCTAAGCAGATTCTCACAGAAACCATAGACAGAACTTTAATGGTGTTTCTATATTTAGTGCTGTAATATGTTCATGTGACAACCAGCTCTATCACTATTCACAGAGTCACATATGTAACTGTGAATCCAGTACACCACACATTAAAATTTTATAGTAAGTTATTAAACTCATCATTCTGTCTCATCTGTGTTTCACTGCAGCAGTCATCCAGGCCAGAAGCACATGCAGCACGGTATGATCTGAGTAGCTCATCAGCCTTGCACAAACTACAAAACACTAACTACAGCAAGCAATGGAGTGTGATGCTGAGATCCCCATGCAGGTGCCAGTGGGGCTCCTTCAAGCTGGGAGAAGATGGCTATGGAATAGGTAATGAAAATACACAGCTTTGGGGACCTTGTTTCATTATGTTGTACTGAGCCATATTGACACAGCTGACTGCTTGAAGGGAATTTCTAACACAGTGCTTCACTGCATCGAGTCATGATTGTGCTGTGTACTGCTACTCAAAAAAGACTAGGAGAGGATATGGCACACAATAAATATGTATTTCCCACAGGTATTAGATGTACTTAATCTATACTTTCAATTAAAATCAGATTAAGACTTTACCATTCAATGTCACTCGTATTTCCCAGTACATAGATTAGAACATGTGGAATCACCTGTGTTTTCCATTCATGAAAATGGCTTTTATCCTAGAAGGGTAGAATTCATCCCTCCTAACCTCAGCACTTCCAGTTTAGGCATCTGGTCTAGCCTAATCTAATCAAGTTTCTTTGCTCCCCCTGTAGTCAAAGGCCAGTGATGAATGCCCATCAGAAGGCAAACTATCTGAGATGCCTGCCTTGGGACAGGATGACTTGCCTTTGGGAGGATGCAGGATGACTGGATAAGACCAACTGCTTAAATTCAGAAAAGTCATGGACCTATTTATACGTTTTAACCTATTATTGATGTCAAGAGTCAACAATATCCAATACTCTGTGACCTCAAGATAAAAAAGAAGTGACAATGAGGCAAAACATGACAACAGGTAAAAGTGAAGTCAGGTGTAAAAAATTGCAAATATTCCTGCATCTAAGTTATTTTAAGTGACTGATGATTTCCAATGCCTAATGTGAAGGGGGGAAACATTAGATAAACTAAACTGCAGATTTATGCTGTTTATCGTTCATTCTGCTGGGCAACAAACACCAAATTGCTCAAGAAAAAACAACAAAAAAGCCAAACCGCTCAAGAAAAAACAAAGATGCCCCAAAGTAGCATCTTTGCAACCATGATAGCAAGCAGGCATAAACACCACATTCCCTTTGCTACTTGCTCAAATGTGGAGCATTCTTACCATGCTGTCAGAGAAAAATCCATGAGTATGACAGGGTCCTTGACCACATCAGCAGGTTGAGCTGCAAATGCTGTTCATTTTTCTTTCAGTAAGATAGTTCCTCACAGCTTCCTGGCAGGGAATCAAAACACTGTGCAAATGATGCTTTAAGGGAGAGATCTGAGGCATCTGGGAACTTATAGGGGGGAAGTCATTTGTTCTTAAATGGGAAGTGAGAAACCATCATCTGCTGATCCATAGAGCCCCAATGCTTCTTTATATAGAGAAATTATATTCATATTGAGTCAGCCCTGGGACTTTACAGATATGGATAGCAAAAGACATGCTGTATTTGACCCTATTTTCCATAGCTCTTGTGTTTCATAAGACAAGTGTTTGTGGGATAAGGTTTCTCACACTTAGTTTCAGCCTTCAGGCCGCTGTTGGGCTGCTGTTACTCAGTTTGAGCCAAACAGTGCAAAACATTCTGTTGCCTAGATATCTTTTTCCCCTCTGAACAGGAGCCAGATATAGCAGTAGGAGCTCTGCACTGGGAGTCAATATGAATTCTCTTCAGTCATAAGTTCTGATGGCAATAGTTGGGGCTATTGCCCAAACTGACCCAGAGTTTCTTTGTTTCCTCCCACAAGTTACAAGCAATTTAGAATCCAGCAATACATGTAAGCAGTTCCAGTTATTTCTCCAGCAAAACTGTTTTTCAAGACTTATTTTCACTTCTTATAACCTGCCTTTTCATACAGCTGCAGACATCTCATGGGCATAATAAGACAAAGCTGAAGAAGTAAACAACAATAAAACCAACCAAAGAAGTAAACAACAACAAAACCAACCAACCAGAAAAACAACCACCAAAAACCAAGGGAAAGGGAATATCCTTGAGAGGGAAATTTATCTGTCGGTACAGTTTTCAACTAAAGTTGCTCAAAATTTTAAATGTAGGCAAGCACCAGTCATTGCCATATTCAGCTTCATTATTTGTCTGCAGTTCTTCATGGGTAAAGCTTATCTCTGAGCCCGATCTCACTTGTGGGACTGCTTTGCAAATCATGAATAACTGTTTAGAAGTGGGTTTCATTCAAATTTCCTCCCCTTATTTTGCACGTTCAATTTAATCTAAAAATCTCCTTAGCTGAAAGTGTTCTTTAAAGTTCTCAATCAGAGTGTGTTGTGGTTTAACCTCAGCCAACACTGAGGTATCACAAAGCTACTCGCTCCCCAGGACAGAGGGGAGAATCAGAAGAGAAAAAGTGAGAAAACATGAGTTGAGATACAGACAGCTTAATGGGACAGAAAATGAAGGTACTAATAATGATAAAAGTATTAGAATATACAAAACAAGTGATACACAGGGTGATTGCTCACCACTCGCCAATTGATGCCCAGCCAGTTCCTGATAAGCAACCCTCTGCTAACTTCCCCCTCTTCCGTTTATGTGCTGAGCATGACACCATATGATACGGAATATTTGTTTGGCCAGGTGGGGTCAGCTGTACTGGCTGTGTCCCCTCCAAACTTGTGCACCCCTAGTCTTCTTGCCAGCAGGCTGAAAAAGAAACTGAGAAGTCACTCACTTAGAATCATAGAATAGTTAGGGTTGGAAAGGACCTTAACATCATCAAGTTCCAACCCCCCTGCCATGGGCAGGGACACCTCACACTAAACCATCTCACCCAAGGCTCTGTCCAACCTAGCCTTGAACACTGTCAGGGATGGAGCATTCACAACCTCCCTGGGCAGCCCATTCCAGTGCCTCACCACCCTCACAGGAAAGAATTTCCTCCTTATATCCAATCTAAACTTCCCCTGTTTAAGTTTTAACCCGTTACCCCTTGTCCTGTCACTACAGTCCCTAATGAAGAGTTCCTCCCCAGCATCCCTACAGGCCCCCTTCAGATACTGGAAGGTTGCTATGAGGTCTTCATGTAGCTTCTCTTCTCCAGGCTGAACAACCCCAACTTTCTCAGCCTCTCTTCATACGGGAGGTGCTCCAGTCCCCTGATCATCCTCCTGGCCCTTCTCTGAACTTGTTCCAACAGTTCCATGTCCTTTTTATGTTAAGGACACCAGAACTGCACACAATACTCCAGGTGAGGTCTCACAAGAGCAGAGTACAGGGGCAGGATCATGTCCTTCGACCTGCTGGTCACGCTCCTTTTGATGCAGCCCAAGCTACGGTTGGCTTTCTGGGCTGCAAGCTCACACTGAAGCCAGCTCATGTTCATTTTCTCATTGACCAAGTCCTTCTCCACAGGGCTGCTCTGAATCTCTTCTCTGCCCAACCTGTAGCTGTGCCTGGCCCTTGCTCCGACCCAGGTGTAGGACCTTGCACTTGGCATGCTTAAACATCATAAGGTTGGCATCAGCCCACCTCACAAGCATGTCGAGGTCCCTCTGGATGGCATTCCTTCCCTCCAGGGTATCAACCGAACCACACAGCTTGGTGTCATCAGCCAACTTGTTGAGGGTGCACTGAATCCCACTGTCCATGTCAGCGACAAAGATGTTGAACAAGACTGGTCCCAACACCGATCCCTGAGGGACACCACTCGTTACTGGCTTCCAGCTGGACATTGAGCCATTGACCACAACTCTTTGCATGCGGCCATCCAGCCAGTTCTATATATTGATGTCTCTCCAATTTAGAGACAAGGATGTCGTGTGGGACAGCGCCAAAGGCTTTGCACAAGTCCAGGTAGATGACATCAGCTGCTCTACCCCTGTCCATCAGTTCCGTAGCCCCATCATAGAAGGCCACCAAATTGGTCAGGCAGGATTTCCCCTTAGTGAAGCCATGCTGGCTGTCACCAAGCACCTTGTTGTTTTTCATGTGCCTTAGCATGCCTTCCAGGAGAATCTGCTCCAAGATTTTGGTCTGTAATTCCTCAGGTCATCCATTTTCCATTTTCCCCTTCTTGAAAATGGGGGTTATATTTCCCCTTTTCCAGTCGTAAACTTAGAGTAAACGCTGCCTAGCAGCAACTAAAAATGTCAGTGCATCAACATTATTCCCATAATAAATCCAAACCATAGCACCATATTGGCTCCTTGGAAGAAAATTAACTCTATCCCAGCCAAAACCAGAGCAGAGTGTCTGTCATTATCTTTCTTAAGTGTAAGATTAAGTAAGTTTGAAACTTCCTCCCCCAAGTGTCATTTTTTCCCTTTTGAAAAAGAGCAGCAACTGCACCTGTGGGAAATCCACCTCACGAGTCATAACACTTAGAAGCCTAGGCTGATGCAGTCCTGGATAAGCAAACACAATGTAAAACTAGATTTCATTAGAACACCATCAGATCACATTGCTTCCAATTAGTATTTTAAGTGTGACAAATTGGAAATTCCTTTCTTAAAAAAAAACAAACAAAAACAAACAAAAACCCTTATATAAAATAATAATTAAAAATTCCTCCCTCTCTGCCACCCTTCAGCAGCTTGAGTGATTATTCTGCGACTTTAGATATCAGCAACAAGGCTTCAGCCATGTTGAAAACCAGCCATTTATTGAAACACTTTTGCACATCAGATTTTTTCTAGTGCCTCATACAAATTAAGTCCTCACTCCATCACTACTTTATTTAGCCTCTTCTGATGGTTATGCCAATGAAATTAGTCAAGAACTTAGAAGCAGCTTTTGTTATTTTTCTGAAAGACTCAAGAACATTTGGAGATCCTGCGGTGTAGTAAAGGGTTCATGACTGAAACCAGCAATAAAAGAAATACAAACACACTTGATTTTCTTATAGCCTGATTTTTATTAAATGTTTCTAATCCAGATAGATACCCAAATTATACCCTAGACCGTGAATATTCTCTATGCTAGCTAGGCAGTGGGTGTTACAGTGTGTTAATCTGTCTTCTATAGCAAGCACAGATCCCAAAGAGGCAATTACCTAAACATAGAAAGGAGTTTATGAAGAGGATAATATGCAGCTGATGCCTTCTTTGCCCAGTTTTTGGACTCCAAGGATATGAAAGGAGGACCCAAGTCCCAACTCATGAAATTAAGAGGATGTACTTATACTCTGTCTATTCTTTTATGCTATCCCTTTAATAAACTTAAACTTTAACCACATTGGAATCACTAGTGGTTGATTCAACTTCCACTGGAGCCAAGATGGACTGTTTGCATATTTATTATAGCTATACTATTTTGGCTGTAGGAACAGCCTAGAAAGGATTTGCTGTACAGGCTGACTGTGATTCTGTAGTGTGCAGCAGCAATTTTGCTCCAACAAGCCAAAGAAAGGGATAATAGAGGGTTTGAGGCTCCTTGGGCTTTAGAGGAATAAGTCTCCTTTGTATAGAAAATATCTTCTGCAGTCTCCTGTGATCTGGGAGGAAACCTCCTGATTGTGTCACAAGTGCTCAAATATATTGGCGAATTGTTTCATCAGAGATGTATCTCTTGACCTTTGAAATTACAAACAACTGAATCTTACAATTGGGAAGACAGAACCACCTCACCTACAGCTGAGTGTTCTATATCACACACCAACTAAAAGTATTTTTAGATCAAATTGGAACTGCAGTGAAAACCTGAATCTGACCAGAGTCATAATGCAATGGAAAACCTTACACAGACACCTGTTTCAAAGTGGTTCCTGGATCAATTGTCAGATCAAAGAGTGTCAGTTACCGCTGATAAACTCAAATAAGCCCCTGGAATCCTGGATGCTTTGCAGATCCCAAACCTCTTAACATGAGAGTTTCACTTATCAACAGTTTCTTTTGGGAATCCTGAAATTAACTGACGAAATTTCACAGTGTGTAAAAGAGGATGGCTTGGGAATTAGCACTGCATTCCTTTTCCCCAGGCCAGCATGCTCCCCACCACAGGCTCATCTCCCATGTGCTCAGTGAATTAAAGAGTAAATTGAATAGTTCCTCTTATTTCCCCAAGACTTGGTGAAACAACGGCTAGAATGTACATAGACATGGATGGTTAGAATGAGTATTATTTACCTGTGAAAGAATTTCTGTCCCTCTCTCCGTCACATACACATACACTATTTCCTTCCTAATAACAAGGCTGTCCAGGGTGCTGATCAGCCACGTCATCGATATGAACAATGACAAATCCCTTTCACAGCTCAGAAGAACCTGACATAAATTCCCCCTGGACACTAGGAGAGGTTCTCCTCCTTGCCCTGTCACTCATGGTGAAGGCTCAGAAGCTGAACTAAGCAGGGGTATTTGGCAATAGAAAAATAACTCTTAATATGGAAGTCGAGACTATGAAGTGTATTTGATTCCTTCCTTTTCCTCCTTCCATTCTAATTAGGATTAAATATCTCTGGCAGATATCTTTGGGATTATTTTTATTTTCTTACAGTATGTACGATCTTATCTGCTTCACATGATACTAAACAATACTAGGGAATTAATTACTGGAAATAAAATTCTTGGAATGTAAACATATCCCAGTAGAAAAATCCATGGCTCCCTTAAATCCCTCCCACTTCTCCCCCCTCCCACCTGCCCCCTGGAACATGTACATGTCAGAAATTTGTGCCAAAAAACCAATCCTAACATCCATATCCTTTCCCACGAGAGTAGTTTTATTTGATTCTAAGAGAGTCCTGTTTTTGGTGCAAATGGCAGGTGAAAGTGACAGCAAGAAGCAGAAGCTCTCATCTTCTCAGGTGAAATCTTGGCTGGTCAGAGCCTGTCAGGGTTTACAGACACTTTACAGACACAGGGTTTCAGCACTTTTCAGAACTAAGTGCATTGCCTTTCAATAACATCTAATGGTTTACAAATGCTACAGAACAAATAAAAATAAAAGTAAAATAAAAAATGAAAAAAGAGAAAATAAGAGCTCACCATGAAGGAGAACCAAGTCCAACCTCAACCCAAAGATCAGTGGTCTTACTTGCACAGCCATTCAGATGAGTCCTTTCTCCCTGGCTCTCTTGGGTCTTTTGCTCCTCTCCTAACACATTCTGCTTGGCCACTGGTGTTCTTCATAGTATGTGGCTCCAGGGTACCATTTAAGACAAAAAACTTTGGGCTACAACCTTGGTGCAGCAAGAAGCAGTACTGGATTCTAGTGACAAATAGGACAAAGCCTAGAGAGGCTGTGGCACCAGCAGCCACAAGCTTGGCTCCACACGGCAAAGTACTAAGGCTACAGCGAAACAGATGTGTTGAGCTGCAAAAAAAGGAAAGGAATACAGAAAAGCTTGGAAGAAACACTGTGTTTGCTGAAGAAGAATTTTATTATAAGCCCGTGGGAGTACCACTTCATTTTAGGTAGTCTTCACAGCTGGGTGTAACTATCATATGCTGACAGCACCTTAAATTAGTTCTAGGGGCAAGCTCTAGGATGTGACATTAAAAGCTCCTAAAGTTTAATATTAATCTGCCACAATCATACAAAAGATCAGCAGTAGGAACTGCTGTACCTTGTAAGGAAGGTTGGGACTGTGCCCCAGACTAGCCTTGTATGCTGCATAGCTGACTACGCAATGTCCCTTCCAAAACACAGGAGATCCCATTTACCCTGGTCAGCTAAGACATTCACATCCTATCCTGTCTGACAGGGATACATATTAAGCGGGCAGGACTCAATGAAGTGGTTGAAGTTATATTGAGGCAAGTGCTGCTGGTGGATTTCAGTGGGATGAATGTCAGAGGCAGTTGGAATAGTGATGAATGTAAAGCAGCAAAGGCAGAGACAACTCTTTAGTTCTCTCAAAGGCAGAGAGGGCTCCAAAGATGTTTGATTAATATTCCTACTTGAGGTTATTCAAACAACAGGTTTATACGATCTGATAATATATTTTGATGCAAGATGCTAAACCAAATAGAGAAATGAGTCTACTCCAACATGACAAGTTCCGTGTTTATCTAGATTCATCATTTTAATAAGCGAGATAAACTTTTCAAAGCACATTGTCTAGCATTTGTCATGATGACTGATGATGCTTCTGTTGATTTTGTAACAAATTTTGCATTTAAGAAGCATTTTATAATGTTTTGTGCCAACTCTGGGCCTATATATTTACCTATCCAGCTACAACTAATCTTCAGGCAGTTACAGCCCTAATACCTAGCTTCTGAAGGGCACTCATCCAACTGAGTTATTTTGAACGTATGTCCCCTGTTTTGTGGGCAAAATGGATCTGCTAGGTGGATTGTCTCCATTCTTAGGTTGGTCCAAGCCTTTCTGTGAGAAGCATCTTAGAACAAAAAAAGGAAAGGGAGAAAAGAGTCAGTGTTTACCCTTCTAGGTAAAGAGCGGAAAGCTTTTTAATTGATAAAACTTCCATTAGAAGAACACTCAGTACATATTAGCCCTGTTGGATGTTACTTTTATGCAGTAAGATTTTGCTCCTTGACAAACAATCCCACTATCTACTTCATCAGCCAGTAAGGTGACACATTAAAACTGTTTGCACCCGCAGAAATCCATTTTGAGAATATTGCACAAGACTCAAGAAGCAGAGACTGAGAAATGGAGATTGTGAGACAGTGAAAGAAGGTGTCTGAATTAGGAGATACTAGAATCTGCAAAACATTAGTAACAATTACTATTTATACAGCAGAGCTGGACATTCTATTAACTGTAAATTAACCAGTTAAATGGTAATTCAGATAATGCACTGCTGATCTCATTTAGCCTGAAAAACCCCAATACACCTAACCCTAACCCAATACAACTACATAAAAAATGTTTGGTTGCTCACTAAACCTGAAAGCTGAAGCACTGGAAAGCCCGAACAAGAAGCTTTTTGATCTCTCAACACATGTGTTCACTACAGGTGTTTGTCTGTGATATGTTCCCAGAAAAAAAAAACCTCATTAACCTAAATGGCAACAAGAGAGGTCTGTTTGGAAGCTTCTGGCACGTTGGCTGTTTTCCTCAGTTGCGAACATGTGGCTGGTACTACTTTAAGATATCAAAGTGATTCTATCATCAGCATAAATGTGTGTTTCAATGTTGAGCTCTGTTGTCCTTAGGTCCTCCTCCTAGCCAATGAGGGCATCACAAACAAGACGTTTGCTGTGGAAATCAAACACACCTGGAGAAAAGCAACTTCCCAACAGGCTGCTGAATAGAGGAGCCACAGAATGAATACTCTCAGGAAATATCTGCCATCAAGAGATGGCTCCCCAGTGGCATATATTTGCTGCAGATATTTATACACTGTGTTTTTGCAAGGCCAGATTTAGGAAAGTTAAATCACTTTGACTTGAAGCTCTGCTTTAGTCTAATATCACGCTTGCCTTAGTAATCATATGTTAGGATGCTTTTAATCCATCATTCTCAGTATATTTTAACAGAAGTGTGAAGCCTGACCAATTTGGTGGCCTTCTATGATGGGGCTACAGAACTGACGGACAGGGGGAGAGCAGCTGATGTCATCTACCTGCACTTGTGCAAAGTGTTCGACACTGTCCCACACGACATCCTTGTCTCTAAACTGGAGAGACTTCAATTTGATGGTGAACCACTCGGTGGATAAAGAACTGGCTGGATGGCCACACGCAAAGAGTTGTGGTCAATGGCTCAGTGTCCAGCTGGAGACCAGTAATGAGTGGTATCCCTCAGGGATCAGTGTTGGGACCGGTCTTGTTCAACATCTTTGTCACTGACATGGACAGTGGGATTGAGTGCGCCCTCAGCAAGTTTGCCGATGACACCAAGCTGTGTGGTTCGGTTGATACCCTGGAGGGAAGGAATGCCATCCAGAGGGACCTTGACATGCTTGTGAGGTAGGCTGATGCCAACCTTATGAAGTTTAAGCATGCCAAGTGCAAGGTCCTACACCTGGGTCGGAGCAAGGGCCAGGCACAGCTACAGGTTGGGCAGAGAAGAGATTCAGAGCAGCCCTGTGGAGAAGGACTTGGGGGTGTTGGTTGATGAGAAAATGAACATGAGCCAGCCTCAGTGTGCGCTTGCAGCCCAGAAAGCCGACTCTATCCTGGGCTGTGACCAGCAGGTCGAAGGAGGTGATCCTGCCCCTGTACTCTGCTCTTGTGAGACCTCACCTGGAGTATTGTGTGCAGTTCTGGTGTCCTCAACATAAAAAGGACATGGAACTGTTGGAACAAGTCCAGAGGAGGGCCATGAGGATGATCAGGGGACTGAAGAACCTCCCGGATGAAGACAGGCTGAGGAAGTTGGGGCTGTTCAGCCTGGAGAAGAGAAGCTACATGGAGACCTCATAGCAGCCTTCCAGTATCTGAAGGGGGCCTATGGGGAAGCTGGGGAGGGACTCTTCATTAGGGACTGTAGTGATAGGACAAGGGGTAACGGGTTAAAACAAACAGGGGAAGTTTAGATTGGATATAAGGAGGAAATTCTTTCCTGTAAGGGTGGTGAGGCACTGGAATGGGTTGCCCAGGGAAGTTGTGAATGCTCCATCGCTGACGGTGTTCGAGTCCAGATTGGACAGAGCCTTGGGTGAGATGGTTTAGTGTGAGGTGTCCCTGCCCATGGCAGGGGGGGTTGGAACTAGATGATCTTAAGGTCCTTTCCAACTCTAACTATTCTATGATTCTATGATTCTATAACAAACCAAAATTCAGAGAGGTCAAGACTGAAGCATCCAATGGCTCCTGGGTTTTTAGTGCCTAATGAAAGACACTTACAGCTCAACCTGCAGTGGTTTGGAGAGCTGGTACTGCATGGCATATTCAGGGAGGTACAGCCAGTCTTCCTAACCTCAGTGTATTATTCTAGTACTAACAGTCACACTGTCTCAAAAAATTAGGTGTTATTTTTATTTCTGCAGGCAGTCCTGACTTCTGCCTCACCAACAAATTATTCACCCCAGTTTCCATTGCAAATTCATGATAGTATTGACTTTTTCCTCTTATTAATACAGAAAAATTAAGGTAAAGTACTGACTACCTGAAATCCTTACTAGGTTATTAAAGTCAGCAGGCATACCATGAAATTTTTCAGATTACTTAGCCTATTTTGTAAACCAAAAGCTAATATATGACCCAAACAATTACAGTCTGTGAACTTTCACAGACAGCCTGAGGGCTGCTGTAGAAGGTAGGACAGAGCAACAATTTGGAAAGAGCAGCAAGCAGTCAAGTGCTGTCTGTCAGGATAAAGCTTCCCTTAGCTCATTAGCATCAATAGGGAATCAGGCAACTGGAATGCACTTTCACATGTATTCAGCTTTTGAAAACACAATTGAGCTATCTGAGTTTCCCCAAGGCATGGCATCACACTGATAACATAAATCTTTTCTTAATTCTTAGCAAGGGAAGAGAAAAAGGGGAGGAGGGAAGTTTTCCCTGTTAAACATCAGCTCACCTGCAATGAGAACAGTCCTAACGACCATGAATAAGGCTTTCATTTAACCACTCAGCGTTTTCAAAATAACGGGAAAAAAATGGAGAAAAATAAATCAAAAGCAGCAGTGACTAGGGAATGGCAAAGCTGGCAAACTGGGACCCGAACGCAGAAGAGGGTGGCAAAAATCACAGCAGATTTCAGTAAATCTTTCTGATGCAGTATTACAGCTTATTTAAATCAAAGCCTTTGAAGGGCTTTTTGGCAAATACACCATGACATTTCTGAAACAGTGAAAAGAAAAGTTACTTTAAAAATAATAGAGCAGTTTTTGCAGTCACATGAAGTGTGACCTGAATAAACAATTTCAACAATACAGTGATTCCTTCCAAAGGAAATTAAGTGCCTTTTTTATCCTCTGTGTGCCGTTTAACTGAGGGTTATGAAAAACAGAGTTGAAAGCCAGCTGATCTTGTCTGGTTACAGCACAAATTACAGCACAAATCTTCAGGACAAACGGGTTCCTGAACCTGTCCTAGAATGGCAGGGAGAGGGGAAAAATAATCTCAGCAGCAGCTCCCCCAGATAGCTAACAAGGGTGAGATAGGTATTAACCCAGACAAAATCAGTGTCATAAGAAAGCACTTGCGAATTCATTTTAGGAATCTGGTGCTGACAGACACTGCAGGTGTTGACATACACCAAAGCAGGTGAGGGAAACAAAGGAAGAAAATGTGTGGAAATGGAAAAAAAAAACAAGATTAATTCACAGCTTTTAAAATAATATATATAAAATAATACTTTAATAAGTATATTGATTTTCACATATTGTTTTTAAATAAAAGGGATAAAGTATTTCTGTTTCCCCTTGGGGCTACTTCTCTTGCACACTTAGCCCCATCAGAGATGAGATACAAGAACCTCAGATGGAACTATCCCAATAAAAGTTCACCACAGATGTATCTGCATCTGGAGATGCAGTTAGTCATCCAGAAAACCCACTGAATCAGTCTACAACTCCAGACCAAAAATCCTGTTTCTACTGAAATAAGCTAAGCTTCTGAAACAAAAAAGGGGATTTTATTTTTATAAACATATGTGTTTGTGTATGTGCACACACACACACACATATATAAACAGCAGTTGGCTTCATCTTGTTGCCTCTTGTCTCTAATAGGATATTTTATGATAACCAATGAACACATCTTTCTGAGAAGACAATTATCAGTGACATACTATGATTTATACAGTCATGATTGGACCACAGAATATTCACTAACATTTATTTTCCACTAATTTCCCACACAACTGGCACAATAGGTACAGACATAAATAATTACATAAATAATTACCATACTAAATAATTACCATACACTCCTTTGACATTAATACTAAAATACTATTTGCTTACTTATATAGTCTCTAAAATGGGAACACCAGATCCTTTAAAAAACTAAAAAGACTGTTTCTCCAGTAACACTGACAAACCAAAACTATTACAAATTCTTCAAATTTACACAACAAGAATTTTTACCATCCTGTGCCAGGTATTTCTGGGCAAAAAAGTCTTTTTTTTTTCGGTCCAGAAAAGTTAAGGCAGTGGAGCATCATTTCATACAAATACCTACTTATAGCACATATATCTGTAAATTTACACTATAACTTTATAATATCATTACAAAAAGGGAGCCATGGGACTCATCCTGCTATCAGATACAGTGGCTTGTACCTGTAATGAACCAGATGGAGTTTTTCCTGATTTACACAGGGTTAACACAGTTTGAGTATGGTTCATTTTCTTGGTCATCATTTCCACATGGTGACATTACCATAGAGGAAAAGTTTAAGCAAATGTCATGCATAATAAATTGCATTTTTATTTCTTCCATTAAGAGAGATGCTATAAGGAAGAGTACATTTTTATATACTGTGCTAGCCTGGGTGAAATTAGTAATTTAACCAAATAGCAATTGTATAAAATTGCAATAAAATACAGGTGTATGCTTGGACAAGAATTTCAAAGGGATCTAGTAACATAGTCTGTAGAGACAGCTTGCTTTTACAGCCCATATGTTCCACAGGACAGTCTGAGTTCCTAGCTCTGTTACCTGTAGCTGTGTGAACTTGACCAAGTCACCTCTGTTTCCGGTTCCACTTCCATCTTGAACACCAAGATGGTCAAAAAGGGTCCTCGTCACTGTGAGTCCTGGCCCTATTGACACTCAGGGTCCTTCATCAGGTAGCTGAAGCTTACCCTGGATGAGCACAGTGCAAGAACAATAACAAATAGCGAATAGGGAACTGTGAGGATGCTCATGTTCACATCTGGGAAAACTAGATGTCCGTAAGGAGTCTGACCATATAGAAATCTATATTGTTTCTTTGTATTGTGTAGGTAGTAATAAGAGAGGTGCCAAATGAAAGAGAGAGTGGGATACTAGGCACTAAGACTTTCTTTTTCAAAGCCCTAGTTTTTGAATGCATTAACCTAATATCCTTAATTTGCACCCATGCAAGTAAATTATCTTTCACAACAGCCCCAGGTAATACCTGTTTTCTGAAAGGAAATGCTAGATACAGCTGGCTTTTCAGGTTTTCTTTCTGTTGAGTATAGTCATAGATATCCCCAAACCAACCCCACTGATTTACCTCCCTTATTGTTTGCCTTTCCTCCAAAAACCAGCACATACAGATCTGCCTCAATGTCTTTGTATTATACATGGGTTAAAACACAATCTTTTTACTGCTTCAACTGGATTTAAGAAACTTAAGGACTTCTTAAATTGGGTGTGTTTGCTTGATTGTTAAAAGTTGTTTTGCAATATTGCCTACATTACATGCACTTGGAAAACATATTTGAGAGTAACGCTGCAGTTGTGTATGATGGCAACATACACTGTGTTTGATCATACATTGTATCAACAGCAACCCTAAGCAATTCAATTCTAAATTCATTTCACGGTAGGCATTGACTGCTCTTGTTGGAAAACACCATCACTGGCCAACTTCTACAATCTTACAAAAGCTTCTTCGGTTGTCACATAGTGGGATATAACTATGGTAGATGACTGGAGTCTAGAACGATGAGTACTAAACAGAGGAGTGGTTTAGTTTTCATTCTTTGGATACTTTTGATGAAGTACTAATAAAAATGCTGTCACACAAGCTTCAGGTGCAATTCTACTCTGGAAAGTCGCCTACTGACAGTTTTAAGAATTTCTTTACAGCCTGGATCACCCTCAAGATGAAGGGCTTAAAAACCATTTGCAACTACCTGGTTATAGATCCAAACTGATGTAGATATTTGACAGTGGGGAGTAGCTAGCATTGAATTCTTTTGCACACTTTGAATAAAGAAAGAAGTGTTAAATTTATTCTTTAAACTCCAGGCAACAAAGCAGCACAGATTAAAAGCTCAGAGAGACTTTCTTAAGCAATTATTTTTTTTGGTCAAGAAGGGTCTAGAACACACATTGTGGAAAAAAATCCCTTGGAAAGAGAAGAACTGAGCAATTTTCACATGGGTTAGTTTTTGTGGGTTTCTATACAATGAACATGATAATTAAAGATAGAGATACAACGTTATGTTTATTCCTGCACCTGGCTCTCCTGAAGTATCAAGACTAAATTTCTCTTGTACTTCATTTGTTTCAACTACTTTTGTTCTTCAGTGAACATCACAATTGTTCTCTTGTTTGCCTTTGTTGTAATATTCCTCGTAAAATTCAAAACAAACATTTTTTTCTTTCTTTAGGAAAATAGGAAATATTATGAATAAATCTTTGAAATATTCATATACCATTCTTTGTAATTTCATGTATTGGTGTAAATAATGTATTATGTTATTATTTACCTAGTTTTAATTAAATATAATTTTTAGCTTTCTTCTCTTAATGGAATTTGAACAAAAAAAGACATATACAGACATTTCTAGTTCCAGGAAAAGAGTTGAAATATATACCTTAAATTTTGAGGACTAGAGATAACAAAGTTTCTGCATTGGCAAGTAGGTTTAGCTGATGGTGCTATGACTCCATATTTATAAAATAGGATTTAACTACTGTACATTAAAACAGCTATGGCTTTCTTTTTGGCTACTGTGGGATGGCTTATTTTAGTCAATGTATGCAGTTATCACTCCCTCCTGAACCAAAATGCTCAGGAAGATGCAGTTTGCCCAAAGCTGAACAATGCCTGCACTTGTCCTGCTCTAGGGGACAGATCCTGCTCTGGGGACAGATCCTCACCAAGGAGCCTGGATCTGGTGGAGAAATGACATCAGTATTTCCACAAACATCCCAAATCTGTGGGAGTGGCACTGTGGGATGCTGTGAGGGATAGTCCTCTGCAAGGCACCTCACTCACATTCTTTTTAAGGTTGCTAAAACAGAGGGAAGATTCAGGGTAGGTGAATTTAGTACCCAAGATTTTTATTTTTTTTTTCTCCCAATAAGCAAAATGTAAAAAAGCATTTACAGTAGGGTTTTTTTGTTCATAGTTCAAGTGAGCCTGCTTAGATTCCCTTACACGCACTTTAAATTGGGTTTTCAAAATCAGTTACAAAAAATTCCTAAACCACAAGTTCTCATAAAGCTGTTTACACACACAGCCTATTCTACTGCTCCTGGATCTCTAACTCATTCAGGTCAGATTTCCCAAACCCTAGAAAAAATACTGTGTCAAATGGATAGATGTCATTTAAATATTAAAATACACTAATCCACTATTGTTGCAATGTATAATTTATTTCTAATAGGCCCAAAGTGAATCTTAAAAACATTTAATTAGAGATATAAGAATTAAAATGTCAACAGTGTAGTAAGAGATTTAAAGTGACTGCGGTTCACACAAACCCTGTGTCACAGAACCATGGACTGGATTCACAAGAGGGAAAAGGCCCTGTACTATAACATCTTGAGATGTGCAGTTTCTCACTTTCCTTAACCCACCTAGTGAGGAAAAGGATCCCCTTTTCCCAACCTGAATACTGCTGTTTGGTTTTCTAAATGAGGCAGAAGAAAACGGCAGAGGCCGGGCAGGTCCTCATGGTCCCTTTTGGACCACACAATATGAAGCACAGGTGGCAAATCCCCACTCCACTGTTAATGGACCCTGCAGGCGCAGTGGACACAGTCTCTGATAGGCTTTGAGTTTCAGAGTGTTTAAGAGCTCCTGTAAGTTGTGGAGTCCAAACCCATCAGCTTACTTTTCCAAAGCAAACTGTATAATAGGCGAACAATTACCAAAAAATCTGGTCTATGTTTTCTCCAACAGTCTAAGGTGCCTAGCAACTGTTGTGATTCTGTTTTATTGCCCAAGGTTTGCCCCATCTCAATGCTTGATAGGGTATCATCAGGTTCTGTGACAGCTCCTGCTCCCACAGTATCACAGTATCACAGTATCACAGTATGTTAGAGATTGGAAGGGACCTCGAAAGATCATCTAGTCCAATCCCCCTGCCGGAGCAGGAACACCTAGATAATGTTACACAGGAATGCGTCCAGGCGGGTTTTGAATGTCTCCAGGGAAGGAGACTCCACAACCTCCCTGGGCAGCCTGTTCCAGTGTTCCGTCACCCTCACTGAGAAGAAGTTTCTTCTCAAGTTTAAGTGGAACCTCTTGTGTTCCAGTTTGTACCCATTACCCCTTGTCCTATCATTGTTTGCCACTGAGTAGAGCCTGGCTCCGTCCTCGTGACACTCCCCCTTTATATATTTATAGACACTGATAAGGTCACCCCTCAGTCTCCTCTTCTCCAAACTATAGAGACCCAGCTCCCTCAGTCTTTCCTCATAAGGGAGATGTTCCACTCCCTTAATCATCTTTGTTGCCCTGCGCTGGACTCTCTCCAGCAGCTCCCTGTCCTTCTTGAACTGAGGGGCCCAGAACTGGACACAATACTCCAGATGGGGTCTCACCAGGGCAGAGTAGAGGGGAAGGAGGACCTCTCTCGACCTACTAACCACCACCCTTCTAATACACCCCAGGATGCCATTGGCCTTCTTAGCCACAAGGGCACAGTGTTGGCTCATGGTCATCCTGTTGTCCACTAGTACCCCCAGGTCCCTCTCCCCTACACTGCTCTCTAACAGGTCATTCCCCAACCTATACTGGAACCTGGGGTTGTTCCTGCCCAGATGCAGGACTCTACACTTTCCCTTGTTATATTTCATCAAGTTACTCCCTGCCCAACTCTCCAGCCTATCCAGGTCTCGCTGGATGGCAGCACAGCCTTCTGGCGTATCAGCCACTCCTCCCAGCTTAGTGTCATCAGCAAACTTGCTGATAGTACACTCAATTCCCTCATCTAAATCATTGATGAATATATTAAATAATACCGGTCCCAGTACTGACCCTTGAGGCACTCCACTAGTTACAGGCCTCCAACTAGACTCAGCCCCATAGACTACAACTCTCTGGCTTCTCTCCTTCAGCCAGTTCGCAGTCCACCTCACTACCTGATCATCCAGTCCACACTTCCTCATTTTAGCCGCGAGGATGCTGTGGGAGACTGTGTCAAATGCTTTGCTGAGGTCAAGGTAGACCACATCCACCGCTCTGCCATCATCCATCCACCGTGTTATTTCCTCATAAAAGGCTAAGAGATTGGTCAAACATGATTTCCCCTTGGTGAAGCCATGTTGACTGCCCCTCATAACCTTCTTATCCTTGATATGCCTTAAGATGGTACCAAGGATAAGGTGTTCCATCACTTTCCCAGGGATGGAGGTGAGGCTGACCGGTCTGTAGTTACCCGGGTCCTCCTTCTTGCCCTTTTTGAAGACTGGAGTGACATTTGCTTTCCTCCAGTCCTCAGGCACCTCTCCCGTTTCCCAAGACTTGGTAAAGATGATGGAGAGTGGTCTAGCAATGACTTCCGCCAGTTCCCTCAGCACCCGCGGGTGCATCCCATCTGGACCCATGGATTTATGGATGTCCAGATTGCTCAACTGGTCTCTAACCCATTCCTCATCGACTAAGGCAAACCGCTCCGTCGACCTGACTTCATCTAAGGTCTCAGGGGTACAGGGCTCTTCAGGACTGCCCGCAGCAGAGTAGACAGAGACAAAGAAGGCATTCAGTAACTCTGCCATCTCTTTATCTTCTGTCACCAGGGCACCCATCCCGTTCATCAGTGGGCCTACATTGCCTCTGGTGTTAGTTTTGTCTGCCATGTATTTAAAAAAGCTCTTTTTGCTGTCCTTGACCCTTCTTGCCAGGTTTAATTCTAAGGATGCCTTAGTCCTCCTAGCTGCCTTCCTACATCCTCTAGCAGCAGCCTTATATTCCTCCCAAGTGGCCAGCCCCTCCTTCCATGACCTGTAAACTCTCCTCTTCCACTTGAGCATACCCAGCAATTCCCTGTTTAGCCACGCAGGTCTCTTGGCCCTCTTCCTTGACTTCCTACGTGTCGGGATGCTCCGATCTTGAGCACGGAAAAAGCAGTCCTTGAATGTCAACCAACTATCTTGGGCCCCTTTACCTTCAAGCAGCCTTGCCCATGGGATTTCCCCTAGCAATTGCTTGAAAAGGCCAAAGTTTGCCCTGCTAAAGTCCAGGGTTGCAATTCTACTTGGTATTCTACTAGTCCTGCCACACAAGATCCTGAACTCCACCATCTCGTGGTCGCTGCAACCAAGGCAGCCCTCAACCCTTACTGCTTCGACCAGATCCTCCTTGTTAGTGAGGATGAGATCCAGCAGCGCTCCTCTCCTGGTCGGCTCATCCACCATTTGCAGGAGGAAGTTATCATCCATACACTGGAGGAACCTCCTGGACTGTGGCTGGGTTGCCGAGTGGTCCTTCCAGCAAACATCAGGGAAGTTAAAATCCCCCACGACGACCACGGCCTGTGACTGTGAGGCCGCTCTCAGCTGCCTGTAGAAGGCCTCGTCAACTTCCTCACCCTGATCCGGTGGTCTGTAACAGACACCTACAATAGTATCCCCCCTGCCAGCCTGCCCCTTAATTCTCACCCACAGACTCTCAACTCGCTCATCATCTGTCCCTGGACAGAACTCGGTGCACTGTAGTTCCTCCCGCACATAAAGTGCAACCCCACCACCCCGCCTGGCTGGCCTGTCTTTCCTGATAAGGACATAGCCTTCCATGACTATATTCCAGTCATGTGAGCTGTCCCACCACGTCTCTGTAATTGCCACCAGATCATAATCTCCTGACTTAACACAGGTTTCCAACTCCTCCTGCTTATTTCCCATGCTGCGCGCATTGGTGTACAGGCATTTCAGGGAGCGAGCTGAGCACACCGATTTCACCCTAGGATTGTAGGAGGCCTCCCAGACTTCATTAATTCTGGAGCGCTGCCCCACTGGGGCAAGCCCAGCTACAAGCCCATCCCCCTTCGAATCTAGTTTAAAGCTCTCCAAATGAGCCCTGCTAATTCGTGCCCCAGCATCCTTTTCCCTCTGTGAGACAAACCTTTCTCACTTGTCATTGTCCAGACTGGTGCCCTATAAAACCAGCCGTTATCAAAGAATCCAAAGCCCTGCCTGTAGCACCAGTCTCGAAGCCAATTGTTCATGAACTGAATCTTCCCATTCCTTCCCACATCATCAGTGGAAGATGGAAGGAGTGAGGAGAAGATCACTTGAGCCCCAGACTCTTTCACCATCCGCCCCAAGGCCCTGTAGTCTTTCTTCATCCCCCTCAGACTGCGGGAAGCAGCTTCCTCCCCACCTGTCTGGAAGACCAGCAGCGGGTAATAGTCTGTCGGGTGCACCAGGTTGGGGAGCGCCCTGGTGATATCCCTGATCCGGGCTCCAGGCAGACTACACACTTCCCTATGATGAGGGTCAACTCTGCATATCGGGCCCTCTGTTCCTCTCAGAAGGGAATCCCCTACTACAATGACCCTTCTTTCTTTCTTAAGAGAGGCAGTCTTGAGGTGCAAAGTCGACTCCCTTTTCCTATGTGGCCTTGTGGGCTGGCCTTGCCCCACATTCTCACCTACCTCTCCTTCAAGATCCAGGGCCTCGAACCTATTACGGAGGGACACCTGGGGAAGCAGGGCAGGAAGGGGGGAGGGTTTCCCACGACGTCGAACTGGAACTCGCTTCCAACCCTCGTCGTCTTTTTGGTCCCCTACCTCTGCGCAACAGCTACAGGGCAGGGGCTGCCTCGGGCCATCCCCCTCTGTGTGAGAAGGCAGGGGGTCCTTCCCCTTTTGGGGGGTATCTCCCTGGAACCGTTTCGACTGGCCCGCCAGGGAGTTACTCCACCAGTCGATCTCCCTTTCACACTCCCTGATGGTCCTCAGTGTCTCAACCTCCTCCTTAAGTCTTGCCACCAGGCTAAGCAGATCTTCTACCTGCTCACACCTCACGCAGGTGGAATGCTGTCCTCCCTCCTCCGGCAGCAGCAGGCTCTGGCACTCCCTGCATCCAGAGACCTGAACAGCCACGGTCTGGGACGGGGTCTCTGTCTGAGTTGCTGTAGTCACCTTACTGCAAGCTCTCTTTCTGGAGGCAACCATATTGGTGCGCAGTCTGGGACACCAGCAACACGACCTGCTTGTTCCTCCCTGTGCCCGGTGGGCAGCAACCTGTCGCTGCCCTCTCAAAGGCTTTTTCAAGGCAAGCAGCAGGGGAGTGGTCGCCGTCACCGTGGGAACGCCCCCCGCCACGTCAGCCTCTCTCTCGCAAGGGCTGCTGGGGCTTCGGGGATCGGGAGATGTCGGGAATCGCGATGTCTCTGCGCTATCCCCTCTGATTTTCCTAATCTCCGTTGACCCTCGCGTCGCTGAAGCGTGCCGGCTGTGGCTCTAGCTAGGCTAGCTCCGATCAGCTGACTGAATGCTAGTAGCGAGTTTAGGCCGCTTTTAAATCTCCCGCCGTCACCGTGGGAACGCCCCCCGCCACGTCAGCCTCTCTCTCGCAAGGGCTGCTGGGGCTTCGGGGATCGGGAGATGTCGGGAATCGCGATGTCTCTGCGCTATCCCCTCTGATTTTCCTAATCTCCGTTGACCCTCGCGTCGCTGAAGCGTGCCGGCTGTGGCTCTAGCTAGGCTAGCTCCGATCAGCTGACTGAATGCTAGTAGCGAGTTTAGGCCGCTTTTAAATCTCCCGCCGTCACCGGGGAAACGCCCCCCGCCACGTCAGCCTCTCTCTCGCAAGGGCTGCTGGGGCTTCGGGGATCGGGAGATGTCGGGAATCGCGATGTCTCTGCGCTATCCCCTCTGATTTTCCTAATCTCCGTTGACCCTCGCGTCGCTGAAGCGTGCCGGCTGTGGCTCTAGCTAGGCTAGCTCCGATCAGCTGACTGAATGCTAGTAGCGAGTTTAGGCCGCTTTTAAATCTCCCGCCGTCACCGTGGAAACGCCCACCAAACCTCTAAGAATTTAGCTTCTTGTCTGGTACCTTAGCATTTGGAGGGTGGAACACTGCGCTCATTTTTATCCAATAGGTTCCAGATGGCTGCAGCCACTTGCCCACCTGTTCTTTCCTGTTTCCACCAATTAATTAGGGTATCATCTATACACTGATATATGCGGACACCTGCTAGCACATCCACTGTACCGAGGAGCTTGGCTAAGGCAATATGGGCAATAGTGGGGGAGTGTTCATACCCTTGTGGGAGTCAGTGAAAGGTGTTCTGCTTTCCCTCCCAAGTGAAAGCAAATTGAAGCTTGTGCTCTCCCCTTAAGAAACGTAAAAAATTGCATATCCTGAACATCTGGAGTGAGCACCCAGAACAGGCAGCAACTCGTATTGCTGTCACTGCAGAGGTTATGCTTGGGACAGCAGCAGTCAGTGGTTGAGCATTACTATTCCATTTCCTGTAATCAGCTGTTAAACACCGCTGGCCATCAGCGTTACGGACTGGCAAGACTGGAGAGTTAAGGGGAGTCCGTACAACTTATAATGTGTCTCTTCTCTAGACCTTTAACTGCTTCAGAGATACCCCGTTTGGCAATGGGTACTGAGACAGGGGTTGCTCTAGATGGTGGGTAGTGCAGGGGCAGACGGCAAAGGCCTCACACGAGCGAATTCTACCTCTCTGCATCCAAAGCTCCGCACCCTGCCATTGGGTAGGTACCGCTGCTTGCCTGCTGGGATGCCAAATCCTAGTGTATGTGTCTTGTGAGCACTTAGAGCCACTCCCACAGCTGCCATCCTCCTCTCCCCAGGCAGGCAGCCACAAGTGAGCACCCGCCCTCGGGGCACCCCTGGCACCGATGCTTTTCCACAAAGGCCTTTCTTTCTGAGCCCCGAGTCCGTCCCGGTCCGCATCGGGACGGTTCCGGTTCCCGGCGGGCGGTAGCGGCCGGCAAGGGGCCGGGACGGGGTT
Organism: Pezoporus flaviventris; assembly: GCF_033815535.1. NCBI lineage: Eukaryota > Metazoa > Chordata > Aves > Psittaciformes > Psittacidae > Pezoporus > Pezoporus flaviventris. The sequence continues at coordinate 21,673,206 of NW_026892585.1, forward strand.
TATCACCTACACGCCAGACCGTCCTGCGCCTTCCCGCACCAGCGCTGACCCCACCCGTCTCCCTCCCGGGGTGACCAATGCTGTGTCACGTCTTCGCCCGAGTCCGAACGCACCCATGGGTGCCGAGGAGCCGCTTGTGCTCGATGGCTGCGGTGCTCTCTGCGCAAGAGGCTGAACGAACGTTTTCAGCCCGTCTGAGGAGGGATCCGATGTGTCTGGGACCCGCCGTAGCAGCCATCGGCACCGCGCAGCCCTCTCGTACACCGCTCGGATGCCCGCAGCCGTTCACACTCTCCCGGTAGCTCGGACAGTCCCTTCGCTTGAGCAGCGACAAAGGCTCCTCGCTGCTGGGCTCTAACCCTGGCCCCAAGAGCCACTCGGGAGGTGACCGAGCTATCGCCCACAGGTCCGCTGCTCAAAATCCACTCCTGGACCCCAAACGCTCTCGCTTCTTCGTCACTAAACAGCACCCGACTCCACAAACGCTCCCTTTCCGCGTCTCCCGGTTTACGCGAGAGCTCCACGTGCAATTCCCGGAGCTCCGATCCAGCTCCTCCCCTCTTCAGCACCCCTCACATCAGCATCTGCCCCGGTATCCCCGTATCCGCCTGGTTTGTGCCCGCTGTCCATTCCCGAACGGGACAGTACTGGGGTTGGGTTTTGTCGTGCCAGCATAATTCCAATCCTTTGTTCCAATAAGCACGTTCACTCTCTTGTTAACTCTTCTTTTGAACAGTCCAACTGCTTCCTCAAATTACTCCTTTAAAAGTCATCCTGTGACTTTTTCAAGCATGTTCCCAGGATGGACACGCTCTCTCCCTCACGTCCACCGCACTGTTCCACCGTCTCCAAGACCGCTTGTTTGTCCAACCACTTCTCCTTTGCTCACTGTGTACATGGGGGAGAAAGGACTCATCCCTGCCTTCATAACAGTTCCTCTATGGACACCCTGCTGACTGAGCCTATTTAAATGTCATGGAGGGTAAGCGCACTTTATGGTTCAAACTCAATTTAAGCTGCACCAACATTAACTGCAGATTTGTGATGTCCCATGGCTTTGTCACTACACAGCTGATTCATAAACTTTATGGCCAGTGATCCAAAATGTGCAATCACTCACCTGAAACAGGAAGGCTCAGCCTCAAGGAGTTCCCTTCTAAGAGGAAGTGTCCCGTCCTAATGGGGGAGTCCCCAGCTACAGACCCTCTGCTCCGAGCGGGACTTGACTCCACGAGCCTGCCTGAGGGGCTTCTTTCATACACCCATGGGCTCAGGACCCAGCTTTCTGCCCCTGCACCTATGGACCACCACCATGTGCAGCAGGAAGCTTTCCTGGGTTCTTGATCAAGGAGAAGCTGGGGGGAAGCTTCTGTGGGCTTTGGTCTGGCTCTTGTCAGGGCTTTAGTCAAGGGAGGTATTAGCTGCCACCAGGCTCTTTGAAGACGATTCTGCAGCCCTTACTTTCACTGAGGTGCACTTATTCTTTGAAGAAGGTTAGAGTAGGACAAACTTAAGATGACAACAGTTGCAGAAATATGCTCAGTAACACAATAAAGTACAACAGGTGTTTCCCTCTCAGTTTAGGGCAACTGGCTTGAGTTGCCTTCAAAGTGGAGAGAATGAACTAAAACAGTAACTACCCAGATGATGCACAGAGCCTTTATTACTTCTCCTTAATTTCTGCCAGGGGACAAAACCCACTAGACTAAAGGCAGTGCTTAGTTTTCAGCATGTAGGTAAGGAGATTCATAGAGGAAAACAGAACTGTTCCCTCAGAAGTGTAGCATTTCTTAAACACTTTGCCAAATATAGAGGGCTATGGAGGTAGAGATGAAGAGCATAGCAGCAGTGAGAGGGTTTGCTGAAGTTATTTGCCCTTACTCCTGCAGTGGAAGGTGGAGGGGAGATATATCAGACCCAGTCAAGTGTCAAAGTATTGTGCATCCACCCGCTTACAATTCCCTTTCACCTCGTGGGATGAGGAGGAGAATCAGAAAACAACGTGAAACTCACATGCTGATTGCAAGAACAGTTTAATAATTGAAATAAAGTAAAATATGATAGTAATAATATCAGTAAGGGTTGAGGGCTGCCTTGGTTGCAGCGACCACGAGATGGTGGAGTTCAGGATCTTGTGTGGCAGGACTAGTAGAATACCAAGTAGAATTGCAACCCTGGACTTTAGCAGGGCAAACTTTGGCCTTTTCAAGCAATTGCTAGGGGAAATCCCATGGGCAGGGCTGCTTGAAGGTAAAGGGGCCCAAGATAGTTGGTTGACATTCAAGGACTGCTTTTTCCGTGCTCAAGATCGGAGCATCCCGACACGTAGGAAGTCAAGGAAGAGGGCCAAGAGACCTGTGTGGCTAAATAGGGAATTGCTGGGTATGCTCAAGTGGAAGAGGAGAGTTTACAGGTCATGGAAGGAGGGGCTGGCCACTTGGGAGGAATATAAGGCTGCTGCTAGAAGATGTAGGAAGGCAGCTAGGAGGACTAAGGCATCCTTAGAATTAAACCTGGCGAGAAGGGTCAAGGACAGCAAAAAGAGCTTTTTTAAATATATGGCAGACAAAACTAACACCAGAGGCAATGTACGCCCACTGATGAACGGGATGGGTGCCCTGGTGACAGAAGATAAAGAGATGGCAGAGTTACTGAATGCCTTCTTTGTCTCTGTCTACTCTGCTGCGGGCAGTCCTGAAGAGCCCTGTACCCCTGAGACCTTAGATGAAGTCAGGTCGATGGAGCGGTTTGCCTTAGTCGATGAGGAATGGGTTAGAGACCAGTTGAGCAATCTGGACATCCATAAATCCATGGGTCCAGATGGGATGCACCCGCGGGTGCTGAGGGAACTGGCGGAAGTCATTGCTAGACCACTCTCCATCATCTTTACCAAGTCTTGGGAAACGGGAGAGGTGCCTGAGGACTGGAGGAAAGCAAATGTCACTCCAGTCTTCAAAAAGGGCAAGAAGGACGACCCGGGTAACTACAGACCGGTCAGCCTCACCTCCATCCCTGGGAAAGTGATGGAACACCTTATCCTTGGTACCATCTTAAGGCATATCAAGGATAAGAAGGTTATGAGGGGCAGTCAACATGGCTTCACCAGGGGGAAATCATGTTTGACCAATCTCTTAGCCTTTTATGAGGAAATAACACAGTGGATGGATGATGGCAGAGCGGTGGATGTGGTCTACCTTGACCTCAGCAAAGCATTTGACACAGTCTCCCACAGCATCCTCACGGCTAAAATGAGGAAGTGTGGACTGGATGATCAGGTAGTGAGGTGGACTGCGAACTGGCTGAAGGAGAGAAGCCAGAGAGTTGTAGTCTATGGGGCTGAGTCTAGTTGGAGGCCTGTGACTAGTGGAGTGCCTCAAGGGTCAGTACTGGGACCGGTATTATTTAATATATTCATCAATGATTTAGATGAGGGAATTGAGTGTACTATCAGCAAGTTTGCTGATGACACTAAGCTGGGAGGAGTGGCTGATACGCCAGAAGGCTGTGCTGCCATCCAGCGAGACCTGGATAGGCTGGAGAGTTGGGCAGGGAGTAACTTGATGAAATATAACAAGGGAAAGTGTAGAGTCCTGCATCTGGGCAGGAACAACCCCAGGTTCCAGTATAGGTTGGGGAACGACCTGTTAGAAAGCAGTGTAGGGGAGAGGGACCTGGGGGTCCTAGTGGACAACAGGATGACCATGAGCCAACACTGTGCCCTTGTGGCTAAGAAGGCCAATGGCATCCTGGGGTGTATTAGAAGGGCGGTGGTTAGTAGGTCGAGAGAGGTCCTCCTTCCCCCCTACTCTGCCCTGGTGAGACCGCATCTGGAGTATTGTGTCCAGTTCTGGGCCCCTCACTTCAAGAAGGACAGGGAGCTGCTGGAGAGAGTCCAGCGCAGGGCAACAAAGATGATTAAGGGAGTGGAGCATCTCCCTTATGAGGAAAGACTGAGGGAGCTGGGTCTCTATAGTTTGGAGAAGAGGAGACTGAGGGGTGACCTTATCAGTGTCTATAAATATATAAAGGGGGAGTGTCACGAGGATGGAGCCAGGCTCTACTCAGTGGCAAACAATGATAGGACAAGGGGTAATGGGTACAAACTGGAACACAAGAGGTTCCACTTAAACTTGAGAAGAAACTTCTTCTCAGTGAGGGTGACGGAACACTGGAACAGGCTGCCCAGGGAGGTTGTGGAGTCTCCTTCCCTGGAGACATTCAAAACCCACCTGGACGCATTCCTGTGTAACATTATCTAGGTGTTCCTGCTCTGGCAGGGGGATTGGACTAGATGATCTTTCGAGGTCCCTTCCAATCTCTAACATACTGTGATACTGTGATACTGTAATAGTTGCAATTAAAAAGAGAAAAAGTGTAAAACTCAAGAAAAACAAGTCATGTACAATACAGTTGCTCACTAGCTTCTGAGTGATGCCCCAAGAAGCAACTGGCATCCCTTGGCCAGCTTCTCCCAGTTTATAGACTGGTGATATGGAATATCCTTTTGGCTAGTTCAGGTCAGGTGTTCCTGTTTTGGAATACTGAAAAGGTGCAAGGTTATCCAGGGGCAGCATCCCAGGCCAGAAGTGCAAGATTCCAGAAATATAAATTGGTATCAGCATCTTCCAGCTCACAAGGTCTTTGTAGAAAATTTGTATATAACATCCAAGAACAGCAATAACCCCCACACCTTCAATTTTAATTTATCCCACCATGCTGTTGTTGACATAACTTAGTAGCAAACCAGAATTTAGATTCATATGTAAATGTTACAGTGAATAAATTATGGAATTCCCTGTGATTTTCATGAGTGGAGAGCGCTGGAGATATGAAGAGGAGGTAAGACATCATTCTAGACACAGTTCAGTGCCACTGCTATAGCTAGTCATTACAAAGACACAACAGACATATTACAGCAGAACATGACACAATGTTATGCATGATAAAGGTTCTGGCTCCAGCAGAGAGGATTCCTTCCAACTGCAAGAACTGAAAACTCCAAAGTTAGCCTTCCAGCTTTTATTTGATTACTTCTCTATGTTTGGAAAATCCACATCTCTACTCTCCAACTCCCATGAATTCTGTTGTTTTCAGCTTGATACTTACTTTAGTTTTATTACATCCTTCAAAAGATGGGTAAAGTGATCAAAAGCCCAAGCCGGAAAAAGGACATTGATACAGTGAGTCTTGGTGTTCTGTGGAAGGAAAAGCTGGCCTTACTCCAGGGAAAACAAACAAATAAACAGAAACCAATATAAACCAAACAAAACCAAAGAAACCACCACACATCAACTTCACCTTCTGACCTGCAAAATTAACAAAATACTCTAAATGTAGGGTTTATGGTAGGCTGTAAGGCTGGTAGAGGTGATGCAGGGGCAAGCCTGTCCTTTCTCCTCTCAAAACTTCCTTAGCCCCCAGACCATCAAATTGCAGAACTGCCTGTGCCAGTCTAAACTGTTGCCTGTCTGAAGGCACTCTTCCAGCCCTGTCAGCTGCTCTTAGTCTTCAGCTGATATGAACGTTATGAATAGATCTTGAGACTATCACAACTGTATTACAACTGGGTAAGTTGTGAATGTTTTCCTTCTCTGCATACATCAGGATTTTTGCCTTCATTTTCTGTTGAAACCTGTGGGGAGGTTGGGAAAAAATGAGTGGAATAACAAATACAATGGAAGTTTAAATCACCTGAAATTTGGCACATACTAATGTCTTGACAAAACTTTCACACAATAACACAACTCAGGATATAGAAATAAACTTGCCACACACACACACCTTGAACACCATCCAAAACATCCATTATTTTGCAGATTCAAAAGCTTTTGAAAGAAATCCTGTAAATGCTGATGGAGTTTGGTATCCCAAACGTACCTACCTACTCGTAGGGGGCAGTCTGTAATTCAGCTGAGAACTGGTATGTGAGTATGGATATGAGTTACGGGATTGGACTAAGTTTTCAGTTACCTGTTATAGGTACCCCTTTGAATCCTTTGAACTATTGAGCTGTTGTCTCAAAACACCCCTAGTGGGGCAGAGCCTTTTGGGTCTTGTTTTGGATTTGGGTCTTTGCCTGCTCTGGTGATGTGGGTATTCCTCTTTGCAGGTAAGAAGAGAGAGTATTGCTAGAGGGGGAGTTTCCCTGTGTGTGCCAAGAGGTCCTCAATTTACTCCTCAGGAGTTATGTCTGTGTGTGCTTCCAGAACAGATTGAGAGAGAGAAGGGGGAGAATGGCCCTTTTTTTGTAGTTAGGTTTTGGCCATTTGGTGTAATTTCTTTCCTGTTATGGGTTTTAGTTCTCTGGGAGAACTCTAATGTTTAGCTGATAGGGCTTTGCTAAAGCTGCTGAGGATAGGAGGAGCTTGGCAAACTTCCTGGAAGAGAACACTTTAACAGAGCTAGGGAATGCCCATGCAATGCTTGACATGTTTTTTCAGTCCTGTCTTGTTTGCTGCCATAAAACTGTTTCACAAATAAGTAAGTGGGAACTGATGTGATAGAGAGACATTGAATTGATGTTACAGACACCTGTGAAATATAACAGTGGTATCTGCATCATAAAGGCATATGGGGAACTAAGTCCAGGGAGTGCTGCCAAAATTATTCTGGAGTGGTTTACTCACCTTGTAGAGGGGGAGTGCTCCACAGTTGGTCTTTCCCTCTTGTTTCATGAGAATTTTACAATGGATATTTTTATATATCCCTCTTAAAATTCCATCATCTGGAAAAAGAGGACATAGAAATGGGGTTGTGGGGGGCAGAGCTTTCCTAGTGAAAAGATGGGGATGGAGAGACTGATTTGTATGTTTTCCACGTTCTTCTCTCTTTATCCTTTTATGTATTTTTATTTTTTATTTTACCAAATTCAGCCTCAAATAAATCAAAGTAAATCTCATGGGCTTTTATTTAAAGAGCTGGTAAATAGATAAGCCCATTTTTTTTCCACTGAGCTGGTAGGGTCTGAAGGTCATGTATTCTCTTCTTCATACTTGCAATTAAAAGATCACCAAGTAACTAAAGAAAGAATTGGTTTTGTAGTGGGTTTTATTCCTTCCTCATTTCAGAAAGAGGGAACAGCAGGAGGGGATGGAATATCCTGACAGTGCAAGCAGGATTATTTTATGCATTTATTAGTAACACAGAGAGAAATGACTGCATTAATAATCCATTCAACCCAAACAATCACATGTGTGGGATGAGATGTGAACCTTTCCAGCTGTAGGAATCAGAATACACTGGAGAAATTTTAACTTTTGCAACATAAACAATGAAAGCCAAGGGTTAGGATTGAGTAATGTGATAGTAAGGGTTAATTGTCTACTATTACATTATATTTGTTATGTATTACCAAAAATTGTCAATGCTGGGCATGTAGCTTTGGCTTCTGAGCCCTATCTGACAGGAAAAAGGATTTTGTAGCAGGAGAGCTGCCAGAAGGACAGTGAAAGGATAAGATACAGAAGGATTTCATAACAATATAAACCAGTGGCGTATAGAAACAACATCCCTGTCACTTTAATGCAATAGGCCTTCATTTTGAGACAAATTCAGGGCAACAGTGAAGGCCTAATTAGGACTCTCAGTTGATGTAATTCATCATATAAACTTGTCATGTACAGTCAGTGGAGGTGGAGATACCTTCTTGGGAGACAGCAGTAAGATCCACCTGTGTCAGTGCTTCTCCTCCTGAATTCTTGGGAAATCCACTCAAGAGTGAGAATGTTTGGGGTGGGAGAAGATGAATGGGTATGGCGCTGAACTCCGTGGACGCTTGGCACTTCCAGGGCCATATGCTGACCCTGCCTGTTTCCCACTGGCTCCCAAATGGGGCTGAGAGGTGGCTGTCCTGTCTTCCAGAAACATGTGGTATCCTGCTCTGCAGCACCTGCCGGTAACCTGGGAAGCCTGGGACCTGCTGTCTCATTCAGAACACCCGCTGTATGGAAATGCTGGCTAGGCAGTGAGCAAGGAGTGCGTGCTCCTTGCTGCCTCTGGTTCAGAGCTGTTTGCCTCCTTCACCCCTGCATTGTATTGTTAAAGGGTGTGGGGTTTACAGTTCTGCATAGAGGACTGACAACAAAGTCCTTCTGAGTTTGGGAGGAAGGTAAGTCTATTCCAACCAATATTTTCAGCTAAATTTTCACTACAATAGTTTTTCACACCCATTATTCCCATGTAGTATATTTACTGCAAGAGTAATTTCAGGACATGGTTTTCACTGAATCATGCTTATCTAAGCACAAAAGGAGGAAGTGAGTCTGGAGTCTTGTTTTAAAAATAATCTGGCAGTTTTCTAAAGGTACCCAGATATTGCTTTTCATAAAGAAAGCTGAAAAATATCTGAGGTATTCTGGTTTGGCAAGCTGGTCAACATCAGTGGCTCAGAATATTTGGTTTGATATAGAAACAGTGGGGAGGAAAGAGCTTTCCCCAGACGTGTGTCAGCTGACAAGAAATAAGTCAATCTGTATGTGAACTATCATGGTTTTCCCTTAAAAATATTTCCTTGTGCTGGAGACAGCATGTTAGATTAGGTGCTGCAATCTGGAAGGTAAACCCTTTCGTAAAGCTGACAGTGTAGCACATAAGCCACCATGACAGCATTCTTTTCAGCTTCTGCAATATTCTTCTGGTACAACGTATATTGTGCACTGCCTGGAAGTGTTTATGTGAATTATGCTTCGATTGTGCATCCCCATATTGCACCATCTTTGAGAAGCTTCTAGTCATGGCATCTCTGGCACTGTGGAAGCTGGGGGCCACTAAAACCAGTGTAATGAATTATAGGCAAATGAGCCTTTATGTGAAGATCTTGTATTCCCTCTCCTATTTGAGAGTACATCAGTAGCATGCATCAGGGAGAAAATGCTCATTTTCAAGATGTCACTAGAGAGAGATTTCTGAGGATAAACAGAGGATTCATTTTTTATGGGAAAAAAGCAAGACCAAATAAAAACAGTTGAATGATTAAATAAGTGCACTATTTCCCTAGGAAAATCATTTATTCTTCAAAACACCTGGATACACTTGAAATACAAGAATAAAACACTTGTGACACTGTCTTCCTTTTTTCTTTTCCTCCTATAAGGCTTCACTCCTTAAAATAACCATTGTAGATGTAAAAGATGCTGAGTTCTTTTTCCCTTGAACTTTAAATTGTGAATAAGAGGTAAACTCAGATTTCTAACTCGCAATTCTCACTTAAATATCTTAACTGAAGATTCAAGGGAAGCCAGATATTACACCTAAGATGAAATACACTCCAAAAGGCCTTTTGGATTTGAAGTTTTTCTATATATGTGTACAGTTTCAGCATTTAAAGCCTGTTGACTCTGGAAGAGAGAGAAATCCTTCTATCAGTTTCAAAATTACAGGCGGCTGGTTTGATACTGCACACTTCAACCTATTGAATCACAAAACGATGGAGAAGATGAAATGTAGACTTTATGGATGTTCTTATATCCAAAAATATTCCAATTGATTAAACACTATTCAGAAGTTGGGAGGAAAAAAAAATAAATCACTGAATTATATGGCTTATATCTAGAGAAAATCTATCATTTACAATAAGATCAGTGTCTGAAATAAGCATCCCAAAAGCAGAAGGCTATTATTTCACATAAATATGAGGCCTAAAATAATGTTTAGAAAGCTGGATTTTTTTTTCTGCCTGCCCATAAAACTGAGTTCAGCTCAATGCCCCTGAAGGACTAGCTGTGGCTTTGAGCTCAAGACAATAATGAAGAAAGAGCTGATATATTGGGCTTAAAAGGCCAGTAATCAACTAAACACTTTCCAGAGATGAAAATCAGTTGTGCTTGTTCTGGTTCTATTGCAATGCCTTTGTTTGAATTTAGACACTGTATGATTCAGTTATATAAAACACTATTTAGTCACTCAAGTAAACATTACTACTCTTTGAATGAAACTTTCTGATGTGATAAGATCACTAAACCACAATGGAAACAGAGATCTGAGAATGTGTGAAATAAAAGATACCAAAAATTATTAACAATTCCAAATTTAAAATGTAAGTATTCTTCCTCCTGCAACTGTAGCCAAAAGCCATTAACTGGAAGTCTTTGAAGGTTGAATGATCTCCGGTCCTTCGTACTGATCCTGTCACACCAGTCTGGACTGTAAGAAACAAATGTATAGTGCTAAAACTTGTTCTGTGGTTGCCTGTACTGCTAAGTCTTCTGTGAAAAAATCCCTGGAGATTTCAGTCCTTGTGTCTGGACCTTTCCTGAGCTTCCTGAATTTAAGTCTGAATTTTAAAAGATGCCTTTCCTGGTATGTCCATTTAGGATGCCCTGGGGGAAGATGTTCTATAGTTTAAAGTACATGTATTTCTAAAAATGTTATTTTGAGGCATCAGAAGTTGAGGACTAAAAAATGGCAAGTCATTTTTGAAAATATAGACCTGCTATTTGAAGTCACATATTTATTTGTCTTAGTGAGTATATTTAGAGTATATACACAGTATATACACAGAGAAGAATCATGTTTCTGATATGCTGTGGATGATACAAATAACCCTCCCTTTATTTTTCCAAAGTGTTTTAGAGAACTGTGTTTCTTTTAAAGTGGATTTGTATTTGCTAAGAACAGCTTGGAGCTGCACATCTGTTGACTAAAACTTAGATTTTGGTTTGCTGTGAAAAATTTGCTGATTTACATTCACCCATGATTTGTTATTGGCAATAACAAGAAATTGCTGTTTTTTTCCAGGGATGTGTCTTCCTTCTTGGCTTAGTTGTATGGCCCCAGCTTCATGTCTACCACACAAATTCCTTCTGTGCTGCAGTTCCTATCAGCTTTTATATCAACTCTTGAGCAGTTAATATATTTAATGTAGTCTTCCTTCTAAAGATAATGTGTTTTACAGTTGTGCGTCTTTGAAGTATCATTAATCAAATTCCTTTTGTGTCTGGTATATTTTAACATATAATTTTTGAAACACTAGGAAAATTGTAACTGGAAAGCTAAAATGATTTAAAGTCGCTTCAGAGCTCCCATTCTTGGTAGATTGTTGAGCACTATCCTAAATGTGTATTTTTCAGTGATTTCTTGTGGAAGAATCTGTGCCTTGGCTTGTGCACTAATGGTGGATTTCTGGGTTATTTCAGTGATCCTGTGTAGAAGTATTTACATTTTGCTGGTGATTTAATGTGGGTCTGCCAATGAATAACTATGAGGCAGAGAACTCTAACTGAGCCATTAAATGTTCCCACAATTTCCTTTAAGTACCATAATGTCTTAGCCTAATTCTTTTAGGGAAGGACAGACAAGGGCAATGCACTTATGGGCTTGCTGATTTCTCTTTGTATTTGTCTATATCCCTTGTCCTGAGGATATAGACAGCTGTAAGTGCCATTTTTAACAACTGAATATAGCAATTTGGAGAGATCGCCTTAAAAAGGTCCAGTCATGAATTTTGTAACAGCAGACTGAAATTTTGCTAAACCTGGTCAAAACTCAATGTGGAAAAAGTGACATACTGATTGTGTGATGACTTTGCAAACAGAATCACACTTTTTCTATCCCAGATGATCAGTTTATACTTATTAATTTACAAATGCATAGGTAACAATGAACGTAGACCTGTGATGTTTTAACCATGGTGGCCTTGAGGATAGTGGAGCTATGTATCATGTAGATGTGGAGAACTCTCCCTGCTTTTTAATTTCAGTGAAGGTATCTGTGCTTTTCAACAGCTTACATCACTGATGGAGGAGGAAATTATGATCTTATTGATGTTAGTAAGAGGTTATGCAATGGCATCAGTGGGTCATGATTCTTACGCTGTGTCAAAGCCATAATTGCATTATTTGCTGGAATTCCGCAGAATGGAAAATATATTTTGTTGAAATCAAACTAGAAGCTAAATACTGGATACAGGAATAATAATAAATGTGATTACATGTAGATTTTGCTTTTGTACTACATAATAATCAGTGTATAACTGTTTGGTGGCCAGCTGTCATCATCAGAGAAATAGGTATTTAACTGCCATACCCCGTGTACAGCATGACAGCAAAAGCAGCACAGCGGAGAACTTCTGAAGCTGTGGGACACAAGGAAAGCATGTCAGGCTGGCTCCTGGGGGTCCGGGAGGATATCTGCCTCACTCATTTGGGATTTGTTTTCAGGTTTCCTTGAACCAACCCAAGTATGGGTTCACTTCTGTAGCAAAAAAGGCCTATAATCCCTTACTTGGAATGGGAGGTAAGAGGTTTGTGATAATTTCTGTCCTACTAAGAAGAATTATTTCTGGCCTCTGGCATAAGACAGGCCTTTTTGTCTCTTCCTTCTTTGAGTGCAGTGGTATGTCTTGTAGGAAATACAAATACATCTGGACTAAGACATTTATTGTTATAGAGAAGCCACGGCAATCTTTGATAATGATGATAATGACCTACAGTATCTTTAAACAATGGCTTATTATTAGTGTGACCTTGCATACTTCCATGTGTTCAATCACTGCGTTATTTTCTTGTCTAACCTTGAGGACCTTGCATTCATCTGGCTTACACGCCTACAGGATAAGAACTTGAAGCCATCTGAAAGTACCTGGTTTTGAAATCATTGCATTTCTTCAGGCAAAGTGGACTCTGAGTCAAACTTCCACTTGTCTGATCATAGGCTGGGGCAGGATACTTGAACATCTTCACACAGAATGGCTTCTGATGGGAATGGAGCTGTAATTTCATGTTCAAGTCCATAATTACAATTGAAATGAACATGCCAAAAAGGTACTTAAAAATTTAAATATATTCTCACAAGGCTGATGTTAAACAAAATCAGTAATTAAGGGGCTTCTGAAAAGTAGGCATGGTTAAGGATTTATTGTACATAGCCAGGTTGTTGAACTTGAATGCTCAGATGGGCATATGTGCATGTGCAGCCTGTGTGTGCAGTGGTATATGTTCACTGTATATGGAGAAAGGAGCAAGAGCTACTTACTGGGGTAAGTAAGTGGCAGGCAGGACTGGTGTCTGGTAGCAAGATACATATCTGCTGACTTCATAGATCTCATGTTGCAGTTCTGTGCATATTATAGAGCACAGGAAGCAGCACTGAAGAAATTTCTCACATGAGCTCAGACCAGGGCTGAAATTTTCTGTGGAAACATTGTCCATCTTTCTACGTAAGCACGGGAAGATAAAGTAACATGCTGTTGTGAAATTATGTGAAATGGGTCATGAGGGCATGAAAATATGCTTGTGATAATGATTCCTCAGACTTTAGTAAGATGTAAGGTGGGACCTGTGACTACCTATCTTCACAACAGCTTTTAATGTTTGCATGTCAAGGCAGGCTGTAAATGAGCAGCATAATAGAGAAAACATGATCACTCCATACACAGCATTCCTGCTTCCCAAGAGATGCAATTCATATAGCTGCACTGCTGTGTTTTCAGGTGGCCAGAAGTGAGAGAGGGCAGCTTGAACTCTACAGGAATAAAAGCACAGAAAAGAAAAAGGACACGGAGTGAGGAGAAAGAAGCATTTGGCAGACCCCTGAGGGTCCTGGCTTCTCAGTGCAAAGTCACAGGGAAGGACAGGCAGGTAAACTGAAATGGAAAAGAAGGGGAAGGGATCTTAAAAAGGAGAATTAACCTCACAAGCTAGCTGAGATGCAGGAGGAAAGGATGCATGTAAGGAAATATCACTTTCTTAAAAGTCTTTTTAATGCATTTGTTACTCTGTCTTTTGATTATGTACTTCATCGTAGCAAATCTAAGTATTAGTTTACCCTCATATTTCTTTTCCTAGTTGTGAAGTTGAGCCTTGGCAACCTGATGCAATAAAGCCTTCCCTGTCTATGGGAGCAGCAATCCTTAAATCAAGATGTTAAAATGCTTTGGCAATTTCTCCCAGATTCTGAAGAGTGAGAAGAGGGATTTCTGCTCAGTTATGCAAGCTGGCCTGACCACTGCTTATACAAAGGCTGGGGAGGGAAATACCACCCTTCGGAGGCCAAAGTTAGCAGGCATGTAAGTAGCATTAGGGAGCACACACGATGTCCAAGGAAGTTCTTATCCGCATTGCCAGGAGTATCTGCTGTTTCCAAAAGCTGGTACAGCCATAATAATTTACTCTTGAGACATTCTGTCCAAAAAATCTCTTTATCTAATTCTTTTGTTCTTGCTAACAAGTCTATCAGCCTTACTTTGATCCACTGCTAGGTAACAAGGGGGATTTCTCTACCCTCAGCTCTCATAGTACAGTATTGTTAGTAGGCTCAAAATAAGCTGAGCTCTTGGGAAGGTAATAGTAGGTTTGAAATTAATCAAAATCCAAAAGCAAATTAGATTTTTTTCATATGGGAGCATAAATTAACAGTAGTCTGATATTTTTCCATAGCTTTTGTGTGTTGTGAGCCTTTTATGGTCTGTGGTTAGACTGAGATCATCAGAGTGATCATTTACAGGAAAGAATCTGTACATTCTTTGTGATGTCTGTGTCTCTGTGCATGCATGGGAAAATATTTCTTACACATTGTCCTTGTTGGTGGAATTTTAAATTATATTCATATTTCACCTCTTGACTTCTGTTCCAGAAAATACCTAGGGAAATTAACAAGTAAAATATTGGAGGTTTTATGTAGGGATAAACCTTTGCCAGCTGCTGGTAACTAGGTTACCCAAAACAGCAAAATAAATGTGAACCTCCCCATCCTACCTCCCCCTAAATGGCTTAAGAATGACTTATTTTTCATCATTATTTCTGCTATGGAGCACAGCTTTCCTATTGGATAATTTACAGTGCTCTGCCCTTTTCTTCACTACAGAGGTGAGTAATGCTGTATGTTGCCAACAGCAGCAATTTTTTTCTCCATCCGAAATTTTTGTGTTTTTCCTTTTTGTGTTCTTTTTAGGTTACCATTAGTGAAATGGAAAAGTTCTGAACACAGCAACAGCAATGAATAGGTTAATTGAGGCACTTCTGGCTTCAGTCAATTTGCCTTAAGCAGTAAAAAAGCTGGAGTTTCACAGCAGAAAGGGAATGCTTGGGCTGTGACCATAGCAAGTGACCTTAGGTACTAATCTATGAGTTCTGTTGGTAGGCACGGGTTAGAGTTAAAAGTTTAACAAAATCTGACTTCTTGAAATCATGCAATTTCAGTGCAGTTGTTGAGGAAGGCTTCTTTTCTGCAACTGCCCCTGCACAGATCTGATGAGAGGAAGCCTAAATCGAAGCACAAGGTACTGATTTTCAGGGCAGGGAGAATCTCACTGACAAGGCATTCCTGGCTCTGTGAAGGTATTTCTGCTGAGAGCAGCCATCAAAGGCTTGTAGCTTAGCTGCTGAGAAAGCCGGCCAGTAATTAAGCTCCAGGCCTCTATTGTTTGTGTTCACACTCATCAAAGTAAAAGACAGGTTAAATCTTTTGAACTTCTGTAAAATAGGCTTCACCTGCCAGGCCAGAGTGGGAGCAGGGATGCCTGCTCCTCCTGTAGGAAGATGCATTTTGATTGTTTGGCAGAACTAGATCTTGGCAATTAAATTCAGAGTGATAAAATGATGATTTGTCTGATTCTGAGTCAGTCCAATGCCCAAAATTGGAGGCAGTCTTGAACAGTATTTATAAGGAATATTGTGCATTATAAACTGTAATACAGACTTTTCAGTGTCTTTTAGTGACATTTTAGAAGTTTATTCTATGCCACCTAGGTAAGCTGTTTTTCCAGCAGGTTGTGACTGCAGGTGTCACCAGATACGATGGTGGTGCTACACAAGGTAACAGTTTTATACTGTTAATATGGGCTCCCTCTGCAAGACATTAACATTCCTTGTTAATCATAGCTATGGATATGTTCCAGGTTCTGAAGCTCTGGTTACATTTTTAAAATGGCATATTTTTGCATTTGTTTGCACTCGTTGCTTTTTCCTGTCCATGAATATGCAAAGAAATGAGTCCACTGGCAGGAACATTCATAAAACAGCAAATTGTAAACTAACAGAAGAGGATATTGCAATGTTCCAATAAAGTGACCATGGGAGTTACCTCCTCTTCCACCAGGGGTAGAAGAGAACAATTCCTTGCAAAAATATTAAGAAACAGACAAAAATTCTGTTTTAAAGTTTTTTACAAATCCCCTTTAGGAAAAATAAAAAAATACTGAATTGTCCTTCAGATAATTCTCCCTTTCAACAAATCCATGTTATTATTAATCTAACAACATCTTAGACTTCTTGTCTGTGTGACAAATTTTATGCAGATATAGCAATAATGTGAAAGCAAATGCAATGCAGCAATAATATTACACTTCCAAGACTGGTTTCCAGGGCTGCTCCTTTTGTGTGTGGTTGACAAAAGCAATAAAAGTCTTAGTGTGCTTTAGGCACAGCTAAGGAGCAAATTCCTTTGCGCTGTCATGACGTGGGTTCATCTTCAGGGGCAGTTTTGCTCCCACTGAGGCATACTCTTCAACCTCCTGATGATGTATGATGCAAGTGTTGTGAGGTTTTTGTTGGGATCTTCTCCATGCTGTCTTTTTCTTTACAGAGCCCATTTCCATCAGGTGTTTATACCAGACAGGATTAGTTTTGTTTGATTCTTTGACTCTTTTGTCCCTTTTCACTTTTCATCCTTCATGAAGCTGAATGTTATTGCTTAGCATCCCTTTCTTTTTATCATACTCATTTCATCTGTCCATCATCATTAAATACTGTCAGGTTTAAGACTT
The DNA here is from genome assembly GCF_033815535.1 of Pezoporus flaviventris. NCBI lineage: Eukaryota > Metazoa > Chordata > Aves > Psittaciformes > Psittacidae > Pezoporus > Pezoporus flaviventris. Next base: position 21,689,905 of record NW_026892585.1, read on the forward strand.
TGAATGATCAAAGCCATTCAACATGTCACTGCTGCATCTGTTTTCCTTTATTACCCATTCGTTCAGTGTTCATATGATTCATGCAAGATACAGCTGCTTTTTCAGTCATTTCCCTGTGCTTCATGCAACTCTGTTTTAAATTTTCTATGCCACCTTTCCATTCATTCCATGATTCCCATACTTCATATTTAGCTATTAAACTTGAGTATGCAAGTTGGTGAAAAGGGAAACCATCTGATACCTGTGAAAAATGTCATCTCTTTAATCGTGAAGGTGATTGTGCTCATTATCTGTAGCTATTTGCTTTCTGAAGACAACCACAGAAAACAAAAGAAAATATACTTGAAAATCTAAGTCTCAAAATTGTGAGTGTCCAGTCCCTCTCCCATCCCATGGAATCAGGCGTATTTCTTCTTGCCATTCTAGAAATGAGAGCTATCCTATTAATGGTCTCACCTCTTAGAGCTTTCCTGTCCCATGCTATCGGCAGCTAAGCCACCTCTTTGTACCTTAAACATCCTTTCTGTGGGACTCTGCAGATTTACCTGGGGCTGGACAACCTCAGTGGTGGAGGGAATCAGTAGCTTTGTCCATCGGGCACATTTCAAGTGGGGACCCAAAACAGTGCTTGAGGCCAGGTATGTCAGGGTACAAACTGGCTGTTGCCATGGTCTTCCTGAAAGCTTTAGGGCAATTCTGAAAAGAAAGCTGGAACAGTCACTCATTCTGCAGGAGTAGAGCCCCCTTGCTAATGCTGTTGAGCAAGCTGAAGAGAGGCAAGCTTATTTTGCCCTTGTGTACCTGCTCCAGAGACCAGCTAATTTACATGGCTTAGCCTTTAAAGGTGCAAGATGTGACTTAGTTTTGCTATTTGCTTTTAATACATAACTGTCCTACTCTGTTTTATTTTATGTTGCTGTCTACCTAGGTATGTATGAATAGGATTTAACTTCTAAACTGCCCTGATCTATCTAAGCTTTGATATGCCTCTTGGCTGAAACTGGTGCGGTAAAACCCAGAGCTCATAACAACTGTTCTATGGTGAAACACTAAAGTTTTCCATTTGTTTAATATATTTTCACCTGGACCCTCGAACTTGCATAAAATATTAGCTCATGTTGCCAATTTTACTTGTTCTCCTCACACAAAGAATCCTAATTATTACTTTGTCTGACACTCTGGGCAGTGAAATTTGTTGTAATTTTCATTTTTACTCTAGCTTTCTTCCCTCATATACATCAACTGACGCTTTCTGTAATTAACCAGAAGAGCTTAAATATTATCCACGGTTTCTGCCAGAGCTAAGCCTTACTCTTCTTTCTGTCTGGTTAAGACGTTTGATATGTTCCACACCAGCACGGCCAGTATGACCTGAAAGGGACCTGCCTCTTGGCTGGCCAGTGATTTTTGTCACCCATCACTAAAGGTGAATTAACTATCTTAGACTTATCTGGATGTTGTAAACTGCACTCCTATTTTTCAGATTAACCCAGACAAACAGCTGCATTCTTAATGAAAGATGGTGAGGGAGAAGGACCACTGATATATTATGTGTTTACTGAGTACTATAAAATCCTTTGACCAAGGATTTGAAAATCCTTGGACTGTCAGAGGACGAAGTTAATCCAAATAATTTCAAGATGTTTTATCAGGACTGCATAATAATGAGTCTTTGCCATCTTGAATAAGTCCATAGGGAAGGACAAGATGATTATTTTGACCTGATGAATTTTGTATCGTTTCAATTCAGGCATACTGTCTTTTCTGCCATTCCACATAAGGTAAAATGTGTTGTTTTAGTGTAGAGCAGCAAGGAGTCCCGGAAAATTAATCTTTAAAGGCTTTCTAACTTCTCACTACCTTTCAGTTGTGTTGACAGTAGTTCATATGAGGAATGTGGTCTACTTTGTGGGGCTGAGAGGACTTTCTGTATGACTGCATATCTGTGGAGAAAGAGACTTGATAAAGTGATAGAAAAAGTGTAAATTAAGGTATCACAAACTTTCTACTCAGCAAAAATGGGGTGAGGTCAGGAAACAATTTCTGTGGCAGTTGTTTGCATGTTAAATCTGAGTGCTGGAGCACTCCAATATCCTGGATGCAAAAGTCCATAATTACATAAATAGTAGTGTTCCTTCTTACCTTCCCTCTCCAAACCTACGTACTCTGGAAATTACACTGATCTGAAATATAGGATTAATTATATTTTTGTATCTGATTATTTAAAGTTTAAGATGTACTGTCTTCTGAAAGCTAGAAATACAACCTTTGTTATAGCAGAAAAAGATCTTCATCTGCTTGAGGTAGACACTTTAGGGAAGTCCATAGCGGTCACTAAATTAACTGTAAAAGCTCATACAAAACCCTGGTGCTTTATCTAACAGTTCAGAAAAAGCATCCTTGCTCAGTATATTTCAACCATCGCAAAAGCAAATGAATGAATGAATAGATGCAAGGAAGTTAAAATAGTTGGATGATTAAGAGGAGTAAGATGTGGAATAATCTCATATAAAAATATGAGAAAGCCATCATGTAAATTTGGTACATCACTGATAGCCTCACCTAGAACAACATGTACTGCTCTACTGCTGTGTCTCAGAAAGGATGTCTTAAAAATAAAAGACTTTCAGTGAAGCAAGCATGGTTAGCAGCATGGGAAACCTTCACAGATGAAGAAAAAGAAGAGGAAAAGATTAAAAGCCACAAGAATAGTATGTCTGAGGCACAATAAATAGACAATAGAGGACATATTTCCATTTCTGTTCACGCTCCAGAGATTGCAGGAACAAGTAACTGTTACCAATGAAATAAAAAAGCTACAAATCCAAAGAATGTTTCCTTTTTGATCAATAATTTGCAGACCCTTTGCTACAAACATCTGGAGAGATTTTTATTACATTTACCTGAGTGTGAAGAATAAAAATAAAAAAGGAAAAAATAGAAGAAAAAGAAATCCATATTATAGTCAGAGAGGAAAAATACTGTTTGGGTTTGTTTTGAATAACATCCGTTTTCAGTACAGCATTTTAGCACATGTTTCACTCAATGTGATAATACGCAGCTTCCAGGAGAGGTGAACTTGTACATATATTCAAATGTTTTCCTGATTCTTAGGCAGATGAGCCAGATGTTGCTAGCTACTAGTTGCCTCAAGCTAGGTTTTACATGCCCCACCACAGCACAGTATTTCTGGCTATAGACTGTAGATACTATGGATGGGTGGACAGGGCAGATGTGACTGTATTTTGGCCTTTTTAAGTTATTTGTGGTTTATAAAACTTGATAAAGTTTCCAGTTTAGGAGGGTCCTGTGCTACTCAGTGCCAAAAGCTGGATGGTACATCTGGGACTATGCTCTCTCTTAAGTGCCACACAGAGGATGCCTTTGATTTTACCTATTGTGGCTGGTCTTATGTTCATCAGGACACAAGAATTTTGCTTTCTGTTTATTACAAGAAAGTAATGTGAATGTAACTTTAATAATTAATGCATAATGCCTAGATTTTGAAATAAATGAGGAAGCTTTGTTATTGAAAAACAGATCTTTTAACGCAGATTTTATCGAATTAATTGAATCTTCATTTGTTAATATATTCACTGTAAATAGCTTAATAATTTTTCTGGTGCCAGAGTGCCTCTTATATGATGACTTCTTATAAGCACATTAAAAAACATAGGTGGCATATTTGATAAGGCTCTATGGCTTCCCTACGGAGGGGTGAGAAGGGAGCGCTGAGGGAGTAGAAGTCTGTTTAGGGCATAATGAGGAAGATTACTTTCTAAAATAAAACCAGGGTAATTATAAAATGACATGTTCACATATCAATGCAATGATTTTACTGAGATTGCCATACAGCTGGAGATCATAAATACATGGAGCTACCATAAATCTAACACTACAGTGTTTCAGCCCCCACTTTCAGGGGCTGAAACAATGTTGTAGAGAATTTGCATCCTGAGCTCTGAGTAGTGACTGAGCCTGCTGTCTAATGAATGGATGTGGGAAGGGGTACATTAAGCAGCAGCATAAGCATTACTGTTTAGAATGGGACTGTGTCCCAGTGCACTCGTGTTAAGCCAAAGACATTTGCAAGGTGGGTGTGGGGTTTCTGCAGTTGTTTTGCTTGACACTTTCTAAATCTTTCTTCCTTTTGCTTCCTCTAGCCTCTCTCTGACTCTTCCCTACATTCTGATACGGTTTTAAGGATGCACACACCAATGACATTGCTCCTTTGCACTGCTAATGACCTGTTAATAGAACCACGAATACAGACACCTGATTTAGAGATCGGTTTTAAGGATGCACACACCAATGAAATTGCTCCTTTGCACTGCTGATGACCTGTTAATAGAACCACCCATACAGACACCTGATTTAGAGATCGAAGCCTGGAAGTAATCTGGCCAAGGCTATTGCATTCTGCCTAAGTGCTGCCCCTGGCCCCTAATCTGCACAGGGACCTCAGTTTACTTCTGGGAGCCACTGACAGGGGCTCTCAATGCACAAATAAACATAATGACAGACCCTCACTGACTTCAGGGGGAGATGAATATCCTCATGGGCAAAGACAGCATCAATGGTCAGCAGTTCTGTCCACAGGAGTCCTGCGCTGGGGAAACAAATTTGTTAATCTTTCTGTCCAAATGAATATCCTCTCTCTCTCAAGAAAATGGAAAGGATGTCTGCAGGGCCTTCTTTTTATTTATTTATTTTTATTTTAGCAACATCTCATTAGTTATTCTAAAGCATAAAAGCATGTTCAGCATAAAATCAGTAAAGCATAATCCTGCTTTTGTTGTTTGTGTATTTATTCAAATCTCTTTAAATGGGACTATATTTGATACAGCAGACTATTCAGTTCTGTTGTAACAATTTTTTTTTTGCACCACTGTATTGCTACAACCTATTATGGCTCTATAACCTTAAAGTAGGACTGGGATCTACCAAGGTCTTCATCACAGAAAAAAAGGGAATGTAAAATCTTGATTGGTGACAGCCAGCATGGCTTCATTAACAGCAAATCATACTTGGCAAATTAGGTGGCCTTCTATGATGGGGCCATGGTGTTGGTGGTTTGGGCTGTGTTTCCCTTGCTCAACCCAGATAGGAAGTGGAAGATGTGGAAGACATCCCTGCCCAGAGGGTTTGGAACTAGATGATCTTTAAGGTCCCTTCCAACCCAAACCATTCTATGATGAACACCCCCACCCCCACTCCAACGCACATATATATATGAACTAGTGCTTAAATGTATTATAGCATTCCCAAGAAAAGGAAGGTGGAAGGAGAACTCGAGCTTCAAATACTTGTACAGGAACTCTTTTGCATCTCTTTACAGTATTAGAAAGCTGTATTTTTCTGTAAGGCCTCAGAAGTGTGGCATCACTTTTTCTTCCTGGGTGCACCTTCTCTAGAAGGATTTTTTGCTTTTCCAGCTTCACATGTGAAAGAGACCGTCTTCTCCACAGCTTATTTTGCAGATTTCTTACAGGAGGACATGTAAGTCAATGTGCCAGTAACTGAGCCCTTGTAGCTAGAGGATGTTTTCTTATCAGTTTTAACTCTTTAACTTAATTCTTCTTGACTTTGTTCTACTCTTCTGTAAATGACAGACATCCATTTTCTGTGAGGGCTTCTTTTTACCCATGCAAAGTTTTATTTACTAATACCCTTGCTAGCCCAAGCTAACTAAACCAGTGTTTAGCCTGGTCTCCTTAATTAGGGTTTGCATGCCTTCATTAGCTCAGCTGCTTGGAGAAAATCAGTCTTATAGGGTGAGCCATGCCCTGTCTGGGGTACTGCCCTGCTCTTTGGAAGCTGTGGCTGAGCCAGGTAGGGAAGCTACTTTGCTTTTGTTGCCTTTTGTCAGTGCAGGCAGCTAGTATCTAGACAGAAACTAATAGGGGCTCACCAAAGGCCAATTTAGTTTCTTTCCAGTTTTCTTAGTTTTAACTAAGAGAGGAGGGGAGGAAGCAGGGTTTTATTTTAAAGTTTTTCCTGATGACTGGTTGGCATTGTCTACTCAAGAAGGGACTGAACAGCTCTGTCTCTTTATTTGTCTTGGTTCCAGATGGAGGGTAAGATTTATGAGCAGTCATCTTATTTCCTGCTTTTTTTGGAGTGAAACCTTGGAATGCTTACTGTTTATTGCAGAAGTATGGCTTGAAAATGCCTTTTCTATTAACTTGTGAAGTTATACTTGTTATTAACTTGTAAATGTGGAGTGTGCTTACTCTAGCAACAGATGTGGCAGTGGTTGCACTACAGATAAAGGTAAAGCACCCATTTAACTGAGTAGCTTGGTTCCTACTTGCAGATGGCATCTGCAAAGCTGCAAACCCTGCTGAGCTACCTTAGGTACCTAATAAACCGGGCTGGTTTGGGGACAGCTCAGTTAAATGACTACCACCACAGCAGGCTCTTCCTGGTAGTGTCCTACTTGGTAGCTTAAGGCTGTGCTTTGCCTATGCTCGGCTTGATGAGGAGTGGAGTTTCCCTTCCCTTCTATCTTAACTATAGATGTAGAAATGGGGACTCCTTTCTTCACCCTAGTATGGAGAGAGAAGGAAGGGCAACTTCTGCCCTGGATCCCTGACTCAGTTTCTGGACAGGAACACAAAAAGCAGGGGGGCATCTACAAGAGCAGAGGGTTCTTTTGCAGCCATGGTGTAGGCAGCCCCTTTCATGCTCTCAGGGGAATTATGCTGGTGGGTGAGAAGTAATCTTGCCTCTTAATAAGATATTGATGCCTTTGCTCCCACAAGTATGTCTAGATTTACTTCTTGATGTGTTGTACATATCTATACGCTCAATGAGTTAAAAACAACAATGGCAAAAGAAGCTGTATTTCTGAAGGAATTGGAACAATAATGCTGCACAGAGCTGTCTAATTAACAGGCTGTGAAGTAACTGCAGAGACAATTAGCAGAGACAATTAATTTACCCTGCATCAAAATACAGATTGGAATGCTGCTGAGTGAATGCATAATTTTCATCTCTGATTGCTCAAAAGAACTTATGGGACCTGCTATTCAGATTACTTTTCCCTCCTCCCTGAAAAGCATATGGAGGTCTCTGCTGTTTTCAAATTTTAGCGCATGATGACTGGAATTTTAAATATTTTTTCCAGGTTTTTTGCTTCAAGAGTGTGGAGTGTAATCCCTGAGTAGCAGTGCATCAGCAATGTTAATTCCTCCTCTCTGAGGCTACGACATTTTAATCTGAAGTTGCTTGGGAAGAGATAGTGGTGGCAATTTTTTATGACCCTTCTCCTGGAATATGATTTTTCTGATGCAAAAATGTAGATAAGGCTTGAAAGTCAAACAAAGAGGTTTTCAATCTAAGTCAGATTTGTACCTGCAAGCAAAAATGCTCAGAGCTAATGGCTAGTTTGAGTCCTGTCTCAAATGTACCCTCACAACAGCAACTGAGGCAGTTTAGTGAAAAGCTTGCACTACATCAGTATACCATAATGCCCATGATTACTACATGCTAATAACACTGCAAATATCAAGTGTTGCACAGATATAAACCACCACCTTTTTGCCTTCAGAAACTATTTCTCTGCTACTAGAAGAGGGTAAATTGTGATAGCTCTGTAGAGTACCTTGATGGTATTTACTTGGTTCAGAGTAGAGGATTTAGTAATACATAAGCATCTCCTGAAAGATTAACAGTGCAGCTTAGAAAGGCACTTGATTTGATTGAAGACAAACTTGTTCCTTCTGAATGACCTTATTCTTCATTCATAATTTAATGATGGTGAAAGCTGCAGCAGCTTCTCTTCACATAACTCCCTGTGTTATGAAGACATCTTAAAGGTCAAGTCCAACCATCAGAATGATCAAACTTAAACCTTGAAGTAGGTGTATGAGCCATATAAATATTCACCAAAAGTGAGTGGTGGTGTCTCAGAGTCTTCATATTAATGGTTCTGGCACCTATTTGTATTTGCATATGAGCAAGTGATTCAAAGTGCCTACAGCCATTACCAATAATAATGGCTGGTGAGAGTAAAGCAAAACCCGATGCTTCAGTGGATTAAACATCTGATGCTGCAGCGAATGATGAATTAAGTGCATTTAGCTTAAAGACCTATGCTACTGTCTCCTCTAAAGCAAGCATGCCTTTGAAACTGCTACTTGAAATGACATTAGGCAGACTTTGTATGTCTGTAGACTTGGATCATTTTTTGAGTGTGAATTTTGCATGTAGTAAAATGCTTTGTAACTGGGGATATCCTCTTTGGGCATGTCCTACTTACTATTTAAATGAGGTGCTTCTGAGAAAGAAAATAAAGAAATTCCTCATTTGAATAGCTCTGCTATTCAAAATTCATATAAAATAAGGATCTGAACGCTGGGGTTACCACTTGCTCATTTATGAGGTTAGCACATAAACTATACCAGCCTAATGTGAAGTCTCGCACACAACTGCATTTAAGTACGAGAGGCAAGAAAAACTATTTACTTTGAATAAGCACTCATTCATTTCTGTTCTTTACTGTTTTAAAAAAATCCAACACAAAAAACCTTAGGCAGATATCCTTGGGTAAATCAATTTTATGTACTGTTTGAGAATATCAAAATGATAGTTTTAGTTGCTTTCCTGTACTTCTATCTGTTGAAATATGGTTTATTTTCTTTAAGTAAAAAAAAAAAAAAATACGAAAAAGAGGAAAGACATACCAAGATATTTTCCTCCTCCTTATTTGACTTTCACATTGTAACGTTTAATAGTGGTTAAAGAAATCCCCGCCAGATGAGATCATTGCTATTATTTACCAACACTTTAGGAGCTGTAAGTCTGTAATGCGATAATCTTTTATAAAGGCTTTGGATACACCAACGAAAATGACTTCTGACTTTTTTTTCCCTGTGATGAGCTATTTTGCAGTAGGGACTAATTCAGTAAAAGTCATATGGGGGGGGGGGGGGGAGGGGAGGGAGGGAAGTGGGAGAATGTTTTTGGTTTTCAGTAATGATTAACTAGCTGAATATATTTTTGAAGTTGACATCATGAAGCAGGCTCTTTTTTGCTTTCCCTGGTAAGAAGGTTATGTAGAAAAATCACTATATTGCAATCATTGTTTAGTTTAATTGATTCTCTGATTCTTAAAGCATGAAAGGTTTAATCAGGGTTGGCTTAAGTATAATTATATAGTAAGCTTCAATGATGGAGGAACAAGTTTAAGTGGGAACGAGAAATTGCTTTATTCAACTGAGAAACTGAACTCTTGAATTTGATGGGAGGTTTGACTTTTTTTGTTTCTATCAATGTCATTTTGCCCTCTGTAATTCAAGTGATTTGGCCACGAGCAGAAGCAGAGGAAACATGGTGCTCCATGAGAAGATACACTGGATAGGTATTTATTGGTTTTGCAGGGGTGGAAATCGGGGCAATCTCGATGGGTGGATTCTCCTAAATCAAAAAAGCTCATTTTGATAAAATGAGCTGAAAAGTTCTGGAGGGAGTTGGCAGGTTATGACTAACATCTGCAGGTTTTGACTTATTGTGGGGTGAAGAGTGCTGCGGTTTGTAGTTGCCACCTCCTGTCTATTACTGTCCCTTCACTGGAGATTCTTGCACTCATTATTGAACTCACTAAAGAGAACGTGTGATTTTTAATTGCAATGTTTGTGAATATGCAAAAATGAACTGCAGGGGAGATGGGGCACTGACCTAGTAGTAAGTAAGTACTAGAAAGTAGGGCAGTACTGTGACTCCAGCAGATTGATGCTCAGAGTTTATTGGAGTCTTTGGCTCAATTACCTGGAGATGCTGGGAATGAAATGAATTTAAGCTTTGTGAGTTTAAAAACAAGTTTTGAAACTTGTATTGGGTTTTTGGTTTTGGTGTTTTTTTTCTTTTTAAAAAAGAAAAAATCAGTATTTTGACCCAGAACCACCTTATTTCCCCTGGGCCAAGATAAGAACAAGTATCATACCAGAGTACCAGGAATGACATTCTCCTCCTGCGACTCTTTATTTGTGAAGTACCCCATCTCATATGGGACTTTGAGATCCACCTGGCCAGTTATCAATATTCTGCCTGCCCATGTTTGCCTTGAAAAACAGGTAGACTTGGGATAAAAGGGTGGAAAGAGAAGCTGTATCTGGGAAGTAAACCAGCAAAAGCCTGCTTGTGAATGTTGAATGATTCCTGCAAAATGCGGTCAGCCTCTGCTAGGTCATTGTTGTAGGTGAAGGGAGAAATTGAGAGTAATAAAAATAACAGCATCTTATTGAATATTTCAAATGGAGCAGCTCATACACAAAGCCTCCCAAGTCTCTTTTCACATAAGCAGCAAAGCCAAAAACAGATCTTGGCTTTAATAATCTAAAAGAGATAAAAATTGGACCATTACTTTGGGGTTTTGAAATGTTTGATGAATCCCCAAGAGGAAGAAGGTTAGTATCGCATCAGAGTTTGTCAAGTATTTGTCAAGATGTTTAGTGTTTGAGAGGAAGAGAAAGGCAAGACAAAATCCCTCAGTGAGAGCTTCCATCATTTCCTTTGATTGCATTCTGATGACCTCTGATTATTCAACTTACGAAGATTTTCAAGTGGTTGGCTGAAAGTACTTGACTAAGCCTTTGTGTGCCATAGCTGCATAAACAGTTCAGCAATAAATATGGAGCAGAGCTTTTAGGAGGTGTGAGATTCTGCTCCTGCATCTTTCTGTCAATTTTTCTTGGCTAAACTGAGATTCATCTTGTGAAGTGCACAAGCAGATTTTCCTTCCTTGTGCTGATGAATCTGGTAACTGAATGACAGGTGGTTTGAGGGATGGCTATGGTGTTTTACTTTGGAGCATAACTGAGCTGCTTCAACAGGTCAGAAAATTCCAGAAAGCAATCTGGGCAGTTAATGCTAGTGGCAATTTAGCTGTCACTTCCAGAAGCTCATTCTGTGTCTCTCATTGAAGCATTCATTCAGAGGCTCTGTCTAAACTGGGACACCTGCTGAGTTGTTAGTTTCCTTTTAAGTGTAACTTCTTCTGATGCTGGTCTCTGCAGATGATGAGACGTCTGCTCCTTCTGTTAGCACTGACTCCATTTCTAATGCTCCTAAGGATCTAAATTGGGAAACACAATGTATTTTTTAGGAGATGCTGAAGATTTAATAATCAATATTATTGGGAGCATTTCCTCTGTGGCCTCATAGTGTTTAGTCTTTGCTTTTCACTAGCTCCATTGTTGTAGTGAGTGATCCTGGGTCACAAATTACTCTCAATGCATCTTTATTTTGCAGTGTGTCTGTGTATAGACAGGTACTTCCATTACAGGTCTTGAGTGTATCATCACCTGCTTTTTTTTGATTGTTCCTGAACAAATGTTACTGGCCTAAAGGTCTCAGCACTAAAAAATTTCACATGCTGAACTACTGCAACTCAACTGGTAATTTCTAGGAAGAAAAAGAACAAAAGAAATGATACTCCTATCTTTGGCCATTAAAGTGGAGAATAATATTCAGAGACTTGGGAGAGGAACAGTGAGGGGGAAATGAAATTGAGACATTGCATCATCAGCCAAAACCACCTCGAAATGAAATACAACTATACTTTTGAAATGCTTCCAAATGTGTGTGCCAGCAGTTCTATACTGGGATGCAGGAGTTCTGGGGTAAAATTTAATGGAAAACATCTATCAGGAAGGTAATGAAAACTGCTGTTGACCTTGTATGAGGTGGTATTTTTTGTTATTGGGATGGTGTGGGGTGTGTGAGTTGCTTTGCTTTTTCAATCCACAAACAAAGAAATCACACATAATGGTAATGAATGTCAATATAAGACTGTGGAATTTCGAGTCTAAAACTGCTGCAGTGGTATGCTCCCAGCCCCTCTCCTGGGAAGTCAACAGAGATGTAGTGCATCACTTGCAGATTCTGAGCGTTCCTTAGACCATCTAAAGACATGTTATGCATAACAAAACTTCTGATTTACTTCACAGAATTCCTTATTTTGTTGTCATCTTCAGTCACTAGAATAGGCACAACAAACAATAGCTACTTAACAGTTACAGTTCAATAGCCATTAGGACTCATCTCTTTCCCTTGGCTTCAATCATACAGTTAGGATGAAAAAAATCTGAGTTAACTGGGTAGTGCCTGTATTGTATGTCAAACCATAGTTAAAGCAAAGAAGTTTTGAGCAACCAGCGGCCTGAATGACTGTTTGCCTAACTTGTTTGGGTAGTTGCAGTTAAAGAATAGATCAACAGAAATAAGAGTCTGATTTCTTTGTTGCTGTTTTTCTTCTGTGTGCAGGGCTAATAAAAGTAATGGGTGTAAGAAAACAGTAGCAGAAGCTATATAAGAATTAGTCATATAAAGTAGAAGTTTAAATTTTTGAAAGAATCACTAGTCACTCAGGTCTAATAAAAGGTGATCAATCCTGTAGAAATGAAGGGGAAAAATGGAGAGAAAAAGATCACTGTTCTTTTTCAGCAGCAGTTTCTGAAAGGAATTCACTACAGCTGTATGTTTGGCAAAGCACTTGTTTGTATGTCCTTTTCATCTGCAGTAAGAAACCCACCCCTTATGTACACACCTATGGGCTTCTGCATGTTTAACAACTCTGCTAAAACAAAGCCTGTATTATGAAGTCTTTCAAAGTGATGTTTAGAGACTGACAAGTTATGTTTTTCTGGATAGGAAAACATGAAGCAGTATTTATCAGCCTTCTGTGAAATGTAGATTTTCTAGAAGCAATCTTTGTTTTAAGGCATCTTTGTATACGCTAATCTGAAGGTTTATTCTCTTTAAAACGGTAAAATGCTTTTGTCTTCCAGACACCCTCTGCCCCCCTCCCCTTCCCTTGCATCATTCATAATGTTTGGAGTAAACAGTTATCCCATCTCTTGACAAAGCTGTATTCTAACTATGGGAAGAATTACAGCACAGGATTTGTGCTACTTCATAAAGAAACAGGAAAGAACAGCTAAGTAAATGTGGTTCAGAGGCAACAATATTTGCGTAATTTAGTTGTTTGTTTGTTTTTTTTTCCTGGATCAGGAGCTTGGAGATTAGCAAAGCTGATTTAAAATTGTGTTATCTTCAAAAACATATGGACAGAAAAATAATTGCTGACTTCATAAAGCAGTTGAGGCCCATCTTTTTAATGACTTCTTTCAGTCACCTGTGCATATGAACTCAGTTGACATATAAAAGTACCCTGACTCTATTTCAATTCTTACATTCTGTGGAAGATCTACTTTCTTTCTTCCTCTCACTGAAACCTCTCGGACTACCTGGTTATAAAATGTCTCAAAATAGCCTCTGGAAGCCAAGTGACAGTAGGAAGTGATTTTGTTTCTTTGCCTCTTTTTCAAAGTGGAACCACTCTTAAATCCATCATGTAATGTAATAGCAACATGTTGTACATGACCTGAAATAGAAAAGGTGTAAAATGATGCTGGCAACAACTGTTAGTAAGAGTGCCTGTCCTTTGTCAGATAGCTTTGGAAGAAGAGAGAGGCTTTGCAAGGAACACTATTCACAACCACAGCTACGTGTCCATTTGTGCTCACACACTCTTCAAAACACCACAGTGTGCACTGACAGCTTGCAAAGGATCAACTTCAAAAATTTCCTTCGAGTCATTTCTTAGCCTCCAGCAGTGGCTGGAAGAGGTGTTTGTGATCAAACTGAAATGTAGAACCGTGATGCTATAAATAGTAGAAAATTGTACTTGCTGCAGAATACCCTTTTCCAATAGTACGTCAAATTCTTCTTGAAGAGAGTAAAATCAGTGTACTGAAAACATTTCTTTTGTATCTTTCTGGTGTTAATGTTAATAATTGCTTACTGCAATCATTTCTGCCTCAGCTAATTCCTGGCAATGTCCTGCAAGAAAAAGTGATTTTTCATATTACATCGGGGTTGGGGGTTTCTTTGGTTGGTTGGTTTGGGTTTTTTTAATATTAATTCTTTGGTCTCTAGTGAGTCATGTACATGGATACAACCCTTGTTGACTTCACTAGAAACAGCACCTTGGGTAAAAGGTACCCAGTGTATTCCACCCTTCAGAGGGAACATAATCAACCTGTCTTGCCTCTTTACATATCTCTTCTTGTTTGTAAGTTTCCAGTACCGTACCTCAACCTGGGTATCAGTTTTTCAGTTCATCCTTGCCCCAGTCCTTCAAGCACTACTACTGCAACATGAAAATAGGAATAATTAATCTACTGATGATATCTGTATGGCATTTGAGGCAACTTGATGGCTGGATACACTGGAATTTTTTGGACAATAGCCACCACCAGCTTGTCCTCTTGCAGAATAGCTAAGGAGCAATCATAGCATCCTGTATCCCACTGGTATTTGAGGTTTTCATTCCTAAGCAGAGAATTCTGCTGTCTAATCACAGGTATCTGACACTTTGGGCACCTGAGAGTTGAGAGGCAGCATGAGGTGCCATGCTTCTATATGTCTAAAAGGATAAAAACACCTGAGTCCTACCAATAATGTCCAGAGCTTTTTTGTCTCTGATATGGCCTTTAGTCCCAGACCTGAGATTTTCAGGATCTGAATGAAAAATATGCATATTAGTGCTTTTTCTATTCATAGTTGAATTTTTCTTTTTTTTTTTTACATAGGTTGGACAATGCAGTATCTTCTAGAAGTGTCTCTAGAGTATCAAGGTTTTGCAGTAGCATATATCTGATTATTCCACACTGCTTTCTTACCATAAGTCTCCAAAATGGGGAAATCAAGAATTCTGAAATTCATTATATTTTCTTCTAAGAAAATGCATTACATTATGATAGCAGTCTTCCAGTATCTGAAGGGGGCTTATAATGATTCTGGGGAGGGACTCTTCATTAGGGACTGTAGTGATAGGACAAGGGGTAACAGGTTAAAACTTAAACAGGGAAGTTTAGATTGGATATAAGGAAGAAGTTTTTTACTGTGAGGGTGGTGAGGCACTGGAATGGGCTGCCCAAGGAAGCTGTGAATGCCCCCTCCCTGGCGGTGTTCGAGGCTGGGTTGGACAGAGCCTTGGATGAAACGGCTGTGTGTGTGTGTGAGGTGTCCCTGCCCATGGCAGGGGGGTTGGAAATAGATGATCTTAAGGTCCTTTCCAACCCTAACTGTTCTATGATTCTATGATGACCTTATTATTAGAGAAATAGGCTTTTATAAAGCTTTTAAGGGGAAAATGGATGACCCAGGGAATTACAGAGCAGTCAGTCTCACCTCTGTGCCTGGCAAAATCTTGGAGCAGATTCTCCTGGAAGGCATGCTAAGGCACATGAAAAACAACAGTGTGCTTGGTGACAGCCAGCATGGCTTCACTAAGGGGAAATCCTGCCTAACCAATTTGGTGGCCTTCTATGATGGGGCTATGGAACTGATGGACAGGGGTAGAGCAGTTGATGTCATCTACCTGCACTTGTGCAAAGCGTTCGACACTGTCCCACACAACATCCTTGTCTCTAAATTGGAGCAACATCAATTTGATGGATTGACCACTCGGTGGATAAAGAACTGGCTGGATGGCCGCACGCAAAGAGTTGTGGTCAATGGCTCAATGTCCAGCTGGAGACCAGTAATGAGTGGTGTCCCTCAGGGATCGGTGTTGGGACCGGTCTTGTTCAACATCTTTGTCGCTGACATGGACAGTGGGATTGAGTGCGCCCTCAGCAAGTTTGCTGATGACACCAAGCTGTGTGGTTCGGTTGATACCCTGGAGGGAAGGAATGCCATCCAGAGGGACCTCGACACACTTGTGAGGTGGGCTGATGCCAACCTCATGAAGTTTAACCATGCCAAGTGCAAGGTCCTACACCTGGGTCGGAGCAATCCCAGGCACAGCTACAGGTTGGGCAGAGAAGAGATTCAGAGCAGCCCTGCGGAGAAGGACTTGGGGGTGTTGGTTGATGAGGAAATGAACATGAGCCAGCTTCAGTGTGCGCTTGCAGCCCAGAAAGCCAACCGTATCCTGGGCTGCACCAAAAGGAGCGTGACCAGCCGGTCGAAGGAGGTGATCCTGCCCCTCTACTCTGCTCTTGTGAGACCTCACCTGGAGTATTGTGTGCAGTTCTGGTGTCCTCAACATAAAAAGGACATGGAACTGTTGGAACAAGTCCAGAGGAGGGCCACCAGGATGATCAGGGGACTGGAGCAGCTCCCGTATGAAGACAGGCTGAGGAAGCTGGGGCTGTTCAGCCTGGAGAAGAGAAGGCTGCGTGGAGACCTCATAGCAGCCTTCCAGTATCTGAAGGGGGCCTATAGGGATGCTGGGGAGGGACTCTTCATTAGGGACTGTAGTGACAGGACAAGGGGTAATGGGTTAAAACTTAAACAGGGGAAGTTTAGGTTGGATATAAGGAGGAAATTCTTTCCTGTGAGGGTGGTGAGGCACTGGAATGGGTTGCCCAGGGAGGTTGTGAATGCTCCAACCCTGGCAGTGTTCAAGGCCAGGTTGGACGAGGCCTTGGGTGATATGATTTAGCGTAAGGTGTCCCTGCCCATGGCAGGGGGGTTGGAACTAGATGATCTTAAGGTCCTTTCCAACCCTAACGATTCTATGATTCTACCTTAGAGTAGAGAATTGGATTATTCACAAAATACCTGCATATTTCTGTTATGAAGACTAGCCTTGGGAGGATGGACATAAATACTTTCTTCCCTGCCAGAGGCTGTGCCAATGATTCTAGGCAACATGAAGCTGCATCTGTGTAGGAAAGGAAACAATTTGAACTACTAATGATCATTCTAATTTCTAAATTTCTAATTTTGTATTGTCAGAATTGCTTCTGTTCCTATTTACATGTACTAGGCCATATGTGCAAGGCAAAATGAGACAATTCCACGTGTGACCACCAGATAAATTACCATTTGCAAGTGCAAGAGTTGTGTGCACTAACAGAGTGAATGGTTGGGGACCTCCTTGGTATTTGACCTGTAAGAGGCAGCTGGTGACAAGCTAGTAACAAAGGAGAGGAACAGATTGGTTTTGTTGGGACAAAAGGCTAGATAGTTTTAGTGCTGTTATGTTTACCCTCAGAAGGGAAATGGCTGATATCAGATGCTAGAAATGTCTGATTTTGAGTTTTATTCACACCATTTTCTGTTACAGGAAACACAATAAAACTGTGACTGTAGTAACAGTTGGAGATTCAAGTATTTGGAACAGAAGAGGACTTGCCTGCTATTCCTATCACTCTGGCCTTGTTGCAGTTCTTCCTAAACATGTGATCTCAAGTCTTTCCCTCCCTCCCCCAAGGAAGGAGTCAGTATTCCATGACCCAGAAGGAAAGAAACATTTTAACAGAAAGATAGCAGTTAAATCTGTGAGCGGTGATTAAATCAGCCAGTTGAGTAAAAGATGGGAAACAAGGCACTGGGTAGATGAGACTTTTTGGACAAAGTTAAGGAATAAAAAAAAAAAATTGAGTTGAAGAAATCCTAGGTAAATAACACAAAGATAAGAATCATAAATTTAACAAAAATAGCAATGTGATAGAGTAGGAGTTTGATGTCTTAGTGGTTCCAATAAACAGTAATGCTGCAGTAAATAAAGACAAGCTGCAGCATTTTATTGGATTGGATACTTGATATTCCTGTGCTGGGAGTTCTATACAGTGTTGAATGTTCATTTTCTTAATGATAAATGCATTTAAGTAAAATACATAGGCTTTTGTTATGTTGTTGTTGCTATTCTAACAGATTGATCATAATATATGAGTGCCTATAGCTATTTGGAAGGGTGGCTACTAACATGTCAAATGTAAATCTAAATTACTAGAGATACATGATTTATGTGCACATGATATTTTAGTAAGTACTCAAGAGGCAGGCTGTATGCCATAGAAACATAATTCTTCTATTAAGTTTCATAAATACCCTGCTTGTTCCTTTGGGAATTCACACAGAGCATGGACATATATAACAGCATAGCAGCAATGCATATAGTGATGTGATTATGGGGAATAGAATTCTGTTTACTGTCTATAATATCTTTGATTGTTGATTATTCTTGTCTCTGTGCCAAAGAGTCAAACTGTCATGAGTTAGCTCAAGATAGCAGATCTTTAATGAGTATGGCTGTGATTCCTCTATAAAGAATATTTTTTTTTCTTTCTTTCCCTATGGCTTTCCTTTCTGTCAACAGCACTAAAAATAAATGTTAATTTGCTCTGTATGAAAGCTATCTACTGGCAGCAGAGCCCTTAACAAAACAAAGATGCAAAGAATGAGCTTGTCTTAAAGGTTCCAGATTCAATATATGTGGGCTTGGTCATAGATTTTTCCATTTGGCCTTTGTCATGGTCCCTTAATTTCCCTGCTGAAATACCTCATCTGCTTGAACTCCTCATCTGTGAAATTGATTAATGATATTAATGTCTTTATCTTATCTATTTAGAGAATAAACTCTTTAGAATATGGGCTACCTCTCTGTGGGAATGCACGTAATCTAAACCAGGGGTGGGTGGTTAGACCTTGTTATGAAGGAATAGTTTTGTTGCAAGTAGCATGCAATAAGAAGGACCTACTCCAAAATCCTTCTGTACCTTAGATTTGTCAGTAAGCAAGAGGAATGAAGTCTCCTGAACTCAAACACATGCTAGAAAGCCTGCTGAGCTTGTTAACAGTGCCCCATTATTTGAAGTGCTTATTGGATTCATTAAGCACCAAAAACTCTGGGTGAAAAACAAGGTTTGTTCTAATCTCCTCATTCCTGCTGCCACTTTTCTCTTTTTATTCACATTGACATTCCTGCTTTAATTAAATGTTCAGTTCCTCCTTGTGATTTCTGTGTACACAGTTTCAACAGCATGAAGCAATGTTTCTTTGTGGCAGAAGATATGTCTAGAATGTTAGTATATCCTCCAGTGTTCTAAAGACTGCTTCTTGGGCATATCCTCCTAAATACTCTGTTTTAAATTTAATTGTTTGACTTCCTTCTCTGAGTAAAAAACGTGTTGCCTGGGACGTGCTAGACAAGCCCACTGTGCAGATTTTTTCATGTTTCACAGGGTACTGAGTACTCCCATACTTCTGCTGTGAGATTTTCGCCTTTTGTTAGGCTTTCAGCCTGAAAGCCCAAGGAGCAGCAATAAGCTGATCTACATAAGAACATTAACTGTCAGCTCAAAAAGAAAACTAATGCTGAGTTCTCATGATGGCACAGAAAAAGTCTTATGAAGTGCAAAACCTGAAGTACTCAAAAGGTAGCATGACTAAATGTTCAAAATATTATTTTTAGGTACTTAAACCACTGCTATATGCCTAGCGGCTGACGGTAGCATCTTTTATATAGCTTGCTTAATTAAGAATCATAGAATCATAAAATGGTTATTGCTGGAAAGGACCTTAAAATCATCTAGTTTCAACTAGTTGATGTAAAAAAACCTACCTTACAGTGTGACTGATGTTCAGCAGTGGTAACATTATTTGAATACAAAGCTTCCGAAGATGGATGGGCCAAACTAGTTTTTAAACACACCTGACTTCAACACGACTCAGATCACCCGTTTATTCCTGTAGAGCATTCTGAAGAGAGCTGCACTTAGTAGCCTGACTATGTGAGAGAGACAGAATACTCTAGAAGTTGGTGGGAGGTTTCAGCTCAAATGATCTTTTTTTTTTTCCCTTAATGTTTGACATAATTTCTGAGTGTTTGCCATTCTTCTATTCTGCTGTATATAATGACTTGGGGACTAAAAATAATTGCATGTGGTTTCCTGACCATCTTGCACTGTGGCAAAAAAAAAGCTTGAAAATTAAGTGCATACAGAGTGGCAGATAAGATTTCCCAGAAATTATTTGCTCGGGTTTTTCATATGTATTATTAAAGTCAAGTTAGTGTGAAGTATGTGTTCTTACAGAGACGGAAAACAAAAGTATCTGGAAGTGTTTGTTTAGATTCCTAGTTGTTTTGTTTTCTGGAATAGTGTCCCAAAACTGGGGAGACCTAATCCCAGAGGCCTGTGAATTGGTGTCAATAGTATTCTCCTTAAGGTGTGGTGAAAATTAGTATTTTATTTCTCTTCATACATACTTCTATCCATCTTTATTTAGGATTTATAATTATTTATTCTAGTGTTTTCTCTTTATTTTTTTTCTGCAATTAATTTTAATCTCTGTATTATTTCCTGTATTGGTTGCCTTGGAAGGTTTATTTTTAGACTTTTTAATGGAAATCCTCCCTTCTCACATTTTCAAAAGGCTTTCATTAAGGTAATATTTTTAATCCTACATTTTTAATGTGAATTAAGACCCTGTTTTGCTTTGGTAACATTTAAGAAGTCCAACTGTTATTCTCTAGTACTGGAACAAAAATTCTCATGTATGTGGTAATAAGAAACCAAGATTTTACCCAGAAAATTTACACAGACAACAAATGATGTGTTAGATACCAGAAATGAGGAAAAAAAAGAAAGTCCATAAGACATTTATTTCTGTATCCTACCTAGGACATCTTATCTTTTTCAAGTTTCAAAGCTGTTGGCAGGAGTCACTGTGATTGCATGCACTCTTTGACTCATGGCTCTTCCTCTGAAAACTTCTGAAAAGCTTGAATGTCAGGAGTTTGTCAGACCTGGTGGCAATACCTTGTTCCTCAGTAAGTGAAGAATGGCTTTATTGTTGAAAGTAAGTGAAGAATTGAAGTACTGTTTTAAATTCCCTGAGATAAATCTCTGCTCCTGAGCACTGCACTGAACATGAGAAATGTTGAGGCTGTATCTCATTCTTAGACCATGGTTTTGCTCTTTTCTGTGTTTGTTTTATGGCTCAGGTTAATTAATAAGGCCTTCCTGAGACCTTCAATTTTCCCGTATCACCTCAAATGACTTTGTCTTCAGAAAAAGCACTTAGGGATGAGTTTTCTTCCTGTTCCTGGCAGGAGTAAAGAGGACTACACATAGAGAACCTCTGTGCAAAATGATGGCAGGACCTCATCAGTGCCCAGTACAGGGAGGCGATCACTGCCCTGGCCCTGCTGCCATGCTATTGCTGATACAGGCCAGGATGTCGTTGGTCTTCTTGGTTGCCTGGGCACAAGCTGCTCATGTTCAGTTCTATCAATCAACACTCCCAGGTCTTTTTCCACCAAGCAGCTTTCCAGCCACTCTTCCCCAAGCCTGGAGCATTGCACTGGGTTGTTGTGGCCCAGGTGCAGGACCCAGCACTTTGCCCTGTTGAACCTCACACCACTGGCCACAGCCCATCGATCCAGCCTGCTCAGATCCCTCCGCAGAGCCTCGCTATCCTTCAGCAGATCAGCACTCTCACCAATTGCAGACAACAGCTTGGTGTCATCTGCAAATTTACCAAGGGTGCACTGAATCCCCTCATCCAGATAATCAATGAAGATATTAAACAACACTGGCCCTAACACTGAACCCTGAGGGATGCAGTTAGTGACTGGTTGCCAACTAGATAGGACACCAAATAGGCTGAGATACATGACTGATGGGGATCTGGGATGAGAATGATAAATCCCTCTCCCCTCATCCATTCCAGGTCACTGAGGGTGGCTTTAGAAAAAATAACTTACTGATCCTCAAGGAACAGCTCTGACATGCCATAGTGCGCACCTCCAGCCCCGTGGCAACTACTGTGAAGTCTGTCAAGTTCCCCCAAGGGCAGAAATTATTGTTTCAATAGTTGTTTGTGGTTGGAGAACAGACATTAACTGCATGGGAAAACTGTGGACAGAACAGATAACTTGTTACCCTTTGGGTCTCTCTATAACCAACATTGATGTACAGAAGTGATTCCTGGATTTCTACCCTGCGTACACAGCTGCTCCTCATGGTGTACTGTACAGAGCGAAATAGGATACATTTTTTCTTGTTTAGGTGCTTAGGAATGTAAAGGTTATATTAGAAATACAAACATTACTCTGCAAGCTTGAGGAGGCATAGTTTCTCAGACTGACTGATGATAAATGATCAACGTCTATCAAATGTCAGACCTCATTGCCTGGCAGATGTGCATGTCCTCTCATGCTACGCAATGTTTGCCTCTGATTTACTAAAGAGAAAAGGTCAAGTCATGCTGTCTTAGAATAGTTACAGGGTTCCCAGTGGAATCATAGAAGAGGTGCATGTAGCAAGAAGGGTTTCTTTCACTGTGTGGTGAAATCCTTTCCAAACCCATGCCCTCAGACCATTCCTCTCACCTAATTAGGGGCTCATTAGCTCTCTGTATGCTGCATATTAGAACTTTTCAAATTACTCCTTGCTAAATGACAATTTTCAGAGTGGCTGTGAATGGGTCATTTCAATAGATGATAAGAGCTTTAGAGGAAACTTGGATTGCTGAAGTAAAAAATGAGATCCAAAAGGAAATTGAAAAGTCGGGGGGAAAAAGGTGGATGTAAAGGAAAAGCTGTTTCTTCATCATGAGACTTTTCAATCAGTTTTTCAACAAAATTCAGAGCAGCCTAGAAGCAGTGCAGGGTCAAATCCTCTGTCGGGTTCTGTCAAATTAGTGAGTCAGACTTTCACACTGTCTGCGAAGTACTATTATGCAGCTAAACTGCAGTTAAACACTAAAGGAACCAAAACAAAACAAAAATGGTTCAACCCAGACAAAAATCTTACATCTGATTTCTCTCATTCCCTTCCCTCCTCAGCTAATACTTTCTGACGGACAATGACACAGTTTGGTGCTATGCCCATGTAGCATCATCTTCTTTATAGGGAAAATCTGTCTCATGACAAATTCTGCCACTGGGATAACCTAAGGACCCTCTTTAACTTCAAATCTTGATGAAAAGAAGCAAGTGTCTCAGTGAAGAAGAAAGGTGACTTTGTGTAAGAGTTGCAAGTGACTAGTTCAGCACTGGAAAACTTTCAAGCATAGATAGGAAGGAAGTGTAGGAAGATTCAGGCTTCAAGATGCAACCAGGTCCATCAACCACACTCCTGTCTACAGAGACACAAGAAGAGATGATAATATTTTAAAAAGTAGATAAAGCAACTGCTTGGATGCTTAGCAGGTACTCGGCTAGGATGAAGCCAGCATGACAGCTTCTGTGGTTCCCTCACTGCTTTCTGCGTCCCACACCTTGGATGCCAAGCACAGCCACCACTGATCAACTCTGGTCTTTGAGAAGGAAGCATCCTAATAAATGATTGTGTGAGATTGTGTGAATCGTCTATCAAACTTCATTGATATTACAGCCTCTTCTCTGCTATGTTGCTTGTATGTTTTATAAGATACTTTCTATGTACTTCAGAGTGCAATAGCAGAGCTCCTTCTTTTTCGTTGTTACCAGTCTCTGGATACTCTTGGGTGTTCTTTGGAGCTGAGTCACAATCCTAGTCCCCAAAGTAGAGACACCAGCTATGCCCAAGTCCCTTACTGCACATAACTTCTTTCCCAAATCAGTAAATTCCCCTCCTTTCTTTTGAGAACTTCTTTCCTTGCCTGCCCTAGAGTTTAAAAGGAAAGTTTTATACCTGTGTCACCCAGATATCTTTTCAGTCGTATTAACAAGTCAGTCTCTTTAGATAATCAGCATCCCTACCATGTAGTACACTGCTCAGTTATCGTTAGCCTTGATTTTCCAAAGGAGAGCCTGATTTGCCATCAGGTAACTGTTCTGTATAACTAAGATATGATCACTGAAGTTTTACAATTTAGCTAGTCTTGTGCTTTGCAGGAATATTTTTCACATCCTTTCCCATGAAGCTCACATTATACAGAAGAGCAAAGCACAGCAGAGATGACTGGCTCCGCGTTCAAGCTGAAGTTTTTATGCAAACACCCTGAAGGACCATGCTGGGTCAAATTCATAAGCTCAAGCAAATTTTCCAAGATGTTAGAGAATTTTTCTTCTTAAAGGGAAGGCATTTTGATATTCTGAACTTTCTTTTGTCTTTGACTGCATAATATGTTAAAAGTCGTGATTAGGAAGCAATTTAAAAAAGGGAAGAATTATGTAGTAATACGTACTCACTTTCTTATTTCTATTACTGATTGCTACTGTTTTTTACTCTAGAAATTTGAATTATTCCTTCTAGACTTCCTCTAACAATGGGGTAGTTGCAATGTATGCTATGTGTCCTTGCTTTAGACTTAGTTGTACTTTCAGCAAAATGCAGAGTTCAAATTGCAGAGAAATGGCCTTACGTTAGAGGTTCATTATTGCTGATATTTTTCAGCTTTCTCAAATTGTGCTGTAGTGGCAAATGCTCCCTTTGTGCCTGTGACCTTTAGTACATTCATTAAATTTAATGAGTTTAAATTGTAAAAGAAAAAGCATCTTGCCAAACATGATAATAAAGACTTATATAACAGCGAAAAAAAGGAACAGATTCAGAAACAGCAGCAGGTCTATACAAAACTGCTTTGCAGTCTTTCTTACCTGCTCTAATATTCTGTTGATACATATGCTCAGTCTGACAAAAGCATAAGGTCAAGTAGCAACAGACACTTGAATACTCATGTGATGTGAGAGAATTTGCTATTTTTTGTAGTCTACCAAGGCACTACTTAGGTCCAGAAGCATTCGCACAGTCTGTTAGAAGACGGAAAAAAGCAAATTGTCAGAAGAGTCAAACCTGATGTTTAATTTGTTCACTCTTTATTCTATAAGTATTTAGTTGCTGCTGCCTTAGTTGTCATTATCAGGTGTTCTTACAAAATGTGCAGGTGTAATATACTATGGAAAACTTACTCTTCAGAAAATTCTTCCCATTGCATCGGACAAGCAGGGTGCAGCAGCCTTCAAGGGAGTGGGGCATGCTTATGGTGAGAGAAACTACTTCTACAGTGTTACTGCAGAGGAAAGTTCCTCTCTGGGGACAGGCTCTGCAATCTGCCACCTCCCACTTTGACATTTTAAAGAGTGCAATAGCCCTTCTACAGACATGCAGATGTTTTGCTGGTGTAGAGAAGAGTGGGTTCTTAAGTGGCAGTTTCAGCAGTTACTTACTTTTCTACTGAGTTTGTGAAGAGTTGAATAAATCCAGACTGCAGAGCCCATAGCTTCTGTTACTGTTTTAGCAAGTTGGGTTTTTTTTACATGCAGAAACTGTAAGAAAAAGCTAGTGAGATGTGGTACAATATTGGCAGTGACAATGCCAACATTGGCTTTTTCCTTTTTCCTGGACCATTCACCCTCAACATTACACCCTTTGTGCCCATGGGCTCTTTTCCCCAGCTCCTCCCAAAACCATCATGCTTGATCTTCTACCTTCTTCCTGAAAAAGCCATCCCTGACACAATCATATTAATATATACAAGCAAAAGGAGAAAAATAGCATTGAGTCAAATTATATTTGACACTACCAGATTATTCATTCTGCTTATAAGGAATAATTTTTATCTGTTTCTCTTTGTCTTTACCATTTAGAATGCAAACTCTTGTGTGACAGGGACTATAACTGTTTAGAATACATACTCTTTTGGGACAGGGACTGGCTTGCAGAAAGAAGGATCACGCTCAGCTAATTGCAAGGGTGCCACAGCGGGTGAGATAGGAATGAATTATAATCAGTGGATCTGACTAAGAGGGAGTGACTCTACTGCTTATTTCCTCAAGATGTACATGTCATCTTGAGAACAACAGGTAAGAGATTTAAGCACAGACAATGAATGATAATGAGCTATCTTTTACTTATTAAAGAGGGAGGACCTCTTTAAGGTCCTTTCTAGTCTTTAAGTATTTAATATTATTTAGTATTTAATAGTATTTAATATCCTTTAATATTCTGTAAGCATTAATTTTGTGTAGGCTTGCTGGTTACAAAAAGAGAGAGAGTCTTTTTGAGCAATGGATAAATTAGGTTTATACAGGTATTTAAAGAAAATACCTATACAAACATTGGCATCCTTTTGAAGTTTCATAAGGAAGTGAAACAACACAGTGGGGACATCTACAGTGGGGACATCTCAGAGAATGTTTCCTGTGATTTATTTAGTATGGGGGGGAAATTTGAAGCAGTGCAGAGAACTTGTGCAAAACCACTATATAGATACATTCTTAATGAGTCTGACCAGAGGATAAAGATAACTGTATTGACTGTATAAAGATAAGGTCTAGACTTCTGCAGATGACACCTCTGGCCATTTGAAACTGGGAGAACTGTAGAATGTCTTAATAACTTTTGCTGTTGCAGAGTTGTATAAAAGAATGGAGACATTTTCTCATTTAACAGCTTAGAAGCCCACTGTCTAGACAAGTCTGCACACCTGGTACATCAGCTCTATGGTCTCCCCAAAAAAAGACTATTTGGTTTCTCTTCCATTATACCATTCTTCAATCTGACACTGTAGCATGAGCCAACACTTTAAAATTCAGGGTGACTTTGGCTGGCTTTCATGCTCATGACTGTTTTCTCTCTCTCTCTCTCATTCTTATATTCTAAACCTATAATTTCTTTTTCTCTTTTCAAACTCATATTTGGGGAAAAGTCACTCTGACTTAATCTTATTGGAGATTTATGAAAAAGGTTTTTATATGTATTCAACGAGGGTTTTGTGAATTGGCTCAATAAAGCTCAAATAGCTTTACAGTAGCTATTGTCTATTTCATAATGCTGCTCTGAACAGAAACTATGGCATTATCCTGGAATTAGCCAGCCTGCCAGATGACTTCAGTCTTGTTTTGAATATATTGATTGACACATTATTTTGCCTTTAAAATAATAATGGGATGCTGGAAAGAGACTTCGACTTCAAACATCAAAGAATTGCTCAATTCACCTCATTAGTCTTCAACCTTTCAAATGCAATTGCAGAATACATTAAAGATTATTTTGATACTAGCTGAAAATATTATTTTTGTGGCTATTCAGTGTATTAATTATTTGCTTTTGCATTTACTTATTAGTAAATTCAGAGCTGAGGAAAACACTGTATTACATGGTAAATTGGCCAGAATAACCAGATCAAGTCTAAACCACCTCTGGTGCAGCTTGAGGCCATTACCTCTTGTCTTATCTTGTTACCTGGGAGAAGAGAATGACCCCACCTCACTATAACCTCATTTCATGTAGTTGTATAGAGTGAAATTGGTAGCCATAGTTACTGCATCTTGGGCCTGGGATGAGGTGACCCTCTTAAAATAAAAAGAAACTAATGGAAACAAACAGATCTTAGTTATGTTTGAAGAATCAAAGGAGAACATCCAGGGCTGGTGGCACCAAAAGGGTGAGTTATTTGGCAGCTTGGTGAAGTGACCATTTGATTACCTAACTTTGCAAAAGAACTAATTTTTAAGGTGCCCTAAAGTGAACTGCCTTCATTATTATACTAAAAATCACGCCCACAGGTCAAAAAGGCCCCAGCACAGGTGAAGACCCTTCTCTTGAGTAGTATCTAGAAAGAATGACACAGCAAATATTACAAGTATATGTAGATTGCAACCAATCACTGTAACTGCGAGTGTACTGCCATGTAA
The DNA here is from genome assembly GCF_033815535.1 of Pezoporus flaviventris. Classification (NCBI taxonomy): domain Eukaryota; kingdom Metazoa; phylum Chordata; class Aves; order Psittaciformes; family Psittacidae; genus Pezoporus; species Pezoporus flaviventris. The sequence continues at coordinate 21,717,272 of NW_026892585.1, forward strand.
CTTTCATGTATAAATGTAATGGAGAAAGCTGGCATTGGTGTGCTTGATTTGTGAAAGAGTCCACTGAACCTGAATAAACTATATCTCTCCTGAGCATGTGGAGTTAGTTTCCTGCATGCTGGGCACAAACCTGCTTTGCAGGCAACATAAGCTCCCAGAATAAGAAAACCCCATCTTTAAGAGGTTTTATACTCATTAACTGAAAGAGAAAAACTAAGGCTCTACACAAAAGCTGCAACGGGAGTGCATAGAAGTGTGCTCTGCCACAGTGGACACTGCAGGCAAAACAAGTCTTCAAGCAAAAATTATAGGTGGTAAGAGTGAGTCTATTTTGTGAATTCAGATATGAAAGGCTGCCAGGAGATCAGTGTGGGATGAAGGAATAGAGATGGAAGAGAGAACACAGCACTGATACTGATTTGGGTGTTGTTCTTCAGTCTTACCTCTGCTTTTTTTTTTTTTTTTTAAGGATATAAATACTCTGCCATGAAATGTAAAATAAGTGATTTCAGCATAACAGTCCCCTAAAGCTCGCTCCAACACCCCTCCCCTTCTTAGTCATTAAAAGTGTATGAAAAATGCAAATCACTGAACTCAAAATCTTGAAGCCTCAGTAACTGAGGTAACGGGTTTTTGTTTATAAGAATAGCATAGCACTCTGCAGCATAAACCTTCAATTAATCCGTTGGTGTAACCTGCGATGATAGACAGTTTAGCATTATCAGATTCTGCTTTATCTGTACCATAAACACAAAGTTAAAAGTGCTTCAGGCAGCTAAAATGACATGTCTGAAATTTTGCATTGTTTTTTTCTTATTTTTCAATCAATTGTGCTAATGAAGGAAAAAGGTGAGGGGGAGAGATGATCAGAGAAATCCCACACAGGTTTTAAAATAGATTTTGAAAGGCAATGTACTTAATTTATGTATTTTACTGTGTTTTTTCCACTGTGTATGCATCTAATTCTTTCAATCCCTGCCTCTTTATGTGGGTGTAGGTACAGATCCTTACTGAAGGTGGGCAAAATGGGTGCCAAAGGGAGTGGTGCAGTGCTACTCTAGATACAGATTAGACATAAAGGCACAGTTTTTTGGCTGTCTAAGTTTTTGTGCTTATCCTAGATTCACGTTAGGTGCATAGGATGTGTTTGTGGGTCAGGCAGAACCCCGGCTGCGTCCCTGTTTGCATGGGTAAGACCTGGTCATGCACCACCCTCTCTTTCCCTGTGTCCTGGTGTATTGATATGTAGGTGAGAAACCAATTGTAATGTACAAAACAGGTCTTCTCATCTGGATAGTGAGGATGATGAGGCATGCCATGTACTGCTCAAAGTCTCTGCCTTTGAGATGCAGCTATACCTCGTTTAGGTTTCCTTGATAATCCCCACAGGTGTCTGAAGAGTTTAACCACACTCTGGGCAAGCCAGTGTGTTTCCTTTGTCTATGAAGGAAGATAGGAACAAATATATTTCCAAACATAGACTTTTCAAACAAATGTCTTGAGTTAGGTGGGGAATAAACTACTGAAAAGCTGTCTTTTGAAATATAAAATGTATATGAAAAATTATATAAACTGCACCTTTCTTCATCCTTATAGGGTGCAGCCTGAGGTTGAATCCTGGTAACATTAAATGGGTATTTGGCCTAAGAATACACTCAGTGCCTCTCAAACACAATTCAGTTATTTCTTCATCCTATTTTTACAGGTTTGACAAGAAACAGAAGTGTATTTCTTCAGTTTATTTGTATATACTGTATCCTCTAAGCCTGGATTTTTGTTCCCACTTTCCTGAACAGCTTTTATTGCTCTGTATTATTTTCTGTCTGTAAGAGTCTTCTTACTCTTATTCACCAGATACACAGGCACATCTACATTTTCTGAGTGCTGCAATGCAAATTACTGCTTTACCCTAACAGGAGTATTTGCACAGAAGAGAACAAGAGTTCTTAAAACTTTTATTTTATTCTGAAAACACTGAAGGCACTAAAGAACAGGTGCTAGGTGTTTTTCATTCCCCTACTTTCAAATAGTACTGGTAATGAAAGGTCCTGCAGGGATGTCTTTAGAGAGACAAGTGTTGCAATATAATGATGGCAGTGCCTGTGGTGCTTTGAGCATGTTATGTGCTATGAGCTATTCTGGAAAGTTCCAGACGGTGGCAGGGGTATCTGGTAAGCCCCAGAACCAGCAAACTTTGTACCCAACCAGGAACATCCTGCTCACCATCAACAGGCACTCAGCCTCCCTCAGTTCCTTCTATCTTTTGAGTTGTTTTGAGACACACACAGAAAGTCTTCTTGACAATCACACTTGGATACATACAAATGCTTCTTGACAATCACACTTAGATACATACCTCTTACACTGGTGGAACACCCATAAGGCTTTGAAGTGCTGATAGTGTTTTCATACAGATTGTTTTCAGGCACCTGTGAAGATAAACTGATGTGAAGGTTGTTTTCTGAGGTATGTGCCCTCAGGTCAGGAGATGAAAAATTAGTCCTCTGGTTTGCTAGGTGTTTTCTGTGTAGCTAAAACAGACTTTAAAAACTGCTGCAGTGTCTTCCAGTAAAAAACAAATCTGCATAGAAAAATAATTTCTAGAATAACTCTCAGATTCCATTTGTGTGGGCTTGTTCTTTCTTTTCTTTTTTTTTTCCCAAACCGATGCAGTGTGCTCCAAGGCATTTCATTTTATTTTCAGTATTTCTGCAGAGGATAAACTCTAGTTTTGCATGTGTGATTTCAGGAAGGTTTTATTTTCTTCCAGCATTTTGTGTCTCTGTTAAAGTGGGCTAATCAAAGGTATGGATTCACTGCTTTCTCCCCAGGTAGCACCAGGCAGAATAGCATGCACACCTACTGCCTGCAGTCATGACTGCAGCTACACGTATGCCCCCTCCATCTTTTCTCTCATCTTTTGTTACCTCCTCAGATCATTAACACTGGGGGGCAACAATATTTCTTTGCTTTGTGTTTTTATTGCACCTATAATAATGGGATGCTGATCTGTCTTGGTTTCTGGGAAAAACTGAGCTGCAATAAACTGTGTATTGCAAGGAAAGGGTATGATTCCAGCCAGCAGGAAAATTACCAGATAGACATTATTTTGTCCATTCAAAGGACTTGTTGTTTGGAAGGCTTTATCTTTCTTTTATATTACTTTTTTTGCTATTACGAGTTGTTGAAGGGCTGCCTAAAGGAGCTTCTAGATTTCGAATATAATAACCATGTTGTTAAAGGTCTTTTTCTAAGCCCCTGGCTATGTTTTCATTCTCTTATTCCCATTCATTTTTTTCTCTTCTTTCTGTTCTGTTCCCCAGTGTGAGTGGCACTGATAGATCTACCAGGATACTCCTGCCCCTAATAAGCCAGCTAGTCCAATAACCATCAGGGAGCTCATTAGGCTGCTAGCTATCAAATCCTCTTGTCTGGTGCTGTGACATATACAGTTGGTTTTATGTTTAAAAACATCTTTGTTCAAATAACAGGCACAGACTTTATGTGTTTTTCCTTCAAGGGTTTTATTCATAAATCCTACTGTTATCAAGCAGAGAGGGCTGACAAGTGATGACCCAGGTTAGCTCCTGCACCTGCAGTTGCTGGTAAGCTGTAAAGAGGCCACCCTTTTGATGTTTGGTCTTTTTTGTCCCCCTGAATATGAGAAAGAGAAAACATTATCAAGAGGTTTTTTTCCTCACTGTCTGACTGGTTAAAGAGAGAAGGGGGGACCAGTGGTGGGCGCTTCTTCCCTGCACTCTCCTTGGTGCTGCCCTGGCTAAGTTGCAGGAGAACAGTAAGATGGCAGGAGAGCCAAACTGGCTCACAATCCTCTCCCTCATGTGTGCTCACACCTTTTTCCTGTGACAAGTGGATATCCGTATTGATAAATTACATTTGCCTTATTTATCAGCAGTCGAAGACCTATTCACTGCTGAACGGGCATTATCAAGCCCATACCGTGTGCAGTCTTTTAAGTTTCAGCAGAAAATGAGCTATTTTGGAAGAAAAAATGGGTTCTTTGCCTGCTACTCAGGCAGAGGTAGATGAAAGCCGTAGGGAGAGGATCAGTGAAGTTGGCATCTAATGACATTAGGTTCCCTTAAAAAGAGCTGAGGTGGGCAGTCTCTCAGGTCTTTGAATTTTACAGGAAATCCTTGCTGTGGTGTCAGGTGTTGGACACACACTTTAACGTTGTTTATAATTTCTTCCACTTGTTCAATCTGTGTATGTAGCTTTATGTATTTTTTTTTTATATGAATATTTGCATTTTTAACTTGGGATCACTGGAAAGGCAATGTAGTGAAGCAGTGATGGGTACTGCTGTATACATTTTCTTCCTTTTCTGTGAGGGAAATAGTAAACATAATATTTAAAAATATCCAGAGGTCTTGAATGTCACTCTTGCAAGAATCATTGAGTGCTGCAGAAGAAGTCTTTGATCTCCAAGATGCTCCTTCAACTACGCTTTAATGGATACATTACCTAACTGTCCTTCAAGGAAGGCCACGCTTATTACTTACAAAACATACTTTGCTGTGTAATATTTCACAAACTAAAATTATGAGATTCTTCATGAGATTCTTCACCAGAAATGTTTGTTCTATCAGGCTTCTGGCTCTGATCTGTAATGAAGTATCATGTTCTGTGTTGCAGAAATAGAAGTTAGGTAGTTAAACGTTATTTCAGGATGATCTCTGTGTACTCCCTCTAGGTGTGCTAGATTTGCCTGCAGATCAGAAAGTGTGGCTGCATACCAGTTGACCTGGCTGAATTGAGTTTGCCTGGAGGAAGTGCTGGCATGCCAAAGCATGGTTTGGAAAGCAAAGGTTTGGAAATAGTCGAACATGAATTGTCCAATGGCCTGTTTTCCCCTGGTAGTTTCCAGGTGAAATGGAATGTGTATCAGCAGGAAACCTGTGGTGCTTACACTTGGCAGAAGAACAGGAGACCTGTGAAGCTCTCCTAAAGCAAGCATTGATTCCAATCAGGTTTTCAGGGCTTCCAGATGACACAGCTTTGGAGCAGTGCAGAGTTGCCACAGGAGAAACCCATGAAATCCAGTCTTCCATGGCTCCTGTGGCCTTGGGCACCATCCAAGTGAACAAATAGGAAGTAAGAAAACTTGCTTGCCAGTGTCAGAACTGACTGGATCTCTAGAAACTTCCTGGGTTTGGGGAACAAATAAACATACAAAGTTATGTTTTATAAGGCAATTTTTGGTCAGCTACAGTTGTAACATAGACATTAATTTTCCATAGCTTTTCTTCCTAGTCCATCAGCTTAATTTGTGGCTGATGCTCAGCATGCCTATGAGAAAAAAGATGTTTTCAAATGCTCTACACTTAACTTAGCAAGAGCCTTTAACTATATCTTTTATATTAAAAACAAGGTGGGTTTTGGCGTTTAAGTTCACTGATTTTTATTTTTTTTTTTTTGTATGTCATATTCAGTGCTTTACAAAATGCTTTAAAAATGCATTTTAAAGCATCTTCAACTTCAGGGTAAGCCAGGGAATGCAAAAGCAAGGCTACTTACGAGATTTACACTTCAGTTTGCCGCCAGCCAGATGGATTGGTGACTTGCAGGTGAGAGAGATTAGAAAAGAAGCAATGAATCACAGGGGCAGCCCTCTTTAGAAATGCTTCCAAAAGCTCAAGATGAATAGTTTTCTTAACAACCATCTATTCAGGGCCTCAGCCTGCAGCACCCACTCTGCACAGTTTACTTCATCTTACTTGCTTATGAGGAACAAAGCTCTTGGCTTAGCAGATTTGTCAGCAGTGCTGCACTGCTCACAACTAACTTCAGTTTTCTTCCAGATAGGAATAAATCCTAAAAGAGAGCAACAAAATGTTCTCACACATCATATGGCAAATGATGGCCCAAAGTCAGGGTGTGATATTTACTCACCAGAAGAGAAATGTGGATGTGTGCACAACCATGCACAGAGGAAAAAAATTGTATTATTTGTCTTAGAAATATAAGATTAAAACTCTAATCTGATTTGGCACCTCCTGTGTCTGTGGAGGTCCAAAGATTTCAGCAGCCTCGGGAACACACAGTGGTATCCTCATCTAATACTCAACCAAGGCTTTAATGCTGCAATCAATAGAAAAACAAGATTTCACCCTAAAAACTGCATGTGGGTTATAATCCTAATTTTAAAAACATCTGACTCTGTCCTAGCATGAGATCCTGATGTGTGTTACCCATCAGGCAAGTCTCAAAGTCTGCCTTCTTACATCTTCGAGTGCCTGTGTGGTGCCTTTACCCATGCTACTGGGGAGTCAGCATGGGACTGGCAGCCTGGCTTTGGTGCCACTGCAGGAGAGGAGCAGAAGAGATCCTCTCCTCTGCCTCCCACTGTGGGATCCTCATGCAGGAACACCTTGTGGTTGGACGGCTGAGTTTAAATGTCAAGGAGATATCAGCAAGGTAATTTCCTTTTGAGAAAAAGAAAACTCTTAACATGCTATTCTCCTGTAAGAAATGCCAGAGAGAATTACAGGAGTTGGGAAGAAAGAGGGGGTAAGCAGAGGGACAAAAAATAGATATTGAAAGTTTTGAGATGCTTTCCCTCACAGTCTAGCCTCTTAGAGGGTAAGAAAGTATGAGCTTTCAGGAATTGAACTGCCCCATAGGATGCAGCTACTTGGGTTTGCTCTGCCCAGATCTGAATGTTGCTATTAGGCACCAATTAAGTGGCAGTGCATGCAAAACCATTACACACATCATCCTGCTTTTGCTCTGCCCACTCATATCCTGGACCCTATCCTGTTCTGATGCCTATTTTAATGATTCTGGACAATGTTCCCATTCATTGTACCCTTTGAACTGATGTATTTTTTACTTTTTTTAGCTCCTTATCTTGACCTGTCTTGATTGTGGCTCTTGTCACTTGCTTCCACCTGATAGTGCAGCCTACAGAATAGATTTACTGCTTTGTCTCACTCAAAACTGAGAGAATCTTTCTCTAGTTGCTCAGTAATCAGAGTTTCTTGTGCCTTTCCCTGTCACAGGAACTACTAGTTACCTCTGATAAAGCAATGGAGCAGACAGAGCATTGGTTCATCTCAGCGATAGCAATATCTTATTCCTTGTATTGTGTAATACTGAAGACAGATAGAAATAAAAGAAATCATAGCTAATAAACCCACAGTAGAGTTGTGTTATTTAACTAGAAATCCCTTGTACACTGGAAAAAAAAAATTAAACTACTGAAGATAAAACTTACGAGTTAGTTCCAGTAATGAATCTGAATAGAACTCACAGAAAGTTGAGATTACAACATATATCTGTTTATATTCATGACTTGATTTTGCATTTCACATACAAGATGATTCATAGCTTTGTACTCCATTGTGTAAAATGAATATTTGCTATGCTGGAAGCACTCACTCTGACAAGTCTGTTTCTCTGCCATGTTGTTCTTCCTTTACAAAAAAGATTGTAACTCCTTGTACAAGAGTTTTCTGTGAGCTTTCTTGGCATACACTTTTTTTGTAATTCAGATTTTTACATTTTTATCATGGGAACAATTCCTGCTGCCCTTATTGTGTCAAAACTGCTACAGATTTCAACAAAAGCCTTGCCTAACTAGAATGTGAAGACCTGGAAGAACGGTCTAGATTTGCCCTTACGATACTTAAGAAGTCAGAAACATCGATGTGTGTTTCTGTTCATAGTGTCTATGGAAAGGATTTAAAAAAACCCCAATATTGGCATTGCCCTGGGTACCTAGGAACAGAGCTGGAAATATATGTTGTGGCGGGGGGTCATGTTTCTTGTGCCACTAACAACCATGTGAGAGAAACACTTGCTACAGTGACCCTGCAGGAAACAAAAGCCAGAAAACACTCCCAATATTGTCTTATAAACTTAAGACCTTTAATACAAAAATCAAACCCCATAAAGTCAATAATGGGCCATAGGAATAGTGTAGACAAGGTTCAGATTTATGATCAGTGCATTAAATGTTGGCAACAACAGCTGAAATTCTTCTCCAAGCTTGTCAGTGTTACTGTTGCTGCAGCAGGCATAGGTAGGACACTCAAAATGCTTCTGCAGTCCACACGCTGGATGGTTTTATGGTGCACATTTGCATACTAACTCACCTTAGTCGTCTAACACAATTCTCAAAGGACAAAGCTCTGTCTTCCTGCCCAGCTTGCAGAACTTCAACCACTTCAAAACTGCTGCGGTTTTGCTAAGTTTCAAGGCGCTATCCAGGGTACTGGCAAAACTGGAAGTGTCAATGATCTGTAAATCTGTTGTTTTTCTGTAGATATTTAAACATTTTATGGTTGCAGTTATTCAGTATGAGATGTTTACAAACACGCTTGGAATGGGAACTTCAGCATGCTGGAGGAGGACAGCTTAAGGTTGTTTATCAATTAACATTGGTTAGCCCACTTCACTTGCAATATCAGAGATACTCATTCAATTGCTATAGGCAACTAGAATTCTAAAATATCAAAATATTTTTTTTTAAACAAACTCGTAACTGTATTAATCAGTTTTGCCATTTTCTCTTTTTTAGGGTAATTTTTTTTCAGCTTAGGTTTTTAATTTTAGGAGTCAGAGTAAGCAAACTAGTTGGACAGCTGAAACATTTCAGTTTAGCACCAACAGAATTGTTCTAGTCAAATTGCCTGACCAGTCCATACCTCTTGCTGCTTTACTGAGGAGCAACATAGCTCTTGGTGAAATACAAAAAATACCATCTAGTCTAGAAAACTAGACAAAAGCTGATCCTGCTCGAAAGAGAAGCAGAGACTCCAATAATTCACTGTTTTCAAGTGAAGAATGCAAGCGAAAAAACTCACTATTTCTGGCATTGCCAAAGAAAGATTTGGTCTTTAAAGCATATATGACAGAGATAATGCAGTATTGAAACTACTTCAGCTTTGAAACCACTACAATTTCTCCATCTAATGTGCGCACGGATTGCTGATGAGGCACTCCTGTGCAATGCATTTCCTTGAACAGCAGACTAGACTGCAGTGCATTAAAGGGCATACACAAATGAAACCTTAATAAGCAGTACGCCCTCTTTTCGGCTATAGTGTTATATAGAGCTGATAGTGAAGATCAGGTTGGAGCTTTCTGGTGACTACAGTTATTGCGCATGCCCAGCTCTGCTGGGGTGGTTCAGTCCTGGGCTTTCCAGACACAGCGCTGTTCTGTTTGTGCATGTTGTCTTTATTCAGAAGTCTTTTTACAGACTACTCTTCTGGATTTTGCCTAGTGGCAATACAACAGGGTCTTCTCATGGAACACTATGGTGTCTTATGAAGAATTACTTATTTTTGCAGGCTGCTGAGTCTTCCACTTTCAAAAATATGAATCTTAAGGGTACATCAATATATAAACAAGAAAAATGTAGGAGAGGAAGGATCTACTTTTTGCTATTGCATAGTTAGAGTCTTCAATGATTTACATCAAGGAACTTGTATCTTCATCATCTTCCTTTAATGAAAAACTACAGGAAGAAAAATTAATGTCAGCAAAAGGTCATTGTCAAATTAGGCTGAAATCTAACCATGAATAGTGGACACAGGTTCACACCAATTACTAATGGCTTCATTTCTTTTGTATTAATAAAATGCTTTGTAGCATTTCTGGCTTGATCCTTTGAAATACTGTTGGAAAGAACAGCAAATGGGTTGTGATGTCCCCTCCTAAAAGGGTCTGGGTATGTGATGACAGGTTGGACAGCCTAAGCAACTGTCTGACTCCACATGAAAACCTGTAGTAGGGTTATTTAATTACAAGCAAACTAGGAACAAGTGAACACAGTGTTTGATGTCCTGTATTAAGCTTTTTTTCTAGGACTGAAAATACAAGTCTTTATGCTTCTTCTGCTTTTACACCTGGTACCTATCTATTAACTTGGCCTGGGTCCAGCTTGGTGTTTATTAAATCATAACCGCAACAATGATTGATTCCAGTAAGCATGCAGAAAGTTAAAATAAGAATAGGTTTTCTTTTTAGTAGCATAACATGCATAAATAGGAGGACTGATGCAGTACAGTGAGGGCACAGCGGTAAATTATTCCACTCTGATGCTGAACAGTCTCAATAATCATTGTCTTGTATAAGCAAAGTTGAAAGAAACTGTGGACACAGTCATCGTTCATCACTGCAGCTCAAGTGCTGAGCTGTCAGCTGTGGTGTGGGCTTGGGAAAATGAGAACAAACTCTTCTTCTGACCACTGTAATAGCTATTCATATATTACCATTAAGTGCACAGATGCAGTATTCGAAGGGGGCTGGTATCTGCCTGTTCTCTGGTATCTCGGCACGCTGGCAGTTTTTGTGGAGGGAGAAGAGGGTAGGGAAGCAAAAGGCTGGACCTCCAAATATTCCATAGGTATTTCAGAATTCCCTAAGCACTGCATGAACCTCCACATACTTGAACTAGGGCTTGCGTATTTGGCATCCTACCTGTGTTTGGATAGTTGTGCTAGAAGCAGATATTATCTCTCTAGAAAACTTGCTTTGCTTACATCCTTTGACCATCATGGCTGCAGAAACACTATATTACTATATATTACTCTGATCCGTAAAACCAATCTCTCACCCACATGAAAGGATTGTGTCCATTTTTACAGATCATATTTCTTCAGGTGTTTTCTGAGGCTTATAACCATTGCCAGCTAAGTATTAGAAAATGACAATGAAAAATAGTGATGAAATCCCTAAGCTAAATTTAAATAGAGCTTGGTCACTATTCAATATTCATGTAAATGGGCTTCTGTACTTTGGAAACACTGAGGGGCACAACAGAAATCGGGTCCTTACTATACCAATCAGGAAAAAAATGCAGAGCTGGCTGGCTGTGTGGAGAAAAAATGGGGGGAAAAATTCTCCTCTTAACTTCTGCTGAAGAGCAGAGACAGAGCTATTAATTGGCTTGCCAAGTGTCATGGAGGGTTTGTGTGGCTGATCAAAGAAGAGAAAACAGGTCTCCAGAGTACTGCTCCTCTGCCTCAGCCACAAGATAATCCTTCATTTTAAATGCCTGCCAATCAGCTTTCCTGGTTATAATGCTGGCTGGAGTGTTACTACTGCATTATGAAAATGGAACTACTCTGAGTTAATCAAACTTGGATGAACAAATGAAAACTCCCATTCCTTGGCCTCAGGACTTTAGGTACCGGCTCTCTTGATATTTGTAACAAAATGAAATGGGACATGTTCTCTGAAACTAGACAATCCAATAAACCCTCCTTGCAAAACTAGACAACTTGAATAAAACAGATTTGCCATGGCCAAGGAGGTAGCCGACATGAAATTATTCATTCAAATGTAATTTCATTTTCAACAGAGACTGTAGATTTTTATTGAGTGGGGTTTTGGTAAACACAAAGTCACTTGGTCCAAGTTTGCTTCAGTGTAGTTGTTCCCTGTGTCAGAAGGACATACGATAAGGAAGGGCAATCTCTGCTGCCCTCTAGCATGTGCATTTCTTTACTTCATCATACTCAACGCTGTGGATTTACCATTACTAAGCATCATAGCCTGCAAAACAGGACAAAGGAGCAAAAACTGTCTATGAAAAGATACCGGCTGCTCTCCCATGTGCTGCAGCTGTGTCTTCTCATGTGATTTTCTCCCTGTAGAGCCCTGATAACCCATTTAGGGAAGAAGCAGAGGAGTTTTTTGTGTTAACATTGTGTCCATGGAGCTGCATTGGCATTATGTTTGTAGGGCTGAATTACAATTTACAGGAGAACTGCAGCATGGCTTTCTGGGGCTGTGGCATGCTGCAGGGCCAAGCCTGCATCCTCATTTCCAGTGGTTGGGGTTCCTCTGCGAGGAGAGCAAAGGGCACTCCGCCTGCAGGGGAAACCTCAGATAATGATTTCCTGGAAATAACGTGTCTAACTGTAACCTGAACATCAGTACTGTGCAACTCTGTAAGGAGACAGTAGTGATTTAGGAAGTGAAATGTAGAACTTCAAAAGCTGTTTCATTGGTAGGTATTGGAGTTTTACATTTTACAATGTGACTTAACCCCTGAGGCTTCAGAAAATACAGCCTCGGACCCCAGATCCTCAAAGGTCTTTAGATAGCCAATTTCCACTAGCATAAATTGCTGTTGAAAACGTATTTTATGTACCTAGGACACAAGTGTTTTCAGAAACAGATTGTAAAAGGCAGCCCTGCTGCTGTTGGTAATGCATCTTTAGTGTGACTGAATTTCAGTGAAAATGGATGAATGGGAAAAAAAGTGTTTTCTAAAAAAACCCAAACCCACAATATTTTGCCTTATTTATTAATTCATGGCACTTACAGGAAAGTGACTGTCAGCCCAGTCCTACAGTATTTATCTGACTACACACATATTAGTTGGAGGGTGCTACCCCCAGATTATGGGCTTTGGTCTGCTCACTCAAAGGTAGTAATGATAAATGTGGCTGGCTTACCTGGAAATGTTTTTATTTTAATTCTGGACTCCTTTCAGGCAGCTGTCTGATATTCCTCCTGAGGATACCACTAATGGGCAGCTTTGAACTGCAAATTAAAATTCTACTTTCTGTGACCAAAGTTAATATTGGAATTGTTTTCTTCTTTTTCACAAACCTCCTCCTCTGAGAGATAAATTGCATTTTATGTTAAAAAGAGGAAAGAAGAATTAATTTACAGCAGCTTGGTGACTATGAAAGTGTGATGTTTTGTGAGAGCTGGTAGCACTAAAGCTGCGTAGACTTCCCTTGCTAAAGCTGCTGCACAAAGTGAGTCACTGAAGAGACTGGAGTATCTGGTCCTCAGGGCTTCCAGTCAAAATGATGTTTAACCAGGTTATGCTATCAACACAGTGCTTCACTCTTGAGCAAATTATTGTTGAGCAAATATGTTGTTTGGTGCCTATATGGTCTAAAAGGATAAACTAGTGGGAAAAAAATGAAAGGCCACATGAATGCAACTGATTTCCCTTGCTAAAGTAGCTTGGAGGGCAGTGAACCGTACACTGATGGGTTTGCTTTTGTGGATAAAGTTATGATGTATTTTTTCTACTAGATCAGGCTGACTTGTATACCCTAGAAAACTCAGTGAGGCATTACGGACACTGCCTGTAGGACTGCTGTTGTTCTTAGAGTCACGATCTCTAAACCAGAAACTCAGTTTGGCATGCTGAAGTCTTGATCGTAGCTGCTGTATCTAGCATGAATTAGTGCTGTCTCATTGATCTGGCCTTTGATGCTGTTAGGCACTGGAGCTAGTAGGAATCATTTCACTGTATTGATTTTTACCCTTTCTACCTATGTAGTACTAGAGTTTATGGTGGAAAAGATATGTATTAATAGTAACATCTTTATTTTCTTTAGTGCCAAATATTGAATGTTATGTTTGGTAGTCAAATATATGAATTTTACTGCATTAAAAGGGTATTTTTTTCATCTTGGAGCTATCTTTCAAGGGGAGGGTTATGGTATTTTTAGCTCTAGGCAGTACATTTTCTCATTGCCATATCATACTACCTCCTTATGCAACTTAGCTGCAGATGGATGTGGAGGATTAGTTGTGATTGATAAGTGAGTTGTTTTAATACAACTTGATCTGTTGACCTGAACCAGCGCAATGTTATAAGAAACACATCACACACACAATACAGTAAATTTTTTTTTCACATAGTAGGGTCCTTACGTTACCATATGTGAAAAGATTATGTTGGCTTCTCAGATAAAGTGAATGAAAGAGCCCCACTTACAATCTTCTGCCTCTAGTTAGCTTAAATTCATACCAAAACTTCATGCTGCATGGTGCATTTTATTAATTGATGCTGCCATTTTCAGATTTCATTGATAATGAGCCTGTTCAGGTCATGCTGGTATTTTACTCCTTGCTCTAATTGCACTGTTACACTGTTGCCCTAGAGAGTGGCAAGACTCAGCTAGCGGTAATTGCTCCTCTTTTGTCTTCATATAGCAGCTATAGGCACTGATCTACACTTGAGCTGAAAACCTCTTGAGTCTCTGGTTTCTTCATTCTTCTATTTCATATTTCTGCATAAACCCAAAAAGAATATTTTAGAGAGAATTATTGCCCAATAAAATATACTGATGACTATTTTCTAGGCTTAAAAAACATATTGGACCTATTTATATGTCTTCCCTTCCTATCCCACCCTCCAAAAGAGTCTAATTCCTAGTCAAAAGCTCCAGTAATAGAGATCCATCATATCTATTTCTGTGTCCTTAGCGACATAGAATAGTTCCTAATTTTGCCTCTGACTCTTCTTTGTTGCAATTTACACCCATTATGTATTACCAAAACAGGCAATTACAAGTTGTTCTCTGCCCCTTTGCAAATAGTTTTGTATATTTTTTAAGGCTTCCTTTGGGATAAGCAAAAATAAGCTTGAGCACTACCCACTGGTGATGTTTTTTAGACTTCTGATATTCTGGTGTTCTTTTTCATACTATCCAGCTGCTTCAGATCATTCTTGAAGTGCTTTGCCCAAACTACTTCTACTCAAGCTGAGGTTTTACCAGTAGAGTGTCTTTCAGGTTTGACTTTTCCTTTTACAAGGATGACATTTTCCCTTCCCAATACACACAATAGTGTTGACTCATGCAGACTTTATCATCCATTGTAATTATTAGATATTATTCTAGAACTTACTGTCCATCTTGGTGTATCCTCATTTGCCTAGTTAACTGTGCCTGTCTGGGTGTAGTAGTGAACTCAGTCCTGCTGAGAGCCATCTTGGGTTTTTTTTCCAGGAAGTTTTTTCAATTTGTCAAGAACATTTTGTATTCTAATCCCATTTAACCACCAAAAACCTGCTAATTATTTATTCACCTGACTCAAGCTCACCTTAACAACTTAAATACCCATTTAAAAATATATGTGTTAAAAATAGAACTGGATCTACAAGATAATCATCCTGATAAGCAGGATGCATGAAGTAGCATAGTTATATATCCTTGCTTCCTTCTGGCTTGAAGGTTTTTCTCAATTTCATTCTCAGAACCATGCCTTGGGAAGAGGACATTTAGCATTTCCTAAACTTACCCTGCCTTGACCCCTAGACTTAAAGGCAGGTTTACACTTCAGCTTCTGCCACCAGAACTGCCCCAGTGCATAACTTGGTCAGCATCTCCAGAGTGTTTGTGGGTCAGAGGGTCCTGGGTAGTGGTGGGAAGAGATGTATGCAGAAGGTTTACCTTCAGAGATGTTCTCAAGATGCTGTCACCTATGCTTCAAGGCCAGAAAAATGTGGGGAGTTCAGGACTTTGTGCTGGAGGGCAGAGCACTGAAAGCTGTCTGAAGATTTGAGTTTGTGCTAGCTCTGTGCCATAGTGCAGCCTGCCGTGTGAACATACCCTGAGTTTCTGAGCTTAAGAACCAACACGGACCATTTTCCACGTAGCTGGGAAATCCTCATCAGGCACTGTTTGCTTTACAGTATCCCTGGAGAAATTTCACTGATTCCCGTGGTATTATTAATTTTTCCCAGAGGACTCCTCCATTCTTTATTCTTGAAGTTCTGACAGAGTCATATTTAGCGGTGACATGGGTGCGAGGGGAGAGCCGCTTGCTGTGCTGTCACTCAGCTCTATTACTGTTTCAGGACATGGATCATATGCTACATCAGCTAATGTTAACTGCAGCACTGTCTTTTCCTTGCCTTTTTGCCATCTTTCTCTCCCTTCATCGTCATTTTCTACACCTTAATCTCCCATTTTTCTTCAGTAAATCCTTCCCCAGATAAAACCCGGCGAGGAAAAAAAGGTTGAATGCTGAGAAGCCACAAGCATTTCTGCCTGAGCTCTCAGATCCCCCTTCCTTCCACCTGTTCAGCAGGATGTTTAGATTACTGCTGTTTACACCAATTCTGTTGTCTTACTATAGACTAGTGAATTTGAGCCTGCTGAAAAGGTGCCATCAGCAAAGTACAGGTAAGGCTTTATGTATGATGTTGGGCAGAGAACAGATTCAGAGCAGCCCTGTGGAGAAGGACTTAGGGGTGTTTGATGAGAAAATGAACATGAGCTGGCTTCACTTGACCCACAGCCCAGAAAGCCAACCGTATCCTGGACTGCATCAAAAGGAGCATGACCAGCAGGTCGAAGGAGGTGATCCTGCCCCTCTACTCTGCTCTCATGAGACCTCACCTGGAGTATTGTGCGCAGTTCTGGTGTCCTCAACATAAAAAGGACATGGAACTGTTCGAACAAGGCCAGAGGAGGGCCACGAGGATGATCAGGGGACTGGAGCACCTCCCGTATGAAGAGAGGCTGAGAAAGTTGGGGCTGTTCAGCCTGGAGGAGAGAAGGCTGCGTGGAGTCCTCATAGCAGCCTTCCAGTATCTGAAGTGGGCTTATAAGGATGCTGGGGAGGGACTCTTCATTAGGGACTGTAGTGAGAGGACAAGGGGTAACGGGTTAAAACTTAAACAGGGGAAGTTTAGATTAGATATAAGGAGGAAATTCTTTCCTGTTAGGGTGGTGAGGCATTGGAATGGGTTGTCCAAGGAAGTTGTGAATGCTCCATCGCTGGTGGTGTTCAAGGCCAAGTTGGAGAGAGCCTTGGGTGAGATGGTTTAGTGTGAGGTGTCCCTGCCCATGGCAGGGGGGTTGGAACCTGATGATCTTAAGGTCCTTTCCAACCCTAACTATTCTATGATTCTATGTTCAGAAGCTTCTCTTACACATTTCACAGCTCCCTCCTTCCCTGTCTTGGCCCATTGTGATAGAGACCTGTGTTTATGAGCCATTCACAAAATATTTTTCCTTTTGCATTCACGGCAAGAAAGAGTCTGGGGAGAGTGAATGCTCCCACAGCTACTGTGCAAACAAGCAGCAGCTAGTATTGAAGTCTGCCAGGGATGGGGGTATATTGCATTTTTGAAGTTGCTTGATGGTTTGGTTTGTATATTCACATTTTTATATATATATTTACTGCCTAGAAGCCTACATAGTTACTTTATTGAGGAATCTGGAAGAGAAATGTTAAAATGGCACAGTGTCAGCATGTCCCCATGGCAACCATTACACGTGATGAGTTCAGAGTCAGTGGATTAGAGTTTCTCCAATGAAACACAAGATGTGTCAAGTAGGACTTTGACCCAGCTGAGAGGCTCTCCTCTTTGGAGAGGAGATGCTGGTCTTATTCATGCCCTAGCTAACGCTAAGAAGTTGTTTATATATAGAGGCCATTCAAGACTGGTTTGATTTCCAGAGTGAAGTTGTTCTAATTTTACACACTGTTCCAAGCAGTTCCTCTGGAATTACAGAAGCGAAAGGCTGTCCTATCTCTGACAAGACTCCTGGACTGGTTTAACTTCTGTGGAGAGTCTGTGGCTATAAGCACTATATGTGATTCCTTAATTCCCTGCTTTCACTAGTATTTCTGAAGATCATTTTGCAGTGGCAGCTGCGACGGAGGAGAATGGCTCAGAAGCAGTAGGAAGTGCTGTTTCATAGACACTGACTGCACTTTTGCTAGTTGAATTTCATTATTAAAATCCTTTATTAATATAGAACAACTTCCTTCTGTCACCAAAATCTTCTGCCAGCAGCTGGATCAGATCTGGTGACCAGCAATGACTGTTGAATACAGAGATTTCTTGCCAGCATTGTACAAAGTGGATGTGTTGTGTTAAATGCCTTAGCTTTGAAAAGAATAGCAAGACAGCATAGGGTGCCAAAGGAAATTATATATTACAGCTGCACCCTCTACATACTCCTGCTGTCCTTGTCATTGCAACAGCTGTAGCCAGCAGCAGTACCTGAGGCGGAGCATTCTGAAACATGAAAGCTTGGGAGCCTGGTACATCTTTGTGAGAGGAGCACCAGGCATAGCTCATGAAGGAAGCAGCACTGGACATGGTTGAAATGCGGCACATGTACAAGGTTGATTTCAGAGTTGGGTTGTTTGATCTGATTGGAACTGGCATTTCTGTCAAAGTATCTTAAAAGACAGTTAACAGTACCTTCAGTCCTCTTATCAGATACTGAAAAAAGCTACTGAAAAAAACCCCACATGAATAGCAGCAGGACCAAGGAACACTTTAACATACATAAGAAATCTGGTCCAGTGGAAATCTTTATATAAATCCAAACAGAATTCATGGGAAAATAGCACAATAGGATGTCAGAATCAAAGGACAATTGCAACTGCTGTGAGATAAAATAAAACAAGATGACAAAGCCACAGAGCACAACAGATGCCATCTGACTCTTGTTCTAGCTGTAAACTTGATACTTTGAAACTCGCAGCCTTTTTCTTCATTCCTGGATTATCCTTTTTATAAAAGGAGAAAGCTGAAAAGCTTATTATGGCTGCTGTGAACCAGGTCTTTGGTCACACTTAGGTACCTGCTTATCGGGAACAGCTGTACCATATCCTGGGGTTTTGAGCTGATCAGATGGAACAGTTTAGACTTTATGTCATGATAAGATGTCCCCAGAAATAACTGCTCACCAGGCATCCTGGCAGAAACGGAGCTGCAGATCTGAGGAGGGTTTCCTGAGGCAGATGGCGAAGGCAAAGTTCTGGGAATTGCTCTCCAGAATGGTTGTGTGAGGAGAAAAACAGAGCAGATAAGGAAAACAAAACAGCAAGAGTCTCTGTCATAGGAAATGGAAGCTATTGATAATGAAACCCTCTGAGAAGGCAGACATAGGGATCTTTTAACATGGTGATTCTGTTTTGCTTCTGCTGCTTTCATGGAAATGGCATGCCCTGTGCAGCCTTTGTAAATAAAGAGGAGGGCACCAAAGAAAGCTCTTGGCTAGCGTCATCTGTATCTCTTTAACATCAAAACAAGAGAGCTAGATCCAGGATATTGTCTATGCCTTCAGGCAAAAGGATGACAAAAATACATGTGCAATTACAGTCCTCACTTTGGGTTTTGCTATAATCAGAGGTCATACAACTGTCTCTCCCTTCCCCCAAGACCTCCCTGAGATAGAGATTATGTATCACCAGCACTCATAGTAAATAGCCTTCTCACCAGACAGTTGGCATTTATGAAGGAAATGGAAATGGAAAAGCTCAATAACAGCCACGCTGCTGAAGAATAAAAAGTCATTGTACAAGCATAAAAGGCTTATTGTTTTCATAGGAATGAATTTTAATGCAATTTTCCAATTTAGCTTTTTTTTTTTTTTTTAATATAACCCTTAACACCTCCCAGCTTTTGTAGGTAAGCACTGTACAAACATTATCTAATTCATAATTACGTACATAACTATTAATACTTTCATTTTGGAGACAGAATGGAGACAGGAGCAACTTCTTAATGTCGTGGATTGGGCCATTTTCTTAGCAATGCTCAGGCATGGCTGGCTAGAAAGATAAGGTTAAGGGCTGGCTTGTGCCATGGACTAAACAATTTTATCTTGGTCTTCATAATGCACAGGAACAGAGAGAATAGGTCTTTGTTCTCAAAATGGGAAGACCAGAAATGAATCAAACCTGGGCACCTTGCTCTCCAAAATACTTGTTACTGTCTGGACTACGGAGTTGATGCTGTAGTGATGATATAAGCCAGTTAACAAGTCTACTCCCAGGAGGGAGCAGAGGAGGAACTGCCTTATTCCTGGGCTACAGTGCCTTTCAGAGGTTTTTCTTGGTTGGTATTTTTTGGGTACACTGTCTTGGTCCTAAATCCTGCCTGATTCATAAGGCTATCCCTAAGCAAAGTGACCTATCATAAAGCGAGTTTGTACCAGCAGGGCTGTAACAGGGCAGATGTGTGGCATCTGGGGCCTCCTATGTTACATGTTAACTCATTATATGAGTATATTCTCACAAAGGTATGTGCTGTCTTTCTGGTGGATGATGTAACAAGACCAGGCACCTCCATGGGAAATATTCAATGCTCCCAGGGAGTAAGGAAGAAGATGCTTACTCAGCCAAAGACACACAGCAAGACAGGTTTATAAATCAGGACATAAGACTAAACACATCTCTTCTTAAATCCATCCTTTCAGTACTGAGTCTGTATGAGAGAGCAGCTGTCTGATGGAAGGGGAAGAGACAGTTAATGGAAGGTGAAGAGACAACAGTAGTCTGCAGGGCTCACCTAGGAAGTGTGGGTTCTCCTCAGGCTGGGGGCTGCCACACCACAGCTCCTTTTTTATGTTTTGGGTTTTTTTAAGCTGTGAATCTTCCCCACCAGGCTGAAGGGTGGGCTGGAAAGGAGTTTCTTGCCATTTCTGTGCAGATGAGCCACTGGGCAAGGAGGCAGCATCAAGCAATGAGGAAGGTCCTTCAGGGACAAAGGGCCTGGTAGGGGGCAGGCTAGAGAACACCAAGGGAAGTCTCATTATAATGGTGATTTTCTTGACCTACTTTATTCAGCCATGGCACTTTGCAAGGAGGGACCCTAGCAACAGCACTGTAGTCCTGAGGCATCATGATGGAGACTTGGTGTTTGGTTGTTTTCAGCTGCTGTTCCTTATACTAAGCAAGGCAATTTGCCAGCAGCTTAACAAAGACATTGCCAAAAAGCCTGTCTCTTTCATCCATATTCTCTTGTTCTTTCATTACTTTATAGTGTTACCATGACCATGTTTGGGATGAAAAATCAAACAAAACTATATGTCGCATGAAAAAAATTACTGAGGAAAAGAATGCTGTAGGCTACTTGTGCTGATGTGAGAGTTGCTTTGTTTCTGAGCTCATGATCCTGCAGTTAGATACATATAATGAGTCAGAGCTGAATGCTTCCCATAGGCTTACATTTTCCATAGATCAGCAACACACTACTGGGATGGTTTTAACAAGGTAAACACACACAGGTATACACCAATGAATAGGAAGTCTTGGGGGAAGAAGGAGAGCCCTAAGAGCATTATTTGTTTGAGAGTCTGTTTTAGTAATGGCATTTGCTAGTAAGAAAAATCCATAAATGCCACTCAGATTTCTTTCATTCAGATGTTTGCTTCATAGTTTCATTTTATCTTTCCAGGAACTCAGAGAGAAAATAAAATGTCACTGAACTTTTTAACTTCAGCCTTCTGCTGGCCTTCATATTACTCATGTAAACAGATGTGATGTTCACATTATGTTCATCATATGAAATGAGTTAGTTGCTTCAGTCTAGCCTGTAATAGACTGGAGTAATGGCAAATTAGGGGACAGACACCTTTACCACTATCAGGGTTTGACAATACCTCAAAAACCTGGCAATTCAACTTCAGAAAAAACTCCCTGTTTGCAGCACCTTTGTGGCATCTCTTCCAGGACGCTGTGGGTATACTTGTGGAAATCCCTCAAAAGACAGGCAGAAGATGCTCAGCTATCTAGAAGGGTGGTGCCCTGCACCAGCCTGGTCTTACCATACAGCTACAAAGCCACTGATGCTACAGCATAGTCTTAGCCAGGGCCTGAAGTCGTTCTTCCAAGTACAGGTATTTACAGAACACCCTGTTCAAGCACACTGGGAAGAATATGTATATTGACTTGGTTCCTCTGTATGCATACACGTCACTCCTATTAGTTTCATATAGGAGTAACAGGGATCTTGACCTGTTTAGTGAGACAGGTCTCAGCAACCAATGGGTGAAAAGAATCTGGTTGCTGTGTCCTGCTACCACTTCTCTCTGCACATAACGAAAAGTCTGGATGCCCTTCCCAGACAGATTTTTTTTCTTTTCTTTTTTTTTTTTTTTTTAACCAAGAAGGTAGGAATTATAGCCTTTTCTTTTTACCTTTTTAAACAGAGGACAGCTTCTTTGAATCTGTGGCTTACCTTCCAGAATTAATCTCTTACAACTGTGCCATTGAGAATGCTTTGTTGTAAGTCATGCGACAGTGGTTATATTTTATCTACTTTGATACAGGTTGTGTTGCTTTATGCTAGTGCTGCTGCCACAGCATGAGCTGTGCTTTCCTTGTGTATTCAGAGCAGATGGGTTTTTGCATGTCCTGAGAGATCTTATCCTGCCCTTTTTAGAAGTCCATGGCAGAACTGTGATTGATTTGAAGGTGCAGAGGATTGCAGGAAAATGAAAAATTACTTGAGGTTTGTGCTGAGCTCAAGGGTCTATGAGCAATAACGTACTCATCGTTATGCAGAAACTGAGATACTGCATGCTATTTTTCAAGCTTTTAATTGCAGCTGGCATTACAGACCTATTGCTGGTGGCACCCTCCTTGCTGAAATGTGGTGGTCCTGGGGCTGCTTGCATTGCAAAAACCTCACAGGAATAATTGTCCACCAGTTTCCATCAGGGTAAAATAAAGCTCTCTGCAGGTAGAAGCAATTTTTCATCTTTCGTTTCTAGATATGCACTTCAACTAAAGTACTAAATTTGAGCCTAGCTTCTGTTAGGACTAACTTCTGTGGTTCTGATCGCTGCCACTGATGCTCTGAGAGCTGTGTGGTGTCTTGACACATGAGCTTGGCTCTGGGCAGGTCCATGTACAAAAATATGTGGAAGTCATAACCCAATGTGATGAAGATCCTCATCTCATGTTACTAGGCCTTGTGAAGGGATGTTTTCAGAACATGTTTCATTTCAGACAATGTGGTTTTTTTCCTTGCTGTCTCCTCCCTTCTGTCCATCTCCTTGTGGACACTACTTGCTCAACAGTTTATCCAGGGTTGTTTGTTGCTCTGAAAGTATATGCAAAACTAAAAGTTACCTAAGGTCATCTAGTTTGAATGTAGACCTCCCTGGTGTTGCTTTGATAACCCTGAGAGGTAGTATAACCTAATACAAAGTTAGGCATGTTTTGCACTCCCTCCTCTCTTGGCAGAAATGCTGCATGAACGTGAAGATTAAAATTGGCTGGATCAGACAAATGTGAGAGGCAAATGTAGAAGAGTAACTCCTCATACAAGGCCCCGTTGGCAGAGAGATGCAATCCCTAGTGAATCTTTATTGAAGCATGAGTATTTCTGATAGATAAATAAATGGGACATAATCTTTGAGGGTAGACAGAGGAGGTAGAAGAGTGCTGTTAGCCATAGTCTGTTCAGTTAGTGGCAGTAAAAGTGACATTTGTTCTGCACAGTCTTCTTATGATCAGCATTAAGAATGCAGCTCATCTGTTAACACATCTGACAAGCCATAGTGTTTGGCCTACTTTCTCAGCATCTTGCCAGGAGAACAGGTCAGTCTGCTTACTGCGATATATTGCAGCACGTTTTTCTACCACTACTGAGAAAATGATCACATTTCAGACAGGGAGGCCCATTAGGTTTTTTCAGGAGGCAATTCCCGGTGAATATGCTGGGCACCGTCCAACACATCAGCCATGGATGGGCAGCTCACTCATTGGCCAGTGTGGATGGCGCCTGCTCATGTCATGGCTATGTAATAACTAACTCATGATGGCTGAAAGGAGAGATTTTCCTCTTAATCAGAGTTTTATACATAAGAAAGATACATAACCAAATAAAAAGTCACTTCCATCCTTTAGGTATTTTATTGCCACATAACCAGTTAAGATGACCGCTTTGAACAGGAGTTCTGAAGTTCTCCAGGTGCTATTACACACAAGCTTTCCTAGAAAAGCCAAGTTATTATTGCAGGATTTTTGTGTTTAGTTGGATGGGAAATGAAAACATTGTCTGAGCTGTTTGGAAAGCTGTAGCTGGGACTTCCAGCAGACGGAAGGGGAAAAGAGCTGGACTGAATGGTGATGTGGTATGAAGGCAACAGGAGAATGGAAAGTTGCTGTGTCATGACAACATTAGCAAAAGTATTTTAAGAGGGTGATCAGTGCTAATTGCCTTGAGCCATTTGCTTGTATCTGGTGTCTGCTACTACTGTTCCAACAAGATCTTTCCTATTTTGGACTGTGTTCTTTAGGGAGAGATTTGTGTCTTCATGTTACTTGGAAAGCACCATGCCTGGGACTGGGCAGCCAATAATGAGTAAATAACTCACATATTTTGGGAGCCTGTAACAGTAGCTGTATGGAAAATGGCAAGATTGCCTGGCTTGCACTGCTGTGTGCGTGCACTGAGAGAGCCTCTGTATGCAGCATGTGGTTCCCTGGCTAATGTGACCATTGATGACTGTGCATGTTGTGCAGAACATACAATACCAGAAGTGAACTGCTGGGAAACAAGCAGGTAGGAGAGGACCTTGTTCCCCCTGCAGCCATTGGAGACTTCCCTCTCACCCCCCAAAGGTAGTGTGCTGTGCTCCTTTACCCCATTTTCAGCACTTGCTTATATAGCACAACCCCCTAATGCCAGGCCTTCGGGTATCGCTGCTCTTCTTTCTGGGTCAGGATCAGCTGCTCTCCTCCATCAGAAGCGTTATAAACATGCTGTTTCTTCCTCCCTTTCATCATGTCTGGACTGTATTCTCCCAGTCTCCTCTCAGGAGCTCCCTTTGTGCCCCATTTCCTCTTCATTCATTTAAGAAACCCCAACCCAGCACTCACACAGCCAGCCTGAAGAAGACCTTTAAAGGGAATGTAAGATCTCATCAATTAAGCCAAAAATCTCCAGACATAGTTTACCTAACAGAATGGGCTCTGCCTCCCACCTCCTGCTGCCAATGATTTCTTTACTTTTAGCAACACAAGGATGCTAAAAATGTATAAACTGGGTCACTTTGTTACTATTGCTTTCAAAAATTCAAAGGTGAGGGAAGGCAGTGCTTCCAATTCCAACTCAGTACCTGGGGCAGGAAGCAGGTATTTTTGTTGTACTGGGCTGTAAGATGACTTTTCCTTTAGGTAACATCTTGCCTTCAAACTGGAAAGGATTTCCTTCTCCAATTTGGGAAACAAAATGGCACACTTCCAAATCACATACTGCATTATTTTGGCATGTGTGTCAAAAAGTTTCCTTTTATAAAGGGCTAGAAGGTTAGGAATGGGGTCCTGCTAGAAAAAGGCAAATGGTGTCATTGCTTTATGTGCTTAAAATAAGGCTGACTGCCCAGTAACTACTAGACAGTGGGAAGGATAGGTGAAGATCAGTCCCAGTCATCAGGGGCAAGCGGACTGTCTGATCTGTTGGCTCTTTTGCCTCTCCTGCTGCTTGAAGTCCGTAAGGAAAATTTATGTATAACATGCTTTTCTTAGGATATATTTTGCTTTAACACATTGCCTACCATTGTCCTAATCCTGAAAGTCTTAATCCCCATTTAATTACTTGGAGAAGGCTTCTGATTTCAGGTGGTGACGAGTCCCCTGGTACAAAAAGCATACAGCTGACGACACATTTATAGTTTTGATCTGGCCACACATGAGTTTACATTTTTTTCCCTGGTCTGCTACACAAATGCTGTCTGCTGGCCATTTTCTGCTGGCATTTAGTATTAGCACTGCAGTTATAGTATACTTTCCTAGAGCCCAGTTTTGCTAGATGAATGAACTTGGCCACTTCTGGTCTGATTCAGCCAAATGAACTCAGGCAACCTCTGGTCCTTTAATCCTTGTACTTTTGCTTTTCTCATGTTCTCCATGGATGTCCTTCCTTCATCTTCCCCAGAGATCTGCAGATAAAAACATGGTCTTCAGCCACCTTGGATATTCAATCAAATTTTGGTATATTAATGCCAGGGCTTAGAGGAGTTTTGCTGAAGTTTGAGAAAATCTTCCTTTTTAACTCCTTGATACTTTATCTGAACTTACACACCTAAAGCAGAGCTCGACCTATGGCATGATCTTTAAATAGAAACTTGCCTGTAGTACATTATTTTGGTTTATACAAATAAAAATATTTCTGGCAGTTCCCACACAGTGAAGAATTTGCAGGATAGGAACAAAATTAATTGCTGTAATTAATGCAGTACGCAGTGGTTTTACAAAACCAAGAAATTATCATCAGATTAAGACACTGAGCTCATCTAGAGTTACTGAAGTCAGAGAATAACAAAGACATTTCTTATGCAGCACAACCATATGCTTTCTAAAAACATAAATCACGCCAAATGAATTGAGGAAGGCCTGGCACTGGCACACATACAATTGCAGAATCAAAGAAATGTCTCTTGGTTTTATTTGATTAAAAAAACTGAAAGGCAAAGATTTGTCTACCTCATTGCACAGGGACACAGGTCTTTATGCTGTTTGTGCACGGCCCACTAACATTTTAGGGACACTAGCATTTCTTGTTATTATCTTGTCACTTATTAAGGACCTACTGTTATACTCAGGTAAGGCTGACACGCAAGTGATTGACTTGAAAGGTAAATACACTGTGGGACAACCTGAGAAAAGTGTTCATATCAGCAGCTGACTCAGAGGCTTGGAGGAGGATATTATAGCTTCTGGAGAAGTCTTGCCATGTAAGTTTTAAAGCTTTGCTTGGTGCAAGTGACAGTGCTTAGTAGTTCAAAACATGGCTCAAGGCAGCAATTTAATTTCTTTCAATTTCAGCAGGAGAAAAATGTAATAGTTCACATAGGTATTACTTGGCTTGCAATGAAAAAGGAGCTCATGTACTATAAATATATTTCCAATACGAAGACAAATCAGATGTGTTAGGAGCACAGGAGAGGAGGTAGGTAATCTGCTCCCTGTTATATATTACACATTCCTGGCCTTATAAGTCATGAGATATGCTTCAGTAGTAGATTGAAATGTGAACATCAAGGATTAACATAGCAGATATTTACAGGTTAGGGCATTTTTTTTAGGATTTTTTTTTTTCATTTTAGATGTTCATTTATTTTATCTGCTAATATAAAATGACAACTTGCTCTTTCTTGTCTCTTAATTTGAAAGCCAGATTTTAAAGTAATTACAGACACTTTGAGCAACCTGCACTAGTGGAAGGTGTCCCTGCCCATGGGAGGGGTTGGAACTGGATGATCCTTATAGTTCCTTCCAACACTAACCATCCTATGATTCTATGATAAGATCATTAGGCATCTAACATCATATAGAAATGCCCAATAGTATTTCCAAAGCACTGCTTCTTAAAGGGAATTAGCTCCAGATGCTCCATAGGGCTTTTTTTTTGCAAAACTTGTTTGACGTCTATTTGCATCTTTAAATATCCAAATGCCTTTCCAAATCTGGATTCAAACTCTTACATAGTACCTCAGAACTCAGTGAAAATGTTAAGGAGAGTTTTGCCTAAGAAAGCATTTCAGTATTCAGCCTTGGAATTAATCAGGTACAAACCAGGAAAGGCTAGGCTCTAGATAATCCCTCCAAAAATTAGTATCTAAACATACTCTGTGAGTGCTTAGTCCCATTTAATCTAATACATCGAGGCAAGCACACACTATTCATCTTTCCAGCATCTCAATTGTTATTTTCTTTAAATAAAGAGCAAAAGATCAATGTCAAAGTCAATTGAGAATCTAATGTCAGAATTTGTTTAATTGGACCAAAATTCCTGGCGAGATCTAAATATAAGCATAATTAAAAGAGAAATCCTTTTATAGTACATTTTCTTTCTCATAATTGAGTCTAATGTAGAAATCCTATACTGCTTTCCAATTTGTAAGAAAGTGCTTTGGAAAAATAGTCTTTAGGTTTTTTATATTTGCTCTATGAAGCACTTGAAAACCAACACATCTCAAATGCAAACCAATAGAAATGTAATCTCAGTTGTCTAAGTGAGGAAAAATACCAGAGTTCCTCCTGTTTATTTTGCTTCCTCCAAAGCATCTACTTTTCTAGTTGATACCAGCAAGAACAGCAAAACAAAAATAAATTCTAGAAGTAAATGAAGAAAGTGAAAGGAATATTGCAATATCTTAAGATGATAACAACCAGAAAACTTTTCGCTTTTCTAAATGCTCTATTTTCAACATTAGATGGATTTCAACATAGATTAGAAAAAGAACGTGCTGTGTGCACACACACATGCACATACGCATGTCTTTATGACCTCTTGCTGATATCTGCAGAAACAAATAAAGGTCAGAATTTTCATTTTATTTGTAAGTTATGGAAGAAGTGCTAGCCTGTGTATAATATCTATGTGTTTAATGATAGAGATATCTAAAATCTTGCTTTTCCTTTCAGAACCCCACATCTTTTCTTCCACTTCACATCCACTGTGATACTTACTCCACAAACAGCCTGTGTAGTCTAGGATCTTCAAAGGTTGCTAATAAATACCAGGAGCCCATAAACAGAAATGGAGAATAAATGAACAGGTCCAATTATGACTATGGTGGTGATAACCTCTAAATAAAACTGTTTAATAACCCTATATTACCAATCCCAAAAGACCAGCGGCAAAAATGAACATCATCCAGGAAGGCAGGGCCCTACCTATGCTTGGTTGAGTTTGCATGGTCATGGCGAGCAACAGGTAGTTACAATGCTGCATGAGTTATTTTTATATACCTTCATGTTTTGTAGCAAACTAACTTGTGAAACAATGGTTTTAACTTCTTACTATGAATCTAGCTAAGAAAAATTTTGACAGCATACTTAGTGTTTTGAGTGTGTGCGAACAAAATATCATGTAAGTAGCTGTCTGCATTTATGAAGTCCACTTATAACCAACCCTTCTTACAGCCATAAATCTATATGTTTTATCTCACAAGCAAATACCATTGTCAGGCAGCCAAGACCGTCTAATCATACATGCCTACAGCCTGGCTTCTTGCATGAATGGCTCTCCCCTATGCACCAGCAAAATCCGATTATTTTCTAGGAAGAACAGACCATTGACAAGAGAATACGAAACATCACCAGCTAAGTTGCACTGGATATGCTGAACTCATGTAAAGGCAAAAGAGTACAGATTTCTGTTGAAAGGTGTGCTTTCAATATCTCATCAGTCACCGCAGGAAAATTCCCAATGTTTCAGCTCCCCTTTGCATGCTACTGCTCTTGAAGAAACTGTATTCCTGTAGGGGCTCACTAAAGTAGAGCCACATAACGGCATTTGAGAGGAATTCAAAAATTCAGGAGGTTAAATACAAACTTTTCTATTTATTGGATCAGTAAATGGAAAAGCCAGAGGCATTTACAGTGTGTAGGGTTAAATCAGAGCAGCTGGGAAGCTCATCTGTGAGAGATTTGAGGAAGAAACTAAAAATGCAAGTTGACCAGCAGCTGTTTGTCATAATGGGAAGAGAATTTTGGCTATTGTGGCATTAATTTAATCAAAACTAGAGAAGTATTTATAGCAATGGTAAAATGGGAAAGTGCTTATTACTTAACTAGTTGTCTACTAGTATCATGAAGAATAGTTTTCCCTCCTGTTGTGTGACACATCTTTTTTACTTTGTTTCACCTTTTCCCCTTCAGGCTCTCATAAGACCTGGTATTCATTACTTAAATGAAAAAATCTTGTTTCTTTCAGACAGTATTAATGATCTGATTTTTGATCTTGTTTGCTAATAAACTAAAACTTCTTGCATGTGCCATAACAGAGAGGATCTTTCTTTTTGTGAATTGAGCAATTTTCTGAATTAGCAGAGCTTTTCATGGGAGCATTATTTTTAAGTGCTGTTACCGGGATTAATCAGGAGAATTTAGTTTAAATTAGCAATGTTTAAATTAATTAAAGAGAGCGGCCTGTGAATTTTCCATCTGAGTTAAGATTCAAGATCTTACTTGTGGGGGATTTTTTGTGTATATGATTCCAGCAACAGCAAATTTGAAGAAAATCTGATTTAAATGTTGTGTGTTGCACAGGAGATTACATTAACACTTCAGTTAGAAATTACATGCAGACAATTGCTCATTTATCTTGAGGTTCCTTAGTCTTGGGTGGCTCAACATAGACCAACTGCAATCAGTGAGGCTGCTGTAAATGCCGTAGGCAAGATCCTACCCCAGATATATGTGGTGGTGAGAAAAGGCCATAGGAATTTTGGACACTTGCCTTCTTTTCTGAGTACTGCCTTCCTTGCCCTGTGTTTCCATGGAACAGAGCAGTAGGAGATGCACTTCATGGAGCAAATGCATGAGTGATGAGTCATTTGAAAGTACATGAGATAATTCAGCTTCTTCTGACTTCAGCTGGATGGACTAAATGCAGGAATATGAAGTATTGCATCTATTTTGAATCATCAATTAATATATCTGTAGTTGTCTGGGTACAGACAGTGTACAGAGGTACAGAGGGTACAGAGTGGTGTTGTTTCAGATTCTGGCTGCTGAAAGACTTCTAGCTTGGTAATGGACAAAGACTTTAGATTCCCCACTGCAATGTTGTTGCTGGGTAACAAACACAGTACCAACTGCCTCTTGTCCTTTTTCTATGTTAAGAAAAGATTCTGGTACCAACAAGAATAGCTATGTAGTCCTCACAGAGACCAGGATTTGAAAGCAGGCATAATTCCACCAAGCCCTATTACCCCTGTTCTTTCTTTCCTTGCTGCTGATTGTAGCCCAGCCTTGGCTTGGAGCAGCCATGCTCTGCTTAACTCAGGATATTTGCTGGCAGACTGGCCTAGAGCATTCTCTTGCCAGCTTGGGCCAAGCTAGCCCGGCAGCAAGACTCTTCTCCAAAGAGAGCTGGAGTTCAGGCTGGGCATTGTCAGAGGGAGTTTAAGCTGTGGATGCTGCATAAGGGAAGTTTTCAGCTCAGATAAAGACTTCTCTGGACCAGAGTCAGGCTTGCCCAAAGCCCTGCCTGCAGACCATGACAGACTGCTACTGAACTGTTGGAAAAACAAAATCGAGAGCTTAAAACACATCTCCGATAAATTGTCTTCCAAAAGTGTTAACTCATCAAGAGCTTATAGCAGGCCCCATGCTCTTTCATACTAACATTTATATTGCTGGACAGGCATGAGAGCAAATGCACTTTTGGTCAGGAGCAGCTAAGGGAGGATATGACTACAGATGAACTATGGATGGTGAAGGACAACATACAGAATTTTATGGAAATATTTCCAAACATTAGCTCATGCAATTAGGTTCAGAAAGTTGCAAAGTAACCTTCTGAAAAGAATCATCCCTGCGACATAGGTCATGTCACCTGGAGATGACATTTATTTAAATAGCATGAGTTGTTAGCCCTTTTCTCTCTCAATCTCTATTTTTTAAAAAATAACCAAATCCCTTTGAGAGTAACAGAGGGGTTAAGTACTTTACTTTAGGGAATGTGCTGGTTTTGACTGGGATAGAGTTGATTTTCTGCATAGTAACTGGCATGGGGCTCTGTGTTTAATTTATGCTGGAAACAGTGGTGACAGCACAGGGAGCACTGAGCAGTGTTTCACAGAGCTAAGGCCTTTTCTCCTTCTCACACCACCCCGTCAGTGAGTGGGCTGGGGATGCACAAGAAGCTGGGAGGGGACACAGCTGGGACAGCTGACCCCAACTGACCCAAGGGATATTCCACGTCATATGGTGTGATGCTCAGCACATGAAGCTGGGGGAAGAAGAAGGAAGGAGGAGATGAAGGAAGAAGGAGTGATGGCATTTGTCTTCCCAAGTAACCATTACACGTGATGGAGCCCCGCTTTTATGGAGGTGGCTGAATGCCTACCTGCCCATGGGAAGTGGTGAATGAATTCCTTGTTTTGCTTTGCTTGTATGTGCAGCTTTTGCTTCACCCATTAAACTGTCCTTACCTCAGCCCACAAGTTCTCTCACATTTACTCTTCCGAATCTCTTCTTCATCTTGACGTGGGGGGAGGGAGCGAGCGGTTGTGTGGGGGGGGTTAGTTGCTGGCTGGAGAAGCAGTTAGATTGACAGAGCCTGCCCACTAATTTAATAGAGATTCCAAAGGCTTTCCTGGATGAAACCAATTACAAGCTCTTCCTGAGGAAAGGTGTTTGGGATGTATATATATAAATTATATATTATTATATATTATATATTACATATTGTATAATACATTATATATAAGATATGTATATATTATGTGTATGTATATTATATATAGTACATTGTATCTGTATATTCTATATTATATATTGTATATATGTATTTTACATATACATTTAATAGATATATACTGTATATATATTAGACATTTTCCATTCATAAGAAATTGTTTCTCCTGAATACATTGGGTTTTATTTGCAGACTATGATATGATCACCTTTATTAATGTAGGTGGTGCAAACACCTAGATAAGAAAATAAGAAAGCTGAATAGGATGATGAACCAGAAATTGAGTGATCCCGTTTTATGCAATCCCACTGCTGCTCTGCAAGGCAATTACATTTCTGATTGCAACCATTTTAATGGTAAGATTCTCCCAGTTTTCAAGTCCATGTTTTTTGTGCCCTCTCTCTCTCTCAGGTAAGAAAACCAGTGTGAAGAGGGCTTGCTTTATACAAAATCTTTTCTGCAGAAGCACAAAAAAATAACCCCAGCCATTACAGATATGCTTATTCCTCTGAAGTTTCTTTCAGGTGCTTGACACCTCTGAGGAATAAGAACGGCAGTTTTAAAATACATCTCCCCCTTTAATTCCTCAGCGCATCCATTTTAGCAGCAATCATTACAATGGAGTTGACACATCTACGAACCTGAGAGGTGTTGTCAGAATCTGGAGGAATGAGCACACGAGATGAAGTCAGAGCGTTTGTTCCTTGACAGCTCACACTGGCAGCCCAGATAGGGCTGGAAAAAAAAGAGAAGGTACTGTAATTTGTCCTCACTGATCTGAAGCCTGCAAACGGATATAATTTCAGACATAAATACTCTGAGCAGCATGCTTTCCTGGGAGGTTGTTGCAAGAGTGAAGCATACTGATACCTCCTCTAAAGGTTTGTATTTCATGACCCCATTTTGGTGACTGTCTCTAACAGTCATTCCCTGCAAAGATTCTCACTCAGAAAATATATTATGAATGAGAGTGGGTTTCTTTTTGAGTTCAAACTGAAATTTATCTCCTTATTCTTACAGCTTGAAAAAAACTAAAGTTTAATGCCTGAACTGCAACTGAATCATTACATTTTATGTATATAAAGCAAGATAAAACCTATTTGACATGCTTACTTTTTTCAGGTTACTAACATATTTTACTTTATCTGTGTGGGTTTTTTGTAATATCTGAAAATATGCCCAATGTTTTACAAAACTAGTACAGGCTTAGCACCAGCCCATAAAGTCTGACAGTTCTGAGACGATGAGTATTAGGTGCTTTTTCCCATCAATTATTATTTCTGTAATAGATGTATGGAAAAGGAAAAAGCACGTTAAAATTAGGGCAGCCATGAAAAAATAAATCCTCAGTCATGCACAGTTAAGATGGAACATTAAATATTAAATCTGAATTTTGAGGATATATTGTGAAATATGGTCTACATTTACATTCTAAAATATTTTGTTTAAACAATTAATTGTCCTCAACATGCCTTTTTTAAAGTTAAATGTTTTATGCAATAACTTACTGAACATACAGAATGGAGCTGGCAGCCACCAATATTAAGGATGAATATCCTTACAGCTTAACCTAGAATACTGTAAGGCAACTTGCCTTATATCAGTGTTAAAAAATTCACAATAATGTCACCATTGGAAATCATAGTATCGTAGAATGGTTTCGGTTGGAAAGGACCTTAAGATCATCTAGTTCCAACCCTTGTGCCACGGGTAGGGACACCTTCCACTAGACCATGTTGCCCAAGGCTCTGTCCAATCTGGCCTTGAACACTGCCAGGAACGGAGCATTCAATCTTGAAAGCTCGGTACTTTCCAAAGCCCCACAATTTCTTTCCTCACCCCTCTTTTTATTTTTTTTTTTCTAGAAATGCAAGGTCAATGAAATTATACTTTGTAAATATGCAACCTGTAACATGCTTATGCTTTTGTATGCAGTTACTATAACATTACGTACAGAGAAGCATCCATCCTCAACTGTTTCTCAGCAGCATCTCCAAGGAAGTCTTGTGCCATAGTATGACATGATTAGTCTTTGGATAAAAGAGACTCTAATATTAAGTGACCAAAAAAAAAAAAAAAAAAAAATATTCAAAGCCTCCTTTTTCTGCTATAAACCTACAATGGTTGTTCAGGACCGCTCCTTACGTAGCTGGTATCCCAGTATCTATTCTACTTACGATGCTACTTATAAGTAGTAATAGTGTCTTACAGAACCCTTCCCACAACAAGTTATTGTGGAGAAAAGAGTGAGGAAAGGTGCAAAGATGATCCTAGGCCACCTGTATCTGCCTAATTCAGCCACAACACATCTTTGCCTGTGAAGAGACATACTAAATAGCACAGAGATCAATTGTCTGGATGCCAGGCACCTTGCCATACAGCTGCCCATGTGCCAGTGCAGCTCTCCACAGCATAGGTCTCCTTCCAAGTGATTCAGTTTGGAGCACTGAGGAGTCTGCTAAATAGCAGATGGGGTTTTGGGGGGGGTTTGGTTGTTATCTTGGTTTTGTTTTCTTTTTTTCCTTCTGCAGTCCTCATTCTTTCTGCTAATCACGCATGGTTATTATTTAGATTCACAGTTTCAAAATGCATTTCTACATGCCCAGTTCTAAAAATAGATCAAAGCACCTACCCAGTCATCAGTAATAAAAATTCACAGGGTAAGCATAGAAGCAAGCTGCCCACCCTACCTTAACTCTGTGTGGGGGAGTGGGTGCAAAGTAGAATGCCTCAAATGTTAACAAAGCTCATGGCTGAGAGCAAGATCTAAACCTACTACAGAGGATTTCAGCCAGCACCTCCTTTTACAGTGAGGGTGCATCGACTCTCTGCTGGTCTGGTCTCCCAAGGAACACTACAACATGGAATTGAAGGGCATTTCTCAAATAGCAAACCATTTAGAGCATACTATGTTAAAGCTGACCTCTTTAGTGCCATCAGGAATCTTATCAGAAACCAAGACTCATCTTGGAGTATTGGTATAACACATTTTCAATTGCTCCTGTATGTAAGAAAGGGGCTAAACATTCAGCTACACTGGCAACCTCTTGTCTTTGGTGGTGATGGGTAGCACTAATGGCTATTCTCATTGTTATAAGATTAAAAAAGTTTTTTTTTTAAACAATTCTATACCCCGGTCTGCTTCCTAATACCTACTCTTATGATTGAAAGATGATTAGCTAGTATTCCAAGGCATTATATTTAACATTCATCTACTACCATACTGGTGTAACATAATCATAATAAAAATAGATTTATTGGTTTATTTCTCCTTCTAGTCAATTAGGTAAAGCTCACAATTTTATAGGATACTGAGGACACTGAAGTAGACACTAAATAATAACTGTTAATCTCTGTTCATTTTGATATATCCCAGAACAGCTCCAAATGATGGCCAAGCTCTGTTAACCATCCTGGATAGAATTAGGGATTTCTTCCAAGTACTTCTGCATTACAGACCCATTTTCATTTTCTAGTTAGTCCTCTTCTCTCACACAATCCTATGAATTCCCACACATGCAGAATAGCTATTCCTCACCCTATGCTTACTTAGAGAGGAAGACTGGAGTATTCCAACATACATTTTAGCAGGGCCAAAAAAGAAATTGCCGTAGGTAATTCCAAGTGATCCTTCACTTGTGCTGATTATACTGAAATGTAGGTTTTAAAAATATAGTATATACAAACCCAGTATTAATGATCAGCCTTCAAGCACTTTTGGGCATATCTATGAAACCATGTTTATAATTAAGAAGTCCACAGAGAGCACAACATGCTGTGCGTTAAATGTGGGGAGTCTCCATCCCTATAGAAGAAATAGTCAAAATGAAATAATCCTTGTTAAACTGTGGGGCAGAATCACACTCTTTCAGCAGCCTAATGTAGTGTAAGACATTACAGCACAAGGTATTACTTCTCAGGTCATTGTCCCAGGCAAGTGTATCACAAGAGTTCACATTTCTCAAATATTCCATTTTCTGTCCAACGGTGTGTTTTTCTCATATTGCTATTTCCTGGTTTTCCATTCCCCAGAAACTGAAATAAATATAATTTCACTAGAATCAGTGCCTGGAAAAATCTCCAGAATGATACCACCCATTTTACAAGCAGTAAAGTAATAAGATATGACAACTCAAGTGTTATATTTTAAGTGATACATAGTTGTGCTGTATTTTTAATACCTTTCTGCTTTTAGAAATGTATTAGACAACTCTAGAAACAAGTGTGAGTGTAGTACGAATCCCCTCATCCAGATCATCAGTGAAGATATTAAACAATGCTTGCCTTAACACTGAGCCCCGAGGGACACCACTGGTGTCTGGTTGCCAGCTAGATGTGATACCATTTGCCACCACTCTCTGGGCTTGGCCATCCAACCAGTTTCCAAACCCAGCAATGAATCCACCTATCCAGGCCACGGGCAGTCAGCTTCTCCAGGAGAACACTGTGGGAGACAGTGTCAAATGCTTTACTAAAGTCCAAATAGAGAATATCTACAGCCTTTCCCTCATCAACCTTGCTGTAGAAGGAGATCAGGTTGTACAATGTGAATACAGTTTGTAAAATCTGAAGTCTTCACATGCGTTTTTGCTTGTCTTTGAGCCTGGCAATAGTTGAGATACTGAATCTTATTAAATTGTCCAAATAAACTACTACTCTTATACTGGTAGTGTTGTTTGCCAGTTAGTAGTCCAAAGCAGAGCAGCTTGTCTCTGTTTAAACCATGGACTAGCACATTCATAATTAAAGCAACAATTTGAACTAAACTGTAAGAAGCATGGGAAGAACTATGCTCTCATAAAAACAAAGACGTTGTTTCATTACTGTTCTGTGGTAACAGGGGCCACATTTTGACTTGCCCTTGGAAGTGCATATAATATTTGCACGCACAACCTCTCCACAAGGAGATTCCTCAGCACATTTAGGAAGTTCCACCCAAACTCTTGCATGTGAACGTAATGGAGAGGTAAAAAAAGAAATAGGATAAAAATCACTCCTTGACTTTAGGATGCAGAAAAGATCAAACTCTCACTTCAGTTCTGTCTGGAAGGCTTAAATGGCAGAAAATTGCACAGTCCTGTGCCAGCCCTCTGCATCAGTGTGCATGCTATTCCAAAATGCAGTGCAGCTTTGATTGCCCAACGGGAACAGTGGTATCCTGCTTGAATAATCTGCTTCTTTGTAGGTCAGATACAGATACATGTCTTGACTCAGTGATGACTAATAAGAACCTCAAATTCAGTTCTCTTTTTTTTTTTTCCGAGTGTTGTTTCAGATATATTAAAAGATTTATTCCCCCAGTTTTTACTGAATCATATTATTTCAAAGATCTTCTGAACTCATATACATACACAAAGATCTTGCCATCCACATATTTCCAAACACTCATCTCCCTCAAATTCATTTTTACACTTATTTTCATAATGTTTCTGTGTGATCCATTTGTCCTGAAGTGGAAAACTGAAGTAAAGCTGATTCTTCCCTTACCTGTTTCTCCTTCACTTTTAGAAATTAATCTGTCCTTGGGTTTAGACAAATAATGCTATTTCAGAAAAGTCTCACTGGTACAAACAATGATGTATTTGATGTTTTGCTCCTGACACTGTAGCATTCATATATAAAGACCTGTTATTACTGTGCTCATGCTGCAATCCTGTAAGCACAAACAATGCATCATCACTGGACAATAATTTTGCCAGATCAAGGCTGTGACTTTGCCCTCTGAGGGTTGTCTGTAAGCAGAATAGTTGAACTAGTCAGAAGGATTTACAATGAACTTCTTGTTAATTATCATGCATAACTCTAGGGAGCTTTTCAAACTGGTCCCTCTTTGAGTAATTTTAATATGTTTCTACAAGATATAAAGTGATATAGGTCCAGAGGCAGAATAATATGTATGTCTATTTTAAATTCTAGTGTAAATCCCCAGCTGCACAGCTTTGTCTGTATTCATATTTTATTAATCAGCCCACTTTAATGTCCTCACTTTTCATTCTCTCTCATTCTTTTCCTCAAAGTCCCTGCCCAGATGCTTCTCAGAGACCATTTTAAAATTGCTTCTAATGACTTTAGGCACTTTTAATATGACTATCAGTTCTCCTAGTGAACCAAGTTGTTAGCTGGCAGCAGTATTATTTGGGGACCTCATCTCATTGTTTCACCCATGCTGACAAGAGTCAGGCTAAATCCTTGGTCTAATCCTATTTACTTATTTACAATTTAAATTAATTTAAATGAATTTGCCATAGGAAAATTGGCTCCCTTGCAGTATAATAGCAAAATTAAGAGGGTCTAAGCTCCAGCTGTTCTTCAGAGAGGGAGATAACTTATACAAACTCTGTGACCAGGCTCATTCCTTTCAACAAGACCCCCCCCCTGCATGCACAATGAATTTTCTCTGCCCTGTTGAGCATCTGGGGCAATTGCCCCTCTTCCAAGTAATGATCAGTTTTGACTAGCAGACTCAGATACTCCACTGAGCCTGAAAGAGTTCTTGGCAGACCACTGATTTTTAAGCTGGGTCTAATGTTTATTCAGGTTAAACACTGGATGACAGCCTTTAGTACATTTCAGCATAATAGTTAACAAGAACTCTTATCAGAATTTGTGCACTGAAATAGTTAAGCAAGAGCAAAAAGTCAGATTTTTTTTGAAAGAAAAAAAGGAGTCAATTATGTTTCAAATGTTTCTGCTTACTTGATCTTCTTATTTTTCCCTTGTATTACAGTTGTTCCTGTGGGTTACTATGTATTTATCAAGGGTCAGTAACTTCAGCTTTGGTAATTTGCCTAAGATCAGTAGTACCTTGTAACAACAAAAAAAAAGCCCTTAGTGGGCTTCTTTTGCCCTTCTTTGGCCTTCTTCTTTTTTACTTCCTAAAAACCAGAGACAGTGTCCGTGCTTCTCACTTTCCCAGGATCTGTGGTTCTTTTATGGTGCTTCTCCATTCAGGTTGCAATAGCAAAACTTAATTCAATGTGGGGGTTATGTTGGATTGTCTTCTGTGGAATTCTCCTGAAAAGGAGACTATTCAAGAGTAGTGATGAGAATCACAGACTATCTTAGATCTCCATCAACTTCTCTTCAAGGTTTCATTTATGAGGGGGTAAAAAAGGCACATAATCTTAGGGCTTCCATCTTGGTCCTCCCTGATGTCCAGCGCCAAAGAACAGTAATAACAAGGGACAATCTGATATACATGAAGAGAAGGAAATCTTCACATATAGTATATATATAGGTATATATATATATGTGTTACTACAGGTCATGTCATTTCCTCTGTAATACCTGTTACTACACCATATTTGTCCATAACACAACACACTTGTTATTGCACTATAACATAATTGTCTTTCAAGACAATTTTGTGGGAGATGAAAGTACTTTTTTTTTCAACAAACTGGCTGCAGGATTAAAAAAAAAAGTGATTTTACAGTAATAGCAGTTTTCATACAACTCTTTCTATGTTGTGAGCAAGATTTACTTTGAATGTGAATTGCAAATACCTTCCCATTTTACCTAGGTAGAAACTGTCTAAGCATGAGGGATCATTTAACCTATATATTTTCTTCTCGTGCTCTGTCTGTATGTATCTTTAAAAGGGTCATTCAGCACAGACTTAGGCACACAGTTAACTTTAAATCCTTTAAAAGGCTCAGCTGAAATCAATGGCAGTACTCTTGGTGCATAATATTTAGCAGATGTATAAATACTTGCAAGGATGAGGATTGTAGGTTGTCAGCTTCTTTGGGACACATCATACTTCTCTATTTATGTAAAATACCATGTAAATGTATGCAAAATATGCACAATATCCTAGTGAATTTGTCTAATAGTTTTTATATAACGATAACAGACATAATTAAAAAATTCAACCTAAAACCTAATCAATCAAGTTGATTAGTTTGAAAGACTCAAGATAACAGATCTGGGGTACCGCGTGTGTTCTTCCAGAGCAATCAAGTTTTCTGAAGTCCTAATGATATTGTACATAAAGTAAGAACTATCTTCTGAAGAGTGTCTCAGATGCTGGAATGAGTACCTATTCTGTTATTGTTAGTTGTTGCTGGATTACTTTTAAAAATCTTTTTCTGTTTCAGGAAGATAATAAATCCACCAAAGTTTCTTATTTTCTGCCCAGGTGTCTCATCATAAACAATGATTCTTTATGCAAACTTTTTTATTTTTATTTTCCATCTAGCTATTAAAAAAGACAAGAAGAATTATGCAATAGAGGATTTGTTTGGAAAACCTCATTTGCAGTCTGCAGTCAGTAAGACAATCCCGTTTCTTAAATAAAATTGTAGTTTAAGGAAAACCTGTGATAATTCTAAAATGAGGAAAATATCTTGATGAGCTGAAGCTATAATGTGTCTTTTCGTCCTAACCTGCAGCAACAAAATGTATCCACAGTTCTGTGGTGATAACCATTATATGAAGCTATACCTATATGAAGCTGCCAGGTGCAGAACTTTTGCGGATTTGTAATACTGTGGTTCACTCATTCTGTTTATGATTAATTTGAAGTGTCACACTATTCATTACACTTAGTAGTGATTAATAAAACACTCATTAGTATATTATTCAGAGGCAATAAGTCATGGAGATGTGCATCTATACCGATCTGATACACGTACGTGTTTTGTGTCTTGTTTTATCAGTCTGAGTTGGTTGTTTCTTTCCATGACTTTTTGGTAAGAGGTTAAAAACAAGTTATCACTAGTTATGTTAGTCTACAGAGAGGAACAGCTAATTTAGCTTTAATCAGTAATTGTTTTCCAAATGGAGCCACTTCTACCTCACAACCACACTGAACACCAGGGTGCCTTTGTGAATGTTTTGCCAGAGAGGGTGTTAAATATCCGAGTTCTCATGCAGGGATGCTGAGCATATGCACCTGTCACAAAGATGAAGCACTTCATAGGTTAGGACTGGAGATCTTCAGAAAGCTGGTTTGAACACGGCTTCTCCATGACCAAGCTGTCTGGCTGTCCTGCAGTCCTGTCCTATCAGCATAAGCAGGAGGGGACTACGGATGGTGGTAGCCATGAGGCCAGGTCTCTCCTACTAAAGCAGGTACCTCTGAGAAGCTCTTCCCATACATGTAGGGCAAAGACCTGCAAGCAAATGGCAATATTTTGTGTTGGTGTCTTTTTTAATTTTGGTGGGAGTGCTTTGATTTTGAATTATCCATGAATTTGTCTCTCCCTGACCAGTGGTACTGGAGACTATTCAGTGCTTTGTGGCTCATGGGACCACCTGCCTTCCTGGGAGCCCTGGAAAAGTAGGGGTTATTAATGATGTTATGTACAAGCTTTACATTACCTCACAATTTAAGGCCAAGAGAGATCATCAGATTGCCTAGTCCAATGTCCTGTATATTGGTGGCTATTAAAAGTTGTATATGTACCTCAAGGCTGAGACAATTACTTTCATTAGCCCATAGTATTTTGGTCCTTGAGAAACCAAACTGTTACGTGTCTAAAGTAGTACCTGAGATTCATGCAACACTTTAGAACTGATTAGGCATAATATGCCCAGAAAATCACAGACAAGATTAATGCAGAAAACTCCACTATCCTTGCCTGTCTGAGCTAGAAAAACCTTTACTGCTCCTGGACTTGGCTTAATTCGTGTCCAAGCATCAGAAGTCTAAGATAATTTTCTGCACTGGTTTACTTTCTTCCTGGCTATAGCAAAATAAATAATACATGCTTCAAGAGAAGGCAAAAACTTCTACTGCAGAATATATGAGGTCAAATATCCTCTGGGAGAAGTGGAGAAGAGATTCTTCCTCTTTGCTGTAGGCAGCCAACTGGAGCTCTCAGGTATTGGGTTTGATTATACTCATTACCTTAATGCCAACCTGCAAACATCTGAGAGGGCAGGGTGCAATTCAAGCCATCTTGTTTCAGCCATAACGGAAGAAGTTGCACAGATGCATCATTCTAATGGATGTAGGGCTAGAGGGAACACCAGGGAATCTCACCTGATGTGACCCTCTTTCCTTCCCTGTTTGAGGCTGCTCTGTCCATTAGATGTTCTCCCAGAAGCTGAAGTAAAGCCTGTATTTAAGATAGCCAGTTTTTAGGACAAAATCGAGCAATGGTTAGTGCATCACCTCCCTTCGTAAGCTCTTACACAGTTTAATTACCTTTACTGCTAGAAAATTGCATCTGATTTCAAGGTTGATTACATCTAACCTTAAACTTCCAGTCACTGGATTTAGTTGTGCTTTTGTCAGCAAGGGTGCAAAAGCTCACTGCTGTCATCTTTTCCTTGTCTCCTCTCAACCTTGTCTGGAGTAAGTGGAATATGCCCAGCTCTTTAAACCTGCCATCTCAAGACTCGTGCTTGACCCGCAAAATATTTGGATTTTCTCCAATATTTTCTCATCTTCTTTAATGTGCAGGCACCAGAACTGTGCTTGATAATTTGGAAGCATGCATGGACTGTGCTGAGTCCTTTCCACAGCACTGCATTGAGATCTTATGTTAGGGGTGATTATCTAGGGTAATTGCTTTTTATCATTCCCTGAGTCTCTCTGTCTGAGACAGTGTCCATTCCTACCAGCTTTCAGTTCCCAGAGGTATAAATTTGCATTAGACTGTAGTAAAATGAATTTAGTGTGCTGCTTGCTGGACAGGGATCATCTAGCCAAATCGAGTCACTGCAGAAGTAATATATCTTCTTTATTTACTGTGCTAAAATACATTCTGCCATATGCAAGCCTTTAAAGCAAAGATTTTATCTCATGGCCTGGACTGCTGAAAACAATATAAAACAGTATTAGGTGAAGACTATGGTTTCTCCTTCTGCTGGGAACCTTCCCACATCGGATTAAATCTCCCCATTAAAAAACTGCATTTTGAAATTTGTCAGACACTTCTTAATCCTCGTAATGGGTGACATGTTAATTCCATGTAATGCAAGACTTGAAATCAAAATGTCACGTCGTATTAAGTCAACTGCTTTACAGAAATCCAAGTACATCCTATCAATACAGCTGCTTTTCTCATGCAGACCTGTAATCTTTTACATAAATCTTGTAAATAACCAAAAAGTCCACAAGTGTGTTTGACAAGACCTAACTTCCACTGATATGTTTTGACTAGCATTAAATGTATTTATTCTCCAGTTCTTTTTCCAAGTATCCCAGAAATACATGCTTTTTTTGTGCAAAGTCCAAAACACCAATTTTAAGTAATGGATGGCATATAGCAGAAAAATATACTTCCCTACTTATATTTTTCTCTAAAATATAGCTAGGTGGAGTATGAGCTGAAGCAGTTGAGCTTATTTATAACTGCTGTTTTGCTTTCAGAGCTAATGAATCATTGACAGTCCAGGGACTTTAAACCAGAAACTCTCTTCTATAATACAGGGCAGCTCTTTGCTATGTAGAAAAAGGACTACATGCAAAACTAGTGAGGTCTTTCAAAATGACAGGACCTGCCCAATACAGGAAAACAGAAGCTACTGCTACTTCTTGAAGAGAGTGTTTAAAGCCCAGTCCTCAAATCCTTGTGAGAGTAGCAGCTCTTAGAAGTCAAGATGGTCTGCACTTTGTTAGCACAGGGCTTAAGCAAGATAAAGAGACACAAAGGATTTGTACTGGCCCTCTGCAAAGATGGGCTTTCTCCACTATTAATGTTCTTGGGGCAAAATCTCAACATGCAGCAGCAGTACCCATAGGCTGAGAAAAGTATGAAGACTCTTGGCACCATCAAGCCTAGAGAGATAGCAAAAGCAGGTATCCAATTTAGATGGATACACTGTAGTTTGTGTTACCCTTGGTATTCCCAACATGCAGAATTTCATGGGTTTTCTTGATGCTCTTGTGGTTCAGTGCAGACTACTGCTCTGTGCTTTGTGTGCATCCTCTCTTTGGGCATAGAGTAATCCCAAGGAGAAAGTGTTGCTGACACATCTTTGCACTGCTCTCTACAACCATATCATACTCCGGCCCATGAACAGAACTTTAAGCTCCTAAGTGCATGTTACTAGAGGTAAGTCCCATGTGAGATTTAGTTCTTTAATGTACCTGCAACAAGAACATGAATTTCATGCCACTGTTGGTTATGAAATGAATCAAGCCTCTAGTAAAAAGAATATTAGCTAATGAATAAAAAGAAGGTTGCTCAATTTATCTCAAAACTGGAAGAAGTGATATTCTTTGCTGATTTTTGTACAAAGTTATTAATATCTGGGAAGCTTAAAAGAATAGATGGTACCAGATGATTCTTTAATTTAGCCATTTAAATATTTTGTTCATGTTTATTAACTTTTAAGGATCCAGTCCTGTAAAGTCTTATTTATATGAATAAACCTTACTCACGACCAGTCTTGCTTAATTATGTAGGGGTTTTTGCATTAGAAAAACTAATTTGTGTAAAGGTCATTAGTGGGCCCTCAAATATTTATGAACACTTACAAAAATTATTTCATGAGGTAAACTTAAGAACCATCTGTTATATTCTTATTATATGCTCCCTAATATTCATAACTATGTAGAAGTCAGCAAGTACTAGCAGTTCCTTTCTTATCTGAGGGCAGCCAAATGACCTTATACTTATCCTTTAAACTTACACCCCTTCCTAACAAGGAACTAATCCTTTCATTTCTACTGACCGTGTAAAATGGACATGCGATGCCAATAAGCTGATGAGCAAATCTGCTAGTGGGTTTGTTCATTAAGCCAAAAAGTTTCTTACACCTATAATGATAATATATTCCTTCTACTACACACACTGCCAGCTGAGGGGGGGCATGACATGAGCTGTATTTCAGTTCTTAAAAATCTGTGATATTTTTAACAGCAAGTAGCTGTGCAGTCCTTCACAGCAATTTTCCCCAGAAAAAATGCTTTTTTCTCCTTTTTAAAGATATACTAAATGGCCATTAATTTCAACTGAGGTTACAGATGCTTAGCTGCTCTCAGGAGTGAGTCTTTGAATACAAACCTGCAAACCAGCTACTCATGAGCAGCTGGTCAAAAAACATTTTAGAAGCTGCAATTTCAACAATAAAAAGTAAGTATTTCTCTCTCTTTGGTGATGTCTTTTCCTGAACACAAGCAATCACACTTAAATCAATAGGATGAATAACACCATGGCTAACGTGGTAAGTTATGTAAAGTAAAATCAGTCTTCCCTTC
Source organism: Pezoporus flaviventris (assembly GCF_033815535.1). Taxonomy (NCBI): domain Eukaryota; kingdom Metazoa; phylum Chordata; class Aves; order Psittaciformes; family Psittacidae; genus Pezoporus; species Pezoporus flaviventris. Next base: position 21,762,130 of record NW_026892585.1, read on the forward strand.
TATTTTTATGATTTTTAACTGTACAAGTGGTTCATTCCACTGAGCACAACTAGAGGTTCAGTTTTAAAGGGAAATTACCGCATGGTAGACATCCATTTTTATCTAGTAAAGCAAATTTTTTTTCTTTATTTTTCTTTTTCTGTTAGCCAAAAGATTAATAGATCTGCTAATCTTCTTTTCCATTAAAAAATAATTAACACTCCAAGGAGGCCTGCAATGCTTGTCATGTGGTGCACTGTGGGTATGTGGGTGTGACTAACCAAGGGCATCCATCCTGTGTGTTACACTCTGTTGTCAGATGCCTGTACACTGAACAGTGAAAATAATAAACACGAGCTGATTTGAAGAAATGGATCCTGCATATTAGATTTGGGTTCTCAGCCATGATTAATATTTTTCTACTGGCTTAAAATGAAATTGAGTCAGTTTCAGTTAAAGGAATAGAACTCACAAAGCCTAAAAGTCATAATACGGAGCTGGCAGTGCAGTCATGGCTTCCTCTGGTTGCTGACTTTGTGACACAATCTAATCCATTGTAAGCAGGAATGCATGCTCATGTTTTAAGTTTTTCTTTTTTAACTGCTTACTTCTTGAAAACAGGGCTGAGTCAGTCAGTGCTCTGGACTTGTAAGGAACTGACAAAAGCAATTTTTATGAAGTTTTTTTCTTTTTGCTATTTCTTCTTATATTAATAAGAATGTAAAATGATAAGCATGCATAAAGTGCTCATGAGCCAATTAGCAAATATTCTTAAGAGCGAAAAAGCAGGTTTTGATTTAATACAAACGCATGGTCCTGCATTATCTTGCTAAAGTGATGCAGCCACATTACTCAGAGAAGTATTTACTCGGGCAGAAACTCCCAGGAATGAGGTTTAATGATGGAGAATGGCATTTAGCAGTGTACTAGATGTAAGCTTTTCCTTCTCTCCTGCAAAAGACCACCTGTGTGTGGCCATAGTGGTGCTCCTTCTGAGCCAGCAGTTTCTTTTTCGCAATTGCCTATATGGAGGTAAAACAGTTTAGTATAGCTGAAGGCAAAAAAAGCACCATGGAAATCCAAGCCAATTAATTTTCTCTTCCATGTAGCCTCTTGGGTGGCTAAAAGCAAACCAGCTACCAAGCAAAGATGAATCTTTCTAAAACCCTCCTACCCAGATGCTCTCAGCTGGAGGCAGGCAACAGAATGCTTTGCTGCACGAGGTAAATAGAAAATTAATTTGCTGACCTGGAGCAGAAAAATGCATGTTTGAGTGACAGAGGCAACTAACTGGTGATGTTCCTTCAAGCCTGTATTTTGACAGTCCATGGAACTGCTGCAACATGGCACATTTCACAAGAAACACCTCTCGGAGAATAGTCACCCTGGCAAGAATAATGGTAAACCCAAAGCACGGTCTGAATAACTGGTTCCACACAGGACCAGACTGGGTGCAGGGCAAGTTTACCTACTGTACCATAACCGGTGCAGTGGCAAGTTTGCCACATGAAGTGTTACGCACCGGCGACAGCAGCTTTTCATTCAGATTGGCAAAGCAACTTTATTCATCTGTTGCTGGGGAACCTGGAGGGCACTGGGGAGAGCAGAAACACCCCATAAACGCACTCCGCTGGCCGGCGGGGATCCCAGCAGGAAGGGAGGACTCTCCCCGGGCTCCAGTGCGGGTTGCACAGAGAGAGCCGCTCCCCGCGCTCCAGCCCCTACAGCTTCGCGGGGAGAGCCAAAAGCAGCGCCCGGGAGGGACGGACAGCATCAGCCCTCCTGGGGGTGGCAGAGGGGGCACCTCCCCGCTGTGCTGTGGGAGCCAGAGCTAAGTCTCCTCCTTCCCTCCCTCCCTCCCTCCCCGCCCCGCTCTCTCCTCCCTCCCTCCCTGCCAGCCTCCCTGCCTGCAGCAGCAGCGGTAGCAGAGGCGCAGGGGCAGGAGGGATCGCGGCGCGGCAGGCACAAGAGCCCGGCGGAGGCAGCAGGGCTGGCGGACGGGGGCTGCGCCCGGGCCCTGCTGCCCCGGCCCCGCCGTGGCAGGCTCCGCCCGTCGCTCCTATGGCGCGGCGGCCCCGCGCCAGGTGAGGCTGCGCTGCCTGTTGCGCCGCTGGAGCGCGGACCGAGGCGCGCTGAGCCGAGCGGCAGCGCCAGCGGCGCCGCGCCGCGAAGTTTTGCGGGGAGGTGCCGCTCCGCCATGTGAGTTGCGGGGCAGCGCTGGGAGGAAACTCGACGGGCAGAGAGGGACGCGAGTAGAGCTGCTGCCGCCAAGGGGCTACCGCTGTGCCCCCAGCACTGATAGGCGAGGGCCAGTGGACATACTTTTGAGCTCCCGGCACCTCGTGAGTGCTGGGGGGTGACGGGTCCGGGGCTCCGCCGAGGCAGCGGAGGGTGTGTAAGGATGGGAATCAAGAGGCGGAGGCTGCCGGGAGGTTGGCTGCCACCTCCTCTTTTAGGAGCAAACGAGGGATTTGAGACTGATCTCGTACCGGAGCAGCATCGGATAAAGAGGAGGTGGGGGGGAAAGCGCACCCCTGTATGTATGTGTTTTTGAGGCGCTCCCGGCAGTGTGCGGGGCGAACAGCCTTAGGTCGCGCTGATCAGCATGCAGGCGGCGGCCGGTGCGCGGGGCTGGCGGGGAAGGGGGCGGCGGGGAGCGATGGGGAGACGCCGTGTGTGTGTTGCCGCGGGATTTTTCCACTTTGAGACCTACGGGGACCAGTTGCTACGGAGCAGATGGCGATGGCTGTGGTGCGGAGGAAGGAGAGGGCAGCTCCTTCCGAATCGCGAGCAGCAAATGGAAGCGAGCGGTGGCAGGGGTGGCTGTGTGGTGCCCGCCGCGCCCAGGTGAGATGCACCGGCCCGGGCCGCCCAGCCCCGCTGCCTGGTGAGGCACCGGGTACGGTGTACGGCGGCGCTGGCGTCCCCGGGGCTCACGAGCAGCCCCCGAGGCAAACGGGGCGCGGCCGCGACCTGAGAGCCCACACTGACATGCCGTGATTGCTCGCAGCAAGCGGGTACCGGCTACTCAGTGTGTGTGCGAGTGGAAACTGCAGGCTCTTTTCTCACCTTTCTGGCATTCTACACGCCCAGAATTTCCCTCTCCAGAAATCTGGAGATGTGCCAGCTGAAACTGTACTTTCCTTTTGGCTTTTGCCTTCAAAAACTGGACGATTTTTGGGTGACGGTTAGAAAATCGCAAAGTGATTCAGGGTGCAGCTTATCGCCCAGTCTTTTGGAATGTCCCTCGACAGCAGAAATGATGTGATTACAGAATAAAACCAGCCAAATAACTTGAAAAGCATGAATAAGCCAACTACTTAGAATAAAACCAGGTGAACAGTGCTCAGTGCTTATTTCGAAGAAGTAAGCCCAGACATACATATATATGAAAATGACAAACTAATGCTTTTGAGATGATAGTAATTATTAAATAATATCCATGAGAATATTGCAGATTTGGCAAGGAAAGGAAAATGAGTACTTTTCATGGGGAAAACTGACTAGGATAGCCTTTTCTGAATACTGAAGTAACTGGCAACAATTTCTTCTTGGGGTAATGTGTCTAATAATTTGTACATTTAAATTGCAAGGTGTGTGTCACGCCCTGCTGAAGGCGGTAGCTTGGAGGCTTTGATATAGAGCACCCCAGTGTTCATATGGCTTACCCATTCATATTATTCTTAGTAATTTGATTAAAAAGGACAGGCACACAATGGGCTTCTAGTTTGATTTAGAACATGTTTAAGCTGTAGAATGAACTAATTTGCAAAACCTTTGCTACGTTCAGAGACTAATTTCCTAGTTTAATTGCTAACCAGTAAAAATGCTGAGAATTGATTATAACTGTGATTTCTTAGCTGATTCTGCATCCTGCCTTTGTGCAAGGTGCTGTGGGTTTCTGTGGGACTACTCCTACAGGTTGTATTCTGATGGCCGAAGGTAGCAGGATCCGGCCCGTTGTCAGTTCCAGCGTACTGTGTGAGGATGCGCCCACTGGCATTTATGAGAGGTCTTTGATTTCAGAAGAACAGCTCAGGGTTAAATCCAGATCTCTCAGCTGTTGCTGGTTGGGTCACAGAGCCGTGATCTTGCTTTCTCTGAAGTCTGCTATAAAATTTGTTTCAGTCCAGCTAAAATATGCTCCTGTGGTTAACTGTAGGTTTCTGTTGCCTTAGGGCAAGTTGAAGCTGCTCAGTATCTTGGAGACCAAGGCCTGAGGGAATGAGATGGATGTTTGTATCTGTGACTATCAAGAAATCAATATGTTTTGCCTCAAATGAGAGATTAATCGAAAAAGTATCATTTAACAGGCATACAGGTTTGTGCTCTGGATCCAGTCCTGTGCTAATAAAGTTCATGAGAGCTTTGCCACAGATAGAAAGAATGCTTAATTTAAGTATACATTTGTGATTTGTCTCTTCTATGCGCTTTACGGACCCTGTGCTTCGGATCTTTTGGGAAGTAGTAAACTTCCTGCTCACACTGAAGCTGTGTTAGAGTAGCTTCAGAGTGAATGCCAACTTGAGAAATAATCTCCAAGCAGTAGAACTGGAATTTATAAAATACAGCCTTACTTGGAAGTGCTGATTTTGCTATCTAAACCCAGAGAAAATGTATTGCTTTATTACAGAAGCACCTTAAAATCTTGATTTTAAGGGTGTTTCCTGTCACTTCACTAGGAGTATTTATGGGAGTAGCACATGGGATATGCGGCTCACTGGTAGGAAGATTTTAAACTTTTTAATGAAAGGAATGATTTAAGAAAGCAGGAATATGTGTAGAAATATCTGTTGTTACCATTTCAGGTAATCAGAAGGTGGACTAAGGAAGATACTTTTTCTCAGAATGTTGCATTTGTGATGACTTATGGGATTTACATGGAACTATTGTCCTTGTTATCTGCATGCACGGTGTTTGGGTCAGCCCTTGCCTGAGAATGCAGATTAAATTAGTGTTTCGTGGCTAGTAAAATCATCTTTATAATTTTGCTTTATCCAGTAAAAGTTGTTCATAAATTTAGAGAAAACTCTTATGGAGCTATGAAATTTAGCAACTTATAATAATGCTAAACAGGACCTAATTTCAAGATGATGGTCTTTTGAGCCAAGAATAAATTGAGTAATGGAATGTGTAGCATTTACCTTGACTTGTTTGGCCAAGCCTTTTAAAATATTATTTTAGTTACTGAAAGTAATCTCCAGAAAGTGAAGTTTTGATAGAGCACTTCAGTGCTGAGGTGAATCAAATGTCAAGATGGCTACAGAAACTACATGCAATAAGGATATAGGAATTTCTCAGCAGCAGGTATTTTTAAATGGATTACAGTCTGTAAATACATGAACAACGTTCTACTCTTAAATCCAATGTGCTGTGGGTAAAGTAGCATCAAAGAATTGTTCTCTTCTGGTGAATTTAGAGCTCTGCTTGTAGTTTTAATCCAGCTCTTTTCATAAAGTAGTTTCTGTTTGACCGTCACTCTGATGCAGTTTGTTAGCCTGGATGTACAATGGACATATGGGTGCATCCTAGAGAAAAAGCAGTATGAAGTTCTACTTGCTTCTTCAGCTGAGCTCATTGTTTAGGTAAACAATTGCCAAATGCACTGTGGAGGAGGATCTCATTATTTCACGATTAAAGATGTATGTTCCTGCTTCATCTAGATCTCTGTGAGTAACTGGTGTCTGTGTCCATACTTGCCATCTGACTTGCATTACTTACCCCTGTAGACTAAGCAGAGTTTGTAGCCAGCGCTGGCTTGTTTTACATGGAAACACAATGCTTAACTGCTGCTGAAGAAGAAAGTAACTTCTATTCCTGTCCTCCTAGATATCTAAATGCTGTATTGAGTACCTTCAGCAAGTAGATTTCTTTTTTTTAAGTTAGGCTCCTTCTGCACTGACTGCAACACTGGACAGTGGAAAAACCTTTTACTGAAAGGATTGGCACAGCTCCTGAGTACTTCCATCAACAAGGAAAAGGCAATGTTAGCTGAATTAAAATGGGTTATCTCCCTCTGGAAGGTATGAATTTTTACAGGGGTCAGAAAAAGAGAGAGAAATGGGAACAGTAGAAAGGAAGTAGGGGAATAGTAAAATTCTAAGAAAATAGTAATAGGGGAAAAGTAAAAGACAGCAAGGAGAAAGGTAGTAGCTGAACTGGGCAGTTTAGCTTCCCAAAGGATGGAGGGGTCAGTGGGGTTGTACCATAGCACTCTGACTCAGCTCCCTGCGAGTGCCATGAGACTTCAGAAAAGATTTTTTGGTTGATTTCAGTGGGATTAGCAGCCTTGCTGAAGGATTGAATTTGGCTTTTTGTGTCTTCACTCCACAGACAGAAAGGAGATAAAAATTCTTCTTTAGTAAATGGGACTAGTAAATGGCCTTTTCAGAGATACGCCGAACTGGGTATTTAGAATTTTTACTTAAGCAGAGATAAAATTAGCACTACAGAGCTTGATGTACTTGGATAAGGTTTACCTCTGCTTTTCAGGGTCAGTTCAATTAGCTAGGGCATGGATTTAAAATTCCATTGGAAAATACTATCTGTATAAATCCGTATATTGCAGTGCTTACATAACAACCTGTATTTTACCTGAGCTGCGAAAGCCTCACACAGAGTGTTCTCCTGGAGGGGTCACTTCATGTTCCTGCTTCATCCATTGGATGCACTACCTCAGTTAATGGGGCATATCTTTTTAAAGGGGGCATGCCTTAGTGGCAGCCTGTCTTAAGAAGTATACTTTGTGGATGCTGTTAGTTTTAATGGCATTATGGCATTACAGCATAATGTACAGCATAAGAAAACATACGTTTTCTCTTCTGTCAAAGTTGCAGTGAAACTTAGCTCTTCCTCCAAAGAAAAATAGCATTGATTTTAAAGGGAGTAATTTTATTGCAGCTTTCCAAAAGTGTGTTGCATGCTTTTGCAACTGTCCTAACTGAAGATATTTTGTGTGCAATGATTGTGAGTATTCAACATTTCATTAGAGTGCTTGAATGGCTATTTAATATGCTTATACTGGGAGTTAGTGGGACATGTGAAAAGCACGTGAGGGTTATTTTCCTCATCCAGATTACAAATGTGTATCCCTTTGGCAGAATTTGCTTCATGGAAAGTGTTTTTGTCATAATTACTAAGTATACATTTTCATGTGCATTTGAATAATTTGCAGCCAAAGGTTGAAGCCTTTGGACATTCAAATGAATCTATGCGGTTGGCTATTTTAAAGGCATTAGAATGAAAATGAAACAAAAGCACTGGGTGTACAGTGTTCATGCAAGTACTCCTGAGAACAGAGGCAACTTCCCACTGCAAAGAAGAGAAGTATGCCAATTCAAATAGAATCAGAATATCTCAGCTTCATCTCAAAAGCAGCACGTGAAAGACAGCATGCAGTAAATGGGCAATCTTTTCCCTCTAAGTACGTATTGAGGCTGCAAAGCTGAGCTGTCCTGTCCCTACAGACCAGATTTCTGATCCCATTCTTGGTTTTAAGCAGACTGTTGTCATTGAAGGGTTAATAATTTCTGTTGAGAAAATGTGTTGGTCATTCTGTTTCCAGAATCTTTCACCATTTTTGGCCTTTGATAGAAGATATTGTATATGTATTCTGCTCATCATTTTCATCAATTACATGGTACTCTTATTGGCAGCTCTCATGCATAAATACTTATTTTGCTAGAGTAGGAGATGACAGGACTGAGACATATAAGAAACTGAAATCTTTGGCTCAGAAAAAACTCCTGATGGATACAAATGGTATTTCAATAACTTTCGATCCAAAAACTTTCCTTGCAAGGCGACATGACTGTTCTTGCCAGTCACGGCAGGTGCTCCATCTGTACAAATGCCGCCTAATTTGAACCAGTCAAGCTTAACTGTTTTTTCCCACTATCTGCCACATTTTCAACAAATTTTCTCAGTTCTTTAAACAAGTGTGAGGCAGCAGTGTGGAACAAAATGGACAGAGTCCAAGCAGTTCCTTAATTATAGCAGGGTTTTTTTTAACACATTGAACAGCAGCAGTCAACTGTGCAGTGTCAGTAGCATTGCAGCTTCCCTTGGTTGTGAGAAAAAAAGATACTTGCATGAATCTGTTAAAAATTGAATGCATGCTGTTTTGTTGTCTAATAGCATCTCAGTCCTTCTCATTGTCATGCTGCATGAAGAGCTATGAATATATCAGCTGTGTGCTGTTCTTTTGATCTGGCTTGTGCAGCAATAATTGATGTATGCTCTCGCATTCAGTCTTTGTTGTCTGAGAATAGCTCTTTCTCACAAGCTTGCCGTATTACACCTTTGCCACTGGTTTCACTCCAAAATGTATTTATTTCTCACATACAAAAAGCTGTCATGCTGCAGATCTTTCTTGATATGAAATCAGCCTGCAGGTCAGATCCCATAAAATATATTTTGCATTAATTTTAGGATTAGTTTATATAAAAATACCGTTCCAGTTTGGACTTTCTGTGTGGCTGTATCACAACACCACAAGCATCCTTCTATAGGCTTTGTCCCTTCTTCAAAGAAGAACCTAGCCTGCCTTGAGAGAAACTTGTGTCAGCTCCATGCATCATCATCTTAGTATTTTTCTCACTGTGGCATGCAATGATGATGATGATGCTTAGATGATGAGTAAATTGCATTAAAAAGTTTATGGATCTTTGAGTTACATGGGTAATCGTTAAAAAAATACGAGGCGAATGAAGATGCTGCAGGTTGCGCAGGTCCTTCGTGTTCCCCTTGCTGTGGAGTTTCAGAGCAGGTAAGCTCTGTGGGCTCCCTAAAAAGAGTCTTGCTGACTGGAGTTACTGTGTCATACTTGTTTTAATAAAGCAATTTTAAACTTATGGGCTACCCTGCTAGTTTTAAATTCTGGTTCTAGAAGCTGAGGAGTGGTTTTGAATCCTGAATAATGTCTTGGGCTTCTGCAAAGGGAGACTAAAATACCATCAGGCTTGCAGAGTAGTACTTTGGGAATGCAAAGCTGCGGGAAGCTATGGGCTGACTCTGTGACAATGTGTCCATAATTTCCTTAAAATTTTTTTTCAAGAATATTATTATTACCTTTCTTGTAAAAATATTAAAGGTAAGGGGTTAAAAAGACTTGAATTTAATAAATAACTGTATTGTGGTAGAAGCAACATTTTTGTGACTGCAGGTGTAAATGTGTGTGTGCAGGAACTAATGGAGTGATCCGTCTCAGCCCTTCCCACGTTACTGTTTCTTCATTTTGGACAGGTCAGTTGCAGGTAAATGGCACTGACAGGGAAATATTTTTTTAGATATTTAAATACAACAGTTGACAGAGAAAGATTAATTGTCGTTGGATCAGCTATCAGGAAAGTGTACTTCACTATTGCCATCTAGAAAAAAACAGCATGTTTGTTTTTAATTATAGATGCTGAGCTTGTTATGATCAGTTGGTGTGAGTAGAGGTAGGCTGGTTGTAGAGGTGGAAGGTTCATAGTATGAAAGTTGGAGACTGGGGAGAGGTGGACTTCTTGCTAACATTGGCACTGTAGTCAGGTTCACTGTTTTCACCCGTATACTCCATGTTCTTGGAGTTACCTAGCAGCATCTTTGATTGATGTGTTGCTCCTGGAAGCAGTTCCCTTGTGGTCTAAGAAATTACTTATAAACTTTGTCCCTTCTCCAGTATAACTTAGACTAGATGATTTTATTTGACAACTTAATAATTGTACCTGAGCTGCCTCTGAAAACATTTTGCACTTGAATTTTATTAGTCTCAAATATATTACTTCTTCAAGAGAATTTTTATAGTTCTTGCTAAATGAAAAATGGAAAAGGGAAATGAAAAGTGAGTGCTCTGTGTTTTCACTTCCTAACCAAATTCAAATTATAAGAAAGTGTAATTATATTTCCATCATTTTTGCACCAGAATGAGGGGGAAAAAAAGCCCATCTATGTAAACCATTTGAAACCTGCTTGCTGTGCCATGCCCTTTTTCAGATTGGAGAGGAACACTGAATTCCTCAGACACGATGATTAGAGTAGTACTATTCAACCACTGTGATGACAAGCAAAGAACACTGTCTGAAAGTCAGGTACCCAGTAGCGGAACTGGTGTCTCAATGCTACTGTTGTAGTGACAAGTGGGTGTTTGTATGCTCCCTGTGAGTTTCATCACCTCAAGGGCAGGGTGCACCTTCAACTACATCAGACCACAGCTTTGGGGCACACCTCTTTGCTGCAGGGGTTCTGTGGGACATTATAAAGTTCATCTTCCATCCTAATGCTGTGCCTTTAATCTTTCATTAGGGCTTTGACCCTAGGTTGATTTGAAGGGGGAACTTCGTTTCCTTGGCCATCCAGGAAATAACACCACCACCACCAAAACCCCAAATGGACCAAACAAAAGCACTAGCTTCTGTCAGCAAAAATTCATCAGATGTGACAGGTCAGTGTTCCTCAGTTTGGGACTTGCATTTGTCAGGCTTGGCGGCAGCATGAGAGGGAAATGCTATCTATAAAGAGCTGGCAGGGATGTACCAGATAAAATACCTGTGTAAGAAGGCTCATCTGAAGAGTTGAAGGGCAGAAAGATCAGGACATGCTGAAACATTTCAGTAAGATTTGTACCTCTGATGAGCAGTAAAAGATAAAACATCCTGCTGATGCTAAAGTATATCCCTGCTAAGTCTACAATTACTTTCTTGGCAGCCCTGATGCAGGTATTTTCCTGGGCCCTGAGAAAATGGGTGCTCTGGATGCATAGAGGACCTTGGGATTTGCCAGGGCTGAGACATGGACAAGGAGCAAGTCATGGAGCCCCTAATCCATCCAGGGAAGAATCTTGGGCAGGAGCTCTGTGTGTGGGCATCTGTGTGAAGCGTTCACAGCTATCAGCAGTAATGGGCTTCCCTCAGAAGCTGTCATTTTACAAGTCTGTTCAGGAGCTGCTGGGCTTTTCTACAAAAGAGAAGTTTCTTTATAGGATGGGTGTCTTGTCCAGGGTGTAAGACCAATGATGACAAGTTTTCAGTCCCTGCTGCTGTGAAACTTAGGCTCACTGCACTCTAAAATCCTGCCTTTGGAGTTTTTAATATGAATATCATCACCGTGAGTCAAGGATGTTTTTAAATGCCATCGTTTGCATAAAACCTTCAGTGCTGTGATTCAGGGCTTCAGGAGGTCTTCTCTGAAACCTTACTATGGAAAAGTGCTCAATTCTTTTCCCCCAGTGAGTGGCATGGTTTAGAGGAGAGTGGGTAGGTGAGACTTCAATGTTCTCAGCAATGGACGAGTCCTGTGTGGCATTTTGCAATGTAGGCTTAAAACCTCTAACTTGCCATCCAGTTGTTCTTTGTTTTTTTGTTTATGTTTCTGGGTTGTTTGGTTTGGTTTGGTTCGGTTCTTTTCCCCTTCCCAAGAACTTTTAAAACCTTGTTCTAATTTTTCTGTGAATCAAAGTGATGTTTAAAGAACGAAGTCCATTAGAGTTGCTGGCACAACAAAGAAAAAGAGTTTTGGAAGATGTGAGTCAGATGAGGAGGTCTGAAATGGGAGGTGGACAGGTCTTCCCTTTCTCAGAGGAAAATGGACGTTCTGAATAAGAAGCTGAGGTGTTGTCAAGTGACAGATTAGAAAAGCCTTGAAAAGGTTTACAGCACTTCTGCGTTTCCCAGTCAAGGGTTGAGAAATGTTTTATTTTAGCATAGCAGTCAACTTAGTAAAAAGTAAACTTTGTGCAATGTTGCTTGCAATTATTTGGATACTAACGAGAATGTTTAGAGCCCCTGAACTTTTTTTCTTTTTATCTTCCTGTTGTTATTCCCTTTTCATTGCTGCTGCTTTTTGAAAGTTATATTTTCCCTGTCTTAGGGGTGTGAGCTGCAGAGAACTCTTTACAATCCACCAACTTAAAGCCTTATTTTGGGCTAAAGGCAGCAGGGCAGTAGAAGAGTTTCAGTGCTGGTGCCTGGAGCTGGTCCTCCTGGGCCCCTGATGAAGCTGGTGAGTGTGTCTGCTGGGGATGGAGCTGAATTCTTATGAGGCAAAGGCGCAGCAGGAATGTGTGTAGGTTCACACCTGAAACCAGGGTTGTGCAGAGGTGTTCCATTTGATAATGATATTGCTATTTGTTTTGGAAACATCAGTATTATGGGATTTTTATTTTTTCCCCTTGGGAATCACTCATCACTCACATTTAAGGATTTGAGGTAAACCTGCATAAATCTGAGCTCACTGAAGTTGCTTTAAGGTGGGTGCAAGCCGTAGCAGATTTATGTCCATAATGCATATGCTGCCTCAGTTTGTGATAGTCTTACGCAAAATGATAACGACAACACCTGGTGAATGTATCAGTATTCACACTGATCTGAGTGCAGCATATATGCAAATGGGAAGAAAGGTATTGTTCCTAACTTGTGATATAAAAATACTTGAAATAACTATTTCTGGGAGTTATCTATTGAATTCATATCTACCCTTGTCATCTGACAGGCTACTAAAACAGAATTCTGCTCAAAATTATAGAAGTGACAGTCATACAGTGCCTTTCATTCCTGCTGAGCCAGGTTATGTAGTTTGTTCAGGGAGACTGGGATCTTGCTTCAGTTGTTCAAGGACATTCCTTTGGAAAAGGATTTGCGGAATTTGCAATTGTGCCCATAAATGTCCCACCCCTCCCTGCAACATGGTAAAGTTTCCATTGCAACCCTACTGTTCTGTGTTGGGGAACCAGCATTTCTGTCTTATTTGTTTTGTTTGTTCCATCTTTTTCAGCCCCCCGTGGTTGTGTTGTGCTTGCAGTGCACAGACCATGCTTTTCTTCCTCTGCACTGCTGTTATGTAGAATTGCTTCTGTGCTCTGTCAGCATTTGACCCCTTGCAGCTGGCAGCAAATAGAGGAAATCATATATACAGAGACTCAAACTCTGCCCTCAGCTACACTTTTGAAAACCTGTGGCATTTTACTATCGGCTTGGAAAGACTTAAGAAATCCTATGAGACCTGCTCCACTGAAAGTAGCTCTGTAAATGTTAGGGCTGTTGTTTTTGCCCTAGTACATTTTATTTTAAAGCTGTATACCTGAACTTCAGTCGATGATACTGTTGCATAACATTGAAATAGAAGGACAGAGTATGAGGTGTGTTGTGCTGTCAGTGGAGTTTGCTACTAATACTGTCTTTGCTAGGTGCCATAGCAGTGTCTGTGCTGTGAGACAAATGTGCTCTATGGGCTTCTGGTTCCTGGCAAGGTTCAAATCACTGGTCACAGTGTGACCATCCTCCTCATGGCCTGATCTCTTCTGGGAAGGAGCCAGGCCCATCTGCTGGCAGGGCTGGACAGCAGAGGTGTCAAGTCCTGAGCCCATCTTGGTGGACACTGCAGCACAGTGAGTCCCAGGCAGCAGAGAACATTGTCCTGCCTGGCCCAAGAAAACTGGGTTTAGGTCTGACATGTTTCTGACACCATCTAGTATGGAGCAAGCAGGGGGCTGAGGAATGTAAAGGGCAGGAGGCTGCACCACCTTAGTCTCCAGGCAGCGGATTGCAGCTCTGGGGTTTGGCCCATGGTGGTGTAGCTTGCTGCCCTGCCATTGATGACTGCAAAACATTAGGGTACTTGGGGGTGTATGTTGCTGTATGGAAAGGCTTGTATGACTTTTTTTGTTTCATGTTTAGTGCAGAACCATAGGAAATACTGTTCAGCCTACAGACAGATGTTGTACTCACTATAGCGTCTTTGACTCATAGCGATCTCTCTGAGCGTGGAGGATACTTCATACAGCTGGTTCACAAATAGCTGAAGAGTCTGAATAGCTTATAATTCTCTCTTATCACTGCAGTAAGTGTTGCAGTGATAGACCTGAGCGGACTGAAGTTACAGTCAAAAAGCCCTGCCCTGAGGCATTTACTCTTCTTGGTTTCTGTGCATTGTGATCCTACTGAGACAAGAGGGCAAATTATGCGAAGAGGAAGTAAAACAGAGGATATGATGAGATGTATTATACATGCCTCTAGTTGTGAGACATTTTTATCTGCTCCTGGTTTTTTAATTTTTTCAGTAAGAGATTTTGTGTTTTGGTTTGGTTTTTGGTTGTTTTGTTGTTTTTTTTCTAGACTGAATGGAAATTTTTCTTTTGTTTAATGTAGAAAGGGAGTTGGAAATATCAAAATTACATGTGAATTATTTATGTGTTCAATTTGCTGTTGTGAATGGAGGAGCAAAGATCTTAAAAGCTGTTAATTGCTACAGATTTCAATGTTCTGACTATGGTTGTAGCTGCAGGCCATGCAGGCTCTGGAGGGTAACTTAGTGCCATGCAGTCTAAGAGCACTTCTGGGAGGGAGGAGGGAATGTCCCAAAACACTGATGAGCAGTGAGGTTGCATCTAGATGTTTTGTCATGCTGCCGGAGGGAAGCGGTGTTTTTCCTTCAAGACCTGAAGATGAACAACTTTATGTTTTTTTCTGGTAAGTCTAGAACAGAAGAAAGAATAGAACAAACATTACGATCCTGTAATATAGCAGCTTCATATTTTTTATTCTGTACTTCCCACATTCAAGGGATTTCCTAGCAAGAATAGAAACATCTGCAGTAACAATTCCTATTTATGTTAATCTTTTGCAATCAGCAGGCAGTCTGAAATAATTACAATGAATGCACCCTCTGTTCCAAAAACTCACAACTTGCATTTATTTCAGACTGCTTTGCCTCAGAAGCCTGAGAACATAATCCCTCATTCTGCTCTCTTTCATCTCCTTTATATGAATTTATCTTTTTGTGAGCTTCATTAACAATGGCTATGCCATAATAAATAATATAAATCAAGAAGTTTTTAATTAAGTTAGGTAACAACAAAAAAAATGATAATAAATTTTACTAGGTAACATTTTCAAGCAATAAATTTGCACACAAAGTGTGTAATGAAGTAGACCAGGGTAAAAGCTGAAAACTGATTTTATTATTTTTTTTTTAGCCTTCATAGCTGCAAAAAGATTTTTGTTTCTTTCTTTCAAAAAAGAAAAAAACAACTTTTTAAAATCGTTTCTAATATATTTTGTGCAAAGGATTATGCAAATTTAGCAGAAGAAAACAGCAGTTAATGACAAAGACATGACCAAGAGTATGTTTGACCACATGAAAACACATCATCCAGTCTTTCTTCCTCTGTTTCTTTTAGCTTCTTGCTCAAGTCAGGGTAGTTTTCTCCAGAGCAGTGACCTTTCAGCTCCATTAATTTTTATATATTTTTTTTTTGTGCCAGGCAGAATTGAAGGTGTATTTTTGATCGAATTGGCCAATGAATGCCGTATAAAGATCACATTCAGAGCTGAGTCTCCATGCTGGTGCTCTGTGCATTTTAGCTGGGCTGCTTGCCCAGGTATGTGGGAAGGAAAAGTAAGATCAGCCTTGGCCCACGTGTGCAATGCCATGGAGTGACTCCTCGGGTGTCCTCTGCAGCTACCAGCACCTGCTTTGGCTTTGATTTCCTAGGCTTGCATCCAGAAATACTAAGATTGCTATGCGATCCCCTGCCTCCTCACCTCTTACATGGCTCGGCCAGGCTGCTTTCACTTGGCAGTGTTCCCATCGAAGGGATTTGGTCCAACAAGGAGCGATTTGGTTTTCCTGTATGTCCAGGATATATACAGCTTCATGACAGTGAATAGTGCTCTGATTTTCAATGGTGAGACGATGAAGGCATTAACAAAAAATGGGGAAGAGGGCACAGAAAGGAACTCTTTAAAAATTGCCAATTATTGGTTTGTGGTTTTGCCTATAGAGTCACAGAGAGTGATGTATGTTGGTACTTTACATTCACTGTTTTGCTTTGGTGATGTATGGATTTGGAATAATGTTTTGTAATTGTCTTTCACAAGTGCTAAAGGCTCTGTATTGAAGGCTATGAAAAATAATAACCTGTATTTATTATGTCTGTAAAGCACCCTTTCATTTTGGTATTTTAGATTATGACTGATTTAGAGAGGCAAGATTGATGTCAGCAAAATCAATTTATGGTTTTGTGGGGTTGTGGGTTTTTTTGGGTCCTCTCCCATTATTCTACGTACCATCAAACTCTGAAACCAGGGAATATGACTTATGGACATTCTGTGAGAAAACATAGCACCAGGTCATTTGATTTGTGTGTACACAGAGTTAGGGCTGCAGGGTGAGAAAAAGATGTATGATGAGTGAGAGAAGGGAAAGACAGATGCTGGGTCAGATTGTGATAATACTGCCTGTGGTGGCATTGACAGCTCTGTGTCTCTGTCCTCTCCTAGTCAGCTGTCCCCTCATCTTGGGTCACTGCAGGCATAGCTCAGTATTGTGGGAAACAAAAAATGGTCTCTTGCAGTATACTGGCTCTACCAGTAATTCTTCTTCTTTCTGCAATTTATATGTAATATTTAACGAGGCGAGGTCTGTTGTGAAGATGAAATGGAGCTATGTAACTCCTAATATTCACCAGAAATGTCGCAAACCTGTGAGCAGGTGGATTTCTTGCAGTTCCCTCACAGACTACAGTTAATTATCTACCAGAAGACATTATAAAACATTGCAGTATATTCAGATATTGTTTCTCTCTGTCCCTGCCTTTTATGCACTGAAACAGAAGAAATTGTAATTGTAGAGATGGTAGGAGGTCATAAGGTTTATATAGCAGAAGTACATCTATTTTACAGAAAATGCTCCACTTATGTTTTAGGATTCTACTTGAACAATTGCCAGATAACACTCCTGGACTTTTAGAATATCACACAGAAATCATTGCTGTAGTCCTTTGCAAAAGTTGAGAACTTGTAGTATGCACGGTAGCCTGGTGATAAAGAAGAGGAAGGACACATAGGTCCAGAGAGCAAAACCAAGGTGAAAGGAAGGAGTAAATGGGAACAAAAGAATGGTGTGTCTGTGTGACCTTAATACACAGAAAAAGAGGGGGAAATCAGTCAAGAAAAGGTAGGAAATAGAATATTGTGTTGTTTGAGAAAAGCAACTGACTAATAGTCACTTGCTAGGGTGAGAACATGGTACGTTCAAGAGGAGACTCAAGTGGACCTTCCCCCAGAAGTTTGGGAATCTCCAACATGAAGGACCTTAGTGTGGATAGGAGGGAACTCTCCCTCTTCAAGTGGTACAAATTAGCCAAGGCAGAGAAAATTTTTAATTGTATCTGGAAAACAAGATATTAGAAATTAAGGTCTTGATGACAGGAGTGTGTCAAATTAATGCATTATGTATTTTTGGAATTATACAATGTGTCATAAGCCAATTTTGTTGCATGGGAAATGTGACATCTTCTCCCTTGTGAGTGAGGTTTCCAAAGGAGTGAAAAGCAAGGAAAATGTAAAGCAAAAAGAGAAGTTGTCAAATGGAGAAGAAAAACATTGACTGTGCTATTTAAACTGTATAAATCAGCAGTGGTGTATCATACCTCTCAGCCCCTTGTGGTAGTTCTGTGCTAGAACTGATAGGCTGCTAGATCCGTTTTCCATTTTGGTCCTGTCAGGCAATAGATTTTACCTTGACCTGTAAAGCCAGTCATATCCTTTTACATAGCAGTGACTTCCCAGAGAGCAGAAACATAAATCTACGCTGTTGCTATGAGGTACCTGCTGTGCTTCACAGCAGATCTGTTTTTTAACTCGCAAGAATGTGTGCAAGAGGATTTCGCTGGGCTGCTGAATATACTTGTGCTGCAGTTCTACATACTGAATTCTTGTTTCTTTGGCTTGCAGAATCTGAACAGTTTAGAAAGCAAATGTAGAATTAATGTCTGCAGTCTGAAATGGTCTTCCTTTTTCAGAAAAAATACTGTTTCTGGCATTCCTGTTGAGGAAGAGGAGCTATCCTTTCAAACATATTCGGTATAGGTATGAAATTGTTCAAAGAGCTGGCAATTAGTAAGTATTATTCACTGCTGATGCTGCTTTGCTTCTAGTACAGTGAATGTATTTTTGGAGTAGAAATAAATCCAAGTCTCTCCAGGGGCTATTGGTATTTTGCTAATGCTAAATTAAAGTGTGCCATGTGCTGTGCGCTGGGGGTGGTCAGTAGTGGTTTGACAGAATTTAATTGTGTGTGTGGCAGGGGTGCTCTGGGTCACTGCGTGGTAGGTGTGATACAGCCACAATCTGGTGGGAAAGCAATCTTTCACAGTGCCTCATGTTTTCATGAACAGGCAGGAGATATCTCCAAGCTGCTTTCCATCCTGCCTACAAGTGAGGTGGTCCAGCTCCTGTAGTGGGTATCCTGCACAGCCAGTTTTTGTTCCTTCTGCTCATCACCTATTCCTTTGCTTTTTGTACTCCCAAACTTAAAATGAGAAATGTTAATTAGAAGCCATGAAACAGAGTTTGGAAGCTGAGCTACCTTAAAGAACCAGTAAGTGAAGAAGCAGGTCTAAATTAGAGAAGAAGGGAAGTAAGCTTTATAGTATCCAAAATTATCTTTCTATTAAGCATAGTTTTGGAGGTATCAGTGCAAAAATTTAGTAGTATTCCCTTTTTGGGACATCTGGTATATGTTGGAAGTCCTTAAAATGGCATGTTGTTCTGTACATTTTGACAACTTGTCCTGTTAATATATATTTGGTATTATTTTTCTTGATGAGGTCCTTGCTTTTCTCAGCCGTAGGCATTGAGAGTGTTCACCCTGCCCAGACTGGTGCAGTCAGTGCACAGTGTGTTGCAGTATGTCTGAGCTAAAATAAAGTGTTAGTAGGAAGAGACCACCGAAATTAAACTTGTGAATCACAGAATCAGCTGGGTTGGAAAAGACCTTTAAGATGATCAAGTTCAACCATGACCCCAGGACAGCCAATTCCACCACAAATCCATGTCTCTGAGGGCTGCATCTGCACAGTTTTTGAATACTTCCAGGGATGGTGATTCCACCACTGGCCTGGGCAGCCTGTTCCAATGCCTGAGCACCCTTTCAATTGAAGAAAGTTTCCCGAATACCCAGTCTAAACCTCCTCTGGCATAGCTTGAGGCTGTTACCTCTTGTCCTATCGTTTGTTACTTGGGAGGAGAGACTGACCCCCACCTCGCTACAGCCTCCTTTCAGGTAGCTTAGAGAGCAATAAGGTCCCACCTCAGCCTTCTCCAGACTAACCCCCACAGTTCCCTCAGCCGTTCCTCATCACACTTGTGCTCCAGGCCCTTCACCAGCTCTGTTGCCCTTCTCTGGGCCTGCTCCAGCACCTCAGTGTCTCTCTTGTAGTGAGGGGCCCAGAACTGAGCACAGGATTTGAGGTGCAACCTCACCAGCGCTCAGTACAGAGGAATGATCACTGCCCTGGTCCTGCTGGCCACACTATTGCTGATACAAGCCAGGAAGCTGTTGGCCTTCTTGGCTGCCTGGGCACAAGGTGCTCATGTTCATTTCCATCAGTCAGCACCCCTAAGTCCTTTTCCACTGAGCAGCTTTCCAGCCACTCTTCCTCAAGCCTGGAGCACTGCATTGGGTTGACCAGGAGACCAGGTTGGTCAAGCAGGACCTGCCCTTCATGAACCCATGCTGACTGGGCCTGATTGCTCTCTTTTCCTGCATGTTCTTTATGATCTCACTTAGGATAATCTGCTCCATGACTTTCACTGGGGTGAGGCTGAGAGGCCTGTAGTTTCCAGGGTTTTCCGTCCTGTCCTTTTTCTAGAGAGACTTCATGTTGGCCAACCTCCAGTCCTCTGGGACCTGCCCACTAGACCAGGACTGCTGGTAAATGATGGAATGCCTTGGCGAGCTCCCCTGCCAGCTCTTTCAGCACTCTTGGGTGGAACCCATCTGGCCACATAGACTTGAGTGTAAGTCTTCCATCTGAGCCAGCAGATTTGTCTGTTAGGGAAGTTTCTTGAAGAGCTGAGTTGGAGGCCCTATTTCTTCTTCGTGCTCTCTTCTCTATCTTGCACTGAGGGCTAAGCCAGCTCAGGCAACTGTGCAGTGGTGTGGACAGTATTCCGATGAGAATGACCTCTGTAGCGTGCAGTAACTCCAGGGATAATTTTTTGGATGCAGCTTGGTGATATATAGTATAGGTGAAGGTTTGGGAGAAAAGTACCCCTGATGTGTACTGCACCACAGCAGTCCTCAGTGAAGGGTTGATGGCCTGGGGCAGGGAATTAGCAGGATCTGTGTTTGCAGCTCAGTGCAGGTCCTATATCTGGTTGGGTGGTGGCAGGGCAGAATAGTTTGGGAGGAGAGTGAAACATCTGAAAATACATGGGGCTAGCATGGTGTTTGGGAGTCTGTGTGTGGAATGGTCGTGTTTTGCTAATTTGTTTAGTAATTTGTGATGGCAGTAGCTGAATATTTAACAGCTTAAATCTAAGCAACTGGCATTTCATGCTTTGGTGAAGAGAGAGTGGGTGAGTGAAATAGTAGGGGTAAATTGTGAATAGGAGTGAAACCAATATGCGCAGCTTTCTCTGAACCTGCCTTCCTCTTTCTTTGTGTAACACTGAGCAGCTGGGGCTGCGCTATCTCAGTTCATCATCACTAATCAGGCTGTAGAGCTCTGGGGATATGTTTTGCTTTCGGTTGCTTTGGTAGAAATCTAAACTTATTACCTAAATTATTTGCATTTAGACCAGCAAAACTGCAAACAGAATTTGAGCCTTTTTTTGTCAGTGTGGCTGGTGGGAAGAGACTGCTAGCTTTGTTGAGTCAAAGAAGAAACTGCTTGAATACAAAATGAGAAAGCATTGGCTCTATTGTGGAGTTTATTCCCTCTGTGAGGAAAATTATACTAAACTTAGTAGGGATAAAACTAATCAAGTTCACTATAAATTAATTAAAATTACTTTGTTTATTTAAAGACATTTTCCTAATCCATAGTATTTGTGCCAAACCTGTAAGAACATAGGACACAAGACTTGAACAAGTTAGTTACAGAGGTGTATGAATTCCTTCAGCTGTTTCAAACATTTTTTTCAGGAAGATTCTTTCCCCCCATTGAATTCAAGAGTTTTTCTCTCAGGTGGCCCACTGCATTCCCTATATGCTTTCTAATGCCAGGCTAGGTAGGTATATTTATGAGTTGCCATCCTAGACTGCTTTCTCCAGAGGTGTAATTTTGAGACTGGTGTTTCATTTATTGCTGTGTTTACCTTGGTCTGAATATATGATTCCATCTGTTGTTCAGATTGCAGACTGATGACTCATTCCTTTGCTTCACCGGAGAGCTGCATGGGATCTATTCCCATACTCAGATGAGCTTTGGAAGCGAGCTAACGAGAAATGTTTACAGCATTCAGGGTAAATCAAAATTCCACAGACACACTTGGTTTATGAAAAAAAGAAAAAAGAAACCACAAACATCTAAAAAAGGTTTGCTGTAACTACGCCAATTTTTAAAGAATAATTTATCTGTTTTATTGTGCCTTTGTTGGGCCTCACTGTGTATGCAAAGGATGTAAGAAGATGCTCTCTGCTCCTTTCTAGCACTCATGAATGAAGTCAGGGTGTTCAGAAGCAGAGTTGATGCTTCCACTCAGGAGCAGGGTGTAGCAAAACAACCACCACCACCACCAGAGACATTCATCTCACATCCTGTAGAAATCCATACAAAGAAAGAACTCCTAGTGGGCTGTCCACTACATTTACAGGAGGTTTTTCTGTAGAGGAGCAGTTTTCTGCATACCATGTCCCTACATGACTTAGCAGCATCCAGTAGGTGTGAATGCTTGTCTCTACAGAGCAGGATATGCAGAAGATGAAAAGATGGGTGGTGGAGGGAGACATGGTGACTAGCTCTCTATTCCTGGAAGTATCCCCTCAGCATGGATGAATAGGATCCTCACACTGTGTCATTGCTGGGGATTAAGCCATTTTCCCCGTGGATCCTGTGTTTGGCAGAAAGCTGTGCAGGAAGGGTAGTGTGCCTCCAGATTTAAACATATGCAGAAATCAGTGCTTGCCTAATAACTTAGTTCTTTATTATCCCCTGGTTTCTTCTGTTCTGTGACATGCGTTTCAGATACTGCACATGCTGATTTTATTTTGCGTGCCATGTGGTTTTAACACATGGTGAAGGAAGGATATTCAGACTTGAACTATTTCATCTGTCAGGTTTCCAGTGTCACTTTTTCTTCTTGGTATTTCTTCTGGTATTTTTATTTAGTTTTTTAAAAATAAGACATTGAATTTAGATTGCTACTATAAAACTGGTTATTCCTGTTCATTACTAAAAGGTATATTAGTGAACTGCAACTGAAAGAATTATCAGGGTATAATTTAGCCTTTTTTTTTTGCAGGGTAGGGAATTTGCTTATGTTAGGATTTCTGCTTTGGTGGGTCTGTGAAGACTACAAAGTTTAATTTTCTAGGTAATTCTAACTTGTACAGTTTCCAAGTTTTTATCTGCTGGCTTTGAATGGTATGGGGGAATTTGTAATAAAGACTTGTCATGGAATTTGAAGAATACCTTTATGCTCAGGGTAAATAGATAATCTCTTTCCTTATTTAAGTAAAGGTCTCAGCCAGTGCTCTTGCTGATGGCATCTTTTTGAGCTAAGCTGGATTATTGTAATGTGAAGAATGCAACAGCCAAGTGATACCAGGCAGTATTTTTGTTATCTGCTTGTAAGTCATGCCCTCATGGTAGTTAAAACGGCATAAAGACTTTATACTGGGCATGCTCAACCTGTCTTCTAAATGCTGTGTTCATACCCCTTCTCTGTTAGCCACCTGGGACCCGTCTTCACCTAAAAAACATTTCTTGCGGCCATCTGGGGAGTCTGCATGACCACAGTCCCCAGAACTGTTCTTCAGCCCTGCTACCAAGCTGTGTTTGCACAAGATAGAAGCTGGGTGGGGAGGGTGAGCACTGGGATTTCTCTAAGGCCGGTTTATTAGGTTCCTACAAAACAACCTTCCATCCGACTGTATAGTCAAGTATCGCTTATAAATATTTCCCTTCTCGTTTTTTTTTTTAATAGTCTGGATGTTGAGCTTTTGAAACCGTGAAGTCAATTACATTCTTGTGTACCAGATTCTGCAGAAGGTTTTTTTGGCCAATGGTGACTGATACGAAAGAGGAGTGTGGACTAATTCTGTTTAACAGCTTGTGCAAAATATATGTAGGAGTGTAAGGAAGAAACTGTCACTACTGAATCTCAGAAGAAGTAAATGTAAGAAAAATGTTTAGAATTTAGGCAGGAAGGAGAAAATGGTGTGCACAGATTGAACGTGAAGGATCAAGTCCCCTTTCAAAAAGGGAAGCTATCCGAATGCTGTTTGGGAAATCTGGGTAGTTTTCAGAGAGCATATTCTGTTGTATCTTGCTTCTTATTAACAAGCCTCTAAATTTTTGGTGCATATCATAGTTTTACCACATGCCATTACAGCTGCTGACTAAAGCTAGAAATTTGTTTCTACCGAGGATGAGTATCCTCATAGCACACGCACAAAGAGATCGGCTGACTGTATTCCTTACCTTTTGATGGAGCTAAAATGTTTTTTTACAAGCCACTTCAAAAAAACAAAGTGCATTTCATTGATAGTTATAGGAGCACTAACTTTATGTGCCATTTCTTATGAAGCAGATCAAAATGGTAGTTTACAAACAATGACTAAAGCAAGGCTTTGAAGAAAAAAAAACAAACCACAGACTTGGCTTCCATCAGTGTAGCAAAATATTTACTTAACTGAGTGTGACTTCCATTTGGTATTTTTACACTTCATTTCTTCTCTTTACCGTAGTGTTGAATCTTGCTTACTTTAGGTAGTCATGCATGAATACACCATATTAAGTAGTATTTTTACGAGTTATCTGGACATTTTAATTTTTTTATGCATAGACCTATGAATTAAAAAATGCTACTTGAAAAAATGGTTTCAGATGGCACTGAAAGATCAAAGTAACTCATTATTGGCTTCTTTACATAGGTACTCTGGGTTCTTTTAGGCATTAATTTTTGTGTAGATCTCTTTTTTTTAATCGTCATCTGTCAGATTAACCAAAATGAAGATACCATGAGTTAAATTAACAGAGAAACAGGTTAACACGTAGAAGCATTGACAACTTTTCTCGGAAATAGCTTTTTAAATTGGTTTAATCCCAATGGTCAAACTAATAAGTCTAACCAGAAAAGAATGGACATTTTTGTGGAGAAGGATGAAAGACATTAAGAGAAAGTTGTGAAACCCAAGGGGGAAGTATACAAACAGTGACTTTTGAAACAGTCTAGCCTTATGACCAGAAAGAACTAAAAAACCCATAGAGATTTAATTGCTTCCTTACCATCAGACCTTTCCACCATGAGCAGTGCTGTAAGGAGCAGTGAGTAAGCAGTGGTTGTCATAACTCAGAGGCAAGGACTGTGGGCAATTATGTGGTGGGCTGACTTTTTTTAGGCTTTAATGCCTAGGGGAGCTTCTCTTCAGCATAAAACAGGAGTAGAAATTGGACTTGTTGCTTTAAAATATAAAACCAAATTGTTCAGGGCATTCGAAAGGAATTTGTTTGCTACCAGTGCTGTCAGTCCTTGAATTTTAAAGGAGTTCTTTTTGTTACTGTGAACTTGAAAACTGAGATAGTGCTTTTCTTTTGGGGCATGAACTACATGATCCAATGACGCCTTTGCTTGCATGTGGAGGTCATCTCCACAGCTGAGTAACTCTGTGGCTTTGGAAGAAATCTGGTCAGCACTAGCACTCCCCTTTTCACCTGCAGATTATCTGGACCTATACAAGTATGGAGCAGAAGTGGTATGTCTTGCTTTTCCAGCAACTTGCAGCACTTGAACTTTGCTTCAGTCTGACCTCTTGGGAGTCACAGAGATTGCTAGGTTAAGCAAATAGCCTGATAGGAAGTTTGACTAATACCAGGAGATAAAAACAATTGTGCTGGCTGTGCTGAAAAATAGCAGCAGAAAGCCACAGAGAATCCCCGAGTGAATGCAATCACAAGGTACCAAGCAGAGGTGGGTGCTCTTGGTTTGGCAAGCTGGGAACCAGCAGGATAAAGGCCTGTTTTTCTTTTAAGGCTTCAGTGGGAGGCTTCAAGAAAAACCTTTGTGGCTTGTTCCTGTAGAACTCTACATGTGAGTTGGCATCAGATTTTCTAAGCAGGATGGTAAATGATGGATGGAAAAATATTTTTCCTATTAGAGTCCATTTACTGACTTCTCAAATTAATAACACAAGTTGGAATTTTGGAAAGCTTGTTCTACCGTGGCTCAGTTCAGCTTTTCCTGAAATCATTGGGAAAGTTTACAAGATACTTATATGGGGACAAATTCAGTGAGTTTGTTTTGCTTTGGTTTTTTTTTTTCATTTTGTTTTTAAGCCTTCTAGCTACATTTTATAGGATTTTGTTCTGTAATTTGAGTGCAGAAAACAGAATGAAAATTTACCCTTGTTTTCTGGGCAGCTTGTGTGGCATTTTAGTGCCCAAAAGCATTAAAAAAAAAACAACCCTTAAACTTCTTCTTCCTTGTCTTTTTTTTTTTTTCTTTAAGGGCAATGTGTTCTTA
This sequence comes from Pezoporus flaviventris, assembly GCF_033815535.1. Taxonomy (NCBI): domain Eukaryota; kingdom Metazoa; phylum Chordata; class Aves; order Psittaciformes; family Psittacidae; genus Pezoporus; species Pezoporus flaviventris. The sequence goes on from NW_026892585.1 coordinate 21,787,557, forward strand.
AAACAACTTGTGTGAAAGTAGGCACCCAAGTCAGTGTCTAATGTATTGAAATCAGTCAATCACCGAATTGGTTCATTAGGGATGTAGAATTTATTTACCAGAAGTTTGGCCATGTGTGGCTTGCTGTAATTTAAAAATATTCTAATTTCAGGAGTTTCCAAATAAATTTATGTGTATTTATTGGAGATATTACCATGCTGTCAATTCAGTAATTCAATTTTTTTACTTCAGTACAGTTACATAAATGAAAAAATATTTGCAGTTTTGGTCCATTGCTTTTAGATGATGGTATGATTTAAAAAAGAGCAGCACTATGATGAGTTAGAGTGTAATGCACAGAGCAATGCAATAATTGGGTGTCTTCAATGTTTGTTTGCTAATATAGCCGTTTCTCAGGAAGCGCTGTTGTTGTGGAAACCAGCATAATTTTAATTAAAGTTTTACGCTATGTGCCTTACAATTAACATTTTAAAAATAGAACATCTGTAATTGGACTTGTTTACCCACCTAGTCGTAAAGGAAACCGTACTCAGTGGTAAGATGTTCCATAAACCTTATTCTAAGTGATAGAAAACATCTGCAGCCAAATTTTGGGTTTGGGGGTATGTGTTTATAACTCCCTGTTGCAAGTAAGCACCCCATGAAATGCATCTCTTCTTTACAGACAACAAGATTGTACAACCATGTGTAATATAAACAGGAAATTAAAATGTGCTTCAGTAGGACTTAAATGCTGTGGTGCAAGGTCTGGCATTATCTCTGTCTTCATTTATACTGCTTTCAAGTATTTTTTTTTCCTTGAATTGTAGTTCTTTCAGATGTTTTCTTTAATCTATTTGGAAGTAATTGCAGAATGTGAGGCTGGAAGGCAGCTCTTACTCCAGTCAAGTCTCTTAGGAGATTACTTAGTCCAATCCCTTGCTTAAAGCAGAGTCACATGGAACAGGTTTCTCAGGGCTCTGTCCAGCTGTCTGATGCTGTTCCTAATGCGGGATGTGATGCTGTATCTGCCCTTGCTGCAAGGGAATGTTTATGGCTTATGTTCATCTTGGTGGCTGCCAGGACCCTTCAGTCCTTCTCTACAAGGCTCCTTTCAAATTGGTTCACACATGTACTGGTACATAGAGTTATTCATCCCCCGGTGCAGGACTTGGAATTCCCCTCTGTTGAACTCCATGAGGTTCCTGTCAGCCCATTTCTCCAGCCTGTGCAGGTTCCTCTGGATGGCAGCATACCTATCTGGTGTAGCAGCTGCACCTCCCAGTTTCGTATCATCAGCCAGCTTGCTGAATTCTCTGTACCATTGTGCAGGTCATTCATGAAAATGTTAAATTGGCCCCAGTATAGACCCCTGGGGGTATTCTACTAGTGACTGGCCTCCGGCTGGCCTTCATGCTGCTGTCCACAGCCTTTTGAGCTGAGCAGTTCAGCCAATTCTCTGTCCACCTCACCATTTATTTAGTCTGTACTTCTTTGGTCTGTCAGTGAGGGTGTTATAGGAGACAGCATCAAAAGCTTTGCTGAAGTCAAGATAAATAACATGCACTTTCATCTAAATGACATGAGCCAGGCATCTCATTGCAGAAAGCTGTCAGGTTGGTCAGATGTGATTTCTGCCTTCATAAATCCATGCTGACTACTTCCAATCACCTTATTTTACTCCATATGTTAGGGAAATTGTTCCTAGATTTATTTGCTTATCCCCTCCCCAGGGTTGGAGGTGAGGCTGACCTGTCTGTAGTTTACTGGTTCCTCCTTCTTGAAAATAGGACTTTTGCTTTCTTGAAGTCCTCAAGAACAATCTCTGATTCCCATGACCTTTCCAAGACAGTTAAGAGTAGCCTCCTGTTAACATCAGCCAGTTCCCTCAGCACCTGTGGATGCATCCCCCTCAAGACCTATGGGTTTGTGTATGTCCAGTTTGTTTGAATGTCCCTTAACTGTACCCTCCTCTGCTGATGACAAGTTTCCATTTCTCCAGAACTTCTCACTGGTTGCAGGGGCCTGGGATTTCTGAGAATAGAATATTGAAGGAAGAAACACCTAAACTGACTGCCTTTTTTCTGGTAGTAGTCTGTCCCTCTATCCCCTCAGAGACAGACTGAGTGTGCTTTAAATGCAAACCATTTCTTTGCAGAATGTGTGTGTTAAATACATGAACTACATTTAAAGTCTGTTGATTGACCTGTATTTAAAGATAAACTATTAATGTCTTTCCATGATTACATTGAAGAAAAATTCTAGTGCATAGCAGAGTATGAATCTACCAAAAGTGAGAGTTTTTTCTCTGTGCTTCTCTGTTGTGTTGGCCTGGCTGAGCTCTGGATGTGCAAAGATGTGTAACAGGAGTGAGTACAGGCGGCACAGGGATTTCTGAGATGTTTTTCGTGTGTCAGAACAACAAGGTGTATTAGTCTGCAGTCGCATTCACACTGCCACCGAGAGCTGTTGTCTGTACCTGAGCAAGGTTGTTTTCAGCTTGTGTAGATGTAACAGTCCAAATCTACAAACGTTTCTATGCAGCTGTCAAATGGAGAAAAGGAGGTAAGAAAAAAAGATGAAGATGCTGTTTCCAGCTCAGCAGGAACCTGACAGCTCCTGAGCTGAAAAGATGCTGGAAGTTGCTGCTTTTCAGGGTACAGCCCTGGCTCCTGGCTTCTTCAAAGCTCCAAGCCCAGCAGCAGCTTGGGAATCCCAATGCTCAGAGGGCTGCAAAGCACAGATTATTCCTTTCCTGCTGAGCATGTGCCACCAGTTAGTCAGTCCTGCCCTCCAAAGAGAAATTGGGCATCCCCACTGAGTGATGTCCAAGCTTAGGAGCCCCCCATCTTTGGCAGCAATCATCTACTCTTCCAGCATGGCTCTGCATGCTTTATGTTAATAATAACTTTTAAAAAGCCTTTCAGTTTCTTAGGGTTCCTTAAACAGCCACCAGCTCTTGGGATTGCTCAGCAGCAAGGACACAGCTTAGCATCACATGGGGATCTGCCAGGGTCACTCCTCTTCCTGCATGCAAGCAAGAAAGGCGCCAGGTGGGAACTGTGGCACTGTCTCAAAACTACAGGGAGACTGCAGACATTGCAGTAATTATTCCCAGGGTAGCTGTGCCGTCTTTTGGGCTGCCTTCTACTGGCACTGTTGCACAAAAAAGGTTGTTTTTTTCCTCAGCGTATCTTCTGTTCCACATGCAGAGAGTTGTGGTCAATGGCTCAATGTCCACATGGAGACCAGTAATGAGTGGTGACCCTCAGGCATCGGTGTTGGGACCGGTCTTGTTCAACATCTTTGTCGCTGACATGGACAGTGGGATTGAGTGCGCCCTCAGCAAGTTTGCCGGTGACACCAAGCTGTGTGGTTTGGTTGATACCCTGGAGGGAAGGAATGCCATCCAGAGGGACCTTGACACGCTTGTGAGGTGGGCTGATGCCAACCTCATGAAGTTTAACCATGCCAAGTGCAAGGTCCTACACCTGGGTCGGAGCAATCCCAGGCATAGCTACAGGTTGGGCAGAGAAGATTCAGAGCAGCCCTGCGGAGAAGGACTTGGGGGTGTTGGTGGATGAGAAAATGAACATGAGCCGGCTTCAGTGTGCGCTTGCAGCCCAGAAAGCCAACCATATCCTGGGCTGCATCAAAAGGAGCGTGACCAGCAGGTCGAAGGAGGTGATCCTGCCCCTCTACTCTGCTCTCGTGAGACCTCACTTGGAGTATTGTGTGAAGTTCTGGTGTCCTCAACATAAAAAGGACATGGAACTGTTGGATCTTGGAACTGGATAATCTTAAGGTCCTTTCCAACCCTAAACATTCTATGATTCTATGATCTTGTTGTTAATGCTTCTTGTTAAGTCAGGGTTGCAAAGTGTGTGTCTTGTCCATAGGTATGTTATAATAACATATCATAACTTACCTCATATTAGGTGTCTAGTCTTACAGACTCTTTGTATGATCTTATTGAATCCATAGAATCATAGAATAGTTAGGGTTGGAAAGGACCTTAAGAGTTCCAGCCCCCCTGCCATGGGCAGGGACACCTCCCACTAAACCATGTCACCCAAGGTTCTGTCCAACCATCTGAGCTTCTGCTCCACATCATTACTAAGATCTTTAGTGCAAGCCCAGACAAGCAGCATCCTGTTCACCAGTCTGTAAGAGGCTGTATCCATTAGTACACTGAAGAACCTTCTCTTCATTTTGAGGAGAGCTGACTGAAAGCTCCACTGAAAGCTGAACTGATTGAAGAAAAAATACCATCTTTTCAGTAAGACTGAAAAATGCTAGTGCTATATAAATTTTGTATTTCAACTAAAAATGTTCATATTATATGTTTTATACATTGTATAATGTTTTATACATTTTTTTGTCTTGGGGTTTGAAAGTTTTTACTTTTTTAAAAGTCACATTTTATATAATTATTTATAAAATTTTCATAAAATGCAGGAAGAAAACATGTTCCAATAATATTAAAAAATCCATTCAAGTGTCAATAACACCTTTGATGCAAATGCTATGAAAACCACAGCAGAAATAAGAAATGACTTAACTGAAAGAATGGCACTGTAAAGAGAAGGATGTAAAATAATTTCCTTTATTTATTTCTCTTCGTCTGCCATCAAGATTTCAGCCATATCTTACTTTGATGAGTAAAGGTAAGCTGTACAATTTTACCTGAGGAATACTTTAATAATTTTAAAATAATTATTAGCAGGTTATAAATAGAAGATATTTTCTCTCATCTGACTACTAACATTGATTCTAAGAGAAGGTAGTGTTTCTTTTGTTATAAATAAATGATTGCCATATTAAGGCAGCTGTTAAAATCAATTATTTTAATCAATTATTTTAATCAATGATTAAATGAGATCACTCATTCTTAATGAAGTTGTTTATGCAACCATGAAAGTAACTTCGTAATAGGAAATGATAGGTTTGTGGGTTAATATTGTAGTTGAAGTTGTAAGACAGGTCCAGGGCTGATGGTTGATTTGGCTACTTCTCCCTGTCTGCAGAGGTGTTTACAGGTGCCAAAGTACATTTCAGTGTTGCAACTCTGAAGAATTTTAGAATTATTATTTGCAAGATAACAGGTTTTTTTGGTGGAAAGAGAAAGGAGAAGTTTGAGGAAGAAGAGTGTCTTCCTAATGAAGAGGAAAGCAGGTGAAGTGACTCATCATAACAGCTTTTTAGGGCTTTGTTGAGGCTCATGCCCTGGGTAACCAGCTGCTTGCCAGCTTGCAGTCTCTTTGCTTGCCATAGAACAGCACATGCTCTTTGCATCCTCTGTGGTGGCTGTGGAAGTCAGACTATCTTGATTTAGGAGGGTGTATGTGTGCCACTCACTGGGGACAGATTCCCTTTGCTCCGATGTGACTTTCATAAATTTTGTTAGAAATGAGTGGTTAGTGACCAGACAGGGATTGCAGGTGACTGGGCAGGGCTTGCCATACCAAAGAAAACCTGAGGCTACTTGGGCTCTCACACCAAGTGAAAAAATTCACCTTTATGTCTCTCTTGGAATCAGACTGAAATGAGACTGGTAGTAAACAACTTCTGTGCTATAATAGCACAGAAAACTTCTGTGCTGTAATAGCAGGGTCCTTTAGCATGCAGGTGGTTTGGAACAGAAGTGGGTGCCTTTAAGTATTGTTTTATGGTGCCATGCATTTCAGACTGAAAAATGGCCACAAGCTTTATTACTTTAATATTAATGCTTTTTCATTACTCTCCCTCCGCTCCCTTCCCCTGCAAAGTGCTGCATTTATCCATTATAAAGTGGCTCTTTCTTTTTCTCATTATATGCCATTTTTTCACAGCATGAGGAGGGAGAAGCAGGTGGGTGGCAGGAGGGACAATTGAGGACATAATAGCACTGCATCTGTTGTCAAACAAAGCCAGACCCTGGGCTGCCACTAGATAACCTGTTGAGGTAACTTGCAAAGCCCTCAATGATAACAACATCCCTCCTGCCATGGCTGCCGCTTTCTAGTGACTCTTGTTCCAAGAGCTACTCCCATTAGGGTTTTCCATCCTCTCTCCTGCTTCTTGATGGCAGGGGTTTTGCAGTGCAGGTGTTGGTCTCCATCCCTTCCAGACACTTGCAATCAGGTATTTCCACCATGTGTCCACTGAGGGCCGTGTGCCAGGATGTTTTAAAATTGGCAAATAAGTAGTAATGATTTGCAGGACTGAATTTGCCCTGCTCCCTCCTGCAATTTGGAAAAATGGTTTAATTTTTTATTTTTTTTAAATCCTGTTCTTCTCTTCCTCATTCCAAATATGTCAAGTTAAGTTTATCTCGGTGCCAGTACCACCTGTAACTAGAGCTAAATTAGCCCTTCTGTTAGCTCTGCTTAGTTTTCAGTTTTGAACAAGCTTTAGTAAAATAAATCATGTCCCACTTGTCTTTAAATTTCATTATCATGACCTAACTTAATTTGCTATAAATTATTTCTACCTGAGCTTCTTCGGCTGTGAACTTTCAGCCTTGAGTGTCTTGCTCATTGGATTGTTGCCCAGCTAATCAAGATACTTTTTTTTTTTTTTCCCTTCAGAACTCCTGCATTTTGTATCAGCTATCTCTGCCAAAGTCAACTTGGCTGTATAACCTCCGTGGGGACACACAAAGAGCAAATGCATTCTTGTCTTTAAAAATAAAGATTTTATTGAACTGAGTTTCGGTATCTTCCTGTCATGCTCCAGAGCAGTCATTTCAAAATGAAAACATGCTGATTGTTGCCTAGGTGGAACACATGTAATTTGCAAAGTCCTTTAGTGGCAGCTGAGGGCCTGACTCACCAGCACATTAAAACAATAGCCGGTTTTTCTAACTCTTGTTTGGAGATAAGTGCTAACACACAACTGCTTCTGATGAGCAGTCAAATGTTTTCTTTCACCATACCCTTTCTTTTGAAAGCAGACACCCTTGCTTGGTGTTTAGATCCTGATGGATCAGACACATCTGCTAGAGTAGTTTAACTATTATGGTGGATGTTGACAGAATTGATCTTTCTTGGAGCATTCAGACTCAGGTGAAGTCTCCTGTTACCTTCTGGTACAGGATGGTGGGAGAATGGTGGGTACAAAAGGTACTGCCTTGGGTACCCAGTCTCCTCAGTTCTGACATGGTTTAGTCTGATCTAAATTACTGGGCTCAATATGATGTTTGCTGGTAAAATGACATGTCATGTGATAGGCAGAGGGTCAGATTAGATGATCTAATGACTCCATCTGGCCTCAAACTCTTAATTAGGGAAGTGCTACCAGCACAAGATGGCACTGAAGGTTTCCATTGTTAGATTTTGCTTGCCTGGGAGATCCTCAGCTGAAGCAGAGCTGCAGAGGCTGTACTTGGGCTACTGTTTTCCTCGCCCTATAATGCCAGTAGCAGCCAGCAGAGCTAAGCGCTAGTCCTGATGGGAACCTGCTAATCTTGGTTTCATGAAAGTACAAAAGCCCTGTGTCTAACTATTTCAGACTGTCTCAGCTTTTAGAGCTGTAATGATATCTAAATACAGAAATAAATTCTATTATTAGCTCAGTACTATGGCATTCATTGACAGAAAAAGATAACTTTCTCTGGCAAGCTGATGAGAAAGAAATTACAGTTATTTGAAGTTGCTCATGGATTAAATATTTAAAGTGGGGATGTGGTTTTACTTGTGGGTGGTTTGATGTGGTAGAGGTTCATGATACTTTTGCTTAACAGCCTTGGTGCAGAAATGGGAAGTACATATGTGTGTGTTGTTGTAGATGTGCGCTTTGCTTGCTCAGCTATGCAAGTGGCAGTGTGCAGGTTTAATAACCACGGACGTAGCAAAACCAGCATCACTGATCAGCCACTTTCTCTGGCAAGCCCAAATGGCTTGTAATTAACTCAGTGTGTCACTTCAATCCAGAAGGTTACTTGAATGTCATCTTAAAGTTGTTTAATTGCTTATTGATCTCATAATTATTCCATACTTGCTGTCTCTTTTACCATTTTCTGAAATGTGTTGGTAGGTCACAATTTTAATTTCTTCAATAGAAGATTGTGTGTTGGTGATGTCGAGCATTCATTTTTAAGTTTAGAACTTTTAATTGGGAATTTCAAACTCTGTTGGCTTCCTTTATATACAAATGTTACACATTTCATTTTTCTTGCATTTTTCTAAATCAGATATTCCTGCATACCTCTCAAATGTCCTATTATTGTACAGGTAGGATATTTGAAAGCACAAGGAGCTGAACTAATAACTGCTGAGGTACTCTATTCTGAAGTGCCGTCCCCTATTGCTAATTTAGCTTGTGGTTCCCCCCACTTCTCCTTTTCAGATTTTTTCATACACAGTAATTGGTCTGGGAGTATGTTCTTTTTCTTTGTGGTCTCATCTTGTGGGTGTTAATCAGATTGTTTTATTCCAGTAGTACCTTCTACTGCCCTGGTTTCTTTCCTTGCAGATTCCCTGTATCATACATTATTGCTCTGTGTTTATGTCACTGGGCAGTTGTGCATGGAGAAAAACATCCCTGATTTCCTGTGGTTTAAGATAACAGGGTAATCTAGATCCCAAACTGGATGCTAAGCTGCCACTGTGGCACTGCCTCTTCTCACATCTGTGTTTCCTTTTGAGTCATGTAACCCAAAGGATGGTCTCATCTGCGGTAGCGCACTATAGTTCCTGGGAACCTGCACTATGGCAGAGGAACAGCTGGAAGAAGCAACTTTCAGTCATGCTCTGCTTCATTCTCCTCCTCCCTTCCCTGTCTTTCTTTGGAGTCTGTAACACATTTCCTAGGATGCTGAGGTATCTGCTGCCAGCAGATGTCTTGCTGTCTTCTTTGTGCAACTGTTGTCAACTTTACCGAGCTGCTAGCATGTTCCTTGCTGAATGGTCCCTTCAGGTTTGCACATTTATTTCTGCCTTGCTGATTTTATTATCAACACAGCTTCAGCTTCCCCAGCCTAATTACAACTTACCTCTTCCTACTGCCTACTAAGTTACAGGAACATTTGGATGACCCTCAAATGAGCCTGAAGACAGCAGTATGCAGAACCAAATAAGCACTCTTAAAAGTGGAAGAAAGGTATATAGATGGTCTGAATCTTGCTTATCTTTGCAAGGTGGTACTTTAAAGGCCTGTTAGTTTCTGATAGCACTGGTTTTGTTACCAGTGGAGGGGTTAGATTTACAGTTTGCAAAATAAAAACAGGATTTTCGGTTGGACACCATCTGCACTCACCAGATGCAGTTATCAAGATTAAATTGAAAGACTTGTCACTGATTATGCTGGTAATCATTGAGGTGGTCAATGTAATTATCTTGAGATTGAGAAGGTGTTTTCCCTGATAGGGTACTGCAGCAGAATTATGTTGAAGAAGCACTCATCATTAGCTACTGCATATGGCTCCAACTAAGCACATGTTTTTCACTTTGATCACGTTATTTTATTATATGCGAGAAAAATAGATGAGCAAATATTGTGAAATTGACCTTTTATTTTGAAAACACTTTCCACTGGATTCTGTCAGATTTATTGAAAACCAGACTTTAGAACAGACTTGAGTCAGGGTCTCTTTACCCAAGGAATACAAAGTATTTCCACTTCAGATTATTTTAAGCCTTCAGAGTATATTATTTTCTAGTACAGATCATATGGAGGATTGACTCAGCTGCTGCTGGAAAGGGTTTTCTTGCCAAACAGAATGGTTGTTGATGTTTTCTCAGAAAATGTCACTGAGACTCAGTAGCTATAATTCCAAACTCTAAAAATGTTTTTGACTGTAATGCACACGAATAATTAATCCAGAGACAAATTACATGGCTTTTTAGAACTCTTTACAGTCATTTGTCTGTGTTGGAGCATTTCCACTTAGCATCTGTAATGCGGTTTTTTATGTTCTTATATAGGGGTAAAAAAAAAATCCATTTTGCAGATATGTTTGCTGAGCAGTAATTGGCATACCTTGAGCATTTCTTCATGCTTGTATAGATTATCAAGCCAATTTCTTGCCTATATAGTGATAAATGATGTTCTAGAGATTATATTGATCTTATTTCTATCTTATGACTTTAATTCTTAATTTACTTCATGTTGCCATTATATATGCACTGTGAGCATATATAATGCTTTCTTTCCTTTTTCAAATGGCATAGATATGCATATAAAATGTGGTTTGTATTTCCCAGAAGGGTATATTGCTCAGGGAAGGGACAGGAGCCTTTTGTAGTCCTATGAAGAAGATGCAAGAGATAACAGGGAAAAGAAGGCAGCACTGAGTGTCTTCTAAAAAGCAAGTGATCCAGTCTGTGTTAGGGCTTGAAAGAAGGAGGTCTAGTAGCATCCCTGACACTGTGTCTTTAATTTCATTCAAGTATATCAAATTTCATTCCAGGAAATATGCTTCCACAGGAGACTTCCTAGAGCAAAGCATCATAGGAAAGATAGGAGATAGTTGGTAATATTTTTCTGCCTTTGATCTGTTATTATATCTGCTAAGCTTCACACAATTATTTATCAGCTGAGAGTTATAAAATAATTCCTGACTTGACATTAAAAGGGAGAAAAGTCAAATACGTTTTTTAACGTGGACCCAACTCATCAGTCTTAAAGTGCTGATTCATTTGCCCACACAGTATAATTAAGCTGTTAATCTGTAATAAGGAGTTATACATTCAATGATCTCACAATCATAAAGTGATTATAGCCTGCCTAAAATGTTCATTTGGCTCTTCTCTATCATTTATTACTCCGCGACTGTTAAGAGAGGGTATTCGTAGCTTGGGATCTGTAACTTTTACCTACACAGTCTGCTTCTGCAACTGGGACTGGTTTGCTATGAGCAGCTGGTGGAAAGATGTCTATACTGGGAGATTTTGGGGAACAAAATGTTGACATTCTGAGTCCTGTCTTAGAGGAGAATATTCTAGCTTGAGTACATTTGGTGTTTCATCACATAATGAATCCATTATGTACTTGGAGTTCAGGCTCACACTGATTAATCATGACATTTCAATTATTCATTGAATCAGTGATCGTTTGCACCCCTTTTCCCCACCTCATTTGCTGTTGGCTTCTATTAATTTCTGTTCTTACTGCTGTAGGATTTCATCTTGCTGTGCTCTGAAATCCTGAAAATTTTCCACTGCCAGAGACTTTCATCTGTGAATTTACATCACCTGGCACCTTGCAAGCAATTCTTGGCTCTTCCTGGTTTGACTGCCTACCTGCCTTCAACATAACTGTGCTGTGAAGCAGCCAGGCAGCAGCACTGTGAGGAGTGCCAGGGGGAGATGAGTGAAGGACAGAGGTTGTCCCAAGACTCAAGACCAGATTCTTGTTTCATCTTCTAAACTGCATCTCCTGTCGGTGTCCTGGAGCCACCATCAAATTTCCCAACTCAGAGTCTGCCTGTGCAGCTAGTGAGATTGCCACAGTGCATTCCCCACTGACAGTAAACAGGCAATGTTGTTTTAAAGGACTGGGTTGTTTGTCTGCAGGAATTCACTTGGTACCCATGAAATTTGTTGTACCGTAGCACACAAGCAGCACAGAGATGAGATGCAGCTGCTGTGTTCTCCTTTGGGTCCCACAGCTCCCACTCATCGCCAGCTTGCAGGTATCCTCACTTTTAGGCTCAGTACTTACTTGGTAACGTTGCCATGGTGTAGCTTTATCACACATCCACAGTGAACAAAAATACCTTTTTTTTTTTTTTTTTTTATAATTACTGTTATTTTGACTCTGTTGCTTTTGAGCCATCATCTAAATCCTTGAACAGATTTAGAGTAACATGTAGAAGAAGGAGGCTCCACATTTTTACATCTATCTTCTTGTGTTTTTAAACAGTTATGATCAGATTCAGCCCACAGGTGTTGGAAGAGGCAGGCAGGATTTCATGGAGGTTTTTCCCCCAGTGTGTACAGTCTGTTGGCCTCCAGAAGCTCAGCTGCTTTCAAACACAGCATACAGATGCACAGGGCAATCCAATGTGTAGTTTAGTGGAAGGTAGTATAAGATTGATTAAGGATAGGATGTATAGAAGTAGTTCTTCCCATGGATATCTTCTCTGTTTTGGTTCTTCATAAGTATGCTATCTGCAGTTATTTGGAAGTAGTAGTGGCAAATCTCTTTCTTTGGTTCAGGTAAAATTGTCCTGTCCTCAGTCTTCTAGCAAACTGTTTTTTCCAGCTGGGCTAATCATCTGAGTATTTAAGCCTTTAGTCTCCAGCTCATGGCTGTCTTGTCAGTACTACATAAAAGGTAATATTTTTAGAGATAAACTAGTATATGGCATTTTATGACAACAGGGCAGGGGGAAAAGAGTACAAAGAGAAAATACATAAGTTTCTAATATAGGTCTCTCTGAGTGTGGAGAGCAAGGCAGATCTATGTGTGCTGCAACAAACAGATCAGCATTACAGGAAGAAGAGTTCAAGGAAAACAATCTATTAAAAAGACAAGTGGTTTCTATTTCAGCGGGTAATTTGCTAAGCCTCATTCAAAACAAAATTAGTCAATATGGTAAAGATCTATTTTAATAGAGAATAGGAGACTAGATTTATCAATGAGCATCTTTGCTACATACCAACATAGTCAATGTTTTAAAGAGGAGAAAAAAAAAAAATTGTAATAATGTCAGGTCTTCCAAAACTATAAAATATCTCAGTAATTTTCTGGAAGTCAGACAAAATAATGAACTTTTTACAATGTACTCTTTTAATGCATTTTTAGTTATAAAATTTTAATATTTATTCAAAGTGCAAGTTTGCTCTAAAGGATGTCTGAAAAAAGAGCCCTGCAGAGTCTTTATTTCCTGGACTTTTCTAATGCTATATCAAACTTCCAATGCTGGCATGCAGAGTTGTTACTCTGAAGGATAGGAGCTTACTTAAACTTGGCTTGAAAAGTCAAGCTGGTTTTCTAGGGATCTCTTGAAGGTTTTTGGGGAGCTGAGAGTTTCGTTTGAAGGTACAGAGCTGCACATATAAATATGAGCAGTTGGTAGATTTATACGTGAGTCTGTGGGCTGTATGTGAGGACAGGAGGCACCTTGACATGTGCAGTTCATCTCCAATATGGAGGGCCAGCAGTTACTCATAGGATGCCTTTGGTATTTCATGAAAAAACAGTGTCATTTGTGGAGGACTATGTGATCCCAAGGTGTGTGGAGCTCTGCAGTGTCATTTAGGATCTGTTTTCCAATGAGGGTTTCTCCAGGTACTGTGCCTAAAATTAGTTTTTCTGGTGGTTGAAAAGTGACAGACCAGACAGATTGAGCGCAATCATGATGCAACCAACAGGCCACCCCCTGTGGTTATCTGTTGGCTTCTTCCTTTTGCCTCTTTCCATTCCTGCTTGCTCGTTTGAGCACATAAACTACAGGAACAAGAAATTCCTCTCTAATCATGTAATGCCAAATACAAGCTGTGTGTACAGGTGCTGAGCATCTCTAGTCAGCTGTCACCCCTTTGACATTGCTGGGGTAATGAGTGCAGTCTTTTTCCTCAGGGGATCCAGCTTTGAAGACAAGAACAGACATTCTAGTACGTTATTAATACAGAAATGGAGTTGCTATCACTGAATATCCTTCACAGCGTGATGTGTGTGACAGGCAGTCTTTGCACGCAACAGAAGCATGATGTGGTTGCTCAAATGCCATGAATGTGCCTCAGGAAAAGGGTGATATTATTGATCTCCCCTCAACAGAAGTGTTTGGGACTTCATTTGAAAATTTGTGAGGCCTTTTTTTCCAGGTGGGAAGTGGGAAGGACTAATGCTTCTTTACATCACTCATTTCTTGTGAGGAGGGGTTACTAGTCAAATACACAATTTAGTGGTATTGCATCCAGATGCTAAGATGCAGTCTCTGCACCTTGCTTGAAAGGCAGTCATCTACAAGTACCTGGCACCTGAAGCTCAGTAGAAATCTCACTGTGCATTAAAAGCAAATGTGCTTTCCTTGATAATTTCAGGATTTGTACGTTTTCCTATGCTGTTGTATATGAATGGTCTAGGAAAGCTTGAAAACCAGTTTAAATTGCAAAACTATGAAGAATTCTTTTGTGTGACCTTCCCTCTATAGTTTTATTGCCCTGCAATATTTGAATCCTATGTTAGGTTTTCTATGTTTATATATGTGTTTTAGAAATGTACACAAAAAGCCTTTTTATCCTGTGCTGTTACCTGTGCTTGAAATATTGCTGTAGTTTCTGTGTGCTTTTATTTACTACTTATTTTTCTTCTTTTTTCTTGATTTGCAGATTTCTAATTCATATATTTATATGAAGGCATATATTTATATGAAAGCATCTTCCATGCCTTTCTCTGTAGTCTTAATGTTTCTATCTGGTATATATCTCTTGTCTTTAGTCTAACTTTGTTACCTTTATTTTTGTTACAAGCAAAAATTAGCTGCTCAAGAAGCCAAAAATCTTCCTTTTAGCATTGCAAATCTGAGGATCCTAGTTCTCTTTTCTCTTGTTGCAGTCACTGGGATACCTGTGAGTCAAGAAAGTCCTTGCTGTAAGTTTGTTGGTGAAACCTGAATCTCAGCTATCCCTTGGATAAGATATTCTGATCATGGAAGTAAACAAAGTTCTGTTTCCCCTGACTGATGCTCAGTCCCTTTGGGTTGCTTACAGTTAAATTACTGAGAATTCGCTGAGCTTTGTTCTTGCTCAGCTAAGTTTTGTTGACTGGGTTTTTAATTATAGGTTTTAACTTGTATTTGCTCTAACAAAACACTGGGAGTTTTTCTCCTTTTATCTATTTACTTAGCTATCTCTTTTGAAGAGGCATTGCTTCATTAAACACTTTCCTGCTTAGTCTGTAATGACCCTAATTCTTCTACTCTAAGCACATTAATACGTTAAAGAAAAAAGCTTCATTTGTCTTCAGTGGGATGTTCACAGTATCACAGTATGCTAGAGATTGGAAGGGACCTCAAAAGATCATCTAGTCCAATCCCCCTGCCGGAGCAGGAACACCTAGATAATGTTACCCAGGAATGTGTCCAGGCGGGTTTTGAATGTCTCCAGGGAAGAAGACTCCACAACCTCCCTGGGCAGCCTGTTCCAGTGTTCTGTCACCCTCACTGAGAAGAAGTTTCTTCTCAAGTTTAAGTGGAACCTCTTGTGTTCCAGTTTGTACCCATTACCCCTTGTCCTATCCATATTATCTTTGGTGCTTGACATATGATCTTTGGTGGCGTAGCAGCATTATGGAGGACTTGGCAGGATACATGGTGTAATTCCACGTTGTCAGGGTTTTTTCTGCCTGTACTGAAGGAAGTATGATATTTAATGGTCACATGCTTCTACAAAATTAAGCATCTGAGACTCCTTCAGGTCTTTGCTCTTTCACCTCGGTCCATTCCTGCAGCAGGACTGCAGTATCACTGGCAGGAAGGCACTGTGTACAAGTATTAGGTGATGAGATGATGCTCATTCTGTGGTGATGAGCTGACTGCTCATATACTTTTGGTGTAGCACAGTGAGACACATAAACATGAAGGGAAAGGAAAACAAGTGTTTTTCCATGGGACAAGCATTCTTCATGGGGCAGGCTGGGAAAAAAGCAGCTTCTGGAGCTTGTCTCCTGTAGCAGATTTCTATCTGATCTAAAGACCAGGCACTGCAGTGACCAAAGAGCCAAAGAGAGAAATGGCGAGGATGTACCCAGTGCAGCAGGCTTTCATGTAAACAGAGGTCCTGCAGAACTCCATTGATTGTGGAGATACTACCGCCCCTCTCTATCCTCAATGGGAGCTTTTCGTGCTCTGCTTACAGCCCTTCTTAATGGTTTCACATTTGCAGGCTTAACTTCACAATTTCTCATTGCTGAGAATTTCCTTTCTTTTTAATTGAAGAGTAGAAGTTTTATGGACTCCAAGTGTAAACTTTCTGTTTAGGTTCTTGGGCAATCTCTCTCTCGATCAATAAATAAGTTGAAGAGCAGTGGTGATACACTACTACTTGCAGTAGCTGCAGTAAGAGAATGCAAATAAGGCTGCAGATATCCAAGCTGCTACAGAGGGCATGTACATGAAAGCAAATGGACCTGTTGTGGTTAAAAATTCACATTGTACTGTAAGAGGGGAAAAACTAAATGAGGTTGTCTTTGAAACCTTATAGGTCAGCATTTCAGACTTCTGTATTTGTACTTCAATTAAAGGAGAAAATGGAAAAGCTTCTGGATATTTGCTATTTTTAAGCCAACTTGAGAAGCTGAAGCAGAACCTATTTTTCATGTGTTCTTTTAGCAAATTGCATGCCATGAATAAGATGGTTTTTGTTTGGCTTGTACATAGGTTTGTGTGAGTTCTATTTGGTTTGGAGGTGAGTGTGTGAGGTTTTAGCAATTGTTACATTTCTTTCTTTTTCTCTGTGATAAACGAAATTTTTCAAGAAAACATTATTTCTATGGGTCTCACAAAATGCTGGAGTTACAGGAAATCTGGGGTTCAAAAGCAGAAGGGCAGGATGGGGAGACAAACAAGACAATGATGGATGTTTGTGGTGTCTTTCAGCAGCATTTGATTTACTTGTTTTTTTTTTTGTTTCTTGGTATAGTAAAAATGTTTCCTTGCTGAAGTACTTTGATTTGGACTTAAAATAGTGTAAATTATTTTGAGATAAGTTCACATTAGCCACCACAAATTCCTTGCTTACTTGTCACTGTTGCTGGAGATCCATCTCTAAGCTCCTGTTAATACATCTTCTATTTTAGCAAGGGAAAATGTAATTTAGATTTATAGCTGTTTTAGAAACATCTGTAACAAAAGCAAGCCAGTGCCTCCTTTAATAAGTATTTAAGCCCAAACCTATGAAATTTGTAATAAATGTAGTCTATTCTCTTAAAAATGTCCTTGGGATTTGTGCACTAAACTCAGATTAATGCTAATCGGAGTTACCTACATAAATCCTGTGGTACACTGATAGGACAATAGATCATTTATTCAGTGTTGCATTTCACTTCACCTTCATTTTATTTCTATTTTTTTTAATGAATACAAAATTAAGATTGGAGTTTATGGTATAAGGAATTTTTTTTCCTTCCTTTCTGTAGGTGTGCTTCTAAAAAGAGTATTGACCATGAGGAAGCCCCTGTGATGGTCCACTAATTACACTGAAGAAAATGAAGTCACGTTTCAGCTTTGCCGATCCTTTTCCCACCACTGTCGGCTGAATGAAAAATGGTCGTGTGATTATGCTGACAGCCCAGCATGCATTTGGTAGACCTGTGGTTAACTCGTTCCCTCTCCATGTGTCTGCTCTTACAAAGTTTTGTCCTCATGATACTGTGCTTTCATTCTGCCAGTATGTGCCCGAAAGGCTGCCTCTGTTCTCACTCTGGAGGTCTGAACGTCAGCTGTAGCAATGCAAATCTCAAGGAAATACCCAGAGATCTTCCTCCAGAAACAGTCTTACTTTATTTGGACTCTAATCAGATAACATCTATCCCCAATGAAATTTTTAAGGACTTGCACCAACTGAGAGTCCTTAATTTATCGAAAAATGGGATTGAGTTTATAGATGAGCACGCCTTTAAAGGGGTGGCAGAAACCTTGCAGACTCTGGATTTGTCCGACAACCGGATTCAGAGCGTGCACAAAAACGCTTTCAACAACTTAAAGGCCAGAGCCAGAATTGCAAACAACCCCTGGCATTGTGACTGCACGCTGCAGCAGGTGTTGAGAAGCATGGCCTCCAACCACGAGACGGCCAACAACGTCATCTGCAAGACTTCTGTGCTGGATGAACACGCGGGGAGACCGTTCCTCAATGCTGCCAATGATGCTGACCTCTGCAACCTTCCTAAAAAGACTACTGATTATGCCATGCTGGTCACCATGTTTGGCTGGTTCACCATGGTGATCTCATATGTGGTTTATTACGTCCGGCAAAACCAGGAGGATGCAAGGAGGCACCTTGAGTACTTGAAATCCCTGCCAAGCAGGCAAAAGAAACCAGATGAAGCTGATGACATTAGCACTGTGGTATAGTATTCTGAATACAATGATTACCTTTGTGATGGAAACTAGATTTGGATGTCACTCAAACCAGAGGTTTACTTCTAATGTTCATTGTAAACATTAAGACTTTCGGGGTTTTTTTTTCCTGTTTAACTGAATTATGCCACTGTTGAGCTTTCTAACAGAAAGTTTTGTCTGGGTGGTATGCTTTAATTATTTCTCTGGTGGTACCCTAAAGCAAGTGAATTAATGTGTAAACATTAGTTTAGACCCATTCCACTATTTAATAATGAAATTTATTTTTTTAATTTAAAAAACAAATAAAAGCTCAAATTTGAACCATGTAAAACAGAGTAATTTATTGATTAGAAGCTTGTCCTGTGCCCAAGCACACTTGGTTTGATCAGTGTTTGTAAGGTAGAAGAGAGGGGGGATGACAAAGTGGATTGTGAGAAGTCCAGGATCAGAAGGTCTTGAAGGTGCAAGGAGGGTGCCAGGTGAATAGTAGCCCATTTTGGGGGTTGCTTGCCATGACAGGAAAAAGACATGTGGGGAGAGGAAAGTGTCCTGACTCCAGGTGTTATGGGACTGATGTTTGAGTAAGCCCCCGGAGGGCATTTCAACAGCACGGTGGAGGAGCCAACATGAAGGAGCTGCATTACAGACTTAGAAAAGAGGTAAGTGGGGAAATACAGTGAGTTTTCATCTTACACCCACTTGCTGCCTCTCATGAGCTTCAGGCAGGTGTTCCCAGCATGGGGAGGACAACAAGAAGGCAAGAGCAAACTTAGTGTACTGTTCAAACTAGAGTGTGACCAGTGGTGCTTAAAAACAAAGGGTTAATTAAATTAGTCTTTTTAATGTATATATTGGTTTGTAACTAAAAGTAGCTTTATATTATATATATTTATATGCTGCCTTTTGTAAAAAGCTGAATGAAATAAGTGAACACACAGACTGGGCATATCCTATTGTGTGTTAGGAAATATTTTTGTATGTTTTTACAGATAAATGCTTAGGAAAATGTAAAGCCCATGTAGTTAAACTCAGCCTTGGTTATGAAATTGATATTTTTAAAGCTCTGCTGTCTTCAAAACCATGATGGTTTTCTCCTTTCATAGGTGAAAGTTTCAAAGGGAACTAATTTGCAACAATGTATTATTTTCATCCTTCATTACCATAATAAAATGATACTTGTCTCTGGGTCCGTCCACACAGATCTAGTGTAATTGACATTGGAATACGGATTGCAGAAGGGTTGATTAAAATATCTGCAAAATGCTGCTTTGCAAAAACAACTGTTAAAGGGCAGTCTCAAAAAAATCAGGGAACTTCGGTCATAGCTCCCATTAGATTATCCATTATTTCTGTTACAATTGTGCTCTTTAGAGGCCACAAGTTTGTTCACCTTCTTTCAGACCATTGTTGAAAGAATACCCAAAATTTGTTTCAAGGCAGGTAAGCAAACAGCAAAATAAAAGATTTATTTTTTTTTTAATATGCACAGACTCAACTTTTTATGTCATCTTCGTAGGCTGTCTGGCCTGAGTAACAGTTCTTGTGACTGACTCAGCTGTTTGTTTTATCTCGATGAACACTTTTGATGTATTAGGAGCATGTTAATATTTGTAAAGGGCACAGTCTGCCCAAAGAATACCTGCTGGCTGATATTTCTCCTGCCTCCCTTTCCCCCCCATTAAGTCGAGATTTTATTTTCTGAGGTGAGGAGGCGGCTGTTGGTTACACATCCTGCTGAGTTTGCATTTTATACTTTCCCTTTTTCAAGTTCTATCTTGCTGATCTTTCCATCATCACCAAAGTGCCATCCCCAGGCCCCTGGGCTCTGTGTGGCCTCCAGCAGGAACCAGAAGCAGTAGGGTTAAATACACATCTGAATCTGAAGAGAGCAGATAAAATGTTATATTGTACTGACAATCCAACAAATCCTACTGAACAGGATATGTAGTGCCTCTGTGTAGGCTGAGCCAAGTTCATTCCTGACACAATTTTCCTCATTACTCCAAAATCTCCGTAAGGGTAAAATTTGTCTTGTTTCTATTGGTGTGTTCCCCAAGTGACATTTTGAATCCCAACTAGTATGCTACTTTTGGAAAAAGCAGGGGGGACTACCTAAAAGAAGGGACTGAGCGGGAGGTACTAACTTAATAAAGAATTCGGTGCTGCTTAT
The DNA here is from genome assembly GCF_033815535.1 of Pezoporus flaviventris. Classification (NCBI taxonomy): domain Eukaryota; kingdom Metazoa; phylum Chordata; class Aves; order Psittaciformes; family Psittacidae; genus Pezoporus; species Pezoporus flaviventris. The sequence continues at coordinate 21,807,695 of NW_026892585.1, forward strand.
TCACAAATAAATGCAGGAATTCCTCCACAAAAATTGGACGAAATTATTCAAACAGCAACATTTACAAAAAGCTGGTCAGTCTTAAAAAACTTAAAAACACTTGCAGGATTTCAGTATTTGTTTCAAGCAGTGTTTAAAAAACAAACAAACAAACCCACAAACAACCCAAGACAAACAAAAACTTCTCCACAAGACTGACAAAACTATAAATAATTTGTCTTTAGGTTTTCCATTTTTCTACTTTATTTCTTGATCTGTAAGACTGCTTCTGGAGCTGGTACAGTTTTGTACCAGCTGCGCTTCTGATCCTACATGTTTAAATCCTGACCAAAACCAATTTAAACCAAGCAATATTCTGTAGAAAGGCTCTGGAAGGATGGTTTTATATCATTCCTGATTTTCTTCAATTGATTACATATCAAGCACCCCTCCTCACAAAACTTTGCCTTTCCTCTTCCAAAGCCAATACTGAAATCTCTGCTTAAAATCTGGGAATCAAGGCACTTCTCTGACAACCAATAGATACAAAGTTGTCAAGCTCAATTCAGCTGATGAGGAGAATTAATTAAATCACTGTTCCTCAGCTATGTGGACTTGACAGTGCTAGTACTCCTGTCAACTCATATATTCGAGCCATGTCTCTTTATTTCATTGAAAAGAAACAGAAAAGAAAGATAGAAACCTGTAGCATAAGAAGATACTTGTTTTTGTATTTATTGCACACTTTTCTGTGCAAAACTACTGTCTGCAGAGAATTCTCTGTGCTGCCCTTTGAAGTAAATGGCACAAACTTTAAACTTTCATTACATAACTCTTCAAGGAGTTATCTTATTTACAAACCCAGTTTTGCTCAAAAATTAGTAAATCTGTATATTTTTAGCTGTGATACCATAGCATATAAATACAGTTGAGAGGAAATGAATGTTTCCACAGTCACAGGAGATAGCATATAAGAGAAAATAAGGAGGGAAATGCAGAACAGATTGATTATTTTTTTTTATTAAGATGCTTCAGGAAAAGTAGAGCTGGGGCTCAATAACTTAAATGTGATTCATTTCTCTACCCTTTTTAAAAGAAAGCTTTTCTAGTTTTTGTTTCTAAAGGTTAACTCTCAATATTAATATTTTCTTAAAACTAATGTAGATTTTTTTTCTCTGCTGATTTTCTGGTGTTACTGTGCCCTGTGGGTGAGATCTCTGATGGTGCATTTGGACTGTGTGTATTTAGGCTCATTCTTTATACTTTTATTCTGTTTCCAGGTTTGTATAGACTTAGATACAGGTCTCTCCACCATTAATATACATTATGTTTTTAAGTCTTCAGTAGCAAGATTTTGCACTGCATTTGCCATACCTTTCAGGGGCTGAGTACGAACAGAAAGTGTGATGTTGCCCGTTCTGGTCTTCCCAGGGAGGAAAGCGAATGCTGGTTTACCAAAGAGATACGATACAGAAAATCCACTTCAGTGCTTTCGAGGAGCAAAGGAGAGAACTGTAAGCATTAGGATGAGCAAGCAGAAAAAGGGAAGTGGAAGGAGCAGCTGGAGGCTGAAATGCGTGAAGGTATCATAGAGCGTGTATTGTAAAGGGTATTGTAAAAAGGTAAGGTGATGAAGGTATAAGGGTGTAACCCGCCGCATCAGTGACCAGCTGGAGTGTGAAGAGCTCCACCTGGGGATGGATGAGGAGCCAACTGAGAGCTTATGGGTCAAGGTTAAAGGGAGGGCAGGGGTGGGGGACATTACAATGGGGGTCTGCAACAGGCCATCTGACCAGGAGGATTGAGTAGATGAGGCTCTCTACAGACAGATAGGTGCAGCCTATTCACAAGCCTTGGTCCTCAGGGGGGAACTTCAATCTCCCATTATATCTGTTAAGGGGAAAAAGTAAAACCCGGGGAACTACAGGGCAGTCAGTCTCACTTTGGTGCCTGGCAGGATCATGGAGCAGATTCTTCTGGATTATATGCTAAGGTACATGAGCAATAAGGGGGTGACTGGTGACAGCCAACATGGCTTCACTAAGGGCGTATCGTGCCTGACAAATTTTGTGGACTCCTATGATGGGCCCATGGCACTGGTGGATAAGATTGGAATGACTGATGACACGTATCTGGACTTATGCAAGGCATTTAACACTGTTCTGCATCCTTGTCTCTGAACTGGGGAGATGGGGATTTCACAGATGGACACCTCAGTGGATAAGGAATTGGCTGGATGGTTGCAGTCTTTAAGGTACCTTCCAACCCAAACCATTCTATGAATCTGTGATTCTAAGAGCAGGCTTGATGATAATGAGTTGTGGTCAATGGCTCTATGTCCAAGTGGAGACTAGTGATGAGTGGCATTCCTCATGGTTGGTATTAGGACCAGTGTTAATATGCTAATATGAACAACATCTTTGTTGGTGACAGAGACAGTGGGATTGATGCTCCCTCAGCAAGCTGGCCAATGATACCAAGCTGTGTGGTGTGCAGTCAACATGCCGGAGGGAAGGAATGCCATCCAGAGGGACCCAGCCGTGCTGGAGAGCTGGCCAATGCTATCCTCATAAAGTCCAACTGCAAGGTCGTGCAGCTGGGTCAGGAAAATCCCAAGGACAAATACAGGCTGGGCAAAGAATGGATTGAGAACAGCCCTGAGGAGAAAGGACTTGGGGGTGTTGATTTGGTGAGAAGCTCAACACCACCCAGCAGTGTGCACTTGCAGCCCAGAAAGCCAACTGTGTGCTGGCATGTGCCAAAAGAAGTGTGACCAGGAGGTCAAAGGAGGTGATCCTGCCCCTCTACTCTGATCTCGTGAGAATCCACCTGGAGTAATGGATAGATTTGGCAAATGTTCTGAAAGAATCCAGGCTAGATTCTGAGAAGAGGATAAATCATCCTACAAATTAGCTCCTGCTTTCAAGATAAGTAACAAAAGTAAGAAAAAATTGTCTTTTCTTGAAGGAGGATGGTTACTGAAATTTCAGAGAAGATGTCCCAAAGATCTCAGAATGGGGCAAATGCTGCGCAGTATATTCCTGGGTGATGTGGAAAGGGAGTTAATAATAAGCTGATAACATTTGTAGATGATAAACAGTTATCCAGGGCAGCCCGACCTATAGATGAATGTGAAGTCATACAGAAGGTTCTCACATTTCTAAGTTAGCAGATGATGGTAAAATGAAGGTTGAATTTGGTGTGATAATTGCAAAGTACTGCAGATGGCACACCCTTAGCTATGAACACAAGGGTATTCTCTAAACTGGCTATAATCAAATGTTAAAAAAAACATCTTGGAGGCACAGTGGGAAGCTCCTTGATGGCAAGCACCAGTCTCTAACATTGCATTAAATTCAGGTATTCCTTGGCTTGAAAACAGATTTTCAGTAGTTCAGAGACTGAAGATCATGTAGATAAAGGCAATAAAATAATCAAAGGTGTGAAGCTGTTTCCATAAGAAAAAACTTTGAACATCTCCAAGAATGTGGATGAGATGGCAGAAGACATGGTAACAACTGGAGTAATGTACAAAAGATAACTTGTGAAGGACTGATCTCTGTTTCTCACAGCAGAAAACAGAGCAGTTCTGACAGCAGGCAGCAGGTGTTGTTCAGGGTTTCTTAATATTTGTTGTTAGTGTTCATTTAAATGATAAAATACGGGATACTGTAGAGAATAAAATGCATATCCAAATGTAGAACGCTAGAAATGTCAGAAGTTGTTTAACACTTCCACTGATGTAGATACAATTCTCAAGAAGGAAAGTTCCCTCATCCAAAGAAACAGGGATGGTTTCCCTAGGAGAGGCTCAAAAGTTTGTGCCTCTCTTGTCTCTCTGAGGTGCTGCTGTGGGTGTTTGTTGAACACCTTGTTCAACAAGGAGCTTGATTTTATGGTACTGATGCTCTCTCTCATGCATCCCTCGTGATGCAAACTGTTCTGCCTTACCCTCCCTGTGAGGCAGGAGGGGACATTTATTGTGTAGATAAGGAGACTTCACATGCATAGTGTGGGAATAAAGCCCAGGGGAATCAAAATCACATTTAACCACTGGTGTCTCCTTGCTGTGAATTGCAGTGCTAACTGCCAGGCAGGGTTTGGGTGCTCTGTGCTGAGTTGTACCATGACTCTGTTACCTAAAAGAGTGACAGCTTTTCATTGGGGACATGTGGGAAAGTTATTCAGAGATCTTCCCTGATATATCGTGGTGCTTTGATACTACTGTTACAGCTCACTTGGTGATCCATCTTAAAAGGATGGTGATTTCCCAATAGGTTCTTGATTAAAACAAGACTTCAAGATTGTTTTTCATAAAGAAATTTCTTCAACATTGTCTGTTTCTTGAGGTGGAAACTGGTGTGATGACTTAATGGAAGTATGAGTACTTCACAGTGCCACTTAGGGCAGAGAAATAACTGGCATATTTAGTTCTGGTTTGTCTGAGTCAGTTGATCTGAGGAGTGAAACCAGCCTACAAGCATTAAACACAGAGTACACATGCAGTACCATGGTAATATGTGAAGTAGGTGCTTTTTGCATGCCAATGCATACATGAGTATGTATGCGTGCAGGTCATCCATACATTACTCAAATTCATTTGCATTTCCCTGTGGTTAGTTGTGTGCATTAGTGTCAGATATGCATACACATATATGCAAGCAGAACAGGAACAGAAGCAACTTTGGAAGCTTTCATTTTCTCCTATTTAATCATGAAACAGGTTGCTTTGTTGCTTTGAAGCCATGATTCATGCTGCTTCTGAGCCAAGTACACCTCCATCCTCAGCCTTTCACAATGCCCCCTGGTCCCAACACCAGCTGCACATGACGTGGAAGAAAATGGGGTGATGCTGGCATGGCTCATCCGCTTTCTGAGATTCAAATCCATTGGTTACCATATAAAGCTGTTACAGCTTATTCACCTTTGTGAACAACCTTTTGTGTTCCTTCTGGCTCACTGAAAACAATACAATTTTCTAGGAAGAAAAAAGTTTAGGTGGATGATGTAATGCTCATAAGGAACACTCCTGTTTGTAAAAAATGGAGTGCATATGTGGCAAGTATCCCAGTGGCTAGTATCCCGGATCTGTTCTCCTCTTCTGCACTTGTTAATGAGCAGGTTCTTGGCATTACAGCATATATGGCTATGTTTTTCTCCTAGGTGATACTTATGCCCTTTGGAGGAGTTTTCTTGAGACGGTTGTGAATCTGAATACAGCTGCTAAATCTAACAAAAGCTCCAGAATGAAAAATGGGAATTCCCTATTGCAGAAAACTTGAGAAGCAGTTAAATATTTGAGAAATGAAACAAACATCTGTAGTATTCTTTATGCTCCTGTGAAGTTTCAAACGCACATTGTGAGCATCCTGCTGGGTTGGTGGGCATTTTGCATGCAGATTTCATAAAGACACAACAATCTGCAAAGCCCACTAGGGGCAGATTATACTGGGCATTGAGGGGAGAAAAAACCCCCAAACAAGCAACGAAAAATTCCATATGTTGAACAGTCTGGTTAGGTATTTCTATGCTTCACAATTACTACTCTCTGTCTCATAAGCAAAGATTTTGTGATCACTAAATCTTTTCATAGCTGCATCTTAATTTGGAAAAATAGGTCTTTTTAAACACATCTGCCTTAATACTGGTATTATCTAACTTGACAGTACTAGTATTTAAAAGGCAACTGAAGCTTAACATTATCTAGACCTTGTCTCCACTGAGGTCTGTTTGTGTGCCTGTCTGCATATCTGCAAAAAATATTCAGGTATATATTAAAAATCATACATTCCCCTTACATAGGTGTGATTGTGAGACCATGCTCTTTCAGATATGCTCTGAAAGTTTTTAATGCAAAAAAACAAAGAAAAATCTGGAAAGGAAAAACAGGCTCCAGAGCTTTCATGTTCTCTTCATAAATTGAAGCTGGACAAAAAAGACGAAAAATAAGCTCTAGCACAACTTATTCTTGTTTCTTCCTTTGAGGATTAGCTTTGTGCTCATGCTGCATTTCATGGTTTGCTAGTTTTTTATTTCTGTACCTAAACCAGTTAACATCCACTCTCAGCAAAGTCTCTTATCAGTGGAGTTCTCAGCTCAAAGAATACTGAGGTATTCTCTGGCTGAAAAAAAACCTGTAACTGCAAAAAAATAAGCTCTCTAGATAATATTTCTATAACCTTTTAATTAGATTTGGTGGCAAAGGAAAAGAATTGTTGAATTAAGGTAATGGACAGGTGATGGTAACGAGATTCCAGGTTTTCAGGTAGATACCAGCTTTTGTATTCTTAATGTGGCTGTATATAGGGTAACCAACACACCTTTATTTCTTCCCTGTTTCAGAAGCTATGGGTATTATTGCAATTACAGAACACAAAACCTCTTACGTCTTTCTTCATGTAGTCACTAAGGACAAAAGCTTTGGGAAACACTGCGTATGGAAAGTGCCACCCTGAGAGAAGTTCGCTCAGAGTCCCACCACAGCACAGGCACCCATGTTGGCTTAGGCTATATGTAAAAGGAGGGAAACTGCTGTTTGGATGTCATCTGTGAACCCTCTTGACGTGATTCAATTACCACTAGCAGCAGATAAATACATCATAGCTCAGGATCCCAGACAGCTTGTCCTTTAAAACAACAGGGCCCCTTTTTAGTTTTCTTTTCCCCTGACAGGGCATCCTGACATGTTGATGAAGCCAAATTACCGGGGTAAGGCAATTTCATGGCTACTTTTCTACAAAATGATACAACTGGGACATCAAACTCTCCAGTATATAAACTGAAAAGCGCCAGCACAGCCAGTTTGATTGTTCAGGGGGGTGTCTAACCGCATCGTAGTTATGCCCAAAATGCTAGAATTCTTTCCCCCTCTTTAGTCTTGTGGTTTAATAACCTTCATAGCTCTTCATATTGAACCTTCAGCAAGCTTGTTTTCACTTATCAAAAATTATTTCTTATTGCTATGAATCGTAGACTTTACTGGTAAATCTGTGCATGGGTGGGCCAATAGACCTGGTCATTTCTCATTTCTCTTTTACAAGATTTGTGAACTGATTAATACCAATTTTTTTTTATAAAGAGAATGAAAAGAGATCTGATGTGTATACACAAGTTTTTTTTTAAATAATGGCTGATCAATAAATGAACAAAGTGAAATTTACTGTATTTTATTCTTAAGTAAAAAAAAGACAATCTGTTTAGAAGAGGTGGGAAGTGTATAAGGGTATTCTTTCAAAAGACAAGCTCTGCTGTGCCTTGAAACACTTGTTTCTCTTCAAAAACTGCAAACCCTGAAATCATAATTTCATCATGTTAGATGCAAATTGCAACACTGAAAATAATTTGGTTTTAGATAATAGAAGAAAACAGATCTCTTACTTGGGTCCTCATGCTGTGATGTACCAAAACTCCTGGCTGAACTTGAATTTGTGTTTTCATTATTAGCAGTCTTTCTTCCCAAACCCAGGAATGCACATTGGGCTGGATATGAATCAGAGTTCCACCATTGCCTTCAGTGCAATCAGCATTTCTGGAATAAATTATTGACACAGGGTGAACTGAGTGACTGTTCTGGCAATTGCTTGTGAACTGAAGGAGTTAATGTGGATTCAACCTCAAAATAATTGCATCACACAGCTCCAGAGAGGTGCACCCTCAGACTTCTGGAGGGGCAATGAGGGACTAGCCTTTCTTCATGCTGATGGCAAAGAGCAATGACAATAGCCTTAACTTTTTATTGTTTATATGATAAAAGACAGATGCTGCCTTATTGTATTTGGCTGTACACAGATCCCTCTGGAATCTTGAAGTTTGTATGTATGAGGGCAGGCTTTTCCAGTGTAAAAAAGAAAAAGGTATTTAAGTAGGTTGACTGCATGTTATTAGCTTCCAGTAATGGGTCACACAGTTCAGCAAGCATCACCCACAAAGTTACTTTATAGCAGAATCACTGGAGTCAGCAGGCTTCTGGAAAATCACCGTTATTGTTGTTTGAGTGCTTGTATTCCAGTATTTTTCCACAATTACTGCTGTTCTGCACCATTGTGAACACATTCTCTGTATCTATGAACACCACTGTGCAGAGGACCAGAAAGTTGTCTTGGAGGGAAAAAGCTCTCCTGAGGGTATGGAGGAAAGGTTCTTCATGGAAACTACCTGAATTAAAAACAACAGTACGTAATTGTGGACCGTAGACCTGAGGAGACCTGACACACATTTCATGCCTGGCCCCTGACTGCTTGAGTAAGTAGATGCCATACTTAGCACAGGGGACAAATGGTTTGGGCTGAGAAGGGTGAGTCATTCAGAGTTGAGCTGCTTTTCCTGACAACTTACAGAAATGCAGTGATTAAATAAGCTTTACATTTGGAAAATCCTGCAGGCAAGTGTTGAAATGCTTTTCCTTCTCATGACACTAGATTTCTTTTGACACAGCATGGTATGACAGTTTTAGGTGGTAGAGGTGCATGGGTGATGACCACTCATGCTAAGGGAGTGCAGTATTGGGTGTCTGATGAGTGTGCTCCTTCTGCTTCAGGTGTTCCATTGAGCACAATGGAGAACCAACTTTTCTGAACAGACAGAAGATGCTGGCAAAAGTCATTGCATGGTCTGCCTGAAGATTTGGAGAGTGAGTAGATGGCACCCCTCACTGCAGGCCTCATGAAGCTGTTTCACTAGGTTTGAAAAACCAGTTCACATGCCTTACGGAAAACATTGGTTCATGACACATGGGCTTCAGTTGTTGCAGGCTTGTGCTTCCATGCATGTGTGTGTATGCTTGTATGGGTGTGGTAACATTTGACTCAGCTAGGTCTTGCTGGTGGGAATTTATATGCCCCACATTGTGGGTTAGTGTGTGTACAGATGATGGGCTTGAGTTGCAGCGATATCCTGGGAAGCTATGCAAAGGCTTGTTGGAGAATAGGTGGGAGAGGGTCAACAGTGCTCACCATGCTTATGTGCTATTCCAGTATTGTTATAAAAGGTTTATATTTACTTTGTCTTCTGCCCTCTTACTGACCTAGTAATAGAACGTTTCCCATAAAAATGAAGGCAGAGTAATTAAAACATTACATAGTGCTGCATAATGCAGAAGCACTTAATTACTGCATGTTGTATGTCATGGCAAAGCTTGCCAGGTTGCTTTAGTCTGAGGCCACTTCCCCAGGGCAAGGAGTCAGCCAAGTTCTTGATACATCCCTGATCCAACCGCAGGGCACCTACCTCTGAGCAAAACACACCTTGTTCACCTGACAGCTACGCTCACCGGTGTTCAGTGTGTACTTCAATGGCAAACTATCTGCTGCCTCAGATACTGTTCATTTCCACATGTAAACTTCATTTCCTATCAGAGAGAAGAGGTCAGGTGGAGGGGCAGGGCAAGGGGTGATGGGAATTTGCTCCTTGTGTTCCCAGGGAGAAAGGAGTAGTTGGGACGAATGAAGGAGGACCTGATTTGAAGTAAGGGGTTACAGGAATGCCTGGAAAAGCCAGTAAACAGCAGAAACTTGGTAGTCTCTATATGAGAGAAGCCCTGAGCTCACTGAAGAGTGGGAAGGAAGGGGTAGGAGAGGCTGAGGTAAGTATGACTACCTGGAGAGAATGCTCTGCATGGGGATATGCATTCATTTGGGCATGTTGAGCTTCTCATCAATCAATACCCTCAAGTCCTTCTCGTTAGGGCTGTTCTCAATCCATTCTCTTCCAGCCCGTAGTTGTGCTTGGGATTGCCCCAACCCAAGTGTAGGACCTTACACTTGGCCTTGTTGAACTTCATGAGATTTGCATTGGCCATCTCTGAAGCGTGTCAAGGTCCCTCTGGGTGGCATTCCTTCCCTCCAGCATGTTGACTGCACACCACACAGCTTGGTGTTATTGGCCAGCTTGCTGTGGGAGCATCAATCCTACTGTCCCTGTCACCAACAAAGATGATAAACACTGCCTGTTCCAGTACTGATCCCTGAAGTACACCACTCATCATTGGTCTCCACTTGGATATCAAGCCATTGACCGAAACTCTCTGAGTGTGACCATCCAGCCAATTTCTTACACATTGAGTGGTCCATCCATCAAATCCATGTCTCTCCAGTTCAGAGACAAGGATGCCATGAGGGACAGTGTCAAATGCTTTGCATGAATCCAGGTATATGATGTCAGTCATTCTTCCCTTATCCACCATTGCCGTGGCCCCATCATAGAAGGTCACCAAATTTGTCAGGTATGATTTGCCAGTTTATCTCCCAGATCACCCCCAGGAGTGAGGATGTTTGTGACAAATGTTTCTTCCCTTTTCAATTTGCTGTGTTTCTTCCTGCCAGCTGCTGAAGGCAAAATTCAGTCCTCTGGATTAATATAGAACAATGACAAGCTCCAGTAGGGTCCAAGGGTGAGGGAGAGCTCTGCTGATATATGCAAATCTGGGCTCTACAGAACAGTCTATTTTCCCCATTCATGCCAGTCCCATAATAAGAGGACGTGTGTTCAGAAAAGGAGTTGCAAGTTTTGAGGATATTGATTTCTAAATGCAATGTGTAAACTATACCTCTTTTGCATGTGGGTAGAGGGGCTCTGACACTGAGAGAACAAAACCCTAAGAACTCTGAAACATGTGTAGCTTGCTAATGTTCACTTCTGAAGAGAGGACGTTGCTTTTATAACGTGTTTTCTAGGACTGTCTCCAGGGGAAAACTACGTTTACTTCAGTGACTTGAATGAGGATTAAGGGATCAGGGTATCTGAATGCTTGGCCCCTCGTTACAACCAAAGTTCTGGTGTCAGACATCATATCCTAATGTATTAACCATCTGCCAGGAAAGTCTAGCTTTAGAAATGTGTGATGTACTGAAGTGCTTCCATTTTGTTGTCAAATTCATCATGAAGATCAATTTGTGCATCTGCAACCTCTTCAAAAGTAGCTGATGACAGAATGGCTTGTTTGCTCATAGACAAACTTCTGCGGCTTGTTACATGGTGTGGGAGTCTCTGAGCTCACCTTCCTCTCATTTTCACAGTTATCCTGGGAGAGAGGTTAGGGAAACATCAGAAAACCGTAAGAGAGGCTAGTCTAAAAAGTACACTGTGGTAGAGTTTAAGGACTGAGTTAAACTGTGTTTTATGCGGTCCCCTGATGTACCCAGCTTTCTAAACTATTTTCTTATTCCCAAGATCTGTCAGTGTTGGGAATACCTGCTAAAATGTTCCACTGCTGGTTACTGGTATGCCATTGAGCAAAGCAAGTGGGAAACTTTAGATAAAGTATGCTCTTCCTGATTTTATCTACCTACCATAAAGGAACATTAAAGTTTGTGTAAAGATTTCTGGTTTATTGGTTGCTTTTGGGTTAAATTATCAAAGATCCTACATTTCTCTTATTCCTCAAGCACAATTGCATTTTCTCCCTCTGTTAACGTAAGTGAAAAGGTACTGTCTTTTCTTAGACTTGTGGATACAACTGAGAAAAAAAGAGGTGGAGGGAACTCAAAAGACAAGCTCTTGCAAACTGCAGAAACTGCAAAAAACGCTTGTTTGTTTTTCTCCCAATTATATCAGTTGGCCTACAAAAACATGTCAGCTTCTCCCACATACCTTGCCAGGGGCCTTATATTGTGACAGCTAAAACAATGCTGTTGCTGTTTAAATAAATGAAGTGTTTTCAAATTTTGAGCACAAATAATATTCATCATCCTCCTAATACTGGTCTTGCAGAGAACACCTTTCACTAATCAATTGCTTGTTTTAAGAACCTGTCTCAAAACATTCCCAACTCCACCAGTGACTTCACTAAATAATCTTGTTCTAGTGCAATGTCAACATTTAAGATGGGGGTTTCAAAATGGGTAACACAGAGACTGGAAAATACTTAAGTGGGGTTTCAGACAATCCTATTGTAATGTTTTTTTATTAAACAGTCAGAAAGAGTTTGCCTATTACTAACCAAAGAATTGCATGGATTTGCTAATCACATCTCACATTGCTGCAGACTTGGTCTGCAATTTGTACTGCTGCAGAGCTTCAGACACCCCTGCCTCTGAGTATAAACACACAGTGAGGCTTCCTTACTCTTTCTGTGCCACTGCACAATCCTCAATGCATTTCTCGTGATCACTTCCAAGGTTAACATCAGAGTTTCCAGTAAGAAACAAGAAGACTCTTGTGCACAGAAGGCAGAGTATACTCCCCTATGTGTGTTCAGGCTCAACCTAGCAAAGACTTGAACAAATTCTGCATTAATAGGATGCAATAAAAGTGGTGACAGTGTGTGACTAGTTGTGTGGTTTCAGATATTTCTGAAATTATTAAACAACCAAACCATCAATACATCTTTGTTGCTTGTCAAAGTGCTTTGCACCGTCCTGGGAGCTTTGCAGTGACAGCTGATGACACATTTGTTGGAGGATAAGGTTCGCAAAACAGATCGGCAACAGATCAGTATTTCAGGCAAAAAGGAGATAACGGAAACAAACCTATAGGATATTTCTGGGCAAAACAGACAAAGGAGAAAATATTAAGAGAACAAGAAGGATTGTTATTATATTATCCTGCTTCATTGTTCCATGATGTTGCAGCACAGTTGATGCCAACTCCCTGCTTGGCTCTTAAAAGGGATTTCTAAGCATCTGAGGAGAGCTGGTTCAAAATTAAGTGAAAAAAAAAGACCTTTTTTCTGTAAAAGTTGTTAATGTTTTGCAAACAGCTCTAAGTGGTGTTGAAATTTTTCCTGCCTTTTTTTTTCCCTCTGAAAAAAGCCTGTGTGTGTTGCTTTTCTGCTCCGTTGAAAAATTATCTTGTAACCTTGAGGCACATGTATCAGTTTTATTTCTGTTTAGCCTATTCAGCTACAAACCAAACATAGTGAATCAAAGGTGTTGGTTGAGCTGGTTTAAAATTTGTTGGCTTCCACTGAAAGCCAATAACCATAATACTTCCATAACACTTTCTGGCTGTGCTCGTTCTTCAAGAAATAATACCCTCATACAGCTTTCATTGATCTTTGGAAAGGCTGGAACTCTATTTTGTGAATAAATGTATTTTCAAAGCCATTAAAAGGTTCAATTAAAGTATGATTTTTGTGCTATCAAATTACTCTTTAGCCTCACTGAAACAGAAAATAGAGCGCTTTCTGCCATTTATCATTTCTCCGTTGTATTGAAGTGCACTGTTCTGAAATGGTTCCTACAATGCTGCTCACCTATGAATGTGCAAAATGGATGCAGTGACCCAGCAATGTATCTGAGGAGCTGGCTCTGCTACAGGGCTTTGCATTTAGGCACTGTGGGAGAAAACCACTTCTGGATGCAATTATCCTGGTGCTGCATGAAGTCTCAGCAGTCAAATGGTCCTGCTTAAGTGGGAGTCACAGTCTCAGTAGGCTTAAATCTGTGCAGTACTGTGAAAATTCACGGTGCTATGCTAATTTACAACAACAAGGGTACTGCACACAGACTTTATGAGCGTGGCAATGGTAATGCTGAGCTTGGTTTCCTGAAGCATTGCAGCATTGTAAGGAAATGGTCCAGTTTCAGCTCTCCAGGAGTGAAGTTGCTCCTTCAGTGAATAGGAACAGTTAAGCGCAATTGCACAAAACATATGTTGATTGCATAAGATACATTTTGGGTGAGAACTCTGCTTTTAATTATAGACGGTTGCATAAAATGTCAATGATTAAAGCCCAGATTTAGCAGGTTTCTTGGTCTTCAGGATACCACCCAGAAAGCACGTTTCTCCTCCTGTTTACTCCTCTTGGAGCAGAATTTCTCCAACTTCATGAAAGTTCTTTTATTCAAGTGAAAAAAAATCAACCAAGGAGAAAATTAGCATTTCCTCGTCCATTCTGTCTCTCAACGTTTCTCAAGAGTGAAATTGCTCAGGACGGGATCCAGAACAAGCTGAGCATGTTTTGAAACAGGGGAAAATGGAGATCTGATAATATCTCACTTCAAAGCAGGAGAGCTAGAATTCAGGTTTAGGTTGTCTGAGACAATCGTAGCCTTTAGTCTCCTTTTGTCCGTAGACTGATGGGGAATGTCCATCCTTTAAAATCACCAGTTGCCTCTGATAAGTAAAATTCCTTCAGTAATTCTTCAGAGCCCAAGATAATTATATCCAAGGCAAAACTGGCAAGGTTTGAAATCTGATCAGATATATATCCAGCTGAGCATGATCCACTTGAGTATTTGTTCTGATTTAGCCATTGTCATTCCAAAAATACTGCCATGGAGGAAAATATAAACATGATCCCTTCTTTTTTTAGGATTGTTACCATCTGTATCATAGTTACCAAATGTTTCTTGCTTAACATGTATTTAAAATTAACCTAGTCTATGCATTGCCTGCCTTTACTGTATGATATAGTCATCGCAGCTCTGATCACAGATTGTGGTCTACTTTGATAAGTATTTTTCTTTAGCTTTGAGTAATCTTTTCTTACAAGTGATATTTTTTTTCCAGTTCTATAAATATGTAAGTTATTATTCTGCTGTGGTGATTCACTTCTATACTCATTCTTGTGGAAGTATGTTGAGTTACACCAGCTGAGGTTACGGCCTCTGCTGTGCTTTTCAGCATGTTTTCTTCTAGTCTCCTCTATTTTTAGGTCAATTACTGAGTCCCCATCACATTACATGACTGAACATAGCACCTGTCCTTTTATTTATATCCTCATATTTTCTGAGTTCCTGTTGCTGCTTTTTTTGACCTCCCTTCCCTATGTAACTGCTTCTCATTATACTGTTTCCTGATTTAACCCAGATTACACAATATCTGTGTAGATTCAACACCCCCTTTGAAATAACTAATTGAGCAGAAAATGCTAGTGAGAGACCTGTGAGTCTTGCCCAGCCAAGGCAAAATCCTCAAGCACATTAAGGAGAATACTTTCTTTTTAAATGAGGTGATTAAAGGTAATATCCTATCTTAGTCTGGATATTCTGCAGGCAAGTTACCTTTGGTGAGAACAAAACCGTGTTTAAAAGAATATTTTCTGGAAAGCCAGGTTCTGTCTGATTCCGTGAGGGATCCTTAGTACCAGGAGGGGACACAAGAGGCTACCTTCCCTTCCCAATCTCCAGCTTCTGCACTTCTTGAAAGAGCTGGCAGAAGTCACTTGATTGGCAAGGTGGCTGCCAGCTAAGCATGACCAGAATGTACTAGAATGGGCTGTCTTTTCCCAAGTAACTTTTCCCAAGTGGTAGGATGAGGTAATGGCCTCAAGCTGCATCACAGGAGGTTTAGACTGGATATTAGGAAGAAATTCTTCACTGAAATGGTGGTCAGGCATTGGAACAGGCTTCCCAGAGCAGTGGTGGAATCACCATTCCTGGAAGTGTTCAAAAACTGTGCAGATGAGGCCCTTAGGGACATGGTTTAGTGACATGGCAGTGCTGGGGTAAAGGTTGGACTTGATGATAGTAAAGGTCTTTCCAGACCTAATTGATTCTATGATTCTATGACATGAACATCTAAAACCCTGATAAAGAACAGCGAGGGAAATAGGAATGAAATAGTAAGTAATGGGTATAAATTTTTGCCAGTGATAGCTGAAGCCTTCTTCCCAAATATGGCACTGATTTTGGCATATTTGGAACGTTTTATCTGATTACCTATTTATCAGCAGCAGTGTCATGCAATTACAAATTTGATTGTGAAGGTGGGTGTCTAAGATTAAGATTTGCTCTTGTTTTCCAGCCAGTCCGAACAAAGACGGCACCTGAAGAACATCTATGTTTCTGGTGTTTTGAGCTTCTTTCCCTGGTGCTGCTGTTACTGCTGTTAATTACCCATTTGGGTTTCTTTTCACTTACTTAGTGCTAATTTTTGGCCCTGGCAGACTGACTCACTGTAAGTTGACTGAGAAAAAAAGTCTTTGTCCTCAGCAAATCTGAATAATTCTTTCTTTATTTTTTTTTTAATCATTATACTTCTTAGCTGACATTCTCTTTGTGAAAGAAAAAAAAAAGGGGCATGTTTAATTAAAACAAGAAAGTGCTGAAGTTAAACAATATTTCAGTCACATCGGTAGCTGAATAACATGCTATTTTTTCAGGGTAAAATGCCTGCTTTCTCAGCACTATTTCCTCTAGAGCTAATGCTTCCAAAGCCTGTTTTTGCAGTAACTATCTGCCAACAGCTAAATATTTGCAATTAGCAGGGAGGAAGATTTATGTTTGCACCTCACAAATATCTGTAATAATTCACTGAGGACTTAGGCTTGGGAAATGCCAGGCAACATCTGCTCCACTGAGTTGAAGTCAAAGCCTTGCATGAAAACCAGAGGCCAAGGGGATGCCCCAAAAGCAGGCAGCAGAGCTGTGCCGTGGGCATCTGCCTTCCCTGTGGTGTTCTTAGTGCAGGAGGACCTCCAGGAGGATCTCACATTCAACGAAGTGTCATTTTCTGAGCATACATTATCAACACCTCATTAGCTATTGTACTGCAGGGGACCTGCAGCAATTGTGTGGGTATTATGACCTACAAACAACATGAGGTACAAAGTAGTTGCTTCAGACTGAGCTTACAAGGTGTGTATGTGGGGAGATTCATTGTGATGATATGAGTGTGTATCTTTTTTTCTTCCTACTTGGAATTTCTTTGGTTTCTAACAGTTTGGCCTTCATGGTAAGAACCAAAAAGTGGTAAGTTCCAGAAAATTCTTGCCTTTATTGAAGACATAACAAGTACCAATTTAATCTGTACTGGCTCCTCATGCTTAGTCTCAGATTTATGTAAATCTCTTGGAAAAAAAACATAAGGAAAGATCTCCCACCTCCCAAGATGGCTATTTCAAAAGCAAAATCTGAAGTGAATTAAGAAAGCATTAAAGTTGTTAAGTTAAGCATTAAGCTAAGTGGTTTAAAAGTTTCAGCGTAGAGTGTGGTGAGGCACTGGAACAGGCTGCCTGGAGAAGCTGTGGCTGCCCCATCCCTGGAAGTGTTAAAGGCCAGGTTGGAGGGGGCTTAAGCAACCTGGTCTAGAAGAAGGTGTCCCTGCCCGTGGCAGGAAGGTTGAACCTGGATGATCTTTATGGCCCTTTCAAATCCTAACCATTCTATGAGTCTATGATTTCTGGGTTTTATAAAGAAAAAAAAAGGAAAAAACACCCACTGACTTGTGCATAAAAGTGGTATTTAAAATATCTGTCCTGTGATAGCATGTTCCCAGGCCTGGCTTCATGTAAACTAAATATTTTGTCTTTCCTTTATACAACTCAAGATCACTAGACGTTTTGAAAAATCATCTAAACACTCCTTTTCAGTGCACAGTATATATGTATACAACTCATCACTATCATCACAAAAACTACCAGACTGGAAGCTGATCACTTTGGGCAGGTCCCCCTGCTTATGCAGACCAATGTGCATAGCAGCATACTGATTTCAGGATAGCATCCTCCCAAGCAACAATGGTAGTTTAATGTGCTTTCTCCAGTTGTGTGGGAAAAAAGTGATATGTACAAAATTCACATTTCTGCCAATGTTGGATCCTTCTCTGCTTATCAACTGGGTAGTTAGAATGGCTGCAAGATTCATCTGTGCTAGGGATAATCAGATTAGGATAGAAGGATAATTTAGGGACTTGCCTAGGGCAGAAGTGCAGGGTGCATAACGACCTGTGCTGCTGGCCAGACAAGCTATATTTGGGTATGGACATTTAAAATGACTGATAGGTTGAAAGAATCTTGAAAACCCTCAGGACTCCAAATCAGGAAACCCAATTACTGCTTGATGTGGGTGAACTTAAAGAAAAAAATAAGGATGGCAGTGAAACTGTAGCCATTTGTCATACTGCTTCAGCTGAACTGCAAAAATAGATCTTAAAAGGACCAATGTAATAAACTCCAGTGCACATTTCATTAAGGAGGACCTACTGTCATAAAGGTTCCCTTTTACAATGGTAGCAAAGGTGCTAAGAAGAGCTGTATTTCCATGTCTTAGCATTCTTATTTCACAAATAAATAAGATAACAAAAAAGAAGACCATTACCCTCTGGTCCAGATCCCTATTCTGACTGTAACAAAGAAACAACAAAGGAAAAACCTATCTCTATATGACTAGATTAGATTTAACATCAAATCCAACTGAAAAAAAAAGCAGATGAAGACTTTGAAGGGATCCTTTGACAAAATGGTGTTATCTACCAAGCAGGAGGAAAAGAGATGCGTTAGAGCACGATTTCTACTTTTCTGAAAGTGATGCCTAAGTGACAGATAGGCCATGTCTATTCTCATTCCATTGACTGAAGGGAGACTAAAGTGAGTCACTTATTACAGATGTCTATGCTTTAAATGTCTAAAACTAAGTGAAACAAGCCTACTTGGAGACTACCTAATAAACATGATCAAAGAAGCTTCATCTCTAATACCAGCATGAAGAGCCCTCTATATATGACTTGGTATGTTTATGCATGAGCACGTATATTGGATGGATGCTTCTGTGCTCTCAAGTCTATGGAAATAATTCTAATGAGTTCTTAAGAATTGGACCTGATGCTTTTAAATTTGTCATGTACTTTTGTACTGTTCAGTTTCAATGCCTTAAATTTTTGAGTTATTTCAGATAAACAGCAATTTATACTCCTAAAAATTCAGTGATAAGTCATAAGTCTTACCTATAATCAGGGGAAATGGAAGCAAATGGATTTGTGTCTGTTTGACTGTCTACCACTTTCCTATGAAGATAAAGTCCACAATAAATTTTCTGATATCTTATACATCAACATTTACTTTAAACTTAATTTTCAGTGAAAATAGATTTTATCAGCCCCACTCATGCCTCTGACAATTTGTAATGATGCTCTCCAGGCTGCCATAATCTGAATAAATGAGTAGAATATCTTTACCTACCTCAAAAGTACATCATTGTATCTTTTCATTGCATATTCAGTGCTCTAGAGCATTCCATCTACACCAAATTAAGGTCTTGGACTGTAAATCTGATTTTACCATCCGCTTTGTGCATGGAGTTCAAACAAAAGCCTTCAGGAGTGAAACTGTGTCCATTAAAAGGTAGAATGTGGCTTCTAATTTAGAAACTTGGCCTTCAGACTGGCATATCAGATGAAAGCACAGAAATCAAAGTTCATTTGGGAACCAGACATATTAACTGGAGGTAATAGACAGAAGCATACAAAAGTACATTTCTCTAAGGCTGACATGTGCTGGGATTTGTATCTTGCCCTTACCATTGGCCCTAGTGAGACTTCGCAAGCAAGGTATGTGCAAGTACAGAATCTGTTGCTTTGTATTCAAAGCTATACTTTCAATACATCTGGTTAGAAAGTGAGAAAACAATTAAGGAAGCAGTTTTTTTGGGCTGGTGAAAAAGAATGAAGAAAATGATGGTGACAAACTAGATGCCCACATGTGAGCAAGGACAGATAGTCTCACCTGAATATTCTTAAAGAGTAGGCAGGGATAATTACAGAGGCATTATCAATCATTTTTGACACCCCATTAAGAACAGAGGAATTTCCAGTGGACTGAAGGACAGGAGATACAAGGTCCTGCCAACAGTTAAGTAGATAGTATATAGGAGAGAATGATGTGGATCTTTGAGGCAAGCTTCAATACCCAAATAAATAATAAAAAGGCTTGCTCCTAGACATTACTGCTTTGGCTTCCAAACGTGCAGGTCTGGGAGCCTGCTCTCAGGTCCAAGGAGAGGCAATCAGATGGGTAGGAACATACTAAGCTAGTAGTTTCTGATTGAGAAGTATGATGACTGCTACTCTCCACCCCTGATTTCTCATCTGTCCACACCAAATACGGCATTTTATATTTATAATATATTTGGAGAGATTACCAAAAACAAACAGTTATGATCAACAGAAGAACCCAAGTAAAGGATTAAACAGGTACTTGCTCTGTGATGGTTAATATAATTTAAGCACTTCCATGATCCAGTCATACTGGGGAGTGATTTTTGAATGTTATTACCTGATTTTATTTAGTACACAGACATGCATGCATAGAAGCTAGAGGTTCAAGAATGGGCATGCATGTCCTGGCAATGATAACCATGTCCTGAATCTTCTCTTTTCTTGCAAACCAATGCCAGGCTGAGTTACCCAGGTTGTTTCTGGAATCCCTGAATAACATTCTGCTATTTTTTTCCACTATGGGGGGAGTTGTTTTGGTCCATTGGTTTAAGACAGCTCTTTCAGGGATTTCTGTGTTAAAATATATATGAATGTCCACTAAAAAAGAATAATAGAACCATTAATATACTGGGGCAGATGCTTAATTAATATAAAGGCAATGATGCTATGCTACTACATGCAAGTTAAAGTTATGTCCTATTAAATATCCAGAGAAGATTCCTGCCAACCATATTATCTATGCTTCACTGCCTTGTTTTCTGTATGCCCAAGGAAAGACAATTAGTTTTTTCTTCTACTACTCATAAGCAGGTAGCGATCTGTCATCATCAGTCATGAAAACATTTGAAATATGGATGCAGTGTCTTCATCAGCATGGTCTTCCATGTCTGGCTTATTACCTTGCTTTAGAGGGCATAATGTTTTTTCCCAGAGCATGGGTTTCTGACATTTATGTTAGCAGAGCTGGGCTGGGCAGTGAAGGGGAGTATGTGTTTTATTGAATCTCCTCTTTTATGTTTTTGAATTTATTTATTTTATTTAATTTTATTTAATTTTACTTCATTTTTTTAAGGTACTTGATTTTTCTTCAGGTAAGTCTCACTATTAACCATAGACAATTAATCTACTCTCCTGAGCTCTCCAACTTTCAACGTTCAGTCATTCCTAACATTTTCATTTGCTGGTGAGATGGAGGAAGTGCAGACTGCACCTGCAAGGGTAGCAAGGACAGTGGGGGTGGGCATATTGCTCCTTAGATTCACGCTGCTCATTCTTCATTGTTTCCTCAAATCAGTTAGATATTTCTTCTGGTTTTAATGAAGTCAGCTCAGTAGGGACTCGATGCCTGTAAGCAGAGAAGAAGCTGTTATGGAAAAAAAAGGGGGAAGGAATTTTGTTTGAATATTCTTGCCCTTTTGCATATAGGTTCAAAATGTTTTATTTTGGAGATGACCAGGTGATAGTGAACTAAGTCTTTGCTGCCTGGCAGAAGACTAAGGAGGAAAAGTAAGCTTCCTTCTTAAGGCTAGCTAGTGTCTCAGAGTGAACCACAAACCATCCAACTTTCATGCAGGTCACGAATACCAGACAATGCAATTGCTTCTAAGTCCACCTTCATCTGTGCCCTCTGTGTTGTGGCAGATGTGGCACGTTTACTGATACCAGAAATTCAGAAGTAATTTTCTAGGCCAAGCTTAGAAGAGCTTGGCTCCTACTAAAGAAAAGGAGATGCAATTTCTCCCCACTCCCCATGCACACACCTGGGGAAACAAGATGATTCTGATTTTAAGGAGTAACTCTCTCTTCTGCATGTAAAGGAGGAAAAAAATACCAGAAAATATTTCCTCTTTGTTAACAATATTTTTAAAGACAGAGCAACTTGTTCATGTTCTAAGTAGCTACATGAGCAAACAGGCACATTTCTGGCAGATGAGGGGGTTTTGCTTCTCCTTAGAGCTGAAAAATGGAATCTGGTGTACAAAATACCTCTTGCAATTAATCATCTGGATTGTTCATGTCTCCTAATCCCAAATTTGAAAGCTGTCTGGAAACTTGAAATACCTTGGGGATAAAATAATGGGCATTAGGCTTATTTTGTAGCAAACCAAGCTTTGGGAGCTTGCCAGCATTAGTCAGGCTTATTGGACCATACCTAATCGAAGCAGTGAAAGACATGAACTGAAGTCTTTCACTACCTGAGAGTTCAGAGTGACAAGCAAGAATGACCTCTCCCAAGCTGTGAGATAAATAATAAATACATAAAAAAAAAAGAGGTAGAGAGCTAAAAATAAAATCCAAACACACTGTGAACCCTAGAAGAAGCAATGAGGATCACTTCACATGTCAGCGTCTTCTCTACTTTGTGGCAGGGAAAGAAATTGCTCACAGGGCACCTCAGTAAGCAGGATTTTTTGCCCCTTGCTACTACTCCCTGCCATGGGTGATTCAGCATGGGAATGGATTTGGGAGGGGAATTTGCACACCTTGGTTGGGAGCCATATGATCCTGAGGAGCATGGTTGTCCTTCACATCCACATCAGGAAATGCCACTGGCTCTGGAGAACGGGCTGCAAGCAAGGGCTGCAGTATTAAGAAGTGAAGGGATATTTGTGGCATCTCCTTTTTAGAAGGAAATAAACAGGTCTCATCAATGAGACATAGTCTGTAGAAGGTATTGAAGGAGTTTATTTAATTCATCATAACAAATCCTTTAATGGAATAAATCAGTTTTAAACAGAGGAGATGGGGACACAGCTGACCTGAGAGGAATCACAGGCTAGGGGTGGGACTGCAGTAAAACCTGAGACTTTCTGAGTTAATGGGGGCAGGTTGGTTAATTCTTTGATTGTTACCTCCAAGCTCTTACCTGTCTGGGAATAGGACATGCACAGTCAGGCTAGAGGCATTTATTGGATTTGACTAGGAGAATATAAATTTTCCAGATCAAGGCACATATGACTTCAGTGGCTGCGTGAAAGGTGATAGCAACATCAGCTCTCTCAAAGTCACAGGATCTAAAGCTGGGCTGAGAAATGAGGACCCCACCTCAATTTGCAAAGGAAGGAGGGACTTAAAAGGGAAGAAAACTTTGTACACAGAGCTATTGCTTTTGAAAGAGTCTATTAAGATGGAGCTGTCTCCCTTGCTATATGCTGAGCCACAACTTTGAAGGTACCTTCAGTCAAGAAACAAGGGAAAGACAACTGAGACTGAGCAACAAGGAGTTGTGGCAGGAAGTGAAAAAAAGGGAACAAGTCAGAGGCAACATGCGGAGATGACGGTCTCTTCACAAATCCTCCTTCATGTGAGAATTTGCTGTGACTGGCAATCAGGAAGATAAAACAGACAGGATAATGTTGGGTATGATCACACTGGGATCTCACAGCAGCATACTGCAAAACTTGGGGGAAGAGAGAAAAATACACTGAGGGCAAACGGTAGAGGAGGAAATCACACAGAGCCGAGCTTTGGGAAAATGAACTAAAAGTAAACTAATTCTCAGGGAAAAGGGTTTTTCCCTGCACTGCAGCCACGTAAGCAGTATCTTGGCTCCATAAAATGCAGCTGGGAAAAAACTTAAATGGTAAAGGCCATGCGCCTGAGTTGCATTAGCAATTCCCGCAGTTCACAGCAGTACAGTTTTGACTAATCACTGAGGCTTGCATGTAACAAGGCTCAGTCCAACATCCACTGGAACAGATCCTGCATGTCACTGCTGATTTGTCCGTGCATATCCTCCACCGCCTGCTGACTGGGTCTCATTTTACAGAGTGTGGGTCAAAGGGGCCTGTTTCACATTTCTGTTAGACATACTGTACTTGCCATATAAAGTCATCCCCTTTTATTTGATACCACCAACAGGATGCTTCCCTCTAGTATGACTACTGCAGGTTTTATTTCACCGCAGGAATAATGCATGCACTTGGGTTCTTTCCATCACTCATCTTCCATGCCTAATCTCTGAAGGTGAAGACATTTTTAAGCATAGCGTTCACTTGGTATCTCCTTGCCTATGTGTCATGTGACAACAGAAAGAGGATATTTATAACTGACTCTTAGATTGGTCTTAGCCAAAAGGTGAAAGTAGAATCACAGGGGAAGGCAGAAGATGTAGAGTAGAAAGAGAAAAACATTTTACACCATGTGTTATTTCTGTATTAGGAAGTTAAGGTGCTCTTCCATGTAAAGATGCATAGGTGCTCTGGTTTTGTTTGAAGTTTCTCAGTTTCAAAGGGTTGCTTCTGATGACATCTACGGTGACATTATTTATATGGCAACTCATTTGTCAGCCCATTTCCAGCACGGCTGTCATTTTAAGAGGCTTACTAGGCAGTTCATTATTTATTTGAACTGCAAGTCCTAGGCTTTGCTTTGTTATCAGATTATGCTCTCTTAGTCAAGTGCAAATTCTCCTCCTCTTTTCCATCACATCCTAACTATAGCCTTCCATTTGCAAAGGAATAGTCTGATACAAATAAAATTTTATCCAACTCCTACAAATGCTAGGAATCTTGAACTGATCCTGGCTTCTGTTATACTGCTTCACATCATCCATCTCTGGTGGAGAGGAAATTTTTCACAATGTATGAAGTAATGGGATGCTTTCAAGACAGTTGACTAGTTTTATAGCTTTCAAAAATAGTGCTGCATCTCACAGAGCATGGATAGTCCCCCAGCTCAGTGCAAATCTTCCAGTAATGCTGTCATCAACTCCTGGTATTGACCTGTAACAGGACCGAGCCCATCACTTTTTCAGCCATCTGATAATGACACTGGTGGCACTTTGGATCTGGTAATGTGGCAGCCTTACCTTAACTTTATGATGCAGTCTATAATAAGAAAGCAAAGAAAAACTACCACCATTTTATACACGTGTCTCTGATGCAAAGTTCAAACTGTTTGCCCTCAGTTAATAAGTGGAATGAGCCTGCTGTCTTTTGTTATCAATGCTGGATCAATCCTCATCTGTAACAAGCATGAAAACAATACTTTCACTCACTTATAAGTGGTGTCCAAAGATCGAGGCTGGATGATCAGAGCCTGGATTTCCTCCCTGCACTGCTTGCAGTAAGTGCGGATCAGCCAGTGTGAACATGCGTTTCGTGCTTGTGGAATGAACAATGAAATCACATCTGCTCCTTTTCATGGTACACAACAAGTGTGATTGTGGCCCATGAGGGCCTTTTCTCAGCACTGACAGATGGCAGAAATTGAGCTGGTCGTAAGACCCCAAAAGCTGATGAAGACAGGCATCTGCAGCACAGTAGTCTGTGGCTGAACTACGTGGTGAACTCCCTGTGCAGTTAACAGAGAAAGCACTTCTAGAAAGCATACGTCTGCCTTATTTGAGATGCCTATATTAAGGTGGGCTGAATCACACTTTGGGCTCTATTCACTACTGACCAGAAACTTCCCCTGGCCACCAGGCAGCCCAAGTGACCTTCATTTAGGTAGATTACTCCCATACCCATTTCATTCAGGCAGATGAAGTGCAACTCCAAAAGTGCACTTCCAACTAGGCAGTGTCTGTAGTGGTACTATCTCTGCCTGCCCTCTTGTAATCATGGTCACTTCAGAGGTTATTCTGGAGTACCTGGAAACAGCTTAGATTTCCTCTTTCCAATCTGAGGCAGCCTCTCCTGGCTGGCCCTGAGGTCCATCAGCTGCTGCTATTGGAAATGCAGTTTGCATCCCACTACATCAATAAAAGTGAGTCAAACACAGTAAAGGTAGCTCCAAAGGCTCATTTCATTGATATTTGCTGTTATTGAGTACATATATAACTTTACTGCCAGCTGGAGATGGCTGTAATAAGGCCAGTCCTAGTAATATGGAGAGGGATCCTTCCAGGGAGAAAACAAAATTACTTATATCTCTTTTCCAAATTGTTTCTTCCAGCTTTTCTTTTTGATGGATATTTTCCTGCTGGTTCTTCCCTGAGCAGAGGAAACCCTTGGGTCAGAGACATGTGGTTCTTCTTATTTCAGAAAAAGACTGTGGTAACTGTACAGCATGCAACAAAAAGGATGAGTATGAGCAGTGCTGCTAGAGCACAGCTGGGGGTAAACCCTACAGGCAGTTAAACAAAAAACAAACACATGCATAAAATTACTCTCACAAGTCCATCCATTGGACATCTCTAAAGACCTAATGGGTAATATGAGGGAGGATCTCAAAGTGGCTCTTCTCTGTTTAATCAACTTAATGCTTCAGGAGTTTTTTCTCTATCACACCAACTGACCTCTGGCTGCCTAAAAGATATTTCTCAAAATATTTTCTTCTTGCCAGATGTGAAATTTCAGAAACAGATTCATCATCCCTTTCTCTGGAATTTCCTTTGATTTCTTACACATCACTGTTGAAAAAAAAACCTACAGCTTTTTCTGGCTTCCAGCAGTTGAGTTTGCTATCTCCCCGTTCCTGTTTCTTGCTAAACTTTTCTCACTAGATTAAGGATTCACTGTGCCCTATCTTCCCTTTTTCCCTGTGTCAGCTGTTATCAGCTACTTCACAATAAATAGATCAGGCCTTCTAAGGGCAAAATATTTTCCAAACTATTCAGGCCTTAAATCATCCCTGCATATTTTTTTTTTTCATTTCCAATGTATTTTTCAAGATGCCAGCAGCAGAACTTCATGCATCATTTCAGTTCCAGTGAAATTACTTCCCTGCTCCTACTTGTTTATCTCGTATTTATGTAGCTAGGCATTACATTTGCTTGTATTGCCAGAACATCACAGTAAGACTCTGCACTGTGGTAACCCTGAGACTCTTC
Source organism: Pezoporus flaviventris (assembly GCF_033815535.1). Lineage (NCBI taxonomy): Eukaryota > Metazoa > Chordata > Aves > Psittaciformes > Psittacidae > Pezoporus > Pezoporus flaviventris. The sequence goes on from NW_026892585.1 coordinate 21,834,042, forward strand.
TTAGCATTGCTGCTTCCCCACCTCTGCAGATACAGCCTACATTCTACGCTTGTGTAACTCGGCCATACTAAAAAGCTTTATTTTGTTAGACTCCATACACCCAATCACCGTTTCATATAGTCGTCATGTCCTCATCATTATTTCTATTCCATCAGCACATGTGATATTCACAGATTTGTTTTAAGTCAACAGGAATGCTGTGTTTATTTTCAGATCACTGATGAAATTGGTTGGTCAACATTGTTTCTAGTACATACCACCATAGGACGCCACTAGAAACAGCCTCATTCAGAGGAGATTTCATGTTAGCAACAACTTTGCAATCTGCCATTTAGCAAGTTCTAAAATCATCTTATCCAGGCTTTGTTGACACTAATTGCTCATTTTTGCAACCTTGCCATGCAGTTGCTATTTTTTTTTAAAAGCTGTGATTATCCTATGGCAGCAAACAGAACACATTAAACCATAGAAATCTTTTAAGTCTACAAACCGATGTTTATCAACCACACATGTAATTTCCAATAATATCAGGCTGTTCTAACAAGATTTATGTTTTTAATAGCATCACATTGACTGTCATAAAATTATAGTCACACCTTTTATCTCTATTTACATCTTTATTAATTAAATCAGTTTTTCCATTATTTTCCAGGGGACATATGTCTGGCTAGCAAGATGATTGCCTATATTAACTCATTTTTCCTTTCTACTGTACCATCACCAGGGGATTGAAGTAATGGGCTGTATCTCTTGATGCAAGTTAGCCAGGTTTAATGCTTTATAAACATTCATCTTAAACAGATGGTAGCACCTTCCCTGCTTTCCGGTGGAATGGAAAATGTTAAGGTGGCATAGGCTTACCGCATGCTTTTCTCTGAGTATGGAACAGAAATATCTACTGACAACTTCTTTCTTTTCTCTATTATAGTTATGAATGGTCCCGTTTTCTCTTTGTAAAAGTGGTCTTTCATTATTTGCTTGTACTATGGCTCAAAAAGTCTTTCTTGTACTAAATTTGGCATTTTTTTCTGTAATTTCTTTACCTTCCTTCATATGTTTTCCATAGTGCTTAAATTCTGTTATCTGTTGTTTCCTTCTCGTTAACACTGTTACACAGCACTAACTGTTGCCTATGTTTAGTTCTGTACTACATTAGGAGGTTTAAAGCAGGTACCCATTATAACTGTATAACAACAGAAAGACAGAAGAGGTGAAAAGATTAACAGATCTTCCTCTGTCAAAGTCTGAGAGAATCTCAGACCACTCCTAGCACCCCAATCTTTGGCTTTGCTGGCCCAGCCAAGCCATGTACAGCATCCAGCACCAGCCTATTCTTAAGAGGACCTCTGCCTTCAAAGCAGGAGGTTTCAGGCTTAATATGCCACAAGTAGGGAAACCCTGTGGGTTCAAAGCATTGTTTCAGGCGCTCTACAGCTCTTAACTGCTGTGGCTCTACTGAAGACACTGAAGTCAACTTTTCAAGGTTTACCTATCTCATAAGAAAATTAAAGTACTGCAGGATCCTAGAGCCTGGTGGCTTGATCATTTTCAGGTTAGAAGTTGTGAGTTTTAGATGATGACTGAGGTGTAGTGAGCTGTGCAGAGCTGCCATTACCTCTAGCATAATGGCGCGGCTGATAATCAGGATCACAGAGTAACTTGAGTGGGAATGGTCAGGAGACCTCTAGTCGAAGCCCCAGCTCAAAGCAAGATCAGCTTTGAACTCAGACCAGGCTGCTGGAGGATTTATCCAGTTGGGTCTTCAAAAACCTCTCAGGAAGGAGACTGCACAACCCCTCTGGGCAGCTTGCTCTGCTGCCTGACTGTCCTTGCAGTGAAAGGACACCTTGCAGTGTCCTTATGTATATAAGGAACTTACATATTTGGAAACCGACAGACTGTCTGTTGTCTACCTGCCATGCCCCACTATGAATAGCCTGGCTCCATTGTTTCAGTTATCTCCTTGTAGAGATTAAACAGCTGCTGTTAAGACCTTCCAAAGCCACCACATCTCCTGTTGGAAGAAACCTCTCTCCCTCAGTCTCCCTTCACAGGGCAGGGCAAGTGCTCCCGCCCTGATCGTCTTGAAGGCCCTTTGCTGAACGAACTCTGGGTCATCAGTGCCTTTCTTGTATTGCAGACACAGTACTCTAGATGGGGTCAAGCAAGTGCTGAGTAAATGCTTTCTTTAATCTCAACTTTTTTTCGCTACAGCTTCTCCAGGTCCCTTAAGTGGGTTCCTTGTACCCTGCCTCCATTTTCAGTGTCATTGCCACTTGAGTACAATGATTTGTTGCCCTGCTTTTGAAACTCACACAGCTCTGCCTTGCAGTCTGCCTGAGTAATCAGCATTCAGAAATAATAGCCATATTCTGAACAGATGAGAATGGGTCTGGTTTCGTTAATGCCAACTGCTGTGGCAGACTATAGCGCAGAAACCAAAGAATATCAAAAAGCTCTTCCGTCCCTTCCCAGAACAGAGAGGAACAACAATGGATCGGTCTCTTACAGCAGTAGCTATGGGAGCCTTTTCTGTGCTAAGAAAATAAGCCCTATCTTCCTAACGTACAGCAATTTGTATCAAGGAAAGCCTCTCACCACTGCCTTGTTATTTATTCTGCCTGCATGGTCCCTCAGTGCAGTGGCTGCCGCCAAAGGCAGACTCAGCACAAGGCACTGCCAGAGAGTGTTAAAAGCAGAAAAATTCCCAGAAGCCACACAAATGCATGCAAAAATATATGTTCTCTTCCCACAGAAGGCCCCATCAACTTCCTCCTCCTGATGAGGTAGCCTCTAGCAAACCCGCTAGAGTGTCCCCGTATTAGCCTGTCCCTTAATTCTCATCCATAAACTCTCAACTTGTTCATCTGTCCCTGGGTAGAGCTCAGTGCATTGCAGTTGCTCTCTCACATAGAGCAACTCCACAACCTTGGCTCTCTGATCTGTCCTTTCTAAAAATGCATAGTTATCCGCGACAACATTCCAGCCACGTGAGCTATCCCACCATGTATCAGTAATTGCAATAATGTTATGGCCCTGTGACCACACATGGATTTCCAGTTCATCCTGTTTATTTCCCATGCTACGTGTGTCTGTTTACAGGCACTTCAGAGAGGTAATTGCACAACTAGGTTCCCTAGAAGGGGTGTAAGATTCACCATAAACACCCTCGATGTAAGTTAGCCCTATGATCCTCATCTTGAGAAGCTGTCAAGGAACATTTGTCACTGCACTGGTTGGCAAGATCTACTCCCAAGGAGGAAGCAACTATGTGAACATTGACACTCTGGACTCCACACCCCAACTCCTTTAGTTTAAACCCTATCTCATCAAATTGTCCAGACTGCTGCCAAAGGGTCTCTTGCTCCTTCCAGACAGATGGAGCCTACCCCTCACTAACAGTCTACAAGCACTGAAGCACAACCCATTGTCATAAAGCCAAAACCTTCTTGATGATACTAGCCCACCAGCCACAAAGCCAGTCATTGATCTTCACTGTGCATCTGCTTCTGGCTGTCCCCATTTCACTAAGTGATAGGATAGATGAGGAGATGACTTTGGCATCAATGTTTTCACCTGCCTTACCAGGGCTCTGTAGCCTTCCTTGATCCTACCTATTTTTTATCTTGCTGTGTCATTTTTATCCACATGAAAAAGTAGCAGTGGGTAGTAGTTCATGCCCTTGCAAGCCTCAGAAACATCTCAGCAACATGACTAATCCTAGCCCTTGATAGGCAGCATTCTTCTTGTAATTGCCTGTCAGGCTGGCAGATGAGTGCCTAGATGCCCTTCAACAGAGTCACCCACTATAGGCACTTGACTTTTCTTTTTATGGTAACTACCATGCCCTGCTGATGCAGGTTCTCTTTGTGGGCCTTCCCTGTGCATATCTAAAGGCTTTGAAGTACCACTTCTGTTACTGATCTGGATGTTGGAGGGCAGACGCTGAGTTGGAGCCCCCCTTTGTGGGTCACTTAGGGTCCAAGGTCCCCCAGCTTTACCCAGTATAGGTACATGGTTGTGAAGCCATGTATCTATCTCAGTCTCAGCCACTCTCATACTGCACAGCCTCTTCAGCTTCTCTTGTAGTTCTACTGCCTGTCACAACAGGTCCTCAACCTGTGCACACTTTTTGCAGGCACCTCATAGAAAGGTTTGGGTTGGAAGGGACTCTTAAAAGTCATCTAGTCCAACTCCCCGTGCAATTACCAGGGATGCCTTCACCTAGATCAGGTTACTCAACAGCCTGTCTAACCTGACCTTGAATGTTTCCAGGGATGGGGCATCTACTACCACTCTGGGCAACCTGTTCCAGTGTTTCACCACCCTCACCTATCTAAACCAGAATAAATAATGCATTTATTTCACAAAACCAACACCATACATTCTGTGATCTCTAATAGTGAAATAAAATATACCAAAAAAAAAAAAAGGGAAGCTAGTGACACTGTGACTGCGGTGTTCAGTTTTAAAATAATGCTCTTGTGCACTTTTAATACCATGATGAAACACAAAAACCCCTTTTTGCATATCAGTTTGTTGAGGTAAATCTGAATTTTCATCCTCTGAAGGGGGAAAAACTGGGAAGAGTCAGTCACTGAAAAGAGTATGTAAATCTGGTCAGCATACTGCCAGCCTAAGAGATGTATTTCCTTTCAGTCACTGAAACACAAATATTGGCAGTTGTAGGAATAGACTGGAAGGACTTCATCAAGTCCTCTTCTAAACTGGGAGCATGAAGAGGAATTTAGATCTGAGTCTTACTGTCTTATACTAGTGATGTATTTCAAGGAAATAATTTATTGTGGACACAGTGAGGTGAGAAAGTCTGCTGAAATGTAATGGCTTTTTCATAACAGCTCACAGGTCTATTCCATACAACCCAGTCCATGCAGAAGGTCATTATAGCCTAAGGAGATACTGTTCCCACCACACTATTTCTCCTCAGATGTTACCAATTTCTGGATTACAGCAGTGTGCAATGGTGATGCCAATCACTGTATAAAAATGTCTGGCCAATCATGCATGGTTTGGATGTGTGAGACAGAGGATAAACAGTGGGGAACTGGGACCCTCATGTTACAGTGGTTGGCCCAGAGATGTTGAGTGAATGCACTTCACAAAGGTGAAGATGGGAAGCAGCAGCAGGACCAGGAGCCGGCTTACTGAGTTAGTTTATTCTCCTTGAAACAGCCGGTCACTGAAAGGACATCTTCCCCTCTGGTGTTTTTCTGAGCTTGCTTTGCTTTTTAAAAAGTGGTGAAACATAATCAAGGAGCATGTTCATTACTGATGTCTGTCCAGCAAGTTTCTACTAACATCAGCCTCTTTTCATATGTACAATGCCAGATTCAATGATTCATTTGCATCACATTGTGGAAGTTCTATGCATGCATCATTTGCAATATGAACCATCTGCTTTACTCAAAAGAGATAACAGACAATGCAGTCTCAGGACTGAAGGGATTAATTTTTTCATCTTTGTGCACATTTGTTAAAAACATTTACCTTTGAATTTCAACCTTAAAAAAAAATGATCAGACCAAACACTGGCTCGCAAAGATCACAGTGATTTAATTAAAAGTGTATAAAATGTCAAAGTTGGCTTAATGCTCATATAAGAAGGAAATATTGCCAAGTTTCTACCCGTGTCTTCAGAATGTGTTGGTTCATATGAATTGCACTCGAATGAAAACAATCTTTTCCATCAGAAGGAACTACAAATTAAAATTAATTAAAGTATATTTACCTTTGACAGCAACACTGGCACACATAAAAACATTTACTTAAGAGTATTATGTTATCTCTAGTGTAATAACTACTGAAACTGTTTTATGGCTCATTCTCAAGTTTTCATGTCAGAGGGACCAATAGCTTTCCTTTCAGATTCAGTAGTGTGTTTATATGTTCACAACTACAACAGTTACTCCATCTCAGCAGAGAAGTAGCCAATTTTACCCTAATTAAAACCTCATTATGCTATTTTAATAGTAACACATAGTTCTCTTCCACCTCAAAACACTTTCTAAGCTTTAACACCATAATGGCCACCCCATAAATCCATAGTAGCAGCACAATTAGTGCTGGCGATTTCTTGCCTTTTAGATTTACATTCAACTGCTAAACAGCTCTCAGTCTTTCTCACTCCACCCACACTTTCTGCTCTATATCAGGCTTTGCAGGTCATAAATATATGTAATGTCAAATCAGGTACCCCTTATCACAGCCTGCCCACTCACTCAGCAAGAAAAATATGCAGAAAAGAAAATGAATGAATGTTCCTTGTCAAGGAATAAACTGTTGTATATTCAACAAGAGGGATAATATGACTCACTTACCCTTTGACAGTTCATGAGCTCTTTTCTTCCCCTTTCTGCCAGTACGTTCCTTATGCTATTCTGTCAATATAAAACAGCCAAAAAGCAAAGAAATATTTATTTTTTTTTATAAAGGTACCATATTGCTACATAATATCTATGAAGCATCAGCTTTATAGATAGGGTTGAAATGTAAAGTGAGCTGTATCCTTACACCAGTGGGGCGATTTCCCTAGTGATGTTGGGATTTTTTAATTTCCTTATCCTTTTTGGTGGCTCCAAGAAATCTCTAGTTTACAATTGAGGAGGTGTTCTACTTTCTTTGTTGCTTTATTTTAGTTCAACAAAAAGGATTTCCTAAAATATCACATAAAAAACTTATCACACATGGAAAGTAGTCGGATAGTTTTTCAGACAGCTAAATGACTGGGAAAAGGTAAAAGGGAATGGGAAGAGTTCTCATATTTATGTCACAGACCAAAATAAATTTTACTCTTTTGACTAAAGTTAAATCTGCTTTTTTCTACAGGGCTGCCTTAAGCATGACCATCATAAGGAGCTTAAATCATACTGCAGCTTATGGGTATTTCTGTACTGTTGTCAGAGTAAAGGTAACACTGATGTCATGAAATGCCAGTAACACTATGCCCAACATAACATAGATAAGCTAAAAGCAATGTAACCTTTGAAAAATTAAGGCTGCTGTTTATCTACTGCACATATTAGCTATCCAGCACCCCAGGCTAGAGAAGTGGATAGAGCAAGTGTCTAACCTTTAATACAAGCATATTTGTACTGAAGTATCCAAGCTTCGGAACCCATGCCTTCCTAACCAAACTCACTTTCCAGGGCACAACAACATGAGATGAGATTTTTTTTCAAATCACAGAGAGGAAAAAAGAAAGGGTTCTAGTTAGACAATGTGAGACACAGAGTAACAGTCTAGCAGGGTATAAGGAGAGTGATTCAGCCACTGACAAATGTGAATGGGAGAATGCAAGGGGCTGGTTCAAATCATGACAGTAAGAAATACATGGGAAAAAATGCTATATTAATTTAGACCTAGTCAGGCACCATGTACCCAATGTTTTTAAACAGCTTGAGAGGCCATGTCCCACTTTCTAATGCCCAGTCAGCTGTAAGTATAAGATTGTAGGTTAAATAAATACAGTTGTAAATGACAGCATTTAGCTCTAATTACCTGCTGGTCCCTCTAATTTACTGGACATGCAAATCTGTCTCCAGTAAGATGGGAACAATTCAATTACTCCTCAAACAAAGGCAAAATTGGCAGGCACAGATCTGCAGCTACAGGTGCTGAGTGTTCTCAAGCATATTACACAAGGTGTTTCATTCAGGTAATACCCTAACTGGGGGTCTTTGGTTGGATTCTCAGCTGGAATTACAACGTACTGCTCTGTTCCATATTCACACACAGAAAATATGCTTACTTCAGCTTTTAAAGAAAAACCTTTTAAGCACAGAAGCATGCAAGATATTGCATGCTTGTTTCACTTAAATATTCATGCACACTGTTTCTGAGTCTGAGCAGAAGTTCACAGACTATAATTAGTAAGGCCTGATGAGAGATCTATGAATTATGTTAGGTATTCTTTTTGTTTTCCAGGCGATTCTGTGACTTGGGTTTTCTTTAGCAGCACAGCACATTATTCTAGTAAACAATATTAATGACAGACTTTGCCCTACTCTTCACTAGCAAGAGATATTAACCCTAAGATAAGGTAGAATAAATAGGAAAGACCCAAATGAGGCTGTAGCAAGTCAGTCATCTTTGGGCTTTCACGTGTTTCATTACAGGAATGAAAAGCTAAAAACATGAAAATAGAAAATCTCTGCAGCCCAGTGGTATGTAGGTGATGGCTGTTGTGCAACTCATCTAATGCCTGCAGCTGCTTTACAAATCCTTTCTTGTCGGCACAGTGAGGAGTTTATAAGGGAAGGGAGGCTAATTCCCACAGTGTCATGTAGAGGTGTGGAGCAGCATTCTGCATGCTGCATTAACCGCATCATATAACGGTGTCATATACTATCCTGAGGTGATAATCTTCACACTATGCATGTGCATAAATAGGTATTTGTTTTTAGCACAGCCTCCTTCTCAGGAAACTGTTTGGAACCTCCTTTCAAATAATTTTCTTACCAGTAATTTCTTCTCTTTGGATATAATGATGAATGTTCATGCAACTACAATGCAAGCCAAAGAGGGAAATACCTCCAGCATTAGATTTGCTGAGTTCCCAGTTTAGGAGACCAGCTACACTAATACCAACACGTCCCTAAGCAGAAGGATAGCACCTGGCAATGCACATAACATACAATAACCATAAACTGCAGATTACCACCTTCTATGCTCTCTTTATCAACTATGTAAACATTGGTGGCTGTCCCAGAAAAGCCTGAAGCAACCTGACACACAGATTAGGACTGTCTTCAATACAAACCTCTATTTCAGATGTGCTCAGTCTTGCAAGGTTTATCCTTCTGTTTGACACTGTAATAAAGCACTTAACTGATTTAAAAAACACAGGAGTTTTCTAACAATTTCCTCCTAAGTGTTCACAGTAGACATTAGTTTCAAAAAACTTCATTGACACCTTAAAGCAGTTCAGTTATTTACAAGTTTTAAGTTTCTCCTGTGCCTGTTACTAATTGTTTCTTATATATCATCCACCTCACATAACGTCAGCTTTACTTACATGCAGATAAGCCAGAAGTCTCATAAAACTGTGCATGAATAAAGACTGACCCCGAGGTGGAGGTGGCAGGGTCAGGTGGCTGGCCCAGTTTTAATGGGACTCCTTAGCTGCATTCTAATGCTACCACGATTTCCACAGCCTCCAGCTCCACAATCCCTTCTTTGATGTGACTTTATTATCTTTTCAGGTGGTTTATTTCACAACCTGATCTGCTTTAGCACTGAGAAAAGTTTATACCTGACTTGAAACTCTTCCTCTTTACAGAGAGCTGATGAACCTTCATTTTATTCCTCACAATCCTGGGTAAGCAAAACTGTTTTTCTCTCCCTTCTTTTCACATTTCAAATATTTATAAAGCATTATTATCTCTCCCTAGATTGTGGCTTTTTATTGAAGCAGTATGAGAAAGGGGAAGAAAGGGCATACCAAGACATGGATAGATAAAAGATCTCCATAGCAAGCTGTGGGGAAACCAAGCATATTGCACTATATATAGTATGTATATAGGTCTGTGTATGTGTATGTGAATATGTGTACGAGGATACTTATGTTTATATTCACAAAATATATAAGCATACATAAGCACTAATTATTTTCCTTCATAAAAATGCTTCATTAGTTTCTCTTTTAATGCTACACAATATTCTTACCCCTGAAAAAAAAAAACAAAAAACCACTTGAATAGTCTCTAGTTTCAGCCAAGCTTCAAGCAGAGCAAAGTTTCTATGAGGGAGGAAATGGGGAGGATTTTATTCCCTTGCATCCCTCTTACTGAGCTCTGTGAGCCTCTTATTTGGAGCAGTTGGTCCTAGAGCAAATACCTCAGCAGCCTCATCCTGTATGGCAGGCTTTATCTCTTCACTTTTAATCTAATTTGTACATCCTCAAGAATACAAACATTATCTGAATGCACAGTAAAGGAGTCACAGAGCACAGCACTACAGGCTAGTGCATGAGCAGAAGCCACATCACCTCCATTGCCCATTTATCATGATTTCTGTAGCTCATCTATGTGCTTCCACAGGCTGTAATGCTGGGTCTTTCTGGAGAGGCACCCTTCCAGACACCGGCTACCTAGTGCTTGTCACAAGCAAGGGATAAGTGATGATATATGTGCTGCTCGTATCCTGATCACACAGAGGTAGGTGATGGCACAGTCCTGGGTTTTATTCATCCTGTCCCTGCATCTCTGCATAGCACAGAGGACTTGTACCCAGAAACTTCGTAACAGGTGAATAGAGCTCAGGCTCATACTTAAAATATGCCTCAGACATACATTGGGCACTCACTACATTGCTGTGTTGGGCTGGGGAAGGCCACAGATTTTGTGTGGCCAGGCAGGAGTCCTGCACCTCCCTTTGGGGCCAACTGCTGACTGATAGGGCCTCTAATCACTTTCTCTTCCCCTTGCAGAGCTTACCACAAGAGCCTCTCTCCAAGGCAATTAGTGTCTCTGTTCTTACATAAGCTTCTCACATTTCGCACTGAAAAAAGGTCACTGTCATGCCGTTCTCTGTGTATGAAGAAAGGCTCAGTGGTTTTCTTTCTATGAAGCCTGAAACGTGTTTCAGACCTTGAAAAACACTGCAAAACCAGCAACCCTCCCCATGATTTAACTTTTGAAGGCACTGACTTAATTCCCAGAGTGCTGATGTTGGCTGTAATCAACAGGGCTGTGCCTAAGAATAATAAGAATTCCCTTTCAACTAATTTTTACTGTCTGGGTACAAAAGAGCGGAAAACCTTGTGGAGAGTGGACAGAAACGCCCCCTGGTATGACTGGGTCTGCCCCAGTGGGACAGGTCTGCAACTGCTTCCCATCAGCTTTACTTAAGTGAAAATGTACTGATGAAAAGAGCTGATCTCTTCAGTCTCAATAAGCTTAATTCACCTGTACCTACAGCAGCTAGTTACTGTTTTAATGCTTTGATGCTATCTAGTGTTCTCTAACCCTAAATGGCAAAATTATCATGAAGGAAAACCTGAGGGAAAAGTAAAGATTTCCAGCTATTTAGAGTCACCATTCTGAAGAAGTCATTTGCCATGTTTGGAGCTGTGACAGGGAAACACCATCGGCTTCTGAAAGGCAAACTGAGTGCAGCCTGTCTGCTAAAATCTGGTGAGGACTGAACTATGCAGAGAAGAATGGAGGACCATATCATTTGCACAGCATCTGAAGTCTGCTATGAAAATTTCACAAAAGATGCTGGCAGAGAAACACAGAGTTTTTATAGCAATAAATCTCGCAACAATCATCGCATGAGACCATTCCCTTAAAAACATGCCCTTCAGTAACCATGATGCTTCTCTGGCTGGTCAGAGCTTGCACATGCCATTCATGTTTGCACTTTGGCAAGATACATGGTGTGCAGAACAAAAGGGTGGTGTTGTCCAACTGCTCTCTCACAGCAAATGTCAAATAAGGGAGAACTGGGAAAAAGAGCTGACATACAACACCATTCCCATTTGCTGTCTCTGCAGAATGGTACCTCTGCTTCCCCTCTGCTAGTGGCTTGTCTGTAGTTATTAACTCTTTCTACCTTCTGTTCCTTCCTCACTGATAAGCATATCTGCATTAGTGCATTTTAAAACTGGTTCTCCATTATATACCTATGGTAATCAGTATTTTCCTTTAAATTTGAAATTTATCTGTATTAAATATTTCATTTTCCTAAGGTTGATAAACTCCTCTAGGATTTTATCATCTTACCTGCAATTGTGTTTTTCGTTCAGTAACAGAAATTGTCAAGACTGAAGGAAGAGTTTGGCCACTCAAGGAAAGGATTCAGTATTTCTAAGAGAGCTGCTGAGAAACAAGTTTTCTATTTCATATGATTCTGCATTAACAGAGGTTGACCTTATCTGATGGCAGCCTTAAAAGGAAAGTCTGTTCAGTCCCCAGTTTGAGAGTAAACAGGAAAGTGGTCCTTATGTAAGTTGTAATAAGTGTTTACAAATTGCTCAGATATCTTCATTGTTCTTGGCTGTACTTTTGCAATACTTTTGTTTGTTTAATTTCCTTTCTCTACTGTAATTTTGATGTAGTCATAATGGATTTGATTATATGTTGCTGCTCTTCCTAGGCTTATTACAAACTGCTGGCAAACAACCCAGGGCTCAATTGTGCTCCTGCAACATCAGTAACACCAAATAACAAGCACATTCTTGGTGAAGAATTTGTAAACTGAAGAAAGGGACACATCTCTGCAGTGTGCTAAATGAGCACACTGCCTGCAGTTAGCGGCACAACCGACAGATGAAGAACAAGTACAGAAGACTGCTTCTGGAAGCAAGACACTTTTTTTCTACAAATCATGCATCAGAAATGTAGCAGAAATGCTGTGGAGTAGTATATAGGATGTATGAAAACTGATTTGAGAGACGGATATCTGATTTCAACCCCTCTTATGAATAACATCCTTGTCCCAATCTTACAACACTACAAAGCCTCACAGCCTGTCTCTGCTCTTCTGCTCCTTGGAGGCAGTTTCAGCAGAAGACTTTCAGTCAGGTCTCTGAATCCTTCTGTTGATTCCTACTTCAGTATCACATCAAACAAGCTGCTTATTTCCAATATGAAGGCCCTAAGAGCCTTGCTTTGGAGTAAGAATTCTCTCTGTATATCCGTGTATATGTATTTCTATTAGTTTTGCTTCCATCTCAGAATCAGTCTGAGTTTAACTCAGTTGTTAAAAGTGTCCTCATGGTTTTTCTGCTATCAGAAGCATCCACAGAATCTTGTGGTGTCCTAACTGCAGATCTGGCCTGATAGGCTGCAATGCCAATAGTGGAGGCTTTGCCCAGGTGCTCAGAGTGATAAAATGCCTTCCCACCTCCCTTGTGAATGGTTTCATCATGGAATGAGAGCAGGAACTTGGCTTGCAGAATCCCTCTGTTTAGGTACTTTAGTTTTACATAGAATAAGGAGAAAACAGCAAGCCACAAACACCCTGGTAGTCTTCTCGGCCAAAGGCCTCTGTAGAACCGAGGTCCCAGGGGCTGTTTAGCTGTCGATATGGAGTACAACAGAGTAAAAGGAGAAGCTGAGAGCCCCCAAGTCTTACCAACAAGAACAAAACAAGAAGAATCATATTTGTGAGCAATTGGTAAGAGAGATGTCAGCCCGGGCATCTGTAGCATCTTTGTGAAAAATCCAGCTCTTCATTGCCTTTGCATCTTTTCCAGGCACTCATAACAAGCTCTTTTTGGGGGTAGATGCAATACTGTGTTCAATCCTGAGATTTTTTTATTTTTATTTTTTTATATAACAAAAGAAAAATAAAGCACTTATTCATCAGTTTCACTGCTGAAACAACTTTGACATCTCCATCACATTTATCTGCTATCTGTTGTCTTATGCTTGGCTTGTAAACTCTTTGGACTACAGACAATTTCTCTCTGCAGTATTCCTGATTGCCACAGTAAGAAGAAAAGAAAACAGTAATTATAACCTACTGGGGTTTGTTCAGAACAATAAATAGACACCGAATGTTTCCTCAAATGAACAAGACCACCATGTCTCGCTTTTAAAATTCTTAGATTTGAACTAACCATTGATAAAGTAATTCTGTGTGTATATATGTGATTTAGACTTGCATCCCTGTGGAGGACATCTTCTAAGCACAGGCTGAAGTTTATTTGGTAAAACACAGATGTACATACCCTTAGTGCTGAACTGGACCTTCAGGGAGCAACTGCTGGCCCAGTCACAGCTGGATGACTCTGTACAGATTAAATAGAGGGTTATTAATGCTAAAAATTTCCCTAATGTGCTCTCATTCGTACCAAGTCTAAGCAATGGTCCGAACTCCCTGGATCAAAGAGCTAAAGAAACTGACATCATAGGTCCAAAGAATGATTTCTTTAGCCCTACCAGCCAATGAAAAATTGTGCATTAGAACATGTCAGCACATCATTGATTTTACAGACACTGGTATGTTTTCCAAACGAATGCAACAGTTAAATGCAGTTTTCCCCAGTGCTAGTCTTGATCTGAGTTGTGTTGTGGTAGCTGTAAGTAGCACAATGTGAAAATATTAAAAGGCACCTCACAGCGGGCAGAACTGTGTGAGACCCAAGTAGCCATTAGCATGACAGACATGTAGAATGTCAGAAGACCCAGGTTTCTTACCACTTAAAATACTTTCGGAATAGGGGTCAGGCATAAAATCACTCTGAAAAGAAAATCATCCAGATCCTAGGGTCTGAGCACACTAATCACTTCTGTATGATGTTGGCATGTCCCTATAAACACTGTAAAACCTTTAACACATAGAATTGGCAGGGATGAAGTTCAGATTTCATTTGGACCTGCTATGGCAAATGAGACACCAGCAATTTTTTCAGCCAGAGGAGCTGAAAACGGTAGAGAACTTTGCTTACTTGGGCTCTTGCAAGAAAGAGCACTGAAAAGTGACCAGAAAGAACCTTTTCCTCTTACAGAGATGCTGGAACCTCACTTGCAATAGAGGGCTTACCTTTGCAGCTGTGATCAGCTGTACAGTGTGCTTGTTCCTTTCTATGCACGCATGGTCTTGTTCTTCACATGACCAAGGGTAGATAAAGGCCAGATGACCCACCTGACTGATCTTTGCCCAGGTGAAACCAGGCAGCTCATGGTCTTTCAGTCTATGTGGGATAAAATTCTATTCGTTGACATACAGTGGAAAAATCGAAGCTTTTTCCAATGAAATTGGTACTTCTTCACTGTGTTTTCCTAGAATCACAACCAGGAAATTATACATGGAGCTCTATGAATATACAGCAATGCCAACAAAAATGCAGCACTGCAAAATTGAAGAGCTTCTGTCTCAGGAAATTTTGTGCAAATCTTGCTTAATCTATTATTTTCAGCAACTGTCATCTGATGAAAACTACAGCTTTTTAGGCTAAAATGTATAGAATTGAAGGAAGCCAGCATATTCTATTTTAGTGAGTGTATTATCTAAAACAGGCCTTCCATCTGTTTCAGACCTAATTATTACATCATCTTTATGTAGCTTGATTTACAATGAGTGAATTCAATGCTTATGTGAGAGCTTCATACAATGTGAAACACAGCTGTGTCATTTTTAGAGACAGAACAGGGCAAAATGTTCTAGACACACTGAATTTCATTTTTCTACTGTTTACAAAAATAGTGCTTTGTAGCAAATATTTTTCCCGCTCCCTCAGTAATACACAATTGCATTTTGAAGAACCATACAGCATCCACTTGGATTGCAATAAAATGCTGAATATTTTTAGCTGTCAAAGAAAATACTGTGAGTTTAGTCATCAAAACAGTAGTCTCTAATAAAGCATTCTGCTGGTTCTTCTTAACCTAGCTGTTGCCAAACAAAGACAGATTAATTGCAGTAATTAAACAAAGGGACAGGCTACAGCACTACTAGCAGCAACGTATTACGTTTGTTGTTCCCAGATACTTTATTCAACAGGAAAACAGAAAATCACATGAGATCTAGTCTCTGTTATGCACATTTTCTGTAAGGATTAACTCTTTGGCTGATACTCAGCTACAAGGCATATGCATGTATATCTTGTCATAGCATATCTTTCTAAAAAACCCCTCTAGCTAGTAAAAGCAAGCCAGATTTAGAACGTATTTCTTGATTAGATGATAACTCACTAAATAGCTTAATGGGAGCAATTTCTTACACTACCAATTTTTGTCTTGGGTTTCAAAATTCATCTGACAGTTGTACTGAAAGGCAAGTTAGAATATAGATTAAGGTTTAGCAAAAGCTCCTGTTTCAAACAGAATAAGGAATTATCACCATTTTCTTCTCACTTTTCCCTATGAAATTTTTTACTTGCTTTTGGGTTGGGATTGGGCTTTGGTTTTGCTTTTTGTCTCTGTGTTTCCTTTAATGACATACACTCTGCCTGAAGCCAGTTTTGGTCACATTACAGGTTCAGGTTACAGTGCCACTAGGCTCACAGCAGGACACTGCAAATCAACTATATTGCGTTAACAAGGCTTGGCTGTATATTCATACTGAAAGCCAAGGTATTGGCTGTTGTTTCCTCAGAATGGAAAATAAAGGACTGTTGAATCTCCCAAGGACTTGCCCTGCCAGGGTGGAAGGCTAGATTTAAAAATCATGCTCATGTTTAGGATAGTCCAAGGCACATAAATTGCCTTTGGCCAAGAACATATGGGCTCAGAATAAATTCTGTGCGCTTCCAAAGTGTCTGCTCTCCCAGGACAGTCCTTCCCATCTCTCTTGTCTCCACACAGCCAGTTACAAGAGCAGTCTCTGCTTAGCAAAACATGGTTGGAGATTATTTCAATTAAAAGAAAAAGTAATTGCTTTTCTGTCCACTTCAGCGTGACACAGACAGTGTTTTGCCAGCACTGGCACAGCTTAAGGCTTAGTCATTAGTCATCAGAAGAGAAATATACAGGTTAAGAAATCAATAGACAGTTTTGCAGGCAGAAAGGTAGAAGAAAATAAACAGGTGTACTCTAGGAAGCAAACATGCATTTTCCTCATTTAAGGTTTGGACTGGACAGTGAACCTGATGCTGGCAGTAAAACATTAACCACAACTGGGGAGGGGGTATGTGTCCCTTGCAAATAATTCTCCATAAATAGCTGCCTGCTCTGACAACTTTTGATTGAGCTATTTCTAGAGCTAACCCTCTGCTTGTAAATACTGATGCTAATCTTGTTTCAGAAATGTTTCATCTTGGCAAGGCATTAATAAACACTGTACCAGAAAATGCCTGGAGGCCAGCCATGAACAGGGCCTTGCTGTCATAGATCAATCAATCACTCAACAGTGGAGGTAGGTGAAGCCAGGAGAAGGATGTTCAGATGCCTTGGTAGCTCTTCAGACACATTTTGATTCAGTCAGGCCCTGGTTTGGCTTTCCATAAATATTTGCACAAGAAAAATTCGTCTTGTGTTAATGTTCAGAGAAAGCAGATGCCTGTTTACAGGTTTGCTTGGTGAGAAAAGAAAATCTGATTTGATGGAGAGAACAGGCCCCTGTAATGGCAGTCATCCAGCAGGACAGCACAAGTAAAGAAAGGGGATACCTAGTCACACTCCTGGGCTACAAATGACAAGAATATCCATTACAAACTATTCACTAATCACTTACAGAAAGGGAGTCCATTGCATAGACCAGAATTGATTTGTGATTAAAATCACTTAAATTTTTTCACTTAAATCACTTAAATTTAATCTCATTAAAAGATCTTATTTTCAGGAACTAAGACCTTCAAGACCGTCTCAATCTTCAGTTGCTTTTGAAAGCTATAACCTATCGGTCACAGTCTGTAAAATAATGAGCAAATTACAGGAAACCATCACCCATTGCAATGAATTGTTATTATTAGTTCTGTTATTGTTGATAAAGATTAGCAGCCTGGGCTAAGTAACCAGAGACTGGTCCCCTCATAGTAAATTTTGCATAAATGCAAAATACGTTGTACAAAGAAGACATATTCAGCTCTAAATAACTTCCAATCTCAGTGCATTAGCAGGAGAGAGAAATGTTACTTTTCCTTATTCAGTGCAGTCATTGATGAGCTTTCACCACTTATCTGAGGCTAAAGGCTTTCTCGCCCTTTAAGTCAGATGAAGAGTATTAATAGCAACAATTGTCACTGGAGGGAAGCAGTGAGTGGGCCTTCAGTACAGCCTGTTGTTCAGAGTCTGATCCCCTGTCTAGCTAAAGAGCAAGGCTATAGCTGCCAAACAAAGCACTTCTGTTTGATCTTGTTGCTGCAACCATGTAGGGAAAGGTGCCAAGTATGATTTTGAAGTAGCCTTTTAATAGCAGATCGCTAAAATGGGAGGTTGCTCTGAATGGAAACACAACACACACTGGGGGAGACAGTTTTGCCTGCTGTAGGAAGGCTTGCTGTTTATACAAAATGATGCACATGGCATTACATAATTGAAGAAAAACTTGGATGTCTTTTTGGCTCAGGAGACATCTGAATTTTAGCTTGATAATTTTCAAGTGACATCCAGCACCCCTGTTAACAAAACAAAGCAAAAAATGTTTTGAATTGTACAAAGATAATAAAAATTCTGAACAGAATCCAGCAAGGACTATGTTCACCTAATTTTTTTCATAGCTTTTCCTTAGACTCCTACAAGCAGCAGCATGTAGATGGCAGGATATTTAGAGTTATTAACAGTGCAGGCAGTAATATAATCATTCTGCTTCATTCCAATAAAAAGAAATGTACTTAAAGATGAAAGTCAACAACTCATTACACAAGTCACTTGTTTAGTGGTATGTAACAACATGTACCACTGCCCTTGAAGTTTAGAGATTAAATAAACCCACGGGTTTAGGGATTTAACATAACATCTTTAGTGCCCCTTAGAATGAACTTGTAAATATATATGGTACATATGTGAATATATATGTTACATATATGCACTTTATTTTGTATGCATATATTAATATATTAGACGTTTTAAGCAAATTTGGCATTAGTCTACACAAAGTTTAGTTTAAATTTTACTTCATGTATTTAAAATGATGGAGCACAACAGTTTGTAGTTTTACAGCCTTTTTCTCCTCTTTATGCATTTATATGTCTTGCCTCTCTTTATGTGCATCTATAGCTCTCTCTATATATATGTCTGTAACTGATGCTTAATGATGTACTGTACAAGGTGTCTGCACTTCTAACCAGCCAGCCCCAGTTGCAGAGAAAAACTTGTGGTTAACTAGAGCTGCACTGTAACTGCTAGAACAAGTGACATTTCCCCCACTGCAGCTATCTGTTCAGAGGGACAGCTATTAGGGCTGACAGAGCTCATTCTTACTCATTATATTCCAAGCCTTCACAGATGAGGTAATTTTTCACTCTTCTCAGTTGTGGTAAAAACTGAGGACAAATGCAGCATTATACTTGTCGTGGCTTAAACCCAGACAGTAACTCAGCACCACACAGCCGTTTGCTCACCCCTCCCCTTACTCCCCACTCCAGGTGGGATGGGGAAGAGAATTGAAAGAATGGAAACTCCATGGGTTGAGATAAGAACAGTCCAGTAACTAAGATATAATACAGAACTGCTGCTACTACTACTACTAATGATGATGATGATAAGGGAAGTATCAAGGGGAGAGAATATAAAGCTAAAAAGGGAAAAGGGAAGAAAGAAACAACCCAAGGTTTACACAGCACAATCGCTCACCACTGGCCGACCGATACCCAGCCCAACTCAAGTAGCGATCGGTTCCTTACAGGTTACTCCTCCCAGTTTATATACTGGGCATGACGTGCTGTGGTATGGAACACCCCTTCGGCTAGTTTGGATCAGGTGTCCTGTCTCTGCTTCCTCCTGGCTTCTTGTGCCCCTCTTCATTGCTAGAGCATGAGACTGAAAAGTCCATGATCCAGGTAAGTGCTACTGAGAAACAACTAAAACACTGGTGTATTATCAGTGTTGTTCTCAGGCTAAAGCCAAAACACAGCACTGTACCAGCTACTAGGAAGGCAAAAAAAATAGCTTACAGCTGAAAACAGGACTATGTGCTATTCAGTCTGTCTCTAAACATGTTCTGAATTTATTCATCCCTGCAGGAAAGCTGTATGCAAGTCAGAATTACCAGGCACATACCCTGAGTCTACCTTTCCTGTTTGCGTTTATATTTAGCATTTGCACTTGGGGACAAATCTTAGAGACCTTATTTGACTTTCACCCAATCTCTTTCTTCCTGCATTAATCACCATATGAGATTTGTCTGACAAAGAACTAAATTAAAACTTCACAAAGAGGATGTGTACTAGAAGTTCCTGATGAAAAAAAAAAAAACACATGGCAAACAAGATATGATGTAAGATTACAAAGGCACACTGGTGGCAAGCCATGGCACTTCTGCTCCTGGTCTTCCAAAACACCAGAGTATACTTGGGGTGGAGCTGGAGCTGAAGAAACAAGATAGCCATGGTGAGAGGAAAGCTTGTCTGCAGATAAAGAACTATGATTAGCACTTGGCCACATACAGCATTTGTTGCTGGGACTCCCATGGAAAGAGCAGTATCTGTTACAGAGGCTAATACAAGGTACTAACAAAGGCTGACTCACACTTTTCACTACAAGATTGCTAACAGCAAGAACTTGACTGCTGCACACTAGTCAAGCTATCATCCAATTTTGTGAGCCATTTCTTATAGAGAACTCTGAAGTCAAGGTATTGGGGTGGAAGATCTTTTCATAGGTGAGCACTGGAGTGATTGAGCCAGACTTCATTAAAGGCAAAAACATAAAGGAATGCAATTAAACTACCTAATAAAATACCTGGCAAGCTTTGGGGATGAACCTTTGGGAAAACTTGTCTGCAAAGCAGAGACTTTTAAATGCTGTCACCAGCTTTCAGTTCCTGCCTCCTTGTACTGAACCTGGAAGAAAGGAGAGTACTCCCTATGTGGACTCAGGGTTTGGTTCCCTCGGTGACAAGATACCACATGCCAGCTTAGGCAAAAGGCCTGCCCATACTGTTTTACTGTTTTAAATGCAAATAAAATACTTTACCTTAAATTCCTCCGTTTAGCAACTGCATTTTAGTTCACATTTATTTTAGGTTAAGAGCAGGCATACGGCTGTTTACTGCAGTTCAGCTCAAAATAGCTCACTCCTTAGGTCTTACTTGTCTGCTTGAATCTTTAAAATCTGCTTGTGTGGTTTTCCATAGAGTCTGGGAAGGGGAAGAAAGCTGCAAAAATAGTGTCTCAGACTCACTAATGTCCCTGCCTCAGATACCCTGACAGCCCTCATGCCAGTGGGAGGAATGCAGATTCATACTTCCCCAGATCAGGTATTACTCTTCAAAATTCAATTCAGTTCTCTCCTGAATGAATTTCCTGTATAATTTTCTTTTTTAAAGGTATGCAACCTTACAAGTGGCTAAAGGCACCTCTTGCCTGACCTCTCCTTTCTACCTGTGCTCTTAAAAATCTGCTTTTTGCAGATGGGGTCTAAAAGGCAAGATAGAGCGCTTAAAGCTGGGGCTCTATAGCACAGACACAAAGAAGAAGAAGAAAAAAGTGAAGCACCAATAAAGGGTCTAAAAGAACAAAGTGGATTGAGGAATTATTGAGGCACCACTGCGGTTGCTGGAAGAAAGTAGCAATAATATGCAGTCACATTTGCAGGTGGTGCAAATTAGCATTGCTGAGGTATTTACTTGAGGCATATAGTGCTCAGCAGCACTATGCTGATTTGCACCAACAGGGACTGAGAACTGTTACTATGGAGGACTGTGTAAAGCTCTGTGATGCACACTTTCTGTGGAGAACATTGTTTCAGTCCCCCCTACGGCTTATGAGTGACTGCTCCCTGGTGAGAACATGAAGGAGTTGTCAGGTCTATTAACCTTAACATATGTAAATATGAACCCAAAATGTGGAAAAAATGCTCAGATCTGAGATGAATTCCATTGTAATGGACTGCTGAGTTAAACACTTTCACAGCCAACATAGCAACCGCAACCACTGAGAAAGATCATTTTTCACCTCATTCTTTCTGGGTTGCTCTTCCTGCTGGTTTCTTGGTTCGGTGGCACCTCCTGTGAACAGCTGCATTGAAGGAGATTGGCGTCACTTGTGCGATTTATCCCAGTTAATTTACTTTGTGAATGTAGGCCTTTCTTCACCAGTCGAGACTGTTGTTCACAGTGTTTCAATACACCTGCAAACAAATCTTACCTACCTACTCACCCACAAAGCTGCTGCTAGGAACAAGGCATGTGCTCAGCTCCTGTAGCAGCTGACTGGAGCAAGGCATTGTATTACCATATTTCTGCCCCCTGAAGGAGTGGCATGTCCTATGTTTCCTGTTCCACAGGGAAAGAGGAGTCCTTGAGCAACCCGGTCTAGTGGCAGGTGTCCCTGCCTGTGGCAGGGGGTTGGAACTGGATGAGCTTTCAGGTCCCTTCCAAACTAAACCATTCTGTGATTCCATGGGGAACTGCATGCTATTAAGACCAATACTGAGAGACAGTTTGGAGAGTGACTTAGTCTGGGATGGAGTCCATAACATTTACATTTCCCATGAACATTCTTGCAGTAAAAACAAATAATTAGAGGCTTAGCCCACATTTCCATGTTTGGAGCCATGCAGGAGCTCCTGAGGGATCCTACTGCACTGGGATTGGGATGTCAGCAGCTGTATTAAGTGGCGTATTTCTCCTTGTGCAAAAGCTTTTCCAAAATTGCTCCCTACAAGGACAATTATCATGGAAGGCCTGAGACTGGGCTAGAGGGAGGACTGGGCTAGAGTCCCCCTGGACCAGGGACTTCTTCACTTGGCAGGTCCTTAGCGTATTCTTCCAATGTACACAAACATGCCTGGAAGAAACACTGGAGAAAGTCCCACTAAGACTCAGTCTGTGCTTTGGGTTAGGCAGTACTTGCAAAGCAACCAATCAGCCTTTTCGCATAAGCAGGAAGAGAGAAGCCAGCGTTTGGTTAATGGTTTTAGGTTCACTTCTGTGAGGTCCTGACTCATACAGACTGACAGCTGCACACTGCAATGTATGAGGAGTCAGAGGCTGGATTTTGCTTGGTATTCCCAAGGCCAAGTTATGTACTAACAGGAGAACTGTCAGGCTCAGGGCCATGGGCTGCAGAAACTGAAGGTGTTAGAGCCCAGGACTGTCCATCTTGCATCTCCATCTGCATCTCTGCTGCCTCCCTCCATATCAGCAGCATGGCACACGCTTCTGCATCTCAGCAGCTTCGATGCCAACAGGGTGTTGCAATAGTGACACAAATCTGCTTAATGGGAAAAAGGAAAAAAAAAACACGACTAGATTTGACAGAAGGACTTGAAAGGATACATGGACATCAAGTTCCTCTAGCTCCATGTGCATTTGGATCCAAAATGCTACAGTATTTACTGTTCTTTTCTTCCACTAAAAAGAAGCCTTTTAAACTTCAATGGAGATTTGCTTTAATTTTTGAGTTGTCTTCTGGTTTTTTGGTTTCCAAGTCAGAGGTAAAATGGATAACCCTTCATTTTATTTATCATGAAATTAATTACAAGGAAGTGGGACCTCTAGGAATAAAAAGTCTTCAGTCTGTATGTTCATGCAAGTGTAAAATGTACTGCAAGGCAGAGTGCTTCTCCAATTTTGCTACAGCTTTGTAATAATAAAAAGTGGACTTTCAGGAGAAATGATCCATCAGCTGTGATTTGAAAAAGTGCAGAGGTTCAAGACAGTTCTCTCAACAGAAAAAAATGCAGAACCCAGTAATGCATAAAAAGACAGTAAATGAAAGATTGGATGGCATACTTGATAAATGCAAATCTAGACTGATTTCCATTTGAAAACAAATAAAGGCTCCCAGTCACAACTAGAGCAGGGGAAGGGAAGCAAGAACAAATGGGCAGACAGAGAATGGAAGAAAGAATCATACACATTACAACATACAGTTATCAGTGCTTGGCTAAAATAGAGTGTTGGAAGGATTTGGAACTGATACCAGGATGATAACTTAAAATGCAGAGATACTCAGATCATTCCATCAGTATTTAGTAGGAAAGAAACTAATGTCTTTCATTCAGAAAGCACTGACAGTCTGCTTGCAATACGCACATCTGTCATACCACACTCTGTTGTAATTACACTCTCCTTGATGGGAAAGGAGATTATGTACATCCCCAGGGAAGGATGTACTCGTATGAATCTGTAGGCAATGCTCAAAGTAAAAATCCACTTAGAACTTGCCTATCTATCTACCATGGAGCAAAAAAATCACTTTTAACACTTGAATACACTGAATCTTAAAGAGTCAAACATATTTGTGAATATTTCCTGCTATCAACTCTACTTTCAGGCAAACTGCACTGAAAACGAGCTATAGTACTTTCAATTTAAACTCGGTGCTGAACGATTACATTCTTGGCTGTCCGTGTAGCTCAGCTTTGGAAAAAAAGATAACAGAGAATCAATAGGATTCTATGCTAATGATGAATCTGTAACAGCTCAGAGTAGCTTCTGCTCTTCCACTGATAGCATCATTGTAATGGTGATGCTAAGGAAATGGCAAAGATTTGAACGTTTACAAGATAATGATCACACTGAGTCCTGTTTAGCAAAAAACGATTAAGGCTACATGATTTTAGCAGTACAAGCAAAATGGCATGTTACAAAAGCTCTATACCAAAAAAAAAAAAGGGGGGGGTGGGGGGTGGGGATAAAATTGGAAGCAAATACTACTGCTGGTCTAAAACCTTTGCACAGACCTTGGGCGTTTGTGAATCTGTCATTTAAGTCTAACCCCACCCTCTCCTGTATTTCCTGTAGTGACATACACAAAACCAGCTTATAGGTGCACTACACGGCCTTCACATTTTCCTGTTTCAAGGATTTAACCAGCCACCACCACTTCAGCTGTACCATCTTTGCTGCTTGTCTGTGGAGGCATAACAAACACTGCCTGCCAGAAACTGCCAACACAGCTTCCCAAACCAGACAGGGAGCTGTGTGGGTGCAAGGGCAGGCTGGAAATCAACATTTTCCCCTAGATGAAGGTGGTGTTATCAACTCTGCAAGATGTGGTTAATTCAAGAGTTGAGCCCCTAAGATTGAGGCACATTTTGCTCCCTGTGGTATAGCACCAAGCTGTTTCCTATGTGCCAGGTGAACATACAGGATGCTTGTCAGAGCCTTACACCTTGAAAAATTAGGGAATTGGCCAGGAAAGTGGTTATATGCAGGTAGGCACCTGCCACATGCCTTCTGTACTGTAGTTGCACAAATGCCAGTACATTTTACAGCATTGTTTTTAATTTCATCTCTGAGCTCCAATATCCCATACAGAGAGGGTTTCTTGGAATTACAGGAGTACTCCAGCTGTTCTCATGCTGCAGCTTTGTGGATTTGCTCTAGTTTATGCATATTGTATCTGAATTAATGTACACTTAAGCTAACAGGGGATCTCATGTGTAAAGCGTCATACAGAAGCTCGTGTGTCCTCCTTGCACCCTAAGAGTATAGTCTATTTATTTCCATCCCACAGCCTGTTTTAGACGTACCTGCACAGGAGCCTTACTTGTCTCAGGCTTCTGTTTGCACCATGGTCCTTTTTATTTCTCTTCCTTCCTTTAGGGTGCGGAAGAAAAGCTGTGGCATCTTTTCTGTTTTGTGTCTTGCCTATAAGATTTGTGGCAGTTCACCATGTTTAGAGAGTTTGAAGCCAGAGAGGATCTTCAGCAAAGTCAGCAAGTCAACTGCCCTTCAAACTGTCCTTTGAGTAACTTGTAGTTGGCAAAAAGACACATGTCCAGGGAGCATGCCTACTCTGGAAGACATTGGAAGATGGAGAATCTATCGCTTTGTCTGATAGTTTGTTTCAATCACTCCTACCAGAATAACATGCATCTTGGGTCTGGCTTGAATTTGCTGTTCTTTAGCTTCACATTCATGGTTTTTTTCTGTGCCCTTACTTGCTAGATTACAAGCATGATTCACTCCCAGTATTTTCTCCCTGGTATATGACTACACTGTAACCAAGGAGTTTCTTTTCTTATGGATTCATTCTGTAGTGTCCAGCACCAAATGCTTGTTCAGCATTTATGCAGTGCTGCATGGGACACTGGTCCTTGATCACTTTTAACCTCTTTTACTTATAAAATTAAACATGTTTATCACCCCCCAAAATTGGCAGATAGTTCCCTGGTTAGCAATCCTTCTTGACTGCTTTATAGAGTTTCGCTGACCCATCACAATGTGCTGCTACCTGGAACAATATGCCAGTACTGCATCTCTCTACAAGTATTAACGGAAAGAGACTAACATTGAATAATGTAAATGAATTCATAATTCCAGCTACTATCAAAGAGAAGCCTGGACTGCTGCTACCCACCGTGGAGCACAGACCTTCTTTCAGAAAAATTTAAACAGAAGGTTACATCCTGCCAGGCCTTTTCAGTTCTTAAGCAGAGAGATATGCTCACTGCGATGGCTTTGCCTACAACTTATGTGGTCTAAGACATGACTTTTCCCTTTGAACATGGAAGCATTTCAAGGCTAGCAGATAGGTGGAAACATGCTTTCCCTGAAACAGCCTACATGGGCCTCTTAGATTTCCCTGTAAAGGCTATGAAACAGATACAGCTTCAGAGCAATTCTCATTTACTTCTCAAAGCTCAAAGGTATATAGCATTCTGTATGGCCAGGGCAAAGTTCAGGGTGCTGGGAATGTGAATGCCAGCTGTTTTCTCCACCACCAAAGCTCCAGGGACACTGATCTATGCTGGAATTCCTCTCTCCCATCAGCCCTCTGTCTTGCCAGGTGTCTGCAGGCAGGTCCAGCTTTGGAAGGCAAGGCTGTGCCTTCTGCAGAGGCAGAGACCATGTTTGCAGGCTTCTCTTTAACTGTCTTCATGTCACTGATCCTGCTTACGGGGCAGGTCACCACCCACAGTTCCATCAGGAAAATGGAGAGGGCAGGGAACTGAAAGCGAGACACTGAGAGCTGGTGGTAGTCTCTTTAAAAAACAATAAAGCTGTGTTAGACAACATGCAGTTGTCCAAGTACTCAGGTTTACCAGCTATATCCCGAGTCCCTTGTAACATCAGAAGAGCTTAAATGCAAAAAACACTACAAGTTTATTCTAGTGAGACAAAAGGTTTCATTCCTGATTATAATGTTGAAAGCAAGATTGTATAAACAGAGACAACACAAAGTCATCCTAAGTAGCACTTAACATTTGATATCTTGGCTGCTTGGGCTCTCTGAAGGATATTACACTGACATCCTGCATTGCTAGTTCTCAGATTTAAATGCAAATTTACAGACACACAGAGTTAGTCCTCGTACCAGGGAAAACCACATGAAGAATAAAGAACAATAAGGAACATCTATGAAAACACTGTTTTTCATAGCATGTCACATCTTTAAATGTGCATTTGATGCCCTCACTTAAACAATTCCATTGTCATAAAATTAAATTTGTTATTTAAAATGGTAGTTATAATCGTTAATCCCTTTCTTTTTCAATGGGCCATTAAAATATTTGTGTGCAACTGAAAATAACTTTTATTTGAAGCGTTGCCTTAAGAGAATCAATATTCAGTGCCCTTTTTGTACAGTGTCCAAGTTAGTTCACAGAAGGAAAATATTCTTTCTAGTGTCACATTTGAGGTTGGATTGCAAAAAAGAAACTTCACAGATAACTTCACAGATATGAAAGAACTATGATGGGAAGGCAGAACGTGAGTCTGTTCCAGAATACACGGGTTTCCACATAGGACATTGAAGTGACCACAGATTGTTCTGTAAGCAAAAAATTTTCATCCAGATTTTTGTTACATTTTAGTCCTTCAGAAATGATTAGGATTTCCTAAACTTTTTTTTTTTTTTTGGGGGGGTGTGGGGGGAACCTGTATTTCATCAACTAAAGTATTAGAAGATTTTGTTATTCTAATTTTAAGACATTGTAAAAGTTATCATTGTGAAAGAAGAGAATGAAGTTTCAGTTATTCAGAATGTCTTTTCATCACCCCTATCTTGGCTAAATAAGTAACTGTAGCCTAAAACACAAAAATAGCTTCTAATATAAGATGAATATTTTCATATTCCTTCCTTTGCAGGGTTTTGGAGATAACCACCTTGCAGAGAAATTCCTCAACATTTCCATGCACTCAAGAATTATGAAAAGAAAACTGCCTTGTAATTTAAGAAAGCATTGCCAAAATTGAAAAAAAGAATTTCAGTTTTCATGGTATACATTCAAGGCCATATCAGGAGTCATACGCAGATTTCCTGTTTGTATTATGCAGCATGTGGACCAGAAGTTTATATGGAATTATATTCATTTTCATGCTGTATTAATGTGGAGACAAATTTATCTTCTTAGATTAGTGTTTGCATAGTCTGTTACAAATATATGTGGTTTTTTGTCAAAATTTGCACTACTTTACGGTTAAACATTTTTTATCTCGTCCAATATTCCTGATGCAATCTCATGTTGCTTTCTAACTAAGCAAGTAGACAAAACACTAATGGACTATCCACTTACCCATGCAGTCAGGACCAACAACTGGAACATTTTAATATCTCTGTGTATCAAGATATTGGTGGCATTTTAAAAAAAAAAAAAAAAGAAAAAGAACAAAGAAAAAAAATTCGCACTTGCCAATAACAGCCAACAATAAGTGGACCTTAAAAAACATCATCTGCATTGCTATCCCAATGATGTGACCTGGCATTCTGCACTTCATTGCTTCTGAAGCAGTCACTTCATCACTTTCTGCACTCTTACATTTTTAGCAACAAAAACTTGTTCTTTAAAATGATGATACACTTGTGTTTATTATGGATCCACTTTCATGCTGTCTTCAGATAGTCTTATCATAAGCAGCTGAGGTTCTTCACATAAACTACATGTGCCCTGTAACAATTATTGCTATCTTTACCAATCCTACAAAATTATTTTTCCATTTTTCAGGAAATTGCACAGCTCTTTCTATTTAGGGAGTGTGTTGTGCTTTACTAAAGAAATTACTATTGCCATTGCTGCCAAAATTACAATCCCTATGAGGATGTAGCTCAGCCAGTAAAAAATGCTATGGTAGTTAAACTCAGACTTAATCTCCCTGCTATGTACTGAGCCAGACATTAGATATTGTATTTTAAACAAACATTATTTAGTTATAATAAATATATGTGATAAAATGCTTTTTATTAACTGAGAGCTTGAATACATAGCAATAAATCCTCGAGACAGACTTCAACTATACCAAAAATATATCTCATACATTTTTTGGAGGGGGTTGACATATATAAAATGTATAAAGAATCAGAAGATTCTGCAGCTCAAAAAGCTTTACACAAAGCTGTTAGTTTGATGGAAATCACACATCAGAGCTACCTGGGGATAAATGAAGTTTCACCAAAGGCAAGTTCGACTCAGTAATTCACAAGTCCCCCCACGTCAGACTCCTCTGCCTGGCAGAGGGTTTGCGGTGAAGGTGGCAATGAGCCCTGCCATGATACCTGTCTAGAAGCTTCCAAGGCCTGTCTAAAGAATGTTTCACAGCCCTGTTGTGCACACAGTAGGTACTAAAATCTAGCAATAAAATACAATAATGTTTCTTTGTGTTAAGTATTAATTTTTACACAGCTATTAATGGCACCTCCCAAAAGAACCTTTTTTTTTCTTCTTGAGAACTAATCCTCATCTGGATTTCAAGAAGAAACAGCAAAAAGTTGTCACACTGTACTATAGCTGTGATTTTACTTCATGGCAGTCTTGGGAGAAACAAACAAACAAAGTAGTGTCTGCTTTATAAGTTTTATAGATTTGAGGTTCTTAATGACTTCTTTGCCTCAGTCTTCACTGGCAAATGCTCTGACCACACCACCCAAGTCTTGGAAGGCAGACACAGGGACTGTGAGAACGAAGACTTTAGGCCAACTGTAGGAGAGGATCTGGTTCAAGACCGTCTTAAAAACCTGAGCATACACAAGTCCATGGGATCTGATGAAATCCATCTGTGGGTCCTGAAGGAGCTGGCAAATGGAGCACCTCCCGTATGAAGACAGGCTGAGAAAGTTGGGGCTGTTCAGCCTGGAGAAGAGAAGGCTGCGTGGAGACCTCATAGCAGCTTTCCAGTATCTGAAGGGAGGCTATAGGGTTTCTGGGGAGGGACTCTTCATTAGGGACTGTAGTGACAGGACAAGGGGTAACAGGTTCAAACATAAACAGAGGAAGTTTAAGTTGAATATGAGGAAGAAGTTATTTCCTGTTAGGGTGGTGAGGCACTGGAATGGGTTGCCCAGGGAGGCTGTGAATGCTCCATCCCTGGCAATGTTCAAGGCCAGGTTGGACAGAGCCTTGGGAGACGTGGTTTAGTGTTAGGTGTCCCTGCCCATGGCAGGTGGGTTGGAACTTGATGATCTTAAGGTCCTTTCCAACCCTAACTATTCTATAATTCTATGATTGTTTTGTTATAAGACCAAATTTTTTGCAGGCTGAATTCTACAAAGTTTTACTGATAAAGTTAATTCCTTAGTGTAGTTCTGCACAGATTTGATAGACTGGCTTCAAGGCTTATACCTGTAACAGAAGAATGAAATAAAAGATGGTCTTTTACTGTAAGGGTAGAGTTGGCAATGCCACCTGGCCCTACATTTCTTTCTTTTGTTCCAGAATTCCCTTTTCTCATCTTTCTTGGCTCCTTATTTCAGCAACAAGGGGGCTTTGATAATAGAGAACCCTTTATAAAATATGGCTCTAATTATTTATATCCTATCCTTACTACCTCATTTTCTGGAATTGCACTCTGAAATATCAATACCCTCTTCCCCTCTCTGGGAATGTCCTGAATTCATAGTCTAGACATGTTCTTGAATTAGCACTTCTTTCTTCTTAAGATAGCCTTCCTGGAGCTCAGAACCATTCTAAGACAATTTCAAGATAGAACATTTCCACAGTGTTTTGTAATGTATCATAAATTGCATTCACTGTATGCATTCCTTACCAAATGCATAATACTTTGCTCTCCCTGAGCACTCTCTGGTGCCTAATGAAGATGACAGAGCACTTTGTCAAAACCACCTTCCCTCTCTTTTTCATCTGTTTCAGAAGTTCACAGCACCATGGTGACCAAAACAGACACTGTAAGATTCAGATTTTTCCCCACACACACAGTGGGTCTTGGCTAAATAAGTCTGTTATTCTGTTTTCATTGCTGTTTCCTTCTTTTGGGAGAGAAAATGTTTTTCTACCACATGTAAAGAATTGATATTGGATACGTTTTCTTCTTAAAGCTGAGATCTGTTTCCCTCAAGAGGATTTCCTCTGGTAATTGCACAGCTACTGGTCACTGAGCTGTAATTACTCCAGATGAAACCAATTGTCATCATTTCTTGCAGTGCAAACTGCACACACACTCCAAAAAGCATTCCTATTATTCACATCCCCAGCACAACCTGCATGATTTTTCTGCTGAAAACAGATACTGATTTGACTCAGTGCTGAGATGTTATGATGTATAACTGATTGTACAATTCAGTACAGTATTGGATTAGACTAATGCATTCAGGTTTTCAATCTAATTACCTCTGCTCAGCTGATGGACAGAGTTGTACCCTGTGCAATTACCTTGGCAATTGCCAATACCACTTCATGATAATCTACTTAACTTGAAAGAATCCTAGGGAAACAGGAACAGGCTGAATTTCTTCCAGAACTTTTCTAACATTGCTTGTACTTTTAAGGGAACGTTAGGCTGTTCTGAATTGGTAAATGAGTATCTGAATCTTACAAAAACCACTCATGCAAAAATCACGAAAGAAAACAATCAGTGTTTCCACAGTCTTTGAAAGAGTGTCTGTATCACACTGGCTGTCTAACATTGTCCCATGAATGCACTCTGGCATAGCTTGCTTTTGGCAATTTATCATGACAAATACTTGAATTGTGCAGCTGAGCCTGGATCTAGACCCAAGAATTTCTCCAGTGTAGCTAACGCATCCCTCCTTTCTCTGGAATTGCTTCACAATGAAATAATTTGATTACTAAAATTGGTGCATAGTGTGCTTAAAACTGTCCTGCTCACCTGAGGACTTGAAGGTATATATATTAGATACTAACTAAAAAAGTAGTTTCAGGGAGAACTATGGAAATCCAGTATGGAATCCTGATACCTTCCCTTGGCATCAATAACATATTTATATTGCAAATAATAGACACCTGGATAAGTCTGATTTATTAAGGAAGAGTCCACTTATTGTTTTTTTTAAAGAGGATGGCTTTACCTTGCAGGCTCTATGAAGTTATTTGAAGAAGTTACAAGGAGCTGAATAAGGGTGATCTGGCTGATGCAGTGTATCTGTACTTCCAAACGGCCTTCTGCAAATTTCCTCACATTTAATTTCCTTAGCACTTCTAAAACCGTAAGAAACCAGAGAATAGGAGTGAACAACCACAATGGCAGGCAGATACCAGTGAAGGTGTACAGTACTGTGCACAGGACCCTGTTCTGGCTAGCATATTCATAAATTAACTGACTGTGAAGGAGTGCAGAACTTACCAAACGGAGTGCCTGAGTAGATCACAGCAGCTGATAGCTTTCAGTACAGATAAATGTAAAGTGATGAGCACTGGACAAAAGTAGTTCTGATGTCTCATCTTAAAAGATGGGCTCTGAGCCCTGAAGTAATATTTAGAAGTGAGATTGTTTCATGAATATTATCAGTGTGTTGCTCAGTAGCAGTCAGGGGAAAAAAAAGTAAAAGAAAAAAAAAGAAGCTAACATTAGTAAGAAAGATAGAGAGTGGAATAGACAATGTTATTGTACAACTCTATGAATCCATGGTTTGCCCACAGCTTGAAAAATATGCCGGTTTATTCCCTTTGCGAAAGAAAATTTACATTAGAATTAGGAAAGATCCTCTAAAAAGCAAGAATGATAATCTGACATGGGAAATATCTTCTATATAAGAAACAATTGAGCAGGCTATGACTTTTCAGTTTGGAAAAATTATTTTGATGTGGAAATGATCTTTACAAATCATGATTGAAATGGGAATGGTAAATAGGATGCAACTGTAAACTGTCTTTTCCACTAGGAGAACTGTGGGGTTTCAAATTGAGCTGATGGGAGACAGATTCAGAACAAGAAAGGAAATGTTCCTTCCTGCAGCAGGTACCTGACAAGTTGAAATCTTTGCCAAGGGATGCCATGAGATTACAGAGCATTTGTATGATCTTTTATTTAACAAGAACCTAGTCAGTGATACTGTGATCTTGGGTCAGGACAACCATACAAATCCACATGTTCAGACTGGTTTTGATGATTATGGATTTGGTGGGTTGGTTAGGACCCAGAGAAAGGAAACCCAAAGCAAGAACAAAATGACTAGCAAGAAAGAAATAATGCCACAGATAAATCATGTATAGTACATTGTTTTTCATTTTCTTTAATGCCATGAGTGTTTTTTGGAGAGGCAGGAGACCTATTGTCACACCTGACTCTCACAGGTGCTAAGACAATCAGCAACACAAATCTGTGTATCAGGGCAAGAATCTGCTGGCTGGAAGCAAGTGAATCACTAATGTCATCTTCCAGGTGCTTTTAAATGGTAGAATAAGGAGTTTGGGACCCTGGAGAACTGGTAGAACCGATGGCCCTGCTGTGCATTATAAATCAGGAAAAATAGCTTGCAGTTAACCAGGACCATTGCAGGGCTTTTTGATATACTCTATTTTACTGCTTTTCAGAAAGGTCCAAATATCTGGTCCAGATTCTTAGTGGATGTAAATCCTAGTAAATTTAAGTTAGAGTTTTAAACTTTTATAACCAGGTAAAAAAATAGATCCTATTACAAAGGGAAAAACAATCACAAAATCTGGCCAAAAGAGACAATTCTCCCTTTATCTCCCTTGGCCACCATGTGTGACTGCTCCAGCTTCACAGCTAGGAAGCCCTCATTCACTGAAACACTCATTGACTAGATAGTAATCTGTTCTACTGTCTTGCATCCATCATTTCCACCAAAAAAAAACCCAACCCATAAATCTTTTACATTTGTGTCATCATATCCAAGAATTGGGGTCTCCTCTAAAACTCCTTGAAGTCAGTGTGGACTGTCATTGGCTTCAACTGACACTGGAACAGACTCAGAATGTAAATCTACAGCCTGCTAGCAAACTAAGTTAAACATAGATAAGTTATACAGGTCCTCAGGCAGACTGGCCTTCATTCTGTTTGTTGCTGGTGACTTCACTGCATGAAGTAACACATCAAAACAGCACTTACTAATGATTTTCAGCATCAGTGGAGGCATGAAGCAGAAGATTAAATATAAATAAAAGTTTCCAAGGAATAATATTTTACCAATGTGAAAGACTGCTGTGCACTGCTTATGCCATGTTCAGGGTTTCAAAAATCAAAGTCAATCACTCTTTCAAGACAGCATGAAATCAAGCTATATCTAAAAAATGGTGCATTCATTAGGATTTCAAGAAACAGTGTTCTTGCTATTATCTCTATGATGAGATACTGTGCAAGAATGACATAAATTTATTTTTGCCTCCAGAGTTTCATTGGCATAATCTGTCTACAACAACTATAGAATATGATACTATGGTGCAGGAATGTGAAATCAGTCTTTTAGCATGAAATACGTCATTGTCATATATGTGTCTGTGTGTATGAGAAAATAAATACTGCTTCTACTTTCTTGAGGTACATCTTCTTGCACATAGAAACACTAATTTCAGTCTCCACCACAGCACAGAGGCATAGCCCACTGTGGCATCTGGACTATGGAGAAAACAAGGAAAATTAAAACAGAAAGGAAAAATATCATGTATTTATGTCTTGTACTGTTCCCATCTTGATCCAGTAGAAGATGCTTTTGCAGTGGAAACCCCCATCCAGAAAGCAACTGACCATTCTGTTTGAGAGATTTGATTTCCCACGTAAGTGAAAATGTTTATGTGAAAGATAGCAGTATTACTAGGTTCTGCCCATAGTTGTCTGTGCAGTGCAGCCCACAAATGGGCTATTGGAAATTTTCTGGACCACCAGAGGGATTCTTCTATTCTTACAAAAACCTTTTCATATTTTTCTGGTCACAGTTTATGAGAACCAAAGCTCGTACTGGTGTTGTGTCATGATGGTGGGGGTCCATAAGCATGTGAACAGAGAGGTATAGTACTTGTGGAAGTCTGTGACTGTCCTTCAGGGCCTATTTGCTGTAGTGTTAATTTACCTCTGAGAGAGGTGCTGTTGGTGCTGCTGGCCATGGACCCTGTGACAAGCCCTGGTGCCACTCCACTCCCCTCCATCCAGCCCCACCAGCCCTCAGCCTCTGAGCCTCCATCAGCCCGCCCTTTCTCAGGCTTTAAAAGTCCTGTGGGCTCCTGCCCCACTCTCCTCACCCTCACCTGCCTTTGCTCATTCTCTCTTCTATTCTTACATTCTCTTCTATTAAGCTATTCATTACTTCTCTGTTTATCTAATCAACCTCAGATGTGTGCCCCCCCAGTGAGGATTCTTTACCTGATAGCACTTGTATCAGCAATATCATCTCCTCTTGCAGATGAATTCCTCTTGCAGAGGAATATTTAGCCACAATTGGAGTGATGCTTCAGTAAATTGTGTGAATTTGTGGCACTGGTTCTATAGCAGTGGAAAAGATTTATACAGTCTTTTCAGCCAGTCCTGGTTTCTTCTTTTCACAAGTTTGCCACAAATGCTTCATTCTTGGATTTAGCCAGGCCTACCACTTCATTAAATGTAATGCTAAAGCACACTTAATTGCAGGATAAATTTTTCCCACTTCAGCACTTCCATGCATTCAACCATGTGATACTGCCACATTTATGAAGTATGATTCTATTTATATGTTCAAGTACCTGACATAGCAGTATCAGCATAAAATAGCTGCTCTGCTAGTGTGAGCAGATAGTTGCTAATGGGAATTGTTACAGAGCTCTTGTGAATGGAAATGACCAACCTCATGCTAAGCAAAATCAGCAACTACAGGTCTAGTAAAGGAGATGTACTCAGTCAAGGTTGCAGAAAAACCCAGTCAGGCAGATTTGAGTCTTCAGAGAGACATGAAACTACATCCTGAACTTTGTCTGGAGTTCCTTGCCAAGAGTGAAATTGGGTGTGCCATGGGAGCCTCAGCGCTGAGGATATGTGCAGCAGAAGTCTATATAACTAGGATTTACTTTCCAAAGGGTCAGTGCTCCAGGATGTCACACTGCCATTGGAGTAGCGATTAACTATAGATAGGTCATCATTCATCAGGAAAGGATGGAGACTTTGAAGCAAATGGCGATGTTATAAAACATTATTCATTAATGGTGCCACGTGACATCTTACCTCCAACAAAGGATTGCCATGCTCACCGGTATTACTGCTGTCTGTTCCAGGGTCCTTTTGGCTCCTTGGTTCTTCTCAGGCTGATCTCATGCAAGTTTTGGGACACCCTGTACCATCTCTGTGTATTGCTGGCTCATGGTCTATATTGTCTCACCAATTCAAAGTGTTGCCGTTTGCTATCTTTGAAGAAAATCAAAGAAATAGTTGTATCTTCTAAAATGAGTCTAAGGATGGAGGGGTAATATCCTATTGCAACTCATTGGGTAGTTCCCATCCATAACAGCTGTCACTATAGCAGATTTTAGCACCCCTGAGTGAGACAGCAGCATCTTATGGTGTCACAGATAAGATATAAACAGGGGCTGTAAGGAAAGAGATCACTCTGTACCCATTAATGCTAAGAGATCATCTACCAGTGCTGCAACACAGCTTTATGTCCTGGCTGGAGTCCACACTTTGCTACAATTAGCATATTAGCTTCAATTATGGGAGCCTTCAGCTAGCCTTTAGCTAGTTTCTCTGTTATTTATCTCGGGAAGGAGTCTGATCTTGGCTCTGTTCTGATGTAACTTGATTCAGAGTAAATTTTATGCAGAATATTCCTTCTCTGGCTGACACATTGCCTATTTCTAGCAGCTCTGGAGTCAAGATTCTCTTTCATGTCTCAGGAAATATGTGATGGATTCCCCTGTGTGCACAGCTTGGGTGCTAGCTGTTCAAAGATGTTCAAAATATCCTGACAATATATCTCACTCCAAGACGAATTTTACAAGGGACCCAGCATAAAAGGGTGAACCCCCAGCCTTTCAGCGTGCATACCCTCCTTAGGAAAAAGCAGAGCCTCTCCAGGCAAACACCAGCAGAGCTGGGAAAAAGGTCTTGTGTTAGAACACTGGCTGGTGACTGACTTGAGCCAACTTCTCTATTTCATTGTAAACCTTTGGGGGATAATCTGGGCTATTAATATTTCTCCATGTTTTTACAGGGGGTGTGGACTTAGTAACAGTGACTTATGAAGCTGACTGTAGCCCAATAAGAATAAATTCAAAGACAGTTGTGAGGCATTTCGAAACTGCAGTGAAAGAAGCTATTGAAGTACCTGGTCAAAACTGAATTCTTTGCTTTATGTTAGTATTTTAACCTCCCCTCAGTAGCATTGAGGCCTAAAGGACACCCTTTATTCTCACATTCTTTCTCTCCCCTCAAAATAGCCTGGCTGTAGCTGAAGCAACTGAGGAAAAAAAAGGCTATAGTGTTGAAAAGCTGAGAGCTGCTTAAGCTGGAAAGGAAATGGCTATGAAGGATTAGAAGGAAACAGTAGCCCACCTGGGCAGAGGAAAACACCACAACCTCTTGTGGCGACCATGAAGGAGAGGTTAGGAGGAGAGCAACAGCTCTAGGATTTTTGTTGCTACATCCAGCAGGATAAAGAACATTACATTAACTCATGGCAATGTGGGAAAATGGAAGAGCAAGTATTGATTGACTGCTTTTCTAAAGTGAGATATGAAATGAAACACATTTCATCAGAACAATCTCTGATAAATGAGATCAGAGAAAAGAAGAGATGCCCCTGCTAAACAGTATTCATGGCAGTTTATCTGTGGATAATCCACCTCATGCTTTTCTCAGAGCTATGACCTGATATTTAATTTTTCCACACATTGTGGTTTTGCCATAATTTTTTATTATCTTGCATAAGAACCAAATTGTTTTGTAGCTTTAGGATGACAGACACAAACTCTTCGTCAGGGTAATACTAAAAAATGAAGAGATAGAAAGAGGTTTCAGTGATGCACAGCCCTTATGTGTTGTTTTGTTATAAGACATGTATCATCATCTTCCCACACATTTTTTATGCAGTAGATCTACGGAATGCTCAGCTTGGTGCTACACGGTATGTCACCACCATCAAACAAATGACAGGAAATTGGCAGCATGCTGTGGATTTGCTTTCTGCAACAGAATGAAAAACACTGTTGGGTACAGACCTCCTGCCCTTCCCTTTCCAGTGACTCCTGCTACCCCTTCAGGTTTCCAAAGCAGCTCTCAAACTGAAGATAGCCTCAATCCTTTATAGGTTCAGTATAAGTTTTGCCAATGTACAACAAAAACTAGCCACTCCTAAGGTGTCACTTGGGAGCCATATAGCTCCTTCTCCTTTCCCCAAGATCTCTCCACAGCATATATATATATATATATATATATATATGTATATATATATATGTATGTTTTGGTTTTTTTTTATAAAGGGAAAAGCTGGAAGTGAAAATACTTGATTAGGACTTCCAAGAAGAATTAGAGTGCGTGGGATGTAATCACTCCATCTGTTTTTTTGTAACAATTTCATCTGGAAACCAAGCAGTCCACTGCACATGCCACTA
Source organism: Pezoporus flaviventris (assembly GCF_033815535.1). Taxonomy (NCBI): domain Eukaryota; kingdom Metazoa; phylum Chordata; class Aves; order Psittaciformes; family Psittacidae; genus Pezoporus; species Pezoporus flaviventris. The sequence goes on from NW_026892585.1 coordinate 21,872,288, forward strand.
TAAATTACAGCCTGTGCCCTAGGCAGTTCACCCCATAGGCAATTGATAATTGCAGTTAATAGCAACTGTGCTCTCAAGTGGCCAGCTCTGAGCCAAACCTAATACTTCTGATTTAACGCTAGCCGTACACCTTATACTCTTAAATATTCCACAGGCTACTAACAAGACATTTGCAAATGTAGCTCAGGAAGGCCTTGAATTGTGCATTTCTTTCTTTAAATGGGTACTAATACAAGTGGAGAGCCTGCAGCCAGTGCTGTACCCTCCTGTCACTTCATCTCCAGGGTTAACCCTGCCTGTATGCAAGCTGGAGGCAGCTGGCTGACAAACTACCCAAGACACAGGTTTCTGAAGGTTGCTTTTACTAGCAAAGACTGAGGTGAAGAGAGCATTCCATACTTCATCCTGTTTCCTAATCCTCTGTGGCAAGGGCCCCTTGTCTCATTCAGCAGCAGAACATTTTTCTTAGTCTTCCTTTTGCCACTTACGTATTTATAGATGAACTTCTTTTTGCCTTTGACATCCTTCAACACATTCAACTCAGTACCGGGGATGTACTGGGGATTGAATACTCAGGATCCAAAACTGGAAACAAGAGGCAGCACAGACTACACAAAGGCCTGTTCAGGGGTACAGCATTTGCAAGGGCTTTGCAGAATCTCCTTGAAATGCATTACAGAAGCATAAATAAGCATACACTTCACACACATTTGGTTTCAAATTGGATAAAATGCTCCCTAAACAAAATGAGGTGTTTTTCAAATGAGGTTTTATAGAAGAAATGCTGCTTCAAACTTGAGCCCAATCCAGCAATGTCTTCCTGGGGGGTTATCCAATCTGGGACCAGATTTAGACCCAAGCACTTGTGTCTTGCATATGTGCATTGTTTTCCCTCACAAGAAGTTTTTGGCAGGCAGGCAGAGCTAACTGGGAAAGGAAGTACAATTAAACCTGCAAAAGGCAGACAAAATCTAAGCCTTGTAAAAGAGCTACTCAGAACAATCATAGTTATTGCTGTGGATAAAAACATGTGCAAGGAAAAGCCTAAGGAAGGACAAACGTGAGGCCTGGATCTTAAGACAAATGCAGGGGGCAAATTTTATCCCTACCAGATGGCCCTGTGATTACACAACATTTCAGCAGAGTGCTGGAGTTTATTTTCCATCTATAGTCTTGCAAGAAGTTTTCAGATGAGTTTCAACAGAGTAAGTATGCACCGTTGACTTTTATTCAGGTTTATTTAATAGACTCTTGCGATACACTTTCCAAAATGTACTTCTACTTTATGACTGTTACTTTCTCATGCTCTCCTCCTTAATTTCTTTCCTCCTAGATCTTTAATTGTATAGAAGAACCAGTGATGTATTTAACTTTCATATAATTTCCCTGTTTGGCAATAATACCCCCAATTAACTACTGTTCTCATTAACCAATTTACTCATTTATAATCAAGGGCAATGGCTTTAACAGTTCTAATAATATGCCTTGTTAATAATGCCTTAATGAGGATTATCCTTGTACTGCTGTTAGAAGGTTCTCTTTTTCCCTAAAATGAGAAAAGGCATATTAACAAAAAATAGCCTGCTCCCTCCTGCCTCAGAGTTTTGTTGGAATGAAAAGAAAATATGGAAAAGTACTGCCAATTTTTAACCTCAATAGATTACCATTGTTTCAGACTACCATTCATTCAGTGATTTACATTAGGTGGAGTACATGATGCACTAGTCCATAAATCAGTCCTGGCCCCAGCCCTCTTCTTTGCTATAATTAAGACACTAAGAAGCTCCTTTATAACCTCAGCTGCATTGGCTAGTAGGCATGCTTATCCCTTTCACTAGGTATAGCTAAGAGAATACTGTTAATTAACTTAGGAAAAGAAGTAAAATGAAAATGAAAACGTGTAGTCAAGCTCTTACCAAATTAAACTAAAAGACCAAATCTAAGACAATCTTCTGCTGTAAAATTATGTAAGGAAACACAATAAAACCGCAACAACTGAACATATGTTCTGCTAGCAGTATCGTTGAAAATTTAATGTCTAGAATAGGCAGCTAAAGAGACAGGCTTGCTAAAAACAATCTGGTGTGGACATGTCAAAAATAGAAGCTCACACAAATACAGGTATAATAGATAAACTGCAAAAGGAAGCTTGCAAAAGGAAGCTTGCATTTAAAATGAAATAGAACAGAAGCATAGTTCAGTGCATGGTCAGGCAACTTCTGAAAGTTTAAGTACTGCAAGAAGTGCTTGGTGAAAGATAGCTCTATAGTGCATCTGAACTGATAGAGACCTGAATACAGCTCTCATTTTACAGTTGCCAGAACAGAGAGCACCCATAGACTAGTCTGACAGCCTCTGGGGAATAGAAATCTTTTCACTGTCAGTTGTGCAATGCACACTTGCTATGCCGCATTCCATATGCACAAACACCCACTGACATCTGATGATCACTATATTTTAAAATAAAATTACAAGCCCTTTAAGCCCTCCATTTTTCAGCATGTTGTTCAGATGTCCCTGTATTCCCCATTTCATCTCTTGCCTTCCGTGATCAATTAGGATTTTAAGGCATATACTTCAATGAAGAAATAGTTGAATTTCTTTAGTCCTAAGCACAGGAGACATGGCACATATTATGGTAAGCACCTGCGATAACATGTGAAGAAATTTATCTTTAGAAATCAATATTATTTACCACTATCTGGAAAAGTTGATTTGCCATAATCAGTTTTTTTTCTGTCCTGTGTTATGTGTCTAATGAGTGGAAATTAGGAAGATAAAAAGAGTGATATCTTAGCAATGTTTCTGTTTCAGGTAAGCCATTGCACCTACAGCTATGAAGTGTCCAAATCCGTTCAGTTTGGGATTTAGTATACTGTAAAAATGGTAAATGTCACACTGTTTTTCAATATTTTGCAGATGTCAGATCAAGGCCTGTTCATCCTACGCATCTGATCATACCCTTAATCTATGTTTCTGACCAAGCACAAAAGTTGGGAGCAGCCTCAGCTTAATTTATAGAAGAGAATTCTCTAACACAGAAATAATATATCATTATTCTCTATTATCCCCCAGAAGGTTCCCCTGCCATCAACAAATAGACATGGATTAAAACTTGGCTGCACTACACTGATCAGGCATTTCCCTATTGATTGATTGGAGGCACTATTTAATCAGATGTCTTATAAGGAATAAATTTTACTCTCCCTTGAGGAGTCACTGCCTTTACTGTGGGACAGACAGCACAATTTATATAGCAATTCTGAGGCAGCTCATACAAGTGATAAGAACTCATTGAACAAATTTTGATGGACTCTGAGGATATGAGAATCTGAGAACTCATAGAATAGAGTTTCCAGAAAAGGGGGTATATTTTCCTCTCTTTCTTAGGCTTCAAAATAATGTAAAACCTCTGCTTTGGTACTGATTTTAACAATGAGGGCCTTGCCCTTGACTGGGTACAAACCACTTCTAAATCACTGGCATGCCAGTTCAATTCCATCACTTATTTTTTTTTGGCTGAAAGAATTTAAGGCCAAACTTAATTAGGCCACTGACACTGTGAGAGGGCATACAGAAAACTGTTTAAAATATGAGTCTTGTGTGACTTGGCTTTTGATATTAATCTTATTTTGAATTCCTAAGCTATCATTGGTTTAAAATATGCCTTAAAGGCTGTAGGGATATTCCTGTGGCTGGTGTTTTTCGTATGTTGCAAAATCTATGCCTTCCTTTACACTGAAAGACATGCATTTTGCTATAGAATACTTTACATGCAATCAGCCAGCTCTAGGTTACAATTTGTTTCTCTCTGTGTGAAAGTACTTGGGGTATATAACATTCAGAGACATACAACCTCACTTTTTCTTTTCATTTTGAAAAGCAAGCTGAAGCTACAGGGAAAGAATTGGGGATGGAGCATCTGGTCTGACATTTTTTAGTGCCTACCTCACAGTTGATGGTCATTGATATTTTTCTTCCTGTGTTTGCAGGACTGGCTTGACTATGACATAGGGATGAGAGAAGCCACAGAGAAAGACAGACGGGAAGCAGCGCAGTTGAAGGATGTGGATTGATGTACTAGACTCATGACACGTTGGTAACAATATGGACAAAACATGACAGTCATAAAACTGGGCTCTGGTCAAGGAGAAACCATGATTTCCTCAGCCCAAAAATCTTCCTAGAAATCAATACACAGCTTTAGGTCACCAGCAGACTTGGCCAGCTTTGGAAAACAGAACTTCATATCTTCTAGCCAAAGTCTTGGCCCTGTTAGACTTCAGTGGGTTACAAATCACTGTGATTTCAGTGCTAATGAGCTCTTCCACTTAAATTATTTCACTTCTTTGAAAACTTATGATTCAGACAAAATTGAAATTGGTTTTCTTATTGATATAGTGATAACTCTACAGCTGCAGAGTAGATTTGCCATTCAATTATCACCTGGACACTAAAACATATTGAACTAATAAATAACAATCAATACAACTGGCAGAGGAGACCAAAAGTTTAAAAACTGATCAAACTGCCACATTAAATCCTTAGTTGGAAAATTAAAAATAGCTATGTCCAAAGCATATGAACAGCATAAGAATGAGCAACATGTTTATTTACATGATCCCAACTGGTTTGATTCAAGAAAAAACCAAACCAGCTGGCCAACTTGCAAGATGGATTTCCTTCTTACACACCACAACTGAAGTCAAGACAGATCTCTTCCATTTCACGGTACATAATATTTCAGATTTCAGTTTATCATCATTAGCTTTTTAGACACAGTTACTGTAACCCATTTCCCGTCAGCCTGGACACGCTACCTGAATACCTTCATCTGCTTGTTCTGAAGGGCAGTAGCAGAAACAGGAACTCATTCCACCTTTCCATTGCTATTAAAGAAAACACTCCTTAGCCCAGCTCTGTGTTAAACATTGACGCTCTAAGCCTTAAGATCCATATTCATCTGTTCTGGTCTCCTGGGCCAGTTACTACTTCTTCCAAACTGTGATGGAAAACAGGTAAACCATAACATAAGCTAAAAGGCCACTACTCAGAGCCCTCTAGAAAAAAGGTAAAAACCTAATGAACAGATCTGGGGAATGCTACACAAATTATAGATTAAAAAAAAGGGCTGGCCTGGTGACATGCCATGGATGCTCAATATCTGTTGGGATCTGGCTCTGTGCTTTTCCTTATGAAAGATAAAGCCAGCACCTGCCCTCTTTGAGTCAACAATAATGCAAAATGAATTGAACATCCTGCAAGAAGTCTGTGATGTTGTTGTATTTCACTGGTTCAGTTGCTGTATTTCACTGGTTCAATAACCTGATGTTATTAAAATTTCTTCGAAACTTCTTGCTATTAGGCAGTGCCTTATTTGATCAGTTATGAAAGATAAAGAAGGCTGTTAGCTTATAGATTTTCCTTCTGATGCAGAATTATATAATAGGCTGATTAAACCTGCATGTGAAAGAAAAATAAAAATTTCTTTGGCTCCTTCCTCATTTTTCTGTTTTGATTTCCTCATATTTTTCATGTAAGAATGTCGTAGACTAGTAATATCCTATGACTCCATTTCACGCTTATTTAGCAATGGTATTTATGACTTACCTCTGATAGCAATCTGCCTATATGAATATATGCAATACATTTTGGGGTCAGGCAAAACCTCCTTTTACAGGATATCCTCATACAGTTTTAGCTAACTGTATTACCAATTTTTCCCACTTCTCTTATTCTTTAGGTTTTTCCACTTTCACTTCTAGAGATAGGAGACAAATATCAAGAGGAATATCTGCTTTTACAGCGCATTCCCTGAGAAAATAAAATACACATTTTTTGAGCCGCACACGTTTGTAGTTGCCTGGAGAATTCTCAAGACACATCAGTGTACTATCTTTCCTAAGTTCCTTTTACTCGTCCACAGCAGAAACCTCCCTCTTTATGTAACTTTTTAAAGATCTAGTGCTGAATGTCTCCCTCGTATCCCCAGATGTTAGGATGCTTGATGCATATTCCCCAGCAGAAACAAAATCATGGTCACAATCAGCCCTAGAATGTGTGAGTTTTAGACCAATACATGTATACATTTGAATGACAGGAATCTCATGTCTGTTTTTAATGATGGTTGTGATGTTTTTCCCAGCTGATGGCATAGAAAAGGACTGGGCACTATAACAAGAAAAAGAAAGCTCGCCACCCTGTTAAAATCTAGATTTACATAACAACAGACATTTAAATTCCTTTTTATACCATGCCGTAGACATAGAACTGTGTCTCTTTCTGTTCTCCATAAAATCCTGTGAGAACCCAGTGTGGGGCAGAGAATGGTCTCAGTGAACTAGGTTCCATAGCAAAGACTAGCTAACTCATTTACAGAAAAAGAGGTTTCAGGAGCAGTAGCTATATGACAGAGATGACATGCCTTACTTCTCTTGACTTTATTACCCTTTGCTTTCTTAGGCAGAGCCCCTTTCTACATGTCTTTCCCCCTGTTGGTACAGAATTTGCAAACAAATGTATGGTAAACAAATCAATTCTGGTAACAACCAGAATAAACCAATTTAGAGGCTTATTTATGAGGAAGATTTCTCTCTCTTACTAAAAACAATTAGACCTGTTGTCATAAATCCATTGCTGGCGGATGCTACGGCTGTGATGATACCCATCAGACATTTCAGTCCCATTCATTTTTTGATGGACAAGGTTCTTAGCAGACCTCCTGTCACATATGAACAAACTCTTTTCCTGCAAATAGAATTGATTAGCAATGCAAGATGCTGGGCACCTGCATCCTAAGCCTTCTTCATGTTCTATTTCACATTTTTGGTGAGTAGCATTCTTCTCAACTACAGTAACTGTAATGCCTGTAACAGGTCTAGGCTAAACTAATCAACTATGTTGACTTTGTAGGCCATGGAAAGAAATATGTCTCTACCAAACACTGCAGTTTATCAAGACACAGTTTATAAATACACCTGTCTCTAATATTTGTCTCAGGATGGAAAGACTGCTTTCTTCTTGGGCTTCTTTCTCTCGGCTTCTTTCTCTCTTAACGGAGAAGTGTCATGAACTGACTGGCAAGAACTTTAAAATAGCAGTGTAGGCTGTGATAGGCAATATTATACCACCATATCTATGGCTTTTTAGTTTTCCATGCAAGCAAAATGGAATTAGAAATCCTGCATGTGTAACAGTGATGTCCAGTATATATTACATTATAGTGACAAAGCTGTGATATATTGTTACAGCTACTGTATGGGAAGCTAGTATGTATGGCTGAGCTACCATTAAATGTGCACCCATGTCCATCCTATGGCAAGGCTGTAGCTGATTTTGCATATATTATGATCTGATGATTATCTAGAAAGAACTCTGCCAGATTTTACAGGACACTTACTTTCCCTTTTCCAAATACAGTTGTTTAAACTGTGACTAGAAAACTGTCAAAGCTTCCATATACCAGAGAATACACTGAAATTATAAGACAGGAGCTACATTTTCCTGTTCTTTATACTCTCTCAGTACTTCATCCATTTCCCAGTTTTCTTTCACACTAGTTTTCTGATCCTTTATTTTCTTCCCTTTCCCATATTCCATTTAGATTACCTGACAGTGTGAAATCGTAACAGTACATAACCATTTCTCGAACTTTAATGACAGCTCATAATTGTGGACAAGAAAGAGAAGCAAATCATATGAAAATGTGTATGCATAAAATTGTCATACTGTCATACAGTGCTAAGATCAGTAATAAGGAGAATGGGCCTTAGCTAAGATATCTAGACAGGAGATATATATCAGGAAGAAGAGGCAGAGTAGAAAAATTACATGAAATAGTGTCTGTGGAAAGCGAAATGAATATAATACAGAAAGCTATGCTGAAATCAAATGGAAAACAGCAGTGTCCTTTGGGTGGCATACATCAGTGCCAGATTACTTTGGGAAAAACTGGCAATAAACAACATTTGCAGCATCTAATTGGTGCTCTTCCACAATTATTCTGCAAGAAGAGGTGGGGACTCTCCAGAGAGACACTGCCTTTTTTGCTGTAATCCCTGCCTACTGAAAATGGCAAATATTTAGTTTGCTTCTATGTTTACAACCACAAAATTTCTTCACAAACCAGGCTCCTAAGACTGTTGGTCACGCAACCTCATGACCTTAATGGTTCATCAATGATAACTTCTTCATCTATATTTGCCCTTCTGCTTCTCAGCCTATGCTATTTAACTGAGGCAACAAACCAAACATTTCAGAGTCTGATCCTTACCTGGAGGAGAAAAAGGTGCCAGATTCTGCCAAGGATCCTAGTGAACGCCCACAAGAAGGGATGTCATGAGAGAGAGTGTTGGAGGTGTTTCACAGTTTATTTCTGGAGCAATGTCTACAGCTCCTGCTTCAATTGGTACCTTCCAGCAACACAGCAGTGTTCACTGTTTAGAAAGAAACATCATGAAATCGGTGTAATACAGTTTATTAGGTTTATGGATGAATGGGTGGAATTACAGTCCACATCAGCTATAAACTGTGGTCAGCTTTACTAATGATTTAGCATTCAGTTCCTTAAGACTATACCTTTCCCTATCTACCACTCCCAGTGAGGGGTTTTTAGACTAAAGAAGGCAAAAGCTGAAGCAGTGAAGTTTGGAAGAATTCACTTCTTTATATAGCTGTGAGAAAAACTTGGCTACATTAACAGTGTATTTAAGTTTAAGCCATAACAGCTGAACTCAGAAAAGGCCCAGTGTGCAATGCTGAGTATCCGATACTTAGCTACCTCAAATCATCTGCTGTTGAAAATCAGATTGTCTCCTGAGATTTGCAGCTAAGTGTTTCCAATAATTACGGTTGCACTTGCCCAGCTTTCCCAATTACACAGACCTGCCTGTGTTCCACAAGGCAACTGCCTCATTAGGACATCCATGTTCATTTCTACAGTCTACGTCACATTTATCACATTCAAGGTTACCTAGCACATCTGCTCCTCAGAAACACCACGTGGTTCCTGTGTCAACATAGATATAAGGTAGAATGTATTAACTCTGATTAGGATAACTTGGGGGGGGGGGGGGAATGCAAAGGGAAATGACAAGAAACTGATAATCTGCTTGTGCTTTATTCTCGAGGGTGAGGTTTTGAGGCTTTTTGTATTAGATCTCTACATGCAAATCTACTTCACTGGTCTGTTTGAGGGCACGTGCAGGACGGACACCAGATTTCCACAATTCCTTCAGCCTACATTGCAAAACAGCTTGCAGACAGCAGCAAAGCTTCATAGGCAAATGACCTCCTTTTGTAGGCAAGTGTGTGTCTTGGCTAACTTGCTTTTATAGTAATACTGTAATGTAAAAACATATCAAATACCAATTTCAGACACAGTTTACATTTCTTTTCTTTCTGACCTGATTCTAATCTCAGTAAATCAAGTTAGTGGCTGATTAGTTCTGGGCTTCACTTCTGTAACACAAGACAGTTCTTATCATGCAGTGTCTCTCTTACTATATTATTATTTGAGGTAGGATAAAGCTGTTTTCTTTCTGCGATCTGAATGAGATGACCACAGCTTTAAGGCTGCATTATAGATGGGTTGATGGGACATAGAACATCTTTGTTGAAAAAGCTAAGGAATAAGTGTTCCTTATGCTGGAAATGGAAGCTAATACTAAGTGTTCAGAATGAGTAGATGACTGAATTTCACAGCTCCTTCTGCAGAACTGTGCATCTCACTGGCTTCCTGTTACAGAATGCTCTTACTGTTGCCTAAGATACTTTCAGATGACTTTCAGACATACATTTCTTTCCTCCAGTGTTTTTCATACTTAATGCCTATTCTCAGAAATATCCCATTAACATTCTCTTTGCTGTAAATGCCCCTAGTGACCAGACTTAATTTTAACAGTGGAAAGGGAAGTGATGGCAGTCCTTCCCACACAAAAATATGAGTGGCATGCTGATAAATCCAATGTTAGTGGCTTGAAAAGCCAAAAACCTTCCCCCCTTTTTTCATTAAAAGAAAAAAGATAATTTCATTATGAAAAAGGGCATCTGCATGCATTTGCTATGTGAGCTCACTGGCATGTGTTGCTACCATCACTGCCAGCTTTATTAGCATCTTGGTCAAATACTCAAATCTGGCATATTTTACTGCTTCATGGCCTTTGTCTTCAAATACTGCTGTTATGTCTGGAGTGCACTGCAAGGCAAAAATAACCTATCATACATTGCAGAGCACTGCCTTCGCTGTAGCCTGGACTGTGTTAAGCAGAATTTCACCTGGGGGAAAAAGGAGAAAAAAAAGTAACCTCTTGCAGTCCTGGGTTTCTTGCTTACTGGTGCCAGATTGATGTGGTGACAAACTACTTATTGGCATCATCCCCACACAAAGCTGGATGTCTATAGTAAGTGCACGCAGTGAGGCTCTGCCCTTGGGGAGGGCTATACCTACAATACACTTCTCACACCAGAATCAAAGTGGCAGAGAGTAAATCACAAGTGGTCATCATGATGGTCTTGGGAGCCTTTAGCATATACAACCTCTTTCCCATCCCCATGACAGGACAGGCAGGATGTGCCTCGCTGTGGATGATACTGCAAAGGGGAAAAAAGGAGAGAAAAACCTTTACTTCCCTTGCGTTACTTTGGGCTTGAGTATCTGTAGAAAAGATGTAGTTTACTGAACTCTGGTATTGAAGTTTCTGCAGGTTGATGTCACTGATACTGCTTTAGAAAACAGTACAAGATTTGGCTGAAATTTTGTCTGGAGCTGGGACAGTGTAAGGGCAGAAGGGTATTTGCCAAAAGGTTCTTGGTCTTCCTCCCTTACTGTGTTCCAGACACTTGTCTCTCTCAGATATTTGGGTGATATCATATACCTGATTCAAAAATCACTGTAGGGAGAGACAAACAAGTGCATATTCCCATAAGTACAATTTTTATAGGACACCGTGTCCTGCATCAACTAGATAAATATTCCAATGCAAAATCTGTAAATTTCAAACACAGAAGTCTGAACAAAATAAAAACCCTCCTGCCTCAGGTGATCTCTTTGTTGTTCCAAGTCTCTCTAGCAAATCTGGCAGCAGGTGACCCTCGTATCATTGCACATTGCACAGCCCAGTCCTCCTTGTCCCTGAACCAGACAAGTATTCCCAGAGTTGGCTGAACCATTTCGTCCTTTTTAGCAGACTCCAAATGGTGAGCAGCGCTCTTTTCTACTCTTATTAACATAAACCTTGTTCCAGCTCTCCCAGTGCCAGAATGTAGAGGTCAGGCCTGAAAAGAAAAATCGTCCAGACCCACCTTGTTGGTGTTCTTATTTTATGACTCTCTGAGTTCAAAGACCATTTGAGAGGATGCTGAAGTCGTTAGGGGCATTTACAGCAAAGAGAATGTTAATGGGATATTTCTGAGAATAGACATTAAGTATGGAAAACATTGGAGCAAAGAAATGCATGTCAGAAAGTCATCTAAGTACTTTAGGCATCAGCAAGAGCATTCTGTAATGGGAATTTAAGGGTGTTTTACTTCATCTCATAACACAGAGAAATGTGCAAATCTGGGCATGTGGGGAGAAGATAGGCTAAACGTATTCTTGCAGAGTCTGTCACAGCTAATTTGCTAGCCCAGCTGCTCCTTCCCTCGTGCATTGGCTGAAAGAGGTTATCTAGCTAATGTTTCAGGGTTCAGTGAAAAACATTCATTTCAGTGAGCCTTGGTATTTCAGAGCTAGAAAAGGCTGACAGTAGGTTTTACACTGTTGGAGCAACAGTGGAGGAGTGAGACATCGCTTTCATAAGGAGGCCAGAACATAGTAAGTGGCAATATGGAATATAAATTTTTCTAGGTCTCCTTTAAGATCACCCATTGCTGAGGAAAGCTGTCATTAAAGCAAGGCACAAAAGTGCAAACTCTGGCCAGAGTGATAGCTTTAAAAGTGGATTTTGCAGTTTTTATAAATTTCACTGCATTTTTAAGCTCTCTGTACTGCTGATAACCAGCAGTATAGGACATGCTTTGCACTGGAGGCAGAGGATGGAGGAAGAGAAAGCATACTTTCTTTGTAGACTTCTCTACCTTTCAAACATTGGTCATTAAAATGAAAAAGGTTTATTTTCCTGAAGAATTTCCATCATAAAAGAAGTGTAAGAGATTTTTTATCCCCCACCCAAATGTTTCTATTCTCTTTTGAGATACCAGCGGTTATTTCAGGCAACTGGACAATGCCTAGATTTGAGATTAATCAAGTCTTTATGCTTTACAGCTGTGTTCTCCAAGTACTAGAGCACAGACTGAAAGGATCGGCCCTTAGAGGAAAAACAGTCTTATAATCTTAGGCATTGGGTGCCGAAGTTGGGCTCTGATTGGCAGTTCCATTGTAAAATGATAAACCTCAAAGTATTCAGGAGATATAAACCCAGCTCTCATTGAACAATAAGGATCAATGATACAATGAAGTGCTTTAATATATTCATATGATGGCCTCCTTATTTGCCATTGTGCCTTTCAGGGCTCTGTTAAGTTGAGGTGCAGGCCCTGCCAAAATATCTGATGCATATTGAAATGAAGGCCAAAAAGATTAGGTGTGAGCCTCGGTCTCCATTGAGGGAGACTGGCTAAAGGGAAATTCACAGATTCCTTTCTTCAGGTTTTGGTGCATCTTAGGTGGGTTTTGCAGTGTGTGTCTTACATCCTACTGCTATTTCTGACTCCCTTCTCTCTCTTCTAGCTACATGAATTTTTCTTACCTATAGCTTTATTTCCTGTCCTTTGGGTGACAGCTGTCACTAGTGAGCACTGGTTAGTTGTGATGCACCATTTAATTTCTCTTCCTCCATAAAATCACAGGGACTTCTTTAAAATCAATTTTCCCAGTTTCTATTGACTTACTAATCTATCTAGTCTGTAGTAGGATTCCTAGAAAAATTCCTTCTGATCATAGACTATCACCATCATAGTTGAAAACATGTCGGCCTTGAACTGAAGGGAAATTTTGGGGAACCACAATTGACCTTCCCCCTTTTCATGTATATAGCCAAAGAGAGCTCTAAAACTCCCAAATATTACACTAGGTTTGAAAGTTATGAGCTAAAAATATGGAGATCAGCTCTCCTTATGGTTTCTGTGTTTAGTATGATAGAGTTGCAGGTGACACCATTTCCCTTTATTCTATATGTGATCCAGCCTGTAGAAAAAACTTCCTTGTGGGCATTGAATAGAGGGGAGATTAGTTGATAATTGAGATTTGGTATAAAATTACCAGAGCAGAATATCAGGTTTCTGGGTGATTGCCATTATGGTGCACTATTGCCAGCTGCAGTAGAATGGAGGGACATGCATAGACTCGAAAGCCTGGCAAGCTGTACTGCTAGACTTGATTCTGAAAATTTCTCCAAGTCTCTCCTTGTAAACAAGAGACATACTATATGATTCAAAATTCAATGTTTCAGTCAGCCAAGAAAGGCAATCCAATGATTTCCCACATACTCTTCTCTCACCTGCTCACCCTACTGGATTAGTAGCTTCTTATTGTGTCATGAGGAAACATTTCACTGACACTACTGCTGTTCCTGGCACAACTCCTACAGTGACATCTGTGACTTTGTAAAACCAAGAGATAGAACAACCAAAGATTTTATTCATGCTTCCATCAAGAGGCATGAATAACTGAACTGAAGCTACTGAAGCTACTTCTCCTCATATGCTACATTTGAACGTTCTTTCAGTACCACTGTAATGTGAAAATAATAATTGAAAAAATCTTCATTTTATAAATGCTTTGCCTACCCAATTTCACTGGTTTACTTACATCTTTAACTGTGTACTTGAAAACTCATTTTGCATGTTGCTTTCTTTTTCTAAGATTTGCACAGGCAAGACCATTCATATCACAATCAACTTTCAGTTCTTGCTGCCCAATGCTGAATTTAAGTTCCCTTTCATTATAACCCATTGGAAGGAAAAGGGAAAGAAGCAAAAGAATAAATACCATGGGCCAAATTTTCAAATGGAATTCCAAAAAGTCACAAATAGTGTGTGCTAGAGTGTGCATTTACATGACAGTAGACATATATTTACATATACAAAATACATTGTTAGCCGTACAGTCCTCTATGAACACCAAATAGCCAATTGCCTGCACAAGCACACACACTCACAGATACCCTGAACACATTTTTGCAGAATGACTGACAGTTGCCTTGAAAAGGCAAATAGAATTGGCAGGATTGCGCTAATATTTCTAACCAATGAAGCTTCCAAACACAGAGCAATCACCTGTGCTTTTCTGGTATGAAACCCAGCAAGTCTGAAGTTGCAACTGTTAGCCAGTTCTCAACAATCAAAGAATCACATTTTGTAACAAAGTAATTTCTTTTCCTGTTCTTTTCTTTTTTTAATGTATTTCTTCTCACCACACCAAAGAGCATTGCAATACTTTTGAAAGACCAAATTACTTCTGGGAGAAGAATAAGTATAAGTAATTTCAGCCCAAAGGGTAATTTTGCCAGAAAGTTTTATGCCACTGAATAGAAGGTCTTAGCATGAGAGTATTTTCTCAGTCATAACTACAATGCCATGTTATAATGAATGTTAGAAGTCAATCCTTCATTACCTATCACACAACAAAATTGAAATAGCTATCCAGTAGCTGATTTGGAATATAGACACAGTGACAATATATTTCTATCAGTATAATTTAGTTTTCTTTTACTATCAGGTCATTACCTTCTGAGAGCAAATCTGGAGAGTGTCTCCACAGCCTCTCTTTGGGAGTATCTGGAAGTGCATTAGCAGACATCTAGCTGTTTCTATCTGTCACAGTAAGAAGCATTCATCACTAATCCTTAGATCAAAGTACCTGATGACGTTATACTTAGAGTCTTCTTCCTAGGAGACAAAAGGGGGAAAACGCCTGTTATGCTTTTAGGAATATGTAGAGAGCCACAAAAGTCTATTAATAGTTCATAATTTTATAATGGAAGGCAGCAAGTAAGGAAAACCAAAGTATTTTATTTATAACATAGAAAGAGCATTACTACCAGAAAACCATTTTAATTTTCTTCATTGCCACAGAGAAGCTTATGTTCCTCTGCTTTTTATTTCCTATAGGCTAGTCTGAGCTCTTTGGTCCATTTTCGTGGACCTCTTTATATACACAAAGGACACAACCAAATACTGATTTTCAGACTTGATCTCTTGAGAAGTGATGTGAGAAGGGGAATAAGGTAACCATTATCTCCTCATTAACATTGTCCCACATACTGCCAGGGCAATGGCCAAGGCAACAAGAAGCCCCCCATAGTCTTCATGATTACGCTGAGGTCTGGGCTCCCACTGGCCTCCTGGGAATGGGAAGTAACCAGAAACTATAGAAAACTGCCCTGGCAGGTCTCATGGCCAAAGAGCATCCTTACAGAAGACTGCCTGTGTGTTTGCTAATTGCTACTCCCTTATATGCCTCAAGCTCTAAGCTTGGAAGTAATCACCAAATTTTCATACCAGTGAGAAAGACTTGTGTTGTGATATAGAGAATGAAAGTCGAGATAAAACTATAAAATACAGGAAGAAAATACATTCTTAACAAACTGCCTAACTAATTTTGTAATATAGCCACATTTAAACCACAGCATGTTTATGAGAAATTAATGCATGTACTCTTAAACTCTGCTTTTCATGACAAAGATGATTAGGGCAAACATCAGGAAATCTAATAGATTGCAACACTGAAACCTCAAAGATACTTTCTGTTTTTCAACCAGAACTGCAAGCTTCTTTTGCTAAAATCTACAAACTGGATGCCTTTATGGAATGACTCAGTAAAAGAGATGAGCAAATCCAAAGACAAATAGGAATTTTTACACAACAGTATGTGTAATATTAGCTATGAAATCATATGTGATTGTAGGCATACATCTCTCTAGCTTGAATAGTTAAAACTAATCTCTGATCTGCGGAGTGAGCCTTTTCAGTTACTAAAGAGCCCTTCCTTTCAGAACTATTTTCCACCTGCATCACTTATTAATTCAGATCAATGTTCTGTAGTAAAAAGTGGCCTCTGGGCTGAAACACTGAAATCCTTAAGTCAGAAGTGCACTTGATAGTAATCCAAAACATGAACCAATACTAAAACTGCATTAAATAGACAGCGTTGAAATATGACAGAGACACTTAAGATAAAACCAGATTTGATAGAATTATCCAAGCTGTTTTCTTGCAACACACCTACGACTCAGGTATCATGTTTTATATAATGAAGAAAAGTGGGACTCTGAAATTAAAGCAAAAGAGACAGTTTTCAGTCACAAAAGCATGCAGTTCACCGAGTAGAATTCAGGTGTTTGCATGCATAATTGCTGACTTTTGACACACACACACACACACCCCCCCAGGCTCCCCAAGACAACAAACCTGGAATCAGGGAAAAATAAAGTGAACAACAGAGCTTTGCAAAATCTTCACAGAGGATAATTGAGTACTTGCATTAAATGCAAGAGCAAAAATGTACCTTCAAGCCAGTGGCATGTCACACACATACTGCCACATATGGAATTGCATGGCTGCTTCTTTGAAAACTGAACCCTAAAAGCCTTGCTCAAGACTAGGCTAGATCTGGAGTTCATCTCTGCTAACTTTAGCCCCCCAACCTAGTGGCCTAGCCTTCCTCCACAGTCCACCTGGAACATAAACACCTCTAACAGCTCATTCTGTCTTGAGATGGGAGTTGAAGACACATTTTGCCCATGGACCAGAGTGCTGGAGCATTTGAGACTGTGTACCTCTCAGGTGGCTGAAAGCAGGGAGATGGGTCTCAGCCTTAGACAAACTTACTGACATTTCTCATTGTGATTTTCCCAGTTCTCTAAAATCTCTCTCTGACTTTTAGCCTTTAGGTTTAGCACAAATCTTCCTGTAATTTCCTGCTATTTTTCACCACTCCTTCCACTATTAAATATTTACAGCAGGAAAGGTTTTTTTTCCTAAGATAACGTTACATCCCAAACAGATTTTTCTTAAATTATATGGAGTTGCCACAGTGCAAACACACTTCAGTACAGTCCAGAGCACAGCCCAATGTTAAGACATTAAACTAGCTACAGGTTGATGGGACTCACAGACCATTATGAGATCAATTCAGTGTAATGTGCTATTACTGTTATTAAGCCTTACCTTAACTGTTATGTTTTAGCTTGATGCTGAAAGCTTGCTTAGGCAAGTCATGCACCAGTAGCCACTATTCTCTCTTGAGTAAAAAAGTATTAGCTCACACTAGTTTTCTCTTGTTTGGAGAGAGAAGATGCTCTCTCAGGGCTCAGCTTGATAAATTATAGAATTAGTCTCATGCAAATGCCTAAGGAATGTCTGCATGTACATTCCAGGGATTTGTTCTGATGCTTTTAGTACATTCTGTCTATGCAACTTACAAAGCTAGAAGCAGCACGGAGCTGAAAGCTGACAGGAAAATGTCTATAGACACTTATGGAGACACTACACACTGTCTCCATAGAGACAGTGAAATAAAGAAGCTTGAAGGAACAGTATGAACTGATCCAAGTGTTCTCATTTACTAGAAAGCAAAGAGGAGTAAAATTCTTTGTGAGGCTTGGAAGTCATGAAGATTGGCTCTGGTGACCCAGGGACAAATCAGCTGGCATGTGGAGGGAACTCCAGGGAAGTACAGGCAACCCTCACTGCTCCTCAGTACACCCACTGTGCAGCATCTTCTGTTTCCCTTGGGTCGGAGGCAAAAGGAGCTATGGAAGCACCTGAACCAAACACAGAACCAAAGACACAGAACCAAACCAGTGCCAGTACACAAATTTAACCCCCTGCATAAGCTAAATGCATTGCCCCCTGATTCTATGCAGACTCAGCCTAAATTGAGAGGAGATATCTCAGTCTTAAAAAAAATGTTGGTTTCTAAGTACTTCTAGTTTAAGAAAAGCCATTTGCATTTGCTTTTTTGAAGACCGTATATGACACCCTGACATTCCAGGCAGCTCTGTTCCTGTGTACCCTGCTTTTAGCTGTGAGCTATCTAGGGCTGCAGTTAGGTTGTAACAGGGAAAGATTATGCCCTTGGGGCCCACCATCACAGCATGTAGTTACTGCTATGCCCGCTAACTTCTCTGTTTCAAGGGAATAACCATGTTTTTGTAGCCAGACACCAGATGCTGGTGGAGGTAACTGGGTGGGCTACCTCAGTGCTGGTAGTCCTGACCTCATGGCACTTTGTCTCCCGAACACTGCAGCCAACATTTAAAGCACAGCCACCCCTGACAACTAAAGATAACAAATGACCTTCTCTGTACAGGCTTTCCTTTACACAGTGCCTTTACCAGTGATAACACAGAAAAGGACTCTGAAAAGCCTAATCCTTTCTTCAAGGTCTTTGAATCAAAATTCTCACCTTCATACAGATCCAGATTCCAATACTCTTACTCGTGTTCAATAACACTCTGTCAGATGCTATTAAGAAGATATATCCCGGAAATCACTGAGGCCACCTGAGATGGGTTGGAGCTACGGCTCTGAAGCCAGTCTCTAAGAGAGATAAAACTACTTATAACCATTTCTTCTGAAACAAAATCGGGGTCTCAGGTAAACTCCTTGTTTAAATACGATGTCTCATTTCTTCAAAGAGCTTACAGTCTTCCTGTAAGAAATTCAGAATGAGGAAGATCTTCATTTTTTAAGAGTAATTCAAGGGCAATAGGGTGTGTGTGGGGTGTATGTGCATTAGCATGGTAGGTCAGAGAAAATGAATCTGATTAAACCTACAGGACTTCCATGACTTGAACGAGAAGTCAATTTTTGCTGAAGGAATGTTAGTGTTTATGCCATATCAGCAGTGGTGTATTGAGGCTTCTGAGCACATATCTCTCAGCTATTAAACCTTGACCATTTTCTCCTACAGAGATCTGGAATGCTTTTCTTAGGGAAATGTTCTAATAACGTATGGAAAATTCAGTGGTGATGGGACTGGGATTCCTGGAAAATGCATTTCCTAGATTTCTGATAGGTGTGCAGTCGTGTATTAAAATTTCCTATTTTTAGTTTTCTGCCTGCCCTTCCCATAGAAATTGCCAACTTTGTAATAACAGCCTTGTCCATGAAACAACTCTTGAATCACTAGTTTCAGCTCACCTAACATAAAACTGGAGTATTTTTACCTACGATAGTCATTTTCCAGTCGTTCATGTTTTCTTTAACTGTTATCTTCATTTATACTGAAAGAGCTCTCTGTTAACAATCTCTGGCAAATTTACTTCTGTTCTGTGCTGCAAATATTTTCTATCTGCAAGATTATACTGCCTTGATGTCTACCATAGGTATCCCTATACACAGAAATATTTCATTATGATTGAGAGCTGGCTGTAGCTTTTGAAGGTGAGGTTAGGGGCATAAGGGCATAAAATGCCCAAGGAAACAATACTTCTCACTGATCTTTGAGTCTATCCTTACCTCATTTTGAGAGGCTTCTGTAACACTACTGCTGTTTGCCTTTAATGTTTGCTTTTCTAAGTCCTCAGCTGGTGCTAATCTGCGATGAGACCTAAACAGAATGTGAGATATAGCACAGGTTGCTGCTGAAACCGTGCGACCTTATAAAACCCTGAAGTCGACAGAATTGCATTCACTTATATGCCTGAAAGGCCTGGTTGGTCTACCACTTCAAACATACATCAGGACGTACAACTGTCTAGAGTTGCAATTGTCATTTCATACCATAACCATGCCTTGAAGCAACATTGTGTAGACACATGTTCTTGGATGTGTTCTGTGAATCTGGGACACTCAAGAAAAGGAAGAAAGTATCTTAACAGCAACTTCATAAAGTACATTGCATTTTTGAATCCCGAGTGAATCTGATGTGGTACTTGCTATTAACCTCTGAACTTCAGTGGCTAGTATCCTTTATACAACAGTTGTTTCACTGCATCAGTCACTGGCATTTCTATTTTATATTATCAGGTCCAGTAAAAGGGCAAAAAAGTGCCCAGCATAGCCAGTTTTCAGAGTCACCCTAAGTACCTTTCCTCTTTAGCACTGACTATAACTGAGGATGTAGTGGACAACTGAGGCATCCAGACTCTGCTTGGGCCTAAGCTGTCTGTGCAAGAACAATACTAATTTTTAATGATAAAGACAACCATGAGAAGAAAAGCCTGCCCATGTGCTGATTAATGTGGATGTATCATATATGGCAATCTCTGCCCCAGGTGCATCTGAGCTGTTAGAGCAAATAGATGGGGTTTGATTAACAGCTCATTCTTCTTTCTTAATTACAATCGTGCACTTTTTGGAAATAAATGACTTCAGAGACCATTTTAGTAAAGACAGGCAAGACTGAGAGAGTCAATGCTGCTTATCCACTCACACAGTGTTTTTCCTAAGTCCCTGCTTTTGGAGATGTGGATATTTGAAGCATTGCTTGCAAAAAATTATCCTACAGCAACACAGCTGGCAACTTTCGATAAAGCTCTGAAAGCACATACATTTGCACTACCTGTGGAAGGCAGCACTGCCAGGAAAGGACATACACTGCACCAGCTTCTGAAAAGGAAGAAGGGCTGAGTCTCTTAGATAATCTATCACAGTTTTTTCTTAGTGAAAACACAGACAAAATGACAGCCAGCATGATTGAACAAACAGCCAGAAAGTTCAGTCAAATAACCCATTGAATAGATAGTCTTTAAAATATGAATCATAGAATCATAGAATACCAGGTTGGAAGGGACCTAAAGGATTATCTGGTCCTGCCTTTCTTGGGAACGCATGACTAGGTGTCCCAGCACCCTGATTAACCAAATTTTGAGTGTCCAATGTTGGGAATTCTACCACTTCCCTGAGGAGATTATTCCAATGGCTGATTGTTTTCATTGCGAAAAGTTTTCCTCTAGTGTCCAATCGGGATCTCTCCATGAGTGACTTGTGCCCATTACCCCATGTCTTTTCCAGGTGATTCCTTGTAAAAGAGGAGTCTCCATCTTCTTTGTAGCCACCCTTTAAATACTAGAACAGAACTGGAAATCTGCCAGGAGATAGTTGCCTCCTTCTGTTACAATCCCATTTCTTAACCTGCGCTCAGGCTGTGCTGAGGTGAGACAGCATGAGCTCTGCTTTCCCTTCATTCACTCAGTAAGAGTTTCTAAAGAAGTCATGCACAAGCCCGCCTTAGGGGAGAGGGGGAAATGCCAGTCATCAGCATGCAACCACAGCAGACCTGATCTTGTCACATCTCAGCATGAAAATCCCTCCCTAGCTTCAGACAGTGAAATACTGCAGGAAAATTGGAAGGAGAGGGATGTTTCCCATGAGAAAAAGCTCTGACATTCAAACAGAATTAATGGTAACACCTTTCCCTTCACAAAGAGCCTGCAGAAAATGTGAGTTACAATATTTTACAGAGGGAGGACAGATTTCAAGGATTTGCTTTAGAGGAATACCCATACTTACATGTATGCACCTGTGTGTGCATTATACATACAGTCACTAATGCTAATCTCTTTACAACCTTCTACACACAAAGCCTGTGGTATCCTTATCACCATAATCTTTATTGAACTTCCTGTTTTGCACATGCCATCACAAGAGAAAGTGAGGTGACCAAAGGGGAATTACACAGTTAAAACTTAACAAGCTTATTTCAGGTCAAACACGCATAGGATGTATTTTCTCTCAAGTTTTGCATTGGATTGTCTTATGAATAATGACAGAGGAAAGCAGGACAAAGGGAAGGAAAAAAGAGATAGCGTGGTAGCTCTTATTTGCCTGATGAGTTTTGCCTGCAGTTGTATTTAAATTTGAAATCTCTCCAAGACTGACTGTTCCTGGGGCGTGTGCAGGGTTTAAAGAGAGAACTACATAGGCATTATGCAGACCCTACAGAGAGTTTCTTTCCCCCAGACCTGCAAAAGCTGAAAATTGCTAGGAGGAAGGAGGTGGTAAAGCCTTGTCAGCACAGCTTGATGCGCAAGGGCATCAGCAGGCATCAGCCTCACAGAAGTTGGAGGAGAATCCACCCAGTGACCCCTCTCTCAACCCTGTCTGTGAGGACTGTGACAAAGAGAAGTATGAGTACTGTAGGCTTCATATCCCTGAACAGAGACAAACTGAAGACTATAGCTTTCAGGTGGTCATTTAGCTTCTTCATCATATGTTATTGATAGTCTCTGTATTTTTCATTATCTATGTTCAGTTCTTTCTTCATTTCTTTCATATGGTCTTGTTCACATGCAGATTTAGTGCTTCCAAGATTTCTGAGCAGTTGCCTGTGGTGGCACTTGCACAAAGGGAATGCATAGATAGATGATCCTCATCTCTACAGCTGAGAAAAGTAGGACAGGGTTTCAGTCTAATCCTATCTCTGTTTACCACTTATAAAGGAATGGCTGAAATTTAAGACAACTTTGGCAGCCTGCCACCCCATCAACAGTTTTGGGGTAAAATGAGAGGAAGCATTGTTGAGACAGTGTTTAATTCCTTGAAGGGATCTTATCCTGCCTGAGCCATATGGGTGTCATTGTGTGAGTGTCCTGGGTTCAGCAGTAGCAGTCATTTTTCTCCTTCCTGGTAGCTGGTGCAGTGCAGTGTTTTGACTTTCAGCTCAGGAACAGAGCTGATAACAAGGATGTTTCGGTTTGGCCAAGGACTTTGTGAGCCTCATGCTCTGCCAGGGAGGAGGGGAAGCCGGGAGGAAGCAGAGACAGGACACCTGACCCAAGCTAGCCAAAGAGGTATTCCATACCACAGCACGTCATGCCCAGGAGGTAACTGAGAGTTACCCGGAAGGGCTGGGAGACTGCAGGGTTGGAGGAGGCGTCGGGCAGAGCTTGGTCGGGCTGGGGGTGGGAGAGTTATCGGTCAGCTGGTGGTGAGGTGATGTATTCTCTTCCCTTGTTATTTCCTTTATCATTGTTATTATTGGTGGTAGCAGCAGTGATCTCTGTTATACCTTAGTTACTAAACTGTTCTTATTTCAACCTGTGGGAGTTGCATTCTTTTGATTCTCCTCTCCGTCCTTCTGGGAGTAGGGGGAAGGAAAGAATGGGGGGGGGGAGTGAGTGAACGAGTTGCCTGATGGAGTTTAAACCACAACAGTGAGGCATGGGCTTTCGGTAGAAAGCACGGGCAAAGTGTCCATTTCTTGCGCTGGTGCTGAATAATTTACTTTTAGAGAGTCTGTGTGCCTAGCCCAGCACAGGAGAGCATTAAATTTCAAGGTCAAGAATTATGCCACAGAGATAAAGCTCTTTCTCTGAAATCTAGATAAAGATTTCTATCAATTTTTCCAGACTTAAAAACCTCCTTCCCCACTTTTCCACAATACTTTGGCTGGATGGTACCAAGGTGACAAGCAGAACATTTGTTTAAGTCTCAGAGATCTTAAATTGGATGTACTGTCTGGCATAACATAAATAAAGATAGGAGGCATAGCTTACCACTGTCCCAGGATCATGAAAGCGTGTGTGTGTGTGCAGAAGCATCTTTATTTCCAAGGAGTTTGGGGGTTTTTCTATTGTAGTTTCACCCCAGAAATGTAGATGTCCAAGGCTACTCTGTATGCCAGAACCCACAGCCATCTCGCCGTTATGTTGTGCGTCCTCCTTATCTGTTAGCAGCATCCTTCATCAATCCCTGGGCCTGCATGCAAACCACAAACTCTTTGGGGCAGGAACTGTCTCTCTTATGAAGCATTTCTTTTATGAAGCAAACAAAAAAAGGCTGGTTTTGGTCTAGATCTATGCAAAAGACTAAAGTCTGAACACCTGTAAGATACAAATGAAGCCTTGCTTTATTACAGGAAAGAATTAAAACTTGTCTTTTCAGCAGATTGAAGTCTGAAAGTGTGTCCTACAGAGAAATAAATGCAATTGTTGTACTGCATGCCCTGGAAGGATACTTTGAATGCCAGCTTCACTGCGGACATACATAAGTAGTTCCTGTAATTCCATGTTTACTTTTAAAGAGTCAGTTAGACATTCAGACAGGCCTTGATACTGTAGCAGATTCAATAGTCATAGTAGACTCAATGTTCACAGTATATCAGATCACTTTGGCCCACAAACATCACTTTAATTGCAGGCATGGTTAAGGAAAAGAACAAAACATTTTTGTTATTAAGAATGAGAAGTTAACCCTGTAAAATTATATTTAAAGCAGCTGAAATACCATTAGCTGTTGCAACAATACAAACGAAACATCATTCTGTCTTTCACTATGAATGCTAAGTCATCAAATTCACCTAAACCTGTAAAGTGGAGGCAAGTGTGAATCAAAGTAATTGATCCTTATTTAAAGAAGTAGAAATAACCAGACACCTGGACAGGTCCAATTTAAACAGAAGCCAATGCTCAGAAGCAAATTGGATCAGCAAATTCTAACACATCTGGCAGCTTAGTTGCACAGGTCTCTGCTGTGTTCACTTGGCTGTGTTGATTTTTTGCCATTTCTTTTCTCACTAGGATTTTCAGAGCCTTTAGATTTTCACTTAACTACACATCACTTTTTTTTTCTTCCCCAAAGAATTCCTGCACTTTTAAAATGCTCCATTTTAAATCAAGTCCCACCTACAGCACATTTTGATATTTCTGATATTTGATATTTGGCCGGCAGTATGCGCTTGCAGCCCAGAAAGCCAACCGTATCCTGGGCTGCATCAAAAGGAGCGTGACCAGCAGGTCGAAGGAGGTGATCCTGCCCCTCTACTCTGCTCTCGTGAGACCTCACCTGGAGTATTGTGTGCAGTTCTGGTGTCCTCAACATAAAAAGGACATGGAACTGTTGGAACAAGTCCAGAGGAGGGCCACGAGGATGAGCAGGGGACTGGAGCACCTCCCGTATGAAGACAGGCTGAGAAAGTTGGGGCTGTTCAGCCTGGAGAAGAGAAGGCTGCGTGGAGACCTCATAGCAGCCTTCCAGTATCTGAAGGAGGCCTATAGGGATGCTGGAGAGGGACTCTTCATTAGGAACTGCAGTGATAGGACAAGGGGTAACGGGTTAAAACTTAAACAGGGGAAGTTTAGATTGGATATAAGGAGGAAATTCTTTCCTGTGAGGGTGGTGAGGCACTGGAATGGGTTGCCCAGGGAAGTTGTGAATGCTCCATCACTGACGGTGTTCAAGGCCAGGTTGGACGAGGCCTTGGGTGATATGATTTAGTGTTAGGTGTTCCTGCCCACGGCAGGGGGGTTGGAACTTGATGATCTTAAGGTCCTTTCCAACCCTAACTATTCTATGATTCTATGATTCTATGAGCTGTCACTTCTACCTATGATTCATTTCTGCGTGTTTTGTCATTCCTAATTTTGCAGTTTCTAGAAGTGGCTGAGGAAGATGGCAGGTGATAGATCTACAGGAGAGAAGCAGGAAAACATCTTGTATTTCTTAGTGAGCATAGAAACAGACTATCCAGAAACTTCTGGATTAATGTCTCCTTAGCTACAACAGTTGACCAAGTAATTACCAGAAATAATTTGAGTTGAAACAGCTAAAAAACTCCAAGATCCAGTCAACTAGAACATGACACTTTAAATCATCTGGAAATCTTGCAATAAGTCTACCTTACTGGGATAACTCTGAAGAGATGTTGTATACATTTGGGTCCATCTTCTTTTTTCAAACTGAGAGGTCTCTCATCAGTGTCTCACCTGTTTGCATTGCCATACTGAAATGTAAGCTATTTCCCTTCTTTCATCTGCAGACTGAGAGGGCTCTGGAAGAATCCAATTAAGTTAGATATTAGTTCAAACTCATGAGTCTCAACTCATTAGCTAGTCTCACAGTAATCTCATTTTGCTTTTTAGAAGCAAGCTGTAATGAAGCTTAATTTTCACATTGTTTTCTTCTCTGTCAGTTACTATATACGTTTTCTTTCTGACACATCTTGGAACTGTTTCAATATGAAGTGTAGGCAAGGTTGTTATTAGCAATTTGACATACATACACATGCTGCTTCTACTGCATCCTGGTCTGTAACATCCTACATAATTAATCACACTTGGCACGTCTCTGAAGTAAGGAACATATAGGGACTGCAAGCATCTAGAAGGCACAAGTAAACATCTGCTTCTTTTCAGGACTAATTCCATTGAAGTTAATGGGAACAATTTGTTAGCATTTCTGAAAGTCAGTCTGTTCATATCTTTCCTTCTTAACATGAAGCCTTAGAAGCAAAAGCAGCTGGGAGCTATGAACCCAGGAAACACCATGGCATACATATCTGCAAGTTCCCACTTAGCCCACACCTTTGTAGAAGCAACCCTCTCTCCAGTGTTGTGATGTGGGGCAGTTCCACCCATCTGCATAAAATGCTGCTTGGAGGTCTTTGAGGGATCCACTTCCAGGATTAGAAAAGGAAGCAGATGAAAGCTGTGCTGCTCCTACACTTCTGCAGAAACTTGCTCAGTGGTGTAGTCTATTAGCCCAAGTGCTGTCACATACTGATATAACTATATTAAGTTTCCCACCCTTGACCTGGATTTTCTGCACAATGCTCTTCTGTGTCAATGTGGTATTTCTAGGGTCTTGCATCCACTTTCACATATCTTTGTGTGTTTGCTTTATCAGACACTTTCCCTGGAAACAAGTTCTTTACAGAAATGGGAGATACTAGTGATACTGGTAATGCTGCCAAGCTGTTCATGACTCAGAAAACAGAGCCTTTGTCAAATTCTAGTGTTTTTCATCCACACAAGGCTGCCACTCAGAGCTGGAATGAATAAAGCAGAAATAAATAAATTCATGAAATGTTTGAAAATGGAGTCTTTGAAAACCAATCTGAGTGCTGGTTTTGAGGTGAATTATTCAACCTGAGACCTCCTGAAAGACCAAAGCAAGTGAACTGTTTTTTCTGCATGTCGGCACACTGTAATAGAACAAACTTTGTATTTCCCAAGTGTCACGGAACTGCTAAATTGAGGCTAAACAATTTATGGTTCAAACTCCATTAAAGCTCCACCAACATTAACTACAGATCCGGGGTGTCACAAGGATTCATCACTGCTGATTCAGAAACTTTGCGGTCAGTGATCCAAAACGTGCGCTCACTCACCTAAGACAGGAGGGCTCAACCTTGAGGAGTTCCCTTGGACATGTCCTGAACTAAGAGGAGAGTTCCTGGTTGCAGACCCGCTGCTCCAGGGGGACTGACTCTAAATAGCTGCCCAAGGGGCTCCTTTCATACCCTGGTTGAACCTGAGCTGTGGTCAACATGGTTGCATAATGCTTATGGGCTCAGGACCCAACTTCCTGCCCCTGCATCTGCCAACCACCATCATGTGGTGTGGTGGGACAAGAGCTGTGCACCGGGAAGCTCTCCTGGGATCTTGTCTATGGGGGGAAGTTTCCACGGGCTTTAGTCAGGTCCTTGTCAGGGCTTTGGTCAGGGCGGGTGTACCTGTCACACCAAGTACTACACAAAAGAATTCCAAACCCATTAAGGTTAAAGCTTACCTCCTACAACGGCAGACAGTTGTCAAACACATTTGGATCCCAAGAAATGAAATGGATTGAGATGAATAAGCTTTAATAAAAAAAATATAAAAAAAAAATCATGCAGTAGAATCACAGAATCATAGAACAGTTTGAGTTGGAAAGGACCTTAAGATCATCTAGTTCCAACCCCTGTGCCATGGGTAGGGACACCTTTCACTAGACCAGGTTGCTTAAGGCCTCGTCCAACCTGGCCTTGAACACTGCCAGGGATGGGGGATTCATAAATTTTGGGAAAAGGTCAGACCATTTCCAAGGAAGTATCACAATCATTAAAGGATCACAGCTTTCTTTATAGAAGTAAGGACCTTGAAACTTTCAGAAGGTTGAGTGAAAGTCCTTCGCTGCTTGTATACAAAAGCTACATTCATACAGTAGTCCCAGGATGCTAATTTTAGCTGAAGGTTAAAGGCAAAAGACTTCTTTATTTTACTGAATACCACATTGGTACTTATTACATTAAGGATTGCTTCATTTTCAAGCTACAGCAACTTCATAATGGGATCTGATAGGATCTGATATGCATTGTCTTGCTTCAGAAACTTGTCGTTCACCAGTAGAACTCCTGTGAGATTAATGACAGAGTTCTAATGGAGAGGTAGCGCAACAGAAGGGCAATGCAGAGCAGAACATGCACTCCATTCTCCCCCCATTTATATACTTCACATAAACTCTGTTCACTGGGTTGCAGAATGCCAGCTACGGGAGATAATTCTATTTTCCAAGACAGCATGCAGATTACTCTCCAGGAAAAGCTCATTCAGTGCTCTTGAGGGACTGCAGGAATTATTTCTGGGACAAAAAGTCTGTTTCATCTCATCTTGCTGAGACATGCGCGTAATTCAGAAACACTGTTTGAAAAGAAACAAAGCAAGATCCAAGCTCATTTTCCCAAGGTTTTGATGTGTAGGATCCTGACGACAGAATACTAGAGTCTCAAATACCTTTCTGCCTTTCCTATGTCAATGAAATGCTAACTTTGGGCATGAAACACCTGCCAGGAACCTCTGGTGAGTTACCTATGTAAAGACGATATTTGAAACATGTTTTCTCTAGTATTCAGTCTGTCTATCTTTGTCAGTAACAGCCATTTTTCTCTTTACTTCCACTTTTTAATGCATCTGCCAGCCTCCCAGGTGCCTTTGTATTTCCACTCCTTTCTTCCCATCTGCCTTGCAATGGTAGCTCTTTAAATTACTACGACTATTATTTGGTGACTTTTAGCAGAGAAAGCAGAGCATAACTGGCAATATATTTCCCAGTAAATTCATTAGGCAAGAGGAATAAATTTTTTCTATTACATCAGCTCTTACAGAGAGGTCATCATTTCATTTTCCATTTTAAATTTAAATCTACTTCAAAACTTTCCATATCATATTACATTAGACCCTGTCATTCTGTGCCACTTACAAATGGCAGGAGGAAATTGTGAATAGAAGGATAATGGCCTAATTTATAGATACAGCAGGGCAGATGGAAACCAGGTTTCTGCCATGACTATCATCTGGGAGCATTTTCTATTATTAGCTCAAATCCTGAGGCAACTTTCTGAAACTTCAGCTACACAAGGACTCTTTCAGCAGCTGTAGCAGCACACACTGCCAACACCTCCAAAACCCACTTCCTGAGACACTGTGTTTAACACTTTGCAAAGTTCTCTCCTAGCACTCAGAAATGCTCTTTGTTTCTTCTCAGTGCCCTCTCAGCAAAATCTGTCTTCTTGCCTGCCCAATGGGGATGTTATTGGCAGAAGATGAACGCATCCACTCCTACCTTCTAGACATCTGGGACAGCAAAACTGCAAACTGCAAATATGTGCCAGCAATAACAGCTTCCTCTTAAAATGGCCCAGTGTGCAAGAGTGAGAAATAACCTCTTTGTACTTTATCAGATGCTGAAAACATTAAGTCAGCAAGGGAAGGCATTAGGGAAGGCAGAACTAAGCACTCTTGCCTATCCTAGTAGTCTAAAACTGACTGCTCCGACTCATTTTGGCTGCTAGCTCTGCTCTGCTGTACAGCATTACCTCCACTTTCACCCACATCAACTAGAAAGAAGAAATATCCTGGCACTGCTCCGCACTGGCATTCCACTGCCAGAGCAGTGGGATTGGCACCTGTGATGTGCTGATACAACACAGTTTCATGTTTCTCAAAGAAGGGACTCAGATGTGCTCTCTGCTGACTTGCTGCACGCATGGAAACCTTCTTATGACACTTCTCGCAGCTCTGAAGTTTCCAGTGCCAGCCCTTCAACAGGCTCAGACAGTCCTGCGCTGACCTACCCTAATTGCTAGGAGGTACCTGACCCTAGAGTGCTGCGTAAGGGAGCTGGGTGTTTCTTCAGGCATCTCAGAACTTTGTCTGTAAGATGCATTGCAACCATGGGTGAGAAATGTCTTATGTTAATCAATTGCCTTACCTTCGGGTCAAAGCAGGTTAAAACAAAATGCACGGAGAACTATTTATTTCCAATCTACAAGATAAACAACTCAGTTTCAAATGCTTATAAAAGACAAAGGTGAAGTAATTAAAGAGAAGTCTACTCAGATCACATCTGAAAGGCTGATTATTTGCACCCCTGACTCATTTCAAATCATATTCCTCTTAAAGTATGCTAATCTTAATGTTTTTTTTTTCAGCCAGTCTCCTTTTTGAGATTCTCCAGATCCGTCAGTATTCCACCCTCCTTATGGATACCCATCAAATTTATTTATTTCTGTCTTACTCAACAGATAACAAGAAAAGGATAAAAACTAAGGAAGTGAAGGAAATGTTACTTTAAGGTACCAGTCACCATTTGCTGTATTTGGCTGGCCTGTTAGCAACTTCTTGACTACGTAAGAAGCAACACTCCTCTCTGTCCCACAGTGCCATGTCGCTTTATGCATGTATTTCAGTGTGACACATCTTTACTGATTTAATCCTGACACAGTCTGGAAATTAATACAGCTGCTGCAAACATTCACATGCATGTAGCTGACTCTGGCTGGGTACTGAAGCAATCAGCTACTTAGGGGAAACGGTAAATGTGGGCTGACTGAACCCCATTCCTGGTTTTGAAGGAACTACAAAATCCAATTGACAGTGTAGGTCTTTCTTGTTCCACACTTTCAAATTCTCTGTTTCTTACCAAGTGTATCAATATACTGCATGCACACCTCAAACTTCCAGTGACACTTTTCTTTCTGCCCAAAGACCTTCCATCTCTCCTAGTGGTCTGTGTAGAGACAATGCTCTCTTTTCTTCCTGTTTAATATTACTATTATTATTCCTATTAATACTAATTTAATATTTCTATTGTTAGTGCTATTTATTAAGGGCTAGGCCAACCTGTATCTCCAGCAGCACTGTTGGCTGAACAGCCCTTCCCCACTGGGGCTGCCCTGTCACATCCCTATGCTGCTGACACCACTGTCAGCAAGCCTGCCAGAGAACAATGGTAGGGAAAAGATCCAGCCTAAAACTGCTTTTCAGCCAGCTATGCAATCAGTTTTGTGGACACAAGAGAGGGAGCAGCACAGGATTATAAGTGAATGTCGGGGAACAGGACTCTCTAAGCAGCCCAGATGTCAGATATGTATGTGGCAGTCAAGTTGTCATCACATTAGCCAGTGAACTCTGTGCCATGTCAGGGAGAACCTCTCCACTACAAAGAACTTACGTCACCTATTCACCAACTGGAATGCAGAGGTGACTGGGTCAGGGAAGCTTTGAGTTTCTGCCATTCCAAAGGAATAACAAAGGGCAGTAATTGTGGAGCAAGAGGCATCCAGAGTTGGAGTAGAAACCAGGAGTTTTGCAGTATATAGAATCATAAATGGTTAGTTTTGGAAGGGACCTTAAAGCTCATATAGTTACATCCCGCCTGCCAGAGGCAGGGACACCTTACCCTAGACCAAGTTGCTCAAGGGCCCATCCACCCTGACCTTGAACACTGCCAGGGATGGGGCAGCCGCAGCTTCTTTCAACAACCTGTGCCAGCGCCTCACCACCCTCACAGGGAAGAATTTTTTCCTAAAGTCTAACCTAAATCTCCCCTTTGTCAGCTTAAAGCCATTCCCCCTTGTCCTGTCACTACACGCTCTTCTAAAAAGTCTCTTTCCAGGTTTCTTGTAGGTCCCCTTTGGGTATTGGAAGACTGTTGTAAAGTCACCCCAGAACCTTTTCCAGGCTGAACAAGCCCAACTGTCTAACCTTGTCCCCATAGCAGGGGTGCTCCAGCCCTCAGATGATCTTCATGGCCTCCTCTGGGCTTGATCAAGCAGGTCCATGTCCCTGTTGTGCTGGGCTCCTGCACAAACTCTGCATTGAGACTGGTTGAGAGAGCAGAAAAGGAAGCTGCCCCTGGGACAGATCACAGACCAGTACTCAAAAAGTACAGCACACCTTTGGAAAATAATATTTTAAAACTTACTTATTCTTCACACAAAAGGAATAGAATCACTTTGCTTTATTTTCAATAAGGAAAATACCTGCAACAGCTTGATGAAGAATAACAAAGACTAAAGTTGAGTTATTTGGAGATAAACCTGAGCCTGCCTCATCTTTGAAAACTCACTCAGAAATTCCTTTTCCCCTTTGTCTGCCGTAACCTGGGGGCTCTTTCCCAGTTTCAATGCAAGCCTTCTGCCCTCTCTGATCATGCAATAACCCTCCTGCTCTTTGTTTATTTACAGCAAATCAAGCATTCTGTACAGTACAACAAAGCTTGTGTGCATCTTCCTAGTGTCTTCTTCTTCTTCCTTCCTGATCTACAGCCCCCGTCTGCTTTCAGAAATTAAATCTAGCAGCACAGGCAATTTTTCTTCCTGCTTTTATCTGCTGCTGAATACATGTGCTGCAAGTTAAGGAGCTATGAATGATGGAGTGTATGTAAATTTAACTTAATGACAACTGGGTAGGGAGTGATGGGTTAGAAAAGAGAGCACAAAGGTCATTGGGTAGAATATGTAAATGAAGTTAGAGTTTGTATGTGAAGGACTGAATTAGGAGAGAAAGAACTTGAGAAACAGTGAAGGTTTTAAAGGGTGGGAGTAGGATCAAGAGACCTGTGGAGGTCTGCAGGGAAGCCAAATATTTCTCTGGTGAATCAAAGCAGATAGACTCCCAACCCCATTGATTTCTATATCCTAACGTTTAGCTGAGATCCCTGAAAAGCAGAATAACCATGAGCAAGCTCATCCTTTTCTAACTGGCACGCTGTCTTAGATTATGGCTATATCATGCTCTGACATGAGACAGTGCCTCAGAATACCCACAGAATACCTCTGACCAGATACCCACCACGTTTTTGGATTCAGAATATTGCATGTGAATTAATTAAGTTGTCTGTTTAAGTGGAAATGATCACTAAGAATGCCAATACTAGTCATGACCCACCTTTGTTCACAAACTGGACAAATTACCATCAGACAGATTGGCATCCCTCCAGTCATGAACTTTCTTCTTGATTTATTCATGGCTCCAAACTTAGAAACATTAATCAGAAAACAATGAAATGGATTCTAAAAGAGACAGAAAAAAAAACACAACAAAACAAACACATTTTGACTTTCAGAGCACTCATATTTTTATACTGCAGGTCTATATTGTAGGTTTATATTGACCACTCATATAATATTTATATTGAAATGGAGACTGGCACATATCTTTTTTCCACGTTATTTCCCATAATTAGTGGATTTCAATGCCTAACCAAACAGAGACATCATCACAACAAGGAAAGATGAGAGACATTGTTCAAGATAAATGCTGCTGGCAAAAATACAAAAAGCATGCCTCATCGTTTTTGTTATAATGAAGACTCCAAACTTTACCTTCACAGTTTCTTACAATAATTATAATGTAACACATCAGAATTTGGCATGTTACACTAAATAACTGAGCTGCCAGTACTTACGGACACAAAGAATGACAGCAGGAAGGAAAGACATCACATGTTACCACTATCATAACCTATTCCTACTGCTGGCACTTTCTTTAGCTACTATGTCCCGGCAATGGATTTTACAGCCTTAATACAATTCTAATTGCATTAAAAGGTTTTAAAATATCCCCTCATGGACAAGTGTTGATCCATGTTGGATTTGATAGAAATTGTGCTCATACTGCCAAAATGCATAATTAAGAATGGAATTTAGCTATCTTCTCGGAAATTCAGCTCATAAGAGGACAGGTTCTGAGGTCTGCTACACTATGCTGGTGGAGAACACAAGCATAGTTTAACAGGGGTAAGCCAAGGGACCATGCAGTCCTGTTTCTTCTCTCAAAAAGTAGACTGGACTGGATGCTTAGAGGTGAGCTTTCCATGGGCTGCTTCCTAAAATCTGTGCTGGAGATTTTTCTCTGTCACTGGCATAATCCAGATCATCAAGACTGAAAGCCAGCTGTTCCTCCAGCCCCATGCCTCAGCTCTTTTAGAGTCTGCTTTACTTCTCACCACTGTTACATTCCTGTGGCAGTAACAGCCACAACTTCACTACAGGAATAAATTCCTAGCTCTGTTTTTCTTTCTTTTGGGGCAGGAAGGAAAGTGGGAAAGAAGGAATTCAGTGAATGTCCCCCAGTGCTTCCTTTTATGAGCAGCCAGAAGTAACTGCTTCCAATCCACCATCTCCAGCACAGAAATTATTTTATTACCCTTTACATTCCCCTTTCTATCACCACTTTTCCAGGCTAGCAATTCCTAGCCCATTCAGTCCCACTTTGCAGGAAAACTATTCAACAGTCAGACAGTTGCTCTCAATTGATAATTTTACCTGTTGTGTCCAACAATGGCTGGAACATGTGGGATGAGTACAGATGGTAATATCTGGGTCTGCTCAGCTACAGAATGAAGAGAAGGGGGAAACTGTTGCTGTGTTCAGCACCGCTGTGCTTAGGAAGCTTTGGATGGGTTCTTGATGATGACCCACAGCTAGAAATGCAGGAGCTGAAAAGAAATAGAGAAGGGAAGGTGTTTGTGTCCCTTTTCTTCCTGCTTCAAGTCCTCCAAACTCCAATTCTTCTTGCTACACCCTTTCTGATATAGACTCATCAGACATGCATTTAGTATGACTGATACAGCCATCTAGGGGCAGTTTCAATTCCATCCTCTATACTATTCAGAGGAACCCAGGAACATGGAGTAGATGTTTTAGGAGAACTGCCAACAGCTGATACCAAGATCCATTTCCAACAGCGTCATAGCCCATTTGTAGCTGCGTTGTGCATGAGTACTATGAGGGCTTTTTTTTTCTTTACATACACTCATCGGGGTCTAAAGATCCTAGTTCAGGCATTTAGTGGGTCTCACAACTGAAAAGTTATCATATGTACAGGCATTTCCCACAGTTAAGAAGTCTCAGTTGGTAAGTTTGCATCTTTATTTATCCTTGAAGAAAAGAAACCATTTCTAAGTTGCCAAGCCTAATCATGAAAGAACATCTATACTTAGTTTTTAGTGACAACTCCAAAGGTTAAAAATGTATGAGTTAACCTCACAGAAAAAAAAAATCACTGACACTGAATAGCAAGATGCTGTTCTATAGGATTTTCAAACTTTAACACCTGGCATAGCTGAGTTCACGTACTGATTGGCAGGATCACAGAATGGTTGAGGTGGAAGGGACCACCTACAGACATTATCTAGGTCAACCCCATGCTCAAAGTACAGTCAACTAGAACAGGTTGCACAGGATGTTCTCTAGCTGAGTTTTGACTGCCTCCAAGCATAAGACTACATAACTTCTCTTGGCAACCTGTTCCGGTCTTCAGTTAACTGTAAAGATATTTTTTTTCCCTTAGGTTTAAGTGAAATTTCCTACATTTTAATTTGTGCCCATTGTCTCTTGTGTCTTTTTCCTGTCACCGCTGAGAAAATCTGGCTCTTTCTTACTGCCCTGCCCTCCTCCCTCCTGCCCTCGGACCCAGTGTTCCTGCATATAGACAAAAATCCCCTTGAGCCTTCTCTTCTTCAGCCTGAGCAGTCTCAGCTTTCTCAGCCTGTGCTTGTAGCAGAGATGCTCCAGCCATTTAATCATATTTATGACCCTTTTCTAGACTTGGCTCAGTATGTCCATGTCTTTCTTTTACTGGGGAGCCAACAGCTGGACCTGTCACTGGAGTTGCATCTCACCAGTACTGAGTATAGGGAAAGAATCACCTCCCTTCACCTGCTTGCAAAACTCCTTCTTATGCAGCTCAGGCTACTGTTGGCTTCCTTTGACGCAAGGGCACACTGCTGGCTCATATTCAATTTGGTATTCACCAGGAGCCCTAAGTCCTTTTTTGCAAAGTTGCTTTTCAGACAATTGGTGTATGGGGTTATCCATATGCAGATGGAGGACTTTGTGGGCTTCCTGTCAGTCCATTTCTGCAGCCTGTTGAAATTCTTCTGAACAGCAATGCATCCATCTGGTCTGTCCTCTGCAAATTTACTGAGATTGTACTTTGTCACATCCTTCAGGTCCTTAATAAAGTTTTAAACAGTACTGGACCTAGTATTGACTCCTAGGATAGTCCACCAGTGACCAGACTCCAGCTGGACTTTGTGCCACAGATGCCCATTGGTTCTGCAAGTTTTCAATCCACCTCACTGTACAGTTACCCAGCCCATACTTCATCATTTTGTCTTAAGGATGTTAGGGGAGACAGTGTCAAAAGCCTTCTCTGCAGACATTCCCCCTTGTCCTGTCGCTACATGCTCTTCTAAAATTTAAGTTTCTATTAAATTTTCCATTGCATTTGATCACTACCTTAAATCTCTTCATCATTGCCTCCAAAAAGGCAAGAGATATATATATCATATTAACATGCAATATATATGGGATATATAACACGTGGAGATATCTATACATATATGTAGATATAATTAAAAGAAAAACAAAAAGAGGTGCATATTTTACACAAACTGCATTTCCTTCTTTTTCCTTTCAGAAATATATACTCATTTCTCATGTTGAGAAGAGTATGAATGAAGGAAAAAGCTACTCCTGACTGAGACTGTTCTCACACATTAACATATTACTGGAAGCTCTTTAGATACTGTGGTGACAGCTGAAGTAACAATACCTGTAGAATTCAAAATAGTAAAAAGAATATATTCTCTGACAAGAACCTTATTTTACCCTTCTTCGCTACCTTTGTACATCCTGTTCTTGGTTATTTCTCAGACTGAATGAATGTCTACAGAAGCTGTTAAGCTGATACCCAAGGGAACCTCCTTTCACCCACGAAAGAACTGCAAAGATTTGTGAGAAGTTCCCATCTCCCCAGGGCTCTACATACTCTAATCAGCAGTGAAGATGTCACAACTTTGCAAGCATTCTTAGCCCTCTTGAGCTAATTTGAAGGTGGTGACTGTGTACAATCAAGAACTAACCTCTGGACCTCTGCAAGTGTTTCTGACATTCAGCACTCCAGTTGCTCTGCTGCGCAGCTGGGTGCATCATCTCACCTTATGTCCTGATTCTTTTCATGCCAGACTCTGATTATGAATCATGGAGACTTTGTGGAGTGAACTGCAGAATGTATCCACTCCAGATATTGCCAGAGACACTGCAATGATATTACCAGATTCAACTCACAGAAACCACCTCACTAATCTGTAAGCAATACTGACTTTCAGATGCGAGAGTAAAGATCCTGTATCCAATTAACAATGCCTTACCACATCCTTTTGCTTATGAAACCTAATTAATATTGAGTTTTACCAAAGTTGAAAGGGTATGCTATGATTAATTTCAGTATTAGTTCTTTGGATTTCTAAAATGAAAACCAGTTAGTTGTCATAAAATTTTACTTCTAAGTCTTGGCAACTCGATGCCATGTGCACACATGGAACGCTAATCAAACTACATTAATGATATCGCTTTATGTTCATAATATTATTGAAACAGCAGAGAAAGAAACAAAACTCAAGTGTCTTGAGTCCCAAGGCAGTATAAAGACTGCTTTGCACTTACAGATGTTTGCTTTTGCATGTGGAAAAATACTTGCATACTTCAGAGCTCCTTGACCCTGCCGGCCAGAGCACAGACCCACAGCCATTAACTACATGGTTGTCACACCTCATTTAAGCACTATGATCACTCCTGGCCTGCTAGACTTGATGTTTTTCCACTGCACAAGTGACACACATCTCTCTATATCACCAATTTCACAAGCACAGATCTCTTGGCAGCAGCAGCAGCAGTTCAGTAACCAGTTCACAACAAAATAATTAGAAACAAAGCATCAGAGGCATTGACAAGTGGCAGTGATGCTCTGACAGCAGTTGACAGGGCCATACCTGCAAGTGAAGCTTTGTTGTGCGCAAAACTGAAAAAGCCTGTTATGGACAGAGCCTCTTAAAAGAAACACAAGGCAAATGAACCATTGAGTCTTATTTGTCCTGAAGAAATATAATCCTTTACGGCTATTGTGGGGGTCAGTGCACATAAAATAAAGATAGGTTAAGGGTTCCAGACTGAGATGCAATCTTGATTACAACTTGGAATCATCCTTTTTTTCCTGCTGGAAAAAATGTCTTTTCAGGCTTGTTCAGGAGTGTGAGACTGGGCTTATCTCTAATGCACAGGACTCACAATGCAAGAAAATGCTTGTCTGAAGCACAGTGGAAAAAGCACAAACCATGTGTCAGAGAGATTTCAACTGTGCATGCACTGAGTGGCTCCTGGCAAACAAAACCTGCAGGTTCAGAGGTTATGTTTTCAGGGAAACAATTCTGAACTGATTATGAGTGGTTTTGCTGTGAAGGGGCCTTCGGAGACAGCACTGCAAGTAAAATTCAATACATGCAACACAGCACAGACATCCTGAATGTTCTTCCTGGGTGTGCAGAAGATGAGAGACTTCTCCCTTGTTTCTTGGACACACACATGAAAAACATGCACTCTTTGCTGAAGCACTGATTTAGTTGTTGCGTAAGGATTATTTGTTCCAGTTGCAGCAAAATCTCTTCAACACAGACTTACTTTGAGCTATTGCCAAAGCTTTAATGGAAGCTTCACTAAAGCAGCCATGAAAGATCAATTAATTTGTGCTAAGATGTACCCTGAACTTGAGCTTGCCTGCCTGGCTTGACTCTGTACTGTCAGCTGACAGACCTCAGTTGTTGCAATCTTCTACTGCTTTCCCAAAGATTTTCTGATCTTTCTGTCTATTCTCTTTCTGTATGTTTCCATCTTCCTGGTAAACTGCATTCACCTAATTGGCAACTGACCTGGAAGACAACAAAGATGTAATCAAACAATTATTATAGGAGCAATTGATGCAGTCAAGTCAAAGGATGATATCTCCATTGTTGCCTCTCATCTCAAATTGGGCAGACAGCAAAATATTCCTGCTACGTTAAACTCTTAGGTGAAAAACACACTACTACAAGCTTTTCTGCCCATGTATATTATGCTAAGAGTATACAGGCACAGGCTAAAAGTCTGCAAGCCAGTGTGGGAAACTTGGATGCAACAGGAACTCCGGTCAGGGGAGAGGACAGTAAAATTCTGACTGCTTGGCCTGTGGGAAGGAACAACAGTGGATTATGTAGTGCCAAGGAAAGTACCTAGGTATCCTATGATTCTATGATTATATATGAACAGCTTCAACAGTTCACAATCCCATGCCATGCTTCATGTCACCACTTTCTGCTACATTCACATTTACTCTTCCTTAGCTTATTGTTCTCTTTTTTCTGATTGATTTCTCCATTTCTCACCTATCATTTATCTCAAGCTCTTGAGCTGACAACCTGTTCTCTGGCCTGTGCTATTCCCTGTAATATCTAATGATTTTCCAGTTCTTGTTGCTCAGCTAGTTTTCAGTATGTTTTCTCAACTAAATGCAAAGGGTTTCATATATTTTTAGTATACCTTTGTTCAACTTCTTGTCTCGTCAGTGTTTAAACCTGTAGACCCCTTCCTGTATTAACCGTAGCTCTAGTTTAACCTTGTGACAGCAAGATATTTTCTCATGACTACTCAAAACTGCTCATCTGATGAATTCTAGCTCTGATCTTATTATTTCATTAATAATCATTTGGCATATGAGTTTTCAAACATTTAACATGGCACATTGCATTTCATCTTGCTTTTCATATGCCTTTGGTTTCCTGAGCTTTGATCTTCATTCACATTCCTGGATTGCAGAGACCACTGGTCATTTGTTAAAGCGCCTTTTCTCTCAAATGGCCATGACCTAATCAATTTAAAGATGATTTGTATCCAACAGTTCATCAGCTAAACAGGTTCCATAGCTGCAGGAGCTGCTTGAGAACTATGTACCAATTTACTACAAAACAAAAACAGCATCAACACTTTTTTTTTTTATACTAAGCCATTATTCTGTGTTAGAATTAATGCACAAATAGTTAAACAATTTTTACCTTAATGAAACATTAAACCTTGTTTATAAGATTCTAGAATTATCATTATAGTTTGAGAGCAATCCAGAACAGTTTCTGAGTGTAGCAGAACAAGTGCAATGACAACGAATATATTGCTCTAACCATTGTAATTACAACACAGCAGCATTATCTAAAGTCATGGACCCATGCTTACTGGCAAATGTGCTGAAATGATGCTTGTGAAACTAAAAAATAACCATGTGTCAGACTTCGTAGAGATAATCTGCAAAGAACAAGAGACAATTCACCAGTTAGGTACAACACAGTGTGTATGGTTGACTCATCATGACAATGCAGCAGATTACCACCCTGAAAACAAGATTTACCCTGTACAGTGAGTGAAACAGACAGACTAAGATTACTTCAGAAGTTGAAGACTATGGTCACTAACTTTCTCCTGATTTTTAATTACGTTATCAGATACTTAGGTCTCTACCTCATACATGACAATCTCTATATGGACGTGTAAGAAGACAGGGATTTATTTTTTCTTGAACAACTGTTTAATGTTAAACTCAATTTCAAGGGCTCACTAATATCCAAAATGCAACAACTGGGCAGTGAGGTACGAAACCGATGGCAAAACTCCAGTTAAAAGGAAGACTTTAAATGCATTAATATTCTCAGAGAGTGTATTCTAAGAAAATTTGAATCAAACCTCTCAGCCTTAAGATGACTGGGAAGAACATAGAAATAGATTTCAAGACTATGAAAAGTTTTTGCAAAGAGAAAAATAACTATCTATCTGTAGAGAAAGGAAGGGTAAATAAGGAATTCAGATTGGACTTTAAAGTGGGAAAGCTCAGCTTAGACAACATGAAAAACTTCCTAATGCTAACAATTGTGAAATAGTGGGCTAGGGTACCTGGAGAGAATCTCAAGTCCTAATGTAAGAGCATTTCTCAGTCACATTACCACCGCAGGGGTTTTGACAGAGTTCAGAATAATTGTGGGTATTATACATCAACACTCATCAGCAACTCAGTAACCCCAGATGGCAGCAGTCTGAATCTTTCTAACTTCTGAGTGAGAACAGAGCTTAACTCCTCTCTGTTGAGTGAATTACCATTAGTCAGTGAATTACCAACACCAGTTCAGCTAGAACAAGAAAGTGAATGCAAATTATTACAGGTAGCAGGTCTATCTGGTTGTCATTTATCTGTGCCAGGAAAACTGAGTTTTTTGCTTCTTTAGAGACTGATAAAAGGCTCACCTGCAAAACTTGAAAAAAATCAAACCAGTAATTGGTTAACTTCTCACAGATGATTGTGTATGAACAGGTCTGTCTGGTCCTACCTTGTGGCAAAATAATCAGTCCCAAAATCCTTCCCGGACTTATATTCTAGTATTATAATGATCTTATTGTTCTAGAGAAAGTAAAAAGGGAAAATATGTCCTGCACCACGCACTACAGGGTATAATTGTATCTCATTGTTTTTACATACATGGCTATCATCAAAGTCATTACTTTCCAGATACTTTAAACTGAAAGAGGTCAGGGGCTGCTATTTTGCATTAGCGAGTTTCTACACATGTAAGTAATCCAGCAGTGTTCTTCCAAAATAGCCCTTATTTAAAACAAGCAGTACGAAATTCCAAAAAATAACTTAAACACTGATTAAACATCACATGAAATGGCTTAATAAATGGCTTCATGTGTTAAAGAAAACAAACTACAGATGCTTCTATTTTACCACCCTGTTGAAGCTTTTCTTCTCTTACTCTGTTTTTTTTTAAGTGACAAGCATTCACTAATGAATCTACAATTCAGAGAGCAAATTACTAAAGAAAAACAATCTAGAGGCATGTTAGGGAGATAGTTCCTTCTCAATCCAACACTTCTGCTATTAAGAAGATGCCATAATTCTTCCTGTGGGAATAAACAGGAAGAAAAAGAGAAGGATCCAGAGAAGATCTGCACAGAGAGATATAAAAACCTGCAATGGAACCTGCTGGATGGCAGTGAGAATAAAGAAGTTTGCATAGTAAGTTAAAAAATAAAAGAACAACAAAGTGTTGTCATCAATTATAGTCGTCTTGAGGTTTATTCTGTTCTTTGCACATACAAACAAGATTATCAAAACTAGGACAGCATCTAAACTAGCTAACATTTTATATCATTTTATATTAACCAAGAATATAAATTTTCTAAAATTTTGGGTGGACATCAACTGCTGAGATCCTTCAGAACAGATCCTTCAGAAATTTATGATTAAACTCTTTCATTTTATTCCGGGTTTTCAAGAGTTTGCTTTTTTGCTACCACATTCAAAAACTTACCTGTATAATAGTCATGGCCATTTGCCATCGCTGCTTTCAGAAAATTCTCTTAATTTTAGGCACCTCTTTACTGGACTTCAACACTTTCAGTATGAGTGCTTCAGTAATAGTCAGTTCCCCGGCATTCCCTGACCATACGGCTTCTTAACGTAAAACAGATATTACTAATGTCTCCTCCTGCATTTTGTGGCCTATGTGCTTAGATAAAGGTTATCATGCAGTTCCTCCATTAGGATTTCCTTCTGAGTTTGCCATCTCTCCATAATGCTCCCTATATAATGTATACAGAGTTCAGAAGTACATGGCTGTCCATTCCAGTAATTGCCTATTGACCTTAAGGATGGATTGAATTCCATTCATAAAGCAAGGTGTAAGTTCCTTAAATCACTAATGTTACTGCGTGACTGCCAAATCAGTGCCATTCCTGGAACAGAAAGAAATGAAACTCCAAATTAGTTTTCCAGCTAAGCTCAGCAGCAGTTTGAAGATGTTGAGCCATTTAAAATACTTCCTTTAAGAATGTTTCCTTAGCATCTAATTATTTTTTTTCTCTCAGATCACTCTAATTTAATCAATAATCACCTAATGTACCACATGAGTTAGCTTCACGTACGAATATTAACATCGAAGAATCTGAAAGGGCTACAAAGCCTCAAAGTGATGGAAGACACATTTTTTTCTGAAGAGATACTGGTCCTTCCAGCATACGAGGAAGGAATAGTGGGTGATAAGTGAAGAACAGGAGTGAAGATTCACTGTGACTGGAGGCAGAAGAGGCCTTACAAAAGGACATTCATGTCTGCTGTTCAGGCTTCTGATTTTCTTGGGTAGCTCCTGCTGTGGTAGGTAAAAACAAATATGATGCTCTTTGTCCACCACCCTTGAGGACAGGAATTCTTTTTTTTTTTTTCATGCTGTCTTAACAACAGAAAATCCTTCTTTTGTCACTTCTAAATCGAACATTCAGCTTCAATGCACCACTGTCATTTCAGCTCCAGCCATGGTGTGTGTACAGCATAATGATCCTTTCTCTGTAAACCAGACAGAGCTGTAGAATAGCTGGAGTGACAGGTTCACACTCCAATAAGCTGCCATGATTTCTATATAAGCTTTTAAAATAGGCTTGATGAATAGCTTGAATAGCATGAAACTACTGGGAGCCTGAAACAAAGCCCAAAGGTAAAATATAGCAGAACATCTAGAGGAAACACTCTGACACTGAAATAACACTGTGACACTTCCTCTCCTCTTCCCTTCTACCAGTCTTTAAGCCTACTGTGCTGCAAGTGGTAGTATAATTGGCAACTGGTCATCTAATTGCTCCCATATTGTTGATAAAGTAAAATATGAAGGAATGCACACTTTGGGCCAAGAGGCCCTGGCTGGCTCTTTAGTGTAGTGTGAATGTATAAAACTGGTTTTAAAAGCATCGTTGCCAAAAAAGGGGAAAGCTCCTTGGAAATGGTGAAGTCTATCAATATAACACAACTTGGAAAGAGACGAGCTCTTTAGTCCTCAAGGCTGGAAAGATCTGGTTTGTGAGAAAGCCTTACAGAGCAAGTGGTTTTCACTCTGTTGTGGAGCCTTTGTGAGAGATCTGAGCAGCCAGCCCACATTTGGTGAAAATGATGTACAAGCTCACTACAACAGATACTGTTAGAGAACAATAGAAACAAAATACAGAAAACAAAATACACTACTGCAGAAAGGAAGAAAAAATGTTACATTACCACAGGCAGGATTCAAATATATGAAATGTAAATTATTAGTGTGTGAATAGAGAGCAAATTCCAGAATTTTAGCTGTATGCCAAGAAAACCAAAACCTAAAGTCATCTGTGACCTGCAGAGGTAGACGGATTTTCTATTCTCAGCCACTGTTTCAAGAACAGATTTTGTATGTAGTGTCTGTCATCTACCCTCCATGATCTGTTAATGATCTGGTATGTCCAGCTTCCATGAAGTAATTTCTCTTGAGTTCAAAGAAATTGTTCCCCACTGATATATACCAAAATCTATCATCAGAACTGATGTGAAGCAGCACCTTCTTGGTAGCTGTATCAGACAAACTAAGGACTGAAGGCATATAAAATTATTGCTGTGCAAAAGATGTCCACTGCATCTGACTTTTCTCTTTCACTTTTTGGGCATGGTATCCAATGCAGACAGATAACCTTGCATTTCAAGCTTCACCCCTTCTTATCAGAATTATTATTCAAAATTCTTTATCAACATGGAACGAAGTCC
This sequence comes from Pezoporus flaviventris, assembly GCF_033815535.1. NCBI lineage: Eukaryota > Metazoa > Chordata > Aves > Psittaciformes > Psittacidae > Pezoporus > Pezoporus flaviventris. The sequence goes on from NW_026892585.1 coordinate 21,916,690, forward strand.
TGTGCTTGGAGTTTTTAAGTGTTTGGGAACGTTAATAGGGTTGGGAAGATGACAACTGTTCATTCAGTGCTTGGAGAAAGACTTGGGAAGTTTATATTCCTTCACATAATGGAAATCTGAAAATAGACAAACTACCAGAAACCCTAGGTATAAAATGCAACTGATTCTCCCTTCTGATTTTCAGCCACACGCAAGCTCCAGCTAGGAAGATCTTTCTTCTTGAAGCAACACTGAGTTTAAATCTTCTTATCTAGGTGATTTACTCAAGTCAATGTAGTTTCAGGTAGAGATTGAAAACAGATTAGCAAAGCAACTGCCAGTTCTCTTGATCCTCTGTGAGGCCCATATTGGACGGGAATTCCTCCAAGATCTCAAGTACATAGAGTTCTACATCCAGTGCTGCCGGCAGACCACATTTTAGAAACTTTACCTCTGCTTAAGTTGTATTTGTATCTGGTATTCCTGTAGTAATTATCCTTCTGGCTGTACTTCAAAATCCTTAATTAGACAGATGAAGATATCAGGCATTGTATAAATGCATGCTGCAAAAGGACTATGCTAGAGGATCTTCAGATATGGTTTTGGCAGATGTCCTGATTGCAAACACAATCTCATTAATGTTCAAATTATGTTCTCTTAATGGTGTTTGCCCTCAGTACATTGGCTGTAATTTACAAGCTGTAAAGCTGCAAATCCAGTTTGTGCCTGCTACTGTAGGTATTATTGCTCTATTAATACTTATTAAGTCTCTGAAATATATTAAAATTCATGTTCAAAACATTTGTCACTAAATGTTTCAGGCTAATGCATATTAAATAAAAGGTCTAAGAGTCAGGAAGCAAATGACACTGTCCAGAACCAAAAAGGAAAAACAAAACTCTAAATGTGTTTAAAAGACATTATTACATTTGCACCCGAGGGACAGAAATTTGTAGAAAAACAACACTTAAAAAGACACTACTGTCAGTATAAGCAACTAAAATAAAACCCAAAACAATCAAAGGGTTAGTATTTGTATACCTAACTTACATTTTTAGAGGGCATAAATAAGATTTCATGCCTCGCTGTGTGCTAAGAAAACTTATATCCCTAATTCTCTGAATGAAAGCTCTGACATTTTAGTATAACTGCCAGCCAGCTTTTGAGTGCATCTGATGGCACTTTGGAGCACCTGCAGCTTTCCATCTGACAGAGAATAAAATATGCATTTTTGAATCAGCAACATATACACTGTAGGTAAGAAGTGAACAAATATACAACATCCCAAACGGAAGAATTACACAGATTTTAACTACACAGATCTGAAATTAATGATGGTAGAATGAGCTTGAGTAGACAAAGTACAGCCAAATGAGGAGGCAAAGGTGTGGGTGTGTGAGAAAGGCAGTATACTGCAAGACCTGTGAACTTCCAAGATAAGAGATTGAAACTACAGAGATCAGATTTTACTTGCCTGTTTCATGCATCATGTAAAATTTCACTGAATGATAAGAATGAAAAAATACCTGATATTAATTTTCTAACTTGTGATCCCCAGTATACATGGAGACTGATAAAATTATCGAGAAAAAGAGTCAGGGAGTGCTCTGCACCAATGGGTGATATCTTCCAAGCAGCTCAGTTGGAAGCCAGGAAGTCTGCACTTTGTGAGCATTCCAGCAGTCACTGCAGAGAGCACATTTCTACAGGATCACTAGAGCTGAATGTTTCCAATGCCCCTAATACCACCTCTGAGAGTCTAAGAAAGAAAGAAATAAGAAATAATAAGAAAAAAGTAATAATAAGTAATAAGAAAGAAAACCAATGCAGTCATGAAAGCAATACAGTATAAATACAACAGCTATTATTAATACATTGAAAATATTGACTCCTATATAGAGATACATCTTACTTTGCCATACTTCCCATATCTAATAAAGAAAGTTGAGTAGAAGAAAAGCACTGATTTAGCAGGTTATGGGCAACCTTTCTCTCTCAGTCCTCCGAAATGCTACCAGTTCCATGCCCTTTTATTTGCAGGCTAATTTCAGTTTTGTAAGAATACATTATCAGCAATAAAAGATTAGATTATGCCAGAATTCTTTATTTTTGGTATTTTTTTTTCTCACAATACGAATGGCCTTTGCAGAAAGATTTCTATGATATAATAAGCGAAAGAAAACAAAAGCCAAATTTAATGAATACTGCAAGGCAGTCCTATTTAAATAGCATATTTCATGATTCATATAAATGTTATCTATTTGTTTCAATGGTGCATTGCATTATTTCCCCTCTACCATTGAATAACTGAGAAAGTCATTCCATGTTTAATCAGTACCATCTAGGAAGACTATCACAGAGGAGCAGTTAACATTTTCGCAATCAAAAAGTTGTCAAAATATTGGCCTTCAGGGTTGGTTCATATTCACTCATGACTATTGTATATAGAACACTCAGTGATTATAAATGGAAATGCTGACATCCACAGCAGTTATTAAAAACTGAGTTTCGTAGACCAGTTCTAAACTTCTGGGTTTTGCAGAGCAGCTGTAAGATCATAAAGGAAATTCACAGAACTACAAAATGGTTTATATTGGATAGGACCTCTAGAGTGTGTCTTGTTCAACTGCTCTGCTCAATCAGGGCCACCTAGAGCTGGTTGACCATGTCCAGACTGTTTATGAGTAGCTCCAAGGATGAAGAGTCCACATCTGCCCTGCGCAATCTGTGCCAGTGCTCCATCACCCTCACAGTAAAAAAAGTGATTCCTGATGTTCAGAGCAAAAATCCTGCATTTCAGTTTGTGCCTGTTACCTCTTATCCTGCCACTGGGTACCCCTGAAAAGAGCCTGGCTCCATCTTCTTTGCACCCTCGCTTTGAGTATTTATAAACATTGATAAGGTTGCCCTCTCATCCTTCTCTTCTCTAGGTTGAACAGTCCCACCTGTATCAGCCTCTCATCATCAGAGAGATTCTCCTGTCCTTTTATCATCTTCATGGCCCTTGGTTGGATTCTATCCAGTATGTCCATGTCTCTCTCGTACTGGGGAACCCACAACTCCACACAATACTTCAGGTGTGGCCGAACCCACAACTCCACACAATACTTCAGGTGTGGCCTCAACAGTGTAGAACAGAGGGGAAGGATCACCTCCTTTGACCACCTGTCAAAACTCCTCACAATGTAGCCCAGAATGCCATTCGCTTTCTTTGTGGCAAGGGCACATTGCTGGTGCATGTTCAGTTTGGTGTCACCAGGACACCCAGCTCCTTTTCTGCAAAGCTGCATCTGCACACCCCTATCCACCACTCTAGTTTTTGTCCTTTTATTTTCAGTTTGCTAGTGGAAGTACTAGGGTACCCGTGCAAACAGCTGCATCAACTACAGCTGGGAATGATGGCAAAACACAGTTTTATATCACTTCATTTTCTGAGTAACTGTGGTGTGAGTAACAGGACTGGAAAGTGAGTCAAGCTTGCAGAAACTAGATTTTTCCTCTTCTTCAGAAACACATAGGAAAGCTTTTTTCAAACAAGCAAATACATATTCTTAGATGCAAGATCACCATTTTGAGAGAAGAGGATGTAATTGCTGAAGTACAAGCCAAAGAACCAAGAGACCTTGATCTTACAGCTTGGAGTGAAATAGGTCCACATCAAATTCTCAAGAACTTACTGTTTTCATCCATGGTATGTTTCATTTCCACAAGAGGTCTTGTCCATGGGTAAATGAGCTAGGCTACTGCTAGCACCTTTGTCTCCTTATATAGCTTTTGCATCTGTTAGATGAGGATCTTAATCTTTACCTTGTTTGGGTTCTAAGAGGTTTAGTTCATTAGTGTTTATGAAGCACTTCAGAGTCTTAAATGGATAGGAATGCAAATTACTAATAAATTCTCCCAATATGTTACAAAAATACAGTTCTCTTGTCTCATCTAAACAGAACTCCCAAACGTAATCATGAAATTCCAAAACATTTATTGTGAGTCCTAGTCTTCTTCCCTCTTCCCCCATCTACTTCACCCCATTGACACATAGTAATAATCTTCTCCCTGCCTAAAACTGAATGAAAAAAAAAAAAAGCAAAAACTTTGTCAAATATGAAATAACAACAAATCTGAAGGCTTTTTGCAAACACACAAATGATTCAAAGCTACAGGATGTTAGTCCTTAACATTAAGGATATTTAAGCCTTAATATTATTTTACTCAGTAATGAATCAAACATGTAGAATAATTACTGTCAAGCAATTAATACATTTTAGTGAAGAGGAAATATGTCATTTGCCTTAGGGAAATAAAGCAGTATGTGCTACTGTGATGACTACAGAAATTCAGTCCAAAATTCACTGCATTTCCTTTTACAGATTATGGTTAAACATTTCTGTATGCCTTTCAACATTTTTTTTAAGTTTATTTAAATAAGATTCATTTGGCTTGTGCCTCAGAAGCAGTGAGCAGTGAACATGCACAATGTTCAGTCTTCATAAATAGGAATGAGGCCATAGAGGGGAAACAAGCACACATTCAAAAAAGATGGTGTCCTGGGTTCAGCAGTAGCTGTCATTTTTTCTCCTTCCTGGTAGCTGGTGCAGCGCTGTGTTTTTGACTTTCGGCCTGGAAACGGTGCTGATAGCACCGATGTTTTTAGTTACTGCTCAAATGTTTTAGTCTGGCCAAGGACTTTGTGAGCCTCATGCTCTGCCAGGGAGGAGGGGAAGCCGGGAGGAAGCAGAGACAGGACACCTGACCCAAACTAGCCAAGGAGGTATTCCATACCACAGCACGTCATGTGTGGGATGTAACTGGGAGTTACCCGGAAGGGCTAGAGGACTGCGGTGTTGGATGAGGCATCGATCGGTGCTCGGTCGGGCAAGGCGGGGCGAGTTATCAGTCGGTGGGTGGTGAGGTGATGTATTCTCTTCCCTTGTTATTTCCTTTACCATTATTATTATTGGTGGTAGCAGCAGTGATTTGTGTTATACCTTAGTTACTGGGCTGTTCTTATCTCAAGCCGTGGGAGTTGCATTCTTTTTGATTCTCCTCTCCACCCCTCTGGGAGTAGGGGGAGGGCAAGAAGGGGGGAAGTGAGTGAATGAGTTGCCTGACTGGGTTTAAACCATGACAGATGGGTAACCCCTCTTCATTAAACAAAAGATACAGCTTGTTGCCAGATATGTGTGGCTGAAGAACTAAGAACATCCTCTGGATCTTTCTGAGGTGCGCAAAAGAACGGTGCAGCTACAGAGAAACATACAAAACAAAAAAACAAATCTTGGAAAATAGCCTGAGGAAATTATTCTCTCCTCTACGCGTAAGTATGCTACCTTCTCTTCATAGGCTAAGAAAAACAAATCAGGAATACATGAAGTACTTGAAACAGAAGGTGATAAAAGGGTAGGTTAAGATTCAATCTAAAATTAGAATTGAAGCTTGGATACCGAAATGGTTGGGCATAGCTTGAGTGATTTATGGAACAGAACATCATAAATCACAAAGAGTTATAAAGCAGGTATGTTTATTGCAGTGCTGGCTGTGAGGGGGATTGCTCCTCCTAACTCGCACACTGAGAGCTCAACAAGCTGGTTATTTATTACACACAAACATACATATTCATCAGATTTCACAAGCATAGGAGGAGATTATTACAATTAGTTCCAAGAACTTATTAATATCATTCCCCTCCCCACTGCACCTGTGCACTGCCATCTGGTGGTCTTGGGCCGTGGTCTTCTGGATGAAGTAAGAAGTCTTCCTTGCTGTATACATTTCACCTTTGGCACAGTTTCCCCAGCTGGCAACCTCAAGTCTTTTAGAGACTAGCTGAAACAGGTTCCTGTCAGGCATTCATCTTCTTGAGGGAAAAGGGTCCCTGATTTTAAACAATGTGTTTCAGTTACCTATTCTATTCTGGGTTATAGTTTAACCACAAGAGTAGCAAGATCAAGAACATACCTGTTCCCTATACTAAGTTAAGACAATCAATAGTTTGAAGAAAACCTTCCCCTTAGTCTGTTACTATTCCTTTCATCATAGGTTCATATGGAGATTAATTTTTAACACTACTAATAACTCTAAGAAAACTCCTGATTGATTGAAACCTTTCCAGCATCCTGGAAAAGAGCACAATCAACTTCCAGAATGCCTTTACACTGATAGTTTCAACAAAGTACATTTCCCCTGAGTACCCACCAGCAGAGTCTCAGTGTGCTGGGTGTTCACTCACTGCTCTAACTCTATATTGCAGCCATATTGCATTTTTTCTTATGTTAAACTGGTAAGAAGAAGCTGAAAGGATTCCTCCCTTGTAGAAATTTTTTGATCCCAGTGCTAGATGCACCAGAGCAAAAGCCATGGGGTTTAGAAAATTTATGAAAGAGACTAATGGAGTCTCATTCTTGGAAATACTTACAGGAAGATTTGTTGTGTATGGGAAGTTTCACGTCTCAACAAATGAAACTTAGAGAGAAGCCTGATCAGATACTCAAAACGCCCCACAATGTATAGTTATTTCAGCAGAACAACACTTAATTACAACTGCTGTGCTTTGCATTTCCAGACCTTTTTAATAAGTTTTCCACAATTCTGCTCTGTCAATTAGACTCAGTTTCACCTAGTTCAGTCTGAACAATAAGTGAGTTTCCTATTGGTAAAAAAAGTTTGTACTCACCCATTTCCACTAGCATGTGTCAGCAGTCACTTCTTACTGAGAACAGGGCTATGAGAAATAAGTTCATTGTTGATTAACCTGAACACAGCATTTTTCATTGTCCATCGCTCCATCTCAGGAACATCTATTTCCATCCATTCTATAATTATTTTTCAGTTTTAAAAAATCACCATTAGTGCATCATCATTTAATCTTTCTTAAAGACAGTGGGCAGGTTACTCAAGGCAAAGTTCTAATTGACTGCCATGCTTTCTTATTCAGATAGGGTATTCAAACCATACGTAAAGGAGCATGGGAAATGCCTGTCTCACAGAAAGGATGACAAATAGACCAACATTAATTTAAACTCTCTGAAGACGTCTTTAAAAATAGCCGTCTGCGGTTACAGAGTGCTACACCTCCCTCATTTATTTGCCTTCTCTCTGCAATGTAAACCTAATTGCAGATATGATCTATTCAGCACAACATAATTTAAAACTAACAGATTATGTTGTAGAGTTTTAAAAAAGTCTCTGGGGTTTACTGTGCTGCTGCTGGCTCCTACAAGTCTTCAGAAGAGGATCATTCATACTAACACTGCTAAGAGGTGAAAAATTGGTCAGTCCTGCTTTCTGCTTGGCACACTGCTGTCTCCAGTTTATTTTCATTAGCTGCATTTGGACTACAAATGAATCACAACAGATATTAAATACTAAATCCTTCAGGCATATGCTGAGTCACTGGCTGTGGGCCAGAGCATCAGACTCACTACATCAAACTGACATGCTCTTCCAGCATTTATCATGTTGTGTAATTCCATTGTATTATGACCTGTCTGAGAAAAGGTAAAGAATTAATCATTGTGATCAAGCTAAAGGAATGTAAACCTTTGATTCCAGATACTGCTAATTAAAACATAGTTTTAAAAACTCTTCTAAGTTAACAAACATTGTTTCAGTAATTGCATTGTTTCAATTAATTTATGTATGCATTTGCAGAATGTATATATATTACACATAGGAAGAAACTCAGGAAGGTAGTTTGCGGGACAACTCCTTCCCTATGTTGTCTAAGGATTAGGTAGAAAAGATGAGAAAATAATAAGTAGGCTCACAGACCAAATTATCTGACCTACCATTCTCCAATAGTATACCCTCATAGTCAACATGATCTTTTCAGTACTTACAATCAATATAATAGTCAAATTACTCTTCATGGGGCCCTCTATCAAGGACCTAAGACATTTACAGACTGCTGGAACACCTCAGTTTATGAACATGTTCTGCTCAGTTCACAAACCCAGTGCTCTCCTCCCATCCATCAGCACTGCAGTAATGTGCACCAGATGCATGGGCAGCGAGTCCTTGGTATTCAGACCACATCTTTAGCAGAGAGACTCATTTTCTGTCTTGTGTGCTGGATCTCCAGTTTTCAGCTTTTTATCCTTCTGTGGCACTGTTCTCTGCTCTGAAATTCAGCTATCTGACCACTTGTACTGCCATGTGGTCAGACACTCAGCAACTGCAATTAACCATTTTGGCAAGCTCTGAAACATTCCCTCTCTTCAAATGAATATTGCTGATCATACATTAGCCAGACTAGAGTGACCACACTTCAGTAACAAGGTCTTCCTTCTTTTCAGACACATGGCAATACTGCCACTGTGTTGATACTTGTACCTTCTGAGTGCATTAAGAACAGCACATGGGCTATAGGAGCAAGAGTCAGTGCATTTTTGAAAGTTCTGAAAGCTGTAACCATGTAGCTCTGTGATACAGCAGTACCATTGCCAACAGCAGGCCATAAGCTTTGCACTGAATTTGCAACGCTTTAGGCCTGAGGCTTGTCAGCTGTGCTCTGTCTGAATATATCTTTGTTTTGCTTGGTGTAGCCGTGTTTGCAATTACTCTAACTGACCTGTTGTGTACCTCTAATTTACTTTGCTTTTGTTTATCTTTGTACAACCATAGTTTTATATAAATAGGAAAAAGCAGTTAGTCTGCTTATGAGTACTTATGACTAACATAATGTAGGATGAAGAGGTATCAGCCTGGTGCTATAGTAGAGGCTTTTAAGAAGTGGAGACACAGAATGTGGTATGTAGGGGTACAGGTAAGGGAGGATAGAGATGAGACACACACTTAGCACTAGTGACTATAAATAACTCAACCATGATCAATAACAAAATGCAGACAAAGCTGGGTTTAGAGGTAGCTAAGAGAACAAAGGAGCAGTATCCAATACATGTAAAATGCACCATACATTATAAATTCAGGTATATCATGGAGCTGCAGACCAATGAAGTAATGGCAAAGGTGTAAAGTGTATCAGCAAACGTATAAAAATGACACAAGAGAGAAGGAACTTTTTTTTTCTGCAACAGATCTAGACTAGTAATGACTCTTGAACTAGATTAATTTCAAAAATCATGGATATATCAGACACACACATATATATATAAAAATGTGTGCTTCCTCTTTGTAAACAAGATTTTGAATGTGGCAGATTACTGATGTCATTGTTAATGGCTAACTGCCATTGTTATGGCTAAATGCTATCCATGTTTGCTTACATTGCACCAATAGAGATGGAGGCAGATAAAAGACAGAAGCTCCTCTAAGTCTAAATTTTAAGCAAAACGGAAGAACTGTAGTTACAGCTTAATTCAGGGAACATATCCTGACTGGTGGAAATTATAAACGTAGGTCAAAATATGACAAAGAACAATCAGTTCAAATGTGGAAAGAAAACCTAAATAGATGTAAGTTTATAGTTTGGTAGGAAATTTGAGGACTTAAATGTCAAATATTTTAAAATTACTAGTTTTCTTATCACAGTTCTCACCATCTCCTGTTGAGCAGAGTTGAACAGAGAGCTTTGACATGATTTAGCTTCCTGCAGGTCAAGAAACAAAATGAATTAGAGGACCTTTCTTTCAAATTGCTGTTGTCTAACAAGACAAATTGAACAATTAAACTTTCTGTTGAGAAGTTTGTAAATTCAAATCATGGTGAATTCATACAGTCAAACCCAAACATTCTCAAGCGCTTTCCTATTTTCGCATCTGAAATGCAATCAGAATTGCCAGTTCTCCCTAAAAGCAAGACAGAATTCATACATGCTAAAACTGTGTATACTCTTCAGTTTGGGAAGTCAATGCTTGATGCTTTTTTCATTTTTAGCAAGGAATGTTGTTGGCCTTTCTTAATTAATGTAATTATGTAAGTTCATGAACTAATTGTCAAATTTCTTGATATGAAATACCAATAATCAGCCAATAAGACTACTATAGCTATAATGACTAAAAGTAAGATTCATTAAATACATTATTCTGTGACTGTAAATAGGAATTCCCTTATGGAATAAAACTAATAATTTGATTCAATGTCAACATTGGATTATTTGGGGATATGACAGGAGACTGGGAAATGATTCAGACAGAGCAAAACATATGTAAATCAGGCTACAGAATACACACAGGGTGCATTCTCCTGAGAAAGTACTTGCAACTGCAAATAATCAAAAGTTAGCTGCAGTTCAGTACAGTGTTTCAACATTGTTAGTACCACACTTTGCAGAGTCCTTTTTAATTAGCTATATAATAAGTACAGCTATGCCCATTTCTCTGATACTTGCACAGGTTACATTAAAGAATACAAGCATACGAGAAAAAAAAGATACACACCTTAAAGGATATGATTTATGCACTGGACCAGAATTCAGGAGATGTAGGTCTCGTTCTCCAGTTTGCTGATGATTTGCTGAATGATATTGGGCAACTTACTTTTTGTTTCTGTGTTTCCCTAAATATTGTTTCTTTATAGTGTCTATACAGAATTTAACCATACAGACATTATACATGACAGAACTAGCTCATGTTCCTTTTCATACTGTGCGAAACACTATGGATGCAGATCTTAGTGAAGAACATCTATGTACTAATGCTATAAATTGTTTAACAACTTAGATAATGAATTCTCTGAGGCAGTTAATTGCCCTACATCAAAAGTACGTCATCTCTTTCCTACAACAGTCAACATGTCAGTTCCGTTGCAGACAGAGAAAGGAAAAAAACCTAAAAGCATACTAGTGAACACCAGGAAAGAAACAGAAATTATCTCTTAACTTTCTGCTTTGATTTGCCTTGGTGGTGTACATGCCACTCACCCACCCCTCAGCTTGTAGTTACTGGAGAAAAGTATGCCCTCCTGTGCCAGACACTAGCTAGTATTCCACTTTTCACAGTTGTTCAAGCACAAAATCTGCTTTAAAGTTAACAGCACTAAAAATACATCAAGAGAAACACATAGGAATAATTAATTATACTCTATTTCTCAACAAAATTAATGCTATCAAGTACGAATGAACATTAAACAGATACAGACAAAATATAAACAATGATACTTCAAAACACACCTGAAACAAGGTCCAAATTATTTCTAAGGCATCTAATACACTCTGACAATTCAGAATTATAAGACATTTCTGAAAAAAAAGATATTAAAATAGTTTACTTTATGTGTAGATTGTTTTTTCATTACTTTAACGGAAAATGATTATGAGAATTCATATGCAATTTGAGTAGAACAAACATGTCAAGGTTTAATTTAAATAAAGTCTTTTTGAATAAAATATCAGTGTAATCAATTCCACTGGCAGCCATATACAGCATGGAATTACTTTATAATCCTATAGATTTAACTATACTGCATTCCCTTTCTCTGTTCTAACAAAGCAAATGTCTCTGAACTAGTATAGGAATTGATTTTTAGCAGTAACGCTGCAGGAAGATGCATCATCTATGGTGATTTATGGTGGAAACTGTAGCTACCTGCAGGTAGTACCTTAGAAATCATGTCTTGACCCTTAACAGACCTTTGCTATCACTACTGTACCATTGTATAGAAGCAGAGACAGCACCTGATGACTTTTTAAATTACACATATGTGAAAAGAGGATATATTTTTGATTTTTAGTTTTTTACACTGCCCACTGGGCCCTTTTTCAGTGCTTCACAATTTAGGATGTTGAAGTCACACCTGAAATCTTGAAACAATACAACTGAATTGTTAGGAAATTAATGCAGTTACTTATAGCTACTTATAGTGACAAAAAAAAAACACTGGAAAAACAAAACAAAACAGACCTTTGCCAGAGGTGTGCCAGAGCACACAACATACATCTGTACCAACTTACTTATGAGTAATCATGGATGAACATAATGTTAATAATTTTCTACAGAGGAGAGCTATATCACCAAGTGCATTCTGGTTGTTTTCAACAGTTATGACTGCCAAAGTATCAACTGTAGAGAAAATCCTTTGTACTTAATAAGTATTCCTTACTAAACTGTAGGCAAAAAAATAGCTTCACTGCTACTGCAGTGAGATGTCTTTATCAACATTTGATAAATTATGAAATTCCGGAAATGCTTTTAAGTACTACAGCTTTGACTAGCAGCAAAGCATCTATTTTATTTATTTAGTCTGTTAAATACTAAATGAATGCGTATATATAGATGTATATAAATGTACATGACATATTTTATATACACCAATCTACACAATATATGCCTAAAGATAGACATGTAATACAGACATTTTGAAATAGCAGTAAAACTAGCTGGTTTTGAAATAACAAGAATTTTAGAAGCTATGCTGGATATAAACAATGACTATTAACATGGAACACCAGCATTAGAATTTGTTACTATCCAAATAGAGATAAATTCCTTCTAAATATTAAAATTGTGATGATGTTTTTTAATCTAATTCTGGTACAGTGAACCTGCAGATATTTTCTGTCTGGCCATATTACAAAGCTCTTTTTCTTCCCACATAAGACATACATGGATATAAATAAGTTTACAGGCTTTCAACTATCATTCCAGAAAACCTGACTATGCAACAATTCTTTTAAAATATTAACAAAAATAGAAGATATTTACTGTTGGGAACTGAGTTTTTCTCCTATAGTATAAACCTTCCCAATGTTCCCTGTAAAGTGCTTATATTGTAAACAGATCAAAAGTTAAGAATATCATCCTGAAATATCACTCAAGGTCCCTTGAAGCTGTCCAACACTGGTATTCCATCTGGATGCTATTTAATGAGCCAAACTTGTCCCTTTGGTAATCAGATAGCCTCAGGTGAAGTACAGGCAGGTTGATTTCACTAGGAATGGTTCTGAACCTTCTGTCCAGAATTACAAGTTTTCTTCTTTTGCTTGATAGTTCTTTGTTCCCCTTTAATAATAGAGATACCTGCAAGGGGGAGGGTGTAGGGATGGAAGGGGGGAGATGGGGAGATGGGAAGAAATCCACAGTTAGTATGTGTTGGAAGTAAGAATTCCCCGCTATTCACATTCACCAGGTATGGAATCAATCTTTGTGCTATCAGCAGAAAGCTGGCATACAAGGATGATGTAGAAGCCAAGGAAACTCAGAAGTCTATCAAAAGAAATGTTTTACATCAGGGTTTACAACAGAGTTTGATGCAGAAATCTCTGGGTGAAATTTTATCATTCACGATACACACAGGGAATTTGTCTAATGATCCTCTGGCACAAGATTTATGGACTAGTTTGCATTGCACACAAATAGAATTAGAGCAGCAAAGATCTCCCACAGCTGGTCAATGAGGCCTGAATGCAACATAATGTATTTGTGGGTCAGCTTTAACTTATGTAGCTGATGTACATCCAGAGACATAGCACTATGAAGAACTACTTCCGTCTTTAACATCACTTCTTTCACCCTAATTCCTTTCTAGCCTGCAAGAAAAGTAGCGCAGAAAGTGATTGGAGATGCTTCTGTCAGCTTGTGAACATTTTCTCATAATCAAGTCGTACTTCATTGTTATGACTATTCTGTGAAAATATGATGTAAAGACTTCTTTTCATAATCAGTGCTATGAGAAAGTAAAACAGGTGTTTATTTTTTGTCTCAAAACTCCACAGTCTCCATTCCAAGAGCCAGACCTTTTCCAAAATTTTCCCTAGCTACATGTATATGATATGTACAAGCCAGATATCCAAAGCCCTTTCAAACATTCCTTTATACCCATAGTCCTTCAGGAAGCACAGTGTTATTTTGATTACTGAAGTACTGACAGACATTAAAGTATTCCAGTAATAAGGAAAGGAAAAATATGAAAAATAATTTATAGTTTTGCATACACACTTCAACACATGTGGAACCAGTCAATCAAAATAGGCTGAAGGCTGACAGCAAACTATCATTCAGCCCCATATATGTCGACAACATAATCCTTAATGGGGCACTGTACCTGTGCAAAAAATTGAATCATAGAATAGTTTAGGTTGGAAAGGACCTTTAATCATCATCTAGTCCAATCCTCCTGCCACAGGCAAGGACGCTTTCCACTAGACCAGGTTACTCAAAACCCCATCCAACCTGGCCTTGAACACTGCCAGAAAAGGGCATCTACAACTTCTCAGGAAAACCTGTTTCAGTATTTTACCACTCTCATAGTAAAAAACTTGTTCCTTACGTCCAATCTAACGACTTTAAGTTTAAAACTATTGCCGCTTGTGCTGTCACTTGTGCTGTACCCTGGCAAAAAATATCTCTTCCATCTTTCTTATAAGCCCCCTTTAAGTACTAAAAGGCTGCAATAAGATCTCCCTTGAACCTTCTGTTCTCCAGGTTGAACAAGTCCAACTCTCTCAGCCTTTCTTCATAGCAGACATGATCCAGCCCTCTGATCATTTTCTGCAGCCTTCCTTTGGACCCATTCTAATTGATTCACGTCTTTCTTGTAGTTTCTGGAATCCAGATGTGGATGCAGTACTCTAGGTGAGATCTCATGAGAGCAGAGTAGAGTGGGAGAATCACCTCCTTTGAACTGCTGGTCACACTTTTTTTGATGCAGCCCAGGCTACAAGTGCTGGCCTCTACATTGCTTGCTCATGTCTGATTTTTCACACACCAGTATCACCTAGTCTTTTCTGGAAGTGCTGCTCTCAATCCCTTTATCCCTCAGTGTGTATGTGATATAGACTGACTGCAGTGAGTTACTGCACTGATGCAGGTGCAGGACCTTACATTTGGCCTGCTAAACTTTATGATATTCAACAGAGTACACAACATACAGTCCTCAAGCCTGTCAATGACTCTCTCCATGGAAACCCTTTGTGTGGCCCCAATTTCTGAACACTGAGGCCAGTCATGTCTTCAATTTCTTCAATAACTGTCAAATTGTGTTTCACTTAGCTTAAGAGTTCCCAAAATTCCTTTTAACAGCATCTTGCTGTGACATAGAAAGTTATTATATTCTTCTCGGTTAAACTGCCTTAGCTGGACCAAACCATTGAAGGCTCAAACAAAATAAAGAAAAATTCCTCTTTACTTCAACTCAAAGTGTTTAGTTTACAGCAGCTGTATAAGATACTGGTCTGACAACACAAGAATTATTCCAGACTACAGTGAGCTTTCTGAACCACTGTGAGTAGGAATGTTCCTTCTTATGTGGTATTATTTGACAGACTTCATCTATGCTCTATACAAGTACTCTGTCAAGCAGACATCTCAGACACACAGAAGTCAGTCTCAAAGTCTTTACTTCAAACTGGTAGGAAGACCTGCATTAGAACTGCAAAAGGAAACCCATCTTATCTCAGCCAAACAAGTCTGTGATGACAGATGCTTCTACTCAAAAGATGTGAAGCTCATATAAGAATGTCTGAGATCAGAGCATGTGATCTCTGCAAGGGATCAGAGCCATCTGCCTATTGTTGAAAACAGTCATTCTCACAGTCCAAATGCTGACAGACAGCTTCATAAACATGCACTTTTTCTGCAGACAGTGTGGACCTCAGGCATTTCCACTGTCAGCAGACCACCTAATTTTCTGTATTCATCACTGAACTGTGCCAATGACTCAATACCTACCAGTAAGCCAAAATTCAGGTCAGATGCTCCTTCATTTTTTCCAACAAGAGGTGAAATGCACCTTTCCACGTACCTCATCGCTGAAGGGAATCATCAGCTGAGGGGAGAGGATCTGCATCAATGACAGTCCTATCACAGATTATTTTGGTACTTGCACCAGATGGATCTCTGGATCACTTCTCTGTTCTGCACAAGGCAATGTCATGAAGTACAGCCAGGTTCTACACCTAAGTCCTAATATCTAGCAGGTCTGATGTTAGCCAAATCTAGCCATCTTGATGCTGACTAACTGCTAGAGGGACAAACAATTTTGGCTACAGCCCCTATCATTCTGATTTACAGGAAAAAATGCCTAAAAGAGAAAAGACTGACTTACTAGCGAAAGTGGGAAAAGTTTTTTCATGGAATTGTAAGATCAGGAAAATGCACATCCTTTCTCTGTGTCATGAGATTACTGGCCATCCCTGAAGTGACCAGAACATTCCTGCAAGTCTCTTAAAATCAGTCAGCTAATAAGTTTTTCACACCTGGCCATCTGATTTTGACATGCACAGCAGCTAATACGTTAGTATCTAAGTCATACATTTTTCCCAATTTTAAGTCATTATTTCCCTAGAACTCCACTGTGCCATTAATAGGAAGTCTGTTCATGCTGCTTCTCCATTTTCTCTTTTCTTTAAAAGACTTGGGAAAGGTAGGCTAATACAGCCTCTTAGTGGAAGGACAGCTAACTCAAAAGATGTAATGACTGCTGATCTGTGGGAATAGGGCAGCATTCTTACAGCGCTACACAGATCCTCAGCTGATAGCCATCAGAACTGCAGGTGGGAAGATTGAAGGCTTTTGCAGCCATGGATGTTTAAGTAAAATAAAGTACTTTGGCAGACTTTTCTACCTCCCTGGGGAGAAGTACAAGTCAACAGAATGCTGGTATGTCTTTTAATAAACATTGCTGGCCAAAACAATCTTCTTTCCTAGGTGCAAGATATAAGAAGTAAGAATCAACATAGACAACTATCTGGAAGAAGAAAACAATTAACAGAAAATGCCAATTAACATTAGCAGAAAGTGGTGCCAGAATGGAATAAAAAGTAGAGGAGTGTCTTAAATCACCGAGATATCACTAAATCAAAAAACAAACCTTAAGATTCCAGGAGCACTGGAGCTTTGTACTTTCATCTACTGTCTAGTTTGGTATGTTCTACAATAGTAGAAAACATTATAACTAAGCTAAATATAAATTTTAATCCATTAATCATGTAACACAATTAGAGAGGTGTATTAATGGTGAAGAATACATGGATAACATGGTAAGAATTTGCGCATAGAAAAGCTCCATTAATGCATCCCTGTTTCCAAATGATGAGCCTATTGACCATAGACCCAATACAAATGAGGGTTGCCCCAGACAGTCAAAATTCCGAATTTGCTATCATTCCTGAGCTATACTGTCCTTCTGTAAATAATAGCTCAAGCTATTCTTTGAGTAGTTAAACATATAGCTATCATTAGAGCCAGACTTGACAGTTTTCCTCTTCATGAAACAGCTCTACCTACATGAATGATTGCTTCTCTAATTCTAAAAAACACAGTAACAATGGAAAAGACTGCATTGAGCAAAGTTACAAAAATGTGTCAAAATGTTAATATATGCATTTCATTATGAAGGCTGTTTCCTTCTATTATTATTTGCATTGCAACCATTTTTTTTTCCTACAGAACTAATGTCAAACCAACATTTTTTTCATTTCAAATAGTTAAAATTATTCATAGTAGTTTGTATAGTGCTGTGTTTTGGATTAGTGATGAAAACAGTGTTGATAACACACCAGTGTTTTAGTTATTGCTTAGCAGTGCTTATACAGCATCAAAGCCTTTTTTGTATTTCACACTGCCCATCAGTGAGTAGGCTTGAGGTGTACAGGAAGCTGGAAGGGGACACAGCGGGGACAGCTGACTCCAACTGACTAAAAGCGTATTCCATACTGTAGGACAGCAATAAAAGCTGTGGGAAGAAGGAAGGGTGGCAAGGGGGATATTTGGAATGATGGCATTTATCTTCCAAAGCAACAAGTGTGATGGAGCCCTGCTTTCCTGGAATTGGCTAAGCATTTACTTGCTGATGGGAAGTAGCAAATGAATTCCTTGCTTTGCCCTGCTTCTGTGTGCAGCTTTTGCTTTACTTATAAAACTGTCTTCATCTCAAGCCACTTTTCATCCTTCTGATTCTCTTCCCCATCCCACTGCAGGGGAGTGAGCAAGTAGCTGTGCTGTGCTGAGCTGCCTACTGGGGCTAAACCATGACAGAGCTACAGCACTCAGCTGAACATAACTCCTGTCTCTGACCATTGTTATTTTTGTTTATTTAGAACTAATGTTTTTTGATGCAACTGAGTTTCTACTTGGATCAAGTCTCTTAATACAATTTATTAAAAATAGATTTCTGTATCAATTTTGATATTACATGTCTACTTCAATATAAAACCCTGATGAACATTTGAAAACAGTATCCATTGTCCTATTTATAAATAGGCTCAAAATCAAGGATCTTGCCTTTTGTGCAGTGTAATATTAAACCAGAAGGAGAAAAAATAAAAAAAGAAAGAGTGGCACAATGGATGTGAACAGAATAACTCTGAAACATTACAGAGGTATTTTTATGCATGTTTACCAAATTTCTGTGTAAATAAGTAATACAATTGGACTGCTGAATAATTTTAGGAGATTAGTGATAAATGGGCATAAGTTGCTTATTCAAGATAAAGCTGAGGGTCATTATCCTCAGCTGGTCATTAATGCCCATGAAATTACTGGAATTGAGGTATTAATTACTACTATAATGAAGATGGGGAAGGAAAAAAGCAGCATGACATTTTTCTCATGAAGCTGTCTCGGTTTCTAAAGGATTCATGTTTCAGCACCCAAATGAGTTGCTTGAATCATTTTTAACCCTTTTTACAGTTTATTCATCCTACGACAATTTTCATGTCATCACCTCATTTAAGGTTTGGTTTCCCATCTCGTATTCCTTGCACAGCAAGGGCAACAGCAATGGGAAGGAAAGACAATGCACACAAATTCCCCAAAATAGAAAATGAACAAGAAATGTTTTCAGAATGTTTTCTCTATGAAGTGTGCTACACAAAGAGGTACCGGATTGCATTATTATGCTATACATTATCTAGCTGTTTATGATGCATTTAACAGTGCTTTTAGCAATAGCATACATCCCATGTCATTGCCTAGCAGCTATGGAATTCTTTCTTCAAAACAGATTCATCCTGTAGCCGTACAACATATGGAACTGATACTCTTAAGTCAACTTAATTGGAAATTATGAAGAATGCGGTACTAAAATGAAGAAACACCTTTAAAAACTTGCATCTTCACAAATTAAGTTTGTGCATTCTCAGGACTTTTGAGCCTTTGAAGACTCAGTTTGCTTTTTTTTTTTCCATAGTTCTATTAGAAGAGCTAGAAACTTATTATGCACAGACAGGAAGGCAACTTGTTTCCTGCTAGAAACACCATCATTCTGATTCCACTGTGAAAGACTCACACATGCCTCATCTTTACAACTTCCTATCTTTGAAACTGAAAAAATTCAACCTAAACTGAAAGCTTTTTAAAATAAGAAAATTTAAAAATAGGTGTATTGCCCTATATGTTGTTAAAGCAAACAACATACAGCTATCCACTGCTCCTAGTACTTTTTTCTAAAGCTTTTCTCTGAACACGTTTATAAGGGGATGCCAGGAAAACTACAGGATGCAGAGTTTCTGCTGGAAAATTTGCAGTTGCAAATGCTTCTGAAATGCTTCACTGTGTAAAAAGGAAAGGAAGTAGAGCAAGGCTCAAAACTGTTTTAGGCAAGAATGAATGACAGAATGTTGCTCTGAGGGCTGCAAACCAAATTCTGTTTGGTGGAATAAAACCAGAAAATGGTGGACACTGATAAGTGACTTGCAGCGCAGCTTGAGAGTGATTTGGCCTTCTAGCTTGCTTAAGCTGTTTGGATAGTTTGAGGCAAAACCTAATGAAGCATGTCTGCCAGCCAAACGAATAATTCAGTACTGGACAGCTGTCAAAACTGGACTGTTTAGCTATTTGGAGAGAGTGAGAAGCAAAAAAAAGAAAAAGAAAAGAAGTAAAATTACTTAAGTTCTAAAAGCTCTGAATGGCCTTAAGCAAAGCATATCATAGCAAAAATGGCAAGTCCTCTGGAAATAGGCAAGTTTTTGACAGCCAAGGCCGAAGCATGGTCTGTCAATTTTCTGGAAGAAAAAGGAAAATAGTAAGTTATTTGGGAATAGGTCCTTGTCTAGAATAGAAGCAATGTAATAGTGACAGAGGAACACAGATAGTTATGCATCATGGCAGGTAATAGGATTCAAAGTATAGTGAAAAATCCAGTTGCTGGTGACAGACCACCAACTAGGTTGCAGTATGGCTGTTTTGTATCTGCCAGCTAAAGCCAGAACATGCTAGAGTAGTGACATACGTGCAGTTGAGTGGGTGAAAGTCTACAGCAACAGTTGTTATGTGCACATATTAACAATTCTGAGCAAGAAGAAAAAGAAAAATCAAATCTAGTCAACATACTTTTAAACTTCTAAGGAGATTCGTACCTATAAGGAGATTTCACTCCATTCTTCTCACCCACTCTAAAATCAGTTTTGTCTTTGTCACAGTTTAAGCCCAGCTAGTAACTCAGAACCACGCAGCTGCTCGCTCACTCCCCCGGCCCACTTCTTCCTCCCCTGGCTCCTAGGGGGATGGGGAGGAGAATCAAAAGAATGCAACTCCCCCAAGTTGAGATAAGAACAGTCCAGTAACTAAGGTATAACACAAATCACTGCTACTACCACCAATAATAATAATGATGGTAAGGGAAATAACAAGTGAATACAACCGCTCACCACCTGCCAACCGATACCCAGCCTGACTGAGCAGTGATCTAGCCCTTCCGGGTAACTGCCCCCAGTTTATATACCGGGCATGACATGCTGTGGTATGGAATACCTCTTTGGCTAGTTTGGGTCAGGTGTCCTGTTTCTGCTTCCTCCCAGCTTCCCCTCCTCCGTGGCAGAGCATGAGACTTACAAAGTCCTTGGTCAGAGTAAACATGACTTAGCAACAACTAAAAACATCGGTGTTATCAGTGTTGTTCCCAGGCTGAAAGTCAAAAACACAGCACTGGAACACAGGAGAAAAATGACTGCTACTGCTGAACCCAGGACACTTTGCTACAAGGCTCATGAATAAAGCACAAATCAGCACTGACTGTGGATAACAGCACTGCTGAAGAAGTTGCATGACTCAGGAAACACAATCTGAATTTCAATGTTCCTATGCTCCTGGGAAAATCAAATATGTAGTGCATCCACTATTATGAAAAAGGATGCTAACTATCCACTGGCTTTCTCCAGACTGTATGAGTGGGAATGTCCTGCTTGCTGCTTTCTTCTGTTCCCTTCTGCAGGACAAACATAGCATAGAGAAGAACACCTTATCGCAGAAGAACACACTGTCATCCCGTGTAGCTATAAAGAGCATTCTCTTACGTCTCCTCTAAAATAAATTTTAAAAAATGCAGGAAAATAACTTAAGGCTCTACAAAACAACTACTCTGCAGGGAATACCAGCACAGCAGAAAAATAAGTAGTCCTAAATAAATCAGTAAAAGCAGAATGTTAGTTATTTTACTGCTGTTGGTCTTGTGCTTTTCTGTGCTACATGGCATTCCTATGCTACATGTTAAAGTACTAGCATATTTGTCTGCAATCTTTGAGCAGTCTTTGTATTTCAGCAATAACATTTACATAGGACAGGAGGAAATGGAATGAAGCTGAACTAGGGGAAGTTCAGATTGGACATTAGGAAAAAGTTCTGAAGACCATCTCCTGAGAGGGTGGTCGGTCACTGGAACAGGCTCTGCAGGCGAGTAGTCACTCCACCAAGCTCATCAGAGTTCAAGGAGCATCTAGATGACAGTCTTAGTCAGATGGTTTAGTTTTAGGTACCTCTGCGAGGAGCAGGGAGTCAGACTTGATGGTCCTTATTGGGTCACTTCAACTTGAGATACTCTGACTCTATGATTTCCATTAATAAAAATCTTATTTTCATAGTAGTTTGTGTAAAATACTCAAGTCCATATTCAGCATACACCTGATTCATTACAGTTAACTGCAGTAAGATGCTTTTTGCCTGTCTGTGAGATAAATGCCTATACAACTACAATACATTTATACACTTATAATAAGACTTGCTAGGTCTTGATGTTAAAAGTGAGAGCTTTTTCTTATTTTTTTTTTTTTCTCATAAATTGTGCGATATTTCTTCTACAGCACCAAATCTTGGGAGCTTCTGATTAGGATGAAAATTTAAAATACTTGAAAACACTTATAAACAAATCTGTTAGACCTCACAACTGCAAAAGTGATTTGTAAACATGATTCAAGTATACCCTGAAGGTTTAAAGAGTGAATTATTATTTTATTGTGGGAGTGGTTAATCATGATTTTTTAATACTTACAGACGGCAGCAAGACACTTGCAAGCTGGAATTCCGATTTTGAGAAGGAATAAAAATATTATATATAATAAATAAAAATATTCAGGGTAATAAAATAAATAAAAATATTCAGGGTAATATTTGAAACTAATCAAGCTAGAGTCAATCCATACCGAAAAGTCTGTAAAGAGAATAAATAACTAAAAAATGCCACTAAGGCACCAGGAACTATAAATTCTTAAAACTTCTTAATATCTGTAGTGGGGGGATGGGAGGGTGGTGTATGTTTGCTTATTTGTTTTAGAAAACCTAATTGCACTCTCCCAGGCTTTAAAATGTTGATTACTGCAAAGACAAGGAACAGACTTACTTAATGGAAGCAGTGAAATTTTTTGCTCTAAAGAATATCTGAGACAATAAATACTATCAGGTAAAAAGAATGAGAAATCCTAAGCTACTGTTGTGGACATATATTTTCTTGTGTTCCTCAAAGGTTTCCTGCAATAAAGATATACCATTTCCTGGATGGTTTATGGGAAACGTGAGGAAATAGCTGCCAAAGTTGTACTGCTATCATCTGAGTGAAGAAAACAGATGTGACAAAAACCCTATGCCTAAATTAGCTAGTATGTCCATACACTTATGTGTTACAATAAACCATGTATTGAACTAAGTTTAAGGTGAAATCGCCATCATGCAAACAGGTAGATGACACATTTGGTTTTAGCACATCATAATTAACATTATATTTGTAAATTGAACAGACTCACCTGTTAGAGAAATTGTAATAACCACTTTCCTCTAGAACCTCTTCAATTAGAGTCTGCAAGATAAAAGAAATTAATTTCAGTATGCTGTCTTTATTAAAAGTAATAAATTAATACACATAGCTGTATCTACAGCTTACCTGCAACTGTTCGTATGTCATCCCTTCTGCTACATCAGAAACACCAATACCTAAAAATAAAAGAAATAAAATAAAATAAAATGCTATACTGCTGAATTGGGGGGCTTATGCTCCTTTATTAGTTTCTTAGCAATTCCATTATAATGATCATGACAAGTGAGATGTTCGATCAGCAGCAGCTTATTCCACTGACCACAATGACCCCTGCATCTTGTGGCATGATGTAAACATTTGAGGCACACAATACTATCACATTATGAAAGAGTTCTGACTCGTGGAAAATATCGTAAATACTTAATGAAGCAGAACACAGCAATGCAAGTTTCTTATTCTTCTACACTTACCATTTATAATGGAAAGGGCACAGAACCAGCAGCAATTTGTGAGGATAAAAGTATTCTTTGCAGGGTAAGAGATTCAAAAGTGTAAGACACTGAGCACCTGAACACATTGCATTATTGTCTCTGGAAATAAAATAAAACTCGTATTTTAAGTGATAGTTAGGGACTCATATCAGCTGTGAAACTGATATGCTAGTTTCAACACAAAGACCAGCAAAATGCAAGTTTCCCACCCTTCTTTCTGGCACCACTGTTTGTAATGTTACTATGTCCTCTAGTCTGTAGATTGTGATATAGCTTTTCCTGCATTTATACAAATGGAAATGGCACAAATACCAAAACACTGGCTGCACATTTCCCTTATGTCCATTGTGCAAAGAAGTATATGATTAAACATAAATATAAATATAAAAACCTCTGAACTAGGAATTGTGATTCCCCATCATGGATGATGCCAGTGATGGTATGTTTGACTCAAGATGGAGTTCATGATTTGTCACACTAAGCATCATTAGTCTAAAGTATATTCGATACTATTTATTTTCTAAAGTATAAATATACATACTTTCCATTATATAGATGTGGTATAGCACGTATCATTTCCCTCCTGCAGACTTCAGGGCTTGATTGCAAACATGACAGAAGGACAACATAGGTTTTAAATAGAGTTTGTTTAAAAATCATGTGCAAGGACAGGTAAATTCTAAGTATAACATTTTCACTTTTAGAAACATTTCTACTGATTTTCATGGATGAACCATGTGTTATTTCATCTTTGATAAGTCATTGTAATTCCAAGGTATACTCTTTCACATTGGGAAAATGTTCCATCAGTTGTGAACTACATAACTTGCCAGGAATTAAACAACACAAAAACCAACCAACCAAAAACCTCCGATACTGAAAATCGGGATAACTAACATAACTTTACTGTCTTCAAAGACAGAAAGACAGATCTTAGAGTAGCAATTCTTTCTGCTTTGATACCATACACTCTATTAGACGTATATATGCCACTATAGAGGTTTTGATGCTTTCTTTACCTCTTCTATCATCTGGAAGCAATTCATTTCCACCTGAAGAGGGAAGTAACATGTGCCAATCTGCTGTGAAGAAGTTAGGCTCAATCAGTTCAGGAGAACCTTGTAGCAGCTGGCGAAAGGTTAAAAAAAAATAATAATAAATAATAATAATAAAAAAAAAGGATACCTAAAATCTCCACCCTTCCTATTTGTCAAAAAAAAAATCAGACAATTCAGCCTTTCCAATGCAATCAGAAGTCAAATGAGATTTCAGTACTTTCTGATTAATGAAACAGTGGTGAACACAATTACAAATGTCCTACCTTCTCCCCAGAAATACTGGCTTAACATTGCAAGCTGCCAATCTGCGCCTAATATAAAGCACTGAATTCTTTATCTGAATAAAATGTCATAAACTATGTATTTGCATAAAGATAAACAAGTAAGTGTATTCCATTGAACTCAGGAGAGAAACAGCTGAGAACTCCAGTTTTCAAAACCAGGGCTTCAAGTGAAATTGAACCCAGTACATATTCACATGGTATCATGCCCATTAGAGGGATCCCACACTTTTGAAACCCAAAAGTCAGTTCAGCTACTGGATTATGTAAACAAGAAATCTGACATTAAACTTAAAAACATCTAGTTTTGAAAATATCCACTGATAACAACTCTGACATGAAAATATCTTTGTGGGCAGGAGAGAAATTCCAGTTTTGCATTCCTGCAGTATGTTAACACTTTTACAATTACAGAAACAGAAGAGTATCTGTTGTTGGAAGACCTTTACCCAACCACCAATCAGTGGAGGAATCTTTTGCCTGTAATTCTAGTTAAGTTTTCTAATTCAGCAAAGTTAAAAACCCATTACTTTAAAATTTTATTTGCAGAAATTACACAACCTCATAACAACACCTCCCGGAACAGTTCTACTTAATTCTTTTCTCTATTTAGATTCTTCCTATTACCTCCCAATGATATCACTGTTACCAAACATATTTATGGTGGTGATTTTGGTAAAATATATACCAGTTATTCACTGATGCTTATCAATTCTCCATCTTTCTAACTGCACTTTTTGTTGCTGCTTTCTATTAATAGTTTCTATAAGTATTTTCTTCAAGGCAAAAATGCCCAGAATTGCATTCAGCATTTCAAACACCTTCAGCTTACTACCAATTACTTTTTAAACAGTCTATTTCTTCCCTTTTCTTCAGGTTTAACCTCAATAGTTTTGAAGGCAATGCAATTTTACAGTTAATAACATTTATAAATAAATAGGGCATACATAAATGCATTTCTGGGCATTTGAAAAATACGTTAATTTTATAATAAACACTTCCTGTTTCTTACCAAATTTTTGGGCATCCTCTCCTGAAAACATCAATTTAATACACAATTAGCAAAGATTTCCTGAGATTTAATGTTATGGCTGAAATACAGAAATTGTTTAATGTAAATCCCAGCTTAATTTACAGGACAGCAAACTGGCATGAAACCAGTGGCTCAGAGAGAGGCATCTTTAACAACCTTTCAAATGTACTATCAATGTAAACCAACATAAACACTAAATAGCCACTTTCCATGGAGCTTAATTATTACAAAAGTACAGGAAGGATTTAGCATTTGGGGTCAGCAAGCACTGACAATTTCACAATTCAGTGTAAGTGGGTGACAATCAGATTACACAGGGGCATTATGTGAGTGATAAGAGATCATCTTTATCATCATATTTTAGATAGAGTAACATATCTAATAACTGTTTTGTCATCAATTCAAAACTGAAGTATCTTAGCTTCACAGGACATAGATGCCAAGGATGTCATTTTCATATCCTCTGATGACTACAGTCTTCTCGGGAGATTTTGAAGGATCATTCAGAAATTCTAATATTTTTGTTAGCTCTTTCTCTGCTGAAAGCATCCAGCATTTCATTGGAAAACATTCAGGCATGGTTCTTCAGTCATGCCATTCTTGCAAATCTGCACTACTTTTGAATAGATGACACTAAACTGGTGCTGACACACTATGCAACAAGAGGACAAGGTATGCTATATTCAAGACACTCTGGGACAGTGCTTTCTTAAAATTCATGTTTTGAGTAGGAATACATTCCGAAACAGAAACTAATAAAAAATTAGGAAGAACTTGCAAAATCTCTTTTGGCCTTTGCCACAAAACCATTTTCTTTCCTCTTCTCTTTTTAAGCTCCGATGAGATGAAGTCTGGTTTTGCATATTAGCAGCTAGTAGGTCCTTTCCATTTACAAAAAATGTTCTAATGATAAGACACAAACTTTAAACCAATCTGTAGAAACATTTTACTTAAGCTCTCGTATTTTCCAAATAAAGGATAGATAGGGAATATTCCAAATACCTCCTTTAAAAATGGAATCTCACACGCTGGGACATTAATATCAATAGCTTAATTCAAATAGAAGAAGAGACAAAGTTGACCACAGGTAGTAACTGGTGTACTACACCTTTTTCATTTCTGATTTCAGATTACCAGGATTGCTCTGCTGACTGAAGAGGGACTTCTTGAATCTTTCAATGATTCTTCTTTTCAAGTTGCATTGCAAAGCTGGAGGAAGCTGTATGAAACAAAGAAACAGGTGTTTTCACTGTTTAGTTATACCTGACATAAAGATGACATAATCAGCAGGACCATTACTGGAAAAAAAAAAGAGTAGCACAAAAAAAAAAAATTGATATTTAATAGCATGGTGATAAACAACAGCACAAGACTTGATTTATGGGCGTATTATAATAGCACTCCTTAGTTTGCCCATTCTATTAGGTTTGGCATATCTTGTAACTCAGTCCCTCTAGCCTTGGGAGTAAAAAACATTATAACAAGTTGAAGAGAGGTAATACTACATTTGTCTCCCTGAGCAAAGTGCTAGTATCTGAGACATCTTCCTACAGATGAAGGTCATGAAACATTAGATCAGATTTCGTGTTGACTATAATGAGTGACTCCAGCTGAAATTAATGGAACTTCAAGCAGCTCAGACTTTCATTCAACGTGTGCAGAACAGCTTCAACAGGCTCTTTTAAGGTCCTTATGTACATATTAACACAATTCAGACTGTCTCTTTTGCTAGAAGCTACCCGTAGGAGGTAATTTACATTTCACTTGTTTATAAAGCAAAACTGATTTTGTATATTTTTTTCTCCTGTGGGGTTTTGTCTTTTTTTTTTCCCTTGGTTGAAAAAGTACACATCTTTTCGTATTTTTTACAAAAGAAAAGCACAAATCATACTTTGTATTTTAGAGTCTTCAATAGAGAATTCAAAAGAGATCTCTTCCTTTGCTCTTTTAAAACCATATTTATGCTCCAACAGCAAATGTAAAGCTTCAACTGCTGATCACTACAGTGACATCAACTCACTCTGATAACAATTCTATGGCATGTACTTTGGAAGAGCATTTCGGAAGGCTCTCCTATGCCGTTTCTGTATAGTTGCTTATAGCTGCAGACAGTGTTTGTAGAACTTTCTACCATTTAGTATACACTTTATAACCACATCATTGATGTAAATTCACAAAGTGTCACTCCACTGAATTCAGGAAGCTTTTCAATTACTAAGGAAAGGTTTGACCACTAAGGATGCACATTCAAATACTATCACAGAAGATATTATAAAGATTTTTTTCCACTGGAACGAATCACTGCTGTTAGCCAGTTATAAATCTAGAACAGCTATATTTGCCACACAGGAGTCTCGATTTGCTCTGACAAATCAGAGATTAAGGTTACATCCTAAGCATAAAAGACGTAATCAGACAGCTGGTTGCACACAAGGTTTTGTCCTCTCTTTTCACACATATAAGGCCTTACACATATGTATTAAATCAGATGATGAATGTTCCTTAGCCTATAAATGAGTGACAAAAATGATGCCTTAGGAAAGGCCTGTGAGATACTCTGTAGACTACAAGCCACTGCAATGGACTCTGTGAAATTGATGTACTATGGGCAAACTGAGCTATACTGAAGCAAAAGTGGTAAAGAACAAGTCCACTGCTTGAGAAACTCAGAGTTGCCTCAGGCATTAGTGACCAATTTCAGCTTTTGTTTTAATGAAATCAGATGTCAGATTAGTTAAAATAAAAATAATTTTTTTTTTTTAAAGCCAAGGATTTACATAATGCTTTTTTGCTTTTTTAAAAGCTTTCTCTTACATTGTTTTCCAGAGATCACTCTGACTCTTGTTCCCATGGAAACTGAATTGGGAAGGCTGCTGTCAGCCAAGAACTAGGCAAGAACAGGAAAAGAACCCTCCCTTGTAAACTTCAGTTTAGAATTGTCAGCTGAAATACGTAACAGAGCTTTAGAAAACAGCTATGTATTATAAAAAATATTCTAGCTTAGAACATAAACAAGTACAAGAGAAGAACATAGTACATGGTGAACAAGTACAGTATGGATCCTGACTCCTCTGCCTTTCACTTCCAAAACCAACTGCATCTGACACCAAAAGCATCAAAGTTGTTACTACTGCTTCAATGGTCAATTCTGAGTGAGTCTTTGAGTTGCTGTTCATTCTCAGTTATTCTCATTCACATTACGATAATTTGCATTAATTAGTAGGCCACTTGAGAAAACCATCTTCAACAGAAAGGATAGGTTCACTAATGAGAATTTTGAACACACCCCTAACAGCATGTAAAGACAGAATTGTCTAAGTTCTGTTAGCAGGGGAAGGAGATAATTTCCAGTTATTTTAAACAGCAATTGTTTTCTCTATTCCCATATTACTTGTTTTGACAAGCTCGTCAGTTAAAAAAAAAAAAGACATGTAAAACGCTCCGGAGTTCTGTTTACGCTGTTCTGTTCTAAACAAAAACAAAATTGGCTCAGCAGTTTGAAAACCCCTGAGGGGTTTTTCTCCTGTGTGAAACATCACTTCCCAAATAGAAACACTTAATTTTGGAAAACAAAAAGATGCGTATTTAATGATAGCAAATTTTGCAAGTAATATATTCAGGATTTGAACTATTGCACTAGAAATCACAAGAAATTACCACTGTTTATTGATAATAAAAATATGACTTAGAAGCTATTTAGAAATTATTGGTATAGAGGAAAGCATTTTATGTATTCTGCATGTCAGTATATGGTGCTAAGTCACTTAAAATATTCATATCGTTGGCATGACAGAACGCTGTAAAAATAATTTACTTGTACAATCCATTTTTTTCTGAGGTGAGCCAATGATTTTCATATGACTCAATTATTGCCATCCTCCACATACTAATATTCAAGGTTAGTCTTTATTTAAATGATATATTTTTAAAGCATCCTGCCATCTGCAAAAATGTCAAGTTCTGTTGTTTTTACAGAACAGTGACTAAATTAGCAGCACTTTGCAGTACCATTATTTTGACAACAGCAAATAACTAAAAAGTATAGAATGTCAGAAGCAATAGTAATGCATACTTGACTGATGAAGATGATTTTGTGCAGCTGAATAAGAATCTGCTGAACAGGGTCACTGATCTGACGCACCTTCCTCTGTGATACAGCAATTCTTGCTGATGCTGTAGATGACAACAGTAAAAGCAGGAAGACAGCTCATTTAATTTCCTTAATATATTAATAGTGTACACTATTTAAAACCTGTAGATGTAAATAATAAGTTTTAATGCATGACTGGTTTTTCCAATAATGTTGTGAACAAAGAAAAGGATAATCTAAAAACTTGAAAGATTAGACAATGTAATTGATAATGTTTCAAAAGAAAATCCCTTTCCCTGACTCATTTCTAAGTTACTCTAAGAGAAAAGAAGTACTAGTGTACTTCACTAATCATAAAAGTTTTCATACATTTATTAAAAAAATTAAAGATATGATAAACAGAATTTTCTTATTTTAACTGGGGTTTCTTTTTACACAGACTAAACCACATCATATTTATTTTTTTATATTTTGATATTATGAAATTTATTTTAATTTTACCCCAAGAATTACAAGAAAATGTCTAGTGTGGACCATCTGAGGAAAAATTTAGAAAAATGTATTTCCATGCTCCCATAGAATCATAGAATCGTTAGGGTTGGAAAGGACCTTAAGATCATCAAGTTCCAACCCCCCTGCCATGGGCAGGGACACCTCACACTAAACCATGCCACCCAAGACTTCGTCCAACCTGACCTTGAACACCACCAGGGATGGAGCATTCACAACCTCCCTGGGCAGCCCATTCCAGTACCTCACCACCCTCACAGGAAAGAATTTCCTCCTTATATCCAACCTAAACTTCCCCTGTTTAAGTTTTAACCCGTTACCCCTTGTCCTGTCACTACAGCCCCTAATGAAGAGTCCCTCCCCAGCATCCCTATAGGCCCCCTTCAGATACTGGAAGGCTGCTATGAGGTCTCCACGCAGCCTTCTCTTCTCCAGGCTGAACAGACCCAACTTTCTCAGCCTATCGTCATCCAGGAGGTGCTCCAGTCCCCTGATCATCCTTGTGGCCCTCCTCTGGACTTGTTCCAACAGTTCCATGTCCTTTTTATGTTGAGGACACCAGAACTGCACACAATACAGTGATATATAGTGATGTGTGTTGCTCTATCAAACCTAGTTTTTGTTTCCAACATCTAGCAAGAGCATATTTTTGAAAGAAAGCTTAAGAAAATATGCAAGAGCCTATGAATCTTTTGAGTCTTCTTTACACCAGAAAATCATTTGTTTCCATGTCGCAGATTACTCCAAGATCAAAATGACACCATCATAAAACTTTTAATGACATTTTTCATTTTTAGAATAAAAGAATATATTTGCTAAGCAAATAATAATACTGTAAAAATTCCTCTCCCTATGAAGGAATAGAATAGACAGTTGCCCTCTATTACAGACTGCATATGATTTTTCTTGTAAATCCCATAAAAATCACAGAATCATGGAATGGTTTGGGTTGGAAGTGACATAAAAGGTCATCCAGTTCCAACACTCTGCCATGGGCAGGGACACCTCAAACTAAACAAGGTTTCCCAGCTTGGCCTCGAACACTGCCAGGGATGGGGCAGCCACAGCTTCTCTGGGCAACCTGTGCCAGCGCCTCAACCAGCCTCACAGGGAAGAATATTTTCTAATATCTAATCTAACCTAATCTTTTAGTTCAAAGCCATTAACCCTTGTCCTAGCACTACTTGATCTATAAATAGTACTGCTGACCTGTAAATATAAAGTGACATTTTGAAACTTTTAAATTAAAAGCTAGTTAGGATGTTAAGCACACCACAAAAGGGGGTTGTGCAAACCAGAATATATAAACAAAGATGAAATTCCCATGTACATAAGCATGTAATTATGAGCTCTGCACATAAACATTGTACATAATGAAAATTTTATCCCACTCTCCTCTCCCCCCTCCACCATATTATATGGGATATAAAGTTGGTCTGTCTGAAGAAAAAAAAAAGACTAATCAAATTTAGAAATTAAATATTTTGTTAAAAGACTAAACAAATTTAGAAATTAAATATTTTGTTATCTCAAAAACCACTGTGCTTCTGAATATACCTCCACATCATTTCTATAAGCATTAATATTTTAAGTAGACTTGTACACTAGACAGACTAGAAAATTGACTATTAACTAACTAATCACTAAGAAATGATCATGGAGATCCACACTAAAAAAGAATCGATGGTTTGAGAAAATAATTTTGCTAGAAGTTACTTATAATATTTTCTTCTTAAACAGATACTCAAAAAGCCTTTCTTATCACATTGTATTTGAAAAATTCCTTTAGCTATTACCTAACAACACACATAATAGATACTTATACACAAATTCACAATGCACACACAGGCTTTTATTTTAGTGTTTGACTATTTAATCGGGTATCCAAATGTGACCTTTGCTAAAAAGCATCCATTATACCCAATGGCAATGACACTACATTTTGTAGTACAAACTCTGAAGTAAAGAACAGAGTCAGTTTGGAATTAAAATGAGAACTATTACTTTAGAATTAAGAATATGGCAGTACTTCAGACATTTAGGCTTCCTCATGTAATTTTTATTAGATAATTGTTGATAATTTATTTAGATAAGTGTGAGCTATTTATCATGGCAAGGAGCAATAATGCTGAACTAAAAATAGTGAGTAGGTGTAAACCTGTTTCCGTAAAGCTGCACTTCGGTAAAGCTAGACTAACCTCTGCCAAGCAAATCCATGTACATAATTTATGCTTTTCATGTATAAAAGACTGTGAAGAACTTATGCATGAATAGAAGCTATGCTTTTCCTCTAGCAAAATAAATTTTAAACAAGAATTTTAAGTTTTTCATTCACTTCGGGTTAAAATCAGATTAAAAAATCTATCAATCAAATATGTAAAAATATTTGGCTCTTGGGATCAAGAATAGAAAAAGAAAAAAAGCTAAAAGTGAAAGTTTACTTCCCAAACTGAACTATTGTCTGGGACTTATTACTGATTCAGAGAACCCCTTGTCTCATTACAAACTGACATTAAATCGGATATGGTCTTGGTTGTCCAGATTTTGAGACAGATATACTTTCCTGTTGTAGGTACATTTTTTTTCTTGTAGTACAAGTAGATTTGTGATTAACAGACTGTCTTCTTTTTCTGAAGTGGAACTGCCCTAATATACAAGCTAATAATATCAAATTCCATGTGATTTGTTTCCAGCCATATGCAATGAGACATTTGGAAAAGAGTACCCAAAGGCAGCTTGATAAAAAGCAAAATCTAATTCACTTGACAACTTGAATGAGTGAGCATTGCTTAAAACTTACAAAGCACAATAAACTCGGTACTGATTTGTGGATGTTATACCCAAAATGTTGACCATATTTTGTTAAATAAAGAACATTATGAACTAACTTATTGAACTAAAAAGAAAAAAAAATAATTTGTGTTCCATGTAATAATTTTAATTCCAGACATGAGAACAAATAGACAAACACTGCTGATAAGGCTTTAGGTAATTTAATGGAATTAGGATACAGAAGTAAACATTACATATTTTACAAACTGTGTAGATTTGCAAAATATCATGCAGATTTTAAATATAACAATTAAAACAAGCAGACCAGCTTGATTATTATTTACCTAGTGTTCCTCGATCATGCTTTGCCTGCTGAGAAAGAGTGTAGAGCCAAAACTAAGTCAGATTTTTGAATTTTTATGCGGTAAATCCATCGTTATTTATGATTTTTAATCTTGTGCATTTAAGTCATACACACTGTCAGACTCAGAGATTAAATAAAAGCTTAGCAGTAGACTGCCACTATAAAACAGTGCATCAGTAAAGAACATAAGTAAACAAAATTGTTTTTCCAAGTTGAGTATTAGATCTGGCAGCTAATCAAAGAACTCAGGTCCAAGTATTGAACTTCAGCCAGCATCCCTGTATCTGTCTTAAATAAAGTTACCTTTAAACTACACTTCAGAGGCTAATTTAGATCCATATTCTAAAATTTTCTCATACAGAAATACCTTGAGGTATTATGAGTCTTATTATATGTATTTACACACACAAACTTTTTTTTTTTTTCCTTTGCAAAGTGATCTGGTATCGAGAATGAAAATTCTACTGAGAGAGAGATGAAATCCAAATACCAAAATTAATTAGCCCACAACTGAGCTATTACAAGTTTTTTCCTGCTGAATTTCTGTGCTGGCTATTTTAACAATAAGAGGGACAGTAACAAACTGAAGTGTCTAGGGTCCAACCAGACCTAAGCTGTGCTCCCACAGAAAATAGATATAAAACATCTCATCCTTTATCTCAGAGACACAGATTTATGGTTGAATCAGGAAGATAATGACATTATTGCTATTTCTGAGTTTCCTCTCAATAATCAGCAAGACGAAGAGAAGTCTTGCATTTACTCTGAGTCACTTAAGGAAGAATTTACATTGGTCTTTCTGCTCATGACAACAGTGATAACCATGCTGCAATAATCTAAGATATATGCCACAGGAAGAACTAGCCCGAGAGAGGACGACTTCAACACCGGAGCAGGGGAGGAGATCAGCGTCCAGGAGCTCCAACTCAGAGCGACAAGAGCCTCCCACCGAGGGAGCCACAAGGCCTCGCCAGGCCCTGCCCAGGAGCCGGCAGCTCAGCTGACGAGAGCGAGCAGCTGACTCACAGGGAGCGGAGCCAGGAGCAGCGGCACCAGCCCTGAGTGGGTGAAAACCTGCCCCAGGGAGCGCGAGCGATCGGGAGTGTGGGTCGACGCAGTTTGCGAGGGCAGGCGAGCGCTCGTCGTATGACCAAGGCCCGGTGTGGGAGCTCTGCTCTGCTCTGCTCTGCTCTGGGTGCCCCGGCGGTGGCAGCGTAGGCACCCAGACAGAGGAGATGAGAGGGGAGGCTGCAGTGCAGAGCTCGGGGTGTAGAGAGGAGAGTGCCTGCACTGGTCTGGTGAGGGGAGGGGGCACAATGGGCAGGGCTGCTCTCGGTGCGCCCTGGTGGAGGTCCTCCTGCAGCAGGGGTTGAGCTGCGGGATGCTGTTAATAGGCTGCGAGACGTCAGGGAAGCTGAGAGGAAGCAGCACTGCTTGCTCCTGGCCCAAACTGCAGGGGCCTCGAGCTTCCCCTCTAGCTCATGAAGGAAAGAAGGAGGCCGTTAACCTGGGAAGCTGGGAAATAGTGACAAAAAAAAAAAAAAGCCAACAAAAAAACGGAGGAAAAGGACAATTAAAAGCAAGGGGCTTCCTCCTAAATCTGTTGTCCCCACGCAGAACTGCTTTGCTGTCCTGCAGGAGGCTAATGAGGAAACGCACTCGAGCCAGAAACAGCTGGCTGATGCCCTGGTAAAGAAGATCTCTACTGGTGCTGCCAGGAAAAAGCAGCGGGTCATAGTAGTAGGGGACTCTACTTCAAAAGGGACAGAAGCACTCGTCTGCCGGCCAGACCCGGCCTCAAGGGAGGTGTGTTGCCTACCAGGGCCACGGATCAGGGATGTGGCAGAGAGGCTGCCTGCTCTAGTAAGTCCCACGGACTATACCCGCTTCTAGTGATCCATGTGGGTGCTGGTGATACAGATAGTAGTAGCCTGGGGAACATAAAGAAAGACTACAGAGCTCTGGGAGAGATGGTTAGGGGCTCTGGAGCTCAGATAGTCTTTTCTTCAGTTCTCCAGTGTGGGGGTTGGAATGTATCAAAGCTGTCAGAGACCATGGGAAGGAGAAACTACAGCAGGCAATTAAGAGTGACCTGTCCCTGACTGGTACTTGGAAGATGTTGGAACTGGAAAGGAACAAGGACATCGGAACTGGAAAGAGGATGTCAATAAGAAAATCAGATAGACCTTTCACCTGATGTAACCACAAGGCAAACACAGATGTGCTTGGCTAATTGCTTGGAAGCATATAAATATAGTGTCATCTTTTCAATAAAGGATCCAGCTTGCACTCTACCTCTGGGTCTGTGCCTCCATCCTCACACTCCAGGATACAGGGGAGGACCCCAAAAAGGCTAGGAGGACTGGCCAGGTTAATGAATGGTTAGAACAGTGGTGCCATAGTCAGGGGTTTGGGTGTCTTGAACACAGGACCCAAGTTTGTAGGCCAGGTCTACTGGGGGTTGGTGGAGCTAGTCTTGTGGTTTTGGTAGGAGGCTTGCCACACTGGTCAGGGATGCTTTAAAATAGATGTGTTGGGGGAGGGGGGCATCATTCCATCTCAACACACCCAATCAGTTGCCAGCACCTGTAATAAATACTTGGAGCAATGTAGAAATATTCCAGCCTCTCCAGCCAATAAGCCATCTTCATTTGGAGCTCAGCTCAGATGCCTCTATACAAACACCCGTAGCATGGGGAACAAACAAGAGGAATTAGAGATGTGTGCACGTCTACAGGGGTATGATATAATAGGCATCACAGAAACATGGTGGGATGGCTCCTATGACTGGAGTGTTGGAATGGAAGGTTACAGGCTCTTTAGAAAAGACAGGCCCGGCAGGCGGGGAGGGGGAGTTGCCATTTATGTTAGGGATAGGCTGGAGAGTATGGAACTATGTCTGGGGACAGGTGAGCAGTCAATAGAGAGTTTGTGGGTCAGAGTTAAAGGGAAAACAGCGATGGGAGACATTACTGTGGGGATCTGTTACAGACCACCTGATCAAGAGGACTGTGCGGATGAAGCACTCCATAGACAGATAGGAACAGCCTCACACTTGCAGGCCCTTGTTCTCATGGGGGACTTCAACCACCCTGATATCTGTTGGAGCAATGTTACGGCCCGGCACAAGCAATCCAGGAGGTTCCTCGATTGTGTGGAAGACAACTTCCTTCTGCAAGTAATAGAGGAGCCGACAAGGAGACGTGCCATGCTTGACCTCGTGCTCACCAACAGGGAAGGGCTTGTTGGAAATGCGACGCTCCAGGGCAGCCTTGGATGCAGCAATCATGAGATGGTCAAATTCAAGATCCTCAGGACAGTGAGAAGAGCGTGCAGCAAGCTCACTGCCCTGGACTTCAAGAGAGCAGACTTTGGCCTCTTCAGGAACCTGCTTGGTAAGATTACATGGGATATAGCCCTAGAGGGCAGGGGGGCCCAAGGCTGTTGGTTGGTATTCAAGGATCACCTGCTACAAGCTCAGGAGTGTTGCATCCCAGCTAGAAGGGAGTGCAGCAGGAGGGCCAGGAGACCCCCTTGGATGGATAAGGAGCTGCTGAGGAAAATTTGAAGGAAAAAACAGGCTTATAAAAGGTGGAAGCAAGACCAAGCCTGGGAAGAATACAGGGATGTTGTCTGAGAAGCTAGGGACCAGGTTAGGAAAGCCAAGGCCCAGTTAGAATTAAACTTGGCTAGGGATGTTAAGAATAACAGGAAGGGATTCTATAGTACGTAGCAAATAAAAGACAGACTAGGGACAATGTAGGCACCCTCTGGAAGCTATCAATCAGGAGAACTGGCTACCCTGGATTTGGAGAAGGCTGAGGTTCTTAATGACTTCTTTGCCTCAGTCTTCACTGGCAAATGCTCTGACCACACCACCCAAGTCTTGGAAGGCAGACACAGGGACTGTGAGAACGAAGACTTTAGGCCAACTGTAGGAGAGGATCTGGTTCAAGACCATCTTAAAAACCTGAGCATACACAAGTCCATGGGACCTGATGAAATCTATCCGCGGGTCCTGAAGGACCTGGCAAATGAAGTTGCTAAGCCACTGGCCATCATATTTGAAAAATCATGGCAGTCAGGTGAAGGTCCTGATGACTGGAAAAAGGGAAATATAACCCCCATTTTCAAGAAGGGGAAAAAGAATGACCCGGGGAATTACAGACCAGTCAGTCTCACCTCTGTGCCTGGCAAAATCTTGGAGCAGATTCTCCTGGAAGGCATGCTAAGGCACATGAAAAACAACAAGGTGCTTGGTGACAGCCAGCATGGCTTCACTAAGGGGAAATCCTGCCTGACCAATTTGGTGGCCTTCTATGATGGGGCTACAGAACTGATGGACAGGGGTAGAGCAGTTGACGTCATCTACCTGGACTTGTGCAAAGCGTTCAACACTGTCCCACACAACATCCTTGTCTCTAAATTGGAGAGATATCAATTTGATGGATGGACCACTTGGTAGATAAAAAACTGGCTGGATGGCAGCACAAAGAGTTGTGGTCAATGGCTCAACGTCCAGCTGGAGACCAGTAACAAGTGGTGTCCTCAGGGATCGGTGTTGGGACCGGTCTTGTTCAACATCTTTGTCGCTGACATGGACAGTGGGATTGAGTGCGCCCTCAGCAAGTTTGCCGATGACACCAAGCTGTGTGGTTCGGTTGATACGCTGGAGGGAAGGAATGCCATCCAGAGGGACCTTGAAACACTTCTGAGGTGGGCTGATGCCAACCTCATGAAGTTTAACCATGCCAAATGCAAGATCCTACACCTGGCTCGGGGCAATCCCAGGCACAGCTACAGGTTGGGCAGAGAAGAGATTCAGAGCAGCCCTGCGGAGAAGGACTTGGGGGTGTTGGTTGATGAGAAAATGAACATGAGCCAGCTTCAGTGTGCACTCGCAGTCCAGAAAGCCAACTGTATCCTGGGCTGCATCAAAAGGAGCGTGACCAGCAGGTCGAAGGAGGTGATCCTGCCCCTCTACTCTGCTCTCGTGAGACTTCACCTGGAGTGTGCAGTTCTGATGTCCTCAACATAAAAAGGACATGGAACTGTTGGAACAAGTCCAGAGGAGGGCCACAAGGATGATCAGGGGACTGGAGCACCTCGTGGATGAAGACAGGCTGAGAAAGTTGGGTCTGTTCAGCCTGGAGAAGAGAAGGCTGCATGGAGACCTCATAGCAGCCTTCCAGTATCTGAAGGGAGGCTATAGGGTTGCTGGGGAGGGACTCTTCATTAGGGACTGTAGTGAC
The DNA here is from genome assembly GCF_033815535.1 of Pezoporus flaviventris. Classification (NCBI taxonomy): domain Eukaryota; kingdom Metazoa; phylum Chordata; class Aves; order Psittaciformes; family Psittacidae; genus Pezoporus; species Pezoporus flaviventris. The sequence goes on from NW_026892585.1 coordinate 21,955,374, forward strand.
AGGACAAGGAGTAACAGGTTCAGACTTAAACAGGGGAAGTTTAGATTGGATATAAGGAGGAAATTCTTTCCTGTGAGGGTGGTAAGGTACTGGAATGGGTTGCCCAGGGAAGTTGTGAATGCTCCATCCCTGGCGGTGTTCAAGGCCAGGCTGGACGAAGCCTTGGGTGGCATGGTTTAGTGTGGGGTGTCCCTGTCCATGGCAGGGGGGTTGGAGCTAGATGATCTTAAGGTCCTTTCCAACCCTAACTATTCTATGACTCTATGATTCTACGATTTTGATTTAGCTTTTGCCTCATTTTCACCTCTCCAGCAAATGTTTCAACACTGCTATATTTAATCCCAAAATAAATACTATGGTCTTGCTGTTACAACCTAGGAACCTTCAGTTTTTGTTAGGATACTGATGAAAACTTTCCTTCCTTGGGATATTACCTTTTTTTACTGCTCCCTGTTCTATGGTATTTGTCTTCTCTTTTGCTGTCAATAGCTTGTATTACAAAACAAATGTGTATAAATGAGTGCCTTTTTCTTTTTTTTTTCTGAATAAAAATATGTTTAGAACTATATCAGCAAACAAAAGGACCAACTAGAACATAATATGGATTTCCCTGTTATTCACTGTATAGGCTTTCTCTCTTTTCTTATATGATAGCAGCAATTGGACTTACCAATCTAGGAGTTCCAGATGTAATGTCTACTTGTAGTGTCTATGTGCTTCAAAGACAGCTATTGACCGAATGTTCAGCTAGGAACTTAGGAGTTCCAGACCACTCAATAATCATATATTTTCTTAAATACAAAAGTATAGCATTATTTGCAGAATGAGGGCATGTGTGTGTGAATAGGCTGCTGAGGACTTGATCAAAACTTTTAACAGTTTTACCCATTACTGACACAAGGGTGATTGATTGATTGATCAGATTACCCACAGGACTGAAAATATTAACAAAGGCTAAGATGTTTGTCTGCAGATCTGGTATTTTAAAGCTGGATAGTGAATTTAAATTGTGTGAGTATTATAATGGCACTCTTCAGAAAACAGCACTGAAAACAGCTGAAAGTGGACAGCAAATATTGATGTGTAGTGCATAATTAAATTCATATAATAATTTCTATATCAAAAGGCTATAAAATGGAAGTTAGTATACACCATAAGTACTTTCTTTTTGAAGATCAATACTTCAGCTGCTTGAAATATTTTTCTTTCAAATATTATTTAATCCAGAGAATATGCATTCTGAAATCGCAGTTTAGCAGCTTACAGCATGTGAAACTCCTCCATAAAAAAGAGAAGTACCTCAAATGGAAAATTTGTTTCATCAGTAATGATGTATAAATACACGGGGATTTCTCTGTATTCTGAGATATTCCTTTCATAACAGAAATTCGCATTGTATTCCACAGAAGTTTAGCCAGGATAATGACCAATAAAATGTGGTTTTACTGATTTACTATTGGAGTTCATACTTTTCAAAAAATCCTTAAGGATATTTCAGATAACATATTTGCATATGAAATGTAATTATATCCTTTTCCAGCATTTTCAAATGTAATTTTTCATATTGCAAAGAACTACAACTGGAAGACCATGGTACTGCTACCCTGTCATGAGCAAATCCTCTATTTTCTTAGTGTGACTCCTGCACGTGAGCAAAGGCATACTCAAGAGCAGGTCAATAGGCAGTATAGTTGAAGAAATAAACGAGGAGACACTCTGTAGACAACAGGAGAATAAGGTTGAAAACATGGAAACCAGTAGGTTTAATTTAAGTTAAAATTTGATTTTTTTGCAAGCACAAAATTACCTGGTTGCAGTCTTGATCCCCGACCTTCAGTATCATCTCTAGTATTATTTAAAAAAAAAAAATAATTAAAGAAAGTAGTTTTAATTGTGTTTGGCATCAGTGACTGTAGAGGAAATACCAGTATTCCCTGACTCCTCCTCACGTTTCCTCTAAGGGACATCTGTCCAAATTCATTAGTTTTTTACTGTGCGTTTTTAAGACTCATAAAGACTACTCTACTCTATGTGTCCAAAATAGCATGACTTCTACTAAATAAAAATTAGACCCCATTCCTTTTCCTGCTCAGTTTTTTTAGCTGCAAAGTACAAAAACAGAAGACAGGATTTCAATATTTACAACTCAATAATCCTGAAAATTAACATAAAATTAATTTGCATTTGTACATGTTTAAGGACATTTAAGTTAAACTATTTTATGGCTGGAAAACATAAAAAAAAGTTATTATTGTCTAGTAGATAAAAACAGGAGCAATAATGCATACAGTACTAATAGAGTGTGTGTGGGGGGGGAAATAATATTACATCATCAGGGCAGCAATACCTCAGTGTCTGAAATATAGGTCCACATGTTTTAATACTAGCTTCTGTTCTATACTCTACACAAACATTGTCCCAGCCTGCAGATTTCAACAGCTGAGAAGTGGATATAGACAGACAGAACTGAAAGAATCAGTATCGTGTCCTGATGGATGACAGCCTCAATAGCCCCAGCATGTCAAGGATTTGTATGTATTTTTAGGCAGTATGGGAAACTAGTTCCAAGGAATAGTTACGAAGAAAGAGAAGGAAATAGTTTTGCTGATGTTCATGTGAGGGGCAGAGATGGAATAAAAATAAAATGTGCTTGCTTCAACTGTGAAGCATCAAGAGACCACCATTATTGACTGCAGCAGGACTAAAGCTGGAAAGCTAGTGAGTGATAAGCGACAAACTGGATGGTGCTATGCTAAGCAAAACTCTGAAGGCAAAAGTAAAGTATGGTACTTGAAGTAATAGGAAAAGCACAACCAGTAAAAGGACACACACAGAAGGCAGTAGGGTTGAAGGCAAGGCTGCAAAAATGTTCCTTGCATCAGTGTTCTCAATGGACATTTGAGTGACTAGAATGTGTGTATCAAAACCAGGAAAGATGTTTGCATTATAGCCTTATGAACCCAAGCAAGATTTTTAGCAGTGTATATTTGTAGGAAAGGTTGTATCTTGAATGTGCCAGGCAGAACAGTGAGATTTATTCTGAATGTGAGAACTTCAAGAGAATGGATGTTGTTTTCAGGAATGATCAAAACCTGAGCTAACGGGTAAGAGTTCAGATACACGCAATTATGACATTCCTTTTAGTTATGTAATCAACTGCGTGGCCACATGGCCATGAAAAGATCTTACAGAGATGAGCAAAAATTTTGTATAGACAGAAGGAAATACATCTGGTGTATACACCTAAGCTCATTATTTGCAACGTTTTTGCAGATAGATGACTATGTAGACATATTTGTACATGCAAAGACAACATGCACCAGAAAAGACAAAAGAATCAGTGATAGACCCACATGTAACATTCAGAGGAAATTAGATGAACAGATAAATTAGTGTCCTTCTGAATGGTCCTTAAAAATAGTTTCAAAAGACTGTGGGAGAAATGGAAAAGGTTAGACTCAGAAAAGTCAGAAAAAGCATGATTTTAAGAAGATAAAAACAGCACCAGTGCTAAACAGCAGATTAAGAAAATAAAGGAACTATAACTTGGAAGAGGTCATTAAACAGCTTATTACAGCTCAGTGAGGGTTCCTACAGTAATATTCTTTAAATGAAGGTTGAATTAGGGTTTGTGGAAAAACAGGGGAGAGGAATCAATGCTGTTATTATGAACACTTTAACCTAGTTAAGTTAAAGGTAAAAACTAAAAAATGTTCAGGAGGAAAGAGTGACTTTGGTTTGTTTTTTCCATTTCAGAAAAGCAGAAATAAAGAAACAAAGAACAGTGTCTATGAGTAAGAGTGGTAACATGGAGATCAGAAAAAAATGATGGTTCGTCAAGAATGCATTTGATGCATTTCTGAATAACAGATGAAAAAGGAAGGACCTCCGGAAGAAGAATGGAGAAGGCCATGCCATATTCTGTTTCAGTTTCTTTCCTTTTTGAAAGAAATTAGAACCCCAGAATTCAAACAGTGGTTACCTACATTTACACAGAAGATCTAGAGGAGTTCAAAGCGATGAGATACGACTGTATGCTATCCAATGTACAAACACATTTCTCTATAAGAAAACCCATCTGCTAAAAAATGCAAACCCAGAATATAGCTAACCAACTGATACCAGTTTAAGCTGAGGTAGCAAGGTCCATTTTTAAAACTATTTATCAGTTTAATGTCAGCCCTTAAATTACTCACATAAAGCTTCTGTGAGTAACTGTAACACTGTCTTGAGGTAGATTGAGTGTCATAGGCTGAGGTAAAATGAAATTGTAATGATAATAAGGAAATATTTCACCAATTCAATCACACAACTGTTACACTGTGAAATGACTGGAATTGATCATAACAATGGTAAATCATATAATCTATATTTAAATCATAAATTGTACCTACCTAATCTGAGGTTGTCTTTCTGAAGCACTAAAACTTTGTTTCATTATACCTGAAACAAATGCATAAATAATATCTCTGCCTTAAAAGAAATATATATATACATGTTAATATATTCTATTTCCCAGACATGGTGTCAAAATTACTTTTAAAATGCAGTGCTAAGCAAACTCCAAGCCCCCATTTGTGTATGGAATTGCTCTTTGATGTATCAAAGATTTGCTTGCATCATAACTAAAATCTCCCCACATAGTATTTTAACAAATACTTTCAGAATTTCACAGAAACTAACAACACACTCTGGCTAGATATCCACAGAAGATGTATCTGGATTTGCATTAAATTACTACAAATACTGCTACCACTGTACAGCCACAATATTGCCTCTAGTCTGGATAAAACGCTAGAATATTTACTCACTTTCTCAGAAGACCTTTGGTGGGATGTCTAAACCTTGTGGTACCAGAGTTTTATTGCCACCATTCTGCTAGTTAACTATTCAAACTACTAGAAATGCAATATCTTACTTCTTAAATAATCCTGCTGATTTTAAAACCTTGAAGACAGGGTTTGGCCAGTTACTGGTCAAATATCTCTCCTATACATGGCATCTCATTTTAAATGAACAATAAGTGTATGATGTTTAAATCAAAAGATATTTCAGATAACAGAAGGTCTGTGTACTAAATTAGAAAATTCTACAACAGTTTTCCCATACAAATAATGCATTTTAATGTAATGCCTGCACCTTTGTCTACCTGAAATGTTTTTTTCCATGCTACTAACATCACATGCATTACCATAAACAAGAACAGAGGCATCTAATCACTCAAACACTAGCTAGGAAAAAAAAGATTTTATGCTAAACTTAACTTACACTTGTTTTCCCATTGTTGGTCCTGTTACAGCAGTTATATTAGTTCTAGACCAACAGTAGAGGACTTTCAGAGAGCAGACACATCTCTGAGAATCTTAAATCTTTTTTTTTTGTGTGTGTGTGTGTTCATACTTTCTGCCATGTTCTGCAATATTGCCCCTCTATTTTTTTCTGCTTCTTTGAGATCCTGAAAAATCCTGAAGGAGGCTTGCATCTGTCACACAAGATTCACTTTAAAACCAAAAGAAATGATGCATCTTTAGACCAAATCTGTCTTCCTGAAAAGAAGGCACACAGACGGAGAGAATGAAAGAAAAAGAAACAGTATTTTATTCTGTGCTAATGCTTTGCTTAGCAAAAGAGATTTTAAAACTCTGTAGCAGTTAGCTAACCTAGAAGGTTTGGTAAGAGTGGTTGATTTAGATAATAGCAAATAAACTAGGCCCTTACAGAAGCAAGGACACTTCAAATAACTTTAATATTGGAGGCCTTTGGAAATGAAAAAATATGATTGTGCCTATTTAAGGAATAGATATTTTACCTGCTTAGGATGCACAGTAATACAAATACAAAAGTAGAAGCTCTCACTGAACCTGAATAACGTTGCTTGGGGTAAGGATTTTGAGTTCCAACCTCAGACATTCTGCTATAAAAAAGACTATAAAATATTATGGGAATATATGCGAGAAAATCTGAAACAGAAGCCACTTGGCCAGAAAGTCAAGTCTGAATACAGCTGTTTGCTAGTATTTAAACAACTTCCCTTTCCAAGTATTCATATACAAACTTGGTTTTGAAATACTGTACCTTTGGCTGTTTCAAATAAATGGTGTCTCTGTCAGTCAAGGGGCCATATCTAAATTTTCTTGATGAGTTTGATGACTCACCACATTTGACTTGCTAATCTGCCATCTCGTAAGTGTATTTACAAGTGCATGATATTTCACACCAAAGAATCTATTCATCATTCATGTACATGGCAGAGATGCAGTATTTTCTGATTTACATGCCTAAGTTAGGAAAATACAAAGATGATTAGGGGTCTGGAGTGTCTCTTTTATGAGGAGAGATTGTGGGAGCTGGGTCTGTTTAGTCTAGAGAAGAGAAGACTGAGGGGGATCTCATTATTGCATATATCTCCAAGGTGGGTGCCATTAGCCTGAGGTCTCAAGAGAAATATCAATCCTAGACAAAGTCAGTTTGGGGAAAATAAGCCTACAAAGCACTGTAAGATCTCCAAAATTTTTCACAGGCGGCCCATTGCACAAATTATAGGTTTCTTGATGCAATAATTATTTTCAACAAATATCCTAAGCTTTCCCCTCATAACCTAAAGAACCATTTTGTCCTGGTCTTGGCCAGCATAGAGTTAATTTTCTTCCTAATAGCTATTACAGTGCTATGTTTTGGATTTAGTATGGGAATAATGTTGATAATACATGGATGTTTTAGTTGTCACTGAATAGCACTTAACCTGATCAAGGACTTTTCAGTTTCATGCTCTGCCAGTGAGGAGGCGCATAAGAAGCCAGGACAAAGCAGAGACAGGACACCTGACCCAAACAACCCAAAGGGGTATTCCGTAACGTAGAAGATCATGCTTAATATAAAAACTGTGTGGATCTGGCCAGGAGGAATCAATCACTGCTCAGGTCAGGCGGGGTATCAGTCAGTGGGTGATGAGCAACTATAGTGCCATCAGTCGTTTTTCTTGAGTTTTATTCCTCTCTCTCTCTCTGTTATTTCCCTTTTCATCACTATTATTATTACTACTATATACTACTATATTACTATTATATGCTACTATAACAGTTGTTAAACTGTTCTTAACTAAACCTGTTCTTAACTTTACCTTTTTCTGGTTCTCCTCCTCGATAACACGGGGTAGGGGGAAGGTGCACTAAGCAAGTGGCTGTGCAGTACTTAGTTGCCAGTTAGTTAAACCATGACATATATATATATAGCAGATGTGAGACAATTTTACCTCTAAGACTTCCCTCTAACACCTCTAAATTGAGGGTTGGAACTAGATGATCTTAAAGTTCTTTCCAACTCTAACTATTCTATGATTCTATGTCTTACCAATCTATCTAAATGTCTAATGTAAAGAAGAAATAGCTTCTCAAATCATAGAATATGTCAAAAAATACAACTCTTCTGAATTAAAAAAAGGCTGTGTAGTCACAGAACTTGCGATATAAGGTAACTGCTTGCAATTAAGTCCAAGTTTTGAATGAAATTACCAGCTCCAGTCAGCAAGTGACATTATTAAATGGGTATTTATTTCCTACCATAGTACTATGGTAGGAAATATGTAGGAAATTTCCATAGGAAATATTTCCTATTATTCCATAGTAGGAAATATGTATCCTCAAATATAGGAAATGTTATCCTCAAAGATAGTTAAATTTGGAACTAAATGATAACCTGAAATCAGAGCCAAATCATTGAGAGTATCCTTATTCCAGAAATCCTGGTTATTCAGCTGGATATTTTTGAATGCTTTGAGATTACACAAAACTCACGTTCTGGCACATATGTAAACAAGTCATTTTTTAATTTAAAGTTTGAAGAGATATAGGAGACCCTTCTGGAGACACATCACTGGAATATTCTTCTGACAGGTCTCTTACATGTGCTCTCTTTCTTACATGGTAAAGTCTGAATGCTACCGCATTGCAGAAATTTCTGCAAGGAAAGGAGTCCTGAATCTCGACAGCTTTGCTTACTGGTTGAAAGTTAGATAGAATCATAGAATAGTTAGGGTTGGAAAGGACCTTAAGATCATCTAGTTCCAACCCCCCTGCCACGGGCAGGGACATCTCACACTAAACCATCTCACCCAAGGCTTTGTCCAACCTGGCCTTGAACACAACCTGGCCAGGGATGGAGCATTCACAACTTCCCTGGGCAACCCATTCCAGTGCCTCACCACCCGCACAGGAAAGAATTTCCTCCTTCTATCCAATCTAAACTTCCCCTGAAGTTCTGAAATTCCTCCAAATACTGGAAATGTATATTAAATTATGAAGTAACAGAAAAAGTGAGATACAGCACAACTACAGGACTGTGCATTGAGAATTCTTAGCCTCATGACAAGCTAGGAGCTGAGCAGTTCTGAGTGGTCCAAATATATGTTCACCTTCTTATCGTGAGGAAGGTGAGAGGGGAAGTATATAAAACCCTAGGGATAAGAGCATTTTTTACACACAACTAGTCTTTCAATATATTTTGGGCATTGTCCTGAATGCCGTGTAAATGATTCAAGGAAAGCAAAAATATTTTCAAAAAAATATTCCCAGACACAGAGTAAACTTTTAAATTCTTTCACATTCAACTGACACACTGGCTTTACTGGACTGTTATACATTAAAAAATACCACATATTTTCCTTCTATTTGGTTTTACCAGCAGAAATGCAGGTACAGTTGTAAATCAAAACCAAACAGAAATCTCTTCAATTTGACAAAGCTAAAGTAAAATTGGGAGCCTTCTAAATTTCAAAATAAGAAAAAGAAAAAAAGCAATCAATAAACTGTTATAGTCCCATCACTTTTTGAGTCAATATGTCCCTATCCTCCATCGATCTTTATCATTTCAAATTATAAGGACTTCAGGGGAAAAAAAAACCCGTATCTCTCACTACTGCCTCTACACTTCTGAAATGCGCAGAATAAGTGCCATGAACAACTATCCCAGAACCTACATACTCTGCAGGTAGCAATCTTTAGAATTGTTAAAGATGCTGATCTTGCAGAACTACATTGTCTAGAACAAGAACGATAATCCTTTTCTTAAAACAAAATTGAAAAACACAGGGTATGTAAAATTACTAAAAATATTATGACAATTAGTGGAATATGAAAATAGCTAACCACTATTACAGTGTCACTCGCATGCATACCAGCTTCTGCACCACTGAAGAACTCAGCGTATCGCACCTTTTTACAGAATAGCACCCCAATTTTAATTAGAGTGATATTTTTCTACATTTGCAGATCATATTTTCTCTGTAAGTGATGTGATGGCAGCATAATTAGACAAACACTTTCAAGACCATGATCAAGAAACCCAAAACTGAAACTCACATTTTCATGTTAGCAGTTTCCAAGTCAGCTAGATCAAAGTTAGTCTCATTTTCCCCTGTAATGCTGACATGCTTGATAAAACCATGGCTGATAATTCAGTTAGCCCCATTTTAGCAATGAATGGAGCGTAGCCCAAGCAATACCCAAGTATCCTGAATATTTTTTTAAAGCTATCTTTTCTTTTTACCTGAAAAGAAGAAAAATCTGCCAGCATTAATCACAACTGATCTACAACACTTCAACATTAAGTAGAAACTACAGGTGATCTCAGAATGTATAACTAAAGAGTTATTTTTCTGAAAAAAAGCATTCCTGAACTATCTATATAACAATTTAACTCTACGCTGGAACGAAGATAGACAATGACTTGTAGAAATGCTGATGAAAGTTACTGGGATTAATAGGAGCTGACAGGATATTTTCACTTAAAATATTTCATTAAATCAATGGAAACATGGTAAAAAAGTATTTAAATATTAGAAAAAGTTGATGTTTTGTTGATGTCCAAATCTTAACCAAAAAAAAAAAAGTAACAACAAAGAAATCATTAACAATAACACTTTGGGTGCGGCAAGTTACAAACTACACAAAGATTTCTAATGTCTGTGTACAATGTTGAACTAGCCCACAAAGAATTACATTTCTAGGAGATGCACAATATGTTATTCTTCAGTATTAACACCCAAATAGAACATTGCCTCCACAGGCTGCTTTTCCTCAAGGGGTTCTTTCTACGCAGCCCCATCCCACAGTCAGACTAGGCTTCCCTGTACCATGTAACCATCTCGTTACTCTCTTAGCACTAGAAAGTAACAAAGAAAAGGCACTTACTTTTTAAAGAAAACTGATAATAAACTCAGGGCTGGTTAGCCACAGGTCCTCTGGTCTTTAGCATGGCAGGCAAATCGTATTAATGGATTTAGGTAAAATTATCAAATCATTTATTTTCCCTGCACTAATGGCTAGAAATTTTAATTAAAACCAGTACCTGTGCCAAAATCTAAAGGAAATTCAGCTACCAAATAGACTACAAACAGATAAAGTAATGTTATTCTAATTTTTTTGTAGCCTAGGTCCTTGCAACAATGACATTTGTTAATCTTCAGAAAACTGAATACATTTCCCCTTTTAAAAGTACAGTTTAAATCACAGATATTCTGCCAGCACTTCATGGGATGAATAGAAAGCTCAAATTTTGCTCAGTTTTTTTATCGATCTTTTTCAAATCTCCTTTTCAGATATAAATCTATATTTAAAATAAAATCAAAAATCCTTTTACTTAAAATAACTGGCTTTAATTGAAATCTATAGGTATTAGTGCAGAGAAAATAAATGATTTGATAATTAAAGATGTTTTAGATCTCTTTTATATATATATATTTATAATAAAATCCAAAATCTTTTCACTTAATATAACACCAAAGACAGCTAGTGCTTTCCTATCTGATTATCATAAATAACTACAGGCAGAATTAACAAGGTGTTTTGTCACATAATCCCCTCCTAATTTGAATCTAAGCATTAAGCATTCCTTCAATTCCATTCAGTCAATTCACTTAGACAACTAAAGCTTACCTCTTTCAATTTTCCTTTTTACAGCCTCTAGTCACACAATCCATTTATCCATATGCACAGCATTATTGTTAGAGACAAAAGTTTTCATACCCTTCTGTTTCTTATCAACACTAATTATCTTATGCTTCATATTTAAAAACACCTTCTTTGTCAAGTTGCCCAATGATATTCCAGTTTTCACAGCCATTACTGCAAAATATGGGGATAAGCTACGCAAAGACCATGTGATGCCAAATGTGTTATAATCAAATGGTTGTCACAGAGGCAACCACAGTCACTTTATTTTTCTTTCCTTAGGACTGACAACAGATAGTGATCTTGTATTAAATAATGAAATATCCTAATATTTTGAAATAAACAACTACTTTTTTGTTAGAAAGTAGTGAATGCTTCATTCTTAAGGAATCTTACCAATTGCAGACTTTTTCACATGACTTGAACTGGAGCTGCTTAAGTTTTTCAGTATGTCCAGCTCATCATCTAGTTTAGTGAACATATCTGCACATAAAAATGAAAGCAAAGAATCTTTTAACACAGCTCCAACCAGGATAATAGTACTTGTGATGTTCCTTTTGCTATCGACTACCTTTCTCTGAGTTCTCTGAAGTGCTGTGACCCTCTACCAGGATTTCTTCATATGTTCTTTCCTCATCTTTTGCATGTGCAGACTGACATCTTTCAACTGGGAGATCAGTGTTTTCTGAAAGTTCACTTTTGCTGCAATGAGGGGCTCCATTGCTGCTGCTATGAAGACTCAACTTCTCATAATTTTTCTGACAAGAAAGAAGGAAATAATGTTACATACTGTCCTTATCCAGCACTTATTAGAAAACCTGCAAATGAAAGTTTCACTTGTATAACTGCAGTTTTTGTTCCCACTCAGCTGCTAGTCCAGGACTACATGTTATCTGATTCAGCCACCAATTCTAAATTTAAAGCAAAACTTTCAAAGTCTTAATCTAAACAAATTCTTTCTAGCCTTTACATAAAAAGCATATTTGTTCTTGAGAGCGGTTTTCTCATAACAATCACTGAAAGTAGAAAAAAATATGAAACAAATGACAGACCAGAAAGAAATAGTGAACAACACAAAAAAAATAAAAAGTCTGGACAACGATAGTAGGTTCCCAGATACAAGCAATGGGAGGTTTACTCTCTTCCGGCTTAGATAATAAACAGTACACCAGTTCTGGAAAGTGCAAAACCTGCACAAATACCAAGATGGTAATAAAATATGAAGTGCACTTGATATGATGTGATGCCAAAAAGATCCCCCAACTCTGAACTGACCAAATGGTGGACTGGCATTACCAAAGCAGAGCTAAGAAAATCAAAACATGGAATAAAAATTGTCTGTAATATTTAAGTGCTGAATCTTATCTGTAGCATGGGTTCATTACTGAGTATAAAATTCTGCCTCTGCTGCTGTCAGTATTTATAGCTTTTCTGGAAAAAATAGAGATCCTTCATCCCTATTATTACTTCAATTTTAACGCAACCTATTTTGAAGGCAGACTGTCTTTATGGTCTCTTTACATATTTTTCCAAGTCTTCTTGTATTATTTCTGTTGTGCATAAATAAATTCATGTTCCTTTTTAGTCTTGTCAGAGCAAAATGCAATAAAGGAGAACAAGAGCTAAATTACATAAATAGATTAGACAAATTAGTATGTTTAAGGCTAAAGTAATTTCAGGAAATAATACAGTCCTAAATACTTCTATCCTTAACAAGTGTATCAAAGACAATTTGTCCTGTATCTAAGACAATGTACTTCCAAAGTTTTTCCTATGAAGTATTTTGACTTTATTGGGACACATTAGAAATCCTTCCTCCTTCAGAAACCTAGTTGCACCCCTGAGCACTGACTGTATCACTGCCTGCTTAATGGTCTGCTTAAATTGCTTCCACGTCTTTTGCTCTATTCCCAGAACTATAACTTAACTTGAAAGAGGTGGCTTGTTAAGCTTTTCTCTTTAAATTCAGGTAAGAAAGGATCATTTTATACTCAAGTACTGAACCAAGCTTATGTTCAAGATGCAACAATACCAGTGACTGCAGTATAGCACAGCATGGCAACCACTAAGTATGACTCTCAAGCTCACTTAGAGAAAGCAGTCTAGTCATGGCATGTGAGCACACTAGTTGTACCCTCAACAGTCGATGCACAATTAGTGAAGAGAACTAATTCATCTGTTCTATATCAAAGAAAATAGAGAGAGAGAAGGGTCAAACTGCATGGACATTTCATACTTAAATCCCCTTTCCACATTGCCAATCCTGAACCTTGCATGAAAAGATCAACTGTTGACAACTTGTAAATCAGATGAAGCTGGAGGGGGCGGGGGGGAGATCAAAAAGACTGCTGTTACCAGTTGGTGTCAGCAGCAAGCTGCCACATGAAGAAAGGAAGCCAGTTTGAAATGCATGAACTAAATTCTGTAGACATCATGATAAAAATATTCATCAGACCTGTTACAGAATCTGTTCAGAGATCAGTGCAATGTACCCTACAGTCTTAAAGCAGTTACATAAACTGTAAAGCTATAACATGTCTATACATAAAATCTGGTCCTTTTACATAATATCTGAACACAAAGAACTATAGTATTTCATTACTTATCTGAGAGTAACAAATAAATTTACTGTGATATATTTTGCCCTACCTTGACAATAGCTAATAATTTCCAAAGTGAGATTATATACTGTTGTTTCTCAGGACACCTGACTCATTTAGAAGAACAAAAGTATCCTGTTTGGAGGAGACTGGGATGTAAGTTCAATGCCACTTCTGCTCAGCATTGCAGTGGGACCATAACCTACATAGGCATTTAAAACCATAATTTTGTGAGAAAAGCTTGGAGAAAGTATTCTCCAACACACTGAAACAACCATTTCCATATGTCTCAAAGTCTCAGAGAGACATCTTTCAGATAAGCAGAAAGACAGATACTTATGTTTTGAAGAAATGTGTGAAACAGTGAAATGTTCAAAACATCACAAACATTGAAACATGAATTAGGTTGATACATATTCATTTGAACTGTGCTCATACCTACACCTGATTCTAGAGTCCAGTATTTTACAAATCTTCCTTGAGGCTTCATCAGTTGATCCAGTTTATGTTCACATTTTCACAATAATTAGACACGGTTTCCCCATGTGTCAGGTTTTTTGCCAGCTTTGTGGAAATAAACTCTGCTTTCTAGCATTAGAAAAACACAGTTCAAAAGGAAACCTAAGGGGAAAAGGGTTCCTGTGGAAAAGATGTTCAAACTATGAACCAAGTAAAATTTTTTTCCAGAATTCATCTTTCCTTATGACTGAGTAAAAGTGTCTTTGGAAATACAGATATTGGTCTCTTGTTTAGCTCAGGTAGTTGTAAGAGACCAATAAGGTCTCCTCTGAGCCTCTTTCTCCAGGCTGAACCTCAGACGTAGTCCTGTCAGAAAACAGCTATACTGTTTCATTATTTCCAACCAATAAATAGTTGAACTGCTTCTGTAAGAAAGAGCCAGGCACGCTTGTTAGCATAGGCTGTAACCAAGCTGCCTGAAAGACATTATCAGAGTCTATCTTCTAGCAGTAGCATCCTAGTCCACCAGAAAAAAAAATACCTTGCTGCCTGCAGATCTAGGTCTGGGAGGATGAGTGTTGGCCTGCAGCTAAAAGTCCTATCTAGATGGAAGATCACTCACTTGGGTCTACATGCCATGCTCTTCTGCATGCTGGGTTAGGGGAAGACTTACCAGTTCAAGTGTGAAAACAGAAAAATTCGGAAAAGAATCTTGCTAATAAGCATTCTTGTGCACCTGAAGATTAGGGCAAAGCAGTCAGCTAATGGTGACCTAAATGGACAAGCTCAGACCAAACACTGATAGTGACTTCTGACACCCTATTAGCCCTGACAAACACTGAACATGGAGCCATTCCATAAATCACACTACACTCAGAAACAAAAGTTATACCCACTTTTCCGTTATCTAAGTGTCTTAGTCTCCCATTACTCTGCATAATTTTGAATTTCATTTGAATGTATGCATTTAAAAATAAAATGTGTATTCTAGTGACATTATTAATAAAAATTAGGATAAGATTGGATTTCTAAAGAACACTACTGCAAAAACTGGTACAGAGAAAGAATGTGATGAAATGTGTGCCATATGCACAGATCAGAACTTCAGAAATTGAGAAAGAGAAGTTACTCTGATCAGCCAGGTAGTCTATCATGTCTGTCTAATTTTAATATATTCTCAGAGTAGAGGGAGGTACAAATGGCTCATATTTTGTTATATATTTTTAGCTAACAGATTCCGATTATGGAGCTTGCAGTTTTCTCTCCCATATTCAAAATATAAGACAGATCTCAATATTCATCATACTGTATTGCTTTAGGTATATTGATATTTTACATTAAAAAGTCTGGCAATGAGAAAGAAATTATTCTATCTATATGTCAAACAGTGAGGATAGTGGCTTATGAAGGGCTTCTAAGCATTATTACTAAGTTAAAACCACCTCAGGTTATATACAGTAAATGAAACAATAATGGACGATGCCTGTAATCAAACACATATTTCCAAAGTAATAAAAGTGACTTGCTTTCAGCTTTTTGCAAAAAGCCAAAATAATGTCTACATTTTTCAAACCTATATACTGCAAAAAAGCAATCAAATTATTTGGCTACCCTCTCATCTCTTTAAAGGAAAAGATCAGAAAGATACTTTCATTATTAGTTACATCAGCTGCTGCTTTGAGACCCAGATTTGGCTTGCAACACAAAAACTCAACTTTTTATGCTGTACTGGCCAGCCAAGGTAACTAACTTTCTCCAGCATTATCTACTGACCTGCCTTTCAATTGCCTACTTACCAGCTTCCATACTGGCCTTAGACTACTTATAAAACAGATTGAATTCTGGCTCCAAAAGATCTTTGTTGCTTAGTTCCATAAACCAGGACAGAGAGTACACTTTTTATTTCAGGAACATTCACAATATGACACAACTGGGATGAAAAAGGAGGCCATAAGTACATTTTAGTAGAGAGAAAGCAAAGTATATGGTAGCTGGCTTCAACAAAATACTGAACTATCTGACTGAAACACTGAATTCTCTGACACCATGGAAAAATGACAAATTACTTGGCTGTAGAATAGCTGTGGCCTTGACTAAGATGAATTAGATTGTCCATACCTCACAAATCTTTCATTTCAGGACCAACTGCTTGAAATTCTTCCTAGTTCTTTTATTCAGAATACTTTATTATTGTTTCTTTTTTTTTCATTTTTATTATTTTGAAAGTCTAGCTTTTCAGGAATAATTACCCTCTTTGTAGAAATCCTCCAACTTCATAAAATTTTCCCACAATATCAGGGACAGAGAAACAACAAGGCTCCTTCTGTTTCTAAGCCCTGTAGCACTCCTCTGAAACTCAAAAGATTCTAGACTGATCTATTCTGTTTTATTTACAGCAAGGACACATGGTAAGTTTTCCCACTTCTCATTACCAAGCTATACTCCCCTCAGCTTCTACAGTGGTTTGAATCTTTGTCAGATCCAGAATCAGGTTCATTGAAGTGGAACTAGAATTACAGTATTCCTTCCTTGAGAAGATTAGCCATTATCTCCCAAAATACACATGTATTTCCTTCTCCTTTTGTAGATGGGTGTATTTTCCAAGTATTCATACAGAACAGAAGAAGAATCATAGAATAGTTTGGGTTGCAAGGGACCTTCAAAGGTCATCTAGTCCATCCCTCCTGCAATGAGCAAAGACATCTTCAACTAGACATCTTCATCTAGGCGTCCAGAACCACATCCAGCCTGGCCTTGAATGTCTCCAAGGAATAGCGCATCCACCACCTCTCTGGGTACCTATTCCAGTATTTTACCACCCTCATTGTAAAGAAAATTTTCCTCGCATTCAGCCTGAATCTCTCTTCTTTTAGTTTAAAACCACAACCCCTTGTCCTATTGCAACAGGCCCTGATAAAAAGTCTCTCCCCATCTTTCTTATAGGCCCCTTTCAAGAACTGAAAGGACGCAATAAGGTCTCCCCAAAGTCTTCTCCAGGCTGAGTGACCCTAGCTCTCTCAGCCTTTCCTCATAGGAAAGGTGCTCCATCCCTCTGATCATTTTTGTGGCCCTCCTCTGGACTCTCTCCAACAGGTCCATGTCTTCCCTGTACTGAGGACTCCAGGCGCAATCTCACCACAGCAGCGTAGAGGAGGGCAGAGTGACTTCCCTTGACTTGCTGGCCACACTCCTCTGGATGCAGCCCAAGATACAATTGGCCTTCTGCACTGCAAGCCCACATTGCCAGCTCATGTCCAATCTTTCATCCGCCAGTATCCCCAAGTCCTTCTCTTCAGAGCTGCTCTCAATCTCTTCATCCCCCAGCCTGTATTGTTGAACCTCATGAGATTCACATGGGCTCACTCCTCGAGCCTGCCCAAGTCCCTCTGGATGGCATCCCATCCCTCGGGTGTGCCAACTGCACCACTCAGCTTCATAACGTCTGCAACCTTGCTGACAGCACACTCGATCCCACACTAGTACTCTAACTTCAATGTAAAACTATTAGTTCTGTTATCCCTTACAAGTGCATGGATAGGGCACTCTTCTCTTGAAGACAGAATAACTGCATTGAAATCCCAAATCAAGCAGCTTTCCATCCACAGTTGGTTTTTGCTTTTTTTTCAAATTTCATCACATCAAGAGAATGACTATATCAAGATGTGAAAAAATAATGTCATACAACAATCCTCCAAATGTGTAGGGTAAAAGAACTCAAAAACCCATGGAAAATAATTGCTTATACTGATTTAAGTTATAAATTGTAGGATATGTCAAGTTGGAAGGGACCCATAAGGATCATCAAGTCCAACTCTCTGCTCCTTGCCCCTTGCAGGACTAAAGCTGAAACTGAACCATATGACTAAGAGCATGCTCCAGATGCTCCCTGAACTCTGACAGGCTTGATGACAAAACCACTTCCCTGGGCAGCCTGTTCCAGTGACCCTCTCAGTGAAGAGTCTTTTCCTAATGTGCCATCTGAACTTTCCCTGATTCAGCTCCATTTCATTCCTTCGTGTCCTATTGCAAGTCACTAGAGAGAGGAGATCAGCACCTTCCCCTGTATAGGCAGGTGTAGACTGTCATAATGTCACCCCTCAGCCTTGTCTTCTCCAACCTGAACAACCCAAGTGACCTCAGCCACTCCTCATAAGTCTTGCCCCCGATACCCTATTCTGCTTTTTCCTTGCATCTCAGTAACTCTTGCATTTCAAACGATAGTGCCTTGTTAAGGTTTTCCTGGAAGTTTTTGGCATAGCTTTAATTGGAAAAAAATGGCATAATACAAATAATGATCTTGAGCTGAAAGGTCAAAAAACTACTGAAAAAAAAATCAAAACATTTTCTACAAGTCTTATTCTGGTCCAGGAAGGTGAAGACAAAGAATACATTAAAAAAAAAACCAAATCCATGAGTTTTGAACCAGGTGTTACTGAAAACCTTTTTCCTACACAAAGGTCCTTCAGAGCAAACTTCTGAGCCCTGATGAATTCAAGAGAGATACAATAGCCAAACAGACAACAGCAGCTGTGCAAATTTGCTTCACAATTACCATAACAATAATTCTCACAGTGAGCTTTTACTACTCAAAAACATTGCCCATTAATTTTTTTAGTTCATTATGCAAAATACTGATGTCCTTCATGAAGAGCGCTTAAAACACAGCCTGAAGAAAATGGAAGAATTTTAAGTAGCTCTGCAGAACTGCATTAGACAGTAAGAAAGCATTGAGCAAAAACCTTACAGCACCACTGTTCTTCATTTAGCTGTCTGTAATTAAAAATTTTATTTGCGTAAGATTTATTTTCCTAGAGGTCATTGTTTGTGGATCATACACAAGATTATCCATTTGTTCCACCCTGTCCAAATGCATCTTCTCCTATTCACAATCCATTCACAAGTGTGCAGTAATAATTAAATGTTATGGGATACTATCAAAACTGCAAATACCCCCATAATGATGCCATTTTTCAACATGGAATTATATCAGTTTTCAAGATACTGTTATTTTTTGCTTCATAAGCATGTCCACAAAAAATGAATCAATGCCTTGTTAAAATAAATCAAAGAGCCTGCACGGAAAAATGTTCTAAAAGGATGAGTCTTTTAATTTTGATCTATTTTCTGGTTTATTGTACCTTATTTTCTCAGATATGGTAAACAATGATAAGAAAAAATTAAAGCCTAACATATGTACTTACTTGAGCTAAAATGGAAAGCTGATGGTGATAGGTTACTGCATTTTGATTAGCCTCCATGAAGTACCTCTGAGTTCGTCTCCTCTCCCGATCCAGTTTCTTCTCTAACATCAGGTGAGAGGTGGATAAAACATCCAGGTATTTCATCATCACATCAGACAGCAGTGAGCTAACTTCCACTATGTCTGGACGTGCCTCTGCATCCGGAGTCAAGCATCTATGGATGAAAGAACATTCTTTAAAGAAAGCTAATTACTTCTTCCTAAAAAACTGCTTACTACCACTGCATTCCTCCACTGGTATTTAACAAACAATACTGGCTAGCACTCTGCTCAAGCCTGGAGGGGACAGTTCAACACTGCTCAGCCTTGGTGTTGATACACCACAGAGTACAGCATCTGGCATCAGCTGGGACAATTATCCTTATCACCAACCCAGACAGAACTGCTGAGGGGCTGCTGCTGTGCACTCAGGCACACTCAGGTGTGGGTGATGCCTCTTCCCAGGCTGGGGGGAAGAGGACTCCTTTGTAGGGACTGTGCTCTGGTCAAGGCGCTGCACCACTGGACAAAGCAGCTGTGAAGGAGATGAGTGTGTTGTCAGGAAGATTTACAGGAGAATTCATTACTACAAAGTGCTGTAGTCAAGAATGAAGGGCAGAAGGACTGAGCTGGGGTTCTTCTTGATTCTTCCAGGCAGGGGCAAAGGTTCAAGTCAGGGTGGACGCAACTTGCAGTCTAGAGACTGGCTGCTTGGAGTCAGGATCTCCTGGGTAAGGACAAGAGGACCAGAGAAACATTGTGGTGACAGTGTGGGAGATTGTTTGGATGATGTAGAATCATCCAGAGAAGACGAGGTCAATGAATCCTTTGCTGGACAGGCAGAGAAAACTTCATACAGGCACTTATATTCATTGGGGCTTATTAACTACCCTGATATAAAATGGCCGAGTGCAGTAACCAGGACACTTCTGGAATATGTCAATGACAATTTCTTGGTGCAGCAGATTCAGAAGCTAGCTAGCAAAGGCACTCTGCCAGACTTGTTGCTCACAAACAAGGAAGAACCAGGCAGGACAGCCTCAGCTACAGCAGCCATCAAACTGGTTTGAACTGGAATTAAAAATCCTGGGAGAAGTGAGAAAAACAGGTTGTATGGCTATGATGCAGGACTTCAGGAGAGCAGAATTCAGCCTGTTCATGGATCTTCATGGTAGAATGTCACTGAAGACTGCTTTGGAAAGTAAAGGGAAAGCTTGGGAGAGCTGATCTTCCAGGGTATCTCAAAGCACCAGAACAGCCCAATCCTGTGTGTAGGAAACAGGGATGATCTACACAGGAAGAATATGCAGGTATTACCTGAGAGGTGGACCTAAGAAAGCCAAAGCTCAGCTGCAGCTGAAACTAGCAATGAATGTGGAAGGCAGAAGAAAAGCCTTCTGTAATTACACTGACAAGAAAAGAAAGGCTAAGGAAAATGGGGACCCACTATGCAAGCTAATGAAAAAGGACATGGAAAAGACTGGGATACTCAATCCCTTTTTTCCTTCCTTTTCCATTAGGAAACTTTGGCCTTAAGTGTTCCCAGGTCTCTGAGCCTACCTAATCACAGAGTCCATGAGCACGAAGCATTACCACGCGATGGAAAATACAGCGAGAAATCATTTAAGCCAATTGAACATACAGAAGCCCATGGGATCACATGAGATGAGCATGAGGGTGCTGTTGCAACTAGTCAATGCCACTATCTATCATGTCTGAAAGGATCAGAGGAAGGTTCTCATGGAGTGGAAAAAGATTAATATCACATGCATATCCAAGAAGAGCAAGAAGAATTATGCAGGCAGATTCTAGCCAGTCAGCTTCACCTCAGTCCCTGGGAAATAATAGAGCAAATTCCCCTGGAAGTAATTTCCAAGCACACAAACAACAAGAAAGCGACTCAGAAGAGTCAGGATGGATTTCCCAAACAGCAGCCCTACCTGACTAGCCTGATAAATTCTAACTACAAGTATCTGAAAGTATTTAAAATATTAAAATTCATTACAGGACCTCTTAAACATAAATGTTAGTTCTATTAGCGCCTATCCTCTCTATTGTTGACCTTCATCCTCAAGGTCTTTAAATAATAAAAGCCTTTTTGTACAATAAAACACAGTATAAAAACTTCACAGTCTTGTACAGTAAAGTGGTTTTTAGAGATGGAATTCAATATCCGAGTGAGAAAGAAAAAGCATTTTTGTGTTTTTCTAAAATGGAAAAATCAAAGGAACTAAATTTCAGAAGTGCATCAATTCACTCTCTATACTTTGGCTTACACATTATATTATCACCAGGAAGATGTAATCATAGCTAAGAGAAATATGTGATGAGTAGAATAAATACAGGCTCATCTTTTCCTCCATTACCTGCATTACCTCCATTCCTGCATTATCTTGTGCTTTCTTATATCTGCTGTCCTGCTAATAAGATTAAAAAGTACTGGGAAACATATTTCCACCAGTCAAATAAACACACAAAATGATCATTGTGATAATTTATTGCAACAGGCTGTTGTTGGACACAGGATTACTACCTTGACTGTAAAGTGCACTTGAAAATGACTCAAAATACTGTGTTTTT
The DNA here is from genome assembly GCF_033815535.1 of Pezoporus flaviventris. Classification (NCBI taxonomy): domain Eukaryota; kingdom Metazoa; phylum Chordata; class Aves; order Psittaciformes; family Psittacidae; genus Pezoporus; species Pezoporus flaviventris. The sequence continues at coordinate 21,977,198 of NW_026892585.1, forward strand.
CAGAGATTTATGTGTAGGGAATTAACCACAGCACTGGTATCATGAAACTTCAGTACCCAGTATAAAATCTTTGCTGGCTGGATAAATATGCTGACTATACAGGCAAGAGTTTTCCCCCTGCATGTATGCAACTGTATCACATATTGTATTAGCAGGGTAAAGAGATACTTCAATTTTTCTTTTAAATCAGAAGATATTTAATATTCAGAGACAAATACAGGCAGTTGCTGAAGTCAGAAAACTGACACATTACCACCAGTGGAAACATACAGAACAAAACACCTTTTTGACAGGATGTCGAATTAAAACTAGATAAGTAATTACCTATTTATGATAAATGACACTTTTTCTGAGTACAGTCCTTCTGGTACAGGTTCATACACAGCTCCTACTATCTGCAAGATAAATAATCTACAGTTAGTTGAAGTAAAATATTCCACTGTTCATCTGAAGATCCCATAAGTATTGTTCCTTGAAACAACCTGATGGGCATTACATCGTCAGCTCTAATTTACAAAACAGCTTAGAACACATCTTCTAATGCAGCATGTAACTTCTAATCAGGTATCCACATTAACGTACATAATAACTGTAGAATAAAGGGCTACAATACGTGAATAAGGGAAACATTAAAACAAACACTAATTTTATTTATGATCACATCCTATGGTGTAATGCACAATGCCATAGAAAATCCAATATTATAGCACATCAATAAATTTTATGTATCTAAAGCTCCTATCACCAAATACAATGATAAAAGTATGATAGTCTGAGAGGTAATAATATATTAATATTTCCAAGCAATTTTTGCAATTAGAATTGCAAAATAGCAATTCATACAATGATAAATGCTTGTGCTCATTCACGCATCAGACCAGAGAGCAGTTTATGCATATATAACTTCAAACATAAATTCTCAGGGATCTAGTGAACACATGCAAAAATAACTGGTAGGATGATCTGCCAAATCTGAATACCTTAGTTGCCAAGGAGAGCATATTGGTGCTGTAAAATGGGGGGTTCAGAGTTGCCATCTGATAAAGGATGCATCCTGCAGCCCAGACGTCAGCCTTCTCTCCATACAGCTCACTCTTTACAACTTCAGGGCTAAGTCAAAAGCAGTGCAGCACACAAGTGTTTAACTGATTCACCTAGAAGTAGGCTTATTTAAAAACAAAAAACCAAAACCACCCTACCCAATATTTAGTTGATCACTACAACATATTTTCAGAGTACACACAATTACATTGAAGAGGATGCATTTTTTACTTTACCAAACAAATTCTTTAAGTAGAAGTATCATTAATAGCTTTTCCACTTCTACCACAGTTGTTCCCACAAATACTAGTGGTTTATATTTTGTTTACTTGTCTTTTCCATTCATTTCATGTTCGAATGCCTTTGGACTTAATGGAATCAAATAAACTGCAGCATTCAGAACTTGCTTACAATGATGTAGTCCAATAAAATGGATTAGATCCTCATGCAATTCAGGTTTGGACAGATTCCTATAAATAGGAATATTTATATATATATATATAAATATATATATATATATAAATATAGAAAAAAATTGAATAAGATTCCTATAAATATAAAATGTTAATCAATATCATTTTGCTAATAATGTGAGTAAACAAATTTTACTCATTATATCATTTGCATCCTCTTAAAACTACTGTAATACATTCCCTGTGAGGATGCCATGTTGTTGGTGACCCCGGGAGTCGCGGGAGACAAGCCTCATGCTATCATGGTCAGCAAGTCTCGTTTATTTAGCGTGATACACTCATTTTTATAGCCCGCGGTGTTAGGTACATTGTCTGCCAGGATACAGCAAAATCATTGGTTAATCGGTATTGACGCAGGGGTCTCTAGGTAACTATAACCACTTCTTGTTTCAACTTATTTTGACATATCCCAGCTTGCTCAAGCATTACCGTTGCGCTTATCTCAGCAAGATGTACATCCTGTTTCTTGAGCAACTCAGAATAAGCATCAACCACAAGATAATTGCGGCCTTGAGGCGCAGCCCTGAGGCCTATCTTTCCACCAGCTGCACAGTATCATGACCTCTGTTACTTAGCCATTCCGCTGTTAAGCTCTCTACACTTCCCCCGTTTTCGTTAGTAGCAAGCATAGCCATGTTATGATTAAAAGCATTCGATATCATTTTTTGCAAACACTGCATAATACATGGTAAAAGCAAAATCGCAAGCAAAATTATGGCCAACACCACAACAATTTTTTCTATCAAACTGATTAACCAGGGAGATAATCCAAGGGATGCTAACCAGTTTGTGAAAGGATCATTTGTCTCTTGTAATTTTCGCATATTGTCTTTTAACAGTGCCAATTGTTTATGAATGGAATTAGAGTGATCAGAAAGATTCATACAACACATTCCATCAAACTCTTCACATCCATGTCCCTGTTCCAACAACAAAAGGTTCTGCAGTGTTGCATGTCTTACAGAGTCAACATTAAAACAAATCAGGAATTGCCTTCGATGTCACCTGCTTTATAACACTACCATTGTATTAAAATTTTTCTAGCTTTTGCCTTAGCATTTTCTAGCGGCTACTGCAAATTTCCATATTCTGACATCTCTTTTACAAGTGACAAATCTATACAATACAAGGTGCAGTTTCTTATTAGCAACTAGCTAGTAAATACAGGTGGTTTTATACACAAAATCACAACCTCTAATAATAGCTACTTTACAAGCACACATATTCAGGATGTTACTTTTCAGTTGCCCCCAAATGATGTTTTGCAGTTATTTGTTCTTTCTCTTCCTCTGTAGCTGAGGCATCAGGTTTATCCATTCGTCTGTCCAGCTCATGGCAGGGCTTCACAAACTTTGCAGACAGTCACTCATGGACCTGTAGGCAGGAGGACACAAATATACCCCCTCCCCCAGGTTATCAGTTCTTCAGAAGTAGACATGTTAAAGTTAAATATAACATCATTACTCTCTCTCTCTTTTTTTTTTTTTTTTTTTTTTAGTCCCTGCAAAAGCCGGCCTGCTCGGCAGCAGCTATAGCGGCCTGCCTGCTTCAGCAGCAATCATAAATACCTGCCGGCAGCCGCACTTTTACATTAACTCTTTCATGCCTGAAATGTTAAACAGCTACCCCTTAAAAACTTTTACAATAAACCCAACAATACACAAAACACTGATTGCCCTCTACACACACACACACACACATGCACGTGTGGGATCCCACAAGCACACTCCACACAAGTTCAATATTTGAAACACAAAAAGACAATTATTACTCGCACTACACAGTCCCACGTACAGAACAAGGACCCTGTGGAGACTAACAGCAAACCAGCTCCGAGAAGCATCATTGCAGTGCGAGGTGGCAGGCTCAACCTTAGCGGGCGTCCCCGCAGAGGCTCTGCCTCCCCCACATCGTATGAGGCTTGGGCTTTTATACTGAGAAAAATGCACACTCATTCCGACACAGGTGGCCAGCCTGTGCTGGAAGAAGTGGCCAGTAATATCTATAAAGGTCTCCAAGGGTTGATAGAAACCTGGACATACTTATATTTACCAACTTCTAGTACATGAGTATCACAGAGAAACTGTATGAGCTCTCCCTGTCAATTGCAAGAAAAAATCATAACATATAGAGCTTCCCACTCTTTAGCCCCCTGCTGTGTAGTAAACATAGGATATGCAAAGATGCCCATTGCAGAAAATTCCCCAGTAATGATCACATATTTGGTTACCCATTGTTACAACTGAGCGTCTCCAGGGCCAGTAAGTCTGAGCAGACCCACCCGGGAGACGAAGAGTCAGGGTCTGGAAGCAGAGGATATAAATCTGGCTCGGATTCAGGGGATTCGGGGGCTGATCCTGCGCCGAACTCGGGGTCTCCGTTGCTCGCAGCTGTGTCTTTCTTATCAGGTGTATCTCGTTCGGTATGTAGCCGTCTGCAGACCTGGCTCCTCCGTGACTGAGTTAAAAACTTTTTCACTCTAGGGCACAGTGGGCTGGAGAGGCTCGCGGTTCCTTTAAATCTCCCGCTCGCGCATGATCCCTATTTTCTACTGCGTGCTTCACAGTGGCGCCGCAATCGATCCGGCGCCGAGGCACCGCCCTCTTTCTTTCGGATTCCTCGACATTTATCATGCGTATCCCTTCTAATACACTTTCTCTGTCCTTTTCATGGCCAGCCTGGGCATCTGTTCGAGTATAATCACCATTTCCTAGTAATTCATTCATTGTTACTCCAAAAAGGGGGTCTCCTTGAGTACGGGGTAAAGCTACTGAAGCAGCAGCTTCTTCCCCCCATCGGGCATCAAATGTTTTTGGTGAGGGGTATAGATTAAACGAGCGATACCCTTAATGTCTACAGGCAAGAGAATCATCGAATTAAATAAGTAATCAAGCATCTGTTTGGCCGGTTCACTGGTGACACCGAATTGAGCGACTGTGGCACGAAGTTGAGCCAATAATTTCCAATCAATTTGAGTAATCTCCGCCCTATAACCGCCGCCAGGCCGAGGGTGAAAAATAACAGGAAAAGCCATGGAAGCAGTAACATGGTCTTGTGCCGCATCGGCAAGGACCCTATCTCCGTTTTCGACTCCGTGGCGTGCCAAAGCAGCCCAAGCTTCCCGTCTCTGACTTGCCATAGCCTCCGCGAGGTCCGAAAGGGCTCCGGGGAACGGCTCCGTGGCATTGAGAGACAAGGGAAGGGAGTTTTGAGGAGACTCAGGCGGTCCGTTTTCAGGAACGGGGGCAGACGGGGGAGACGGGGGAGAGGGGGGTGGGGGGGGAAGAGGAGGAGGCGGAGGAGGAGGGGGGGGTATCTCGATTGACGAGACGGTCGGCGGATTAGGGGCAGAGGGATCATAGTGACGATTTAGATCTTGTGCCAAACGGGCACTTTCGGCCGCACGTTTCTCCGCCTGTACCATTAAGAGTTCGTTATGTATCAAACGCCATAATTTGGATAACTTTTTAGCAGTTTTATCATCATCTAATGTAAGATCCCATAATTTATCACCGTAGCGACGCCATTCCGATAACTGGTGGACTGAATGGGGATCATCGAAAATACCGAGAGACCGAGCGTGGGAAAGAAGGGAAGGGAGGTCCTTATCTAAATCTAAGCCTTTTAACCCCCGACGACGGAGGAAGGCAGTAAAAAGATCATACGCCGCTTGCCTGTCCATATTTACCGGTTCCGTTGCACCCTCCAGGCGTCGGCAGCGCGTAGCAGCAGAGCCAGCCGATGCTGCACTCCGGGCCAAAGCAGGAAGCAAGCAGCACACCGATGTGTCACTGCTGTCCCACAGAAGCCGTCTTTAAGTCGAGACCTGCACCCAACGCAACTCCTTTGGGTCCTTGTTCCGGTTGGTCCCAAGTCCCTGTTCGGGCGCCATTTGTTGGTGACCCCGGGAGTCGCGGGAGACAAGCCTCATGCTATCATGGTCAGCAAGTCTCGTTTATTTAGCGTGATACACTCATTTTTATAGCCCGCGGTGTTAGGTACATTGTCTGCCAGGATACAGCAAAATCATTGGTTAATCGGTATTGACGCAGGGGTCTCTAGGTAACTATAACCACTTCTTGTTTCAACTTATTTTGACATATCCCAGCTTGCTCAAGCATTACCGTTGCGCTTATCTCAGCAAGATGTACATCCTGTTTCTTGAGCAACTCAGAATAAGCATCAACCACAAGATAATTGCGGCCTTGAGGCGCAGCCCTGAGGCCTATCTTTCCACCAGCTGCACAGTATCATGACCTCTGTTACTTAGCCATTCCGCTGTTAAGCTCTCTACACCATGTGGACTCTCAACAGCCAGCTGAATGATGATAAAAAAATCCATTGTAAAGATCCATTTAAAATAAATGGAAGGTAGCAGTAATTTCAGCTGTGACTCAGTACAAAGCAGACTCCACTGCACTGACAGGGTTGTAGTTTTAGTATGGTTTCGCACAAAAGCATAATAGCTGCAAATTTATTAAGTCATTTGGTCTGCTTATCATGCTGAAAGACTTCTTGTTCTAAATGCCTATCTAATACTTTAAAAAAAATCAAAAGGACTTGCAGCAGAGCACTACTTGGTCTTGTGTTTAGTCAGAAGTCTCTGACATTTAGAGCATTAGGATGACCCATACCTTAAATGAAGACTGTCTCATGTTTAAGAAGTACTTTAAATTACTGAAGTAATATTTGTCTAAGGTGACCATGAAAGTTTTATAGAGATATGCTTTCATGGATAGTTAATTCTGTAATTTAAATTTTTTAAATGGAATTAATAAATAGAATTTAAATAGAATTAAGTGGAATTTTCAAATATTATTTATTTACTTTCAAGAGATGTAGTGAAATCCCTCACCATGTTCTACAGGCTTGCCTCACCATATGCTAGATAGAAGTGTGGGAGGCGTAGAGTACTTGTTGACTAGTAAAACAGTTCTGCAGTTGAGCTGCATCTTTTGGATCCACACTGTTGAGGAATGCCAAGCAGAGAAAGTACCCAGTTCTGTTCCTATTCACTGCCACCCACAAACAGGAGGGTGGTGGGAGTACATATGGTTTACCTAATTCAGTTGACAACTGTGTATAAACTGTCACTGTCTGGTCAAGACCAGAAAGAATGAGTAGAACCAGACTCTGAATTTTATTCCATAAAAACCCTACAAAATTGGTTTCAGCCATAATTAATTGAAAATTAATTCAAGGGTTAGCATTGGTATGACATTTTTTTTGTTTATTTGTAAAGGCAGGATTCCTCCTTTAATTCTTAGATGAAAAGATCTCGATTGTCTGAAATAGGACAGTGACACTAATTAAATTTTTAGCAAACAGACGTCCACATCATGAAATGCATCGTGTCAAAATAAGATACATAAAGGGAGAAACATTCACGGCTGATGATAAAAAATTTCATTTCCATTTTTCCAAGGGCTGATCATACTGCTATGAAGCTGCAGTATATACTCCAGAGATACATACTCTATAAAATTCACAGTCTTGAATATTAAAAGAGGAAACAGATACTTATGTAATTAGTCACTAAATTCTAATATATTCAAGATAATCACTACAGTTTTCCTCTATGTTTATAAATCACGGCTCATTTCCAAATTAGATATTCAAGTGGAAAAAGCTTACTTCAGCAGCATTATGTTAACTGTAGGAGAGTCCCTTGCTAAAAACATGTGCATAGCAAAAGCAAGACTATATTTCTCTCATATAGAATCATAGAATAGTTAGGGTTGGAAAGGACCTTAAGATCATCTAGTTCCAACACCCCTGCCATGGGCAGGGACACCTAACATTAAACCACGCCACCCAAGGCTTTGTCCAACCTGGCCTTGAACACCGCCAGGGATGGAGCATTCACAACCTCCCTGGGCAACCCATTCCAGTGCCTCACCACCCTAACAGGAAAGAATTTCCTCCTTATATCCAATCTAAACTTCCCCTGTTTAAGTTTTAACCCATTACCCCTTGTCTTATCACTACAATCCCTAATGAAGAGTCCCTCCCCAGCATCCCTATAGACCCCTTCAGATACTGGAAGGCTGCTATGAGGTCTCCACGCAGCCTTCTCTTCTCCAGGCTGAACAGCCCCAACTTTCTCAGCCTGTCTTCATACAGGAGGTGCTCCAGTCCCCTGATCATCCTCGTGGCCCTTCTCTGGACTTGTTCCAACAGTTCCATGTCCTTTTATGTTGAGGACACCAGAACTGCACACAATACTCCAGGTGAGGTCTCACGAGAGCAGAGTAGAGGGGCAGGATCACCTCCTTCGACCTGCTGGTCACGCTCCTTTTGATGCAGCCCAGGATACGGTTGGCTTTCTGGACTGCAAGTGCACACTGATGGCTCATGTTCATTTTCTCATCAGCCAAAATATATTTCTCTCAAATGTGTCATGGTTTAAGCATCAATTTCTTAGAGCTTCTAAAGCTTCTAAAAAAGTGTCAGTACTATCTGGCTGACTGCACATGGGACAAAATCAGTGAAGATTTCCCAAGCTGCACAGAACTTCAAGAAGCCATTCAGAGTTGTCTTGGTACAGTGTTCACTGTTAAACCAAATGCTTCTGAGGGGTGAAAGAACAAGGTAGTATATGTCAGAGTACCAGCTTCTCCTCATACCTGCAGTAATGAGGAGTATTTCCAAATAAGACGTGATTTCAACTAGACTGTTATGGATTAATTATGAGTTTTTCTTCAAGATTGATTCCCAGAAGAGGCAATGGCTATAATGAAAGAGTGAATAAATAAGCAGCATAAACCACTATAGAAGATTTCAACAATGACAGAGTGTCGTGGTTTAACCCAGTCAGGTAACTTGTTCACTCACTCCCAGTGAGTGGTGCCGAGCTGACAACAATCAAGGTCCGTGTCCGTCTCCCCCCCCCCTGCACCGGGGCTCTCCCCTTCCCCGCTCCCGGAGGAACGGGGAGGAGGATCGAGAGAGTGCAACTCCTACGGGTTGAGACAAGAACAGTCCAGCAACAAATCACCACCGCTACTATCAGCTAAAACAATGATAAGGGAAAATAACAAGGGAAGAGAATACGATACCACCGGCCAAGAAAACGAGTTCCACCCGGAAGCTCCTGTCCTTCCGGGTAACTCCCAGTTACCCCCCACTGCGGGCATGACGTGCTGTGGTATGGAATACCTCCCCGGCTAGCCCGGGTCAGGCGCCCCGTCTCTGCTTCCTCACAGCTTCCCCTCCTCCCTGGCAGAGCATGAGCCTCACAGAGTCCTTGGTCAGGGTAAACATCACTTAGCAACAACCGACAACATCGGCTTCACCAACACTGTTCTCGAACTAGAAGTCAAAACACAGCACTGCACCAGTTAACACAAAGGAAAAAAAAACATGACTGCTACTGCTGAACCCAGGACACAGAGTTACTGCTTTTAGTCTTTATCATACCTCCAATTAGTTATTTAAAGTTTGATGGAGATTGCTGCAGTTGGTGGTGGTTATACAAACACTCAAACCTAGAAACCATGTGTAGATCAGGAAGCAACCCAAGCTGAAAATAAAGGCTAGCAAAGTATCAAATACGCTCATTGCATTCTTCGTTCCCTGCCACTGTTGGAGACAAGACAGTAGGAGAGATGGTAGACAAGTTTGACAAATACTAACAAACCTTTTGTTTGGTTGGGTTTTGGGCAGTTTTTTGGTCCCAAATACTATAAGAGTCTCTCTAGCTCTTCAGATTTGTCTACCATATCTTTTTTATCTTTGTTGATATCTATAAAATAAGAGTTGCTTCTAATAACCTTTTTAGTTGCTGGCAGAACTCATCAAAGCAATGTCAAGGAAGAGATCGACATAATCTTTGTACCTGTAACTACCCGATTCACTGTGAAAATGAGACTGCCATTCACTGGGCCAGGATAACTAGGAATTTATACAGTAGTGTCTTGAACACCTTCACAGATAAAGTCTACACAACCTCTCCAGGCAGCCTGTTCTAAATTTGACTGTTATAATGATGAAAAAAACCCTGTCTTACATCAAGTTAAAATCTCTCCTGTATCGATGAATGTCCATTTTCTCAGAAAAGTGCCAAGACTACCAATTTCAGTTCAAAGAATAAAAAAATCAAGGGTATGCTTGCTTTTGGGCACCATTTCTATGTTTCTGTGAACCAGGTGGCCCATTTTCATTTTACTAAAACTATTGCAGGATAATTTGTGAGTGTTTGGATACCAGTATGATAATACACAGATCTACCCCATAGTCAGTTCTCTGAATCACAGAATGAAGAGGGCAAAATAAGGGAGGGGGAAAGGGGGGATAAAATAGAAGAAGATGCTCACCATTAGCATCATTCCAAGGAGTAAAAAGAGTGAAAAAGAAAAAGAAACAGTTGCTGCTTGTCACAATTCTTCTCTTCTGGAGAGTTTGCTGTAAGCTACAGATACACATTCAATATTTTAGCTTCATAATTACTACTACAAGCAATGGAAGAAGAAAGAGGAGCCACAAAACTGACAGTTTGAATAAATTGCTGTGAAAATTGCTGAAACTATTTGCATTTCTCACCTACAAAAAGAATTCAACACAAGCCTTTGGGGATATTCTGTCTGTCCTTTGAATGATGAATCTAGAACATGATTTTTCAATCACTAGTTAAAATTTTGCCTTCGTGGTTTTCTATTTTGAAATGAATTGCCAAGTAATTCTATAATAAATTATTATATTGTCTTCTATGTTGCATACATTTTTCTCATTACAAACTATGCTAAATATTTTCGTGAATTTTATATTTATATATATATAAATCATGTATATATGATTTCTTTTTTACAGAAAACACCTTTCAGGCATCCTAAACCTCTGCTGACACAGAGTAAAATTAATCATTCCCCATTTTTTAAAATATATGAGGGTAGGGAAGACATTTACTACATTCAGTTTACAATCTTCTGGCGCAATAAATCCTCTTGCCAGCGGATGGGAATGTAATTTTAAAATGGGTGAAGACAGCTAGAAGAGGTAACTTTCATGTGTATAATTGCTTTCTCATCAGTGAAATCTCAACATTTTCATTTTCTAGTCCAAGCATTGCCTGTCTTTGCCCAGTAAGTTCCTCTGCATTCACATAGTTTAGTCTATAGAGAGGCAAAACCAATCTGAGGTCAGTGACAGGCTATTAATAAATGTAGGATACAGCACACTGTATTGTAATACTTTCCTTATGTTTTTATTAAAATCTTTATTAAAAGAACAAGCCTAGATTGATGTGGAAGGACACTTTTCAGTGCAAATAGTAGTAAAGCTGTGTAGTCTATCTCAATCTGAAATATTAATGAGCACGGAGAAACGTGTAAAAACAATATCCCAATAATAAACCAGTGTAGCTCTCAGCTACACTGCTGTGGATCAACAGTTTAGAGAACTCCCTGACTTACTGCTTTCTTTCAGCACATATTCAGTGTCTCTCTGTCTAAAGCAGAAGCAGACATGTCATACTCCACATTCTGGAGTTTTGAAAATAAAGATACGGACATCCAATTAACATTCAACAACTAATTTGTATTTCAATTTACAAAGCTTTAAGCTTTTATGTGTGCTAACATTATACACGATTGCCTAGAGATGTCAAGTAATTTGTGGCCTTTAGCAGTGTAACAAGAGAGTTCCAGAACACATCTCCTCATGAACACATGAAAAACTGACAGTAATTCTTTTTTAATACACCCATGTCACATACTAATACAAAGCAAATGACATTTTTTAAAATGTTTACTCTATTGTTTTTTTATTCCTATTGTTCTATTAAATAAAAACAAGCAAAAATCTTCATCACTAAATCATCAAATATCCAAAGGATAAGGATGTTCAGAGCACAAAGTCATCTTCTTAATCCCTAAGTGCAAAGAGTCACTCATAACTACTTTTTTCCCCAGGACTCAGGACACACACAAAACTGTGAAGGCCAAAAGTGGCTCACATGTAACAAGCTGTTTAGGCTGTATATTTGAAAACTATTGTAAGTCAAGATGTTGTTTTGGTCCTGTTTCTCCCAGTCATACATTACTGTCTGCTCTGCTGTGCCAGCTCAAGTACCTCTTGTCCTGGGTTCAGCACTAGCAGTCAATTTTTCTCCTTCTTGGTAGCTGGTGCAGTGCTGTGTTTTTGACTTTCAGCCTGGGAACAGTGCTGATAACACCGGTGTTTTCAGTTGTGGCTCAGTAATGTTTACCCTGACCAAGGACTTTGTGCGCCTCATGCTCTGCCAGGGGGGAGGGGAAGCCGGGAGGAAGCAGAGACAGGACACCTGACCCAAACTGACCAAAGAGGTATTCCATAGCACAGCACGTCATGCCTGGGGTGGTAATGGGGAGTTACTCGGAAGGACACGGGGTCTTCTGGGTCGGACTCATTTTGGCAGGTGGTATCATATTCTCTTCCCTTGTTATTTCCCTTATCATTATTACTATTGGTGGTAGCAGCAGTGATTTGTGTTATACCTTAGTTACTGGACTGTCCTTATCTCAACCCATGGGAGTTACATTCTTTCGATTCTCCTCCCCGTTGTGGGAGGGGGAAGGGGGGGGGGGGGGTGTGAAGGAAAGAAAGAGGTAGGAAAGGGGGGGGAGTGAGTGAATGAGCTGTCTGGCTAGGTTTAAACCATGACACCTCTACAGCCACATTATGAGTCAGATCAAAGACCTGATGTATCTGAGAAACAACCTAAATTATTTTTCAGCCAGGTCAGATCTCCAATCTAGTTCATCATCATATGCTTATGAAAATGCTTCTGTTGGCCCAGGAGTGGTTTGGCTGTTTTGGGAGACTTTTTTCACTTTAGGGATTTTTTTCCCTTGAAAAATTTCATTGACAGGGTTTCTATCACAGCCCTAAAAACAACTGGTACTGGCAAAAATCTGGGAGGCTTTTTCTAGGGAAGAGAGATACTAAATACAACTGGCAGCTTTATAAATATAAAAACAGCTTCCAATGAAACACAACTTTCAGCTTTACTCTTAGTTCATAATGCTCAAGAAACCTTTTCCTTTACCTTTTCTAAGTGAGTAAAACTTAAGTCACATCTTTCAAAATCAAGCTGCACTGAGAAAATAAATAAAAAATTTCAGCATATATCTTCTTGGTTCTTTTTTCTAAGCATAAAAACTACATTAAAAACTGCTGAAAAGAGCAGGAGAATTTTACTGTGAGGAATTCTGTGTTCATATTCAGAAGATGACAATTAGTAAGGTACATTCAACTACTATGTGTTCTCCCATCTTTGAACTGTTTACTTTTTCTGCAAGGGTGTACGTCTCTGGCAGTTAGAAAAGATTCATGTATTTATCTGATAATGTTTCTTTTGGTTTGGGGATGGTTTTTTTGGAGGGTTTGGTTGTTTTTTTCATCATCGGTTGGTTGTTGAATGGGATTTTTTTGTCTGGTTTATTTTTGGGTTTTTTTGTGACAGCTTTGTGTTTTCACAGCTTTTACACATGTGAACCTTCAGCACTAGTGAAAATAAGTTATTTTTGAATCTCAGAAAGCAGTAGCAAAAAGGCAGCTCTGCATAAATATGGCAGTTGCATACTTTCTGGGACACCGCTGGGCAGTTTCAAAGTCTTCTACTCAACTATCACTGGCAGCAGGTAAAATAAAAAAGCTGCCAAAAGTTCTCATAACATAGAGGGCTGTATGTACTTGAAAGTGTAGAAGACATCAATGTGACAATATGTTCAAATATAGTTATGCCAGAAACGGTGTTACTAGTTGGATAAATGAATCTATGCTTACTTTGACAATGTAGAAAAATTAAACTAAAAAAAAAAGCTTGAAAAGAACTATTTTATGCTCTCTAAAATTAATTAATGTCTCTACAAGTATGAATATTCTCACTGATTTTTACGTTTATGTGTGTGCATGTCCGTGTGTATCTATTTTTATGTATGTGTGTATAAATATTTACACAGTACCATTCACACATTTTGGGTCTCTAGAACTTTGCAGCCAGTAGGATATTCTGTGAATACATCACTCCAGAAATACAGCAATTAAGGAGCACTTACAGTGTACAGTACTCTTGACTTACACTGGAAACAAAAATTGGGAGAACTCTCAACATAATTCAAGGGCCAAGGTTATCAATATTGAAGTATTCTTTACAGGCAAACTGCAATTGTTGGAGTTTCATGGGGTTTTATGAACTTTAAAGTTAAGCTTCTATTTGTAATGTTTTTTCCTCTCATCAAGGGTACAGTGCATAGGCACATTGGGAAATGTCTCATAAATATACAATTCAGTTTGAATTTGGCCTTCTTGTCTACACACAGTATCTGTTGATCTGGAAAAAAAACTTGCTAGGAGTCAGTGTGTAAAACGACTACATGTTTCTAGGCCTTCACTTTTTAAAAAACTTGTTCCAAGGACAATGTTAAAAGCCTCGTGAGTTCTATTAAAAAAGGTGACATTTATAGCGAGCTGCTTCTTCCTTCAGTTGTCTTATTATTACTGAAGAATGTCACAAAGTGCCACCTTTCACACTGCAATGAAAATATAATTATCTAATTGAGCTCAAAATGTGCGTAGTGTTTCAACTTTTTTATGCTTCTGAATTTTCAAGATTCACATACACATCTCTGAGTAAATGATAAGGACAAACCAAAGTATCATAAATATGCACTTTAGTGCTCCAGTATTACATAAAGAGTTTCTGGGAAGCTTTAACAGAAGAAAACATTAAAGTTCTAATTTACACCTATTAATCCTTTAAGCACATCCTGGAATGAAGTGTAAAACAACCAGAGGAAGTATAAGCCAGATTCTGAAACTTAAAAAATGAAACTTCCCTTCAATGTGATTTTTGATTTATATGATTAAAAGGAAGCTTCACATGGTCCGCACATCTGATGTTCTTATTCATAGAAAATATCTAGCAGATTGTCAGATTGTGACTTTCAACAGAAACACTGTAGATAAATTCTATCTGTGAGTTGTGGCAAAGTGCTACCCATATACTTAAAAATTGAAACACTAATACTCAAAAAGCTACTCATACATCTGACAGCTGCTTCGAAGAATTGATTCCTTCAAACCAGTGATAATTTCCAGTGAATTATAACTGCAATTTCCTAGAAGATACAGAAGTCTGTAGCTGTACAAACAAGAAAATAAAAAGGTTTTTCCTTCTTACTTATGGAACAAAAAATCTGAACACTTAAAATATGGTAAAGGATTTTGTTTACTGAGCTATATGCCTTTTAAAATGAACTTTGTTCAGTGCCTTTATCCAAATAACCAAGCTTATCTAATCACATGAATATTTAAAACTGAAAGGGAGACATAGAAAAATTACTATCTGCAAAAAGATGACTGCAAGCAGTAACAAATCCCATTCTACAACTCTAAAATAAAACTAAATCATTAATAACTGATTTCATATAAGGTGTTAATTTCACCCAACTTCAAACTCCTATAAGTTAGATGTATGCTAAGCTAGTGCTCTAGATCCCTCTGTAGCAAATGAAGAGAGACAGGCACATCAAGCTGTTGATTTATCTCATTCTAAAACAGCTGTTTAAGAAGATGAAATTCATCACTGAGCTGCCTATTTTTTCCCTTGCTTTCAGTCATCATCTTGCTGCTTAACTTGAATTAGATTCCTAGCTTTTGTATGACTGCATATAAGCAAGATGAATACCAGCCACACAGAGACTTGTTTCTGACAGTAATTTGTTTCTCACAGTAAGAGATGAATTAGATGACTTTTTAAGCATTTGGATTTGCTGGAACCTAATATACAAGATAATTAACTACTTTTCTGTCTAGCAATCACATTCAGTATGGATTAAATGTAAAGAAGAAAAAAAAAAAGAAAAGCAGACAGCTGAAAATGTTACCTGAATGAGATGGTGATTTCATTGTTGTCTTTTACACACAATTCTAAATTCCCAAATCTAAATAAAGCCTGCAAAAGCCTTCATGAAAGTCAGTAGATGAAATATGCGCACAGGGTCATAACAGAATAATCTAGGCATAACTTGCTATATATTTTAATATTACACAAAGAATCGATTACTTGATGACTTACAAACATCAGCTGAAAAAGTAAGGCTAGATAGGAAGCTGAGCAGACTAAAGAGAAGGAAGGAAGAGATTTGCAATATCACCTCATACTATTCAGCTCACTCCCTAGCCACAGTAATAGGCTCCCCTGAGAAACAGGCCAGAAACAAAACAGGACAAGTGACCTAAACTGAATTATCCCATGATCCTGTGATGAGAAAAACATTTCATTCCGCAGTATTCTTCTCTAAACTCCCTCTAGAATTCCTTTCAGGAACAAACCAAGGCTTTTATTAACTCCCCTTGAGGTAGGAAGTAGAAAGATAACACTGTACATGTTGATTTGTAAATAGCAATCAACTAAACCTACCAACAAATTACATTTGCAACACACTCCTGCATCTCCCAATTTAGGGCATCTTTATTTTTGTAAAAATAGACAAGACTACTCATCTGCAGTTGATATCATACAATTAATTCACTGATGCATTCCAGTATAATACTGTACTACCTCTTGTCATAAAATCATTGACCCTTGCTTGTTCAGCTGAAATTATGGAGAGCCCAGACATTGAGCAGTAGCTCAGAAAAAGAGCTTTCTTCAGCAGAATAGGTAGCAAAAGCAGATACATACATTTGTCTGAAATCATGGGGCATTTTCACCTCACCTACTTCTTAATGATACCTGAGGCAGTTATTGTAACCATTACACGGCTAACTTTTATTTATGTCACAGAATCATAGAATAGTTTGAGCTGGAAGGGACCTTAAAGGTCATCTAGTCCACCCCCTCACCCACAATGAGGTGGGGGACATCTTCAATTAGATCAATGTATTGGGTTCAGCAGTAGCAGTCATTTTTCTCCTCCTTGGTAGCTGGTGCAGTGCAGTGTTTTGACTTTCAGCTCGGGAACAGCGCTGATAACAATGATGTTTTGGTTTGGCCAAGGACTTTGTGAGCCTCATCCTCTGGCAGGGAGGAGTTGAAGCCGGGAGGAAGCAGAGACAGGACACCTGACCCAAACTGACCAAAGAGGTATTCCATACCACAGCACGTCCTGCCCAGGAGGTAACTGAGAGTTAGCTGGAACGGGTTGGAGACTGCGGGGTTGGAGGAGGTATCGGTCGGGCTGGGGGGGGCGAGTTATCAGTTGGTTGGTGGTGAGGTGCTGTATTCTCTTCCCTTATTTCCTTTATCATTGTTATTATTGGTGGTAGCAGTAGTGATCTGTGTTATACCTTAGTTACTAAACTGTTCTTATCTCAACCCGTGGGAGTTGCATTCTTTTCGATTCTCCTCTCCGTCCCTCCGGGAGTAGGGGGAGGGAAAGAAGGGGGGGGGGGGTGTTAGTGAACAAGTTGCCTGACTGGGTTTAAACCACGACAGTTCTTTTTGGCGCCCAACGTGGGGCACGAAGGGTTGAGATAACGACAGATCTGACCGGATTAATAGTCACTCGTCACAATGCTGATTTATTGGCTCTCAGAGTTGTTCTTGTTGATCTCACAGTTTCATAATGCAGTACATTACTTAGAGCCGGTATTTGCTGTGTTAGTGTTTATCAAGTGTGGGGCTTGGGCTAAGGTTCTTGTCTCACTGTGCTTTATGGCAATGACTTGTAATACGGGCGGGCTCCAGCAGCAGGGCGGGACGGACGTGGCCGTGGACTTGTACCTGGCCGTCCGGCTGCTCTTCACCGTCCTGGGCCTTGTCCTCGCCTCCGTCTTCGTGAGGCCGCGGGGAGCCGAGGGGGAGCGGCCTCGGGAGCCGGCGGCTGCTGAAGCGGCTCAGGAGAGCGGCCCCGGGGACCAAACGGCGGCGGGAGCGGGGCCGGAGGCCGCGAGGGGACGGCTGCCGGTGGAGGAGGTCGGGGCGGTCGAGGAGCAGAAGGAGGCGGCTGCCGAGCAGCGGGAGAAGCCGGCGGAGGAGCCGAGCCCGGCGGAGGAGCCGAGCCCCGCGGAAGAGCCGAGCCCCGCGGAGGAGCCGAGCCCCGCGGAGGAGCCGAGCCCCGCGGAGGAGCCCAGCCCCACGACGGCCGAGAGCATTCCCCGGAAGCCGCCCGCCGAGCCCCAGGAGGATGCAGGAGACCACGCAGCATTTCCCAGCAAGGCAGAGGAGGGAGATCTGAACTCAGGAAAAGAGAAGCTGGTGGTGGGAGAGCCGGCAAGCACAGCAGCTACACCAGCCCCAGTGACAAGTACAGCAGCATCAACTGAGAGTTCTGAAGGTTTTGAATGGCCTTTGGGTATCCTTGGGACCTGCCTGCTGATCGTGATGGGGATCAGCATGTTGGCACACACACAGACTGTGTGCTACCCACAACCATTTTGTCTGATCTCAAAAGTTAAGCAGAGTCAGGTTTGGGTCTTGTCTGGGGTTAGACGACAATATAGGGGGACCAAGAGGTTTTCCCCAAGGCTGGACAGTCATGAGTGGCAGGGTGTGTGGGACAGTATGGGCAAGTATCTAGTCCACTGGGCCCCTCCAGTGCTTTGGAAGCATCGGAGATGGCAGGCAGCTGTACAGAGTCCCCAGCAACAAGCTGCAGAAACTGCTGAAGGGGACAGTGAATTATTTTGAGCCTGGTGGGCCCATGGCACTTCAGGCCACCAGGGCAGAGATGCAACACAGAGATGGACTCATGATCGAGGGGTGGACTTGGCAATGGACACTATTGCCCAGATTATTGACGAGTGTGAACACTGCACACAGTCTCTCCTGCTCTGGAAGACTGTTACAAGAGATGGAGCCTGACATCATGGACCAGATGGACTCAGCAGCTTTATAGGGACTGGTCCATGCACTTAGATAAGAGTGATGGTATATTGAAAATGTGGGATCTGAGCATGACGTGAATGGTATGGAATAAGGGGTGGATAATGTCCTGGGTTCAGCAGTAGCAGTCATTTTTTCTCTTTCTTGGTAGCTGGTGCAGTGCAGTGTTTTGATTTTCGGCTTGGGAACAGAGCTGATAACAATGATGTTTTGGTTTGGTCAAGGACTTTGTGAGCCTCATCCTCTGCCAGGGAGGAGGGGAAGCCAGGAGGAAGCAGAGACAGGACACCTGACCCAAGCTAGCCTAAGGGGTATTCCATACCACAGCACATCATGCCCAGGAGGTAACGGGGAGTTAGCTGGAAGGGCTGCGAGACTGCAGGGTTGGAGGAGGCATGGGGTGCTTGGTCGGGCTTGGGGGGGCGAGTTATCGATCGGCTGGTGGTGAGGTGTTGTATTCTCTTCCCTTGTTATTTCCTTTATCATTGTTCTTCTTGGCGGTAGCAGTAGTGATTTGTGTTATACCTTAGTTACTAAACTGCTCTTATCTCAACCTGTGGGAGTTGCATTCTTTTCGATTCTCCTCTCCGTCCCTCCGGGAGTAGGGGGAGGGAAAGAAGGGGGAGAGTAAGTGAACAAGTTACCTGACTGGGTTTAAACCACGACAATCAACTAGATCAGGTTGCCCAGAACCACATCCAACCTGGCCTTAAATGTCACCAGGGATGGCGCATCCACCACCACTCTGGGCAACCTCTGCCAGTATTTTACCACCCTCATTGTAAAGAATGTTCTCTTCCCATCCAGCCTGAATCTGCCCTGTTTTATATTAAAACCGTCATCCCTCATCCTGTCGTAACAGGTCCTGATAAAAAATCTCTCCCTGACTTACTTATAAGCCCCTTTTAGGAACTGAAAGGCTGCAGTAAGATCTCCCCAGAGTCTCTCTTCTCCAGGCTGAACAATCTCTTGATCTGTAGACAGAATGTCCCCTTCATAAGTTATAATCCCTTTTGTGAAACAAATAAATGGCAGATATATGTGAAAGGAAACATAATTCTCTATAACCATGTACAATTTGCAGTGTTTCTTCTGAGAAGGCCTTTGAGACAGCAGGATAATAAATACTGCCACCACTGACTTGGAGCAGATTGTTTCTGGTGACTTATTAGCTACAAAAAGACTTCAGAATTCATTACCAATTCCCTAAAGCAGTCTTTTCTTCAATTTATAATGTATTAAGTATAAACGCATCCATTTAATACATTTGATATTCTAAACATACACATTGCTGGTTTTTTTAATTCAACAACATAACCGATTGAAAAGAATTTAATTAGTATGATAGTAGGATGAAATCGAGTATGAAGTAGAATTAAAAACTATCACAATTACAAAGCATACTCATATAAGCCCCTTTCTAAACACAAAACAGTGTCTGATAGTATTTTATGGTGACACAGTTTTAAAAAAATTGCATTAGCAAATTTATTCATTCAACCCCAAATACAAACATGTTTGATGCATACAGTGATATGTATAGACTATATTGTCTGCTCCAGGAAGGGTGGGTTCCTTCTCAAACTACCCAGAACTATTGACCTGTCTATTCAGAAGAAAGCTATTTCTTGCCACTCTAAAATGACACAGCTCTTTCTCTTCCCCTTTTTTTTTAATGCAGGAATATTGCTGCTCTTGGTAAACATGCATTACCAATATTTTGATTATTTTATAGCCCTTCACATCCACTTAAATCATCCAGTCACTTAAATCAATCAGTACAAGCACTGATCAAGTGTATAGCCTCTGACTTGTCTATATGCTTCATGACTTGTGTTAAAATTCTCAATCAGTTCACCTCACTCCTTGAGCAGGTTTCTATATCAAAAAGCCCACTGTCACACAGTTCACCTCACTCCTTGAGCAGGTTTCTATATCAAAAAGCCCACTGTCACACACAGTACTAGCCAAGTACCCTGAAGGATAGCATCCAGTGCATTCAGCAGCTTGCAAAGCCTTTTTAACATTCTTAAATTATTATGACTGTGGAAACTTTAATGCTTTAGCCTGTCATTTTAGATAATACTCAAGCATACATTTTAAAAACAAAAACATCAGTAAAGTACTCTTGTTCTCTTTTCTGACTGCAGACAGGCAAGGATCACTGCTTCCATGATTTTGCTTGTGGAACAGAACTGACAAGTAGTGTCCCAAAAGGCCACTTACTGAGAGACTAAAACATGCAAGTAGTATTTTCTCCTCATGCTTACATCCAAATAATTGGACAAAGAGGTAGAAAAAGAAGTGCCAAGTCTTAGGTCTGATATGAACTTCAATACACAAACACAGGGTATAAATGATAATAAATGTGGTATGAACAAAGATAAAACCAAGACAATAATAATTAAAAGAGTATTTCAATCTACAGAACATTACTATCTAATAAAAATTTCCTACAAAATGTGAGAAGACCCACAGACATCAGTGGCAGGTTTGGAAATTGACACTTCTAAAGACTAATCTAATTCGCAGACAGTTCACCCATAACAGTTGTTCAAAGGAGCACAATAACTTCTTGTCAACAGCTTCTCTGCCCGAATGTGACTAAACAAAACAAATCAATTATTTCAGAGGAGCTGAAAACCATAGCACATAACTAGCTACACCAAACTTTTGCTACACTTAACCACCCAAACTATCACTCTGCTGATAGCACAGTGATCAGCAGTGCAATCTGCTGATACACACTATGCTATGCTTCAAACATATCACCGTGCTATGCTTCAGGAGTATTTTGACTGCAGCATCCCAGTTGAGGCAGCCTCCCAAGCAACTTACTTTTTCTCACTAAAAAGCAGCATAAGCATTAGTCTTCAAGGTGTAATATACATTACAAGGACTCACTCTTGAAGCCATTTTATGATTTCATGATTTCTAGGGATTGTCAGACATTATCATTCTGTCACTAGGAAATTACAAGTAGCAATCTCAAAAGTGGCAACATGAATTACATTCGACTGCAGAATACCTGAGTTCTTGACTCTCTCTTTGAATTCAGAGGAGCCATCAGTAGCTCCCCCAGTAGGTTGGAACTTTTAACTACTTATTACAGCCACATAGGCCAAGCAATCTTGAAAGTATGTGGCCATCACATGTGGTCACCACAGCAGAAAAGAAGATTGAAGAAGACTGACATCAAAAATGCCTGTAAACTGCTGAGAAACATACTGTCAGTGCCTCAGCCAGTGCAGTGGTCTTACAAGAAATTTAGGATGAAAGCATTTCCAGTTTTTACTTAGGATATAACATTCTAACAGGTTTTTCTGCTTATTAGTGTGTATTTTGTAAATTAAAAATTCTGATGAAAACAGGAAACAAAATTATACCCTCCATGCTGTGCAACATTCTTGGTTTGTTTATGTGTCATTCATTGTAGTTTTCTTTTTCTATTCCCTATGCCAAATAAATTTCACTTTATTTACAGGAGCTAGAAGTGGCAATTTATAGTAGTGGGAACAAGAGAACCAGAAAGTCACTAAAAGAAGGAAACCAACTTCTAACCTTAAGCAAGCTCAACACTGAGTAGAAGCAACAGAGTGACCCTGAAGAGAGAGAACAGCAGCTGTACATAAAAAGGCGTTAAAAGAATCTGGAGCAAACCCATGCAGGAACAAGGAATATTTGGATCTGCAAAGCTTCAGCTGAACATATTGCAAACATATTTCCTTAATAAAGCAGTAGTTAGGGTAGGGTTGGCAAAGTTTTAATTTTGCAAATGGAGAGATCCAGATTAGCAACTCCTTAATTGATTTCTGATGTTAGCATTTCAATTAACAGAAACTTTCAGCTCAAATGGCAGGGCCAGAACACATCAACTTCTATTAGTTGAATACTGAGCTTGCGCTTGCCACAATTTGGATTTTTACCCAGATTACATTTGCTCCCTTTTGTTCACAATACCATAACCTCAATTAACAGGCATGTTTGCTATTTATCCATCATGCAACACAAAAATCCATACTCTGACCTGACCACAATTACTTTTGAGAGAACCTGATATGCATATAATACTCTCAATTGTGTAAACTGTTTACATATTGAGGAGAACGTTTGGATAGGAAATGCTTTGTATTCCATGCTCTTGAGAAAACAAAACACAAGGCAGTAGTAATCTAGGAACCTAGGTAGCTATATCAGTACAGCAATTTTTCACAAAATGGTTCCTCGCTTTGGCTTGCTTGCAGATGGGATGCCAAAGGAAACTGCATCTCATTCAGCAGACTGAATAATGTATTGTCTAAGGCAAAGGTTTAGAGCAGTCATTTATGTATTTACTAAGCTTAAATTTCAAACAATGTGTGTCGTGCTTTTCCACCATTGAAAATTTCAAACTGCAGAAAATATTTTTTTCAGTTCATTTACTAAAACCAAATGCCTACTGATACAAAACAAATCCATTAACAAATAGTTCAGAAGGTAAACTGTCTACACATAAAATGTAGCTGAACATTGAAGCCACAATTACATTAAAAGCCTTTAAAATTAATTTCTATTGTTTACATATATCTTTTTAGAACTTGAAAACACATTTCTTTAAGTGTAAAGATGGATGAATGAGTTACTACACAACCACAGTTACTTCAGTTTTGCACCAAGTTAACCCACAGTAACCACCATAGGCAACAGAAAAACAGGTAGGCAACCAACTACTTACTGCATAGTAGCTGTGGGTGGGCAGCTTGCACCTTACTCCTTACTCGACTGAAACTTGTCTGCCTGCTCAAAAAAGTAACCATTAAGATGGATGTCACTGGACTGGATGTTGTATGCAGGTGTACTTACCATGAGTACAGAATGGTTCCCACTACAGATGCAAGTTTCCCATTTTCTTGCTTTTGCTTTGCAAGACCAAAGTCAGCTACAATAAATAAAAAAGATTCAGATGTCAATAACCACCCTCTCTGCATGACAATTGGTGCTCATCCACAACACCTGAAAAGTTGGGAGAGGGTGGAAGGGAGGTTTGGTGTTTTTGTATCATCTTTTACAATTTGCAGCACTGCACCATACTGTCTTCCTATCTAAATATTAATCAACAACTTCTGTTTGAACCAGGCCTACGAGCTTTAAAGATATTATAAACACACCTCTGATCAATTGTAATTCAAACTATATGACCAGTTTCAGGTTTCCATTGATATATTCCAATAAACAGCATGACAATTTTAAATATCTAATAAGCAGTGATCTAGAGACCAAGTTAATGGAAAAAATTATGTAATGAAGTTAGTAATGATTTTGCTTTCCTTCAAATTACAACAGCTAGGAAGGACAGACTTTCAAAGGAGTTTGGCGAAGGTCTAATACCTGAACAGTTCATGCTCAAAGATTGCTTCTGGAAAGAAATAATGGTGAATTGTAGCCTTACCTTGTGACAAAAGCTGCAGATTTCGAAGATTATGTAATTATGTTAATATAAGCGCATTTTGTGTAATTAGCAGGTAGTCTTTCACAAAACTGCCACACACAATCGTTAGGGATTATATTTTTAATCTCAATTCCCTGCAAACAGTTCATTTTTTTCAATTCAGTACTCTACGGCTGCCTCAATGCAACAATGCAGCTAAGATACATTGCACAGAGAGTAAGAGGAAATCATTGTGCTTGTTAAAGTCTGTTAATAAATCTTGCATTGTAATACTACTTTGGAAGTAGGAAGATTTGTGTGGTAAATAATATTGTTTAAAATATTTTAAGGGTCCTGTTCTACTTGGACAGAGCCCACAGCCCATCCTCATTCCAATTGTTCATGCAGTGAAATAGTTCACAAAAATTTTAGTTCAAAATGTTTGTATTCATAAAAAAAAAAAAAGCTGCAGAGCAGAGGAAACATAGGTAAGAAAAAATAGTTTCTGTTTGCTCTTGCTCAGTGGGAGCCTCAGGGTCTGAAGAGGAGAAGATCTCTTATTCAGAAAGGGACTTTGATAAGAAAGCCAAATGTAGATACCCAGGCCACAGGTCATTTTTTTTAACAAAATGTTCAAAGAAGAACTAGCTCTGCAGTGCCTGGAAGATGTAGGTAGAAAGAATGCTAAATCAACAGGATCCCTGAGAAGCCTCCCTGTTGTCTTTGAGTTAAGACATTTCACTCCAGGAAATATTAAGCCCCAAAGGACCAGAGGTTTTTACAATGTTGATACTTCCTTGAGTTAATAGGGGTGAATCATTCTACATTCCCTTTTTCATAATCCTTCACATAATAGCCTATGAAGAAAGGGTATTAAGACATTACATCAATCAATAAATTAAGTTCCTGGTACTTGAAAGATTTAGGAAACAAAAGAGGAAAGCTGGACATCTTGTTCCTGGAAGTAGTCTATTTTAATACAACATTAATGATTACCTGGAAAAAAAGAAAGCAAGGGCAAGATCAGCCAAAGGGGTTAAATATACTGTCTGTCTTTTAGGCTCCGATTCTCAGAAATGGAGGGGAAAAGAACATTTCACAGGCAATAACTTTTTTTCCAAATTCTGCTAAGCCATCTTGCTAAGAGCAAGAAGCTCTTAAATACAACTGACACTGCCAGAGCTAACAAATGCAAAGCACGGGACAATCAGCTTCACATCAAACTACTGATCCCAGTGTCTTGTTTTGGCTTCGTTCTCAGTTAAAATCCCTTCTACATGCTGTTGGGCCAGTTGTGTTCCACAGCATAGTCTTTAATCCCTGCATATTTATAAGTCAGAGTTTGTTCCATAGTAAAAAGGTATGCAATTTTAGACAAATTACACCTCTGAGATACTTTTCTTTAGCAGGAAGGCCTTTGTTCAAGGCCAGATTGGGCAGGACCTTGAGCAATATGGTCTAGTAGGAGGTGTCCCTGCCTATCGCAGGAGGGCTGGAACTAGATGATCTTAAGGTCCTTTCCAACCGTTAGCATTCTATGATTCTATAAACATAAATGATTTTTCCTAAGCCTTTTCAAGCCCATAATACAGAATTGAATGAAAAGGAACTATATCTTGCTAATTAAATTTCTTTTTTTAACTTATTTAGGCATCTGTCTCCATCTTATAAATTGCTCTACAACTTTTAATACTCCAGGATTCTTTATTTGGCATTTGATGCCAGAAACTGCTACAATAGCAAACAAATAAAAGAAATCATTTCTAAGAACTGCAAGAGACCTGCATTCCATATTATTAAATGAAAATGTAACCAAATATAAAGATGATCCCTATTAACTGGTATGCGCTGTTTCAGTTGTGAACTGAAGCTTGATTGATGAGGACCCATGGTGGCAATTCATATTAGGCAATTTCCTGAAATAGCTTCACACCATACCACTATGTCTTTTAGAAGCTGGAATTGAATTGTGAGAGAAAGAAAACTCAATACTTGCTCAGCTTTTTGTGAACTTTACCCAAGTGTCAGCTTTTAGTACAGAGAGAGACCTACATAAACCTTAGAGCTGATCTAGTGATTCTTATGTCATGACCTGATTGGTCACTTCTGAAATTCAAAATCCTACTTGTTAAAGAAAATATTCTTCCTGAACCATCTCAGTTTACTACAGTTAATTCATCCAGTGGTACCTTTTGCATTAAGGCATAGCTCTTAAGTACAGGAAAGGGCCCTTCTTCAGAAACTAGACCTTATCAATTCACACATATCTGTGTGAATACAGATGCATCTGGACACGAATTTCACCAGTTTCAGAATGAAATACAAAACTTACAGCTGCCAAATATTTTCCTGCTGCTTCCATTCTCACAGAAAAGAAAGCAATCTACCAAATAACAGAAGTATTGTGAGTACTTACTGGAAGGAACTATATCAATGCTGACAAATCATGATAAATATCAGTAGAATTAAGGTGGCCAGAGAAAAATGGAAAAGCCCTTAGAGAATCATACTCAGAAGGCCAGTAAAAGCTTTGTAAACCAGTAAATGAGATAAACCAAAAGAAAGGCTGGTAAAAGCAAAGAGATAACACAAAGGGAGAGCCACCTAGCTGCTGACAACATCAGGATGCAGAAATACATGCTGAATCAGTTCATTCAAAGAGAAAATTATAAACCCATTCTAGTGATCCAGAGCAAGATTCTATGAGAAAGATGTGCTAGTAACTGCCATAAAAAAGATGAGTCCTACCCCTCTCTTGAACTGTTTTTGGAAAGGAAACCAGCTCATCTGGCACTTGTATCTTGATGAGTCTAGCTCAGCCCTTTTTCTAGGCTAGCTTCACACTGCTTTTATCTAGTCCAAGACCAGATACTGCAGTCCTAAAATCATTGAATTGTCTACCACTTGTCACCCTCTCTATTCTTGCAATGCAGGAATAAAACTGGCATTAAGAAGGCAACTCCCTCATCCCCCCAAAATAACAAACACCCCCATTTTGACTGTTAGGTCGTCCCACCTTCCTGAAAAGTCAAAATCACTCCTTTGGGAACCAAAAAAAAAAAAAAAAACAAGCAGACAAACAAAAATAAAAAACACTGCTTATTTTGTAGCACAGATGAAATAAAACCATGTGGAAGCAGTCTTGGCACTTTAATAGCAGCAATGGAAAGATGTATCCACCATTTTTAAGTCTGTTCAAAGACAACAAAAAACTAACAAACTTTCATCATTACAGGGATCTTTATAATCTATGACTAGACATGCAATTTTGACAGTAATTCATTACTAATAGTCATATCTCCTACAGCATTATTATATTTGACTAGATTTTGCACTGTGATTGTAAACATTAAGCCTTGAGGGTTTTTTCCTCTGTATATCAGGAACCTAGAAAACCAAACATTTGGGGGTTTGATTTGAATTTTGTTGTTGTTGTCGTTAGTTTTTTTGCTTGGTTGTTTTTTTTTTAATTCATCAAAAAATAGTCAAACAATCCTGCAAGATGATCCTCAAATAGGAATTAAAAAATTGCACTAACTGGTGAAGTTATAATCCTCTAGATTCTGAAACACCCTTCTTCACTCGTTTTCACACTTACATACAATTTGTTCAGGGTAAGTGATAATGAAGTACAATTATTTCAGAAAACATTACATGCCAGGGGAGAGAGCATGAAGGGAAGAAAGAAGTATGAAAATAATGTAGGCTGAATTGACTAGTATCCTAACCTGCTACAGAATGATATATTCAACTTTCATCTCTGAATCACAAAAACCTTCTAAATCTTTGCAGTTTCTTAAAATGAGTATTTTAGGTACCTGCAATAGATTTTTTTCTCTTTTTTGACACAATCTGTTTTTTCATTTGCCATTTTATTTCCCAAAGATTTCACCTAGTAGGTTGATCTTCTACAGTAAAACCAAGAGATTTTACAGGTACTGCATCTTAACAGCACTGATCTCATTCCCTCAATTTATATTTCAGCCCTGTTTGAAAATGCCATTATTTTTTCCTAACATCAAATGTGCACATGAATACCAAAATCAAAGCAATAAAGGAGCCTGAGTGGAATATCAAATTCACCACACACATGAACTTCAGACCTACTCAGATCAGATTTTTGGTGTCCCAACTGAACAGATTTTCCTTTTACCCTGATAGGCTCATAGTAAGAAAAAATCATTTTGCTTCTCTTCCACAAGTTTGCAACCGTAATCAAGGAAGTTTGTCAGCAACTTACTAAGTTACAGTGATCTGAAAGATTAAAATAGAACTTTAATCTTTTTTTCTATAAAAGCATATCCTAAGATCAAGATAATTTACAATTTCACCAACAGTAGGACATACTTATCCTATTCTTTTCCATTAATAGAATGGGAACAGAATTAATTTCTTATCATTCGCAAATGCACCATGTAGCTATTCTACCATACTCCTTTCTGTGTGCTAATATCAGTGCTTTGTAAACTCAGTCTACTATCTGTCAGTTTTGTGAAGCTTGTAACTTCTGCACTAAGAACTAGCAACTTCTGAACTAGATCCACATCTGAACTGAGATTTGTAGAAATGCAATTGTGCTATTAATCCACCAATAGAGTCCAGAATGATTGATTTACAATGTGAATGTAAACAAGTGGAAAATTCCACTGAGCCTATTATGGAAGCTTTGAAAATTAAGTACTAGAAGCATTTCCTTGGATAGCAATTCTCATAATGAAAAAGAGTTAGATGAGCCATATAATCTGTAAAAAAAAAAAAAAATAACACTGATCCAAGTGACTCAGGAAATTAGTGACTAACACACAATAGACACTAGTTAAACTTTACCTCATGGCCACTGCTTCTTTGGCCATGGCACAGAATCAAGAGCCAATAGGTCTTTTAAAAAGTGTACCCAGCAAACAAGTATTCTCAGTTACAAAGTTAACAGGTAGCTTTCTTCAAGCACCCAACAACTCCTTGAACTTTCCAAGTCTCATTCACTTCACCATTCTGACACTTCATGCTTGCTGGCTATGATTAGAAGAATATCAGAGAGCTGAGTTTTCTCAAAACTATTATTCCGCTTCTACACAGTCCTGGGTTTCGGTTCCATACATATCCTCTTTGCTACTGTTGTATCATTACAATTATAAATATTAAACAGAGCAAGCCATCCAAAAGAGCGTATGGAACCCTTCACAATTCTCCTTGATATTAGAGCTGAAAGGTGTCAGAGTGATTCCACACGGCCCTAAAGATTTAAATTTTGTCGCAGCTAGATGACACTGAGGAAAAGTGGTTATCTACACTCTGCTGTTCTGTCCAACAAAAAGATGCAGCTATGGAGCTCTAGACAGAAATAATGCTGTACTAGAAACAAAATTCATCTGCAGTAAAATACAGCTATGATGAAAGTACATGTGCATTTCCAGTTCAGAAAACTGTAACTTCTCAATGTCTACTATGAAAAGGCTGGTCAGATTAAACTGACAGCCACAGATAGTATGGATTCAATGAATCTCTGAAACCCTAAACAAAACAACTTTCCTTCAGGCTGTGCCTAAAATACTATTTTGTGTGTGTGTGTGTGTGTGTGTGTGTGTGTCAGAAATGATAAATCAGACATTTAGCCTGACCAGAGATGTACAGTTTTGTAACACGTTTCTACCAATTTAGAATGACAAGTTTTACAAAATTGCAGGTTAGGTGATTTAATACTTATGTTTTCACAGCTTTTGTAGCTCAACCAATTACGATTAAATGCTGTACCAACATAAGGGATGGTTGTTATGGCCCACTTCCTATCAAATTTATGTCAGAGATGAAACAGAACAGATGAGTAGGGTTCCAGAGAACACATAACAACAGCATGCTTAAAGTTCTCTGCAGCTAGAAAGAGATCTTGTATCACCACTGGCTTGGCTAGGATCAGATTGTAAATGTCTGTTTCCATTTGCAACAACACACAGCTTAAAAGAGCCTGAAAAAGATTGGGATAATTCAGATGTAATTGGCAGGTTTAAAAGATGTCATGGGAAATGCAAAGGAAGTTATACAATCTTCACAGTAGAACAAAGTACCTGCTGGGCTTAGGACTTCCACTTGCGTCTTGCCTACTTTTAAAAACAAAACCATAATCAAAAACCTGGATAAGGATAGCATCTGATCACACACAATACATAAGAAAAAGAAAGTAACAGTGTGACTATACAGATACAAAAATTCTTCCCACTATTACCTCATATATTTTTTCTTCAGTCAAACCTATAAAGATTATATCAGAGACTACCACTAGAAAAGGCCCCTCATAGCTTAATCTTACATTGTGCCAAGCCAGCTGCAGGCTTTTTGCCTATATGAATACTAGTTTTCAGCTACCTTTCACCATAGGTCCCTGCCTACCAAGTTCTGCTGGAATTGTTCTACAGAAGCCATGTGTAGAACATCTCTCCATGAATTCAGAACAAATAACCATCATCCTTCAGCAGGTTTATTTTTTTCTGTGCTGACAGCAAGGTGGGAATGTCTCCTACATTGTGCACTCCTTTCCTTTTCAACCAATATAAACTCAGAAAATGTATGAGGTCTTCACGAGATTTGGAATGTGAGTGGCCCAGTTCTTACACAGCGAGAAATGCCTACCTGTGAGTCCCAGAAATTTCTTAAAGCAGTTCATTTTTGGGGCCGCTGCAAAGCCATACACAGAACGGAATGAACCTTAACCTATAGAAGCACTTTGCTCCAGTCTATTGCTCATTTTATTTTTTTAATCAAAATCTACAATGAGAGTCTAAAACTAAGGCACCTCTCTAAATAAAACATTTGAAGAATGTTTGTTACAGAGCAATAAGCTGCCTTTGTTATATTATTCAGCCTGCAGATTTTCATAGCAAAAGATTAACAAGAGTTACCACTTCCAGAAGCACGGCTTGAGGAAAGAAAAAAGAAGAGCAGTATTATAAGATATACAAGCTTCTGCTATAAAGCAAAATAATTCGGACCATCAGAGGCCATATTTTAATTACACAGCTGCACAACACTATTTCATAAATAGTCCTATTACTCCAATTAGATCAAGACAATTTTTGGACAGTACTGAAACTGAAAGACCAGAAAATTGAAGTTGGTTTCTCTTTAGAATGACTGTGAAGCTTGCAAACACAGACCTACAGTTCTGAGTATATTTTAGAGCAGACCTTCTCCTTTTATAAAAGCTGACAGGCTAAACTCACTGCAGAGGCAGACTTAAGATTTCTCAATATTTGAGCATACGCTTCCAGCATCATCTTACATTTTATATTAACTTTCATCTAGAACCATCTGAAATTCTCAAATACTGTGGAATATAATTATCAATGTATGCTGGTAATAAATAAAGTACTAAATAAACTGTTTAAATATTGCAACAGTTTTAAATCTATCACTGTCAAAATTATCAAAATAAGCTTCAGTTCTTCCAGTTTCATCAACTTCTGTAAATCTTTGACAGAAATATAAATGCTTTTCATTGGCTATTTTGAGCTTACATTTGAAAGTACATTTACACGTCTTTACACATAGACCGGACCAGAGACAATGTTAAGGTGTTAAATCAGGACAAGAGTGCCCCTCAGTGGCAGTTTGTTGATACAAAATACAAAATATGATACACATACAAAATTTGATATTTTCCTTTAAATAATATCCTATTACTCAGGGACAAGTGCTCCATTAAATGACCTACTTTCAAAACTGTGTTATCACTAAGAATCAGAGGTTTTTAGCACATACGGTTTAATAACAAATGAATTTGTATGTGTATCATCAGCTATAAATACTTACAATAAGACAACAGTTGCTAAATATATTTGCCTATTTTAGCCAATGGCTTTTTGGTTGGGTGTGTGTATATGACTATACTTCCCTGTTATTTTTAAAGAATAGAGATTGATTTCTGCATAAAGACTTCTCACGACAATTCAGCAGTATTCAAACTGTTTATTTAGTTCTGTGTCATGAGCAGTAAGAAAGCATGCAGTAGTGCTTTGAGAACTTTAAAAACTATAGTATCTGAAGTGGCTGTAGGGCTTGCTGTGTGTACCAAGTTGCATTGTTTCACTCAAAGAGTAAAACTTTGTCATATTTTGTACTGTTCACACATATACTGCTTTCAAAGCCTATCCTGAGACCTGCCTAGGGTCCTTCCTCCACACTGTGGAGGTTCTAGAAGCATACATCAAGAATATTCACGACCACAAGCTTAGACAAATAGCACCTTATTGCAGCTGATCACTGGGGACAACTGATGGATATTAAACAATTTCATGGTACAACTAGAATAGAACAGATGGTTGTTATATTTTAGTATGTTCACTAGGACTTGTTATCTGAAGTTGATTATCTAGATATTCTTGATGATTTAAATAAAAACAGGCCTTGAAGCATAACTATAGTCTATTTTTTTAGGGCTAAATCATCTCTGTCTTATTTGACACACGTCTGTAATAAATATAGTTGTGGCTGATGACACCTGGTGACAATGATCACAAAATTTTCATTAGCAATTATACAACAGTATAATAATGCAATAATTTACTGGCTTCCAAGTATGGCGACCAATGCCTGGAAATCTGAAAACCTCTGAGAGTTTCAGTGAAGAAATTCTACTCACACACATCACGGGAAATTCTCTTTAAGTAAATAGCTCTACTTACTAATTGTAACTTTGTCTTTATCCCCCAGCATGACATTGTTTGGAGTGAGATCTCGATGAACAATCCTTTTCTCTTTATGCAAATAACGAAGAGCTAGACAAAGCTTAAAAACAAACAGAAAGGGCCTCATTAATATTCTTAACTGCAACCTAGATAAAGGCACATTAAATTAAATTAAAATCTGATATTAGTGCCTGATATAATAAACATTGTTTTGTCAGTTATTAGCCTAACAAATATAAATGGTGCTACTAATTTCATGCAAAAAAGTCCTGATAACAAAAAGAATGGAGGCACTTACTTGGATAAATATACGCCATATTCTGTCTTCTGTAAAGTGTTGTTGCTTTTCTTTCAAAGAGTGAAAATGCTCTCCCAATGGCACTCCCTCTATGAGCTCCATGACTATGTACAACTTGTCATCTACATAAAAGAAAATGAATTAATAGATTATATTTATAGAGAAGGCATTTGACAATAGAATATTTGAGGTTTAAATATATTTTAAAAGCTCTTTTTACTTTTAAAAAAGAACTTGTGCAAATATATTTAATCACAGTTCTATTCCTTGTTATTCTTTTTTTTCCCTCAGTTTATATCACAGCAACTATAAGGAATTCACTCCATGAAAATCACTCAGTGGGCACATGTATGTAGCTAAGTCTTTATACAAAAGAATCTGAGCAATCTATATCATTCAACTAGTCACTATAGCTTTTCTCCCTACATAGCAGTCCAGGTGTAAATTTTGGATCTTTATCAGATGAGAATGATGCTTTCTACATGTTTATATTGCATCTAGTTTTACTAGTAATGTCTCATAACTTTTTCAGTTTTAAAGGAATATAAGCCTGTCTGAACTGTAGCAGTTCTTGAAGAAAGTTTTATCATTTATTGCTGAAATTTGACACATTCCTTTCAAGTTGCGTTTTCATTTTATATTTCTATTTCTTCATTATGTATACTGTGGTAATTCTCTGCATTTATACTTACTTTCCAAGAACGTTCTATAGTACCGTACAACATTTGGATGATAAAGCTACAATGAGGAAAGAAATGTAGATGTTTAGAATGATTAAACTGATGGCACAGTATTCATAATGGTTAGCTGCATACTGGAATGAAGGATTCCAGAAACTTTTCTATGAACTGCAGTGCAGTAAACCTTCATTATTATCCCAAACAGAGAAGCATTGCACATTACAAGAACAACCAGGAGGAAAATACAGCATGATTCCTATCCACTCTTCCCTTAATAATTGAAAGAGTAAATGAAGTTTGAGTTTGCAATGACACCTGCATCAAAGTATTGGTTTTCTTAGCCTAAGAACACTAATGATCACTCTGGGGGTTTAATTTTCAATTACAAAAAATCCCATCTTCTCCTTGTATTTTAAGCCCCAGAATTTATTAAATGGAACAAAGACTCATCCGTTTTCTATCACAATCTTAATTTAAAGAATCCCTGAAAAGTTCAAATACCACCAACACAGGAAGTAAGAATCTTTACTAACAGGCATCTGTTCTGCTGCTAATGCTGCAGTAAGAAGGTTTTCAAATTGACAGCATTCAGGTAAAAGGGGCCAATATTGCAGTGGTCAGACAAAAATAGTAACAGCAGCTGGAAGCACTGCAATATAGAATCATAGAATCAACTATGTTGGAAAAGACCTTTTAAGATCATCAAGTCCAACCATTAACCTAGCACTGACAAGTCCCACTAAAATATGTCCCTGAGCACCACACCTACAGGTCTCTTAAATACCTCTAGGGATGGTGACTCAACTTTCTTGGGCACTGTTCAAGTGCTTGACAGTCCTTTTGGTGAAGAAATATTTCCTAATATCCAACCTGAGCCCTTCCTGGCACAACTTGAGGCTGTTACCTCTTGTCCTGTCGCTTCTTACTTGGGAGAAGAGATCAACACCCACCTCACTACAACCTCCTTTCAGGCAGTTGTAGGGAGTGAAACAGTCTCCCCTGAGCCTTCCTTTCTCCAGATTAAACACCCGTAGTTGCCTCAGCTATTCCTCATCACACTTGTGCTCCAGGCCCTTCACCAGCTCCATTGCCCTTCTCTGGACTCTCTTCAGCACCTCAATGTCTTTCTTGCAATGAGAGGCCCAGAACTCAACACAGGATTTGAGGTGCGGCCTCAATAGTGCCCAGTACAGGGGGATGATCACTGCCCTGGCCCTGCTGCCACGCTATTGCTGATACAGACCAGGATGCTGTTGGCTGCCTTGGCTGCCTGGGCACAAGCTGAGTCAGCCAATGGTCAGACAACACCCCCAGGGTCTTTTCTGCCAGGCAGCTTTTCATATAAGAATTCACAGTTAATAATGCTAACAACAATGCTCACACATGAAACTAGAGTTCATGAGACATACCTGCTCTTTGATGATGGTTAATTCAGAGACAATGTTCTTTACACTGCTGTCTCTGGTTTTTTTGTCCTTTCCAAATGCTGGACTGTGTAAATTGACTTCCTTCATTGCTAGGAGATTTTGTCCATTACACTTTCTAACCTGTGAAAAAATCAAAACCCTTGTAAAGTTAATATAGGGTGGAGATAGAAAGGATATTATTATGGCTACCAGATCAGTTATTAGAGGCCAAACCTGACTCACAAAAGTTACAATCCTGGCTTTTTCTGTACATGATGTGATTAGCTATATGAACTGAGTCCTACAGTACAGGTAAGCAGTACACTTTGTGTTTGAGGTAACATTATCTGTGGCCAGTATTGCCTTTCAGATAAAACATGCTTGAATTTCTATAATTTTACACAGATTATTTACCTCTGCAATAGACAGAAATTCTGTTTGTAGAAAGGAATTAAGAGAAAGTAAGAAACCTAAGAGATACATTGGTCAATCTTACAAATACAAGAGGGGGCAAAAAAAAATTACAGCAAATACTAACAGCAGATCCACAAAGGCATCTTTGCATCTGCATTCCCCTACTGAAATTCAAAGGATGGCTGTCACGGCTTAAGCCCAGCCAGTAACAAAGCACCATGCAGCCATTTGCTCACCCCCTACTTCTCCCCTCCAGCCAGGATGGAGAGGAGAATCGAAAGAGTGTAAACCCCACAGGTTGAGAAAAGGACAGTCCAGTAACTAAGGTAGAACATAATACTATTAATAATAATAATGATAAGAGAAATAACAAGGAGAGAGAATATAAAACTAAGAGGGGAAAGGAGAAGAAAAAAGAAGTAAACATCAGTGATGCATGAAACAATTTCTCACCACCTGCTGACAAACACCCAGCCCAACCCGAGAAGTGGTCTGTTCCTTTCGGGTAACTCCCCCCAGTTTATATACCAGGCATAACGTGCTGTGATATGGAATACCCCTTTGGCTAGTTTGGGTCAGGTGTCCTGTCTCTGCTTCCTCCTGGCTTCTTGTGCCCCTCCTCACTGGCAGAACATGAGACTGAAAAGTCCATGATTGGGGTAAGTGCGACTGGGCAGCAACTAAAACATCAGTGTGTTATCAGCATTGCTCCCAGACTAAAGCCAAAACACAGCTCTGCACCAGCTTCTGGAAAGAAAATTAACTCTATCCCAGCTGAAACCAGAACAACAGTATTGCCTAAAAGAAGTATTAGACCCACTCCTCCCCTCAAACCTGTAAATTAATACCAAAAGATAAGTTTACCTTATATACGCTTCCAAAAGCTCCACAGCCAAGGTGCTCTAAAACTGCATAATTGCCTATATGTTTTGTAGGTGCCTTATTCTGATTCATGCTCTCAATACTTTCAGCAATTTGCTTGAATTCATCTTCCTGGTTACAAATTAAATTACAAGTAAATAAATAGAAGAATGTCATGCCTTTCTTGTGCTAAGAAAGTGCAAAGAATATAGCTTTTTACAGAGGTTTTTACTTACCTTTAATAAATTTAGCTTTGATACCAACTCTTCATAAGCACTGATATCACGCACATAATGTCCAATATCAATGAAGATTTCAAACAAGTCAGTAGGGAAAAGTCTACAAAGATTTACATTTTAATTTACTTTAGAAACAGTGTATAGTGGCTATTAATGTATAGCATAGACTTTTCAGTGTTTATTATTTCAACTTACTTTAGAACGTGATAAATAATGCACTTTATTTTTACTGATCTATCCAGATATTAATCCTCTAACATTACATAGGAATGATGGTATTCTAAGGAAAAAAAAGTTTGAAGGTTATGGTTACCTATGCAGAGCAACCAGGTCCAGTGGAAGGTGTCTCTGCCCTTCCAAACCAAAACATTTTGTGATTCTATGATTACATACACAGAAGTTAAAGGACCTATCAAAAGTCAGACTTCAGTCTCCATTGTTTGGATATTTGTATGCCAGATGTCCAAACAAATGTAAACCTTTTTAAAGTCAATCCAACTCCCAAGTTTCCAGTAATTTTTGTGTTGTTTTGTTTTTTTTTCTTCTAGTATATTATGTTATACTTGCTGTCAGTTTTTCTGAGTTCCTTCTTGTAATGCATAGGAACCCCTAAAGAGCTAGGTTCTCGGGTATGCATACAATAGAAGTCCCCTCACTGAGCATCTATATCTTGTAGCTTTCACTGATAAAATGCAGGAATGGTGAACTGAAACTCTGTGCAGGACAGAATTTGCCCTATTTCTACTATTTCTTCTGGTTGAAAATAAATAACATTTTAAAAACTTGTCTTTCTGATTGGATTTACAACTTTCAAACAATTATCTTAAAAGGAGCTTCACAAAACATTTTGTTAACATACCTTTTAAAGATATGCCGATTTCTTTCCATACTGAAGAGAAATCTCAGGGCTCTGAAAGCGTAACACTACAGCAGGAAAATACTTCAATTAATGAGAAATTTATACATAATTGGAAAAGCCATTGATAAATGTCAAGGATTCCTCTTGACGTCACATGGTGGTAAACTTTGTACTTAAATGACTAGACAGATTATGATACTAACCTGATAATGAAGAGAGTAAAAATGTATTAAGTTTTTCCTGTAATTTAAAAGTAGGCAGAGCCATTTAGCAGGAAAAAAAAAAAAAAAGGGGGAGAGGGGAGAGGGGAGAAAAAAGTGGGTGACTAAAGCTATAGAACAGGCTGAGGAACATTTAAGCCTTAGTCATCTTTTTTTATTTGTAAAGTAAGTATGCTTTTACACAACTCATCTTTAACCCTGTTTACCAAGAGTCAAGAGTATGGCACATGTATGGCTGACCAAACAAAGATGATGGTATAAAGTAAGCCAAAGTGAAATAAGGTATTGATACCTGAAACAATGCAAATAGTAAACGCCTCTAGTATAGTTTAGAATTACTTTATTGCATCAGTGACTAAAACACTGCTACAGTCCAGTGTGATAACCCCTATTTTAGCAACGGTAACCGTGTCTTAGTGCTAACTGCAGAATTAATCCCCATGTTAAAAAAAAAAAAAAAAAATTCAATATATAGAAAATGCATTAGATGAAGGAAATAAAGTCCAAATGCTACTGATGAAGGAAGCCAGATACCTAAAATTTTACAGAAAAGGAATGTATGTTAATGCTGCTACAAAGCTGTCTCTTTTACAGGCAATGTTTCTTTTTTAATCCAAAGTATATTCCCCCATCACAAGAGAAGACTGGGATGTTATGATGTCTAACATTCCACTGAGCCTCACATCCACAACTTAGCTGTACAAAATAAACCAGACTATCTGGGCCATAGCTGCTACCCTGAAAGTCTTTCATTTTAGAGACTACACATAGATCTTACTGTAGAAAGCCCATCAGTGAAGGGAAATGATAAAAAAATTAAAAATGAAATTGATATTTTAAACAGTGATTAATATTCATCTTTCTCACACTAGTAGCGTATGATTTATAATTAACATTCTGTATATGGTGTTAACATTCTAGTACTGTGTGTGTACTAGATTTATAATTAACATTTGTTAATTTGCTTCAGTTAAGGCATAAGGATTTTTATATATGGTACATATGCAGGACAAATGACTGATATCACAGTTACCCTTAAAATAGTGAAGTAAGATCACTAAGGAATTATGGCAGAAAGAAGCTGAAAATTTAATCATTGAAAACACAAACAGTGGAGCAGTAAAGAAACCACACTGGCACTGCAAGAATTCTAAGAAAAATACCTATGAAATTCAAAAAAGAGTATTCCAATAGCTGCAGCTGTACTGCACAGCAGTAACAATGATTAAGGCAATACAGATAACAGGGTGAGAATCTGAACAAGCTTTTGTGAAAAAATACATTTCTTATTGTTTGCCTGAAACAGATTTTGTTTTCATATGTGACCTTTGAGTCCACTATTAATTCACGCAGCTTAATATTTAAGACAACTACAGTTGCTTATTATCTTTTGTGATTTAATTCCAACACATCCTGTTGGAATCTAAACCACGGCAGGCACAATTAAGCTCCTTGCAGTTGTATGAGGCAACTGTAATGAGCATATGCTCCAGTTTATTAGACTCCATGTTAGTTTCACTTAGCATCTAAGGAGATTTTTATTCATCTCATCCTTAAGCTGATTTAACTGAAATGCACTATCAAACCTCACTGCAGAAGAAAGGTACCTGCTGCACTGAACCTGCACTCCAACCCTAATCTAGAACTGGAAAGAGAAAGATGTCACTACAATGAGTTATTTTTCTGTTTGTGGAAATGCCTTTTCTTGCAATCCAGGTATGTCTACCTGATAAAATAGGTGAGTAGCTATTTAGCCCTGTTAGTTTAGGGCTACACCTGAACAAAGAGCAGGTGAGAAACAGGGACCTGACTGCATTCATCTGTGCTAAGGACCTCACACTTGCCCAGAGAAGGGCAACTGGAGCAGCAGCAGTTGTGCTCAACCTGGAACCCTAGACCACTACTTTCCTACAGCTTAGACACCAACATAATTTCACAGGTGGTGGAAAAGAGCTATCAGATAATTACCACTGATAACCTTTAGCCTAAGTTGACACAAACCAGTACATTTATGAAGGTATTGCTATGCAATCCCAAAAACCATTCTCATACTTATTAGCTCTGTATTTATCCTACATTTAAATTTGCTCTACTTCATGTGATGTTTTCATGTATTTTATTTAACAGCAAGATTCTTCAGAAAGAAATAGATATTAGTATAGTGTCAAACCTACAGTGATTTTCAATGAAGACCAAGACACTAAAAAGAAATTCTGATGCTGTACAGCCTGAAAAAATGGTGGGAAGGCTATCACAAGGAAAATACTCATTTTCCTTTACACTATATGAAGTGCCAGAAACAAAGTAGATCAGAACGCAGCACCAGAAATTGAGTCACTATTTAACCTGGGACATTTGTTATTCCAGGTTTTGTTTTGTTGGGATTTTTTCCACCCTTTAAGTAAGATTATTTTTTTTACTGCACTTTCAAATAAATTTAGAATAATAAAAGAAAAATCTCAGGGACTGTTTGGGGCTTTCAATATGCAATGATAATTGGATACAGGGAGCTACCTGTAATAAATTCGCGTTTTCAGCATTTCTTTCTTTCTTTGGCAAAATCAGCTTTGCTATTGTATATATTCCATTTGCCTATAAACAGAAAAAAGTCAGTATGTATACATAGCACACAAAGGAAAAACAATGTTACTTCAGATAAATCAGAAGCTAATACCAACTGACAAGTTCTCAACATCCTATAGCACACCTAAATTATAAGCTCAAAGGATTTAAATGTATATAAGAATTAAGTCATCATCACATTCAAACTGATACTGGAAAGACAGCTTGCAAACAGATCATGAAGAAATATTTGTGTCTCTAGAGGTGAAGGAATTGCAGCAATAGATAGATCTGCCATCACCATGTGGATATTTTGAATTGCCAGAGACCAAAAATCCAGTCTCAATAAATAGAAACTGGAGAAACACCAGAACTGATAGCCTGAGGAGTATGTCTGTACCTTCAGTAGGATTTTGTGAAAACCACCCTGTATTTCAGCTTCCAATTTCATGTAACCATGTGTCTTCCCCATTAATGTATCCACTGTGTTGGCTTGATAGATGGGCACTGGCAGATTTATAGTATTGCTCCCAGTTGCTTGGCAAGCTCCTTGTTGAAGACTACTCTTCTCTCTAGCTGAGTTGAAGGGAACCAGCACAATGTGTCAGCTCTGCAGAGGCTCTGCTGCAGTTCCTGACATGCTTTCTTAAACAACCCATGAAGATAGAGTTAAACTAAGATTTCAGGCTGTGCAGTAGAGCCATTGAGTCATAAACACATTCTGCCCTGATACCAGAATTGCTGCAGACTACTCCTGAAGTTGTAAGTTGAAAAAAGAACACAGGATGAACAGGTAGAGGGCAGACACAGCAGAAGCTAACTTTGCCACTGTATGAGATAAACCTTTAGAGGTCATATTGGTTGACTTTTTCAGCACATAACTGAAAGAGGTGCAAATCTTCCTCATCTATCTGCTTTTAACCTGAGTTCCTTCATCTCACTCATCATGGAACTCTCAAAGTTTCATTATCACAGAGAAAGAAGTAGGATTAAAATTAAAGAGACTGTTGTAGGGTGGAACTCCAGTTGAGATGAACATGCTTGAAGCTATGTCCTGACCTGAAAGGAGCGCACTGACTGGTGTTTTGACAAATGGGGAGATCATTGTCTTTTAACAGGATAAGTGGGAGAAGTTGAGCTTGGAACACATTTTTCCAGCCTGCATATTGTCACATCAATTTGTAAGACATTTACTGACACCACCATTGTCATGCACTGCTACAGCAATGCAGAAAAACTGTATTAAAACCAGCTTTTTACTTCCCAAGTCCTCCAGGAGTTATATTATTTTCAAAAGTTACCCAGTTTAAATAAGTCTAAATGAGTATGGTTATTGGCAATTGTAGTGCTAAAGATATACAGAAAACACTTCCTTTTATTTTCCCCAGACTTACTTCCATTCCTTTCCTCTGAACCAACAGTTTTGATATATATGAACTTCTTTCCTGGTCATATATAAGGCTTTTTGTTCTCTTGATTCCCCTAGGAATACTTCTAACTGGGTTATAAGCTAACTTGAAGGCTTTGATCACCAACATTTAAAGTATGAGAGCTGGCTACAGCTATGAACTGATATTAATGTCCTATATATGTGTGTCTTTGTCTATGTCTGGAATACACACCAAGGATTTTCAGAATAGTTTGCAGAACCATAGGTTCTAGCTGATTTAAATATTACATTTTAAATGAGGTTTAGAAACACAACCCTGGGGATAGAGTGCAGAAGCTATGGCAGAAATAAATACTCTGAGGAAAAGACAAATTGTGAAACAACAATGTGCCAATATAAGCTCCACAGATTTTGTTTTAATAAACTTCATGAAATTCAGAATTTTTATTTCTCAGTTAATTCCATTATTACTCTTATTTACTCCTATTTTGAATATGGCAAGAGCATGGCAAGAGATGCCAAAATTAACCTTGTCTGAATAAGGCTGTTTATTCTTCCAGCTAGATACATATGTTGATGTCTTCTGCCTATGTCTCTGTGTGCAAATGTATAAAGAAACAGAGATACTAAAGTTATAGAAAATCATATTTTCCAATACCTTTCAAATGCATATTGTTAATCAAATTATGGCAACAAATTAAAACAATTAAGTCAAATTATAAGCTCTAATGATTTACTTAATTGAATAACTTCTTCTTACCTGTACAACCTGGTAAGAGTTAGTCTCATTGAGCACCAGCTCAGTAATTGCTGCACAACAGGCTAGAATAAAAATTCAGATATAACGTTTAGGGCCAGATTCAAACAGACATTCAGATAGTGTGGTGGGTTAACATTAGCTAAGGGCCAAATGCCCGACCAGCTGCACATTCACTCTCCTCCTCAACACACCGATGTTTTAGTTGTTGCTCGGTATCACTTACCTCAACCAAGGACTTTTCAGTCTCATGCTCTGCCAGTGAGGAGGGGCACAAGAAGCCAGGAGGAAGCAGAGACAGGACACCTGACCCAAACTAGCCAAAGGGATATTGCATACCACAGCACGTCATCACCAGTATATAAACTGGGGGGAGTTACCCAGAAGGGCAGATCACTACTCA
Source organism: Pezoporus flaviventris (assembly GCF_033815535.1). Lineage (NCBI taxonomy): Eukaryota > Metazoa > Chordata > Aves > Psittaciformes > Psittacidae > Pezoporus > Pezoporus flaviventris. Next base: position 22,019,694 of record NW_026892585.1, read on the forward strand.
GGTCGGGCTGGGTTTTACATACTTTTGATTCTCTTTACCCTGCCCAGGGAGGCAGAAGGAGGGAGTGAGTGAGCAGCTTCATGGTGCTGAGTTACCAGCTGGTTTTGAACCATGACACATAGTAAATTTAAATAGAGGCAAAAATATGATGAAATAAAAATTATCTCAGGCTACAGAATTGAAAACATATATATATGTTTGAGATATGTTTACAGGTGAAAGAAATCTTTATGTAATTAGTACTTCATCCTTTACTTCTTTCTAGAAAAAGTGTGCTTTTTGAAAACATGTGCTGGCATTGCACATTTGGAAATAAACACAGCTGACTTGGTGCTCCTGCTCCCTAAAGCAGGTATCAAATCTTACCATTTCAAATTTGAAATATTTATAATACCTTTGTGCACACATGAAAGAGGTTTAGGCCATATAAACCTACCTGCTTGAAGGGAGAAAGTATTTTCTTGCATCTCATCAGGACTCAAATCATTTGACAAATGAAAATATTGTATTCTCCGTGCTGCATTCGCACTGGATAGACTTCCAACTGAAGAGCAATCAGAAACAAGATTTCTGTCCCTGAAAGAAAAAAATCAAAACAAATTGCAGTGTAAAAAAAAGACTTAACATACCTTTGTTAACTGTTTCTGAAGTTCTAAAGATTTAGAGGTTTTCCACTAAAATAGCTAATACACTTTGAAAAATCAAACAAGCCTTTAAACATAAAGTTCCTTTACCACATTCATCAATTATATGCACTATTCTAGCGCATGAAATAGGTGTCTGATTAATAGGAAATCTAATTAGGCAGTAATGACATTTATCATTACTCATTGTTTATACAGTGAAAACATTAAAACCATTTTAGATAACAATGAAATACGCATAGCTGAAAAAAAACACTAATTATTCATTATGTTATAAATAGCTTCATAGTTTCTGCAGACATCACATACAGCTGAGCAACACAAAGATGCTACTTGATAAAACAGCACTTGGTCAAATATATCGTAAAATATTAAACTGTCTCATACAATTGCCACAATGCTGAGGACTGAAAACCTACCCCTGTAAAATATGAAGGAGCTGTTTGATTCCACCCCAAATCCGGATTTCCACACTAGTCTCAGGATCCTCACAAACCTGTACCAGAATCCAAACTATACTCCATAGAAGTTTGATATGATCAGAATGGAGTAAACTGAGCAAGACTGGAACTCCCTCATACATTCTTATTTGCTCTTTCACCTGTGACTCTGCACAGAGGAGACGTAACAACTCTGCTGTAAGCCTAAAAAAAAAGAAATCATCAAGCACTTTTAACAATAACTCCATCATTACTTCATATTGTCAGTTAGCAAAGGGGAAAAAAACCCACAGCAAATGTTGAAGAAAGAACAGAGACCTCCCATAATAACAATAATAAAAAGCAAAGGAGTTAAGGAAACGTGCTTAAAGTCACAGTAAACTGTAAAAACACTGTAAAAATAAAAAAGAAGGTCAACTTTCAGGAGGGATAAATTTATATTTACACTGAGTTTGGCTATCAGCATAGGCAGCCAAGCATACACAGCCAGGATGGGAGGTGGCCAGGTGGACTGCAGTCATCTGAGGTACCACCTTCTTAATGGCATTAATGCTACCAGGAGCACTGATGGCATTGACTTGTAAAGTCTGTCTACGGAATTAGAATAATTCCACAGATAATTGTGATTCTTCTCTAGTATGTTTTGAATACTAGGTTTAGAAAGGGGATTGGATATATCATTTCAATATTTTATACAAGATTTTCATTAACTTCACCCCAATTAAGGTGAACTTTGCATAGAAATAGGGTTAGAGATTTCCACTTCCAGTTGAAGCAAATAAAGCTGCATGTGTTTGATGAAACATAACAATTCAGATTCACATATTAAAGATTATTCTTAAGTAGCATTGAACTTCATCCATTTCCTGTTTACATTCAAATTCCAAATCTATAGCAAACTTTCGTTTTACATTAATCTAAAGAATTTCATACTCAGAAACTAAATAAAATCTTTTGCTATGTTCAATTCCTTTCTCTTTAGTCATATGTAAAATAATTTACATGTGTGAAATGATTAAGCAGAAATTTAAGAAATAGTTTTAAATGTGATATATAAATGACGTATTATCAAATCTGAGGGTCTTTTGGTTTCTTACTGAAATGCAGATACACTATGCTCAGCTTGCAGTCTTACCTAAAGAACTGAAGGAACCTTTATGATTTTCTGACTAAAGGGATGTGGGGTCTGACCCAGCCTCTGCCATAAACTGCAACAGCTATTTGTCTTGCAATTTTTTTACTAGTTTATATGGGGCATCCCAGGAGCTGTCAGAATTCAGTGTGATTTCCATCTAATCGCTTAGGTCTGCCAGGAGCAAAAAGGAGATGTGACCACTCCAAAGCACCTGCTATCACTTTATGGTAACACAACAAATTATTTGCACTGCACTGTAGGCCATCAGTGAAGAGAGGGGACACAGCTTGTAACAAAACTACTAGAAAAGATTTTGCTGTATCAGTACCTGATTCAAAATACACACGTCAGAACTTTACCTTGAGTATATTAAAGTGGCACATTAAATAATTCCTATAAATAAACATGTTCCTAAATGAAAAAGTTAAAATAAATTTAAAACAATTAATCCACAAGCGAAGTCTCACCTTTTAGAAAGCAAATCGTATTCACGCAGTATCACCAGCAAATTCTCAACAATGCTGAGCTCACTTATCTTCTCCCTACATTCTGGACTACAAAGTGATTATTCCTGGCATTTATATGAAATGAAATTGTATTTAAAAAAAAACACATTGCTTTTTAGCATCCCTCCTTATACATTTGATCAGTTATTTTTTTCTCAAGTAATAATATCATATTGTACACACAAATATTTAAAGGCATAAATATATGCTGTGTCAAGAGTGACTGTGCAACAATATCCAATTTTCCCAATACAAAAAAGTAAGTGTGAATGCATAAAACTAAAGACACAAATGTTCATTTCATTTGTTTCTTACTAGAAATCTTTTAAATCAACCAAATTTACATAAATATTTATAATATACTCCAAACACTTTCCTGCCTAGTTCAAATATAACACATTTAATTCTTTGAAGAAAGCTGAATGAAAGTTAAAAATTAATGTATAACATCATTTAAATTAAACTCAAAAAAAAAAAATGAACTGTAGTAGAATGAAAGAAATTTAGGAAATGAGAAAATCCAGTGAAATCTCATAAATAAATTCCTACTGATCTCAAGGAATTGTATGTATGCTCTTTAATTTTGTAATTTTCCTTATAATTTTTCATTTAAAAGATAAAATTGTTGTAGAAATCTGGAAGTCAGCAGCACAATAATGCAGAAGCAGTAACTTTTCTTCTATAAAAATGTTAAGGATGAAAGATGCTGTATTTTCCTTTTACTTTTTTCCCTCCACACCAGGAAAAAAAAAATCCTACTCTTTATTTAAGAACAACCATTAGTGAAGAGAGGATACGTATACACAGATTTGAGTGTATGCATTCATTATTTACTACATTGAACAATATTCTTGCTGGTTATTCTGAGGCACTGTTGTATTAAGGTCAGCATAAAAGATTTTTATATTCAGGAAGTCAGTAAGAATTCCAGAATCCTGCACAGGGATTGAAAACAGAGGTTCTATGACTCCAGCCTTTTAAAAGTCTTCCACATGAGCAAGAAATTTGCTGCAAGGACTTCTCTTTAGTTTTTATTACATTAGTACAAAATTAAGCACTTGTCATAGATCTCCACAGAACAAGGCCACATTTTGGAAGGAAAAAAAAAAAAAAAAAGAAGTCTTCCTCAGAAACAGCAGTTTCACTATTGTTCAAGAGATAACATCAAAATGCTTATTGTGAACTACAGCACTGAGTTGAACCTACCTTTCTGCTAGACTAGTCAGAGCAAGGAGGGCACCTAAAAGCACATTGTTGTCTCTGGCAGATAACAAATTTACCAAGGTCTGGAAAATGAAACATGAATCAAGATAAATAAATTACATTATTTTCTTTTACGACTCAAGCACACAAATAACTATTTATTGAAAAGTCAAATTAAGATACCAAATTGTTGCACAATATACTAAAAATCTTAGGAACATATAAAGTAGACTTTAATATACATTTAAACTCTTGGAATACACCCAGTCTTAGGACAAGCAAGGATGTTTATTCTCAAATGCAATTAGTATCTCTCTTGACTGCTAAAGCATCTGTCCAACTTAATATGCCATTGTAAAAATTTCTTCCTGTGTAAAACACTATGGAACTCTAAATTAAGGCCTTCTGAAGCAAAAAGTTGATTTTTAGCTTATATTTAAACAATATTGTATGTAATTTAAGGTTCTGCATTATATTCTGTCAATGGTTCATATCAAAGTAAACTTCATATTTGTTTAGATTCTCTAAAAATATGTTCTGTGGTACTATCTGATCACAACTGCCAATGTTTTACTGGAGAATAACGGAATCACAAAGCACTAGTTAGCTGATCCTCATCTCTATTGTTTCTTAGTTTGGCCACAAATCAGCAATGATTAAGTATAGATCCTTAGACCGAGAGTAATGTGTAGGGATGCCTAGGCTGTCACTATTCCATTTGGACACAGAACACTTCATAATTGAAAAATCATAGCAGAAATCTATGTAAAAATAAAAATGTATTTATATTTTTAAAATATATAAAACTATTTGTATCATAGTAACGTGTAGCCAGGACAGTGTAAATATGAGTACTAATTTTTATATGAAGGAGTTTAGTCCAAACGTTTGTGACATATTTATCTCAAGCAACCAATAACCACACATCAGGGCAATTAGCTTACATACAAGAAACTATTACTACTCATATTTCTGTAAAACATAGAACTGAGATTATCTGACTTTACAAGCTTGACAAGGTAAGAAATTTACTCTCACCTAGATCAAGTCTGAAAAGCATTAGTCACTCAGTTATGTAGTTAATTTGTTATAATTAGAATTTTATGAAACACTTACTTTATGTGCTCTGCTTGCTATAACCCATTCTCTTTGACTGTTAACAGCAGCAAGCTTTTGGAAAATGTCTATGGAACAAAGGAAGTCACATCAATTGAAGTTTTACCACTTAATATTTTTCATTTTACCAATCAGATAATAAAGTAAAACACTGCATAAATTCTTTGAACCATGACCAGCTCATTGTACTGTTATTTCAGTGCATAAAAAGGCAGTAATTTCTTAAAGAAATACTTCTTATGTATAAAACCAAGATGTGCTTTTCCACAGCAATTTCAGTTTTCACTCGTTTGATGATGTCTACAGTAAATCTAGTAACATTCTACGTAGTGACCATCTCAAGTATTTTAAACCTTTTAAGCCTCCTTATAATTTAACACTTACATGTCATGTTGACCAACTTGTCTACATTATGCTGCTCTTCTCCGTAATCAAGATAGCCATTTGCTACTGTTTCCATATACTACGAGTAAGGGGGGAAAAAAACAAAGAATTCATAAACCTGGAGTGTAATCCACGGAAATAGCCTGTAGGTGGTGCATCAGTTTCACAAAAAGAAAGGTAAACCTGAAACATCTTGCATACTTCGCTGTAAAACTTGTCAGGGAACAGTAGAGATCACAGAAGCATGAGAATTCAAATAGCAAGTGTAAAATTCCACAATAGGGAGATCTACTGAAGACTATCGAATACAATGACCCTACTTCTGGAGCCAAATTCCCTTCTTTGCAAGCTGCTACAGGTTGGTAAGAGTTTTCTGGCGAATTATCAGTTCATGTTTCTGCTCTCAAACTTTTCCCTTAGCATCTACTGTTGGGCACTGTTTGGAACAGCTAACAGCTATTTTGAACATAGCTAACTGGTGGGAAATGGTGGTCAATCTTTTTTAATAACCCTAAGAACTTCCTGGTCAGACATATTTTCCAGGAAATGAGAATTACCCCAAGTACGTCATGTTTGTTAGTGCACACAATCATTATGTAATTCTCAGCATCACTTATGTATTGGTCTTACATATGGTGGCATTTTGAAATTTCCAGCACACTGGGGAAATTGCCACAGTTCCAAGTAAATGGTACAGAGAGGCAAGAGCTACAGCAGCAGCACATAATTTAGAAAGAAAGCTCAGGAGCTGGATACTAGTATCCAAAGTAATACTGGTAGTAATAACTCGCATTTTCTACTAAAACATCCTAAAACACTTTAAAATGAGAACAGCTTTTTTTTATCTGAAACTGCCCAAAAAGTAAAAAAAAAAAAAAAAAAAAGTTTTAATGCTGCATAGAATAGACTAAGTTCCCTACAAGTTCAGAAATCATAAAAATTGCACCTCATGTCTTTTTAAATTCTCTATGCCAGCAACACATGCATAGTAAAAATGATTATAAATTACACAATTTGGGTTCGTGCTGCTGGGGATGACACTTACAGATGTTGCCATGTCTCAGCAGGCTGCTGCATTTTGCAGTCTGCAAGCTCCTCAAAAAGTATGGCTAACCATTAATGACATGCAACATTGGAAATGCCAAGCAGTTCCTGTGGGAACCATATCCATTACAAAATAGTAACCTTTAACTCCTGCAACTTTAGGGATGTTTCAAACAGGTGACTATCTGACCAAAGGGCTGAAAATGCACTATGGGCTCTCTGAAATACAGGTGGCTTCATAAATATTGATGAATGATGACTACATTCTAGAGTGACACATTTGTTATAAAGATTATAGCAAATAATTTTTTTCTAGAAAGAGAACTCCAAAGAATTTCAAAGATATTCATGGTATGTCAAATCTCACTGCTAACTTGGCACTGATAAGTATTAGAAACCAAGAAGCAAAGCAGTATTAACACAGAGCAGTAACAATCATGATTCGTAATGCAAAAGTGCTGTAGCCCCCAAATTTAAACCTGTTTCAACATTATATTACTACACTTTTACTTTTGAAAAATCATTTACTACAGTTCAAGGTGACTTTACTCATCCTTCTTTTCTCCTGATTGAAACAATTGTGCTGATTTTTCTAATTCTCCTCCCACTTCAGGAGGGATTTAAGTCTCTTAACTAAAAGACCTGGGTTAATACTGCTATATTATAAGGACAGTTTCTTTGTACACTAGTGAAAAGAAAACCCCCACATCAACTGATTACATGCAGAGGAATGGACTCACTTCTTTCCATAAACCAAGAATTTATGTACACTGTAATGATCTGACATGCAACATATCAGACAAAAGTACCATGAGGAACTCTACCTGAGCTAGATTTTCAATAGCACCCAAGCTGTGGAGCATTTCCTAATAAAAAAGAAAAAAAAAAAAAAAATTTTTTTTAAATTATTAAAAAAAGGCAAAAATAAAGAAAACACTAGAATGAAAGAACACTAGAACATAAATGCTCTGCTTGTTATGAATGTTGCGAAACCTTAATTCCAGTGCTTGAAGTCAATGAATTCTGGACATATGTAGCACCTTCAGAGTTCAGAATATTTTAGAGTAAGTAGATAAATAAAAACACAGAAGTTAAGTTTTAAAGGTTTTAAAACTGGAAAAACAGTATAAACTTTGGAACACATAGAAAAAAATACACAAATATCTTAACAGATGTCTGAGGCTTAGTCCTATGAATAGTGACTATAATAGCCAGAATAAAATTGAAAGCTATTTGGTTTTAGTTAAGAACATCAGGCAGCTAGGAGGAATAGGCAGCTTTCAGTTTTCTTATTATATTATGGGAATTTTACATATCTACATGTTAAAATCAAGCACAGGGTTTAAGGCTCAAAGCAATGACCAAGCCATCTGTTATAGAGATTTACAGGTTCTTTGTTAAGGTTATCAACAACAGGCCCTACATAAGGAATATAAGAACTTGAGCAAGCTATTCAGTAACAGTGCAAATTCACTCTTGTAATCTGTTTGTTTGCAAATCACTTCCTCACATATAGGAATATAGGTACATGTGTATAAGAACATACATTTTTATACACATGCAACAACACAAGTCATATGCATGATGCTTATGTGCATTCTTTTATCCAAGCAAGAAACAGTATTTTGGTATACTGACCTGATAGCATGGATCCCTTATTAATAATCTCAGACAGATTAATACTCTAAGAAAATGGACGGACGAAGCTTGATTAACCCATTCCCTGTCAAAGAAATATTCCACACGTAAACCAAATGCATTTTAAGTGTTAAAACATGTCAAAAAAACACTTTGATTTCAGGAATTGACTAGAAGGTAAGTGACTTACAACAGTTGTACTATAGTATAGTGCAACATACTGTACTATAGAACCTTTAATACCACTTCTATTAAAACATAGTAACAGCTTTAAATAAACTTATTTCATTATATGACCATTGCCAGGCCATCATTTATTGTCACTGACCTAATGCAGGAAAGTACATGCACAAACTGATCATGCTTTGATATAAACTTACTTTAAGTCTTTGGACCAAAGCCCAAAAAGACAAAATCACCAAGAAACCACATATCAAACTTCAGTGCACAAAATACACATACATAAAAATATGGGTGCTACAGAAATAAAAATAGCGAGATTTGAAATATTTTATTTAATTATTGTAATCTATCCTGGGCAATTACAAATTAATACTATTAGTCCTTGGAATAATTTATTTAGTTCAAATGCCCTTGGTATGGTATTATGCTTCCAAATAAAACTTCCTCCTTTATATTTCTCCACACAACTCCTCAGCACAAGCCTTGGCAGAAAACACAACTCAGATTTGCACAAAGCATCCAGGGGCAGTAAACCTGCATAAAATACCAGTAACAGAACCACTACTTCCATTGTCTCTTGAAGATGTATAGCCCCATTTTCCTATTTAAAATAAACATAAAATTGGACATCTCGGTGGTGCTGTTTCTGTTGTTGTTTTAACTAAGAGGACAGAATCTGTAGTATCTGGGCGAGCTTCCAAGGACTGGAAGAAGTCTATGCGATGTGGCAGTTCTCTTCCATTTTTATCATTTGTAATTGGGAGCAATGCCAATAGCTAAAAATATTTTGATAAAAATAAATGTTTTACAAATACACGCTAACAAAATATCAGCCCTTCTATGCCGATATGCTGCCCAAAATAATACTGTTTTTTTTCATTTTTGTATGGTTCCTTACTTGGCCACTTTAGAATGGTGCAAAACTTTCACAGAAAGAAAACAGCAACCTGTATGGAAAATTTGTAAGTCAGATTTTAAAGTGGCCTGAAGATCATTACCACAGTGGTTCTACAAATTTATTCTTTCAAAAAGCTTTGACTCTTGACAGAAGTTAGTTTCTTTAACAGAGCAATGCATCTGTCACATTTCCAAGCAGGGACAGTAATCCTCCGAGCATGGTTATTTGTGAGTCTCTTCTGCTACAGTTACATTTACAGTACACATTACTAGATACATACAGTGTATGTAAAGCATATGTCATCAGGATTTTTTCTGCCTGCTTAGTTATATTCCTTATCCAAATTACTTAAAATGAGCTGATCACAGCTTTCTTAACTCCAATCAGGACTTCTGCTGACACATCAATGCCAGTAAGCGGGTGTGATTTTCTTGCCCCCCAACCAACATCTTTTATGCCAGCAGAAGTATGTCATGCAAATAAGGTGACAATTTCAAAGGCTCTGACACAATACAATGGCAGTATCTCCAAAGAAAGGACATCATCACAATAAAGTATTTACAAAAGGCAACTAAATCACCTTAGTAACTGCACTTACCTTATGGGTTTTACGTGCCTACTAATATGTATTTGTTTCACTGATTTTACCCGGATGCTTTGATTTGTAATACAAGAGGTTGGTTTTGCTGTATCACCATCATCAACAGCAAGTGTCAAAGAAAATAAAAACCAAAATATGAGCTAGGTATGCCACAATGTATAAATAGAACTTGGGAGGATAAAATGTGAATTCTTAGGTTTTTTGCAAATTAAGCTGAGCCACAGACATCCCCTTAGAGGGTACTGAGATGATAAAGTTCAGTTGCAAAGAAGAGGTACCAGATTTACAAGTTGCTTAAACTCACTGCTATTTAGATAATCAAAGATGAGATCTGTAGTTCCCTAGTTAGTTCTGAAAAAGGGTCTAAGCAAACTATGTGGTTTGGTTTAGTTTTTTTTAGGTGGTTCTGTAAATTCTGGCAGTTACACTTTAATACCTTTAAATGCTCCAGGATTGCTTCTTTAAGCTTCTGTGCCACTTGGGATGTTTTTTAGGTGTGCTTGGGCTTAAAAAGGAAAAATACTGGTGCGTAGGAAAAGAAATTCTGGGTTTCTTGTTTGTTTTTTTTTTTTTTTTTTGCGAGAAAATACCTTTTTCTGTCCCCACTATTTTTTTAAGTTCTTCACTTTTTTCTTGCTCAAATGAGAATACCTAAGAAAGGGTTTTCCCTTTCTAATCCTGTTATATGCACAAACACAAAAATAAACAGTAGCATAAACTGATCTGAATTTTGCAAGAAAGAGTGACTCTCCTTGTATAACAATGTTTTCAATATACTGACCTGCAGGTAAGTCGGTTCTTCACCAAAGATGTAAAGATCTCTTGAAACAGCTTATGGCTGGGATGTTTGCTAAAATTCCTCTCATTCTTGTAGGTCACACTAATGAGGATTTAAAAGAGGAAAAAATGCTGAATTGCTGATTATCTTGCCACAAGATGATTGTAGATTGCCAAAACTTGACATTAGCAACGTTAGGAATGTTATATCAGAAGTTCCTAAAGAATAAACCATTTCAGATTTCAAGATATTAACAGTATGAAAGAATATTCTATCTCGTGCATAATTTGGGACTATTATAATGGTATAATACAAGCTTTCCAAGTAAGGAAACCATTATTTTTAAAAAAATTACTATACTAGCTCTCAACAGTACAATCTGCCAAGCAGGAGCATGTGTCCAAAGCTGACAAAGGCAGGAACATCCACAGTTAACTTTAGAAAGTTAAATATATGCAATTCATATCTCAGATAGTGGGTTAACATGAAAGTAGAAGTAACATACCTAAGTATAACGGCCTTCAACACAGCAACAAGCTTTAGACACATGAAGATGTTCAGAAATAACAAGTGCCATCATATTAGCTTTTTTTTTTTTTTACCTAAAGTTTTCAAGCTGAACAGCTTCTGTTGATGCTTGCCATTGACCATGGGGTTTTTGTTCACTGATTTTAACATTTTGCCAAGCTCTTGTCACACTGGTTCGACCGTTTTCGAAATGTATAGCTGGAAGCTAAGGATGAAAGGGATATTGCTCATGAGGCAAACACTGCTTTTTAAGTTTTATAAGAATGTTATCAAGCAAAAGTACCTTTTCTCAAGCTCTGACTTGAACTTTGGACCTATTACTTGACGTAATAAAATACATCCCACCACCCCCCGCAAAATAAAATTCATGTGGTAAAAAACTGACGAGCAAAGCTAGAAAACAAGAACATGGAGATATATAACATGTGAACAAGTGTCTTTTAAAATTTATAATAGTAAAGCTCAATAGAATCTGCAACACATACTCATTATCTGTGTTCCTTACCTGTCCTACTTCTACAATTGCATAGCCTTCATATTCTTTTTAAGAAAGTGCTGTAGAACTCAAGCATTTCAGCTTTCTGCCAAGAAGCAATTCCATGCCTCTATCCAAGAAGGGAGTACATAACTCCTGTCTCACATGGCTGAATTCCTAAGTCACCTTGTCATACCTTTTACAGATTAGAAAGGGAGAAAATGTTCTGGTATACCAAAGACTCTCACCCATCATCATGCATTGGTTTTCTCTGCTTCAAATGGCAAATACAAGATTCACTATGTGAGCTGAGGTGAAGGAGACTTTACTGTGTCCTATAAGTTTCATGCATTGACATTTATGCCAAAGGTTTTTAGCTGGAGTGTTTTTCTCCAAAGATAAACTGTTTATTGTTAAAATGTTGATCTTATTTTACATTCTTTACCAGTCTTCATCACGTTGTAACTAACACATCTCAGCCTACCTTCTTATGACATTGTGGAAGGGCATGGAAGAAAACTAATCTGTTAGGCTACTTGACTATATGTAATAATAGCTGGATAAAATCTGCTCAAGATTCAGAACAAAGCAATTTTTTTTCTGTTAAAATAAAAACTATAGCAGAGTAGGATGGACTGCAGGTCAGTTTCTTTCTTTCACACTTTTTAATGGGATTTGTCCAACAGAGAAGCAGTAACTTGGAGGAAAAAAAAAACACAACAAAAAGAAAGACATCCACTACACAAGATTTTGTCAATATGTTTAATCACAATAGAACACAATAACAGTATCTTATGGATCTGCCACAAAACATTACTTTTAATTATACAGTTCTACAGCATTTAATAATAGTTATTAGAAAATACCTGTTGGTTCCTTAACTGCACATTTAAGAGAGACTGAAGTCTTTTAAGATCAGAATAATCCCTAGAAATACAATAGCATAAATACATGTGTTAATAGCCACATAAAAGTACTTCTGTAAGTGTAAAGAAAGTTAATGAGCAGCAATGCTACTGACAGAAAAGAAAGTTTTCTGGTGTTGCCTAGTGGCCCCATTTTACATACAGAAGAATTTAGAGCTTCTCCAGAATGCCTTAAATCAACAAATGCGTAAACAAACTTTGTGACCAGAGTAACAGTTGTCATGTTTATAGTGCATTTCAAATTAAGCATTCTGCTTTGGCAGCTAGTGTGAATTCCACTTGGGTCCTGCTGAAGTTCAAAGTAAGATGTCAGATACTATACCTCACAGAGATCCCATGAGGTTTTTTCTCTGCTGCTTTTAATGTGGTCTTCAGCTTTTTGTCCTGATCAGGCATTGTGTATCACTATTACCATCACGTGGCTAAGAACTCATTTCCTTAAAAAAAAAAAAAAAAGGAGATGGAATTGTATCATTGCAGCGTTGCAGCAAAAGCAACATGTTTTATTTACAGAATGGACTGATATAACTTTAAGAAAAAAACAGCTTTATCATTTTCTTAACATGAACCCTTGGCCATTACGTGAGGATATCCTTTAGAATTCCAGATATTTACAAGAAAATAATTAAGCTATCAAACAGAAACCTTGGTGTCCCCAAAAATAAGTAGATAATACTGGCTTTCTTTTTACTGTATGCATTCTTTATAAGGATGCTTCCTCTTCTTCCATCTTAGTACCATTATTTCTCACTGTGGATTGGCTATTTATGCTACAGCAGTGCTTACAGGCTGAATAGTTTTATCATCTAAATAAACAAAACAGATGGAGGGTAAAAACAAAAGAGATTAATACATCATGTGGTCTATCAAAGAATCACATAAATTTTCAGTCATTTGGAATCTGGGCCTTCTGATTTTCAAGTGAATGCCTTATACCAACAGTGCCCAGCTATTCCTGCAGTGGGACACACAGCTTATTTCCACATATGAGCAGAGCTGTATGGCCCAGCCTCATCAGGATCATTATTGCATAGCAGATCCACTGCAGACAAACATTTAATTGTAGGTCTGACTTCCCACCAAAAGCCACAGATGGTTGTTTGCATAGTATAAAACATTTGTTCACTGAAAATCTTATAAAGGCCTAGAAAGAAACAGAAAGACATAGAAAGAGGATAGTCAAGAGAAATTTCTTGCTTTCACAAAAGCAAGTGTATTGATGCAGATCCTGCTCTGAGTGAAAAAAAGGATGGTCAGGAGCAGTCTGGGGCTGAAGAATTCTCCCAGAGAACTGCATACAGCTGCAACATATTGGTAGAGCACCTCCAGTTTAAAAAACTAGATATAATTTGTGATTATTTTGTGATAAAATACCACTGACAGATCCTTTCTATCCATCTTACTATTGGCTAAATATGGACCATATGAATGTTCCCTTTGGTGTGACTTTACTAGGATTTTCTATATGAAATACGATAGCTTCCTTTTCTCTTTGTGCAGTGTGGAATTCCTCTGCTAGTGATTTTTATTCCTTTTCCTCATAAAAGCAAAAAAGAACAAAACCTGGCAGAAAACAAAAGCATAGTAAAGTACCAGAAGCTGCTGTTTCCCAACTGAATATCAAGTTATTTGCACAATTACAGGTTCTTATCTCAGACACAGGACTACCCAGAATTAAACTGTTAACAGTATGAATTCATGCACAGCGTTGACTCACCCTGGTAAGTGGCCTGTAAGCCCTGATTATCCATTTCTGTTCTACTGAACTACTTTATCCTACCAGCAGTCCCTCCACAGAGAATGATTCCCAAGAAATTCCTCCTCTCTTCTCCATGCACCCCCAATAACAGGGTTATTAAAAAACACCTCAGAACACTTCTGTTGTACCAGTTATCACCAGGGAATTAATATAAACAAGGTTCTGCAGGTCAGTTCAGATTAAAGCAAAAGATATTAAATTATTTCCTTTGCTTCAAAAGCAGTGAAAGAGAAGCCATGTACATTGCTAAGCATGTTTAAGAATCCAAGACTAAGAAAATCCATGTATTGTTTTAGTGATATGTGTATTTCATATCCTCTCCCTTACTAACCCAAACTATTTGGCATATTACTGACGCGTGACACAATGCAATCACTTCACATTTGCACACTAAAAAATATTGTGAAACTCACAAATTATCAACTTGCTCATGTGTATAAAGAACAGATTTCAGCCAATTAAAGAATCATGAAGATCACATACAAAACAATGAGCAAATACAGTTAAGTCTAAAAATTTTCAGCATCAAATTTAAAAAGAACAAACAAATAATCCTTGGGTGAAACCTCTAAACCACTAAACAGCAGGATTCCCAGTCTGGCTACAGTTTAATCCAAAACTGTTAGGTCTTTGTGATTATTTACAACATCTTACAGCTATAGGCCAACCTTGTTTTAGGGCCACAAGTCTAAAGCTTTTGCTCTTTGCAGTATCTTGGTAAAGATGAAACAGAGTAAAAGGCTAATATTGTAAAGGTTCTTTGTCATTACAGATCCAAATGTCCCTGTACACAATTGAACCTGACAAACACCGAGGCAAATTCTCTTCATGCTATCTGAGGATGAAGGGATGCAGTTGACACAAGGATGCAGTCCTCACCCTGCTCTGAAGACTTATCCTGAGGCTACCTTTCCATTTCCTAGAAGCTCCTAAGCCAGCACATCTCAGGAAGAACTTCAACAGAGAGGGCAGCCCTGGCCACAGGTGGAATATGCACAACCTCTTTGGTCTGTCAGCACAGCGTCACCACAGGGGCACAGCACACTGGATTGGGAAACCTGATTCAGGTTACAAATAATCTCTCCTACTTTAATCCTGATTACTTTACAGCTTGTCCCCAAGTAGTTCTACTGTACAAGGGCAGGGACAATAAGCAGAAAGAAGCATTTATCCATGCACCTTAGTATTTTGCCCTTCAGCTTTATTACAGAGATAAACCTATCTATCAACAGGCAGTTGCTGGTGAAAATGACAGATCCTTTCCCCTTTCCCTTACCATCCTCAGGCACTACCTGCCAGTTCTTCAGCTGATTTGACCCAAACCTCAGCCAACTTAGGCAGAAAACAACATGCCTCCCTTTGTAGAGTCAGTTTTCTACAAATTGAGATCACTTTAGTGTGGCCTAATGCGTATGTCTGCTGACAAGGCAAGGAGCAGGAATGCACCGCTGTAAATAAGAGGAAGAAGAGCAGAAAACCCTTTCATCAGTAGCCAGTCATTAAATCAGGTACATGTATTAGCACCACACCCCAATGAGGGGCAGACAAAAGGAAACAACCCCCTGTTTTCCCTGTATCAGCCATAAACCTGACAGAAACCAGACATTAAATATTTCCTTACCTATTCCCACAGTTATTTGACTTACTTGAAATCACTGAATAACTTCCCAGCCCTGTGTTTCTTCTTTACTTGTGCCAGCAGAAATTTCCACGGAGCCAGGCTATTAACTATCCTCATAATTCTCCCCCAGCTATTAAACCAGCCATGAGTAATGTATAAGAAACAAACCAAACAACACTCACATTTCACTTAGGTTGTGCCAGAAAATGATTGAGATCAGACAAATCTTTAAAAGAAAAGAAACACAGTGAAAGGAAAATGTCTTTACATCATAAACTCTTATTCAGTTCCATTTAAAACAATGAAATGAGAGTAATATTAACTAATTCATCTTAACTGAGGATAATTTCATTTAATTAGTTATGTTAATTCAATTAAATAGAAAGAAAGATGCATTCTGATAGTGCTGGTATGCAGGACAGGACAAGAAATGCTCCAAGAACCCTGTCAGAAATGAAAGAATTCCTATGATGAGAAACAGGAGACAAAGGAATTACCACCACAGACTTGATCTGTGGCCCAGTCTAGTGTCTGTCTTAGATGACACAAGCACATAAAGCTTCAGAAGGTGGAAAACAAAAAACCCCAAATAAATGAAAGCAGGAAGATATGTTGGAGGGTAAATCTACCACCACAAACTATAGTGTAATGGTTTGAAACTCCCGTAAACAAAAAGATGTCTTACAGCCTTTATAATCTTTATTAGCAAAAACTACTGGATATGGACATTTGTAAGCCAACTAGTTGCTTGTTTTACCCTTGAATTCCTCTCTTAATCCCTCCAGTGCCTGAGTTCCACTACATAATTATACATAGAAGGTTAACTGGCTTAAAGTGGATAAAGAAGCAGTAGATATGCTAGATCTTGGCTATAATCAGACTTTTGATGCTGTTGCTAGAAAGGAATGTATCTAATACCATAAGCTGGGAGTGAAGTTAGATGAAAATTCACTCCATTATATTATCAGTATACTATCATCAAAATAGAAATGCATTTCAAATACTCTCAAAATGATGGCAGAAGAAGCATCAGAGATGATGAAAAGTTCCCAAAAGGTATTTTTCCTTCTCCAGTCTGATGAAAGCAAAGGGAACCCTGGACCATTTCCCCTCTTGTTCCCAGAGAGCACAGCAGCCAGAACTGATGACAGCCCATGTCTAGGAAATTCTACTGAGGAACCCATACAATGTTTGACGAATATTTCTTACTCATTTTATTGACTGAATCACTATGGAAATCTACATGTTTGCTACAATTGAAATCTTCCACATGCACAAATTTACTGAAGAAAATTAAATTTGAGACAAGTTCCTTGAATATTCTCTCAGGATTAACAAGGGTCCAACAGAAGATTTCTGTTTTCCTAACAAATTAAAATACTCAAGTCACTGTTGGTTTGGGGCTTATTTTGTTTTCCCTCTACACCACCCCAGTTCCTGAGGAGCCACAAATGGCCAGGCCCATTCCCAGATTCCTGGAGCCATGCAATATAAGTCTCTAGGCTATTTTCCAGACCATAATTTTTATCTGCCTAAACAACTTTTAATTTGCCCAAATTAACCGTTAACCTGCAGATCACAGATGTAGGGAAGAGAAAAAAAAAAAGGGATTTCTGAGGTCTACTGAGCAGCTCTGTGGCAACTTAACCATAATACATAGCTATGTGAAATCCATCCTTTCTGCCCTTGCCACCAAGCAGACCTTTCTAGGGAATTGTACCCCTATGGCTTAGAGCCTCTGGAAATCAAAAGGGGCTGTTTAATACTGAAGGCTCAGAGCTGGCAAAGGTGCAGGGCTGGGGAAGATGTCACTAGGTGTGGGGGAGAGATGGGGACAAAGCAACCCTTATTTTAGAGGCACTACTCCCAGTTTGCTGGGCAAGATCCGGGCTGAGATGCACTCTTGGCAGGTGGCACACTGTACCAACAGGGCATCATTTAGAAGCACAGAGATCCCCTGGAGTTATCACACCTTATCCGTGACTAAGCAGGCCTGACTCAGCACTTGGGTTCCACGAAGTGTTTTATACCAACGTGCACGCTTACGTTATGCTTTGACTTCTTTAACACCGACTCTGAAACCTTACCAGGGCCGGAGTACGTGACTACGCGGAAACTACGCGACAAGGCAGTGACACGATGAAAAGACAGCAGCCTGACCTTGCCACCTCCTTCTCCCTCCCTTCCCCTCCCGCGGTGGGTTTATCTGCCGCGAGGGCAGCGAGGTGCTGCGGGCCCCTCCCAGAGCCCCCCGATCCCTCTCCCGTCCCACTCACTCGGCTCGCCCTGCTCCTCGCCTGGCTGCGGCACAGCTCCGACCGCCGGAGCTAAACCGCGCCCCGCGGGCCAATCGCAGCCCGTGTTCTTCGAAGAGATGGCCTCGTCGGCCAATCGCATGCCGCCGTGTTCCACAGCGACGCCGTATCCTAGCGATAGCGGCAGCCGTTGCCATAAGAACGGACGAGAACAGCCGCAGCTCTACTCGCAGGGGCCGCTTCCCGTACTGCTCCCCGCAGCACCCACCTAGCACATAACCTACCTAAAACAAAACCAGACACAGCCTACATAAAGTCCAGTAGATTTTTATTGCTTTTACCGACTTTGTGAAACATTACAAAAGATAATTTTATTCTAGCAGTAATGAAAACAACAAAAGCTGGATCTTTCACATTGAAGACACGTCTGAGAGCTGCGTTTTTCCTGTATAAACGTAATGTCGATTCTGCGTTCAGAGAGATGTTTTCATCTGCTTTGGGTTTTGTTGTGAAGTAAGAAAACATCACTGTAATTAGAAAAGCAGTCATAAAAACTTCGAACCGTACAGTATGTAATCACATTTCAAATAACCAGTATTAAAATCAAAGATGTGGCTCAGCTACAGATGCTGAACCCTGGAAGACACCTTTGCTCAGGAGAATCAGCAACAGTAGAAAGAAAAATAGTATAAAGGATGTGTCCTGCCACTAAAATCATTTAGAAAAGTACTGATTTTCAAACTCATTATTCCAAATAAACATCAACAGTTACTAAATTCAATATGAAAGTGTCTAGGTTAACTTCAATGCCAGCTACAAAGCCCAATGAGTTTTCACGAAATGATACAAAATAAAATCAACTCAAAATCATTAAACAATTTGGTTTATTTATAGCACTACTTTTACGCTGACTCAAAGCCTTGTGCCTCTAAGTCTTAAAATTTGCTGTACAATAAATTACTGTTGATATACACAAAGTTATTTCACACACTGGTACTGTACTTGATGATTATTTGACCTAGATGAGTAATTAAAACATTACTAATCATATAAAGCAAAAGGAAAACTAAGGTCATGGTGGTGCTCATCTAACAGACTACACTGGTGAACTGAAAGTCATGAACCGCTCATCTCACGCTGCACAGAATGTATGTACAAGAGAACCCTGTAGAATGGTGCAGGCTCTGTGACACAACACCTATTTGTTACAGACCCAACTTACAGCCTTTTGAACCTGCCTTTGCAAAGGGCACAGATTAGGAAGTGACCATGTAAAGACGGAGAAGCAAGAACTTACAGGAGAATTTCCATTAAATGTAGCAAAAAATATCCAAGACAAAGAAAAACCCCCAGTGGGGCACCAAACTCTACCCTAACAGGCTTTATGATGACAAACTTGGCAATTTGGAACATTTCACTGAACAATCATAGAAGATATTGTGTTGTAGCTGCAAAATTAATCTAGGAGAAAGTGTAATTAACTTGGGAATATGTAAACAGAATGAAAAGTGTGTCACTGTAATACATATGAAAATACTACAAATGAGTTCTGTAGAATATAATTTAAACATGAGACTGCATTTTAAGTGAAATATTTTAGATGATAATTTAAATGGAGTGGTCAAGGTTAAGACCTACACTTTATGTAAACATTCATATTTATAAATAAATTAGAAAAAGGAAAAGACAAAAAAAACAAAGGAGAGCGAAAAAGAGGGACTTCCTGAGGAGGCTCTGCAGCCAGACACACAGTAGCACTATGCTCCATTCCAGGAAATCAAGGCATCTAAAGAAAGTGCAGGGCTGTTTATTTTCCTCTGACAGTTGGAGTGGAAATATATTGGCATAGTTTATACAGGGCTTAACCCATATGAAAAAACAATCAGTGCACAGCAATTATCACTGCTCTTTTGCATCTATTAAGGCAAAACAAACATTACTTAAACTACATCCTTAGCTGTTTAATACTATGTGTGATTTTAAAGCAGAGAAGGTGTAAAACGAGCAGCGAGTCAATCATAAATTATCAGCAGGGTTTTATGCACTTCACACCAGATCTTCTCCTATTTATACAGGGGGAAAAGTGCAACTGTAACATACTACTGACCAAGAACAGCAGAACTAAAGGTCACTGTAAACTGCTTTGCAAGTCATGGCATTTCTGGCACTGATAAAAAAAATATCTACACAATTAAAATTAAATAAATACTGTGATTAGACTTGTAGGGCTTTGGCTTGTTTTTTTTGTTTGTTTTGTTTTTTTTTTTATTTTGTTTTGTTTTTTTTTTCTATTCAGCGTTCCTAGAAAAATATCTACTTCCTGTAATATTGACGAGCACGTAACCCTTCTGAAGCAGAAGCCAGATACAACGTGTGCAGCACCAAGGAACCCTGATTCCAGACATGGAAAAATCAGAGGCTTACAGTCATTTTTGGGGTATTTATAAATTGTTACAGGACTGTGTACATGAAGTGTAAAACAGTACTGGAAGGACTAGAACAAAAGTAATGTGTTGTGGACAGCACTACATAAATTGCCCAAAGTATCTTCCCTCTTTGATGCAGCAAAAGCTACTCAGTAGTCAACAACTGACCTGCAGATGTGGTTTGTTTTGTTGCATTTGTTTTGTTTGTTTTTTGGGATATTTATTTATTTTGAGTTTTGTTTGTTTGGGTTTGGGTTGGTTGGTGTTTGGTTTGTTTTTAAATAATGCAGAAAGTTTTGCGAAACCATCTGCTAGTTTCACTGAATCTCAGTTTTAATAGAGGGAAAACATGGGTGTTTTCTGAAAGCACATATACTCAAGCTAAGGCACAAGCTATGCTATCATCTAAGAATGAAGGAACATCTATACAGATCCTTACACAGGACTGGTGAAATTGGTAATGCAGACCTCACTTGCTTTGCCACTGACCTGAGCCTTTGTTATGACAGTCTGGATACCATTATTCATATTGCTGAACACTATAATTTACTTTCTTTAAACTGTCCTCTCAGAATTCAACCAAATAAAAAAAGGAAAAGTCAAAAAGAAAAACCTTAATTATATTACACTGAAAGGGAATGGTACCAGTCTGTGTAACTTAAATGCTATCTTTAAATGTTTCTACTTATTTTGATTGTTTTTGTAAAATCCAATTGTCTTCCACCTCAAGTGGCATTTTCAAATGAACTCTGCCCTCCTCCGGAATCAGCTCTTTTTTCAGTTGTTGAGAATTTTATCATGTGGCCCACGATAAAATTCCCAACTCTGCAAAAAGCAGAATTAAGCAAACAGTATCTTCATTTTAAATGAGCACAGATTCGAATTAAAGCCACTATGTGGCAATTCAGAATGTAAAAGAAATAATTTCAAAAACTAAAGCAAAAAACCTAAAGGGTAAGGCAAAAAACTATTAATAATGGAAACTGCACAGGTAATTGATCAAGATTTTTGTTTATACATAAAATTCTCATTATTTCAATTATTATAATGCTGAACACTAGAAACTGAAAATGCAAGTACAACTGCATCTTTATCAGTGAGCCCTCAATCCCATTTACTTTAATAAATGAATATTTACTTTTCCATCTTACATGATAAAAGTTTATACTAATTAAAATAAATAAAATGTTTAAAAAATAAGTTGGTGTGCTATCATATATGCCCTTTACAATGGAGAAGATCAGAACTGTACACACAAATACCACAAGCAATTTCTAATCCACAAAATAATACTGATCATAAACTTATTACAGAATTAAACTACACGTAATTTAGTAAAATACACAATAAAATTAAAAATTAAGAAATCTATTTGATGAGGACATGAAATACTCCAAGTTTTCAGTCTTGGAGCTGAGTAAATCAAACTGTTACAGAAAAAATAAGTACCAACAGGAACAAAAGACTCGAAGAGAAATAGTATGGTAAGCCTGTGTAACTTCCTAGAGACCAAATTGCCGTCTGTATCATGTAAACATGGAGCATCCAGAATGATAAATACTGACTTGGGACTGTAAATAAAATTACTGCACTCATTCTGCTACTGGATAATAATGAGAAATCAAGAGTGAATTTAAAAGGAAGAAAAAAAGTAGTGGAAGAGGGTATTTTTATATATATATATATATATATGTATCTATATCTGTATCTATCTATATCTATCTTAAGGCTTAACTAACCTGACTTAGGGCTCTAGGCCACTTCTGTAAAACAGGAGAGACAGAATCCAGAAAACACTAGCATGTAGTAGAGACATAAAACACAGTAGTTCTTGTCAACAGCACATTAATATTTGTTCTATGAAATCACAAAAAAAAGGATACCCTGCAAAAAAAGCAGTAACTGCCTGCATGGAGAACAAACTTCTGTAGCACACATTACAAACAGAGGTATTGCAAAATTTTAAGCAATGTGGACCAGTAATCATCAGCAAAAGCTGATTTAACTTCTATGCACATATTGATTATTGAAAAGAATACGCATCAATTACAATCTTCCTATTTAAAAATGAAAATAAAATTTCCAGTAAAATAAATAGCTGAAGTGTGATTACCACTTACTTGTAGGAAAACCTTCTCATTATGCAAGCATATCTACAGTGCCCTAAACAATGGCAGAATTAAATATATGACGCTCCTTAAACTGGAAATCACACTTCCACAGTATAATATCCTACAGCTACATATATACACACACAAATATACGCAATTCCCCTTGGTTCACTTCTATAAAGATGTTTCAGCATCCACGTATTTCACAACAGGTGAATCTTCCACATTTATTTTCACACTTCCTGTTTTTTCAGGGCTGTTTGAAAGCAAAGAGGAAAAGGTAAGGTTTGGTTCACCAGTAAACATTAGCTTTCAAATATTTTATACCTCACAATGAACACTGAAAAGTATTTACGTAAGGATAGTTTGATGACAATGCGTTTCTATTGCATTCTAGTAACGGTTAAATACTATTCACAGAACAGTACAAGCTTAGAGAGAAAACACCAATATCTCATCTAGATACCCATTTCCAGCCTCACTGCTTTGACAGATTCTAGTGATTTGAAAGTGGTTTGCAAAACTTCTTAAAAATAAACCAAACAAAACCGTCTAGTTAAAAATACTCAAAAATACATAACAGGCATTCTTATTAATATTGCTTAATTACTGGGCAGGGAAGCAATTCTATTCACAATACAAGACTAGGAAAACATTACAGTCTTTTCAAAATGGGAAACCACACTTGTAATAACAGTCAGAAATCTGCATGAGTGTCTGTTCAAGGGGAAGACCCTAATGACAATGGGCTGGCTGTCACCTGAAGCACTGACACTCTTTAGGGGCACAGCCACTGAGATTGGCTTATCCAAGGATAGAAAGGAACATCCTGAGGTAGTTAGAGGACAGTAGAAGAGAAACTGGACCAGAGGAAGAGAGAAGATTCTCTAGGCATGAATTTTAGAAGAGATGACACATGCATGCACCTCCTCTTTAAGGAAAAAAAAAAAAATGTGTTAGAAATTAATGCAAGAAGAAAAATTCTGTGATTTCTTACAAAATGTACCTTAATAAAATACCTAAGAAAAAATTCCTTAGTAAGCGTACCTGGACACCACAGAGGCTGTAAAATATTAGAGATGGTGGAGGGAATAAGAAAAAGCAATCTGGATCATTTTAAGACAAAAAAGATCTAAAATATGTACTTTTATAAAAAAGGTAAGATTTTTAAGAAATAACACCAACCCCCACAATGGGTTGTCTAGGATTCCAAAAGACACCACCTGCTTCAAACTACATCTTATTTGAAACCTATATATCTGAAGACAGCAGTACCTAAAGAACCATTTTTACTATAGCAATAAGCATCTACCCTTATTATCAGATGAAGACTGTTACTCAAATTAACCTTAAAAGAACTGAGATGAAAAAATTACTGGGAATTGCTTCAGACTGAGCAGTGACAACATCCCTAGATTTCTCCAGCACCCACTATACAAGAAAGGGTTGCAAATGCCTCAGAACAGAAACCAATTGAGTTAAGGCTCAGGGAAGTCCTGGTGCCTTAATATTTTCCAGATTCATGCAGTATCAGATTGCCTCTTGAAAGAGCTGGTTTTTAGCACCAGTGGTTTTTATTCTCTGTTTGTAGTTTTAGCAAGTTCCTTCCCAAGATACAATTTTTACCATACTAATCTCAAGGTGAGCATGGGATGGAATCAAAGGGATGTGTCTTACAGCAAAATATAAAAGAACAGATGGCATACTGAGTAGATCAGAAAATACTGCAGACAGGTCAGAAGCCTAACTCGCTAGTACTGCATGTAATTCTGTACTTACTTAACCTACTCAGGAACAAGAGTCAAGGGTTTCTTAAAAAAACGGGTATAATGACACACATCCTGTTATCTAATGCTTCTGCTACCTCTCTTCCTGACAGTCTATTTTCTGTAGTACTCTGGCTCTAAAAATGCTTAAGGCATGTATTTAAACATTTTAAATGTTTAAACCATATAAGCTGAAGACTCACTGAAAAATGGTGTCTGCACTGAGTCTCCTCAGCTTTCCCTATTACAATACCTCCAAGTTCTCTCCTTGTTTTCTTCTTTACCTTTGGGTGACCTACTGCTGGGCAAAATGAAGTTGGAGCAACGCATGAGATGAATAAACAGATGGTATACAAGTGACTAAATGACCAGTCACTACTGCTGTTTCCATGACGCAAGCTCAATGGTACCCGATAGCTCAATTACGTATGAACACTCCCTTAAAACCAACTCTCCCACCGAGATGTAATTTTCCACAAAACTTGCCAATTTCATATCTCTGAAACCTGTCTTCTTTTGACAGACTTGGCTGAAAGGGATCAACCAAGAAAAGATGCATGAAAGGATTGCATAAGCTTATTTTTCAGAGTCAAGGGGGGCCATTCTCCCCTTTTTCCTACATAAAAACTAATAAGCAATAGATGCATTGTGATGAAACAGTCCAGAGACACCAGCCCCTATAAACTACAAGCCTTTGAGGAAGCTGCAGATATTCCACAAATATTCAGGATTTGCTTTGTTCCCCTTGACAAATCAGCCAGACAGTGACTGGGGAAAAATAAGCCAAACAACCAACCCACTCACAAAAAACAGGTGGCATAAAGCAACATTGGAAGTTCTGGACTTACCTTTTTTTCCCACTGGTATTTTTTATGTTCAAGATCAAACAATTCCCATGCTCAGGTACACTCTAGTAAAACTTTTAGAAACCCTATGCCATTTAGAGTAGCATACAGTTGTATTAAGCACATAGAGTAACTTTAAAATTGTAATAATACATTTAATAAAATACTTGGAATTTGTTATAGAAATTGTTTCACTTCAGAGTAAAGAGCAAAAAATAAATTCAAGTTCCTCAAAAGTAATAAGTCAATGCAGACTTACAAACCACAAATGCTCATTTTTTTGGAGACACATTTCAAGAAATACAAGTACAGCTATTAGCTGCTAAACAGAAGACCATAGTTAGAAAACCCGTGAGTAATTATAGCTACCTCAGGTTAGCTCTGGTTACTTTGGCACTCTCAGTACTCATGGCAAGAGCCTTCCACTGTGCAGTTTTGGCCATTTCATCTGATATGTTTACAATTGAGGGATCAGTGCTAAAGAACAAACATACTTTCTCGTTAGTATTCCATACCTTGCAACAGCATTATACTTACTAGCACTCATAATTTACATCAATTGTGCCTTCTTTCAATATTTACACAGCCACAAGTTGAGTTCATGTATTACAAATGCATTTGAAGAAAAATGTGAAAAGTTAACTCACTAGCACTGCCTTAATCACAGAGTATCTTGAAACAGTTTTTCACATAGGTATCACTAAGACTGAGAATACTTGAAGCACAGATGATTTAGAAATGAAGTAACTTCAGAAAAATAGTTAACATGCTCAGAAAAAATGAACTTAAGCACACTATTCTGCTTTTATAAATCAGAATCTTTTTAAGTTGCTCTCAGAAAATAATCAAGGGCAAAGAAGCAGATGTTAACATTTTGAAACTGGTGACTCAGTTGAGATTTCAAACTAGTAAAAATTAACCCCAAATATCTAGACAAATTTCAAGTTGGTTTTCTTTTTTCCCTGCACTGCCTTATTATTTTTCAAGGGTTTTTTGCCACTAACCCCCAAGCCCTACAGAAGTTGACCTTCACATATGGTAAGCTTTCAAAAGCTATTTCTCCCTTTGCCCTCCACACATTTATGTGTACAGTGAACTTAGATGTTGTCTGTAGATATGTTTTCTGGTTTGTTCCATATTTAAACTTCAGAATGTACACGAGGGTATCTGTAAGAGTTCTTGAAACTGCACAGAAATGTTTCAAAGCCATTTTTTCCTAAAGGAATCCCCACAAGATGCAAGACAGTGAAATATATAGCAAATACACGCACTACAGAGAGAGCAATTAGCAGCTCAAAAGCTTTAGCATTTATCATTTTCATTTGAGTTGCTAAAGTCTGATTAAGCCTACTCCTAGAGTAAACAAAAGCACTTGGCAGGAATGTGTATCTAAATCAAAAAATCCGCTTGTTCCCAACTTGGATCAAGGTAGAACTGATAGTACTCTAGATCTGTAGGAAAGCATATTTTCAACCTAGGAACCCTTAGTATTAGAGAGGCAAAAAAAGCTGGCAAGCTATCTGTCACATCTTCTGGCTGTGTTGAACTGCTGTAGAATATGTGACAACTAAGCTGATTCACATGAGTGGAGTGCTGCAGTGGATGGCTACAGGCTCTTCAGAAGGGACAGGCAAGGAAAGAGAGGTTGTGGGGATGCACTGTATGTCAGGGAGTGCATCAACTACCTGCAGTTCAGTGTTGTAAGTGAGAAGGTTGAATGTGGGTGAAGATCGGGGGAAGGCCAACCAAGCAGATATCCTGGTAGGCGTCTGTTACAGACCACCCCATAAAGCAGTAAGGTAGGTATGTACATCTGTGTGCTGAAGGAACTTGCCATCAATGAAATTCCAGCATTTCTATTTCTGGAAGCAAACCAGTAACCCTGTCCTCACATTTACTTTCAGAAAATGACCTCTTTAACTAAAAACAGCTGCCTGTAAAGGTGGGGCTTTTTTATATCACAGAAATTACAGACTTCAGCCCTCATTTAAATAAACCATCAAAGAACTGCACACTTAAGACTTTCTGAAAAATCCCAGTGGCTGGTAAACACGTGGCTCAACTGATGCTATTAGTTGCTTAATACTCAGTATTTCATGCACAGCAACACACAAGTATTCCACAAAAACTGACCAAGGAAGCTTCTTCGACTTGAGTACGGCTGGTCGAAATTGAGTCATCTGATCTGTTCAAGATGGTCATGTAAATTTACAATTAAGATGCAGTTTGAAAGAACAATGCAACACAAAAATGCTACTACTGCACCATAAGATAAACCTTTATACTTCCTAATCACGGCTGAGTTAGAAGCTTAGGAAAAAAAAAAAAATCCAACTCATATACAATCAATTTACTATAAAGCGATTACAGCATATGATACAAAACTCTTAAAAGACCAACATTTTTATTATACCTGTATTTTAGTTTTTTTACAGGAAAATCCAAGTTCGCTTCTCCATATGCAAGATGTACACTTTCATTGTCCCCTGTCTGAAGCATTCTCTCTGCTTCCTGTAAATTCCAAGTAAAAAAATGTATAAAGATTACTTAAGAAGCAGAAATCAAAGTAGTATCTCATACTGAAGTTCATTCCCATAGGGGTAAAGGCCATTTCCCCATAGGTCCTGAGGTTGAATGCAGAAGATACAGTTTAAGGTTTTTCTTCTTAGAAGTGTTTTATCCAGGTAGGGAAGATGGGAAGTGGGAAAGAAGGGTGTTATGAGTTTTGTGAGAAATTCACTTAGATGGTGTACAGTTAAGTGAGGCTTCTATGGAAAAGTTATACAAGCGGTATTACTATAGTATTCATAACTAGCAGTTGATTTTAACTACAGCTCTGCAAACATACATGAGCAAGATGTCCCTAATATGATGAAGAGTTCTGTGACTAATGTTAGCAAAGATCCGTAATCCACTGCTTTTCTCTCCCTCTCCCTTTTCTTTTAACCTGATGAAAGACAAAGTAAACAACATTTTGTGCTAAAAACTGCTTCTTTCGCCTTCGCTTGCTAATTTAAATCACAAATAAGAGTCATAGTTCATAAGAGCATCATTGAAACTGACTGTTCAACTTAATTGCCAGTAATAGTTCCTCAAGCATTAAATCTCATTAGTTAAAGTTTCAAAGTATGTATTTGGTATATAAGGTCATATGCTCAGGCCACTTAAAGTTCTTAAGTCTCACTGAGTATTTCCTAGCAACTTACACATGCTTAGTTTGATTGTTTTCATACTTACTTCTTTCTCCTTTTTCTTTTTGTCATCTTCTTTCTTCTTTTTACTTTCTGGCATAAGATCATCAAGCCAGCTAAGCTCTCTTTTGGTGAAACATAAATCCATGAGCTTGCGAACAAACACTAAAGCTAGAACCTTAAGGGAACCATAATGGAATCATTTATATTACACTATTTAAGTGAACAAAAATGCATACACACTTTCAGTACATTCAGAATTTTTAACTGAAGCCCTTTTTGATTGGACTACTTTTATCTTACCACGAAGTTAAATAATTTCCACCTTCAGTACCTATTCACAACTGCATTGTTTATTATGAGGAAATGAAAAGTCCTTATGTTTCAAAAGTGAACAAAACTTGTATTACAGGTTCTTTTGTTTCCTTCCCACTCCCTTCTTTCTCAAAGTAGCAAATACATTTTGAAGAGATCCTGGATGATGCACATACTCTTGTAAAACAATTAACTTGTAAAACAGAAAAACTTACCATCATAGGGAAAACAACAGCAGCTGCAGAGGCTTTAATCACCCACAACAGAACTAGACAAGTGAGCTGAACAACTGTAAAGATATGGACTTTCCAGAGTGGCACATAACGTAGATAAATCAGGTCAGGCTGATGTTTGGCAGGCATCCCAAACAGTTTTATACGGTCAAAAAACTGCATTGAAGAATAAAATAATCCTTCAGTTAATTATTTTCTTCCCCTCCGGAAGGAAATAAACATGTTTAGGGGACCCTAGAAACGTAAATTAATCCCAAATAAAACACTCATTCAAGTGGGTGGGTATCGGTGCCATTGTGTTCTGTTGTGTTTCTTCCCCTGCCATTACCACTATAAAATTTCACGTTATTTCAGAAAATTTGTTGCTCAGCTACACTACTGAAAGAATAAATTCAAAAGAAGTGAGAAGTGAAGGAACAACACTGTAGGAACAAACAGCTGAACATGACAGTAAATTATCCTAAATGTTATTCAGACAATATGGGCTGATTTAATTGTTGTTCACAAAAAGCAATGTGTCATTTAGTGCTAAATAAAAGCAAATCACTCATTAAAATCAGACTTTACCTGAATGCCTTTTAATGAAGATACTCCCATGTAAAGAAAGACACCATACAAAACTGGCATTGGAATAAACTGGGAAGGAAAAAACATCCACAGTTACTTGTGGAATTAACATGGCATAACACAGCAGTCCATATTAGTGAAAGACACTGACCAGGTTACATCTGAATTTGTATTTTAAGTAAGTGAATTCTATAAAAGCTGAGACTTTCTTTATAGAAAAGAACATATGCATCATTGAGCAGCTTATAACTGCTATGCCTTTTTGTTTTCAGACCTTTACATACTTTAAAGCATACCAATGGTCAACTATTCAGAATTCATATGTAGCTCTTATTAAACTATAGCTGTGTCTCCATCTTCCCATTACCTAAACTTAAATAGTCATTAGAAGCTACCTTTTTGCGAACGACTTGTGATCTGTCTTTGAACAGAGTTTTACAAAATTCTTTAAAGGTAGACGCAGTTATGCAATAGCTACTATTTTGGCAACAAAAAGGTGTGGGTTTTTTTTTTTCATTTCTTCTTTTAACTACTGGCTTTGAAACAGCTAAGCAGAAGTTAAATGGATTTTACTCAAATCTGAGCAAAAAGCCAACTGAACTGACTGCTTTTGTTCCAATGAAGTCTTTGGAAGGGCACTGTAGATATAAATTAAGAGAAAAAGTGTAAACTGAGACCACAATACAACCGGAAAAATCTATTACACCATGGCAATGAATAAGATAAT
The DNA here is from genome assembly GCF_033815535.1 of Pezoporus flaviventris. Classification (NCBI taxonomy): domain Eukaryota; kingdom Metazoa; phylum Chordata; class Aves; order Psittaciformes; family Psittacidae; genus Pezoporus; species Pezoporus flaviventris. The sequence continues at coordinate 22,050,009 of NW_026892585.1, forward strand.
CTTGACACTTCAAACATCAAAGGAAGTTTAATAAGCTGAAGAATGAGAAGTGAACAATGTAATTTCTGCTGATCACTTTTTTAAACTAGATGAGTTTGTTTCTTCTGCTATAAACACTTCTGCTCTGAAAACTACAGGATAACTATTTTAAGGAACTAAAGAAACTAAAGAATAGTTGGCAAGAAAATCAGGTAATATGGAAGAAGGTACCTCTCTTCACTACTCACTACATTTCTAGCTTGCTCAGCTTTCATTTTCTTACATGACCCCCCACTGTTTTTATTCAATTAACATCTGCTGTTAAAAAAGCAAATTGAGAATGAGTCCAGGTATGCTTTAATTAAGATCATAAAACTTTGTAACATTATGAAATGCTAAATATCAAAATCAAAAGCACAAAGAAAACATTTTGGGACAACTGTCTTTTACCTTTAACACCGAGGTCATGAACACTGACAACCCCATCAGGACAAAAATCATCAATCCTGTCACTCGCTGCTCCCGGATTCCCAAAAACTTTGGTTGCTCTCCTGGTGCTGAGCATTCAGATTCAACTTTCAGGCTGTTAACATGACTTATAGACAGGACAGTTGCAGCAACAAACCACGGTAAGCCCATGATAGAACATACCCCCAACATAACACCAACCATGAGCAGATCAAGATGATAGCCACAGCCTTTCTGTGAAATTAAGCAAACAAATAATTTTATAAACTTTCCATTTATGATACAATATTTATAACTCAGCTGGTAAACAAATGATTACTAAAAAAGTTAAATACTTTGAGGGTGTCCACAAAATAATATTTGTTCTTTGTTAGTTAATATATCCACTTATGTAGTAGCTGTTCGCAACATTTCACAGAATTGCAGAGTGAATCTGATTTAAAATAAACTTGACTTACACAACACTTGAGCTTTGTGAAAATCACTTTTACCTTCAGCTTATGCTCTTTCCTGTTTATAATGACAGCTGTTATTTGTTGATCCATGAAAATGAGAATAGTACAGAGTAATGCAGGAACAGCAGCTATCAAAAGCGTCCACCAAGGATTGCTTCCAAGAGGATCCATGAACCATCCTCGGTCTTTTAGGGTGGGCTTAAAAAAGATCCACAACAAGAAATTACTAAAATAAAATGCAGATTTTATTGCTGCAAACAGCTGCAAATCAACAAATGAACAAATCAAGAGTCTTTTAAATATTAGATTTTTTTCCAACAGCTTTGACCAAAAGACTGATTTAGCCGTAATGTGTGAATATTAAACCTATATGGAATGGGATCCATTCCACTCCTTCATTTTTGCACGTTCGCACAAAAGAATGCTTCCGTTTTAGTGATATTATAATATAAAGCATAGTCTATTCTGTCAGATGAGACATACATCCAGAACAGAAAAGAGAAGTTACTTTATCAACTAATTTGTAAGTAAAGAAGATAAATTTCTGTTCCCACACAATTGTACTGTTCTACTGTCCACAAAACCACAAGCATTTAAAAAGTTAAGTTTTTTAAAAGGTTGTATTTCTTACTTCAAATTTCTCTGGAACGTGAAGCTTAGGAGAAGGTACTCCTACGAGATAGTCAATCAAAACCATTATTACTATGGTCAGAAATACTGCAAAGTCACTGATGGTAGAACGCACCTATAAAGAAACAACTTGTGTTAACTCTTGCTTTTTTATCATTGTAATTTGTGTGTACAGAAAGACAATTTTCTCCCCTGTGAAAAGTGAAGTCTATTTATATTATACTACACCACTGAACATGAAATATACTTTCTCTTTTTATTTTGAAATTTAAGCTGCCTGCCAGAACAGCATGAAGCTGCAGAAGGCAAGTATTCTCTACAACTGTTCATCCCACTACCTCATTTAAAAGTGACCTACTGCAAGAAGTGAATTACTTAAAATAATTCCTTCCTCATCTTCCTGTCCCTTCAACCCTACTAGGATGCTGGGCCATCACAGCTAGTGTCTTGTAGCTTGATTCAGTCACAGCACTGAATTGTTCCAAATCAATTCATACATTTGATGACAGCAGAGGGATAATTTGCAAGGTTATCAGAGGTGACTTTACTAAACATTAGGAGCACATTGTAGGAATGGGCTGAGGTTTACAAAGTATCTAACCACTTTATTCTGGCTAGCAGAAATAAGCTGTGTAAATCTCTCCAGGGATAATCATTATATTAGCCTCTATTAGAAATAGCAATCGCTTGAGGAACTACTCAGAACCCTTCATATGTCAACAGTTTGGGGAAAGCAATAAATTGTTCTGTACAGCTAGATGAAGAAAACCTAGCAGCAGTATTATCTCTCCAAATGGTACCTGGGCAGTACCCAACAATACAGGGAAACAGACTGCTTTAGATCTTCTAATGTTTATAACATTTAGAGAATAAGCACCGAAACTTCTGTGGCCAATTTCTTTCCTCTAATGTCTTCATTTTTGGAATAATCAGTTAATTTTCTTGTTTAAAGTTTGGATTATTTGTTTTGGGTTGGGGTTCTTTTGTCTTAAAAGAAATCTCGCAATACAAATTTCTGAGGCTAAATAGAAAATTCAACTCCTCTAAGTTATACTAATTTTTTATCACAAGATAAAAATAGTCTAATCAGAATTACCTTAGTTGGGAAATAGCGTTTGGTCTTGAATTGCTTAAGGAAAGAGGAGAGGAAAAATGTTGTAAAGAATAATATGACAGACCAGAAGAGAACATCTGGAATATATGGTCCGTGACGCCCACAAGCTGATCCATGAAACACACCATGCAATTCTAAACATTCCTGTAAAGAGAAAAACTTCTTAAATTCCTGTATTTCATTCATTTAGTACATTCAAGCTAACTTGCAGTTTTTGATATAAAACACATTCGAGAATTTCTACAATCACAAACAGGGGAGTTCTTTCCTTCATCTGCCTGAAATGCCAAAAATGTGTGCTGTCTGTTGCAGAAGAGCCACACTGATTATCACAGATTATTTCAGGACGACAAAATATGCTGGAAGATACCAGAATGGAAACAGCTTCTTTATATGCACCCTCATTTCTATTTCTCAGAGCATAACATAACTGAATGTCTAAATATAGACTGAGGACAAAGCCCAAGAAAAGCAGACTATTGACAGCAACTTTCAAGCCAGTGAACATGAAAAAAGATCTCCTTAGTTTCTCCCGTCTTTATTCTTGACTGTTCTGTCCCAGTACAGTTAAGGAAAAAAAAACGGACTCTAATAAAATGAGCTTTATCCAACTGTAAGAAGAAAAAGTAGAAAAGCATCATAAGTAATACGAATAAAAAAGAAAGCAAAGTCAGATGATTCCTATCAAAAAGGCTTACTGAAATGCAAAGTAAAGAATTAAAGTAGACACACAGACTATGAGGAAACAACAATAAATTCAGTAAGCAGCACTACCACAACCTGGTCTATAGAACAGGTTAATTTATTGACAATTTAACTGAAGACAAAAATTCATCCTGTTAACAATGTACTTTGATTATAAGCACCAAATTTTGGATCAGTTATGTATCTCTGGGAAGACTAAAGACGTTTAAGAGAATGAAAAGGTATATAAAATACATAATAAATATAAAAAATATATAAAAACTAAGTTCAAAACCGCCATCCTATGTGATTATAGTAAAGCAGGAGCCACTGGTCGTACATAGAAAACACTGCAGCTATGCCTCAAGCAATGCACTGAGATTTTTCACAGTATTTGTGCTGTGCAAAATGCCTACTTCCAGTATGAATGTCTAGGCTCAGACACACGGACAGCACATACATGGCTATCTACTGCCATTTTAGATATCCTAAGATGGCCAAATTAGGCACACAGAGTTATGAAACATAACACAAAATGCTTTCAAGTCTATGCCTTCAAACAGTTCATCTGTTTTAAGTTCCCAGGTAATTATTTTCTTCCAATCATTATTTAGGTAGTTTATTTGATTCTATTTTAGTTTCATACCAATGTTTAACAAATGAAAAGTGTTTGCTACCACATTTTAACTGCAGATTCCATCTTCAGTTCTTCTTAAAAATATTTGTTCACCCTTTCCAGGAAATTGAGGGAGGCAATTTCTTATTTATTTATCTATCTCATCAACATTCACAAAGAAGACTGTTCTGTCTCTTAGAATTCAAGTGGTTACCTCAATCAGACATTTCATGATACTACTGCGTTTTATGATATTTAGCATTTACTGCCATGCACTCACTGATCCGAGCAACTACAATGACTGTTTAAAACATTATGGGAGGAATAAAAGATTTCAAAACCATAGGTTTAAAGACAACAGTGCAGGTTCAAATATTTCTTGATGAAAGATGAAGAAAAAAATAATCAAGAGTGGTACTGTGTATTTAGTTTTATACATACACACACAGCTTTTAGATACTCACAGGAACTGTAAGATTATTCCATGCTATACTTTCCACAGACTTATTCATATTCCTCCATACCCGCAAAGTTTCATTGCTGGGATTCTCAGGAGCAGCACACACACATCTGAAGGGAATTAAAAATTAATGTATATGCTTTTAAGCCATATGTGCCAAAGTGCAGTGATGTGCAGTGATTTCAAACATCCTGAAAAGCTTAAAACACAGTTTACCCCAAGCTTTATGAAAGCAGCAGAGTATAAGGCTCCTCCTTACATGGCATGAATTAGGATTATTGGGGGTGCGTGGGAAAAGAAGAATCAAAGAGGCAACTGCTCAGGAGGTTTAACAGATTAGGCAAAAAATCCAAACTATGTATTTTAAAGATTTAGAAGCAGGCAAGACAGTGACGTAATTATCTGGCTGTTCTGCCAGTTTCTATATAGAACGACATCCGATAATAAAATTAAATAGATAATATATGCAGACTTCTACATATTGTGAATAAAAGATTAAGTTAAAAATCCATTCCATTTTAGAAATTGGTGCAGATGACTCAGTTTCAGCAACTCCTTTTCAAACTAGACAAGTCATTAGGTACTAGAAGTTTCTGATTCTTTTCTAAAATGTTGGTAGTTAGCCATTTATCTTGCATTTGGCATGATTTCTGATCTACACATGACAAAACTGTTCACCATGAAGTAAGTCACCCTTCTTGAGTATGTAGTGGGCTAACTGAAGATAGAAATACATAAACTGTTCAGATTTAAAGCAACTACATACATGCATTTTTCAGTAAGTTTTTGTACAACTAAAAGTGCCCCTCCCTACTGCAGTGGTTTGCAAATTTGGACTGCAGGGTCCTTTCTGTCAGGCAGGTTGACAGACGTACATATCAGTTAAAAAAAAAAAACAACAACCAAATAAACCAACCAAAACCATATAACATACTGAAGGTTATTTGAAAACATCCAATTAAATCAAAGCTATTTAAGTACACCAAACCGTAAGGTTAACACATAAACATTTATGTAGAAGAGAAACAGAGTAAGCAAGAAGTAAGTCTCCTCTTTCTATGAGATTTGTCAAGATACCAAAAAAACAAAGAACCATAGAAGGGCAAGCCTGCATCCTGATGGTGCGAAGATAAAGAAGGAAAAAGCACTAAATGTTCATGGGGAGGTTTGGAACTAAATTGTCTTTAACATGCCTTCAAACCTACACTCTATGATTCTACAAATATACTTTCCTTCCTAACTGGATCCTAAAGTAACAGCAAAAAGAAACAGGAGAAGATTGGAAAGCAGCAATTGCTATGAGGTAGTTGCAACAGAGTAACTTATACAGCTTGTGTACAGAATGTGAAAGTTGCAGAACCTATCCATGCCTCAGCTACCTGGAATTAATCCTCACCCAGGTCAGGTAAACTATCACGATTTCTAGAAGTGGAAAGGCAGAACTCCTGTTCTGATCTAATCTCCAGACTGACCTTTAATAAAGGTACAATTAAAGCGGGCAGTGTCACAGCCCCTTATCCCTTCCAACCACCCAGAGCTAACAGAGAAAATTCAATCCGCAGCATCCAGAACAGAATTTTTCTGAGGTTTCCCATGCCCATACCACCCCCAGCATTCCTCCTCCCCTTCCTAGGACAGGCACACATTGCAGTTTAGTAAATGGTATGTCTCTGTGCTACAAACATTTTCATTACATATTTTACTAACAGACAGAAACTTGGTACTTACGAATATAAAGTCAGTTTACTCAAGTCATTGTGCATATTGAAGGCATACAGTTCTCCCAAATGAAAAAGCTTTTCCAATGCCTCATAAATAAATATGATGCATATAAGTGCTGCAAAAGCTTCCTCAGTAAATCGAGTGATGTAACACACAAGGCTGCTGGCATCTGTGGCTACAAGCACTATGCATAAAAATGCAGTCCACAGACCAATGCTAGTTCGCAGGGAGAGGTAGGAAAGATCATAATCCCTGTGTGAAGACAGAAACAGAAGAATTAACTGAGCCAAAAGTCACTTATATTCTATTTGAAAACAGATACTAAGGCCAAGCTCAAGAGGTACTTTCCTCATCCTTAACATTAGATCTGAAGGAAGCAGAAACTTTTCTGTCTCCTCTTCCACCAAATCAAAGCAACATTGCAGTGTGTTTCTAGGATTGAGGGTGCAAATACCTAGCTTGAGAAGCATCATGGGAATGATCTTTCTAGAATTACTTAGATGTTTTCTCCTAGAAGGCAGATCAACTCCTGTTTACCCCTGCAGAACCAAAGCCAGCATCTCAACACAATCAGAACGTAACTTTTATTTAAGTCCTAGCCACTACTTATCACTGATTTTCTCATCAAGGCTCACCAATGCCTCACAGCTTGGCCAAACCCCATCCATCTCTCAGTCTCTTGACACTGCATTTGTATCTTCATGGACGTACACTTTTAGCACACACCTGTTTTCAATTAAAGCTACTGTAACAGGCTAGCAAGTTAGAAAGTACATCAAGAGAATACAAACATCACTTACCTGCAAAATTTAAATAATATTTTTTCAAATACTAGAACTGGTCCGGTGCTCCCCAAAATAGTAAGAGGTTGCCCAGCAAAGAGAGAATAGGCAATCCCAGTTAATGAGGCTCCAAAGAGAGACTCTATTGCACTCTGTTTGGGGGAAAAGAAACTGCTGTAACTATGCTGCCTTTCAGGTTATCATTTAGCATCACATCTGCACAAACACAGTTTTAAGATGCATTAACTTAGAAACAAGGTGTAAAAACATTGCAATTAATATTGATGTTTGAGACAAAAATAACAACGCAGTTTTGCAGTTACAATACCATGGAAAAAAGATTTTGCAAACTTCAGTCCCTGAGAAACATAAAGCCATCCAAAACCATGAGAACAAGTTACTAGTCGTGCCAGCTACGGAGGAAAAACATACCAACAATTACCACAAAATAAGAAAATAAAAGTTACTCAACATGTAGTTTACAGAAAGAATAATCTGTCTCTGAAAAGAAAACAGACAAATATATTGCAACATACCTTACTAAAAACCTGCATCAGTCAACCAAGCATTACAAAAGAAAGAAACTTGACAGGTGGAGGTGCAGGGGAAGCTACATAACAATACCAGTTTATGCATACATGACACCAAAAATAGATGAGCAGTAAAACAATGTCCCTCCTGGTAATGCATTTCTTTTCACTGAAGTAAGATACTTACTTCAGCTCACGATTTAGGTGTTTTAACACTTTTCTGCTAAAAAGAAGTTATGCTGCACCTCAAAACAGAGGGGCAGGACTTTTTAGATGCTAAAATGATATGAAAATTACTTGAAAATAGTTAAATACACTAATTATGAGAAGTCACAGATTACAGATTAAAGGGCTCCTGGGGGAATTTTTAAGTGTTTACTATTTTACAATTACATAAGCCTAAGAAAACAGTATTTATGCAAAGTTAAGCTCCAAATCAGGGAAGACCTAGAACTGGGCAAAACAGTTTGCTGTACTGGGGCTATCAGAAATGAAAATATAAGTCCTTTGTTAATTACATTAGGAAAAATAACATATATATAATCACAGTCTCTTGTTTTACTACCTGAGAATTAGTGCATTTGGTCAGTCAATGCATTAACCTTGGGGTTCTCGATCAGGGTGGCAGGGACAGTACTGTGGAGGTGATGACCTCTGAGAATGTGAGGGAAGGTTTCAAAGACAAACTGTGTACCTTACAGTGTCAGCTACTGTGCTTGAACATGTGTGTGCAGTAACTAAATTTTATATTCAATGATGCACACCAAGTATCTGAAGGCAGCAACAAACCCGCAAACAATTCCAGATAGCTAAAAGAAAGAAGGTGTTTAAGAATCAAGCTTTAAAAGGAGCATATGTTCATAATTATACATAACGCACACTCAAAAGTTACATCAACATTTTGATAGCCATTCCTACATTTCCAGTGTCAAAAACAGCACACAGAATGAGATAATTTATTTTGGCATTTGCTATCAGCTTGAAGTGCTACATCAATAAACAAAAAATCTGAGTCAACAGCACTACTTGAAAGAGATATAACAGTTAACTAAATTTTAATATAATACAAGCTTAAAGAACTTGATCTAAGTATCAAAATGATTTCTATGGGCCCATAAGCTTAACCAGAAACTTAAAATTTGTAAAGGACATGTCTAAATACATCTTTACTTCCCCCAAGACGACAGAGCCTTGTTTCTTCATGACGGATTTACAAACAGAAAATACACTTCAGACTAGTTAACTCACAAGCCAATCGACAAAAATACTAAGTTACTGACACTGGTGATTTTAAGTATTCTTTCCCCGCCCCCAAAACCAAAGTTATCTACTGCCCAACATTAACACTACCAAAACTTTGTACATGTATGGTTTATATTCAAGTCTTTTAAAATGAAGAGTATTTTCTGCTCATAAACCTTAGCCACTTTATAGTTAACAACATACCACTAGTGAAAGCATATGCATATCCTATCCATTACTTAAATACACAATTGACTGCTACCCATACGCTGCAGGCATTATCATCCTCATAGGCCTACTACTCAAGGCCAGTACATGTTCTTGACTATCCACCTTGAGCTTCTGACTTTGCCTAAAGTAGGCCTAGTGGGATGGTGCACCTTTACTGCTATTCATTATTTTACGTAGCCAAAAAGAAGGCAATGCAAGCCTTTTTCTCAATTAATGAAAGCCATTCATCCAATAAGGCAGGATAAACATTTTTTTACCTCCACTGTGCATCTTCTCCTGTTCACATGGGTTCCCCACATTTTCCACAGCAATTACCTTTTGGGGAAGATCTGCTTTGGGGCAGGCTAATCAAGTGCTGTGGGTAAATTCTTCAAATACAAGTATAAATAAATGAGACAAATGCACACAGTGACTTGCCTCTGAAGGTCTAAAAGCCTGGCCACTACCATTCTTTGTACTCACTATTCTGCCTTGTGTAGCTTCTCCCAGGAGCCCTCCAAAAGTGATTACAGGAGACATACAGGCACAGTATAGGAAAAGAATCGAGGCCAGGCACTGCAGGCTTAATGCATCCTTGAAGTCACTCAAGAAAAAAGGTGCTTTCCTTTGGATGTCAAGTATCAAACCACCAAAAAGCCTAAATAGGTGAGATGAAACTCGTCAAACTGTACACTAGAGGATTCTAGCTAGTTCAAAACTATGGGCTACACATGACTGCCAGTGCCTACTTCCAGCACAAATTAGCTATTTCATAATCCAGATTAATTCATAACAGTTTAAAAAGTAAATGAGAATCGTATCTATTCCATTTCAGTAGTATTCCAAACATAATCAAGCAGGTTATCCACATTTTTAAATGCTGGCTAGGTATTTTTGTATATGGGCTAGATACTGAAAAAATATCTTTGCAAGTGCTTTTACCTAAATAATGCTTTAAGTCAAATCTGTCTTGCAACATTCAAAAGAAGGAACAGAACAAATGGGCTAAGCCTCAACCAAGACCACTGCATTGACATATTTCAATATTACTGCTCCAGTAAGCTGATTCAAATTCTCTACATGCATATGGTTAGATCCATAAATAAATTTAGGTCTACTATTGTTAATAGTGTTTTCACCTGGAGTATAGAGATATGCTAAAACGGAAATATAAAAATCAAACATGTCAGTTCAAATGAGTAAATTACTCGCAAGAAATAAAAAAGCTTTTGTCAGTTTCCAAAAAATTTACAAGACTCCAAAATATTAGGTATAATTTGCACCTACAAAAAAAAAAATTTTATTTTGAATTAGAAAAAAATAATTTAATATTCCATTCCTAAGAAAAACAAGAGTCTCATCTAACAATAACTGTGGGCAGAAATTAATCTCTCAGCTCCACATACTGTCTGCAAAACAGCAGAAAGTAAGTATAACAAGGCCAAAATAGTAAAAATCAACACAAATGTTGTAAAGTCCTTCTTGCAAAGGTATGAGAAAGATGCATTTCATTTGGAAGTTCATTATTTTGGGGATGACATCATTGTACATATTTTTCAGAATTTCTCAGTTGATTTTATCCATACTCTCTCATACATGAGATATTAAGGTTTAATCTTAACCAGATATTTCCAATGTTGGACTTTTTTGCAAGTATTTCAGAACTAACTGGGAATAACAATGCAAGTCAACTGAAAGAAATTCCTTCAATTTTAGTTTAGATCTAAAAGAAACCTGACCAAATCCAAAACATAACCAATACCAAAGTATTTTCTTTCCCCTTTATATCCCTGAATGTTCCATTTCATACATGTTTAATAAAGCAGATTTAAATTGAAATTTTTAGTACCTAGCCCAATACTGAAAACTGTATATTCCTGCTACAATTATGATAATTGCTTATTCCTGACAATTATAAAATCAAACTCCTAAAGTCAGTTAGTTAGATTAGGCAGCATCTTATACGAAATCCTTCGCAAATGTGTTGAGAAACATTGCCACAGGCTTGAAAATGCTTTAAGTGGATTGGCATTTATAGGCAAGAATTCAACACTTGAAAAGGAAAAAGGATGCGCTCTGACACACCATTATTCTTATGTTCAAATGTCACCATTAAAAACTGTGAAGGTTTATTACTTTTATTTCTTTATAGTAGCTAGTATTTAAGAAAGTGAACACACCTTCCAGTTCTCTCAAGTTCAGGTCCAGCATGATGGCCTTCTTCTTTGAGAGTCTCTCCTGTAGGAGTAGATCCATTTGGAAATTTAGGTGCCTTCCTTTTCTCCTGTGGGCGGTAAAGGTGGGGGAAAAGGAAAAGAAAAATATCATACTTTCAGAGTGCCTTTACACTAAGAAGTATAATTCAAAGACGGCATGCAGAGACTTCACACCTCCCGAACCTTTATCATGTTCCCAGCTCATCAGCAATCCTCCATTTGCCAAAGTCATCTTGAGTACAGATGACTAGAACTGTACAAAAACTCCCCAAAAGCTCTTACTAGTAGTACCTTGCACAACCATATCTTCCCTCTTTCTACAAGAAATATGTCCCTGAAACATGATGAAAAAAAGGCTACCTTTTCAAAACACAGTAGAGGCTCAACCATGATTGCCTAGAAATTTTATGTTTCTTTTCCCCCCACCTCAATCATTTCCAGAGCAGAGGCCTCTAGCTTCCAACAGAAACTGACCTCACTTTTTGACACACAGTGTTTAGCTGAAGTGCGAGTAAGAAGTCATTCCAGTATAAATGAGAAGTCATTCCCCTATTGAGCAAGCTGCTCACAAGCTCCTCATAAATTTCTCAGTCCAGCTTGCCTTGCAAAAAGCCCTGAGGCCTGCTTACTTTGGAAACAAGTTAAGTGGTAGCTCCAGGCTATTCATGAACAGACTGTGCTCCTGTCACCCGTTCCATTCCACCCACACCCCTAAATCACCACTGGATTCAACACCAATGTCAACCTTTTGAATCAAGAGCACTTTTGATCCTGGCAGCAGCAATTCCTCTCAGTTGTGAAGAAGAAAGGGAAGAAATCTGAGTCCCTCGAAGGTCCAGCTTTGCCCTGGCTCTAATTCTAAGCTTGTGCCACAACTGAGCAATATGATCCAGTTTTTAATCTAATTCATAAATATTCTGTGAACATTATATGCTAGCCAATACACATTACATTTCAATAAATGCTGTATGCAAATAAAAGTTTTTAGAAGAATTACAATATTCTTGCTGATCATTTTTTGATTAATAATCAAATTTATAGCATGCACTAAAGGTACAACTTCTGACCAGTTCTTCTAGATCTCACAGAAACTCATTTCAGCATTATGAAAGGAAATATAGTAAATACAACTTACTTAAAAGTACAGAAGGAAAAAAACTTTTTTTGTTTGATTGTTTTGTTTGTTACTTAAATTGACAATGCACTTTTGGATTTTTTTTTTACTTAAATTGACAATCCCAAATGTGGGGACTCTCCTGATGCTCTACTGAAGTATACATTCAGTACACAATTTACGTGCATGTTTTTATAGTATTACCTGGGAAGGAACGCTTTTTGGTGGCTCAATTCGTATAGATGGATCCCATTCTCCTGGAGGCAGGACTGTCACTTGGTCTAAAAATTCATCAATTCCTGACAACAAATCATTTCGGTCTTTCGCTTTATAGGCAACATCATGGAAAACCTACAAGAAGAAATTACAAAACAGTGGTGGTGGATTGATTTTTTTGAAAGAGGATGCGATTACAAGGAACACTTCACTATTTTTTAAAAGGCATGGAATATTTTTAAAGGTCCTCAAAAGTTAGGTTTTTACTTTAGTTGCATACTTTTGCATTAACAGACTAGAAGCCAACTGTAAAATGACCCATTTCTGGTTTACATTTCCAACTTTAAACTGTTCTAGAGTAAAGAAACCTTAGAATTTCTGCTTGATAGCCCTAATAATTATCAGCAACTCAGTAGGTGGTGCTCAATGGGAAGTCAGAATTAAAACATTCTAATTTTGCTCAATAAGATAACATTAGTATTTGAAAGTCCAAACTGCCCCGGGGCTCTTCAAAACCATTCAGCAGGGCTAAGCATATGACTTCAGATGCCTAGTAAAATCCTAATTATTTGACATCACTTTGATTCAAAAGAGATCTCTGATGACTCAATCACATTCTTAAACTTACTGTCCAGAACACTTGGGCAGTTTGCTGTGTCCTTTTTGAAACATGAGAGATTCATATCAGGCTCAGTTCCATTTAATAGTTCAATTTCCTAATTTAAGACACACAGGAAATCTATACACCAAAGCTACAATTTTTTTTCAGAAATACATTTAGGATTCCTTCAAGAAAGATAAGAGAAAGAATTAATTTACCATTACCTACTTCACTAACACAAGAAATAAATGGAAAACTGTAAACTTACTCAACCAGTTTGTGGGAGTGGGGTGATTTTAACCCTGCACTCCAGAATATTTTAATTAAAAACAGTTGGTAAGCACATTATTATGGACTTCTTTAATCACAAGTGTTTAAAATATCACTCACATCATCTGTCATAAGTGTTGCTATTGATCTTCCGATTTCATGGTACTGTGGAGCTTTTCCTGCTGGTCCCAGCAACAAAAACAAAAACCTGTGGAGAGAGCAATCAAGAATACAGCTGACTCAACTGAATATGCTCAGAGGGGTTTTTCAAACTAATGCTTAAAGAAAATTTAGTAGTGAAGTAAAAATCCTCTTCACCATTTCAGATCTTGACTGCTGCAAGACTAAGAAAAGGTTGGCCTCAAATGGAAGGAACTCGAATCCTGAACCAAAATTACTACAAAAGCTTCCTGATTAAGCCTGATTTTTCAAGTTCTTATAATGCCTGATATGTAGTAGAAATCCACAGACTAGAGCTTAATGGATATTTCCTCCAAGTTATAAGCACTTCTGACATTCCCACTGGCAAAGACTTTTTTAGTGAGGGCCCAGGAGCTTTATGACCTGCTCTAGCCTCTCTGATGATCAATTATCACTTTCATGGGAGTTAAACCCCTCCTACTTGCTGTGACTGGGCTCGTCACACAACAGATACATTGATATATTTCAAGGAACACACTGGGCATACTCATATGGACATATCCTGGTCCTGTATCAGTGGAAGACAGTCTGTATTCTGAATACCTAAGGAGGTAAAAGTGACATTTTAGGGAGGGAATTCAATCTGGGTGTGGGTCACACCTTATGTTAACAGTCTCCATTTCCAATCAGAGTAACAGATATTACACCACCAAACAGGATTAGTATCTTATATATTTAAACAGATACAAAGCACCAAACCTCCATAATTGTCTTCATTACCTTCTTCCTATACTCCATGAAAATAAAATTTTTAAGTACAAACAACATACTTTTAAAAAGTAGTGCCTTCTTTCCCCATATAGTACAAAAAGCTCAGTTATCTTTCCTTTGCAAGGTAACTGTCCTACTGAAACCGCATCTTTAGAATCAAATATGCTATTCCAAATCTGCAAGTCTAAACCATTCTGAAAAATTCAGGACAGGATAATTTTAGCTACATTAATACAATAATCCGTATGCAGAAATTCTGGAACTTCCCAAGAAACTTTATGAGCAACCAGTCCCCAAATATTCTCCTATTTATAGAACATTGCTAAGATTATTTTTGCTTTTCAGTAAGAGTGTATAAATTGAAAATTACCAAGCAAGCACTTTGATAATTTTAAAATATTAAAAAGACAACCACCAAAACACATAAATGGACAAATTTATGCCAAACACCACAGAATAGACAAATACATCAATGTGCACAGAAAATGAAGTGCCCTCTATGATGAGTGACAAAACAGCCTGCCATCTTTATCATGGGACCTGCATTTTCATGTTTGATGAACTGTGGTAATTTACACACAGTATACTGTGAGACCCATGATATCGGGGGGATGAGGGTGGGTGCATCAGGAAGGATAGAATATTGCAGACTGAAAAACAATTCAATGTATTAGCTGAAGACTGGTTACCCCAGTGTTAGCCACATAGATTTGGGCATGTAATTGAAAAAACTAAGTTTTTCCACCACTGAGGTTATTCATATACAGAGTATTTCTATACAATGAGCATAGTTTCAAATTAGACAGACTTTCAGACTTTGTGGACTCTTTCCACAATCTTCATGCGATATTTAAAATGGCAACACAAGCTTGGAGAATTCACTGCTTTTACTCCAGGTCAACTACCAGTTTCAGCTTCTGCACTTGTTTAAGACAGAATCATTATATGCATTTGAAGCATCCAGAGACTTTATAGTGAATCTTATTCCTTTAAATTTGGCACCAAATGACTGACATCATGTTAAACAAAAGTTTACATTTCTTGAGCTTAATACAGTAGGTATAAAAAGGTATAACTTTTTGAGATCTTAAATATTATTATTATCTTGTGTAAGTAAAGCCAGACCTTCTAAGCAGTTATTTACCGTGTAGGAACTGGAACTTCTGTGAGACCTGAGAGAAGCACAGCTGGGGAGAGCCTCACAAAAGCAATAATAGGTCTTTCTAGAAAGTCTACTTCTCCCACTAATACATTTGACGCTTCTGCTCCTGCAGGTATTTTCCTCATGAAGTTCATATCAACCTATTCATGCAAAGATGAAACAAGTGTTTATTCCCTTACGTAAGTTTATCAATATTTACTAGACATCTATGCTACAAAGGCAAATTATATATCCCACAGTACAGAAAAGACAAACATATGCAGAAAACGTCAGGCAGCCGACTAATAAACTATTTTCTAGAAGTTAGAATTACTACTACCTACCATATTCTAGAAGACTCCAAACTGCAAAATCACCTTTCTAATATTACTTATCAGAACAAACATTCTGTGATGGGATATAATAAAATCTATGCACAAAATTAACTAAGGAGAGTTCATGTAATTACACATAGTTTCTAGAATGCAAGTAGTTGTTTCACAGCTGTATATTTCAAATAGGTCATAATTTTGAAATATAATCTGTATGTTTGTCTTCATCTGTCAAAAATACGATGGCTGAAAATACTGACATTTGTTTCTGTAATTACAGAAGAGCATCAGAAAATGGTACAGCACATGAACTCTGTTCACATACACACAAGCACCAGTTACATGCCTATCTAGAGAACTCACAGGTGGCCTCTTGAGTCCCACACCAAGTGTGCCACAACTACAGTGCCAGGAGGCTGACTCCTGCGCAACAGGAGACAAGGCAGGTGTACAGAAGGACACGCCAAGAAAAAACAAAAACTGTGACAGGAATATATGGCCCCTGCCATGATTAGATCTGAACTACAGTGTAAATTAGCTTTCCTTAAGCATAATTGACCAATTTTCTTAGTTTCACAGATGGAACTTGTCCAGAAAATTTAAATTTAGGAAAGAAATACAAAGGATTTACAGTATGACACAAGATTTCCTTCAGAAAGTTGTATTGTAGGCTCCTAATGATTAAGATGCACAATAATAACTTTTCTACAGCAAACTCATAAAACATACAAAACAAATTTCCTTTCAAAGCCCTCTTTACAAAAAATCCAGAAAGTCTGTGCTAGGGAAAACGTTACAACACTATCTATAATACTGGTTTTATGAGTCTTTATAGCAAATCTGAAAATACCTCCCTCTTCATGAGAAAGTACAGCAACTGCACTCTTGAAGTTACCATAATAATGAAAAGATCAAAGGAAACAAAGTTCAGTCCCACTGGGAGGGCTTTCAAATACATTTGACGCATTTAGCCTACACCGTATTGTGGCACTTGTACATACAAATTACAGCTAAGTACATACGTCTTGTGTACATTCCTACACGTGTACCTATATGTTTCTTAGTTGTAAATAAGAGGGAAGTTACAACCACATTTTTTGTTACATAGTTATTTTCTGCTAAACATTAAGGTTACTTACCTTACTAAAATCAACTGTGCTATTTTCTCTGCTTCCTCCTGCCCCGGTACCTTTAACCTCTCCGGTTTTTCCAGTGTCTAAATTTCCAGGTGCTGATTGTGGAGATGCTAACAGCCCTAAACCAAAACAAAAGGGTTAAGTTCAAAATGGTGTACGAACTGAACCAAGTATGCGACACTACCAACACTCAATGTGGCAGCTTGCTTAAAGCAAATGTGCAAATTATTCAGTAAGGGTGCCCTACATTAGTATCATAAATGCAACATTAACAAGTCACTGTGTTGTCAAAATAATGACAACATTAAAAAACATAAGTATTGCCCAAATGATGGCCATTTGCAGAACAGTCACCAGTAAATTAGAGCTACTTAAAGTGCAGAAAAAAATAACAAGTTTTGACATTTTAATCATAACTGCTCTAGTAAGTAGCAGACAGCATCTTTGCTATATTTATAAGTCCTCAAACACAAAAAGCAACACCTCTGCTCCCTAGTCTTCTCTATAGCAATTATTTCAAATGTAAAAGCCTTGGCAAGCCAGACTACAATTACAAGGAACAATAGCCTAGTAGTTAACTAACTTGCACAAATAAATTGTGTACTACATGAAGGAGAGACTGCTTACAAACCACAATTCCCATCTACAGACCAAAGCTCCAAGTATTGACCTGACCAGATGTTATTATATGAAATGGTGTCTCTTAACACATAAGCTGAAGAGGCACGTGCAATGAAACTATTAAACATACAGCTTCCTTTTGACACCTGCTTCAAGACAAAACTGTTTTATATAGCTTGCCATGCTATTAGCAACAGTGAATTCCCGGCTCATTAAGGGTGCAAAAGGCAAGTAACCCAGGTGTTTGTACACCTGAATACCATATTGTCCCACGGCTATCCCTTCCCAACTACCATTTAAAAGCTGGTCTAGGCATGCATAACCAAGCCCAAATCCCATCTTTTGCACTATAGAGCTTTTACTTGTTCAGTTTAACATGCACTAGAAGTGCATTTGGCCTTGCTTGTCTACACTAGACCTTTCACATACGGTGATAAAATCATGCTTTAACATGCTTTCAAAACCACATTGGACAAAAAGTAAAAGTCTCAACATTGTATTACATGCAGAAAGTTTGTATTTAGGCCAAGCACCACCCAAGATAAAACTGAAGTCCTCACTTGGCTACCTGTTGGCTATTGCTCTATCTTAAGTACTACTGCATAACTAATTGCATCCGTGTTTATAATTTAGTAATTTGACTTTTTTAGCATTTCAAATGATAACCAAATTAACTTTATTTGATCCCCAAATTTAGTTAAAAAAACAACAAAAAAAACAAACAAACAAAAAAAACACCCTCATTCAAAGAGCCATCATATCAAAGAAACATGCAGGCCCAAGCTTTTACCATTAATTTTCATTCTTACAGTTCATAGGGATGTAAGTGGTGTGGGTAGCTTTTCCTGAAGCAAAAACCAAATGAAGTTAGTAAGCTGTAATTTTGTTTGTGAATCCTAACACGCACAAGTAATTAGCTAACCCTAGAAATACAACATTAGGTAAGCTAGGGAAAACAAAGCAGTCACAATTCTACCCTTCTGCTCCAAGATGTATGCGTTATTCACAAGAATGACTAACAGCAATCAACCACCTACAAAATCAGCTGTTCAGTCTTTTAAGTGCATAAGAGTTGATGTTAAGATGTATTTGTAGGACCAGAAATAGAACAGAAATATTAAGCAGTTGTTGCAGAAGAGCATAATATGAAAGTGGATACACACAAACTTCTTTCACGTTTTCCCCCCCCTCATAACAATAAAGGTAACTGATGAAAGATGAACAATAATGCATCATTTTGCCCTTTACACAAATGCTCTGAGAGCAAGAGCAAGCAGAGACTAGAACAAAATGTGGAGAAACAACCAAAGAGGAGAACAGAAAATAAGGATTCTACGCATTAGCGTAAACTAATCTATTTCTGCGATACCAATTCTTCTAAAAAGTTTGCCTTCAAAATTTCTCCAACCAGTCACAGTCAAGATTCACAAGTTTTGGCACCAATACAGGAACACCTGTCTGATTTTAAACCACATGTAAATAGCTTTCCTTCTGCTGGTCTTGCAGTTGGACAGACTGCTCTGCTCACATGAGAAGACTACTAAGTTTTACAGACCTGATCAAGCATTTCCATATGATACTGTTTTATTATGTATATCAGTCTGATATTATCACCTCTAATTGTGAAATACATTTACTGAAATCTCTCACTAACAGAACAACTTCTTTCCTTCTCCTTTCCAGTTCAGTAGATAAAAACCTCAAAGGCTACTGCTAAAAGGAAGTCTACCTAGTAATTTTTCTAGACCAAAGACAGAGAAGAAATTCATCTCGTTTTTCCAAAGCCACCAATGGGATAGTTAAAAATACACAGTTCTCTTCTTGACATTGTTAGCTGGGCAGATATACCACCTGTCTCCTTAGAAAGATAACAGCTGATCAAGTCTTTAAGTTTGGATTAAAACACCCTAAGATCACTCAAGTTAAAGTACTGAAAACTACACCTTCACTAAAGGTCATATTCATTTCTTTAGCCAACTACACTTAGTTTACTACTGTGATCACAAAAATCTAATGGACATTATCTACTGGAAAAAGAAAGCAAGAATAATACAGACATTTGCCTCACATCTCTACTTCAGGTAAAAATAAATACATCGGGGAAATAAGAGCAGTTCAACACCTAAGCAGGATTATTCCAACATAATTGTGTTTGTATAGTGAAAGTTTATGAAACACAAAACTTGCAAATACAAACTCACACTATATTTGTATTTACAGAAATAAAAATCAATTATTAAAACTAAATTCCAATGAGCCTTAATGGGAAAATATTAAAATTGCTCTTAGAAGGCAAATATGTACATCTTTCTAAATTACTATTTTCAGTATATTATTGTAAAAGCAAAGCTGTTCTAAATATTATCTTACTCAGTTTTAATGTACATTCATCAATGAACCAAAAGACTTCTTAAAACAGGACGCTTTGCCACTGTTCAGACATTAAGAAAGCTTAACGATACTGGTGAATTAAGAGTGTTCACCTTTAGCTGTGACACAGCTCTCTCTCTTCCTAGCTCTACCTATGGAATTCATTATCAACAGTTTCAAAGATGGGAAAACAAAAGCTGCTCTTCAGCCGATGACAAAATAAGAACAATATCATTAACAGAACCCTTTGCCTGGTGGACCTGTTACGAACTGATGACTTGGTTGATGAAAAGCGGTAGACTGAAAGTATTCCCCTCTTCCCTCCTTTTACAGTAATTCACATTAAGTTCAGTAACCTTCCATCTATTTATAAAGACCAAAAATAAAGTCTCAATAGCACAAGGTCAAAGATAGATGAATGCTACACAGAAGAAAGCCACCTATTAGAAAATTAACAAGATTCCTAATGCTCACAGGAGGCAAACTTAATTATATTTGTGGAATAGTATGTGGATAAAGTATTCAGATTGCAATATTCTGAATTACTAGAGAGGGAATACAAACCGTAACTTATAGCGGAATGGACCAATGGCTTGGGGAAGAGTGGCTGGAAAACTGCCTGGCAGAAAAGGACCTGGGTGTGCTGACTGAAGGCTGGCTGAACATGAGCCAGCTTGTGTCCAGGCAGCCAAGAAGGCCAACAGCATCCTGGTCTGTATCAGAAATAATGCAGCCAGCAGGGCCAGGAAGTAATAATCAGGAGATTAGTCCAATTGCAGCCACAAAGTCATAGCCTGAGAATGTCTTCAAGGCAAGTCTACAGAAAATGTGTCTCTGTGTTCAGATGACTTCTTGAATTAAAAAAGGGGGGAAAATCCCTCAGAAAACAAAAACATATTCCTTCATTATTGGTGTTCATCCTTCTCTGAGAAGACTTTCATTTATGGATTAACTGGGAAATCATCCCTTCAGATTCTTCCTTTATGAGAAGCATAAAGGCACAAAAGCAATTTGAACATGACTTGGAGATTCTGGTGGAAAGCTCTATTAGTGGTATCAATAAGCTCTATTGGTGGTATATTAGTGGTATCAAAAAGCTCTATTAGTGGTATGTTAGGGCATAAAGTATTTGATCTTCATTTGTTTGCCTTCTCTTGGGTTCTAAAAACCTTGGGTCTGGCATGCTGTAATTCCTGTCAGATGAGTAGAAAAGTAAGAACTGGGTGAGTAATTACAGCTCTTTCAGTTCTGGTTTTTTATTACCTTTGCAAGATCACCCATGAGAGAGAACAATCTTAATTCTTGTATTTTCCCATAAAGAAATGGGAGAAAAGAGCCTTCTGTTTGCTTTTCTGAATTTAAGTAAAGATAGACCCCTACTCCAACTCAATATGACAGCCTGCAACTCAGCTTGCTCTTTCCTTCTCAGTGATTCAGTTGCAAAATGTGAAGAGAGATAACCACAACCTTTTCTCTGTCAGCGTATTTTCACTGCTAGATGTAAGTGTGCTCTTAAACAAGTGAGGAAGGAAACTCAAAAAAAACACCCCACACCTTAAGCCTCTCCACCCCCAGGAGGAGCTTAAAGGCCAAAAGAAATGATCTTAAAACCATTATCTATCTAGAAGAATCCTGAAGTCTCCAAATAGCTGATAATTTTGCAGAAGTAAAGCAAGCATAGCAGTATGCATGCAGAATGCAGACGTTACTAAATATTTACTAAAAACTACTAAAGAAGCTGTCAGAACTATCCATCCTTTCTTTCAACTTAGCTATACATCCACGTGCCTTTTAACATGCAAAGAACAATAGCTTTGCAAGGCAAAAAATTAATAAATTGCTGAGCTCTGATCTACAAACCTACAATTATAAACTCTTACCTACCTTACCCTATTTTGCATATCTAACACAACAAAATAATGATCAAGTGCCAGATACTGAAGCAGAGCTATACTAATGTAAAGCTATCTGAAAACGGTTTTAGATGAACTGAACTGGCCAATTTCATCATAAACTGCCACTGTTTTTAATGGCCCTTGTTTTTAACAGAACAAAAGCAAAACAACTGCTTAAAGACTTCATGATACAAATAAGCTAGGAACATCACTGATAATTTTACCTTCCCTAATTCTTTTCATATTCATCTCTAATACTTCACTACATCTTCGGCTGTAGCTATCTCAGGATATCAAACACTGGTTTAAAATACTAACTCAACCACTGACAAAAAAACCCAGCAAAGCAAAACCTGACATGACTGTAGGTGAGTGAAAGGAAAAGGCCACCATTTTTGACATTTTGCTTATATGTTACATTTTAAAAACATTATTCCTTTTTAAATTAGACAAATGAAGGTTAATTAAACATGTTCTTTTTTCTGCTGGCTTTTGTTAAAAGCTAAAAAGTTAAAAATGCCAAACAAGGAAATAGAAACAACTGAGAATAAATAAAACATGCAGCAAAAGTAACAGTTATCACATATTCCTTTGTGCCAAAGTTATGTGCCAAAAACATCACAATGCAAGTGATCCAGATGCAGACAGCATCACACACGGACAGCTTAAATTGTAATAGTTGCCTGGTGTTTTGTCAGTATTTTCCTTTGTCTTCTTTTCATGGCATTCCTGCACTTCTAAGTCCTCCTCAGGTGGGTGGATTACTACTGAAGGAATATCATCACTGGCAGGTGACACCAGCAATTCCTTGCCCTGCAGTGGACTTGGCTGGGCACTTGTGGTTGGCAGGTGGCTGCAGGTAGGACTGGAGGGTGGTGTGTTTTGAGGGGTAGTTATAGGGGTTGTACACCTTGAGGCTGACGGGGTTCCAGCTCTCGAAGAAGGAAGAAGGTAATTGAGAAGAACTGACAAACGGTTTTCTCCTCTCAGGGAAATATTTGAGGCAGAGAGACCTGTTCGCAAAGAGTGGCGGGAGGCTGAAAGGCCTTCCCCCAAGATAAAACAAATGAAACACCATGAGGCTTAGAACAGGGCTACACTAGAAAACAACACAGACACAAATATGCATTAACAATTTACACAGTAAATTGCAGGGTTTATGGGCAAAAAGTGCCATACTCATGCAAGTAAGACAAGAGAAAAAAGCAAATCTGATTTCACACAACCAGAAAGTCAGGAATTACTGATAAGTACTAATTAGAACGGCAAAGATATGTGGGAGAAGATATTATCTTAAAGTCAGTATTATTTGTTAATATAATTAAAAAAAAAAAGAAAACTGTATCTCTTAAAACTGACTCTTAAATTTTCCTGGAGGGATTTCTTATTCCACATTGCACAGCAGCTACCTTTAATGCCATCCAAAAACTACATTAAAAAAAAAAATCATTAGCAGCCAAAACACTACAAGACTTCAGTTAACTGTACCCATTATATACAAACACTTATTTTTAAAATTGAGGTATTTCAAAATGAACACGATCAAACATATCTAACCATGTTAAATGCAACTGTCTTCCAAGAAAAGTCTGGGTTTAATAAGAAGTTTTCTAGTCAGCTGTAGTCCCAATAAATATTTTTGAAGAGGGCATGAGGAAATGCATTATCCCTTCTGCATTTCTTCTTGCTGTGACTTACCAAAGTTCCCAAACTGTATAATATCATGATCCAAAATTCACTGTTACTTTTCTTGCCCTATCCACTTTCACTGTCCCACTAATTTCATATAAAGAGAACATAGTCTTGTCATGTTGCCCTCAGATTTAAGTTTGCAATGGATTTCAGTTCTTCATTAAACAGGAAAAGAATGTTTATCCTCATATCAGTATTTCCATTAGAAGGTTTAGCGATACCATTCCTCTCACAAAACCACAAATACTTTTCCTGGGATGGCAGGCTCCTCAAGAAGAGTACTGATTACTTCTCCTACAATCCCTGAAATCAAAAACATGCTGTTTTCACATACCACACCATCAAGCAAGGGAACAGCAAACTAGACACATGTAGTCTCACATTTATACTAGGCACTACAGAGATCAATACGTTGAACAATCCTATAATAATTTACAAGGAAGAGGCATGGAAAGTATGCCTAGGTAAAAGCCACATACATTTCCTCCCCCTCCGACAATGGAAGAGCAGATCCTACAGATACAAACTTGATTTAAATTATAAACAAAAACCTCAAAGATCAACTATTAAAACTGCAGCACAGTAAAGACAAGAGAACCAACAGAGCAAACTGGTTGATTTTATCCACATTAATCACTACATTAATAACTAGACTTCTGCCAGGGTATCTGTGATGAATCATGAAAATGAGCTATCCTAACACACAGGTGTAATAAGGGCCCTAAAAGGTATTATGCACATATGCAAACCAAACTGGTTTGGTTTACCAGTTTAACCATAGGATTACAAAGAAAAAGTAAACTGGTACATGCTGGCAAAGAATTAATCATGTTATACTGGCTTCTTATTTGAGCATCTATCCCATATTCTCTTGTGGGAACATTATTAGGAATAAAATACACTGGAAAATGGAAGTGACACATGAAAAGGAACTGACAAGCAACAGCCCTTGAATACAAAATTCTGAGCATTACAGTTGGGGATACAGGTGTTCAAGGATAGGTAAAAACAAGTTTCTATGTGAAATTTTCATGTTTGCTGAAGAAAACAGGGAAGTTGGAAGTTATAGAAGGAACTATGTTCTTATATAAATTAGTTGTATTTTCATTCTAGAAAAAATAATTCTAAAACTATCCTGGAAATATTTATGCATGCATCATACATGCACTAGCTAACAAAGTATCAACAAGCTGGGACTTCTGCTGCAGCATACTCCAACTAGGTACCAAAATGACAAGTCCCTCCCAACAAGCACTTAACTAAATGGAACATGTAAGCAGTTAGGCATCTTTCAAGACAGGAATCTCACTTCAAGGAATGATTCATGAAATTTGTACTAAGTTTTCACTAGACTAAAAAATTCCATTGAAATAGTATGCATGTCAATGCACAGCAAAAAGAAAACAAAGGACAGAAATGGAAATAGCAGCCATAAGAAATACAAGAATAAAGTATGCTTTTCTGCAGTATATATTGCTACTTGGACTTTGCAACTGGATATCTAGAGTAAATATTTTAATATTCCAGCATATTTTCAGGAACTGGTTGCATAAAAGACATGGTACAGCCTACAAAAAAGTTGCTAATAGCTTCCTAGGTTTTAGATTCCTTCCTTCCCCATTAAACCCTCTCTAGAATACAAGGTAAAAAACAGTGTTCCAGATAAAAGTAGTTTCTCCACCATTAGCACAGTGAACTTTTTCTAGTCATATTAACACTGAATTAAAACACAGTAACTGTCAGCATCACTGAACTCATGACACAACAACAAATCCCTAGTATAAAAACTGAATAAGCAAGTAGAATCCATCTGATAAACATAAAGCTATGCCAGGATGCTGAAATACCTCGAACATTACACATTTTATTTGAGCATATCCTAAAAAACGTTAGGACCAATGCAGGTCTATTCCTATACTTCAAAACGCTAATGCATGCTATGTATACAGGCAGGAGTAGAGTGTTTGAGTAAAGTCAAAAATATATGGAAACATCAAGCACAGCTACATATAGCACACACTGTTATCATTAGTTCCTTGCTTATCAAGAAGGAAACACTTATCTGCTATTACCAGCTTGAGTTTTCCTTCATCTCCCATTGCGAACATTATTTAACACGTTAGAACAAACTGGATGCTACAACTTCTCTCACCATTTCTTTCAAGCAAGTGAGGGTCAGAATGTTTCTTGCCTATATCTGCAAAAGACCGAACCAGGGGAATCCGATTGCTGAACTTTTTCTCGTTCTGATGATGGTGCCTCTTCAGAAGAGCCTGTCTCACGTTTTCCCTTATGGATTCATCCAGCTGGCCAGAGGCAATCATGTTGTCCAAAACCATATCTGTATAATAACAGCAAAAATTATCAAATCACTTGTCCACTACATTCAAGCAGTGCAGTTACATCAAATAATAATTAAAATTTAAAAAAAAAAAAGCAATCTATTTAAAAAGTATTTTCTTTAGCAAAGTCATCTTCAAGAATCCACAGGAAATTTTCAAAGATTTCACTAAACAAGCAAATGTGAGGTTAAGGAAAGCACAACATGCAGATCCAAGACAAAATTTGCTAGTAGCATCATTTTAAGAAATAAGTTACTTATTTTATAGTCCACTGTCATTTATTTCAACTTTCAACAGTGACTCCTTTTCCAAAAAACACATCTGTGTATTAAACAACCCTTCACTAGAAAATGAACACACAGAGACAGAAACACAATGAAGAACATACTTAAGACAGTCCTAACCTGGTGTTCCCTATTTTGAAAGTATACAACTATATAAAAGTGAAAGCTATTAAAGAATGAGATGAACTGCTTAACTCCTCCATCATCTTCAGATGCATTATGTTCTTGAAGCTCTCTACCAAATATCATGGGATTCACATGCTTCAGAAGTAGTGTGAAACAAAAGCTACTAACATCATCAAAACTAACTACTCAGCTGTCAAACATCAGGTTTCAGAAGGGAAAGCAATATGCTCACAGTAGAAAAGAAAGCTTGCATGTTTGGATGATTTTATAGCTGCCTTTTTTGTTGTCATTTTTATTAATTTAAGAAATTAATTAAACCAAAACATTACTTTTTAAAAGCATGTATTGAACACTCTTGCTCACTAAAGTCAGGAAAATAGGAAGGGAATATAAATATCCTGAGTGAATTTCAAAGACTTCAAGATAAAACAAGAAAACATTTCAAGCACTGCCAGAGTTTTTAATGCCAAAACACCCTGTCCTTCACATACATGTTGGTCAGCCCTAAGCCTAGTGTGATTCCCAAGAAGGCATTCCACTGTGTGGTACCTGCAGCAAAAGATACCATGAAAATTATGAGAAACTAGTTTAAACACCCACAGGCTAAGCAGATTGTATTTGTGTCTGTGCCAATTTTATATTTATGTATTTTTATTTATATTAAAAAGTCTTCAAATCTGATTTTATAATATCCAAAATGACCATGTATTGACTAGTGAGGACACCCAACATAGTAGATCAAACAACACATACAAAATTTATTTCTGCTCACCTTAAAAAGGTGGAAAACCAAACAAAACCCAGATGTGCAACAGTCAACTGCACTAAAGGCATCAAGTTAACATCACCCAAATTATGATCAATAATTTCAGTACTAAAGCGCTCAAATAAGTCCTAAAATACTCTAGCAGATATTTACATTTCATCTGTAGAAACACAGATGAAAAAACACATTCAGGAAGTAGAACATACAGAGAAATTCTGGGCCTCATCCCAAACTATGTAACAAAGGAGGTCCTACTCATGCATTGTAGTTCCTTGTGAGTAAAATTTGTAGGACCAGATGAAGAAAACTGCAGTAAGCATGCACATACCTGTTTCTTCAATACAGGATTTTCAAGAACATATAAAGACACTGTAAAAACATATCAAGTTATAGATTAAAATTTAGGAATAAAGTTGTAAAAAGTGTTGCTTCAACCTGCTATCTCATCTAATGTGCTTGCTCTCATGTCCAACATGACCGTCCCATTCAGAATACAGCTTCGCAGTTCAAAGAGACTGTGCAGAGACAGAGTTGCTACATAAGGTTTGCTCCATCTATCACCACCATCTTCAACATCCTCTTCAAATTTCAGCCACCTGAAACACATACACATATTTGTATTTCTCCTGGAAGACCCACAATTTGGCAATCAATCCCACTCTTCCCTGTGGCTCCATATGACAAGGAACAGAAAATCCCATCAGCTCCTACCAGCTTTCATATTTTAAGACGTCCCAAATGACTGACAGCCACAATATCTTATCAGGCTTTTTAACCGCACTGTTTCAGATTTTGCCCATTTTGTTTCTTTTGGTTTGAACAATACCTTTTATTCACAAGTTCCTGTGAACAGTGTGGGCTTGTGCCTTTATTACTTAATTTCCATACCTCAATTTCTTTGGTATTTTAGGAAAGCTGTCTGAAACAACACAATACCATGCTTAAGCCTCCGAGGGTGCTATGTCAGGCACCAAAGAGCTAGGTAATACTAATATGTGTAACTGTAAATTGATACTGATCCTGACTCACAGGTACTATATAAATTGAACTTCTGCAAAAGTCACCATGCAATACAGTAATGAGAAGTACTGAATGCAGAAAAACTTACTAAAGCATGTATGTAGAAGGAAGCTACTTGACCAATAGAAGCAAAAAATAATTGTGGCTGTAATGTTCATACAAAAAATTAATCAAATACTACCCAAGAACGTACGGAAATACCCAGTTCTAATATATCAGCAATAATAGAGCAAATAGCTTTCTGAGATTGCAGATACTGTGCTCCATGGCTGAATACCTGTATTTATACCTGAACACAATTGTACCTTTCACAGTGCCTGGCATGATCAGTTTCAGGAAAGTCAACACAGCACCCATAAGACTGAGGATCTCTTGGGAAACCATACTGAAACCATACTCCTTCCAGAGTTGGAGAACAAGAATGATAGTTTTGTTTTGCTAAGCATAAATCGAGACAGCTCTTAGAGTTCAAACCTAGACCTAGTTTGCAGCTCTTTAAATAAAAACCAGGAAAAGATAGATATACTTTGAAACAATCTACATCTAGCATACCTAGCAGTTTCTTTCCATTCATATTCTTCTCCATCCCTGAAGCAAAGTTCATCCATTTCAGTGAAGAGATCATGGGGAATGTGTTCATCATCATCTTCAGTACCCAAGATAAACTGCACTCGTTGGGATGGCGTGTCTTGAAGAAAAGGAGAAACTGAACAATTAAATGAAGTCATACTTCTATTATGCAAGAAACACCATTTAACAGTTAAATCTCCTGCTCTCAGTTAGAAATATGTAGTGTGATATTGTCTTCAAGATGGAATAGGAACAAAAGAAATGTGGATAACTCTTTAAAAGGAGGCCCTTTTAAAATTTTTCATTGTTTCTGAAAACATCTGGAAAATTGTGTTTATGTAACATAAGTACTTTTACACCTCCTATAGATTAACAATATGAAAATAAACATCAACAGCAAAATTCGTTAAAAGTGAAAACTTTAATATACTGAAGTGCTAGAAATCTTGTTTTCACTTTGAGAACAGAATAAATGAAACCACTGTGCTGTAGACGCTAACTAAAGGGAGGAGATTCAGTTCTGAAATGAGTTCTTCAATACAAACAACATTCATTATCAATTAAGTTCTACAGCTGATTGTTTCTACAAACATAAGATCAAATGATAACAATTTGTATTTGGGAGGGGAAGTTTTGAAGATGGACAAAAAAATAAGAACTGTAGACGAATGGTGAAAGCAGACTTGTCAAAGCATTCAGATTTGAAAACTCCTTAGTTTCAGGCAAACTGATCCCATGACCTGCGGAGAAGGACTTGGGGATGTTGGTCGATGAGAAAATTAACATGAGCCGGTAGTGTGCGCTCACAGTCCAGAAAGCCAACCGTATCCTGGGCTGCATCAAAAGGAGCGTGACCAGCAGGTCAAAGGAGGTGATCCTGCCCCTCTACTCCCCCCTCGTGAGACCTCACCTGGAGTATTGTGTGCAGTTCTGGTGTCCTTAACATAAAAAGGACATGGAACTGTTGGAACAAGTCCAGAGGAGGGCCATGAGGATGATCAGGGGACTGGAGCACCTCCCATACAAAGACGGGCTGAGAAAGTTGGGGCTGTTCAGCCTGGAGAAGAGAAGGCTGTGTGGAGACCTCATAGCAGCCTTCCAGTATCTGAACGGTGGCATGGTTTAGTGTGAGGTGCCCCTACCCATGGCAGGGGAATTGGAACTAGATGATCTTACAGTCCTTTCCAACCCTAACTATTCTATGAAGAACATGGCTCTAGTCATAGAAAAGTGACAGTGAACAGCATGGTGTCTGCATTTGAAGCTCCACATTTGATGGAACATTGTACTATAACTCTCCCATTCTCCACTGTAGGATTCAAAGACGATTTGAGGTCCTGAAGAAAAACTACTAAGAGTACTGCCAAATAATTTGATTTCAGAGAATATGATAAAATTGTCATATCTTGAGGATTAGGGGTGGGCTGGGGGGTGGTGTCGAAAACTAAAACTTAGCAGACAGAACAATAAGAAGACTGAAATAAATATTTTAATAGCTCACTAATCAAATTACTATGGCAAATGCTGCTTTGCAGCTATATTCATACTTTCAAAAATCTTGAGTGACAGAGGAAGAATAATACAAGACTACATAATCTGAATAAAGATGTCTAATTTAAACACATTTTTATGCTACAGATGAGTATTATGAAGCTCTAGTCTAACCTAATCAGTACAGGCTGATGAACATTTATGCAGACAGCTGGAACAAGTCCAACAACTTATGAATTAGATAAAACACAACCATAAAATCCTTGCCTGATTGTACACACAAGGACATTAACTTTAGTGAGAATAAGAAACAGCAAAAACAGACACCATTTAAGCACAGAGTAGCTACTACAGCATCATTTTCAGAAGACATGAAGAACTGACACAACAGATTTTTTACCATATGATGGAGATTCTCTGCCATCCTCTCTATCAGTTTCTTTTTCTTTTTTTCTTTTGTGATGCCTGTGCCCACGATGTCTGTGCCGTCGACGGCCCTGCTTTCCAAATGGGACGTGAACTCCAATATACACAGCTCTGTGGCCTTTTCAAGAAAGTTTAAAAGGAAGCAATTAAACAAAAAAACACCTCCTGCCAAAATTCAGTAAAAAAGAAAGAGTTTGCCAAAAACGAAACCCAAAAGCACTTGGCAAAATTACCTTTAGTGAACCAATATTATCATTTCCTTTCTGTTTTACCCCAGTGCCAAGGAACTGGTGCTATACTCATCCCCAATAAACTGAATAAAAACATGGCTCAATTTAAGAATTTAGTTGTGAAACTAGTAATATAGAAACACAAGCTTGACCTGTAACACCGAAAGAAACTACCTGATAAACACCAGAGCACTGTAGAGAAATCACATAATTCCCCCCTTGTTTGAATGGATTCATACCAGGATAGCCCTTATAATGGCAAGATGTAACCTCCTCGTTCAGTTTATGAACTTCATTAAGAAATTACCCACTATTTAGAGTCTGCAAGGAATTCTCTCTGCTTGAATGAAGTGCCAGTATTTCTTGAAGCAGCATAGGGCACACCTAGGTGAACCTGATGTTCAACTAAACTGTTTAGTATTAGTTTGGGAGCTTAAAAGGAACTTGTACTTGGAAACGTATGCCAAAATATCAAATAACTTATAGAGAAGGGGGGGGGGGGGGCAGGGGGTTTCTATTCTATTCTAGAATTTTTTAATAAATTTAGGGAGCACATTCTCAAATTAATACATACTACTATTTAAAATGTATACTTTGAACATCTTGGGTTTTCTTTGACCTTTTACATTAAGGCAATGCATCAACAACTTAGTAAAAGAAATCTATCAGCAGACTGTTATGGACATATTACTACCATGTTTCCTGTAACGGAGTTAGGACATACAATAACCTTTTCAACTCCCTTTTAAACAAACAATCTCAGGAAGAGACATATTAACTATAAGCCTGGAGTTAACACTAAATACTTTGTTTCATACTGTAGAAGAGTTATCACAGAAAACTGACATTAAAAAAAAAG
The DNA here is from genome assembly GCF_033815535.1 of Pezoporus flaviventris. Taxonomy (NCBI): domain Eukaryota; kingdom Metazoa; phylum Chordata; class Aves; order Psittaciformes; family Psittacidae; genus Pezoporus; species Pezoporus flaviventris. The sequence goes on from NW_026892585.1 coordinate 22,081,531, forward strand.
AGGAAAAGGAAGTGGGTTTCCAGCTCTTAGAGAGATGCAAATTCAGCAGATTTACAGAAGACAAGTCCTGGGGCTCCAGAACTTGTGACTGCACACCACATACATTAGATTAATGATACTGAAAAAAAAAAAAACAGGTGATTACAGAGCCTTAAAGAAAAAAAGAGGTGGTAATATGTCCGTTACCGTAAAAGTCTGTCGGAGAAACTTTTTTCCAGTAAAACAATCTCTAAACCCCAAGATACACAAAAAGCAAATTTCAGTAATAATCACAGAATTGCAGAATTGTTTGGGCTGGAAGAGAACATGAAAGGTCACCTAGTCCAACCCCTCTGCAATGAGCATGGACATCTCCAACTAGACCAGGTGGCCCAGAACCACATCCAGCCTAGCCTTGAATGTCTCCAGGGATGATGCATCCACCACCTCTTTGGGCAACCTGTTCCAGTATTTTATCATCCTCACTGCAAAGAATTTTTTCCCCACATCCAGTCTGCATCTCCCCTCTTTTAGCCTAATGCCATCGCCCCTTGTCCTGTCACAACAGACCCTGCAAAAAAGTCTTTCCCCATCATTCTTATAGGCCCCTTAAATACTGGAAGGCAGCAATAAGGTGTCCCTGGAGTCTTCTCCAGGCTGAACAACCTGGAGAACAGCTCTCTCACTGTAGAGAGATGGAGAGAACAGCTCTCCACCCCTCTGATCAATTTTGTGGCCCTCCTCTGGATCATCATAATGCATGAGTAAGTTCAACATTTCATTAATTTGGTCAAGATTCTTTTTCAAATTACAAACAGCTGATTCTTGACAGACTTCCAACACTAGTTTTTAATTAGAGATGATTGGCACTATGACCAAATATGAAAAATTAGGTCATTTAAAAGCTATCAGTTTGCATGTAAGAGTGGAAAAGATATCAATTTGCTGAAGCATTCATCAGTGCTTTTCATAGGCAGAGACTTTTCTTCTGTGAGATTCTTCTGACAACACAATGCACCCCCTGCCAAGGCAGCCTGACCTTCACCCTCTGCAGTTACTATGCACAATGCAATTCCTGGAAAAGCAGCACAAAAGTGACACCTAAACATAAATCAGTGCACTTGATACATAATATGACTAGCTGGCACCATTAACAATGGTCACATTACTGATGTCATCATGATAAAATAATCTTATGTATAGGGAAAGCAAAAGCACTAGGTTAAAATATTCAATTCATTACTCACCACAGCCCACTCAAAGCTGCCGGGTGCAACCGAGTGACCCACCACTCACTGCAAATGTTATCATCCCTGTTAGGATTTTTGTTTTACATACTGAATTACCAAGTATTAAACTTGTATATATAGTTATACATACACAGTTTTATTTGTCAAAGTGTTTTATTTTTTGCAGGAACTCTTTTCTTCCTAAGAGAAACTCAAATGTATTTCTAGAATTTTATATTATCAGACTCCTTAAAATAGTCTTATTAAGACTGTTTTAAGTGTATGTTTTGATCATCACACGAAAAACTTGCAGACAATTACCTTCTAGAAAATTTCAGGAGTTTCTGAAATTGTTCAATGTTTTACATCCTGAAAAATCAGACGGACTTCCGTATTTCAGTCTCTTGGCTGTTCCCATAAATTAAGACGAAAATCCCACATTGCTTTCTGTACTGCAGAACAAATAAAAATCCCATACAATCTTTTTCTCAAGGGCCTCCACCTTAAGCAATTCATCCTGTTATTGTAAAAATTAGCCCTTGTAATTGTGTAATCATCTTCATATTCAAGGACCATGTTGCCGCATGGAGGAGAGGTGGAACAAGGAAACAAGAAGTTTATGTCCTTTAGCAAAACAGCAGTCTGACTGAACATTATTTTAAGTAGAAAATTTTGGGGAGGAACAGGTATGTTGCAAACAGAAGGAAAAAAGCTAAGGAAAACAGAGCTGAAATTAGCAACAGAACAAATATGTTTTCAGACAACCTGTGACCATAGCAAATTGCTTTCCTACCCAAAATGCTCTGGCCTCTCAGCTGTTACTATGTCCAGATGTCTCCCAGCTACTCCAAGGCACACTTAACTTAGTAGGTTCTTCCAACTTAGCCCTCAGCCTGGGCAGCCAGTCCATAACATTCGGTATTACTTTCAGCTCTAGAAGGAAACTTGAAAGTAAGTGCCTTCTCACTACCCCAGGACAAAGACAGGTTATCCTACCCTTCTGTGCCCATGCTGCCCAGAAGTGAACCTGTGAATAGCTATTTCCTCAGGTAGACACTGTCTTGCAAGCAAATGTGAACCAAGAATACCTTCCCCCAATCACTTCTGTATATGCAAAGTGACCAGACTGCTATACCTGCAACTGTATTTTGGGTCTAATGTAAAGTGCTGACAAACACGATGATTTTCAGCTGTTATTAAGTAAAATGATCACAATCCAATGTAATAATACCAGAATAACTTCAAAAAAACAACTTGATGATGAAAAAGAGCTGCGGAATTATTATTTTTGTTTTCTTTGTCAGAGCAAGCATAGGGCGTGTCAGTACACAAGAGTAACCCAGAAAAGTTTGGCTATTGCAAACAACTTATGAGGGCATCAGCTGTTCCCTAAGAAAAAGACCTCTTTTTTGGCACCATGGACATGCATAAACAGATATCTCCACTACTACATACAAAATCCAAACCTACTGCTGTTCAGTATACTACCATGATTACCCACAAACATCTCAGATATATGCAACTAGGAAAGGCAGGGCAAAACCGCATAATAAAAGTTGGGACAAGCTTAATCTTCATTCTAATTACACAAAGCAAAGTACTGAAAAGCCCTCTAAGAATAAAGACAGCTGTATTGAGTAGGCGTGCGTTCCCGTAAGTTTCATTTTTCAGACAAGGCATTTATTAATGCTCGCAGATGCAGATAATGTTTACTTACAAACACAATTTACAAGGAAAATCAAAACAAAACAAAAACCAAGGAATTTTTTTCCCACCCTCTGACTCCCAATGAACTTGGCAAGAAAACTGACACCTTACAGCCCTTCACCCTGGCCACAGAAAGCCAGAAAGGCAAGTAATACAAGAGCAACAGAGAACAAGTTAACTCTAAAAAGCCTGGAATTCATATTACTAGCATTAGTGTTCTGAAAAAGAACAGAACCTTTCACTTGAATAAAGTTTCTAAAAGCTTGAAATTATATGACCTTCAAAGCTTTATTCACACGAAAATCTGTGCCACAATACCACTCTCTAGCAAAGCTTGTTACAGAATTACTTTAAACCAATAACTAACAGAATTCGTAAACAGCCTGATACTAAATTTAGTAATACAAATCTCAAGAGATAGTTGTTCATTTTAATCTAACATGACTTTATCCAAGCTTAGCTGTTCAAATCCACCAAGAGTATTTACTACTTAAGGGCCTTACCAGTATGAAACAAATTTTAATGCTAGGAGCATGCTCTATCACATGGTTGGTCTTACTCCAAAAGTCAGTTCATATCAAGTCCTACAAAAAAGGCAGAATAGAAAATGTTCTAAGATCCCTGATTTATCCCCAAGGCCCCTAAGAAAACAGTAATAGAAGACTTCTAAAGTCTGAGAGAGATCAAAACCATGTATCTGAAAACTGCTGTGATGTGGCAACCCTCTAAATACAATTCCACACAGAACTTTCATTTTTCCAATCATCATTTTATTAGCTGGACACCTTTAAAGCTTCACAGAAGACCATTCTTCCCATGTTAACAAAAGAGCGCAAAGAGAACCAATATGTACATGAATTCTCAAATCCTGTTAGAAATTTGAAATGCAGAGATCATATATTAACTACAGTTGTAAGGGACATCTGAAGGTGGGCTTTCTGGCCTGATCTTGCTCAAAGTATAGCAAACTTCAAAGCTGAAGCCATCTTTTTGATCAGGTTGGTCAGGATGACAACCAACCAAGCTCTGAGTATCTGTAAGGACAGATACTCTTTAGCCTCTCTGGGCAACCTATTTCAACATATAACACCACAGTACATGAAACAAATATCTTAATATCCAAGCAGCAATTCTAATATTCTATTTTCTATGTGGTGCCCTTTTGCCTTTTCACTGTGCACCTCCAGAAAGAGTCCAATTCCATCATCTCCATAAGTTACAAATAGACTGCTGAAGACAAAAAACATAGTGGCAATAACTACCACTTTTTCAAAAATCTTCAAATAATAATTTGAAGATAAATCACTTATTTTATTATAAAGTTTTTTATTCATTTAATGTCATCATCTATCTCATCCAGCATGGAGCTTTCCAGTAGGAAAAAAAAAAAAACTGAGTATCCGTGGAGATCCTAATCTGTTCCTGAAGACCACAAAATGGCGGGGGGGGGAAAGCAGCTATTCAAATAGCTTCTAACTCACATCCCCAGATACGTTACCCTAGTAGGAAGCATTTGAAATCTCTCATCATGTCATGCCTTGGGATTAGGTTCCATTACATTACAGAAAATACTTGCACACATAAAAGTAAGCTCTATGCAATTTATTAGCCCAATTCAACTGCAATCAAATGTACAATTTAATACTCATACAAAAGCTCTTTGTGCGAGACAAACCAAGTATTTCAAAATAAACAGCTTATTTTACGAACTTCTCTCACACAAAACATCTAAGAAACAGTAAAATTATTTTCTAAGAAATGAATGCCGTAAAAGTGAATATAAGCTGTTTTAATATGATCTTGGTCTTCCAATTAAGCCTTCAGTTTTATGACCATACTACCTAACAGTTTTATGTATGTTTCAGGTTATAAAACTGCAGTTAGTTACCTTTTTATAAAATTCCTGATGATGTCAGAACAGAAACGTTACATTTCAAAATAATAAAGGGGGGGGGGAAAGCTAGGACAAAAGCTTTCTTCTTCGAGAATATTTTCCTTAGAGCAGAACAGAAAAATCACACCACAATGATTTATATAACATACATACACTGTCTTTAAAGCAAAAATAAAAATAGTGATACTATTGTTATTCTAAATAATTAGTTACAATAGATACAAAACTGTTGACTTAGTTTCAGTATGAAGAATACTACTCAGTCCCAACTCAGTCAAAGATTGTGAAGTTGGCTATTATCTTCTTTAGCATGCTAAAACATCCTGTCAACAGCCATTCATCAACTGGGGTGCAGAAGGGCTTCTTAGCTGTTGGGACTATTCCCCAAATAAGAAATAATCAAGTGTCTCAAGGACACTCGCTAAGATCTGTTTCAATAAGAAGAAGTAATTCCCCTCAAAGATGAGGGGAACACTATTATCAAAACTGCTATTTTTTTAAAGCTTATACAATTATTATCTAGCTAAAGAATACGAATTTTGGGGTGCACTAGTCTATGTTTTTTATACTCGGCTACTGTTAGGTTACCATCTCATAACGTAAAAATGTTTAAAAGTCTCTTACTTCAAGTAACTTCTATTAAGCTTCACTTGTCAGGAGCTTATAGTATGTCCTTCCAGTGATATGCAAGTAATTTAACATGCAAATAAAAATTAAAAAAATTATAGTAATTTTGAAGTACTGTGTTGGGCAAAATCAGAAGCAACTTCCAAAAAGAATGTTCTAGAAATCAGAAATAACCCCCTGCCTCCAAAACATACAACACATCAACACTGAAAATTGTGTCTAGACACTGGGGTGCCCTATTGAGTTTGGGGGGTTGGACTAGATGATCTCCAAAAGACCCTTCCAACCCTAATGATTAGGTGAAAACTGTGTTAAATTAATAGGATACAAAGTCCTAAGGAATTTTACCTGTGAACTGTATAATGCAGGATTCCCATAGCAAAAAACAATGACTAAATTTTCAACACGTGATGAAGGTGCAGCAGTGCAAGCCTAATTCCAAACACTTAATCGAGACTGCATTACAAATCATACAAGGAACACATCCTCTGTTTTTGTGACTTCTAGAGAAGGACTGACCAGAGGTAACATTTATTTCTGAATGATAAGGGCAAAACAATTTATCCTACACCAGCTACCACCACAACTAGTGCAAGTGAACATTTTGTTCAAGTTGCACATGACTTGGAGCATGCCTCATATACCTAACTCTACTGTATCTTAACAGATACGGGTTTGCTGGCTCTCAATTCAACTCAAACTGAGAAGCAGGCAAGATGATCTTTCCAATTCACTGGATTAAAGGTGGTCTGCAAGAATCATTAATGACCATCCCAAATTATCTTTGCTTTCAGAAGCAGCTGCACATCATATTTTTCAACTTTTTTGACCACATAAAAAATACAACTTAACAAGAAATAGCATTTCAATATTCTTTTCTCTGCTAAACATGGCTCTTTTCTAGACCATTAAGGGGGTCTCTTAAAGGTTCAAATATTCATTCTGTAGTTTGATAACGATAAGAAACCTGTTCTGCACTGTCTAAATTAGTACAGTCTATGACAGAACATAAATACTAAGCACAGTCTTCAAGTGCCAGCAGCTGTAATGTCCTGTTGCATTACTTGTGTTCACCTGCTCCTGTACAACATTTTCTTACAAGATTTATAGGAACTATTCATGGAGTTTTGAACAGTTACAATTTAGATGCATTTAAAGGGTAGAATAGTAAATCTGGCACCTCAAAACTGAAAGTCTTAGCAGTACATTCTACCACAAGTCAACATGTAAGTTTTCTTAGTTCTCCGAAGCTTTCATAATACTGAAACAATTTCATACTACTCATGACACATTAAATTGCAGAACACTTGCAAAGTAGGTTTTCCACTTAGACATACAATTTCCACTTCTAGAGGTTAAAAAAAAAACAAAACAAATTAATTACCTGTCCTTATCAACTAAGATCAATTGAAATGCACTACTGTTTTCTTAAAGGAAATATAAGGCTCTAACCATCAAGGTATCGTAGGGTCACTTGAAATGTAAACACTACATACACCTGCAACACGATCGTGTGAGAGTCAAGTAGCTACTAATAAATCATCTTAATTCTTGAAAACTGGTTCTTGGATTTATGCCATAGAAAACTGACCTCAGATTTTTTCTGGAACAAGACTTCTGTTAAGTGTAAAATCCTTATCTCTGCTAAGTGTGTAACTGGTCTGCTAAGAGTAACAAAATATAACCTTTTTACTTTTAACTGCATCTAGTAAACACATCCTTAAAACAAGGTGGAAAATTAGCTACATATTTAAAACAACAGATCTTGGGAATATGGTAATATAAAGCCAAACATCAACTCTGATTTAAGAAAGCTTTTCGTAAACATGGTTCTTAACACTAAATGCCTTTTATAAGATGGCATGAAACACTTCTGCCATTAATATTCTTGCCTTACTTCCAACTCCTACCTTTGTTATTAATCTCATTCATTGCATCTCAGAGTCTGGCATCAAGTTAAGAACATTAGGTACTCTTAAAACTGTTATTTTAAGATGTTATTCCCTTCTCTAGCCCTTCTGTAAACTGACATTTGCTATTTCAAAGTAAGGTCTTGGAGCTTCAGTAAAGAGCAGTACCTTTCTTTAGTATACAAGCAGTCTGCCCACAACTGCAGATTACCATCTCCATCCATCTCTCTTAGAGGAAGAGAGTTATGAAATAAGTAGCCTGTGCCTAACCTTTCAAACCAAAACACTGTTGCTCCCAATCTGCATCACACTTTCCCAGCCACTATAAATAGAATGCAGAACTTGAGACCCCTGGCTCCAAAACCTATTTTCCCCTTTAGCATCTGGCCTTCTTTCCATTAATATTTCATCATAAAAATTCCAGAAAGCAGCCAGATACTAACACCACCAAGAAAAAATTGCTATAGTATTAGTAGCAAAATTATGCCTTCTACAGCATCAAACCAATTAACATTAGTTTGTACAGGCTTTAAAGAGTTAAGTATCATCTGTCCATTCTGGTTCTTAAAGATTTGGTGCTTCCCATAGAATCACAGAATGGTTAGGGCTGGACAGGACCTTAAAACCATCTAGTTCCAACCCCCCTGCCATGTGGAAGGATGCCTCTCATCATAACAGAGCTGCCTCTCCTTGAAAATAAAGCAACACACACTTCTGGAAAGGTTCCAAACTCCTTGAACTCCTTTTTAAGTCATGAGAAAAACTAGTTGGAAGACTGGACTGAAACAGCTTCGGTTCTTAACATACTTACAATACCCAATGCTTGACTACGGGTCCTCCTAAGCCTACAAGACAACATGCACAAGTTAGTAATGAAAACTAACACTATCCAGAGGTTTCTTACTGCTTGAAGACAACAATTCCAATTCTCCCTTTGTAAGACTTTAATTAAAAACAATACCCCAAATTCCCACTTATCTACTTTATAAATAATGATCTCATCAACAAACAGCTGTAAATTCACATGAATTTATCCTTTAGAACAACCTGAATCTAAAGAATCTCTTCTGGTGAAACCCAGTGAAGATAACCAAGAGTCATAAAGATCTACTTACATACCTTTCTCTTCTGCACAGGAAAGACCTCTTGTTCTTACGTTGGAACAGTTTCCACTGACAAAGTCAAAATACATGCCATCCCTCCCTTCCCCTCTCTACCATTAAGGAAAAAAAAAAAAAGGAACTATTTTCTTACAAATATGTAAGATACTAAAAAGTCATCACCAAAAATAATTTGCACTTACGGGTAAAAATATGTGCCTATCTGAAGCCAATATGCAATAAACCTACTGAAATACATTTTTCTTGTTAGATAACTTATTATTTAACCTCTCTATAACCCCTGTCTGGGTCACATCAAAGAGAGGTGGCCAGAGGAAACATAAGGCCACACGGCTAAGAACAAGGTAAAGACAGCAAAATCTCATCTCCTCCTTGCAACAGCTGTTGATTCAGTTGTTCATGAAACATTAGTCTCAGTTTCACCTTAAGATAGGTATTTGCCATAGTCAGCAATACAAATGTTTAAATTGCCCCTAGCAGCCTGAACCCCCTGCCTTCCCATCCAGAATCTTATGCAAGTACAGTGTTGTATTAGCTGAAGCACTCCTGCAAACATGCTACAGAAGAGCCTGGGGAAGTGCTCGGGCTGGAAGTTCCCATGTCATTCTTGGTATCTGAGGTATTACAGCTGTTCATGCTGCTGCATGGCACACTACTCAAGCTGAATGCCTGCTTCCCCTTAACCCCTGCCTCCCTGCATACCACACACATTCTTTTTCTGGGTTCTCCCAGACAAAAGCAAGAGAAGGAATGAAGGAGGAAGACAGCTTAAATATGCACTGAAGATTTAACTCTAGAAACAGACACAGCAGTGGTTTCACCACAGCTCAACCCTATCTAAACTGGCATTGCTGCAGGCTCCACCACTGTACCTCTCAGGCTCACATTCACATTTCCTTCCTCTGCTCAGCACTGGTACACATCCATCTGTGTGGCAAATAGATTTGGGGTGCTCAGCTGCTGAGATCTTTCTTACTATTCTCCTGTGTTAGGACCGTTACGCTATCTGCTGGCTTAAGATACTTAACCAGGCTTATGGTACATATAGTCAAGACAAACAAAAGTATCAGTAAAACACAGCAAACAGTAACAGGCTGAAGGGAACAATTCAAGAATATGACTACAACAGCAACAAACAACTTCAATCACAACAAAGTGTAATAAGAAGATGTGACAGCAACCTAAATCAACTTTTCTCAGCTAGAAATTGGTGCTATAATGGCCCTCCAGTGTTCGGAAGCAGTAGGGTGTCAGGAAATACTGAATCTACTGATAATGGTCTAGCATTTTGCAAATGTTAATTAGGCTCCAGAACATGCTATGTGAAAGGTGAATAAACAAGATTTTTAATACCGGATCTCCGTAGCTTTTTCCTCTGGCATCCATGAATCTTCACCCCAATCTATTTCCTTTTCAACTCAGTATCCTACATGAAGTATCTAATTTTGGATTTTGTGACATGAAACTAGCTTAATGCTATTTTTGTTGCTAAATGCAGGATCCTGAGTCAAGATAACAAAGACTAACAGGGTTCCATAATGCTTTAGCTGACTGCAGACTGCATAGTTTACTATGGGACTAGAAGCACTGCTAGCAGTTCAGACACTTGGTATTTAAAGTGCGTAACCACACTCAGAATGATACTTAACTTGCAGAAAACAAAATAAACATCTCCCTTATGACCCCTGTTTCCCGAGTTTTGATTCTGCAGAACTTGACATCATTCATGCTGGGAGATCACTCACTGACAGCAATCATTTTTTCAAACCTACAATCTCAGAAGCAAGCTTTCCTTGAGAAGTTTCATGCATTTTTAATTGTTTAAGGTTTTTTGGGGGTTGTTTTGGTGTTTGGTTTGGTTTTTTTTTGTGATATTTGAATAGCAGTGAGTATTTATTAACATGCACAGAGACAAAAACAGGGAAACAGGGCACACCATAAAAAGGGCCCACCAGGGATTTATTCCTAGAATTTCATCTTGGCTGTAAAATTCCAATTCCTTTTAGCAGTAAGGAAAACAAACAGAAAACTGTCAAACTTACTCTCTAGTTCTTCTTTCTCAAAGTTTGTATTGATAGTAGAGCTGATTTTGCCCATATCCACAACAGCTTCTTCATCGTGACCCTGAAGAAACAAATGCAAGTTTAAGTTAAAACTAAACAGAACTAATTTTTTCTTAATACCTAAATATATTCTGCAGTCCTGAAGCTATTTGTCAAAAAGTTTTCTAAAACAACACGCTTTCATCTCTTAGCAATTGAGAAAGAAAATGCTACTGCAAATCTATCAATCCAATTCCTGAAGAAAACATTACCCTGAATTGAAGGAAAAATAGAATAATCAATAGGTTCCATGCAATTGTCTTTTGCAGTGATAATGATATCATATCTTGGATCACAACATACATTTCAAGAATGTGATTCTTTTAGGTTTATGTTCAACATCAGTGAATCTACTTCAATAAAATACCCAGCAAATCAAAAGTTCCATAAGTTAACATGGGGACAATTAGGGTGTGAGATTTTCCAGCACAAATAAGCAGCTTTGGTGAACCAAAGGTTATACAAAGGGGTGGCAAAAGAGTTGTGTAACTTCACTTGGGGGCCTCCCCTACACCAACAGTTTTAAGACCAAAAAATTTGTTTCACTCAGGTTTCAACAGACACCTTGTTAACCACACACCTATTAAACCACATTTTTAATGCACAAAGTTAGAAAACATCAATTGCAAGATGATTTGTTCAGATTCCATTACTACTGAAACCATACCACTCATAACACAAAAGCACAGTCCTCTAATCACACTTAGCACACTGCTAAAGCAGACCTTTAAACACTGTCTTTTGCTCACTCTTGAAAAAAATATGCCTTAAAATAACTGAGCAATAGTAATCTCATAAATCCATCTCAGAACTGACATCGGAACTACACTGAAGTTGCCTTTCTTCAAATGTCTGCATTCTTTAGAATACAGTCCACTTGTAACAGCTCACAAATTACAGCCTCCTGGCAGAAGGCTGGAGGCTCTCCAAAAGGACTATACTGTAGTTACACTACAGGTAATGCTTTACTCTAACTGTGTCACTGCTGAAGAATATTGTCCCTGCTTTCTGCAGGAATCAGTTTTCCATTAGCTCAGTCCACCAAAATGACTTTTCTTGAGGCCACATGACAGTTAGGATGCACCACAAATAAATCTGTTTGATCACCACTTCTGGCAGCAGTCCACTGGTACATTTACATTGATCAACACAGGATCTGTGCCAGTGGTTTTTGTAAGTTAAAAAGAAAAGCCTAAATCAGGAGTCTTATAGGGACTGGGACCCCCAATAGTGTTGACATTCACCTAAACTTTGATCTTTGAATCATTCAATAATGCAATACTTTATATATAGAACAAGTTGGTCATCTCACAGGGAAGTGACAAGGATGAGAAACAACATATGTGTATAACAGCTACAAGTTAAAAAAAATGGTCTTAATAAAATAGGTATTTATTATACTGTATTGTGTGCACATACACAAAGAAAATTCTTATCTTTGTTTGAATACTGAGGAAAGTATGTTAAAGAATATGAAGATGAAAAATGGCACATAAAAAAAACTATATCAGTTAATAAAAAGATAAAAGCAGTTAGACCACATAAAAAAATAAAAACAGCAGTCCTATGTAAATAGGCAAGATACAACAGTGGCAGACAGCCAAATAAACCTCTAAATAAAAGGTGATTCTGAGCTGTGTCCCTAAGAATGGTGTTTTCAAGAAAGGTGTTACACAGCAGAAAGGGGAGTCTTGCATGAATGTTAGAAAAATTAGAACTCCTGCACACTCCAGACAGCTTCAATCAAATAATTCAGGTGATTAAACCAAAGCTGCACCTGAAGGGCAAATCCGCCAAAACCTTACAATTAATGAATCTATTTGAAGAATAACAAATTAGTGAATACAATGAATACAAATGATGGATCTATTAATGAAGAAGTGGCAGAAATTCTCAAAGCGTCACAGTAATAAGGTGGAAGGTGGGGGCAGGGGGTACATTCTTGGCTCCTACACCCCAAAAAGCCCTCTAGAAGATGCCTTCATAATGTATCTAGCCTCTATCTGCTCTCTCTCTTTCCCTATCTTTGGCATGGTTATCAAAAACAGTTGCAAAGTAAGTCTTAGCTCTTATCTTTACTGAAGATGGATTTTCCAGCACAGCTTGGGAAACATATTTTTCACATGCATAAACCCAATAGCAAAAAGAGATCTCCAAGGAGCACTATTAAAAAGCCTCAGATAACAATCTTTTGTTTGAAATAAGTTCAGCAAAACATTTAACTGCGTTGGTGAGGCCATAACACCACCACACACTCACCTACTTTCTATTTCTGTGTCACTGAGATGAGGGGGAAAGTTATGTGACCATGCTACACTCCAGTTCAGAGATATACACACAGATCCTGCATGTTCCCAGAAAAATAAAAAAAAAAAACCCAAATGAAAATAGGTGAAGTACTACAAATTTTCATTTTAAATGTCTTATGAGGGATAAAACCCTCTAATATTACAAAAACTGCTATTAAAACCTCTTCCACAATTAGCTCCATAGTTACAGCCAGATTGATGAAATATCCTGCACCTAACTTCCCCAATCTCCGTCTAGGACACCTGGAAGCTTTCCAAATACAGGCTTCAAGCAGTAACAAAGTTTCTCCCCAGATTATACAAACTACCACATACTGGTAGAAAATGACATACACGCATGCAAGAAAATACTTTTATCTCTCAATTACATCTTGAAACTGTTACTTGCTGTATGCCTTATACCATGTTATTAATATTTGTCGCCCTTTGCTTCAGTAACAGCGGTACTTTGCCAACCTTACACATATAGAAGCAGCCTTCAAACCCACATCACGTGAAAGTAACATGTCTTTTGAGATTAGATTACAGAAAGGTATGCATGCCCTTGCAAACTGTTCTATCACTATCTCAAAGTACTCAACTGTATGCAAAGACTTCTCCAAGAATAAACCATTAGCAACCACGAATATCATACATGAAGAAAAAGTCTTTCAGCCTTTGTTTAGAAAAGCACAAAGCATCATTTTAACACAGCTGTTTGTGAGGCCAATAGCTAATGCCACTATAAGATACTTCTGGCACCAGTTAGACATTAAAAAAAAAAAAAAAACAACCCTAAAATTTTCAAATGCTCTATAAAACTAATTCCAAGCTACAACTTTTTCCTTGCTAAAAATAAAGTCTGTAGGGCATTGGTTCCCAGTAATTATAGAACTACCATGCCACTTTAAGGAACAGAAGTGAGAGAAAAAAAACTGTCGAATTCACAGCTGCTGAATCAAAACACATTCCCACTCTAGTTATCTCTTCTTTCTGAATCTTTACATACACAAACAAAAAGAGATGGGATTGTTTAAAACTCATCAACTTCCATTTTGTAGGCAGAGAGAATGAATTCATCCTAGAGCAAACACTCCTCTGCTGATTACCATCCATTTCATGTGAAATTAGATGTACAATAATCCCACAGATGCCCAAAAAGCAGCAGATGAAGACGAGGCAAAATAAAATTACTAACTTGGAACGTATGTAACCTTTCAGTCAAGAGACAGAACAATGAAGTAGGGAAAAAAACAACACAAGCAGCTACCAAGGTGCCCCAGGGAGAGATTAAACCTTCGCCTTTGGTTTGCTTTCCCACAATGAGATGGTAATTTATAAAAATAAATCCAGAGTACTTCAAGGAAATTAAAAATAAATAAATAAATAACGTCATCCTAGAACACTGTATTAAAATACACCAAGTATACTTTTTCTTAACACCAGATTTGTGGATACTCACAAACATAGTGTAGAAACAACCTTCCAGTAAAACCCTCCTGTTCAGCCAGAGGTACCTACATATACTACAGCATGTCTTATCAGCCTTCTGACTTTGCCCTGCATGAAAATGAAAACACCTTTTCAACTGTTGCAGACCAGACAAGACTTTCAAATACTCTTTGCTCTAGCAGAATCCCATCAGAGCTCCTCTTGCTACCTCCCATTTTCAAATGTCTTAGTCCAGGAGAAAAAGAGTAATGCCCTTTTTATTGCAGACAAACAAGTATTCAAAAATTGTTTATGCTTTATTTACCTTCTCAAGTATTTGTCTTCACTTAGCATAATACAGTTTCTGTACCTAAAATATTAGACTCATAGAATCATAGAACAGTTAGGGTTGGAAAGGACCTCAAGATCATCTAGTTCCAACCCCCCTGCCATGGGCAGGGACACCTCACACTATTACAGTTGTATGTTTTTATAAGTAGTATTTAGGAAAAAGGTCAGTCCTAAACTGCATGCATCATTAAGGAAAGCACTCAAGTTTGCAAGAACACCTCCAGCACCACGTCTTAGTTACCTCCTAGTGGACTGGCACAAATATGACGCAGAGAATACTAAATTTAAAGGGAACTTTCCACTGTCATCTGTACAAGCTCTTCTCACCACGCAACTCAACTAATCTTACGCAGTCACATACATATGCCAGACTTCAGATGGGCACACTGCCAAAAAGCATTACTGAAAAAACACTTTCAAGAGATACAACTTGCAAGCAACAAATGTTTAAGGTACTTGAAATGCAACTCAATCAATTCATTCTAATGATAGTGATCATACAAACGGCTGATATAGTTAACCAGAAACCTCTGAAATCTAAGTAGAATACAGTAATTATGTTGAGAATAATTTTAACTCAACATTTAAAGCCATTATTTAGCTAAGTCAATGTTTGTATGCCACATTTACATCCCCTCAGATCCAAGTTCTTCCCCAACAGAGTTGGGCACTACCTGCAGCACCAGAAGAGATAGCCCTAGTGTTCATGGGAGTAAACAAGCAGAGCACAAAGAAGACACAAACAAAAAAAAAAAAAAACACCATCCCCCCTAAAAAACATTACATTACTACTTTCATGCTACAAAGAACCTTCACTGCAGCACTTATTCAAGTAGATGGGGGGCGGGGGGGGGGACGGGAACGAAAGGAGAAAGAAACCCACAACCAACCAAACCTAAACAAGGGGGTGGGGGGTAGTGTTTTGTATTTATGTACAAATATTTTAAAACTAATTTTTTTATAGATAGATACAAACCCATTTATATTCTCACACAGCTACTGAAATACATTGTTCAGATTAATTAAGAACCAGTAGGGTCATTCATGTTTCATTTTCACAACAGCATTTCCCACGAGGCTTGTTTCAGAAACCTGCATTACTATTCCAAGCACACAATACTCCATGTAGTCAGGAAACAATATATCCCTGATTTACAGAATGCAGACACAGCCTCTTTTCCATTCAGTCTCTCAGAACTGCAAGCTAATAGGCATCAATAATCTAATGAAAAAAATAAAAATTAAAAAAAAAATCTCAGGCAAGACCAGTGTTAATCTCCTAATTTTGTAGGACTGCAAGTCCACCAGTGACACAGCAGCCCTGGAAGTCATAAGAAAAGACACCAGAAAATGAATGTATTTATTAATGCCATCTGTCACACTCTATGCAGAATTCAACGGTTATCATTCTACCTCTGGCAATTATTAGCACTAAGTCTACACTCTATGACACCCACTGATATCCATACAGAGCACTCAGTACACTTAGCTAAGAGTGAGTAAACTGGGAAGTGCTTTTTCACGTGGTTCACCTGCAGGAATGGCCAATAGCAGCGCTTGGTGAGTTCTAAATATATTGTTTTACTTCTCTGTCAGACTGATTCTGCTTTTAAACCGGAGGTAAGATGAGCCTATGGTGGGCAAGAGGGCAGGCATCTCCAGTTGCTGCCTCCTGGAAGGACAGCCAGGATACAAGAAAAAAAAAAACAACAAAACACAACAGTTCTTTCTAAACAGTAGTAAGCGAGGGTATTGGAACTACATGATCTTCAAGGTCCCTCTCAATCCAAACCATTCTATGATTGTTCAGGGTATTGAACAGTCTTCAGCTGAACTGCACAAGCAATCCTACAAATGCATTTGAAGTAAATTCTTTGAGCACAGTACTGGTCTACACAGCAATACTGTATCTTCGTAAGTTGCCAAAGTTATGAAACACTACCAGTTCTAAATCAAGCAATCAACCTAACAGCCAAGGAAAAATGTACCAAATATAAATGGGCACCATCTCATTTCGTCAGCATACAAATTTTAGATAGCTTTGCCTCTAAATATATATGGATGAAAATTATTAATAATTCACAACCAGAACACTCGCCAGGTTTAAACTAGGAAGCATACTATATTGATGGGTTCCCCTTTGCGTTTGCTATGGTTTCATTTGCGCAGGAACAGCAGCTTTTTCCCCCTGCTATCATAGTAGTGGGTACTGGTCACACACTGCAGCAGACTGTAGTACAGCTCACAGGTTTTGGTGTCACCACCCCCCTTCATGTGAATCTCATCTGTGGTTATACAATTACTAATTTATACAACTATCCTCACATGTAAATGAAGACTCCTCCTAATCAAAGCAATACTCAGATCCTCACAAGAAGGTTTGATGCTTAGATTTCAGCAACACCATAGTTGTAATCAAAGAGGCTTGGAATACTTAGAGAAGTTTTTCTAGCCTACTAATCCTCTAATTAACTGCTCAACTTACCCTACTAAATACATCTGACCAATCTGCTTCTAGAAGACTTACCAAACAAAAACAACAACAAAAAAAAAAAAAAACACACCAAACCAAAAAGCCAGAAGAGCTATACAAACCTTGCTTGGACAAGTATGTCCAATAGACAACACAGACTTCCATAGGACTGTCCGGAAGTTGTATTTTACTTTTACTTTTCCAAAACTGTATGTGGAGGACAGTGAAGACAGACACGTATGTGTGTTACTTTAAAAAAAAAAAAAAAAGAAAGAAAAAATGCCCACACACACAAAAAACACCATACCAGAATTTGGGGAAAAAAGTAGTTCTAAACACGTTCACATTTTGTTTATTGCACAGTTGAATATCTAATATTTATAAAAAACTTTATTTCAGTGGTTCTAGCAGGCCACTGTCTCAGTGAGCACCAAAACCTGCAAGTTAACCCATGTTCCATACAACTCGGACACTAGTCCTTGGTCAGTACACACAAAGTGCTTGTGTTAATCAGAACACAAAATAAAATTGGGAAAAAAAGTCAGGAAGAGGAGGAAGCATAAACACTAACAATAGAGTGGTCACACTAGTGACTGGCTGCCAACTACAGCACACCGTAGAAATCTGTCCAAAAACAATGAATTAGAACAGACACGAGAAAAAGGAATACCTTGATTTATATTAAGGCATTACTAAAATGCAAGAGAATATTTGTTTAAAATTAGAAGCCTGTCTGAATTCAATCTGAGTGTTTGGCAAGCCAGAAAATCTACCACCTGCATAAATTTAGCAAATAATCTCATCAATCTGACACATGAGATCAGGTTCCATATCTAACATTATAGTAGTCATTTTACGAAGTTGCATTTTATCACTGCCTCACAGACTAAATTTCATTCAACAAATTCATAGCTCCATTCACTTTGATTTCTAGAATTACAGATAGAAAAGCAGTAGAGGAATCTTTATAACTAGTCACCTCGGACTTTTGCCTAGTCTTCTAGGCGTGACCAATGGGTTCTGTGTCCAGAGCACAATGAAAATCAAAAACTGATCACTGCATTACAGAGACCCTAACAAACAAGACCACTGCATTCACATGTATTTTAACATGTCTAAATGAAACTCTTACTTCTTACATTCACACAAGATAATAGAAAAATTAAGTGGTCATCTTAAAAAATTCATATAATCCAATCTAGAGGTCTTCAAAACTCTATAGCATAGGAAAATTCCATCCAATAGATTTTAGTTTCCAAGGAACTCTAAAGTAGTAATCCCTCTTACACACTGCACTGCAGTTAAACAGCAGCGATAAAGACTAGCCTGTACAAGAGCTAAACAGCTTGTAACGCTGACACCAAAGTTCACTCCTTCACTATACAAATCCCCATAGTTTTGCAGCTATGCTACTGACGTTTGAAGAAAACACTGCCTCTGTGATCATTTTATCTCAGTTACATAGCTCATCAAGTTCATTTTTGTCAGAAGGAACAATGAATATGCTATTTCAAGAATCTTTACCAGAAAATTCTCTGCTGTACCTGCACAAAATTACTGAAAGCCACATTTAATAACCTTTAAATTAAGAAAAGATGACTCAAAATAGGGGAAAGCAGAGCAGACAACAAAAAACCACACACACATCAGAGGAAAAGAACAACAGCAGCACAACAGCAGCAAACACTGAAACATGCTGCAAATCTACTATTATACTCTCACAACTGTAAAAGCACACTTCCTTTCTGAATTAAGCCAGTTACTATGATTAAGCAATTCTTGCGATGCAGAAAATATCTTCCCTAATACAGAAATCTCTACTTCAAGTATTATTTCTATCCCCAAATCTTTCAAAGATTTCTTCCCACAACCACTGAGTCTAAGGTAGCACACCATTCTGAGATACAGCTGCTACATACCACTTGCAGAAAAGCACATTCAAACCATTATCAAGTTATATAGCTGCTGTCTACGTACAGGTTGCATTTTCTTCCCTGGATGAGCTTCTTCCATGCTGATGTGCAGAAGCGGAGTATGTCCTTGTACAAGGCCCCGTAATGAACCTCCCATGAGATCAGAGACTGCGCATACATGACTGCCTTAGCTCACTCTGCTTGACACAGATGCACTCCAGGAAATTGCTCCCCAGCCCCACAGCCAATCGCTCCCTTGTGAGTCTCATCTCCCAGGGCACAGACTGCAGCTACCTCAGGGTCGTTCAAAAGCAGAATGGGCAAGACAGCAAGCTTTCAATTGCAGCTCTGACAATTCCAAAAAAGGAGTGAAACAGAGCTCCACACAACACTTTCTGCATCAACAGCAGCTAAGAAGAGCTCCAAGGTCATAATTTTTGCTCTGATCCAAGACTTCATTAGCACTACAAAATGAAAGCACATTTGCACTTTGGGTCCCAGAACAGAACAACCCAGATGTCAAATATCTGCTAAGTTGGTTTACAGCTGTATTATTGACCTTTCACTGAACACTCATTCCAAAGCAATTTTGGTTTTGGTGTTGGTTTTTTTTCTTTTTCTCCCTACAAAAGCCGTACCTTCTTGTTTATCAAAATAAATCAGAGCTTCCTAAAAAATCCTCTTCCCCCCCTGCTGTTGAGATAAAAAATGGCACGCTGTTAGCTAAAATTCATTACATGTCTCCTTCCAGAGTATGATTACTCCCTGTTTCAGGCACAATACGAGTAGCTATATTTCTTTCCTTAAGCCAGCCTTACAAAAATGCAACGCAACCTCCACTCTAGCAGATCAGATTCAGAGCTTTTCTTCATCACTGACTTACCCTAACCTCCTTCTCCCATCAAATAACACATAGAAAACATGGTTCTTTAAGGCATTATGCGTAACTTAACCTTCATGACATGACACTGCCTTCCTTCCTTGATCTTTTTCATTCTTTCAGTCATACTAGAGTTCTCATCATCCAAGAAGTAACAAAGCTGGACTGGTGCCACCCCAGCCA
Organism: Pezoporus flaviventris; assembly: GCF_033815535.1. Classification (NCBI taxonomy): domain Eukaryota; kingdom Metazoa; phylum Chordata; class Aves; order Psittaciformes; family Psittacidae; genus Pezoporus; species Pezoporus flaviventris. The sequence continues at coordinate 22,101,619 of NW_026892585.1, forward strand.
ACAAGGCAAGTAACATCCTGGTCACAAACTCAAGATAAGCACCACCAGCCAAAGAAATGCACTGTAAAGATGGTATTTACCACCTAGCAGTTCAGAAATCGGAAGACTACACTGAGCTCCCATCACTGCCTCTCTCAGTTTAGAAAATTCTCCAAGTGTAATACAAGTATTCTCAGCCGGTGCTGATAAGAATTTAAAAGTAGTTTGTTCCCATTCTGAAAACAGACTTTCACTCTTACACGCCTGTGAATCTTTTCACTTCCAAACTATTGAAGGCCTCTCTGTTGCTTTCCATAAATGACAGTAAACTGACTCACACAGGAAGAACAGTTAAACTGTATCAGAAATCCTATCTCAGTGCCCTCTTCTCAACTGAGCATGCTAAACCAAACCTATTCTTTTCCTCATACAGTTCTTCAGCTACTCAGATGAATACCCAAACACCTATGCTGAATTGTGTTGTGCTGGCTCTCCCACACTTGAATGCAGTTGTCCTTCGTCTAAATCTGCACTAGAAGTACTTCAGCATCTAGAATTTGGTTTGTTTAGCTTGAGGCAGGCAGGGTGGTGAAAAGGGAAGCAGGGCTGCCTATTCCTTTGGTATTGGAGGGGATGCAGGGTGGGAGGGGGAGGCTGAGAATCACACCTTTGCTTATTTTATTTTGGTACATTTTGGAAAGAATATTTACTTGGTTTAGAAACTTAATAAACCGCTCTGAAGCGATTTACTGAAACCTCTTTCTAGTCTGTAGTCAACCAAATAAAAAACCCACAGGTTTTTCATTGTAAGCATGGAAGCTTTATTCATTTAAAGAAAAAAAAATAGAAAGCAAAGAACACGCCCATGTAAAGCCAAGCTATAAAACCCAATATTTAAAATCTAAACAAGTTGTTTTTCAAACAGATGGAAGCTTTTGTCTTTTAAGTCCCACACCAAAATACTTTGTGGATAAGTGTCTGCTCTTACCCAAGAATTAAAGAATAAATATCAGGCAAATGCTTCACATTAGATGAAGAACACCACAACAACTTCAAACTGTAACTGCCTCAACATGCTTAGCTACGCAAATATTCTAAAACAAACTGTAGGCAAATATATTCAAAATTATCACATTCTTGAACATGTTCAGTGACAACACTGAGAACCTGGAGCAAAACTATTTGTACTGCAGCAGTATTTCAACCATATGCTTCATGCTGCAAAAGCATCCTTATGAAGTTTATAAAGGATTTTCAGGGGTTTTAAGAAGAAACAGAAATATAAGTAGCTACTATGAAACATAAACTTTTTCCATCAATCATTCCTTCTTAATTTTCACCTTTATACCTCTTCCAGTTCCACTTTTCTGAGCTTACCTCTGGTTATAAAAGTACTTTCTTTGAAAGACAGGTCCAAAAAATATGTATATATTCTCCAGACAGAAAAGAAGGATTTCATCTGAGCTGTTTGCTCTTTGCAGAACTTTTAATCTTTTCACAGAAGCAATATAAAGTCCATGATTTCCCTGTATGCAATACAGGCTTCCATTAAAAATTCCCTCAAAAACAACTAAATTGAACTAATTCCGAAACCTCTGTTAACCATGGGGAAGAATGCAGAAATGTTAACAATGGATTAGAAGAGTAGTTTTCACAGCACTTGTTATGACTAGTTTCGAGATCAATCCGTAAAAATATCCCCCATCACATCTTACAGCAACACCAGCCTTAAGACACCAACAAGCTGCATATATTTTTTGAGCCACAAATGAGAGTGCTATTACAATCCAAGTCTATCATGAAGTATGGCAGAAAACTGCCTTCCTGCAGGGTCTGCAGAGTCTCCAGCAGGCAGAGCTGTGTTTAATCTGCTATTCTGAGATGGCAGAACACAAGTACATTTCTCCTTAAGTGGCTACAGTGAGCAGAACCATGCTCTCAACAGGATTTACCATGAGCTTAAGACCAGAGCTATCAAACCTAGACAGACAGCAGAAGGAAACTGAGCACTCGTTTGCTTGCAAAGAGGCCATACTGATGTCCTGGGTTTAGCAGCAGCTAAACTGCTAGTAGCAGTAGCTAGACTGCTGCTGCTAAACGCAGGACAACTGACATTCCCTCACATCTAGCCCTGTAAATTGGTAGATCTGGCATGAGATTTGTACTGGTAATTAAAATCCTGGGAGATGGGTTAGGAGGGTGTTCGAGCTACATCCATAATCTAAACTTAACCCTTCCTTGAATGAACAAATTATACAAAATGAACATGATGATCTTTTCTAATGCTGTAGCTCAAAAAATCCAATCCAGCTCACTACCATGTTTCATCATGTATCTGAAAGGAGAGCATCAAACTCGAAGCACCTCACTTTAAAAAAGAGCATAAAACCCAAGAAATACCCATGAGACAGTAAGACAACACTGCTAAAAGAGACTTTATTTTGGAGAGGGGAGGAGGGAGCCAGGTCACGGGAAAGTCAGGAGGGGAAGCAATATTATAGGGCAGCATGTCGGAGCAAGTTGTATGACAAGCTGTCTGTTAGTATGACAGACACCACTACAGATGGTCTTGTTCAGCTTTTTAAATGGGAACCTACTGACTCATATTAAGAAGAGCCACTTCCTACAGGTGTTCTATTACACACAAATCTGAGCCAGTCCTCTAAGGACATCACAGAATCATTAAGGTTAGAATTGAAGTCTGGAGATCATTTAGTCCTACCCCTCTGCCAAGGCAGGGCCACCCAGAGCAGGTTACACAGGAATGTGTCCAGGTGGGTGTTGAATGTCTCCAGAGAGGGAGACTCCACAACCCCCCTGGGCAGCCTGTTCCAGGGCTCTGTCACCCTCAGCGCAGAGAATTTCTTCCTCATGTTGAGGCAAAACTTCTGTTTTAGTTTACGGCCACTGCTCCTCATCCTGTCACTGGGCACCACTGAAGAGTCTGGCACCCACCTTTGAGATATTTACATACATTAATGAGATCGCCTCTCGGTCTGCTCTTCTCCAGACCAAACAGGCCCAGCTCCTGCAGCCTCTCCTCGTAAGAGAGATGCTTCAGACCCCTGATCATCCTTGTCTGCTGGACCCTCCCCAGTAGCAACTTGTCTTTCTTGTACTGAAGAGCCTAGAACTGGACACAGTACTCCAGATGTGGCCAGATGTTATTTCCTTAGCAAAGGAACACAGAAACCTTCACAGGCAGTGGTTCATCATTTAATGAATTAAACACATCCATAAAAATCAAGAGTTTGACTGCCTACAAGTATTTTACAGATACAATCTCCGCATAACAGCTAGCTCCCAAGAGGTACATCTGCATGGGCTACTTCAGCTTGCCTCACTTTGTATTGGGACATACAATTGCAGCTGAGTGTTTCCAGACAAAAAAAAAAAATAAAGAAAGAAGAAAAGAGGGAGGGGGAAGAGGAAGAAGAAAAAAAAAAAACAAAAGATAGATGTGTTCTGTGCAAATATTCTCTGGTGTGTTGCTCCAGTAGTAAGCAAAGTTTCTCAGCACATTGCAGGACAGCTGTCACGAGCCACAGAGACACCGTCAGCAAGCATGAGGCAGATCTCTACTTCGAGCCCTCCTGATGTTACACAATTATACATCATTCTGAGCTGCATACTTACTCTCTAGAGAGGATACCAGTGATATTTATAATCTGAATTGTCATCAACAGCAAGATTACTATGTACTCTATTGTACAGGCTACTTCATTAATTACCCTGCAGTTCTGATCTGGACATACTGAAAAATGTGAAATTTTTAGAGTACTTATTTCTGGACTCTAAAACATTCCTCAGTAGAGACAGATTTAAGAAATTCACTGCATTCAAAAGGAAGACTACCAAGAATTTTACTGTAACAGTCATAAACATGAGGTCACCATGCAAATGGCATTGAGTTAGGCTAGGGGATGGGGGGGGGGGGGGGTTTTGCTGTTGGGTTTTGAGGTAGGTTTTTTGGCAAAAGAATGAGGATGCTCTCTAAATTCAAAGCTGCTCTACAACAGATCTCTATTGCTTGCCTTTACCTAAATTCATCTCTAGGCATTTTGGCACCATTTTTGAGAGATATTCTAATTTTTTATCCTACAAAAGTCTTGGATCACCTTGCATGTTCAGAAGAACTATAAACCAGGGCTGTTTCAAGACTATTATGGCCACCTAACCAAGGGCATACTTAAATGCTCTACAATCACTTGTAGAAATATTAAACATTCATCTCCTAGAATAATACATGGCACAGAAGTGAACAGCTGGTGAGTCCAGATATGAAGCAGCATAATACGGGGCAGGTAATTTTATCTGGTATGTAATGACATTATTTGAAGTATAAGTGGAGGAAAGGCTTGCTTTCCCTGACAGCAGATCCTCAGGAAGCAAAGAGAAAAGGAAGTAAAACTCCGAGTCTGCTCATGACCACTGCAATTGGAATCTCAGCTTTAGTATAACTGCTTGGAGAATGGAGAGATACCATGCACATACCACTTTCTCTTCTTCTCACAATAGTTCGACTAGACATTATAACATTCCTGCCTTACATTAGATCTGATGTTTCCCCGGTCATAGAGTAAATATTTAATTCAGATGTCAGGGTTGGTTTTCCAAATGACTGTTTTGTTTTGGTTCACCAGGTGTTTTTGTGAGGTTTGTTTGGGGTTTCTTTGTTGTTGGTGGTTTTTTTTTTTTTGCCAGCTTCACAAGTTGAATCAGTTTACGGGAAAGGAGACAAGACAAAGGAAGAATGACACATCCCCTTCAGAGACCAGGAACTACTCAATCCAGCTCAGCCTCAGCGTGAAGCCATATCTTAAGACATGCACTTACTTGCCAAAATTCTTCCATTCTGAAGCAAAACAGAGTATCTTTAAAGGCTGAAATAGCCTTTATAAGGGAAGACGTTGCTAGACAAAAACCTGTCAACTTCAAACTTCCAGAAGCCAGCGCAAGATCCTTCAGATGGCTCACTGAAGGGACACAGCCACAGTCAGACCACAGTTCCATTCAGCTTAAGCTGTACAATGCCTTCCAACAGCACAAGTACAAGCTCAAGGAAAGACTGATTTTAAGTGAAATTAGAGTATGCACAACTAGGAATTTAGATGGGCTTTTGCCTTTCATATTAACTTATGGAAGACAGAAAATTATCTAGCCTTGCATAAAAATTCTGCTGCCACGACTTTCTTGTAAGGCAAATTTGAACTTGCAGAGTAAGATTACACCAGATCTATGCTCCTTGAGATGCAAGTATAGCAATTTTCACCAGCTGGCTTCGAAGCATCAAGTCATGCCCCTAGATACAAACTCTCCTCCTGCATTCTCTGCCTTAACTTGAAAAGAAGATTCAAAAGCTTTAAGATGCCCTCACAAACACAACTGATCCCATTAACAGATGGAAAACTAAAATACTAAGTCAAATACACACTAAACCAAACATTAAGACAAACATATAAAATACATCATCTAGACTGGAGACCTAAGCAGAAGACCTTCCAGCAATATGAATTCAATACACTACATCCGACGCCTGCAAGAATTTCATGTTATCATTTGTAATTCAGGATTTTCTAACTAGTAGGGAACCTTTAAATACTGGGGAAAAAAATGCAGGAGTTGATCTAATCAATGGCAACTGAATCTGGCAGCCAATTGAGTTTTCTACAAACATCAGACAAGGGAAAATAGACAATAAGGGGAATAAAACTGCATGACATTTCCAGTGATTTAGAAACAGAGCCTCCAGAGTAAGTAGGTCTTTCTAATGCTAACAAACGTTACACAGCCATTTACACAGAATTCAACATTTGCTTTTACTGTGACATATAAAATAGGAACAACTACAGCTTACAGCCCTGGGGACATGTTATTATATCTGCAATGGGATATCTTAATTACATATGTATTAATGGAAATTTAAAAATCTTGACCGTTTTATTTCTGAGGTGAAGAACACTTTCACTAGAAGGCTTTGGCAAGCAAACCAAGCTTTCCTCAGTTCATGATCCCAAAAGACTGTTTTCTACCTCAAGCTGATACAAGAAAGAATTTGAAAAATGAAATACAAGATACGTCAGAAACAACAGTCAAGAACTGTAATATTGAAGCTTTTCCGTCTACAGATAAAAGCAAAATGTAAAGAAATATTTAAATAGGAAAAACTTGAATGCACTTGTCCCTCTAGGAAACTCCCCATGTTTCTAATGTTAAAACTTTCATTTGCCTAGATCATATGTATATTATAAGCATATCCATCCCTTTTTCCAAATGTTACTTCAATTAAGTCAGGGCACACACAAAGAAATTAACCTGTCCACCAAATTATTTGCTATTATTCTCACATTTCTGACTCTACAGGAAGAAAAAAAAAAAAAAAAAAAAAAAAAAATCAACCTGTAAACCAGGCTGGAAAAGTGTCACCAAACAGCACCCTGTTAAAACGTCCTAAATACAGAACGGAGTCAAACTGGCTTATACTACATGCTAACGTCATCCAACAAGATTGTATCTGAAAAACAATAAGGCTCTCAACTTCAGTAGAAAATCATACTTTTTTGTTGAAATTTTACTAAAGTCTTCTATTTAGGGGAATATGACATCATAGCTTTTGGCTATCTTAACATCAATTTCAGAGCTTTTGATTGAAATGTAATTAACTAGAAATAATAATTACATATCTGATTTTAACAACCTTTTACAGACTTCCCCAAAAAACGAGGTTTCCAAAAGATCTGTCTTCAAAATTTGAATCAGTTTCCATTGTTATTAAATCAACACTAGCAGAAGTAGGAAAAAACATAAAGCAAAATCATTCAAGCATAAAGAAACAAATAAATGGCCATTTTAAAATATTTATAACCAGGCCAACTGTCTACTGAAAACTATTTTTGTTGTCTGAGGCCCCTGTGCATTGACAGGGACTCAAAGAAAGGGTAACACATCCTTTTGTCACTGGGACAGAGAAACTGTGCCAAAAGGAAGCTCTCCCTTTAAAGGGAGACTGAACCACTTAGTTTAAAATTACAGCATTCATACCAGGACACTAGGGGGAACCTGAAAACCGTTCACTTCAGAAACCACTTGTATTTGCTGATGCTGTTATTAACCCCAAGTTTGCACTCACGGACAACTTAATCAGATGTATGAGGGGAAGATAACTTTCTTCAGACCACTGAGCTCATGATGCTTAAACACATTAAATTTAGTTTTACACGCACCACAACGGGAAAAAAACATGAAATTTTGATGACCTCAGAAAGGAAGCTATTGTACAATAGTACAGAGCACTACCATCATTCCCTATATTCTTATGGTTCTTTCAGCCTTTTCTACTGAAGAAAATTATAAAGCTGCAGACTCGAGTAGCAATCCCCTGTAGAAGGATGTTAAACAAAAAGTTGCTGAAAAGACTGCAATACATATACACTTAATGTTTAGGAAATGCAACAATGAAAGCAGCCTGAAGTTTATTCTGTGTATTTGAAGCTTATTTCCACTTTTGACTAATTCCATAACGTAACTGTGGTTTTTTGTAACAATGTAATATTATTAGCAACTTACATTCACAAACATGCATCATAACTTACATTCACAGTATCATCATGAACACATTGCACAATTATACCACAGTTCAAACTTCTGGAACCACTGTGTCATCAGGATTCACTTCTGCTCTGGGTCTTGCTTTGAATTTGCAAGGTAATCCCACATTTGTAAAAACTTTAGAAGAACTGAAGAGACAAAGACAGGCATGCAGGTTTGAAAGATGTCATTAGTAGCATTGACAGCCCATCTCTTTGTGAGAAGACAGATGAAGGAAGAGGGTGGTGGAAGACAGAGTTCATCAGCGGTTTCCTGAAACTCACCCCTTTTCTTTAAATAATAATTTTCTTAACAGCTCTGTGTACCTATTGACACTTTAAAGCAGCATTACATTCCACAGCTAAACTTTATCCTCTCCCCTCCCTCACTCTCCTCCCCCCCCCCCCAAAAAAAAAAACTTTCAGATAGATAATCATGTATCTTCCAGGTGTGGCAAACTAACTTGAGTCAAGTCTTTTTTACTAATCTTACCAATATCAAAATCAAATAATGCATATTAATAGAAAGCAAAATAATTTATCGTTAGACTCAATCTTCAAGGTCTTTTCCAAACTGAATGATTCTATGACTGTGATTCTCATGTAGACATCAGTGCCAACATTGCTGAGCTGGAATATCCTTAACATTTAACATTAATCCTGAAGTATTGACTCAAAAATTTTGCAAACACTATCCTCTTCACAATGATTTTATGAACAAAAAGCAATAAAACCACAAAAAAACTTCTGCTGAAGTTGCTTTTATTAGAAATTCATGAAATTACAGAGGAAAACTCTACCTATTCTAAATTAAGAAGCCACTGAAGGAGTTGCTGTTCATAACAGGACAATATATGATCTAAGAAGCTATGAACATAACTCTCCCAAACAAACAAACAAACTCTCTGACAGTAAGGAACCACATCTTTACAAACACATCATGAGCAGGCCTTGTATTACAGATGCTTCCTACTGTAGTAACAACCAGACACTCAAAAAAAAAGAAAAAAAAAAAAAAAAGAAGCACCAGAAAGTATTTAAAACCAGAAACCTCACTGAGCCCTCAGATCCAAGGGAAGACAAATTGCCCTGGGCTCAATCCTAGACTTGTCCGTTGTGCTGTAGCTGTAGGCTGAGTGGCACTTTCTATGACAAAAAGACTTGCTTGTGCTCAAGTGGAATCTTAGAATGCCACGACAGGACCACATCAATTATTCAGTTTAAAGCAAGCAATTCTGGCTGTTTCATTACATTTAGATTCTGAACAACTTTGATGTAAACCATTATTCCCATTAATAAGACTTCTGGCAAACTGCTTGCTTGTAAGTTTAACACGTTAACACACACAACCAGCTGAGGACATTTAAAGACCAGCTATCTCATCTACAAAGACTTTCATCATTAGCTGCAAGATGTTTGCTCCTTTAACACTGTGTGAACTTATTTACACTTTTTGTTTCACTTCCAACATAGAGTTAGTTTTCTCGTTTGGATTTTCTATGACTTGGATTGATATAGGATTAGTGACCTTATTATCAGATAGAATACAAAGCATATAACTTCTTCTGACACTTTTGTCCACAGGTGATGAAAAATTAGGACATCACTGGCTCAAAACACAATCACTAGGTATATCAAAGAGAAAATAGGATTATTTTTGTAAATTCTTTGATTTCTGGTACTTTAATAAAGCTGGTTTCTTGGGACCTCAGGGGTTTAACAGCCCTTTCTATAGCACACATAGCACAATGCAGGGAGAATCATACTTCAAAAACACCAGTCACATCCAGGTCATCATTTACAGTTCAGTTTTCATTACTATCTGCCTAGAATTAATACACTGGAAAAGCTGTTGTGGGTTTTAAGACTAGCTGTTAAAGAGAAGCCACGATTTGAAACTGCATTCATCAGAAGGAACAAGGAATGTGCTTTACCTGGACCTTAGCTATTCATGCCAAAGAGATACTATACTAGCACAGTAACATAAGGAAAGGTGACATTATCCTACTTGGAAGGAACTTGGTGCTTAGTTATATATGAAGCAGTATATGAAACACAGCAGTATTGTAGAGTTGCAAATGCTCTCTTTCTCACTTTAACAGAAGGGCACTTGTCTACAGCCACCAAGAGAAACTTCTCTCCAATGCAACAGTACAAGCCACTATCAATCTCTGCAGATATGTGGAGAAAGCATGCCGATTTCTCAGAGTCACAAACCATGCTTTTTTTATAGGAGACTTCCCACGAGAACCCTTCCCCATCACAGGAATACAAACTCACTGCCCACATAGGACAGGGTACCCAATGACAACCCAATGCCTTCAAGGCCATCTGCTATCCTGTTAAGGATAAAAGAAAAGCACTGGATACTTTTATGACAAAGTTGGAAACAGACAAAAAAAGTGGGGAAGGGGAAGAACAGCAGCCTTGCCAAGGCATACATAAAACTTACTTCTGTTGCTTGCTATAACACATGAATTTCCCGTGGTATTCTCAAAAATTACCTTGGCAACATAGCTTACAGAAGGACACCACCTTTGCTTTGCAATACTCCTCACAACAAGCCAATTTCTTGATTGGCTTATCAATGATTCTCATATGAGCATTAGGAAGTTGAAAGTAGTTCCCAGATTATTCTCCTCTTTCCCATACTATTCTTCATTTCAGGAAAACTGGAAGAATTAAAATATGTTTATCAATTACCTGTTAGTGAAATATTTGACTTGCACAACACAAAATTATTTTGATACAGAGCTTTACAGGAGACCAGTTCTCAAAATTGAGATCATGCCTATTCTTTACTTTTCAGTAACCACACCTTCTTCCATTCAAATTTAGTACATCTTAAAGATAAATACACATATACAAATGAACAATCCATGCACCAATAAAGAGCCATTAAGGTATCATTAAATTGTACAGCATATTGTACCCATTCACGGCATGTGGATTTATTTTTCAGTAATTCTCAGAGACAGGAAGGGAAATTTTCTTTCTTTGCCCAGAAGCCTGTTTTATACTATCAGACAACTGAAGCAAGAAACAGGTTTTTCATATCATAATGTTGCCATAATACATTAAACTGTTTACAGTCGTGTCATGTATCACCACAAACTTAGAACTGATCCTGTGAGCTTGGCAAGAAATAGCAGTAATGTGAGTCACAACACAGAAGCCAACATGCCATCTTTGAGGTATGTATTCTTTACCCTTAAGTAGAAACTCAAGCATGTTGTACACTTCCATTTCCAGAAACAAGCTTGCATACAGATACCCTGTCACTTCCACAAGTACTCAGCTCCATTGCCTTGCCCAGCTGCAATCCCCTTGGGCTCTTAACAGCTTCCACAGAATTATTCCCAGCCCTGGCACCTACACACTGCCATTCTCCAGGGCTCTCCCCAGCTTTTGCCACCTCTGCAAACTCTAAAAGAAACTGAACCCTCTGTTTGGAGACATGCTACCATTCCCCAGAAGCAATTTCTGAAAATAAACACGTATTTATCTTGTTTCCTTCAATGCCAACAAGATCACCTTTTGGCTACAACCTCCCCCAGTACCTGGAGGGGGACACTTGTGACTTTACTCGAAGTATGCACCTGTGGTAATTTCAACTCAAAAGTATTCTGCAGCAACCACTTAGAGCAACAGAGAAGACTACAGCCACGGCTGCTTGAAGCTCAATTACCTAACCAGTGGTCATCAAGCCCTACAGATTTCTCCTAAAGACAGCCAAAGGAAAACAAACCTTTTGTCAAGAAACTGAAGTTAATTATTTGTGAATGCATTAATCCACAATACAGTTTTTAAAGCATAGACCTACTCCCCTATCCCTTCCCTAAAGGAACATGGCAACAGTGTTGATGTATGTTGATTAATCACAGCAGTCAGGTGAAGTTCCCGATGACTAGAAAAAGGGAGATATAACCCCCATTTTCAAGAAGGGGAAAATGGATGACCCCGGGAATTACAGACCAGTCAGTCTCACCTCTGTGCCTGGCAAAATCTTGGAGCAGATTCTCCTGGAAGGCATGCTAAGGCACATGAAAAACAACAAGGTGCCTGGTGACAGCCAGCATGGCTTCACTAAGGGGAAATCCTGCCTGACCAATTTGGTGGCCTTCTATGATGGGGCTACAGAGCTGATGGACGGGGTAGAGCAGCTGATGTCATCTACCTGGACTTGTGCAAAGCGTTCGACACTGTCCCACACGACATCCTTGTCTCTAAATTAGAGAGACATCAATTTGATGGATGGACCACTCGGTGGATAAAGATCTGGATGGATGGCCGCACACAAAGAGTTGTGGTCAATGGCTCAATGTCCGGCTGGAGACCAGTAACAAGTGGTGTCCTTCAGGGATCGGTGTTAGGACCAGTCTTGTTCAACATCTTTGTCGCTGACATGGACAGTGGGATTGAGTGCGCCCTCAGCAAGTTTGCCGATGACACCAAGCTGTGTGGTTCGGTTGATATGCTGGAGGGAAGGAATGCCATCCAGAGAGACTTTGACACACTTGAGGTTAGCATCAGCCCACCTCACATGAAGTTTAACCATGCCAAGTGCAAGGTCCTACACCTGGGTCGGAGCAATCCCAGGCACAGCTACAGGTTGGGCAGAGAAAAGATTCAGAGCAGCCCTGAGAGCATGGAGACCTCATAGCAGCCTTCCAGTATCTGAAGGGGAGCTATAGGGATGCTGGAGAGGGACTCTTCATTAGAGACTGTAGTGACAGGACAAGGGGTAATGGGTTAAAACTTAAACAGGGGAAGTTTAGCTTGGATATAAGAAGGAAATTCTTTCCTGTTAGGGTGGTAAGGCACTGGAATGGGTGGCCCAGGGAGGTTGTGAATGCTCCAACCCTGGCAGTGTTCAAGGCCAGGTTGGACGAGGCCTTGGGTGATATGATTTAGCGCAAGGTGTCCCTGCCCACGGCAGGGGGGTTGGAACTAGATGATCTTAAGGTCCTTTCCAACCCTAACGATTCTATGATTCTATGTGCTCCAGCAGTTAAGCACACATCCCTTGTACACACTGAAGCATATGGAATCTGATCTGGAAAAATATATATGGTTTGTGAACTACTGTTTTAACATGCAAATTCTCACTTTTACATTGCCTCCAGAATCCAGAAGTTAATAATCATCACACAGACAGCCTTGGCTACCATATATGCAAACAGAGTAAATATACAGTCATACAAGAAACCACTGAATGTCACAGAGAAATTAGTCACCTTACTTAAAAAAGCAGCATTTCCCAAGTTATTTGCTGTATTAGGATTGGCTAAAATCCCACATACCCAATCAGTTACACCAAGTCAGCCCCATCACCAATGAGAAAAGTGCACTAAGTGCTCTTGTTTGCCTGTCTTTTCAAAAGGTTCTGTCCACTCAAAGCACAGAATGCAAGTAGCAGGTATATTCTTTGGCCTTTAGCATATCAAATTTCTCCAGTTCCCTATTTATATTTTGCCCTTCATTTGTGTCTTTACAGCAAAGGCAACTTAATCATGCTCAAGAATTAAAAGCCTCAGATTAACACTATGTCTTCACTCAGTAGAATACAGCCATCTTCTTCCTTAACTATACATGAGCTAGCTATGTACCAAGTACATCTGCACTATACAAGTTATAAACAAGTGGAATTTGTCTATAAACAGACCATAATTTAAGTACATTTAATCATGTCGAACAAAATCATTTGTGAACAGCTGTGTCATTAAAAACAAACAAACAAACAAACCAAAAAAAAAAACCAACCACCTAGCATCCTACCCCTATTTAATTTGTTCTCTTTTTGGGGGAATCAGATATTTAATCATTTTTTGTGTCCACTGTTCTTAAGGCTTGAAGATATGATTTTACTTAGTTTAAAAAGAAATGTTCATTCTATTGACTTTAAAGAAAAATACTCTCAACTTCTCAATAAACTAAACTTTCTCAGCTGAAGCTCTACCTAGACCATCTGGGTATAAAACAAGACCCAAGATTATATATCCTTACCATACACAGAATCACATACAATTACACATTCCAGGAAAAGCAAGCAAAGTCAATGTAGCTAAGCACATTTCAAAACACATTGAAAATAAGCTCTGGTTATGCTTCTAAAAAAATCTGAAGTAACTGCAAGCATTTTATACAGCATCATTAGTTAAGGCAGGTAATGGATGGCAACACTGATGCATACAACAAAAAACACCTGGTTGATGTTATTCCTTTTTTGATTGGCATACATCAGTAGTTTTTAAAACCCAAAAATTTCCACAAAAAAACAGTCAGAAAAGCTTTAATAAATGTCCTGGTATTCAAAGTCTAAAATTTTAACTGTACAGTAACTGGGTTTGTACAGTTAATTTGTAAGCTGAACATGTCTCTCCATCCTATCATTATCTATGTGAAATTCAACCAAATCTTACACAAGTGTATGCCTCCTTAATTTCCTTTTTGAGATCTCTCAATGGCAGGCAAGCACAACGTTAATAAAAACCAAGCTGAAAAAGGAAAGGATCTCTGCTGCTCTTGGGTTTTATCACTTCCTCAAATAAGCTATAATAATTATCAGATGCTCTTTGTTTTTATATAAACAGTTTTAAAAGGCATGGCTGGTAGGGTGTAGCCATACAAAATGAAGAATTTAACTCCAACAGTAACACCAACTGTGGCTGTTCAATAAGGATTTCTTATTTCCTTTTTTGTACACGGCATCTGTCTGGAAATATGTTTGACGTGTTAAAGAAATGCATGTGCTTACTTAATAGTATATCCTCACAATAGTGCTGTACCACCCAAAGGGGAAAAAAAAAAATAATCACTAGCCCAAAACAAGTTGCAGTTTAAATACAATCTTTCCAATAGCTTGTTTGTTTTGGGTTTTTTTTTTAATAGAAACAAAGAAGCAATAAATGTAGCAGTAGCCTAAACAATCTCACCTTATTGACTAGAATGCTAATTAAAGAATTTGCAGTCAGTCCTTTGACTTCACAAGCTAGTCAGAGAACCCACAGAAAGATTCCTTCTGTTAAGTGTTCTTTCTGGGAAGCAACTAGAAAAGAAGATATTGAGTTTTATCTAGCACTAGTAAGCACTAGCGTCATTTTTCAGTTAAAACCCCTTTATAAAGGATACAGAAGTGAAGAAAGTAATTCCTACAACACAGACTACAGCTGCAGTGTTTCCACCTGCAAAAAAATTATGTTTAGAGATATCAGAGAGAAAAAGAGATGAAAATTCAGGCTTTTCAACTGAAGCATCTCCAATATGGCAGAACTGTCTCCCCTCTACATAACAACATTTAATACCTCATTAAGTACTTCAAGCTAAGGGAAAGAGATGTACGTGACCCGGTAAAATGTGAACATCACTATTTGTTGCATTTGGTCCCTCCTAGCTGAGGAGACAGGAAATCATGGAACATCATCAGCCAACACAACAGCATTAGCCAACTAAAAACATTAATAATTATTAGTAATTAATAGCTGCCTTGCAAAAACAGCAGTCTTTACAAGCAAGTTTACAATACTGGAGTTGTTAAAATAATATTGACAAGATGCGCCTATCAGAAACAACCGTGAGTAGAACAAAGTTCACATCAACCGGTGTACTTTAAATCTGTGCTGCAAACAGAACTAGATGGCAAGGTTTAACAACATAAAAATAAATGGGCACTGCACATCTCCCAGGGCTCAGCCAACAGAGGCAGCTAACAGATCTCACAGCTGTTCACACAACAAAGCTACAAATGGCCCCAAAACACAGTTCTAACTTATGCGATATGTTACAGTGTGAAGTCTCCAACACCAGCCAAAACAGTCCCTCACACATCGAGGATCTCAAGTCCAAGAACTGCACAGGGAGGATGTCACTATCCAGGTGCTGGACTGCAAGAAGCACCAGCAGCTCCTTCCTGGTGCTGCTGACAGCAGTGGCCTTCTCTGAAGGGCTAAATGTCCAAGTGAGGAGGGGATGAACACACTGCACAACAGGAAAGATAAACAGGAGGTCCTGGGAAGTCCGCTGCTTTCTGAATAATGTTTTGGGAAGACTGAGGCTCATCCAGTCCTCAAACTGTTGCACTTTCCTGCTTAATCACGTGGACACCAGTGACGCTTCTAAAAAGCAATGACTGAGCAAATCAAGAGTGACTACCGAGCACTATAAGCAAGGGTGAAGAGGCCCAGGTGGCATTTCCACCTCTCCAGTTAGAACCAAAAGGCTCAGGGTAGATGCATCCAGAGGGTCAATATGAGGTTATTAGCAGAGACTTTAATGCTACGACCATGGGAACCTCTTTCATGAACAAGGATCCACCTAACAAAGCATGGCAAGAGTATCTTTTGTCACTGAGCACATTAAGCTTGTTAAAACACTTTAAACTAGGCATGGTGGAGAAGGGTTGTCACACTTAAGAGAAGTGAAGACATGGGGAACATGTGACAGAAGGCTCCCACACTTCCCTTGTGAAAGAGGCATGGCTGGGGGCATCTCAAGATCTTGCACACAAGCACAACAGGAGGACGTAGTCCATGCACTGCTGCAGAGCTACAGCCTCACAGGAGTTGCAGAGTAACAGCAGGACAACTCCCATGGTTGGAGTGCTGCAAAAGATGGGTACAGGCTCCTGAGAAAAGCCAGACTGGAAAATTAAGGAGTGTGGGTTCCAATCTGAGCAAAGGGCTGGTTACAATACTGCTCTGCTTGGAACATATGCTCTGCTGAACCTATTGCTCACAAACAAGGAAGAGCCAGACAGAGATGTGGAAGTCAAGACCAGCCTCGACCACAGCAACCATGACATTATGGAGTATAGAGTCCAGAGAGAAGTGAGACAAATAGTACAGTGTACAGTGCAAGACAAAGTACATACAGCTAAGACATGGCACTTCAGGAGAGCAGGTTTCAGGTTTTTCAGAAATCTTCTTGGTAGAATCTCCTGGAAGACCATGGAGGTGAAGGAAAAAGCTTGCGAGCGCTGCCTGATCTTCAAGGACAGCCTCCTCAAAGCACAAGAGGGACTATTCCTACATGCAGGAATTCAAGCAGGCCTGGTAATGGACCAGCATGAAAAAGGGAACCTGCAACTGAGCTCAAATGCAAAATAGAGTACATGGAATGTGGAAGCAGGAGTGGGAGGAATATACAGACATTATCTAATCATGCAGGGGCGGACTTAGATAAGCCAAAGTTCCACTGTACTTGAAACAAACAATGGATGTGGAGGGCAGTATAAAAAGAAGAAAACATTATTTTTTTTCCTCCAAAACTGAAGTTATACAACAGAAACAGAAAACAGATCTTTGTATAAAAGGGCATTATGTACATAGCATCTGGTACACACACTTTTCTTACAAACATAAAAGCAAAATCTTAAGAATCGGAGCTTCTACATGTGAACTTGAAGTCTGATCGGTTAGCAAGAAACATGATTTTACCTTACCAGTTGTACTAGCTTACTCATAACCCTGTCTAAAAGAAAGCACACATGCTTCTGCTTGGTATGACTTCCAAGATCCAGAACACAGCAGCCTGAATCTCTTGACATGACAACAGAATTTTTCCCCTTAGAAGCAATCACTTCCAGAAATGGACACTAAATGAGATTCTGTTACAACATCTCTATGAACACAGGTATGCTTTAACCTCTTTCTGCTCTTTGGTAACAAATACATACAAACAGGACAGCCTGATTAGAGACTATCTAGTGTTCTGATTATACTTTGATACAGAAACAAACAGTCATGGGATTCAGAAGTCGCACTTTTTGTTGAAGTAAATTCTTCGCTTTTCCTAGCAAAGAATAAGAGATACCACCACCCTTGCCATAACCTATGTATTTACAATCACTTTGCTGTCTTTTTCTTCATCCTATAATAGATCCCAGGCAAGACACAACCAGCATATATTTATCAGACACTAGTCATGGAAAAAGCAGAGGAATCAGCCTAGAGCAACTATGAGCAGGGGGTAAAAATTAAAATATCTTAATTCTTAACTTTATAAAAGCATAACTTTTCCAAGACGTGCTGTCCACATATACACTCTTAATACACACATACCCCCATAGGGGAAAATAACTGCGGGGGGGGGAAGAACGGGACTTAAATTTTCATGTGAATCCTCATTTCTCCCCAGCTAAAAGCAGCCCTCAGCTAACAGATCCTCAGTTGCATAGCTGTACTGTAGAAAAAACAGAAAACAGTAGCAGAAGGCAGAGTAGGTGGTCAAATGGCAGAATTCCAACATACATAAGGTGGTGGGACAATGGAGGACACTGCCCTATAATTCCTCCCTGCAGCCTCCGCCCACATCCCTCATTCACAGGAAGCTCCACTTTGTTTGGAGACAGACTCCAGAAACTGTTAAAACAGAGGCAACAGTTTGACAACAGGTGACTGATCTGGAAACTTTTACTGAAGACTCTCTTTTAGTTAAAAAAAAAAACAACTTCAAGTCTGTTTTTAAGTTTAAAAATATTTTAGTATTTCAGGACACTGACTTAACCTTACTGCCAACAAAACAATCTAAATGCCTTCCAGCAAAACTATGTCTATGAAAAGTATTAGAACTCATTCTATATAATTTGTAGAAATTTAAGCTCCCAAAGAGACTCAGTAAACACAAAATAAAAATAGAACAAAATATATATACACATATATATAGATATATCTCAGCAAAAAATGAGTCACAAGAAATTTCAGTATCTCTCACAGCAGGAATATGGGAAAGAAGGCAGCATACACCTATACCTCAAAAAGTGCCATCTACTGAAAGAGTTCAAAATAAAAATCTGAATAAGGTCCTAGTCTTCAAGTTGACATTGTGTTCGCCAAGAATAATTTTCAGTGATGAAGACCTGAAAGAGTGTGGGGGAAAGGCAAGATCTATCAGGAATGTTACTTACTACAAATGCAGGGGGGAAACAGTCAAACTCTAAGAAAAACATACATCTACCTTTTAGAAAAGTGGATGCTGAAGGAGGATACAAGATGATACAAGTACAGCATTGCAAATACTTCTGCTAAAATAGGACTTGCCAGAATTAACAAGCCAGAGGTGTTTCAAGGTTATGAAACATTCTAGCATTGAAGTGAGACAACTTGTGCAAGTATACCCAAATAGGACAACTATTCCATTACATAGCTTTGAGACAATTTAGTTTAAGGCCCTGGAGCAGGAAAACCAGTATCTGAGTTAGAGTCTTTCCTGGGCAGAAGTCACAGGAGCATCCAGACTGTCATATACAACACTACAGATTCCAAAACATTACGTCAGGCAACACATGGTGTACAGACTCACCTGACATTGGACAATTTACAGGAATAACTGCAATTCCCATAAAGCACAAGGATTCACTCTTTTTTGCACATTTGTGAAAATGGAATAGCCTTCCTACTGTGCAATCCTGGCACCGTTATTGGAAGAATAAAACATTTAGTCTTCCCTGCAGATAAAGAAACTATAACTCTTAGTCATACTCTAAAGACAAAATGACTGAAAAAATTCAAGGAACAAAGTTTTCAAAACTTATGTAAATAGGCGTGCTGCTATGGAACTAAAACGGCCCCATCTACTGGTTAAAATACACTTTTCCTTTGCTATGACACTGTCTCTGCTGCAGCAAAGTTAACTCCCAGGGAAACAAGGAACTCTCAGGGTGCAAAGCACAAACTAAGACTCTTACAGAAAATCCCTTCTAACAACCACTGAGTATGCTGGCAAGGTAGATTTGAGATACTTGCGTAACTGATGTTTATTCTCAGCAACACAAAAAGGAATTTCCAAGATGCCAGGACTTTCTAAAGGCAAATTAAAAATAATGTAATATTTTCACTTACTGCCAACTGTGAAAAAGTAAGTTTAGAAATACGTATTTAAGAGCACTGCAAGATCATCAGTAGAAGAATCAGTCTCACTTTTGCATTTGGACATTCAGAGATATACAGGGTTAAGCAGTTTGTGGAGCTCTTCTCCACCTGCTTACTTACAAACAAACACCTCATCTGAATCTCACTATTTGTATCACTATTTCAAAACATTAGCTAGACAGCTATCTGAATTTCAGCCAAAAACTTGACATGTCCCTAAACTTTATTATTCCAGAATATGCCAACCGAAAAGCACAGCAGTATTCTTTGGAGAACTTCTCTACCTAAGTTCAAGTATATTCCAGTTATACTCTATTTTATCAATCACTATTTACAAAGCAGTTCTATTTACTTAGTACACTAAAAATGTTGCATAACAGATATCCTTGTGTAAAGGTTATCAATATTCAAAAGCCAACAACAATCACAGTGATATTTCACCATGCTTCACCTACAGAAGCAGATCAGTCACATGGATATAAGGCAACGACTATTCAACTTAGTACACCCTATTGTTTATTTTGGACAGCAAATAAAACTACTGCAATGAAGCCTAATAAAAGTTCTCAGGTAACACAAGTTTTTTGACAGCCATGGTAACTTTTTAAGAAATCAGGAAGACTGACAGCACATACACTCAATAGCAGCTTATAGTACTTCAACCAAGAGGTGATCAGACACTGCTCACGGCCCACTGCATGGTGCAAGTTGTAGGTGTGCACCCTACCCAAACAGCACCATACAGAAAAGCAGCTTGTCTCTCAAAAGTCATAGATTCAAGTCTGCAAGGCTGCCAAGCTAGTAAAATTCTCTCTCTTCAGGGCTATTTAGCTAGGGCAGTGCCACATCAGTGTGACTATATTGCTTTAAATTGTGGAGAGCCATGTGTTCAGCCAGATGCCACACTCTTGCGGGGGAGGACAGTTTCCTGCAGAGTCCTCAATTTGCAGTACAAACATATCCTCAGTTACCCTTGTCCAGGCATAAAGGGAAAACACCTGTTGGAGCTTACTATGTTAATATGAAAAATTTACATGTAACCAGCATAATATTCCTCGGGGACCTGTCATCTGACTTACCATCACAAAAGCTACATGTCAAATAAGGCGGCCAGTAACCACACAAAAGAACACTTCCCATTATTTACTTTCTAAAACAGTAAGTCATCCAAGATATGTGGAAAGATATTAACAGTCAGTTCTGTAAAACTCTGTACTGATGCTACTTACATTCTTATATATGAAGTGTCACCAAGGTAAACCAAGACTTACAACCTATTCTAAATGGAATTGTTTCAATAACCACCTAAGTTAGCTAGACAAAGTTACTAAGCTATTTGAAATGCAGTAACTAGACCAAAACAGTCTAGCTGCCACCAAACACCTGTCTCTCCCCTGAAATCCATTAATGAAAAACAGATTTTCTTAAAAAAAAAAAAAAAAAAAGCACTTTGTAGTTTGGCATATTAAACCACTGAAGTTGTAAATACCAGCAGCTTCTGCTAATTTGGATATTTCCCATCAATTTTTGTATATTTTTGTAATTCAAGTGTCTCTGACTTCTGTTACCTTATACTCCTACAAGCCTTCATGGGTCTTGTTATGTATTTGAAAAGCTGGAGTACTAGACACTGCACTGTTGCATAAAAAGATGCATCAGTATAAAGGAATGGGCAGATGACACTGAGGCAATAATGCGTTGGTAAAATGGGCTGAACCTGAGTCTTCAAACGAAGCCCAAAGTTGTCACTGAAACACAACCACTGTTGAACAGGGTAGTATAAAATCCATCTGATAAAGTGCTTGAACAGCTGTTAAAAAAACAGAAGTGGTAGCCAACCATGTATCCACTTCAGAAAAAGCACAGGGACACTAATGCCCTCTTCAGTGAGATATGGCAGACTACATCACTTTAGTGCTTTGATTAGGAAAGCCAGAAGGAGAAGCCTGGAAATAAGCCCTTCACAAACAAAAGCCACTTTCAGTTCTGTCACCATCTGCAATAGAATAGTGATAAAACCAGATTTATTTCATTGAAAGAAAAAGAATACACAAAGAAACATAAACCTATTAGTCAGCCATACTCCATGGTCTACAGCCTTGTGAACATTTTATGATATAAATGAAGTAATATCAAATACTAAAAGTTTTCATCTACTTTTTTTTTTTTTTTAGGATTACAAAGTATTTTGAAAATATTACCTGTAAAACATCTGGAGACAGGACTGCAATATATGTTCCTCTAAATGCTACTTACAGGGGTTGCAAAGAAACCCACAAAACTACCCAGTAGTGAATACCATAATAACAAAAACAAGAAGCTAGAACCAATATCACTGGTATCACAGTATCAAGCATTTTAACTACCTTCACTGTACCTGTGAAACTCACCACTGTATAGAAAGCAACATACTAGTATGTTCCACTCATATTAAACCAAAAAAAAAGACTGAAAGTAGCTGTTGAGGAAAAAGGAAAAACAGACAAGCAAACAGCTCCTCCTTCATTCACAACCTCCAGCTATTTTCAACTCAGACATCCTGCGGCTGTTGCTCATAATTTACTAACCTCAGTGTATCCATCCTCCAATGCTTGTTCATCCTCCCCTTCAATCAACAAAAAACTTGTGTACACATTGTACAGCAAGTATATGTATGAATTCTATACACCAAGTGAAGAACCAACCCCTTTCATTTCAAACCTAGAGCCCAACTGATTTGACCATGTGCCTCCTCATCCATCTTCACTTGCTCTCTCCACAGGAGCTTTATAAAGCCTTACCATATCACTGTCCCATCATCTCTACACGACTGACAAGTCCTAGCCTGTTCAGTTATTTCTCATCTAAGAACTAATTCATATCTTGTTATCCTTCAGTGAAACTTTTCCAATAATAATAATAATAAGGTATCTTTTCTAAGCTGAGGTGTAGAACAGCTCACAGTATATAAGGTATCAAAGAAACATGGATTTATGCAGTTATCTCTTTTTTCCTATTATGTTTTCTACTCATCCCAAGTGTTCTGATCATTGGTTGCTCTCTGGTTGTAATAACTTTATCAGCCATTTGTTTCACATCCCCCTTCCGACTTTGATGTATACATTGCCACCAAATAATCTCCTCAAAATACCAATGTCCTAAACACATGAGGATTCTCTTCTTTAAGACCGGACCTAAAATACAAAATAAGCAAGTTTATGCTTTTGATTAAATAAACCAGGGGAGGAGGGGGAGAAACTGACTGGGGTGCTCTTCCACACAAGAAGCACCAGAGGTTGCTTATTGCATATATCTAATATACTACATATAGTAATACATAAACATGGAATCACCTGATATTACCAATATTGGAGGAAGGAAGAAAAGGAAATGTTATGAGGTTCTTTGTTTGATCACACTTCTATATTTTTAAACCATGGCACTTTTCAGATTTAATATACACTTCCTATGAAGTTCTTCCATCTTACTGAGATTTTTATTTATGAAAAAACTATGCACAAGTAAGCAGTTCCAGCAAGCTCTGCTAGCAGGAAGATGGCCTGTACTACAAGAAGCACAGGATTAGAAAAATTAAGTTAAACTGAATTGCCAAAAATACTCATATTTTGGATTAAGTATCTCTCATGTACATAAAATTATACCTCTCGCACACAAAAACCACAACAAATCCCATACTGCTATACTATGTAATTGCCTGTCCTTCCTTTAAGCCTTTATATACTATGTAATCAGCATGTTCTGTCCTTTCTTCAAGCTACTTACTTCATGCGTTTTCCCTAGAAATTCCTTTTTTCTCGTTCCTACCAATCCTTCTACTCTCTCACTTTTCAGCTTTGTTTTGGCTGCAGTAACCTCCTGAAAACACTCTGCCACCAAGGTGACTAGGTGTTGCTGTTGCAAGGAAACCAACTTAGACCACTCCACTGAGCACCTCTGTTCAAAACACCTATGCTAGAAATGACTGTTTAGTAGTACAACAGCTCATGCATCTGTCCCAAAAGCCACTAGTTAATTTCTGTTACAAAAGAACCTAAATGACTCCTGCCAGGCCTGGCTAGTGTGCTCAGGGCGCATTAACCTTCATGAAGTCTGCAGTCCTCTTTTCATTTGGATTAAACTCAGGGTAACCATTAGCATCTTTCACTTCAACCCCCCACACTTGAAGCCCAAAGCTTTTGAAACTTGCCCCATACAGCCTAGCATCTCTTTACTAGATGGAAGTATTGTCCTGCCTGCTAAGAGATACCTCCTACAGAGAGGCAGGATAGATTTAACATGACTTAAACCTATCAGTCTGCCCTTATCAGTAATTAATCTTGAACAAGCCAACACGAGTTGGGAATGTGCCTTTTTTGGAAAGGGACAAGAAGGTGAAGAACAGGCCCAGAACAGACCTGCAAAACTTTTAGAGGTGAGCATATATGTTAATTTTCAAAGCAAACATACAAGGATTGTACTAATCCAAGGAATCTGCAAAATTCATGAACCCCTATGATTACCAACACTCCTGTTATAACAAAGGAAAGTCACACTAAAGTCACATTAAACATACTGATGTCACAGGAAGCTAACACTTCATTACACTGCCAATTTTATCAACTGTGACTCAAGTCTCTCCTTGAAAAGCAGCAGAAAGATGATGAAAACTCACATGTTTTCAGCGTTATTTGTCTATCACAGTACTCTTTGTGTCAAAAACCACACATCCCTCCTCTTCAGGCACTGAAAACAAGTCGCTGTGTGACACCTTTCTGGAAAAGGCCCTGAGGGCGAATAACAGAGCAAGGGCTCAGAGGCTCATTAACAAAATCCAGACCTTGAGTCATCTGAAGGGAGGGGAAATTACAACTGTGGAGCCACATGTATTTTTCAGTAGCACAGGAAGTAAGGCAACACATGTCTGCTTTACTGAGCCACCGGCCAGAGAAGGAAATGAACCCAAACTCCATACTTTTGCCCATGTCCCCCCACCAAGGCTAGAAACCCGCCGGGGAACCGCATCCGCCACCGGGCCGGGCTGCGCGGTGGCGGACCACGAGGCCGAGGGGAAGCTCGCCGCTTGCCATGTGTGCGCAGCTCTCCCTCGCCCAGGAACTCGTCAGCGAGCGGGGCCGCGGGCAGGGAGAAAGGCGAGGCCAGGGGCGGCCTCACCGCCCACCGCCGCCAGCACAAGCCCAGCGGGGAGATCACAAAGGAAGGGGGGGCCGGGGTAGGCGCAGTCGCTGAGCCCGCGGCGCCCGAAGGCAGCAGCGGAACAAAGGCTCCGGCTCCAGCCGCGCCACCACCCCACGAGGGTACAGGGGGTACACGGCCGCGCCCACAAGGCCGGTACGCGGGCACACCTGCGCGAGGGGCGACGGAGCCCCCGGCGCTCAGGTACAAGCGGCGCTTCCGCGTCCTGCCGCCGCCGCCGGGTGGGGAGTCCGAGGAGGGTCTCGCCGCACCCCGACAAAGGGGAAACGGAGTGGCCCCCAAGCACGGCGCCAGCGGCGCTGCCCTACGGCGGCTCTTTGTGCGCCCCACTACCACACACCACAGCGCTCCCCACCCGCGGCGTTACCGTGGTGAGCAACGGTCTCATCTGCTCGCCCGCCCGTTCCTCTTCCATCGCTGCCCCGCCGAGAACGGCCGGGAGAGAGGCGCGGAACGGGAGGCGGACGGCGCGCCGGGAACCGTACTCAGCTGGCGGAGGCGGGAGACGCCGGTTCCGTCAGGCCGGGGCGGCCACGACTTCTACCTCCGCGCCGGGGGGCGGGAGGGGGGGCTGAGCCCAGACTCGGCGCGCCGGCTCCCTCCCCCCCGCCCCCCGTGCGCGATGGGCAGCGCCGCCAGCCAATAGAGGGCAGAGACAGCGCCCGGCGCGGCCCACCCCTGGTGCGGGGGTGGGGGAATAGCTGGAGCGGTGCTTGGGGGGGGGGGGGGGCGCGCGGTCCCACGCGGAGGCGCGTGGCGGGCTGCCCGGCCTCGCCTCAGCCGTCTGACGGGCCGCGCCGGCCGGGCTCTGCCAGCTGCCCTCACGGAGCGGCTCCAGGCCCGGCGGCCTCCGTGCGGGACAGCAGTGAGCTGCCAGGCGGGGAGCGGTAGCGCTGCCGGTGAGGACGGCAGCTTGCCGCTCGCCTCGCACAGCACCCCTTTCTCCCTGGCCAGGCTGTGACTACGCACGCTGAAATTTTCCATACCAGGTGCCTGCCTGGGGCTGATTTTATTTTAGAGTTAAAAAAAAAAAAAGAATAATTCAGTCATTTCCAAAAATAGTAATATTTGCCCTTGTGTAAATAGTCCAACAATCCTTTATTCAAAAGGCGGGGGGGGCAGAGGGGGAGGAGTAGGGTCAAGGTTGTGCTTCTGGCTGCCTCTGCAAAGCTTGACTCCAGTAGAAGTTCTTTAGACAGAAACAGCTGTTTGCACTTGCCTAGTGGAGATAACATCTGCCTTGTCTGCCTCTGTGAAGATGACACCGTCCTCCGACACATTCAGCTCTAAAACACCTTGTGCTGATAGAACTGAGCACCCACAGGCGCAGCAGATGAACTGTCTCTTCAGGCTTCCCGTGCGTAAGATGCTTGATACCGCACCTCGGGGTTTCTCCCCCTAACTAGACCCGCTGCAGACTGGGGGGAAGGTGTATGCTGTGGAACCTTTTTTTACCCCTGAAGGCAGCGCAGGGTTTCTGGATGAGTTGTCAACAAAGCTCTACCACCATAAATTGAGCAAGCTGGTGTGCACCAGTAAGAGAGAGGTGCCACATAGCTCCACAACAGCCAGTAGTGTGGACCACTTTTGGAGTGCTTTGGGCTTACTGCTTATTTGGGAGGTACAGCATGGGAAACACTGAATAGCTTGGAAGTCAGCTTTTATTTCACTGCAGGCCCAGTCCCAGCTTGTCTTCTGAAAGCAACAAATTCTGGATAGGTCACTTGAGAGGGGCAGAGCTTTCAGGATCAGACTGGGATACAGGAGGTGCAGTGCAAAACGGACGCAGGCTGACTGATACAGATGTAACACACTCAAGACAGATTGAGGAAGGGGAAAAGAACTGGACTGGGTCTCAAGCAAGCCCGGTCACATGGCGATAAGAGAGCTACTGGTCCTATCAGCAGCTTTAGAAGCAGTACATGAAAGGAATGTGTGCATCAGCAGACACTATGCTGGACTAAGAACACTATAAAAGGAGGCTTTGCAGAGCCTGCAGACAAAAAATGTAAACCTGGCTGCAGAGGCAAACCAGGCCTTTCCTGCTGCCTGCCAGCAGGAGGCTTACATGGCGTTAAAAACCCCCTTGCTTTCTAGGCTGGCCACAGGATAGCAAAAGGCTCGAAACCTTTGAGCAAGGGCAAGAAGAGCTCGTTGTCCTCTCCATGCTTGCTTTCAGGAAAGGCATTGGAGAGACAGATCAGTCTGCAGGTGGAAACAGTTCACTGCTTCTCTGAACAGAACCAAGTGTCCTGGAGAGAGCAGCAGGTGCGTGCATTGTCAGATGGCACTGGGCACAGATGCAATCCTGTCCCCAAGGCCAGAGCTCCTTACCCATACAACTTGGAGGAAGCTTTCAAATGAATGACTTTGCATGGGTCTACAGCGGGTCACTATAACTTGTGCTTTGAGGAACATGTTAGTAATGTAAGCTACACCTGCACAAAAATAATTAACCTTGATACAAAGTGCCTTGATACACCTGCAGTATAACTGTGACCTGTTCTGTCCCTTCCTGTTCCAGGAACAGTACTGGCAGAGTTTCAACTCAGATAAACCACTGAAAATGATCTTGCACTAGACAGCATAGGTATAATGGGAGTGGATTGTAACTTCAGGTCCCACAGAGTTAGTGCTAAATAAATGTCTTGCATGGCAGATCACAGAGGTCCTCCTTTGATACTACCCTGAAC
Source organism: Pezoporus flaviventris (assembly GCF_033815535.1). Classification (NCBI taxonomy): domain Eukaryota; kingdom Metazoa; phylum Chordata; class Aves; order Psittaciformes; family Psittacidae; genus Pezoporus; species Pezoporus flaviventris. Next base: position 22,128,937 of record NW_026892585.1, read on the forward strand.
ACAACCCATCTTCACAAGCACAGAACTTCTCCATTCTTTGCAGACTCAGCCCAGAAAACAGTAATATCTAAACTAAGGAATTCCCATAATGTAAACTACAGTATTTGGTGAGGTTACTCAGAGGACGGCAAAGTGTTTCTAAAAACTCAGCCAGAGTAAGAAGAATGTTTAGTCCGTTAAAAAGGAACCTACTGTCAGACTGTGAATGTCAGTCAGGTTTAAAGGATGTTCCTTCTGCATTGTCCTCTTGATCTCTGAAGAGGGGTCTCTGATGAGATACTCTAGCTCTCTTGTTTTTTTCTGGCACCAGATAACACCTAATAGACAAATCAAGGTACAGTAGGGCCCTGCGTTCATTCATCATACTTCCTTTGGCACACTGTACTGAGAACAATATCTGCAGGTGAACACCCAGTCATTTGCTGAGCTGAAAAACTTGTTTGCTCACTGCATTCCATCTGGTCGCTGTATGTATAGGTATAGCAGAAAAGGCCAGGCTAGCTTCCCCATGCCATGCTGTCTAAGTTAAAAGAAAGTGAGGCATCTGTTCACATCAAGTTGATCAGAACTTCATAATGTTCAAAACCTACCTTTTCCAGAAAGCCATTACTGACATGAAAACAGGCCAGCTTTGTTTATAGGAGCATAAGTGCAACTGACACAAGATGACATATGTAAGGAGATGAATAGGGCTCATGTGGCACTGAAGAAGTGAATCATCAATTTTTAAAAAGATAATGTACCACCAAAAGCTTTATGGTACTTTTCCTCCACTCCTCTTCCTTCCTTTCCTCTCCCTACCCCTCCCCACATTCTTGGACATGGATGGAAGAAGCAGAAATTGTTAGATAAGACAGACCTCCGATTAGGAAATTGCCTGTCTCATTAAGGCAGAGCAATCAGTGTCAGCTTTGCACTTCACTGTCCTGCTGTTTAATTTCTTGCCAACTATCAGGCACTTTATAGGGCTCAAAGGGAGGAAATTAGGGGCCGATAAAAACACACTCCAGTCATCAGCTGCTCTGGCAAGTATTGACCTCTGGCAGGAAGTTACCATAGACCTCCCAAACAGGATGAAAAGATGGTGTTTGATGGGATAACTGCAACAGCCATTAGCTCTACCAAAGTAAACTCTCAAGGCTTTTGTCTGTTGATACTGGCTGTTCTTGCAGGCTAAGGTAACATCATTAATGAAAACATGGACAACATTACCTGGTGCAGGTACTCACAAGAGGGGATCATTTTGGGGGCAACAGTAGAGCCCCTAAGAAGAGCCCTAAGAATGGTGACGGAAGAAAATGCTAGGAGTCAGTATTCCATAGTCCTTGTCACCTTTTCTCCCCAGAGAAAGCAGATATCATTTCCATGGCTAGGACAGACTCAGGCTGAGTAGGCATCAATTGAAAGTGAACAGGAGAGAGGACCCGAGGGGAAAGAAGATAAGGGGACTGGCCCTTCTTTCTCATTAGAGCATCTGATACTGGCAGAAGCAAACAGTAATTCAAGAAATGAAATAGCTGAGTGAGAAGGAAAGGGGTGCAATATGCAAGCAACCAGTTCCTATAGCTGCAGTAGGACAAATAGCATTTAGATAGGAGTAAAAAAAACTAAACAAACGGGTAATAGGAAAGAGACACAAATGCTAGTGCAAACAATTAGAGGTGTAGAAGGCAAGAGAAACACCTGGGTAAGTTGGGAAGACCGGCACCAAGCACAGAAGTGGAATAAAGTTGGGGAGAAAGATGCTGATCTCTTGGGGTTTAGAAAGGTACTGGATGTTGTAAGAGAGATCAGGGGAGGAAGGGGTGAGGAAAGAAACACACAAACTAGAGCTGCAAAAGGAGAAAGAGGTATTTCGGCCTAATGCTCTTAAAGACAAAGAAAAGGGTCTAGGAGGGGAAGATTCGTTTCTAGGAGGCAGAGTATAGCAGAACAACTCAAAGAGTCTCAGGATGCCTGCCAACATGCTTTCTACATCACAGTTCAAAAAATTAATCTCTGTCTTACATGGTCAACTACATCATGTATTCTTTACATTCTGAGTATCAGTTTGCCAAGTTCAGACCACAAAAAAACCAAAGACATTAAATAAAGCAAATAAAGCCGGAAGATGTACTTAACGCTTTAAAAAAATTACCAGTTGCAGGTATCCAAATCAAATACCATTGATTGAAGATAGGTTGAAGCTCTTGATGCTGTTTGGCTAGCCATCTGCAAAAGAATAAATACTCCTTCCCAAACTTGTGAAAGGTGTCATGGAAGTCAGTGCTTATAAAACAACTGGACATACAAAGCCTAATACTAATAAAAAGCAGGTATTAGAGCTGTTACACTGTTCAGAAAGAGTTTTTAGTATAAGGAAATGTGGTTTACATTGTCTTTTAAAAAACGAAGAGAAAAATCTGCCACTTACTCATTTTCTAGAATGTCACAATAGTGAAATTAGTACAGACCTCTGACACAAGGAAAAGATTTACAAGCTTCAGTGTACGGAACCTGGCAATTTTAGAAAGCATGGTCAGATAGTATTAAAGATTTCTAACAGACTACCAAATGTACCAAAAATAGTGTGTCCATCTATAGCTATTTATCCCTCTTTAGTATCAACTTCATTTATAGACAGTACCTACCTTGTCCAAATACAGTAACACAAACAAGGAACTGGGCAATCAACAGTAGCAGCAGCAGACTTCAAAGAAAATTTTCAGTTAAATTTCTATACATGTATGCAGCTGATTTTTAACACAAATTTGTACTTCGTCTCCCATCCAGCTTGTATGTAATATCTAAAACAAAAGAAATTTCAGCCCTCTGTATAGAAAAGCGGTGAAATCCATCCTCAGAGTGAAGCCTATGGTTTAATGCTCCCTGGGTCAGGGCGCCAATTCAACATCACCATGGCCAGCTTACTGCAAGAAGAGTCCTTCCTTACATTCTGCCTTCACATTTTCTGCTCTGTGGTAGACATGATATTTACTTTTTTCCCTAGGACAAAAAAAAAAAAAAAAAAAAAAAGGAACAGTTGTTTAACTTAAAAGACTTAGCCTGGTAGAAGTTTCTTGACACCAGAAGAATAAAGGTCTAGGGAACCCTTTATAAGACAGGACTAGGGCAAACTTGAGAAAGCAAGAAACTACTTAGTTTAAGATAGACCTTGAAGTAATCATTAAGAATTTTAGCATGTAAATGCCTGCAGTAGGAGAGGACCCTTCCAAGAGAAGCTTCAAAGAAGTTCTTTCAAATCCTGTGGTCACACATTTCACAGCTGCACTTGTTCCTTGTTAACCATATAGGCTCTCAGTGCAATGTTTAACCTCACCCATGCAGGCCTTTACATCATTAAAAAAATTAGCAGCCTTTATTATAGCACTACTTATCCTAAAGTCCTGAGTTTAACCTTTAGCCTGTTCCACAGCCAAGGAGGACTATTAAAGGTTAGTCAACATCTGTAGCATTTCTCACATGTATAGAATGAAGATAACAAATAAACACCAAAGATATTCATATATCCTGGGTTCCAGATACCTGAGGTAAATTGTGCAATATTGGACACCAAATCTTTTTTCCCATAAGGCTCTTTAGATAATCATAATTCTTCCCACACGTTTTCTCTTCCATCACCTCAGGGAGTTTAATCATGCATGTTATGATGAAAAGCCAACTAACTTCTAAATGAGTTTGGACACCCTCTGGACTCAGTTCCAAAACGCCCAATTAACTGCATGCCAATTATCTACATATAAAATGCCTTCAGAGTTAGCATTTCTATTTCACAATGTCATACCACAAGGTTCAGAATCTGGTGAATATACCTTTAAAACCAGTTATAACATCTTCTGCATTAATATAATTTTCCTTTCTTTCAATCATCAGTTTAAACATAAAAGGGGTGGCTTAATTTTGTATCAGTAGGACCATTCTTTACTCAGCATGCTATCAGTAGCTTAATTTTTATTTACTTAATTCTATCTGAGCTCAAACAAACAAACACACACAGAAATAAACACTATATTTAGTGCAATCACTAGCTTTCCAAATGATGCATCTTTGCTACAGACTATGTTTTCAATTTGTTGTGACGGTCTTTGCTTTCTGACCAACAACATGGCCAAAAAGCATATCTAACTTCAGATACTTATTTTCTGTACTTGAGAAGTTTCACCTCTTGAGAAGTGAAGTACTTAGGCACAGAAAACAGTGACATAACAGAGTCGTAGCCCTTTTTATTTAGTATTTAAATAAATCATTGTAATCAAATTATAATAAAATATTATCTAATTACAGATTGCAACTTAAGTGTTTTATTAAAGATTAACAAATTTCTTAAACATTGCCTTTTCCAATTTTCATATTCAAGCATGTATTTCCTTTTTCTCCATAAGAGTTAGGAAACCTTTACTTTAAAGGGGGAACTAAACAAGAAGATTGGACTTGTCATGAATACGCCAATAAGACAAGGAGGCAACTCTTTCACTCCTGGCCTCCTGAGAGAGAACAGATTTAAATGTTGTTCTAACAGATCATGGAAAGGATAGTGAAAATGTGTTTGTTGATGAAGGGCTGATGCAAATGAGGTTACATGTCTCACTAGGTACAACTTTGTGATATTTTGAGAGAGGAAGTGGGTGGCCTACTTTGCTTCCTCCCTCACTTAAACAGAAATACTGCATAGATCATCATCCCCACTATCTCTGGTTTTCTGTCACTAGTAAAGAAGCATGAATATAAGGAACATCTATTTACAAGTCAAATTAATGTCCCACATTTTGTTATGTTGTAATTAACTTTAAGACAACAGTACTGCTAATGAGCTGTATGTGTTCCCTGATGCAAATCAGATTAGGAATTACTGACATTATAACCTCCTCACGAGGGACTGTGTGTTGGCAAAGTTTCTTACGTAAATGTGACTTCTAGAAAGTTCAGATCTCCTATCTGAGACTTCTAAAAAATAAATACCATAACAACGTACTGCGTTAAGATTCTTAACTAAAAGGAAAAAGAATTGATGGCAAATTTAACTGCATTGTTCAGGAGATAAAGCGGTTACAGCACAATTCCAGAGATTACTTTCCCTCTGAATATTTTTCTTAACAAAGACAACTTGTCACAAATCTCCAAGTCTAAAAACAAAATCAGATCACATCTGGATATTTTCCTAAGCCACTGTGAAGGTACACTCTTGTTCTTGTCATTCAGGTCTTTTCCACTCACATGCTTTCTCTGCTGATTACTTACTGTATTTCGAATGTGGAAATCACAGTGGTACAAATCCCACCCTGTGGCAATTTTGGGCAAAGAAGCTATGAGGGTTAGAGTAAGAAGAAAGCAGCCAGAAATAAGAATGGCCAAGTAAGGAAAGCAAGGTACAGCATGATCTGTCTCAATTCCTGAATTGCCTGTACTCCAGCCTAGAGGATTTACTGAGTGAGCTGGCAGTATGTTTAGATGTGATGGCCCTAGGCCATCACAGTGAAAATGGAAACTGCTACCTGCACTTTCTGTGCTATATGACCTACGTTCTTACAATATTTTTGAAAGTACAGAATTGTAAGTAAATGCTCTCCAGAACCATTGTTCTGTCAACAAATGGAACACATGTTTATGCAGCTCTCTGATAACTTGAGGAAGAGTCAGGTTACATTGCATTAGCCAGCTGAGAGGCTAAGTTTTCCCTTGTGATTGAGAACCACCAAGTTGTTTTTAGCAAGATACAAATAGCTATGTCCCCGACAAGCACTGAATTTCCAGTTATGGAGAAGTTGCATATAAGAGGTTCAGATCTGAATTATGAACTTCAACTTAATTCAGCAGCAATTGCAAAAACAGTTTGCCTGTCAAGTTACAGGCCAATCTGAAAAAAGATATTATACAAGTTCAGCAAAAGTTTGGCAATGCACTTGCATTTGTCTAGCAAAGAATTAAAATGTCTGTAGCCAGATCACATCAATTTTCAGTTTTAGCAAACTGTAATTATCTCAGAAGTGTCCTTTTTTATATGTGTAGATATAGCTATATATACATTGTTGGAGCCTATCCGCATCAAAATTTAGACAGAAAAGATAAAGAGATTCTTTGATTTTCTTTCTCTGAATTTGCAAAAAATAAGATTTTATCTTGTCTCCCCAACTTCAATAATCATCTGCCTGTACTGACACATTCAGCTTTCATGCAGGTGCCTTCAAAATTCGATTGTACTATGATTTTTCATTTCTTGTTTATTTCTTGTTGCAAAAAAGTTGTTCTGCACACCTTTAAAAGTCCGTGGGGTCGATCACGTTATATTTGTGCTTCTAAAATGCTCTTTATACTCTTCAGAATGCTACTTCTTTACTATGGTTTACTTGAAAGGTGCAAGATAATTTAAGAGTCTCAAATTCCTGTCTGATAATAGAATTTAGATTTCTTGAAAGACAAAATTTTTCTCTTTGTGATCATGCAGCTCACCTACCATAGCAGAAAGTTTAAAACAAAACATTTGCTCAGGAATTCATCCAAAGTGACTTAAATAAAAACAGATTTATGAAATATTTGCAATTGCTATTTATCAAATACTATTTACCGACTATTTTTTCTGGCAACGTTCCATCTGCTAATGTAGTTCAATATGTTATATTTCTGCTTTTTAAAAACTTGAAGTAGAATCAGTATCTAGAGAATTTAAGCTTAAATAATAAGGAAAGAGAAAATACATGGAAACAGAATATGGAAATAGATCTTTTGTGAAAGATACTTGCAAGACACAAAAAATTGCTGACATGTTTTAAACTGGGCTACCTAACCTGAAATGTTTTATACCTGTAAGGAGGTGTGTGTATTAGTGACTAGATTGGCAAATGTGCCAAACGAGTTACAGTGGTTACTCTAAAATTTAAGAAAATTTGGGTTCTTTATTAATGCACATGTAACAATTTAAATTTCAAATAGTAAAACCTGGAGAAAATTAGGAAAATAGGCATAAACCTTGAACCTAACTCATGACTCTTACTTCAAGCCAGCTTCCAGTAATAGAACTCTTGGTTACTTTGGTGGCTGTTGCATCTGTTAAAGTATTCCCAGTCTAAAGACCAAATCAAAGCAAGGATCCCTGTGTTACTCCCTTAGGGATGGTGTCATGAAGGACACCCACCTCATTTGGGCTCATTGTTCAGGGTACCTGTTCGAAGAAATGTAAAATGGTAAAAACAGCTGCACTGCATCAAAGCATAGTTCTTTATGTTCCATATTCTGCTTCTGACACTGGCCTGCAGTAGAGGCTTAGTAATAAAAGACGAATAAATAGAACAGTTTTAGTACGATCTTTCCCCTAGTACATTCTCCCAGTTCTCAGCAACCAGCACAAGATCTCTTAGTCTGAAGGCTGTCTCCAGAGTACCATGTCCAAGAGCTGCCAACAGGCAAATTGGCCATGACTTTCTCCAACACATATTTGAATTAGTTTATACTTTTACTGAGCAAACAACGACCTTTTGCGTTTAAACCACCTTGTAACTGAAGAAGTTAGAGTTCCCAGTTAAGTTACAAGAAATGGCCAGTATCTATTTCTTGCTAATTTCTTCCCATGTCACATGTGATTTTGTAAACCTCTGTCATTTTGTCTCTGAGGAAGGGCCTGTCTTTTCCTGAGGATAGGGGTGACCAAAGAGACCAGGTCAGTAGGGTCCCTCCTTTGCGTCAGTTTGTACCACTGAACCCCTATCCCCATCTCCAGCTCTGCTATACTCTGAGGCACAGCTGTGTACAGTATTGAAACTGCAGGTTTCCAATACTAACAGTATCTCCTTTTTATTTACTAGTCCTTTCTTAATCATTTCTAACATTCTACTGGTTAGTTTGCCCACCACTGAGCATTGAGCTCTATTTTCCACAGGATTATTCAAAGAGATATGAGCATTATTTTCCTAGTAGTAGTATTAATTAAAAGCAGTGGCTCTGAGATGCGTCAGCAGACTCATTAGTACTTTGTGAAGAATAGCAGAGAATGTCTGTTCACCTTTAGTTTTGATACAAATATTCCGATTTTTTTCTTCTTAAAAAAATATAAAAATAAAAAAAGATAATGTTCACTATCCTGGTTTAAGCATTTTATCAATGGATACAAGATTTTTGAAACAGACATTTTCACCATCTCCAGGACAATGGAAGTTCCTACGGCACCAAAGGAAGAATGTTGCCATAAGTATAAAGCATCATAGGACAATAGCAGTGTTACTGCTGGAAGCGGTATTAAGCTGATTTTGACTTTGTTGACTTTGATGATTTCCACCAGTGATCTAAATGCATGGTGCACTTATAACTAACATACACCATTTTCAAGATCCTATGTACAGCACTCTCCTGCAGCCTGTTTCTCTGTTTTACTTGACCTTAGAACATTTTCTTTTTCCTGTATTTATAAATCTGGATGTAGAAGGGGTAGAAAAAGCCAAATATGCCCTCTGCTGTTTCATTCTTCCCAACACTATTTGAATAAGAAGACCCATACTAAATATGTCTAGCAGAAAAACATGTTGTCCTCTATGTAGAAGGGCTAGAAAAAGCCAAATACAGTCTCTGCTGTTTCATTCTTCCCTGGACAAGATATAGTCTGAGCAAAACTCCTTAATAAAGATTTGCAGCCTGTGTAAATAATTCTGTCTACCCTGGCTTGATGCACCCATGTCAAGCAGTCCATGTACAGCCTAAGCAATAGCAGTATATCATCTCAAAAGTGTGCAAGGAGAAATGGAGGAAGAAAAACTGACCAAACATGAAACCATTCTGAACTGAGAGCTAAGTTGGCCCATTAGCATGGCATTCTGCTGGAGCTAATCACACTGGTGAGAAATAGTCCATCTAGACATACCCTCAGACAGTTGCTGACATTTCATGACTCCCCTTTTCCTTTCATGGGATCTGCCATTTGTAGCCAAGAAATAGTTCTGATTTAATTCCTTCCCAGTTTCTGGATCTAAACCAGTACTAGATGTCTGTTTAGTAAACCCATATGAGACTTAAACTGCCACCACCCTCCTGAACTTTGAAGGCAACAAGCACTGTCAATGTTTTGGCAGTCCACCTTATCTTCCCATCAGCACTTGTCTTAAGCTTGTATTTAGATTGTTCTGTCAAAGTAAAAACATACAGAGATGATTCTTTTTATCTTCAGCTGTGTGGTGTGGTTTGGAGCACTCTTGGCATTTTCCTTTTTAATCAGCCCTGCTTAAGCTGTGACTAAAACAACCACTTGCACCAGCAGGTACAGAAACCAAGCTTACACATTCAGTTCTGACTTAACCTATGGTTATAATATACTTTTTGTTCCCTAATTGCAAGGTACAATAAGTTTATACAGTTTTGCAATCATTATACACACTTTTAGCTCTATGTAATACAAGATTACTATGGTAGGTACAGAGAAACACATTCCAGAAATCTAGCATATCAAAATTGTCTGTAAAAACAAAGTTTCTAAGACTTGATTTCTCAAAGAAAATATACATAATAATGACAATGTTAGACCCCTAGTTGGCCTCTAATCTCAAATCCTCCAAGATACTTGTTACTGTTTACTGCATTTCAGTAAGAAATTTGCTCTCCACTTTCTTCTCCATTACAGTTTAATTTGAAAGAAAACCAAAACACTACTGAAAATAGCTGATCATTCAACATTAACATCAGTGCAGTAAAGCCCTGCACAAATCTTCTAATTCAGGATATGGCTTTCTTTGTTCAAGTTTCTAAACTAGGTTATATAGAAACTTATTAGAATTTGTCCTGAATCCAGGACAATCACCAACCCAAAACCCTGTATAAACTCTAAGCTCTGCAAAGTATAATACAAACCAAAGATAGATTGTAGAGGGAAATAAAATGCCAAACATTAGCTTCGTAATTTGCCAAGAAAACTGTGGATAAAAATAAAACTTGGAGGTTAACTCTAATAGTTGGCTGCAGGAAAGCTTACTTTGCTGACAACTAGAGTTTATAGAGTTTATAATAACTCTCCAAAGAACTCCGGCACTAGTAAGAACAGGCTGCAAGGGTTTATGTTATTTAGAAAACAATTCCTCCTAGAGCCAGATTATTAGCTTTCAAGAGCTCATCTGGCTTTCCCTCTTATCAGTTTTTAGTTAAAATAGAATTATTTAGCCAATAGTATTTTTGGACAAGACCCAGAGTGGACAAAAATGGTTTCACTAAAAGATGACAGCTTTGTGACAGAGATGATAAATTCCATTACGTCTCAGAGCAGGAGCAACAGTGATTGGACATTTCTGGCTACCATACATTCCCTTTGGCTACAGAGGGAAATGATTTTCCCCTGCAAGAAACTACACCCAAAATACCTCAAGTGTTTTATTATATCACTGCCTTTTCAAGATACCTAAGCCAGAGACTAATTACAATCCAGTGCTTATTGCTACTACCGCATTTTGAGTTTTACACGTTGTTCCATACAAGGGTGTATGTTCCACAACTTACTCCTACCACTGAAATGCTCTGTTCAAACCTAGTTACCAAGAGGGAGCTTATATTAGCTGTTTGCAGAACTCATGGCAGTAGGGAAAAGTCAACTCAGAACTAGTGAGACTCTTCCCTTGTACCTATTATTTCTCACTCCGTGTCAGAAGGCTAACATGTGGTCCCATAGCTGTATGATTTAATCTGAATCTGGGCTGCTACAATCCTGTTCTCTGCACACTACAATTTACCTCTCTTGTACTAGCACTGTTGCTTCTGCAATTGTCAGGCAGGTGAGCCAGCTGAAAACCAGTCCTACAAAAAGGGATTAGATTTTGGCTGCCTTAGACGTTGAAGGAGAGAGGATGACAGCAGCCCCCAGTAGTTCAGTTATGGTTGCTGCAATGCTACACCTTTATCCTCATCTCCAATTAGCCCATCACATCCGTCTCTTCTGACCCCTCTGATTTTCAAATCAGAGCCTTGTGCTTTCCTCTTGCAGCTTCTCACAATTAGCTGAAGCTCCCCTGACCTGCAGTGACAACTTCCTATAAACAGACATCAAAAGCATCCCTCTTATTTACTTACCTTGCCTATGTGTGAGAATTATTTATGTGACTGTATTCTTTAAAGTACTGGCTATGTCTGTGCTAAATACTGTACAAATACAGAACAAAAATTTCATCTAAAGACATAAGGTGATAAACATTACATATCCTAGATCCAGTAGAGCAGCCATTCCCGGACTGTGTGATGAATGTATCAGTAACAATATTTCCGATGTTGCTATTGCCATTACTGACACATAGCAAAAAAAAAGAGTTGAGAGGTAAGGAGCATTTGTGTTACTGCTGGATTGGACACCACTAAATAAACTAGCCATTATACATGCTCACTGTGCCTGCGCTTCCATGGTCTGTAGTCTGAAAGAGGAAAATACATGGACTACTGTGAGGCTCAGCAGAGGGAAATATAGTTCTGTAATGAAAAGCCACTCCAGCTGCAGGTGTGTCTTCAGGAGCATCAGTGACCCAAGCCAGTAGGCTTTACTATAAAAGAGAGGAGGGACTGTGCTTTTCTTAACTGTCTAAACCCCATAGACACTGGATTTCCACTCTGTCTTCAAACACATTCTAACCTTGAGCCTGATTTCATCTCAGTTCTAGAAAATAAAGTCCACACTTTTTGGCTTTGATGGAAGAACCCTGCATGTCGCTTGCATGCTGCTGACACAGGATGCCTCACTGCCTCCCATGCTATTTCAAATATAGACATTCCTCAAGAACACCAAGCTCACAGAATAAAAAGGAGGCGACTCAGCAAGTTTTTTTCAGTTAATAAGGTAAGGACAAATCAAAGGCCATTCCTTCTATTCTTCCTACAGTCCTCAAGCAAGATGCATACTATAAATCTTGGTCAAACCAAATTACCTTTGTTAACAGGCCCAAACATGAGTTGTGGTAACAAAGTCTAGACTGTGTTACTAAAATAAAGCAGCAGAAACTAACTACTCTTTGGACATACTTTGATAGTAGATTGCCAGCTGCTACATGACTGGTCATAGTATGAACAACCCTCCAGCAACTATTCCACAGTGACTTTGTTCTCCAGGTAATAGCAACTTCAGTCACTCAACTCTACCACCCAGGAACCGGGACACCAGAGCTGTTGCTTTTCTGCAAAGCCCATTTCTTAGCCCACCTTGCCACACAAAATCTCCAGCTCAAAACTGTATTGCTGCCTGGAAAAGGATTCTTCATCCCTTAGGCCTGTGGGCTTGTATTGCATCGTAGATCACACTGCAGGACATGATTATAGGTGCAAATTGGAAAGCAAAAGCGGGCTCTGCTGAAAAACACACTAGGCAAAGGTACAGCAAGAGCCTGACTGAGAAGTGAGAAAAACACACATTCCAGTCTGCACCATTTCCATTTTAATGGAAAGGTAGCAAAGTTGAGAAGCAATGACACACTGGTTTTAAATGCTAGTAAATTGATGGAATAAAAAAAATACTATTACAATGAAAAACATAGCAGCTTGAACTTGAGTACAGCATCTGTAAGACCTGGAGCACAGCAAAAGGATCCCACAGAAGAGCATTTTGGATGCTGGTAAGATGCTCTTCACAGTACCCTGTAGATTTTGTGTTTATAGTCTCTCATAACAATGACATATCACAAAGACTGAGCACAAACATAACAAGCAGCCAAAGGCCATTAACTGCTCTAGCTTTTAGTGTCAGACCTGGTTTTAGTCCTGTTGCCTAAGACTGATGAAAGGCATAAAGAAATCGAACAGTTGGCCTGAGTTCATCTCTTTGGAATTAGCCGAAGCACTACAGCCTCTCTTTTTGCTTCTGCTAACAGATTGATTTGCATTCACTGTTCAATGTTGTACCAAAGTACATGGCTTCGTGCTGAGAGCCTGAGCCTGTGTCACACAAAGCACTGCTGCTAGGTTGAAATCAACCTTCTGTTTATTGACTATGGTGCATATGATGTTTGCTTCTTATGTTAACTTACTGGAACAGCTTTGTAGAAATAGAAGTAATTTAATAACTCCTTATCAAAACTTCAAGCCAGGTTTTTATCTTTCTGCTGTTCTTGCAAAGGATATTATTTGTGAAAAATTAATCTTATGAGGCAGGGACTTCTTTTTGTTTATTTCTATGCCCATGAAAGCACTTCCATGGAATTTCTTTTCCTGTAAGTAGTCAGTCAAGTTTATCTACTGGCTAAGTTGGAAAGTAATTACGTTTGTACCTGGATATACCTCCTCCTATCTCACGGTTAAATGTCAGTGTCATTGTTTTTAATACATTGTATGATTTGTAAGGTAACTTCAGACACTAAGTGCTATACATGATGGATATGCTAAGTAGACATTTTAGATCTCCTAAGTGCAAACAATTACAACACTTTTTATGAGCTTAACGCTCCTGAAGACCCAGTGTTGGACATGACACTGTTCTGATGAAGGAGAATAAAAGATTAATACCAGGCTTGGACTTACAGCAATTGCCAAATACACATTTCTAGAAAAAAAGCTATGTGGCCATGCCGTCTTCAGCTGAAGAATCAGTGAATGAAGACTCACTGCAATAATAAATGAACAAAATCTATTACTCAGAGAAAAGGAAAGAGGATGCAAAGGAGAAAGACTGATGGCTTTCCATAAAGGCTTTGATTCTTGCTTTCATTTCCTTTAGCTTTGTGGTTAGCTGTTGCCTAAGGAAAACTCTCTGATCGAACACATCACATCTCACGTTAGATACAGTAATCTTTGCATGAAGCACTGTTTACAAAAAGTTGCATCAAATCCCTAACTAGTTCAAAAGGGGTGTGTGCAAGTTCTTATTTCACTGGAGATAGGACAATCCAAATAAAATCTTGTTTCTGCTCTTTGGACCAGAACAAGAAAAGGCTAGTTTTGCAGTAACAAGGCTCCTTAACATCAGGTGTATTTTGGATGACAGAAATTACTTCAAAGATTGTCAGCTTTATGGCTTGATTGAGACCTGTAAAGAAATTGCAAGAATATCATCCAGATGATGCCCAGAACAAAATGTTTTAACTATAAATGAATTTCCTTATTTCTAAGTTTCCTAAGTTCCACTAAGAGGAAATGAGACTTTTTTTCAGTGTTGCTGTAGAAATTTCCATTAATTAGAATTAGACTGACAGTCTTTGTATCTCACACTATCCACAAAGAATGTCCCATACACATATTAGCTCATTTACTGTTATGAATTGTAACTGTTTACAGCAACACAAACAGCTCTGGGGATTATTTGATGTAAATTCTGCAATTGCTTATTTCAGTGCAGCTCCAATGCCTTCAGTGCAGATTTATATGAGCACAAAGTCAGAACTGGCAACCATGCTCAGAAAAGTTTTCTCACAGTTAAGTCCTACTTACAGAAAGAATTATTTGGTCTTTCCCTTTAAACATTTGAAAAGCCTTACAAAACCCCTTCCTCTCTCCAACACACGCACAGGTACTGCCCAATGTTTTTACATCCCACTTAAAGTGCCTTCTTGCCTTTACAAAAGAAAAAAATATGTAATTCTGTATTAAAACCCTAGTACAATGTCATCATTGGCATAAACAGAGCTGCCTCAGGTTGGCATAACTGAAGCAGAACCCCTCTGTAGACAGCTGCACTGGGAGCACACACTGCAGATTTATCATGCTTTCGCCATGTCATGTATTTATGATACCACAGGAAGATAAAACTACATGAAAAACTGCGTCCAATGATACTTTTAAAATAAGTGAAAGCAGGTGAAAACACACTCTGCTTAGAGCCGCGCCAAGACAGCTCATTCGAATACATGCAGCAAACATATCCACTCAGATTCCAGCTTCCCAGTGAACTTTCACATGCATGCTTATCAGCCGCACAGAGTGTCTCAGAAAACTGCTTATTATTTCTTGCCAGTAGTATTTTACCCTTGTATCTTCTAAGGGGCTTAATTCCTAATCTGAGGAATTTGGGCAGCGGTGTATCATCTTTGAGGATCCCAACCTAGGCTTCACTGAATAGCAAGTGATTCAACCTGACTCACGTATTTGAAGAACATACCCTGTCAGCAATACATCCTTACCAAGTCCCAGGTCCAGATTATGTGCTTTGCAATCCACATCTTAAAATTTCTTGTGCAAATGACTAAATTACTCACACTTCAATTGTCATGGATTTCAAAAATCTTTATGAATACACCATTTGCAAACAGGAATTTTTTCTCTTCATTGGTAAATGTATTAATTTCATTTACGACAGAAATGTGTTATTTCAGTGTGCTATGAAAATAACTGCACAGAACTTTTATTAAACTCAAATTCTGTAGCAAACCTGACTACACCAACCACCTAGGTCCTATAAGCTTTTTCTGTAATACATAAGAGGAGTATGCCATTTTTGATCAACTACCCTTTCACCTGCCGATAATGGATATAGTCAAGATAGCTCAATAGCTCAACTAGTAGCAAAATTAAGAAATATTATTTCCCCTTCTTTGTCACAAATACATTGTTCAATTTTTCCAGTATCTGGTGTTTGTCAGTGTTTTGATTAGATAGTTCACCCATACACTCACTCCCTACCCAACAACTGCTAAACCGTTACAGTTGGATGGAAATTACATCTGTTCAGGAAGTGTGCATAGACAAGAAAATCACTCCAGTCATTAATTAACTTTACGTCTCCAGTCAAAAAGTCATTTCAGAATTTTTAATAGTTAAAGCTGTATCTGCTTTGCAAATTATTTAGTACCTGTGATGCTTAAGCTTTGGTATCCTTTGGGAAGAATTGCAATGTGAAATACTTTAGATCCCCGTCATTTAAAGTGCCCATTACAGTGCAGCCTGCATAGGCAATTAATAATGGAATAAATCAGAACAAATTGCACACTGACAGAATAAAGCAATGCTGGAACAAAGCAAGTGAAAAAATACCACAAAGCTCTTTGTTTAGCAGATGAATCAGTTTCATCATCCTTGGTAACAAGATCATGCATTGTAATTAACT
Organism: Pezoporus flaviventris; assembly: GCF_033815535.1. Taxonomy (NCBI): domain Eukaryota; kingdom Metazoa; phylum Chordata; class Aves; order Psittaciformes; family Psittacidae; genus Pezoporus; species Pezoporus flaviventris. The sequence continues at coordinate 22,144,910 of NW_026892585.1, forward strand.
GCTAGAAAGCTAGTACTGTAAATAATCCATGTTAGCTGAAACTAGAGTGTAATGTCAAAGTATGTTTTTGTTCAAGAGTGTTAGCTTTCCAAGCCTCTTTCACAAGAGCTGACCATAGAAAACAGGTTAAATATTCTTGGTAGTGGGTTAGACACAGACATTTTAATTAAGCTGTAACCAAACCTCTGTAGTGAGACAAAGAGCAAAGAAAGACACTACTTTGTGTACTTCATCTTGACAAAGAGAAAAAAAAGAATAAATAAGGCTTTGTACAATTAAGCAAAATGTTCAAAAATACGTGGTCTTGAGTTGGAGACCTGATCCTTCAAAATCTTGTCTCTCAATGGTTCCCACTCAGATAAGAATATTCATACAGAAGACCTATAGCACTGAGTTTTATGCTTCCCTCCATGGAAAGCAGAGGATAAGAAGATGGAACAAGAACAATTCCATATGTAATCATATACGCTGTCATGTTTTGTTCTCTTTTATAGTGACCAAGTGACAGCCAGTACATTTCCACAAAGATATATTAAAATGTCACATAACTAGAACTTAACTGCTTTCAAAATACCTGAGCTGGTCAGAAGCACAGGTGGAAGTCAGTCTTGTCACTCGTGAACTGGCCTCAGTGTCTTAAGCCAATAACAGGTATTAGTGACACAGGCTTCTCTACAGATGCTTGCATCCAGGATACACTGAAGTGTCCACCTTTTTTCCAGAGCAAATAAACTCTCTAAGACACCACTGCGCTCAAAGACATCAATGTTTAACCATGCGCTACAACAGATGCTGTAATCATTCATTCTGTTGTCTTCAGAACTGTAGATTTGCTCCACTGGCAGAATAACCTTGGCAAAACATTTCCTTCACGACATCCCCCACCTTTAAACTCTTCCACTATCACTTCTTCTCTACTCAGTATTTGCCACTTACATTGACTTCTAAGATCTCCTACAATTTCTTGGCCTCTCAGTTCAGCATATTGTTGACTGACTTACTACCCACACTCAGCAGGAAGATAAGCCCTTTACAGTGACACTACAGGCCACTAATCTGTTTAGCAGACACATTTAATCATTTGGGATTAGGCAGAATATAGCCAACAAAGCAGACATAATTTGAGCAAGGAAAGAAAGAGAACAGACTACTGGTTTGACTTGAGCCTGGTGAAGTTTGCCCCAGAATATTTTTAGGATCTGCCTGCAGCTATTTCAGAACCATCTTTGAGAAGTTGTGAAGTAAGGATGAGGCTTTTGATAAACAGCAAAGGGTGAGTATAGTGCTTATCTGTAAAAATAGAGAACAGAGGATCCTAGAAATGACAGAGCACTTAGCCTAACACTTCAGTTTTTGAAAAGACAACAGAACAAATCTTTCAACTGTTATGTAAGCACCTCAAAGATAAGGACTCATCAGCAGGGATTTGCTAGTAACTAGTCACTTCAGTTCAAGGTAATATCTTTTAAGGCAAGCCTAAAACCCAGTGCATTTATGAGGCATCAGTGTTATGTTAAGGTTTTGATGCTGTTTCATTTAACAATCTCAACAGCAAGTCACGCCAACATCACAAGACAGATGCAAAACAACATGAGAAAAATGTATTCAGAATGATGAGTTGTCAATAAGAAATTTTCCAACTGTATCAACGTGTTATGCAGAACACTGCTCTAAGGCCCCAGCTGGTCAGTATATACATCTGTAATTTGGAAGCTGGTAGAAACTTACTACATCTGCAAGCAATGACAAAACTGGAGGGAGCTCTGAGCCCTCAAAGGTTACAGCTGAAAGCAATTGGGACAGCAATGAGTAACTGCCCCAGGTCCCTTCCAACCCCGTTTTCTATCACTCTATTTTTTTCTTCATGTCTAACCCTTATGCAAAGCACAAGCTTTAATCCCCTAACCTGACACTTACTAAAGCTTCCCCTTCTCCATGTTGTGCTTTAATTCAATTCCTCTTGGCCAAATCCAGGCAAATGTGTGCCTTCTCTCAGGCTGTCACAACTTGCTACTTGACTGCAAGTTCCTTGGGAGGCGGGCTGCTTTTCACTGTATTTGCACATCCCAAACCTTTGCTGTGGTTTCTGGCAGTTTACATGTTACAAATCAGTGAAAAGAAAAAGGGAAAAGGGGAAAAGGGAAAGGGAAGAAAAGAACTGAACATAAAGCAGGCAGGCCTTTTCTTTGCCATAAGTCATAATTGTTTTCAGTATTAGAGTATTCTGAATGCTTTTGAACAGGACAGCCGACTGGGCAGGAACTGACTTTAAATTTGCGTTCACTTACAAGTTGCATTCTTTTCATGGAATACCTAAGGCAAGAGTATTCAGCATTGGTATGTACTAATGGCACATGTACTGAGGGCTGACACATGGAAAATGAAGCAAAGTCTGTATAAAATGAAATCATTCCATACAAGGACACCAGGGCCTGAGGGATGGAATTACCAGCCCTAAATGGTGCAGCAGCCAGCTTATGTGGTGTCTGATCCTGCAGACATTGAGCACACATGCTCAGCTTTACTATGAATAACCCTATTGAGTTGAATGGAATTATTTACAGTAGTAAAGTTAAGTATGTGCATCAGCACTCACAGATTTGGGGTTTAGCACAGAGCATAAGAAAAAAAAGAGAGGATGAAACCAAGTTTCCTGTGATAGAGAGAAGTTTCAGTCCATCAGGTGTGCTCAGTCCCATTTGCCCATGCCTGAAACTTTCCTTTCTGTGAACACCTGCTGTGAAGTCTTCCTAGCAAGCAGATGCTCCCTTGTGTCAGAAGCACTGCTGTTCCTACCCTAGTACCTACACAATCTTCATACTGCTTCTGGATATAAGGTGGCAATAAAAACCACCCTCAGATTTGGCACCTGTGGCCTTTTCACTTAATTCAGAGAAACTGAATTACAGAAACAGTATTCTCAATGACAGTGAAAACATACAAGGCAAGAATAATAAAAACCCACAAGCTTTTACAGGCTTTTACACCACACTGGTATTTTCCAAACTCCCAGCCAAATGAATACATATGTCCACAGACTTCGAAGGCCAGCCCCATATGTGATGCCTCTCCTCTTCCCTGTCTCTGTTAGAAGTCATTCAGACCTGATTTGGTTTGCTTAATGGTTTTAAACTTTTGTTTTTTTTAGGGAATGGTGTAATTCACTGGATCCTAAAACATACCTAAGCCACACCACAAAAAAGAAATTGTCTATAGAAGATTTAAAATAAGCCTGGATTCTGTATGCTGTACTGTTTTAGGGTTTAATCACTAGAATGGAGATTGGATGATGCCATGGCCAAAGCACAGGATTGACATTTAAGAGACGTGGCACTTAGCAGTGCTGGGGGAACAGCTGGACTTGATGATCTTGAGGGCCTTTTCCGACCTAGCTGATTCTATGGCGTTTATCACTGACCGATACAAATATGGTCAGTGATTCCAGGCACATTATTCAAATTCTGTGGCTGAGTTTCCATCAGTGATTCACAATATCTATATCCAACCAGAGACTTCAAGTCTGATACTTAGAGACCTTACACTCTGCATTCTGGAAACCTAGCAGATTTCCTTTTAAACATTCCACACACTGCCTACCCCATAACTGATATTTTCAAAGGAAGTGAGGGAAAATAAAAAAAAAAAAAAAGTTTAGAAATCATAGGGATCAAGTTGTAAAGTGGGGCTGAAATTCACATCCTAAGGCTTAATTCATTAACGAAAACATGACAGGAAGGTGTTCTGGACACCATATGTTATTTCTTACATTTTCCTCTCTGGAGTTTTCTTGCTCCAAAATTCACGTTCACATTCCAGCCCCTGTAGAGTCAACCTAAAGGTTTTACAGTTATGGAACAATTGGAACTGAAATAGCCCCACCAGGAAAGTGCTTTACAACAGAATACCTTTGGCTTTGGCATGGGAAAATGATACCAACAACCACTTTCAGGTTGTTCAGCATTGTAGAAGAGGAAGTGGTATGTACAGCCATCACAGTACTCCTCTACCACACCAGTTCTAAAAAGGGGGAGCACAGCAGAGCGCAAAGCATGAGGCAAAAAGCTCTTATCGGGTTCTCTATCCATCCTGTACAGCAAGGCAGCAAGACACAACAGGCATGGCTGAGGTGACAACAGCAGCGTTTCAGATGCATCACAGCCACCATCTCCTCCTTTGAAAGTAGCAGTGTACCAGCAGAACTGACTGCAAAGCAATGGCACAGAGGTGGAATGATCCAAGGTGATGTGTAACTACAATTAATCCCTCCTGGCGTAGTGGTACTCTGCTCAGACGTGAGTAGAAGTAGTTCAGTTTTGTATTTAGAGCTTGTTTTGCTGAGGTGGGCTAGAAGGAGCTGTACAAGCTTTGCTGTCAGGAGCTGTGGCCCCAAGGGCCAACAGTTCTGAACCTTAATGGCACAGTAAAATGAGTAGCACCTCCTTCAAAGAGACAGGACCTGTGTGTGGACAAGCTATCATTAAGCTATGTGGTTGTCTTTTCCTTCTGCTTTTTCCACCTGAAGAAATTCAGAGGTGTTAGCATAGACCTGGTGAATTATTCTCACCAGTGATTTTACCAGTAGTAACTCCTGACGCCTTCAACATGTTTGGATTTTTACTTTGATGAAAATAATGCTAGAAAGTCCTCACTGTTTGTGTTTTATTTCAAAGTTGTCTGAAAAAAAAAAATATCTTTTAAGAAGGGATGATCAGTAAATACTTGTTCATGGGGTGATTCTGAACTAAAAATTGGGTTAAATTTTCATCACTCTTCTTACATAACAAAAAAGACAGTAGGAAGAGTCCTGTACACATCCTTATTATATACTGTCAGTGCACTGTTTGCTAAGATTATACTGTCATAGGACAATAGACGTATTTGTATTGCAGGCTTCTTTTGAATAAAGACCATGTTGCAGCAATTTGGACTTCTAACTTTTTCATGGATGGGAGCTTATTAGAGAGAAGATACTGATGGGTCTATTTAAGCAAGTGGACAGATAGAAGCCATGGAATAATACTGAGATGCACAGCTAACAGAATTTGGTCTTTTCATAAGACTAGCATATAAAAGCAGTTCCTTTCTTTTTACTCCACAGATCACAGAATCAGCCTCAAGGCAAGTGGAAGCAACCACATCCATGCCCTACCCAACAGCAGGGAAGTGGGTTACATCCTGGAATTCTTGATATAGCTGCAGTGAGCTGAATTTATCTGAGAACTATTGTTGGAGAACTTGCCTGAACACAAGTAAAGGTTGTCACAGACCACTAGTTCACTGGAATTAACTATTTCCAGCATGGCACATATTTGATTTCTGGCTGTGGCCTACTTTCAGTCAGTGTCAAGGCATAGGTCCAACTCAGAAAGGAGATGTTTCAGCTGCTGAGATCAATGCAACCCTCAGTACAGGAGAGAGGAGGAGGTAGAGGCTACCTAACACAACAGTTTTTAATGGCAGTGGCTTGTGACCTGGGAATGAGACTGGATGCTTTACTAAGCAGAGGCAGCTCTAGGGCTTTGATAGGTGTAAAACACCCCTGAGCTAACAACTTTGAAGTGGATATCAAGTACAGAATAGCAGGGACTGCATTGCCAAGAAAGCTTAGGATAACACACAGGAACTCCAGAATGACCACACAAGGCAGTCCAAAGTCCTGGAGCTGTTAAACAGTCTCTGTAGTCCGTCACTGCAGAGCAGAGGTGTCACATTAGCAAGAACCTGAATTAGCATTCCAACAATGGTAGCTCATTTGCATTTCCTGGTATTTAATATATCTAATAGTGTGTATTATCCTCATGATTCCTTCACTACGATGTCACTGCTGGTTTTATGGTTTCAGCCACAATAGTTTCATGCAGCTAAATGTTTTTCCTGGCCACAGAAGGCTTGCCTTGCCCAGATAGCAATCCTCTCAAATGTTTATCTTGAGCTCTTAGAGTGTCTGGCCCATGAAAACACAAATAAAAAATGACAAAGAAAAAGACAAGCAGGGAGGACTGAAAAGGGAAACTGGAAAACAAACAGAAAAGTGAGCTAACATCAAAGACAACAGAAGAATAGCTCCATCTGCCAGAATAGGAAGGTGTGGTATGTAAGTCTTGTTTACTTCTGTATACAATAATAGAGGGGAACCAGAGCAATTCAGTAGAAGGTATTATTAGAGTTTGTGTGTAACAGCACACCTGAAATCACCAGTGGAGATGTTTAACTTTACCAGGCCCTGCTTTTACCTGAAGAATCATCTTCATTCACGCTCTTAAGCTCCCTTTGCTAGCACCCAGTAGATCAGCATTTTGCCATATTCCACATCCTTGAACAGCATGTTCATGATTCCACAATGTGCATAGAAAGAAAAGTCAAGCTCACTGCTTTTAAATGCACTAAAACAAATGCTAGGAAATGTTAACCCTGGGGCCTTTACACTCATATTTAAGAAAGCAAAGGTGGGGCATTACACTGCTAAAATCTGTTGGTCACAGGTCTAAGCCAACATGATTTCTTTGAAATGAGGCAGTTGCATGACATGGTCAGTTATTGCAGCTCAACCAAGAGCTGGCAACTAGTTCAGCTGCAGCAAATCAGCCACTCTCTATCAAGAGATCCCAGGTGAGAGTGCAACCCAAACTGATGGAGACAGGCTTCCAGCTGTGGCACAGCATCAAGAGCACTGAGTATCATGCCTGATTTTAAAGACTGAAGACATTGAAATGGCTTGCTCAATGCCAGGCTTCATATGAGATATTTCAGCATGTAATTGCACTGACACAGGGGAACTGGGCACCTGCCTTGCTAGATCTACGTTTTCACATCTTACTGCCTTGTTTCGCAGATCTGGATTAGACAGGATCTTGGCTCCCTTTTTAAAGTTGATTTCTGAGAAAAGCAAATGGGGCAAGGTGACACAAGTACGTAATACGTTGGTTGGTTTATAAAAAAAATAAATACGTAAAGTGGAAACTTCCATTACCTCATAACTAAAGAGCCAAGAAAACACTGAAGCAAACTGCAAGATAAATTTGGAGCTGATAAAGAAGCAGTTATACAGAATATAAGCATTCCAGCCAAACCTAACAGTCAGTGTAACTGAAGCTACAAATTAGGGTTTACAGGTTTATAAAGCAGAGTTACAGTAACCACATTTTCAAAGGGGAAGGACAACTAACTATGTGCTCTGAGGCTTAGTATTTTGAGATTGCATTGTAACAAGGAGGCAGCTCCTTTATTATCTTACACATACTAATTAAGGGCACACTGTGCCTTCCCCTACAGCATCCCATACTGACCACTGCTGGAGAAGAGGAATTGTCATGCTAAAGCAGACCTGAAAACGCATCAACTCCCCATGACTTGTGTCAAGGTGCCATAAGGCTCATTGCTGGGCAGGGGAGGGCTATGGGGAGCTGGAGACTGAACCTGCTGCAGCCTCACTAGAGCAGCTCCAGGCTGGGCTGTAATGGGGTGCTGGGCAGGGCAGGGAGAAGCCCCTTGGGGAGGCTGGGCAAGGCCATTAGTGCTCTCTGTGCCCTGACAACTTATGAAAAACAATGACAATTATTCCCACTTGCTAAATAGTTTTTCTATGACCAAGTCAAATGCAGTCTCCCAAATTACTCTAAAAAATAAATATTTAGCAACTTTTAGGAATAATATCTGTGTCTAAAGGAAGCATCACAGTGGGAAAAGCAGATAGACCCAAGTTCTGCTCCTGGTCCTGCTAATAACCTGCAGAGGGTAAGTTACTTGTCCCCACTTTTACCATTTTACAATGGGAGGCAATGAAACACTCCACAGCTGTAAGCAATAGACATTAGCCATGGCCAGAAGAAATGGGATAATTTTGTGTAAAACCATTTTGGAAACATTAAGAATTGAGCTTGCAAGGGTTGTTTTGTTTGTTAGCACATGCTATATACTGGGCTACTTTGTAGCTAATTTGTATCCAGTCTCCATTAGTTGCCAAGAGTCCAAATGATACAATTCTGGGAAAAAGAGAACTCAATACATTTATAATATTTTAGTATTGTGTAGAATAGTTTATCATATCTAGACATCCCTGTTAAGGTCAGTACAAGTGTATCTAAAACTGGAACTGTGCAAGCAGTACCCCTAATAAAGAAAAATTAAAGGTGAAAATACAGGCAAGGTGGTCAAAGTACGTGATAGATTGTTTTGGTTTAAATTGGATTACTCCACAATTTAGCACATTATGTCCTTCCACATAATAAGTGCTGTTATCTAGGGACTTAAGTAGTAAACAAAGAAAATCTCTGATCTGCTGACTTCAGAGTTGTTTTTTTCTCATACATCATTTATAGATTATCACAAATTTTACATGGGTCATAAGAACAGATGTCATCACTGTTCCAAGAATCTAATAAACAAACATGTCTAACTATCAGGCACAATAAAAGCAAATAAATACAGTTCTTGAGGCATTGCTGGTATCTGTAGCTGATGAGATGATTATAGGCAGCTTTGCGGAATGAAAACCTATGACTTTGAAGTAATTTTCAAGTGAAACTTGAAAAAATACGGAAGTGCTACTTGGACATGAGACTAGGTTATTATGCACAGACACAGAGCATGAGCAAAAACAATTGAAAGAGTCTAGACCAGTTCTCCAGTGACTCCACAGGGTAAATATGACCAAAGACAGCAGTTAGCAAAGGAGCCTGTAAACATTAAGCAGTGCATAAAGGATATAAAGAACAAGGGCAGATTGGGCTGGAAATATAACAATGTCATGATAATCTTGAACTTCATGAAAAAAGTAGTGAACTGATTGCAGGGAGTCTAATATGTCACAGCCAAAAAGATGATAATTCACCTAACTTTATAGCTTTCCTTTTAAACATGAGTGATGTGAGACAGTATTGACCCTCTTGGAAAGGTCTAAACTCCAGTTGTCTCAACTACCTTCACCTCTTATTGACCTGGAATTTTATAATAAATACTAGAAGCAATAATCCCCATTGGAACTGTGCTATCACGATAGTAAGAGGTTGGTTGGCTTGCATCAATGTTTGGTTGTTGTCTGCCAGAGGCAGGGAGATAGTCAGAAAGCAATTGAGTCTCTCTGGTGGCCCTGAAATTTTACTCAGTGTTCACCAAGTCCTTTAAAAGTGTAAATTAGAGTTTGAGCTGCTGAGGGGGGAGGGAGGGAAAAAGATCAAGACCTAAAGCCTCTTTTGTATCAGGTAGGAATTTTTGTTTAAAAATCAAGCTTGATCAGTTCCCTAACATGGGTAAAAGTCCTGTGTAAGAGGCCATGTCACTCTCAACTCGAATGGCCAGAAGCCATCGTTTCCACCAGAAACAAAAGAACTAAAAGCTTTAAATCCTATCCCATTGTAGGAACACAACTGAATTCTCTTGCCAACATGAGGACAGAGTATACATAGTGACTGCATAGGACTGACAGTCTCTGTGGGAATTACTGAAACCTAGCTGCAAGATTTCCATATACAGACATTTCCTGCCATGAGAATGTTACATCTGAATCAAAAGTAATCTAAAGAACAAAAGCATAGGCTCTAAAATAGCAAAGAGGAATAAATTATTCACAAAGAACACTTCATACATTCAATACAGACATTTAAAGTAGAAGATATCAAGGTCATATCCTGCAGCCTTTATTCAGGCACATCAATAGGAGGGCGTTGTTAAAGTAAAGCCTGAGGCAGTATCTGACCTTTTTAGGTTTTTTTTTTTCCCTTTGGATAAGATGGTTATGAGATGCTGTGCATGAATGGAACATGCCAAAATCAAACACACATTTGCAACTGAATAGTATCTATGTTTCAAAGTATGATCCCAAAGAAACTCTGTAAGTAGTAATAAAAGAGACAAGACATTTGGGTCTACAGTCTCTTAATATAAAAGTAATCTAATCTTGCACTAAACAAAGAAAAGGAAGTTCAACTAGTCAGCCTGCTTGAAGCAAACACAACTCCCATGGAGGCTTGATGGCCTGTCAAACTTGTCAAAAAGTGAACTAATACAGATAACATGCACTGAAGCAGCCCTGCCCACCTGCCTCCCAAGAAATCTTGTTTAGCATGAAGAGAGGCATAATCTGTGACTGTATCAGCTCAAATACCCAACTCATCCCTCTGACCCGGAATCCCATTGCTCAATACAAGGAGAAATACAAGATTTCCCAAGAAGTGTCATGATGGAGAGCAGCTCATTCTTCCACAGTGTATGTTAAGCAACACCCTTGTGTCTCCGTATACACAGGCATCTGAGAGGAAAGCAGCCGCCATCCACGCCAACTCACCTTCCATGTTGCCTCAGCTCAATCCCACTACAAAACCAAGAGATATTAGGTCCAAAATGTTTTCCCACTATTCTCATTTCCCTTTTTCCTATTGCAATAGTTAATGGCATTTACTTACAATTTAAAAAGCATAATAAACTATAATTAAACTTTTACGATCCTAAGTGTGTGTGGAGAAGCAGACTGCTAGAGCATCACAAACCTAGCTCTGACACTTATATAGGACTAATATTGTAACACTTGATACCTGTTCCATGCACTCCCTGCAGCTCATTGCTACCACTGTTGATTATTACTTCACAATGCCAATTCCAGTGTTATCAGAACAGCTCTTAAGAGTAATATAACAGGCACCTGAAAACATTTATATGCCATTGTAAGTGGTATACACTGATACCTATTACGCCTGAGCACTTATTTGCTTGGATAAATGAATAAACTCTTGCTTCTTTCAGTGTATGCTTAGAACAACTTCATTTTACATAATTTTCTTCACCAAACTTTCAGCTTCTTCTAGAAGAAAAGAGCTTTGGAAAACATACTGAAACAACTATGGGATATAGGAGGGAAATAGGAACCCTTCCATTTATGTGTGCTGGGCTGGCCCTGGTGCCCCCTTTAAGGAAGGCAGACCTGATGCAGAGCGTGTGCTTTACGCATGTGTAACACCTCCCTCTACTGGCTAAAACCTCACGAACAGTTAGCTTCTGAACAGGAGGGTTTTCTCTGGAGTAAGAATCCCGAGATTAAGTTATATCCCATCCTCTTCTTCTTACACACATTTGTAATCTCTTCCTTTAACCCTAAAGCAGACAGGGTTTGTGTGATGGAGGAGGCCATGATGAACTGGTCTTAGTTCACCTGAAATTCTTCCTTGATGCTAAAGCCCTCAGTGAAATGCTTTGAAAACGAAGTGATGTTCAGCAAGTGCAGTAAGACTGTTCTTGGGAACCCAGGATCGAAACGGACAGTTGCTTTACAGAATGTTTCATCTTAGCTTACAAATATCCTCTGGGATACTTTTGTCAGGACAGTTTCATGACACATAGCACCTGCACTCTTGTTCATTTTCCAGACCTACATGACATGCTCTCTCACACTCTGGAGAACTACTGGTCCTTATAGACCCTTAAGGATACAGCTGGGAGGGTACAATTCCCATATATCCCAACACTAAATGCATTAAACTGACATAAAGACATTCTAAAGTTAACCTGCTCTTTTGTAAGCTGCTATCAGAGTTGGCCATCTGGATTTCCTGTGGACAAGAAATACAGCACAGATTATCCCTTCCATTAAAAATGGAGAATTCACTTCACAACCATCCTGAAATGTGGCCTACACTACAGATTCAGAAGTTCTTGATTTATAGGCTACAGACACTAGTATTTTTCCTGCTACAAGACTGCCAAGTTCAACAAATAATTAAAGTACTATTTTCTATCATAATTCACACAATTGTAAATAAGGTAAATAATTGAAAAATGTTAGTTATTCATAGCAGTGAATGATATCCTTTTCATTGTTCTCCATCTTTTAAAAGCTCCTTTAAATCACCACTCCTTCCCTTTTATTTCCCTTCTTCCTTTGTTTGATAGGCTTTTTCTACATTTCCCTTCCCTGCATCAAGTGTTCGGGGCAAAACCATTCATGCAAAATTCAGCACAGGAAAACAAACATAGTATCTCACTCCCACATTCCCAGGAGGGAATTAGCTGAAATTAACAATTCTTGGGAAACTGGCATGGAAAAAAAAAAAAAAAAGCAGGAGAAATGACTACAGCCAGATTGTCAGGGAAACTGTTAGCACTCTGCTAGCTCAGGAAAATGCCCTATTTGAAACACTTTCTTCTAAGTACCCTAGCAAAATATAGGGTCGTTTGTGCGGATAGGAGGTGCACAAAGCCTGAAAGCCTTATTGCCTTTGAAAGGCTTAGTAACTCCTGCCTGTTTTGGGAGAGCTCACTGCAGAATGGACTTTTGCTACCTTTTCAGAAGACATACGGTTCCATGAATAGGACTGGGCTAATGCCTGCTTTGTGGAAGTCTTTAGGAAGCTTTTCGTTGTATAGCCCATTCCATAGAACTCCTCAAGCCATAAGAGAAGAACCACATTTTCTAAGGAAATTATCCCGTTCTAAGTGGCCTTTTTAAAAATTATTTGTGGCCAATCCTGTTACATCTCCTTTGCTACTCAAGGGACAGCAATTATCACAGCCAGCAGCAGACAGGCTTGAGAAAGAACTTCATTGCTTTTAGTCTTGTATGAGTAAATGTAAGAACAGCACTTTGCCAACTCCCAAACACCCAGGCAGCTTCTGTAAGCTACAGCTGTCCAAGTCACAGAGCTAACATTCATCACAAGGCTATGATTATTAGTACAATGCTACACTCCTTTGTTCTCTGCTAGAAGTTCTTCTGACTTGTCTTCCAGCTAGGGAAGACTTCAGACTATAAAATGACCTAAACTTATTATTAGGAGCACAGTGCTGGGATATAAGCATTGCTCCAACAGCCCTCCCCAACACAGATGTTTTGATACTCAGATGATGTTTTTTTGCTCTGCTATTTACCACAAACACACATACTTAATGTATGGCTGCGAGGGCAGAGAATGACAGCTAGACTCTGTTTCTGTGGTATAACTGCAATTGAGGTAATATTTTTGTGAGCAGAGTTATGCAGCTAAAAAGAGAAAAAGCAACATGCATATGCCAACCAAACCTTTAGGTATTGACCATGCTGTGAATAGCTGACTAGCAAGTCATGAACTGTGGGACAGGGTTAGCTGTGGGAAGAGGGACAAGAGATCATAGGCTTTAGCCCTGATCCAGGACTGCAAGAAACAAATGAAAATGTCCTTATATATTATATGAGGACATGACTCAGTTACCTGGTGGTTAAAGGTGTGGAGCTCTCACAGAACATGCCTAACCTCATGTCCCACAAGTTTAAACAGCCAGTAGTGGATTTCACATTACCATTGCATCCACATGGATTAGATTCTCGACAAGACACCCCTGGTCAAAAATACTTGAGGCAGCGTGGGTTATTCTAATCATAATCCTTGCAAAAAGGCCTGGGCCAGGCTCAAGTTTTCAGTGGGGGAAACAGAAGAGTAAAGAGGAGGGAGGAGAAAAGGGGGGTGGGGAGTGACCCAAAGAGCTAAAAACTTGCTGACACAATAGCGAGTTCACATCAGAGTCAAAACTAAGATTTTTAGGGCTATCCCAGGCTTTTTTCTTCCCGTTCCCCCTCTCTTGGAAATAAGGCCAAGGCATATAAATTATCTGGTTACAAACTTAGAAACCTGCTAAAGTTTTGTGAGCTAATTTTACCTTCTATCCTGCAGGTTATAGGAAATTTCCTGCATAGCTCTCTCATAGAGTATTAAAGTATTCCTCCTTCTGCAGTTACTCAATTTGCCTGCTTGAACTTCAGACGTAGAGATTCATCTAACTTGTACGTACTTATCCTCTCCAAAAGTGCTTGCCATCCCTGGCTCCCTTTCACCTTAGAGCGTGAGGATGTGCACGCACATATACAAGGTGTGTTAAGAGGTTAAAAGGGTGAATTTGTGCTGGGAGCATCATGTAGATGATTGGAGCCTCAGCTTGGCACAAGAAGAAAGGCCAAGGCATGCCAGAATTTGCAGAGACATATTCCTCAAGTTGCTTGAACCATATTTGGCTTTCAGACTACTAGCAGAGACCACAGGACTCAAGGTCATCACATTCATACAGTTGTTAAACACCTGAGCACACAAATAGCTGATTCAGTCCACATCTGAGGCACTGCCATACACGGCACTTTGCCACATGCATTCCTCCCTGTACTTCTCCCTCACACTCCTCACAAGCAGCAGCCATTACACTCACATCATTCATTTCACTGTTACAAGCCTCCAGAGCAGAGCAGCCTAGCCTGCGGTTTTGCCTTCCTCTGCTGAGAGGAACAAGTGGAGTGTAGTTCTCCAGGTTACCAAGCACGTGTTGGCAATGTACTAGGGCTGAAGAGGCATGGGAAAAATAATGAAACCCAAGCCTGCAGCCCCAAGGGCAATGAGAGATTGCATAGCACTGTCTGGACAGGCTGCCCACACCACTTGACTTTTCCCAGCAGTGCCTATCCTCAACTTTACTTGTAAATTAAGGTGCTTAAGCCACCCATGCCAAGTCTTGAAAGAAGAGCCTGTCAGACACCTGAAGAAAAGTCCCTGTTGCTTATATGAAGTCCCTGTTGCTTTTATGAAGTCCCTGTTGCTTATATGATTCCTGACCCTTTTGCAAGATCAGGAAGGATATTCTTCCAGAGGCTGAGATTCAGATTTAGTTCAGTTCACAGCTCAGCAATCGATTTCCCTAGTGAGACAGAATAAGGCAGTCTGTGTGCCTCAACAACCAATGTGTAACAGGGAAACAGTGCAGCTTTTCTCCAAAAGCACCTTTTACTGGTCTGCAGAGCTAGGCTCTAGGGTTACAGATACACAGCATGATTTAGAAGGACTTTGAGCTAGCCCTGAGATTAACTTAAAGAGTGGAATATAGTCACATTAACAGTACCTTGGGTCAGTTAACCCTGATAAGAAGCAGGATCTGTCCTACAGGACGCCAGCCAGGGATCTTTTGCTTTCTACTACTAACCTCAAGACCCTTGAGAGGAGTAAGAAGCTGGCAAATGTCCCCAGCACAGGATCATAAGGCAAAGGTAATGCTAACGCTCCTCAAATCTCTTGGGGAATGATCCCTCTGGCAAAAGCTAACTCCCTTTCGTTCACTGGGAACACAGCAACTCTGTTCTGAGGCTTCTCTAGAGAAAGAGGAAACTGTTGCCATACGAAGTTGAGGAGAGGGCAAGCGAAAAGAGGA
Organism: Pezoporus flaviventris; assembly: GCF_033815535.1. Classification (NCBI taxonomy): domain Eukaryota; kingdom Metazoa; phylum Chordata; class Aves; order Psittaciformes; family Psittacidae; genus Pezoporus; species Pezoporus flaviventris. Next base: position 22,160,060 of record NW_026892585.1, read on the forward strand.
ATGTGGCCTCCTTGGAGAGCAAAGGCTGTGCAAGTAACAGATCATGGTTGAGAAGAGAAACATGACAGATGGGATAGGGAAAGGAGAAGTGCAGTGTTACAGAAGGAGCACAACATAACAGCCAGACATGTTAATATTGATATAAAATAATCATCAATGTAACACATTTGGAATTGCAAAACCCCTACAGCATCACAAATCTTGACACATGACAGCATCAGGCCATGTGCACACACTAATTCCTAATACATTTAGGCATCTCCTTCCTTACTTGCCTGAAGAGGAGCTATGCATCTCACTAGGATTTAATAGCTTTCTACTTTCATGCATGTCCCATGAGCCCATAATGACAGTTATAGGTAAGGCCACTGATTGGAACAGTGTTTCTGATCAACAGAAAATGCAAGGTATAGGTGGAAAAAAAAAGACACAGCATCACTGTATCTGGAAGCTGCTAGCTCCAAAATCATGCTATGCCCTCAATGTACAATAGATTTAAGGTTGGTTTTGTTTTCTTTGTAGGCCCATTCCCTAATGCTATCACCTACTGCATGTTCCAACCTGCCTTAAGCACCATCCTATTCACAAGAAGTAATTTTGCAAGAAATTGAGGTGATTTCAGCATATTTCAAGGTATTAAAATCAGTTTAGCAAGTATCAAACTCTGAAGTAAAGTGGATAATAGGCATTAATCACCCAAGTAAAGCCATTACTCAGTTGCAGAATTTTCATGCTGTACCTACAGCATCAATGAAGTCAGAATGAAAGAGCAGCTTTCTCCAACTTGCTATAGCAAATCCAGGTGTTAATTTAGTGGAATAAAAAATTTCACCCCCTGTGATCTCCTCCCTCTCTTTTATTAATTACTTTGGTACAAAGATTTCAGAAACAGTTTTATGCTACAACAAAAAAGTTATGGCTTGTCTGGCCTGCAGAGGCATAACTACTACAAATATATTTGTAATGCAGATAGTGGTTCTGGATGACATGTCTCCACCAGCAGAACAACACAAAGTTACCTGGAAAATATACCCAGGTTCTTAAAACTTCCCCATTTAAACTATCCCCATTCTTGAAATACATAGGGGAAATAAAGAGGGGAAGAGGAAGATGTTAATGAAGAAGGGAAGGCCAAAGGGAAACAAGATATACTTGTTTTCGTTTTGAGACTTATGGGGGAGGGAAGTGTGGAAGGGCAAAATATGGAAAATAGTCTAATCTTAGTGAAGGAAGTGTTCTGGAAGTTTAAATTTCTACCTAAAAATCAAAATGTAAAGGATGGAATGATTCTGAGCAGTTCAGACAGGTATTTCCCTCAAGCCACAATTAATGATTGTTTGCATTTCTCTTAGTCACAATGTCCAGAAAGATGTTACCTTAAAAAGACCACAGCAACTATCTTAAGTCTCTGCTCCAGTGATCTGCTGCTTAGTTATCAGCCAGCGTTGCATGCATTTGTCTCAGCACATGCCCGTTCAGAATTCAAATGCAGTCATTCCTGCTCCAAATGGTCAAAGATAAGAACAGCACAAAAACAAACGCTCATGTAATACCTTTATCCTTGCCAAGTGGATTCAAGTTTGAGGCCCTTCCAGACCCCCCTCCTCCTGTGAAGTGAAATCAGAGCCAAGGAGACAAGATATCCAGTATGTAGGTAGCTGTCTAGCAAACACACACAAGCCCATTTCTTCACAGTATTCCCATACTGTACACAGGGAGCCTATTGCAAAGTCCCTGAGCAATATATTTCTGCCAACCACCTCCCTTAGGGTCACATCCTTCAGGTTATTATATTACAGAAATTTGGCAGCAGCAGTTTACACTACTTCCACATGGTCATTGTCTGCTTATCCTTGATCCTTCACCACCCCTTACCAATGCTGGGACGATTGCATCAGGGCCACACAGTGAAACACACCAGGACCTTACACAAATGACACATAACTATTTTCAGCCAGGTAATTTTTCAGACAGATCAGTCTTCTGATCCTCCCCATAACTCTGCCCCACACATAGCCGTAGCAGCACAACTTGTAAGGGCACATGGGTAGGGTGGGAAAAGGAACCAATACAGGAACAGAGACTGAAAACAGGAGCTACTTAAGCCATCCCCATTGCCAAAGCAAGTAACGTGGCAAGCAGTTTGTTTAAAAACATTCTCAAACAAAGACTTAACACATCTGACTTCCTGAACTCTGAGCCTCTCCTCCATCAATCCCTGTTTAGAATAAATCCATAAAGCCTAACCTTATTATGCCACATTTTGAAGACTTTTTTCTCACTTGCACTAATAGTTAGGTAGCCACCCTCGCATCATCTCTCAAGCACACAGAGCCATCCCCGTATAACCATGTTAGGTGGGGATGAATATTGTGAACTGATTAGGTTGAACTAATTCATGTTTGAAATATGACATCTTGCCAGATTATTTTGGTAGTTCCACTTCTTGTCTCAAGTAAGAACTCAGAAACTGATGAGAATACATGGAGAAATGGACAGCAAGCAAGAAGTGGATGAAAAATTAAAAAGAAAATGGACAAACACCAAATATGGGTGAGCCTCAAATTAAAGTGTGTTCATTTCCAGTTCTTGTCTAGATTTAATCCTGGTTGATGTGTTTGCCTAAACCAATCTGACCATTTTCAACGAACAGCTGGCAGTCAGCAAACACTGCAATAGTCTTCACTTGAATTATTTTGTACATTCCAGCTTCTTCACTGCCAACTGTTCAAATTTATTTGCAGTGATTTGTTTTTCTGTTTGAAGAATGTGATGACAGTCAGGGCAAGAAAGCCATGTAACAATGCTGTGCAGGCACTGTAATGATGAGAAAACTGTTGTGGGTAAACACAGTCCAGAATGTATTTATCCAGTTGTTAAGACTCTCTATGTTTGTGTGGACTACTGGCATTACAGAATACTGAATCTGCAAAACATTAATTTAACTCTATTGGTGAAATAATGAAAATAAATGCCTCAGGATTCAATGGGCAGTCTTTTATGAAGAGCGCATTCTCTAGAGAGCAACTGGAAAATCTTACCTGTCACACAGAGTTTTGTAAAGCATTAAGGAGTTAGAACATTGCTTGTTCACAATTAAGTCAACAGCCAAACTCCACTGGCATAATAATCAGAACCAATATAACATGAGAGCAAATCTGAAACACATGTTCAGGCCCTAACAAGATACCTTGACAGTATGGTCCACCATAACCACTTCTCTAGCAGAATCTCCCTCCTGAAGAAATGAAGTCAATTTTTTAATAAAGTACCTGCAAAAAGCCAAACCAGAAATTCTACCTCCTAAAAGCTCTCTTTTCTTCTCACCCGCTTTGAGGGGATTTTTTTCATCTTCTTGTCTTTGCCTCAATTCTATGTCAAACTCCTAGCAGCTGTTTATTGAAGAGTTCAGTGGCGATTCTCACTGGCTGGTGGCAACTTATTTCTTTCAAAATAATAGACAAAGAAGGATACAAAATAAGAAAGATTTCTTCATAGTTTCCAACACAGTGGATAAGTAATTCCAAAGGTATTGAGAACCTCTTCTGTTTGAGGTATTGCTCTCTTCTGCTTCATTTAGAGGATATAACAGAGAGCTAGCTTAGAAGATACCAACAAAACTACACCACGCAGAATTATCTCCTTTGCGAGGGGGAAGGATGCGATTAACATCTGTACATATAAAAGTTAATTGCACATTATTCTTTTGCAACGGAGATTCCTGAATCCATTTCAATAGTTTCTCAAAATAAAGCAAGGTAAACAAAACAAGAATAAAAGCAAAAAACTCCCCCCTTCATTTATTCAAATGGTTAAAAGGTAATTCAGTTTGCTGCTGACTGACATGCAGATGGTATATAAATAACCACTTACACAGGCTTTGCTCAGTTTAAGGGTTTGGTTTAAAACTCAGAGAAGATTCCAGAAGAAACACCAAACTGCATCTTACCGCAAGTAAACTATACTCTTCTTCAAAGTCACAGTGCATTCACCATACCAATGGCAAGATCGGAGAGTTCATAGTGAATTTGTGTGTTACATAAAAATTCACGCCCTATATAAAGTTTATATTCCAAAGATCTGGATTCAGTTTTGATGCATTGTTGAAAGCTCTTGATCTTGCTCACATTTGCAAACGCTTGATAGAACTGCTGGCTTTGTGAGATGTTACTTATTTAATCAACACCAGAGATGCAATACCATCTGCACATAAATAACAGGAACATTCCTGTTATTCTGGCATGCCTTCTGTAAGCTCTTAGAAAAAGGGTTTCCATTCTTGCATGCTCAGGAATAGAAGTTCCATCAATCAAAGCCATCCATCAGTGTTGTAATGCCCCTTCACCTAACGTTCATTGCACCATGCAACAAGCAGCCTATTGAGTCTTCCTCTGTGAGAAACACATCCTGGTAGCCTATTCATCTAATCCATCAAACAGAAAAGGAGCAGCTGTGTTGGTCAAATTCATGCAAAAGACATGCTGTGCCAACTAACTGAACCCCAGTATCCACATCACCTTAAAACTCTTACCTTCTGCCCCACAACAGGCAGCTGACAACTGCATTTAAAGAGATTGGGCCTGATTGTCTTTAGACCAACACTGTAAAAAGAAGAGTACAAACAAGAATTATTTTAAGAATTACATTCCTTAGATGCTGCTTATGATCCAGCTTCTCAAGAACATATACAGTAATACTCTCCTCTAGGATAGGCAGCATAGATTTTATTTTACACTAGCCTACAGCATCTGAAAACTTGGAGTCAGGTAGGATATAAAAGTAGCATTAAAATGGATTGAGTGACTTCAAGATAAGTCTCTGGTGAGCATTTATTCACATTGCGAAACAACTGCTGAGAGAAGCTTGACTCTAGCTTTTGATGTGCCCATAATAGGCTATTCTGATCTGAGGCTTAATTAGACATTAATAGCATCTGAAAGAGATTCTCTGATGGAACTAATCCTTTCACACCTTGACCCATGTATTTTTTCTTAACCAACAGAAAACATTTAATTGATTAGATTATTACATATTACTCTGGTCCAGACCTGCATCACAAGTTGCTGAGACAACATTTTCAATTAAGGCAGCTTGAAGCTACCTGGTTTTCAATGTCCATGATCTGATACACATATTTGGTTGAACTTATTATTCTAGTGATGGAGCTTGTTAAACTGGGTAGCATATCAGAATCTAAATTATACATTAGGACGAACCCTGGAATTATATATAGCCTTGCCTCTTTTCCAAACCTCTTGTCCTTGTTTTCCTAAATCCATCCTGACCAAGGATCTCTCTAAATTATTACGTTGTTAACATTTCACAGATTTTTTTATTAGAAGCATGAAACTGCTGAAAAATCTGTTGGGAGAAAAGTAGAGGCTACCACAGATGCTAAGGTAGTGGCAAGAACTGGAAATAAGAACTAGAGAGGAACTGGCTTGAGTTTTGGGACTGACAAAAAAGATTCATGCCTCAGTATTCATTCTGAAGGAATTCAGACGATTTTTTATTTGAAGAGGAATATTAATTTGCTCATTCCCCATCCCAACTTAATTTACACTGCAGGTCTGTCCTCAGAAGCTTGCAATTATAGCAAGAAGTGGTAGAATGGCAGCAGATTTTATTCTACTGCGTGTCTCTACAATAATATACATGCATCAGTTTGCTTAGTGACGTCAAAAAATCAGTAATGCCTATGGAAAGCTGGACATCTAACACCCCATATCACAATTTCAGTTTGCTCTTCTAATAACATTCAAGAATGTGCTGCTTTTCTCTGTTAATTTTAAATCCATTTTTCCACTCTTCCAGACCCTTCATGCACACCAATGTATAACAATATGGCTCAGCCTCAGACTCGAAGGCACTGCACCAGGAACCGTTAACTGTTTTGAAATATGATCTCATTCTGCTTTTTTCTTATTGCTTAACCAGTTCCTCATCTCACGCTCTCTCCCACTTAAAATAAAAAAAAAAAAAATAAAAGGCTCTTGTGAAGAGCTTTGTCACAGGCTTTTTGAAACATGATCTCTAAATAAAAAGTTGTTTAAAAACTACACTAAAATCAAACAGAAAAAGGATCAGAAGACCAGTTGCCTGGCCGTGACTCATTTTCTGCCACACATCTAAGACAAAGGCATGAAGACAAAGATCATGAGTCTTTGATAAAATGGGGACTGTAATTGGATGATTAGCACTAAGTGAGAAACAGCCTCACCACTCTGAAAAGGAATTGTTCGTGCAAATCAGATGCTGGCTCCCAGCAGACCCTCCTTGCCTAAGTCATTAAGACTCTTCCCTCTTACCACTATTAGTCATGCTGAGTATTAACCTTATTCATTATTACTCATAGTTTACTCTTTGAATAACCTCATTAATTCCAGTGAGACATTTGCAGTAGGAGGTAGTAGATAATCTATGCATTTATATATGTATGCATGTCTAATTAAAGGCTATCAAATGAGAAGACTGAGTTTCCCTTGCTGACTAAGCTGATCCTTAAAACTCTGGACCCAGAACTGAAAGTATTTGTGGCTGCTGCTGAAGACATGCTAAGTCAAGCTTTCTAAAGTACCTGTAGCAGAATTAGTCTCCACAGCAACTTTCATGAGGATACTGCAAAGTTACACCAGCCTTTCACCTCCAGGCTCTGCTGTATAAAAGAAGCTTGGAAAGGAGCAGCTGCCTGTCCCTCAATACTCCCAAACAGCATGTTAGCATCAAAGCTAGCAAGCAGATTCAGAAGAAAACACACGCAGCTTTGTACCTCACAGACCACTCTTCCATCTATTCCCGCTCTTTTGTGGATCCCACTGATGCTCAGTTTCTCCTCTGCAGGTCTTTCTTCCAAAGCTAGAAAGAAGAGCAAGCCAGTTAACCATTCATTGTACCATCAGACTGTACTTTATCTCCGTTTGAAGGAATCCTGTGTAAGATCATCATGGGTGCAAGGGCAGACTCTCTTTAAAGAACTAAAGGGCCCATAAAAGCACTTCGAATCATCCAGGTCATAATAACTTTAGTGTTGTTGCTTTTTATTTTCCTAAGAAAATCAGAGTTAATTGTCTCAGTGATTCCAACACATTTCAAAACTTCATGTATTGCAACACTAATTATTTAATTGTGTTTTTTAAGGGGAAAATTCTTGTGATAACTTTCTACAGAAATAAACTGGGACAGCAGTGCTACAGGCAGCAGGAGGTTAGAGGGGTACGCTGTCTGAAAGCATAACCATGAGTCACAACAGCATGACTGATGCCTGCTCCATGATCGTTTCCTTCAAGCATTTAAGGGAATTCCTACTATGGGTGAGAATTACAACTTTTTACTCTGTCCCCATGTCTTCCCCTCATTCCCCTCCCCCAAGCAAAGATTATTTGCACAACTACAAAGTCATCATCCATCCTGTTTTCTCACCACTACCCACCTCATCCCTATGGAAGCCAGCTGGATCAGACAATGCCTGTGAAGCCAGGCTCCTAATCCCATCAGGGGAGGGTGATAGCAATCTGAAAGCAGCAAGGCGGGACACTTTCTAAATACTACCACCCACAGGAAAAATTGTACTCAGCTGCTCGCAGACTTTGCAAGCCTACCTCTTCCTCTGGCTCATACCAGCAAGGAAAATAAAGATAGCATCAGACCCATCTGTTTAGTTGCTAGCTCTCTCAGAAGCAGACCCTGTCTTTCATCCCAGCTCTGTGAAGCACACCTTAAATGTTAGTCCTTTAGTAATGAATTTGCTCAGTCTCATGCGCCGGGTACATTGGCTCACATGAGTGGTTCCCATTCGTACTTGTCTGAAGCCAGGGTTAAACTTCATGCTCAAGACAGAGACACAGGCTGGCATGGCAGCAGAAGTGAGCTTAGTAGATCACAGTCTCAAAGAAGGCTACAGCTCTTTTGCCATGAGGTGCCACCTGCTGAGTTCCCACGTTCAACAAAGTCCTGTGATGCACCTGATCAACATGAGCCTCTCCCTGCACAACCCACTACACTGGGAACCTTCCCCCATCGCAAGCATGACGGTAGCACATGTGTGAAGAGCAAAGCAGGATGCGGCGCACTGGCTGATACCTGCTTCCTTCTTCCTCAGATTGTAAACATGAATGATCCCCTGCAGCTGGGGACAATTTTAGTCACCACAACTCTTAAGAAATAGCGGTCTTATGCACTTCCCTCAGAACTGGTGTTTGCTCTGATACAGCCACATACCAAAGGCAACTGGGGAAGAAAACATTTTTCTCCTCCAGACTGAGAGGCAGGCCAGTCTGAAGGCAGGCACCATCTTATCCAAAGCAATGAATAAAGCAATCCTACCAATGTCTGAGCTTTCACATGCTTCCTTTTCATCAGACAGGTTTCTCCTTAACACATGAGGAGGGGTGGAGTTCTTCTCAGACTTGCAAATATTATCAGAGGTACATTAAACATTGATTGCTAAATTGTGTTTCTAGGCAGGGCCAATGGCAAGCATGGATTGTAGTTGTATACAAACCCTCCAGCTCCTCCTCTCAAGAGTTCAGTCATAATGTCATAGAGGTTGATCAAGGCTGACACGCTTTACCTTAAAAAATAATCAGCTCCATGGCATTTGCAAATAACTAGCATAAGAATCAGGGTCTACCACACAAACCCAGAACTTCCACCCCTGTGAAACCCAGGCCTTCAAGTATTATTAAGAATTCCGTAGAATCAGTTATATAATTCCAGTCACCTCTGCCAGAAAATACTGAATTAATCCATTTCTTTGAGAAATAAAGGAAACAGCTATTTCCCTGTCACGTAAGAATGTCATGAAGAAATAGTAGGTAACATCTATCTCGCTAGTCATAAACGATTGCACGAGTAGCAAGGAGTATTAGCATTTACTTCCCCCCTCCAAAAAAAAAAAAGACATATCATATAATCTGTCTTCTACAAATACAGTGGTGACAATTCTCGTACATATCATAACATGACCTATTAAATCTTTTAAGAAATGTGTTTCATCAGGGGAGCAATGAACAAATACTTTTTAATGGAAAAAACGACCACTAAACCACAACACCAAACCCACTATCTCAATATTAATAATGAGCAATGCTGGGTCAGTCCTATTCCCAGTTACTGGTAAGCAAATGACAAGGCTTCCATTGACTTCAGTGGGAGAGTGATAGGACCTTGAAGCAATATATTTTAAGTTACTGATATTCACAGGAATTTCCCTGTGAGCACAAATGTCATATAGTAACCACTGGGCAAGAATCAAATGGTGACATTATTGCTAGTGCAGAATAATGGTTCATGATCTTTGCAATGTGCCCTATAGTGCAAATGTCACTACATTTATTAAGTTATTTCTTTTCGTTTGAGTTTGAGGGTATGGATCACAGCAGGATATATTTTTACCTTTACAGTGACCTTTGCAAAGCTTGCACAGCTAGATTATATTGTGGTAATGGGACAACCCAAAGGTCAGGAAACATTATTCTGCCCTAGTAACTATTAGAAATCTGATGGGAGTTAGAAGAGGTATCTGCCCCCAGGGCCAGTTTTTCTACTCTTCCACCTCTGGAGACCTGGATTCAATAATGGCCACGTCAGTTATACGCTGGAGGCTGTTAAGAGTCCTGTTAACATTTCATCAGTTAACTGAAGGCTATGCTTCCTGACTTCATGAAGTTCAGTCTCTCTTTAGATACTACCAAATCATCCGGACAGTAAACTTAGTAATAATGTTTAGACTGGGGGGAGTGAGAGCTCATTTCCAAATGCAAAGGAAAATGCTGCCTGCCATCCCCTTAAGAACAGACAACATGAAACTACAAAGCCAGCTTGAAGGTGAGGAAGAGGCACTATCCAGATAACACTTGAATACAAGCTCATAACGCAGCCGTGCACAGCACAAATCTAAAGCATAGTGCATGAAAAGCATGCAATTTTTTAAAGAGCTTCAATGTGTATTTAAATAGCAGATAGTAAATTGAACATCAACACTCCTAATGGGTATAAATGCCTGCAAAGTATGTGTGGTTTCATCACAATGTCATTTAGGGGCACAGGATGAAAAGTGACAGCTGAAAAAAAGTAAGAGTAAAATCCAAGACTCAAAGCCACATGGAAAACAAAATAAGCAGTGATGGGACACTAAGGAAGCAGAAGCAAAAGGTGGTGCATCCATTGGTGGGCTCAAACTTCTGTTGATTCGCACAGAAGCAACACAAGGTGAACTAGATGCAGCAGAAAGAACAGGATTCCTGGGCATGACACATGAATTAGAGAAGCATTTGCCTCTTTTGCTTCAGAACATCCTGTTCTGGCACTGCCACAACATGTCACTTTGAAACCAAAATGGCATTGAGAAGAATTATGCAAACACAGGCATGTGGTTAACCCTGCTGGGGCTTGTTACTATGATGTAACCGCCTGATTTTTTTCCTCAGTGTTTTGCATGCCAGGATTATAAATTTTTTACCATTTTTAGCCTCCAGGCCTTAATTATATTTGCATTTTGCTGGTACAACAGTATTTCATGCTACCCAGTTTTAAAAGAACACTACTACCTTTTCATGTCTCTGCAACAGTCAGTGCATCACTTGGATGTCTTCACAAGAAGCCAGTGCTGAAAACATCTTAGGTATTCTAATATGATAGAAACAGGAAAGAAATGCACTGGGAGAAATGAACCAACAGCAATTTTACAGCAATTGTAGAAAGGAAGAGGAATGTGTTTGGGGGTTAGACTTTTAGGGAGCTTCAAGGTTACCAATAGCATTCCATCCAGGTTTTTTTTATTTTGTTAAAAAAAAAAAAACACACCAACAAAACAAACAAAACGAGTAGTGTAATTTCCAAGGAAAACTACTACAGAAGAAGACTGTTTTTTTCTGACTAGGACTGAAGACGACTGGTGAACGTCACATCGGATTCTCACGAAAGGAGCAAATAGGTTTTGTGACACAATACTGCCCTCTGCCGGAGGTACTAGAACCGGTAAATAAAAGAAAGAATCCCAGTGTAATTTGAAAGGGATACCTTTGGTATATTTTGTACACAAACAGTGCTTCTTTACATTACATGTTCTCTTCCTTTGAATGCCAATGAGCTTATTTTTCAAGCTCCGAATAGAGCTACAGAACAATGTCCAAATACCTCATCTACCAGCAGAGCGTTATTGATCCTTCATAGACTCAAGTCTACGCAAGAAGGTAAATGCTGGCGCAGTCAAAAGTCTGCAGGAAACACTGACCTGTTAAAAACGTCCGTATCTTCCTTTCCTCATGAAATTCCCCACTAGCTGCACATGTGCATCACACCTCTGGGAATATTCATCTTCCTCTAATATTTTCATCTTCCATAAACTGTGAAAGTCACATTTACCATTGCTGCCTTGTTCTTCCACTTCTGCTTATTTTCAATTCTTTTTTGCCTTTAAAACAAAACCTATTTGAACAGCTCCATCATTCATCCTGTATTCACATACACCAAGATAAACATATGTTAGAAAGGCTCTTGTTAAACTTTGTTTAATCTTATTAAAACTCAGTCTCCTTGCAAATGAAGGACCACCCAGCCCAAATACATGAGAGTGACCAGTGTTTGCTCCCTGACCTACTGAAATCAAGTAAAGCTGCAGATGTTGAGTATTTTGTAAAGTCTGTAGGTACCATTCATTTATTGCAAAAGAAAAGCCCTACTTCTTCCAGCAGGCACCCACTCTCAGTTTAGAGCTAACTTGTGGCTCGTTCTTAAATCCTCTGGATACTATCCTTGAGTAATCTGGCCATGTTGCTAACAGAAATCAACAGCATGATCTTGAAAAATGTTTGTACCAAGCTACGAACTCCAGACCCACTTACGTTATAGCTTTTGCTTTCTTCATGGACTTCATGCCAGTAAGTAGATGTAGCCAGGTGCAGAAAGATTGTAGACGCAATCGCTGCACATGTCGCAGAACCTTCAAAACTGTGTTCAACCATGTTGGCAGACAGCTTTCACATAAATGTGATGCCTCAACATGGTACTCCAGTGCGGTAGGTGGGACTTGAAACATCAATTGATCTAAGGCAATCAAATATGCTTTTAGCATGCTTCACAGGGTACATATATTCACTCTGCATCTTTCTGGGGATTGATTGTTAGTTCCCCTCTCTGAGCAGTACCTGCAGCTGTGCCATTATTCAGTCAAGGTTTTATATCAGCTGAAATGAGCCTTCTTTGTAGGCAAAGGTGTCCACTGACTCCCTGCTAGGGCTTCTCTGGATCTGACTGCTCTACAAGCTGCATTCTCACATAACTTCAAGGTGCTCAGGGTGATAGCTTAGTCCAAGGCAACTAGGCAAAAGTATGCCTTTCTGGGAGCAACAGATTCTCTGTGTTTTCCTTCTGTGTGGAGCAGGAGCTCCACGATCCTGCTGAGCTCATTCCCATTCCAGCTGGAGACAGTGTCCATCATGAGAAGCAAAATGGACAACCTGGCTGATGATTTTGCTTTTCTGAAGAGCAAAGGCTTCCAGCTGCTGCACTCTATTGTGCCCTGATTTCAGCAGCAGCTAAGAATCCTTGTGTCTATGTAACCCTGATGAGCCTATATTTTATATATTTTCATCAGTTTTATATATAGGTTCATTTTATATATATAGGTTCATCAATTTTATACTGAAATCTGAAAACTTCTCAGACATATAAAAGCTCACCTGCTGAGTGGCAAATACCTCAGAAATGATTAAATGTCTGAAAAAGCCTTATAAGTAAATTTACAATCACATGCCTGGGAGAAAGGGCTGCAGCAAGAAATATGTGGAAGTGCCTCATTCATCTGCAAAAAGATGAAAGTATATATTGCAGTGTTAAACCTCCTGGTGATGCACTCTGTGGGAAGGTGTTGCAGTCTAAGCACTATCTCATGAGTATCAGAGCTAAGTCATACCTTACACATTTGTACTGCTCAAATAAGTAAGCCTGGTCTTCAGGACAGCCCTCAGCAGGCACAGGCTTGGCCAGTACCTAGTGTTTCTATAAGCAGTATACTTAAGGTGGAAGAAATATAATCCAGTAGGTATGGAACTTAATAAATACATTTTTACATTTTCGTGTTGCTGAGCAGCACTGGTGTTTAATTAATATGATCCTTGGATTTAAAAAAAAAAAAAAAGGCTAACTTAAGACAAACTTGTGATATTTGTTAATTGTGTAAAGGTCTTGCATTTGGCTAGTAAACAAAGCCTATCTTTATTTAACCAAAGTAGATCAGCGAATGATCTAGTTTTATGGCATACTAACTTCCTTTCTTCCACAGACCTCTAACCTGTAAGAATTGTCTACTTCAGTATATGAGAAGATAGAGTGTTTCCACAACTCCAGCTGAATCTCACATTGCCCTAGCTAGAGGTGGTGATGGTACCTGCAAGGCTAGAGCCTGGTAATAAGGACCAGTAAGAAGCAGTAAGGACAGACTGAAGAATACAATGGGACATGCCAATAGGACTGGAAGGCAGGTGCAGGATGACAGCATTTTAATAGCTAAATTCTGCTCCCACTTCCTTTCACACAGGTCCTCCGGCACACTGCATCTCTTCTCCAGTCAGGACACCATCCTTCCCCTCCCTCCTTGTTTCTCTGCTCTTTTCTGTTCAGCTCAGTTCAGTTTGCTTCATCTTTCCAGCTCTCCCCTCTTTTTTGTTTCTCTCTCCAGCTTCTCCTCTGTGAATTCTCAAGCAAATCAAGTTAGGGTAGAATTCTCAGTTTATTACAGCAAAAGCAAATGTTTAGAGTAGAATGTTTAAAATGAGACCAAAATGGGTTTCTGAATCTACACACTGACCAGAGAACAGCCCAGAAAAAAAATGAAACAAAATCAAACCACAACAAAAACCACCCAAAACCCTAAAAACAACACAAGACCCCCACACATCTCCTTCACTGACTGCAGAGATACTGTGTGTTCCTTCTACCCTTTGGCTTCAACTGAAGTCAAAGTACCTAACACTTGGAAGAAGCTGTGCAAAGTCCTTCTTTTTTTTTTAGGTTTATACAGGTGTCATGGTTTAAGCCCAGTAAGCAACTCAGCCACACAGCTGCTCTCGCACTCCCCCCCCCCCCCGCTTCCTCCCCCTCAGCTCCCAGAGGAATAGGGAGGAGAATCGAAAGAATGCAACTCCCACAGGTTGAGATAAGAACAGTTTAGTAACTAAGGTATAACACAAATCACTGCTGTTGCCACCAATAATAGTAATGATAAGGGAAATAACAAGGGAAGGGAATATAACTGCTCACCACCCACTGACCCATACCCAGCCCAACCCGAGCAGTGATCTAACCCTTCCGGATAACTGCCCCCAGTTTATATACCGGGCATGACGTGCTATGGTACGGAATACCCCTTTGGTTAGTTTGGGTCAGGTGTCCTGTCTCTGCTTCCTCCCAGCTTCCCCTCCTCCCTGGCAGAGCATGAGACTCACAAAGTCCTTGATCAGAGTAAACATTGCTGAGCAGCAACTGAAAACACCAGTGTTATCAGTGCTGTTCTCAGGCTGAAAGTCAAAACTACAGCACTGCACCAGCTACTAAGACAGAGAAAAATGACTGCTACTGCTGAACCCAGGACAACAGTTCAATGGCCCGTATTGAGGAACTAGGTTTGGAATTTTCCTTTTTTAGTGCAATGACATTCCTGCTTACACACTTTAAGTCTTGGTAATGCAAGGACAATTTTCTTACTTAGCTGTCACACTCCCTACAGATTTGTCATGAATTATACCCTCAAAAGGGTAGCTGTAATTTTAGAATTATCAAAAGGTATTTGATCAAATGAGTGGGACACATCCCCTGAATTTTCTATGCCATGGTTAGACTTATTTGCATAGGCAGGTGTTTTTCTTACAGTAATCTTGAAACACTGTGGTCACAGCAGATTTTTGCTTTGCCATTTTCAAATGATAATGTGTCAAAACCCTCCTGGGTCTGTCCTGCTCACTTATTTCTGATCACTGTGCCCTTTCTTCCCTTGAAGTTTTCTTCTTCTTTCCAATCAAGACATATTAATTCAATCTCTAATTCGAGAGGCAGATGAAGTGCAGATGACAAGTTTGGGGTGGGGAGAGGAGGAAACTTCTCTCTTTATTCATCTTGCAGGAATAATCAGGTTTGGTTACTTAGTTTAAGCTTCACAGCACAGCAAAGGATACCTCTGAGTGTGGAGACAGCACCTAGCAGAAGCAAGAGCTCCTCTCCGTGACAGGTCCTGTAGGCATCACCATAACAGAAGCAGTAAGAACTCATTTCCCAGCTAATGCCAAAATAAGAGCAGAATACAGAGCGCTTTTTACACGGTAAAATCCCAAAGGCTGTCCTTACATTTGCATCATATCACAACCAACTGCTGGTGAGTAAGACACAGCTGCAAAAGGCCGTAGCAGGAAGAAGATTTTGTCTGTCTTCAGTTTCCTTCCTTCTCTGGCAGTCAGGAGTTTTGGAGAGACCTTTTCCATCAGCCGCGGTTCACCAGCGCTCACTCGCACAAGAGGGCACTGTAGCCACACGCATCCCGGTAGAGTGCCTCAGCCCAGCAGCCTCTCCATCTACACAAACAGCTTTGTAAAAACTCTCCGAGTTATGAGTCCTTGTTTTCTTAAGCAGGCCGGCAGCAAACACCGCAGTATGTGTTGGCTTGTTGCACTGATACACCTTACAGAGATGATTGCTCTGGGGTAAAATATACCTTGCAGAGTTTATCCCCGTTCCAAACTTGAACAAGATTTTATAGGTATGGTTACCTGCATGCCCAGGAAAACTGCCATAAACTTTTAAAAAACCTAAATCCCAGTTCATGCTGTCGAAGGTAAAGACCTGTGCTTGTAAAAATAAAAATATTTATATTATACTGGCAAACAAACCTCCTGGATATTCACAGGACAGCTGGAAAGGAGGTAATGGCAGTTTGAGATGAAGGGTATTAATAAAACCTTCTTAATGTGTCTGTCCACTTGTGAATCTTCAAGCATATTTATGTTTCCAAACAAATGTCCTGTCTTCAGGATCAGAGCTTTCACAATTCCCACTAATTCAGCTATGAGTAATAAGCACAATACAGTAAAAAATATCAGGCTACCCCAACACAAGATACCTGTCAGTTACCTAACTTTAGGCTTCCCACTTAATATTTTCAATTACATTTATAATTATGAAGAACAAAGAGCAAAAAGGTGAAATACTCATGTCCTAGTTTAGTACCCCAAAGTACCTGAGTTTGAAGCTCTAGAAACAAAGTAAGAGAAGTCTGACGCATACAATTGTATTTATGTTCTGATTCAAGTACTAGGTGGACATGAAGGCTATTTAGCAAAAAGAAATTTATTTCTTCATCATTTGAAGATGAAAGTCAAATATAAGATCAGTCTCAGATGAGGCTATTCCTGGTACACCTAATGATAAGAGCATAAGCAAATCCTACTTGTACTTTTGGAGTGCTTTTAATTTGGCACTGATGATTAACAGAAGTGATGTAAAAACGATAAATCTCAACAACATAGGTGGAGATTTCCAGTGGGGAAATCTGCAATCAAACCATTGCAACTCCAAACTACAGAATTTATGGGGTTCCTACGCAGAATGAGTTTCACTTAAAGGATTAAACAACGTAAAGGAAGTGTTTAACATGACAGTCCAGAAGTAGCTCAGGAAATCCTTAAAGCTGATTGCTAGAAGCTCTCAATCGGTAGCATATTCTTATACTCTGCTATTGCCTGCTTTTGAGACAACACACTGGACAGACGGACTTTTGCCATATAAACACTATGTTCCTATGATTCACCTTGACACACAGGAGCTATACCATACTGATCCCAAGAGATGATCCAACAAACCAGTCTAGTCCTCCAGCCTACCTCCACCTTCATCTAAATGCTAACACATCTGAAGCACAAACTTCCAAGTATTTTCCTGCTTTTAGCATCTTGTATCTCCTTTTCTTTCACTTTTTCCAACCCCTATACCAATAAAAAAACCCTAAACCACAAACCACAAACCCAACAGCCTGGCTTAGGTAAGGCTATTTTATGCAGACTTCTCCTAGAAGACTGAGATGAAAAAGGCAGCTAAAAACCTTAAGTAACTGTTATTGGTTAAAATTTGCCAAGTCTCAGAACATCAAATATATTCATATGCTGAATTTACTTTTCTATAATGGCAAGATTATTAGAAAGCCACCAAGTCTTACTACAAGTCACAGCCTCTCTCTTTCCTGTTCTCTTTACTTTCATGTTATTTTTTGTCTTCTGTTGGACTACAACAAGCACAGTGAGTGTTCCAGCACACTTCATCTAACATCAGGACACATTATACCATCCTGATGCCATGTCAAAAATCAAACAAAAAAAAAAACCCAACCACAAAACTTTCAAAACTAGGTACAATTTTTTATTTCAGAAATCCTCTTGATGTTACAGACAGTAAGTGCCCCCATCTCCTCAAAAGAGTCAAAGTGACAATTATTTGCCGCAATATTTGGTAGACCAGTCTCTCTGTTCCCAAAATGTCAGTTAATAGCTTGCTACTAGATGATGACAGTGCCACATAAACACCATGAGCTCTCAGAGACAGTTATTTCAATAAGAAAATAACACAGCAGATGACATGAAATCGGATGAGACTCGTTCAGATTCGCAAAGGCACAGCTGAAATATGTGTCTGGTGAGTCATCTTTAGATTTCCATGAATTTGTCTCCCAACTTCCTATGCCCAGACATAGCCATGAATTCCTCCTACTTCCACAGAAATCACCTTTTGTGAATGGAAAAGTACATTGCTGAACTCAATGTTAGCATTAAAGAACAGAAGCCTTCCCTGTCTATGAACTGCTGCAAATAATACATGTAAAGTCTGAAAAGCTGTTTGTGTATAGCCAGTTCTAGCATTTGCCATTTACAGAGCCAAAATAACTATAGTAAATTAATTCTACCAAGATTCTTTGCACTAACTACAGGAGCACTAGAGGTGCATTTATAAAGCCAAAGGGCATAGCACTAAAATAGAATAATCCCTTGTGACATACAAAAGCAGTGTCTGATTTGCTTCTATCATCCAAAGACATTTGCTTGTAGCCGTGCGCTACCTAAATCTAAGGTGTTAATGTACTAGCCTGACTTCAGAAATCTCAGGAGTTACTAACCCCAGGCAAAAGAGAGGCATCTTTTTTGGGGGCTGCTATGTAATATAACACATTAAAGCTCTATTTTTTAGAAAAATAAGGTAGCATCTTAAATCTAAAGAAGCAGATTCTTCTTCCTCTCTTCAAGGCTAATTCTTTTCTTATTAGATTTGTAAGGAAAATAATCATGTTGTTCTTCCCCCAACCATCCCACCCACCTGAAACAAAATAACAAACTGCCAAAACAAAACATCCCAAATCCCCTCAAAATAACAAGCTCTCAAAGCCAGGGCAGCATTGGACCATACCTCTCTCTTCAGATCCATTTTAAAGAACTACAATTTTGTTACTAACATAGGGCCAAATTCAACATATTCTACTTATATTAACTTCAATAGGGATGCATGAATAAATAGTATTCAGTGAGACTCCTTATGGTGGTAGGTGCTACTCAGCGCACAGACTGCCATATCTGGGCTTTTGTGACAGTGTCTCTTCTATTTATCTGGAAGGCACCCTGTCTTCAAAAAGTCTCCAATTCCAGACAGTATCCTACTTCTACAGGAAACATTTTCCTACTTGTATCTCTGGAGTATCTGTGTCTTTCTCCTACCCACACCCCTTAATTTGCTTTTACCAGATTGCATCTGAAAGATTGGATGCTAAGTCATTATGCTTCATGTATATAGAGTCATAGAATCAGCTAGGTTGAAAAGACTCTTAAGATTATCAAGGCCAACTATTACCCCAGGACTGCTGAGACCACCACTAAACCATATAACTGATGGCCTCATCTACATGGTTTTTGAACACTTCCAGGGATGGTGATACATACCCTTTGCACGTTCAGCAGTATGGTAGATGGTTCATAACCATTACTGCAATCAATGTGGCATGTTTTAAGTGTTACATTTGCAATCAGAAGTGCTGGAGTCACAAGTCCAGAAAACAGGTCTGTAGACCCTGTTGGAGCTCTTGCATTGAAGCTAGAAACTGAAGCTAATGCTTAAAAAAGTCAGACATCTCCCTCAAGTGTGTAACATGAAACCTTCCGCCACTGTGGAGAGAGCTTCCTCGTAGGGATGTCCTGTTTTAAGTGACATGATAATTCTTACAAGTCAGGAACAGCTACAGCTACACAATTTATTATCAACATGTCACAGGGTAGAATTTAACATGAAGCAAGCTAGAACCTATTCAGCAGTGAGAAACACCATGTACAGATGAAGTGGCTCTTGATGGATCTGGCAGCTTTCAGCTGAAACACTGAAGGGAAGTCAAATTCTGAGCAAATACACAAATGATACATAACAGGGACCAAGACCCTGCATTAACGAAGACAACCCATATGCAGATCCTTCACACTGACGTGACTGTGCTGGGCTTCGTGCTGCAGAAATTGAATCTCGTTTTGTGGAAAAAACAACAGAAAAGCTCTGATTTGGCATTTAAATGGCTCAGGGGCTTTTCCCTGGGAAGTGCTGACCACTTGATTTGTGCTGCAGGTTTTTTTTTCAGACCCAGAGTCTGCCTTAGGGATTTGAGTTAAACATTTTCATCAGGAGCTCAGGCAGAGAAGCTACGTGACCAGAACCAGATCTGAGAGAAGCATGGACAACCTTCATGGTTCAGTAGCTCAAAGATTTTTGTCTGATCCACAGAAAACCACAACAGACTTTCAGGATTGCACCAGAAAGGAACAGAGCATTGTTTATTTTGGTTGGAAACATTCAAAAGTATCAGAATATTACGCAGAAAGCACAGTGGAAAGCAGACACAGGAACCACTGAGTCAGCTCCTATAGACGCGCTTCAGTGAAACTTCTGCTATCACAGGCTTTGTTTGATGGGGATCACATCTTCACACTGCTCTGCACCTGACCTTCCTCAGTCAGCTCAGACCTTTACACTGTACCTTCCCTACCCCTTTTCTGCTCCTAGTACTTAATAATGCATGTGCCATCCAAAACTGGTCCAGGCCTCCATGTTTTCTCTTGTACATCCACCAGAGTCAGGTCTTCCTTTTTCTGCTAGATGTGTCCCATCAACTTCAAACCTGTCAATTCAGCCTGAATCCTTGTGCAGGCTGCTGCTGAGCAGAAGCAACTAAGTCCCCACACCAGTCAACCATGACTGCAAAAGCATGCTTGGGAAAGCCAGCACCCCAGGCTAGAGGTTATCTATGCAAGACCCAACTTCCAAGCAATATGAACACCAGTTCCATCTTCCACTGCCTTCAGAAAGCAAGCATCACAGCATGGGTACTTGAAGTGGTGTAATGCTCAGGGCTAGCACCTCAGGCAGGCTTCCCTGAAGGCACAAAGCTGGATAGTCTAATATACACAAGGGCTGCTAGAGTATTCAGCTCCTCAACTACAACACAACTAGTGCAATGAAATACTAAAGTGCATTTAGTCTCTCACTGAGAGA
Organism: Pezoporus flaviventris; assembly: GCF_033815535.1. Classification (NCBI taxonomy): domain Eukaryota; kingdom Metazoa; phylum Chordata; class Aves; order Psittaciformes; family Psittacidae; genus Pezoporus; species Pezoporus flaviventris. The sequence goes on from NW_026892585.1 coordinate 22,180,619, forward strand.
AGATGAAAGAGACGAGAACAAGAAACATACTGCTGAAAGCAGAGTGGGCACTCAGAGAGGGGGAAAAGGAATGAGAAGACAGCAGCTCTAACAAGTAGCTCTCTAGATACCAGAAAAACCTAAAGAAATTAAGTGGGATCTGAAAACAACCATGGAAAAAGAGATTGCTTGGTGGCATCTCAAAGGGGTTAAGGAATCAAAGTGGGATAGCACACATGGCTGGATTGCTGCAGTGGATGGCTCTTGAGAAACAACAGACTGGGGAGGTGAGGAATATGGGTGGTTTCAATCTATGCAAATGATTGGCTGCAACACACACTGCTTTGCTTGGAACAAGTGATGAGGCAGTCAAGACCTTATGAGTAAGCATCAGAGAACAATCCAACATGGGTGACTTTGGGCTGGATGCCTGCTACTGACCTCCTAATGAAGACAGGGAAATAGAAGCCTTCATTTTAAATCCAGAAGAAGCTCCATGGGGCTGGAGGTCCAGCTCTAGTCCCCACCGATATTCACTGGGGACAAGAACCACCCTGATATGTGCAGAGAGGGCACAGACAATTCAGATTTCTAGTCCTTCTTGATGATAATTTCTTTATACATGTGACTGACAAGTCTTCTGGGCTTCTTACAAAGAAGTATGGGATGTGAAGGGCGGCCATAAGACTGTGGAGATTAAAATTCTGAGAGAAATGAGAAAGACAAATAGTACAATTACAAGCTGGCGCTTCAGGAGAACAGAATTTGACTTGTTCAGGGGTATTCTTGGTAGAATGTCATGGAAGACTGCTGTGGAAGGTAAAGGGAAAGCCTGTGAGAACCGGCTGATCTTCAAGAACAACCTCTTTAAAGCACAAGACAGCCCATTCCTGCATGCAGGAAGTCTAGCAAGCATGGTGGAAGGCCAGCATGGATGAACAGTAAGCTCTTTACTCCTAAGTTCGAATATAGGAAGGAAGCACATCAAAGACATAAGCAGGAGGGGGCTTAGTCTCTTAGTCTCTGCTCCTGTCGTCAGATATATGAGATGCTTTGAAGCTTTGCTCATTTCTGCAAGCACTACAATGAAGATAGTGTGCTTCCTTTTCTCCAAAAAGAACACCTCTGATGGCCCTAATGAACTTAAACATGGTATAATTTTGCCTCTAGCTCGTGACTGTTTATAACTGTTTGTCATACTGAAGTTCTCATTGGAAACTTCCATGTTTAGCCTGGTTTAGCTAAGTTTCTGGCCCCGATTTCAGTGCTGAATTTGGTAACAGGTTATAAACTCTTAGGAGCAACATTTTTCTTGTCTGCTGTCTGTCCTGATCCATACAGATCTTCAGAGCATGCATCAGAAATATAACACAGATACAACTTTCACCTATGTCTGTGGAATACTTACGTACCTACTGATACACCTATAGAGACAGGTCGCTGTAAACCTATCCAGATACAGCCACAGCCATGTGTCACTTGCTGAACCCAAGGATCATCTTTTCAAAATGAGAGGAAGACTTTTGCAAGCCACTTAAACTGGCTACCATCAGGCACTCAGTAATAGCCACCTTCTAGTTTCTCAAATTACTCTTCATAGCATGGCATGTTGCTCACACACTGAATAGTAGCCTTCTCCAAATGTAGCTTCCGTCTATTGATAAAGGAGAGGTTTTCTCACAAGGTATATTTTGAATGAATGTTTACTTCTTATTTGGAGGAGAAAGCAGAGGCATCAAAGGTCTTTACTTAATGTAGTTTACTGTCACTGAAATATACCCAACTCTACACTTCCCTGAGCAAATGACACAATTACAACCCATTCTTGTGGATTCCTTGAGCAAGCTTACTTTGCTGAAAAGGAGGAGTCTTCCAGAACCTGAGCCAGAAAGTGTTAATGCGCATCATCTCCTTGTTCCCAAATTAGCCCCAGCAAACCTACCCCAAGAGGCATGTTATTCATTGCAGGATTAAATTTGGGTTATCATGACTATATGGCAAGATCACCAGCCTGCACAAGAAAGGTTACACACCCCCAGTGGTATCTGCATTACTGTGTTCTCAGTCACCTCTTCCTACCTGATCACCACACGTTTCCTAAAGCCATGAGACAGTGAGTGACTTTGCGACTCTTTCCTTGGCCTTTCTGGACACTCATAAGGGAATAAAAAAGCAGTGATGAAGCATTTATCTCAACAAGCCTGGGGAAACACCGTTTAATCTGAAGGAGTGTGTTTTATCTCTTTGACAAACCTGCAATTTCATAATTCACGATGTCACAAATTAAGTCATCATAAGGTTACACCAAAAGTCAGATCCTGCCCTCTTTTCCTACAGTCCCTGAGGGCTTGTTTGCAGCTCCCTTCTCCACCAATGCTGAGCAGGTAATCCTGCCCTCTCCTTTGCACTGTTTCTGACTCTTGTTGCGTGTTAAATTGAGCCGAATCAACTAGAGGACCCAGCAGAATGTAACTATCCTTTTCTCCTGGATATGTTTTCTGCCAAGTCTGTGAAAGAAACCATCTCACAGAGGGGTTTGATGAGCCCCACAGATGGTACAAAGTAAGAATTGAACCCAAAAGTCAAGCATAAAAACGAAAGACAAAGGCGGAATAGATAAGAACCTTTCTCTTTTCTCAGCAGTAGTGGACCCTTAAATCAGCTCAACTCCCTCTCCCGTAGCTTCACCTTTCCTCTTCAATAAAGATAAACCAGAAGATTGGAGATGCTTTGGCTTAGCTATTAACCTTTGCAGCTGTTATAATACAGGAGATTGAAGACGTTAGCTGTTTCCAGCTAAAGACAAAAGAATCAGTTAATCCACTTAAACCTCCATCAGGATTTTTTTTTTTTTTTAGGCGTGGTTATGGCCAATCTTTAAGTCTTTTTATAGAGTGTTTTCACTCTAGGCTTCGGTGACCTTTAAAAGTTATGGGCGGCCATTAGCACTTCTCAGGATAACAATATTAATACCAGAGTGGGGAATTAGGCAGATCAAATCTGGTTGAAGTGAACAGGGTGGAGGAACACAATTTACCTCGTTTGCTGTTCTGACTCCCGGTTTGAAGAATACCCAGTGAACAGGAAAAGGGATCCGTATTTTCTTTTTAATCTCCAGTCCCTGGGTAGGTTGAGAAAACACCGAAAGGGCACTGCCTCTCATTATGTGTTCTCCGTGAGTCCCTACAGAGACTCAGTACAACTCAGAGTAGGGACAGACATGGGCAGCTACCTTAGCCACTTATGGAAAACACCCACAGAAATCAATCCCATGGACAGCTGTGGTGGGGTATGAGAAGTGCTATAAATCTACACTTCACTGTACTTCCACAGCTACCTAAATACTGTGGTCGTACCACTGTGGCTTCTCTGCCACATCAGAAAGTCCCTAACCAGTGCATTTATACCAAACTCCTTAAATGCTCTGGAAGACCAGTACCTAAACTGGCCACAGCTTTGGGTACCAACTTCACCATCCAGGCATTATCTGTCATGTACAGTTATTCAGGGGGGACAAAGGACCTATAGCACCAGTACTGCTGCTTAAATTGGTGAAGGAAGTCACCATCACCCCTGGCAAGAATATGCAAGTCTTTTATTCCTACAGTCTGCTCTGTTCTTTCAGCTCAGTGCCAGCACAAGCATTTCTGCTGCTGCACGGTGAACTGAATTAGTGAGTTGATCTGACTGAAAAGTAATCTGATCCTCCACTTCCAAGCCACTACCATTACTCACTGGTGCATCCTGACAGCAGGCATTTCCAGAAGTTTATTATGCACATATAATTTAAGCAGATCAGGTAGAGAAATGTATCACGTTTGAAACAGAGATTTACAATGCAGATTTACCTGCTATTCACATCATTGCTGGCATAAACTTTATGAACTCTCTCTGTGACTAAAATCAAAATCATCAAATGTCACAGATTTTGTCATTTTTTTCCCTCTGGATCAAAGGCGTTTCCACCCAAAACCAAGAAATTAATCTAATCTTCCCTCTCAAATGATCCTGCAAAAGAGTTGCAATGCAAAGGTAGCAGAGCAGAATCCTGCTTTTGCTGAAAGAAGTAACAAAGAGCTGGGTTAACAATAATGTTGAGACATAAACCATAAAGCTAATGGAAAATAAGCTACTTGATGCATCAGTGGAGACTAGGCTACACAGGTGAGGCTTTGTCTGTCCTATATTAAGAAAGAGGATGAAATTTATCTGCAATTGTGAATGGCTCCTGAAAAAGTCTTTGTGTCCACATGTCCTCTGAAACATCAGTTTAAGAGCTCTCCTTGCCCAAATTATACCTTCATTAGGGCAGGAATGTCATGTTCTTATGTGCTTACTTGGCATAGGAAGTAAGGAGAGGAAAGTAGTAATGTTGCTGCTATTGAGAATTTATCACTAAGAACAAGCAAGGGCTAATACATTACAAACCAGCCAGTTTCCAAAAAAGATAATTTTCTTCCTCCAAGGAAATTTGCAGCTATGCCAAGCAATTTATGAAGACTGTCTTGCTTTATGAACCAATAGGATTATAACTGTTGCATGAAGTTTAACAGTTAGTGCCCTGTCTACACTATGAAATCCTAACCATGCTGTAAGCAAACCAGGGATCATTAACAGAACTACAATGCCAGAAGAACCTTAACATGAATTTTCATCCCCAAAACAGCTAAAATGATGCTGCTTTACATTACAGTTACTTTGGTTGTGCCTACTTCAACCATAAGAATCATTCCGTAACCCATAAAACTGCAGAGCTCATACTTCAGTGGAATACGGACTTATATGGAGCTCCTGTACAGATCCCACTCCGTGCATCCTTTTTTTTCATTTACAGGCATCATGCCCCACTAAAAGAGAACTAAACATTGTCTTTGGGACATTTCTTTCAATGGAAAACACTCCAGGCAGAAGGAACTAACCTTGCTCTTTGCCTGAGCTTGCTGATAAATGACTGGCTACTTTGAAAAAGCTATTGGGTCTTAAACACTGAAAGGAAGCCTAACTTTTAACAGTGACAGGATGAAAAAGACAGGCTGCTTTTAAGCTTTAAACATCATTATGCTCATTCAAGTATTCATAACTAGAATCATTTTAGTCACTGTATAAGCCAAAAAGGTGGCATATTAGGAAAATGCACCTGTTTGATGCCTTCCCCAAAAGCAATAAGTGATGAAAAGCAGTCAGCCTGGTTTTAGTACTGTTACACGAACCATAACGGGTGCCTTGTCCTAACTGTCTTCTCAGGCTATCTTTTGAGAGACAATGCTCAAAAAAGGTTAGTGTCACTGTAGAAGTAGCTAGGGGAGTGGGGTGGTGAAAAAGAAGTCCTTTGCTAATAAATATTCTCAGCACAAGAAATCAGCTCCCTGTTGCAGATGTAAACTGAATGACACACAAAAGACAGAAGACTAAATTTTGCTCACAAGCCTGGGACTGAGCTGATGGTCAGTCTCCTGCACCTGATCAACACCACTCACAGGTGGAAACCCTCTGCAGGCAGGTAATTACCCCTGTGAGCAAAGTTAGGCCTCTCTTTTTTATTATGTGCAAGGTCAGGAAGCAGATTTACCTCCTTCTCACCCGGCACTCCCTGTGTTAATGTCGTTCTTCAAGCAGGCAAACCACCCAGCACTCCATCTCTCCTTTATTTCTTCCTCTCCTCCTGCATTTTATGGGACTTCCAAATGAAAATGGGGGAGAGGATGGCAGGTTAGAGGAAGGCCTGCAGAGGATTCTTCCTCCTCAGATTAGGATTTAATTGTATTCCTAGTGAGTTCCTTCTGGTTGCATTCTGTCTTTCAGATGAATGTTTCATCAATATGATTAGGATCACATCCCTCAGTCTTGTCTATTTACACAATCGGTTGTGACAGCTCAGAGTATAGTACTCCCTAAAGGAAATGTAAGATGCCACCTTATCATTTTATTCAAATCATATTTTGTACTCTGCACTTTCAGCCTAATGTCATTCTCCCTTGGATTACATATTTGTGATATCCAGCAAGCATTAAACCCCTTCTAATAAGGAGTAGATTAATATTTATATTAGTCATACTCAGATTATTATGAACAGGTCTACGGAGATTTTTAGAAAGGGAGGAGTGGGCTGTGGAGGCCTCAAGAGGATGTGGAATTGGGCTTGTATATACAAAAAGGTGTGCGAATAATAAATAATAATAACAACAATAATGCACCGGTGGCAGCAAACCCCAATTCTATGAGGTGGACGGGTGTGAGGGAACTGCCGAAGCTCCTCATCTCCCTGTCTCAACCCCCTCACTCCATTTTCTTCCCAGAGGCGGTACCCCACAGCCCCTTAGCCAATAATCCCGGCGGGAAGAGACATTTCTGAGGTATAGCGGAACTGCAGGAGCTATTGGGGGCGTTTTCCGCGGTAAGGAGACCCCAAGGGCAGGGTGGTGGCTGAGGGGCGCTGTAAAAATAACCGTTCACAGGGAACACCCCCCGTCCTTCCCCCCCGTTAGCGCCGCGCTTCCCTAAATGGGAGGTGGAAACAAACGAGCATGTGGTGAAAAGGTGGCGTTGAGGAAGGTGGTAGCAGAAAATTAGGACCGAAAGTAAAACCCCATCAGCGTTACTCGAAAACACACTCGGAAAATACCTGCTCCTTCCTCCCCGGAGCGCTGAGTCTGCAGCGCCGGGGAAGGAGCCCCTTCTCCTGAGGGGGTTGGGATGATGCTGTCGGAAGAAGCAGTGTTTCGGGGTCATTTCGTTTTCCCTCCCAGGTGTGAAGCACCGGTGATACAGTTTGAGGCAAGCAGCAAGGGACGAAGTTTCGTTGGGGGAAAAAGAAACCTCTCAGACGGTTGATCCCTATGTGCCGCTGCAAAGAGGACAGGCGGGAAAGGCGGTGAAGTGCCAGGTCTGCTTTAACGAAAAACGGCCCCAAAACCCCAGTCCTTGGTGAGGAATGGTCTCAGTCCCACATCTCTGCTGCCTTTATTGCTCCGCCGGACTCCCAATTATTAAAACCAAACAAGAGCTCTCCACGCAGAGCACCGAACCGCTTCTCGGATCAATGGCGAAATACTCCCGAGAACTGCGAAGTCGCGGAACGGCCTCAGAGTGTTACACCCGTGTCACCCCGTTTCACGGGCTCCGCTGTGAGTGAAAGGAGGAGCGGAGGCCCCGGGGTGGACAGACCCGGCGGCACCTCTGCCCGCACGAAGCGGAGCCGAAGCGGGGTCCGGATTTTCCTTAAAGTAGGTTTATGCAGCCTCACTGGGCGAGTTTACAGTTCACCTGTCGCTGCACAGCACCACAATGGTGTAAATAACGATTTCTGTTTGTTTGTGTATGTGTTTTCTCTCGTAGACTCCTTTTTTCAGCCGTCCCCTTCCAGCTGTTGTGCAAAGCCCCACACATCTTACGAGAGCTACTGAAAGGGCAGGATGAAGCCTGCGGGCGCGTTGCCTCACACGGTTTCCCGGCACTCGCCCGCTGGTGCCGCAGCTGTGGAGGAAGGGGCAGTCACCTTTGGGTCCCCTATCCCTCCAAACCCACGATAAAAAGCCCGCCGAGGGGAGGCGGGGTTCTCCACCCAGAGCCTGCTGTTTGGGTCGGCAAATCGTATTATGAAGCGAAGTGCGAGGGTAGTTAACTTTATCTTCCGTTAATGTAAACAAATAAGAAGCATTCAGATCCTTGATCTTTATTTAAATATAGAGTTGTTTATCAGTGTCATCCTACGAAGATTAATTAGATACCTCGATTCACAATTTGGCGTCTGACACCCCATTTTAGGAATGCATTATAATCACAAGGTGTTAATTGGGGCCAGCCAGGCATTTACGTTTCTATTAAACAGTGTGAGGACTTTTCACAAGTATTAAGTTCCTTTTTTAACCGCGCGGTGCAAAAATATACAGCTTTTAATAACACACCGCAGCAGAATTGTGCTCCCAGGAGCTGTGTTTGCTGCCGGCGTGCCACCTCAGCCCGCAGCTGGAAAAGGAGGACACCCGCCTTGCCAGGGGGCTGTAGAGGGAGGGGATATCCCATTATAGGAAACAAATATCCCGTCCCTGTAGTCGCTTAAAAATCATCGCGAATCCCCTTCTACCCGCCCATCGACGTGGCTCTTGGGCCAGTGGGAAAGCTGCCGGGACACCAGCTTGTGTCGCTTGCATAGCCGGAGTCTCGTACCCAGAAGCGAAGAAGTAATCGAAAGCTCCTCGGAAATGCACCGCTCTCCGCCCCGGAGATGGGGAAAAGCCTCCGGGGGCCCCGCCAGCGCCTCCTGATCGCGTTATCTCCTCCCGGGAGGGCCCCGGTCTGAGCCCCTGGTTTATTTTGTTTGCAGCCGCGCATCGCTAACAGTTTAATCCCTTTACTGCCTGCATATCCTCACGAAAGGTCCCGCTGCCTCGGGAGCCCGCATTCAATCGCTCTGCCGGGAGGGGCTTTTCCCCCAAGATAAGCTGGCAGGGGCATTTCTGACCCGGTTCCTGGAAACGGTGGGGCCGGCCCCGCTGTAGCCGGGTGAGGAAAGCAGAGCTCACAGGGCTCTCCCCGGGGCGAGGGTTGAGCTCACACCTCACCCACACCCTATCAAGGCAGCGAGGTGGCAGGGGAAAACAGGCACGGATGGACTTCCAACGAACTTGGGAGCTCAAAGCTTAAGGGGGAAGATATACAGCAGAACTAGCTCAGACCACAATAAGAAGAACGTTGCAAGGGATGGCTAGGATTTAGAGACAAATCAGGCACTATGCTCCCACCTTCCCCCAGCTGGGACACCCAGTAGAAGCAAAGAAGAAGCAGGCAGTCACCTTCACTGCTATCCCTGGCACCAACCACATTTATTAAAAATTACTACTATATACGTAGAAAAGGAAAACAGGAGGATGCTTTGCTGAGGGAAGTTTGTGTGCCAGTGCTCTAGAGTGGATCAGTTTTAACCAGCTGAAGCTATATGCAAGAAGAGTAGGTTAAGTTACATCACTTCCAGTTTTGTACAAGGCAGCTGAAAAAGTCACTTTACAGACACATAAATAGAAATCTCCATGTTCTTTGCAACACTTCATAGCTAGGTTTGATTAACAAAAAAAAAAATGCATTTTGAACTTCAAAGCACCACTGGAGGCCCTTCTGACTAAACAGCTATAGAGCAACTATTTATACATTATTCCACAATATTCTACAGTGTACCTAGACAAAACAACTGTACACTATTTTTGGCCACCTCAATAAAGGTTAGGCTTTGGGGATGGAGGCTTTTTTCTTAATGAAAGTTCTAAACTAAGGAAAAAGTCAGATTCTTTCATTGTAACCCCATCGTTAGCAACAAGACTTTTAAGTAAAAATCCTGCCTGGCAAGCAAGCCTTATTTTGGTCACCTTCTGCCAAAGCAAGCCTTTGCTGAGCTAAGTTCCAGCTCAGCCAACTGTGCTGCAGACAGGGATTGAAGAAGACAGCTTGGTCTAAAGCAGAACATAGCATTTGTGCAGTTCCCTGCACTCAGCCCCCTTTTATGAGAGGGACAGGCAGGGAAGAAAATTAAATGTGGGACACTACCCCCCCATTTCCTCACTCAGGAGTGCATAGATTTGATCGGGCCTCTGAGCTGAGCCAAACAGTACACTTTAGTGTCTCCAATAAATAAACCACATAGTAAAAATCTAGGCTCCTGCTTACAGCTTCTGCATGTGGTTTCTTCTAAAACAGGGGAAGAATTCTACCATAGGTCACTCTTTCCCTACTTTGTTACCTGCAATAAATCAAAAAGCTTTGGCACCTTCTTTAGAATTGCACACAATTCAAGGTGGAAGGCAAGAGTCTTTTCTGCCATCGTAATGCAAAAGAAAAACAAACCCAAGGCCACCCTGAAAAACAACAAACAAAAAAAACACACAAAAAACACAAACAAAAACCCCCCAACTTGGCCAACTGGAATAAAAGGATGCTTTAAGAACTAGTATAGAATGCGTAGTAGCCCATGCCTTTTGAAGTGTCTTTGTTATAGTCCTCAGCATTAATGTCCTCACATTTCATAGTCGGGGAATTTTCATTGCTGGAAGTGCTAGGGGAGAGTCGCCTTCTCTTACAAGCACCAGTGTAGACTCCAGAATCATTTGAATCTAGAGACTTTATGGAAGGCGGAGTCTCTATCCAAGATGAGCCGAGTTCTTCTTTTACCTTCTCCTTGGAAAGCTGGTCTTCAGAGAAGCCTGGAGGACTTGTTCTTGAGGTCCAGGATAATCCTGTTGTCATTTTTCGCTGGTAAGATCCCCTACTCCCCCAGCCTGCCATGGATGGAAATGTCGGGTCAGGGTAGTATCCCAAAGCATGGGATGTCTGAAGGGGAAGGGACTTAATGCTGTAAGGGAGCAAGGTGCTAGAAGAATACTCTGTTTCATACGAGTTCATGTCCAACTTGTTGGCACTGGGCTGCTGTACGGGTGTAACAAACCACCGCTGAGGGCTGGCCACCTCTTCATTCTGCTGGGGGGAGAGCAAGCCATTTGCCTGAGGGACCGTTCTCTCACCATTGTAAAACCTGGCTGGGGGCAGGTTGTTGACAAACTGTTCTTGGAAGAAGGGTTGCACACTGTACCGGGCACCAGGGACAATCTGGTGGGATCTAGGAGAATCCGTGGGAGACGGAGTTAATCTGTCATTTTCTGAAGCTGTGTACATGCTACAACATAAAAGAGAAACACTGAGCATTGTTCTCTATGATTCCAGTATGACAGCAAAATGCAAGCACAAGCAGGAAATGAATTACTACAACTACATTTGTCTGGATGGCTGTTCATTTTATGAACAATTGGCTATCCAATTTAGTTGTTTGGTTTTCCTAGACCAATATAAGATTTCTAGTATTACTGCTACAAGCATACACAAGCCAGCACATTTTAAATGAGGTGCGGCAGCTTCCTCCCAGAAACAGTACTTGTAGATGTACAGATCCAGGTTTCCAAAGGCCATTTGATGCTAGGAAGTGAGCATCAAGCAACTCCACTACCAACAATTTGGAAAAGCTATGAAGATACATGGTACACTACTGCAAATCTGCAGGCCAAGTTCCCTAGCAAAATTCAGAAGCCTGCCAGAAGACAGGTCATCAAGATAATATAAGAAACTATTTAAACAGGCTATTGGTTTAGACATTTAACATCTTTGAAAACAACAGATAAGCTAGCAAAGCTGCCAGAAGTAGTATTATTACTCGTAACTCAAATAGCTTCTAAAGAAAAACTCTTCCTCATGCATTTCGGGCCAGAATCATGCCTTACAGACAGAAGCAATTGCAAGAGAAGACAAAAATATACTTACGAGTCATAGTTGTCTCTGAAGCCTTTTGCAAAGGGATTATGGTCGATTTTGAGCTGGGTAATCTAAAAGTGAAAGCAGAATATAGTAAGACAAGATGTTGAACTCAAGACAAATGCATTCTTAATTGTCATTTTATATACCCGTGCTTACATCAGTGTTTTGATATGCTGTAACTGCTATGAACTGTGTTTCAGGAAAAATAAATGTTTGAGTCTTTGAGGAATCATTCACATCTTCAACACCATCTTCAGTCACTTCCACAATGTGAAGCCGAGGCTGGTACTTGTGTAGAGATTGCAGTACTATCATCTAAAAGGAACCACGGAAGAAACAAGATCTTTAGATAAAGTAGGTCTAAGATTTTAGAGTCTAACATTTTTTTCCTACGACTTCGGAATTGTTAATTGAGTAATTTTAACTGTTACCAGGAGATTATTCACAGCTTTTAGCCTCATTTAACTAGGTTACTAATATGCTAAAACCTGTGAATGAGGCAAATCAAGAATCATCAAGAACACTCCACTTTTTGAGCAATTCCAGAGATAGATGTATTGGCTAAAACCAAACACATTCACACATCTATTTCTGAACATTCTAATTGTCCTAAGAAGCAGAAAAAGCAAGATGTAGGATCCATTTCAAGACGGGTACAAGTCACAAGAGCAGCGATCTAGCAACCCGATTAAATACTGTAAAGCCCCCTAAAGGCAGGGAGCCCCAAGAATCGCCAAGATCCCCTCCAGCCTGTCTCCCTCCTGCAGCCCATATACCTGTGCGTTGTTGTTGTTAGCACCTTTGTTGTTCGTTAGCTTCAGCTTCCCAAAAGAGATCTCCTGTCTCATCCAGTGAGCCCCGGTGTTGGGCGACTCGGGGTGCACGTACACCTTGTTGCCTGGGGAAAAGAAGTGAAGCCTGTAAAGCTCCTGCCGGGCACAGCCGCTGTTCTGAGCGCCTGGGCGGTAGAACCTCAGGTCCTCCTATGCCCCTTCTCCCGCACAGCCTCACCCCCAGCGGCACGGAGCCTTTACAACCACAGCTCTTCCCGCAGCAGGATACCGGGATGGGGAAAACCCTACAGAGGGGGGCGGGAGCCCTTTCAGTGAAGCTCACCAGTGAAGAGCCAGCGCCTACCTTGCATGTTGTTGTCGGCTTTGCCGCAGGTAACCCACTTGCCTCCCTGGAAACGCCAGTGGTTGGGGTCCGCCAACACCACCTCCACAAAGACGTTGTAGTGGGCCGTGGGGTTGAGGCCGGTGATATTAAAGCTCAGGAAAGGAAACATCCTCCTGGAGAGGAGAGGAAAAGCACACGGCATGTGAGGCAGGCAGGGGAAGGGGCGCAAGCTTTGAACGCAGCTGCAGGCGGCGGCGGCGTCATGCCCCGGCCATACCGGCACCTTGGAGATCAGCACAAAGCCCAGCTGACCCTCAGGCATCCTCGGGCCGTAGGCATCTCCTCCACAAGGGACCGGGCAAGCGCTCCCCAGCACAGATCCCCAGCCACCCCCCCCCCGTTTCGACCCACCCGCTGAGCACTTACCGGCCCTGCTTGGTGATGATCATCTCCGTCTGGTGCCGGTGGAACTTAAGCCAAAGGGGGCGGTTGCAGAGGAAAACCTGCGCCCGCAGCCCGGGGCCGGCGGCCGGCACCCCTAGCGCCCCAAGCCCGCCGCAGGAGCCCGACGCTGCCGGGTAAGGCCCGTACAGTGATGTGCCGGCAGCCGGCTGCCCGTACTGATACCCGCTGCCACCGCCGAATTGCGCCCTGCCGCCGGGAGGGCAGACGGTGCCGGCGAAACCGCCCGGAGACAATACCGAGCCGTAGGGGTAGCGCGGTCCTCCGGGCGGCTGGTAAACGGCTCCGTGCTGCGCCGCCGGCGGGTAGGGAAAGAGGGCGCAGGGCCCCCCTAGCTCGGCCCCGGGAGGCCCGGGAGACTGCAGGTAGTAGCGCTCGGGGCTGAGACTGTCCATGGGATAGCGGGGGCCAGCGGCGGCAGGGGGCAGCTCCTCCTCCCCACAGGGGGTGGCCTTGCGGCCGTCCGGCTTCGGGGCGGCGAAGGGCGGCTCGCCCGCATCCGCCTCGCCCAGCATGGTGGGGGCCGCTCCGAACTTCTTGGGCGTCTTGTCAATGTCGAGTCGTTGTGGTGAGCCCGGCCGGGGAGGCCCGCGAGACGCACCGCCTGTCCCGGTCCCAGCTCCAGTCCCACCGCCGCGCCCACTGCTCTCCAGCGGGTAGAAGGGAGCTCCCGGCAGGGTCGCCGCTGCCGCCGCCAGCAGCGGCTCGCCCAGCTGCATCCTCGGTGGGCAGTCCGGTGAAGAGCACTCTACGACCCGGTGCAGACGCAGACCCTAACCCCGACCCGCGGCCGCACAACACCGTGACAGAGCTCCGCCGAGGCAATTTATACCGGCGCGCCGGGCTTCTCGGGCCGTCGGGGAGTGGCTTGCGCCGGGCTGTCTCCTTGCCGCCCTCCACCCCTGCCGGCCCATTGGCTGGGCTGTGTGACACTAATTTAATTAGACAGCTACTAATTGGAACAAGTCACCTGTGACTCTGTGTGTGCCCTCCCTCTGCGGCCCCTCTACCCGCGGCCGGCTACCGGAGGGGCTCCGGCCTGCCCCGCTCTGCTCGAAGAGAGGGGAGCCGCCCGCACACGCCGCGGTGGCCGCAGCAGAGGGACCGAATTCCCTTCCCCCGAAAAAAAGACATCTCGCCGAGGTGGCACCGTCCCCCCGGACGCGCAGCCGCTCGGAGGGGCACGGAGGGGACAGAGGATCGCGACTGGGAGAGAGGGACGGGAGCGAGAGGGAAAATGGAGAGCAGAGCTGATGCCAACACCGGCATATGACAGAGAGGAAGGGCGGCGATGTGCCGGGACAGGGCAAGTGGCACTAGCTCCTGCCACCCCCTCGCCGTTCAAACGATTCTGCTTGCGGCTCAGTTGCGCCCAACAGCCGCCTTTCCCCCCTCTCCGCTTCCCGGGCATCATCGTTATGGTGGGGGGGTTCGCGTTCCACCTTATCGGGGACACTTTTGTAGGAAGCTGCGGGCTTGGTTCGCGTTTTCAGTTTTCAGGAACTCGGCAGTCTGTTCCTCGCAACCGCGTTTCCTTTCGGCATCTCCCACCAGGAAGGCAGATTTGTAATTAAGGGCCAGATCCGTTTGGCGCTTTCTCTCAGCGCAATGTAACCCGGAGCCTTTTGCCCCGGAGGGTAAGGGGACAGCTCTCAATAAGGTGTAGGTGCCCGCGCGATTTTGCGGAGCGGACAGAGCCTTCCCGAATGATTTGCGGCAATCCGCAGCCCCTCTCCCTCCGCTCGCCGCTAGCACCTCTCGCAGAGACCGCGGCAAAAACCTGCCTCCTCCTCACGGCTAAATCTCGAACCAGGCCCCCCGGGCGGGCAGGATTTCGTTGCCTGAAGGAAGGACTGGGCCGGACTGCAGCAGCTCCGCTGCCGGCCCCGCTCGCTCCCGCCGCATCGGGGCAACTGAAAGAAATCGTGGACAGTTGACGGCGACCGCCGGGGCAGGGGAGCAGGAGGAGCGGGGAGGGACGCATCTCTTGCGCACTTTGGGTGCTAGCACGGTGGCGGTGGGTGTCTGAAAAGGCAGGGGACAGGCACCGGCGGCTCAGGGGCCTGGGGGTGTTCAGTTCCTACCCCCGGTAGAAGCAGAGAGAAAAGAACCGGCTCCCGCTGTGCCCACCTCCGGATGTGGCCACACGGGCGTGAGTCTGATCAGAGCCTGCATCGAAATACCACCGCTAGCCCTAAACACCCATTCTCTTCGGGGTAACTTTTGGCCCAATGTTTGAGTTGATCTCGACAGACCAAGGAAGACAACCAAAATGTGTCGGAGAAGCCAGGCGCTCCGGCACGAAGCGAAGCGGCCGCTGCACGCTGCTGCTCTTTCCACGGACTGCTCTCGGCAAGGGGTTTGCCACTCACCGCGGGGAGAGGAGGGCAGAGGAGCCCGGCCGGGCAACCCTGCTTTCAGGGCAAAACCAAACGAGAAGCATCCTGCCGTCCGCGCCCCCTCCCGTTCCGGCAGCTCGCTCCCTTGGGCTCTGCCTTTCCTGTGCTACGGCAGAGATAGATAAATAGATGATAGATGATAGATAGATAGATAGATAGATAGATAGATAGATAGATAGATAGATAACAAAGGTACTGCATAGGGTTTAAGAGAATTAATTTTACGATATTTTATACACTGGAAGGGTCCCATAATTTAAAACACTCCTGCAGGACAGGTGCCGTTTAGGTCAAAGCTACTGCGGTATTTTTCCTCCAAAACTCTGCTAACCTCGCGTTTAAGAGGCAGAAAAGCTTTCGCTGTCATTTTTAGCTTTCCTGTGGATTGAAGGGTCCCGGGGTGGGGGTCAGGAAAACTGTGGCTTCCCTGGGAAAGGGAGCACTTTCCTTTTGGATTCGAAATAAAGCCTGGATTAAGGGTCTCCCTAACGACTGAATGATTCATCCAGCTCCCTCCCTATTCGGGGTCATTTCTATCTCGGCTCGGGCGAGCAGCCGCCTGGCCTCTGGCCTCTGTCCGTGTTGCGTACCTCGCTGCTCCCGGGCCCCGGCGGCGGTGGAAGGGGAGGCCGGTACTGCCCCGTCGGGAGTCCCGTCGGGCAAAGGCTTCCCGAAGACCTGCAGCGCTTCTGCGGCCGTGCAAGGGCTTGGGAGAGCTGCGTGTAACCCAGGAGCTTGTTCATTCACTCTGTGTGCGCGGGAAGAGCTGTAATCCCTCAAACTAAAGTTACCACCGCAGCCACCAGCCAAATTCTTGGGACCCAGTGCTTGTCTTTCCCGCAGCCCGCAAATCTCCCCTCCCTTCTGGTCGGGGAGGCAAAGGTGGAATTGCTTCCCCCTGCCTCCTGCAAACTGGCTCCATCATTGCTCCTTGTCCCGGACCTCCTTGGGTCCGGCCAGGGAACCTCGCCGCAACGAGCTGCGGGGTGTCTCAGTGCTGTGTGGGACCGAAGATTTCTATATGGGTCCCAGAACCCTTTAGATGTTGTCTTAGAGAGAACACTGCAGAAACAAACTGGTGAAACAGAAAGGAGTAAGTTAGGTTCATTAATCTCCTAAAGTAACCTCCAAACCACAGTAAGAATGTTGAAAAGAAAATGTACGTCTTTGAAGGGTTACGGATTATCTTGTTTTGTTGGGCTTTATTCAGATATCCTCCTGGGGTTTATTCAAATTAGGAGCGTCTCTGACTCTAAGAAAGCTGATACAGAAGAGCTAATTTTCTGCAGCCCGAGTTACAGCGGAAACACACTGCACTGAGGTATTTCGTCCTTTGCGTTTGGGCTGGGATTGAGCCCTTTCCTCTTTCATCGGAGGTCAGCATACTGGAAAACAGCCCCCCTGCTTCAACAGATTGCTTGGACTTGTTAGACTGTAGCTGTTCAACTGAAGTACCCTGCTCAGTACGACCTGAGAGGGGAAAAGGAATTGGGAACTGTAAAATCTATCAGGCTGCTGTAGACCTGTATCTACACGTATATGGAAATCCATATATCACCATTTATAGTCATATGCGTCCTTTCTCATAGAATCATAGAATTGTAAATTTGCATATTTAAACATACACCACTGGGTCTGTATGGACATCCTAACATTTTCGGTTATCAGAATCATCTGCCACACTGTTCTGTCACTGTATTCCTCTCCTGAAGTCCTGCTGTCCCCACGGCGGCATTGACAGGTATTTCTGAGTGTAGTGTTCAGTTTCTGTGAGGTAATTTTTTCCCTTGTCTGGTTTTGCTTAAAAACGAGTTACAAGTTTCTGGGTGTCCCTTCCAGTTTGACGGCGTCTGGTTCCCACAGGGCTCCAAGACTTTCACTTTTATGCCAAGTTTGGGCTGGGATTTTGCACCTTTTCTGTTTCTCCAGTCATTCAGCCTGGCTTCCTCCCCTCCACCCCCCACCCCCACCCCCTCCACCCCCCCTTTTGAACTCCACACGGAGTATCTGGCTCAGCAAATGAAGGAGGATACTTTTCAAGGCATTCATGGGACTTCCACCCTTCCACCAGTTTTTAAATGTTACTTTTTAATTCACTAATGCAGAGGTTTTCCAGATAAAGGCCGGTCATAGTGAGCGCTTTCTTTTCATGGCTGTTGATGCTCAGAAAAGTCAGGGAGGTATTAATATGCCTGTTCATGGCTTGGCATTTCAGCTTGTTGCTTAACTTCAGGGGCTGTTTTTATCAAGAAGTCAGCTACACTCTTTCAGTGCTCAGGTTGCTTTATCTGGCAAACACAGACAACAGTCATCTCTTTAGTGGGGATGTCAGGAGACTGAATTAATTGAAAATGCTTTATATTTTCTGATGAAAGGGAGGTCTGCTAAAGCTGCAAAGACTGTCAGTCCATTTCAGTTTATGCCAGGTGGGATTTCAGTGCGCAGATGTATACACTCCTGGATACAAGTACAGCTTAAAATCTACTTTGAGGTTGTACAAATTCAAACCCAAAAGGGTTAAGAAAGTAGAGACCGCTGTTGTTGAAGCCAGTATAGATGGACTTAAATAGAAGAAGTCAACACCCCTACAGAACCAAATAACTATCATATTTAGTATTAACTGGGGAGGGTCCACATTAACTGCAATTTCACCACTTGGTAATGAATTTAATCTAGCTGACATTTTCTTAGCTAGCAAAATCAATTAAAGAAGGCAGCATACAGCCATATACATTAAAAAATGGATATAAGTATTTATAAGCCCCGTAGCTACTATAGCAGCAATTTATAAAAATAAGGAAGTAAAGAATAGCCTTTTCTAGCTGAGGTATATGAAACAGAAAGAACAGACACAAGTCAGTGAATCAAGAGCTGGAAGAAACTCAATATTTAACAGGAAAGTGGTATTCAAAGCAGCCATTATTGGGCACTTCCTTTCTCCTCCTTCGAAGAAAAATAACACCTACAAAATCTTCATCTTTAGCTGTCATTTTAAATTGAAGGGAAATGCAGCAGTTACTAAAAACTAGTCAAGGTCTGATCCTAATCAGTAAAATACAGTAGTACAAGCACAGGCAAGGATGAACATATTCAGTACTTGGAATGAATTTTTGACAAATGGATAATTTTGCTAGGTAAGACCACACACCAGCTTTTTATCAATGGGCCTATGGTACCCTATTGACTAAAGAAAGGAGAAAAGGTGTGTTTGAGAAAGTGTAAGGTTTTGTAAAGTGGAAGCTTTGTTATTTTGATAAATATTTGGGAAACCTAAAGAAGGGAGATGGTGAAAATTCTTAACTTTAGCTTCCAGGTAACTTTCCTTCCTCCATATTTCCAAAACTTAAGGAAGTTAAGAGACTGGAATTAGGATTACAAACCCAACCATATGAGTATATAAGTACTCATACATATATGTAATATGAGTAACATTTCATATTTTGAAATATGGCTCATGGCTTGGATGGGTGTACTCTTTCATGGGTAAAAAGCTAGCTGGATGGCTGTGACCAAAGCATGGTGGTGGATGGAGTTAAACCCAGTTGACAGCCAGTTATAACTGGTGTTCCCCAGGGCTCAGTATTGGCACCAGTTCTGTTTAATACCTTCATCAGTGATCTGCACAAGGGGATCAAGTGTACTCTCAACACCAAGTTGGGCAGGAGTGTTGGTCTGCTGAAGCACAGGGAGGCTCTGCAGAGGGATCTGGGCAGGCTGGATCGATGGGCTGTGGCCAATGGTGTGAGGTTCAACAAGGCAGTGTTGAGTCCTGCACTTGGCCCACAACAACCCCATGCAATGCTACATGCTTGGGGAAGAGTGGCTGGAAAGCTGCTCGGTGGAAAAAGACCTGGGGGTGCTGATTGACAGAGCTGAACATGAGCAAGCTTGTTCCCAGGCAGCCAAGAAGGCCAATGACATCCTGGCTTGTATCAGCAATAGTGTGGCCAGCAGGGCCAGGGCAAGGATCATCCCCCTGTATTGGGCACTGGTGAGGCAGCACCTCGAATCCTGTGTTCAGATGTTGAGGTGCTGGAGCGGGTCCAGAGAAGAACAATGATGCTGGTGAAGGGCCTGGAGCATGTGTGTGATGAGGAACGGTTGAGGGACCTCAGGGGGGTTTAGCCTGGAGAAGAGAAAGCTCAGGGGAGACCTTATCGTTCTCTACAACTACCTGAAAGGAGGATGGAGAGAGGAGATAGCTGGTCTCTTTTCCCAAGTAACAAGCAATAGGACAAGAGGAAATGGCCTCAAGTTGCACCAGGGGAGGTTTAGATTGGATATTAGGAAACATTTCTTCACCAAAAGGGTTGTCCAGGCTGCACAGCGAGGTAGGTGGTGGAGGCCCCATCCCCAGAGGTATTAAAAAGGTGTGTAGATGTGGCACTTGGGGACATGTTTTTGTGGTGGACTTGAGAGTGTTAGGTTAATGGTTGGACTTGATGATCTTAAAGGCCTTTTCCAACCAAATAATTCTATGGTTCTATGATTATTTATGCACAGTAATCTCCAAACAGCTCCTTTTAAATGCTTGCTTTTTCACCCTGTGATTAAGTTTAATGAGGGACACCTAGCACTATTTTCCTGGGTTTACAGCAATATCACTTACTTGCTTATAGTTTCATGCTCACTGACAGCCTGACAGTCATTTGACAGAGATGTGAGAACATAACAGGATCCATGACTTGGGTGTGATGGCCACAGATCCAGTCAGTTTGATCCTATTTTTTATTTACAAATCTGATACTTTTAAACAGCGAATTTTGGCTTGCTTACCCTTCTTTGTGTCGGACATGACTGTCAAGAGAGCCTGGATTCAACTGCACTGTTTAAATCACAGCAATTAAAATTAGCAGCTTGAATCCCATAAAATGATGTTCCGCTTTTTTGTTCTAACGCTTTAAAAAGTCCAATTTCATCATGTGAAGGCCCTGATAAACTTCATGCTGCTCAGGGCTTATGATGTCAGAGCTATGAAACTTTTCCTGCTGATAACATAATAGCTGAGAAATAATGCTTTTGGAGGGTTTGGGGTTTTGTCTGCTCTATGTGTGTGCAGAATGAGGTTTGCAGTGGGAAAAGGGGAAAAAACCTCAAGGGGCTGGAAAAGCCCGTAGCAGTGGGCTACAGTGTAATTGCAGAAACAATGAGAAATTTCACCTGATACCATTTGTGACAGCAATCAAACTGCAAGGCCTAGCAGGGAAACACATATTAAATAACTGCCTTGACGGGTGAGTCTGCTATACAAATAAGCAGAAAGGAGAACGGGGACAACATATGTACTCCCCGGGAAGGTGAGAACATAGCTGTAGGCTTCCCCTCCCTCGGAGTGCTCGGGTTTGCTGGCTTTTCGCCCCGTTTACCAGCGGCAGGATGGAGGCGGCACCTTTCCTTCCAGCCGGGGAAGGAGGGCGGTGTTGGGACAAGGACCAGACGGAAGACAGCCCAGCGGAGGGGGAGCCGTGGGGGACCAGGAGGTCTATGTCGAGGCCAGATCCAGCCTTGCACCTCTCTCCCCGTCGCCCTTCCCCGGCTGCGGGGCCGGGACGGAGCGGTCGGTGGTGCGGAGCAGTGGTCCGAGCAGCACGGCACCCGCTGCCCCTCAGGCGGTTGCAGGCTGCGGGTGGGGGAGATACCGGCCCTTGCCTTCCACCCCGCTTTTTGAACCGTTTTCCGAACGTCGCTTCTAAATCTTTCAAAGGCCGGGCATCCCTCGTCCTCTGCAACAACCGCGGCGAAGGCCGGCAGAAACTGCCGCCCCCCGAGTAAAGCCATGCTGGAAGCAGCGCTGCCGGCAGCGGGCTGCCCCTGTGCCCAGCCGGGGAAGAGGCTGGAGGGCATCCCCATTGCTAGCTCCAGCTCCATCCCCAGCTCCATCCTTAATTCCATCCCCATTCCAATTCCAACCCCAGAGCGAGGCGGTGACGGGCAATCCAGCCGGATTAACAACAGGCGCTTTGAAGTCCCGGTGTCGCATGGGATCCCATGTCGAGGTGCTTAGGGCTTCCCATTCAGTTGTTAATCTCCACTAACCGATTTTAAGTACCCGAGCTCGCAGATCTCCGCGCCTTCAAAACAAGTTTATGCACGCAAATAGCTCCAAAATTACCCATCTGGGCAGCAGCAAGACCAAAGGCAAAGGCGAGCAGAGTCGTTAGAAAATAATCGGAGCGATGGGGACTCACCTCTCCACGTGAATCCCGGCTCGGAAACCCTTTTGCAGGAGCGGCCCTTTCAAAGGTGCCCGCACCTGCGGAGCCCGGGAGGGGGCATAAAAAAAAACCGCAAACCCATCAAAATCCCTTTCCAGCAGAAAAACGTTAGCTGAGGAGGAAACGGCCGTGGACACCCCGGTGAGGTATGCCTCACTTCGGGCAGGAAGTTGTCCCGTTACTATCAGCCCTGCAGAGCTGCCCGTCTCGATTGTTTTCTCGATAGCTGCTTTGCAACCATAATTTGCTTCTCTGGGACACAAGGACAAGGTGAACGGATCCGTGCACCACTTCTCTCCAGTTAACTTCAGTGAGTGAAGCACGAGCACCGTTTTTTAATAGCGCACGTGGTTGTGTTGATTCTTAAAACATTAATGAGGGGAAATTTTAGCTTGAAGAGTTTGAGTTTTATAGATGAGAACAAATGAGCAACATCACAGACAACTTTAAACCATCTCACAAATGCATATTCCATCTGGGTTTTGATTGTGTTCTTTCCTGTCTCCTCTATTGGCGTTTCAAGCAGCTACTGGTTTGCCTGTTGTCCACAGCTATGGACTTAAGGGCAGGAAAGGAATGGATGTAATGAATATGAAAACGATGTGGAAAAAAAAAAAAAAAGTCTTCTGATCTTTTGTTTTAGGTGTTGATCTAAATTAAAATACAACAGTCTTTAGTATGAGCCATTAAAAGCAGCAAGGGGCTTGGGGTGGGCAGTCAGACCCTGATGTCCACACATGGTGAGGCCTTGGTAAACATAATACTATTGTGGCAACATTTCTGCCTAGTTTACACCTTATTCAGCCCGTATCCCACCTTCTAATTTCCCTTATATACATCTTAAGGCATAAGGTTTGACAGATGTGGAATGGAGCAGCTAAATACAGATCACCAGCATGATGATAGAGATCCTGGGGCACTGCCCCTCCATGCCGTGGACATCTTCCTAACCCTTTCCCCTGGCAGCAGTCTGGTTGCAGGGGACAGCCTGGGACCTGCAGGATTCCCCTCCTTAACTCCTGGGAGGAATTCCTACCCTCACTGCTCCAGTTCACTGTCCAGCCTTTTCTCCTAAATGACACTTGAGAGTGAGTGGGAGCTAGGTGGTCAGACGGTGAGGTGTCACAGGAAGGTGAAAGACATGGTTTTCTTTTGGTTGAGGCAGTTATAAGAGCAGGACCCTTCCACACATGGGGCAGATGGCAACCAGCACGTGGTTGCCATCTGCCTGAGCAGGGCATGAGCCATGCTTCCTTCAGTCACCAGCCCTTGGGAAAAGGAGGAGGACATTGCAGGATCATGGCATTGCATGATCATGTGCCTGATTGTATTATTATAAACCTGCACTATTGTAAGAAGTGTGGTCAGGGCAGTGGGCTGTGATTTGCAAGTGGCAGAGCTGAACCCAGAGCAAGTTACTTTGCAAAAGAGGGTAAGCAGTATGGTATTTGCATTTGAGCACTTGGTTGGCACGGGATAATGGCATGATCCTGCCAGGCAAGGGCTCTCAGTGTCCACCCGGGGCTTGAGGGACTGCCTTGACTATTTATTTCATTACTTTTCTACATGTGGTGTAGTAGGTGGGAGGTCCTAATGGATGAATTTGTGCTGCATTGCCTATTTCTGAATGCTAGCAGCTACTCTGGGGAGTACTTGATGACAGGTGGATGTTAGGAGCTCCTGAGTAGAATAAATGCTGCTAAAAGTCCACCTTTGAAGAAAAACAATAAAAAAATCATACTGCAAATGGGGAAAACCATCCCTCCAGGCAGCAATTACACAGGTTTAAGAAAAAAAAAAAAGGAAGCAAAGCAAGCTTTCATTTCCATCTGGTAGCAGGACAGCTCTGGAAATAACTGTCCATTTGTTTCACCTTTCTCCTTCTGGGGTTTTGGGTCTTGCCTGTCACATTTCATGGCACCATCTACCAGACCTGGTTCAAATGCTTTGGGGTGGGTGATGCCCCAGACAGGTCTGGGGAACACTAGTGGGCACCACTGTGAGTGCTGGCCTGGCTCACTGAGTAATCCTTCTGTCCCTGGAGCTCTCTGATTCCATGCTCAGAGAAATCGGCCAATTATTTTTCTGTCTGAAGGAGTCGGTGATGTGGCACAGAATGACAGCTCCAAGGGAGAAAACACCTCTTCATTAAAAAGTGCTGCTCAGTACACTGAATATCCAGATCCCAGCACCCACTTGCACAAAGGTTAGGATGAGAACCAAGAAATTATGCACTTTCACAGATTTTCATATATACAAATATATATATGTATGTGTATAATGTACATGTGGACACCACACAAAACCACAGGCTCTCTCTCAACACAGGGTGGCCAATACTCTTTTAAGTTTTTACTCAGGCAAAACTCCCACTAAAGTGCAGTTTTACCATCAGTTTTGATGTGATAGGAATCACCTAGGAAAAAACCAATGAATTTGGTTACAAAATGCACAAAGAGACTTGGCTTCACAGACCAGGAATGTGTTGAGGGAAAGATTAAAAAGAAAAGAGAAAGCAATAATCTGTATTTTACCCTCCTCTGAAAGGTTGAAAGGAAGACAGGGCCAGGCTCCTACATCTTGTAGTTTCCATTTGATTTAATTGCTT
Organism: Pezoporus flaviventris; assembly: GCF_033815535.1. Lineage (NCBI taxonomy): Eukaryota > Metazoa > Chordata > Aves > Psittaciformes > Psittacidae > Pezoporus > Pezoporus flaviventris. The sequence continues at coordinate 22,204,693 of NW_026892585.1, forward strand.
TTGAAGCGATTTTAAAGATTGTATTAATTCATTTTAATGAATTGAAAAGTATTTCTAAAACACGTATCAATCACATTACAATGGGGAATTGGTTTTCTTGGCGAGACACGTTGTGCTGTACAAGAGACTCACTCTGCTGCTGATACCAAAGAAAGCTCAAAATGGAAGCTGCACTTTTCAGTTATTTTTAACAGCCTTTCTTTTCTTTTCCTTCAGAAGTCCTAAATGGCTGAGAGAACAGAAAAGGCAGCACACTAGGGAAAAGATGGAAGAAAAAGTGATGACATCCAGAGCTACAACAAATCAGCAAGCTTGTGGCTATGTGGAGGTGTTTAGGCTCTGAGGTGAACAGAAGCAGTCCTCGCCCTCTGCCTAACTCCACGGCCATTTTCCTTAGCCCTGTCTGCCTGCATTAGTGTACCAAGCTGCATGGGCTCTGCAGGTTGCTGCCCATCTCCCACAGCAGCTCAGTTAGAAGCTTGACTCTTCCTTACCTCCCACGGGCTGTTATGCACCACCAAGGCTGCTTTGCAGATGAGCCCCGCTCCCACTTGCTCCTGTGTCTTGGTGAAGCAGAAAAACCTTGAGCCAGAACAAGGACAGAGTAGCAACCGCACCTCTGGTTGTGGCCATCTCATTATTTATATGGGGACATACTGAGATAAACCTCTACCCACCATTTCTCTTGGAACTGGGAAAATACTCCAGCTGAACTGTAACCCAGGGGTGCAGTGACAAATAAAAAAGGGGATAGAGTCACATATTTGATGTTCAAGGCTGGGCAATGATAAATGCGAAAATCTTGTGCTGACCAAAAGGATGAACCCCTATGACTATGCCTCTACTTACTGACTTGACAGAATCATTAAACACTACCTTTGTCTAAGCTTTCCTGCAGTTTTATGTTGAAATTTCTACCTCCCTGTGTCCTTTCATCTGACCATGTAACACCTTTCTCAGCATCCTAAAGGAATCTCAATGAGGCAGAAATGTTCAAAATATGGAAAATAATTTCTTCTTTTCCTAAACAATTTACAGATCACAGCCACTTATTTTCAGTAAAGATTTTAAGCCACAATCATGTATGTTCAATAGAACTTTAAATCCTGCAACAGCACATGGTTGTTCTCATATATTTTGATGCAGAACTGATGTGTTTTGGTCCTGCAATGTTCGTATTTGATTGTTGTCTGCTTTAAATGCGCTGTAAGATAACCATAACAATATACCTCTTTTGCATGCTTAGCATGTTCATTACCTTGTCTTCCTCTCAACTTCTTGATCTGCATGCAAGAAATCTGTGTCAGAGAGAATGCAATATGCAAAACAAGCACAATCCTCTCCCATGGGAGGAAGGAGTCAAAGTGGTGCATGTAGCTCAGACAAAGAAGATGAAGTACATACAAAAGCAAGGTCCTGCATCACATGAAAGGCCTGTGGTCCGAGTGCAGTGTGCCAAGTATATAAAAACTATTGCAAGAAGAGGTGAAAGGGCCTGTCTTTATTGACAAAATCAGACCACGGAGCCTTCCGTTCCCTGGTGGTTGCTTGCCCCCTCCTATGGCTCAGGTCTTTGCCCCTCTGGTCTGTTTGTACGAACATTTGGAAGACTGTGCTGTAAATCAAGCCTTGCGGGTAGTTCTAATGAATAATTGCCCCTTCCCAAAAGAGCATGCTTTTTACCCTGCTTACTGAGTGAACAGGTTCAGCGTGCGATCTTACCAACAGCTGCCTCAGCGTAATGGAGGCCACAAGCAGCGTTACTAGAACAAAACCAGAGCTGTGGGGTAGAAACTTCCTCTGCTGGTTTCACAGGCACCCCGCTGAACCCTCCCCAGGGCAGGTTGGCCAGGGTGCTGCTTGCTACTTGCCTGCATGTAGCACCCAGGGCTGGGGCACATGCACTGCTGGAGCACCCAGCGGTGCTCATCTGACCCAGTTTAGGCTAAGGCATGCGGTCACATTTCTGTCAAACTGGTCCACACACCCAGCAGAGGTGTACCCAGCACCCGGTTCAGTGTCAGGGCTGCTGGTGCACAGCCAACCTGCCGCTGTGTTTTGAAGACTTCTGAGCTCAGTGTGGGTGTACTGAGCAGCAATCTGAGGCCTGTGGCCACAGCGCTTCTGATTTGGTACTAAGAATCTGAAACCCAGATGCATTGGACCTTGGCCTGATGTGCTTTCAGCTCCTGACCAGCTGTGGCACTTCAAGGCATACAGACATCAATGATGATTTTTGTGAAAGTGCCTCACTCTCAGATCTGGCAGTGTGGCATCTGGTCTGACCACAGCACAGCAGTGTGTACAGCAGGGGCAGGGACAGTAACACCATCAGCCTTCCCATCTCTAAACAGAGCAGCTATTAAAGAGTTAAAGCAGCCAGCGCTGGTTTCTCTCTACAGATTTGATCTCAGACACCCAGGACAGAGGCAGTTACACCTCTCTGATCCAACTCTCAGCTGCCTGCCTTCCTCTATACCAACTTGCATAAAATGCAGCCTGCCAGTTCAGAACTGTCATAGGCAGTGGCAGACCAAGTCTAGTTGCACTTTCTGGCTTTCTTGCTGAAGTGTAACCTGGTGTATCTGATATGGCTAAGACCTAGGTTAACGATTTACTATGGTTGGTTAACATAAAGCAGTTCAGGCCACTGCAGGTTTACGGGGTTTTGCTTTGGGACATACCCTTTCCGTCACTCCTATTGTCAGCTGTGACCAGTTCAGCTAGGCTGGTCCAGCCACTGGTGGAATCTCCTTGTCAGCCAGAAACCTAAATGAGCTCTTAAAATTGACACCTGTAGCCCAGATTCCCACGTCGTTGTCTTAGGGGTTATACACTGTGCTACATGGGACAGAACCCATGGGAAAGGAGTGAGGTGACTCCAGAAACCCATATGACTGCTAAAGCACACCTAACTGAAACCACAGCCTTGAAAATTCAGTAGCCAAACTGTGAGCAAAGGCTTTTAATTTGTTTCCCATTACACATCCTCTCCTTCCAAATAAGTAGGAGACTGTCAGAGACTTCTTATTTCTCTGCAGAGATGTGGACCCTAAACAGTGCTATTCAGCCGAAATTTGCTCAGTCTATTGACTCATCTAGTGACAGGTCTATGTGAAAGACTTAATGCAAAGCCTATCTTAAAAAAAAATCAGTAGTTTTCAACTAATATATGTAATATACCCCCAAAACTTGACGATGAAAGGTAAACTTAACTAGGAAGTATCTTCTATAAAACTGCAGGAGCTCCAGCAGCAATTACTTTTTTTTTTTTTTAAGGAGGTTGTAGTTTCCATAGAAAATATTAAATGGTCTGTGAATTAGAAAATGTGCTCACCTCCTGCTATAAAGAACCCCTGAAAGGCAGAGGTGAACAGTCTGCTAAGGAGAGGGGCACAGCAATGTCTATTAAATTTTGCTTCAATACTTGACTTACCATAGCTCGTTAGTTTTGGAAATTCTGATTTTACAGAGCTTGGAAACAGTTATAAAAGAATGAGAGGTGGAAGTGATGTTTGTAACAAGAACCACTAAAAAAAATTCTTAAAGCAATGTGTTATAAGAAAGATTATGTAAAAGTATTAAGCATAGACGAGATGCTGTTGAGGCAGTCTGCTTTAAAGCACACCGAGAGGCATTTGAACTGTGACAGCTCAAGAAAAGTTTCACAATTACATCAACTTTGCAGGCTGGACAGTTACTGCCATTCACAGGAAAATAAACCAGTGACTAAACATAAAGTTATGTCAAGGTTTCCCCCATCGTATTTCTCAATACCAATGAGAACAGCTCTTCCCTGGTTGTGACTTCCATGAAGTAGGCAGAGAGTCACTGGGGCTGAAATGTTTCCTATGAGTTTAGATCCCGTGTTTCCTTACAAAGCCCCTTCACTATGCCTCTGTCCGTCCACAACACTCGGGATCATCTCTCTCAGTATCCCAGCTACACCTTTCCTGTTTCTTATTTTTCAGCATGGGCAAGTCTGTGGTATAGGCATCCTTGCTGTTGAGTTGAGTAGTCTTGCACCAGCTTCGGTCCTTCCCATTACCCAGGCTCAAACCCACTTCTCTAGGAGTGCTCTGGATATGCATCCTGCTGCACCATGAGCTGCACCTTACATGTGTCCCCCATTGCACAGGGACAGCCTGGGCGGCTGCATGCTGAAACAGATCCTAACGTCACCCCACGGATACTGGTACCCAGGAACTGCCCCATTAGGCTCTCAGTGCTCTATATCCAGGGAGCTACTGGGTGCTGGTTTGTCTAACAGTGGTTTCCTGCAGCCAGCACTGGAGTACAGGGTATACAACAGCTTTTTATGGTCTCAACACTTTAAACTTCCACTGGAGGAAAAAGCAAAGCAGATGGTGCCTGGTCTGGGAGCAACTCACCTCTGACATCTTCAGAAAGCACAGCCTGGGCCAAAGTCCGCTACTGTGCTAAACCTGAACACCTACATATCTGTCCTTTGCTGCTATTATTGTGTCTCTTCTTGCACCGGCAATGTCAGGAGGGTATACCACCAGTGCTGACACTCCGCAGTTGAATATGCATAATATTAGAAAATGATTATGTTACATCCCAGTGGACAAGCACAGAAATAGTCTTATGTCGAGTTTGGCTAACTTAACCTGGATTGGCTATCAAATATACCTTCTTATCAATGAAACAGGGATAAATCTTACTAAACATTCCATTTACAGCTACAGATGTTTTTCAGAAGTGGTGCCAGTGATGGTAGTTAGACTGCAGCATTTATTTTTTTAAATTTGATCGTGCAATTTACTTACAAGGAAAAAAACCCAAGTTTTATTTTCCTGCCTTCTTCTTAGCCCCTACAGGCTGTGATATTGTATGTGCAAATTCAAATTAACACTTCTCCCATCTGGAGTCCTGTATATTTAAATTGGAGGCTTGAAATAATGTTTTTCTTTTTAGAAATTACTTTGTCAAGTTTTTTTTCACATTCAGACTTCAGAGCCCCAGGAGAGATTGGTATCATTATAGGCAGCGCACGTGTATCTGATAAATGCTTTTTCTGCAGCTTTGTTAAGTCCTTATCTTTGCCATAGGCATGACCTAACTCTTACCTTTTCCCCTTTTTCTTTGGCCAGTCCCCTGTGCAGCCAGGCACTGGCATCTTTTAGCAGCTTCACCTCCTGTCTCTGGGGCACTCCATCCCATGGGGGAGCATGGTGGTGGCTCCAGTTGCTCATTACTCAAATCTCCTCGTGAGACAGGAGGGCAGGGTGGGTACAAAGGCATGGATGCCTCAGGGCTGAGGGGAAAAGCAAAACCCAAAGAAGAAACCTCCCAGAATGACCACTGCATCCATAACCAGGGCAGAGGAGAGCATCATCCAGGGCCCGGGCTGTATTGCTGTGCGGATGTCCTTGTGAGAGCATGCACCCCGCCTGCCCTCTTCACCATGGCTGTTAGGTCTGAGCCTGTGTGAGAGCATGTGAGCTGCCTGCACACAGGCTATGGCTGTGAAATCCTCAAAACCAAAAGTGTCAGTAGGCAGTACCAGTTTGTTTCCCTCTGCCTGCCTTTTGTTTGCAGCTTCCCCCATCTTATCCTTTCCCTACAGGAGGGCAGGAATCCAAGAGCAAAATGCTTCACCATTCCCAAGTAGATGCTCTGCCAGAAATCCAACAAACAGAATCAGCTGCTCTTTAGCCTCCTCCTCACCCTCACAGGTGTGTTGGGGGAGCTCTTCTGCACAGGCAAATGGGGAGGAAGCATCCCTGGGCTCCATCTCCGGTGTCCTCCTCCTTCTCTCCACAGATACCAGCTAAGGGGCAGGAGGCAGTAGTCGCTAAGCTCACTTCAGCTAGCTCAGGGGAAGAAAAGCCTCAGAAGTTAACTGGCACAACTTGAAAGCAAACCCTACCCCCTTGCCCACCCCAGAAGCCCTCCAGATTAAAAATGCCTGTCTCCCGACCTGAGAAGCCCCACAGCACTAAAATGAGATTACTTTTCCTTCAGTTCAGCTGTTGGCAGCCCCATAGTGGACCCCTGGCCTGCCCACCCGAGGCCAAGGGGAGAGCTGGTCTTCCTGGGACTGTCCTGAACCACAGATGTGAGTAGCTGGAGAAAATGCTGCTGCTTGTGCTGGGGTGGTCAGCATGGGCAGTTTCAGCAGGAGGCTAGGGGGAACGGGATGGCTGTGTTTGCTGACATGATCACAGTGTTCTAAAACAAGCATATGGTGCAAAAGCCAAGATATCTCAGATGATGCTTTTCAGCATGCTGCTGGCTGGTGCAGCAGCTCCCAACAAGCACAGTTCAGAGCAGCTCCACAGGAAGCCACACAAGCACCAGAGAGCAGCTAGAAACCCAGGGCATGATGCCGCACCCCTCAGCCCTGAAGACAAAGCTGTAAGTGATGGGGCAGGCAGCAGGATGAACCCACAGGACTCCCCCTTCCTCCATCCCCACCTGCAGTAGCCCTGCACACTTCACTTCCATGCTGCAGTGATAGCTTGCTATCAGCTAAAGCTCATTCCTGACCAGAACTGGTGCCAGGTCCTCAAAACCTAAACTGGTGTCATCATGCCAGTGGGAATCTGGTCTCACCTCCTCAGTGCAGAGTAAATCAGATCCTGTGTCTATGGATGGCTGCTGTTCTTACTCCCAGTGCATCCGGAGAAGCTCCTTCTCCTGTCCCTCATTGGCCAGGCTGTCACACAGCTCACATGTCCCCTGGACAGTCATACGTACAGGGCAGCGTGCTGCCACTGTGAGCAGAGCAAACCCCCAGCAGGTCTTTCCCCATGCTGGGTCTCAACTGCAGCCACCCATCTGCAGGAAGAAGACCCCAGGGTCTTGCCTGCTTGTGTACAATTAGGAAACTAGTATGGACGCCACATGCAGCAGAAGAGGAGGGAACCTTTTCATATTAGTACTACCACCTGTACAATGTATAGGTTCCAATGAGTTTCTAGAAATTACACAAGTAGCATTTTTTTCCCCCAAACCAAGGTCCCCAAAGAAGCTGATCAGTTTCTGTCTCAAGTGGTGATTCCCCATTCCTGCCACCTCCTGCTTCTCCCTTTCCCTGCTCACAGCTCTCCTTTCCCCCACAAACTGATGGCTGGTCTTGGTGCTCACATGGCCCTTCACTTTAATTCACTCAGCTGATGGGGAATCAGCCATGTTACTTTCCTGCGGCTTGTTCACATGATAATCGTGATTTAGTCTGTTAATATCCTACCAAGTTGAATCACAGCAGGGTCTGAGGGGCAGACTGGGCATGGGGAGAAGAGTAGGAATGAGGGCAAGGGAGCAGGACATTGTCCTGTTGATGGCAGAGATCACTTGGATCACCTTGTTTCCTCTAATAAAAGAGACTTTATTTTAGAGAAGCGGCTTTGTTACTTTTTTTTTCTTGCCTTTATAATCTTATGTGTTCAGGTGAGAAGATCAATTTACCAGACACTTTGCCACTCTTCCTTCAGATATGATGCTTTCCTTTGAAAACATTCTTGCTCAACAAGAAAAGCTGGGCTTGATGCTGGAGTGACTGAAGAAATCCTATGGCTTGCGTTGCACAGAAGCCAGGTTAGAGGCATTAGGTGGTTATTACAAGTTTAGCCAACCAAGGGCTCCATGCATAATTCTTTATGGCATAACTCTTCCAAATGTGTAAAATGCTTTGCCAAAGGCAGACCTTGGTGTCCTGCTCATGGCCCACTGCACACTCTTAGGGCCAGCAGAAGTGTTTTCTGTTTTTCCTAGATTCAAATGTCTTTCTCTAGTTAATCAAGATATCATGGACCTCTTGAAGGATGTGCCATTACAAGCACTCCAGAGGTGTATCTAATCTAGCAGCCTCCTGTCTCTGATCCAGGCTACCATTTTTTGTCAAGGGGAGCTGAGACACCAAATGTTGAGCACTGACATTGCTTACCATGTGTGGTTACTGTGCTTTGTACTTTGGCAAGCCTGGGGTTAAAAATACCCAGCAGCACACTTAAAAAGACCCAAAACAATCAAGCCCATCAACAATTTATCTACCTGTTTGCTAACACAACGGAACTTGATCCAAAATAGGGTACAGTGAAAGGACCATATGTATTCAAAAGAATTTCTTTGGACCACACACATAAATGTCAGATGATTGGATTACAGGAGTTGAGATTCTGCACTTAATTTATTCCTGGCCTACTGCAGGTCACATCACATGCAAACGTTCAGGTCTTTTCTGGGGACAAAGGCAAAGGTTTTTGCTGTGTCATTCTATTCCCTATGTCCTTAAGCAAATTGAAGAATCCTGAAGCTTTGCTGGGGCTTTGAATCAGGTTGCATGAATCTGCTGATTTGATTGGGCAAATTGAGTGTTGCAACAATTTAAAATACCTAATAAAGTTGCCTCTTTTTGTCTTGCTGCCATTGAGTGCTGTTCACATGGTACATTATGACATATATAATGCTCACATCTGACCTGACAGATTGTGGCTGTAGGTGCGGCATTGTTTGGCTCTGGGGAAGGCGACTGCAGTGCATTCAGGAGCAGGGAACCCACAGCAAAGCTAGCTGAAAAACAAGCACAGCGGTGGGGAGGATCAAGTTCATGGCATAAGCAAATACTCTACAAATCATCAAGAGACTAACTGGATGGCTACAACGAGATTTTTGTCAAGGGTTTTATACAGCTAAAATCAATTCATTCACTTCATCTGTTTTGAACATACTTGGGATGCAGCTAAAGATGTCACAAATGGTTAGAGTTGCCTGGAAACCTTCAAGGTGTCAATTGACCATATTTCTAGGCTCAGGAATGTTACATGGACACTCCACAATTTCACCAGTGATTTCTTTAAAAAACGAATGGAGTCAGAAATCTACAAGGGAATAAAAATACCAGGAGAGTGAAGCTGAGTTGAAGCAGGGTAACTCAAAATCAATATTTTGCTTTTAAACTCTTAAGGGGAGGCCCAGGAGGGCTGCACTCACTTTGTCCTCCTTCCTTATTGTCCTGGGAGGATTGGCTGAGAAGTGACAAGGCTGCTCCGTACTTACTGCAGGACATTCCTCACTAACAAGCCACTTGTTAGAGTATTCGGCTGCTGCCTCCCTGCCCAGCACTAGGCTTTCACTGAACAGCATCAGACAATGGTCAAGCCAAACTTGAAACCAGAAGCAGCAAAAGGGCTCCTTTCCTTTTGCCATATGTATGCATCGAATGCTCCTCTGCCTGTAAAATCAGCTTTGTACATGAAACCAGGTCATCTAATCCCCAGCACAGCCCCCAGGATTTGCATCCAGGGAGTAAATTCAAGCTGAGGTTGCTCTAAGGGCCAAACCAGTGGTGAGGGAAAGAAGTGGCCACATAACCGTATCCTTTTATTTTTTATCCACATAACCCTTTTACTCGTGGTTATTTAGCTGTGGCTTTGCCTAATACAACTGGGAAAAAGGAGCCAAAACCTTGTAGGTGATTTCCTAAGCAGAGGTGGACAAAAGGCCAAGAAACTTCTGGGGTTCCATTTTCTGTAGTTGTTTACAGTGAAGAAAAATTTGGTCACAAAAGGTTATAAAGGTCTCAGGGTCTTGGTTCCCAAAATGGCTTCTTAGGGCCACATGCTCCCAGATAAAATTGAGCCACCCTGGGGGGTGGTTTTCCCCAGGATGAGAGGTACAGACAGGTCTCAGTGGCCTAACACAGACTTTGGTCAAGACAAAGATGCTGATGCTGCACTGAAATGTGCAGAATCCATGCCCTCATGTGGTTGTTTGCTGGACTCAACCAGCTGAGAGTGAGCTACCCATCTCTGCACAAGGGTGAATGAAACAGGAGCAAAGTTTTATTTTCTCTTTAAATAAGGACTACTTTAGAGGCCAGGTGAAGTTATAGATGGGTTGTTACTGCCTCCAGCGTATCAGTATAAGCCTGTGCACTCCCCTCACATCTGCAAGGCTTGTGTTCCTGCAAGCTCTGATCTTGGCACCACAAAGGGGCTGTATCATGTCATTGCCTCTTCCCTGACCTGTGAGGCAGCAAACACACCACGAACAGCACTACTGAGGATAACAGGAGGATGAGAGCAGGATAACAGAGCACATAAATCCACAAAGTTACCCAGCATCAAACTTCAAAAAACATTTTATCTAAATCCTAAGGTGATGAGAGCTAACGGCCTCAGCACTTTCAAAGCTCTGAACCTAAATCCCTGTTAAAAAGTGGAGTAAGCCCTCAACCACTATTTTTGGCTCTTTGCAAGCCAATAAATCAGAATCAGCACAAGAGCAGGGTAGAAGAGTCATGGTCCTTGTCCCTGCTCTGCTTGGTCCATAGGTATGCAGGTCAGTAGGATCTCTGCCCTGGGTTCAAGATCACCTCTTGGGGAAATATCTCCAGATACATCTGTTGCAGAAAGTACAAGCATTTGTGGACCTTGGGCCTTGAGATCAACACCAGAGCAGGCTGTGGAGGCTGGGCAGCATCTTGGAGAAGACAAGTTTCTCATTTCCTTGCCCTGCAGGACAAAGACGGTTACAGACAAAGCCACCAGATTGAGTTCCTACAGACCTTCAGGCAGTGTGTAAACTTCTTGGTACACCTGAAGCAAGGAGCTACACAGTCTTTGCCCACCCAAACCCTCCCCAGCTGTGTGTAGCTCAGTTGCCCTGCTGACAAGCCAGGCTGGGTTGCACAGTGTAGCAGTCATTTCTCATTTGCCATGTCCTGGGGATGGAGGGGTGCCATGGGAGCTAGCTCCTCTTTGCAACAAAGAAAATTCAACTCAGAGTGAGGATTTATGCTTTTCTAAAATAAGTCCTCCTTCAGCAGTGCTGCCCACTGGAGATCCTCAAAGGACCAGCCCAGGCAATCCTCTCTGACCAGAGCTGCTAGCATCAGCGTCTGCAGGAGGACCTTACTGCTGCCTGGTAGAAAACTTGCACCAGCGCCCTGCTCTGAGCAGCACAGAGTTTTCAGTCTTGCCCTACTCTTTGTTCTCTTCCATGCATATTTCCACTCATTTCCTAAGTGCTGCTTCTTCCCCTGGCTGCATACATTTGTAAAATACCAAATAACCTCAAAACCTATAAAGTGCTACATAAAGCTTTGTTTTATTCCAGTTTCATGCCTCTGCCAGTGGCACTAAAATAGGCAATGCCTTGGACTTCAGATATCCCAGAGAAGACATATGGGTGCACCAGTGCCACCTCATTAAGTCGTTTGTTTAAAGCCCCCCAAACAATCCACTTCCATGCAGATGGAAATCCCAGCCTCCCTGTTTTCACTTCGATGTGGATTCTCCCCCGGGAGATATGTGTTGATCTACTCAGTTCAAAAACTTCAAACCCCTAAAATTCTGGTCTTTGACCCTACCCTAAAAACTAATTTCAGCTATTCTCAGCTGATCTGGAGTTAAAGGAGGTGTCTTTTAACTGGAAATGCCTTATCTTTAGACAAGTAATGGTTGTTAATTAGACTAGTAAAGAGACATTAGCCTTTGCTTACTTAAATTTTAGCCTCTGGATTAACAGGCAATCCACGATGTCCTTTTAAATGGGGATGTTCTCATGGAATTGGACAATCCCAGCACCAATACCTTTTTCCTGTGAGATCTGAAAAATAAACCTTGCAGCATTGGCTGAGAGTAAATGCTCCTGCACAAAGCACACGTTTCTAAAGCTTGCTTTCTCTCTGCAAAACAGACGTACAGCTCCTACAATAAAAAAAAAAAAAACAATTAATAATTAACAGTAATGGAACGAAAATCTGTAAGCAGTTGCTAATACAGGAGTTACCATCTGGAAATAGAAAAGGGTTGTGTTTGCACATGGAGCCTTCCCGCACCAGCTCTCCTGAAATTCATGAGTAACAACGCAGAGACGCTGGGGTAGTAACAGTGAGAGCTTGATAGAAAACAGAAAAGAAGCAGGCACAAAATTTAATAGCGCAAGAAAAACAATATTTATGTTAAAATACTTTACACTGTCTAAAATTTTACACTCAGCTGCCTCACTGCTCACTTGTGGAAAGACAATGGTAAGTGTGATAATTGCAAAAATGGTGATAATGCTCTGAGACAAATTGCTGGGGAGGTGGGAAATGGCTTGGAAAGGCCCAGGTGAAATACACCCAGATGGGGCTGCCAAACACATTCATGCAACGCAGGCAGTCCTCAAAGCACTCCTTGCTTGCAGTGTGGTGTGTTATGCTGCTGCCAAAGAGAGGGTGGATGGACCTCTGGACTGATCCAGCAATGTGTACACACATGTACGTGTATAAAAAGTATTTAATGAGGTTTGAATTCACCAAATCATGGGTCTGTGTTAGTCCACCACAGCTTCTCTATATTTAAAATTGCCATCCTCATGTCAAAGGGTTCATTTTTGAATTTTGTGAAACATGGAAAAAAAACAATCTGTCTGCACAGATAATTTTTCGTCCTCAACCACTTTTCCTTTGTAATGACGAAACAATGCATCATACATAGGTCAAGTAGAGCTGAAAATTTACTACTTTATGGAAGTTAGCAAACTTGTTGAAACTCTTCCCATCAAGTTTTTTTCCCATCAAGCTCTTTCACAAACAGTATCAGTCTTTTTTTTTTTCATTCTCCTCTCTCTCATATGCACACACAATTCCTGTGATTAAATCAAGTCAGCAGAAGTACAGTATATTTTCTAAGCCATAAATTAGATTTTAAAAGTGGCTTTTAAATTTCACATATAGCATGAATGCTATGACTCTCCAGCTATGATGTACTTTTCAAGAGCAGTCTGTGATTTGAGTTACTGAGGAAAAGCAAAGATGAAGAGCACATATAAAGAGATAAAAGTTTTTTTTTGTCCTCTGTCATTAAACCTCCTCTGTGTTTCTAGTAATGTTGCTACTGACTTTGAATGTCCCATCCTAGGTTCGCTAGAAGAAAGCTACCAAAGGTCTTTTTCTTCCCTTTTATTACCACCGTGGCTATTTTGGGTGGTCACGCTTAGGGGATGTCTGGGGGGCGAAAAGAGGGGGGGGGGAATCAAAGCTTTAAAGTGCACAGACTGGCAGCTGCAGTCGAGACCTTGACCTGTCACATCACACAGCTCCAATCAGACAAGATGTGACAAGGAGATTGCACAGCACCCTTGAAGTGGGCACCTGCACCCAGGATCTGCTCTCTCACTCTACTTAGGAGCCACTGCAGCATCAGGGTGAGAGCTGGGGCATAATATCAGCCCCCCAGATGCATCAAATTCACACAGAAGAGAGGCATTCAAAGGGGATCTGAAGCACATTTGTTGGTTTTACATGTCTGGCTTCAATTATGATATCCTTACTTGTAACAAGCAATACATTACTCCAGGGGAAATCTCTTTGATTTTTAATTTCACTTAAGTTGTCACATAGGTGTAAGACACCAAGACTCAGTAGTTCCTGGAGAGTTAGAGAGTACTGGCATTTGCATTTGAATCTCAGCTGCTGGCTCCAAGTATGACAGAGGAGAGAGGGAGCACAGTCTCCCCTCTTCTTCCTACTTACACTTCTTGTGTGTTTTATTTTAGCAAGAAAAATAATTCTGGAAGAAGAACAAATGCTGGGGTAAGTCCTAATGTTGTAAAGGCTGTTACATTAAAAACTAGCTTAAAATGTGTTCAGGTTTTCTTTTTTTAATTCACGCATTTACTTCTTCCACTGAACGACTTTAAGAAGTGTAGTTACAATTTGTCATGAGTTACAGAACAGATCCCAGGTAGTTTCTGCGTCTATCAGCCAAAGTTCCTGCAGAGCCATTCAGTCTTACCATTTTAGCAAGTACAACTTCGCATTACAGATAGAAACTGGGGGCATATACAAAGTCTCACGGCAGCCTGTAGCAGTCAGCAATAACATCCAGAAGTCTTCCCTTGCTCTGCTTCCTGCTCCACCCAACAGAGCCCTGGATGAAGAGAGAAGTTTTTGCTTTTCAAGTTTAGCACAAACCCTCAATTTTCTGTTTTAGTTCCAGCACTATGTGCTTTTGCTCTAACTTGCAGCATGTCCTGCATTCACCCCTATCCTACCTGGGTGTCCCTGCACATGCGCTGTTCATACCTCCTGTTGGCCAAAGGCCCAGCTGGTGATCTGGCTGCAGTGGAGCTGTATGTAGATGGGGTGCCTGTCCGGCTGCCACTGCTGCTTTGTGTCCCCAGCATTGGCTGTGGTGGCTCTGCAGACTGAATGCAAAGCAGAGAACAAGGAAATTAGCGCAAATACTGGAGACTCACATGACTGCACAAATGTTTAAGAGAGTGTGTTTGAATTTGATGGCCAAGTGGCCACCAAAGGAAGAGGGAGAACGGATAAACTCTAACCACACTGCATCACAGGCTGTAATAGCTACAGATAAGAGACTGACTTATATTCCAGTTTTTCCAGAGGGTAATAAGGATTCACCTGTTTGAAAAGAGATCAGCAGCCTGGACCTTCAACTTTCCCATTTTGGAGCATTACTGTTTAAAGTGAAACGTTTATTGGCCTTAATGAGGTTAATGCAAAAGGGTGATGGGTCTTTCCATACCAATTTCTGAACCTCCAAAAATAAAAAAAGGTCTTGGTGTCTGAAAGCACAGAGTGACACCCAGCAGCAGGTCTCTGGTTTTGAAGTATCACTGTTCAGAAAAGTGACATATCAGATGCTTTGTTTAAATTAAAGAGCAAGGAAACTGTCAAAGAAATTAAGAAGGAAATGTCTTTAAAAGCTTTTAAGAGTTAAAATGTTGCCCGAGGGTTCTCTCCTACAACCTACCATTAAAAAAAGAATTAGACATTTATATGGTGGCAGGCAGCATGAGTGTTTGCTTTCTTAGACAACGAGATATACCAGGACACAAACACTTGGACATTACCGCATAAACAACTCAGTAAATGATTAGCCAAAAAACCAAATCTGATCAATTGTTTGACTGTTCCTTAACCATCCACTGCAAAGTATGCAACTATTGTCTCCTGCTACCGGAGCAGGGTGGTACAATATCAATAATAAAGATAACAGACACAAGACCCACTGCACTATGTGGGTTGTGCACTTGGTCTTGCAAATCAATTTATGCATACCTTGGTTCATTTGCAAGTGATATAAGGAAGGTGAAGACACAAAATAACACACATCTAAAATAAATGGAATTAATCCAGAAAATAGGCTCAATTCCATTTTCTGATCCAGTGCTTGCCTAAGAAAAAAATAGCTTGGGGTCACAGTGCAAATTTTAGTGGATTACATTTGTCTGCATAAACATGCAGATGACTTGGGTTCAGTTAAGTACATGCCCAGCTTTAGACCTGCACTTAAGTCCCGTTTATCACAACTAAACACCACTTACAATACTTTGCTGAATCAGGGGCTGGATTCAGTGTTCCCATGGATAGGCAGCCATATGCCATGCGTGCTGTGGTATACAATGCTTAATATCCCAGGGGAAAATAAATCTTGCAGAAATCGCTCTTCATCAAGCCTTTTATTAGACACTGCTAGATCTCAGTCCCAGGAGAGCATGATTTTCTTGGCTGCAATGGCATGCACACTCCTAGAAAACACAGAAACTGACCAAGCACACTAAGTACCAGAACTGGCAACAATCCCAACAGCAAGCTAGACCCTTGCTTGCATGCTTATTAACAAACAATGAGGAAAAATACAAATATAAAGAGCATGGATCAACCTTGTTGTGCCACAAGCTCGCCCTTCCTAACTGCCCACCAACCCCTTCCTTTCCTGGCCATAGTTGTGCCCATGTGTTGGGATGCTGCATAAGAAACATCAGCTTGCTGCCCAAGTGGGTCTGGCTCCAGTGCCATACTGAGGACAAACTCATGCCGCCACCTTTCCCTCCCCTGCACAATCCAACCTCTCAGCACATATACTGATCGCTCATGAATGTCTCCATGAGCTGAAGGCAAACTGGCATGGCCCTGAGGTGGAGAAAGTGGAGCCTACACCATACTGCTGCCAGAGCAGGTAAGCAGCAGAGCACATGAAGGGAAAATGCTGCCAGCATCGTTGGAGCAGGCTCAAAAGGATGCTTCTGGGTGGGTCACCAGTGGGAGGAATAACAGCTTTGGCTGATCAGTGAACTCACCAGAGCACCCCAGAAGGAAGGCTGCTGGGAAGGAAAACTGCTGCACTCTTATATTTCCTCCCTTGCCAGATTTGCTCCTCTCCCTCTTTCACCTCTTTCAGATATGCTCTTAATGTTTTGGTGTCTGAGGAAATAAAGGACAAAGTAAAACACATCTAATTGATGTGCCAACTAATTTTCTGAACAACTTCCTTACTCTCCACCCTGGGAACACTATATATTCCTATCTAGGCATTACTATTACTATTTTACACAAGGAACAGCCAAACTTTCTCTTAAAAGATGTCGTCCATAATCTGCTTTCCTTGCAATGCCACACACTTCCAAAGGCACTCTCCCCTTAACCACTGGCAGACAAGCAGATGCCACTGGTGTAGGAAATACTGGATAGAAAATTTGCTGACTGCTGAGACTTAGGTGCTTGCTCCCCCTCAGCATCACCTTTTACTTTTTTTCCACCTTCTGTAATACACATGCAGCAAGAGTTTTTGATCCAAGATTTTTCTTGTCGTATTCCTCTGTAGCAGCTATGCTGGGTCCTGATGACACATGTGCACTGGTGCCCTGTGTTCCCAGAGACAAAATAGAAACTAGTTTAGTCCATGATGGTTTATTTCTTATCCTAATGTTCAAGGAATGATTTGTTTTCTTGCTTTACACCTTCCCTTGACTTATATTTTGCTCCACACAACAGAGTCCCTCTTGCACATTGCAAAGGAGGTCAATGTATTGGACAAAATAGTTTTCTTGCCCCCATATCTCAAATGTTTCTAAACTAAGACATTATAAAATATGAGACCGCTTTAACTCTATAAAATCAGTTTCCTTCAAAATGGCAGAAAAGACTTTGCAAAAGAGTCACACAAATTAAATTATATATACTGCAGGAATTTATCAATCGGTATCACCAAGGGAGAAGACTAAGACAGACAAGCTGTCTATGTCTAACATGTTATAATGAGAGAACTGTTGTTGTCTTTGGGTTCTTTTATAAATAAAAAAAAAATATATAAAAAGACAAGCAATTTTCTCACCTAATTTTCTTGTAGAACTGATAATTAAGTGTTGTTGGATGCATCACCAGCACACATTTGCAATAGTTGATATAATGTCTCTGCATATTTAGAAGCTAAAAATCTTTCACTGAGTAAAGATACCTGTTTCATGGCCTTTTCTCTCCTTCAAGAAAGAGGCCAGCTTTTACTTTTTAAAACCTGTCATCAATCAAAGGTCTTACTTTTTTGAATCCTTCATGTATCTAGGACCTTACTGAAAAGCAATTATTGCGTATATTCTAGAATGAGTCTAAATATATTAACAAAGCTGTACAATGCTACTGCATGTACTTTTAAAATTTACATTACAAAAACTGGTTCTAATACAGGCTCAAAGTTTGGAAGGACAAAACTCTGCTTGGGGTAGAGGTCCTTACTTCAGCTGTTGTCTTTACCTTCACCGTGTGATGTTTTACACATCCATTAATTTATCTTCTTACATGTGAAGTGATGAAAATACAACTAGGACAAAGCTGGACATGGAAAAAAATCGCCACACATGAGGGAAGCATTTGTGGCTTTCCTCACAAGTATCTACACCCTCTAAGTGCAGTACATTCTTCACACAGAGGCTCAGCAATATAGTATCGCAGAGCCAGAACTTCATGGCCAAGAACTATGCAAAAGGAAAATGATCAGATTAGATACAAATATGAGGAGACTTCATTGAAGATGCCCAAGTTGGAGATAAACAGTTGGAATCTTTGACTAAAAGCTTTTGAAAACCTTAGGAGTTCGGTGTAGCTAAATGAACTCTTCTGCTCTTGGCTCTTCCTCTCTCACTGGCCACAGCACTGGCTCCTGAGAACAAATCCCTCACACTGTGATGTTATGATGTGTCTGGGATTCACCTCTGACCACACTGACTGACAGGCATAAACAAAAAAACCCACATCTCTGGAAATCAAGGGCCCCAGTACCTGTGCCAGGGCTTCAAGAGCAGTGCTTGCAGGCCCACACCTTTCACTTTGTTTCACTTATTTTGGTAAAGAAAACTAAAAAACAACCCTCCCAAGAAGTGACATTAAAATAAACAGTGTTTAAAGTGAAACCACGTAGTTGTACAGTTTTCTCCAGTATGAAACTTGTTTTAAGTTAAACCATTGAAAGTTCCCTGAGTACATGAGGCTTTGAAAAGTGAGCATTTACTACCCTTGACACTGCAAATTTCCCATGACAGCCCATGGTAACTCCCACTTCAATTTCCATATCATGTGCACAGTAGCACAGCATTAGCAAAATTGCTGTTGTTTACCACAGTCACCATGTCTAATCAAAACCTGCACACACATACAAAGCTGTGGCTGATGCTGATGTCATGCCACAAAGTGGTTTTTGCCACCCTGATTTAGCAAGAGACATTAGAGGAGACATTAGAAGAGGTTCCCTTGAAATTGTCATGTGAAAATAGGGTTTTCTTAGTAAAGTGAACAACAACGTAGGACCGAAGTTCTAAGTTAACTCTTCTAACAGGATCAGTGCTGCTTCTGCAAACTTTGGTGTCTGCTTACTGCACCATAAATCCTTGAGAACCTGTTAGCTCCTGCAAGTCCCTTTTGGGTGATTTAGGAGCTTTGTTGTTGTCTGCCTTTATATGGAGGCATTAGAAGAGGTGGGAACTGTGGGCAAAACTTTGTCACCACAATCTGCAATCTGGAAAATTAAATTGCTATTGAGCCTGCCTTATTTTAATATTTCTGCCTATAGTCAATGATATTTTGAGTAATCTAGCAATTACATACATATACATATGGTTTTCATTTTGGCAATTAAATGTCAGGGACTGTGAATGGAAGCCCACATCTGCCTGCAAGGACAGAAGCTATTTTGCCAGCAATGACCTGCATGGGCTGAGCATGGGAGCACCTTCCTGCTTGTCCTGCCTTTACCTGTCTCTTGCCTGCTTGCCACACAGCCCGAGCATCACTGTGTGCAAAGCCCTGGTAGCAAACCGATACACACCAGCAATGCATCAAACCCCAGTATTTTCAGGACCAGCCATGCCTTCTTTTAAATTCTAGATAACATTTTAAAAGCCATATCTAATGAAAAGCTTTTATTTTCCTAGGCACTGACAGGCAGCCCCAGCTTTCTCCTTTCTGTGTTTTCCCTTTTTCCTCATCACTGTTGTGTAACAACCCACAAGATACATGACATTTATCACAACAGTTCTCATCCATTCACCTGACAATTAGAAATGCCCAGTGGGTGGGCTGTAGGCCATATATTTGTGTTTGTATCTTTTAGTTTCATCGTTTCTGTAACCCTTCGTTACCACTAGTATAGCCAAAAATCAGATGTTACTTTCACACAACAGACGCATCCACATCAGTAAAATACATGATGTTCTCAACAGACTGAAAAAGGAGTTTGAGCATGGAGTGTCCTTTGTGTGAAGAAGCACCTCCACCAGTATTTTCTGCTCAGCTGTTTCATTACAACCAGTAGCACTTACCACCAGGAAAAGTTTATCCGCCTCTGCTTCCTCTTGGAAGACAGACATCAGTTGTGGGACAGTGATGAAACCTGCTGTTTCTTTGCCTATGGACCCCTAAGGCCAGATCTTGCTTGCAGCAAAACCAGATTGAACTACTGTTTATGAAAACACATACTGATTTCACTTCTAAACAAATTATAATATTCTAGCTTTATTCATACCTGCATAATTTTACTGATTACAACACCATCACATTGGTATTTGCACATTACCATCACATCATCTGAGTTACATTGCACAGGCGCACCATGCTCAACTAAATCAGGATAACTAGAATTTAATTAAACAGTTATTTAAGGCAGAATCAAAAATGAAATGACACAAATTATGATGGGTTTGTGTCCAGACCTAGGGCCAGCTGAACTACTAGGATTATCAGTCCTGAATTTATTTGCAGAAAAAATAATTAAAAGAAAAGCAAGTTCTGACTTGCTTAGACATGTCTGCAAATAATGAAACATTATTAATCGTGCAGGAAACTTGTTATATTTCAGTGCATTTAATTTTTGAATACCAAGCTTTGTTTCTTGCTTCACAGTCTCCATAGCTCTGCCATCACCACTAGTTGCAAGAGAGGAGGTTTCGCACGCAGTGGCATTCCCCTGCAGAGGCTGTAACACCACGCTGCCTGGAGGCATGGCGTGTTGATTGAAGCATGGTCTCTATGTGTCATGTGTCAAGGATGATATGTCACCAAATCATTCTTGCATCTCTACACAAGGTGTTGAGATAACGCTATCAAATCATGGTCTCATGATTTTTTTTTTAGTATCTAATATAATAAATCACTGTAAACTCACTCTAGATTAATGTCTGTGTCATGAATGTGTTTACTAATGCATAACAAAGCTGGGATCAATGCAAGGAAATCATTTCAAGCATAAATTTACAATGAAGTTGAAACACAGAGATGACTTTCCCCCTCCAGCACAAATTACAAGCAAGTTTACACTGCATTGTGTAGGGGCAGAGGGCAACATTCGTGGTACATTATTAAGAAAACAAAACTTCTCTTTCTTTTTTCTATTAAGGAACTTTATGTTGACTATATTGGTTGGATAAATCATGTTGTGAGCAAATGTGGCCTCTGGCTTGTCAGTCGACTGGTTACCACATGTACTTACAACTCACAGTGGCCGAGCTGCTGTCATCCAATTGGACATCTTACATTTTCACTCTTCATGTTCCATGATTGGACATGTCTTCCCAGATTCTTCGAGATGGTCCATGACTGTGCCCAGTGTTAGTGCAGCAGATGCAGCAGTGTGTCACCATCTGTGCTCACAGTAATTCGTACCCTTTCCCACCAGGTTCACACAGCTGGTATTTCACAGGGGCCCATGGTTCAGAAAGTCAATAGCAAACAATGCAATCTGAGGGCAGCATGCTGTTATTTTCAGTTTTGATACTTTGCCATTGCTGCTTTGAACAGCTTTCTGAGCTTAATAAAGTGCTTTTCTTCATCAAATGGCAATATTTATTTTAAAACAGGGGTTTGGAGCAGACAGGTTAAAGGGTGATTCCCCCCCATGTTAATTCCTGTTTCCTGGAGAGATGGAGAAGATGCCTGCTTCTGCAATGATACCTTACCTCTGCATGGGTCATCCCTGACCTGCTGGACATCACAACCCACTGCACAGGGTCTTCGTCCCACTCCTCAACAGGCAGTAACACTGTGGGGTGTTTCATGGGGCCAAGGTATACAAGAGAAAAAAGCCTGATGCAATCCCCTTCCTTCTTCATGTATCCTCTCTGCAGCTGGGCAGTACGTGATTTTGTACTGCCATGGGCTGGATCCGACCCAAAGTGTCTGGTATCCTCCTGCTCAGGAGCATTTGTTGGAAGGATGGCCATACACCATGTCAGGCTGCATACAGGTGTGCCAGTGCCTAAGCCTCACACATGTCTTTAGGAAGGTGAGCATTTATGTCTCACTTCAGCCTCATCATGGATATGTGTTTGTGCACATGTGCCTTTTCACAGCCTCACACACAAACAAAAAGTATGGTTATTTCAAGCAGTGATAGTCTCACAAGAAAGCAGTAGACTTGGGACATCAACACTGCAGCTTCAGTTTATCTATTGGCCTGGGAAACCCCCACCCCTTTGCATCACTACATCCATCTGATCTTGGCAAGCACGTCCTGCTCTCCTCTTTGGTCCTGACAGCTGCAGCAAGGCCAGGACAACATACATAAGCTGGACTGATGGGAATTATGGCATGCTGGAGGTTGAAGGTGTTACTGCCTCTGCCTTTCTGCCCCAACCCCAAAAGTAGGCAGCAGGATGCTGGTGTGCACCTCATCAGCTCCCTGGTTACAGCCCTCGAAGGCAGAGAAAACCAGCTTGCAGAAAAGGGCCGGACTGTGAACTGTGGGTGCAGATGCTGGTCTCCACCTAGAGCTGCTGTGGCCAACAAGCTACCCAGAGCAGACAGCAGGGCAGCAGCAGCCTGCGAGACTTTGCACATGGCTGCAGGCAGCTCTCTAAACTGCTGTCTCTCAGCCAAGTGCCATAGCTGGGTTTGGAGCAAGCTTCAGGCCGGTTTAGAGCAAGACAATGTAGCAACAACTGAAGGTCCTGGCTACCAGTGCAGCCACACATTACTCTAAGCCATTGCCCAGCTTGACCAGGCATCCTCACCTGTTGCTGAATGTTGTGTGGTTGCTCCTGGCGCAGCCCACCACCTTGGCGTCCCCATCTGCAACACAGAGACCACAAGACATCCCTTCCTTTGTGAGGCACTGCAAAATGTTTGGACACAAAACTGTAACTAAGACCCAGTGTTACTGCTGTTCAGCTGATGATGCTGAAGGGAAAATGGCAACAGCTTGGGACTTGCAGGAAGGATAGAAGAAAAAGAAGAAAACATTTTCATGTGGTCCCACAGAAGAGCAGCACAGACGAACGCATAAATGAAAAAGATCTTCATTTGGAAAGGGTGGGTGCACAGAGGCCAGCAGAGGCAAAGCAGAGGAACTGAGCTGTGACCAGCACTGGCAGCCACAACTTCCCCACTTGCAGCAAAACATTGATTATTGAGAGAAGGCAGCTGCTAAATGGCCTTGGAAGAATCCAAGAAACAACTGAGCTTGTACCCAACTGCCTTTGCCATCAGCCTGTGCCACAGGAACAGCCAATGGCTGATGGGCCCTGGTGTTGGGTGCTTCCACACTGAGCAAGAGGGATGCAGTGCAGAGCCCTGGTCTGTGGAAATCTCCATAATTAGGAATGGCTGCTTGTCCAAAGGACTAAGATAACTACTTTAGCTGCTCCTCTCTGATATATAGAATCATAGACTAATTAGGGTTGGAAAGGACCTTAAGATCATCTAGTTCTAACCCCCCTGCCGTGGGCAGGGACACCTAACGATAAATCATATCACTCAAGGCCTCGTCCAACCTGGCCTTGAACACTGCCAGGGATGGAGCATTCACAGCCTCCCTGGGCAACCCATTCCAGTGCCTCACCACCCTCACAGGAAAGAATTTCCTCCTTATATCCAAGCTAAACTTCCCCCATTTAAGTTTTAACCCGTTACCCCTTGTCCTGTCACTACAGTCCCTAATGAAGAGTCCCTCCCTAGCATCCCTACAGGCCCCCTTCAGATACTGGAAGGCTGCTATGAGGTCTCCACACAGCCTTCTCCTCTCCAGGCTGAACAGCCCCGACTTTCTCAGCCTGACTTCATACGGGAGGTGCTCCAGTCCCCTGATCATCCTCGTGACCCTTCTCTGCACTTGTTCCAACATTTCCATGTCCTTTTTATGTTGAGGACACCAGAACTGCACACAATACTCCAGGTGAGGTCTCACGAGAGCAGAGTAGAGGGGCAGGATCACCTCCTTCGACCTGCTGGTCATGCTCCTTTTGATGCAGCCCAGGATATGGTTGGCTTTCTGGACTGCAAGCGCACACTGAAGCCGGCTCATGTTCATTTTCTCATCAACCAACACCCCGAAGTCCTTCTCTGCAGGGCTGCTCTGAATCTCTTCTCTGCCCAACCTGTAGCTGTGCCTGGGATTGCTCCGACCCAGGTGTAGGACCTTGCACTTGGCATGGTTAAACTTCATGAGGTTGGCATCAGCCCACCTCACAAGCGTGTCAAGGTCCCTCTGGATGGCATTCCTTCCCTCCAGGGTATCAGCAGAACCACACAGCTTGGTGTCATCGGCAAACTTGCTGAGGGCGCACTCAATCCCACTGTCCATGTCAGCGACAAAGATGTTGAACAAGACTGGTCCCAACGCCAATCCCTGAGGGACACCAGTCGTTACTGGTCTCCAGCCAGACATTGAGCCATTGACCACAACTCTTTTGTGTGGCCATCCAGCCAGTTCTTTATCCACCGAGTGGTCCATCCATCAAATTGGAGAGACATCAAGCACCTTGTTGTTTTTCATGTGCCTTAGCATGCCTTCCAGGAGAATCTGCTCCAAGATTTTGCCAGGCACAGAGGTGAGACTGACTGGTCTGTAGTACCCCGGGTCATCCATTTTCCCCTTCTTGAAAATGGGGGTTATATTTCCCTTTTTCCAGTCATCGGGAACTTCATCTGACTGACATGATTTCTCAAATATGATGCCCAGTGGCTTCGCAACTTCATTAGCCAGCTCCTTCAGGACCCGCGGATGGATCTCATCAGGTCCCATGGACTTGTGTACATTCAGATTTTTAAGATGGTCTCGAACCAGTTCCTCTCCTACAGTGGGCCCAAGGTCTTCATTCTCACAGTCCCTGCGTCTGCCTTCCAAGACTTGGGTGGTGTGGTCAGAGCCTTTACCAGTGAAGACTGAGGCAAAGAAGTCATTCAGAACCTCAGCCTTCTCCAAATCCAGGGTAGCCAGTTCTCCTGAGAGCTTCCTGAGGGGGTCTACATTCTCCCTAGTCTGTTTTTTATTTGCTATGTACTTGTAGAATCCCTTCCTGTTATCTTTAATACCTCTAGCTAAGTTTAATTCTAACTGGGCCTTAGCTTTCCTAACCTGGTCCCTAGCTTCCCAGACAACATCCTTGTACTCTTCCCAGGCCACCTGTCCTTGCTTCCACTTTTTATAAGCCTCTTTTTTCATTTGAATTTTCCTCAGCAGCTCCTTATCCATCCAAGGAGGTCTCCTGGCCCTCCTGCTGCACTTCCTTCTGGTTGGGATGCAACACTCCTGAGCTTGTAGCAGGTGATCCTTGGATATCAACCAACAGTCTTGGGCCCCCCTGCCCTCTAGGGCTAAATCCCATGGAACCTTACTAAGCAGGTTCCTGAAGAGGCCAAAGTCTGCTCTCTTGAAGTCCAGGGCAGTGAGCTTGCTGCACTCTCTTCTCACTGTCCTGAGGATCTCAAATTTGAGCATCTCCTGATCGCTGCATCCAAGGCTGCCCTGGAGAGTCACATTTCCAACAAGCCCTTCCCTGTTGGTGAGCACGAGGTCAAGCATGGCAACTCTCCTTGTTGGCTCCTCTATTACTTGCAGAAGGAAGTTGTCTTCTACACAATCGAGGAACCTCCTGGATTGCTTGTGCCGGGCCGTACTGTCCTTCCAACAGATGTCAGGGTGGTTGAAGTCACCCATGAGAACAAGGGCCTGCGAGCGTGAGGCTTTTCCTATCTGTCTGTGGAGTGCTTCATCCGCAGGTTCTCCTTGATCAGGCGGTCTGTAACAGATCCCCACAGCTATATTCCCTTTAACCCTGACCCACAAACTCTCTATGGACTGATCACCTGTCCCCAGACAGAGTTCCATACTCTCCAGCCTATCCCTAATATAAAGGGCATGGTTTCTTTTTCCAGTACCTGAGCAAACCAAGCACAGAGAGCACTAGAGGCTGTGAGATGTTTTTATCTATTAATCTGTCTCTGGGTAAATCAGGGAGAGCGGCTAACCTTTTGATTTCCAACATAACCAGCAGCTTGTGAACCAAGACTGCCTGAATTGGTAGAAAACTTTATCTTCAACCCCCCCACTTTAATTTCCTTCAGCAATTTATCACCTCTTTGCAGCTCACACATACAGAACAACCAGGAAAATTTCTTAACACCCCTTTGGCAAGCCACATGGAAGCAACTGCCACAGTATTTTTTATTAGTGTTTTCAGGGCCCAGGGCAAAGCAGACCTAAAAAAATCACCATTACTCAAAACCAAACTAAACAAGGGAAAAAATATAAAGTACCTACCTTCCACAGGCAAGACACATGCAAAGAGTGTGAGACTCCACATGAAAGGGCAAATTAGTTTTTCTTCCAAACAGAATTACTCTGGAAAACATATTGAAAACAGTGTAATCTCCAGATATCTATTTACACTACCTACATACCCACCCGTGTTTGCACGTGCATATATTATATATTTATACAAATTATTTTAAACACATTAGAGCAGAGTGTTGCTTGAAGTTTCACATAGAGGCAGGAAAATGGGAAGTAAAATTCACTCCCTGCTCCAAATCCACTGGCACTGCATATTTATTTAATAATTTTTCTATTCTATTGCTCTCCTTTTCCACTAAACTGACAGCCAACCTCTATAATTCTAGCACAGATGGATTTGCCCTTGTTATTTCCCATTCATACAGTAACTGATTCTCTAATACGTGAATACTTGGGGCTAGGCGTTTTGCTGCTCCATAGCCTACATTCTCATTTTACAGTGGTGTGAAGTGGTGGTAAAATGTTGCCTTACTAATTGGTAGTATTTTACACCCACTAACCAAACTCTTGGAAGGCATGTTAATGACTACACAGAGTGCAAAAGCAGAAGAATCAGAGTTTAGGGGTTTCACGACCAGGAGAGGTAAAAGCAAGCACAGCTTGTTGGCCTTGCAGTGCTTCAGCCTTACCTTGCAGGAGCTTGTGCAGCTCATTTAGTGCTCTACATGACCTGCTTGCAACCACATGGACACGCAGCCTTCTCCAGAATAGGGCTGTAGCTATGCTTTCTCTAATTTGCAATTTCATTGACAGATTCCATGGCCAGAGTTTTATATAAAGGCAATGGCTGTTATTCAAGAATCATCTTCCCTCCCCATGCCCAGCACAGGGACACAGTTAAGCCACATTAAATACCAGAGACACATCCAGACCAGATCTGAGACCACCACATGACAGGCATGTCACTGCCTGCCCTGGGTCTTGCAACCATTTCACCTCTGAGATTCATGCCTTTCAGACCACGAGTGTGACCAGGTTAATTAACCCCCAGAATTTACTCTTACCATTCTTAACTCTCTGCTTTGATGAGATGCATTTCCACAAAGTTACAGCAAAAAGCAACAATTTCATTTCCAACCCATAGGTGAGTAGGCAGCTAGACCACTGAGCAGAAATGCCCCACCATTTCTGACTCATTGGTGTGCCCAGGTTTCCATACAGAGCTTCTTGTGCTGCTGTAAGACTGAATTCTCCAAGGTGATGAGTGTCTTTCTGTGAGCTGAACATAGACCAATTGTTATCTCTCATACAGAGAGCATTTAGAAAAAGATAATTCTGCCCAAATCCTTCCAATTGGTCCTCTCTGAAGTGTTCTATTACACTACATTTCACATGGGGCAGGTAATTGTCTCTTTTTTTTTCATGCAACATGTCTACTGCAGAGGAGAAAAACATTTTGCGTAGCTGCATTTTGCTCTCTCAGTAGGAGGCAAAATCTTCTCACTTCTTATCTCTGTCCTTGATGGACTTGCAAAGCCCATTGAGAAGAGGCTGACATGCAATCCACTATGTGCCAGCATTGCAGTTCCCTGTTGTGCCCTGTCTTCTGCATGTGCAGTAGATATTTGCCTGCTTATGGGCAGTGGTGTATTGGCACTGGGGTATCAGCTTGCCCTTTTGGGAATGGGAAATAGAATGGCCCGGTTATATTTCTCCCTGGGACCACCTACCTGTTGGTAGTCCTACAGCATCATTAATGCAGGATCTAAACACTGACAAGTTTGCTTACAGAAGAGTTTTATGCCCCATGTGCTTCATACCAGATATGTTTCAGTTTCTGTTGCTGATACCAGAGATACTTACATAAATAGAATCACGATGCTTGCATAGTAAACCCTATGTAACCCATAACTGAATATAGTATCAGTTATCATGTCTCTCTTGATTTGCCTTTTTCTTATACTACATACAGTATACTTCCAGAAGGAGGTCTTCCATTGCACACAGGATTTCCATGGAGAAGAAGGAGGATTCATCTATCTGATGTTAGGTATCTCATCATCTATCTGATGTTAGGTATCTCAGTGAGACTTCTAAGCTTTCTTCATAGCCATGGGAGAGAGGGGAGGTTTCACCCCATCATGCGAAACATGATTGCTCTCCAGTGACTGCAGAGACACTCTGAGGTATTTGACTTTCACTTGTCTCTAAACATCTAAGACACAGCTTGATGCTGGAAGCTAAGCTGATGCAAGAGCTGCCAAAACTCTTGCCCCATTCACCCTGTGCAGGGGATCTACCTATCCTGTGGCTGCTGGGGACCCCATCCAGTGCATTCATGTGGGACAGGTTGCAGAAAAGAGACCTTACCTTTCAGCAGTACCCCACATGTAGAGGTAAGGACAAACTGTGCCCTAGCACTTAGATGAAAGTAATTTTACCTTTACTTCTACTTTCCTACTCTATGTAATTACTCTTAAATATCCTTAAGATCTGCTGCTTCTCTCCATTTTCTTCTCCTGTCTAGCCTATTCCTTTATTTCCCCCTTCCCTTCCTACTTCTTTTCTGCAGTTTTTCTTCCCTGAACTTACAGCAGTGTATTAGGAAGACAGACAAATAAACATTCTTACATGTGGGATAGGGCACAGCTCTTAACCACACATCTCCCTGGAAATGGTCTCACTTTTTTACCTATACTGAACTCTAAAGTCCAACTAGAATTTAAATAAATCAGAAAGCAGTTGACTACGCTATGGCTGAAAGCAGCGAACAGCCTTAGTGGGATAAAAAAAAAAATGTTTAAACTTTCAAATGTGTTTCCAATTTGAATATTATAAAAGGAGACTCTGATCCAATTTTTGGACCATTTCTGAGCAACACTATACCCACCCCAAAACAAATATGCAGGCACTGCACTGGCTTTAGGGATGGGACTGAAACACAGTTTGTTGAGATTGAGGAAGTCCTCTGGGAAAGCATCAGTACAGGCTTTCCCTGGTCTCATATCCTTTCCCTAGGCATCTGCTGCTGGGAAGAAGGGAAAGTGGCCTGGATGGAGCTTTGGTCTGACGCAGAGGGTGTAGCATTTTACCAGCACTTCCAAGAAACACCTATACCAGAATCTCCATCAGCATCTACCATGGGTGAAAAGGTTGTTCTTTGGTGAAATTAATTGAAAATTCAGCATAATGAGGTTTTTTTTTTGCAGCTAAGACTATGTGGAAAATGCTAAATAAAATAACTTAACCAAGTGAGTAATTCACACCATTATTCTAATTCAAATTATCATGTAGCTCAGAAATCAGGTCATAGGCCCTTATTTATAAAATAAAGAACTCTGAATTTTGTTTACTTTGGTCTTCACTCCAGCCTGATCTCAGAATAACTGTTAAACCTGAGTTTAGAGTGAAAAATTAAGCAATGCAATTTTGCTGCAAGGCAAACTGAGAGTAAATAACCCCCCTGGGGAAAGCCTAGTGAGCGATTTGATCCTATCTGCCCAGGGAAGATGGATGCTGCCATGTGGCCAAGTGGCAGTGGTCATGAGCTGAGGTACGGGGAGGCAAGTGGCAGTCCTCAATACCTTCCTGCGCTGAGACCATACACATCTCTGGGTTGGCAGGGAGGGCCAGTGAGACTGACACCACTTTGGGAGCAGACAGCTCCTTACAACCATCCATGGAAATTCATGCAAAAATGCCTTATAATGGAAAATTCAGTAGTCCTGCAAAAAGTGGATAAAACTATGCTGGAAGAAGAAACCCAGGCAACATTGGCCGGTGTACCTATGCCCCCCATGTGAAGAGCTGCTTCTACCTACAGCACCAGGCTTTGGGCAGTGCAGTTTACACACATACCCCAAACTAAACAAGTTATGCTGGTCAAAGCTTTTACTTTTCCCTCAGTGTAACTGCATACACAAGTGGGTTTTGGTAGTATAGAAATGCTCTTTAAAAAAAAAAAAATAAATGAAAAAAAACCCCCACACTTCTCATCAAGAGTATTTTTCTGGTAAGAGTTGCTGGAGTGTGATCTTAAAGCACTTTACACTTGTGATTCTCTTCTGTCATGCTCTTACCACACCACAGCACTGCAGGAATCAGGAGCACTCACACAACATCAGTAGGCAATCTTCCCTGATCACAGCATGTGCCCAAAGTGTATATTAAATACCCACCAGTATTTGGCACAAGAAACTATTCACTATCCCACTGTCAACCCAAGACATTTCAGCCTTAAAGCTGTACCTGTACAGCTTTAAATTAAACCTGCCAGGGACTGCTCTTGGCTGCTGAGGCCAGGCCTGCATCTATGCTACCGGCGACTCTCCTCTTCCAAAACCATGTGGCTGCCTCCGGTCTGGTCACTGGGAGCAGCCCACGCTGGTTACCAAGCACTGCCTGCAACCCACTGGGAGGGTTGCTGCCTGCTTGGACCGGGTACCAGCACAGATGACCGAGTTCCCGTCCCTGGGATTTTCCCTGCCACTGTGTTTTGACTCAGATGGATGCAGACAAAGTGTCTGCACAGAGTGCAACATGCACTGAAGATCTTTGTTTAACTTATTGCACAGAAAGATTGGGAGTTTATAGGCTCAGCTGAATGACAGCCAGCTGACTGTCTTCGCAAAGAACATTTAGGAAAAGCGTTTACACGCATGCTTAGCTATAAATCAGCTGACATGATGATAAGCAAGCTGTTTCTGTCCTCCACCACAGCAGAGTGGAAGGCCAGTAGAAAATGCAGATCTTCAGGATGCCTCCAGCAGCCTTTCACCATACGAGTGGTACATGTCGTGGTGTCCACATGGCATATAACCAGAACCTGCTCCACTTTGACAATGAAGATGGTGGCCCTGCAGGTTTGTCATACACCTCCAGTGACTTGGCATATCTCCCAGTGACTTGGTAACTCTTCATAGATGAGGAAACGGAAATGGAGAAATCACTGAAGAATACAACAACCACAGCTACTGTGAATGACAATAATTATGCATAGCTGAGTTGTGATTTTTACTAGACCAATTATGACAGCTGGCAATAACAGGCTTAAAAAATAATTAAAAATAAAAGACATGTCCAAAAGCTTATCTGCTGTTTTTCTGACTACCATTTAAGCTAGTAACAGGTATTGCCTCCTCCTTTCTATTTTCCTTACACCAGTCTAGTCGCTACTGTTAAAATTACTTTTGCTCTCTGCAGAGGAGCGAATCACCTAAAAGAACCAAACCTGCTGCTGCTAGACATGATGTAAACTTCTTCATAGCACTGTTAGAGCAATCTGCCTACTTTTCCGTGGTGTAATCCCTGAAACCAGAAATTGAGGACTAGCCAGCACAAAAAGCTATCAAAAGACACATGGCTAAAGTAGGGAGTAACTTCCTAAGCCATTGTGTGAGCATCATGTCTGTGGTTAGCATAACAAAGTCCTACTGGTTGGACAGACACAAGATTACATTAGATCAGATCAAATCAGATTTGATTAGATCACAATTAATTCAAAATGGGTGTCTTATCTCTTGACAGGGGTCTTGCTCTCATGCTGGGATTTTAGGAAGCCCTGAAACATCTTGAATGGTTAGAAAATATAAATGCATTTGTATTCTGTCCACAGTTTGTGATTTTGTTATTGTTAAAGATTTAAGAAATGACTGAGGTGTGAAATCAAATTACAATCCTGTTCAGGACAGATGTACTGTATTACCAACACTGTTGGAAGTGCTAAATGACAATGTCACATGGACAATTTTTAGCTAGGAAGAAGAGATGAAGTCTAAAAGGGTAAATAAACACTGCATGTTTAAAGGGTCTCACAGTAGAAAATAAATACCTTCTGAACAATTTCTTTCTCAGGATATGGATACCTGTTTGAACCACACAAAACTAACAGCAGTATAATGTTCCCAACCCAAAATAGCTGCCACACTTCTGTTCTGAAGGTTGTTAGACATGATTTTTGCATACCCTAGAAGTCTGAATGCACCAGTGAATGCACAGCTGACTTCTATGTTTAGCATTGTGCAGAGTAAGTGCCGAGTTCTTACTTACTCGGTAATGGGATTGCTCAGCCTCCTTTTGCTATCATTTTCTTCTGCTGAAATAAAGGCTTGAGTACAGACACCTGAGGTTCTTAGGAGGCCTGGAGGCTCTCACACCCCTCTGTGCATGTGAGGGGAAATACTACCCTCCTGTTTTTTGTATGGGAACATTCAATGGAATGTTGAGGGAAATGGCAAACCAAACACATTTCTTCTCATTAGGTGAAACAGGAATACTGAGGTTTCTCAAGAAAGTCTGCTTTATATACTTACACAACTGGAAAGTTTTAATTGCTATATATACACATGTAATACCTTCATTCTTGAGTTCTCCTTATCTCCTAACCCTTCTAAAGCTTTTCCAGAGTTAAAAAGGGAATGGTTTCAAGGTTCATCCACAAACTATGGCTTGTACCAGGGGAGGTAAAGTGGCCATTAGATGCCTCTACAGAAAAGTGGAAAGAAGGACAGGGCTGGAAGGTCTCTCAAAGTTTCTGAGGATCCCTACTGTGTACGTTGTGAGAAGGTATCACAAAATCAACTTAGGCATGACTCAAAAGGTAAAGCAGAATATACTGTCCAAACACCACTGATGCTCAGTGATGGAGCCTCTTAATCAAGTCATCAGTGGCCTCAGATTTATCCTGAAGGCATATCAGATTCAATCAGCTTCCTAACTGCTATTGCTTTTTACAGATTTCTTATAGGAATCAGAGGAATTAGGCCATGATGATGCTGAGGCTTTTGTTTTGGGAGGTGCCTCTCCCATTGTTTGAAAAGTTAACTGCCTGGAACACAACGTTTCTCTGTGTTCTTGGAAACCCATGGTCACAGCCACAGATTTAACTGAGGTTTATGTGCAAAGGCACATTGCATTTTTGTGCTAAGAATAAACAGTTAGACCTAATAACAACAACAACAACAAAAAAATTGAGCCCAATTTAAGGTATATCTGGGTTTGTTTCTGTACTTTGTTTTACTCTTTGCAGTGATCCATCATTTATTAATATTGGAGTGGATAAGGCAGACTGCACCATTACTCAACAACATTGGAGAGGAGAAACCACTACTGGGTTGGCACACCTAAAAACATTCATCCTTGTCTTTTCAAGCTCACTGCAGAAACACAGTTGTGGCTTTTGTACCATTCTAAACAATTTATCCTCTCATGAAAAAGATATGGAAGAGGGATGTGAAGGCTAACACCATTCAGGACACTACCTTACTGGGCTAGTAAGCGGTGTCAAGAAGCTTCATTTGGACTCCCTCCCCATAACCTCCTGGCCTGCACAGCTTGGTTCACATCCATCAGACACCTACATAGAGCTCTGTCATCTGTGCCTCATCTTTACTGACGCTAGTCGTTTTGAGGAATTGTGTATTTAATACCGTTTCCATGGACTTAGCTTTGTCTTCAACTCTCACATTGTCTTGGATAATAGGATAAATATTTCTTGAGATGCATTTTACTGTTTTTGCATGTCCTGATGAAATACTGCTGTCACATTCTCCCCTCAATCTCTTCTGTGTACAGTCCCAGGAGCACTGAAGAACAGCAGCAATGACAGAAGTACAGATACAGAGATGAAATATGGGCATTTAAAAATCTGGCATAACTATTGTCTATTGAAACCACAGAGGTTGCTTCCAATGAGTGTGCAGAGGATTTCAGATATGACATTTTAAAAGCACAAGCGAGAAGCTTTAAACTCTGATGTGTTACTAACACAGCTAAAGCAGTCTGATAGCCCCCAGCAGACATGAGGCAGCCTAGGTGCTCCAGCTCAGGTGCTTTCCTTGGTCTCTGCCTGACAGCTGCAGCCCCTGAGCCTCAATAGACACAGACAGCTTCTCCGGGGAGATGTTACTGGTAATATTTTTTTACTTTTACCTCTGCTTTAAGATAAAAGCTTTGCCATAAGTATTTATGTTGGTAGAAGGCAGGTTTCCCTTTATTTTGCCTTAGGTGAGGATACCAACTGCTACATCTCAGAGGCAGCAGATCGGTGACCTGGGTCACCACAACAGAACTGGTTTAAGGCTATTTTGTCATGACTGTGCTTCTAAACTCCAGTGGCATAGCTAAAGCCCAAGAGGCACAGAAGCCTGGCCCTAAGAAAATGAAGAGACTATGAAAGGCAAATTCATTGCCCATTGGCACCGGAAAGCTGGAATAAGGCCACAGCAAAGCTAAACTCTAGACTGATGGTGTTACTTTAGGTGGTTCATGTTTAAGAAAAGACATCCTGAAACTGATGCTGTGCTATGCTCTATTTACTTTTAATAGAAGTTATTTCACAGCTCTTTCAAGCCGCTTTGTTACAAGGATGCACCTAGGGAAAAGGAAAGCAAAATCCAATAGAAATGGCCAGGGTCTAGAGACAGATGTGACATGTAGATTAGCAGCTGGTTCCAATACACCTATGCAGCCAGGTCTTCTCTCAGTTGCTCTGAACCTTGGTCTAAAACTGGAAGTGGTAACCATGCCAGAGAGGAGTCTTGTTTTTTATAAGCGAATATATTAGGAAGATCTCATTTGCAAATGATATAAATTCACCTTGTGATGCAAATATTATTTCCTCTCCTCAACTGGAGTCACTAAAAATCTTTTAAAGCCTGTATTCTGACCTGAGTCTCAGCAAGGAGGCATATTATTTTAGCTATGCAAATTGACCTTATTATACTCAATACACTCCAGCAGCTTGAGCACCTTGTCAACTAGATTTTTAGCAGCAGAGGGCTCTTTAATTTAGTTTGCAAACGCATGACACAATGCTGCAGCTGAGGGAAGGTGCTTTTGGAAAATACCCACTGAACAAGACTGGATTAGCAATGTCCACTTTCACAGTATTCTTCACTTGCAAATGTATCATGGTTTTAGAGCCCTCTGGCCATGTGCCCCCCTCTATCCCCTGGCTAGAGTTGGAGGTAGAGCATGAGATCTAAATCAGATCTACCCATGGAGGAGGCTTCCACTCCAGCCCCAGCTGGCCTAGTGGAGACAAATCCCACTGCTGCAGCAGAAGTTTCTGCTCCCTTGATTGCGCCAAATCCTGCTTCAACTCAAGTGCTAACTGAGGAGGTAGAAACCATTAGTGAAAGCCTGGGAGAAGGGACACTTAAGTCAGATTTGGTTTTGCTTTTTTTTCCAGGCAACAGGCAAAATTGGTGGCTTTAATTCAGTGTAGGCACACAATCTTCACAATAGGGAAGGTAATGAACTGAAAACATACTCAGAGTTTCTCCTCAAAGCTTTAAATCAAGAACATACCTGAAAAATGTGCATTAGTTCAAACAGATATTAGAAGCTTCTGCAAATTAATATGGTTCTGATGTACCATTTTAATGTAAGGGGAACTAGTGGGTATGGGGAAACCTTACTTCTCTGATGCTAAACCAATTTCTGCAACATTGAAGATGTGTGTTGATGAAGCATTGAGGAAAACAACTGTGAATTTGCAGGTAATGGCTGAAGAGGTCCATCCTAAATCCCTGGCAGTGAACATGAAGTGCAATGAGCTTAATGCTGCTGTAATTTGCTCCTTCAGAAGAAACCAGACAGCTGAACTTGCCCCACTTTAGATGCCTCTCAGCCACTCTGGACTAATTTCTGAATTTGATCTCTAACCCCAAGCTCAGTACAGAGTTGAAGCTTTTGAAGACTGGACAAAATTACCTGCAGAGAGTTCAGAAACTGAAGTACTCCAGCAATGTGTGTGGGGTGGCATGGAGGGATGTTCATACAGCAGGATGTTTCACAGGTTATGTTACTGGTTTCAGTTAAAAGGTTAAGAGTGGGTGTAGAACTTAGATTTGAGAAAGCTTGTCTTGTTCCTTTTCTTTCATTATTCAGCAATAACCAGTAGGAATATATCGCTTTATAGGAGATTCTGAAACTTGTAAGAACTTTACATCTGTAAAGGAGTAGTAATGGAAAAAGACCAGTAATGGAGGGGAAACAAAAGGAGAGATTTCAGCCCTCCTTTCTCTTTAAGATAATTTTCATTGGGCTCTACTCTGGCTCACACTTCCCTGGGTAGGTCCCAGCCATTCTTCTTGCTGCATTCCCACCTTCCACTCTCAACCTCTGAGCTCTCTTACAAAATAAAGCACTTTCTGATGACATCAAGCACAGTGATGGGTTTCCACAATAGTAAGCATTTAGTTATTTCAGAAGCCAACTTTCCAGGTGCCATGACTTCTCCACATTGAGCTGCTTAGTAGATGTTTCCTCAGTTATGTTTCAAAAGGTTGCTTTTGTATCAAAGTGAAGTTTTCAAAAGAAAACAAAGCTTTAATGGCACTGCAAAAGCTCTTCAGAGTTATGGATATCTTCAATCAAAAGATACAAGAATGCTCAGAAAGCACATCCAGGCAAAATGAATCATGATGACAGACTGAAAGGATAGCAGGACTAGCATTAAACTAGAATCTGGATTGTTCAAAACTCTGGGCTAGAAACTAGCTGTTCGCAGAAGCTTTCAGAGTCAAACAGCAGTGAAACCAGTAAAGGACTCACACCTTGGAAAACAGAAACACAACATGAAAACTATTGCAGTCAATATGAAGCCCATATATTGAGGAAAATTCACAAAATTTGGGGTTTGGTGCCCTTTTTTTTTTTTTTTATCTGTGTGCAAACCAGAATTGAAACCACAGAAAAAAAAAAATTAGTTTGAAAGTGATTTCAGCTTCCAGAAGATTCAGAACATGACCCGAACAGATGTGGAAGCAGAATTAAACCACTAAAAAAAACCCATTGTCAGCCTTTTTAATTTAAATTGATCCCCTGCCTAACCAAGTCTAAACCAAAGTAGATTTTTAATATTCCTAAACTTTGAAAGTTTCCAAACCAGTTTGCCACTTTCCCATAGAGACAATGAAGTTCAGAACACTGCTTCTTGTTTTGTCTCTGACCCGTTAAAAGACAGGCCTTGCCAGAAGTTTGACTTTTTCCACAACAAAATTAGCAACAAAAACCTCCACAGATTTTAGAGTAGATTTAAAGCAATTAGATTTTGTTGTATCAGCTAGAACAGAAGATTATCAGTAATAGCATTACATGTTTTTTCCCCCAAATCCATTCCGCTTTATTACCACTTATATATATTTTGGCTTTCTGCATGTAAATAAAAAAATAGAAAAAAAAGAAAAAAGGCTATTTGGCCTCACATCTCAGATTCTTTCAAACTACAGGATCACTGAGAAATGAATGGAAGCAGATACCCACATAAGCCAAAGGGCTTAATGATTCTTTTGTGAATAGAATTGACATGAGAACATTATAAAGCCTGTCATGGGTTAGACTGTATTTAGCCAATATCACAGACAGTTAGGAAACTGCATAAGAAGAGGAAAAGCGTGCAGTGATATTTCCTGGAACTATCCTCCCAACGATCTGAAGTTCAGGGAATTTGTAAGCCAGAAGATGGGGCTTTCTCTTTAACAGCCCCAGATGGGTTTATATGCTGTACATTTGCCTGTTTCCCTTTCAAACTCATGTGAAAAAGAACATATCCTCAGGACTGCATGCAATAAAGTCTGATCTCTAATATAAACACATACTTACTATGTTCACACAACAGCCTAATCACTGAGTTATGGCAAAATAGAATGCAATACTGGAGTGCAGGTTAACAGTATTCAAAACACATTTCTCTAAACCCTGAGACTAGAAAATTTTTATCATTCATCACAGGAGGCACAGGTGAAGGGAGACACCCAATCCCTGCAAAACAGTATCTTAATTAGAAATTCTACCATGTTTTTACTTTTAATACTTATATATGTTTAATGCTAGATTAACACTTTGGAGAAGGGATATCTTCCTTAGAAATGCATCAGTCTAAACACTTTAAGGTGACAGAGATCACCATAAAACA
Source organism: Pezoporus flaviventris (assembly GCF_033815535.1). NCBI lineage: Eukaryota > Metazoa > Chordata > Aves > Psittaciformes > Psittacidae > Pezoporus > Pezoporus flaviventris. The sequence goes on from NW_026892585.1 coordinate 22,242,373, forward strand.
TGCTTTTAAGTAATAACAGAGCATCCTCCGCCTTTCTCCAGAGAAAGAGGCAATGAGAAAATACGAAAAACTGAAAGTCATCTTAATATACCCTACAGCAGTGACACAGAAAGATCATGTAGCTCAGATCTTCACAGCTAATCTTAATGGGCTGGAGATTAACACAAAGGAAAAACAAGAAGTATTGAGCTCTATGGCAGGAAAATGAAGTTCAAAAGAAATTTCTAAGTGCTGCAGATGGTGAGTATCCAGTTTAAATGTGGTCTTTGCAACCAGGTGACCTGAACAGCACCAGACACGCACATTAAGAGAGTGGTACCCAAGAGCCCCTTTGGTTGGTCAGCAATGATCCTCATGCTTTTCATGGAGTAAAAGCCACAGCATTTGGGTGCACGGCAGAGCTGTAGTGTTCTGTGCCATGCAGGCAAGGCAAACCCAAGGTGAAAGAGGGGGGAGGGAGGGAAATCATTAACCTGAAATGTAAACCATTTACACAACAATATGTTCAAAATCCTGGTGTTAAAAAAAGCTGACAGAAACCACATCTCTTTCAACTGGCAGCATATCGAAATGTTTTTAAAACTAATCAGAGAAGTGCAAACCACAAAGGGGACCCTGCTGCTTGCAAACTGGAAAGCAGCTCATACTTCTCAGGATGTGACTGATTTCGACCCTCTTGCATGTGAGCACACTTCCCACGAGCCCAAGATAGGAATCTCTGCCAACTCATACAGCCAGGAACAGTCCCTACAACTGCCTGATTGCAAATCCAATGTGAGCTTTCAACCACGTGCTGCCCAGTGGCTTTCCTTCTAGTCAGTGATGAGGTGATGTTCAGAAGATGTAGTTTTAGGCCATCAGTGGTGACCTCAGCACCCCTCACATTTCAGGCAGGGCTGGAGCTCCCCATGGGCACACAACAGGAGGATGTGGTCCCACAGCAGGCCCAGGGCACCAGTGCATGCCATTTGAGCTATATGGAAGTGTTGGCTTTTTCCTTTTCTTCCTTAAAGCTGTTCCCAGCAGGAGTATGTAAACCCAGGGATGTGCAGTCTGCTCAGCCCTGACAGGTGACCCAGAGCTGGGTCTCAGCTTCACCTACCACAGCTGTGATTTCATGGTATAGAATCATAGAATGGTTAGGGCTGGAATGGACTATAAGGTCATCTAGTTCCAACCCCCCTGCCATGGGCAGGTCTGATGCGTTTGGTGGCAATGCTGGCTGGGGTGATGAGCTGCAGTCTCCCTGGTCGGCTGCTCCTCTGCCACCCTCACAGCTCCTGGGGCAACTGGAACTCATCTGCAGGGCTGGCAGGGTCCTCCCCTGCCCTCCCCTAGTGACCACACAACAAGGTGGCTGGGGGGAAGGAGCAAGCCCCAGCTGCAGAGCCGCAATTTGGCAGACAGTGTGGCCAAGGCCAGCCATCACCACAATTCCCATCAGTCCAGACGTTGCTGGTCTTCGGATGTGCTCGGCAAAGGGACCCATGGCCAGATCGCCTTCCTCTGCAGTTTCCCACGCACACTAGCAAAGCTGATGAACAACAGAGGATGCTCTGCTAGGGCTGTCAGAAACAAACAGCACAATTATCCACTGCCAGATTGCTTCAAATTGCAAACAAAAGACGACAAACAAAACACACAACAGATCCCCCTCCAGGCCCGAAGGGCAATCAAGAGGAGGCTGACAATGACGGGACCCCTCCAACCCTGTGCCAAGTACACTCACCCCTAAGGACAAGCACACTCTGATGCTTCGAAGAGCCCCTGGCTACCCGCCAGCCCTTTTGTCTAGCACGTATGGAGCCCATCCATGCTTGCAGACCACGCTGGCTATGCCAAAACTGCATCTACCACCAGACTTCTTGCCAAGAGTTCAGTGCCTGCCTGTGCACCTCCTCCTTCCCCGGGAATAGAAACGCCTGAGCTGGATGTGACACGGCAGTAGCACCTGGCACCCAGAAATGAGTCAGCAAGTCCCTTGCCCCCCGCTGTCACCACCTGGTTGCCAGAAACGCTGAGTGTTTCCAGATCACCCCAGCAAAAATGTGACTCTGAGCCCCAAGAGTGGAAGAACACACAGCTAAAGGCAGCGCTGTGCTCCCCAGGGGTAGGATGGAACCTGAGATCACTTTCTATCGAACACCAATTTGACCACCAAAGCTCTTCAGTTGGATGCTGTACGCCCATGCAATTACTGACAGTCAGTCACTGTAAACTACTGCCATAAACTGCCCTGCATCACCTCTTTTTCTTAAAAACCCCACACAAAACAGAAGCACAAGTTTTTGACTTAACAGCAAAAGCACTGCTCCTCTCACACCTAAATATGAAGGTGTGGTGGCCAGGGCTGACAGGATTAGGAGATTAAGGTTGGTCTGGCTGAGTACTGGGGCACTTGAGGACTTCTCCAAAAGGCTAACCTAATCCCTGAAAGCTTCTAAGCAGCACATGAAGACCAAAGAAGAGAACACAATTTCTGTAAGATGTTGCTGTGAGAGAGGCAGGAAACACCAGAACAGGTTTTCTCTGCATACATCAACATGTCCACTTCCATACCACGAGGAAGTCCACCACAGAAAGGCTTTAAGTTGAAATGTTCCATCAGTAAGCAACAGTTCATCAACATTTATAGGACTTCAAGGAACACAGCTAATGGCCCCTGTAATATGGGTTTACCAAATGAGGGACACATTTTCACTTGATTATGAGGAGCTAGAAGCAAATGTTCACTTTACTATAATTTCCAAGGAATCTAAGCACTGTTTTAGAGACAAATGCAAATATAAGTACTCTGATAAAGAACCTAAAGTTTGAAATGAGCATTTTTGTCTATTAACATCTACATATCATAATCAATGCGTGCTGACTTTAAGCACTGTCAGCCTGCACAGATTATCTTAAGTCTCACAAATGTGGCACTTCTAAAGCTCTACATCCTAAAATCATGTCACTTGATAACAAGCTCAGGTTTTTGGGAAAAAAAAGCAAATCAAGCAGATCCACATTCACCCATGCTAATTAAACAGCCCAGCCAGAATATCTGTAGCATAGGAAAAAGCACTGTATTTCTCTGTGTAATTTCTTTACTGATTTTTTTACTGATGAATTCTTTTCTTCCCCAGTTTGTCCATTTCTCCCTGCTTACTCTCATTCCAAGAACTAGTCAACCACATTGCAACTGGTCCCTCATCTAACTTAACCTGTTTTACAGCCATTCAGATTTAAATTCTGCTTATTAAAACTGATTCCAAATGATAATTTTCATTTTGGCTCACACATTCACATAAATTTCATTTCTGCAATATTAATTTCAAGCAGTCCCTGTTTGTAGCTTATGAGTAATTCTTAATTTACTTTTACCACCAGTAGAAAAAAAAAAAAGCCCACTAGTTTATTCAACCAAGTCTCCATTAGTCATCATGAACCATGCAAGTAACCAACATGGTTTTCATTTCACATACTCATTGGCTGCCAGGGTGAGGGTGGAGGCATGCGAGCTACGAGTGGGAGAAAAGAGGTTACTGAGGTTAAAAAGAGGAACCTATGACTGTGTACGCCCCTGGTACCTCTGCAGCTTATTCCCTCTTTGCTTTGCATCTTACACTTGTAGGGACTCTCACTCAAAGATCAGTTGCTTAAGTAGCATGTTTTAGCTAATGGATGTGGTTGCGCAGGTGGTTTTGTTCCAACATGTGCAAGTCCAATGCAACAAAATTTGGCATATGGGCATTTTACCCACAATATTTACCTAACACACTTAGCTATATTATATGGGATGTGTGTTACTAGAAGTTCCCCTAAATTTGTGTTGAATTCATTTATGCCTAACATACATGCACAAAGGCAAACATACCCAAACACATGCATATAATATATTAAATATATTAAAGATGTGGATCTCTCCCCCCATGCTCTCCCCTGAGCATTATCTGTATGGAGAGCTCTGCATGCCTGGGAAATCATGCTGACACCAGAGACTTTACGCCCTGGTCTGTCTGAGCTCTGCACAGTCTGAGAACCAGCAAACAAAAGCAAGACAATTCAGGGCATGCTCAAAGTCATCCTGCCAGTTCTGTCATCTTCCTACAATAAACTGGTCACAGTTTTCAATATGCTGTGTGCCTCTGCTGCTGTCCCAAAGCTTTTGCAGAATATCTCTGGGCAAGATACTCATTGCCTTCCTGCAACCTCAGTGTCACACACTGGAGATACTTCAGTTGTCACTGGGGACACTGTGATCTGAATTCATTGCTTTCTTCAGAGCCTTGCATGGAGGGGCTCCATGTGATGGTGACCTACTCCTTTTTGACAGGCAGATCAGATGCTGCATCAGCCAAGAGAGGTGCCAGTCAAGGCTGTCTCTCATAGCAGGGTCAACCAACTTCTGTAGGTTGGAGGGACAGTTTTATTCCAAGATCAGCTGACATATTCACCCAGTACTAGCTCTAACAGCACTGACAGCTGTCTTCAAGCCCTATCCCACCCCAAAACAATGCCTACAGAGTTAGCCCAGAGACTAGTCAGCACTCCCACAGAAACCTGTGGGAGGCACTCAGCTGGAAGGGCTGCCCCCATGGAAATCTCCACCTACACTGGAAAGAAGGGTGAACGGCTGTCTTTTCCTTTTTTCCCCTTCCTCCTACTTTTTCAGCTCAGCTCTGGTGAGCTTTGTTTTTTCCCTATCTATAATTAGGGAGGGGAAAGCACTTAGTGCCTTCCTGGTTGTTCATACTCTAAAGCAACACTTCAAGAACAGAGATAGAACTGAAATGCAGGCCATTTCAAAACCAAATTAACCAGCAGCCCTATTTACTGCACCTGTTCCTGAATCCCCCCTAATAATGTTTGTGGTTTTGCATCACATTTTCCTATGTTAAAAAAGATAATATTAAAATTTTATCTTTTGTTGCCAGTTGAATAACCGCAAACAAATGGGCAAATCTGACTAAGTGGTTAAACAGAGAAAACAATGGAAATGTGTATGCACCAAAGACTGTCAACAGGCAGACAGAAAGAATTGGAAAGACAGAAAAAAATTCTTTAAGATCTTGTAACAACAAAATGTCACAACCAAACAAATAACAGACAGAAGTGGGAGCTAAGTGTTGAACATGCCTCGTTAAGAGTTTAGCAAACAAAGCACTCTGACTATCCTGTGGCTTCCAAAGTTTGCCCCTACAATCCCCCCAGCACCAAAACTGTGATGGATTTCAGAGATCTCCTGACAAAGGTGCTGCTCTTCATAAAAGTAAGTAGTGTCAGGACAAGGGGGAATGGCTTTAAACTGAAAGAAGGGAGATTTAGATTAGATGTTACGTAGAAACTCTTCCCTGTGAGGCTGGTGAGGTGCTGGCACAGGTTGCCCAAAGATGCTGTGGCTGCCCCATCCCTGGCAGTGTTCAAGGCCAGCTTGGACGGGGTTTGGAGCAACCTGGTCTAGTGGAAGGTGTCCCTGCCCATGGCAGGGGGTTGGAACTGGATGAGCTTTAAGGTCTTTTCCAACCCAAACCATTCCATGATTTTAAGATGGCTATCAGGTATCCTTCCTCCTGCCCCTCTCCTCTAACCATTGTTAATACATCTTCTCCAATTACTTTTAATAAAATTTGACTGAAATTCTGCCCCAACATTCAGATGCTGGTATATGTAGTGCCTCTTTTTTTAAATCCCCTTTTATATGTTTTTATGATCTAACCTAGAATAGGTTATGAACTTCCTGGCTTCTGTTGGTTAGATAGGAAACTCATTGCTTCTATTTTGATGTAAAATGCAGTAATTTTTGTGGTCATACTTATCACAGCTGAGCTAAACTCAACAGGAAATGGCATTTCTATTTGCCAAGTGGTTCAGAGTACATATTCCACAACTACAGTGTAGAAATAACTGATCTACTGATGGGAAACTCATGGAGGCCAATTTAGACAGAAAGAATTGGCAGGTGGTACAGGTACAAACCATACCAAGAAAATACACTGCTGCCTTGTATTCAGACATTTGTACAATGGCAGGACAAAGTCCTGGTTACCAAATTGGGGTTGCTATTATGCCTAGGGAGGGAAGCTTCAGAAGGGAGACCTCTTAAGGAAGCTTAGAGCTTGCCTTCTTGTTTATTTCTTCTCAAGTAGCTGTCACAGATGATACTTATTTGTCATGGCCATTCTAAGATTAAGACATAGTTACTGAAAATACAACCTAAGGAGTCAGAAAAATGCCCATTTATACATTCACTTGTTTTCTAGGAAAACTCACATGTCCACATGCAGCAAGGGTACTGTGGGACTGCTGCAGCTTGGAACTTGGAAAGGACAGAAGACTGCAGGTAGCACAATAGGTGCCTTCTGTCCCTCAGTCCAGGAAACTGTGGCAAAGATACTAGAAATCAGATATGGTTTGGGTGGGTATGGAGCCTGGTCTTGAGCTGCAACATTTTGAGGGAAATCTGTGGAAAATGGTGCTGCCCGCCTTGCTCTGACCCCAGTGAGGTACTGGCTTCACCTTGCCACTTTTAAAAGGGAAGTATTCTCTGAGCTTGTTCTCTATGGGCTCTAGCATCATGGTTAAACTCAAAGACAAATATAATCTGATAATGACAATACCATTGGAGGCTTATCTCATTCTTAGTCTGTTCAACCACACTCATTCTTCCTTTGATATACAGTTCTGGGACCTCAGGAACTGTCCGTGCCTCCTTGCTTGGGTAGGCAGGAAGTGCAAGGGGCACCTGGGGCTGTAGTAGAATAACACTCCTCATTTGTCCCTTTCTGAGCTATAACTCCCTTTTCTGAACTTGGAAGTCTTGTTCAGTATGAGGATCTTGGGAGGCTCTGCGCAGCCCTGTTTAGGTTTTATCTGGGTTGATACCTTGCGTTAAGGTCAAAGGACTTGCCAGGCTTGAAAGCGTTGTGAAAAGTTGAAGCCTGCTTTCTATCAGGCAAGTTTTTATTCACAGCAATAAAAGGTAATACTGAATATTAGCCTCAGCAGGGGAGACTGTTAGAAGAAAGGTTTCCATTTGTGTATGCCGTGCATCTGGCAGCATTTCATGTACCGTCAATTTCAAGTTCCCCCACCCCAGCCACTCCGTCAGCTTTGCCCACCATTCATGTGGCTTCACACAGCAACAGGGGAGAGAAAAATGTATTAAAAATAGGAAAATGTGACTGCTAACATCCCAACCTTGACAGGAGAAAATCAGAGGGTAACAAATCTCCAATACCATATAACTTAATTTTGTAATGACAGTCTTCTAAATCTTCCTTTTCCCCCATACAATCCCTCTGTTAAAGGAAACCTGCGGTATCCCAGGGGTGCTTCATGTCCTAACCAATTAGTGCAATTTGATTGCCACATCATAACCACAGTTAAAAGGACCCCCAGGGAACAGATTCCTCTCCGATAATGATGACAGGCATTGGGCAGCAAATTTAACTTGCATAGCTAGGGCCAGTTTTGTTTGCAATAGCACACTCTACACTAGTGTTTGCTGATCTCAAAATACAGCCATCTGATCCACTTATGAACTAGCTTCTGAAGGACCATTTTGGCCTATTAAAGCACATCAGTTTTTTTTGGCCTTAATATACTGGTGGCACTGCGGCTAGTTGCTCAAAATCATATTCCTGGGTAAATGCTTAAACAGAGAGTCATAGAATACTTTGGGTTGCAAGAAACCTTTAAAGGTCATCTAATCCACCCTCCCTGCAATGAACAGGGACATCTTCAACTAGATCAGATTCCTCATCTGAACTGACCTTGAACATCTCCAGGGATGAGGCATCTACCATCTCTGTGGGCAACCTGTGCCAGTGTTTTACCACCCTTATGTAAAAAAATTTCATCCTTACATCCAGAACAAATCTCCCTTCCTTTAGTTTAAAACCATTACCCCTTGTCCTATTGTAACAGGCTCTGCTAAAGTGTTTGTCCCCATTTTTCTTATAAGTCCCTACTGAAAGGTTGCAATAAAGTCTCCCTAAAGCCCTTAAGTCCAGAGGAGGGCCACAAGGACAATCAGGGGGCTGCAGCATCTTCCAGACAAAGACAGGCTGAGGAAATTGAGGCTGTTCAGCCTGCAGAAAAGAAGCCTGCGTGGAGACCTCATAGCAGCCTTCCAGTATCTGAAGGAGGCCTACAAGTAAGCGAGACTCTTCATCAGGGACCGTAGTGACAGGACAAGGGACAATGGGTTCAAACTTAAACAGGGGAAGTTCAGGTTAGATATAAAGAAGAAATTCTTTACTGTGAGGGTGGTGAGACACTGGAACAGGTTGCCCAAAGAAGTGGTAAATGCTCCATCCCTGGCAGTGTTCAAGGCCAGATTGGACAGAGCCTTGGGCAACACGGTCTAGGGTAAGGTGTCCCTGTCCATGGCAGGAGGTTGAAACTACATGATCTTAAGGTCTTTTCCAACTCTTAACTATTCTATGATTCTCTTCTCCAGGCTGAACAGCCCCAGCTCTCTCAGCCTTTCCTTATAGAGGAGATGTTCCACTCCTCTGGTCATTTTTGTGGCCCTCCTCTGGACCCTCTCCAGCAGGTCTGTGTCTTTCACAAGTGGAGGGCTCCAGAGCTGGATGCAGTACCCCACGTTGGGTCTCACCAGAGCAAAGCAAAGCAGCAGAATTACCTCCCTCAACCTGCAGGCCATGTTTATTTTAACATAACCCCAAGATACAGTTGACTTTCTGGGCTGCAATTGCACACTGCTGGGTCATATCCAGCTTTTTCTCTATCAGTACCCTCCAGTCCCTGGCAGGCTGCTCTCAATCCTTTCATCTCCCAGCCTGTATTAATACCAGGCATTGCCCCAACCTAGGTGCACTTGCCATGTTAAACCTCATGATGTTTTCACAGGCCCACTTCTTGAGCTGATGCAAATCTGTCCGGATTGTGTCCCTCAGGTGTGTCAACTGCACCACTCAGCTTGGTGCCATCTTCAAAATTACTAGGGTGCACTCAATCCCACTGTCCATGTCATTGATGAAGATATTTAACAGTACTGGTCCCAGTACAGACCCCTGAGGGACTCCACTTGTCACTGATGTCCACGTAGACATTGAGCTATTGATCACTACCTTCTGGATGTGACCATCCAACCAGTTCCTCAACAGTCCAGCCATCAAACCTGTATGTGATCAGTTTAGAGAAAAGGATGCTGTAGGGGACTGTACAAAAGGCTCTACAACACCCACTAGAAACACAAGATATGTGTCTAGGAGAAGTAATTGCTTTAGGCAAAGTCTAGAAGCTCAGAAATACAACTCATAACTCTCCTCAATCACCTGACCTGACATACTGTTTGTGTGGCAATGTGATAACCAGATGGGAAAACTGACACCTTGGGGGGGGGGGGGGGGGGGGGGGCAGGGAGCAAAAAGCTGTATTGACTGTACTGGGACTTTGTTCCAGGTAATTGTGCTCCTGTGCTCAAAGCCATACCAGGACAATCCCAAGAACAGCACGGGAGTAGCAATGTGGTGTTGGAAGTAGGGACGGCTTTGACGTCCCTGTTGCTGAAGGTGCAGGCTGCCCTTGGTTACACTATTAGACACTGCAGCAGTGTAAATGGATCAGAAAATACATCATCATTTTGAAATCCAGAAAAAAACAGCTCATCAAGAATTTTTTTAGAAAATGCCTCGTATCACAGGATGCCAATTTGTGGACACTAAACTCCTCATGGAGATCTTCTGGCTTGGTGAAACTACCTACTCTTCCATTGCTCTAAAGTCTTCAGCATTTTCTATTACAAGCAGCTATATATCCATTAGCTGTAAACTAAATTAAGCAAGATTCTGCTTGCCTTGTTGAGAGAATCAATTTTATTATCATTATTGTAACTTCTCTTTTCCATTTCACCTTATTGTTGGCCACTGTAGAAGTTATTAAGTGTTATATTGGTGATTTTAAGTCTTTGATATCTTTTTTTTGTATGAAGAAAGAAATCCATCTGCCCTTTTTGATCCTGATCTTACCTTTGTTTCTCACATTTCCTGTCTTTGTAAATCTGCTTATTAACACTTTCATTATATTGCCCTATATTCAACACTGTCTCAGTCACACTTCTGCTGAAAGTCTTATTCACACTTTTGTCTTCTCCAGGCTTGATTACTGTAATTTTCAATCTCCATGGCCTTTGCCAGGAGTTTGCTTTCTTTAGAAAGCACAAGAAAGATAATAAAATAAGAACAACTAACACTCTGTACTGTAGAGAACAGGAAGAATAAGATGATTAAGAAGTTACAAATGCAAGTTCTCAGCTTGCTTTAAGGGCCTGTACCATAAGCTCTGCAAGGCACAGCAGTGGGCAGTGCTGCAACCAAAATAAACAGCGTACTTTCACTTTTACTTTGAGCTATTCCCTGGAAACAAAGTTTGCCCATTTCTCACTGGCCAGCTCAAGCACCCAACCCTTATTCATCATTACACACCATTTGTGTTGAAGACCATAGTGCAGATGAAACTGAAGTATTTTGATCAGTAAAGTTTCTGTCTCAGAGACAGACTATAGTTCTGAATCTGCCAATAGGATAGCAAAGGCCAGATACACAGCATCCTGAGAAATACAGTGCCTATGGGGATGTGGGTCCGCATACAGCTGTGTATACTGTGATGCCCCAGGTTATAGACATGCTCCTGTTCAAGTAGAAGGTAATTCCCAGGCATCATTATGAGCAAAACCACCAAGAATAGGCCTGTACACTGTCACAGCAAATTGTAATATGCTTGACAAACAAATAGATTAAATGCGGATTCCCACATCTACCCTAATATTCATAGGGTCTTCAAACAGTCACAAACAGGATCATAATAAATCTCATTTTTTTGCCAGCCAGAGTGGTTCCAGCATTTCAAGTCTCAATGCAGTAGATTAGACTCAGCTGTGGCAGAGCTGCAGACGGGCATGGGCCAAATCCCATGCTGAAGTAAATGTATTCATGAGATCTTTTAACACAGGTGTAACCAAAATGGTTTACACCTGTCTACATATAGTCCTACACTTTGCAAAAGATGGTATGAGGCTACTCGTCCAGCTGACAAGTATTTGAAATAGATTATTTATTGATTTTAAGGCTATCATATCACACAAATTTACTTTCTGTACAACATTGCTCAGAGTCTCACAGTGCTACACCTAAACTGACTTCAGGAACATTCATCTGACTAAACAAATCTTCTAAAGAGACCTTTGCATTTGGTATGAAGACACCAAGAAACTGGAAGTCCACAGCTGCTGCTGGTGGGTTCCACTAATCATTTATCCTCTTCACAATTCAAGCAAACAATGCATCTTATTTCTAGAGTAAATGTACTTGGTTTTCCTTTTCAGTCGCTGAATCTTTTTACTTGTCCCCATCAATACAGAGATACCTCTGACCTGAGCTTAGCTATGTTTTGGTGTTTCCAGCTAGCCATGACACTCAAGAGCATAAAGCTTGCTTTTGCTTTCCCCACTTGAGTTAACAACCTGCTCACTTTGCAGCAAAGCTGCCTGGTAGCCCACTGGAATGCTAACAGTCCTCCAGCACCTTCCTACGATTTTTCCCTGTGAGTCAACACCAGGCATGTTTTCCAGCAGTTTGCTAGCGAAGTTTGCCAGAGCAGAGCAAAGCAGGTTCCCACAGGGCCACGGAGCCTGGGATGGGCCTCACAGGACCAAACAGGTCCCTTGCAATACCAAGGAGAATCGAATTGTTTGTCTGGCCTTTTGTAGTGCAATTGCTCATATATGAAGAAATTTGAGCCCACTGCCTAGATGAAGGTCAGAGAAGCCCACAGTTAGTGCCACTAGGAAGCTACACTTGGGAAAACTGGGAGATTACACATATATAAATGAAAAGCCTATTGTTTGTAGATATTACCTAGAATCTGGAAAAGGGTTCTCAGTTAGTATTACCGTTCTCAGTTAGTATTACCAGTAAATTACTTCTGTTAAGGATGCACTTAAAGATGCAGTATCAAAGACGCATTCAGAGAGCTAGTTCTTTTTTGCCTCTGTTGAAATAAAATTATAGGCTGCATGAACTGCTGTTGCCTGAAAGGCTTAAGAATAGTAAAAAAGTCATTGAAGCTAAGATTTTTTAGCCTGCCTCTTGTTTGTAGTATTAACATAGGAATGATATGCTGTTTTATTGGATACTGTTCTGATCATCAGTATTTGTTAGAAAAATCTGTTTAATGAAAGAGAAATTTCTGTGTATTAAGCATGAAAATTGAACTGTGTTGGAATTGTTCTATTTTACTAGCACAATTTTACTCTAGTCTTAGGTAACACCTAAAGTTACTCTTATTAGAAACATACGGCAAGTATACTGAGTACTGCCCGATTTTCACTCTTCTGCTTTTCCTTACACAGTTCACCTTTCCAATAAACAAACTTAAAATATTTTAGGTCTCCCTCATCATGACTTTTCTCCATTTACAAGGAGAGTCCCTAATTAATGTAATTATTTCCTTAGAGAGCTAATGCCTTATTTTATTTTGCATAGGGATCTTGCACAACAATGGAACCAGTCTGGTGGAAGATGAACATTACATCAAGGCCTACACTAAGATATAATATTGTAAGACCTGGTGTTTTTTTCTTTCTTTTCATATAGTGGTCACACGCCACTGAAAGCAATTCATGCGTACCCACAGTGATTCAAGAACCATTTTTAACACTTAGTTCAAAATACTACAAAGTGAAAATGAAACTAAATGCTTTTGATAGCAGGTAGACTGTAGTTTAGTTAAAACCATTGTAAGAAAAATGAACAAGAAATGAGAATTATCAACACTAGGCTACCTTGAAACCAAGAGAGCTCTATAGAATACTGTGGAGGGGTGAGACAGTGCACAGAACACAGCTTCAATTCTTCTTTTTTTCCCCTCCTCCTATTGGTAATGTCAGGTAAAATCTTCTCTTTCTCACTGTCATGTTTTCCCTGCCACACTAATTTTGTTAATGTTTAATGAATTTTAAAGCAGCTTCACACAGTCAACAGCGCATTTATAATTCCTAGCCTGTAACAGAATATTTTAGGATTCATGGTGGAGGGGAGTGTGAGAAAAAATATTTTAAGGTCTTTTCCTTCAGTTGTCCAGAAAGCTGAGTTCAGAATGTCTTTTAGCTGGGATTTAACAAGTAATATAACAGTGATCTAAACTATCAAAAAGGAAATAATACCATCAATGTCTAAGGCAAGATTATGGCATTTAATATCAGTACTGTATGGCAAAGAATGTTTCTGAGGAAAAAAGAATTATGCAATGAAAAATTAAATGCTATAGCAAAGTACTCACACAATTTCAGGCATCAAACTGAGGTTCTTTGCATGTTCACTGGGGAGATACGTGTTCCTCCAGTGCTGGGGATTTAGATGTTACGAGAAATGACTCCTATCATTCACATGGGGTCCGTACTGCAACTAAGCTTTTTAATCTTTTGTCTAAAGTTAAGTAAGCCAAATGTAAAATGAGCCCCCAAAAAAGCAAGTAAGCAAAGTAATGCTTTGAAAGGAAGCTGGGGAAAGCTAGGCTCTGTTCCTGGTTTTATGTCAATTTCCCAGGTAATCTGAGTTTGAATGCAAGCTGCGCTTCACTTCCACCTGTTCATTAAGGAAGAATGTTGCTTTTCCTTTTTACACCTTGGCAGGTGTTGTAAGGCTAAGCTGCAGCTATTAAAATGATAAGGCTTGTATTTGTATCTAGAAAGAACTGATCTCAGGAGTGCATAAGCATGAATGAGCCATCCATTACAAAAACTGTACATATTTACTGATCAGTTTGTAATTACACCACCTCCTGTGTTTCCCTATCTGTTTCAGGACAGATTCCTGTCTATGGAAGTTCTCCGTTTTCATGAGAGACTTTGTACTGAGAGCTTGGGAGAATCAAACCATCAAGCTATTACTGGGTGATCAAAAGCAGATCTATTGCAGGAATTCTACAAAAACACATGCAAGTTGATCAAATCTCTCTAAAGATGTTACAATGTATTATTTATAAAGTAATTATGTTATGTGTAACTAGTACACATAGGTAAAGAGACTTCAGTCCAAATGAAGTCTTCCACTCTTTTCCATAAGGAGACAACTGAAGTACAAAGATGTGACTTGCCCAAAGGCAAGAAACCTCTGGGATATCAAGAAAGCGAACCCAGATCTTCTGAGCTGGTCCTTGTTGAGTGTTATAACCACTTCCCATCTTGTTGCTCCTCATCTTGTTGCTCAGTTTAGTTGCTCTTTTATTTCTTTGCTAATTTAGTTGTTCCCTCTCTTTTACAAGAAATCACCACTTTAAAAGTAAGGTGTAAAGATGTTTCTCCTCCCTAGATTGCACCCCTGCCCTCAACAAACCATATGATCATGATCACCTACTTCTTGATTATGTTCTATACCATAAAAGATGCATCTTAAATCCCTTTTCTCTGCTTTATACTTTCATGCTTTTCCTGCTTTGTTATTAGATTATAAACTAATGTGATAGTCTGAACGTTCCTGAAACAGCTTTTCTTACCAAATTAGTTTAAGAATAGGGAATAGCAATTCCCCAAGACAGAAGCGATTTCTGAAAGATCACTTACACAGTGGAAACTTTTCTCATTGCAGGACTAGCGATTTTCATCTTTAATTCAAGGAAGGTTGTGCACACAGCTGAAACCTAAAGAATACTAGATCCTTTCCTCAGTGTTTAGGGACCTGACTGTAACTCTTAGTCATACCGATGAATACTGAATCACCTAAAGGACCCCTTCTAGTCAAACAAGATATTACTCACACAGACACTCCCCAACATGAGTAAGGACTGGAAAATTGTACCTTAAGTGTTAATGACTAGGATCTAGTCTAAGCATGGTTTTACCATACTTCAGTTGTAAAATCCCACATATATGAAACTCTTATTTCAAAGTGCTCATTCTTTTTAACTTACTTTCTTTCAAGGTCAGTGGGGTTAAGTGAAAAATGTATGCAAGTAATAAGAAAAATCCTCCTGGATTATTCCTTAACAACTGCTGTTGTAGGTGAATTCCAACCTATATGACAGCAACTAGATAAAGAAAACAAGTTTCTTGGCTTGTTTGGACCTTTTCCCATTTGCTTTATGCTTGTTATAAACTGTTATCACTGAACTGCTTTACTTTGTACATCCAGCAGGTAAAAATATACCTTACAGTGCAGAGAAGACTGCACTGTATATGGAGGTGAGCCTGAAGGAACGTTTTCAAGTAGGAAAATAAAAGAATGCACTTCAGCTAAGCTCATTTCAGCAATGCAGTTACCCCATTACTCAGTTCAAAGGAGAGTTATGTCAGTGGCACATGTTAAAAGCTTTCACAGCTGTGCCTGTGGATGCCTGTGTGCTTCATTGCTTAAAACTCCAGCCC
The DNA here is from genome assembly GCF_033815535.1 of Pezoporus flaviventris. NCBI lineage: Eukaryota > Metazoa > Chordata > Aves > Psittaciformes > Psittacidae > Pezoporus > Pezoporus flaviventris. The sequence continues at coordinate 22,257,743 of NW_026892585.1, forward strand.
ACAGTCAGTCACTGTGAGCTGGAAAAATAGAAAACATGACTATAACACCACAACAATAGCTAGCCTATCAGCAGATTTTCTTTTGGGTTTGTTTGACATTTTCCTTATGGGAAGAGGAAAATGGGATAACCCAGTCAAGAAGCAATCTTCCGCTCTAAGAAACCAGCTGTATACAAGGTCATTTGTATTTGAAACTTATTCTGTGTACAGTGTCAGAGGGATTAGTGGTCCCTGTATATAACCTCATATATCTGCTTCACTCTTCCCCTTTCTACTTCTCTCCCCTAAAAATATTCTTAGTAACTGATGCTATTTGGTTTCTGTGTTAGCAGAGCCAACAGACACGCTGACAATTAGATTGAATAGAATTACTTTCTGTTTACGCTAGATAAACTAGCCTGTGCTAACAACAGGTGGCCACAGTACCTGTAGGTGGGGAAAAGCTCATGCTGGAGCACAACCCCAGGAAGCTGTGATACACACCATTGTTCCAAACATGCAGGAGTTGTCATGGTCAAATTGGCCTTAGCCAAATGTAATCAACCTCAGTGGCTGCAGGATGGGACTGTTCACTTGGGATAGTCACCCTGACACAAAATGTAAGAATGGTCTTACCAGCTCAGACCCAAGTCCACTGAGCCCACTGTCCTGGCTCCAGTGGTGGCTACCTAAGGCAGTGCATAAACATCACAAAACAACCATCCTTTCCCCAGCAATGTGAAGTGCAGGGACTCTCTGAGCCAGAGGGGCTATGTTTGAATTTAAGCAAAGTGCCATTTGCAGGCAGAGGTAATGCACTACACCTATTTGAATGCAAACTAAACAATTTGGAGATGCAAGCAGTGAAAAGGGCAAGCTGTTACGGTAAAAAGCTAGTATTATCATATTCAGTTTCTCTCAGACAGCATCCAGATGCTAGCTTAGATGTGTTGTTCTGTAGAAATGCAGATGGACAGGCTACCCAGAAAGAGAGCACTTCTGGGACAAGCAAAGTAAGTGGGGATTGTAAGAGATCTTATCTGTCCATCTGGTTATTTAAAGGCAACTAATGAATTTCAGTCTCCTAAACTGTCTACCTAGGCATTTGTTACACACTGACATTGATGGTATCTGACCGCAATTCAGGGAATTCACAGTGCAGGAATTCACAGTGCAGCTACAGTGCAGGTGTTAAGGGCCTGGCACTTTCCTTGCTCAACACATCTTTTCCCCTCGCCCAGGTGGGGATCCCAGGACTGCTTGGCACAGTTCAGTACTCACAGGGAGCTGCTTCAGACTGGTCCTAGCAAATCCCCAGAGCTGGGGACCTAAGAGGGCTCCCCGACTTTGTGCCGCTTGCTATCAGTTCATGCTCAGAGTAGCAGGATTATTTTCGCCCTAACACTTTGGTGACACTTGGGTAGCTTGTGTGCCAATAAAACCTCATTTTAATTGAGCCAAAATCACACTAACAAGATGCAGAGGAAGAGGTTAACAGTACCTATAGAAATGAGCCTTCAGAAGGAAAGATAGAAGAAGAAATTCACTAGTCAAAATTATACATCACACTTAATTGCATGAAAATGTTAACTAATATTTCTTACAGGGGTACTGCTGTGGTCTCAATGACAAGCATTTTGTGGGTACTAATTCAACATGGGATAAACCAAAATTAGATCTATGTAACAAGTATAAAAAAAAAAACCAACCCAGTAGAAAACAGATAAAGACTACAAGCATGGCTAAATCCCGCTGTGGACCACCAGTCTTAAAGAGCACTTGACCTGTGATTCCAGTATTTAGATAGCTTGCGTTTGAAACCTACTCCTCCATGAAGACATGCCAGGGCTTGTAGCCTAATTAAATAGTTTCTGATACGATAACCAACAACAAAACAGCATTTAAACTGTCTTAATGAGGTGTTAGAACCAAAGCCCTTTGAGGTGAATGGGGAAAGTTTATACACACTGCTATTGTTCCAGCCCAGTCTGGCTCTCCTCCAGAAACAAAAGTGCATTTTACCAGTGATTACCTTAACAGCCAGGTGGATAAGAAGTTGAATTCCTGGGCTGGTGTTTTTTCTTTACACCCTCCTAATTTTCAGATGCTAGGAAATAAAAAGACAACGAGAAAAATATTCTGACATTGGCGGTACGGGGAGGGGGAAAAAACACTCCTTCATCACCACTTTATGCATCTTTGGCTTTGGCCACAAGTTATTTGAAGCTCCAATCTATTCAGACAGTGGGGGAGTAAATGGATAGTGTGTTTTTAATAGTTCTTCATTACTGTTGTTTTGGGGGTTTTGTACAGAACAAAACGCTTTCTTTTCGAAACGATGGCCTATCAGGCACTCATCAGTGTGATTAATCGGCTCGTATTTGCACAGGACTTTGAAAACAGGGGAGGCTGTAGACGTGCTGCGGGTTATTAGTGCCGATGTAAAACTCCCTAAATTCCAGTTCCTCGCTAAGCCAGTCTTGCAAACAACCGGCACCAAACAAACAATTGAAGACATAAGTACATCACTTCATTCCCCTCAAAGAAATATTAACTTCAAAGCCAAGTTAGAACCATTTAAATGCAAGTAACTCTAAAAGGAGCAGGAGGCTGAGCAGGAAACAATGGTGTAGTCCCAGCCGAAGGGACTGCTGTATGCAAGCATCAGCCTAAGTTGTTTTTCCACCAGCAGCACAGAAAGCAGACTTATCTTCTCATGCAATTACACAGTTCTATACATGAGGAAAGTTTCAGAGGAGTAAAGACTCCTTCTTTTTTCGCATGAGATCGCCTCATGCTACTCTGAGGGGCAGATGTCCAACCCCTTTAAGGTAAAACACGCTGTCCTCCAGTGTTCTCACGCACTACCTCTCGTTGTAGCCAAAGACCGACACCTCCACCCAAAGACTTTTAACTGTCTAGGAAATTTGGGGCCCCACCTGAAGTCCACAGAAGGTTCTGAATAGCTTCATTTGCAGCCTAAGAACAGACGTTCTTTCAGTTGTGCAATCACTTAATTGTGCTGTTAATCTATTTGTTGGACAATTTGCCATTAATAAAAACACAAAGGACAATTCTGGCTTATGGCTAGCCCTCAGAGAGAAATGAATGCTTTGATATTAGGCATATATTTTGTTGAGCATTAGTAAAAAATATTTACTGGTGTCCTTTGCCCACACACTGTGTAAGTGGAAAATGTTAATCTCCCAGAATAATTTTTCCCTTTGGTGTGCTGTTGTTTGGTTTTTTGTTTCAATTAAAATTAATTGACTGACTTGAAGCAAGCAGGTGAGTACCATAAAAGGCCTTAAATGCTGTCCTTAGAGAGGAAGAAAATGAGCTTATACTGATTTATTTAGATCACTGAAGGCCTCAGTAAAAGACTCCCTGTTTTGTGCAAGCAAGAGACCAGGTGATTTAGAGGCTTACCTTTATCCTTTGAAATTGCTCCTGGAGGAACTTTTGCTGAAGCCTTTGGTCCTTATCTTATGTTTAATATTATGAAAACAGATCTCTGTACACATATATGGTCTAATTGAAGTAATGAAGATTGTACCTTTGTCAGATACAGACAACTCTGTTACATTTTCAGCACAAAGATTTCCTTTGTCATCTAACCCTAATGTTATTTCTCTCTATAGTCACTCATCCTGCAAGACTCAAATTAAAACAATAGTACTGGGACAAAATCCTTCAGAAGGATCTCCAGGAGAGTTGGAGTATTGGTTAATTCCTGAAAACACAGAATTAATTTTCAGGCTCTGGTGAAAATACTAAGAACCAGCACTGCACAATTACTTGGGCATGTTTGGTACTAATATAATTGTACTGTGCCTCACTTGCCAGACAGAAAGTGGGAGAGATTAGGCTCATTTTCTTTTTGTAAGCAGATGTATTTCATATGACAAGTGTGGGGAAAAAAAAAAGGAAGAAACAAGAATAATTGAGGTAATGTAGACAGTGAATAGTTTTACAATTGCTAATGACAGTTATATATCTTTGGTTGAGAAGAGAAGGTATTTCACAAGCATTTTCCTCTCTAATTTTCCTACCAGATAGGAATTCAATTTGTTGGGCTGGAGCCACAGCCCTGCCAAGAAACAGAAGCTGAATGCAAGAATGCCAGTCAGACAGTGAACACTTCAAGTCTGCCTTCCCAAAGGAAAACTACCAGTAGTAGACCCGGTGAAGGCATCTGCGTGAGTACTTCCTCAGGCAACTTGATGTAATTGGCTGGAAGGAGAGGGGAAATGCTTGCTCATGCCCCCTGGGGCAGAGGTGCTGTGCCTCTGTGGCAGTTCTGCATCGCAGTTTCTTCTGCTGCCTGGCAGGACAATGAGGTGCCAGTCCCAGATGCTGCTAACAACAGTTGTTCCACAAGAAGGGTTTGCTGAAGAAAGTGTGCACAGCTAAGAACATGTTGCAAGCCAGCTATGAGGTTTGACAGGCCTTTGAAAGGACACCATCCAGGTCCTTGTACGTTCACCGTGTCCTCCCTCCTTGTCATTTTCCACTTTGACTTCAAAGGTGAAGAAAAACCTGTCACAAAGTCAACTAGATGGCCATCTGTCTAACCCAAGCAATCGTAGAAGACTCCAGAAGCTGAGAATTAGGAAAATTAAAACAAGAGAAAGGGAAGAAAAGCTATTTTCTCCAACTTCACAGATTTTTTTTTTTTTTTTGGCTAATTTTGAAGACCGTGGAAGAAAGATGGACGTTTTGCTTGTTTGTTTCAATGTGATGAAGTATTCCCTCATTTGTTTTTTTCCTATTACTGGGAGAAAATGAGTGGTTAGCTCATTACTCTGACACCAGAGGCAATATTTTTGGTCTACTGATTTATAGCTTCCATCTTTTCTTATTTACAGCCCCTTGCTTCTAAGATATTCTGGCTGAGGTGGCCCTTTACATCACCTGATGTAAAGCTTTAGACAAAAAGTGTTTGCAGCTAGCAAGCACAGGACCTGAAGCAAAAGTGTACTTGCTCGTATTCCCACTCACCTGTATATCCATCCACTGGTTGAGGATGTTCAGTTAAGAGGAGCATGCTTACCTAAGGAAAACAGGTATTTTAACACCATCATGGAAGCCAGCGTTGATGCTGTCAGAAGTGCTAGGATCAGTGAGTAATTTTCATGCTGTTAAAATACCCCAAATCGAGGTGTCAACCACCTTCAGCTACCACTGAAGGGAGCTGCCAAGGGGTGCTGCTGAGACAAAGAGGGAGAATGTGGGAGTTTGTTCAGTTTTGACAAAGGTGGGCTTGAACTACCCTGGAAATCGTGACTCAGATGTTTTCGTGGCCCCAGCTTGCATTACTCCGAGGAAACTCTCTGATGCCAAAGTCACAGTTTAGTTACATCAGTGACTCAGAAGTGTGAAGATTCATATTTTAGCACTTGGCAATCAGAGGCAGCATTAAACCCTTTAAACATGAATGCTGATGAATCGAAGATCTGTTGCTGACCATGGGCGTGCATTAGGATCCTGAACTGAGATGAATGATTTTATTGTGTCCTGTCACTTATTTTTGTTAATAGTTCAGGAATAAAATGAGTCTAGTGCTGTAAGAAAGGTACTTGTTTAATCCTATCAGGAGAACCTACATTAATTTTCACTTTGCCTTATGTGTTAGTGTACAACTGAAAGAAAAATCTTGTCTATACCCTGGACTGCCTTTCTTTAGCTAATAGAGAACTTCCACTTTTCTTTAAATGATGCCAAAGATAGCACTTTCTATCTCTTGCAGGAGAATCTTTTAAAGCAGCAACAGCCCTCTTCTATAATTGGATAGCATCCAGCACAAATGAGGTCTGTCCTGATTGCCTTTCAAAATGAAATTGTAAAAATTATTTGTGTTACCAGATTTGCCAAACCTTACAGTTTTATCATAGCTCTAGTATTATTGGTTATTTATTATGTAGTGATATCTCAGGTCTTGTGATTAAATGGAGATTTTGGTCCTATTTTACTGTTTTCAGTGAAATAATATTTCTACCTTTTGCAAGTATAGCTAGAAAAGGTGAATGTGAAAGGCTTAAAAATGCCAAGGGAAACCTCCTCCTAGATTTGTAAACATGTGTCTGTATTTATGTGTGTGGGTGTGAATATGTCTGCTTATGTACTTTCAAAATTTTGTGATTTTTAACTGAATATCCTCCTTTGTTGATTATTTGTGAGTAACTGGTTGAAATCATCGAATGGCAATCAAAAATATTTTAACTGTTTCTTCAGTTGCTCCTTAGTGTGAACTAGGTTAAAGCAAACATATTTATGCAGAAATACCCATTTACCTGGTGCCTTGAAGTAGATAAAGTGTGATCCATAAGGTTCATCTTTTTTGGACTGAGGCATTAAGTTTACGCATTTTAGTAACTGAGAGAATGTAGCACAAAGTGGCAAATGGCTTTTTAACCAGGATGATTTATGGTGACACACTCCAAAGGAGTAAAGAAAATTTCAGGTTTCTCTGTGACTGTTGTAGCTTTTTCGAATTAGGAAGCTGAATGGAATAAACTCATCTCTAATTTACAGCAACAGAAGCAAGATAAATTCTTAGTAAAGATAGTGATACTAAACAAGAACAACGAACCCAGTTGTTCCACTGATGGCTGTGCTGAGGTGAGACATGAAAGAAGAACCAAACCTTTCTTTCTCTAAAATGGGGACCATTTCCATTATCCCCTCCTAATGCTACAGGTCCTATTAGAGATTAAAATCTCTGTACAAGCAAAACACTGGCACCTTGTTCAGAGCTGCTCAGCATTGTGTTTTTCTTTAGTTTTGGCAAGACAAGATGCACTGAGATCAATGAGGAAGCAAGTGCAATGTGCAAAATCCTACTTTACCACCTTTACTTACTGCATTCAGCCTGCTCTCTAGTTTTTCCTGTGTTATGTGTCACCACAAGTGATGAAACAATCCATCAGCATAAACTAAGCTGCAGTCTCACTGGCAAGGATGTATTTTGCCTTTTCCTTCTGGAGCTGCCTGCCTGAGGCAGAGGAAGACCTGGGTGGCCTTTGCCTGGGGAGCAGGCCAGAGGCGCCATGCCTTCTTCCAGGTACTTGTGTGCCAGGGCAGTGAAAGCCACCAAGTGAGCACCCAAGTGTCAGGGAGGGTGAGCAAACAAAGCTCCTCCCATCAGAGGTTGTGGTGGTGGCCAAGGGCTGAAGCCTGGCAAGGCTGTAACATGCATGTTTGCCCAATGGCGCTGGTGGAGCTGCCTGACCCTGCTGCTGCCTTCCTGCTTCCCTACACTGGGGTGGCATTTGGGGAGCCATGTGGGGTGAATGGCTGGGGTTAGAATGACTAGAAGCGTCCCTGCTTCTGGTATTGCATTATGCCAGAGAGATACCCTTCTGCCTCCTATGAAAATCTCCCTGGAACATGGGAAGATGCTGAGCCACATGCATCAGTGACACCAGTCACTACCAGAGACAGAAGTCCCAGCCATGGGCTCATCTGTGTCTACATGCATGAGTAACTGTTTCAGATCCCATATTTTTCAGTGTGAGGATTTGTGTAATAACTTCAACATAGGCAATACCTGAAGCTGGGGTATAACCCTGTGAGGCAGCAGTGACCCTGCAGTGGCCATAGCAGAAGCACCATTGCTTCCACTGGAAGTGATACTGCGAGCTTGGCAGAAGGTCTAGCAGCCTGTGGGTCCTTGAATTCACAGAAAGAGCATAAAAGAGCAAGGGATCCAAGGTCCAGTTTCTCTGATTGAGTAAAATGGGTTTGCAGATGGGGATGGCTAAGCAAGGCACCCCTGTGCAGTAGTTTCCAGGGCCAGGATTGCAAGCCCATGTCAAGAAGATCATGGCAGGGTTTGCAATGACAGGTTTTCCCCAACACTGAGCAGTTCCACAAAGACCCTGCCTCCAACGTGAAGCTGGTGGAAGACGATCCCACCCACATCCAACCCCACTCCTAATGACGCATTGCCACCTTTGTGCCGCAGTTCATCACCTATCACACACATCTTATCACTGTTTAGGAGGCTGTGCTGCAAGGCAGATCAGTAAAATCATCCCGACTAAAAATAAAAGTGTTTGGTTTGTTTTTCACCTGGATCCTAAAGGAGTGTGGCAGCACAGCAGAGGGATAACTGAAGTATGAAGACAGGAACAGGCTATGGGAACCAGAAAGAACTGGAACTTCTAAAACTGGTTGTGCCACCAAAAACAGCATCTTGTGAAACCACACCGGGATCCACACAAAGGGTCTGTATTTGCATCTTTACAAATTTCCACAACATAGGAAAGTCCTTGATGTCAGCTCTGTTATCATAATGAGTGCTGTGTGCCAGACCTGCACGTGCCACTTCGGAAATGTATGCCTAAGAAGGGAAGTTCTTAATTTGATTATTCAAGTAGGCTTGAGACTGGTTTGCAGTCTCTTGCATCAAGATCCAGAACATCTCCTGTCAGAAAAGATATCTTCACTTATGCCCTATAGCTACTGCCAACAGGATCAGAAATGCTGGTTTTAATTAAAAATGTTATTTCTAAATACAGTTTGCAGTGTATATGCTTGGTGAGAAGTGCTCCTCACCTTGTGAACTTTCAGACTGCTGTACTACTTATCAAAAGATTGCAAGCCTTTCTCTGATGCTTTTTCTACGCAGGCTAAGCAAATGCATTTGAGTTCCACTGAAAGACTTTGCTGGTATAGTTGCTCTGGCTCAGTGTTGAAAAACCCATGTTGGTAAAAAGCTGGAAAACAAAAGGGCAGAACTCCCAACCTTTTGCCATCATAGCTTATTTAATTTAATGTGGGCAGCTACAACCACAGAAGAACTCTCCTACAAACATTATCTAGGCTTTATCTATCTTCTGTATTAGAAAACTGCCAGTCACGCCCCACACTCCCAACATCTGGTGTGCTTATAGGAGAAAACAAGTAGCATATCAATTAATGGCCTCAAATGATTTTAATTGATCAGGATGGGTCATCACTCAGGCCCCTGGACCAAAAGCATTCTTACTATTCCATGTGTAAGTCTGAACTCTTAAAAAAGGCTGTTTTGTACAGGAACTCTTGCTAATGTAGGCTGAGTTTCCACTGAGGGCTTCATTCTATACTTCTAGCAATTAAAGTTTTCAAGGGTAGACAAGCTCAAAGTCTTGACAAAAGTTGTGGCTTGGACCTAATAAGAACCAGCCTGGCTTTTCCTTGTCCTGCATCTTGTACAGTCACACCTATGGGTTTGAAACGCTACCACATGACAGCAATCCTGTCTTACACCCTCCTTCATTTTCCTGTGATAGATGTAAATAACCATGTTTGTTTCAGAACAATAGAGGTTCAGACCCAACATGCACTGGTCTAAACCACACAGATGAGGGTACTTCATTGTACAGTCAGGTTCAAAGTGCTCTTCCAAGTCCAATCAGCCAAGGCTTTTCTCTATGAATCTCTACCATTCTGCTGCTTAAACAGTAACCCCTGACAGAGAAGGTGCATAAATAAGATGTAAAATATGGTCAGCAGCATTTTTTGCCAGGCACACAGCTGCAGAATTAATTCACACTCTCTAATATGGCATATCCCCAACCCCACCTAGAAAGCTACTACCAGGTTACACCTGGGGTAGTTCAGTCCAGCCTCCTTGGCCTGCCTTAGGGTGGGAACTCCCCAGTGAAACCCTCAGTGATGGTCTCTTAACCCCCTCACATGCAGTGATTGTGACCATGGAACCACTCAATGTGGCCACCAGCTCTCAGACATCTTCTAAAGCTGTCTGTGATGAGATAGGAAGGAAAGATAAATTCCTTCAAAACAGACTAGAATAGGATCACAGAGCACTTCAGTTTACCACACTCATAAATTTCAGGGGACAAGTCCTTTGAAGCCCTTGCTATGCACAGTGCCTGTGCGTGGTTTTGCACTATGACTGCTCACCCCCTACAACAGCTTAAGCTCAGATGTTCATCCACATTAATGCTGCAGCAAATCCATTCCCATACTGACAGGCAGTAAGTCAAGAGAGGCAACACTAGTTACACCAACCCTGGCTAGTCTAGCTGCCTTCTCTGGGATCAGAGAAGAGCTGATATGACAGAGGAAAGAAAGGTTTATATACAGAAGGTCTTAGAAAGCAAGCAAAACAGAAGTGCAATAGAGTCTTATCCACAAGCAGTCAAATCACCATAATAAAAATGGTTTCAGTGTTTGTGACTTTGCTGCAACACTTGTCACATTTGATCATTTTCTTAAAGGCCACACTCTCAATTTTATTCTTGAAGAAGCTGAAGGAACAGCTTTCATGTAAAAAATACAAAAAGTATCCCTGTGGTTGCAGGGCAAACCGTGAGAACACAACCCACAGCAGTTAGAAAAAAACAGAAAGCAAATCACAACAGTACATCATTGCCCCAAAAAGCCACCCAGTATTATAATAGCCTCATGACTCTGGGAGGCAAAACTGAGTGTGTTTGGAGTGCTTGGTATGGGTGCTACACTGGTTCCACTGCAACTTTGTTTGACAATGTGAACTTGCCTGTGGTCCTTAGTCTGAGCCTGCGTGCCACCAGCACACTGGATTCCCAACATTGCCAAACACCTCTTCCTTTTTACACAGGGCTGCTTTTCCTGCCAGCTGGTAACTTCAAGCAGACAATAAGATGCTTAGAAGCACACTGTAGACCTTTCCCAAGAGCAGGCTATCAATTTGCATGAAAACAAAAAAAGCAGAAGGACTCATCAAATTGTCGTTGCATCCATACAGAGCTTTAAAAAAATACTGATTTTTTTTTTGTTTGCCTCTTTCCCTTCCTTTTATTTTTCATAAAGGTTTTCCCTGAAGCCTCCACTCTCATGCGCTGTTCAGCTGTTGTTGTGTTTCTGACAGAGGCCCTGTGGATTACAGGGGTCCCTTTCTTGCTGAGCCTCTGTGATACTGCTAAAAAGAAAGCTTCCAAATGTTGCTACATACTGCATTATTTCTCTTTTTCTCATCTCTCATGTGTTTTCACTTACGTGTGTGTGTTGTTGTTTTTTTTGAGACTCTTCTGAAAGCTTTTAACTTTTCAAGCTCTCAGTCAAGCGCACAGCCGAACACTGAACACTGTACAGACTCCTGTTCTGACAGATCCCGGAGAAAAGGGACTGAGCCATTTGTAGCAACTGGGAGCCCACGTATGTGGGCATGCACACAGACACACGCAGGGCTCCAGGAAGCTTTGCAGGAGGAAAGGCTGCAGGATGGACCCACATAGGCTCAACATTTTTGCAAGCATACAATGCTTTTCCTGCAACTCTGGTTTCACAGTTTGTCACTTCTAATATTAGTAAGTGACCAGAAGAAAACAGAATGGCAACCACCATGTCTGAGAAGAGAATATTTGCATTCCTATGCACATTTCACAAGGAACTCATCCACATAAATCCCAGCCATTTTCTATGGGAGAAGGCACTGCTGTCCATCAAATGAACTGCAGTGTACGTCCATTGTAGTATCATTGTATTTTTCTGCCAGCAGCCTGTCATTCCTTTTTCTTCCTACTTTGCAGATGGCTAGTACAGAAATATGCAATTCAGAGACTGTCCTAGATCCATCCACTGCTGCACTGTTAAATCACACATTTGATGGAAATAGACAGTCTAAATGTTCAGTTATGAAGTCTCAAACATGACATCCAGCTGTTTTCATGCAGCATGTTTTGATAGATGACACAGGCTTCAAATAATAATAATAACACCCCCTCCAGCTCCCAGTGCTGCAGTGCATTTGACTAGAAATGGTTTTAAAAGCGTAACTTTTTAAGCAAAGAAGAGACCCAGAACTTTAAAATATGAAACTTGCCTTGTAAGATCTGGGAAGTGTCTGCCTCTCTTCTGCAGCCCAAGGATGAACCACATGTCTCCATCTTCTTTTATTGCTAGCAGTAGTGTAAGATCTCATCCGAACAGCAGATTTCATGGAGCAGCTTACACTTCTTAGGGCTACACTGCGTATCTCTAAGGACTCTTCTGAAATAAACACTGTGAAAATTATCAGCTCTGTATTCTTTTCTAGAGCTTATTTTCCCAAGTCATAAATGCTTGTTTGTATTTTTCTTCTATCTCAGCCAGCCATAGAAATATCGCAGGCGCAGGTGTAAGTGTCCATACAGGCCTTGGCACTATACTCTCAGTTTCACCGGGACAAAGGATGGTATGACAGAATTCCAAATTAGAGCCTTAATTAACCATACACATGTTTGATTTGGAATTTTTGGGGTGTCCAATTGTCAGTTTAGAAATGGTAAAATCTTTACTGCTAAAATAGCATTTCTCCCCCCCCCCCCCCCGAGCCAATTTGAGAAGCCCCTCAAGTGAAAAATTACTGAAACCTTTTATGAGCAGCATTCCAGAACCTTGCAAGAAAGGCCCAAATGGAGGACATGATTTGATCAACTCAGTCATTAAGGGTGTTACTGCCAGCAGGGATATTGCACCCTTGCCTGCCCTGAAAGAATCAATAGCCAAAACAAGCTCTAAGGGAGTCATCAATTAAACTCCTTATCTTCCTGAGGAGTCAGAAGCCTCAGGTCCTCACTGCTGCTTTGACTCCTAGTTTCCTCTGAGCTTCTCCTTTGGGTGGCTTTTAAGCTTCCATTTGCAGCACCAGCTGCAGGACCAGCGTGCTCAATAAACTGGCTGGTGAAGCAGCACTCCAGTGCTGCCACAGCAGAGGTGAGCCCAAAGGAGCCTGACCCTGCCTGACAGTGAACCCCAGGAGCACTCAGCACCATAATAAATAATGCAGGGCAAGTATAGAGAAGGCATGAGAAGTGGGAAATGTGATATCTCAGTTCTGAAACCCAGGTGGACCAAGTTGGCAGTCTTGGATAGAAACAGAGTAAGTGTGAGAAATCACTCATCCTTAATAAATACTAGTTTCATAGGCCTTGCTTGTTGTGAGAAGCATTCAGCTTCAGCAAGTCATTGAAAACAAAATGTGCATTTTTTCACTTCAGAGGATTTAAGATTTGATTAACAACAAAAGGAGGGGAGCTCAGTGAGTAAAAGGACTAGACTCTCACTTCAGGGAATTCAGGTCGAGCCCTCTGTGAAACGAGTTCTTGTCTCAGCTCAGCATCTCCAGCACATACTAGCTCACATCACAAAACCACTGAAAAGGATCTGGCACAGTATGGCATGTCTGAGGATCTCTGCTCAGAAAGGGTGGAGAGAGGAGGCTTAGCCTGTGTTATTACAGGACTGTATTGTTCCTTAGCTGCAGAAGGCAAGCCTGGGGAGATCTGGACAGGAAGGGCTCGATTATCTGTAGCCTGGAATCATACCTGCCAAGTGGAGAACATTTGAGTTTTATTTTAAGCTTGAAATCAAACCCTTTCCTTTCTCTCTGGAGATGGCAGCACTGAAGAGGAGCACTAGGGTGCCCTGTGCAGGACCCACTCTCAGAGAGGAAGAGAGAAGGTCTACACACAAGGGAAAACAATGTGGGTAAATCTGTAGCCACACTGACCTGTTGTGTCCAGCTAACCTCCTGCCAGTTGTGTCCAGGTTCTCCTGCTGTGGTGTGGCTCAGAGACATCTCTGCAGCTACCAAATGAGCTCCCCAGGGTCCATAAAACCTAGCCACAGCTGCATGCAGTACTTGGAAAAGGAAAGGCAAATCAACAAAGCCTAAATTAAAATATGAAATAATGTAATTCTTAAGTTCTCAGGAAGAACTAAAGCATAACAGGAAAAATGCCACTGTATTAGAGAGCGAGAATGCTTTTCTGACTTCTCTCAGCATCTCTATATAGATGAATTCTAGGTGTATTCACGGGTGACCTGGGCAAGCCTAGCTCCTCCCTTTCTCTCTCAAAGGCTGTTTTCTCTCTCTCAACCCATTTGCTCCACAGTGAAAATAAGCAAACATCAATTTTTTAATGCAATATGGTTTTTCTCAGACCGTATACCTTGGTCACCTTCAGGTTTTGATATACCATCTTAAGCTTTGCTCATTAATACATCTCAATGTGTTCTTCTTTTGAGGACATGAAGCAGAGGGTTGTGTTTAGTAAGAAAAAAATTAAATTATATAGAGCAGGCTCTGTACCTTCTAATTTAGCTGTAAATGCTCCACTCTTGCAGTTGTGAACGGGTTTACATTACAGTCGTGAGAATGTGTAGATGCCCTCTAGTGGTATATTTCCTTTAATTTTCTACTGCTGTGCCCTAAAAATGGGAGACTATTTGTCCTTATCTGCAGCGCTCTGCATAAGGGATCCAAATCGCAGTGCAGTCAGAAAAGAGAGAGGATAGCATATAGAACTTCAACTTCGTAAAGCCAAGTTGAGGCATGACACTGAATCAGACAGCACTGTTTCAGGCTTCCTGACCTTTCAAACCAGTAGGCCTCATGATATTAAAAGCACCTCCAGCTCAACCAAATGCAATATTATCTCCAGATCTCAGAAAAGGATGCATTTCCCCGTCAATCTCAATCTTCCTCGCAAACATTTACCCTCTTCACCTACCCATTCCCTTCCAGTGTTGACCTCTTTCCCCAGATCGGTTCTCCTTAAGATACAATACCCAAAAGTTAGTTGCCAGCGTGCTGACTTTGCCAAGAACTGGGAACAAGGCATTCTGCCCTGTAGAAAAGACAGGTTTTGAGAGATCTTCATACAATGCAAACCAACCTAAACACCATCAGTGAAAGGATGGGAGCTTGATGGAAAATTCTCAAGAGGTCCTTGTTACAGGTCAGCCCCTGAGTGGTATTACTGTCTGGCCCTGTTTTTCTATAGAGCAGCTGGAAAACGGTATAACCATAGGCAATGTATTTATCTGCTCCAAGCAGTATAGGACAGACTGTAGTTTACTGTATTTACAGTTCTAGCTATAGAGGCATATATAAACCATTCTGATGTGTTCATCAAGAGTTTAACTTATTACCACTTCATAATAGTGGATAAAAGGCCTAAAATCCCACCTTCTTCACTTCTACTGCTGCAGGCAGGTGCCACTCACCAGTGCATGTTCAGGAAGCAGTTTTTCCTCCCTTCACAGGTGAGCTACTTTAGGTGCTTGGAACACATCAATTACTAGTTGTAGCAACCGCAGCTGAAAATCAAAGACAAAACCAGCCGTCTTTCTATGGCTGTTTCTGATCCTGTCTTGTCTACCCCAGTGCCAGTGAGATGTTCTCTTGCAACTATAGCTGTAGCAGTTTCAGCAGTTACTGTGGATGGAGGTTCCTCTAATGAGCCTGGGTTTGCTGGCACTACTTAGAAACAGAAGAGCAGTGTTAGATCAACTGCTTATTTAAATTCTGCACAGGGTTTGAATGAAGACATGGGTTGGTGATGCCCTATACCATATGGTATTATAAGGTAGCCTTGCAAGAGGGCCCTTAACTGTGGCCTTAGACTTTAAACCTTATCAGTTCTTGGAAGATATAGTTAGATTGGCAGATTAGATTACATTTTTAGCTAAGCTTGGTTGTTCCCAATATATTTGAAATAGTTAGACACTGCAATTTTTTTCTCCCAGAACACAATCATTTCTGGAGCACTTACAGTAAAGAGAGCCAATAACACTCCAATCCTGGAATGAAGATCAGTGATTTGTCCAGCCTAGCATATTGTTACATTATCAGTCAATCAGCCAAACCATTTAAACTAGGAATGTAAAATCTTTTCTAGATAAGCCCTAAAGGTTTGTGCAGCACCTAGCACAATGACTGGGGCCACTAGAGTTATCAAACTATGAATAAGAATTATAGAAGAGGGGAGTCATGAGACTGTGTGACAGGCAGAGTGCATCTCTGAGGCATTTTTTTGAAGATTGGTGCTGCAGGATCAAAAAAACCCCCAAACAATAGAAATACGTTGCAAACAATGTTTCCATTGGAAACAGCATCCAAGTCCTAACGAGATCTGAAGAAATGCTGTCCTCCAGATATCCTCAAGTCTTAAATGCCACATCCTTGGTGATTTGGTTACAGCATACCAAAAGAAGATGGATGACATGGGGAGGGAGTGAAACCTACATGGATTTAAGAGTTGCACCATGTCTTTCAAGGAATGAATCATTACTGATGACCAACACATGAAGGAGGGTGGCCAAGGGCCCCCGAGGTCGTCTGACACTCAAGGAAGTGTTATGAAAGCAGACATCTTATAAACAATTATAAAAAATATCTGTTTCATTCTTTCCCACTGACCCCAGATGAGCAAGCCAGCCCCTGAAAGACGCTTTTTCTCTGCTCAGTCAAAAATGGTATGAAAATGAAGCATTTGACAAAGAATCTGTGTACATTTGCAAAATACATTTTTCAAGTCCAGCCCGAAGTAGCTGCTTGATAAAGTCTGTGTGTATCTAAGCTTCAAGCCACTTGCCAGAAAATATTACTGTACAGAAAGGTCATTAGTTCTTCTTCTATATTTTGCCTTTTACAACTATTTCTGAAGAATCAATTTTTGAGAAAAGAGCAGAAGGGAAACCCCTATAGTGCTCATTACAGCAGGGCAAGAAGCTTTGCTATTAACAGACTTTTAACATTAGTTGTGACTTTTGCCAAACAGGCTATGCCAGTCTACATCTAATTGGAGGATCCAACTTTCAGTGTTTGGGGTATAATTTAAAAAACCCCACATTTCCTACATCTCTGTCTTACTGCCAAAAAGAGACATCAAGGCTGCAAATTATGCAAAGGGATGCACATTCCTTTGGGGAAAATGAGTGTCCCAGTCATCTACTTTCTTGGTGTTAAAAACACCTACTACAAAGTTTTATTTTGGTCTTTTGCCTAAAAAAAAACTTTTCTAAACCTTTTTTCTCTTCTGCGTCTCTAACCTGACTTCCTCTCGCTACCTCTCACACACCTCTTATGCTCTTTCCGCATGTATCAGCCTTACTGAATGGAACTGCATCAAGGCTAAGAAATTCTTGCTTCTTCCTGGGTCCTATGCCACTACTCATAGGGCAGTACTGCATAGCCTCTAACAAATAAAAATATAGGATTTGCAACAACAGTGTGCCCTATCTTGAAGCACAAATGAAGCACTGCTCGGCTCTAGCTCCAAGAGAGCAGCCTGTAGATGGTGGCCTCAAGGACACAAGTCAGGGCTGGTTAATAGCAAGTAGGATTTTCCCCTGCTTCAGAATAAGCTCTCAGGCCTTGAGAGAAGACACTGAACTTGCAGAAATGCAGACAAGTTATTTTAAGCAGTTCCTATCCTTTGGTCTCCCACTGGACTTAACTACAAGCAAAATGCTGGGTTATGTAGAGATAGCTGTGCTACATTTAAACATGTTAACCAGTAGCTGTGTAAGCGCAGCAGCACACACCTCAGTGCAGGGCTAATTTGCCCTCTGCTTGTTTAATGCCAGCTTGTATAATTCTACAGTGCTTTACAGTAGCTGTACCCAGTTTCCACATCAGTTACAGCTGGGCATAGCCTTCTCTACAGTAACTGAGTTATATACTCTCTTTGTGCACTTGTAGCTTTAATGGCTCTGATCTATGGTAGTGGCTCAGGCTGGATGGGGAAGGGGATTAAAATTTGTGTTCTTGGGGCAGTCTAAAGAATGCCAATAAGGGAGAGATAAATTGTCAACATTAATTTAATTAGCAAATAAAACTGTTTTATGTCGGTTACTAAAGGGAAGGCCTGTGCCAGTGTAGATCTATCTGCAGTATCCACCCCTGAGAAAAGAGGGGTTTAGCACACTGTGCTGTGTACCACTTCCACACTGGATCAGCAGAAGTCAGGGCACTCAGCACCCACAGAGCATTTTCTTCCTCTGACCTTGCTAGCGATTAAAGCCTCATCAGGAGTCAAATCCTTAAATCTTTCTTGCTTTACTTCCACAGAAAAACCCCAAACCATGCCTTCAACATCCGTATCTTTGTCCTGTGTGCAATTTCTCAAAGCTCCTCAGTTAAGAAGGAGCCATAAGAATTGTGCTTTAAGTTACAAAGTGAAGGAAAATACAAAGCAATTCTAACAGACAAGCTCAGGAACACAGCACTGGGAAAAAGCCGTGCCCCTCAGCAGGCTGAGTCTGCCGGTTACAGTATTGCTCTTGCTGCATTCATCTGCAGGAACAGAAAAGGCTGGGAGGGAAGGACAATACGTCCTAAAGGGAATGGTCACTACAAAAACAATTAAGAAGTGCAAACTGATTGAAAAGTCAAAGCAAAGCAGCATTCAGAAGGACAGAGCTACCGCAGAGCCCCATCAAGCAACTAACACAACCACATGTCAGAGCCAGAGGCAACTCCATGGCCACCAACGCAACTGACTGCCTCAGGACTCATACAAGGAGCCAGATGCTCTGTCTGGAAATCACTCTTCCACAGCTCGACATCAAGATCCCAGGACTGTCATCTCAAGAACAGGAAGAGCAAGTATAACATGGTGACATAAAACAAAGGTTGGACTGGACTATATGAGGTTTTGGTTGGTTGATTTTTAATGCACTGTGTTATAAATGAAACACCTATTTCTGGCACACTTTTGCTTTGCTGCATAACTGGCTTTGCTTGTAAAAAGAAAAAGTCTATGTCTTCTTTATGAATATCAAGAATGGACCCCAATTACATGTTTCCTGGCACCATTGCCTTAGGCTTGGGAATCCAAGGAAACCATATACTCCTTTGCAAAACAAATACTTGGGTCACAAGCTGATTAGGCAAACAAACCCCTCCCTGTCCTGCACAAGATAGGCCAAGGGAAGAAACATTTACCTCTCTCTCCACCCTGAACTTCACAGATAAGAGTCTGAGCCATTCTTGATCTCTGTAATCAAGAACTCAGCCAATGACAACTGCAAAATCTAACTCAAAGGCAATATCCATCCTTGGAGGCATATCCATCTGGGAAAAACAAACTCTGAAGTCAAGTAAAAAATGACATCTTTACCACCAAACAAAACCACAACAGAATGACCAAATCCAATTCCCCTACCCTGATATTTTAACAGAATTACAATTGGAATGAGAAAGCTTGGAAATCTTGCAAATTACTGGTTTTTAATAAGTATGTCCCCACAACCTTTCTGTCTGCCATTGGAAAGTGCACACCAGATGCACTCCCCAGGGTGAAGTCTGCATCAAAATTTAGGAAATTCAGGACATTGACAATTTAATCTATAGATATCTAAGGTCTGATATTGGGAAGCAGCTGCAGTGTGTTAGCTTCAGCTCTGTTGGGTCATTTTTGCCATGGTAGCTGTGTGCTGCTGTTGATGCTGCTCAGCATTCCAGCAGTGAGAAGAAGTGCAGGATATCTTGCAAGAATGCAGGAGACATCATGTGCCTGACATTTGGGCAAAATTTATTCATATTCCCCACCTGTGTTAAAAAGAGTGCTTCCTCAGTAAGAGAGTGATCTGGCCAACCTTCTTTGTATGAAGTAAAATGTTGCTTTTCCGTAATTACACCCACTATTTTGCTGTTTTGTGGGAAGACATCTGGTGTATATATTTGTATAATACCAGACTGTAAGCAGAATTGCACAAAAAGGGATTTGGGGAGATGATACCCTCCAGCATCTCCATCCAGCAGGTGGTACAGCTGGCAGTGGTCTTTGCTTCAAATCCCAGAAGAGGGAAAGAGAGATCCTTTCTGTCCAAAACAGAAATATTCATCCTAGAAGCAAAAAGTGCTTTTGCTTTGGTAACCCCACAAGAATCCCCTCAAGTGACTCTGTAGCAGCAGGCTGAATCAGACTAGATCAGAGCTGATGTGGCAGAAGTGACAGCACTACCTGCTCAGTGACTCCCGGAGCTGACCACCCAGGGCCAGCTGTGGCAGGATGCATGCTGCCAAGCTGGACTGGTGGCTGCATACTGAAATGGGGGCTGGCATGGTTGAATGTTTTGCACCCGAGCAGACAGACAGAAGGGAAGCCTCCCTGACCACTGGATCTGTGGGTGTACCTGAAGGGAGTGCGGATTGACAGCTTTTCTAAACTATAACAATGACTAGATGCACAGACTGGTGTCTATGGAAGAGCTCATATTCTTAATAGAATGACAGGGTTTTGCTCAGCTTGCTTTTTGGTCATGTTTATCGATGTTGGTCTACTTTTCCCCCATTTCCCTGAGGCTCCTGGGGTTCCACATTCTGAAGCACCTCCACTTGGGGGGTGCAATTTTCCTGAAGAAGAGGCTAAAACTCTATTAGCTTTGAATTTCCCCGAACCACAGTTAGAGCATAGCTTTACATGCAAGCTCAAGACATTGTGCCACTTCACGTTATGAGAACTTACTTAGGGAAGGTTATACTCACCCACCTCCCACCCTGTATGTCTATCTGCCTTTATAGAGAAATAAAGGCTCTCATGTAGAAATGCCTATGACCACTTGGCCCTCTGCACAGACAAAGAAACAGAGACCTTTGCCCGCATTTCTAGTGACAATAATTAATTGTACAACATAGTACTTTATAATGCTAATATATAGTATTAATAATAACCTGTATTATTAAATATTAGACAAAACTGACTATGTCATTGTCCCTGCTGTTATAATCAAAGTAGTAAGAAGACAAGGTAAGCAGCAAGTGAACCTGGGATCAGCAAAAAGATAGGAAAGCTGAATGAAGAGAAAAATCCAGGTGAAAGTTTAGAATAGAATATTAAGAGGGAATTCACTGATAGATGATTATTTTGTTGTCATTAGAAAGTGTAAAATGATGCAAACACAATGAGTTGAGGCAGGATGTGTGATCCATATTTCTGTATGCTGTATTATTTAGAGTAATTACCAGTGGAGTTAATTTTTGAAACTTTTATTCTGTGTGAATGCAGCTACTGTATACTCTTCAGCTGCAATTAAAAAATAATTCTGTTTTCCATAGGTTCAAAAATATTCATCAAATTCTTTACCTAAAGATTCAGGAAACTAAGAGATGATAGAACTGCCCTCCTTACTACGGAAAAAAGAACATCCTTTGGTGTGATAAGAATAACAAAATAAAAATAACAAGAGTTTTAAAAAGCAAAACCAAGAAAGCTCAAAACCAATTACAACAGTCAAGTTGAAAAATGTTGAAAAAGAAGCAAATGCTGTGTGTCAATGCATCTCAACATGGAATCATTTTTATGACTATCACAATAAGAATCACATAGTTATTATCTTTTTTTGTTGATACCCCTTGCAATGTCCTTCAAACTAATAGATGCTACAGAACTCTTGGCATTGTAAACACACACAATTTACCTCTCCACACAAAGATGTAGCAGGACCATTGTGAAGTGGATCTTCATATGAACCTTTAATGAACCACCTACACAACTCTTTCTGACACGCTGTATCCTGAAAATGAAACTGCATCACCAAATCTGGTTTAAATGTCAAATACAGCTTCAAAAACTCCAGGCAGGTGTTCTGACATTTAGGTTTTTTTTTTCTTGTTTCACTCATAATTTTACCCACAGAAAATTTCTATAAAAACAATGGCATCTTTCAGTGCATTCACATCCCCTCATTAAGGTGATGCTCTCAGAATATCCATGCATGCTATCCATCGTGTAGGAAACACCATAGGTCCTAGAGGCATATTCTACGTATGCTTCTTATGTGTGCACTTAAAGAAATTTTAAGGTTTCTCATCCTGAGTTAACCTATCATACACAGATGAGAACAAATGTGTGTGCATTTCAAACCCATGATACTTTCAATACTGTTTTATGCAGCACCAATCAGGTTTAAAAGGGTAATTTTAGAACAGCAAGGCCGAGAAGAAATCACAGTAATAAACTCTCAATCCTGGAGTGTGGGAAGTGTCAACACACCTCCAGTAGAGGTTTGATAGTAGCAAAGTTAACTGCTTTAACTGTGCTACATTCACTATGTTAAGTAGTCATACCTAATGACTCAAATTAGCTTGATTTTTTTTTTGTGTGAGTGTCCATAATCCATAGATGCAGAGAGTTTGCCTACAACAGCATCTTTTTTCCCCATTATGGACGTGTTGAATGACCTGTATTTGGAGAGCCCTGAGGGAGAAAGAGTGCTCCATCTAAAGGGCGGAGGACCAAACAGTTTTGTCCCCATCTCCAGTGGGTCAGCTATTGCACCCTGTTGGCCACCTGCCTCTCCTGTCATTGGTCACAGCCCACCTTGAAATTTGCACTGCCACTTAAAATAGTGCTGTAATATTTATGTAATGCACCCTTGGTTTTGCTTTAGGTTAACACACCAGGGTGCAAATTGTGAGGAGCAAGCCCTGTTGTGATCTGGGTCATAATTTCCAGTGGACAGATAGGAAGGCAAAGCTAAAAACACTTTTACTCATGACATCTGACTCACCCTGGGGACATCAATCTCAGCCTTTAGCCCTATAAGAGGAGCCATTTACACCACAGGAGTTTTACTGATAATGACAGTCCATTCAGCTAAGTATCTATGTCACGTGGGGTAGCAGTTTATAAACTGCTTATCCTGGCCTTGCTTATATTTCTGTATACAAAGATTGACTAACTGGAGTTCTTGTAGCCTCAACACAGTTCAAATGAGTGGACACAAAGCAATACATAAGGTCTGGGGTACCCCTTATTAACTAAGTAGTGCACTCTCAGGTTATTGCTCAATGCTGATGAACACAGAAATACATCCTTTGTACCAAGGCTGCTAAAACATGGTTATATATCCATGCTGGAAGTAACTGCACCACAAGCAGACATAGCTCCACTAAACAGCAGAGTATTCGGCAGCAGTGAAGCTGACAATATGCACTGAAGCAGATGCGTTTTCTTTGAGCTTTTATGTGCAAGTGAGACTGAAGCTAGCATAATGCATACACTAACTCATTCTGCAATCACATCTCTATTTCCTTTGTAGGCATTTTTCCCAGTAAGCAAGAAGAACCTAAATTATTCCTTCAGGTTTTAAACACAGCTCTCCACTTTCAAGTGGTAAATGTTTCTAAGATGTTCTGGTAGTCGGGCACCTTTCATTAAGATATTTGAAGACCACAGCTTGCAGCTCTGAACCCTTCCTTTAATGATCAAGACTCTCAGATTCCCTCAAACACTTTCATATTGAATCCGTCACAAGATATATTTGAAATGTCAATGTGGAGTTCGGTTTAAGACTCCATCATCAGAAGGAACGTGCTTAGCTGAACAGCACAGCAAATACTTGCTAAAAATTAACAGGACTGGGAACATAAAATTTGTTGTCAATTCATAAATGGTAAAAGGGCTAAATTTATGACAGTAGATTATTAGGAATAAGAAGTTAAGAATGATTTTCAGAAAGCCAGTTCTATGAAGTACAAATCATTCAGTAACTTTAAGCATCATTGTCAATTCAAAGATATATTAGAGTCTTCTTTTTACCCCCTGCTTTGTGTTCCCTTGGCACTTTACCAAAAGTAAATCTACTATTTTAACAATGTTCATTTGTACTACCTGTTATGGATTTAACACAAATCTCACTGTACCTGGTGTTCCGTCTATACATTGAATTCCCAGTGTCAAGTGATCACCTGGGAACCGCAATGTTCTTTTATCTGGAAAAAAGAAAACAAATAAAAAGAGAACATTTCCACCCTTCAACACTGTGACAAAAAAGTCTAAAACAGAAAACAAGTCTTGCCATTGCCCTAAAAAGTTCTCAAGATTTACTATTACTTGAAATCTAATGATGTGGGGACCTTCACCCATGTTTTTGAGTGCTGGGAACCATAAAAATGTACTTCATTATTTTTAACTTTTTAGATAGCCCAGAATAACTGATCCATCTCCGGATTCTCTTCTGCCTTTAACATCATTCATGAAAGATCCATAACTTCCTCCTTGTTTTTCTTTACAGTTATTGTGTCTCTATTCTTGTTTCCTAGGTCAAGAAGATTACTTGTGTAGGTCTCCCAGTTAACCTCAGTGGAGGTAATCCTATAGGATTGTAATGGGCCGTGTTTAATACCCACTAGGTTTACTGCAGCCCCCAATAACTGCATTAGATTTCATTGACTTCTTTGGATCAGAGTCACACTGAAACAAGCCAAATTATTTTCTCTAAAGACTTGGCAGTCAATGAGCATGTGACATAAAACTATTCATTATCTGGGCTGTTGTTCTTAACTAGCTCCCATTCCTGTACATCACTTTAAAAGGATGCTACAGCCACACCACTGAAGTGTTCAGCCTGGAGAACACGTATTTTTCACATCTTGAATATTCTTAACTCCTAAGAGTGAAAGATAGAAAATTTTCCTGTTATCACTGGGCTTAATTATGTTACTCATAGGCTGCATCCCTGACTTGTGCCAGAATATAACATAGCTCTCAAACCCAGACAAAGGTATTCAATTACATGTTGGAGGTAAGCAGAAGAGAGTTTAGAAAACA
The DNA here is from genome assembly GCF_033815535.1 of Pezoporus flaviventris. Lineage (NCBI taxonomy): Eukaryota > Metazoa > Chordata > Aves > Psittaciformes > Psittacidae > Pezoporus > Pezoporus flaviventris. The sequence continues at coordinate 22,282,036 of NW_026892585.1, forward strand.
AACTTTGGAGAACAGAATATAGAATAAAGGACAAAGACGAGACAAGTATTTTGTGCAGGAGATGAACTGCCTCTAAACCATGGATTGGTGTTAAATCCTGAACTTTAGTGAGCAGGCGATGAGCTGGGTTCATCTAACACCAACAAACATGATATAGCTACAGGGCATTTCACCCTGGTTAAATACCAGATGAATTAAAGGCTATTGCCAGCAGCTGTGATGAATGTCACTGGGATGCCATCTGATTGCTCCCTGAGTTTTATGAGTGAAGTATGTTGGTTCCTTCTTTGTTAAGGTCAGCATGTGTTTCTAATGGTTCATGTGCAGGGCTTTGCTGAAGGCACCAGTGAGAACACAGGTGCTGGAAAATGTCTCTTCAGTGCAGCACAGACTGGAACAAGCAGGACTGAATAGTGTCAGGAGAAACTTTTGCATCAACATATTTGCAGCGTGGAAACAGGACTTACAGATCAGGACACAAACTGTCAGGCATTTGTGGATGGGACTCCTGGCATTGTAGGTGGAACAAACTTACTGCCAAACTGGCATTTTTGTTTAACTTGCATAGACAAATCATTTTCCTTGAGTTATTTGCTTCCGAAGCTTAAAGCGATTTGCACAACTTTCATATAAAGATGCTTAAAAAAAAATTTCTCAGCCTGAGAAAGGACCAAGGTTCACCTGTTTTCACAGCTTGCAAGGTTTTAGCTATTGGGTTTTGAGACAGTAATTCAGAGAAGGGGTTATGAGCTTTGTAACCCTCCTCCACCATTCTGGATGTTTCTTTTCCTCTGTTCTTCTTTGTACAGGATAAAGTGAAGCCTGGCTTTCACAGCAATGTGAAATTCCATGTCACTACTTTCCCACCCATTCTCAGCTCTTCCTCCTTCAGTCTGTCTCTACAGACTACTGGCAGAGGAATAATTCCTAAATTTTTGCTGTGGTCAACAGCTGTATAACAAAATAGGCACCCCACTGCGTCTTATTGTTCCTCAGTGAATAGCTAGATGTGCTCCTCCCCTGGGAACTTTCACTCACTTTTTAAAAAATTATTTCTTAAAGGACATTTGATCATTTTACCAACAAGCCACATCATCTACCTGTCCCAATGCCAGAAAAACATGCTCCATTTAACTTCTCCAACCTCCTCACTAGCTGCATCCTAACCATCTCTTGAGATAAGAGGATAACTAAGATTTTGCCTGTACCGAAGAGTAACCCTAATCCTGGATGTTGATAACAAGTACTGAAGCTTGTATTGACTGGATGAACTCACACATACGTGCCAACATCTATCATAACCAGAGTGATGGGAATCTGACCACATCCAGCAGAGACCTACTATGCAAGCTGTTGATTAGCTCATTAAGACTAACACTTTTCTGGATTCACTTGGCTTTCCATGAATCAGTCTTGCTCATGCATGCGTGGACCCTGACACTCTCGCACATACTTTCCATGCTCAGATCACTCTATTCCACATGTGCTGTGAATCTCCAGTGTCTGAGACATGTTGACAAGCCACAGATGTTTCTCTGCATGTATACAGTGATAACTTCTCTGTCCAAGTGATCTAGCAACTGGTTACTGCCAGAAGTGGGCACTGACCTCTTACAAGATGGTTAATGTTGCCATTTTAACATTAGAAACGTCAACACAAGTCCCTTTACCTTCCTTTCATTTTGGCACTATGTTTCTCTTATGTCAGGAGATCAAAGGAGGACAGAATGGATGCTTATTTGGAGCCTCTTAAGGCATAGCAAGGTTGACAAAATGCCATTAACTCTTCCTGAGATGAAGACAAGGTTGACTGTCAGACACTTGGACACTCTCACCCCCTTTAAAATAATCCAGAGAATTTCAGTGATATCTATAGGAGGACACACTCTTAGGGACTGGTTTTACGAGACAGGTATGTCTCTGTACCACCTATTCTGCACACCACATCAAGTCTGGTGTGAGCCAGTCTAAATCACTAACATGGAAAAAAAAAAAAAGAAATAGGGAAAAAAAAAGGACAGTTTTCTATCATTTCAGTGAATTAAATTGGCTCATGTGGGAGCTGATGACTGCTACAGCTAGAATAAGGGAAAGAACATGGACTAAAAGAAGTAGTGAGGACAGAGCAAGGGAGATCTAACTACTTTATTGTAGCAGTTGTCTGTGGCTCCAGCATCACACTGAAAAGTACTGTAAAGAGTATGTGGCAGGAGATGACCAGTTCCAACCAAATCAGTACAGTCTAAAGTAACAATACAGAAGGTTGTTGCAAAACCTGTCTAGTCATCTTTCTACCCAACATTTACTCACTGAAAGAAAAGAAAAGAAAAGAGAAGAGAAAAGAATAGAAAAGAAAAGAAAAGAAAGGAAAAGAGAAAAGAAAAGAAAAGAAAAGAAAAGAAAAGAAAAGAAAAGAAAAGAAAAAGAAATGAAAAAGCTCCAATTATGAACACATTTTGTAAGCTCAAAGAAATGAGAAAAATGTGTAACGGAAGATATTCCACCCTAAGCAAATACCTAAGGAGGGAAACCTTACCACAAGTAGTTTCTCATACACAATGTCTCTGTAGGTCCCCTTTTTTGTCCCCTTTGTCCCCTTCTCTGTTCTACTTGACCACCATGAAATAAAGGTGAAATATTCACAGCCCTGCCACTTCATCACGCCTTGCATTGCAGTGAAAACAGAACTCAAGATAAAGATAGACAAGTCTTAATAAAAAAATTATTGACCTTAATCCTGCAAGATTCCCAAGTGACAAGTATCACCAGAGTCAATCAAAGCATACTGAGACTTTTGCAGCGATGTGAAGCTTGGTGTGTTCCCCAAACAGGACTGTGCTCAAGAAGCTAGTTCCCACCTTCACAACTCCAGTAAAACTTCCACCAAAACTCAGTGAGCAGACAATGAACCATATGTCTCAGGAGGATATAAAGCTCCTACCACTTGACTTGGTTTTGGATGCTGTCTTGCAAAACTGTTTCTGTGACAGTTTACAGTCCTGGTGAGACTCTGGCCATGCATCTACAGCCATAAGGGCCAGAACCAGGACTGACAGTCACTGCAACAACTGCCCTGCTTCCCAATCACACCACTTGCTCCTTTCTATAAGGTTGGCAGTTATGGAATGCAACAGAAACCATCACCAACTTGTTTCCTTATCAGTATAGGTTGATAACACTCCAGTGGATCTGTGTGGGACTGACTCACCTATCTTTAAACCATATTGTGCTGAAGTGAAAGGATAACACTGTTGTATGACCTGGCCTTTCATTTAATTCTCTGTTAAACTGCTCATTTACACTTTGAAGAATATTGACACTGAATGCCGAAAGAAAATTACTAAGCACACATTTTTCTTCATCTTCACAGCACAAAATTGTTCTATTTCTTTTCTGAGAGAAGTAGGACAGTAATTTAAACTACTTTCCTTCACACCTCTCTCCTGTCTCTCAATCTTCCCCTATTCTTTCCCATTTGCTCTCTTACCAGAAGAGGTGGGCTGACACTCATCTGCTGAACTGAGGCCCAAGAGAGCTGATGTACAAGCAAGAGCGCCTTTCTGTTACCTACAAATGGAGATACAAAATCAGCCAAAGAGCAGAATTGGTGTTTGGGTCTATAGTATCTTAAATCACCTTAAATAAATACATTACAGCCCACCTCTCAAAGGGTCCCAATCATTCCCCATCCTCTCTTCCTAATAGTTTCACTGCTTTCAAGATATGCTGCTTTCAGTTTTTGTTCCTTAGCAAAGGCCATCACTAACAGAAAATGCAACCAATTTTTATCTTAAATGCTTGTCTGGTTATGATAAGCAAATCCCTTTAGTAGCTTCTGTGACTTGGTAAAGGTTTGATTTCTTTTTCAGTGTTTAAAACGTGTTTTTCCAGTTGTCTCTGACAGCTCACTGAAAAACACGGCATTGTCAAGGTTCAAGTTTTCATAAGTGATCTCTAATTTTTGATGCCTATGTTTTTGCATGCCCAGATGTGGAAACTGAGACTGGTTTCTCAAAGCTGCTCATGCACTGTAGCTCTGAGAAGGACCATGAGCTACAGAAATCCTGCAGTCTGGCATGTTCCACTTTCAGTCCTGACATTCACCCAAAATGAAGCCCTAAGCCTACACATGGATAATATGTTATTAATACTCAAATTGATTCTACAAAACAACAAAACCTGCTTCTGATCCAAGAAGCCCTGTCCTTCAAACTCGTGCTGTGGCAAGCTAAGCAGATGCATGCATATTTTGCAATGCATTGCATTCTCAAAGCAGCGCTGTTAAGTGCCTGCTCTTCCTGTGCTTAAGCTGAGGGGACCCCCTAACTGTGAGTAGCACAAACAAAAGGAGAGCTCATGGGGCTAACTACAGAGATACTATGAAGAACCTGAGATTATTTGGGAAGAGGGTATATGTGGTTTGTGAGCTACCAGCCATTTTTTTAAAAATGATCCAGTATAAGAAACTCCAGGCTTGTTTTCCTCCTGTGAGCTCTATTTTCTACAGAAATATCCTTGCATTAAGAGCAAGCAAATGCTGCAGTGTAAAACCTGTGATCAATGTCCATCATGCTAGCTTTTTATTTATCTTTATTTCTTTGCCTTCAATGTGCAAAAAAGATGAAAAGGAGTTACAGAGGGGGAAAAAAAAAACAAAAAACAAAAAGGGAAATGAGACAATGAACTACTACGCAAATATCTGCAAGTACCAAAGTTTTGAATTGAGTGACACCACAGTAAAGTCTAAAGTTAAAACATGTCAAAAACTCTTGAGAAAGAAACAGAGCTTTTTGCTTTCCTACAAGATGCCTCACTAGATTCTCTGGAATCAAATGGTGGAAGATTAAGCTTCTCTGAGTCAGGAATCTATATAAGTTACTTTACCAAGCGTTGCATCATGCCATAAATGAGAGCTAAAGCACAAACATGTAATTCAAAAACAGTGGCACTGCAAAGCAGTACAGTGCTGGTGCAAGAGAGGCTAGAAAAGCAAAATACATTCAGAGTGGTGAAAACAAGGAGAGGGATATTTCTTTCTGAGCTGAACACTCCCCTCACACTATAACAAGAATTCACTGTCTGATGGTTGTCTCTTCGTGCAAGCAGTCTGCAGCATTGGGGGTGAAAATACAAAAGGATTGAATCCTGCAGTGTTCCCATTGTTGGTTCAATTTTGTCCCACCGAATCTAATTACAGATCTTCAGTAATTCAGAAGAGCAAAGCTGTAACCAGACTGCATGCTTTTGAAAATTTGATTATTAAAAGAAATTCAACTGCAGTAGCAATTCTTCAGGGCAGTAGGAATAACCAATCAAACAGCAAGGAAAACCACCCTCTATTCTTATTGCCAGTGAGGAACTTCTGTTTTCTTACTTCTAAAGAGGAAGTAATGCTCTGAAGTAAGTAATGGCAGTGAATCAGCACATTTGCTAGACAAGGCAAAAAAACAGGTTCTTCACCTTTGCAGTCTGACTCTCTGAACTCTTGAGACAAGTACTGCAGTTTACTGTTAATATAGAGAAAGTGTGGCTAGGAAGAAAAAGACTTCCTCTCCTGGGGAAACCTGTTCTGAGAAGCTCTGATAAATTGAATATGCATATTCAAGGAGAGGCACTTGCAAAGTGTTAAGTAAATCACCTAACAAGTAATAAGGGAGGTGGGAAGAAGAAGGATACAAGACAGACAAACTATAGGATAAATTAACACATACACAGAATGCCATAATGAATAGGTACAGCAATATTTAAACTATTTGATTTTTTCCACATTAGATGTTTTTTGTTCACAGTTTCCACAGGCAAGTGGTGATTTTGACTATTTTTCCCTCCTTACCTTTGAAATGAGAAAATGCTCTGTCAGCTTTAAATTTAGTTTCTATTTTAACATCAGATCACTTCATTTCCAATCCAAAATGTAAATTTCCCACTTTTTCACATTTGTGAGTTTTCAGAATTTGATCCTTAAATTTCAGTATGTCATTCTGATTACCTTACATCCATGCAGAAGTCATTCTAAAATGGCAAGCTTTTCAGTTAAATAAAAATCCAAGTTATTGAACAACTCAAATATCTTTCCAGTGACAACTGCGTTTGGTGCTCAGGACCCATGGAAAAGTAGAAATACGCAGAATACAGCCCAGGTTTATTGTATTATCATAAAAAAATTATGCATACATCTGTGGCTTTGTGACTGATAAGATCATGTGTTGCAATAGAATTTGAGCAGAATTAAAATTATAAAAGGTTGCTGAAAATATGGCCAAAACTCACGACTGAGATGCTCTAATAACTTGGCATCACCTGAAGGGGGACATCTGCTTCCTCCTTGCTCTACCACAACCAGTACATACCCACCCCATATCACCTGTTGCAGCCTTACCCTCCCACTTTGTGGCAGCAGATCTGGAGCTAATTTGATTCACAATTTCATCATTAAAATATCAATTCCTTTGCTGCACAATGTTCTGTTGTTTCAGCATGTTGGTTCACTGCAGCATGGGATCAGAAGACCACCATTGCTGGTGCAGGGTGGAAAGGGTGCTGATGGGTCAACTTCAGTGGTGTTATATAACTTAAAAAAGTAGGTGCCCTTTCCAGGCTCTTGCTGTCTTTAATACGGATCTTTAACCTATATTTTTTTACTGTCTTTTATTGTTAGGAGAGAACTCAGCCTTAGATGTATTTTTCTTTTTTTCAATATACTCCACACCTTCATTTCCCACTAGTCTCAATGGGAGCAGAGGGAAGTCTGTCCTGGCAAGGCTGGGCTCTCCATCATCACACATACAAAATGTCTGTCCTGACAGCTAATAGGCAAGCTACCAATGGAAGTACGCTGCTCCATGCCTTCTAAGCTCACCTATGTGTTATTTGTCCCACAGTTTTAAGTGTCACATTTGCTTATTGTTTAAAAAAACAATATCTGTGCTCATCTCAAGCATAGATGTGATTTGTTTTTGTTGGTAACAAGTTTGCACTTTGCTAGGGGAACCTTAGCCCAACTGAGGTTTATTACTGACTACCCTTGAGCATGGCAGGTAGGCCAAACTTTTCACACATAGCACCTATATTTAGCACCGAATTGACATGGAGGACTACATGACAGCAGGACTGCACTAGAAACTTTTTCTGGTAAAACAGTATGTAGCACAGAGTTGGTTAGAGGTGTGATTTTACTGCAGCATCACTAATGTCAGCAAGAGTGCTAGCACACAGTTAAAAAATACTACTTGCCTGTAAAAGCTTATTTCATCCTGGGAACTGATGCAAAATGTAAATGTAGCAAAAAAAATGTTTTTCTGATAGAAGTTAGGGTGGACATCAATAGTGATCTAAACCAAGTGTGTGCATAGATTTGATCACAACGTATCACACAGGCAGAAGTCTTGGGCTGGTTCTTAGCACAGGGGAAGGGACTGGAAGGACAAAGCATTGTTAGGCCCGCTGGCAAAGCTACTCCTGGTGAAAGTTGCATTTCCCAGGGGTAAGGCAGCAGTAGGACTACACCAGAACCAGGTTTACACAGGACATGGGCCTCTGGTTGACGTATTGCCATCACCAGAACTCCACAGAGCTCAAGCAGTGGAGTATTTGAGAGAATTTTAGATGATAGAATTTGAATATTTTGTGGCAAGTTTTAGGCACCCAAGCCTGATAGATATGTTCTGAATAGCTGGAGTCCTAAGTCTGTCCACAGAGACAGTCTGAGACACTTAATGATATTCATGATATCTCAATAAGTATGATGAAGGCAGAACCCTGCTTTCTGTGTGTGCAAGACAGAGAGAAAGGAGAAAGAGATCCTTTTCCTCATAAGTGCAAAAGAAAGCTACCAACATACCACTTCACATAAACATCATGTTAAGCCCTATTGCTGTCAGGACTAATTGAAATTTATGGATTGGTACTTGCAATATTAACTCAGGAACTGTCAAGATTCATTATTTCCACTGGAGTCTGACAGTCTTGTCTTAGCATTATGAAATGTCAGTCTCTTTTTCCCTTGATGACAAAGAAAGAACATCTGCATTTCCTCACCCTGTAAGGCTAAAAGGGTTTGAAAACTACCGTTGTGGCCAGTATTTCAGTGTTTTCAGGATCATGATGGTCCAGTCACTGCTATTGTCACAAATAGAAAAGGAAAAAAAGTAACTTGTTTACTGTATAATTGCAATTTTTCCCTGTTGAGCCGAAGGAATACTACAATTTCTCCTTAGTAGAAACGGTGCTGCAGTTAACACTTCTGATTAAAGAGTATCTAGAAAAGTCCTTTCTTCCTTTGATTAAAACTGAGTGAAAGGACTGAGGTTAGGAAAAGGCAGACAGAGCAAAACATCATTTCATCTTCAGAGATATATGGTCAACTAAAAGCTTGAGCACAAAGTGGAGGCTGTTTAGAGTACAAGCCTTCTCTATTGTATCAGGTTCTGAAGAGCTGTCCATAGGGATGAGTTTAATGTCTTACAAATCAAAAAAACCCTATATTAACATGAGGTTAAAACTAATACGAAGTTCCCTCACAGATCTTTAAACAAACTGTTAAACCTATTACTGGTCTTTCCACCGGCATCACTGATACCTCCAACTTGATGAGATGTTTATAGGTGCAGATGTTCCTTGGTAAAAAGGGGTGATGATATACCTATATAAGCAAAAAAAGGAAAAGAAAACCTAGGACTACTCATATTCAAGAACTTGCAAGTTAACTCTCTGACATTTTACTCAAAATTACACTGGCAGTTAGCAGTTCCAGATGGGCTGAGAAGGGACTTTGGGGCCAGCGTGGATGGACATATTCACCTTCCCCAGAAAGAAATAATTGGAGGTAGCATTATATATGCAAACTACCTTTGTAGAAGTTACCACAAAATCCTGTTATAGCAGTCTAGGAAATTCATCTAAAATTACAGAAGTAGCAACTGTATTTTCTCAGTTCAAAGATTTGTGTTAAGATTTTGCTCATAAAACCCTTTCACAGATCTGACCCATAGGACAGCCTTTTGAAAGAAGCAAAATTCCACTTCTCACAGGTGAGGCTTGTTACAGAAAAACAGAGAGCGCAGCAGTATACAGAGTAATAGTTCAAACCTGTTAGGCCAAAATAAATTAAAACCTACCAAATCTGAACAAGTTGCCCTCTACAAACAGTCTGAGATTTGCAGTTTCATCACAGATGTTTCCTTCTCTCATTTTCAGTCATCTCAGCTCCTTTTCCCCTAATGTCAATTTGCAGTTGAGTGGGTGAAACTAAAAGCAGTTTAGGACTTTGATTCAGACTAATGGAGTCAGGAATGGTTTCAGCAAGCAAGGCTTATTTATAACTGCACCATGACAAGGCAGTGCCAGATCCTCACATGAGAAGAGGGGGCCAAGGGACTCAGGCCTATTGTGCTGCTCTGCACAATAACTATTACAGAATGAACATCATTACCACCTACAGACTTAAAAAAACAGAGATGTGTACCTGCCTATACAGAGACGGTGGTAAAATACTGGCACAGGTTGCCCAGAGAGGTGGTCATGCACCTTCCCTGGAGACATTCAAGGCCAGGCTGGATGTGGTTCTGGGCAACCTAATCTAATTGAAGATGTCCCTGCTCATTGCAGGGGGGTTGGACCAGATGAACTTTGAAGATCCTTCCAACCCAAACTATTCTGTGATTCTGTGATACACGTGTGGAAAACATTATAAACCAGTGCATCAATTTACCATTGTTCCATCAGATCACCTGAGATAGTTGTTAGCAGAGAGCTATTAATTTTTATTGTTACTATGCTCAGTGCTCCAAAGCCTAATTAAGGCCTTAATTTGAATGTACACAGACTAGCATCTATTCTCACATTCAATAGATGAGTGGCTAAAAGAATTAAAATCACTTACGTGATCATAAGTACAAGAGACCTCACATCTCTTTTTATAAACAATCAGAACTGGCATGTTTTCAAACACTCAAAACTTTCTGAACAAAAAATGGATAGAGGCTCAATGAGGACAAAAGGTTGTAAATAGTTTAATCAGGTTGAGAGAAAAAACGTATTTCTTGTTCCTCTCCCACCTCAGTTCTTTCAACTCAAATAAAAGCACAAAAGCAAAGGTCAGTGATCACCATTCTCACTCCTATTGACCCAAACTCTCTGTAACTACAAGGCTAATTGATAAAATCCTAAATCTCTGTTTAAATCACAGAAACAACCATGACACACTCACCTAATCTGTTCACCCTCTTTACCTGTAGAGAGACAATATTCAGAAGTACAGGTAATCTATTTACATTATCTATTTGACATTCAAGTCCTTGTGACTGAAGATACCAGGAAATGATAAAAATAAAAGTGGAAATATAATTAAAAAATGCACATTTCAGGAAAGTTCCACTCTGCAAGGAAAAGAAGAACACTCATTTACATAGGAAAATAGTAAAAATTAAGAATACTCAAGGGAATTTTTTTTTCACACAAGGTCCAGCTGGACCTTGTCACAGGAAGCCAAAGAAGCAAGAACAAAAGAAGGTGCAATAGGGGATTGGACTTTATTATACAGATATCAAAAAAATACAGATACATAATTTCACAATTTCAAAAACCTTGAAGATATGTTAAACTTGGTCCCCCAAAACTTTAAATGATTTTTAAGTTATTTAAATGGGGGTAAGAGATACCTTAGCGTCATCCAGTGTCAGACACAGGATGTTGTGCTCTCACTGTAGGTCTGTTCTAGTAAAGCAATTTTGTATTTCGTATTTGGCAGAAAGATTCAAGCTCATTCACACATTTTCTCATATGTGTATCCTTTCAATAGTCATAAAGTAATTTACAGCACTTGAAAACCATCCATTAGTCAGGCTTTACTGGCATACACCTAACACCACGTTTGGCATTTGTTGCAAGTATTTTTCAGGATATGAATGATTAATGGTATAATTACAGATTTCATATTGGCTAATAACTTTAATTCTGGACAGACATTAACACTGTAGATCTAGCAACATTTAGCAGTATTTAGCCTTGAAACAGACTGCAGTGTTCTAAGTGTTAGCAAATACTTAATAGCTGTTATAATCATTGTAAACTACAGCATTTAATAAACGGGAAAAAAAGAGAAGCAAAACCCGTGATCAAACAGTATTTCCTGAGTATCTTTGAGAATCTCTGTAATGCTTACTTATCAATTTTCTCTCCTATTTACATGACTTACATGACAGAGTTATATACCACAGTAAATGCTGAAATATCAGGAGCTTACAGAAAAAAAACCACGTTTAAGCTGACAATTTCATTTGTGAAAAACTAGAAGTCCAGGCAGAGGATGAAGACTATTTACACTTGAAACAACAGAACAATTGATTTGGAAAACAGAGCTTAATGTGTGAGCTGGCAGCTGTCCAAGCATCCCAGAAAGATGTTCATTTTCTTTGCTCAGATGCTTTCCAATCTCTTCCTGAACTCCTGGTTTAGTGTGACAGCCGAAAGCTGCACAATCTAACCTCTCACCAGGTTTGGTGATCCTTTGTAGGAAACAATTTTCACCTGAAGGGCCAGAAATAAGGGAATGTTGTTTTGATTCCACAAAATATAGTTCTTGATTTGGGGAATAATTTGGCTGTGAGATGTATCTTCACAGACTGTTTTTTGTGTACTCCCTTTCCACTGCCGTTCTCCATTTTCCTTTCATCCTGTTTTTTCCTCTCATTCCAATGCCCGCACTCCAATGTGTCCTTTTTCTCTGACACCTGGTAAGAATTTAAGCTAAAGACTGTGTTTTCCTTAGTAGTGAATCTGATGGATTTCCTAGTGACTGTTCCTATGATTTAGACTTTATTCAATTTGTATGTTAATGACATTCTGAAATACAACCATTTGTTATACATAAACTCATGCATTGTCTGTTCACACATCAACCTGCAATACCACACTGATTTTTGTTCTCTCCTGAAAGCCATGTATTAAGATGAAAAATTAAGAGACATCTTCATTCTTGTGCACTTCAACTCACAGGGAATCAGTTGCCAATAAAAGTAGAGAAAATAACTGCTTGAAAGTGTTAACAATGCTAATTGAATTCTAGTTAACTTGGCCTGGCTGCAAGCCAGCCAATCTAGTATGGCACTGACAGGGATCAAAGATCTATGCGCTACTTATGTACTGCATATGTTTTTCCGACTGAAAAAAAAAATTACTAGCAGTAGCAATATGCACTAAACATTTTTTTTTCCGATTAAATCACTTTGCCTAAATCATTTTTATCATTCAATGATCATGATTTAAAAGGCAAGAATTAAGTAGAAAAGGATGCACAATAGGCAAGATTTTGTTGTAGCAGTGGAACTTAAGTACTACTTGCAGTTCCATATCTATAAAAGGCAGAGCCAAGTTAGAGAAAGTATGGAGAATAGCAAAATAATCAAACTTTAAAATAATTAAAATTTGTGAGAGACTGAGTGGACTGTGACTCCTGAGGTTGGGCAGCAGATGGGTGAGGACTGAATGTCAGGATTAGAAGCTCATGATGGCAATGGACAAGGTGAGCGTTTTTTCAGCAAGTCCCAGGCTATTTGAACTAGGGAACACACAACAAAAAGAGACCCATGTAAGAAGGATATTTTAAGCACTACTTCGTTTTTAAACAGGAATGAGCTTCTGGAATCTATTGACAGAGGAGATTTCAGAGGCAGAATGTATCAACAGGTTCAGAGAGGACTGGATAAATTTATGGACAACAGGTCCTTAAGCAGACATTAAAATAAATAGGCAGGGATGCCCTTGATGTCATCCCTTAACCAGCAGTTGTGGTTGGTGAGGAAATACAAGAGGAAAGGACCACAGACAGTAGCTAGGGTTGCATCCTGTTCCCAAATTGTGTCTGCTGTCACTGGGAATAATATCTTTGACAGAAAAAGGAGACCAAAAACTTCCACGTTGTATTAGATCATCACTAACACCATCACCATGTCCTATACGCTCCTATGTGTTTATCCTATATCCTGATTTCTATATGCTTGTATGATTCCCAGCATAACAGGGACCTCTCTGTGCCAAAGACTTAAGTAATCAAAAAAAAAACAACATTAAGAAGGTACACACAGATCTGCAGAAGCTACATAACGTGATGAAGGCATGATGTAATTCGTAATTATTTGACAACATAATTTTTTCCAATTTCCTCCACTCTTGATAAAGAAAAGAACATTACATCTATAACTTTTTATAATTTACGCATTCTACCAATAAGGAATGTCTAGTTAGATGTGATTAGAGGTGATAATGCCCTATTAATCTCAGGTTAGACTTAAAAAGGCAAAGCAAATACATCACAACAGAAAACCAGTGTTCGTTTAATAACTTCCCTTTTTTTTTCTCTGCTGGAAATCAATACATTGCTATGATAATTCGCCTATTTTATCTGCAAACTGTAATAGCTTATGGCTACAGATCCAAGGAAAGAAAATTACCCTCTATGTAAAAGTATAAAATTAGCAGCGCATGTCCTTACTATGATAATCAGAAGTAGTTAAAGTTGACCTCAAAGCAAAAGTAATTGGGTCTCTGTTCTTTTGTGTCTCTTAATTATCTCTGGAGGGGATACAAAAAAATACAAAAATTGTCTTTTATTTGTTTTCTGCATTAGAAATGCAGATGCCTTCTGCTTGGAAGACTTGAGACCTGAGAATTCACAAGAGTCAAAAACATGGAAGTGACTTGCAGAAAAAGGGAGGATTCTTATGTTTCTTTGTCCCTGAATCTCACATAAAACTAAATATACAGAGCAGCGAATAAATGGTCATGGGAAAAAATGGTATGCATGCTTACCACTATATATATCACGTGCTTGATATCTACAAGCAACAGATGCATTTTGGATTGTTCAACCTAGAAATGGGTGAGTTACATTTATATACATTTATCCTCAGGTAAGCCATGGACTTACCACTCACCTATGCACTCTAGAGAGCCCATAGAATTGTTCCAACTGACTTTGGTAGACTTGTCTCCTTAATTAATTCTGCTAATAATGTAAGTATTTTTATTGGCCTTTGTCACCAGATTATGGCATGTGCCACTAGAAGGCTTGCTGCTTGGTGTACATTCACGTGCATGTGTATTTCTAATGAACACTCAGCATTCCTCAATGGAGGGAAGAAATGAAAGAAAACCATCTCACACTTTGGAGCAGAGTTGTGCTATAGGAGTGCTACAGATTAAAAAAGAAAAAGAGATGTGTGTTTTCTGATAGAATTTGCATTTAACCCAGGAATAAATGGATGTCCCCTATGGTTTTTTTCTCTAGCATAGTCTGTAGTACTAACAAGCTTGTTGTAGTTTCAATTGGTTGTTAGCTAGAAATTGCTGTTATTTTCTATTTTTTCTAATAGAAAAAAGTGTCATTTTCTATTGTTTTCAATTCTCTTGCAAATAATCGCAACATGGCCACTACATTCTTACACCAGGGCACCATAATACCTTAATGCCATTCTTTCATTAGTGAACATTTCTTCATAAACACCTGTGGTTTGTAACAAAATCTGCTGAGAAACCTAAAGCTAGACTTATCAAATAAAATAATAGCCAGTATTCAGAAACCAGCTAATTTTTGCAGATAGTTCTTCCCAGGAAAAGCAAAATCCTTTCTTCTCATCCCAAAAACAAGGGAAGAATTAGATCTTTACTCAGCAAAGCATTTCCAGCACAAGCTTAACCTTAAGCATGAATAGCACCTTCTAAAACATACTCTTGAAATTTAACCAAGGAGTTGGTAAGAAATGTAGGCACTGCTCCTGCACAATTCACATTTTAAAACAATCCTGCTCCTCTCCCAGCCTGCTTACATGTCATTTTTCAGTTCCTATATTAACCTCCAATGAAACACCAGATTACACTAAAACCAGTAACACCTCTAAACCCAATCCCTCTTCAGCAGAAGATTGTTGAAACATTCCCTGAAAGATCTACTGACACGATGTTCCCTGTCTGCCCAAACATAACACCACGCCGGCACTGCAGCCTTGTGCTAAGAAAAGCTCCCACCAAGCAACCTCAGAACAATACTTCTGTCCTATCAGGCAGGAGGCTCTGGGGTGACCGTTGAGTGCACTCTGATTTTACAAACTGTCATATGGCGAGATAGTGGTGGGTTTCAATGCCGTCACCTATTCAGTCAGCCCAGATGAACTAGAATCACCATTTCAGTTATATCATAGCTCAGGGGGAGAACATGTCACCCTCTTTATTTCCAGCTCAGAACAAGCTGCTTAGGCAGATGCTAACTGTGGTCCTCCCTGCCATGTTCTGTAGAGTGGCCTTTGTCTGGGTTAATTGAGCCCCCACTCCATTTAATAGGCTGTTGAAGTCTTATTGAAACAGAGCTAGTGCCGCAGGTTAAATACATTGCAGTGCTCTTGTTAATCCCCTCATTAATGAAGCTGTAAAGCTTGTTGAGAGCTGTGAGTTTGCATATATTATCAGAGAGTTCTCCACTCAAGTGCTATCAATAAAATGACAAAGCCAGTTTGCAAATAGTGAAATCAACAGTGACAGAAAGCTAGATACATTAAAAAAAATAAACAAGTTAATAACTGATAAACCTAATTTTCACACTTGGAGCACAAAAAAAAAAAAAAAAAAAAATCCCAGTTGAAGAATCCAATTTTTTACTGGATAAACTTAAAACATGAATTATACGAACACGACTGCTTTCCTTGAGCAGAGAGAGCAAACAAGAAAAATACCACTTCTTCAACGGGGGCTTCTGGCTGAGGTTTGGCTGTAGCTGTTTAGAAGTAGCTTAATGATCCATGCACAGACTAAGCACTTAGCAAACCCAAAGAAAACAAATGAATTCATAATACAAAATAAGAAGTGAACTTAGATATAAAATACAATGGAGCATGTTGAGAAAGCCTCATATGGTCTCCAAAGGAAAAGAAAGCAGAAGTGGGTGGTTAAGAGGAACATTTAGTAAACCAAGGCTCTCTCACACCTGCCAGGAACAGGGAGCAGGAGAAAGGCCTCCTGCAACACATGCATAGTGGGATATGGCTGACTGTCAAACAGCAAAGAAATAGGAAGACAGGACTGCTGAATGACATTCACCAGGACACAAAGAAGGGGTCTGAGCAGGAGAGGCAGCCACTAAGAGCAGATGAGAGCAGAGCTGTCTGGAGGCCCAAGTATCTGGTGCTGATGTCAAAGATCTCAAAGGGCATTTTGCAATGACCTGCTCAGATTAACCAGCAGCCTCTTGAGTTCATGTGTTTCCTAAAGCAGATCTGAAGCAGCAGTCTCCCTTGTAACAAGGAAGATAGAACTACATGAAAATATCCTTTTGTGCATATTCATCTTTATCTGCATTGTATGTATGATCCTTGGCAGATCAGAATGTCATAAAGCAGCACATAAGTAAAACTAATGGCTAACACCATCAAAACTGAGCTGTTGTAGGTATGATGCTGATTTTGTGCTGATTTCAACTTCCCCCACTCTATCTGACCAATGAATGCACAGGGTTTAGAAAATCCCAGTAGGTAATTTCAGAAACATGACAACCACAGTCAAATACTTTACAGATACTCTCAATTCTTTTTCTAAAATGTAACATGAATGTTTCTGGCTGCTCCTTATTTTCCACCTCTATTTCAGTTCCTGGCCTGTAAGAAAATCTGCTTCACATTCTTTTCTTTACAGCCATACCTATATAAGTAGCTATAATTCTGATCATGACCCTTTTTTAAACCCTGGAATAAGCATATGCAAAGTTTGCCCATCTGTGTTAGACAGTGAGACAATTTTTACCAAGACCTGTAGTGGTAGGAAAAGGGGCAACGGTTTTAAACTGAAAGAGGGTATGATAAGATTGGACATAAGAAAGAAGTGGTTTATGAGGGTGGTGAGGCACTGGCACAGGTTGCCCAGAGAAGCTGTGGCTGCCCCATCCCTGGCAGTGTTCAAGGCCAGGTTGGACGGGGCTTTGAGCAACTGGGTCTAGTGAAAAGTGTCCCTGCCCATGGCAGGGGGATTGGACTAGATGATTTTTAAATGTCTCTTCCAACCCAAACCATTCTATGATTCGAGGGAAATGATACAAAATTGGCAAAGGTTGGTCTCTTTGTTTTACCTCAGATCTTATAAAAAGTCATTTTATTCAGTAATATTTTTACTTTAATCATAGTAGTGATAGAAATGGCAATTTTGTCCATCACAATTGGCTTTTCGTTGAAGTTTAACTGCTGTCATAAAGGTTTTTTTAATCTTAAAATTTAGCCTGTAAGTGTTGAGGGGCAACCTGAAGCAATTATTACACTTCTGAGAGCAGTAATAGATATTATAAATATCTTATGTGTCCCCTGTTCAGCAAGACCTGGCACCTGACCAAGGTGTCATAAGCCACTTTTTAACATCAAATATATAGTGCTTATATCTTTCACTCCTTTTTTTCATGTAGGTTAAACGTAGTGGTAGGAGAAAAGGTATCAGGTATGGTCAGGAAGCTCAATAACAATGCTTGAGAGTTGGCAGGTCTGCAAGCGTATCTTGCAACAAATGATGTTAGGTTTGTGAATTTATACAGTGTTTAAGTTCAAGGAAGCTTAAGGTCCTTTCCAACCCTAACCATTCTGTGATTCTATGATTCTATTTAACATGTAAACAGCAAGGGCTGAATTACTATTCACCTAACTGCAGGTAGTGCTAATCACAGCTTCAGCTGTCTCACTCCAAGAACATGCTGCCTGCCTTGTCATATTGGAGACTTACTGTCATTTACATGGAGATGCCTTTACTAAGCTCAAGGAGTAAAATGTATGTATACCCATGTTCCTGCATAGACTATGGAAAAATCAGCAAACTGCTACTGCAAACTACATTAGTCACTTAATAATTTCTGTGAGCCTGCAGACAAGAGGATCACTTCAGTACGTGGACAGCATACCCACAGTAACTCACAGAATTTCTGCGGTGTTTTCCACAGCAAAAGACATTCCCCTTATCCTCTTCTCTACCAAGTCAGCCTGGCTGACTGTTTTTCACCAGACCTCGCAAAGCACATTTTGAAATGCTGGCATCTTTCCCATAAATTTTCATTATTTATCTAAATTAAAATTTTCATATAACCTCCTCCCTGTTCTCTGTCATCTGTAAAACAAAAAATAAAGGAAGTGATGACCAAAGTGGAGAAAAAGGACCTTCACTGCCTGGCATAGTGGATGGGAGTTGCCAGTTTCCATTCCAACTTACAGAACTGCTGTCAGCAGAAGGAACTCCCCTCCTTCCTATGAATGTATACAATTTAATAGTATTTCTCTTAGTAATTAAAATCTTTGGGTAGCAACAAGTCACTCCCCAGAACACTCGCCAGAACTTGCAGTTCTTGATCAAAACGGGACTGTTAGTGGATGTAAGCCAGCAATTTTTAACAGAATTTCCTCTGCTTCCTCTTCCTACTTGCTTCTCATGAAAATATTCCACCAGAAACATTTTTCACTGGCTCTTTCAAATATTGAGCCTGTAGGCAGGCAGTGGCTGAATAAATATTCTGCTGCTAGCAAGGGTCCAATGAACGATTGTCCATCTGTACAAAGCTTGCTTTTCTCCCTATGGATCTAAAATGTCACCTGTTAAGCAACACACAGATGGGTTTTATGTTTGCCAATTGATCTAAATAGGGATAGTTGTATTATTGATGGTGGTCCTTGGCTGGCCATAATGTTAAAAAAAAAAGGAAATCTTGGCATAGGAACTCTGTTAATTTAGTTTTAAAAATATTTATTTAGCTAAATTTGAGTAAAATGGCTTTTTTTTTTTTTTTAATTTTTTGTTTACTACCAGGCAAGAAAAACTGGGGGTTTATCTGAGGAAGCGAATATATAGCATTAATCAATAACTTAGCTTGTCAGTATTTCAGAAAAATCTCTTCTACCAGCAGCCTCCCTCTGAGCCTACGACAATCAAAGAACATTGCCTGTTTGACTTTATCTAACCCATAATGTCTTTCTGTCTAGAGAAGCCCATGTGATATGATACCACTTCAGTGTTGTGTTTTCACTGTCATACACCAGTGCTTTATTGTTCAGAATCTACTCTCTCACTCAGTTAACATCCACTCTTCCATTGCACCTGGTTTCCATAATTTTTCAACATGCAAACATTGTTCTCTCAACTCAGTGCTATGCTTTAGCTAAGCAACAGGGATTTGAAGGCAAAGGTATCATGATCTCTTTTCCTTTCAGCCAGTCAAAAGGAGCCTGTACTAGGAAGAATTTGACTGTCAGAAGAATAAATTATTTATTTCACAGCTTTTTAGTGTCTTTATTTCTAAGTCTTTATGTCACTTACTGTGTAGTACCCCAACTGCTAGGAGTAAATTTTCATGGTTATAATGCAGGACATAAGTTTCATGAAATACCCCTGCTTCATAGTACCAACCCTTATCACTCACTATCAAAATCTCTAGTAAATGCTAATATCCTTGCTTGCTTACAACCGTGTAAATTGCTTTCCACACTTGGGATGAAGCATATGCTGAAGTGTGCTAACTGAAAAATAATCTTTGCAAAAGATAGATATTTTTGATAAGTTTTTCTTTTTGTTTTGAAATTGTTGTAGCTAAGACTCTTTTTATTTCTACACAGTTGGAAAAAAGAGCCACGTTAAAACATATAATCCAGGTAAGGATTATACAGTAATATTAAAGGTAATAAAGATTACCTTTCTGTGTAGCCTGGAGTTCCATTTGTGGATGTTCTCCTTCATAGCTCAAGGGGGTTTTGGCCATTTTTGAAGATCATGCAGTCAGGAGAGTGTTCCAAATTCTTTTTGTGTGCTCTCCAGGAATACTGCAAAAGCTGAGGTCATGTACATGAGCGTCAAACAGCTGCTTTTGTACATTAGAAAGATAAGAATTTGCAGGTTATAGTGAATTTACATCTATCACACATTCAAAAAAAACCCCAAAACATACACCAGAAAAAAAGAAAGAGCAGGCAAACAGCAATATTTATAGAAAATCACCATGGAATAATGTTCAAATGAACTAGGAAACCCTTGCTAAAATAAAGCTATTTCAGCACCTTTGTCCCTGCAGAGGAAAAATAACTCAGTGAACTTTTCAGAACATTGGAACACCAAAGTCTCCCTTCTCTTTCCCTCAAGGAAAAAGTGTTCTGATGACATTGGCTGCATCTAGACTACAGTTTTTAAGAAAGTCTTAAGAGTGATTTAAACAGCTACTTCACAGTACTTGGGTGTTGAATACCCTATGGGCACTTTGAAATTCCCAGGAATGATGATGGACAAATTTGCCTAGACAGTCCTCAGGATTAAGGGTTTTGCTTCCAAAAGCATTTGAGTTATCTCAAATAACTGAGAAATGAACCACTGCTTCCTGTATGATATGAAAAGCATATGCTTCTAAAAATGTGATTTTCTTTTAAAGTCTTTTTCCTCAAAAGCTTAAAGAGGGAAACTTATAAGATAGGATAGGAAAGCCTTTTTTGGCATAAACTCCTCAAGATCTTTCAGAAATGGAGAGGGGAAGCTTACAAGTAGAGTCAACCAGTCAACCACTAACACACTGTACACTTAGATGAAGGTGAGCCACATGCTAATATACTGCGCAAGCAAATCAAGAATCCTTTGCCAGTCAAAGTCAGCAATGAGATTTCTTTGACTAAATATTTAACTAAATACTGAAAAAAGAACAGATGGAAAAAGCATGAAGGAAAGTGAATTAATGAAGTACCAGGTCTTCACTTTTGATATACCTGTTGCTGGCTCTGTAATGAAATGTGTGTTGACCACTTGTACAGGAGAAGCTCACTGCAAGTCATTTGTCTTGTCATATACTGTGGGAGGCACAAAATGATCCATATTAGCTGCAGTGCATAAAAGTAGGGACAATAAACTGCTCCTAGCCAAGTACTGCTCCAGTAGGGCCCCAGCAGACCTTGTTGCATCAGCTCAACACAGAACATGACAAGGCCTTGACTCCTCATCTCTCCATTTCACTTGAGCTAATGTGTTAATAGATCTAATGCCATCTTGTTTTCTCACTTTGGTTCGGCAGAAGGTGACCAGACGAGTGTGAGGTCATTTTGGAAAAAGGACTGCTGAGGTAAGGGTCATTGAGGAGGCAAGGTGCAAGAGTTCAGGATCTTGCCTCCTGGGAAAACTAAAGTTTGCAGTCTGACTTCTACATTTTTACAAATTCCTTGCCATGACTTGTATCTCCACCTATTTAGTCCGTTTATCTTCCTTGCTGGAGATCATCTCTCCCTAGTGTGGTGAACAGGGAGAAATGTCAAGAATTTGCAAAAGAATATGTTGTTGTGCTTAGAGAGATGTAGGTGGAACATGCCACCATTACTGCCCATAATTATTATGTATATATAATTGCTGTGTCTTCTTCAAAGTGAAGTTAACTTTTTTCTTTGGAATAGAGAGGCTTAACGCAGCTGTAACTTGTGCTAACTGCTTACAGCAAAGGTGACCAATCCCAAGATGTCTGCAACAAAGTATTCCCAGTTTTACTACCTTGTTTTGCTTACTGCACGCTCCTGACATCTTTGCTCATTCTGAACTCCAGTATATCTAGGGGTGTGCCCAGAATAGGAAACATCACAACCTCATTTCCAGATGCAATAGAAAAGTCAAGTTAGATTCTTTCACTTAATACTGATGAATACTTGCTTGATCTGAAAAAGGCAGATTGGATCAGTGTGCGTTACCTGAGCATCCAGGACACTGTTCTAAATGCAAACCGACCTTGCAGAAAAGAAAAGGTTTCTGAGTGCAGTCATCATTCTCCATGTGCAAATACCATTCCTGGAGCAGCAGAGTAAGACTGGCCATTTTGTGAGAGTGCCAAAAAGACAGAAGGCCATCTGGTGCTATAGACTAACTAATCTAACAGCACTGAAGTCAGTACAGCCTGGTTGGTATACAGTATATCAAGCTCTCTTAGAGCCAGATTAGTCCCTGTACTTAAGATAGACTAGACATTACATTATCAATGCTAGAGAATCTAACACTAACAAGCTGAAAGAGACAAGCAGGAAATGTGGACCTCAGAAAGAACAGAGAATAGGAAACGGGTCAGACAGATTTGTCTGGGGTTAAGAATTTCGGAAAACAAAGTGTATGAATGTATTGGACTCAGCTGCAAATTTGTATGTATAAAATCTTACCTTGAATAACTTAAGACTTGTTATCATTTGTACAGGTAGTTTGCAAGAGTCTAAAGTTGTTATGAAGATAATATGGAAGGAAAGGGAGGAGACTGAGATTCAAATGGAAAGAGTAAAAGTTTAGTAACAACACACGCAATTACAGCATCATAACCTTATGTCTCAGTGGTCTGCTGTGTTCATTGCACTAAATGTGGTAGTACTGTGTGCTTATATGAACGTACAGTACTGAAAGACAGTACATTTATACAAACAACATGTCACTTTCCCGAATGGGAGAGCAGAATCACTGTCATACTTGAGGGCTGAAGGATGGTCAGTATTTGCACAAGCAGTTATGTAAAAGTAGATGCAGTCATCCTGTGAATTGCAGACCAATAGTTTCCATTCAATAGCAGGTAAATTATTTGCACTGGTGACTATAAAATACTTAGAACATAATGGGATCTATACACTATAAGGTCTGAAAGGAGCTAATCTGTTAAAATTCTTTGAGACAGTCAGTAGTATAGTAGATAACAGTGAAGGCTGATATGATTTAGGGATGTCTCAAAATTCCTTTGTCCAAACACTTTATAAAGAGTAACTGAAGAAGCCAAGTAAGCAAAGAGGAGGAGACAAAGCATTTGCACAGATCAAAAATGGTGAAGTAATAAGAAACAAAAAGAAAGAAAAATGGTTGCTATGGCATGAGGTTATTCATGGTGTGCCACAAGGTTCCATCCTTGGGCATCTGTTGTTTATCAACTATCTGGAAAGTGTTCTGCTGACATTCCAAAATTATTTAAGTTGATCAAGACCAGAGAAACTGTGAAAAACTTTGGAGGCCTTAAGCAAGTTGAGTGAATAGAAAATATGATGGCAGATGGAACCAAATGCTGGCAAATTTCTTTAGCACACTTTAAAGGAAATCACTGGAACTGCTCACTGTCCTGGGTCCTAAACTGACTGTATCTCAGACAAAGACTCAACAAACACTGTACATAGATCAAAAAGACCATTACTCATGAAGAGGTGGTGGTAGAAAGAGTAAGCAGTTACTGGGCTATGCACAAAACATAATGGTAACAGAACAGAAATACATTAATATATGTCTATGCATTGTAATTCAGTTAATTTAATAGACCACTTGTCATCTGCAACACTGCACAATTTTAAGTGCCACTATCAAAAAAGGGATAGAAGAATAAACTGAAATAAAAATTAGTAGAAGCACACTGAAAGGCTCTCCTCTGTTTGCCTTAGACAGAAAGCAAGCAAATGGGGACACAAGAAAAAAATCACAATAACAAATAACATGTTCTCAGTACAAGAATAAGGGAGCATTCACTGAAATTGAAATTTAGTGGCAATTTCCAAGTGGCAATTGGAAACTTTTTTTTACACAAAGCAAAATTATATATAATGTCAAATATTAAGGATGGAGATTTCTTAATTGGTCTAAGCCCCTGTTCCACTGTTTCCCACCCTCCCTATGATCTTATTGATAGCCTTCTAGAACATATGCTTCTTTAATCATCTTTCTGGTTCTTTACTGGATTTGCTCCTGCATGTCACAGAATCACAGCATGGCTGAGGTTGCAAGTGACTTCTGAAGATCACCTGATTCAACACTTCTGCTCAAGCAGGGTGTCCTGGGTTCAGCAGTAGCAGTCATTTTTCTCCTTCTTGGTAGCTGGTGCAGTGCTGTGGTTTTGACTTTCAGCCTGGGAACAGCGCTGATAACACCGATGTTTCTAGTTGTTGCTCAGTAATGTTTACTCTGACCAAGAACTCTGAGGCTCATGCTCTGCCAGGGAGGAGGGGAAGCCGGGAGGAAGCAGAGACAGGACACCTGACCCAAGCTAGCCAAAGAGGTATTCCATACCATAGCATGTCATGCCCAGTATATAAACTGGGGGCAACTACACAGAAGGGCTAAATCTCTGTTTGGGTTGGACTGGATATCAGTTGGCGGGTGGTGAGCTGTTGTATTCTCTTCCATTGTTCTTTCCCTTAGCATTATTATTATTGGTGGCAGCAGCAGTTATTTGTGTTATACCTTAGTTACCGGACTGTTCTTATCTCAACCTGTGAGAATTACATTCTTTCGATTCTCCTCCCCATCCCTTCGGGAGGGCAGCAGAGGAAGGGGTGGGGAATGAGTGAGTGGCTGTTTCTGGGTTGCCAGCTGGCCTTAAACCATGACGCAAGGCCACCTAGAGCTGGTTGCCCAGGACTACCTCCAGATAACGTTTGAATACCTGCAAGACTGGAGACACTGCAACCTCTCTGAATATCCTGTATCAGCACTCAGTCATACTCACAGCAAAAATAATGATTAGTAATGTTCAGAGGGACTCTCATGTGTTTCCATGGGTGCCCATTGCCACTTGTCCTGTCACTGGCTAGCACTGGAAAGAGCCTGGTTCCATTATTTTTGCACTTTCCCTTCAGGTACTTGTATACATTGGTAACATTCCCGATATGCATTGGTAAGATGCATATCATACCAAAATATAGCCCTGCCATATGTCAATATTTTTCTTGTACCACAGTGCCTCAAATAGGACATAGATTTCCAGAAACTATCACACAGAACTAAATAGTAAGGAACAATCATTTTCCTCAACCTGCTGTCCACAGTTTTACTAATGCAGTTATGTGGTTAGCCTTCACAGCATACTGTTGACTCATGGTTAATGACCAGAATGTCATATGAACACACACATATATAGCCACTAAAGACACTCATAAGATGGTGATGACACCAAAATCTTCCTATTAGTCCACTAACACCTACTGAGAAATTCCCTGGAGCTGTCAGAAAGAACTAGTACATATGCAGAATATACATACATCACACATGCCAATGAATGCCAAATACAATACCTGCATTTTTTCTCTTCTTATGATTGCGGTGGATGACCTGCAAAAGTGACAATTGTGACTCACGACAAATTCTGGAAAAAGAACTTGAAAACGGTAGTGCTTTACAATGTGCTACGATGTATTTGAGAAAAACAAAACAAACCCTAACAACAACAAAACCCACAACCACAAATTGGCTGTGGATTAACAGACTAACCAGTGGTATCTTATTTCAGTACTGTGTGATGTTACATGTGCTTCCATGAATGAGATCCAATCAGTATCAGTCCTTGAGTGACATTCAGGGAGTTAGTTTAGAATGTACTTTGGTCCATAAAGAAGGAAGAAGCCAGCTCTGTTGATGGTGCCTTTTAGGAAATCCGCTACAGGTTGAGTGGAGAATCAGGCCTGTTAATTTGCAAGCTGAAGAAGGATAAGCTTGCTGAAGTCACAGAAGCAGAGAGACTGAAGCTAAGCCTGCAAGGAAAACAGGTGGTTCCTGTGTGGTTCCTGTGTGGTCATGCAGAAGGAGAAGGTGCAAGACTTGTTGATGCTGCAGGAGGAGATGTAAAGAGAGGAACATCTGCAAATATCCACAATATTTGGGTTTCAGAGCAGAGACTGCCAAAAAAACGATGTTCTTTCTGTGACATATTCATTAAATTGGCTTTGTACGTAAATCTGCACCATGGCAGGAAGGGGGAATGGTGTGGCAAAAAAGACACTACTAAAAAAAATATATACTGAGCAAATATATCCTATGCTATGTGCAAGTTTGAAGAGTTATGCAAATCAGGCAAGAAGACAACATTTTCTTTAGGACATTCCAAATGGTGTGGCACTTTTTGTGCAAACATAAGCCCACAGATGTACACAAAAAATAGGGCATATCATCTCTGATGTTCTGCTATATTGTTTTAGCTATAAAGTCAACAGGTACATAACATTTCCTTCCAGTATGTGTTATAAACACTGGTTCTCAGTTTTCTTAATTCTTACCCAGAAACCGAAGTGCATACTTCATTATACCTGTGGTAACATCAATCGATGTATGTCTCTCTGTACCAAACACAAGTAATAGGAACAGATAAAAAAGAACAGCAGAAAACTCAGCAACCCAGTCAAAATGCTTATCCATATTATTAAGAATAAAACTTCTTCTGTAACTGCTAGCAAAAAATGGTCAGCAAGATGAGATCCACAGGTGATGAAAGTTTTAATTTAAATTAATCTAAATTCATTTTAATTTCTTTTTTTATATGTTTTTAATTGGATTTGCAGAAAATAAAAATAGAGGTATCCATGGGTTTCCTTCACAGATTTAATACAGTCCCAGTTCAGGTTACTTCAAATATGGTCAAAATTTAAGAAGTGAAAAAATGACACATTTAATTAGGACTACCAAGACATCAGTGGTGAGGTACACTCCTCTGAAGCTGTTGAGACAAAATTATATGCATTCCATACTTATTTAAAAAAGGCTATATTCTGAGCTAGACTGGTATGAACCACTGGTGTTACAATGGTGTAAACCTGAAGAGGCTGAAATCCAGGTCTGTCCCAAAGCATGCCTTTCATTCTGTAAGTTTCTGGAGGGTAGGTTCCTGAGCATTATACACTGGGAGAAACAAGAAAATAACTCCAAATCCATCAGTAGAGTTATTTGTGATATATTTCTACAGGACTGAAACCAGAATCCTGTCCTCAGAATTACAAATAGTCCTGCTGAGTCTCTTTTCTTGGAATGGAAACAGATGGTTGATGCATCAAGGCCAGATTTTAATCTCAGCTGCAATCATGTAAATCTGAAGTTGTTTTGCTTAAGTCTTTGCAGGGGCTTGTTTTCACAATAGAAAGTGGTCGGTAGTTTAAGATATTCCCTGTCTCTGTCTTGTTTTTACTGGTGTGCTGTCCCCTCAAGGATTTGGATTTAAAAAGACAATTAATAAAACATGACTTTTCCAAATTGGATCAATTCCCTGATTTAATCCACAAAACTGACTCCCAGCCACTTGTACCAGCACAACTTGGAAGGTGATGTCCCATGACAAACACCAGGGCAACTGGGACTAGAATACCGTTTCATCAACAAACATGAAACTGCAGCCTCAGAAGGTTACCAGTGATCATCTGAGAACTAACACAGTGAGGTAAAGTTCTTACTCAAGCTAGGAAAGGGAAAGAACAAGTTAGAGGTTACTTTGGTAAGTTAGTGGTTTATAAATTGATGAAATTTAGGTTTCAAACCTGATGAAATTTACTATGGCCTAGAGCTCATAGGGAACTGGATAAAGTAATTTGAAGGCATTAGCAAGTATTTTTTACATCCTCAAGTATATAAGAGGTTCTAAAAGACTGGAAACAGGTAACCACCATATTGGTTTGAGCAGGGAGAAAGAGAAGCTGATAATAATTTTAACCCCACATATATGTAGGTAGCCAGTGGGCAGGACAGTCATACTTTGTCCCACACATTTGGTCATTTCCCTGCTGTTAGCACAGGCACTTTTGCAGCTGTGCAATGAGCCAGATCAAGGAACCAAAATCTCTCCCTATTTCCCTCTCCCAGATGCGTTAATTCTTCTGGATCAAATCCTTAATTTTACTTGTTGTGTGGCTTTATGGACACCAGTGCCACACAAGAAAAAGGAACAAGCAAATTATGTGCAAGGAGGAAAACAGCTCAGTCCAAGCTTATTTTGGTAAAACAACCACACAACCATACCCTGCAGCGGGCCAGCCTAACTCAGACTAACAAATAATCACTAAAGATATTTTTAAGCCCAGGATCTAATAAAGAGGAAAGCAACAGCAAGAATATATTTATTAAGATTAAATCAGGTCAGGTCAACCTAATTTCCACTTATGACAAGTAACAGATCTCTTAGTAAGGATAGAAGTAGCATCTGTAAAATAATTAAACATCGCTTACATTCTGCCACTATTTTCTGTGACAGTTTTGTACATCAGGTAGAGTAACATGGCCTGGACAACTAAGTGCTAGACAGGCATGCTTAGATGCAAGTTCCCTGTGATCAAAGCTGGAACACAAAATGATGAATCTAATATGAAATATGAACAAAATCGAATGAAAATGCCACCACACATAGCAGAGAGAACCATTTCAACATTATCATATGGGGGCAATATTTCAATATAGTCAGGATCTAGAAACATTTTTTACGCTCCTTTCATTTGTGACAGAGACATGATGACTAACAAACTGGTAAAGTTATAATTGCTGTGTTTGCCCAATTATCTTTTTTTTTTTCTTGGCTTATAATTCAACTGTCTTAGAACTGTGCCATTTCTAGTATTGGTTCCATGTGACTGGTATAGTATCAATCACATCCCAAAGGAATCCAATAGGAAAGAACCAAAAGGAACCACCAGAGAAGCAGGACCTCGGTTTCTTTAATTTTAACTTAACAGTAACAATCAACTTAACTAACACATTAACTTAAACTTCAGGTTTTAAGCAATAACTGAACTGACATATGCACTGTAGTCTACTTCTTTTAAAAGCACCTAGGTACTTGGTTTTATAGAATAGTACCTACAGTTTATGGTTTAAATAAGACTTTTAAACTATTTGCTATTTTTAATTATTTCAACACATTTTGGGTTTTATACAAATAGGCCTTTTTTTTTCTATTTTAATTTAAAAGTGTCGTTTTGTGATTGCTATATTGATATGGCTGATGGATTTCTCCGCATGGAGATTTGGTTATTTTAATCACATTTCTAAAATATCTGAGAAAATTTGATATTAATAATATCAGCCACTTAAGCCTAGAATTAACTTTAAGATTTTTCTAATCACTACATTAGAAACCTTTGTCTCTGGAAACGCAGAACATCTTCCAGAGTTGACATGCATATTCCAAATCTGTGAAAGAGTTTGATTACCCTCTGCTTTTTATATTTCTCAAAAGAATATCAAAGAATGTCTGTTCTTGTAGCACTTAGTTTTCTTTCTCTCATATAATTTCCAGAGTGTTTCCATATCAGCATAGTTAAAGCACAGTTTATTTTTGTTTGTTTTCTTGTTAAATCTTCACTTAAATTCCCATTTCTTTAAATTGGGATTGGTCAATCAGTAATTTTTGTTCTATATCTTCTTATCTTGAGTATTAGGTTGCATACAGGTCACATTTATCCTATATATAACCTCAGCACTATTTAAAGCTGTATAGTTATTTGATCTGAATAATTTGTGAGTTCACATACATTTAAGCATTTTGCATATGAAATACAGTTACATTTAAGGTTGGGGGTTTTAAACATAAATATCCCTAGAGTAACGGTTGAACATTCTAAGCCCCACCATTCATTAAAAACGAGAGAAGATGATCTAAAACTCCCCTGAATATCACACCTAGTTAAATCTGTCAGAAATTCAGTGTTCTAGCTACTTTCCTCCTTGGTTCCTCCAGTAAATGCAGAAACCTGAAAGGGTATTACATGACATAGAACAGTTGTAAGTACCGAGGCTAAGAAAAAGATCCTCACAAAGCTTCCTTAAACGGTATAAGGATGAGCAGATCTAATGTAAACTTACGTATTAACATCTGAATACACGTATGCTGTACCACTGTGTTGGATTTGTGTTAGTCTTTAAAGTGGGACAAGCTACAAGATAACAAATGTAATTTAGCTGAAGAGATTTCCACCAGCTTTGTAAATGTGCTGCTAAGTATCTCTCAGATGCATAAAAGTTTTGCAAAATAACATGGGTTTACATTGCACACGTGCTATACTTAGTAGAGAGACTGAGTGATAGTGTATCCCATTAGTCACATGAGATGTATTCAAACTGCTTTGTCTCTAAAATCAGTATGTCTCTGCCACCTCAACATTTACCAAGCAGTCTTCCCACTGGGGTTGCTTTCTTAAGTCCAAGTCATTTGTTGTGGGCGAAGTTTTGCATATGAAAGTACCTCCAGTTTCAGAAAAAATGTCTCCAACGTGAATCCCGTAAGTAAGTAACATCTACCATTCCTTTCAAAATACTCAGTTGTTCACTTTCTACTGGTACGCACTTCTCTGTGGTGTGATATAAACCACATTAATACAAGGCCTGGCAATTCCACTGTGATTTTGTACTGTGAAATCGTACTCTTTTTCGGTTATACCAGCTATATGAAAATAGTTTTTCTTTACTATTTGATTTTGCTCTTGCGTGCAAAAAATCTTTTCTGAGCATCATTTCATATCACTTCTTTCTGTCCTGCACATACTCATGAGCTGAAACCTAAAAAAAAACCTTTGGAGACCGGAGCAACTGCAGTAACAAAACTGTGTCTGTCCACAATGCACAGAGACTGCAACTCCTTCCCATGGCACAGTTGTGAGTATGGTCTGCAAACCCCTTCCATTACCAAACCACACAGGAGACCTACAGGAGAGCAAGCTGTGACTTTCTCACAGCACATGAGCTCTGTCACAGACACACAGCGGGGAAACTGAAAGACTACGCGTGGAGCTGACACAAGATGTGTGTGGATTCCAGGTAAAAATCACAGTTCTGCATTGGTTGAATGTTCCCCAGCCAAAGCCACAACAAACCATGATTCTCACAAAGATGCCTAAATGCGGTCCCAGTGCATACTTTTAGAAGGGCAAACCCGGTGAAATTTAGCTCCTGATGAAGTCAGCTGGAGCTTTGGCACCAACTTCAGAGAATCAGCATTTCACCCTAGTACATCACTGTTGCAGATCAGCAAGGATGATCAGGAGCTTTAAGCTTCTGTCATCTCTCCAGACTTCATTCAGCAAGAAGTTAGACCCAACCTCATGAAGAACTGCAGATGCAGCATGCAGCTGGCACTCACACACTGCAATTTCTCACCCCCTTCCACCGACACTCTAAAGAGACCAATTCAGTGAAACATTACTCACCAATTATACTGGTTTCTGAGGAATTTGCCTGGGAAATGCACAAACTGCACCACCACTCGGTCAAGCCACTGGCTCTTCTGCTCACAAAGCTCTTTTTCCTTTTACCAGTGTTGCCTCATTTTGTGTTGCATTAGTAAAATAAAAACAATCTTCTGAACAATTTTCTAACCATGAACCTGCCTTGCATCCTTTCACTTTAACTAATGCTTGCAGAACTGTTTTTTCCCATTTGCCAGGTAATATGAAGTTTACTGATAAACATTTTACTTTAATGTATCACATATCTCCCCTGAAATGGGTGTTTCAGCAGAGTTGTGTTTAAGAATGCCAAGATTTCTTCCCCACACTGTGTTTTGCCTTTTTACTAGCCTATACAATAGAGTATTTTTGTTTAATCGTGTGATTTTTGGTGTCTCCTGCAGATGCAGAGTGTGAACTGCACACTGCTGGTTTTATGCTGCCCAAAGCCACATCAAAATAATTAACAATTATGTTGTGCTCAGCAATTATACTACACAGTATATTTTTCAAGGGCTGTGCAAACATCAATTCAGGTTTCATGAATCTCACTTTTCACAACTTGAATAAGGTCATGCCTGGTTAGTACTCTGGATGGAGACATTCCCTCCTGCCCTCCTTCTGAAGGGAACTGTTTGAGAGATCCAATCGATGGTGTGATCCGGAAAGAGAAAAGAGTTTCAGAATGTGAATTTTCAGAAGATTAAAAAGAGTTTCAGTTTCATGGAGTTATACCGAGCCTGTTTTTGTCAATAACATTTTTAAAGGCTTCCCGAAACAGTAAGAAAACCATGTTTTTGTATGGAAAACCGATGACAAACATTAACAAAAAAAACACAAATGATATTGATGAAAACACATGAAAAAGAGCCACCCCCAAAAAATGCCAACATGGAGAGGGGGGAAGACAATATCCTTCACTGATTGTTTTGGTTTTCAATCTATAGTTATTCTTGTAACAATTCATGATGGCATCACTTCCTGAATGCTATGATCAAGTTGGAGATACCCTGATACCAGCACCACCAGGCGGTCTCTTTCATGTGAAGTACAAACCCAGCATCTGACCCAGTACTGATTTCCCCCTACATATTGAATGGTGTTATCAATGGAAACAGTAACATTAATTATCAGTGAATTTTGTTTTACACCTGAGTTCTTCTGCAATTGAAAACGATGCAAACACAAGATGGGAAAAATGCAGTGCTGCTCCTAAAAATCCACCTACAAACCCAAATCAATGGATATAAAATAAACATCTTTTAAAAGCTATCACAGGAATTCTCAGATTTTGTCTTAATTAGCAACTCAGATTGCTGATAATTTATCTCTCCAGTTGCTCAAGTGTACTGCATAGAACAACCTATGCCAATCTTCATAAACCTTATGTCATACACTTTGATCAAAAATGAAATGGTTAATGAAGTTGATAGTCAAGTTACTGGCGTTAGCTCTCCAATCTGATGCTGCACTGAGATTAATGGGATACTTCTGACCTCTCAAAGATGCAATTGCAAGCTTGCAGAAAGGTAAAGGATCTTCATTACAACACTTGGTATTTGGTTACTGTTTGTGTCTCCATGTGACTCTACACAGCTCTAGAACTGCACAAATTTTAAACTGATGAGGATTACATACGAGCTGGAAGAGAAGGGGACGGAATTTCAGATTTTTTCTTTGTAACTATGCAATCAGCTTCTCAGTTATTCCAAGGGGTTTTAATGTGAATGAGAATGAAATCCTTACAGCTGATTTTTGCTTTAATGAAAACCTGAATTCTGGAGCACAGATGGCAGTTGAAAAAAAAAGAAGAAAAAGAAACAGCATGACAACCTACTGTAAGGCAATTCACTCCAGTCCTCAGATGCAGTCATTTTCAGTCATTTTACAGTCATACAGTGTTTTCCAATACCATCATATTTTACTAACAGTTTCATTGTACCAGGAAATGTGATGAGACTAATAAACAGCTTTTATGTGAAGTGAATACTTTCAAACTGCCCTTTAGAATGAAGATTTCTATGAAGATGCTATTTGTTATAGTTTCTGGGGTATATTGTATAGCTCATTTAATTCCATCCATATAGTTTTATATTGTCATATATTCTATTTTATTAAAAACAAAGCTGAGTTAAAATACCAGGCACATTATTTTGCCTCTTTTGAAAATCTGAAATAAGAGGTGTGAAATTCTGCCATTCTGACTCAGTTGTTACACTTTAAAACTTTCAGAATCCAGCTTTTGCTTTGCTTCAAAAGCCAGACTTGTCTGAATCA
Source organism: Pezoporus flaviventris (assembly GCF_033815535.1). Classification (NCBI taxonomy): domain Eukaryota; kingdom Metazoa; phylum Chordata; class Aves; order Psittaciformes; family Psittacidae; genus Pezoporus; species Pezoporus flaviventris. The sequence goes on from NW_026892585.1 coordinate 22,315,254, forward strand.
CTTGCAATCACAAAGTTTTCCAGACACACAGGTTGGAAAACTAAAGTGCTTTTAACAGCTGTGTCCCAAGTTCAGAATGTAGGTCTCTGCGTGCTTTGTTAGCCCTGAGGAGGGAAGCAGGGACTTCAACATTTTGGCTACGTCTTCCACTGTTTGCTTTTTACTGTCACAGCGGCTGCTGCTGCTGCTGCTAAAGATGACATCTGACGTTGACATCAGACATTTGGGAGATAGAAAAGACTTTCAATATCTGCACTCAGTCACTAGGAGAAAAAGCCCTCACAAGAGCCATCACAAAAGGATATAATCTCTTCTTCCTCTACCTTCCATCACCCTCTCCTGCAAATGCCAGAAAGTTTCAGAGGAAGGCAGGCTAATGGGTCACCGCTGAGCCCCACTTCCAATTCATTATGCTCTGCCTTAAGGGAGTCTCTTTGAAAGCACAACTGATAATGTAAATAAATAATTTCTCTTTTGAAAAAAAGTCATATTTTTTGAAGTAATTCTAAATATTGTAAGCAAGCAACCACATACTGACATTTCTTGTTTGGTGACCAGGGACCAGCTTGTGGGTGACGTGATGGGTGGAGGCTGTCTTGGGCATAGCCATCAAGAAATGGTAAGAGTTTTCAATTCTCAGAGGAGTAAGGAGGGGGTTTATCAGAACTGCTACTTTGGACTTCCAGAGAGCACACTTCAGCCTATTTAGGAAACTAGTTGTATTTAAAGGACATGTAGATGTAGCACTTAGGGACGTGATTTAGTGGTGGACTTGTCAGTGTTAGGTTAATGGTTGGACTCAGTGATCTTAAAGGTCTTTTCCAACATAAACAGTCCAATGATTCTGAGCCACTTTCCAACATTTATCAGTACTCCTGGCTAATCTGTGAGGTCCCAGTGGACTGGAAGTTGGCAAATGTGATGCCCATCTACAAGAAGGGCTAAAAGGTGTATCCAGGGAACTACAAGCCTGTCAGCCTGTGCTGGGGAAGCTTATGGAGCAGATAATCTTGAGTGTCATCACATGGCACATACAGGACAACCAGATCTAGTCAGCATGGTTTTAAGAAAGGCAGGTCCTGCTTGACTAGTCTGATCTCCTTCTTTGAGAAAGTGACTGACTTATTGGATGAGAGAAAGTCTGCAGATGTTGTTTACCTGGAGTGTAGTAAAGCCTTTGACGTTGCTTCCCACATCATTCTTCTGGAGAAAATGGCTGCTCATGGCTTGGATGGGCATAACCTTCACTGGGTAAAAAAAAAATGATTTGATGGCTGGGCCCAAATGGTGTTAAATCCAGTTGGCAGCCAGACACAAGTCATGTATGGGGCCAGTTCTGTTTAATACCTTTATCGGTGATTTGGATGAGGGGATCATGGGCACCCTCAGTAAGCTTGCAGATGACACCAAGTTGGGTGAGAGTGTGTATCTGCTGGAGGATAGGAAGTCTCTAAGAGTGACCTGGACAGGCTGGATCGATGGGCCAAGGCCAATAGGATGAGGTTCAACAAGGGTCCTGCACTTAGGTCACAACAACCCCATGCAACACTACAGGCTTGGGGAAGAGTGGCTGGAAAGCTGCTCGGTGGAAAAGGACCTGGAGATGTTGGTAGACATCCGGCTGAACATGAATTAGCTTGTGCTCAGGTGGCCAAGAGGGCCAATAGCATCATAGCCTGTGTCAGGAATAGTGTGGGAAGGACTATGGAAGGAATAATCCTGCTGTATTTGTGGGGATGAAGTATTTGAGGCCACACCTCAAATACTGTGTTTAGTTCTGGGCCTTCACTACAAGAAAGACATAGGGGTGCTGGAGCATGCCCAAAGAAGTGCAACAAACCTGTTGAAGGGTCTAGAGAGCAAGTCTTATGAAAAACAGCTGAGGGAAGTCGTATTGTTTAGCCTGGAGAGAAGGAGGCTCAAGGGAGACCTTGTTGCTTTTTGCAACTACCTGAAAGGAAGCCACAGTGAGGTGGGTGATGGTCTCTTTTCCTACGTAATGAGTGACAGAACAAGAGGTAATGGCCTCAAGTTGTGCCAGGGGAGATTTAAATTGGATATTAGGAAATACTTCTTCATCAGAAGGGTTGTCAAATGTTGTAACAGGCTGCTTAGGAAAGTGGTTGAGTCACCATTCCTGAAGGTATTTGAAAGACTTGTGGCATTTACGGATGTGGTTTAGGGGTGGACTTGTCAGCGTTAGGTCAATGGTTGGACTCAGTGATCTTAAAGGTCTTTTCCAACCTAAATTATTCAATGATTCTGTGATTCTCACTTTTTTTTTTACTGAAAAGTTGCCTACAGCAAAGAAAGAAAACATGAACAGAAAGGCATAATGCTAGGCCAGCAACCCACTTCAAGTTTAACAAGTTAAAGGGAGAACTACCATGCAATTATCTTTACTGCCCTACACTTAGTATGTGAAAATGCATTGAATACAGGACTTCCTGAGCCATAGAAATTTTCAGACAGCTTGAGATAATGCAATCCTTATGTCTGTAATACAGAATCTACCCACATGAGTTACCTACTTGCAATGGGTCAAGTAATTTGTGTCTGTGAGCATTGTTAAACAGAGGAGCTGCTAGAGTAGATCAAGCTGTAATTTCTTAATTATTAAACTTTATCACTAAAAAAGCAGCCACTGTAAAATGGCTGAATTTCCTAATGTTAATTCTTGTTTTAACACCATTCAGTGTTAATATGATACAAAGAGTTGGAAGGCTTCCTAATCCTTCTGTAAAATATGGAACATTAAAAACTTCAGCAACATAAAAATGATTGTTCTAGTAAGAATGAACTGAGTTAGGCACATGAAGGAGTATGAAAAAGGAGGTTTTGCAGCAGTATAGTAAGCATATGCTCTATCCTCTCCAAAAAGCCATTTTGCAATCTATGTGGTTGGGCAGGCTGCTGGACTTGGTGTTGATAGCTCTAACAGATTTATTGTCCTTCAAATTTATGTCAGCTGCAGCAAAACAAAGAAGTATGTCAGTATTTAAAATTACCCATCTTTTTCCCATTCTCAAAAATTGGTTCCGCACTAGTCAAAGTTTAGTCATCTGAGAATTTCTAAACCTCTGAATTTATCTATCCCTCTTCACTACTACACAGGTATTCCAGTCAGGACAGGTATACAGTTCTGCTGTACATCATTCAGTCTAAAAATTCAACATTTGGTGATAAGCCAAAGAGATTTTTTCTTTCAGAGAGAACTCTGTAGTTTTCTTTTGAGAGAGAATAGGAATGAAAGGGGAATCCCAGAAATTCCCCTCCCGTTAGCTCTGTGCTTGAAGTATTATTAACACTTTCACTTTCTCACTCCTACTCTCACCATTTGAATCTGGGTCATAACAGCATGCCTACCCTTCGGTACCTTGAGTGGGTGGTTGTTTTGGCTGGCACTAAGGCATACTTGCTTTGTGACACAGAGTGCCCTTATGGTGACACATACTTGTCCTTTTCAGCTGCTTTTTATACTTTCTTTTCTCAACTCATTTATTTCAAAAGATAGACTAGAGAGTGGAATTTGTGTTATTCTGTATTCATATTGTTTTAATAAAGTGCGAAAGGAAAGCCTACAAAATATTTTAGTCTGTTCTTTTCACAACACTGGATTATTCCCTATAGCCTCTTTTCTTCTCCCTTTACATATACATTTTCCTGATTAAAATACTGTAAAACATGACCTACTGTCAAATACTACAATGCATGCCTGAAGTCTCAGGTTGGGCTTCTAGTACCACTGTCTTCAAATCCCAAATGAAGAATTTGAAGAGCTAGTTCTAAATTATAGTAGAAATTAAATTAATTCAGTGCCAGGCTGCCTATCTAAAGAAAATGTCAAACCCAGAAGAATCCCTGTAGAAAAAGAAAGAAGGGACCAAGGAAACATATAAAAGAAGTCTGATCTTCAAATTTGCCTATTAGCAGAACAACAAAATCAAGAGGCTGGTTCAAGAAAGGTTTACATGATGTGTAGCAGAATGGGAATAACACCTGTAGATTTATGTCTTTCCAAACAAGTGAAATCTCTTACTGACTTTTTACGTATCCAGTTGTGATGCTTCTTTCTATCTTCTTTGAGGGGTGGAAAGGGTCTGTGAGCAAATAATTCTGGACTTTTAGAAAAGGAGCAGAAAGATGAGGTGCTACCCACAATAAAACATCCTAAACTTCCTTTCCACTCTAAAACTACCTTTCTGAGTACAATTCTAACCAAGATAAATAAGAGACATTACTCTATATGGTTATTACGAAATGGTCATTTACTAACTGACAAACCTCCTAAACAGCTACTATTTCTCTAAAATCAGCAGAAATGTCTCTATAATCAGTACCAACAACCTGTTCAGGGTAGTTCACAGCTGTTTTTTTTACCTAACGAACCAAGCAGAGATAAATTATTATACATTATTATTATATACAGTTATTATATGCAATATTAAAATATTATACTAAAATTATATAAATATATGTATACAGTTTGATTTTACCACTGTCATCACAAAATGAATGTAACATTTGCTACCTGGGTAATTAGCACCAGGGCTGTTCTTTCTAAATTGCAAGTGAGTACCTCTATGCCATCCTTTTTCTTTGCATCCAATTAAGGCTAATGCATACTGCCCTACAAGAATTTGCAAGCTGTACCGAGAAATAATGCAGTGTTAGCTTTGCAATTTAGTGCACAGGGCACATTTGTGCTAAAGCGCAATAAACTGGGCCTGTGGTCAAAAGGAGCAATTAGCACTTTGTTAGTATGCAATGATGTACTAATCTACACAGTCCCCAAAAGCAATTGTCTGTTCCTCTTGCTCTCATGTACAAATTTTCTCCAGTATGCACCACTCTGCCCCTAAAATAGCCCACAACAGCACTGTTGCTATAAAACAGGTTTCCTATGATTAGAATCTAAGTACCAATTACAATTCATTTATTGGGAAAAAAATCATGTAGTACCATCAATTCTTTTTCGTGTGCTGAGATAGCCACATTGTTCTCTGAAAGTGTTAAACAACTGTAACTGCTCTATTAAAGAGTAAAAGGGGGGCAAATTTAGGTGACAGAATATTTCCGTCTGAGGCATCTAAAGGTTGCCTCTATCTAAAACCAGACTGTTGCAAGCCATGATCTCCAGGAAAAAAGGCTGGTGCTAAAAGTGGCCGGATGGCAAAAATCACAGAAGCTATCAATAGCACTGGCAAAACAGTGGACTAAAACCTATTATTCAGTGAGTATTCCACATCTCCCTCTTGTGGCTGGTATGTAAAGGATGTGACTCTATCACAGGTACCAGATAGATCATTTTTTAATATAGACAGGCTTTGTGATAGTCACTGGAGATGGTCCACAGTAAGGGCTGAAAAAATCAAGGAGGAAAACAAGGCAGCATATTGTCAAGCATCTGAGAGTAACTAGTGCTTCTTGTTGAAGGCCTGGTTTCAAAGGCTATTTTCCAAAAATATGAGAGGCTCATTATAAGGTCTCTCAGCTGGGGCGCCAGTCAGCCAAAACCCCTTCAGCCACTAACCAGTTTGGAAAACCTTGGAGTGCAACATGTACCTACCCATTAAAGGGGTATACACTAAGCATACACTAAGCATCCTCCTCCCTGTACCAGTTGCCTAGAATCAAGCTAAGACTACAGTTTCATATCTACCCAACAAAACTTAAAAGGCTGACAGCGTCTAACACAGTGTTACAGTTTCCAAAAGGAGTATGGAAAAGTTGGATGTTAGCTTCCTCAGAAGAAAGCTAAGGCATATCAAGGAGGCATAGCACTTCTGTAATAGCAGAATGCTACAGAATTAGGATGAACTCAACATGACTATCCAGCTAGGTAATGTGGAAGTTCCATCCTCAAGTTAAAGGAGAAGATGAAAAAGAAAGCTCTATGAACTAACAGCATCGTCAGTAACTTTATCAGAATGATGCTTTGTGGGGACCTTTAAATATTCTTCACAGTCATTGCCCACGTATCTGTCTCTGATCTTGTGCAAAAGAGCTCTTCAGCTTTTCAGACTAGGAGAACAAGAGGCACACTGGGATTTGATTGGAAAAAGGGAAAAACAATTGAAAAGGAGGTTTATGGAGTTGTAGGAAACTGACAGTGCTTTTCTCTTTTCTCATTTCTTTGGGCTTCTGGATTCCAGTTTCGCTTTTTTCCTTCCTTCTCTTCGTTTCCAGTGGGAAAGAAAGGAGGAAAAAAGGAATGTGAATGAGGAAATGATAAATCAAAAATCGCACTGCAAAAAGAATTTCTACGTTTATTTTTCTGGGGGTAAAAAATTAAAATATTTACATTTCGTGAGAAATTTCTACTCATTCCCTCCTCAAATTCTTTGACGAGTTTAGATTGTCTATTCTCTCAATAAATTATATTCACTTAATGGGGACACAATCAACCATTCCATTTTTTTCTGACAAGAGAACTTCACCTTCACAGAACTGGCTCCATGACATTCCTGATAAACTTGTCAATACCACCAAGTAGTCACAGTCATCTTTAGAATCATAGGGCATTAGGACAGTATTTCACAACACCTGGAAGTGTGCTTGTTTCTCCAAATCTGAAGGAAATTACTGAACACAAGAACAATGTCTGTGAGAGCTATATTTTTCTCTTAATTAGGGACCTAAATGATAGCTTCTCAGTATCTGTCATTTTGGTATCAAAGTAACTTGAAGAAGCATTAAAATATCATTACATACACTACTACACTGGATAAATAACATATTCCTTCCAATCTTCACTCTCTTTAACAAGTTAGGAGTCACAGTACCCCTCAAGGAGATGCAAGAAAGAAATCAGAGATCATGGTTAAGGAGATGGAGTCTTTTGTGTCTTGGGATGAGACTATTTAGATCAACTGTTAATGTATAGAATACTCTATCATATAATTTATTAATGGGTCTGTCATACAGCAATACGGATCTTCTCAGGTCATATCAACTACTTATCCTCCTCATTCACTTCCTTCTGCAAGCAGCAGTACCTGATTCATTTAATTTCCTCCATCTGTCTTTCTGTTTACCCAGTTCATCTCTACAGGACACCACCTTTTGAAAAGAATGCTTTAAATTTGCTCTGGAAAGAAAATATAGTTGCTTGGATGATATTCAATGTGGCTAGGCATAGAGAAGACTTCAGAGGTTCTTTGCTTGGTTTGCATTTAAGCCTGTAGAAAGGTTTATGCAGCTGTTTGAAATATTTGTAACAGTACTGAATTAGTTTTCAGTTAGTTCATTTAGCTTTCATTGTCAATGAGTTTTGTAACAGACCAGGGGTAGGTGAGGAGTAGATAATATGTTAACAAGAAGTCTGTTCTTGTCTCTACTTAATGTCAGCACCTGCCATATGGGATTCTCTCCAAAATTTGTGTTCTGTTCCTGAGAATACTGAAAAACAGTGAAGAGAGTTACTGAGAATTCTAGTTTTGCTGGTCTACACTTGCATTGCTGGACTTAGCAAATTCAGAAAGAAGGAGAAATGAGCATACAGAACTGTAAGTTTCCAGACATGTTATCCACAGTAGCCAGAAATAAGACCCTGCCAAAGATTTAGCATTTGAATAGATTGTTTAATATTCATGCAGGAATATTTAAACTGATCGTATTCCAAAACCACTTTTTTTAAATATGACTTTGCTGAAAATTGTGAATTGCTCAGCTGCTTTTTTTTGTTTGTTTTTTTTAAGACTAAAATAACATGTTTTAATATATGTTGCTATCACGCTGTTATAAATATTGGAAATGATTATCACTGGAGGAGTATTAAAAATTAAACTGTTTCACCATCTGTGCTGTTTGTTTATTTTTCACATTTCATTCAACATGTTCAGTGAAAGTAGATCTGTTTGGTTTTCTCTTTCACTCTCATAGACTACCATAATGATTCAGTGTTTCTGCTATGAACAATGCAAGGGCATATTTATCTCCAGGCTGTCATATTCCAAACATGCTGGTTTCATATAGTTAGAAAAACATACATATAAAACCAAACACAAATATCTTGACTTTATTAAAATAACTATGTTTGATCCATTGTTTCAGTTTTTTAATGTTGACTCCTTCTCCCAACATACCACAGGCATACCTGGGCTTATATAGCTTATGTATCTTCCTGTCATACTTGACAAAAGCCTTTTGCAAAAAGAGTTGTCAGCTAACCAGGACAAAGGATGCCTGAAGTGTGATAGTAGGGTACGCTTGTCTTTGGTAATACATTCTGTTATTCTTATGTGATGAATAGAAGACAAGTGTGAATATGTTTCTGTAGGACCACCTTCATTCAGAATGTCTTGATCACCCGATTGTTCCAATTTAAAAGCACTAGACTCTTCAGCTGCAAAATCACTGAAGATGGAGCTAAGTTTCAAGATCCAGATTTGCCATGGTACAGAGTGGTTCCAGCTTTGCTATCCTGCTATAATTTTGCTGCTCAGTTGGAATATCTCAGGGGCATTCTTTTTCCATGTTGAAATGAAGGAAAATCTGAAACATCCAGAGTTGATGTTCCCCCTCACAAAGAAAGGTCACATCCCAAGGCCATTTAATCTCTCAGAATTTGACCAAGGAGAAATTCCCTATGGAATCACTTAAATTACAGTATGAAAACCAAATATGTCTGATTAGCATTAACAGACACCTTCTTCATTACATGTTTGCAGGCACAACAGTTGGAGATAAGTGTCATCTGTAAACTGGAGTAGATTCTATGCATTGTTCATAAAGCATTTTCTGAATCATTCCACAATCTAATCTAAATTTAGCCCGCCACACTTTTATTGATTCCAAGGCTGGATTCAGTGGCAAAAATCTAAGCCTGAGATCTTTGTGTTTTCTCAAAGTAAAACAAAACAAAAGCAATTTCATACAATCAAAACCCTTCTCTTGAGAGTGTTAGCTTTCTCTCCTTACATTTTGGTTATACTTCTCCTGGACAACTTCCAGCAACCATTCCACTGTAATTCATTCCTTAGCTGCAGCATTCTGAATTTCAAGTAAACTTTTCAAGTCTATACTGAAAGAGGTGGAAAAGCAGAGAAAAGTTATCATTAAAACCTCTTATAAATTAACCATGGTTTCCTTGGCAATTTGCTTGGTGTGGACTGCGCAGTGACCAGAGCAAAATTCCCATTCCTCTGACCCCCAATAGCATCACAATGAATCAGGATAACAAGAAAGACTTAAGGAAGACAAGGAAAAAGAAAGAAAGAAAGAAAAAAGTGTGTCTTTGAAGGAACATTTAAAAACCTTTACAAATGACAACTTTATGAATGTGATACAGAAGTGAAGAACAAGTATAAACAAATTGGACTTGTCTAAACCAGAAACTTTACCAAATAGATTTGTTTTATCCTTTCACTTGCCCTTGAATTTTGACAGTAATTCCCTTGCATGCCAATTGCCTGGGATTTGAAAGGTCTGACACACAATATTCATGGTAGTCAGCTTCACTAATAGTTCTCCACTCTTGTTTTTCAAGAAAAAATATGACACTTTTTGCAGACATCATTTCCTTATTCATTTTCTCAGAGGGGATTAAAATATTAAGTCCTTTTTTCGTTACCTTTGATGAGTCTGGAATGGATTGTGAATGTGATATTGCAAATTGGCAGAAAGATCTTATTTTGACTGAATTTCTGAATCAGCCTGTCTCTAAGAATCTAGTCAAACCTGTCACTCTTATGAAGACTGATGTGGCCAACAAGTGTGCTGCTGATCTGCAACCTGCCAGGCTTAGCAACTCCTGACATAAATGCGTTTGAAAATCTGGATTTTCTATTGATCCCAATTTGGTTTTGCTATACAATGTCTTCTGTAGCTGGACCACATCGATATTTCTTTCAGAAAGGTTACACTGCATGTGTTGATCGTGTCCAATTTACAGAACACTGAAGTGGCAATAATGGGGTTACTTGAACATTTATTGTTGAACAGCGAGAAACAATTTTATTTGCTGATGTCAAGGAAGACTCCACACATGCTCAGACACCAGCAAGTGTAGAAGCAATACATCTATCCTTCCACAAGCCCTTTCTTTCAGAAACTGATATTCAGAAGTAAGCCATACTTTCCTACTGTGGAAATTCATACCACAAAATGAGTGAGTTTATTTAATTCCTCTCCGTCAGGATGGCTCCCAAACACACCCCACCGTGTTCACTCCCTCCTCTCTGTAAATGTTGCACTTTTCCTGCTGCATTCAGCAGTATAGCTTCCACTCAGATAATAGCTGGTCATTTTAGGGCTCTTGGAAGGTTTTGGATCCTTCACCCAAAACTGAAGGTTAGACTTTAAAAAAAAAGATGAGAATTAGTTAAGCAGGTGCGCTGAGTTCAGGGGCACTTGAACAGCCAACTCGCTTCACCCCCAGTACAAACACAAGACTGGAATTTGGGAGATTCTCATTGGGCACCACCCAGTAGGGAGTTTTGCCTCAACATGCGTGACAGGACTGGATCTTTACAATATCATCCTTTATCAAATCTGGATGGTATCAGACCTGTTCCAAGGCTTGTTTGCTGCATTATATTTCCTGAATGTAAGTAAAAAGGAACAAAGAAGGCTACATAAGGTGGACAGAATAAATATGTTCAAAAAGAACAGTGGCTTAGCAAGTGTCTGTGGATATGAGAGCTATAATAACATTAAAAAACTAAATATTTTCAAATCAATACAGTCACATGCTTATTAAAAAAAAAAGAAAAAAAGAAAAGGAAAAGAAAAGAGAAGTAAAAAAATCATCCCTCTTTTTTTCCTCAGCTGTGGTGGTGCAGCACCTGCCATTAGCTGTGGTGGTTCCTATTTTCATTTTGTCTGACAGTAGCAGTTGGACTGAGCCAGAGCCAGTGAGGCTGAGAGGCAGACTCCCTGCTTCCACAAAGCTGAATTTAATAAGATGAGAACAGTATGCCAAGATGGTGAACTCCCTCCCTAGCACTTATCATGACACTAGTCACTCAGCAGGGCCCTTATTGCAGCAGTAATCTGGGTGAGCCTGGCAGAGCGTCCTGCTTACAAGTTCAATATAATAGAACAGCAGGGCACTGGAGGCCTGGCAGAAAAGCTTAGCAAAGTTAAAGCCTATTACGCTATGCTTGAAAAAAATGGCTCTCAAAATATTATATGCTGAGCAAAAACCTGGACATCCCAAGTGCAGTGACTTACTAAGCCTCTTCCATAATGGTGTACTCATTAGTCTATAGACACAAGCAGCATGATTTAAAAGTCCATAACTTGAATAGAAATGGTTATGCAAATTTGTCCTTTTCTTCTGCTCAGCTTCTAATTAATAGGCAACATTACACCATGATATATACAGGTATTGAAAACAAAACTTGAATCTGCTGTGAGCTGCATTAAGATGCTGAAGTTAGAAAATCACTTCTTTGCGTTTTATTTACCTTATATATTCAGAAATAACAAAAATCAGTTGGAAGTAATAACCCATCTCACTAGTATATATTGGTATGTGAACACGAAAGCACAACCTTGACAAGACCTGTGGCAGGGCAACCGTATCAGACACATCCTTAATATAGCGAGATACGACAGAAGCCCATCAGCATTTAAATTATAGCAGAATAAAGATTTTGTTGTGAGCTGTCCACAATAATTTCATCAGTCAGACTGGTTTTCAATGGATTATTACTTATTTGATTGAACATTTTAAAGTCTGTTTTACTCCTGTCCCTATTTTTAGCCTCAGTGGTGTCTGTTATAGCATGGACTTGAAATTCATCAAGAATGTGATGATCCAACCTTGAAATACGGTCCCTAGTTTGAATGGCATTTTGGAAAGAGAATTTTACTTGTTAGGAGTTACCAGAAAAGTGTTTCCATCTGGTCAAAAGACCATAATGATAAATGCCCCTGAAATTAATTTTAAATGATTAAACAGCTAAAAAGAGATGGGAAAAGAAGAGGTAGGCATATACCCCTCTGCATATACTTCACTTGTGATAAGAGGATCAGTGTGTCACCTGGCCACTTTGCAAAGTTAAGCAGGCTTTCATTTGCATTAACACAAGCCCTTAAAACCATATGACATACCCTTGTGTTTTTCTTGCAGTCCATATCCATCAGTCCAGAAGACCTAGAGTCTCTTGTGGTTTCTACACCATGTATGTCCCACATGCAGTAGAATTTCATATCATTCCAGCTGGAAGTAACCTCAAGAGGCCTCCAGTCCAACACCCTGCTCAAAGGAGGGTCAACATCACAATCAGTTGAGGTTGCTCTAGGCTTTGTCTAACTGAGTCATGAAAACCTTCAAGGATAGATTCTGTATTTTCTTCGGACCCCGGTTCTCATGTTTAATTATCCTTACAGTGGAACATTTTCCCCCTTATTTGCAGCTATAACCTACCCTGTTTCAATTTATGGCTCTCGTTCTTCCACTGTGCTCCTTAGTAAAGAAACTGTCTCTATCTTCCTAGAAACCTTCTCTTAGGCATCAGAAAGCTGCTACTAGGTTCCCCACACTTCCTCTAAATAACCTTGCTCTCTAAAGAAGCACAGTTCCTTCAGGTTCTCCTGATGCGGCATGTGTTCAAGTCTTCTGACCATCCTGGTAGCTCTCTGCTAGACTTTCTCAATTTTACCAGCATCTTCCTTGTACTGGGGAACTCAAAACTGAAGGCAGTATTACAGATGCAGTCTCACAAGTGGCAAACACAGGGGAGTTATCACCCTTTGATCTATGAGCTGCACTCCTGCTTATAACTCCAGTATGCTCAGTCTACTGCCCACCAAGATCTTCAGAAACTTTTCAGCAGAATCTTCGAGTGCTAGGGTGGTAATCCATAAGAACCAAGGTCAGTGATCTGATTACTTCCTTGAGTTGCTTAAAGAAGACTTCATCCATTTCCTAATATTGACCGCATGATTTGTAGTAGATTGCCACCACAACACTGCTCTTACCAGCCTCTTCTCTGATCATGACCCACAAGCCCTCAGTCACCCTATCTTCTGTTCCAAAAGAGTTCCATACATTGAGGCTGCTTCTTCACATAGCACCCAGCTTCCTTGAATTCCCTTCCTGTTCTTCCTAAAGAGCCTTTAGACTCTTTACAACACAGAGCTCCTGCCACATCTCAGTTGTCCTTATGATGTCTTAGCTCTGCACCCACGCATGATGCTCCTCCTCTTTGCTTCCCAGACTCTGTATATTTATGGCAACCCTTTTTTTAACTTGTCTTATCCTTCCCGAGGGCTCTCATGCTCCTGTCACCCTGTCCCATGTATTTACTGCCCCTATTTCTGTTCCCTCACTTATCTGCAAGCTGTCATCACCATCGGCTGACGTACCTGGTTTAAAGCCTGTTGGCAAAGATCATATGTGTGGATATCTTGGATACTCTAGGGCACCTCAAATGGAAAGTACCTACATTTAGACAGTTAAAACCCGCCCTTACTGTCTGAGTCCAAGGCTTAAAACTGTGTCTGTCTGGTCATGTCTATTTCTCATCCCATCCTTTCAATCTGTACCATTTTATTGATCATGAATGCGCCATCCCTGGTGGTGTTCAAGACCAGGTTGGACAGAGCCTTGGGTGACATGGTTTAGTGTGAGGTGTCTCTGCTCATGGCAAGGGGGCTGGAACTGGATGATCTTAAGGTCCTTTCCAACCCTAACTATTCTATGATTCTATGATTCAAACAAAGAAATAGACCATTATATTCCTAGGTGTTCTTTCTAAGTGCACAGAAAAAAAGTATTTTAGATACAGATTTTAGGGGTTTTTTTTGAGGAAAAGCTTTCCTGTGTGAAAGAAACTAACTTCTTTAAATTATCATCCAACAGAATCTAAGAAGCACTCAAGCTACAGCACAAACCTAACAAAGCCAGCTAAAATATTCCCACCCTAACACAAGGGTCAGCGGTATTTGCAGATGTGAAAAAAACAGCAGGTAGTAAAATTTTAGGCAGCACACAGCCCTTAGTCAGGGTGCACTAATAGTCAGAGTGCACTAATAGGCCTTAATGGCTCAACCTGCCTCAGCTGGGGTCTCCACCCATACCCACAGATGGAGCTTTACTTAAGCTCAGCCCTGCACCTTCCCTTCTTGACTAAATTATTCTAGAGAAGTAGTGGCTTGCAGCTCAGCTGTGGTGCTATGCATTTGCCTGGCAATGTGTCCAGTTGACCCTGGTCTCTTATGGACTGCCTTCCCAGCTTGACCTGTGGTCTGCCTGGTAATTGCTGGAGCTGGTTCTGACCTGCAGACTGACTTTCTAGCTTGACCCCAGACCTGCTTCATCACCATGAACTTGCAAAGTGATTTTAGCTCCTGGTTAGATGTGGCTACTATCTCTGAACCTGCCCTGCTCAAGGTACTGTGGGGTGGCCCCCTGCCAATGAAGCTCTTAGGTTATTCCCCTTGGCTTCATGTGCCTTAGGGATCCTTTGGCCCTTGCTACACCCTGATGAAAACTGAAAACGGTTAATGCATGGTACTGGGAGTTAAGCATGTACTTGAAGTACTATGAATACAGCAGAGGCAGCACTTTGAATTTTGCTGCTAAACAGATTTTTAGAAAACATCACCTGTTTCCCATTCAAGTTTTTCCCTACTGTTCTAGACTGCTGACTAACTTCAATGTGTGCTGATCTATTACTTTAGAAAGCTCCTATTTAAGAGCTAGCTTTCTTGCCTTACACCCTCCCTGCAGTGCCCTATTCTATTCTGCAATGTTGTTGTGTTAAGTGATAGTCTTCCAATTGAAGAACTTGAATATTGGCAGACTTGATGGGTTTCCCCCTTGGAAAGGGATGCATTGTGGTTTTTGTGGAAAATGTTAATAGCTCACTTAACCTGGAAAAGGCATTTTGTAGAGTAAATTACAATCCATCATCATTCCTGTTTTGTGGCACTTCTGTGCTGGCAACAGAAAGAGACAGTAGTTAGATTTGTTCTGCATCCTGTCTCCCCAGTGAGCACGATGGGGAGCCGAGAGCAAGCACAGTGTCTTATAACCTCTAAACAGCAAAGACCAAACATGGTGCATGCCCCTTCCATACCTGCAGTTCATTTGAAAGAACTCCAGGTTTAGCATAAGGTAAAAAACCAAAACCAAACAGCTTATGCAACCTACAATCTCAACCCTGCCTTGCAGTATGTTTTGGGATAACTATTAGATTAAGGTTTTGGGAGTCTACAGCTGTAAATTACATGGAGCTTATTTGTAAAACTACTGAAGTTTGGATTTACTCTTTAGATTCCTCACCTCAACATTTGGAAAGATACACAGTTCTGTTGCTCACTAGTAAGTACGCTTAAACTCCTATATTATTCTTCTGCATCAGTAAAATCCATGGGAAGCTTTTATTAATTGATAATCCACATTAGCAGAAAATTTCCTGGCTAGGATTGGATAACTTCACACAAATAAGCATAAGAGCCTCAGAGAACAGCAGTGTCTCTGAATACTTTTCAGGGTCTGTGGGCATAATGTGAATGGACCCGAGCAGCTAAGCCTTTAACTTCAACAATCTCTGAAAAGGCACTGTAAAAAGCCCTTGCTTTGCTTTGTGGTAATGCCTTTGGCATTAGAAAGAAATGCTACCACTGATGTCTGCCTGTGCATACCCAACACTCTGAGCAAGATGCACCAAAACAGAGCACCGCTAAATCTTACCAGAGAAGAATTTGCTGCAGGTTTAAGTCTCACTTTAGGTAATTTGATTTAGCTTTATCACTTATCATCTAGTGGTGAAATATTCTGAGGCAAATGGTGTGTTCAGGACAGAGAAATATTAAATGCTCTTGGTAGATTTCAGATATCTTGTCAATATTAGGTTGGTATTCAACCATTTCAGTGTCATGTGAAGGATAGATACAGCAGTGCTATCTTCAAACCATTTTGTTGCTGAAGCCAAAATTGGCAACAGTAAACTTTCTAAATAATCTTTTATTATGAGACATCAGGAGTAGTGCAGAAACCATCAGCAATGCAGTTGTGTGGAAAAAAAGAAATTCCTTTGGGTATTCTAACTGATGGAACCAATGTACTTGTAGAGAAGGGAGTGAAAGGAACCCTGTAACAGAAAGCACAATGTAGGTAGTGTTATACAAAGGTGAGTGTGCTGCTTGGCTTCTGCTATAGCAGCCGTTATCTAAAACCATACGGGAATTCCTGAAGGCAACTTTTACTCTGAACTTCTGTCTTAGCAGAGGCAAATACATAAGAATGAGCATGCGTACTCCTTATGAAATTCCAAGGCAAAGATGTCCCAACATTCTGAAAGCAAAATCTTAATGCGTTCATGTCTTGGTAATCTCTTAACTTAGATTCTTAAGACAAAGCAAATAAATGTTTTATTTTGTGGGACCAGATGGCTAAGGCCTCACAAGACAAAATGCCAGCTGCCAATTTGTTTGTTGGTGTTTGGCTGGAAGTTACTACATGCACTGGGAGATAAAGAATAAACTTTTAATTTCTATCACATTATTTCACAATATGAATTCTAGTTAAGCTCACTTTCAGTGGAGCAACAACCTGAGGCAAATCCTTGCTTTTTTTCTCTTGGGACAAATTTTCCTACATTTATTTATGCCACCATTTTAATGTGAAAGATGGGCAGTTATACTGAAAAGATGCAGTTCTTGAATTTCAAAGACCAATGTCATATGAGAGCTGATTGTGATTTACTTTTGGTTATGGCTTCTGCTTTTCTTCTGTGGATGACTATTTACAGCAGCTATTCCAGTTATGTATGTAATACATTGTAATTATCTTCCATATTCCATCAGATAGCTTGGATGACATAAAAGGCCAAGATTCATTATTATTGATTTGTATTGCAATAGTCCAAAGAAATATGATATAGCCTATGCAAACATCATGCTTGAAGAAATCTCAATGATTTTCTTGTCCTAGAGGAAGTTATACATATTCTGGTTGAAAAGAATGTTGAAGCAATAGGAGTGTGACCAGCAGGTCGAAGGAGGTGATCCTGCCCCTCTACTCTGCTCTCATGAGACCTCACTTGGAGTATTGTGTGCAGTTCTGGTGTCCTCAGCATAAAAAGGACATGGAACTGTTGGAACAAGTCCAGAGAAGGGCCACGAGGGTCATCAAGGGACTGGAGCACCTCCTGTATGAAGATAGGCTGAGGAAGTTGGGGCTGTTCAGCCTGGAGAAGAGAAGGCTGCGTGAAGACCTCATAGCAGCCTTCCAGTATCTGAAGGAGGCCTGTAGGGATGCTGGAGAGGGACTCTTCATTAGGGACTGTAGTGACAGGACAAGGGGTAATGGGTTAAAACTTAAACAGGAGAAGTTTAGATTGGGTATAAGGAGGAAATTCTTTCGTGTGAGGGTGGTGAGGCACTGGAATGGGTGGCCCAGGGAGGCTGTGAATGCTCCATCCCTGGCAATGTTCAAGGCCAGGTTGGACGAAGCCTTGGGTGAGATGGTTTGGTGTGAGGTGTCCCTGCCCATGGCAGGGGGGTTGGAACTAGATGATCTTAAGGTTCTTTCCAACCCTAACTATTCTATTATGTAATGGACAGACTGGATGTAGTGCATACTAAGCCAACAAGTCCAACTCAATCCAAACCCCTTTTTTACCAGATCTTGGCATTGACAGTTTAAGGTATCATCATCTGTACTCAGAGATAATTTGGATATGGGGAATCAATTCATCCTGATGTAATAAATAATTGAAGTACTTTTTGCACAGCTTATATAAAAATTAGCTTTTTGGGATACCATATAATTAAAAGCTATTCCAAAGAAATTTTCATATTTTATAGTGTCAGATTAAAATAACTACAGAACTGGTTGCACAAAAAGAATAATCTATGCTAGAATAATAGTGTATAATACAATCCTATTAGGTCACCAATAGTGAAATCAGAATAGTCGAAGTCAAATATTATACATCCGCAAACCAGATTCTGTTAATCAGATACAGAAATCCAGTTGTTTGAACTGAGCGTCAAATTTAGAAAACAAGGTGGGTATACCCCAAAAGGGATTTTTTTTTAAATTGTGACCATAGTATCTCTAAATTCCTTTTAAAAATGACAGTTCAGAAAAGAAATGACTTCACAATTGGAACATTAACAAACACAGGTTTTTTGGTTTTGTTTTTAAAGGAATTAATTAGATATTTGCAGGACAAAGGGGTACTTCATTCCTTTGTGGCTGGGACTTGTTGTGAATCTGTAACTGAGGCCTTTGTAGGACAAATCCAAATTGTAAACTAGCTACACACCAGAAGTCACATTAAATTCATTTTTTTTTCTTTTTTGTTTTAGCTTCAGTCACTATATTTACTTCAGTAATGAGAGCTAAGTCATTAGTGTTAACTTTTCTTTTTCCTCTTCTCTGGGAGACATCATAGAATCATAGAATCACTGCCATGGGCAGGGACACCTCACACTAAACCATGTCACCCAAGGCTCTGTCCAACCTGGACTTGAACACTGCCAGCGATGGAGCATTCACAACTTCCTTGGGCAACCCATTCCAGTGCCTCACCACCCTCACAGGAAAGAACTTCTCCATTATATGCAATCTAAACTTCCCCTGTTTAAGTTTGAACCTGTTACTGCTTGCCCTATCATTACAGCCCCTAATGAAGAGTCCCTCTCCAGCATCCCTATAGGGCCCCTTCAGATACTGGAAGGCTGCTATGAGGTCTCCACGCAGCCTTCTCTTCTCCAGGATGAACAGCCCCAACTTGCTCAGCCTGTCTTCATACGGGAGGTGCTCCAGTCCCCTGATCATCCTCGTGGCCCTCCTCTGGACTTGTTCCAACAGTTCCATGTTCTTTTTATGTTGAGGACACCAGAACTGCACACAATACTCCAAGTGAGGTCTCATGAGAGCAGAGTAGAGGGGCAGGATCACCTCCTTCGACCTGCTGGTCACGCTCCTTTTGATGCAGCCCAGGATATGGTTGGCTTTCTGGGCTGCAGCACACACTGAAACTTAAACAGGGGAAGTTTAGATTGGATATAAGGAAGAAATTCTTTACTGTAAGGGTAAGTGTGTTGAGGCACTGGAATGGGTTGCCCAGGGAGGCTGTGAATGCTCCATCCCTGGCAATGTTCAAGGCCAGGTTGGACGAAGCCTTGGGTGAGATGGTTTAGTGTGAGGTGTCCCTGCCCATGGCAGGGGGGTTGGAACTAGATGATCTTAAGGTCCTTTCCAACCCTAACTATTTTATGATTCTATAATATTCGCAACAACACTGAGTATCATTTCTCATAGTAGACTAAAAGCAATGCTTATTTTTCAGAATTTAGAATGTACTGAATGTCATTACATGTTTTCCCTCTAGGAGGGTTCTCAACAAGAAGCTAGATCACTTCTCGTTCCATCTCCTGTTTTTCCTTTGGTTAGTTGGCTATTTTAAAGTCTTAATTCTGTCTTAGAACTTAAACTAGTCCCTAGGTAAAGGTTTTTCACTGAAGGAGCTACTTAATGTTTGTTTATTCTGTAAATAAAAGGATGGCACTAACTGTAAATGTGCATGTATATTGTTCCAGTGTTGCACAGAGCAGATGGGAAGCAAGAGAAGCAAGCAGTGCTCAAGCATACATATTCTGCTGTCAGGGGGTAGTGAGATGGATCTGGATGGACTTACACAGTTAGTATAAATTACAGCTGATCTGGCCTGCAGTCACTTCCATGCTTGTCTGTGCTTTGTGGTACTGATAAGAAGCTACTTTATTGTTGTAAGCCCTTGACCTTTCCCTTGTCTAAAGTGGTAAGTGTGAAATTTGTAACCAGTTATACTTTGATGCAGTTTCAGAGCACATCAAGATCATGGCAGGAGATGGACAAATTGAAGTAGATAGCGTAAGACTACAGACTGAAATTCTAATATAATATCTTTGGAGAGAGAGGTTCATCTTTATTTTATACAGTATTGATATTGCTTGCTACTATAATAAAATTATACTCATAAAGAGTATTCCACTTCCAAATGTTGCTATTTTAATTTACAAGGAGAACTTGGCCAAAAGCCATTCACCAAATAAAAACAACAGAGCAATTGATTCTCTCTACATCTTTGTGGTCAGGATGTTGAAATGAGTATGAACTTGTCAATGAGGGTTTGGCTTTATATATTTACAAAGACATTAAAGTCTCTGTTTATCTTTATTATTATTATTATTTTATTAAAACATCACATGGGGTTGCATCTGTATGCCAGTGTTTTTATTAAGCAGCACTGCTTTCCCATTTCTTATGATCTAAGGGTAATTTCCCTGCCCTTAGTCTACTTCAGTCTCTTGTAACAGCGCTATAAATTTCCTGCTTAGGCTGATGTTTGATCAGAAACATCTATTTTCATTTACTGTATCCTGGAACTTACCCATTTACTGGACATCATGCCTGTCCCTTACAGATTCCAGACTCCAATAATGCATCACTCACCCCTGCTCACTTCAGGCTTCCATTGTTGCTCTCCAGCTATCTTCAAAACTGTATGGTCTTCACCAGCCACTGCTCCCTAATAAATCTCCGGCTTTGTAAGCAGCAGCAACAAGACAGGACAAGCACTCCTCTACCCTGATGGTGTAGTTATCAGGGTAGATACAACAAGATAAATAGGTGAGAGGCCTGAGCAGCAAATGCAGTCTTGCTCAACAGACAGATATGGCTGACTAAGGGCTTAGGAGAACCTGCCTCCTGTATCTAGTTAGCTTTCAGCTCATCTGAAACGGGAAGCTTCATAGTGACATATGTGCATAGGTGCACTTTACCATGTCAGGGCACTAGTAGGACTTAATGGACCTGATTTCCCTCAGGTGGGACCTCCATTCTAACCTGTGGCCCAGGAGCCCTCTTTAAGTTCATCCTGGGGCCTTCACTTGTTGCTTGAGCTTGACCTCAGACCTGCCTTCTCAACATCAGCTTGTCTGGCAGTCTCAACTCTTAGTTGGACCTGGACATCATTTATGGATCTGCCCTGCTCCATTGCAGACAGCTCTAGGATATGCCCTTGGCTGATGAAGCCCTTGCTTTGCTGGCCTGCAGTGCCCTGGCCACAGGTGTAACCTGACAACTGGAACTTGATATCATCAGAGTTGTAGATCCGCAATCAGATTAATGAGTATTTAGTTATTCTAATAGAATTTTTGATTCATTGGATCCGTGGCAGGATTTCTTAAATTCTAAGAGCAGAAAATAAGTAGCCACTCCAGTGTTAAAGCTTCATTGAAGGCTTCTATTCATACACTTTGAATTTGGGAAATGAAATATGGCAATGAGATAATTTGGGAGTTAACTGGGAACATTATTCTGTATCCTTAAATTACTCTGATAAACATTAAACCTTCAAAATAAATTGCCTATATCCCTGCAAAACGTAATTTCTCATTCTAACTGGATAGTGTAATTCTCCAACATTGTATTGCAACATGTTGTATTCTGCAACAAATATAAGTGGAATTATGACCAAGTTATAGCCTTGTTTAGCAGTCTTTTGTTTCAAAGATAATTGGCATGCTACTGAATGCTCCTAAAAGTGCCACTAGTATGACATCTGAGAGATAATTAGGGGAAATCAGAAGAAAAATTTCCAACCTGATGAGTAATATCCTCACTGAAATTGGCAACTATGTACATAAATAAAGGGAAAATATGACTCAAAATTGGGAATCAATACTGTGCTGCTTCTGTAGTGTCCTAGTGTTACGATTCTGACTCAGTCAGTGCCTTAGAATAATGAATGTTCACGAGTATAATGGACTAATGCAACTGCTTGGACTAACATACCCATTTATTCATTCTTCTATATCATATAAAAAGAACACTTGCATGTAAGCTCAATATAGATGGAAAAGGTTACTTAATTTTCTTCCGTATCAGCTCAGTTGTTTTATATACCAACAAGATTGATGAGTATGAAAAGCTTAGTTTTGACAACCTGGAAAAAAAAACAAGGTTAAACGCAACCCCAAATAACGATTTAGCATGGAAATTTATTACAATTGTAAATAATATGCTTTTAAAAGGAAAAATACTGAATATTTAATACTGCAAATAAGTAGTATGTAGAATTATGCTTGAGGGCTCTTTTGCTATGTTGAGTGGACTTAATTTAATTTAGAAGGGCTGAAAAAAATAGTATACAGTCCACACTTTTCAGATCTACCAACTTTTTGTTATGGTTGTAGAAGATGGAAAAAAAGCTGTGTAACTAATTAAAAAAAGCCTCTCAAATAATTGAAATAGGAGCAGAGTTACACAATGTCAACTTGCAAACAGCATAATAGAGAAAACTGCTATACTGGTCATAAAAGGTAATTCACTCACACATCTCTTATGTAAGCAAAAAACCCATTATCATCAAGCCTGCTCTTAGAATCACAGATTCATATAAAGTTTTGGGTTGGAAGATACCTTAAAGAGTGAGACCATCCAGCCAATTCCTTATCCACTGAGCTGTCCATCCATCAAATCTATGTCTCTCTAGTTCAGAGACAAAGATGTCATACAGGAAAGTGTCAAATACCTTGCAGAACTCCCAGTATAAAATGTCAGTCACTTTTTCTTGACCCACCAATTGGGCTGTAACCCTATCATAGACAGCTCTAGGTGGCCCTGTGTCATGGTTTAAGCCCAGCCAGCAACCCAGAACCACTCAGCCGCTCGCTCATTCCCCACCCCTTCCTCTGCTGCCCTCCCGGAGGGATGGGGAGGAGAATCGAAAGAATGGAATTCCTGCGGGTTGAGATAAGAGCAGTCTGGTAACTAAGGTATAACACAAATCACTGCTGCTGCCACCAATAATAATAATGATAAGGGAAAGAACAATGGAAGAGAATACAACCACTCACTACCTGCTGGCTGATACCCAGCCTGACCCCAGCAGAGATTTAGCCCTTCTGGGTAATTGCCTGCAGTTTATATACTGGGCATCATGTGCTGTGGTATGGAATACCTCTTTGGCTAGCTTGGGTGAGGTGTCCTGTCTCCGCTTCCTTGTGACTTCCCCTCCTCCCTGGCAGAGCATGAGACTCAGAAAGTCCTTGGTCAGTGTAAACATGACTTAGCAACAACTAAAAACATCGGTGTTATCAGCGCTGTTCCCAGGCTGAAAGTCAAAACCACAGCACTGCACCGGCTACTAAGGAGAAAA
This sequence comes from Pezoporus flaviventris, assembly GCF_033815535.1. Classification (NCBI taxonomy): domain Eukaryota; kingdom Metazoa; phylum Chordata; class Aves; order Psittaciformes; family Psittacidae; genus Pezoporus; species Pezoporus flaviventris. Next base: position 22,338,368 of record NW_026892585.1, read on the forward strand.
ATGACTGCTACTGCTGAACCCAGGACACCCTGCTTGAGCAGAAGTGTTGAATCAGGTGATCTTTAGAAGTCACTTGCAACCTCAGCCATGCTGTGATTCTGTGACATGCAGGAGCAAATCCAGTAAAGAACCAGAAAGATGATTAAAGAAGCATATGTTCTAGAAGGCTATCAATAAGATCATAGGGAGGGTGGGTGCACAAGCTACTAAGAAGGAGAAAAATGACTGCTACTGCTGAACCCACGACAGCACTGAAATGAGACTATAGTTCCCCTGGTCTTCCTATTATTTTTGCCATCACATCCAGAAAAGGAAGGGTATTGGTTGCTTTCTTTTTTTTTTTTTTTTAATCCCAGAATTCTTATCAAGGTAATAGAAGCTTTTTTTTTTTTTTTCCAGCATGCTTTGAAAATCAATTTTTTTAACACTTCATAAGTTCTAAAATACCTATTATTACAAAAGTATTAATTAGTTCATTTCTTCATCACATCTAACTAGCTATTTGTACTATTACAGACCAACATCTAAGTCTTGATTCATAAATAAAAGGATTAATGCATGCATTAAAGCAGTGATATGCTGCGTGTATCCTCCTCAGGGCATTTTCCTTTATATTCACAGTCAGGTTTTGTTGTAGAAGTGAACTGCATATATGATTCAAATGGGCTCCAGGCAGCTGCTCAGACTTGTCCTGAAAACATATAAAGGCTTCAGGGAAACATCTTCCATTGTTGATCGTAAAAGCACCACTTGCATGTTTTTATATGGAATATCCTTAGAACCTTGTTCACAAACACAGAGAGAACTGAGAAGCAAAGCTGAGTGGTTCTGGCACCCTAAGGATTTCTGAGATGATAACCATGAGGAGAAGGTTCTTGTGTACATAGCAGTGCATTACAAATAATGTGAGATATCTTACTAGTCTTGATTGTTTGGCAGTGCTCTGCTCTGGGGTTTTACTCCACTCTGTTATAAAACCAGGTATTAATTTTGGACTTGTTTGACATTTCCACAATTCAGAATCATCTGTAATTATAAGTTATAAATGTTTTGGGCTAAAAGCTTTTGTTTAGAAACAAAATACTTCATATTTATTCATAAACTAACAGTAATAGTAGGTGTAATGGATAGTAACAATTCCTAATTTGAAACAGCTTGTGATTTCATAGCTGCTTTATGGAAGAAATGCTGCACTTGGTGAAATTATACTAACAAGTTGATCTTATCATCACATCATAATCATTGCTAAATAAAAAGCTGGTTTATGTTTATCTAAATTTTCATTTAGATAATATTTAGATAATAGTGATGGTAGGCTAAGGGTGGGAGAAAGTCCTTTTTAAATTAGTATCTAAACCCATTGGTTAATGGAGACACATTCAAATATTTTCCATCTAGATCCAGGTTCACTGTAAGTGGGAGTGATACATTTCTTTGTTTTGCTGAAGTTCAATTGTATTTTATTTATTTGTAACTTTGCAGGATGTCTCCTATGTAATTTGGTTATATTCAGTCATCTCTTTCTGTCCATCCCCTGGCTTGTTATTTCTTCCAGGGTGGTCTGCATTTCAGACTTTGTGATGGGATGTTATTTTGGTTTCCTTATGTTTGTTTTTTCTCCCTCACTGCTTCTATTCTCTTCAGAGGCAGAAACTCCAGGCTACTTTCATGTATTCATGTACAAGGTGCTTTACCTTTCAAATTCTAGTTTAGAGCCTTAATTCAAGTCTTCATTGAGTTTTCTATCATGCTTGTCCCTATGTAGCAAAGCAATTTCCATGCCTGTAAATACATTCTAGTACCTGCATCCACCACAATGCTCAGGACAGCCCCACTCTTGGAATATTACTGCTTTTAAAAATGGACTTTGTCAGATCTCTTACGTGTGTTGGTTATCATGCCTTTTCTATTACTCCTAACTGGATTGCGACACAAGTTCTATCTTCTGATTTTTCTCTCTTAACGTTTTCTGTAGGTGTGTTACATATTCAATCCTTAATATTATTTCCCCTTGTCTACCCATCTGCTTATTTTAGCTGCTTCTTCCTCTCTGCTGGATTCTGTGCAGACTTCCCATCCCCCGTCCGCTCCTTTAAACTCTCCCCCATAGCTCTGTCTATCCTCTCAGTCGGTGCATTTGTGACCCTTCTGTTCAGATGGAACCCATCCCACCTATATAGGCTCCATCTGTTCAAAAATGTCCCACAAACCTAAAAGGGGACAGAGGAAGTTCTCCTCTACAGAATTGACGTCACTAGGTGGAATTCTCCTGGGGTTCTGGCCCCGGAGCATCAGTAGCATTTACGAACAATAAAAAGGCTTCTTGCTGAAAGGAATTCCTGCAAACAATATTACCACAATACCTACCTATTTGTGTGTATACTTCTCAGGATCTGATCCAAAGCCTAAGTCACTGGGGATTTTCCACTCATCTCAGTGGATTTTGGATCAACCCTTCATTTCACAAATACGTGCGTTCAAAGAACAGCTTTAAAAGACAGCAACTTCTGCCAAGACAAGGGTGTTTAATAACTCCGAAGTAATTCTCTTTACTAAAAGAAAAAATCTGGCAACAGAGAAAATAAAATATTACAGAGAAACTTCTTTGGGAAACCATTACTAACAATAACTCTGTATATACTGGGACATAGTGAAATTAAATCTTGTAGATGTGATGCAACCTCCTGTCAGTGAAGTGATTTTTTTGGTCATTCTCCAAATGTTGCTCAGTATCTGCAGTATGTAAAGTATTAAAATCTTCTTGTGATCTGCTTCAAGGGACAGGAAAAGCTGGAAGCAGATAAAAGCAAAACAACCCTCACTAAAATGTAACCTGCTTTCAGCACTGGTAAAATCTTTAGTGATTTTTTTCTTTATAGCCTAAGGAGAAAGGTTATATTAGTCTATTGCGGGAAGCAAATCTTTCGCTGACTGAAATCTGAAATTTACATTTAAACATCCCGCTGAATAAATGTAAAAATGGGGACGCTGAGAGTCATTCTTAGCAATTATTACTCAGTTGCTGAGATTCACTTTAAGATTGCTAAAAGACAAGAACCAGAGCTGCTCTATACTTTATTTTTGAATACGGTTCCTTGCAATGATGGTCTCCCCACTTTTTGCAAGGTACAGTAGCTGCAGCTTTGTTTATCTGGCCCCTACACAATATTGTCAGGATGCATTTCCATTTTCCAAGTGACTGCTGCCACTGTGCCACAATCTGTGCTCATTTCTCGAGCAGCTAAACCCTTTGACACTGTGGTTTTTAATTAAAATTACATTAAACTTAATCAGCCAGAAAGAGGCTGCTGTAGAAGGCAGGTTTGATTGCAACCTGCAAAGGGCGCCGGGGCTGCCAACTTGCTAAAGATGTGCCGGCAGATGCCAAGCTGCTTGTGTGAGCCCCATGGTCACAAAAATGCTATGACAGGTCAGTTCTGTCTTCACTTTTTGCTAGCACTGTCACCAAACTATAATGCATGACAACTCTTGATAAAGCTCAAGGAAGAGAAAGAAATGCATTGCTAATACAGCTGATGTACTTTTATTCATTTTGCAGATAATTGAGAGTCATGGAAAAGATGTTATTACACAAATGCTGTTATTTGGTGAATCCTGCAAATGATAGTCCTTTAGGTGTACTTGCATGTTTAAGAATCAAAATATGTGAAAGGGGTTGAGAGACTGGGCCTTGTGATATAAATAATTCATCTCCTCAAGATTTTCCCTGGAGTTTACTTTTTGTTCTTGTTTGGCTTTGAATGGAGTAATGAATGAATGAGCAGGCCTAAGAGTGGTAGATTGTCAGAACTTCTTTGTAGAGCTAAGACCAATTTCACTGCACAAATTAATAGTTTTTATCTGAAAATTAAAGTTTGAAGTGGAGTTTTGGAATAGCACTCATAACTTTTTTAAACATTCTTCAATAGCAGTCCAAAGCAACTGTAGAGTTCCTCAAGCTTGGTAGGATATTGGTATCTTCTGAACACTTCCCCACATGGTGGGGGAATTATATATATATATGAATAGTATTGTTTATATTAATACTTAAGAAACTTAAACCAGCTCTCTCTGTGTTCTCCCCTCCGCCATTCTGCTGTTTAGATCTGAACAAACTCACAATGAACTGGACAGGTACCAGTGATAGAACAAAAATATCTTTCTCAAACCTATTCCCATCTTCAGTTTTGGATTTTGTGCTCATAATCTAGAGGGGCATGGTGGTTACAACAATCACATTTCATGTTTGAAGCTGTCTAATCTTCAGAATTCATATTATTTTGAAATCCCTTCTGCATTCTGTACAGGGCAAGGAGGGGAAAAAAAACCCACAGGTTTCTTTTGGTTTCTATTATATGTTATGAAACCCACTAAGAAGCCTTCTGAAAGCTTTTAGGCAAGATTTTAGTGTTTCACTCTATTTTATATATTCTCATGTGGGCTATTTTATCCTTCTACCTACAACTAGTGATTCTGGAATCACTTGAATTTTTGTTGTGAGAATTTGATTTATTTTGTGTTCTAGGGAACAGATAACTTCTGCAATCTCATAACTATACAAGCTAACCAGAGTATAATGCTTCACATCTTTCAGTTGTGTATGCCTGAAAATGTGCTTACTGAAATCTGGAAAATGATGAAAAATTGGTAAAAAAAATATCAGAGAAATGGAGAACAGCCAGATGGGAGAGATAATAAAACCGAAGATTCTAACAGATTTATAGTTAGCGAGGGGTGACATCTGAAAAGAGAAAAAGAGAACAGTAAGAAAGGTTTCCCAGTGACTGAAGTGGAAGAGTTGCAAAGGTATCTTCTTACAACATAATCAGACATATTAATTACAGTGGGTGGAAATTACTGAGTTAAGGCCTATTATAAACTATATCAGAAAATAAACACATTAACACTCATAAATTAGTAATAACACTAAGTCAACAAACTCAGCCTGTTCTAGGAGAAACAGGATTTTTTTTCTTCAACTCAATGAGAAAACAAAAGAAGGAAGCACTTCATGCTTGCTAATTACATTTGGTGTGGGAAGCAATAAATATACCAGAAAAATTAAACGTGTCTTGTGAGACACAAGCATACAATAGATGGAAGTAAGAAATAGTTGAAAAAATTTGGGCTTCTGATAATGTATATAGGGATTTAGGAACAAGTGAACAATGTAGATTGATCATATTATGTTTTCAGCAACTGTGAATATTTTTCTCCCCCCCTTCTTCTTGCAATCTCCGCTGTATTTTCCATTTTTCCACATTACCTTTATATATACAGTTCTTATTTTTTTTTGCTGTGGAAGTATTCCTGTAACTCCAGCTTTGCTAATAATTTCCTGTGGCTGAGTTTTAGCCCTGAAACGAAGAGATGAAATGTGGAAAGCATTACACAGCAAACTTCCCTTTTAATTGTTTGGGTAAGGCAGGTATTAGCAGTAAATATGAACCAGTTTCATGCCTTCCTAAATGGTGTTTTTTTCACTGCATCAGCTAGACCTTGTAATTCATCAAGTGTGCCCAGAGTAAAGCAAGATGCATGACAAGAAACAGTTATTTTGTATGTGGAGATTGGCCAGTTGCTTAAAAGGATAACATAGTGTGATCTCCATGGTTAGCAGGGTCTGGACCCAGTAGTCAAATATTTTCTTCTAATACAATGTTCTTGACAAGGAAAGATAAAAAAGAAGATGAAATAAAATACTCTTTCACATTTTAGGTCATCTTTTAAGCTACTTTTTATAATGAAGTCTACAGTAGAGCTGGGGATAACACTTTACTGATCACCCACACAGCTTTATTTAGAATAGTAAGGTATGTTACTTATACAAAAAAAGTAATGGGTAATTCATGGAAAGTAGAACTGATGTCTCTTGGTTTGTCTTGGGTTTGTATTTTATCAGTAACTAAAGCTCCTTCTGTGACAGGTCTTACTAAATAGCTTCCCCTGTGTGTATTCTCTAGGATCTAATCTTTGTTGAATTTACGCTGCAATTTTTGTCTTGTGGATCATGCTCTATCACACTGCTCTCATGCTTTGTTTCAGGCAACTTGATGAACTTTACAGTTTGAGACATCTCTGTCAGATTTGGTTGAAGCTGTTCAATAGGTTCAGGGTTCCTGTATATATGTGTATATATATACATATTCCATGGGAAATTGTGGAAGTCTTGTTTCCTCAGAAAATGAAACTAAAACTTATGTAAAATTCAGATCTGAATATTTATCAATTTTATGTTTATTGCATTTCTTGATGTACAGTTGTGAATTTGTTTTAATAAATTTCATAGGAGTGATGGACAAATTCCTCTATAGTCAGAGCAAGGTACAGTACACGGACACAAATTCTGCTGGCCCATGGAATGGCACAAACCTCACTACCAGCAGGAGAAATGAGGGAGTTCAGAATGATGTGTATTACGTGATGGGATAAAGATGGCATACACAGCAAAGGGCAATTTGACGTAGGGAATATCTACCTCTTGTATAACTGGGAAACTTTAAAGGTGTGATTGAATGAAGGCAAAGGTGATGAACACAAAAATGATAGCTTCTTAAACTAATGTGTAGAGAACCCTGCCAGGAATGGTTCATGTCTAGATCTAGTAACCAATGATCAGGCATTAGGAGCAAATTAGAGTTGAGCCCTGGGGGTCAAGTGGCCACAATCTGATTAAATTTATTATAATGCAGAAACCAAAACAAATTAAAACCAGTATAAAAAGTATGACTTCCGACTGGCCTGCTCTGATGCCTTATAGAAGAAAGGGACCTTGCGCGTACATGTACACTGGAGAAGGCAGAATGCAGCGCTGGAGCTCAGAGTATGGGAGGCAAACCTAGGACTGCTTCTGCTTAGAGTCTGAGATTTCAAAAGGAGAATATTTTCATTCCTCCCAGAAAATACCCACACTACCAATTACATTTAAAATGGTGACTTCTTCCTAATAAAAAAAAAATAAATTTAAATGCAGCACTAATACGCATATTGTTATCAGTCTGAAGACAAGATGCACATGTTTGAGGTTATGTTTAATATGGATATTAATATTATGGTATCATTCAGTTGCATTGTCAGTATGTCTCCAAGCCAATGACTTCAAACAGACATATGGCAGGGAACCATGTATCTCATCAACTTGCACTTGTAAAGCAGGATCTTATAAGCAAAACAGACAGTGAAACACAACCACAATTATTCACCTGTAGGTGGGATACTGGGATACCCAGTTTTTATTTGGTACTTGTGCTGCATTTTGATGGGCACACATCTACACAGTGTGGCAACTGACCTGCAGCTGGCAAGTACTCAAGTGTGGATTCCTCAGTTGTTTCTAGGCAGGCTAAAACTTCTTATGGAGCTATAAGAAACCAGAGACATCACAGGCAGGAAACTGGGCAGGATAGCTCCTCCAGGGTTTGGGTAAGTGCAAATTTTTCAATTGGCCACACAGAGAAAATTTCAAGTTCATGCTACTGTTTAGTTTGTGTCCAAGCATATATAAGTCTGAAGTGTATACAGGTGGCACATGACAGAGAGACCTCTTCTAGAATATCACCTGCCAGATTGGCAGCTAGTATTTGTAGGAAGCTTCAGCTCAGGTTGCAGTTTACAGAGTGGATGCTGGAAACAATGTGGGTGCACAGAATCAGGCTGAGAAGCAGGCTGTTCTAACCTTGGTTAATACAGCGCCGTGTGGTCAAATGAGAACTGAATTGTGCTTTGAAAGAAGGATTTTTTAAACGAGAAGTTAAAAAAACTCCCATACTATAGAACTGCTGGTGTGCACTGCTGTATAACACACAGCTTGAGTATCTCTCTTTTCTTCCCTACAGTTTTCACTGCTCCTCTTTGAATGCCAATTTACATCTATTATTATACCAGCTCATGCTTAAAGGCCACATGCAAAGCCTACAGTATCTAATGACTGCATACCTAAGGAGAACTTTCCCCTTCTAGCTCTGCTTTCTGGACTGGCCTGAAGAACCACTTGGCTCTGTTAATAGTTCCAATGGGGACTGTTGGTTTTGATTAAGCCTGTGTGACACATCTCATATCCAAGAGCCAACAGCATAGCTGATGAGTTACCGCTTTCTAAGTTTATCAGACTTGATGCCAAACTAAGAAAAAACCTGAAGCAAATTATGAAATGGCAGATGTAATTTTTCATCCATTAAAGCAACAATGTGAGGTGCCTCAAGGCAACTGAGATAGTTTCTGGTGGACAAATAGATGTTATTTGTAGGATACCCATCAAAAACAACAGTAGTAGCCATTACACTGTAAAATATACATAAATACCTCTATGACAGTGAAGACAAAACCTTTGTTAAATAACTACAGCTTCCACATGGCTGAGTCTGCCACTTATATATCTTCTGACTGGTACCATAATACATGAGTAACCAACCCCAGTAATTTCAGTGAAATTAGACAAGAGGTGAAATCCTGTGCAATGTAAGAACAAAGAAGATTCCAGTCTTAACTTACCTCCCAGAACAGACAATTTTGACTTTAAACTTTTAAGACAACAAGAGTGAAGTCTTAAATGATTTCTTCTGCACACATAACTTGATACAGATCTTTATATCTTTTTACCACAGAAAAACATTGATTTGGAAGACAATATCTTGGTGAGAGAAATATTCTGCCTCTGCCTGGAAATTAAATTAAAGATGCCACAGAAAAATAGAGAATATTTCTTACAGAACTAAGCTTTTTTATTAATTCTAGCTTATTATTAATAAATTTATCCCCACTTCACATAATAGCTTTGATATTTTTCAGTGAAATTTAGCAATATACATGATGTGAGAATAAGTATGGGAAGGAATTAACCTAGGGATAACTCAGCACATTTACTCTTCAGAAAACTATCTGGAGAAAACAGTAAAAATCCAATAAACCAAAACCAAACCAAAGCAAAACCAAACAAAGAATAAGCACCAACTAAATTCCAAAGCAAAATTCCTGAGGGGTTTTATTTTCACTTTGCATGTGTTTTTAAGCCACCATAGCTGTGCACTTAAAATTTGGTGTTTAACATTAAATCCCCGGAGACATCTTTTCATCCAACAAAGGAACAGACCTTTAACTCATCTGGACCTATGGCTGTACATTATATATCACCACTGATTAGGAAGCCTGAGGGTCTGTCATACCAGGCATGTCCCTGGCAGCACTGGGTCATTGCACTCAAGGGGTTAACTGATAGCATTTAATATACTTATCTGGGGGTAAAGAGGTCCAAGGCTGGAAAATACTTCCCCTCGTATTACTGCTTGGTCAATTAGCAACCTTTAGGCCAGAGCTATGTGTTCATATTCACTTGTAATCCTGTCAGGACTCCTTACTCATTCACCAGTAATACAGTCCTGTGACAAAAACCTATTTTGGCCAGGGTTGCTGAAAGACCAGCTTCTGATTCCTCACAGAAAGTCTCCTATAGGCAATAAAACAGCAGTTATATCACAACTGCTCAAATGGCAAATGTGAAGTGACTGCTCGAGTATAAGATGCTGCCTGAAAAAAAGGAGATGGGGGTAGCTTATTTGACAGAGCTGTTCACACTTTTTCTGCACAGCTGAGAAACATTAGCTTGATTTCCCAAAGTTGGTGTGTTTTCCAGCACAGTGAGTTAGAAAACCCAGCATAAACTGGGGCTGGTCATACATGTTTCAAGGCTCAGGCACCAAAAGCCACTCCAAAAAAAACCCAAAACTCACAGAAAGCTGAGTATTTTTGCAAGATCAATAGTTCAAAGAAAGTAAACAGGAAAAGAAATAAGGCTTTAGCAATTGGCTCTAGACAATCTTTCCCACAATGGTACCTTATCTAGCTCAGGATTCCGTACTTTCTTTTGTAGATACCTGGGCAAAATTCAGGTCTTTTTGTCAAAAAAAGAATTGTCTGTATTTACACAGATTTGAGATGACTGGTAACAGCTATCCAGTTAGGTGAATTTGGGAAATATGGCAAAGCAGGACACAGTTGACAATGAAGGAAGAAATGCAAAACCTTTTATTTTTAGGTTTGATTCATGTCTAAAGTTATAGACCTGTATTTTATACTGAACTACTCAGTCTGGCAGGCTCATAATCAATACTGCTCATTACCCAGCAGCTTCCATACACCTTGAACAAAGTAATCATTACTTCTACAATGCCAAATAATTTATGGATGCCTAAATATGATTGAGAATTTTACCTTGGGTAGCCTTCTGTTTTTTAATTTGCAGAAAAAAACCCATGTATTTTACCAACCTCATTCTATTGCAGTCATTGATAACCAACATTCCTGTAGAAAAATATATCTAAAACATTATTTTTAATAGTATCAGAACTATTTTTAAAAGTGTTTTGTACACAATGAACTTGTTGAGTGTATTATAGGGAGTTATAGTAGCTCAACCTCCATCAAAGAAAGTAGAAGCAGCAGAGGCTTTTTGTCTAGAAAAGATGGAAATCTGCTGATCTTGACAGTTTGATTTTTGAGATGTGAAAATTTTTGGGATGATTTTTTTTCATTATTCCTGGTAAGCCTCCTCTTTTAACTCATGGTGTGTACCTGGCATGAACTGAGGTTTGAACCTGGTATGAACTAATTATTCATTTAGAGTTTAAATTGTTTTCAAGCTTTTATCTCTTTGACCTGAAGCTCTCATAGAGTAGCAGTTCAATATGTAATAAAGGTAATGTGATTAAAGTTGAAAAGGCTTTCCAGAAGTATTTTGAGTTGCTGGCTGTGCATCTGATTGTGGATGCTCACTTTTAGTTTCATGTGGGCAAGCAGTCTTTGTTATGATATGTCACTCTCCACACCTAGAGGTAGAAGGGCTGTGGGTTTTGTTTTGCTTCTTCCAGTACAGACATCTTTAGCACAGCTGTTGTAGAAATATGGATGCATTGGAGGCTTGAGGATATTTTGAAATGATCTGTAGGAGCCTAATTATCTTTCATTTGTTTAAAATTCAGATTTATCAAGAGAATCTCATGAACCATAGCAGCACCTTCACCTTCCTTCTTGGATCAAATCTATGTGTGGACTAGACAGTTATTTTTTAAATCCTCTGAATAAGGAAAGGCTCTGATGATTTCATATATATCGTAATCTGAACTCAAAGTTACATGTCGCAGTGAGCTTCGCATTTTTGCTACCATTTTTCTTATGAAAAACAACAACAAAAGATGTAACCCTTTAAACATACATATATAACCCATTCAGCTATGTAGCATCTGCAAGGAGATCCTTGTAGTCTTTGATTTAACTTCAGAGGAAGTGTGTCACAGCACAAGAATACTCATCATACATAATTCCAAAGATTGATTGTACAAAAAGACATGCAATTGAGAATAGGAAGAAGATTTTCAAAAAGTTTCTATATCTAAGATAAACTTCTGACCCCACTAAAATTAATGAATGATGGTAGGGCATGGATTTCACCATTAGAGACTCATTATTATATGGATAAAAATAGAGCAACAATATAAATGTTTTGGGTAGCTTTGATACCAGTATATTCCAGTTACAGGGGAGCTTGTAATCTCATTTACCTCAGAGCAGAAGAATGGAGAAAGGAGAATTGAAAGGAAAGAGAACAAAGCAACAGTAGTTCCCAGCTAAGTAGTACATTCTAATTGCAGACAAACCTCTTCATGTCCATTCAGACTGCAGCTGGAGCTGCTTCCAGTTTTGTGTTCCTTTAACAATAGTTAGTACCATCTCATTTTCCAGCCTCAAACTTTACAGTAATATAAAGCTGTATTTGCTTTGAACTACTAGGTCTACTTCTCATTTTAGTTACAATGACAAACCAGAAATTATACAAGAAAGAAATATCAAGTTAATACAAGATGAGGTAGATCACAACCAAACAGATTTATGTGTCAACATACTAAATAAAATTAAAGAGATTATGGAGGTACAATCTCTTTCTTTCCTATAAAATCAAAGACAAAGCAACCAACTGAAGAGTTTTTTCTTAACTCTTAAAGTTGCAGATAGCAATGGAGGAAAAAATACACACCATATTTTTCAGAAAAGCCTTTTCCCTTTTTTTCTGCAGAGAGATGCTTGATCCCAAATCTTCAGTATATTTGTACAATTATTCATTGCTTTCATCAAAATGCCAAGGTGGGTTCATTCTAATTTAGGATGTCTCACTGTTTTAGTTACCTTTGTTTGCATCTTCATTAAATGCTATCAATAATAATTAATCCGTGATTATTTCAATTTTGGCTTTGACATCCTGACACTTTAATTAATATACATTACCCATTGTGTTCTATATTAGCTTACATGAAAGATGTATTTTTGTGTCAGACTTATGACAGAAGTCCTCACCAACAAGTCCTTCAAACTTTTTCACGAGAAAACAGAAGCTGATTAAATGTAAAAATGTTCTAAAAGATAGGTATGCAAGATATGCAGTGAAAACATAAAGAGTCAATATGAGACCTATACTTTGATACACTTCAGGTGCTTGTTTAAAATCTATGTTTGTGATGGTGAGATATTCTTTGCCGAATATCAAGGCAAAAATCAGAGTAACAACAGTAATCACAGTTGGAAATAACTTTGAAAAAGAAACAACAATGAAAAGCTCACTAAATTGATACAACTGATAATGTAGACCTATACGTTTTTCATATTGACTGAAAGCTTGGAGTATGCTGACCTAGGTCTGAACCCATTGCCATGCCATCTGTATGTATCATGCTCTGAGAACTAATTGGTTGATGGACTTGCGCATGGAGGCGTGAAAAACTTTGCAATGCTCAGTCACAGCAGGATAAGACCAGAAGAAGACATTAACAGGGACTGAAGAGGAAGATGACAAGAGTGAAATAATGCACGTCCTTATAGACATAAAGGACTAGGAAGATTAGGTAAGCAAGAGCCATTTGACCTTTTTCACTGTCAAGAAACAATCTGCACAGATAGTTTTCTAGTTTTTGTCAAAACCAGGATCCATTTTTTTATTACATGTAATAGAGAACACAGTCACAGTTCTATGTGATAGAGATGAATGCAGTATAAATACCTGAAGTATAATTACTTTTCCGTCCACATTTTATTCAAATGTGCTTTTGTTTTATATTGGCTAAAGATGGGAGAGAGATTTTTGCTGTTGTTTTAAAGAATCACCAGCATGTTTTACCACGATTTTCACTTTTAAGAAAAATAACTTTACTAAATTCCACTTGCTGTCAGTTAATTTCAGCATGTGCCTAAATTATCTCAAAAAAAATATCCTTTTATTAAGGTTTTATGGCCTTTACAGCATTTGCTGGTCTTACTAGTACTTTCTCCATTACCACAGGTCCTCTCATTCAGCTGGGGCATTCAGTTAAGGATGAAGTGGAATACATCTGTAGTACATTGATTTTTTAGAGACATATTTTGTAAGTATTTCTATCATAAAGAAACCACTATCTGTACCACCATATAATTCATGACTTGCATTCTACAGTTGACAAACTTGGTATGAAGTTTCGCAAGCTAACACTGACTTTCCTCACAGCAGTGTTTTGAGCAATATCTTCAGTTGGCTAGATAACTTCTCCATCCCACTAAACCATGATCTGCCCTCCAAAACTGCACCTCTGCAACCACTGTCATGTGGTTGTTTGATTGCTACAGTAATACTATAAACCATGACATAACTGATACAAAACACTGCCATGCATACTCTTAGGAACTGCATCCCAGGTGCATCAAACCTGTCTGCCACCTCTTGTTCTGATTTGCCATTGAATATCAAAATTTGAGGCCCTCAGCTGCTGACACAGAGTATCAATATGAAAGACGGCCTAATACACACAGATAAGATGATGATTGACAACAATATAATGCTTGGCTCAGTAAAGCTTTCAACAATCAGGAAAATCTTGTCTGCAAGCAAGTTGCAGATTTTGGAGTATTTGTTCAGTTCGCCACTTATTGAGAAACTACAGATCATCAGAAACCTCATGTCTGCCTATTCAAGTTAAGAGTAAATACTTCAGAGCTTCCTGATACAACCTTTTCAAAATAAAGCCTATTTACCAAACAGTGTTGCATCTCTAAAGTCCAAGAACAAACATGACAGACGTCAGTCATCTGTACACTGCTTTACACAGTGGTGGAAGGCACATGGAATCAATGGTAAAAGCTATGAAGGAGAGAAAAGAGAAAGAACAGAGAAAGCTCTCTCTGCAAAGGTTAGCTGTGTGTAAAGTACTATTGGTCATTGATATTAAAAGCACTCATTGTTTATGTAAAGCATGTGGTCTCAGTAGCAAATCATTATAAATACCACAGTACAATATACCCTACTTTTGCAAAACAAATGTAAATTACTTTGGAAACTGTTAAAATAATTAAAAATTGCAGCAAACACTCTTTTTTTTTTTTCTTTTAAGTTACATTAAAAAAAAAAGAGAACTATGAGCTAGAATATGGTACAAAATCTAAAAAAATAAGAAGTCAGTAAGGACACAATTTGTTAGTGTCTTCCTACACGTTTCAAAGCCTCCTGTAAAACAGTCAATATGGAAGCTCTGGCAGTACTAAATATGGATAGCAGAAACCAGAGAACTTGAACAGGGGCAGCACTGTAAGGAAAGCAGATGGACACTGATGTTCTAGCTGATAGCCACAGTTTGCACATACTGTAGGAACTGCTATTCCCACTTTACATTTTTGCCTGTTAAGGTTGTTTCTTTTAAATTTTGATAAACTGGAATGTTAAGTCCACTGAGCATCACATGTACTAAGTGATTTAATCTTGAGATGGGCTGCAGGACTACAAACCCTTAGCAACAATGCATATCAGCACAGATGTGGAGGTTTACACAGGCTTAGGATGGGTCATAGAATCATAGAATCATAGAATATTTAGGGTGGAAAGGACCTTAAGATCATCTAGTTCCAGCCCCCCTGCCATGGGCAGGGATACCTCACACTAAACCATGTCACCCAAGGCTCTGTCCAACCTGGACTTGAACTGCCAGCAATGGAGCATTCACAACTTCCCTGGGCAACCCATTCCAGTGCCTCACCACCCTTACAGTAAAGAATTTCTTTCTTATATCCAATCTAAACTTCCCCTGTTTAAGTTTTAACCCATTACCCCTTGTCCTGTCACTACAGTCTCTAATGAAGAGTCCCTCCCCAGCATCCCTATAGGCCCCCTTCGGATACTGGAAGGCTGCTATGAGGTCTCCATGCAGCCTTCTCTTCTCCAGGCTGAACAGCCCCAACTTCCTCAGCCTGTCTTTGTACGGGAGGTGCTCCAGCCCCCGATCACCCTCATAGCCCTCCTCTGGACTTGTTCCAACAGTTCCATGTCCTTTTTATGTTAAGGACACCAGAACTGCACACAATACTCCAGGTGAGGTCTCATGAGAGCAGAGTAGAGGGGCAGGATCACCTCCTTTGACCTGCTGGTTATGCTCCTTTTGATGCAGACCAGGATACTGTGCAGCAGTAAGTCCTGAGACTGAGAAATTCCTGTCCAAATACCCCTACACTAAAGAAAACAATGGAGATCATAGCAAATAAAGGACGGGAAATATTATGTCCTGAAAATGTCAGAGGTGCTAGAAGGAAATCGTCTTCAGATACTATTGGTAAAGTGTCTGCTTCAACACTCACAAAGCTCACACTTGAGGGGGAGGGAGGCAGGCACCCAAGTGGGAAGGGTAAGAGGCATGTTAAAGGACTTCCCACTGGCTATACTATTTCCAGCTTGCAAGATGGTTGTTGGTTTGGGTTTATTTTGGGTTTGGTTTTTATTTGGGGGAGGGAGTTGTGTGCGTGTGTTTGGGTGGGTTTTTTTAACACCACAGTTCTGCTGGCAGCCATTTCAACAGCCTGTCTTTGGCTGTGAGCAAGACAGCTTCACTTTCAACGAGATCAAAAGATATAAAAAAGAACAGCCAAACATACTGTAAAAATATAGCTAATGCAGTACGTAACAACGAACTGTAAAATGAAGCATTGTTAAGTTAAAACAGTAACTACTCCCAAGAAAGTTGGGAATCTTTCCTTCCCCTATGTGAAGGATGAATTTTCTTTTGAATTTTGTATCTAGATGCACTACTAGAGAAAGGTATTCTCTCAAAGAAGGGGAAAAAACAAATATTTATAGACAGCATATAAATCCTCAATAAGTTTTTCCTTATTTTGTTGAATGAGAAGGAAGTTGTTAAGCTTTTTCTACTTTTGAAATGCACTTCAGTAGTTCTATCATCATCTTTATTAGCTGCAGAATAGGTTAAAAGAAGATACTTTATTTATTGTTTCTCTTTGTAGTGATGCTGCAAGATGAGAATTCCGTATTTTTTTCACCTAACTAGTTCAGTATTGTTATTTTTTTAAGAGATGTGGTACTGCTATCTAAAACCAGCATGCAGAGATTTAATTTCACAATATCAAACATAGCTTTCCAAACCAGCAAATACACCTAGGATACCAATATCTATGTAATTTGATATGCTGACATATTTGTATTTCCTGTTTCAGGGATGTCTCATTTCACTAACTCATTGCCACAGGCTACAGACAACTCTCACTCCCTGAAATGTCATACATAATTAATACATGGTAAATTTTAAAAGAGAAAGTCCTTCAGACCCACTGAACAGGCCATTTCTTTCACTTTCTGTGCTACAATATTGCATAACTGATGCAAATCATTCTGTATTCAAAGTAGCCATATTTGGATGGCCAGTGAAAATCTCCTATGCTAAGAGGATGAAATTCTCAAACCTCTGGTTGTGCAAACAAAACCATTAAAGTTCAGCTAAATATGGTGGCCTAGTTTACGTGGTGATTCACTGACTGCAAATGCAACATATAGTATATAAATGTACACGTATTTTGTCCCTATAATGTGTGTAAACTTGTGCACTAAGCAATAAAAATAGCCCATATATTTTGTAAATATCTTTCGTATCTGTAGTCAAATACACCATTATGTACTTAAAAGATTCATTTTCATTATGTAGTGCTATACATAATATCTATGTCTCCTGGAATCTTCAAGCCAAATGCCATTCAGAAAACAGTTTTTGTGCCCCTTGTTTTTCTGTTTCACTTACCACAAATGCTGGATAGCTATCTCTGCAATAGCTTTGTTCCAACAGCATGTGTACATGGATACAGTTTGTTTCCACAAATGATGTTTACTCACATAATTATTTGCTGATTTAGCAGCACAGTCATTTAAAAGAATTAAAGCAGTCCCAGGTCTGAGTACCTCATCACAATCAACTTTTTCCAGAGGCACAGAACCACAATGATGATTAAAACCCTGCAGTAGCAGTGGAAAGAAAGCTGCACAGATTTCCTCTTTGTTTCACTTTGCCATTCTCAGTTTTAGTTTTGCTCCTTCATTTTTGCATTCCTATTTCTATTTTAGCCATCAATCGGAACGCAGGTTTATGCTGAAGGTATAATTTGAAGCAGTATTTATTGAATTCCTTCAACACCAACTAAAATGCAAAACTCATGTCTAAAAATTCTGCTTATGTTAGATAAGGATGGTCAATAAACCTGCAGGTGTCTGTAAAATTTATATCATTTTAGTAAGAAAAAGTGGAATGAAGCAGATTAATCTCTGAATACAATTTTATTGTAACACACAATATACTTAGATATTCCTTATGGCTGGATAAAATTACTCTGTTCCAGTGTACCATTGTAAATCACCAGAAGGAAAAAGGTGGCTACTAATCTCACACTTTTTGGAGCATTTTATGGGCATGCCCATGTGCTCTTGGTTGCTAGGTTCAAGCTCCCAAAGCCAGTTGTGTCCACGATGTCATCTCACATTCATTCACAACTGATAACTGTTGCATTCAACTCACTTTAACAGGCTTCTTGGGTTCATCTGCTTTTGCACCCTGCAATGAGAGGCCTTTCCAGCAGTGATTCTTGTGCACTCACATGCCTTATGGTCTCCTAGAACACCCTGTGAGCATCTCTCTGGCTGTCAGTTCTCGATTGGCTCAGTCAGGACTGAATCCCCTGCACAAACAATGTGACAGAGATGATGATGTACCAGTTTCCAGAAGTGAAGTATTTTTGGAAGTTATTCATTTCCTTTGACCAATGTCTTCACTGCATACACACATCTGACAAGTTTTTCTGTGTGTTTAGGAGTCCATTTCCAATTATAGAACAAATTACTTGGCATTTTAATTAAAAAAGAAAGCCATTTTTCTGCTTTTAAATTGATAAACTCGTTCTGGTTTTGACCTGGGTAAAGATGATGATACAAAATTTCAGTTTGCTTATATGAATGGTTAATAAAAATGAAAATTTTCCTTCCCATCTCATAATAAGATTTTTTACTCTCTAATACATCTTCTGTCTGGATTGCCTAATAACAGAAGGCCACTTTGTGCCACATAATCAGTATAAAGCACAAAATTCCCTCTGTGGTAGGGAACATCCCCTGGTGCCTCCTGAACCGGCTGCCCCATATTTAGTGTAAGTAGAGAAAGATATCAGAGAGGGTCCAGCACTCCTGACAGGGGCAGGTGTGATAATAAGGCAGCACAGGAACCGGGCTCTTTTATGGAGCAGGAGCTTTTACAGACCTTGCTTTTCCTCCTGGTGGAAACCTGAACAAAAGGCTGTGTATGCTAGGCACTAGCATTCTGCACCAACTCCAGCTGCCATTTAGATATAGGGGAGAATAGAGGTCTGTTTCACAAGCTTGAAATTTCTCTGTGTGACAAGCATACAGATGCACTCATTGCTGCCACCATGTTCTATCTATATATTTATTACTGCATCTAGCCAAATATTTCTTTAAAGCCAATTCAATGTATCTTTTTATTAGGCTTTCTGGTCTTCACCTTTTCAATACTAAATGTGTGAAAACAAGAATTAATAGAGAGCTTTGCAATCATTGCAGGAATGTTTGTCTTCAGCAAGCAGGAAGATACAGCAAAGTGCATATTATGGCAAAATACTGGACTTTGGGTACACTAACCAGCAAAATCTGTTTTCTAAACATCATGTGCAATGGGTAGGATCATGCTGTCACTAAGATGTATTCCAGTAATCCAACTGGAAACACAAGCAGATCTTTTCACTTCGAAAAGTTCAGAGCTGAGAATAATTATTTTAATATTTGAATGTTAGTTACAGAACAGACTATGTTAGTGGCTATTTTTTCTTCAGATCTCCCTTATGCACCCTTTAGCTCACTATATTGTGATATCCAGTGCATTCACTGTGTACATATCTGCCATATTCAGTTTCCGGATAAGTGATATATTTTACTGAGCTGGCCTTTAGGAAAAAGTCATCAAACGTGAATAAGCTTGACAGTATTTTCTGCTGAAATTGCTTCTACTAATTTTAGAGTCTGAGGCGATTTGGCACTGGTTTTCCTCAACTAGAGACTGAAAGACCATCTCACCTGAGCATACAGAAAATAAGTTTAAGAGACTATTTGAGTCTATGAAGTTTGTGATTTGTAGGAATTGTGGTTATTTAGGTAAATGAACTCAATGATAAATGAGAAAAATGTGCAAAGAGAGCATTTACACAAATTTCCTCTGCTACAGTCAGTAAATATTTGTCTTATAATGTGACAAAGAAAATTCAAGTGTCCTCTGAAGAGTTACTGCATTATTCAGGAACTGAACTCAATCTTTCATGTGTGAAACAAAAGGATTATAATTTTGCTTTCTAAGCAAGTATCAGCAGAATTTAATTATGGAATTACTTCTGATGTTTTACTGATACTGAGAGTGCCATATAAAGTAAAATAAAAGACTGTCTCACAAGTAAAGATTATTAATCTCTCTAGCTTGAATCTAGCACAAAACTACTCATACTGTCTCTTCTGCAGTTGTAACAGTTTGTTAATCTTTATGCAGAAGATACTATCATAATATCTGTGCTATGAAAAACTCAAAATCCGTCAGTTTTATGAGTGATGGTTCAGGACAAAACCTGATACAAGGAAATCATAGATGAAAAGAAACCCACTCAACATTCTTATTAATTCAGCTTCGCTATTCAGTAAATCAAAGTGTAAACTATAATAAATAAACCTGCATCATTGCAGGAGAGATATCAAACTATTTGGCGTTATCCTGCTATATTTGTTTAGCATTGACACAGAATCTG
This sequence comes from Pezoporus flaviventris, assembly GCF_033815535.1. Classification (NCBI taxonomy): domain Eukaryota; kingdom Metazoa; phylum Chordata; class Aves; order Psittaciformes; family Psittacidae; genus Pezoporus; species Pezoporus flaviventris. Next base: position 22,358,501 of record NW_026892585.1, read on the forward strand.
GGGAATGCTGCGCCAAGTGACGTAAAAGGGCCAATGCCTATCAGCCACACAGGTAGCCTGCTGGGAAAAGTTAGTGCCAAAAGATTACTCTCCTGTGTGTAGGACACTGTGGGTGAATCCTCTATGGCACCAAAAGCTGCTAGCTGGCAATCAAGTTCAAACACCTGATCACTAGATACATGTGTATTTTGCTAGCCCATCTGTGGCACAGAACATGTGCCAGAAGTTTCACTAAAAGCAAGTAAGAAAGAAGCAGTGTAAAGTGTATCGTATGTTTAGGAAACAGTTCATAAATCGGGACTGTGTTTTATTATTCACAATCAAAATGCAAATTTCCCCAAAAATGGGCAACGAAAGCATCACATCTTCAGTTATGGCCTGAGGAGTTTACAGGAAATTATTATTATATATTGGCAACTACTGCTGCTGTACTGCAATCTTTTCTCCAAGCCCGTAAAATTTCTCATGACAAAAACCTTCTGAAAAAAAACCCAAAATAAATAATTACCAGATTCATAAAACTGTCAGAACATGTTAAAAAAATCAGATCACTGGTACTAAATGCAAACTTCCTGGTACACCTGGGTAAAAGGAGATCTAATGCATGATGGGATGAAGAACTGCCAGCCTTGTTAAAAAGAGAGATTAGTCTAAACTTCACTGAAGCTAATGGAACTTTCCATTAACTTCTACAGTCTTTGGAGCAGGTCCTATAGTTTATTTTTCTCTGTCCTTTTATCTTCTCTCCCTTTCAGATTTGTTTTTCTCCTTTGTGTGTTACAAGAGCAGTACCGGGAGCTGAAATGGACAATGCTTAGCTGGCAGTCATTCTCTGGTAATTAGATTGAGTCTCAAACACCTGACCTGCACATCTATGGATACCAAGCACGTCTGAGTGTCCAATTACTCAGGAGTATTAAGAAATAGGTTTGGAGGATGGGCAAATGATCTGCTTCTTAAACTCTAGTTGACGCTGTACATGCTGCTTCTTTAGCACAGCCTAGAAGACCCAAAGAGAGATTGGAGGTCAAATCCTGTCTGAACCATCACATATTGCGAACAATTTCTTCATACTGTTTAAGATCTTTGACCTTTAGAAAGTCTACAGCGTTCATAATTATATCTAAAGCAGCTCTGATGGTGTCTTCCTCTATAATGGATTCACAGACATGAATAATACTCCTTAAATTTCAAGTATTTCTTTTTCAAATTAATATTTCAAAGAGAAAAACCCTTATCTTGTTAAGATGAACAGTTTTTAGGGTTGTAGCTCTTGCATAGGATGGTTTGGTGGCCTCTCTTGTTAAAAATGTTCTAGTACCCACCTAATGCCCACTTATTTATGGATTTTAGACTAAAAGCCCTTTTTTGCCAGTTTTCTTCACAAGCACTTATCTCAACATCCTCATTAGATGGTTTTTCTCTTTTCTTTTTATCAAGGCCTATCCATGCCCTTGGTACTTTCTTTTGTTCCATTCTGCAAAAGGAATGGCTTTAAAGGATCTCTCTCCACCAGTTTCAACTTTTTTCCTTTGTAATTAGCCTTATTTGAGGAGCAGAAAAGTAGAAGACCAGAAAGAAATAATAATAATAAAAACCCCTGGTGAACAAAGCAGATGATGTTCTTTACTTCAATCATATGCTGTACAGCCTGAGTCAAAGAACTTGCACATCCATTTTTTTCTGTTAAATCTGACTCATATGGTACATGTAAGCCAGCTGAGAGAAAATGCTGCAGCTAAAGAGGAATGCTTTATTCAGCTGGCTATTGCTATTCCCTAAAGCTTATTTAAAAGTTATAATTAAAAAAAAACAACCTGATTTTTGCTTAGGCTGAGAGCAAAGTAAGAGATTTATAGAAGGGATTTATATCTCCTCCTTGTGTACTGAGAAGAACATAATATGGGTGAAGTTAATTTATATCCTGACAGAATAAGCATAAATGGATGCAACTAAGTTTTTTAAAATCTAATCAGTTACATTGCACCATTAAATTTCATTTAGCATTATGTTGCATAGATTAAATATGTTGAATACAAAGCAATTTAAATTTTCTCCTTTTCATTGGTAGGTAACTTACCTGTTAGTGACAATTTATGTTTTAAGGCCAAGTGACTATTTTCACAAAGGAAATTACTCCTTCTTACTTTTTAAAGCAATCAGATAGAAACAAAAAGCCTAAGAGGATATTTTCTCAGTCTTAACTTGTACTTATGCATGTGTTATTTAAAATGCTAACGACAGATCTTAGGAAAGACTTTACTAGCAGAGCAGTGTAGCTCTGGAACAGGTTACTGAAAGAAGCTGCACATCTGAGTCCCTGGATGTTTTTAAGACTTCACAACAGTACAGCTGACCTGCTGTAGCATTGAAAATCATCCCACTTGAACCAGGAGGCTGGACTAGGCGACCTCCATAGGTTCCTTTCAAAGAGCATTTATATCATCCTGTGATTAAACTGAATGAATCCATACTTCAATTAGGCAGAATCAACTTCTGACTTCATAACTCATTCTGGAGATCAGTGTTAAATTGTTACTTAAACCCCATAATTTTTATAAAACCTTTCTTCAAATTCCAGAAGCAAAAGCATCACTGATGGTTCTGAATACCATTTAAACAAAATTACTATGTTTTTGTTGCCTGGCCAAATAATTCTTAAACTGCAGCCTACCACCTTTATTATGAGTTTTCATATTAAGCAGAGAAAGAAACCTGCTCAGTGCTGACAGACCTGAGGAAATTGCTTTGATCCTGCTGTGCAGAACTTGTTCATTTGTGAAAATGTATTTAGTAGGGATCACAAATGTTGTGAGTGAACCATTTAGTTAGCTCAGCTGAACTGGGGTCCCCAAAACAGAAGATTTGGAATAAAACATTTAAGGCAGAATTAGAACTATAATAACTGTTAACATAGGAATCTCAAAAGTGTCTTCCTACGTCACTCACAACTCATGTCAGACTCCTGCTGCTGGAGGCAGCTGAGGCCTGTATTCCTGTTCTGTTCACGAACTGTGAAATGTCTTCTTTAAACCAACCCAGTTTGCTCTCTCCATTAATATTTTACAGAGGTTGCTCCAGAACTCACTCCTCTTAAAAACCTTTTCATTTCCAGTGGTATGCACACCCAGATTCAATCCCATTTCTTGTGCAATCTCAGGTAGCTCTTTTGACATGCTCTTCCTCGGAGAGATCTACCTGCTACAAAGGGTTGGATGCTCATAAGAAAATTTCCTTCTTGATATAAAATGAGAGCAAGTTTACCTTTGTTTGCAAATGAACAAAAAGTGCTTTGCCACAAGCTCTGTTTGTCCCATGAAATATCAAAAAGATGAAAACAAACTATATCAATGGCACCTCTTCAAACCAGTAGCAGCACAGTACATCTTTCTTTGGACTTCGTATGAAAAGCACAATTGTTGGGAACCATAGAGAAGGAAGGGAGGGCGGAAGGAAGGAAGGAAGGAAGGGAGGAAGGAAGGAAGGAAGGAAGGAAGGAAGGAAGGAAGGAAGGAAGGAAGGAAGGAAGGAAGGAAGGAAGGAAGGAAGGAAGGAAGGAAGGAAGGAAGGAAGGAAGGAAGGAAGGAAGGAAGGAAGGAAGGAAGGAAGGAAGGAAGGAAGGAACTTACTTCTGAGGTTTGTGTGGATCAGCATCCACAGGACTCAGCCTCAGCCATGCTCACTAGCTCCCCTGTCATCAACACTGATGTTACAATGGCACTCTTAGTGCTCAAAGTATTGCAAGTAGCCTGAAACCATACACAGTAAACCTTTTGCAGTAAAGTCTGAGATGAAAGCATCCACTGCCAATCTGTTCTTACAATACATTATAAACCTTGCAGATACCTAAAAGGGTTATCTCAAGTCCTCACAGTAAATAAAATATTCTTTAAAAGGCTTTTGGGGATCCTCAGGGCATTCCAGTATTGCCAGGAAGACGTTTTACCCTACCTAGTGGAAAAATACATAATAATGTGCTTTAAAAATTAAAAATTTAGAAGAATCTGAATAATTGCTTCCTGTCGATTTTCGAGGTTGGCGTCATGCAATTCAAGGGTGAACCATCTCAAAAAACTCATTTGGAAATGTCTATCTACCCTGTGGAAAAACTATGTAAAACTGTGTACAGAGTGCAATACGTAATGAAGTTTATACTTGTTTTGGGTTTGTCCTGAGGAACATACAGCAGTTCTGACATGGTATCTGTCAGTGTTACTAGTTACAACATGTAGACTAGTAGAGGAATCTATCTGCTGTTCAAAGATGAAAAGGAAAACCAAAATAACTATTTACAAGTCACTTGCCTCAAAATACTACCATTTGGTTCTGCTTATAAAGAAACAGGTTTTCTATTCTGCATTATCAGAATAAATGAAAAACAAAGTTACTACACAGATATTCAAACTACAGGTCAGGACAAAAAAACCCACAACTGAATGATGCAGCTGTTTCAATCTGCTTTTTTAGGTGTGCATATACTTTAGTCTCAGACCACTCCCTTCGGACCTGATCATAAGACTCAATCAAAGACATATTTGTTTAAATTCTACATTCCCATGCACCAAGTGAAATGTCACCAATCCTGAACAGATTCACATAGAGTAAAACCTCTGAAAATTGCAAAGTGCTGTTTGAAAACATTAAGGCAACAGGATTTCTCAGCAAAGCAGCAGTTAAGCAAACAAATATGCAGTGAAAAAAACATATTTTTCCTTTTTTTTTTTTCAAGAAAACAGCTGAATTTTATTAGTTTTTCTGCTGTTTAAAAAAATGTTAGCCTCAAAGCAGACTCCAACCAGGAATAATTTCAAACTGTTACGGCTTCCTATATCTGAAAGGTAAAGGATATCAGGCCATCCTAACTAATGGTATTTACACTGTGGCAAAAACAGCGCTCTCAGCACAATAGAACTTCTGCTATGATTGTAACAGAAATAACTTTTGTATTAACCTGGATAAATGTTAAATACTAAAGAAGTAATATTGTGTCTAAATACAGTGTAGAAAAGTGAAAAATTACATATTTGAGGAGTACAATTACACATTCCCAAGAGTCAGGCATTCTTGCAGATTCACTGCTGTTTCCACCAGTCTCCTGACTTAGATGGGTAATTAATCTATTATAGAGTATATACATATTCCGCTAGTTCCATATATTTACATTCATATTTTGAAGGATTAATTCTAAATACTGTGGCTGACTTTCTGAGCTAGAAGACAATTATGGTTCCTGTTTGAGCTACAGGATATACAGCAAGAAAAATAAACATTTTGATTGGAAAAGTGACTGATACTGAATTCATTACTTGACTTGTTAAACACTGGATCATGCTGCTCATTTTCATTTATCTTGCTTTTGCTTCTAGCCTCTGAATCTTGTAATGTATTTCTCTAATGGGTGCTTACAGCATGAACCATCATGTATTTTCTCCCAACATTCTACTGCATGCTTAATGAGGACCAATCCTCCTTTCTTCTGATAAACTAAATATATCAAGGTATTTACTGCTACAAAACAGGCATTGTCAAAGTCAAATATGCATATTACTTTTAAAAAACTTTTCCAATACTTAATATTAAAAAATACTGACACAAACTGTTTTGAGTCTCCATCACAATTCCTCTTTGCTCCCTTCCTATCTTTGACCCAGCTTCCTGGTTTTTTTTCAGCAATGCCATGAACAACAATGATGCTACAATGAATGGTTGTAGTGAAGAATTGTGGCAGATATCCAGTTAATACATTTTAAAATTGTAAAATAAACAGAGGATTTAACCAAACACGCTTAATACTTGGCAGATCTTGGCCTTAGCTATTAATCCTGAAACCAGGAAAATACAACTAAAGAAAATCTTTCCATCCTAGATCTCCAATGTGTTAATGTATTAAATCTCTTGATTTCAAACTTTTATTCTATTTAGCTTCTGCCTGTCAATCCTTTTACCAGAGAATGTGGAGGAGATTTCCCAGAAGTCAGCTGACATCTTACTAGAGGTCAAAAATTCCCCAGAGTTATTCATGCTTAATCTGGCTGTGCAATGTATGCCTCATTCAGAAGCAATTTTTTTAGAATATATTCTACCTTTTAATAAGATTTGACCTAATTCGTCAGAAACAACACCTGTGAATCAGTATGAATATTATGAAGAGTTTAAAAATGGGTTATAAACATCCTTAAAATTGTAATGGTAAAAGGTTTTGGATAAGCTGTATTTTTAAAGCAATATTCAGCTCTTAACTTTGGTATCTTGGATACCACTAGTTACATGACACAGATCAGTTTCAGGTAAAGAAAAACTGAAAGGAAAGAAAACAAAGAGGAAGAGAGAACTTCTCCTCACTGACCAAACCACTTCCTCTTTATCTGCAGGAAGTATGAGAGTACTGTCTTTAGGGGACCAGAGAGGCAAAACATCCTTTTCATCTTTTCCCATTGCTCTCCCAGGGCACAGTGCTCCTGGCTTCAAGGCAACAGCTGCATCATTCAGTCGAAAGCCTAACAAGAACACCCATTAGCTACAATCAAAGCAGTATAATTGAGTCCTTTCTCTAAGTTCTGTGTATTATTGCAATTCGTTATAGTTCTGATTATTGATCAAACAAAATATTTCCACTCAAACAGTCCCCACAAGAAAGCCAGTTTTCCTGCACAGAAGCACCATCTTTCCATATGGGTAGCCCATATATTGAGGCTCCCTCTATAGTTTTGTATCCTGACAGCTATGACCCCAGGGCACCTTGAGATATGCCTGAAGTACTTCTCTACCATCTATCTACTATTTATCAGCTCTTCACCTCAACACTAGACAACAGCCCCACACTGATCCTCTTCAGCTTGCCACAGAGCATTCCCCAGCTGCAAGGTGCCATGAACATGTCTTGGGATAATGGGCCATCTTTACTCATTTCAGAAAAATCTTCAGAGAAATCATGAACCCTAAACGTAAGTTTTCCCCTGGTCTACCTGAATGCCAACTTTAGCCAAGTTTAATGAAAAAAAGCCCCCAAAGAATTACTAAGCAAGTATTAAATTAGACTTTTAGTTCATTAACGGAAACCCTGAACTCCTATTTATATTCTAAGCCTGACTGCTTAGTCACTAAGACTCCAATCATTGTATCTGTAACCTCTCTTTTTTATATTTTGCTGTTAGTTTGGGGACACAAAAGCAAATACCAGCAGTCCTCCAGCACAGTACAGATAATTGTATCAAGGAACTATGGTCATGCTTATATACAGAAGACCATCTCTTACAAGGGACATCTTTTAACCTGGAAACTACATGCACCAGAAACTGATTAACTGAAATAACGTAACAAGTGACTTTATACCAAATATGCTTTTATGGAATACTATATGACTATAGTCTTAAGTATTCTCTTTGAACAGCCTGAAACCTGTTACTCTAATTTGTTAGACATTTGGAATTGCACATCGGGGGAAAAAAGGGGGAAAAAAAAAAAAGGAAGTGATGCTTCTTCCTGAGCTAACATAAAGTGAAGTTGTTAACATCTGATTTTGAACTCTACATTTGTGCTTCAGCTGATCTGAAGGCAGAGCTTCACAAACTGGAGTATTTATCCAGACAAAAATAGCCACTCAGCTGTGCTTTAGTGCCATTTTCTGTCACACCAGCATGACAGCACTAAGTGTTTAGTTCAAATAAGTGGTTCCACGTCCTCTGATAATACAACATGGTTCCAGCATTCTGTTCACTACAATTTCAGCTCCGTCAGGGGTGGCACAAGACAGCTCAGTATTCCCAGAGATTTTCAAACTGTGGTGCATGTATTCTATTATGCACTCAACCTGTCTGGTCCATTTGGACTGGATTCACCAAGGAATACAATTAGTTGGCCATTTTATTTACACAGCCCAGCCTGCCAATTTGTCTGAAGCTTGAGTTCTTTTTATTTTCCTCTTTCTTGCAAATTATTTCTGATGTGGTAACTATCTGTAGCACAGGTTCTTCTTCCACTGGGCATTAGTGTGCAAGGCAACCAACTGTTGGGGACTCATCTTGGGACAGTTAGGATCTTCAAATTTTAAGTAGTAGTTATTCCCTCAACAAACTCAAGTACATTGTTATTTTAAGTGAACCACTAAGTAAGACTTCTTCCTAATGTGCTGCCAAACAAATCATGGAGAATATGAAGGAACAGCAACAGGACAGCAAACACACAGCAACAAATTCTGCTGCTTACTGTATGACTGGTCACTGGTTCCAAAGCTGGGTGCTATTGTTGCACTGAAGATCAGAATTTGACACAGGCTATTCAGTATTTTAGGAAAACAGGCAAATATTCAGAAAATTAGGTGAGAAATGATCTTATCCGAAGGGCACAGAGTTTATATGGTTTCAGCAACCCACACAGAACCACCATTGTCCCTGTATTTTGGGCACACTTTCCAAAGTTCAGTTATACATATAACACAAGTATTAAACATAAAAAGTCACTCATTCAAATGCAGACATCTGAAATAGTAAACCTTTGAAAATATCGTGTGCTTATTCATACTGGGAGGTTCAGATATTGCTGATTTTATGATGCCAAACATTATTTTCTGCCAATGTCTTCAGAAGCTCATAAAATATGTCCTAAGCTGCCCTCTTGCCAAAAGTTTTTTCCACAAGCTTTGCTAATTGGCTTCATGTAACTGATTCATTTCTGTAACAATCTGTAATTAAAACTCGATAGGAAGCCCAGCTACTTTGGCCATTTAAGTAAAAAGAATTCAAATTACTAAAAATGCAAGTTATAGCTTACACTGCAAACACAGAATGACTGATGAGATTACATAACACCTCTCATAACAGAAGGCTTCCATCACTTTAAATCTTTCAGTGAGTAAGAATCTGTAAAACTAAAACTATCACCAAAATAGGGTTAAACGAGCAAAATTATCAGCACATTTATGCTGACAGAGAGCCACTGTCTAGACTCACTCATGGAGTGCATGAAATGTTCACTCTCCTTACCAACACAGGATGCTCTTTTTTAAATTAAGAGGCTTGAAAACAGAACCCAAAACCTTTATCTGAGTATTTATCTCAGGCAACCCTTATTCCTTAGGCTATCCCACTTCCTCCTGGCATGTCTTCCCAAAGCACTGTGGCTTACTACCTTTCTCCACAGGGAAGTAGGAAGTCCTGAAATCACTTCTCTCCATTTTGCCTATTTGTTTGGTGGACTGACACAGCAGTTAAGAACAAACACTCCTGTTCTCCTTCATGTATATTGGGTTTTGAACGACTGTGAAGCTACAGGAGGAGAGGGGGACACATTGTCAAGACAAATGGAGCTGCTGCCTGGTCATTCTGGCAGAGCACACTGAGGTGCTGAACTGTGAAGAGGAGGTCTTAAAAGCACTGACAACACCATAGTAAAGCCACACATCACTACTTAATACTAGTTTTTGCAATTTCATCAATACACTGGCCTTGGCATGCCCCAGAGTTTCAATTAATTGCTGGTAAACTTTACATATCTAGTGGGGATACTGGATTTCAGGGTTTAGAGGTGGTTTTTTTTGAAAAAGAAAACCCAAACAAACCTCTAAACATACCACTGCTTTCAGAGAATAAGATATTTCAGCAATAAACAGGAACAGTTCCAGCCTACAAAAAAACCTAGATGCCAATGCTTGGATCAGGTGAGCAATTATCTTTGTTCTTTCCTCCAGCTGAGTAGAAGGACTAATACACTGCCTTGCTGGAGTGGAATGGGTGGAAAAATCTGTGATCCCATACCAAAACCGAGGTCAGTGTGGCCATTGTAATTAACCTTGGGGTACAGATCCAGATGATTTCTTCACATTTGTAGTGGCCCTTTAACTTACCTCAAGAGTTGTGTGATATCCTGATGAGCCTATAAGTCATTTATTGCACTTTTCATTCCTTGCTGAACAAGCCTCCTCTGTTTTTCTCTTCCTTATCCTCTAGACTCACAATGTTAAGAATACAGATCTGTATTTTCTGCTGAAGATGGGCAATCCCTTGGTGTCACGGTTTAAACCCAGGACCCTTCTCAAATATGGAACAGGTGCATCAGAAAGATAACATTAAAAAAATGGGCAGCTATTGTTAAAAGATAACATAGCACAAAAGCAAAATATCTTAAAAACCTGTCTGGAATGATCCAATCCAGATTTTCAGAAAACTCTGAATAATAGTTATCTGTCTTTAAGTAACTTGCCTCAGGACAGCTGCATGGATCAAGAACAGTGAGGATTTAGGGACACTTTTCAAAGCCTGTGACTGTGAAGAACAGACCACTGCATACTGTAGGTCACAGGCATGAGGCAAATAAGTCTGACCTTGCTTAAGAAGAAAAGAAAGAATATAAAGAAGACAGCTACTAAAGGTGGGCAGAGTTTACCCTGCCAAGGCAATGATGTTGTCAGAGGTCCTTTCTGAGTAGTTTAGAAAGGGACCAAACATGACAAAAGAATCAATTCAACCACACAAAGACAGCTTACAAAGTACTTGACTGGTAACTTTATCCCATTTCTACTGGGAAACGTGAACTCTGGGCCAAGGTAACCTGATATGACACAAGTAGAGAAATTTTTTTCATATAGTCCAAAACCAGCCAATTCAAAGCCAAGCTCAGTAAGTCAGTGAGAAGAAGAAATAGTACGTGCCTGTCCCACCAAATGCATGCTTGCGATAGGAAATGTCTGGGGTTGCTTAAGGTACTCCCAGTTTTGCTTATGTTTTCAATGATGGAAAGTTAATTCAAGAAGTTAGTTGAAAGGCAATTATCTGGTCACATGGTTTCTGCTGCAGGCTGCAGACAGTGGAAGAGGGGAAAACCAGTAAGAGTGGCATTAATAAACACAGCCACTTTATTCTGTAGTTTCTATTCTTAAATTTCATGGCAAGGTTTGGGTAGTTTTAAGGGATCTCAATCTTCTGAGATTCTCTCCTCAAAGATACTGCTCTTAGTCTGAACTTCTGGATGTTGCAAAATACTCAGTGCTACTTGACAGGGAGAAGATAGTTTCCCCAGGCAAAATGGAATTCAGTTTTATAGGCTTTATCCATAAATTTGCCTGTATGAAAATATCAATAATATTAATATGAAAAACATCTTTCCTTTCAAATGTGAGTCAGAATTAATTTTAACATTTACAATCAGATTTGACCAGGGATTCATACATTTCTAAGCTAAAAGTTTGGCAAGATTCTTCAAAATTTTCTGTTTTTCAGACAGATTATACAAATCTTAAATAAAACACCATTTAATTCCTACACACTTTACTGCTTTTATATATTTCCCCTTGGATGTTTTGGTGATCATTTATCATCATTTTTGCAAGAAAATAACTCAACCTTTCTTAATTTTTTTTTTTTCTCTAAAATGGTTAACACTAATATTAACATCCCAGGAATAAGACTAATTTGTATAAAATAGTAAAAGAAAAAAAGAAATCCTTTATTGATTTTTCTGGAAATACCAAAAGAAAAAAACACAACAAACAAAAACCAAACCAAGCAATTATACAAATGAGATTTCTAAATACATTTGAACAACATTGAGATTTGTTAGTTGAAAACAGGGCAGCACTTCCGGTACTCTGGTAATTTTAATGGTAAAATGACCTAGGTGTACCCCCATACAACCCACATACTGGATTCTTTATCACCAATACTAATCTAGAGGAGACTTAAAACTTGACATTGACACGTAGAATATCTGGTGGTCCAGAAATCAATAAGAGCAGTGACCTGCTTTCAAATGAAAAGCAGGAAGTATCTCTCCCAAAGGCCCAAATGTCTATATGGCCTTCCAATTAACCACCAAAATACAAGAAAAACATAGAAGTTTCATACATAACTATGGAATGGACAGAAGTAAAAACCCCAATTGGTTTAAGCATGTATCATTCAAGTTTACATACACTACAAGTTTGGTTGTATTGTTTTGGGGCTTTTTGTTTTGATTAGGTTTTTTTTTTTATTTGGGGTTTTGGGGTTGTGCTTTGTTTGTTTGTTTGTTTTATTTACTGCAGAAATCAGAAGTGGTCTGAAGGGAATGATAGAAACTGAGTGATAAAGTGCTAAGAAAAGTCAACTGCAAAACCACCTTGCCAGAACAGCAGAGCACTTACAGAATTACAGTAGTGTGTGATGAGCTAGGAGGGTATTTCTAGTGTACATCAAACACAGTAAAAACTGAACTGAAGCCACAAAGCTCCTTCTCTCTTCTGAAACAGGATATGAATTCGAGTGCGTAGAAATGGAACTGGGGTGCGCATGTCTTCTTCTAAGCATGGTCTTGAAGATGCTTCATAGATATATTTTTTATATTAGCATAGTTTCTAACTCCACTGAGTTAGCGGTATGTTAGTGCTTGCTGCTCTGCCCTCACTGCAGACTCCAGCTCCTCCCTGAGTCAAACTGAATGCACCTCTTTAAAAACCCAACTATTCTGACAATATGTTCATCCTTTCTAAGGGCTTATTTCCAGATCCCAATTGCTGTTGTGAACTGTGAGGAATATACCCAAACTGTACCTAGAATGAAAAAACTATCTTTCCCTCCCTCTCTTCTCTCCCTATTTCAGCAGCAGATTTCCTCCCTTTTAAATGCAAGTTGAGAAGAATTTTTCCTTCACAATAAACCCAAAAGCATGTCTTGTTTTCCAGCATGATTATTACAAATCAACACTGATTATGACTGCACATTTTACATTAGCATTGTTCTTTAAAGCAAAATTGATAGTTTCTCAGCACTAGCATCATATTTATTTAATGCTTATTGACAGGTAGGTCAGCAGTCAGTGACTTTTTTTTTTTAATGACTGTAATCTTTTGTTCTCTTTGCAGTACCCATAAGGACTTGAATGACAGAAAGTTCATTTTTCTCCAAATGAACATCTGATTAGAGTAGCCCATGCTTTACCCCCTTTGGGAGACATGCTGTCAGCCAGCAAAGCCATGGTGGTCGCGGTAACTGTCAATGCATATCCAACAGCTGCTCCGTTACACATTCCCTAACCTGGCAAGAACGGAACTGCTGAGATTCTGCAGCTTTCCCCCAGCCTGGCTCTGTGCTGCCATAGCCCTGTACCTCCAGCAGGCAGGCTGGCTAGCACCGCTCACTGCAGCTGCTCCCCACTCTCCTACTGCAGGTTCACCACCAGCAGAAGGTCTCCCTAAGGCACCTTCTGCAGCCCGGACCCTGGAAACTCAGTGTCACCCCTGTCAAGAAACTAGAACTCCTCAGCTAGAACCCTTCAGAAGCCTAACCTGGTATTCAGAATTTGATATAGTTGGAATTTGCAGATGGTGGTTAGTACACCACTGGGTTTTTGCTATGCCAACAGAATGAAATTAGAAGGAAAAAACTTTCCTGAAACGGACATCTTGAATTTTTTAGGATCAAAGCAGAACATGGCTTGGTGAACAGAAAGCCAATAAATTGGTCAAGATATGTCCCCCTGATATCAAAAGACTTGTATCTGTGCAGTTGACATGTTCTAGCTGAGTGTTAGCTCAGGCAGAACTTGGACTATGCAAGACAGAATTCAATGTAAATTGCATTCAATAGATGGATGTCCTAATCATCACCCAGTCATTTTCATGTAATGCCTAAATTGTTCAAAATGATCTTTTAATTATACAAAGCTAGATGCCATAGTATTTTTTTTGGAACAAGCCTTTAAATTTCTATCTTGTCGAAGATGCGGTAAGAACATGGATGGAGCTTAAACTACCGCCACGACCAGTTACATCTTCTTAGAGGTGCTTTGCTTGCACTTATGGCAGATGGTCCTAGTTAGGATTATATTCTAAGTCTCTATCACACAAGTAGCTCTGTTTTCCACAATGAAAAATACAACTGAAATCAATGTGAGACATTCTTAAACACCATACCATTCTAGAAACTTAAAGATACAGCAAACTGCTTTGATTTTTAAAACTAATATGAATTCCTGCTTATGTAATCCATACACAAGCTTAAAAAATATCAAAATTTCCTTTAATTTTTTACTAACAATTAGACAAAACTAACAAGGCTTAGTTTCAAGTCAATTCAAAGAAATGAGAGCTGAATTAAAAAGACATTTATTTACTTTCAGTTACAGTATTCATAGCTACCATCACTGCTGTAAAAGCACAAATGCATTTCACTCCTTCAAAATGGTAGCACCCATGCACATGTAGTATTTTTAATGGCTTGACATTCCAGGTTATGGATCGCTTTTTAAGGTAAAAAGCAAGTTCACATGTAAAGCACTAAGCAAGAAGCAAATGAATATGAAGGGACTGTAAAAGTGCATCTGCAAAAACTCCAGTTCAGCACACACCTCATGTGCATTAGAACATCTGTCAATACTGGTACAGATCAGGTGCCACTCACCAACAAGACCTGTATACTTAAAAAAGTAAAGGAAAACTTTCATGGACAATAAGGAATGGCAAGAAAGATAATCCATATGACAAATGTGGAGATGAACTCTGGTAATAATAGAATGATATCCTCCAGTTCATGAATACTGGATGAGAGTATAACTGGCATATCAGTGGATTTGGAATTGGAACCATAACAAGAATACCATTTACCCGATATGGCAGACAAAGGTTTGGAACAGACTGCATCTTGTCCTGGTAAAATTGACAAAAAAGTGATCCTTCTGCATTACAAAGGGGCAAAATGTCACACTTGCAATAAAAAGCTAAAGAATAATAAATGCTTTTCTATGCATGAAATAGCAGGGGATTAAAAGATGTAACATTAAGATATTATAATTACAGTATGTATGTCTGGAATGAAAAATTAAGAGGCATAACAAGAAGGTGTAAGCTTGTTAAGAACCCAACAAAACATACTGAAAAACAATAAAACAAAATTGTGATTCTCTGAAGGTGTATTTCTCCAACTAACTTGGCTCTCTCATTTTGCTAAGATTTCCTAGCTAAGGGAATAAACACCGAGCTACAAAAATTTCCCCATCTTAAAAACTTCTTTTCTAAACAGGGAGAAAGAACCCTCAGAACTAACAGAACTTTTATTTCTATAGATGCCAACAACAGTACAGAGAATAGCCAAGTGAAAAAGACATTCAAATACAATGTTTTTTTAGAACACAGGGGTTAAAATCTTGCTGTTACTCATAATCTGCTCTTCCATATCAGACAGTGATGAAATTCAGACTTCAGCTTCTCCTTTCCACAGCTTATCCCAGCATGAGAATTGATTCATCACACTCTGCAATCAAAATTTGGTACTTAACTGAATACAAATTATGATACTGAGGGAGATTTACATGTTTGTGTTGTAGAACACGATGCTCAGGAAAAAAAAGAGTTGATTTATCCTCTGCAGTGGATTTAGTTACAAATTCCCATTCAAATAAAGCCCAGAAAGATTGTGAGGATGGGCATTTTAATATTTTTCTACTTCTCTATGCTAATTTATGTACTTGTTAATTTTAAAAGAATAATTTTCTGTTTGTTTCTAGCTTTTGCCTTACCAGAAATATCAAATTTGTTCTCCCATAATTCTGTCGTAGAAGTTCTGGGAAATCCCAGAGATGTTACGAACCTTAATGAAAGTTCAGAGAACTGACTGCCCTTTCTCTAAAATGTGAATTAGTCACTGAAATTACATAAGAGGTGTTACAAAAAGTGGGGTAAACCAAAACCCAGTGAATTTGAAATAGCCTGATCAAAAATCCCTGCTTTTCGGAGCTGATTAACTATTAGCCCTAGCTATGTAAAAACATGACAGAAAGTTAAACCTAAACTTTCTTTTTCGCATCACTGTTCAATCTTTGTCTTCTTTGCTGCTACACTCCTTCCCAAATCTACAGGATAAAGAGAAAAGAGAATTAAATACCTACATACATATACTACTTTTAACATATATTATATATGTATAATGATAACAGATATACAGCAGATATGTTCATACCAAATTGACATTTGTCTTCCAGCTCTTTTTGCCCTTATTCAATTCTGCCTGTTGTGTCAGTGCAATTGATTATACTATGATATTTATGGAACAGATACACAGATAATGCCTGAAGAAACAGACCCCAATCCCTGATACTGACAATGCACAATGGTCAGACTAATGCTGGAGACAGGTAAATAATATAAACATTTTTGTAAAATACATAATCTCAAATTGCAGCTTGTTAGGAAATGTCAAAAAATATAGGACCCACTTTAAACATTTAATTTGAGAGCAAAGAGGTTAACTATGAAACACTGAATCATAGCACCTGTATTCAACACCCAGTTTCAGTTTCCCCTAACTTCAAATTGGTACCATTGTCACTGAAGTTTCAGAACTGTCTAGCACTTCTTATAGATCTAACAATCAAATACGATTTGTTTTAGTAACTTTGCCAAGGGTTTCCACTGACTATCCATCTTTGTATCCAGCTTCATTACATTATCTTTAATACATTCATTATCTTCCTACACTTTTCAGTTGTGAATAAAGGTTAAACATTGTTTGCAAAGCACAGGAGATCGTTAATTAAATGCTTTACAGCAAAAAATTTGAACGTAGAAGTCATCAGGTTCTTATGACCTTCTAAACACAACTGGAATCAATGGAATAAAACTTGTGAGTTTTCATTTGGATTCTATGTATTACATCATGTCACATTAATCAGTCCAAAACATATCTCTGGATTCTACAGATGATATTATGGTTTACCATGTCAACAGCAACTAACCTTTGCCGCACCCCCACCAGAATGGAATTGCACAAAACCTGTATTACTTAAGGATGTAAATATCCCAATAAGTTAGATAATTAGGAATACCAGGAACACACCAGACTCATATTGCAGGGAACTACATGTTGAGAACTGAGTTTTCAAATCAGATTTACCTTCCCTGAATTCAGTGCTCCCTTAATGCTGAAATGAATGCCAGCAGATGAAAGTACATCAGCTATAAAACCATACTCAGCAGATGAGAAAGGGAGACAGGAAGAGAAATCAGATTTGTTTGCAGATACAAGGAGAATTCACTTCACAGTTCAAAAATATGTGACATGGTAATTTCCTTGCCTTCAACAGTAACCCTCCTGTTCTTAAAAACAGACAAGTGCTTAACTGCACAACATAGGTAAGATACTAGTGACTAAGAAGTTGATTTCCAAAACAATGGATGAACAGAAAGAAGCACTTAAGACTTCTTTCCCCTTACTGATCTTCAGGTTATAGAGTTTTATGACTGGCAATGCTACCTCTTGATAACATCTGTGTCTCAGTAAGTAAAACCACAGAATCACTGCTGGTCAGTTGAGGCTCCTTAGCAGAGCAGTGTTAAATTTAAAGTCAGATTTAATTTTCCAGACTGGTGGATATGGAGAAGCTAAGTGTTCAGCATTCTTATTGTTGCATCAACTCTCATGCACCTAAAAACTAAAGGGATGGGAGAAGCTTTTACAAAAAAACCCACCATGTTTTGATCATATTTGCTGTGGTAGGAAAAGCATCTTTCTCTACTCACATCCTGTTTATCAGTCTTTAAGTGTCAAGTTTGAATTTGAAGCAAGCAAAAGTGTAGGTGAATATATTTAACTATTGCAAATTTTAAAGAACATAAATCCCAGCATCTCAGATTGTTTTTTATATTTTATGGAGAAGGAGACAACCAACCACAGACTTCTCAAAAATGTAAACTAAGGAGATATGCAAATATTGTAGATAACTATATAACACTATCCTACTGTAAGCGTGGATAATAATAGCTATGAGGATTTACTGTAAGCTAAATACTGAGAGTTTGATGCACACAAAAAGAAGCCATCTCCTGACAGAAAGATTTCTTTATAAGGTATCAGGATCACATTCAGCAATGACATTTTTTTCTCATTCATTGCTGAATCCTTCTCTACATACACCAACAAGTAGCTTTCACTTCATCACCTTTGTCTTCTGCCCTGATGACTCAGATTTGACCTTTCCAATTATACCAACCCAAATGTAAAAGCATGGATTGTACTTAGCCCTAATTTCCTGAACTATGAGTTACAATCTCATGTCATCTCAATGGACTATGAACTGAGAAGCTTTATTTTCAGATTTCTAGCACCAACATTCCTCCAAAACTTCAGGCAAACTGCTCGAGCTCTTTGCGCTGTTGCTTCCCGTGTAAAAGGCTTCCGGAGGTTTAGAGCTGAAAGAAGAGAGTTGAACTTCAAGGCAGAATGGTGATCCTACATTATAGGGTGGCAAGTCCTATAAGAAGCAAACCTCTCCACAACTAAAGAAATAGACAATGATTCTTAAGGAATCAACCAGCAGTTAAGAGGATTAGTGGCTCTAAGCAGGGATTTACTACACAAAAAAGACTAGGTACAAACAAAACTAGCACTTGACTACAAACAGGACTGACTAGAGTAGCATCTTGCAGTTATTAAAAGTATACTCTGTTTCTTTTCCTATACTCGTAATAACTCCTGATATCAAGGATGGAGCTGTAACACCTGTCTACGTTAAGGAATGTGTTAGAATGTACCTTAGAACTTCAGAGCTTGCCTCCACAGAGATGTTCCCTACTGTGCACGAAAAACCCAAACAAATTAAAGCTAGACCGGGGAGTGGTCAGGGAACGTTCAGACTAGTACTAATGGAAAGACAGCAGGAGGGCTGTAGTGCCAGCTCACACCCCTGGAATACAGCACTACACAGTGGTTACTGTGGCCTAGAAGCCACATTGAACAATTTCCTTTTCAACACCTACCATCAGGGACTTACCCAATGGCATTTAAAAAAATGGGAAAGGATAAAGCAAGAGAATGGCTCAGCAGCTTTTTTAAGAAAATCATGAATGGAAAGAAAATTTACGACTGCACACAGAGCAGCAGAGAGGGAAAACGAAAATCCAAAGCTTGATAATGACTGAAATAAGTTTCTAAATAAAACCTTCAGTGCAAGTGACAGTCACCCTGTAATTGTGAATGGATTCAGCCAAGAAAGCATTCTGACCATAGTGTGAAAAGTAATTGTTCTTGTGAGCAAGGTAAATCAAACGATGAAAGTTTATAGACTGTTTTGGTGGTAGACCTTCCCTTCCTTGTACATTACTGAACTACTACTATTTGAAAATCTTGACACTTGAAGTCATCTACATCTGGTATACAGTCTGTAACTTTGGGGTACATCTGAATACATTGAGATAAAAGAGGAATTTGTAAGGACATAAAAGCCAGTGAAAGATTGTGCTGCTGTGTGTGGACTTCAGAAAAAGAGGGGAACTGAAGTATTTCTCACTCTGCCAATCAGATCTAGTAGTGACTGGTAAACAATTACTATTTGATGCAATTTTTCTACTTGAGCAGATGGCCAGCTCCCCAGATGACGTCTTTCAATGATGTCTTGCTAGAAAGACAACAAACAAATTATGGTAGCCACCCTGATTGAATGTTTCCAACTCCCTTGACACATGAGTGGAAAGGCCAGGGTCACAATGGGAAAGGTTTCATTCCTGGTGAAGCATTAAGAGACAGACCACTGGCCACGTGTCACTTAGTGACTGACACACCAGCTGCAGTTCTTCCAGAGCAAGAAAGAGGCCGAGGCAACAACACTAGTGCTTCCACTGTTAAGATACTACAGACTTATGTTAGCTATGTGAGACTTGACAGGCTGCAGGTTCAGAGTTCTGCATGTTACTAATATCCACTTGTTAGAACAAGCAGAATTACAGATTAACAGAACAGCACAGAAATATTTCAACATGCCTATTGCTTCCTCTTCCTGCAAGAGCAGATTCTGCTGTGAAGACCTTGGATCCTCAAACCTTTAGAAAACAGATACATGGATGGGTTTGATTTTATATGGGGGAATAAGCATAAAATATTGCCACTTGCACAACAAAAAGACACTGCAAACTCCGCCATTTTTTCCCCTCTTCCGGAAGACATGTCTTCAGTCATGTGAAAGTCTCAGCTGGAAATTGCAAATAAGGCTGTGAACAACTTTACAGTGGCTTAAGCCAAAGTATGCCCCTTGAGAAGGAAATTTTTCTTTGATTCTAAATGTTAATTCTCATTTAAAGCGCCCCCACATCTCTCACCTGTGGGTGACTGACTGTATTTCAGTAGCTAAGCTTAGCAAAGAATCACAGCCTTTTACTGGAAGCAAGGTCAAAAATGTCAACAGCACACATGCTGGAGAGGTGCCATTTGAAAATATCCCTTTGAACTCATGTGACAAAGGCTATTGTTTGGAGCTAAAAAAAGACCACCCAAATCACACCTGTGTGCAGAGGGGTAGGCTCTCTTTATCTGGTAAGAACAAGGTGTGGAATGTCTACTGCTATCTATAGTTTCATTGTTAACACTGTCTTGGTTGAAGTGTGAAAGTATGTTCACACTTTTGCAAATGGGCAATTAACTAATCAAATGACAATATGAATTTTAAAAACACAGAAATGACTGCAATCCAACACCAGTTATGACTGCATTTTTAATTTCATAAAAAAATCATTATCTCAAGCATCCTTCAAGGGGAAGTTACTAGATCTTCCCCACTGTAATAATCAGTGCAGAAATTGTGTCTAGAGCACTAGAGTTCACTAGAACACCCAGTATTTTAAACTTACGGAGAACATTTCTTTCAATAGACAAGTTCCAAAAGACTGCGACAAGATGACATAAGCAGTACCGTATAACCAGAGACTGATACTATGTCACTGTCCCATTAAGGCCTTGTTAAGTAGCAATTGTGTGTATTAAGCACTACTGGTCTTACATCAGTGCCCCAGGAGATGTCCCAGTGAAATAAGTTTCTTGCGTAAGTATGCCAGTTAGATGAAGCACATGGTACTAACTTGTATCAAAGTGCTACCCAGAAAAACCCTACATGTTTCAGCATAACTTCACAGGGCTACAGAACTTGTGCAATATTCATAATAAAACCAATCTGACTAAACACAAATTACATATTCCAGATGTCATTCCAAACCTCCCTCCTGGGATAAGATGCAAGCTAGACCTCATGTTTAAGGAAGACCCACTTTGCACTTTTTTACTTCTTTTAATGAAACCATATCTTTAAGCTTCTACAGGACAAAGTTCACATAAGACGCCCTTCCACATTAATGAAGTAAGTAAATTTATCTTTTCTCTCTGCATAGATTGACTATATTAATAACATCTAGACTGCATATAAAAGCATGCAGAACTTGTATTTACAAAGCATTTAGCTTTTTTATCTATGCTACTAAAATTCTTGATGCACCTCAACACTTCACATCTCTGACACAGTAACCTCTTTTCTGGTTGTGAAAATTGTTCTGCTTATATTTATTCAAACTGCTGTAAAAAAAATAGTTCTCTTGTGTCACTGAGTCAGCCACTGTACAACCTCCTGCGATCACTGCACTGACTCCCAAGTCAGATACAGGCTATTTGTCTTCATTTAAAGCCCTCTGTGGGCAGTTTCTGCCCTCCTGTCACATGCCATTCCTGCTCCACGTAATGACAGTTTCATTTACTCATCTGTCAATATAACACTTTCTCTGGTACTTTACAATTTCTAATAATTTCTAATAGCCTCAAATAGCATGAGAGTATTATCAGACCCTCATCTGCACTCGCCCTCACTCAAAAACTATTTCTGCCCCTTAAATCTCCGGAACAAAGTTGCTCTATCCATTTGTTCCTTTGTATTTTTTTATTTCCCCAAGATGTATCTTACTCCCTTGCAGGTCATCGCAGTCTTCATTCTTGCTTGCCAGACCTGCAAATAAGACCTGCAGAAAAATCCCATTTCTGTTTTCTCTGTTATCCTGTTTTCAGTTCTGTTACCGGAGAAGAAGCAGGAGACTACAACTTCAGTTGCTTACTTACAAAGTTGTTGGACTTTTCATTTTGTATTTATTGTCTCCATCAAAGGACAGAAATACTACTTCAAAGCTAAGTACTATCTAGGCTAGTATCAGGTCGCTGAAAATCATCAAATTAACACAGTAATACATAAAGCTGACATGTAAGTTCAAAGGGCTCCATCTTAAATAAATCTTCACAGTTCTGATTCTGCAGGGCATATATAAACACAAGTAGCCAAGAGCTTAAGAACAGCAAAAATTAATATTTCCTTTAAAAAAACCCATAATTTAACTTACTATTGTAAATGCCCATTACATTCTCCTTTTTGGTTCTCATGCTGAAACCTGCTTTTTGTGTCAAATGTTTTCTTGTATTTTCTCACTCAATAGATATAATAGCTCTTCATAGATTGGCTGGTATATATATGTGTATATATATATATTTTTTTTTTTTTAAACACTCTCCTACATCCATTGCAAAAGTAGCATAGTCCAAAACCCCCTAATGAAATAAATACGAATAAACTGATATGTTGCATTTTCACAGCCCTGTTCAATTAAAATCCTCAAATCAGTGTATAAACATTAACTGAATTGCTATAGGTTAAAGTTACAGAAAACAGTGGTGATATCCACGTTTTAGTCTAAGGAATGAGATAAAATTTGTGGATTAAAAAAAATAAATAAAAGCATAAAGACACTTAATTGTTTATAACAGAAGTGCTCTAGATCAGTAAGGCCAAAAGCATTCGTGTGGAAGATTTTGCCGACATCACGCTCTACTAATTTCTGTGAACGTATCAGCACGAAGAAGTCAGTTCTTTGTGTGGCCTCCAGTTGAAAGAATCCATTTTCAAATAAAGAGACTGAATTTTCATACTGGGAAAATAACGTAAATCTGGGGGGAAACAGCGGACTTGAAACTTTAATGAAAATTCATTTTAAGAATAAATAACATGGTAATTGTGATCAAAATTCCTTATACTGATTTTTTTTCTAGTCTGCTTATTGTTATCTTTCAGAGGCTTACAAGACGTCTGGGGAAGACTCCTGGACTTGCCAGTTCCCTGAGAATGTAATGTTTAAAGCTTACCTTTCCCCTGAACAGGAAGTAATAATACATGATAACAGAGGAAATGCTATATTTAGAAGATTTTCCATATTTAGACTAATTTTCCATACAAACTCTCAGACTAAAATGTTCACAACAGGAAAAAAAAAGGTAGGCTCTTTGAAAATTCCATACTGCATTGGTTAAAATAAGTTCTGAGTTCTAGCTATGTCTCCTTGTTTTTAATTTATCTTAATTTCTGGGGAATCAGGTTCTCACGTTTTTAAATGTATGGTAATTTTTCATAGGTTTTATATTCCATGTTTTGTTTCTGGAATTGGGCAGCCCTGCCTCATGCCACTAGAAACTAAAGGAAGACCAGTCATATACTTAAATACACTACAGATTCAGAATTAGTCCTTTGCCATTAAACTATATGTCTCAATGCTTACTTACACAGGCAGACCAAAAGCACACACAGATGAATTAGCCATTTTTAACAGTATCAAACTTTCAGTCTCACTGTCCAAAACCATGTATCTTTCTACAGACCCCCTTATTTGTATAAGTTTTTCAACAGCAACTGCGCTGTTCTTCAAATTTTGCCTTAAAACTTGTATCTTTTTAACAACCAAGCAGCTAGTAGCCCTTATTCATACCCCTAAAAAGCATCTGTTTGATCTTTTGATTGCTATCATTTATTATGCAAAAAGGGGCCTACAAAAAATCTGGAGAGGAACTTTTACAAGGGCATTTAGTGACAGGACAAGGGGGAATGGCTTTAGATGACAGAGGGGGGATTTAGATGAGACATTAGGAAAAAATTCTTTCCTGTGAGGCTGGTGAGGCACTGGCACAGGGTGCCCAGAGAAGCTGTGGCTGCCCTATCCCTGACAGTGTTCAAGGTCAGGCTGCACGGGGTTTGGAGCAACCTCGTCTAGTGGAAGGTGCTCCTGCTCGTGGCAGGGGTTAGAACTGGATGAGCTTTAAGGTCCCTTCCAACACAAAATACTTGATACCTCTGATGCTGAGCTGCACAGAGAGAAAAAAATGTAAGCTGTAAGTAACTGAGGTTTAGAGTAATCTACCACAAGTTTCTGTAGTAGTATGTTTCCTGAGTTTCTGGTGGGACAAAAAATTTCCTAATTCCTCCATTACCTTAACACCTGTCACAGGAAGGTAGTCCTGCCTCTTTCCCAGCCACTACAATGGGAAGCTCTTTTTAAAGGGCACAAACTAACTAACTCATTGACAAAAATACCCACCAATGTCACTCTCACCTTCCTGTCCAAGGAGTTCCCTTGCGACTGGGAGGCTGGTGAGGTGCTGGCACACTTTGCCCAGAGAAGCTGTGGCTGCCCCATGCCTAGCAGTATTCAAGGTCAGGCTGGACGGCGCTCAGAGCAACCTGCTCTAGTGGAAGGTGTACCTGCCGTGGCGGGGGGTTAGAACTGGATGAGCTTTAAGGTTCCTTCAAACACAAACCATCCTATAACACGCCTGCCTGCATCCCTGTTGAACGCTTCGCCCCTTCGCCCCCTCAGTACCACTGGCACACACGCCCTTCCTCCTCCCTGCCTGCCCAGAGAAGGGAAGAAGAGGTGGTGCTCGGTTGTGCCACGCCTGCGCGGTGGGGACCGGGACGATAGGGCCGTGCGCAGCCGTTGCCGTGGCATGGAGGCGCGGAGGGAGTCTAGCTCTGGTGCTGCAGGTAGGGGCGGCTGCCGCACGCGCTGCCGGTTCGCACGTGCAGCTGGGCAGAGCGGCGGCGGCAGTCAACGGCGCGCCCCCTCTTTTTTTCCTCCGTCCTTTCCCCCTTTGTCCGCAGTCCGCCTTGCCAGGGCTCTGTGTGGGTAATCCCCGTCGCCTTCCGCTGTCCCCTTCACATTAACCAGCGAGGAGCGCCGGCTGGGCTGCCGCGCCGGGAAAGGGCCACTCCGAGGGGCTCGGCCCACTCTCCGAGCAGCGCATTCGCCTCCGCGGCCTCCTTCCCACTTTCCCCGCAGCCACGGCCGTGAGCTCCAGTGGCAAGACGCGGGTCGCGGCGCCCGGCCTTGCCTGAGCACCGGGGCGTTGAGGGGCCTGCGGAACCCGGCCTGCTGAGGCCTCCTGCGCTGTGTAACAAGTAGAGAGGTAAATTACCAAGGTTATCGTAGAAGCAGAGAATACTGGATTGGAAGAGACCTCAGGGATCTAGGCAAAGCATGACCTAGAGTAGGTGTCTCAGCACTCTGTCCAGCCGAGCCTTAAAAGTTGGGGAGTCCACCAGTTCCCTTGGGAGATTATTCCAATGGCTGATTGTTGTCGTTGTGAACAATTTTCCTCATGTGTCCAACTGGAATAGAATCATAGTTAGGGTTGGAAAAGACTTTAAGATCATCAAGTTCCAACCGCCCTGCCATGGGCAGGGGCACCTCACGCTAAACCATGTCACCCAAGGCCTCATCCAGCCTGGTCTTGAACACTGCCAGGGATGGAGCTTTCACAGCCTCCCTGGGCAACCTATTCCAGTGCCTCACCACCTTCCACAGGCGTAATCTGTCTTCTAGGTATAGCCTGACAAGCACAGAGTAGAGCGGAATAATGACTTGTTTATCTCTGCTGGTGATGTTCTTGTCCATGTAGCCCAGCGTCCTGTTGTCTTGTGTTGCAGCAGATGCACACTTCACTCATACTGAGTTTCTTGTTCAGCGGGACTCCCAGGTCCCTTTCCACAGAGCTACTCCCCAGCTGGGTAGACCCCAGTTTATGCTGTATTCTCAGGTTCTGTTTACCCAGGCGCAACACCTTGCACATGTTTTTGTTGAACTTCATGAGGTTCTTGTTAGCCCACTCTTAGAGTGTGGCTCTCCCTTCCGAAGTGCCCATTTCCTCACTCTGTTCAGTATCATTAGTTTAATATGTTGCAGCTTAATAGGTTATGAGGTCCTCCTAAGTTTGTGCTATCAAGCTCTTGTCCAGAGAGTTACAGCCATGTATCCCCATAGTGAATTTAAGCCTGTGCGCTTACACCCGTGTGATACCCATGAGCCCTGTTGCTGAGGCAGGTGCATTCAGCTGGGTACATTATAGTTAAAAGGCCAGTCCCCTAGCAGAATGAACCCAACAAGGTGCTGGTGTGTTCCAGCTAACACAGGGTGTTAAGACACTTGTAGCTAGGGATGAACTGCCGTGGTCCTGACTGTGCATCTTGGTACGTGTGGACTGTGACTGCTTTTTCAAAAGCCAAAGGATGCTGGCCAAGGCGGAGCTTTTAATTTGTAATGGTAACCTGTCCTGAGTCTGGCTCTGCAGGCCTCCAAATAAACCATTTCTCGAGTAATCAGGTTCTGGTTTTGTTGATTGTATCACCTGAGCGTTGATTTGTTTAAATTAAGAAAAATGTCATAAAACTGACCACTGCATTTCAAGTGGTGGTTGTTCATCTATGGTGTAAATTTGCTTCCCAGTTGTCTTTTGGAAAAAGGCGTATTTGAATAGTGTATTATTACACTATTCAAACTATTTAGCCCAAAGAAGGGCTCCAAACACTGAAGTTCATCAGAGTTGCCTATTTATGTCTATAATTACATTATATGTCTCTCCTAATCCATGTTGTATGATAGCTGTGATAGAAGTACTGCCTGTGTAGTGTTGTGGTTTAGGTTAGCTATGGTTTGGGTACATGATATGTGACACCAATAGTGAGGTTTATCCGCTGAGCAGTGGTATTGCTTACTGGCTCTACCTTGTTATCCAGTATCTTTTGTTTATACCCCCTTTGCTCCCCTTCCCCTCCATCAGTTGCTGGCCATTACAGCTCTGTTAAAAACCTCAGAATGTGACCTAAAACTGAAATGTCTAAGTGAGGTTGTAGAGAAATTGTAACAATATCTGCAAGAGGTGTGAGCTGCCCTGGTCATATCACCAAGGTGTTAACTCGGATACTCTGGGTGTGGTAGTTCGTCACATCATTATTGTTAACTGCTTCTTGGTTCACAAATATTCTCATGGCTTTGCCGGAGGGTAGGGTACAAATATCAAGGAGTCCTCTGAAGCTCAGAATTTAGGATCTGTGAAATGTGTCATGATTTCTATGGGAGGAGTTTTTTTGACAGCCATAGTTTGAAAGAGAACTGTGACTGTGTCAGTAGGTGACTGTGTCCAGAAAATAAATTGGTAGATAAATCCCTTGACAGAATTTTATATTATACTGGTATGTGTTATCCTTCAGAAGAATGTGCTGCAGCTCAGCACTGAAGTTTGTTTTTTGTATGCAGCACTTCCAAAACTCTTGTAGGATGCTGTTTTCAGTAGTAAAAGTTACGGATTACTAGAAAACTCATTTTATTTTTATTGTGCACTTGATTATAGCTGTCATTTTCAAATGGTGATGTTTGGATTCCTAATCAAAGATCCACAAATGTGTAAAGAAGTAGGGTTATTGACAGTAGCTTGAATACACAGTACTGGCTTTTGTACACATCCTGGGTGTTTTTGGGGGTCTTAAAAACAGAGGGGTTGAAGACCGATTTCATAATTTTCCTAAGCTACTTAACATGTATGTTTCTTAAGTCATGTTGAAACCTGGGCTCTTAGATACAGCAGTAGGATATCAGTGGAAGGAGAGAATTGGGCTTGCAGAATGGTTGTGACTTGTGGCAAAGTGACAAGGGCAGTAGGACAGAGGTAGAAGAATATACTAAAAGGAATGAAAATAAGGCTTCAAAAGATAGGAGGAAGTAGTGGGAGATAAAGCAATCTTGAATTTATGGGACAAAATTCTATAAGTAAAAGGAAGAACAGTTTCAGCTTTTAGTTAAACTTTTAGGTAATACTTTTGACTTTTTTAAATTAAAATTTTATTTGTGATTTACATTGTGGTTTTTTATGCCTTATCACACAGGTCTGAAAATCAGTAAAGAGGAGGATGCAGTGCTGGAGACATGGATTAGTGTTACTAGGTGTGGTGGGAAATCAGAGGTGGATAGCATCTCTCCTAATTGCTTGGGGGTTTCACTTGTTCTTAGATTTTCCTGCACCCCTTCTTAATTTTGGTATTTTGCTCTTTCCATTCAGATTTTACCTGTTACTCGTCTCTTATTTCTGATGCAAGTTACTGCACAGCTCTTGAGTTCACTGTAGAACTCTATTTATGCAGTCTCTTTGATTTATATACTCCAGGTAGATTGTGATTTTTGCAGGGCCTTTCTGTTTTTTACTCCAGATAGAAGTAAGAAGTGAATTCTTGGACAACTTCCATTGTGAGTTAGAAAGGCACAGGAGGAATAGGGATTGTACATTTGGGACTGAATTGAGACAAGAAGTGCTCAAAAGTTAGGGCCTTGCTTAGAAGTATGGAACCCTATGTACAGGAATCTGAGCTGTTAATGTATTTTTGCTGTCCCAGAAAAAAATCCCAAATGTCTATTTGGTTGCTGAAATATTGCTGCATGGTGTCTTTGTTTAAGTGACAGAAAGTTGTGTTGAGGGTTTTATATCAGTTACCAAGTCAAGCATTCAGAATCTTTAAAATGGCAAAATTAAGGCTGTCTGTGCTATTTTAGTTCTTGGCCAATCCACGGTGCTATTTGTTATTGACTTTGTGTTCTGTGAATTTTGCTGGAATCCTCATCTATAGCTGTAAGAAGGGATTTAAGGTGGGTTAGAGGTAGTGCGCATCCCTAACTTTTCCTAACTTGCAGGTTTGTCATACTTGAAGAACAGTTCAGGCTAGTTGTTAATGAACATGCATTATTATCAATAGTAAATACCAAGCCACAATCTGTAATTAATTTTCAGGCCCTGTAACTGGCTTTGCTGTGTGATCAAGAGTGTAAAAAAGTCTCCTTGTGTCAAAAATCTTCACAAGCAACTTCAGGTTGGCTTTACCTATTACTCACTAGTTCTATGAGCATTGCAATCCTCATGTAATTACAAATAAGTGTGCTGCTTTTGGTGTGCTTTTCCTTTTCTTTCTAGATATTACAGACTGGCTGTAGCATAGCCATTGTTCATTTTGGGCAAACAGGCTTGTCAGTATTCTTGTAATCCAGTACTGCCGTACTGCAAGAACATGAGCCCTAAAGCAAAATGTAAGATAACAAATTCAGTCAGTGAAAAAGGTGAAAATTGACTTTGAGGTGACGATAGAATGGTGAGAAGTTAAAGCTTTGGAAATTTTCTCTGGTGTTGTCATCCCTGTACTCCATCTTAATTTAAAATGATGTCAGTATTAGACAGATCTCAAAATCTGTAACTTTTTAAATCAAAATTTATTCATATACATTTAAAGAAGAAAAAAAAGTTTGTTCTGTAGAGAAGCTGCACTGATCAGCCTCTTTTGCTTTTAAATCAGGGTTCAGGATATCATGAATATTGTTTCACTTGAATTATAACACTTCTGTCACTTTATGGTGTCCTTCAGTACCTTAAAACCTTAGACTATAGTACATATGCAAACACTTGCGTGCAAGTGAATTTAACGAACTTCTTAGCATTTCACATACGCATAAAGGTGTTTGGTCCTGGTCCACCAGGCCAGTTCACACTGGATGTTTCTGACTGGTGAAATCCTTTAGCAGGATCCTGTATGTTTTTTGTAGGACCGAGGTTACAAAGCAGTATGCTGAAACTATTTGTTACTTTGGCCCCATGAATCTCTTGGCAACAAGGGCACAAGAGCCCCCTTGCAGGCTACAGGATTGGGTACTAAAATTATTTATTACAATACATAAAATTAATGTTGTAGGAAAGCCCCCCAGATTTTAGAAACAAGTGGTTTTTTTCCTCCAAAGATTTTAATGGGTCTGTCTAAATTATTTTGTTCCAGTATGTGACTTAGTGTACTCAAGTAGAAGTTTTAAGTAATTGCCAGTATATTCAGTGACACACTTTTTCGATAATTGTTTTTACACTACACGTATATGCAGATGATTTCACATGACTTAGCGTAAGGTTGGTAACTTTTATTTAATATAAAGTGGCTAAACTGGGCAGAATAAAGGAGATAAAAATTTTGAGTTGTATGCGTTATCTTCCTGGAGGAATAGTAAATTATAATTATCTTTGCCTATCCAAAACACTATTCCAGGTACACTAAAATAAATCTGAAATGGGTTTTGAAAAGCTTTAGCTTCTAGAGCCAATAGTGTGATTGATGAAAGAAATGTTTGCCAATAAGCATGAAATTAACACTGTGCTGCTGCTTCTGTTGCTAATGAAAGTGTACTTTTTCAGTGTAGTTTTACAGTTGGCTCACAGGCAAGTGTTTTAAACAAAAACTTTGGGATGAAACAATAGTATTTACAGCATAGAAACATTTTTTTATCAAGTGATATCAGAAATAACTGAATCCCTCAAATTAATGTACTTACATAGCTTACCTATGAACTTGTTATTCATTCTCCAGCCCAGCTTAACTTCAAGTGTTGTTTGTATCAGAGGTCAGCATGAGACAATGGCTGGTGAACTCAAGTTTAGTGGACTCATCACAGATGAAGGCAAGACCTTCCTTCCCTTCCAGGGAAACAGCTGTCTTACACTTCTTTAGGGTGGGGATTTAATTTAAATGTGGTATGAGTTAAAGAATGGGAATTCTGGATGTATTGTCTTGTTTCTCTTCCCTTTCACTGTAATAACTCTTACTATTTCTGCTGCTGAAGTTTTCATTAATATTTTCTCAAGTTCTATTTTTTAGCTTAAAAAGCCAAAGCATCTTAGGCATCTCTCCACTGATGGTTGTTTATGTTTGTCCTGGGGTAACGGTTGGACTTGCTGATCTTTTCCAACCTAGTTGAGTCTATGATGGCAGCTGATGAAAATGTGCAGGGAAAAAAATAGCCGTGGTTTAAACCCAGTCAGGTAACTTGTTCACTCACTCCCAGTGAGTGGTGCCGAGCTGACAACAGTCAAGGTCCATGTCCGTCTCCCCCCCCCCCTGCACCGGGGCTCTCCCCTTCCCCGCTCCCGGAGGAACGGGGAGGAGGATCGAGAGAGTGCAACTCCTACGGGTTGAGACAAGAACAGTCCAGCAACAAATCACCACCGCTACTATCAGCTAAAACAATGATAAGGGAAAATAACAAGGGAAGAGAATACGATACCACCGGCCAAGAAAACGAGTTCCACCCGGAAGCTCCTGTCCTTCCGGGTAACTCCCAGTTACCCCCCACCCCGGGCATGACGTGCTGTGGTATGGAATACCTCCCCGGCTAGCCCGGGTCAGGCGCCCCGTCTCTGCTTCCTCACAGCTTCCCCTCCTCCCTGGCAGAGCATGAGCCTCACAGAGTCCTTGGTCAGGGTAAACATCACTTAGCAACAACCGACAACATCGGCTTCACCAACACTGTTCTCAAACTAGAAGTCAAAACACAGCACTGCACCAGTTAACACAAAGGAAAAAACATGACTGCTACTGCTGAACCCAGGACAGTGCACTAAAAAAAAAAAAAAGTTCCAAAATAATGAAAGTTATTAAAAAAAAGTTTACATTTTGAAGAGTATTAATTTTTAAATTTGTATTCTTCAAATGAATGAACTTTCTGCAGCACTTTTGCTAGATATCTAGAAGTTTAGGTGACTGGGACTTCAAGAGAAACATAGTTGCTAGTGAAAATGTTAAAACTTGCTAAAACTTTCTCTGTTTTTCACTCTGTTTTTCATCTGTGCTATGATTCTTACTGAAATAGCTATAGTATTTAAAGTACACATTAGAGTTTTAAATGTGCATAATAAACTGAACCAAGAAAATCCAGGTTGGATAACAAGAAATGCATGTTTCAAAAACTGTTGCTGGACTCGACTTGCTTCTTTGTTGCAGAAGGTTTGAGGCTTCTGTAAATTTCTGGGTGGACAATTTTTCAACTTTTTCCCAACTTTTCTGCGTAATCTGTGTCCTGCTACCTGAAGTCATTAGAGAGATGGAAGTGATAAATTGCTTACGTCCTGCTGTAAACTACCAGCAGAAGTGACAAAAGAGTAAGTCAGTTACCAACTGTGTTGAATGAAGAGGAGAGGTGGTAAGACCTCTAGGACACTCTTCTAGGAAAGCTTTTGTTTTAGTAACCCCCTTTTGTAGTAGTCTTCTAATTAATATGACAGGCCACTACAGTCCCTTTCATTATTAGAACTGTAAAGGAGCTTTGTGTTGCATTCTCCTCTTGTCTTCTTAAAAGGTCTGCTGCCTACAGCACAGGTAGCACCCTGGTCTCAAGGCCTTCCTCAATCCTGCAGTCAGAGTCTAGGAAGCCAGGAGCATATTCATCATCAGCTTTCCCAGCTTCTATATGGAGTGAAATTGATGTATATTGTGGGCTGTTCTGGCTGTGTTCTGCTGTAGTTGCTGTGACACTCGCGTTCCTATTGGTATATTTATTTCCTGATTTTTTTTTTTTTTGTAATTTTTACAGAAATCATGAAAACCATTAAACTAGATTGCTCTGGTCCTTGGATTTCCATGGCAATAAACAGCTTTTGCAGTTCAGGGTTTTGATCAGTCACAAAAAACTATTACTATTGTAGTCTTGTGCCCTACATATTGTATACAACCAAAGAACTGCTACAAGCATTGAGATTTGCCAAACCCCACAGGTTTTATTTGTAGGGGAAAAAAAAAAGGAGGGGGTCTTAAATGCATTCTTAGTGTTTTGCTGAGTAGGGATATCTCCCAGTTTTGTAATCTCTCTCTCCTTCCTTGAATTCTTTACACTGGGCTGAAGATGAATGGGAAACAATTTCTCTTTCACAGAGGTGTTCCCTTTTCTGTAGTCTTCTCCCCTTCTGTCTTTTTTTTTCTAGCAACTGCAAGCTTATAAGCTGGATACCCATCCTTTATCCTGTCCTCTGTTCCTTGTCCCCACAGGGACCAGCAGCATTCTGTAATGTGCTGATCTCTAAGGAAATAGTAGTTTCACCATACATATTCCTTGGCTGTGGCCTCATTTACGTTTTCAAGGAGCTGCTGACTTAGATGCTGTAACACCTGCAAGCTTGCATTTGGTTTTAATTCTGGCTTAACTTCTGAATGTATTTTTACAAAATACTTCGTTTTTACTGTTAATTGTATTTAGTCTGCTTTTTGTAACCTTTACTCAATTAGCTTGTGTTCATCCATCTGTCCCTAGTAATGTTGGTGGTATTAGGAAATTTCAATAGAACGTAAGGTAAAGGTAGTATCTCGGAGTATTAAGTTAGTCTAACAAACATGCCAGAGTTTTGGCTGGCAGGGTGAGAAGGAAAAGCTGCTGTTGACATTTGTCTGGCTCTCTGGAAGCTGAGAGGTAACATGTTCTTGTTGGTTCACTTTGCGGTCAGAGGCTGTGATCATCTAAAACAGCCTACGCAGAAGACCAGGCAGAGTGCATGGAGGATGTCAGCAGCAAGGCGAACTGTTGGAAAACATTGTTTCTTGCATGTTGCGGGATAATTTTATTGATGATTTGAAGATACAGTAGTAGTAGGTCTATTGTAATGCAGATTCTTCTGTAGGGACTAGTCTGCAGCAAATCTGGTACTCGAATAAGAATTAGTGCAGAATAGTGAACTTTCAAAGGAAGAAAAGAAGTATTTATTCTGGAAACTGTAATATAGTTGAAAAAAGGCAAAAAGAATTGGTTTCACATCATGGCTGTCTCATGTTTTTTGATGAGGTCTTGCTTCTGAGGTGTTGTTTCTTTGAAAGTTCTTACCATATATGTTAATCTATAACTGATTAGGTTGGACTGACGATGATGTTGCAAGTGCTTATACATGGATATAAAAAAATGCAGCTAGTCTGCACATAAACTAAGTGGCATCTGGTACTGTTTATATTTGCACCTTATTTTTCTTTAATATTTTGTATAAATGCTAGGGATACCAACTTCAGTCAAGTGTTTTACTATCCTTGAAGGAAAATCACTGTAAGTGTAGTGTAATATATAGTTTGGAATAAAGGAAGAATATTAAAATACTCAAGATGTTAGAATTGAAACTCATGAGTAAATACAGTGCTGCCCAAGCTGAACATCTGTATTTGAGCTATTTGGAGAGACTGTTCCACCCAGACACCTAAAACTATGTCCTAGACACTAAAAGATTTGAATTGCGAGTGCTTTTTATGGCTTAAAAACTGATACTAACAAACTTTCTTTTAAAAACTGTAGTGGTCTTTATTCCTGTTTCCTTTATATCATTGAATAATGACCTTTGGACTACTGTTGTAGCTCTCTTCTGATTCTTCATACTGGACACTGCCTGTGTCTGGGTGTGCCCTCTCCTTCCTGCATTCTCAGCCTGTGCAGGTTTGACAACTTGGGACTAAAAAGAGGGAGCTTGCCTGGAGCACCCCTCTGGTTCTGGTTGAGCTGGTGTTAACACCAGTGCAGCTACTTGCTATCAGTCTAATGCCCCTTTCCTTTTGAATAATCAAACAGAAAATTGGGTACTTAAGCTAAGATAAAACATGAAAATCCTTTTTGACTATTCTGAGCTAACAGAGTGAAGCCTTCTCTCTTTCTTTTTTTTTTTTTTTTTTTTTTTAATTTCTGAGAATGCTCTTGTCCTGTTTCCTTGCTAGCCTTCAGTTACATTACTGTCTGCTTCTCCTCTTTGCCGGTAGTGGCTGGCTGATCTGTACCTTGTAGCCCTGTGCTTTGTTGTGGGAACCTTGGATGCTTCTCACCACCTCTGCACTGGGGGAAGCCCACCTGCCCTTCCAAGGACCTAGAGACTTCTGTGCTATCCGCTACACTTCCATGTATGCTGGGGTATAAAAGTTAAATGAAGTAACCTGATAAGGTTAGAACTCTGATAAGTAGATCTAGTTACTCCAAAGTGTAAGCTAGCTGAGAAGTACTTTTTTTGCATATGTTTGAGTTAGTTTTCTGTCTTGAGCTGGTCACTCACTGTGGTTAAGTGTGTAATAGTGATGATATGATGATGAATGGGGGATTGTTAAAACTTCCCTTTTGGTGACAGCTAGCAAGCCACTTGCTTATCTGTATCCACTTTCATTGATCAGCTTAATTTCTGCCTACTCTGAGCACCAGTATAACCAATTTAAATTAAAAGCAAAAATAAAAGGGAGGGGGACACAGCCTGTAATTTATCCATTTGTACTCATGGCAGTTCAGCCTTCTTTCTTGTCCTAGCCTCATGCAGTTCCTTCTCATGGGCAATTTACGCAGCTGTATAGTGAAATGGATCATTTATCTACCTGAAAAATTGCCTGACAATAACTGTATTTCCCTCTAATCCAAATTAACTTCCCTTTTCAGTTTACCACAGGGCTGCAGAGCACACCTGAGTGGGAAGAGGGGAAAGAGCCTCATAGGGATTGGGAGAGGGCAAGATTGTCGCAGTACCAGCTTGCTGTGACTGGAGTTAGTAGAGCTGAGGCATGTACTAGCTTGGTGGTGCTGTTCCCTGCCATGCCATTCAGCTGAACTGGTTTGTTTTTTTTTTAAAAACATGGTTAAAAGTTTCATAAACATTCAGCACAGTAATCGCACTGATACTCTGCAGAAAGTTAAAATGAAGGATATTTAACTGTAATTATCTCAGTCATGAAAATCTGAGCATGAAACCAAATCTAAGTCATAAAGTATTTGCGTTTGGTATTTTGGTGTATTTACAGAAGACACTTTTTTTTCTTTCTTTTGCTGTAGAAATTCCAAGGAAGAAATTTTTGAGGAGAAATGCTTTTAGTTCAGATTGTGTATATTGCTCATTGTAATCCTCTGTTTTATTGCCAGATACCCCTAATAACAGCACATACTCAATACTGTGTAACCTCATAACATAATATCATAGCATTAGTAAACTTTAAATGATGATGACTTAAGACTAGAGAAATGTTGGTCTCTGCTTTTTGATCTAGAAGTAACTGAAGATGCTCTGAAAGATAGTATTTGAAATCTGTAGGTAACTTAAATTTTACTTATTTCCTAAATTTCAGTACATTGCACTTCTAATTTCTTAAATAAGCAATTTTTAAATTAAATGATTGTCACTCGAAATAATAGTGTATCTGACACTAAAGTTCTCATAATGTTAGCATCACAGTTGATGCTATTCTGAAGCATAGTATCAACATCAAAGGATGAATAAATCGTGTTTAAGGAGGAAAACCACATATTTGGTTATAACTGTGTTGGACTATGCAAACTTCTGAACAAATATCCTTCAAATGGTTTTTAACTCAGAAGCTAGGAAGTAAAAAGCCTTGCTTGATAAATTCTCATTCCTTTGTTTTGAAAAAAGTGGATTTGGAAATGCAGTATTTTTTTGTGTGCATTATTTAGCTATTCAAAATCACCAGTTGTACCCAGCGTACTGAATTCGGTTTTGAGACAACTGAAAGTAAACTGCATCTGTGTTTTTAAGAGCAGAATACAGGCAGCAGCATATATTCTTTTTAAAGTTGAATTTCTTAATGAAAAAACTCCTAGATCCTTCATTGAAGGGGCTTCTTAGGGTTTTTTTTAAGAGCTGAAGTCTTCCATATAGCAATACAAATTTCAGGCTGTGCTCTAGTATTCTCAGCTTTGTGACTGAGTAAAAAACCAGTCTGTACAGATAACATACATAGAAAAATACTAGTAACAGGAAATAAAAGTAATTCTCAATATTTGTGCAGTCTGTAAGCAGACCCTGTGTTTAGTAAGGCAGAAATTAGAATGTGTTGCCAGAATGTTCTCCTTTATTTTTGGCTCATTGTGCACATGAAGCAGAACAGAAGTATTCAGAATAATGCTCATATTTTTATCTGAGCAATTTTAAATCTTGGACTGTCCTGCCTTTTGATTTGTGTCATCTTTCCATGATATTTTTTGTTGCCTGTTTTAATATACTAGTGTATGTTATGTAAACAGTGCTGTGCTGTTGCTGTAGATTGACTTTCTCTGATGTGTAGATAAGAAAAAAAAACCTTTTTTTTTTTCCCCACTCTTGCAGAAAATTCTAAGCTGAGACATGTAGAAAAAGATGTTTTGATTCCACAAATAATGAGGGACCGAGCCAAGGAGCGGTGTTCAGATCAAGTGCAAGGTAAGAGTCAAATATTCATTGGGAAATCACATGTATTCACTTTTGTACCCTGAATATAATCCTTGCTTTTGAAGTCAAGTAGTCACAGAATTAATATGGATGATCTGTATCTTACCTGTTCACTGTGAAACCAGTAGTAAAACATACAGTTCTGTCATGTTGGCTTTGGCTGTGTATTTCCACAATGACTTGTTCATGAGAGCTGTGGAATTTAGTATGATTAATATAAAACTTTCCACATCTTGGTCCAGACTATGTGATGACAGAGCAATAGAAGAACTACTGTATTTCTGTGCATAATACCTGACACTTACTTAAATGGAATTGCCATGTGAGCCTTCATCTAGGGGATATTCCCAAATAACTGCATCCATTCCCTGCCCAAATATTTTAATTATACATGCACATAAACAACATACTTATTAGACAGATGTTGAAATAGGATGATGCAGTCTGCTTTTCTATGTTGTTATCTTCTTTTGAAGACTACTGGACAATAACTCTTTAAAGTTGGGTATCGTCACTTTTGACACCCAAACGTTCATATATACCTGGAAGAAAACTTTTTGAAGTCCCATCAAGATAGAGCTACTTACACACGTTAGCTGAGAATGCTGGTATAAGAGGAATGTAAGAACGGGGAGGGAGGAGGGAAATCAGGCCACAGAATTATTCTATACAAGTGTCATGCTTTCAGTCAAGGGCACTTGCCTCTTGTCATCTGGATCTGTGTTCTCTAAACTTTTTTAATTGCATGCCTCATCAGTAAAAAATATCTGAGCATGCAATTCTAATATATGTATATTTATTTATAAATTATATGCACATACTGCTATGGTATGTACCCTATAAGACAAAAATAGAAATTCAGATGAGATAAAGATGAAATAAAGAGTACTTATAATAATTTTTGTTCATCAATGGCACAACAACCTTTTTTTCTCTGAAAGTATTAGTAACACTCTTTTTATTTAGTGCCATATTACTGAGCATACTTCATTGTTTAACACGTAATGGTACAGCAATTCAAAGGATGGTTCAAAGTTCAGTTTATTTCGGTACTTGGTTTTAATGGCTGTCAGAACCTAAAAAAGATACCTTACAATGATGTGTGGATCCCAGTGGAAGCAGTGCATCATTCCCTGCACTTACTAAATGATGATGCTAATTTTTCAATCCCATCCACAAATTCTGCAGTTTTTGCTTGAAACTGTGTCCTGGTGTCAGTCAGTTGTTCTTCCAAACTAATCGGGAGGTGTTGCATGTGTATGTTTTTTACGAATAGATATGAGAGGTGTTTGTAGGTGACATACTCACATTGTGCTCAGCAGCAAAAAAACAAATACAAACCCACATCAACAGAGGAACAATTCCAAACATCTGTTTCCATTGTGCTCTCTCTCATACCTGCATTTCTTTGCAAAGCACTTACTTTCTCACTCATTGTTAAAATGTCACCTTCACCTTGAAGGGACACATTAAGTGTGTTTAATTTTTGGAAATACCTGCTAGGTATCAAACTGCTCCCAGCCTCCTGTCATGTGAAGGTCAGCAAGTTTGGAACCCTTGTCTCTTTGCAAAAGAGAAATGTGTAAAGTTTGACAACTTTGCCACAAGATAACCTGGGAAGTGCTGTATGAGGCAAGAGATTTTCATGCTCTCTCCCCATCTATTTCAAAGTCTGGTAAAGCTACTACTACTGAAGAATTTGTTCTTATAAAGTTAACTGCATTGATGTCATCCTGTAGGATTTTGTGCACTCCTGCCTCTGACTACTCTGCTATTATAGCTAGCCTACAAGTGATAGAGTGAAGGAATTTCATGTGCAGGGCTGTTTGTAACCTTAGCCTGGATTCCCTTTCTTATTCTAGTCAAAGAGCTGTTCCATTCACGGCCACACTTGCACAGTTTTTCCATAAAACATTGTTTTTTATTAAAGAATCTGTTTCCTGTGAAAAATAAATCTTCTCTGGTACAGCTCTCTGTTGGTGGCTCACAAAAAGATAAGTTCATCATGCGTTTCATTACTGAAATGCAAATACCGTAAGCAGAGAGAAGTTAGAAACTTCTTTACTTTCATGCAGCTGTGTAGCAAACCTCCCAAATTGTGTAACTTGTTCTAATATTTGTATCTTCAAATCTTCATCAGTGTCTTCTATGCATCTTCCAACAGTATTTACTGACAAAGGTGTGCATTTTAGTTTGTTTACATACTGTTTTGCCGGCACTATTTCAGCAGTTTTTACCATGGAGAAAGAATAATTGTTTCCCTAATGGTATGTGGCTTTTTGTCTTTCGCTATTACCTAAGAAACTTCAAAGGGGGCCTCTAGAGATTTGTCACTAGGTTTAGAGTCAAGTCTAGTTAAAGAGGACCAGTGTATTTTCAAGCAGGTGCCTTTAGGGGTTCTCCAAAGGACATAAACGAGTGGTGTTATAATAATCCTGAGATTGAGTAAGTGGGAAAAGAGTTGGGAATATCTGCTAAAGGGAAGTGGCATCACATGACAGGTAACTTCCAGTGCTGCCAAAAGGATTTAAAATACTTTTTTTTTTCTTTCATTTGAACGATAGTTGAGTAATTTTTACTTTGAACTCTGTATATGCTGGGGAGTAGGAAATGAAGAAGAAAAGCAATTAATGTGAGTCATTGAAAGAGGATGTAGTTAAAGATATTTTGAGAGCATGCTAGTTGTATAATTTCATTTGGGGATAGACTAAGGGGTTTGTGTGTGTGTGTTTTTCCTCTGAACTTTCTCTGTGTAAGATGAGGACTTTATTTTCAGCATCTTAATTTTCAGTGGCAGCAGCCAATATTGGAGATTCTTGAGCTATGAGTTATGAAATATTACCTGACAGCTTTTCCATAGTTTTGCCTCCATAAATCTTAAAGCAAAATGCTATCTTTTGTTGTATTCCTTCTCCTGAATAGAGTTTACTTGTGTATCTTTAGGAGAATGAGGCTTGTAGATGCATCCACCTCCCCCTTATCCCTCTGTCACCTACCTGTAAACCAGCCTTGATCAAATTGTGTGGAAGTTAGAGATGGAAACTGAATATTTCTGATGCAATTTTTATGATCAAATAGACAAGCAAAATCCACATTTATATCCCTAATAAAAAAAGAAGGTGGTAGTATAAGTGAGCACTTTTGTACAGCTTTTAAATCTGAATACAGGGGAGAGACCAAAACACAGGAAAATAAGCTTGAGCAGTTTTGTGAACAGGAGCGTTTATAATCTCTTAAATCCATTGTCAAAACTGTCTTGTTAGTACACACAGATAGGTATTAATCATAGTAAATGGGCTGTGGGGTTTGTGCTGTAAACAATTCTAAGCTATGAACGTAAACTGTGAAATTAAGTAATCAAAACTCTTGCAATCCGGTTGGTGTGCTACGAAGTGTACACATGTGCATGGAATTGTGCTGTTTACATTGAGTGGCAGAGCTACTCATTTAACTTGCTCTCAGTGCTTTAATTTTGGTTGAACAGCTCTTTGTTAATACACTTCTGTGTCATTTTGTCTTTAGGAAGTTGTGGTAAATGCATTGGTAATATAGGAAATGAAGCTTTACTATTTACTTGATCGCACTATGTTCATATGTGTCCCTATGGGGAGCCCCTATACTTTCAGTAGTGCTCTGCGTGAGCACAGAGGTCCATCTGTATGCAGTCGGTTACCTTAGCCTGCAGCTATACTACCTAGAGCTGTGTGCTTATCAGAGCTAATAATGCAAGTAGTGACAGCCTGTCCAGCACGTGTTCAGGAGCCATCCGGGGAAAAGAAACCCCAAGGGTTAAAAAATAAATAAGAAATAAAGGTTTTGTTAACTCAAGAGGTGATCCTGCTACCCTAGAGCAGTTAAATGGGTGACCCATTGCTGTGCTTGGTTGTTAGCATATCAGAGTAGCTTAGGGATGAAATAACCGTGAAAATGTGTTCATCTGGTCATTTTTAAGATCAACTAAGTATTTTATTTAGATTATTTGATTTTACTTTGAACTGTTTTCAGGCTGTTTCATTATAGTTCTTGTGTGTGCTGCATGTTTCTCAAGACAAGTGCATCTCAGTCAAAGAATGATTTCTTTCTAAGCATTTACAAGCACTTTTTCAGTGAAAATGGGTATATTAGTAATTTTAAGATGGGAAACATGCTTTCTGTGAAACACTAGTCAATTTTCCATGACTGTTGTGTAAATATGCTTTATTGTGTTAATATCCATGCACATTATGTATGTGAAATTGTGGGCTGTTACAGGAGTATCAAAAAAACGAGTTATTACAAGGAGCTACTACAGGAGTGTCATAAAAGCCAAACAAACAAAAAATGGCCAACAACATTGTCATGCAAGGGCTTTTCACTGTATTTTATAGGCTGTAGCATGAGTTTGTGTGAAATAATACTAAATCCATGTATTTCTTTATTGGTGTGTCCTTGGCGTATAGAAATACTTGCCTTCAAACTGAAGCAGCTAAAAGAATCATTTTTTTACCATTGCCTGATCCATTGCTTTTATGAAATAATTTCTTCAGGGAGCTGTTTTTCCTTTAAAATTGTTAAGGTTTTGGCTGTAATTTACAGTTGCAAAATTTAAATTTGACTAAAGTTCTTTAAGGCGAAATCATAGCAAATTTCAGGAACCTGAAGTTAGCATTTTTCATCAGAAAGGTTTTTTTCTTAGTTTATCAGAACTGTGATTTCATCTAGCTGCACTGTGCTATTCATGAGTCCTCTCTCTTCTGAAACTATGCATACTCACTAAAAAGAAACCCTGGCAGAGCTTGGTTGATCTTGATCATATCTACAGAGCAGTTTATTTAATTTCTTAAGAGCACATGCTCTGCTGTTCAGAGTTACTGAATCTGAAACTTAATTTGATGGGTTCAGGTAGAGAAGAACTACTGAGGACAGAAATACCAAGCTTTAAGTTTTGTATACTCAGTTTGGTTTGATTTTGTGTTACTTGGCTTGGAAAATAAAAAAAAACAGAAACAGGTATCTGAGAGGTTGTGGGTCAGTCATGAGATCATAGGTTTGTGTTATATTTGTTGCATCTGGTTTGTGTATTTGTTGTATTTGTAAGGCTCAGGGACTCAAGTAGGAAACTGATCTTTTCACACACTTTTCAGGTTAATAGAGGGATAAGTCACATCTTAAGTCACATAAGCCTGGTTGTGCCATTAGGAAGGCTGTGAACTAAGGGAATGAATTTGGATGATTGAAGACCTGATCCTGTTTGTGGCTTTGCAAATAAGAATGTGTCCATTTCTTATTTGAAGCTTGTTGCAGGAGACACCCATTTGGCCAAGATGACAAGTTGTTCCATCCTTTTTATTTTTGTTTTCCTATGAGAGGTAGGCAAATGGGGGTTGTTTCCACCTGTGCTGAGGTGAGGACCTTATCTGGGAAAAAAAAGTTATGTTGGTTCTGTTGTCCATAGGAACTGTGTAATTAAGGCAGCTGCATTAACATTGCTGAAAAAACTCTTGATACTTGGCAAGGCTTTAAAAAATGGTTTGGAAAGTGTGGCTGGAAAAGGACATTTCCAAGCAGTCACCCTCCTCCCATTCTCCAGTTTCCCCATTAGCCCTCTCCTCCTTAGGGCTCATGTTGATACTTAGTGAAAATGATGGAATGCAACACTACTGCAGGCTTCTGTACACTTGAGCATGACCAGTGTCACCAAGAGTTTTGATAATGTGCAGTTATTCCACAGTCCTGTCACTGACATTATATCTGTCCCCGTAAGGGCCACCTGCTCTAGACCATGACCCTTACACCTGACATATCAAGGCCCATAAAACCAAAGAAATATCTGATTGAACTGCATGTGATGCTGCACATTTAAATGCTCAGGCACACCTTTAGATATTCCTTCTTCTTAAGAAAGAAAGTCAATATGTATGCTTTCGCATCAGAAATGCAGATAATGAAATGTGTGAAACACTTAGCAAATTCCAGCTTGATGTTACTCAGTGGCGCTGCTCACTTCCCTTTGTATTGTAGGCCAAGTTCTGTTAATTGGTGCAAGCCCTTGCTGAATGCTGTGGGGGGATGATTAACCTGTTGGTACCTACAGTCATGACTCTAAACCTGGCACTGGAAGATGCTAAGACTGATAGTAGTGGGAAATTACATGACAGCTCACACTTAAAAATTTTTATGAGTCTTTTTTTCTTGAAGCAAATGAAAATCACTGTTTATAGCTGAACTTTGCTTGTCTGCTTTGCCTCAGTGTGAAAATATAGTCCTTAAATTATTATTTTTTTAAATACGTGTATTTTCGGAGTTATCTGGGAATGCAGTGATCTTCTAATTCACCAGAGCAAAAAGATCAAGGAACTGATAAAAATCATAGAATCAATGAGTTAACATGACAGCTCCTGGTAATGTTTTTAACTGAGCTGCTGTGACCAGATATTGATTACATGTGCTTGTGTACATATTGTTCAGAGTTTGATGGAAAGCCTGAGAGGTTACATGGGAGGAATCATTGATTTTATGACTGGAATAGCCTTCTCTTATGAGGATGGAAAAAAAAAGCTGCCTTATTACCTTCATCTTCATGAGAGGAAGATGTCTGTAATCAGACAGATGGACCACTTGGTGGATAAGGAGTTGGCTGGATGGTCTCACTCAGAGTTGTGGTCAACGGCTCGATGTCCAAGTGGAGACCACTGATGAGTGGCATTCCTCAGGGGTCAGTGTTGGGACTGATCCTATTCAACATCTTTGCTGGCGACATGGACAGTGGGATTAATGTACCCTCAGCAAGTTTGCCAATGACACCAAGCTGTGTGGTTCAGTTGGTACGCTGGAGGGAAGCGATGCCGTCCAGTGGGACCTTGACATGCTGGAGAGGTGGCCAGTGCCAACTTCATGAAATACAAAAAGGCCAAATGCAAGGTCCTACCCCTGGGTCGGGGCAATCCCAAGCACGACTACAGGCTGAGGGAGACTGCTTTGGGTGATAGCAGCCCTGAGGAGAAGGACTTGGGGCTGTTGGTTGATGAGGAACTCAACATGAGCCAGCAGTGTGCTTGCAACGAAGTCACCTGTATTCTAGGCTGCATCATGGGTTGGAACTAGATGATCTTTAAGGTCCCTTCCAACCAAAACCATTCTATGATAATTTGAGAACAGAGTTTCAATCCAGCAACAAAACTTCAGGAGGACAAGGCGAGAAAAAATTACCCTCTGTTGCTGTGCTTATTATCTGAATATTACAGTACATTATAGTCATGTTGTGTGTGACCCTATATGACCCTTTATGAAGCTAATGGGATTACTGTTGTACATGTTGGGCAGTTGTCATTTGTTTAAGTTATTTTAGATGTTTTGATAGTGTACAGCTGTATTTATTACTAGCAGTAAGGTACTATGTGTTTTTCCCTGTCTAGCATTTCTCAAGAATAAGGTGCTGATTTTATATATGATGTTCTTGTTTGTGCACAGCAGCTTTTATTATACATTTTCAGTGAACATGTACTCTCAACACATTTAACTATGTGAATTAATACAATCTCTAGAGGGATTGTGGTATATTGAGCTTTGCTCCAACAAACTGGGCAGAGAGAACAGCTATATGTAAATTACAGTTTGAAGAAATGAGATCTTAGATCTCATGGTCTTTATTTTTTTGGCGATACAACATTAATTGCTAGTTTAGGAGGTTTTATAAGGGAGAAATATAACGTATTGTGTGTCTTGGTAATGGCAATTTAAGTATTCTATCTGGTGTTAGGACTCTGAAGAAAATGTTCAGGGAGGGAACTCAGCCTATTTGATTATTGTTTTTTCTTCCGCCCTCAATGTCATTTCAACCCAGCTGATGACAAGAAATGGGTCAGACTGCTAGCTTTACCACTGTAACTTAGTTGTGTGGGGGTTTTATGTTTTTTTATTAGGGACTGGAACAGCTTTTAGAGGGACAAAGAGAAATGAAATCACTTTCAATGAAAGAAAGAG
Source organism: Pezoporus flaviventris (assembly GCF_033815535.1). NCBI lineage: Eukaryota > Metazoa > Chordata > Aves > Psittaciformes > Psittacidae > Pezoporus > Pezoporus flaviventris. The sequence continues at coordinate 22,403,338 of NW_026892585.1, forward strand.
GCCTCATTATAGCCACCAACAGCAGTTATTGACAGCTACACTTCCTATTAACAAGGAGCATTTAAGAGTTTGGCTGTTGGATCTTTGGTCTTGATCTAATTTGCTAGCATTAATTAGTTTCTTTTGAGCACAGACACTTGGTGCTCACAGCTATAGATTTGGAGGACTAATTAGGACAGAAAATTGAACAGAATGGGGTAAGGCATTAACCTTCAACCATTACCAGCTGGGGCTCTGATAAAGACCACAGAGTCCAAATGCTCCTATTCATGCAAAGAGTACTCTAATGAATATCAATTTCAGCCAGGTTGCCATATCCTACAAGCACTGTCTTAATTTTGATTCTCTTACCTGGTAGAGATTTTCATGTGTGGATATTAAAGTGATATTGGTAGTTTAGACACCATAGGTGACAGCCTCAGGAGGTTACCTAACCTGTGTTTTGTCCAGTCTTTCAATTTGTTTTTTTCAAGTTAAGAGACTTTGTTGGTTTCCGGTTAAGATCCTGAATGCCAAGTCATGGTCCCTGTCCAGCATAATTATATTAACATAGCACAGATAAATTACGTGATGTGAGCAAATGCTGTTTTAAATAGGGGATGCTTGCATGTTTTTGGATTGTAGTACATGGTAGTAATATCCATGACCAAGCGCTGACCAAGCTAACTGCTGAAGGTTGAACAATGAGATTGCTTCTTTTAAAACTTTTATGATGAGATACAATTATTCTATTGCAGTGTTAACTTGGTGATTCAGTTTTAGGAGGAAAACTGCCTTTCAGACTGTGGATTGATAGTGTTTTAACATCTGCGGAATGAAAGTAATTTATAAACTGTTGCAGTCTCTTACTAATGCCAGATTTGTATCTTTTCCAAGATGTTATATACACTATTTGCTGATTTTCATAGTTTTCTTTCCCAGTTGACACATGTTGATTTTTCTGTGTCAGTCATTCTTACTGCTAGCAAGTGAGGGCACACTTAGGAGTCTGTAGGGTTTTTTTTTTATCCATTGTTGGTGGTGATAACCTGCAGATACCATAGCTTATGTATTAGAGTATTACAGTATCCTGTTTTTTGTCTGAAATAGAGTTAATTCTCTTTCTAGTAGCTGGTGCAGCGCTGTTTTGTTTTCAGTCTGAGAACAATGCTGATAACACACCGATGTTTTAGTTGTTGCTCAGTAGCACTTACCCTGATCAAGGACTTTTCAGTCTCATGCTCTGCCAGTGAGGAGGTGCTCAACAAGCCAGAAGGGAGCAGAGACAGGACACCTGATCCAAACTAGCCAAAAGGGTGTTCTATACCACAGCATGTCACGTCCAGCATATAAACTGGGGGAGTCACCCAGCAGGCCCCGATTGCTGCTGGGATCAGGCTGGGTGTCAGTCAGCGGGTGGTGAACAATTATACTGTGCATCACTGCTGTTTTTTTGTTGGTTTTTTTTTCCTTTTCCCCTTTTAGCTTTATACTCTCTCCCCTTGTTATTTCCAGTATCATTATTAGTAGCACTAATGTTATGTTGTACTTTAGTTATTAAACTGTTCTTATCAAAACCCACGGGGTTTACATTCTTTTGCTGAGTGAGTGCCTGTGTGGTACTTAGTTACCAGCTGGGTTTAAACCATGACATAAAGTATGGTATTACTGTGGTATAGTAGCACATAGCAATGCATTGCTAATGGCAGCATATGTGACTTATGGTAACTTACGCTATTACGTTAGCTGCATGTCCTTAATGATGTATTAAGTAGTTGCTTTGCAGTTTTGGATTATAAACCCCTCTTAGATACTACATTCAGCAGTAACACAGCACTTTATGTAAATATATCTATTACTTTTAAGAGGCTGTGCTATATTCCTGTTGCATGTGTATAAATATTTATAGTGTATATGAATTATGAATATTACCCTGGGGTTACTTTCACACAGAAAATAGGTTATTTTTCAGATGTTGGAGTCAAAATGTGTTGTGTAGATACCATTAGGTTCAGCAGTGGAAACCAGAACTTAGCTTGGCCAAGACACAGCTACTGTGTGTTCAGAAATACAAAAAATAATGAGCTTTGAGGTAGCCTACAAGCAGTGTATTGACCTTGTAAAGAATGTAGGATATTGAGGGTAAGGTAATAGGGGAAAACTTCTGTCCACCATTCTTTAGAAAACACATGAAGTTGGCAAGTGTATTTGCCAAAGAAAATTGCTCGTCCAGATCACAGCAACTGGAAGTATTAATTCCAGTCGAGCTAAATGGGAATCAGAATAGTATTGCAGTTTTATCTAATATCCTTTGCTTTTATGAGACAGTGCATTATGAGAGTTGTAGTTTTGATCTACGTTATTTCCTGTAGACTGGAGAGCTATACTGTTGTACATACCTGTGTGTGGAGTATTATGATTCAACAGAGACAGTCACAAAAAATAGACAGGAACCACAGGCCTTACTAGGCAAGTTAAAGTTGAAATACAGTTTGGCAAATAAGTGCTCTTTCAACAAGATGTGGTGGACTAAGTGTTCTTCATGCTTCTTGGTGTTCTGGAAATGTCAGGGTGTGTTTAATGAAATGTCAAATTTTCAGCCTCTTTTGGGATGAAAACCTTTTAAACAACTTTTTCCATGTGGAGCAATAACTCTAAAGATTGCTTCGCTTAAATTGAGTTGTCCCTCCCCCACGTACTCCTTGATACAGAAGTTAATGGATCCTGTGGTAACAATGCTGGCAATGCACAACTTTTAAAAGTAGAAACAATGTTGCCTGTTGCTGAATAAAACCACATTCTTGTATGTTATTGTTCAGGTCCTTTTAATAATAGCAACAGAAAATAATCCTCCTCTTTCCCACCCTCAGATTTTGTTTTGTTGCTATTCTAATTGTTTTTCAATAGTTGTCTTTGTGCTGTTGCATAGGAAGAGTAGGGAAATCTGTACTCTGAAGAATGTTGTACTTACAGGTCTGATGCCTAAGTTGGGAGTTAAGGCTACAATAATAAAAGGTCATAAAAAACATTTGTGCTTTGTTGCCATCCTTCTGAATTTTAACAGACTTGCAGAAAGAGCACCCAGAATGTGTGCTGCATATGATCAGTGTAGGTGCCTTCATTTGAAGTGTAAGTATGTGACAGAAGGTGAGAAGTGTTTTGGTTGAGGCATCAAGAGCTACAGAGCTGGTCAGAGGATGTGAAGGGGGATGGACAGGGAATACTAGAGCTGTACAGAGCTTTGGAGGTATGGGTGAGGCTTTAAATTGATGATCAGGGAACGAGAAAAACAATTTAGCTGCTACATGCTTGATTTGAGAGGGATGATAGTAAAGGATTTGAAAGGAATCGTATAAGGGCTGGACGGTAATCATCCTGAGTAGGATAGGAGTTTACATTAGGAATTTTGAAGGTGATATTGTAGAAGAATAGTGAATGAAAATTTCCCTTGGATGGAGTGAGCAGATTCTTCTCTTGCTATCCACTGTAGTGGGAAGGACTTGAAATAGTTGTAGGAAATTTTGGACTTTTAATTATGGTATTAAAGGATATGCCTTCATACCTTTTTCCTAAAATGAATTTAATGAAAGGTTTCTTATAAGCTGTAAATGCCTTTTTTTTTCTTTTTTTTTTTCTTTCTAATATCAAGTTCAGGATTTACTTGTATGCATTTTATCACATACAGTGTTTTGCACTTTATATACTTCTTTCTTCCTGTCTGTGATCAAGAATCTTTCAAGAAAGTATCTAGTAATTTTTCTATTCCTTCCTCTAAAAATAGAAACTAAATATACCTTCCAAGCATCCAGATCAGGAGCATATTGTAAGGATATTTAAATAGTTCTTTCTGAAACACTACATCATACAGTCTGACTATGTGTATAAACTCATTGTTACACTTGTATACCTGGCTTGATACAGGTCTTGCTTTGTTTCTTGGTGACAGAAATAAGATAATACGCTTGCTGTAATGGGATACTTGTGAAGTTGGTGAAAAAGCACTGCAAAGGTGTGGCTTGAGATGTAATACCACCTGTGGCTGTAGACTGTCAGACCTAGAAGTCATTTCATGGAGACGCAGCTTATGTTGGCGCAAAGGACTTCTGAATGTGGGAAATGTATAGGAAGTGCAAGCACATAAGAGAGAGTTGAAAGCAGAATTTCTTGATGCAGTCTAGCTGTTCTAACTGTGCTTTAATAGTATTAGCTTCAGTTCCATAGAAAGGCTGCCAAACCTGAGTGCTCTAGAAAATCACTTCAATCAGTCAAGCAAAAGAGGAATCAATCAAGCATAAGAGGAGTGCAGGGCTGGAAAGGACTTTTAGAAGACTCTTTATGCCATCATCTTATCTTGTGGCCATAGCTATCATCCCTGTGTTTGTCCTGTAGCCTGAATTATGTTGCAGCTTCTATAGACAGGCTGTTCCAATGCTTAGTTATTTTTTACTGTTGAAAGCATGGTGAGGTTTTTTTTTGGTTTTGTTTTTTTTTTTCCCTAAGTTTTGGGGTTTCTTAAATGTCTAAACTAACTTTTATTTGTGTATCAAGTCATTTATATTCTCAGACATTCAGGCGATTCTGAGTAGTGGTCTGACCAAAAGTAGCAGTTTGAATGGAAGAAATAGAACAATCTGTTTTATCTAAAAAAGGCAAAAATGGCGGAAAGCAAAGTGAAAATAAAAGCCTTGTTCGCTAACCATCTTGGAAAGCTGTTTATACCACTGAATTTCTGAGGTGGCTTAGGGAAGGTGTTGGACCCTGACATTCTATAGTGTTATTTTTGTGAGAATGGAAAATTGAAAATAAAGGAAGAAAGAAAACCAGACAAAAACTTAATGTCACAATTTAAAAAATGATGTTTAGAGAGGAACTAACTAGGGAGAACTAGTGCTTTCAGGTTGAAAAAATGATCTCTAGTAAAGAAGAATGACTTCAAATACTATACTTTGTTGCCCATTACTTCTTTTTTTTCTGCCTTTGGGGTAGTAATAATTTCCTACAGTGAATCTGACAGACCAGTCAAAACAATTCATAAGGCCAGTGATGAAAAGTACTCTTTATTTTTTCCAGTGTAAATAATCTTTGTCACTCCTCATCTGTCCTGATTTCTACCGCTTGTTTCTTTGTATTTTGAGTGTTCTTTTTTAATGCTCCTCCTTAATGTGCATGAACTCTCCAATCTACAGTATACTTTCTGTTAATTGTTTAAGAAGTATAACAAAAGTAACATTGCTGAAGAATTTGAGCTCCCAAATACGGAAAAAAACATGTATTACAAGATTTGCACAAGCATTAATTTATCTGTAATACCCACTTTGGTTATGGCGATAGTACAATAGTAACCAGGAGAAGATGGTGCCTGCTTGCGTGCCATCCCATTTCCTACCCCAACAGTGCAGGAAACATCCATTCTGTTTCTTTCCTGATTGCAGAGCACGCCAGTGAGGGAGATACTTGAAAGCAAAAGTCAACATGGTTAAAGAAACGTGGCATGCTGAGTGAGACCCAGTGCAGCAGGGCAAGCATGTCAGGATTCAGATGGGAATATTCCTTCTAGCTATGCCCATCTTCATGGTAAAACTCTGAAGTTCAGGGTAAAATTCTGCCAGTCCATAATGTTTACAGGCAGTGCTCCGTGTTGTTATGTTAGTGTAGGCTTCAACATGTGTCCAGTTAATAAACAGAAACTTACCATTGCCTTCCATAGAATATAGAAAATAAAAAACTGTATACTGCTTATGGTTACATAACCAAAGATTTACTTACTAATTAATTAGTAATTAACAATTAATCTTTTAAGAGGATACTAACAGAGCTCAGAGTTTCTGTAGTGTCTTCAGTGACTTCTGTCCAGTGTCCTGTATTTAAAATATATTATCTACATCCAATGATGCTTCATTACCATTGAGTAATAGTGCTAATAGTTCAGCTTTCCTTTCGTAAGAGGTGTCTTCATCTTACACTTAGTTGGAAAATTAAAAGCATATGCATGTATATGTGATGGTTTGGGTTTTTTTCATTTTATACATTTAAAACAGCTTGAGGAAGTTGAAGTCCTTTGTGGGGTGTGAGAATGGTGTGGAAAAGAATCCTCTTGCTTCAGCAAGGCTATTGTTTAAGTTCATTTTGGTACACTTCATCCGTTAAGTAACTGTGAAACTTCAGCAGTTGTTTTAAAACAGAATACTGCTTGGGGAATCTGTCCTCTTCACTCTTCAATCATATTGATGTAAATAATGGTTACTGACTGACCATAAACTTTTGAGAAACATTCATTGTTGGGCAGAGAACACTTAGTAGATTGCAAGCCCCATAAATAAGTGTTTGCAGTTCTGTAGAAGGAAGATGTTTAACAGAGCTGACAACTTTTGCTTTAGCTGATTTCTTCCAGCAGCCCAGTAATTCAGATGAATTGTTCCTGTTGTCTTCTCTTCTCTTGCTGTTTAAATATCAGTGCAGGAATTTTTTTTTTATTTTTTGCTGAAGTTAAATATGCTGGTTCCATTCTCTTCTAGATAACAACTTACATATTCCAACATGCATTTATGTACCTGAATTTAATTAGTATCCTATTACTGCTGCTGTTAATGAAAGGTAAGTTTCCATGGTGGATTTTTAAATGCAAAAATATGTTATTGTCTCTCTGGAAAACTGCTGGATTGGCATGACCACAGAATGAAGTTCTCTTCTAGACGATAACTAGTTGAGCTTAGGAAACAGTGCAACATTCCACAGGCAGCAGTTCTATTACTGCAACCTAGTTTGGGTTCCTGGTCTTACCCAAGGCTTGTAGTTCACAAGAGTTTATTAATTCTGAGGCATAAGCAGCAGTCTCAGTGCAGTGCTGTTTGTTCCAGAGCTGATGTTACTGACCTGCCTTGCCCTAGTGCTTGAGTTGCAATGACCTGACTCGCCTGAAAGCTAATTCAGCCGCTGTAAGAAGGAGGGGGAAGAGATCACCTCTATGAGTGTGTTAAAAGCACTTGAAGGTAATTTAGTGTTTGCATGACCATATTTCAGGTCTGCCTAGGTACATTTCACATAAAGGCTAAATTGAACCAATGTCTACAACAGCTTTATGTGAAGCAGGTAGAATTGCCTAGTTACTAATGTAATACAGTCAGTATCTTAAATTTGATTACAAAGTTGGTGTACTGAAATTCAGGTTCTGCCATGTGTTGTGGGCATCCATAAAGAGAGTGCAATAGTAATGAGTCGTTTATGTGTCCACGCTAACTGATTGCACTGTTAACTTTTTAACTTGGGCAAGTTTTGTACTAATGGTTCTCCAGCACTCGAGTCTGTAAGCCTTAGCTGAACTTGTGGCAAAAAGTCAGAATGATCAATTTATTTCAAGCAATCAGTGGGGTTGAATCTGAATAAGAAAGTGTCTAGTCATGCTCTTCTCCCTTCTGCAGTCTTTCAAAGCTCCAGTGGGGCAGCAGTTACTTCATACTGTTCTGCAGTGTTCAGAGAGGGGACCCTTGTGAGTGGAGCACTACCTTTGGAGACTTAGGTGGACTCCTTGAACTTCTCCTTTATGATTTTTTCTTAAGTCATGTAGGAGGGGGGAGACATTTCATCCCAGTTCTAGTCATCTGAAAGTTATGTCTAGTCTACACCAGTCGTCCTATTTAAATCTTAGGTGAGCCCTAACTGCATTCTGGAAGTAGCTTGCACTCTGTCTCTCAGTTTTGTGTCAAGGACAACAAGGTACTCCCAGGATCAGCTTTAGGTGAGACATGTAAATTTTGGGCAGCTAAAATTAGGTAAAGTGAATTCCACTGGTAGTCATTTTTAGTCTCTGTTAGCACATGTAAATGAGGGTAAGATCGTATCTGGAAGAGAGCTATCATGGTCACTATATAAGTGGCATTGCATTAGTATGCATAAAGCAAGGAGGACTATGTTACGAATTTTTGTTAGGGTATTTGAGTTCCTGCAGAAGCCATGTAGAAACCCTTGGGCTTTGTGAGCATTTGTGAAGGATTCCCTTGAGCTGTTTTCTTCCTGCCTATCTTGAGACACTTGAGAGTCCTGTGATTTGTTAGTGCCTCCTCTAATGTTAAACATCAGTGTGTCTGCAGGTCCTGTGAGCATGTGGACTGGCAGGTTACGAAGTGCCTTTCAACTCCCACCAAGATTGGGTGGAAAGCAGGGGCAAGGCAGTTGATGCCTGCTGCTTCATTGCAGACAAGGCTCAGTCAGATATTGGAGTTAGCAATTTTAAAATCTGGGGGGAACATTTGGAATTAAGTGAAGGTTTTTCACTTTCATGGCACAAATTACTTCCTGGTTGTCTGTTGTTTTATTTTCACCACTAGCAGCAGAGCTGGGCTTCAGTTGAAGACTGAAGAATAAATGAAGCTCTCTTCCATGGCTAATTTGACATCTTTTTTCCTGTTTCATCACTTTTCGTGTGTGTGTCCTCAAATACTTACATAAGGCTTAAATCATAGTATGTAGAGGAAAATAGGCAAATAATGCCAACAGTATAAACTTAAATCCCTAAATCTGAGACTTGCAACCAGCCTGCTATATAAGAAAACAGATGCCATGCAATAAATTAATACTAAGCTGAATAATAAACAAGATGTATTGTTAAAGGTCTTTAATGCAAAGAGCGTGATTTCAGACATTCATATGCTTGTTTTCTGTCTTTGTTTAAATGAGGCCCTTGCATATGTTTTCTTTATTGTTCTCTTTTGCACACATTTGAGCTTTGTTGGGTTGAGAACTCTGTCTCTGGGTCGGCAGTGGTGATTAGCTTACACTAAATAGGCAGCAGTAGTGTGATTTGATAATGAAAAGGATTCATTTCTTTTAAATGAGGAAAAAAAAGCCCAAGGTTGAAGGAAATAGTTTACATAATCTGTAAACCAGTTAAAAAGCTGAATATTTATGCAGGTTGAAATTGAAGCTGAGTTGCCCTCTAGGGGTTTTACATTAATACAGCATATGCTAGCTTTTGGGAGGATTGGGGTTTTGGTTTGGTTTTTTTTTTCAGAATAAAGGTGAGAGAAGTCTTTGGGAAAACTTCCATACTGACAGATCTGTGGTGGTGGAGGCATGTGTACATCTGCATTCAGTGGATAAAGCTCATTTAGTTCAGAACCCGGAAAATGGAGGGAACATTTTTAGCCAGGTTGTGTTCTTGTAATTAAAGTGTACCAATGTACTTGCTGTCATGCAGTCACAGCACTGAGAGGTCATAAGCTGGAAAAGATCCTTATGTAGAAGTCAGGATGCACTCCAAAGAGCTTTCAGTCCTAATCAGACGTGAGAGACCAAAAGTTAAGACAGTGATGTACTAGCTCTACTGAGAAGGCCACAGTAATGGCAGCATTAAGATCCTCAGTTTCTGCTGGTGTCTTTGCCACTGATGATGCTTTGAATTCTTAGTGTCCTCAGCTGTCACTGGGTCTTCTGTCACATCTTGCTTTACAGCAGCTTGAGCCCTGGCTGAATTTGTTAGAAGCAAACTTTGTTTCCTTCTTTAGAAAGCAGTTGACAATACCAGAGCAGTTCTCTTGTGTTTGGGTAGCATACGATATTTTGTACGAAGTATCATATACATATATATTTTTTCCTCATCTAAACTTTTAATGTCTCCGCTGCCAATATTTTTTTAGCAGATGCATGCTAATACTTGTTCATATATGTATTATATATATATATATATATATACCCCCTTGCTTGAAGAATCACTAAATATTTTTTTTTAAAGAGCAGGGGTTTTTTTTCTAAATATGGAAACCACATTTAAGTGTTTATTTTTGCTGTTTCTTTTATAACAGTGTTGAGACTGTATTACTCTCAAATCTTTTTGTATCAGAAACAAGATACTTGGAGCAGGCAGAGTAGATGTACTTAAACAAGCACCTGCTGCCAAGCTTGAGTACCTGTGTACATGTCCTCAGTACATGTAGAAGTACAGCTTGAGGAACACAGTATAGTCAGCTGTTAGAAGTTAGAACGCTGTCCCCAAGGCTTTGTTACACCAAACTAGGTCTGGATTTGTCCCAGGGAAGTCTTTGGCATTACACAGATTTTTATGCTATTTGTCCATTAAGCTTTACACTGAAGAACAGTTCTTCCTCTTTGAGGGACTTTCATAGCTGCTAGTTCCTGGTGGATTTTGGTTTGCGTTGTGGATTTGTCAGAGGCTTGTTTGTAAACCCTCTGTCAACAAGTATTTAATTGAACAGTCATCAAAATTAGAACCTTTGCTTTGGAGAAATGGCCTCATTTCTTCATTGCTCTATTGAATCAGGTCTATTATTACACCCCCTTATACAGGTATAATGCTTTGGCCTGGTACTGTTTGGTTCCAACAGGTAGTAGCATAACAGAAGCATCCCTTGGTTGTATCTGCTGTATGCTTGGGCATGACATCAGGGTTCAGCCTGATGCTTCCTTGTCAAAACCAGTGACTTTATCAGCAGAGCTGTATGTCTTCAGTTCTGCCTTCTCCCTTCTCTGATGATTGATGTCTATGCCCAATGTGCTGGTCAGAGAATGATTCATGGGAGCAATGCATCAGAACAGAAGACGTGGCAGGTTAGAGGAGAGGGGGTTGATCATTTTTAGGACTTCGTTCTCCTCCCTTCTAGAAGCAACAGCTGATTGCTCTCTTTAGGCAAGCTTTTGATCCACAACAGAACTGCTCCAAGTAAGGTTTTATGTAATAAGCTGCCAGTCTTGCATTGTTCTAAATAGCCTTGTCATTATCTCTTCGGTTTAATGTCTATGAGAAGGTCTGAAATTTTGATCCTATTCTGTATGCCCCATCCCACTGCCACTCCCCATCTGGATCCCTGAAGACAGTTTCACTTTTGCTTAGAGGATGTTCAGAGGAGAGAGAACTACTGCTGCTACTTCCAACTTCGGTATTGGAACTTGGAGTTAAAATCATCCTTTTGGAAATACGGTAAATTGAACTGAGGGGGGAAAAGCTATCCCTGAAGCAGCACACTGTGAGAGCTGGTGTGGTGGAATATTTGTGTAATTGCCTCGTCAAGAGGTCCGTAAATGACCTGCTCTATCTCCACCGTGTGGCAGAAGGAGGTTATTGCTATTTCTGCCATTCTGTCTCTTATAAACCGCTTTTTTTCTCTTCAGCTTTGGAGTTCAGCTGAGGAGTCAGTCACTGTGGGACACAGGGAGGGGGATGTTGTTTCTTTTGATCATCTGTTATGCTAACTTCTCACTGTCCTTGAGTGGCTCTGCAGGTCCCAGAGGAGGCGGGAGGATGCACAGCGGCGAGGGTTCTCTGTGCAGCTCAAGTTGGATGCACTTTTTTATATAAAAGCAGGCAGTGACAGACAGTAGCCATGGGGGAACTTGCATTTGTTCCAGTTCTGCCTCTTCCAGCACCCAGTACAGTAATGCTTGATGTCAGGGATACTTACTGCAGGGTGGGAGGAAAATGAAATCAAGGCAGCTATAAAGGAAGCAGTTCTTTAGGAATAGTGCAGTTCAACTAGGTGGCTGTGCTCACTGGGCATGCTTTACCTGAAACCTTACATAGAAGGCAGTGCTTGTACTTGACCAGAACATTCCTAAATCAAGTATCTTCAGTAGACAAATCATGATCTACCCAAGGAAACTTTCGCAGCAATGTGCTTACTTTGCTTAAAAAGACATTATTTTTTCTTCATAATTTCAGTGGGAAGAAAAGGAGCTCTGCTTTTCTTAACAAATCTATTTGGCTAACCCAGCACATTTTCATCTTTGAGCACCTAAACCTGCCCTGCCTGACAAAGTACAGTCACTGTAAAGCCTTATACATAATAGTTATGCCTTTGCTATTTCTCTTCTGGCTTCTGACAACATAACCCTCCTTGTACTGCTGTGCTGAGTGTTGTGCTTAGTCAGAGGCAGGCGGTTTTGTCCCTTAGCCCTGAAAGAGCTGGAACTTGCTTCATAAATGTGACAGTGTACTGTATTTCTGTGTGTTGGGGCAAAAAAAAGTAAGTGTGTGTATGTGCATATATTTATAAAGATGTGTGTATACACGTGCATACAAGTCTGGAAATCCAGGATGTGAGATCAGATCAGGTCAAGCTCATGCCCTCCACAGTAAAGCTAACAGACAGATAGTCCTCAGCATCATCTGTGCCAAAGCTCTGTTTGCTGTTGAAGTCCAAGTTCTGTCAAAATTCTGTGACTAAATGCATATTACTACAAATAATGCCTACCATAGCATTTCATCGGGAAAGGATCATCTGATATTTTAAGGTGTACATTTTTTAAGAAACATCTTTCCCAGCTCTGTATTACTTGGGAAAACACTTCCCCAGTCAAAGCGGATTGTGTGCCTTTGGAATCTTTATCAGACTGAAAACAAAGATTAATCTTTCGAAGCCTCACCCCCAAAAGTCACTTGCCTCAGATCTCATGTGTGCAGCACGAATACAGAAACAGAGAATGAGGAGAGGTGACCTGTCCCTGCCCAAGCAGCAGAACTAGGAGCTGAGAAGCACCTTGAGGTTGCATGTGTGTGTCTGTTAATTACTTTACTCTGCTCCATGATCCTGCCGGGCACTGAAGTGAGACTGACCGGCCTGTAGTTCCCTGAGTCTTCCTTTGTTTCCCTTTTTAAAAATGGAGGTTACATTTCCCCCTTTCCACTAAGCAGGAGCTTTCCTGCATTTCTCAAATACGGTAATGGCTTGGCAACTTCATCCACCAGTTCCCTCAAGACCTGAAGATGCACCTCGGCACGTCCCATGGACTTGTGCACTTTCAGGTTCCTTAAATGATTTCAAACCTTATGTTTTCCTGCAGTGGATAGTTCTGCATTCTTCCAGTAACTGCCTTTGCCTTATGTGGCTTGGGCAGTATGGCTGGAGCTCTTGTTGGTGAAGACTGAGGCTAAAAACTCATTGAGTACCTCGGCCTTCTCTATGTCTACAAGCAGCTGAGCAGCAACTTCTGTTTTGAACTGAGTGATGCTGGAGAATCCGTACATGCCTTACAGGAGTGTTCAAAACTGGTATGATACTGTGGTTTCTAAAAAAAACCAACAAACACCACAAATAAAGAAAAAAAAAAAACCAACTTATTTTTTCCTGTGACTTTTGAAATCAAGTTTAAATAAGCCGTTGGTTTCCTGTATTCATTTGGAAAGCCCCTTCTCAGCTGTAATGTCAGAAAATAAATGTTCTTGCCAGGTGTGGGCAGTTGACCAAACCCAGAGACATGTAATATCTGTGCATTTTAGATTTGAAAACTTTGAAGACTTGCTTCCAAGTGGCATTTACAGAGCCAGTACCTGGATAGTTCTGAAAACAAAAACCAGCCCCCAAACATTTTTGACCTGTGCAGTGCCTTTCCTCCCCGCTGCTTTGGCCTGTTCCACATCCAGCGGAGGGATACTTGGAGGCCAATTAATTTTTGCAGCCGGATTTTGAAAGCTTGCTAATGAAAAAGGCATCCATGGTATGACACAGATAACCACAACTGCAGTAGGTGGGACTTCAGCAGGACTTAAACTGAAGAGGCTGACAGGTGCTGGGGATATTCAGGCTAGCATGTGCCTTTGGTATTGGGCTGGTTTTTAATCTCTTTCTTCCTCTTCTTCTCTTGGAGGCTCGTCAGATAAGACCCATTGTGGAAGGGTTTTGAGAGGCAGGTGAGAACTTTATGCTTCAAGGTATAAGCCAAGCTCATAGTTGGTAGGGGTTAGGAAGAAAATGTTCTTCTGTAACGTAGACTTTCTGGCACCTCTTTCTGAAGCAGCTATTACTTGCTTCTGAGAAAGATGGTACACAGGACAAACGGGCCCTTGGTCCAATTCCATGTGTTAGTTTGCCATCTGTATATGTCCTCTAAAGCAAAGCGTTCAGATTTCTTTCTAGGATATAACTTGTATTCTTTACCCCAAGGAAATGTGTTTATAGAAACAGTTCTTGGGTTTTGTGGATACATTCTTCCTCTGCAGATCACAGTTATGCTATCTGGGCAAGGGGTAATGGCTTGAAACTTAAAAAGGATAGATGTAGATTAGATATAAGGAAGAAATTCTTCACTGTAAGGGTCTACTGTCCTGGGGTTCAGTGCTGAGTGCACCCTGGAAAAGGTTGCATAGGAGAGATCTTTAACACAGTGAATATCCCTTTCCTGAAATTCCTGGAATTGTCCGTCCTCCCCAGTCCTGTGTTGTGTGCTACTGCATATTGATCATCTGCCCCAGGACAGATACAGGTGCCCTCAGCAGTATGTTGGAGCTACAGAAGCTGAAATGTAGCAGCTTTTTTGGGGTGGTGATGGGCAGGAAAAGGGAAAGTATATGATTATTTTTATGTTATAGCAAATGAATACTTGTGGAGACAAAGTGTTTGATCTGATAACAGAAGTTAATTTCAAAGAATCAAGGTTATTTTATGTCAATTTTTTTCTTTGCCCTATATAAGATGCATTGAATTATTTCATGCTATCTCCCTCTATTCAAATTAATCTGTCTTATATATATTGTTCCTCAAATTAGAATAATTCTTTAATCAGCTGTTATGCATGCCATAGTAGACTAGAATAGGAAAGCTATTCCTGGCTTACTGACTATGCATGTATTTTATTTGTTATTGTAATTTAAAAGTAAAATCAGAAATATTGATTTCTACTTGACTGGAGAGATGATTTAGTTTGAATATCAGACTGATCTTAATCAGGTGAGAATTAATTGAGTTGGAGGTATTAGATATTCAGTGATGTTAACTGAACCATGAGCAATCTACAGAGAAGCTTTCTTTTGTACTGTGTTAGAAATATCAAATAGCTCGCACTCTACAATGTAAAACAAGCTTTTCATGTGCACCCTACTACTTCCTCTGGCTCATTAAATTCACCAGTGATCTGTTCTGTGCATACTGAGTAACTGCGAAGTAACAAGCTAGTAAATCACAATTTAATACCAAAATAAAAAGAGGAACAACTTCACCATTGAATATTGCTCATAATGTTCTGTATCACTTTAATATTTATATACATCTAACACATGTAGATCTAAAAATCTTGTACTTGCTTACATTTTAAGGAGAACTGTTTCCTCCTCCTTCCACCATCACCCCCCCCAAGTCCCCAGTGTTACTGGGGCATCTTTTCTCCACCAAATGGCAGAGCTCAAGGAATTACCTAAATGTTGGACAGAACTATTTCCCTTTCTGTTTAAAGGCAAAAAGCCACCTCAGGAATAGAGCACAAGCCTGGTCCGGATCACGATACAAGCTTTTTTTTTATTTTAAGAGTGTGATAGCAGTATCATAAGTGTTGAGAAAATATAAATGGTGAGATAACACCTCTGTAGGACTTTCTCTTAAGTAGTAAAATTGTAAAGTCTTTAAATAAACTGGAGCCAGACCTGAGAGGATCAATTTATCTTGATAATGGGGAATATTTCATTTGTTTTGTGTACAAGGACATCTGCAAAATAGATACATAGTTATGATTGGTAAAGCTACAGTTCTAATATTATAATTGCACAGCACTTTGTGACAGGAATCAGTATGAAACTGCCAAGTATTGTTGTAATCTGAACCTGTAAAAAATGAACTTCAGAAATAGTCTTTGTACTGCCTACAGTTCATACACTGAAAAGAATAACAAGGACCCCTTGGCACTATTCTATCAACACAGTTCCTGTGCAGCTGGTTGTCAGTACCAAACACTTTCGTTCTTCTCTTGCTTTGCACATGGAGAGACCTTTGTGTTTGCAGAAAGAGATAGTGAAGTATCTTTTAAGTATTTAGAGTAAAAGATTAGTTTTAAAAATCCCCTACAAACACAATCTGAGACCAACCTACCTCTGCTTGGGGTGGAGGGAGGTTGTAGGCTGTGTAGTGTTTTAAATATGGTGCCTTGGTTTTGTTGTCCACTGTTTGTAGGTTTCAGATACTGAGGTTAGGAGTGTTAAATTTAACCTTGTCTTCTTTAGTGGCTTGGAAGAAAATCATTATCTTTGTGCAGCAGAGATGTGGCTCTGTGTTATGCCAGATGTTGGTTTGTCCCTTTGAGTCAAAGCCCTACAAGTTTTTATTTTCATCATATAAGAATAAATACTTCTCGAACCTCTATGTTCTGAGATGAAAACGAGTAGTACCGTAGCTTTTTATATTCTTGTCTTTAAATTAAGAAGTGTTATGTACCAGGTCATCTGTTGGTGGACACCCTCCATACCATGCAACTTTGCTGTAACTAACTTTCTGGTAATGTATTTGATCTTGTAAAAACTGATAATCAACACTTTAGTGTGCTGATTACTGCACGTCTCTCTGACTGCTTGCATAGGCAGGGGAAATCAACTGTCGAGTCTTCATTCTGAGATAAATGAACTGCTGCCCAGTTTCACTTCAGTTTCCATCTGCTTCCCATATTGTCCTGTAGTAAAGTCATAAAACAGAGTTGAGGGAAAAGGCTATTAAAAGCCCTAAAGAAAAACATCCTTCTTAGATACTGATTATATTTCAGCAGAGATTTATGTAAAGATCTTGGTGAACAGTTCTTTACTGTGTCAACCTTCTAGCTAATTATCAAAGAAGCTCTAATAAGAGAATACTCTGTAACTTAAAGCAATTCTTAATCAACCATCAAACATGCTAATTAATAATCTGACATTCAAAAATAATTCTTGATACCTCCAACATGATTTCTGTAATTCTGTATCTGAACAAAATTATACAAAATCTCTGAATAGGATTTTTATAAAAAATAATGATGCATTTCCAGACAGTGTCAGAAATAATTTTAGAAGGCTTTTAAAAGCTCTTTCTTCCCTTTTAAAGGCTCTGTGACCCTGCATGTGCCAGGATCTATAAAAGCAGCTGAGTTTCTCCATGTTCTCCATGTCCTGCTTTCTCAAGGACGTAAGTTGAGATGGAGAGACCCAGTGAAATACAGCTTTTGCATCCTGGGCCATTGGGGATCTAGAGGTGCCAAGGACCAAAGTGAGCAGCTTCCCAGAGCTGCTCAGGGCCTGAGGTGCTCCCTGCTGAAGAGTCAGTCCATGGAGGGGTCACTTGTCACTGACTCAGCCACAAAGCTGTCACTGTCCCTGAAAATCATAGGAGCAAAGTGGTCTTCCCTCCGTAGAAAAATCACTTACATATGCTTTATATGTGAAAACTGGCAAAGCTGAACTGCTCTATGTTCAAATACGGTTGTTCAGCTTCTGTTCAGTTGAAAACAGACCTTGGTCTTGGCAAAGATACTGTCTGGCCATACGTACTTGCTTGATTTAGAGAAGGTACTAAATAGCTAGCTTGCTTCAGCAGGTAGAATCTCTCTGTGTGGCTGTAATGCTGTGAAAATAAGGAGACTTAAAATGGTCAGCAACTGTGCCCAAAACTTTGGGAATTGCCTTGCAGCAGACGCACAAAGCTTTGTTTGAGAGAGAGAGAGAGGAATAAGATGAAACCTGGCCTCGAATCAGCAATGAACTGGTCAGTGAACTATTTCTGAGCTGCAGCCTTGAGAAGAGCCCTTTGCTCAGTGTGCATCCCCTTAAACACAGCCTGTGGTGTGGCGAGGAGCCTGTGGGGCTAACCTGTGTCAGATAGGATGTCACGAGAGAGGGGTCCGTGGCCAGTTTCCGTGGTAACTGGTAGGCACCTGCAGCTTGCTGACGCAGTACTGGATCTGGCCCTATCTGTGCACAGAGCACTTGGTGATGGACATATGTGGCTGTCCTGGCAAAGCCTCATCAGGGTTCATTTTGTGAAGGATGAGCTTTTTTTTTTTCCCTTTCTGACAAGGCGTTTTCGCTTGTGTTGAGCTCTGTCTCTCCTTTTATTCAGCTTTTATTTGTAAATAGTGGGGATAACTTTGATCGTTTGTTTGAAACATTTCTTTCTGCAGTGAGTTTGCAGACTGGCCTAAATTTATGTCTGATTTCACTGATGCCTAAGGTTTTGTTTCAGTAGCTTGCTGCTTGCAAGGAGAAAGCAGACATGGTCTTGTATAGTCATGGAAAGCCATTTGCTAAAGATTAGAGGATGTAGAAGATTTCTAAAAGATGCATTGTGCGCTGAAAGAGCAGCTACTCTCTGTATCATGTTGTGGTGTATCATGAAGGAGGTTGGTTTGAGTGTTTGAGGGTTCCTGAGTGTTCCAACCACTGCTCAGAGCTGCTGAAGTGTTAAACTACAGTGGGGTTGTATCATATCCTCCGTATCTGCTCCGTTTGTGGTGTCTTGCTGTGTACCCTAAAGCTTTGTGCAGGTACTGCTTGAGTGAGAAATGAGTGGTGATTGTAAAGATTACAGAGATAGAGATTAATTCTTGGTTTGAGATTATATCTGGAACTATTGTGCACTTTTTGTGAGATTGTTCTCCAAACCAGTAGTTCTAACACTCTTTGTGCTGCTTAGCAGTGAGATGTTTTTCATGAAAGGGTTGTGAGGCAAGACAACCTAATTAAAAACAAACCAACATTCTCCAGCATGTTTATGGTAAACATTTATAACTAAACCTGTCTTATACCCCACTCCTTACATGACTGCCAGAGAGATTTTAAAGTGCTGGAAGAGAGGAGAGCAGGATAATCAGGTTTTGTGTGCTCATATGAGGATGCCTAGTATCCTTTAACCTGCTCCTATTCTTCCTCTCTGTTGTTAAGTGTCAGTAAGGTTAAAGCTAGAGAGCTGGAAGCAGTTTTATCACTTCAGGGCAGTGCTTGGCCACATACTGCAAGCAGGGCCTCCTGAAGCCATGGGATGTTTGCAATTGCAGTTCGGGTTTTGTTCTCGGGAAATTGCGCCTTCAGCCAGTGAGACTGGTGAGCGAACGAGTGAGAGGGACCTCCTGCTGGCGTTTCTGACTTCACAGCATCCTGAAGGGATGATTAGTACAAACCAGCACAGCACTTAAACAAGTGCCTGTAGAGAACAGAAATCAAACTGGTCACTATGCAAACCATGAGCGTTTAAAGGCTTCTGAGGTTTTCTCCAGGGAAAACAAAGGACATTTTGAGAAATGTGATCAGAGGTATGATTTTTTTTTTTTTTAAAGATGCTGATGTAGGGACATTCAATGTCAACAGTCCAGGAAAGAACAGAAGAAATGTCAGATTCACCTTTAAAAGCCAAAGAAACATTTTGATAACCTGATAACACATTTCTTGTATTGTTCAGAGTAAACTTCGGGTAGCCAGAAGTATCCTCAAAGTGTGCATGTGGATTTGGATGACTTGAGGTCTAAAGCTAAAACACATACCAAACAAAATCCTGGAAACTAAGTGGGGTTGTTAATGCATACCTTTGAGCATAGGTCACAGTGTCTTCCCAACTGGTAATCAGCTGCTTAATTTAAACTCATTTTTTGCATACTTCAGTTGTACATTTTCAGGTAGCACATAGTGGTGTTAGGTGAGGTGCTGTGTTGAAGCACGTTTTAAGTGTTCCTAAGTAATGTTTGAGGTAGATAAGACATCAGTTCTTTGCAGAGTTTTGCACATATGTAACTTTGACTGCAGGACACTTAAAACTGTCATCAGCACTTTTAGCAAATGATACTTCCAGTTGTAAACTGTTTTAGCAAAATCCCAATACAGCCAAGGACAAGCAGGTGACCCTCACCTAGGGGTTGTGTGAAGCTTCCTCCTTAGTGTGAGGAAGTGTGTGGATCGCTTCCTCCTTAGTGTTTTAGGAGTAGCGTCCAGGATACAAGAAGGTGGATTTTTATATGGGAGAGTACACACACAGGTGGAGTTCTTTACCAGTGTCATTTCCTAACTTGGTGAGTTTTGGTTTTCTTTTCTTTCCCTAGCATTTACTAAGTGCTGTCAAGAAACTGGTTTTCTGATGGTGGTGAAGTGTCGGCAGGAGAACACGGCACTGAAAGACTGTCTGGTTGGCTAGTAAGTACCTCATGAGGTTTTGTTCTCTTTTGTTGTTGCTGCCTGGCCTATACTGATCTAGAAATGAGTAGAAATCTTAAGTCTTCTCTGAAGGGTTATGTGGGATTAGTGACTTCAGTGTATTTTCTGAAGATTGTATCTTTGCTTCATTATAAACTGTGAAGGTCAGGGCCCTAACTGACAGAGTTGCATTGCCTTAATAAAGCTGCCCTATGGCTATAAAGCATCCTCTTGATTTAAATGGTGATGGGTATGGATTTCCTTGATTTAAATGCTGACAGACACAAGATTCTCAGCCCAGATGACACACAGCACTGTGCTGACTGTGCTGCGTTACCTGTGTGGGATAAGTTTGTTTGGATTTTGCTTCTTGAACAGTTCAGTTTAGTCACTGTCCTGAAAATGCCCTGCTGTTGTGAAAAGCACTTGCAGCAGCAGCGGGGAAATTGTTACATACCAAAGAGGGCAACTTGATGCTGTGATGGATTGAAACGTCTCTTTCCAGAGTCCTAATTTATCCCCAGTGCTGGGAGGCTGGCATGTGGGATCCTTGAATTTCCCAGGGAGAGGGTGGGGGGAAGGAAAGGTCTTGGTTTGGGGTTTGGTGGAATGTGTGTCCTGCCCTGTTAAACCAGAGGTTAAGATTAAATGGCTTTGAACTAGTGACAGGTATCCTCAAGTGTTTGGGAACTGATGAAGAAACTCAAGCAGCTAGGCGAGAGTTCAGGCCTGACTGCAGTGAGAACTTAAGAATTAATTCGGTTTTAAAATCCGAAACAACAGCACCCAACCAAAATACCATTGAAAAAAAATGCTTACTGCTTGGATAACTCTACTTGAAATCAAAGCTGTGAGAAAAAATGAATCGAGTTTAATGGTCAAGGAGCTACAAACAGCTACATGCTGTTCAAGATATACACTTGAACCTGTTCCCAGTAGTTGCTCGGGTGCATGGCAAATGTCAGTGTTCTGCAGCAGATTAATGTGCTGCAGAAGGTAAATGCAAGTAATACATTACTTCCCTGAACTGAAATGCCAACTGTCTTCCCCTTTTTCTACCTTTCCTCTTCATGGCTTCACTGTAGAGGCTTAAAAAGGATTATGATGTCGTGAGAGAGAATGCAGTATCTCAGTATTTAGAGTTTACAAAGGTAACCTTAACGCCTAGGTGCGGTATTTTATCACTGCAGTTAGGCCAGTTTCCTTCGGGTGTGAGAGGAAGATCAGTTCCGAATGTTATTCATACAGTATCTGTTCCATATTCCAAGATGAAAACCAGCATTATGTATTTGTCTTGTAGCTATTCTGATCCATTATTCTATGAAGAATGCAAAACAGAGTATTTGAAGCAGAGAGAAGAATACAGAGCAACTGGAATTAAGAAAAAAAGGCAGAAGGTCACTTCAAATGTGTAGTTAAAACTCAAAAATTAACTTTTCAAATTTTAGATCCAACTTTGATTTAAAAGGGACTTAAGTCATCTGTACCCTCTGTGTGGAATTTAACTGAAATACACAAAATGAGATGAATGGAGAATAAAGTGATCTTTGAGCTTAAAAGTCAATATTTTAATTCCCTGTAATGAAATCCTTAAGGCAAGCTGTCACAGCTTGCAGGGAACTTGCAGCACTCTGTTCATCTGCCTGGACTCGAGGCTTTGTTACTCATTTACAAATGGCTGTTGGGAATTTGAAGCCTGTGTTTAGTTCTGTGTGGCCAGCTATGCTACAGCAAAACCTCAGGGTGAATAACTGAAGTTGTATTAACTGATCACTAATTGGGTATGCATTAAAATTGGTCTGTTTGTCATGTGAAACTGAGGGTGTATGACAATGCTCTTACTAGAAGAGAAAGGTGGCAAACGCAGAAAAGCCTCTTGTACCAGTTTGATTCATCTTTTTCATGAAAATTGTGAACCATACAAGAACCTGACAGCACTTTTGCCTACACTGTGACTCATTTTTAAGACCACTGTGTCAGAAGAGCTGCCTGTCCTATGCCTATGTGCAGCCCAGAATGACTGTTGTGACACTAGAGGGAAAAGTCTGCCTGACCTAAACCTTCCCCAGGAAGGGAGAAGGCAAATCACCAAGAGCAGCATCTTCCCCTGCTTTCCTCTTTCACAATGAAGATGGATTGTTTAAGCTTCCACACTTCAGGAGTGGGCGCGTGACCACATTTGCAAAATTATTATGGGTAAAGGTGAGTAAGCAACTAACCCAAGTGTGTAAGATGCAGGTTGCTTCTTGCAGAAACTAAATAGGGACTTAAAAATCCCTACAAATAGGGACTTGCATAACAAAGGATCTTCTTTATACTGGTACTTGAAGCTGCTGAATTGTAGAACTCTCAAATGCATAAATGGATTCACTAGTCTCTAAAACTTTTTATTATATATATTATCAGCACTGATAAGCTCTGAAGTTGCATGTGCTGAATTATGGTGTCAGCCCTTTGTTTCTCTTTACCTACACTGTGTAAGGAAGAACTGGGTTATTGCAGCTTCTCCTGTGTGTACCGTGGCACACACAGAGCTGGACTTTGCTCCTGGCTCTGGGATCAGCTTCTCTGTAACAAACTCATGGCCTTAATGCAATGTTTCCTAGTGTCAAATTCCTCACTTCACACCTTTCACTTCCTTAATGTCTTGTGCCATATCCTGTATTTTAATTGCATTTACATCTTAAAGTTCAAATGAAAGAATGAGTACTGTGAGGTGACAAACTCATACTAGTAAATTGCTTTCAGTTTTGTTTTTGTCCTGGCTGCAACCTCTCCTTGCTACTGGGGTTAACAGGAACCAGCCCTAGATTCTAGTCAATGTAAGAAACATCAGTAGTAAGGTCTTACAACTGTAAGAGTGATTTGACTCCCAGCAGTCTTGCAGGGTGTGTGTCTCAGATTGTGCAGCGCAGGAGCACCGTTGTAGTGCTTCGGAGAACTGGGCAAGCACCCCAGACACCCATGGATTTCACTTCTGTACTCTTCCAGCATATTAAAGCTCTCTTCAAACTCCTGAGACAAGCCCCCTACAAATGCAAGACCTAAAAGGCAGGAGGAAAAAGGTGCCATATACTTATTTAAAAGGTTTGCCCAAATGAAAACTCAAGAGGAAAAATGAGTGGCAATTTGTAATGCACAGGGGTTTCAAAGTGGCGTGGTACTCCCTACAACTGTGGTCTGAGATACCACAGACGATTAATGTCAGCTAGAAACCCCCTCTGCCTCATATTTAGTACAGCCATACTCCCCCTCAAGTAATTCCTGTGATGTCTGTTTACTTTGCTGGTCCAAAAACAGTCAAATACAGTTGAAAAATAGGCGTTCCATCTAGTTAAAAGTCAGTAACAACGTCTGGTTATTTGTTTCATACTTCTCCCCTGTATCAAACATGTATACACGAACACTTGCATTTTCCCACTTTATTACTGTATCTTGATGCTTGAACCACATTGTCTCTTCCAGCTTAAGACATAATGAAAGGAATTGTGATGGACACTGACCTCAGTTCACATCACATTTACCACAGCAGATTTTTAACTGGTTCAAATGCAACTCAGCTGAAGTTAGGGTTTATGCCAGTAATAGAATATTTTTTTCCACTGTCCTATGTTGATACAATTGCAAGTAGCTCACTGCTCCACCTAAAGAAAGGGGCAAAAGCCCAACCCCTAAAAAATAACCTCAACAATACCAAAAAACAACCAAAGAAACCCAAACCCCACATGCCTTTTGTATCCAAACTACACAAAGCGAGAGGGAAACATCTTACCACTCTGCGCCCAGTGTTCTTCCCAGAGGCTGGGCTGAAGATCAGAAGAGAATGCAGGTGAGTCTTTTCACTCTTCCTTCACTAGGTCATAACATCAGTACTAACACTCGTGTCTGAGCACAGGAGTCTCAAAGTCTGCTGCAAGCTGACTTGGAAATAACATTAATCTGCTTCACATCACTAGTGTAGTTCATATTGTACTGACGTGGACCTTTGTTACATCACTTGGTGTTGTCTTACTGTAACTTAACTCCAACTGTGTGTATCACACTGCTTTCCTCTTTTTCCAGCTGTAAAATTTGACGGCGCATCACAGCTAATTTTGGAGTTTGCTTTTTTCAGTACTCTTAGTTCACAGAAACTCATCAGTTGTAAACCTGCAAAACCAGCAGGGACACTGAAAATGATGAGATTTTTTAAAACATTTTAAATGAATCGAACAGTGGAAGTTTACATACAAGTCATTGGGTTAGTCCAGCTCACCAAATACGTATTCGTCAGCTCACTGTATGCTCACTTAAACATGTAAAGCAACAATTCCCTCTTGCCCCCAAAGTTGTATTGGGTTTCTGTTAAATGGAATTTAACTGGTGGTGCTTTCTTAAATTAAGAATTGTCAGATCAGTGCAGGGAGAAGTTTTAAACTGTTTTGCATTCAAGTTAATGGATTGTGGGCATCATTTAATGTATTTGAGTTTGGTCTGTCCTTAATGTAATTTCATGGGTTTACATAACAAATGCACTTGTGCGCACAAATCACCAGAACTCCTTTACTACAGCTACTTCTGCATGTAATCTGCTGTCATTGTGATGAAAAGATTTCACTTCTGAAAATGAAAAGAGCCGTGTAAGCCACTAGTGGCTTGGATTTTAATGACTTTTCCATCCTGAGTCAGAATTTGATTGTATGCTTCAGCCCAACAGATGCTTCAGCAGCCAGCTAGCTCCCAAGTGACCTCAAACCTGGGGACTTCCTTTTCAATTGTTACAGCTTGGCTACAGCAATGAGTGATTGGATTGGAAATGCTGCCTACACCAAGCTCACCATCAGCCTGCCCTCCTCGCTCCAGCAGCAGCACTTCTGAAGTCCCTTCTCAGCAAACATTGCAGCTCCCTCCTCCATCACAGGAAGCAGCACAGAAGATAAACCGAGTCAAAGGCAAAACAAATTCTCAGACACTGCACACAGAAGCTTAAAATTAAGTTTCCTTATCACACAGGCTGACCAGGAGACTTTAGACACAAGTAGTCAAACCAGAGGCACACGCTGTAGCTTAAGGTAACTGAAGTCCTTCAACTTTCAGTATCCAGCTTTTCCCAGAATAGATTGAAGCAGTCTACAGGGGATGTTTGGTTTTTTTTTTTCCTGAATGGAAGAGGATGAACCTCAACTGTAATTGCTTGTATTTGGAATTACATTTATACACAACCAAGAAACTGAGTAAAAACTTTTGGGTCAGGTATGGAAAGGAGACTTGTAGTGAAACCAATTTCAAACAAAAATAAATTTATTTCAAATCTTACACAGTAGAATTCCTTCATTGCACAAATCTAATTATTAATCAATCATGTTGATGGCTGTTGGATAATACATAATAAAACTCCTCTGTAATGTTGAGGTGGGGAACCCCAAAAGTAAACTACGTGAGAACTAGATACCTTAGAGCTTTATGCAGCCACATAAGAAATGGTTTCTGCTGCTTTGTTATTACACAGGTAGTTGGTTCTATCAGGTGAAGCCTAGTGACTTGGATTTGTTTTATGCATATTGGGTTTTGTTCTATTGCTTTCCAAGAGATTGTACTCCCCTGAGTCAGCTGTGTTCATTGGTCAGAATAAATTCCAGCATGACACCATTTCCATTAATCGCAGACAAGCCAGTAGACATGAGCAAGATAACAGAAAGATAAAAACAATATCTGGTGAATGAGAAACATGATTTATGTATGCTGCACACTAATATAGTAGAAGGTACCTAGAAGGCATTTTTTCACCTTTGAGAGACAAACTGAAAGAGAAGATGATGGGCTTCATATGAAGTACTTTGTTCACAGGGAAGAAAGCATCTGGAACCACACAGGCCATGTAGCACCTCAGTGACACTTTTACAGCCCATCATTACTATGGCTGTGCTGCAGTCGTAGCTTACCTGTGCATCTGCAGACAATTTAAAGATAATTTGCTACTAAATAGCTGTGACATTAATTTTTATTACACTGATCTTAAGCTGGACCTGTGCGTTGAATACTTCACCCAGCCAACCACACATCTGTAAATAACACACTGAGCATGAAGTATCTTCCCGCCCAGTGCAAGCTCAGCATCATGGATCTAATACAAACGCATTGAGCGGTCAGGACATTTCACTTCACCATGCTGTAATAAGCCAGATATGAAGCAGAACAGGTTTCTTTTTTAAAAAAAGGCATAAATTCTATTTGCCTGAAAATAGCTCTTGGCCTCGGGAGGAGAAAAAGAACATCAGTATTTAGACACCCATAATGTCTAAGTAGGCAGTTTCAATTCATGTAACTCTAGTTCTCAGTGGCATACTAAAGATGATACCACAAAGATACTTACTGTGTATTTGAACAACACTGCAACACCTACTTAAATTAAGGCTTTGTTTCTTTAATAAAAACCAAGTTAGTAGCCTTCACCACCACACAAAGTCCTGGTTCCGGTGCTGTGTAAAGGAGGCACAATAAGGATGACTGCACCACGAACAAGGTGGTTCTGTGGCAGGCACCTGGTGTGCAGAATTCCTACAGCCCAAACGAAGGGACATGGGATGAAAAGCAGGAGTCGGTGTGCAGCAGTGCTACCTACAATCCTTTGTAATTCACAATAAAGCCCCAAATGGTACAGTCTAAACAGAACAGCCTAGGAGTGGTTTTAATCTTGTCACTGATATAAAATCAAGATGTGAAGAAGAAAATCTCACCTTTCTTGGTTAAAAATTACACAAAAATGCATTTCTAAACCAGAGAAAACAGGAAGTGAACTGAAGGAGGAGGGAGAGAAAATCCAATTCTCATTTTATATCTTACTCTGGAAAATAAAACCACTGTCAAAAAATCAGCTCAGAGCTGCCACAAGATTAACACAGGATACCAAATATTTTCTTGGTGACATACAAACAGCAAACAAGTACAGAACTAGATTATTCTGTTTTATTCCAAGAACTCACTTCTCAGCATCATCTTTTGCAAATATGTGTTATTTGCAGTACAAGATTATCCAAGCCCCACGCTCATTCTCTTTCTATTTACATTATGCCAGCACAGCTTTAACTTCAAGGAACTTGTTCCTGATTTACAGCAGAGGAAGACAAGGCTTTCTGTTTCAGAACTAGAACTAAAAATAAACACCATTTCAGGCAGTTTGTTTCCCCCCTTTAAAAGTTCAAGTGTTAAGGTGCCTATTCACAACCATTCTAAAAATGCCTTGGTTCATTCTAAAACTTCTTTAACTCTTGTGCAGACAGTTTTGATTACACTGATCAAGGTAATTTGCTGGACAGTTTAGCAAAGTTGATCTATTTTTCATTTCCCAAAACACATTCTCATTAGGCTTTGGAGGACTTGGGAATACCCAGGAATTATCTTCCAGAGAGCTCTTTCCATACGAATGGTGTTCCTGAAACGTCTTGCCATCCATTGGAATGGGGCTCTCATCTGTCCATGCTTGTAGAATCACCTTTTCAGGTGGGATTTGTCCATCTCTTGGCAGAGGGGGAGACACTGCATTGCAGAGTACTTGATCATTCAGGAAGAGTTTTTTACAGACCACCCCAGATGTCAAATTCAGCTTTGAAATGTTCAAGTCAACACATTGCACTGGTGCAGTAGAGGCAGCTGAACAGAAAAAGATAAAATAGTATTTTAAAATGACATTATCTAATGCATTTTTCATCCTCTCCAAATGTGCTGCAGTACAGCAGAGATGTCAGGGTTTTCAAGCTATATATTTTCAGACCGTATTCAGTAACTACTTAAAGCACAACCCTTTCTTTAGAAGTTCAAGAAAAATGAAATTCACTGAAAATGGATTCAAAATGTAAGAAATGGCAGAGGTACATTTGTTGAAAATGCCTCCATACATAAATGACAGCTAAGCAGAATCTGCATGTTAACTGTACTGTTAACATCACACACACAGCAATTCATACATTTGCTCTGCAGACTTAATGCACCTCTAACAGTAGCAACTATTTGTGTATGGTAAAATAGACAGTACCACAAATACAGGAAGTGGACTTAAGTCAATTCTACCCATATTTTGCATAAGCCAAGATTTTTCTATAGGCACAGATATGTCTGCACTGCATTCATTAAGTGTGGCTGATGAGCAAGGTAAACAGAAAAACTAAATCCTGTTTTCATTTATGCCAGACCTGCCCACTCTTACATACTTGTGAAAAATCACAAAGAAAGCCTACAGAGCAAAAAGCCAAACTCTGCTGTTTCCCAATCAATCAATAATGCCTTTTATAGCTGTGGACGTAACTGCATTAACAACTGCAGAAAATCAGACTGTTGACCAAGCAGGACAAGAGAGAAATCAGTACTTGGCAGTAGCAAGACAGACAACTCCCAATTAAAAATAAAGACAGAAAGACACTGTATGATCACATCAAACCTTGACAGGCTTAAGGATTAAAACCTCATCCAGTTCCCAGTTTCTCTGCTGAAGTTATTTGACAAATGTGTCTTGGAACTGCAGGGACACACACTCACCTGGGGACAATATGAGTCTATAAAATGTGCTGATAGTTTATCAGCCAAGTACCAGGGAGTGATCATGAGTCACTGCTGGCCACAAAGGCAGTGATTCACCTGGAGGTGAATCCCATCATTACCTCACCTAGTCAAAGCTGGTTAGAAACAAAATGTCTTGATCTTGCAATGGACAGGGGCATCGGAGACTGTCAGTAACATACTGTAACCAAGTTCACCATCTTTCTGCAGTGAGCATAAAACAAAGGAAACAAACACTGCAATAAACAGTGAGACTGAGAGTCTGGCCACACCATAGTAAGAACACTCTCTCATAAAGTATTTGGCTTGAGAGAAACATAGGTATGAAACAGAAGAACCATCTGATGAGCTGCTTACAGTGATTATACATACTTTATGTGGAAATTATTTTCCCCTTAATTATTTGCAACGTAGCAGCAGAAATAAGGCAGGTTTGTAGCCTCGGTATTTTGACACTAGAAAATGTCATTTTTCATAGCATTTTGCTAGAAAAGGGAGCTTTTGTGAACACTAACATAAATAAATGGCCAACCATAAGGGAATTTCAGTCTATTAAAGCCTGGTTTTAAAATTAATACTTTATATATACTATACTAGGAAAATAAGACTGTTTGCAAAAAGATTTTTTCCACCTTAATATGAAGTAGTTGTGGTAAAAGGTCAAATACAAGTAAACTTAACACCTCAGCCTTGTGCACATAAGCAACACTTGACTGAGAAAAAAGCCACAAGGGGAACAGAATACAGTACTGAAGAAAAAACACATCAGCAACACCTTTATGTGTGAAGCTGACCAGTATGAGACAGAAGCAAAAGCAGAAAATGGGTAGGCTGGAACTATAATACAGTCTAGCTTATCAACTTCAATTGATCAGAGTCTGATAAGATATGATAGCTGGTTTCTTTTCAAAATGGTACAGCCTGAATCAATGCTCTGTAAGGTCTGTGACTGCAAACACTGACTTGCCTTTCTTGGTCGCTGCTGGGTTTGTTTTCAGTGTTCGTAGGACCTCAGCTTGCACATCAGCCACTAGGCGCAAATTGGACATTTCTCTCTTCAGTTCCCAATATGCTTGTTGCAAGCTTTCAAAACAAACAGTTGTAAGAAGTTAAGTAAATGCCACCTCTAAAATGCCCTCATGCCTATTAACAGCATGTTAATAATGCTTATCCAGCATTAGCTGTTAATGATTTTGCCAGACATACACTACAGATTTTGCTAGAGTACCATAATTCAAAGTTAACTGAGCAGTACTGATGATCATCATAAATGGAGGGATGACTGTTGCATATTACAGTATATAATGTATTAACATACTAGATTATAATCATAATTTCCAGTTCCCAAATATGATGCAGATTTGCCAACTGCACTATTGGAAGCTACTAGTTTATCAGAAGATAATTAATCTCAAAGGAACACTTTAAAAAAAATACATTTAAATGGACACTAGCCTACAACCAAGGCAGAGTATTAACTCTGAATGGCTTCTGATAAATGACTGCACATGCCATCACATGTTCCTAGGAATGTTAATTGATCACAATTGTAAGTATTGAATCAAAATCATTATTTGGGACTTTACACCACTCACTTTGTTCAGTGAATTCAGACAAGATACCCAAGATCCAAACTGAGCACCCATACACAGACCAAACTAAAATACAGAACATACTGTTTCAGATTAGAGTCCTCTAATTTATATTAATACACTGCCCTGGCAGACAGTATGAAAAATAAGGACCCAATTCATTCTCCGATAAGCACCATAATGTCAGAAACATATTTAGCAGCACTATTCCAACACTGAAGTTTCAGATTAATAGCTGGTAAAAAGAAATCATGAATGAAACAAAAAATAAATAAATAATCAAAGAACCATCACCATATGCTTCTTGGTAAAACTTCAAGCAAAGGCTCAGCAAACACCACATTTATTTTGACTAATAATTAACTTAGTGTTCAAAGACATAAGGATGCAGTTACTTAAACATGAAATGAATGATTTATTTTTTTTTTAATGCTTAACATTCTATCAAAACACCTTTATTGAGGACAAGTATTATGAGTGAGAGCTTTCAGAGTATTTCTTTCTTCCTCACTATAGTCACCTAAAAGACATTTATTTGAAAACAGTTCACGATCTCAAGCTCGTGTTGAGATGACTAAGAACTATTTCAGGCCATATATCAACTTTATTTTCAAACATGCATATATACAGATTTCTGTCCCTCTAAAATAGCAATCTAGGATCACTCCTGCATGAGATTGATCAGACCCGGATGTGTTCAAAAGCAGTCTGAGAAACAGCGATGATTCTTTTCTGCAAGTAAACACTAGACGAGTTCTCTTAAACCAAAGAAATTAAACTTTCTTCTATGCACTGATGTACTTCCCCGGAATGCAAACAGTCAGATTCAAAAACTTGTTAAAGAACAGAGGAAACTGACAGGAATCAGCAATTCTGATAGACAAAGTTAAAATTTTCAGAACTGATACTTCCAGAAGTTCAGCTAAACACGTGGCTTTTCTACAACAGAATACATGAGACAATGTTTCAATTAAGTTGATGTGGCTATCCTGCTTCATTTATTCATGTGGCTTGGTCTCCAAAACAAGATCAAACAAACTTCAGTTACATCAAAACCAGTCTGATATTTAATACAGAAGCGTTAAATGGAAGCACAGCTCAGTATCTGCCACCAACCAGAAGGAAAGTGCTAGTTAAGTTTTGTAACGTGTCTTTAATGCTTTTAAAGGCATCTTGCGAAGGGATGCAGGTACCAGAATTCCACTTAAATCACACATACCATTTTAATTGGTTTTATGGACACTGATGTAGAACCCCATTGCAAAGCCTAATTTTCCCGGAATTTGCAACTGAAAACCAAAAGATTCCACATGCCTGGAAGTTTATCCTGTACTGCCTTCTAACATACAGTATAAACCTGGAATATAACAGCCCATCTACGGCAAAGTAGATTTGCAAACCAAGAATGTAAAGTCAGATTTGCAGGCTGCTAACAAATGTGAAATCTTTGAAAGTTAACTAACTGCAAATGCCTCCATGTCCCACGAACAGCAGGATTGCTTGCTACAACAAATGTCTTGCATAGGAAGTTTTTCAAGTATTTTCCCACAGATTTTGGATGTGCTTACACGTTCAGTACACATTAGACAATTATTATTTATGTCTTATTACAGTAAGCATACTGTACGTATGCTAATTCAGATGGTTGCCACCTGAATGTCACTTTGTGGAATAAATCTGCTCTGGAAGATCAAAGAGGTAATTTCTATACCTTGAGGTAACACCTCTTTCTAGGCGTGTAAGACTGTCTATGAAGCTGCAGCAGAAACCGCGTTTGCGAGCTCGCTATCCACTCAAGGTGAAATGTGAAAGTGTAATTTGGCTATAGTGGATACAATATTATCATCATTACACCAGAAAATATATGTAAAGAAATATCTCTACTGTTCTCTTGTCAGCGACTTATTTCCTTTCCAATCCAATACCTAAGTAAGCAACAAGGTATTGCGCTAAACAATCTGTCATTATGAAGGACTACTCTTCCCTCTTGTGGAAACTCGTGTAAGTACACAAACAGGCATAGCTGGGTGTAGGACATGCAGTCAGTATTTAATTTCTGCAGGACAGAATATCTGGGAACTTTTGTGCATCCAGGAATTGTTCTTTTGCATCCAAAATTAAAGGATATACCTACTTTTAATACGGCACACATACTCAAGAGAAGATAATACAGGAGTTCATATCTTAAGCACAATTATTACTTGAATGACTGCAAAATGAGAACAAATGCTTTCTAGTATTTTAGCATTTTTCTGGAAATTGCTATTTCTTTTTGCATAGACCACATAATAGCTGCTCAATATATGTCTTGTAGTAGAAATATTGCACTGCACTAAGTAAGACTGTACTTTTCAACTCCTGAGTAAGGTTTGAAGCCATCACCTACACAAACACAGAAACCGCCCCATATGCAGAATGAAGATATTTTACAGCTGGGATGAGACTTGGAAGCTTATGTACCACCTCCTCAAGGCAACTAGTTATTAAAAGGCTGGGGTTTAAATCCAAGATAATTTAACTTTCATTTCTGTACAAGCTGAAGTTGTAAATGTTTTCTTATCATCATCATCATCATCATCAGCCGAACTACCAACATAAGAAATTTACAGTGATCTTGCTAAATCAGTATGCCTAGACTTGACATTACATTATGTAATTTGAAGTAACACATTTGAACAGGCTGCAAGAATATTTCTCTATTCAAATAACTGTCCCTCAGTAAACTAAAACATGAAAGCCACTTGATTTTCATACCTTTGGATGTCTTGCCTTCGAAGTATGTCTCCATTTAATGGACTTTCACTTTGGGCCTGGTCCTGTATAACAGAGTGCGGGGAAGACAGAGACAGAATGAATATATGATTTTAGATCTTCTATTAGCAAACACTGCAGTGAAACGACAAGTTTGCTGATACTGAAATTCAAAGCAGACTTCATTGCAGTGGTTTTCAAAACAGACATCAAGACTCCTACTAAGAATTTAGCTTAAAAATGCTTAAAACTACCTACTTAAATAGAAGTGTTGCACAGCCACTGTACTCACTCACCATACTCAACCATATTCACTCTACTTTTTAAACAGCTGAGCTCCTGGAATTTGTAATTCTTTGAAGAGCAAGAATTGAGAAAGGCTTTTGACTTCTATTAAAAAAAGAGAGTAATCAATCTTTTCTTGTTCTTTCCCTGTCCATTAATTTAATCATTAAATTAAACCAAACTGTTTCAGTATAGATTTGCTTCTACAAGTTACTTTTATGACACAACATAATTTATCCCTTGAGTCTGAAAAGCTGCTTTAAAATGGTGCATACAAGCAGCCTCACTGAAGTTAACAGGACAGTTTAATAGATCAAATATTGGGCTCGCTTTGTTAGTCATGTTTCTGTAGACCCTCACCTGTGATAACTTCCCATTCATATCCCTTTTCATTCTCCCTTCCTGCTACTTGTTCCGTTCAGCCAAAGCTGTTATGTCACTTCTTACTGTGACTTCATGATAGCCTATATGCATTTCAAGCAACTTTTCAATACAATATACACACTGCATCAACTGTTAACGCAAAACCTGAATATCTAACAACAGGAAATATACTTGCCTAAGGTAGAAAATATCTGAAAATGCTAACTGATGCAATTAAAGCCAGTAGTAATGAAAATATGAGCTGGGTTTGAAACAATGCTGACTTGTCATTCCCATGGATCACATATCCCTGTATTGCACCTGACAGTTTTTCCCCATCCTGAAGCCTTTCTCAACCACCAGCCATGATTCAATTTCATAGTTAAAAAAGGCACAATATACTTTTCTATTTCCTATATTAAAGAGTTACCAGGATCAAAAAGAAATGGTATTTAAAAAAAAAAAAAAAAAGGCTGGGGGGCAGAAGCTACTCCTTATATTTGTTCTTTGTAACAAAAGCTGCTGGCATAAGCATTATTTAAACAGCATCAAGTCTAGTATTCCTTACAACAGCTATGTTAGTCTGTTCTTTCCAGATACATTCACTCCCACAAAGCAATCTTTGATTACTTACATAGCTGTTACTCTAGTCTATAGAGCTATTGAAGAACCCAGAACTGCATACAAGTTATAGTATGCCTTCGGAATTTACAAGTTATTGAAAACACCTAAAAGAAGTCTAGATACAAATGAAAATAAACCCAACTGTTACAGAAATTCACAGAACACCTCACATGCCTTTCTCGTAATGTGCTTTATCTCCTCCTAGTGGAAAAAACACAGAATAAACCTTGCATTAGGCAATCAATCGATGCACATAAACCTGTCCACATAAGCTAGGAGAGTGGCTTCACAGCAGCACATCAGTGCAGATGCATCCAGTGCTGATAGCCCAACAACACAACTGTATATGCTGCTATGGAAGCAGGGGAGAAGGACTTGAGGCTAGGTCTAGTCGGATCCCTGAAAGCCCAGGACAGGTTCAGGTGCATCTTAGTCTCATCCTAAAGTGATAAGAGTTCCCATATTCTAGACTACTCTGTGATGCAAGGCACAGGAGGCAGCAGTGATTCAGAAGTACATTTCTGTAATAATGTAAATGTGCCCAAAAGAAAACGTGCCAAAGAAACATTCTGAAATTAAAACAAACCCTGTTTGCAGGCAGATAATGGCCACAAATGATGGATTCTATCTGTGAGTCTTACATACCCTGAAAATTGACTCACTCAAACACTGTGTGAATCAAGATTAGAAAATCGTGATTGTATAACGACCAAAAGGAATGTTTTTTGAAGCCTGCCACTTCAAACTGTAACAGTTACATCTTTCAAATTTATTGTGTAACTTCAATGTGACTGCAGACTTCTAAAGACTGTCACTGCATCTTTCATCAAAGTAAGATGTAAAGCAGTAAGCATGCAGCAGACTTTAACTTAATACATTTTATTACTGGTAAGCTATCTTAATTCTACTTTTGAGATCCTAATAACATCTGCAGTACACAACGAGTCTCTCAAAAAAGATGCTTGCCCCAGAAATAGCAGGGAAGTGCACCAAAAGTGGTACTTTCCTGACAAGGTTCAGGCTACTACTCTAAAAATAAGTGCTACAGCTGCTTAAACAAACTTCACGACATCTTTTAATACAAGCACGGTGTCGATTCTGTTGTCTGGTTTTGCCCAGATTTTCTGAGTAGTCCAGCCCAAGACAAATGCTAACACAGAATAACTTTGATGTGAACAGCTGCTTACAAGAAATCATAAAGCTTTATTTTCTGTTGTTACATGAGAATGGCTGGCAAATCTCACCAATGTAGAATTAAAGGATATTTTGAGTTGGAAGGGACCCATAAGGGTCATTGAGTTCAACTCCTTGCTCGTCGCAGGACTATCTAAACCTAATGATTAAGAGCATTGTCCAGACACTCCCTAAATCCTGACAGACCTGGTGCCATGACCACTTCCCTGGGCAGCCTGTTACTGCTTCCAAGAAACAAGACAGCCTATGAGGATATTTAAGGTTAATTTTACTAAGATGTTTACCTTTCACTCAGATATATCCTTTTTTCTCCCTTTATTTTGCTTGAGCATGAGATTTAAAATAATCTACTAAAATACAAAAATTCCTTAAAAAAAAAGGTACCTTCTGATTGGATTTTTGCAACTCCTTTCTGAGACTGTTGTACTCTTGCTTGAGTTTTTCTAGATCCTGTTCCAGACTATGCACTTTCAGGTCACTGTTCAGCTTCTCTATTTCCCAGTTGGACTGAGTACAATTCAGATTTTTCATCACTGTAAAGAAGACAAACAAGACAATCAGATTTCAGGCTCAGTTCAAGGAATGTAACTCACTATGTAGCAACCAACCAGCCCCTGCCCTACAAAAACATCATACTGTACGTTCTGAAGAAATTGCAGTCTGTCCAACAGGGCAACTGGTAAAGTTGTCGGCAGAGAAGTGGTCTATTTTCTGAGTTTAAAGTATGAAGCCCTACTTTACAGGAATGCACTGGAGACTTTACATAAAGAAAAAGGAAGTAACATCATAAAAAGGCACTAGAAATACAAAAATCCATTAAAGGCAAGCACACGATATAGACACCAATTCACATACTTCTTACATGCTTTGAAAACAAAAGCCTATTTCTCTTCAGATTTATATTGTAACATAATTTACTGTAAGTTTTCTGCAAGTTTAGTATTAAGAAGTTCCGAAGACAGCAACTAAAGATAAGCCAAAACAAAAGGGTAAAGCCTAGAAGTTACATATGTCTTCTTATTAGACAGAAGAAATTCACATGTTCACTTGTAAGAAGAGACCTAAGACGATCCTAGCATCAAAGCAGTAGTAGGGCATTAGATGGCGAGAAAAGGAAGCACATGACAAGAAGAAAATCCCTGAGTCTTCAACTACATGGTCCCAGATTTAACAGTTTAAACAAGCTTAAACTTCACTGATTTTTTTTTTAACAAGGTACTTGGAGCCCACTTAGGAATAAGGCCTCTCTTTATAAACTCTGCACTTCTCACTTCCTTAAACAGTGAAGTCGTCATCAATGACACTACTACTACTACACAAGGTTTGTTCTTCAAGATTTAAAAACTTGTGCAATTGAAACAGTGCATTACATGCTTGAGGTCCTCTTGGAAAGAAATCCAATTCAAGCACAGAATACTTACAAGTGCCTTTCAAATGACTACATTTGTACAGAATCTTAAGTACAGTCCATATCTCTATATAGATGTCTTTCTTGTTCTCCTTTCTTGAACTATATTAATATGGATTTTGTTTTCTTCCATAGTGTTTTATTTTACATCCCTATCATCTACACAGCACCCTGCAATAGGAGTAACAGAAGCTGGATACAGGCTTTTGGAATTGCAAAGGCACATTGTTCCTCCTTCTTTCCACCAGGCCCACTACAACCACCATCTTTCTACCCTTCCTCATTTACCAGCCCTTTAAATAACTGTGGTTCACTGCAACTACTGCTATACAACAGCCACTTTTATCTGTCACATCTTAACAGTGGGACAAAGCAATATAGCAGATCATCTGCAGGTACCAGAGGAAATGGTACTGACTGAATGGTGTTTGATACTTGAACAAGTATGCTCCTGCCCCACTCTGAGGAAAGGGTGGTGGGACCCAGAGGTGTACACACTAGCCTATGAACTGTCAGGTTGTGCATATTTCTCAAATAACAGAAGAACAGAACAGCCTCAGATCTTCACTGTGGAGCTCCTTGCCTATGATAATCTAACATGCATGTCACCGTTTACTAGAACAAACACACGTGTTCTCGAGTACCTCACTGCAATATATGCCTCTCTTACCTAAGCCACTATATAGGTGAAACCTCTTCATGCCCCAAGATTGTAACATAACCATTAAGACTAGTCAGTATAGATTGAGATGAAGTAACCGAACGCATACCTTGTTGAGTTTCCACTTCAGTTCTTAGCTGTAACAGCTCTACTTCTTTAGACTGCAACTGTTCATTCAAGGTTTTCAAGGATTCTGAACATTCTTTCACCTATTTTCAGGGAGAAGGGACAAAACCATTTGTGAAGCTTTTTTCTATCCTGACAATTCAACTTTTTAAGAAAAAAAATATTCTTTGGAGTGTTTAGCATTAACCTAGCCCAGCAATAAAATTGAGATACTTACAACTGTTATCCCTACATAAAGTACAGTCATGTACTTTAAAAACCTAAAGGAGTGATAAAACAAACAGCACAGACTTTCAGCAAATAATATTAATTCTACGGTAAAATCTATTAACTCTGCAGTACTTTTATAGCATGCACGCATGCCACTCCTTAAACAGGTGTACCATTTTATCCAGCTTGCTTTTCAGATTATCTCTGTCAATGCAGGCCTCTCGATAGGCTTGGTATGCCTTATTTACTTGTTCACGTCCAACTGAACTGCATTCCTCTTCCAGTCGGGAACCAAGCAGCTAGAAGTTTAACAGACATGAGAAGCAAGTAGTTTTGTATGTTATACTGAGAACTGCAAGAGCACAGCCTGCAACTTTAAGCTAAGAACATTTTAATTTTTAGCACAATAATGCAACATAGGCTGTCTATAAATTCTGCAGTCTCTAACCATGCTTAATGCTCACTAGGTCACTGCTGTATTTAAAAACCATCAGAAGTCACACTGACAATCCCTAAATCCCATTTTTCTAGACATATACAAACTGCCTTTTGGAAGAAGAGTTTTGAGCATACTAGGACACCACATACAGAAAATTCAGAGGATACTGAAGATTTTTTTAGTGACTCATAACTTAAGCAAAGATTTTTTCAGATTATTTATGTGAGAAAAACCAAAGCTGAACTATTTTACAAGTAACTGTTAACTTCCACATCAGCACCATTCTTAACAACCAATTTTTCCTTATCATTTCAGCATGTTGAACCCAAGAAATTCTTTCAATAGGCAAGTTCCAGGATTCTGACAATTTGTATACTTGGCACCTCTATAAACATCATAAAGAGGTAGATGAAATACAGTAACAATACAATGCACCCTACGTGTCTTTCCAAATCAAAGCTATTGTCTTTGCAGGGCACTTCTGCACTGCATCACAGACATGCCCAGTAAGAACCAAAAGTCCCAGCATGATGTAACTAGAGTACCAGAGGAACAAACTATGTTCCAATCAAGCAAATGAAACAATTTACCAGGACTTAACTTGAAAAAAGTACATACTTTAAGTATTTAACCATCTGCTCCAGCCAGGAACAAAAAAGACCCAGCAGTTGCTAGCAGAAGCTGGTAAACAGACTTTTTTCTTACCTTCTCTTCTAGAATTCTCACTCTTCTTTTTAAGGAGGAGTTCTCCTTCTCTGTCTCCTTAAGTCGTTTCTTGATATCTTCATATGCAGTGACAAGTGCAAAGTGTGAGGCAACACACTCGTCTCCGCTGTAAGATGAAACAGGAATCTCCCCATCTCTCTTAGGAGTGTTGTCTGCTTTTTCATGGTTCAAAATACAGATGTCATCCTCCACCAACTCCTCCATGACAGCTATTAGAAAGACAAAGTGCAAAATTTTCAGAGACAAATCCATCAAGAGCCCTAAGTCTAAAAAGCTTCCAAATAATACTGCAGGGTGTTTCTGAGTGTGACACGACTGAAGAATTAGGAAATACCTTAATCTTGAAGAAAATTCCTGAAACTTCTTATACAGTGAAAATACACTGGTTAGAAAAGCAGCATCTTTCACTGTTACTTCATAAAAATATTTTGAGTATCAGATTTATGAACCCCCAAATTCACATTTATTAACATTTAACACCATCCTACAATTTGCGTGGTACCAAACACTTGAGCTCCAAAGGAATATCTTATTAGAGTTTTTGCAAGCCAGCACTGAGCAGTAAAAGAGATCGTAGTTGCAAGAAACTAAGTACTGTGGTTCCTGAGCACAAGTGCCAGATTTCCTGCATTCTTGAATGCAAGTATTTATACTTTTCCCAAGCTTCAAAATGGAATCTTAAGGTATATTTGCATTAGCCCTCAAGGAGGCTGCATGTGTAGCTATTCTTTACTTGGTCACAGTAGAAAATATCCTGCTGAACATGCCTGAGGCATGTTGAGGCAGTAATTCTTGACTGCATGGAGAAAACTGACAATAATCTGACCATAAGAAAAGTATTACTCTAAAATACTAGGCAAATCCACCTGACTGACAAATGTAAATTAACCATTAGACTGAGTTTCTGTTACAACTCTTGTCATTTAAGCACAGCAAAACATTCAAAAAGGAAATAGCATCTTTAAAAAACTCCATATACTTTCCTGAGCTCCAGGTCTTAAGGGAAAACCCCCAACAGCATCTTCCTTAATGTTACTAGTTATCAGGAACAAGTACAGGGGTTTGATTTAAAAACAAACCACCCCAAAAAACCCCAAACCAATCAAACTAAAAAAGACACAGCTCATTTTTACTTAGGGTCATTTATATGCAATACTAACCAATGCTATACAGTACCTGATAATATTTCCCTCCCTCCTTAAACAAACTGCTGATGCTACTTTTAGCAAAAGCAGATTTTCATTTTTTTCACATTGAAAAAATCCTTAGGTTCCTGATGAACCAATAGAAATTCTGTAATGAATGGAATTAGTATAGTGTTGGAGAGGGACTCTTCATCAGGGACTGTAGCAATAGGACAAGGGGTAATGGGT
Organism: Pezoporus flaviventris; assembly: GCF_033815535.1. Classification (NCBI taxonomy): domain Eukaryota; kingdom Metazoa; phylum Chordata; class Aves; order Psittaciformes; family Psittacidae; genus Pezoporus; species Pezoporus flaviventris. The sequence continues at coordinate 22,443,453 of NW_026892585.1, forward strand.
TTAGACTTAAACAGGAAGTTCAGGTTAGATATAAGGAAGAAGTTCTTTACTGTAAGGGTGGTGAGGCACTGGAATGGGTTGGCCCAGAGAAGTGGTGAATGCTTGCTCCATCCCTGGCTGTGTTCAAGGCCGGGTTAGACAGTGCCTTGGGAGACATGGTGCAATGGGAGGCACCCCTGGCCACAGCAGGGGGGTTGAAACTAGATGATCTTAAGGTCCTTTCCAACCCGAACTATTCTGTGATTCTATGAAGACAGTTTGTATTGTAGGAAAGAGTTATTTCAACAAGAAATTGCCCTGATCACAACTTCACAGGAAAGACAGGCACCAGTAGGACTGCAACCCCACAAACACAACTGCTACCTCTACTGTGTATTTGTTATTTAAATTCAAACTAGACAGTCATTTGTTTAGCAATACTAAGAGGTAAAGGGATCAACTACCCTGGAGCTTATCCATGTGGTCAAACTTCCCTCACTGTGCTAGCACTGGAAAAGCCACATGGGCTGCAGCACTATGAAGAGCTGTAGTACAGCTATAGGTGAACAATGGTGTGGTTACCACATTTGTCTCCATTTGCTCCAAGCCAGTTAAGACAACTTGAGAAAAAAAACGACAGCTCGTTTATACTAAACAGATGGCAGTGGAGTTGCAACAGTGAAAAGAGACAAGAAAAAACTACAAACCAAAACTGAAGTCCTTTTAATGGTTGTCTTCAGAAGGCAAACAGATGCCTTGTACACTGATGTATTCTAACAAAACAGGAGGTAGCCTACGCTTCCCTTGCCTGTTGCTCTGCCTCATACTTCAGTAAAAAAGGTTTGTTTCCTTTTCAGTGCAAGAATATCACTGCTCCATGAACAAGGTGACCTTGACCAAAAGCACCACATCATCCAAACTGCATTAACTATCTGAAAGAATTGCCGATTTTGTCTTCTAAGATGAGCATAACAGCTTTTCCTCCCACGTTGTACCAAGGGCCCTATGAGTCGTCACCCATCTCATCAAATTCCAAGAGCTTGCCTTCTCAAGGCAACACATCTCCTTTTCTCTGAACTAGACCCAAATGTCATTAAAGAAGTGTCCCAGCTTATCATTATCTCTAGAAGAAAGCTGCAGATTGTGTGACCTTGTACATAAAATACATCTTCATCCCCACACTTCCCTATAGCTGCTGAACTTCAGCATCATGCATTCCCCATTTCTTGCACACACCAGTTCCACCAGGAGATGGCAATACGGGAAAACAGGAGACAACACCAACAGACAAGACCATATTTGTTCTGTATTTTGCTGACTAAACCTTACCACCTTTATAAGCTTCCGAGGCCTTTCACGTAAGATGCAGCATACACAAGTACTATTAATTCTGGTACACACTTAACCTGCACCTACCAAGAGGGTTAGTTACACTAGCTTTTTTTTTTACTTTAAAGAACTCAGTTTACAGGATTACTCAGCTCTGGTTTTCTGTTGCTACTCTCTAAACCAACACTGGATGTTATTTAGAAGATAAGAATATAATTTCACATAATCAAAGGGGCTTGTAACACACATTTTTCAAAATGCAGCGAGTTATTCAGAAGGAATCATGCTATTTTTAAACTCTCAAATTATTAAAAAGAAATAAAAAAAGTAATGAAACATGCTTGTCTGTAGTGGAAGCTCAACAGCCCATCAAAAAGGGGAAAAAAATGATACCCATACACCATATTACAGTGCCACAACCACAAAAACTGCAATCGTTTCAGCTTTACAAGAAACACAATTCAAATCACCACTGTCATCCTGCCCAACAACACAGAAACAAAACTGAGACATCAGACAGACATCACTTCCTAATAAATTTAAATTGAAATTTAAATGCCACTGAATACTAATTTATTCAGAATTTTAGAGCATCACATGAAAGAAGTATAATAATAGAATATTTACATGACTAAGGTTAGCAAAAAATCACCTCAGAAAGCTATAGCATAGACAGTAAGCAAGCAAAATTTGAGATTTACCACTACCTCCTAAAGGACATTTCTACTTTTGCAAAAGAGCACTACTTGTGAAACCAAAAGCACATTTTCTTTACAAAATAAGCAAGCCACTATGATTTCTAAGAGATTTCCTGACACTGTTGTCAGTCAATCTGAAAAGTCTTCACATATTTTATTCCAAATAGCTCCCCATCTTTGCCAGAAGTTATTCTACAAACCCACACAGTTAAAACAAAAAACAAAACAAACAACCAAAAAAGCCACACCAAACCCCAAAATTCTGCAAAATTTTAACAAATTTATAGAAGAGGAAAATAACTACAGAAAAAATCCATTTAACAAATCTCAGGTATGAGTTGGTAAAACTTCAACAGTTAACTCTACTAGTAAACATCATTCTGCTGCTTGTGCTTACTGAATATTCCTTTTATTGCATATTTCAAGAAGTTTCCAATCTCAGTCTACAGAACTATAAAACATTTCCTAAGACAAAAAGAACTCCGACTTCTGTGCTGGATAGGCGCACAAGTAAGTTATATGCACCACTAACTGCAGTATAGATTAGATGAGCATGAGGAAACAGTCACATTAGGTAAATCATAGCATCTTTGATAAATACACCTAAGTATATATATTATGTTGACATATACTATATCAACACAACCTAAAAAACAAACAAGACCCAAACAGTTTATGCTGCAAAAGACTTTCTGAACTATTTATGAAGAAAAAGAATAACACAAAGTTGCTTTTCCTGTACCTGCTAAGCCAGTATTAAAAGGCCAATAAAAGATATAAGCTCATACAAGAATAAAACCTGGCCATTAAACAGTGTAAGATCAGCAGTTCTATAAAGATCATAGTGAAATGCACAGATCACCCAGCTCTTTGTTTTGTTGTCAGGAAAAAGAAAAAAACAAAACCAGAAAGCATGCTCACAAATACTTTCTCCACAAGAAGCTCTCTCATGATATTAAAGCAATAAACAGATACCCTTAGAAGACAAAGCCTTACAAAATAGGGCTACATCCGTAAGAAATCCCTGACTGCAACTGCAGCCTTAGATTTTGCTCTTTAAGGGCAGGAATTCAAATTTAGTTTCTCCAGTATTAAATTACATCATTTAATAAATATGAACTGTAAGCAACAACTCAAGAAATGCTTTCTGACACACACATGAATAGATTACTCCAAAAGTTACAACTCCTCAAATCCGGCAGTCCCAGAAGGACTGGCAGGATGGCTCACCGAGCCCAAGCACAGACGATTCTGTCCGTGCTTTATTTTGTTTAGCTACTCCCATTCAAAGCCACACTCACGCACTGCTGCAAATGCCCCTGAGCTGTTACTCTGAAGCACTGTAATTTGATCACTCTGGAGTTGTAATTAATGAAATAATGAAATTCATGAGATTCTGTACAAGAATAATAAGTGAAAGATTTCCCACTAAAATGTTAAAAGTAGTATACAGACAAGCTAATGTCTATTAATACAACTGATGACCACCTTGGTCTACTGAAAGCAAGATTTGCAATTCCACTTATTACACATTCCATCCCCAAAAAGATCTCCCTAACTTCTCCCTGTGACAAAGGAACATGTTACATCTGTAGTTTTTATTAGACTGCTCTGCATATGCAAGAGCCTATTTAAAAGGACTTTAATCTTCTAAAAATAAGATCATTAAATTAGTATCAGTATTAGTGTTTGCATTAAATAATTTATGCTTTTGAAGAAAAAATACAAACAAGCAAATATGCTGTTGACAGGATATAGCATTAAGTTCTGACAGGAGTAATTATCTCCACTGTTTATACGCATTAGTTTGAAGATATAGTATCACATTTTCTTTAACATACTACAGAAGTGTTTGCAGAAACCACTTTCATTGCTCATCAATGATTAATGTAGGTTACAGATCAGCTTTGATTTAATGTATTAAATACCTTGAGAATAAGAATGTTTTCCCATTTCTTACTAATGGGAAAATAGACATAGAGACTTTCTCTTCACAGAGCTTTACAAATATTAGTCATTAACACCATGGGTGGTAGTTAAATATAAAACACATTGTATATAAGAGGAACACAGGATGCAGAGGCTCTACCAGCAATCAGACCCACTGCACAAACAGATTCCTGTAGTTTGAAATGCTAATCCTATTCTCAGATCAGGAGGAGAAATAGTAAAAGCAGGATTACATTAAATTTTTCCCAGTATTGAGCAGATCCCCATTTTCCCACCTTTTGACTTGAAAGAGACTAGAATGGTTTTCAAAATATTTCCAAATGAAAAATGCAAATAATTTCAAGACGGTATTTTCCTGGTTTTTACTAAGGCTACTGAGAATGAACCATTTTACTTTGTTTACCTTCCAGATTTAAGGGGTTTGACTTCATGGTGGTAGTATGAACAATCTCCAATACTAATAACAAGAGTATAATTTCTGTACTGTTTACACTGCCTTACATAGAAGATTGTATATACGCATGTAGAGATAAAAATTAAACATTAAGTTCAAGAAATTCTTTTGAACCACAGGAATCCTGAATGAGTGCATTGAAGCCCTCACCTTCATTTCAGAAGTTTTACTTTTGTAAAAGTTTTGTACAAGTTTTACTTTTGTAAGACACTCCAGCACAGCAACAAAAAATAAGAGTTCGTGCAGCCAGCATCCAAAACTCCATAGTGTATGGAGTATACGACACATAAACCAGGCAAGTCTTCCAGTCTATCTTTTCGCATCTCTCCCTCAGAAATCTCAGTTTCTTTGATTCCAGTTGTGAACAGTCTGTTCTAAGAGAGAAACATGGCTTTTTACAGATATTTGCTTCATTACTAGAGAGAAAAAAAACAACAAACCAGCACATGCACATTTCAGTAGCTGCTAGCTTTGGCCACTTCTTATTCTTCCCTATGGACAAAGTCCACAGCTCCAAAGCACTCCCTGAAAGTTCATGCATATAAGGGCACATCCCTGCAGCTTCACCATACCTGATAATCTTTCAGAAACACATCAACACATCAGCTAAAATCACACCTCCAAACTGCATTGATTTTGCTGCCTCCAGGAAGTGAAGTGACTACCTCTCAGCTCAGATGAACTACAGTGAGTACCTTCTGGTTTGTATTGTGAACATCTGAGTAAGCCAGAGGAGCCAAACAAAACCTATTTAGGTATAATGGGCAATTTTTCAATCTCAAGCTTTTTACAATAAATAATCTACTCTCACAAGAAATACATTTTATGACAACAGTGCTTAATAAATTTTACTTTATCTGAACAGTTTCATACCTTCGCTGCTAATCTGCAAGCCCTACGCATCCTCAACATAATGTAGCCCATCTGCCTGTCTGTGGATGCTGTCACAACAACCAGTTTCCCGCATAACTATCAGAAAAGGAAAGGAAGGGCGGGGGGGGGGGAAGTGTAGAACAGAAAAATTGGAGTCAAATATTGCCCTCTCAGCACCATACAATCCTGATTATTAAACTACTAAATGTAATCTCGAAACTAACTAGAAGCAATACTGCAAAGAAACACAAGTAGGAGCAAGACAGCTCCTGGCTGTTAAACTTTTCTAGCACCAAATGTAAATATATTCAAAGGTTGCTGAAAACCCCATATGTGCTAACACTGAATATTATTTTAATAGACACTTTTTTGGTGTGAATTCCTTCCCATTTCAAAATGTTTGTAAAGAACTGCCATTTACAGAAACTAAAGGGAGTTTGGGTTGGGTTATTTTTAAATCTCCTTTTGTAAAACAAACAGTAGGTCTTACCTCAGTCATAAATTTCCTCCCATTGAATCCAACTGTCAGATTAATTTTCAATAAGCTCACAAGTTTGGTGGTAAGATATTACTACAGCTCTTAAAAGGCAAGTTAAACTGATTCACACTGATGGCCCTTGGTCATCCTGCCAGAACATCTGGATGTTTTCAAGACACAACTGTACAGGGTGCTAGATAATCTCATCTAGGCTCCCTTTCCCACAAAAGACTGGACCAGATGATCTTTCCAGGTCCTTCCTAACCTAGGCTATTCTACAATTCAGGTCTACATCTCATTATTTCAGACAAACCTGGACATTTGAACACAAGTTCTAGTCTAAGTGGATGACTGAGTGTCCAAGTTACTTATGCCTCACTTCCCTTCTCAAACTTCTTCCCAGATGACCTGTCAAATTTTGGAAGCATTTATGATTTTACACACCAAGAACTCCACATAAAAATATTATATAATCATGTAAATAACAGTTAATGCAATTAAAGTATAAACATATCATGAAAATATAAGAGTGACTGCAAAGCTGATTGAGAATAAATCACAAACATACAGAATCTCTGTAAATTCCCCTCAGCAGAACCCACCATTGACTTACACCAAGCTAGTTACTACCCCAACTCTCGTATTAATCCCATCATCGCCATTTTAACAAACTCAAACTCACTGCCACTACAACTGTTTTACTGAATATTGCCCATCTAGACTTCCTCTGTTCAGAAAATACCTGTGAAAGAATTAAAACATCAAATCAAAAAGTACGTCCACACTGCATTTTATCCCACTCCCTTCTACCTTTTCACTTATTTCCTTCAAAATCTCTTCTTTAGAAGTCAGACACTGATAGCATATGCAGAGACAGGTCTGCACTTTTTTCAGGGTAACTTTCATAAGTAGACATCCCACACTTAACATTTTCCAGTCATATAAATCACAATCCTCAATTCAAGGTATCTAGTGATATCACAAATATTACTGGATTTGCAACTTCATGTACTGTTTTTTTCAACACTGTGAGATGCAATTATTCTATTTCTGCACCCTGACTATATCAAATACAGTCTGTTCATGTACTTGATCTGGTACTTTTCACACTCTCCCCACCTTTATACTGCCATATATAAAAAGAGACCTACTGAAAACCAAATCAGAATATTTGCTGAAATTTAGGCAATCATAAAATTACCTCTATTACTCATTTTTGCTGCAAAAAAATGTTCATCCCCTTTGCTGTACTAAACGCCTTTTCACTATTTAATATTCATTGTAAAACATAACCTAACCAGTATTCTGCCAATGCTTACTTTATACTTTTCTGAACTGTAACCTGAGAAGACCCTTGTGTCAGAAGAGCACCTAACCTCTGGCACCCAGTGCAAACAGTATGTTATGACAATAATCTGCCCCTCACTCTGCTTCTCCCAGACCTGGCTTCCAGCATGCCAATGTTACTGCATACACACAGTGCAGGGCAGCAGGGAACCTAAAGGATTCCCCAAGAAATGCAAAAGCTCCTAAATCACTCACTGGAATGATTTATAGCCCAACCCACACTCTCTTGTAAATTGGTGGGGCGCAGGCTTATTTAAGGAGACGAGTGACTTCCTTACCAGGTGAAACACCAGGATTTAAAGCTGTAAATTCTGAAAAGTTGAAGCATTACTAGCACCTAAGACTACATCAACACTCACCTGTACTCCCTACACCTGTATTTCTATGCAAACCAACACAGCCTGCGACACCTGTATTCCAATCTGCTCCAGTATTTCATCATATTTCTGTTTCCACATCTTGTGCCAATAATCCTACTTCGTTCATTTCCTTTGCCAGATTCCCCTGTTCTAACACATAAATTGCTGCTCCAAAAACTCAACCGGTTTTTCAGCTTAATGGGGTGTAGGTTTTTAACTGGCTTTATTGCCTACCTGAGGCCCACTCCCAGCTCGCTAGCAGTACCTTTAAATCATGCTCACCGTCTTTCAACGGGATGCCCCTCTTTAACCTATCCACGCTGCACATGCAGAGCACAGGCAGGCACGTACATCACACTCTACTACCAACTTGCTCCCTCTATTTTAAGAAGAGAACCTAAAAATCGGCCAGAACCGCCCCTGTCCCCAGGGGAACCGCTCCTATTCCACGGGGCAAGAGGGTACGAGGCTCCCCAGCACCCCTCGGGAGAGGGGCCGGCCGCAGGGCCGCGGCCACCGATGTGTCCTCAGCAGCCCCCGTGCCCCGCCCGCGGCCCATCCCCCGCGCCAGGACAAACCTCTCCAGGCCCCGCTCGGACCGCGCGAGTCAGTGGTGTGCGGTCAGCCCGGCGGAGAGGCACCGCCGGCCGTCGCAGTCTCCGCCCGGGCCCCCTCGGGATTCCATGGCCGCCGAGCCCGACCACAGAACCACCTTCCGCCACCGCGGGGAACTCCCGGAGCCCCGCCCCCCGCCTGTCGAGGAAGTCAACGCGTGCCCCACGTGACCCGAGCCTCGGTCCGTCCGGTCCCGCTCCCCTTCCAACGGCCGCTAGCTGCTCCCGGAAGCAGAGCGGCGGCTCCCACCGGGAAGACTACGACTCCCAGCATGCCAGTGGGCGGGAGCCGAGCGGGGCCCAACGGGAAGCCCGATTCCCTCCGCTCACTGCACCGAAGTAGCCTCAGCGCACCTGCTTCCCGCCGAGGGAGCCTCACGAGGGTGGTGGCTCCGCGGCAGCTGGTAGGAGGGCGGCCTTTCCGCCTCTAGCACGCTGCCCTGGTAAGGGTACAGATATCATCCCGTCAGGTGCTTCACAAGCGGGCATCCTCTCCAGGAGACGGCGGCGTAATATCCCTTCTCCTCACCTTTCAGATGTGCATCGAATTCCCCTCCCCAGTCACGTGAAGACCGCAGTAAAGCAGTTACGAGCCGTGCCTTTTCCTAGGAGCTGCCCCCAGCCAAGAGGCGCTTCTCAGCAATGGGAGCTGCCGCAGCTCCGGAACAGAACGGCCAGCTTTTGACATTTTAATGCTCCAAACTATCCAGCTGCTTGAGATAGCTGCGCACCCGCGCATGGCTAAAGACCTGGCGAGCCAGTGTAACACTGCGCATTCATACTCCTTTTCTTTCTAATTGCAAAAAGCGTAGGTAAGCGGAAAGGCAGAGCTGAAAGGCAGAAGTGGTCTGTTGCTGCACTGGTGTGACAACGTTACCTGAAGAAAATGGCTTTTTCCCCCCCCTCTACCAACTTTAAAAGTGAATCAAGAATAAATCACAGTTCAGGTCTTCTGTTTTAGGGGTAAAACCAAGATGATTCAACAAGCCAGATGCAGATCCACAGGGCACAGTGGCTGTACTGTTCAAGACTGATACAAAACTAACAGGAATTTTCAGCTAAACAACAAAAACCAGACAAACAAAAACCAATCAACCAAACAAACCCAAAGCAGTTTGCTTTTATTTTGATAAGGGTTCCCCAGCTGAGTCCCAAAGGGCCTTCTGCAACTGTGGCACAAAGCTGGAGCAATGGAAGTGTAGTAGCATGCCAAGTTAATCTATATATGTAAGAATATTGCAGCATTGTGTACTCCTTAAATGCTTAAAGGCCAAATGGAAACAGGACCTCACCATCTGTTGCAGGTAGGGAATTGTTATTTGGACAAGAACCTCATTTAGAAACCAAACCCACAAGATCTCCATTAATGATGTTCATAGACCTCAAGCCAGCTTTTTAAAGTTTTCATCAAGACTCACCAGAAGTTTAGATGGGATAAAAAATTTGGTTTTTTTTTTTTACGAGCCAGAGTAGCTCAGTGCTCTGTTTTCAGGTGTATTTAAAATACTTCTTTTCAAAAGCAGTGTCCTTCTTTTAAAGTCCAAAAAACACCATTTCCAAATTAACACCTCTTTCTGACAGCTAATATGACATAGATGCAAATGTGTTTGCATGTCGTTAAGTTACAGAAGAGAGGGTTTATTACAGAAAATAGCACTGATTTGAAATAATGCCATTATGAAATCCAGAAGAAAAGCGTGTAAGCATTTGGGCTATCAAATATGTCCACCATTTTTGTGAATAGCATTCATACACTAATTATCACATTTTTTTAATCCATGTATTTAATTTGTTGTCTTTTTTCCATTAAAAATCACAATTTGGGTCAGATCTGCAGAGCAGTTTAAAAAAAAAACAACATCCCCAAGCAATGGTCAATATTATAAAACTGGGTGGTTTTGCATCATACATCTAAAACCAGCTTAAAGAGAGTAATTAATGTTAGAATTAATGTCAGAATTTGTTCCCATAGTAGAGAGCTCGATTTTTTATTTTGAAATGTTGAAGTGGATAGCAGTTAATGGTGTCAGTTTAATGGTGTCAGTTTAATGGTGTCAGTTATCTTTTCTGGAAAAAAAAACAACCAAAGAACCCATACTTTAATTTCTGAAGAGAGAAATCTAATTTATTATCACTCCTTTTATACAGAAAATACTAGATCAGTGTATACATTAAAAGCTAAAGTGTAAAAACATATATAATGCAGCTGCACATTGGTATATGTCTGTTGAACAACTACGGAAATAAGAGCTAAGTAAATATACCATTAGACTGGCTGAGTTTTTTTTTAAACACCATCATACATAGCTCTTTGCATGCTGTACAGCCTAGATCTTGCAAGCTACTGAGGATTATTATCTTAACTAGCAAGTGATTCAGAATCACAAGGATTTCTCTCTACTTCAGCTTGACATCCTAGTTCCAGCACACGTTAAGCACATGCAATGAAATATATTGCCAGGCACAAGTATAGGCCTGCAGAACCAGAATTCTGGACTTTTAAAACAAAACAAGAAAACACCACCAAAAACAAATCCCAAATATTTTCCAAGTCTTACAAATAATTCAACAGAATGGCCACAAGGATTTGGGCTAGAACATCCCTTGTCAAAAGGTGTATCCTTCACTGAGACTAGTAACTTGCCAGTATTAAATGCAGTCCAGTTTGATAACCCACCAAAAAGGTACACCCCTTGAAGAAACTGATTCCATAGCTTGTTTTTCAGATGTATGGAAAGACTGTGTTTTACTACAAAACAGAAAAGTTAAAAATACTGTAATGGAAAAAACACTGATCAGCAATTAAATATGGTTGTTTAGTATCAGCTACATTAAACCAAACCACATCCCATTTTTATCTAGAAAACTGTAAATGTAAGACAAGACATTCAGAAATGTTAAGGCCCAGAAGACAGTTAAATAACTCTGATGCATTAGAAGTATGTGCCTAGAACAGCTTACTCCCTGTAGTCTGTTGAATTCTGACTATTTCTATTATGCGTGATTTAAATAATGTATAATTAGAATGAGACAAGAAGTTTATTGTATATTAGAATAAAATGATACAAAAATCAGCATGCTATAAAACATAATGTTAGATTTACTTTGGCAGATACAAAAGCTTTTTAAAACATTCCCATCTATTCATTAAATTGTTACTCAACTTCAAATAAATGTGACTAATCATAGGTATTATTGTCTCCTCATACAGTGCATATCCTTGCAAATGCAAAAAGAAGGAATAATTGTTCTCTTCAGAGCTTTCCTGTACTTGCCATTTTACACAACGATCATAAAACCTGACCTGTGCAAAGGCAATGTCTTGGCAGTCTTTACACTCTTTGTAATCCTCCTGTACCAGTCAAGGTAGGACACAAAGCTGTGTTACAGTAAAAACTTGGAAGTACTAGATACTAAAACATGCAATTAAAATCCTTGGCCATGTATTTCTCTAGACTGTTGATGAAGCACAAGTAACATTTAAATACAAAGGGCATTTGCTGAGTTTTACTTATAGGTTAACCCCTCTGTATTACACTAAGCATAAATTCTTCTACAAGAAGAAATCATTTCTTTTTGAGGTTACTTGACTCAAACTGAAGTACTGAATGTAGTTTTTAAAGTTACATCACACTTTTTCTTCAAATACCCATCAGACTGAAGGTATTTCTACAACATTGTTTCATCAGCTCATCAAGGCTCCTCACAACAGGATTTGTCACAAAGGAAGTAAAGTCTTTCAGAGAGAAATAGCGTATACACAGACCTATGGAAAACAGGAAGCCACCCCATTAATCCTTCAAACACCCTTAGAGTAGGAAAGCAGAATCTTCCTATCTGAAGACCATGTCTTACAGAGAGATAAATATGAACAAAGCTCTATGCCTATTAAGCATGATAAACAGTAAATAGAAACCAGTTTGAGTTTCTTCAAGGATGGTAAGTAGCTGTAGAGGTTGAAAACAAGCAGAAAAACTCACTAACACCCAAACCACTTCACAATGTGATTTCTGCAGTCCATTGTTATGTATTTCCAATAAAACCAAGGCCTTTATTATATGTGGAAAAAAAAAAAAAGTCTATGCGGTAATAAAGCCTGGAAAAATCTGGGCTATGCAAAAACACACCCCTTGCCAAAACTGCTAAACTTTATAAGTTGACTAGGATGGTATATTTTTACCTGGCTATCTTGACAGACAGCAGAACATGCTGGAAAATCCCCATAGAATCATAGACTAGTTAGGGTTGGAAAGGACCTTAAGATCATCAAGTTCCAAGACCCCTGCCATGGGCAGAGACACCTCACCCTAAACCATATCACCCAAGGCCTTGTCCAGCCTGGTCTTGAACACTGCCAGGGTTGGAGCATTCACAGCCTCCCTGGGCAACCTATTCAGTGCCTCACCACCCTCACAGGAAAGAATTTCCTCCTTATATCCAATCTAAACTTCCCTTGTTTAAGTTTTAACCCATTACCCCTTGTCCTGTCACTGCAGTCCCTAATGAAGAGTCCCTCCCCAGCATCCCTATAGGCCCCCTTCAGATACTGGAAGGCTGCTATGAGGTCTCCACGCAGCCTTCCTTTCTCCAGGCTGAACAGCCCCAACTTTCTCAGCCTGTCTTCATACGGGAGGTGCTCCAGTCCCCTGATCATCCTCGTGGCCCTCCTCTGGACTTGTTCCAACAGTTCCATGTCCTTTTTATGTTGAGAACACCAGAACTGCACACAATACTCCAGGTGAGGTCTCACAAGAGCAGAGTAGAGAGGCAGGATCACCTCCTTCAACCTGCTGGTCACGCTCCTTTTGATGCAGCCCAGGATACGGTTGGCTTTTTGGGCTGCAAGCGCACCATGATTTTGGTGAGTCAATCAGGCAGGTATAGCTCGGTCTGTCCCAGCTGTTATTACAGGGCCTCTTCATGAAGGATGTGAAAGAAAGTATTTGATAACACACACACAAAATATAGGTCCCTTTTAGGGAAAAAAAAATGGGATGTGTTTATACTTTACTACTTTGTTAGGGGTTTTGTTAAAAGAGTAAGTGAAGAGTAAAATTTATAAAAAAACCCTAAACACATTTATTTTCTTATCCAAAGTGGTACATTTCCCACTGGTAGTCCGGAAAAACCCATTCAAATTTAGTACGGCATGAGGGACAGATATGGGTCACACAATAACCCAAGCCGTTAATAAAGATGAAGAAACACCATACAGACACTGTGGCAAAAGAGAACATCTTTCTTTTGAACTTCACAGTATGTATTAGCGGTTTCATTCCTATTGCAGTAGCAAATAAACTGGGAGAATGATTCCTAAAGGCTTGGGAAGGAAGGATTTGAGGAAGAGGTGTAAAACTGGGTTTTGCTAGGCAGGCCTTGCTGACTCGGGGGCCAGTGGAAGAGGGGCTGAAGACATGTTTCTATGTAACATCTGCCTTACCCAGCCGGCAGCGAAGGTGAAGCTCAAGAGGTTCAAGAGCTGATAAACTCCGGACTGCCACCGGCATCAACAGCCGGTCCGGGCACGTCCCTACCGCCGCTTGTTCCCCTCACAACCCGGCAGCGCAGCCCGGCTCCTTCGGCCGTCAACACCGAAGGACGAGCGGAGCCTTGCAGGGGCGGGATTTGGCAGTAAAGCCCGTTAGGGGCGGGAGGCCCCGGCGGAAGTTGCCTCCTCCCTTCAGGCGGTGCTGCTCTCGCTGAGGTGGTGGTGGCGGCGGCGGCGGCGGGACCGGCATCCTCACTGGCTCTGATGGTTGCGCCGAGAGGAGAGCGGGCGGCGCAGGTTAGCGGTGCCCGGAGCCGAGCGGGAATTAGCGGCAGGAGGTTACCCCCTTCTTCCGTCTGAAAAGCCCTGCTGGAAATGTACAAGCCGTGACAGCAAGCTCCTCAGGGGCTCGCGGGGCTGAAGGGTGCTTTCGGACACCGCAGATACATGTGTCTTGCTTAGCTCTAATGCCGCAGAACCCGTGCTAGCTCAAACGGTGAATCCTTGCAGAGAACATGCTTTGGAAGACGAAAAATTAAGGCTTTAGGAAGAAAGTACTTAAAAAAGGCTAAGAGTGTAAAACATTGAGGTTTGAACTTTCATCATCTATAGCTTAAGTAGTTGGGGTTTTTTGGCTGCAAAAATCAATGACAAACCTACTGAATTCACCTAAGTTTCTTTTATTGTCCCCTTAATGCCTATAGATTTAGATGTATATATTTAATATATATAACATATATATAAATAATATATATTTATAGAAATGCTATATTATTTTGTATGTTTTATTGTTTGCATTAAAACTGGAACATTTGTTGTTTGTGCTTAGGTGAATATATTTTGCAGACATTTCTAGTTTGTCCCTTCTCTGGTTTTGAGATTTAAAACAAAAGTTAGCCTCTGTTTGCATTTGGGAAGCTTCATTAACTTTTGTGTAGTTGAAATATATCTGTAGGGCTTATTCTATGTATCAAAAGAGAGAGCCACCTGTTTGAAGCTATGTTCAGTTTTACGAATGACTTGAAAAGATTCTTAGAAGTCATATTTTTATTTTGTTTGATGTTGCAAGGAGGTTAAATATGCGGGTGAATGAGAAAAGAAAGGGAACAGAAAGAGGTCTGGCCAGAACTAATTTTTGGCAAACACTGTGTTTCAGAATAGCCAGTCATTTTTATGAATGGAACACTGTTCTGAAAGAGAGTGTAGTCAACAAAATGCATAAACTTCAAGACACTAGAGCATTGTCATTCCATATATGGTATTTTTACAATCTTTTATTACAGTTTTTAGGGAAATGGGGTTTGGATTAGAAAGGAATCAGGGATGGGGAGAGAAAGCTTAGAGTATTACCTGAGTTTTGACACGTGGAATCAAGTTAATGCCACATTTATTTATTTATTTATTGAGCTATTTTTACTTTTTTTCTTACTCGTTTCATGTATGCATTCAGTTTTCTTCTGCAGTACCATTAAGGCATGACACAAATTGGCTAGGGGAAACACAGTCAGATCTTTTCAGTATGATAAAGAAACACATGTAACTATTAGTATTGCGAAATTCATAAGCTGAGTAAGTAATATTTTTATTATCACAGTAGTAGTTAGCACTGGCTTAATTTGTCTGTTAGAGCATGATTTCAATTTAGGAGACATCTATTTGCAGTTACCTTCAAGGATTACAGCAGTAGAAGGTGGTAGGAACTAATGGTACTCTCATAAAATTCCAGTGTGCTATGACAGCTTCCCATAGCACTTGTTCTTCTTGCTCACTTGATTCAATGGTCAAAATTTTTATGGCTAATTATGTCTCTTCGTAGAGATACACTTTTACTGCATTCTTCATTTAAATTCCCATATAGGTTAATGGTTTACAGGTAAGTAACCGAGCATCTTGCATCATCTTAGTCATAAGCCTTCTTATAGTAAGTCTTTACATTGTATGAGTATTATTGTTATTCCCAGTAACAAACTGTTATGCTGTTAAAATGTAAACATACAAGGTAGAGATGTCCAGAACTTGTAGCTCTCTGAAAATGTTAAATTGTCTGAATTCGAAAACTACCGTATCTTGAGCTGTAAGTGCTGTCTTCACTTGTGGAATGCTCTGAACTAGCTGGTGTGTAGTATTTTGTTACTCTTTAACAGCATAATACAAACAAGCTACCTGAGCCAGAGGCATCTGTTGACCATTAGGGCAGTATGTGCTGGTAGCATTTCAGCTAAGCAGAGAGAACAGGGTCTGGATCTGAGCTCACTAATGCATTCTCAATAGTTGCAACAAGTTTGAACTTCCATATGCTAATGTGATAAAAGCAGTTAAAATTCCATTACCCTTTTCTGACTAAGCTTTTACACTTTTATATCATTGTTAATCCCAAACTGCTCATCTTTCACTTATGAGTATTTAGAATTGGAAATTTAGCCACTATTGTAGCTAAAGGTCCTCACAATTTGCTCAAATACAGGCTTTCCCACTATTTGGGACTTTCTTACTTGATTTCTTGGACAAATTTTAGTGAAACACATATAAAAAGCACAGGGAAAGGAAAATTTGTGCTTTGTTTAGGGGTGGTTTTGTTTCATTAGTTGGTTGGGGCTTTTGGGGGTTGGTTGGTTTGTTTCTTGTGGTTTCTCTTTGTGCTTGTTTTTTGGTGGGTGAAAGAGGTGTTTTGTGAAAGGAAGACTATATGAAGGAAATGGTTGAACTCCTTGTTCTCAGAAGCTATTAAGTGATAATGTGATAAATAGCTGATTTGGTACTATAAGAAGAATTAATCCTTTTCTGCTGAGATAGTTATGCTAATTAGAGACTGGCTTAATAAGATTTGAGGTCAGTGATAAGCATACACACTGTAAACGCTCTGTATTCTCAAGTCTTTCCTGACCAGTGGAACTCTTTTTCAATGGCTTCAATGTTTTAAATAGCTGATTCAACAAAATTGTGACTTCTCATCTCAGGAAAATGGAAGGACTTTCTCAGGGCCTTCTGTTAATAACATAAACATTGTCCCCTTAGCAGTAGCTAAGGGATAGATATCTTTCATGAACCAGGAAGGTTGTTTGGCATAATTTTCCACTTCTGTTTTATACCATTAAATACTGCTGAACAACTCAAGATCTAAGACAGTTTCAAAACTGTAAGTTGGTAAGTGTGAAAATTAATTTATAGAGATGTCCCAGTCTGCTCCTTGGTGGATGGATCTGCAGCGTGCTCCAGAAGGCCAAGAAAGAGATTTAATTTTGTTAATTCTGGAAGAGTGATCACAGTTCAGGATAGACTGGTGTATTCTGAAGAAAAGCAGTGTTTTCCTTTGGGCTTGCTCTTCCATCTTTTTTGAACCATGAGAAAAGAGAGAGGTATAATTAGGTATTCTGTCATGAAGATAGGCTCCATGTTTTTTGCACTTCTCATCTTTTTCTTCTTTTTTCTGCAACTGGGCTTTTGTATGATAATGCATTTCTGGATGCCTTTCTTGATAGTCTTGAATGCATCTGATAGAAAAAGAATAGAGTCTGGACCGGGCACGTCATCCTGATGTCAGTATACTTTGCTGATTTATACTTAATTTTCTTCCTTGCGTATGTGTACCAACAATATCATATTCTGTGCTTAAACCACTTAAAACAGTCCTGAGTTTAAGATCTGCCCTAATATGTCTCTAATCAATTCGGTGACCTGGTAATGTGGGCAAAGCTCTTTGCTGCCATACCTGATCTCATTTTCAAGCATCATAGTAAGTAATTTTTAAGAGGACTCCCTTCCTCTCTTTGTGCAATACTGTGGTTTAACAAAATAAAAAGCAAAAAAATGTGTTAAGGTATAGTCATGCTTCTGTGATAAAAGAAAACAGCTGGTTTTGTACATTACAAAATGAGTGAAAATAGGAGGTTACATTTCATGGTTGAGATGTCATTAATGTGCATATAACGAATTATGCATGTTAAATAGATGATATTCTTTTGGATGTAAGAAGTATGGAGAAATGGAGATCTCAAGAGACTGTCTTGACATATACTTTACACAATCTGACTGTTTCTCCATGACATTTCTCTGCCTTTTTTTTCCTTCTGTCTTCTTCAGTAGTTTATAGAGAAGTAAGTAGCTGAAGTAATCTGTTACATATCCACTGCTGACAGTTTGTTGGTATCCTTGGTGAGTGTTAAGATAAAATGATTTTGTTACAAGATACTACTTTTAGATCATGAACAGAATTGAATATAACTTTACTGATAAGTAAGTCTTCCTTGAAAAACAAAATCTGCTGTACAAGTTTCTGTAACTTTGTTGCTTTTTTTTTTAATTTAGAATAAATAGTTTGACACTTTTTTTATTAACAAAAATAAATTACTTTCTTATGGCTGAAAGAAATCAAAATTTTATCTAGCTAAAGTGTGGGTTCACAGCAAAAATGAAAAAGCAAAGACTGTTTTCAAGTGATTATGCAATATAAGTGTATACAAATTAGCCATGGTATTGCAGTGTGGATACTCATCCATGATTTAATAAGTATTTGATTTCTGACAAGCTCTGTAGAAGTGGAAGTACATACACATGTCCAGAGCTTCCTCCCGGAAGTAGTTCTGGGAAAAGTGTGCAGATAGTCAAGATAAGATTGCAGGTGTTATAATCCTAACTTTTTGGTTCTCCTTTCTTGAGACATAGAATCGTAGAATCATAGAATAGTTAGGATTGGAAAGGACCTTAAGATCATCTAGTTCCAACCCCCCTGCCATGGGCAGGGACACCTCACACTAAACCATGTCACCCAAGGCCCTGTCCAGCCTAGCCTTGAACACTGCCGGGGATGGAGCATTCTCCATCTCCAATGGGAACCCATTCCTGTGCCTCACCACCCTTAAAGTAAAGAACTTCTTCGTTACATGCAATCTAAACTTCCCTCATTTAAGTTTTAACCCATTACCCCTTGTCATATCACTACAGTCCTTAACGAATAGTCCTTCTCCAGCATCCCTATAGCCCCCCTTCAGATACTGGAAGGCTGCTATGAGGTCTCCACGCAGCCTTCTCTTCTCCAGGATGAACAGCCCCAACTTCCTCAGCCTGTCTTCATATGGGAGGTGCTCCAGTCCCCTGATCATCCTCGTGGACCTTCTCTGGACTTGTTCCAACAGTTCCATGTCCTTTTTATGTTGAGGACACCAGAACTGCACACAATACTCCAGGTGAGGTCTCATGAGAGCAGAGTAGAGGGGCAGGATCACCTCCTTCGACCTGCTGGTCACGCTCCTCTTGATGCAGCCCAGGATACAGTTGGCTTTCTGGGCTGCGAGCACACACTGAAGCTGGCTCATGCTCATTTTCTCATCGACCAGCCCCCCTAAGTCCTTCTCTGCAGGGCTGCTCTGAATCTCTTCTCTGCCCAACCTGTAGCTGTGCCTGGGATTGCTCCGACCCAGGTGTAGGACCTTGCACTTGGCATGGTTAAACTTCATGAGGTTGGCATTAGCCCACCTCACAAGCGTGTCAAGGTCCCTCTGGATGGCATTCCTTCCCTCCAGGGTATCAACTGAACCACACAGCTTGGTGTCATCGGCAAAGTTGCTGAGGGCGCACTCAATCCCACTGTCCATGTCAGCGATGAAGATGTTGAACAAGACTGGTCCCAGCACTAATCCCTGAGGGACGCCACTCGTTACTGGTCTCCAGCTGGACATTGAGCCATTGACCACAACTCTTTGTGTGCGGCCATCCAGCCAGATCTTTATCCAACAAGTGGTCCACCTATGAAATTCATGTCTCTGCAATTTAGAGACAAGGATGTCGTGTGGGACGGTGTCAAATGCTTTGCACAAGTCCAGGTAGATGCCATCAACTGCTCTACCCCTGTCCGTCAGTTCTGTAGCCCCATCATAGAAGGCCACCAAATTGGTCAGGCAGGATTTCCCCTTAGTGAAGCCATGCTGGCTGTCACCAAGCACCTTGTTGTTTTTCATGTGCCTTAGCATGCCTTCCAGGAGAAGGCATATACTTCCTTATATATATATATAAAAATATATATATAAAAAATATGCAAGTAATATATAATATATAAGTATTAATATATGCATATAATAATATATGTAATAATATATCTAATATATAAATAATATATAATATGTATATACAAATATATAAATATTATGTGCAGAAACAGTTCAGGTGTGCTCTTTTTATCAAGCGTGTTTTAGTATAAAAAATAAAAATGAGTTCTAAAAAACCCACTTAAAAACTGTTGAATTTGTGCTTGTTTATTGGGATAAAATGATTTATATCTGATTTTCAGCATCAGTGATGTTTTTGAACTAGATTGTACTTCATGTTCCTGTTGATACCTACTTTACTGACCGATCTTTTGTAAGTAGTCTTTGTTAGAGATTTTCAATTTTTCTTACCAGTTGCCTTTGAGCAAAGATTACTTTTATCATGATCTAAGACTTGGGTTTAGGTCTACAAAAACACCAGAAACATGCAAGCTAATCTTACCCATCCAAACAGACCAAAATCTGACCTGACCTCCCCACCCCTGCATTTTCCAATGCTTTCTATTCCTTGGGGCTTTCTATTCATTTTACTTTTTTAGAAACCATACCATTATCTTTCCCACAAATGAATATGTCCAACTCTTCCAAACCTTAGTCTGATGCTGTCTAACAGATGAGCTGTTCATTTCTCTGGAGAACCTCACACCAAGCACCACCCTCTCTTATGCAGCACCTACAGCACTGCTTTTTATAGTGCTCACAAACAGTCATATGCCCTGGCTTACAGCTTCCAAGCCTGTTTACATTCATTCTAAACAGCTTCTTGGAGCAAAGGTGAGCTCTTGCTTATCAACTGTAGCATTGACGGAATGCATAGACCTTTGCTGTGGGACAGGAAAGCTTTCTAATTCCCATGGTGAATTTTGCTTTTATAACAATTTTAAGAATGTAGAAATGACACAACATGCATCTTGCTTGCTATGCCAGTGGAAGTTCTTTTCATTGAAGTTTTACAACCAGTATTTATTTTGGGGTCAGATGATATAAGGATGACACCTAATTGAGTGAAGTTGCACAACTGTGATATTTGTGTCTTAGTACTATTATAGTATTGCTTGGTATTTCAAATGCATGGTAAAAGCTTGTGAACATCTATATCCATAAAGACAAACACAACTGGAAACTTGATTTTTGAAGGATCTTCTGAATTTTATGTCTGTATTTTTAAAATTATAACAGGCAAATTTATAAAGTCAAAAAATGAACAGCTTGTGTGTCCTGCTACTACAGGACTATCATTTGTTAAATGTGTCAGATTGGACTCGCTCTGTTGATACAGAGGTTTGTCACAAAGTTCAGATGAAGCCCATATGGGTGTTACGATTGCTCATCTTTAGAGAGCTTTCAAAGTCAGGTAAGTACTTGATTTCTTCCTCCTAATGCATTCCATGCAGTAGTTGATGGTAACAGAGATATTTAATCATCTCCCAAATAGTCTACCAGAGAAGGCATATTTTCTTTCAGTTACTTTTTAGGGTGGCCTTATATACTTTGTTCCAAAGCTGTTAACAGGCAGTGCACGAATTATAATTTAGATGGCTTTGTTTAAAGCTATCATATTGAATTCCTGCTTAGTCATGGTTGCAGCAAAACATATTAACTCCTTTAAGGTTGGGAAAATAATTACATTATACATAAATTACTGATATTTTCAGATATGAGTTACTGTATATATTTATGCTTAAAGGCAGTTGGAAATTGATTTTGCATATTATACAGGGATTAACAGATGAACAATGTGCTAATAATTTAGAGAATTCGGAGATGTTTTGCGTGTTGAATCAAAAGTTGAGAAGTTAACCCATATTTTAGAAGTGAATTAAAAGTTTCTATTCAAAAGTAAAATTTAAATATAAAGGAGGTTTAAAAATGGAAGTTGCATATACTTCAGACCATGTGTGTATCTACAGCAGTTCTGTGTCAAACAAGTAGTGTAACCAAACCTGTAAGTTCCATTTCAAAAAAAAGAAAGTGTAGAAATACAACTGAAGTTTCTATGATTCTGAAGGCAGAGAGTAACAGGAAAGGGGAACTCTTACTTGCTGGCAACTTCACAGGAGCTTACAACTAATATGAAAAAGGAAGAGCACTTTCTTTCTAAGTTACTTGTAATTTTTTTGGGGGGATGTATGTTCATTTTTGCTTTTTATAGACTTTGGCACATCAGTATGCATTTCTTGCTAGTGTATACTAATGAAAATGTCAGATACTTACCATAAACTAAAGCTATCTCATGACTGTGACTGCTTTTGAGTGCTTGCCAGCGACTAGACTGTGGGTATAATTTTTCTTTTAATAACTTCATGTTGAGTAGCCCTGCACTCTAGTTTATCCAGATTTGTGCCAGAACAAATCAAACATGAAATCTGTCTTATTTATTTTGGACTTCTGAATGTAAAATAGCTTGTAGATATTTTAAGAGAGCATGTTCTGTGTGCTGTCATCAGCTATAATCCTCTTTTCCTTCTGTTATCAAGTGCATCAGCACTTGCTCCTCAACAGCATACGCGTTTTTCTGGAAGATACTACTTACATCCCACTTACAGCAATACAAAACAGATAACTCAGAGGTGCCATCTTTTTTGTTTGACATTATATGAACCATTTTTCAGGTGTCATTAATATTCAATAAATCAATAATGCATTGCATGCTACTTGCTGTGTTACCCATAGCCAGTGCTTATTTTATACTGATAGTGTATTTTATACTGATCTGTATTTACACAGGAGTCTGTAACTCTCAATATTCACTTATTTGGGCCAGAAACTGGAAAAGTACTGTCATTTTTGAGCATTCAGGCACAGCACAGCTTTGTATTTGTAAATATATATCTGTGCATACAAGCATACCAATAAATTGAAATTTTGAATGTTGAAATTAAAAGGAAATTGCTTTTAAATAAATAAAACTAATTCTTATAGATGTAATACTTTTGTGCAGAAAGGAGTCTTGGTTCTCTGCAAAATTATTTATGTGTAAATTCACCTGCGTAAGTATGAATGTCTTTGTTGGTTTTGATTAGTTTTTGGACTATCGTTCTAAGAGGAAAAATCACAAAAGGGGTATTGGGTTTGCGTGGTAGGGTTTGGGAGGTGGGGGCTACAGGATTGGCTACTGTGTGAAGCTGCTGGAAGTGCTGGAAGCTTCCCTGACGTCTGGTAGAGCCAATGCCACTTGGCTTCAAGATGGACGGGCCACTGACCAAGGCCAAACCCTTCATCGACTTTGATAGTGCCTCTGGGATAACATATCCCCTGCAGACTGTGATGCAGACTACGGTGAAGCAGGCTGTGCCTCTGCAGCCCATGGAGGTCCATGGTGAAGCAGATATCCACCTGCAGCCCATGGAGGACCCCATACCAGAGCAGGGGGATGCCTAAAGGAGGCTGTGACCCTGTGGAGAGCCCATTCTGGAGCAGGCTTCTGGCAGGACTTGTGGCCCTGTGGAGAATGGAGCAGGTTTGCTGACAGGATCTGTGCTGCCAGGCCTTGCTGGAGCAGTCTGTTCTGGAACGACTGCACCCTGTGGAAGGAAGCTGCACTGGAGCAGTTCATGAAGAACTGCACCCTGTAGGAAGAACTCACACTGGAGAAGCTCGTGGGGAACTTTCTCCCGTAGGCAGGACCCCACACTGGAGCAGGAGAACAGTGTGAGGAGGAAGGAGAGGCAGGGATGTGTGATGTCAGTGCCCCCAGTGCTGTTCAGTGCAGGGAGGAGGTAGAGAAAAATTTGGAACAAAGTTAATCAGGAAGAAGGGAAGGATGGGGGAACGTTTTTTTTTTTTAAAGATTTGGTTTTGTTTCTCATTACCCTACTCTCATTTAATTGGTAATAATTTAATTTCCCCAAGTCAAGTCTGTTTTGCCCACGATGGTAATTGCTGACTGACCTCCCTCTCCATATATTGACCATTTCACCATATTTCTCTCTCCCTGTCCAGCTGATCAGGGAGACTGATAGAGTGGGTTTGGTGGGCACCTGGCATCCAGCTTGGGTCAACCAACCACAAAAAGCCGTCTGTCGTCTCATGTCTCCAAGGAGTGTTTGGTTTCTTTAGGAGAGAAAACATGTCATTGATTTTTAGAACCTCCAAGAGGTCATTAAAAAGTTAAGGTGTAGAAAGCAAACAAAATTGTCAAGCAGTGATGACAATTGAAACGGTTTCCAGTTTGTCTTGTATTGGCTGAAATAGCTTTTTTTTAAGTGTGTGGAGACAAGCTGAACCTTTGGCCTTTATGCTTGACCAAAAGTATTTGCCAGGTGCCTGGTGCTACTTCTGCTTAATTCGCCCAATGCATTCCTATATTTCTTAATACACCCATTTCTGTTATTTTCAGACACTTCCACTGTTTTTCTCAATCAAGAATTTTTGTCATCAGGAATGGACATTCTTGTAAAGGAAAAAAAACTTTCAGAAAGTTACTGTCTTCTTGCCTTTGGCTGAAGCATATCTCACAGTTCAGATTGTGAGGAAGCTTGCTAAGCCACTCTGCAAGAGAAACACGATTGCACCTGAGATTAATAGTCCTGTTGACTTCTTTCTTAGACTTTTTCCTAACACCTGTCTGAGAAGGTGATTACCTACAGCACTACCTGGCAGCAAAATTAACTCTGAATGGGTACTATACATGAGGTCCATGGAGCATTTCTCCAAAATTCCTCAGAACCACCTGCTAGTGAGAATTACAAGATAATATATGCTTCAGGACTTCAATTTTTATCTCCATCTGTTCTGATCATTAGGCATATCTGATTTCCCTGTTGGAGAGGCTGTCTCTGACTGAGAGGGGTAGGGTGGGCGATACAGCTTTCTGTAGGTGTTCCATGACTCTGACCCTTCTCCTTCTTTCCTCCCCTCAAAACTGAGCAAGAGGTGTATCTTTGCAGCTAACACTGATAAGAAATCTGTATTTTAATGAACATAAAGGAAATATTTATTTGCATTCTTGTAGCTCTTTGAGATTGGTATCTAGATTTTCAAGCACATCTGATGCTAGCTTTGCCAAGTGGATGTAAAACTACCAGCAGGATTCAACTGCAAGTCTCAAGATTGTGCAAGCATTGGTGAGGTCATGGCCTTGCATTAGGCTTGCTATTTAGGAAGTGCAATGATTTACCTGTAGATAATTTAAGACCTAGTGGATAGGAAGTGTTCTCAGTTTTTGTTGTCAAATATAAGTCCAAGGAAATTTAACCATAAATAGTTTTGTACTGGATAAATTTTTGCAAATTTGTGTCAATTCCACTAGTAATCAGATGACACTGTGAATTGCATTGTATCATAATGGCTTCTTCTAGTCATATGTGACAGTAGTGGTATAGATATTTTCTCACTCTCTCACCAATATCTCCTTTCCATATATCTAATTCAGAAAAGCTTTATGTCGTGGCTTAGTTCATGCAACACTGAGTATAACTGTACATAAGAAAAGATGCTGTCTGGAAGTTATTATGCTGTACAGCATTATGCTTTGGAGAAAATAAGCAAATCACAGAATCACTGGGGTTGGAAGGGACCTCTGGAGATCATCCAGTCCAACCCCTCTACCAAGGCAGGGCCATCCAGAGGAGGAATGCAACCAGGCTGGTTTCAGTCTCCAGACAGGGAAACTCCACAACCCCCTGGACAGCCTGTTCCAGTGCTCTGCCACCCTCAGTGTAGAGTATTTCTTCCTCATGTTGAGCTGAGACTTCTGGTGTTATAGTTTAAGACCATCGCTCCTTGTCCTGTCACTGCACACCACTGAAAAGCTTGTCACCATCCTCTTGGCACCTGCCTTTGAGATATTTACATGCATTAATGAGATCCCCTTTCAGTCTGCTCTTCTTCAGACTAAACAGACCCAGCTCCTGCAATCTGCCCTCATGAGAGGGATGCTCCAGACCCCTGTTCATCCTTGTGGCCCTCCACTGAAAAATGTAGTCTCTCTCATTCTGTATCTAGTCATATTTATTTATTGTGTTAGATATTTATCATTTTTCTGGGCCTCTTATGTGAGTACTTCTGTCTTCCGTCTGAGCTTACCTTGTACCTTGACTAGGAATCTTCTGAAAGGTCTTAGTAATACTTCAGTCCTTGTAATAAAAGTCATTCTGTTACATGATCTCATCCTATTGCTGAAAATTAGCAGAATCAGAAAACACTTTGCCTATGTTGCTGAAAACAGCATTATTGTTCCTTTTTTTTTCTTAAAAAAAAGGAATAGGAAGCTTTAATCCTCGCATTGCCATATTCCACAAGAAAATATTTCATTCTCATCTAGGAAAGCGGACTTGCAGCTTAAATACCAAAGGAGCGCCTTTTATTTAGTTAATGCTACATTCTTGTAAGTCACTTAAAAGAGAAAAGGTTGACTAATGTAATTTGCAACACTATTGACCTCTTGACATATATTAACATTTTTAAAGCTGTCATGAGCAAAGCTAGTATAATATTGGCTGGTCCTAAAAGGCAAGATTCTGCTCTTTTAGAGTATTCACCACTTTAAATAGACTAGGCAGCAAATAAGTGTAATTGCAGAAGTCCAGGAGTTCTTTCACTTTGCAAATAAATCTTTGGGTAAAGACACATGCCTTTCATCTGAAATTTTTAGACAGAGACATCTCAGGTATGAATATGCATTAGGTACATTTATGCACTTCATTTATTCTTAAGACAATGAAAAATGAATTTATGCCATTAGTCCCATTAATGTGCATTACTTATTTTAAATATACTGTATTAACCTGGAAGGAAAGACAATTAAGCAGTTTATTTTTAACTAGAAGTGTTGGAAATGCAGAGAATTAAGATTTCATGTGTCCTTGTGTCTGCTAGAACCATACCATATACATATGCATGAGGTGGGCTGTGATTTTGGGGTTCAGATTAAGCTCAACATTTAGTCTCTTTTCCTCAGTTATTGAAGTTATATTTGATAGTGTTAATGAAAGCACATCAACTTTAATAATAGAAAAGCATGTGAGTCAATTGTTTTTTCTTTCACTGTCAGAACTTGACATTTTAAAACCTGAGATCTACCTCACCCTCTTAATAAGCCTTCTTCTTAAGGTTTAGGAAAATAACCATGTATATATAGAGAGTGTTAAGTAGTATATACTCCTGATTTTATCCCACCTGCTCCCCAGCACTGATAATGACCTGAGGGTCTCTGCTTCTAATACCCAAAGCAAAACTAAAGATGCTCTACAGCATTTTCTTAATGCACTTACATAGTGTGATCACTAGATGTCACACACATATCTGTGAATGTGTAACATGGCTTAACACCACGGATTGCTTTCCTTGTATCTTATTTGTAAGGATTGCACACACGCCACACACACACACACACACACACACACACACACCCCCCACCATCCGGACTCTAAAACTGTCTTTGGAAAAGTGCTAGTTTCTTAATGGCCAATAATTATACCTTCAGCTGCCTTTATCATTTGCTCTCCAATTCCTAACTTGGTAGTCAAAATACTTCTGTTTTGTTATAAACATTCATCTGGGCTTTCGTCACAGCTTTACTACTTTACTTTCTCTTTTAAGTAATAGCTTTTCCATTTTGCTGTTGTTGCAGATGTTTTTGTAAAGACATAGTTAAACAGGAAATGTAATTAAGTAAGAATTTAAAAACACCCAAGCAAACAAAACCAAGACAAAACAAAAAACCCCCAAACAAACGCCCAGGAATTCCAGTAGCCTCTGAATTCTTTCTTGGTTGTGGCAAATATCTGAAAGTGCTGTCACGTTGCTAATACTCCTGTTAATATGTTAGCTGTTCAGAGGCCTTTCATTAGTCTGCAGGCCAGGATTATTTTTCTGAACACAGAATTCTATTTCTAAACCATCACTGCTGGAAAAAAAATCTGATCCACCTCTCCCGGTGGTTCTTTTCTACTGTTATTTTGTCACTTCTGGAACACGTAGTCTGTTTCATACTTGGTACTCCAATATAGCACTCTTCTGTGATTTGTTGTTGGGTTGTTTGTTTGTTTGTTTTGTTTTTTCTTTCTTAATCTTGCATAATATATGAACTTTTAATTTCCTTATTCCAAAATATTAATTTTTCCTGTTTTCATATTCTTCCTCTTAATAACTTAATAGGTTCTCTTTCTGAAAGAAGGTTTGGTGAAATGGTAAAGTGTATATAACGTGAAATTATAAGAATAGTTCTAGTAAAATCAGACTGTTGGTTAACTTCTTTGATCGGTCATCACAGAATGCCCAGCAAAAAGTATATAAACAATACCAGCTTCTCAAGGATGCTTCCCCAGCCTCCAATAGTTTGTAGCTGTCAGAGCCTTGCTTTACAAGCAGAAGTCTTGGTGGTTTGTGCTTTTCTTGTCCAGAAATTGTTCAGTTGCTTTTGGACCCATATAAACTTGTATGTGATGTAGCAAGGAGTTCTTCTGTGTAACTACATATTCTATAAAGTATCTTCTTTTCTTATTTTAGAGCCTACAGTGCACCAAAGGTGTGCTGAACATGTACTTCTCATGCTAGGAAAGAGAATGGAAATCATTCCTTATTCACTTTCTTTATGCCAATCAAGATTTAGTGGTTCTCCATTTTACCACTTTATCAGCCATCCCTTTTCTAAACTAAACTATTTTACCTTACATAGTGATACTCAAAAGTCACCCTATACTATGATTCCTTGTTACTTGTCTTTTTTTTTTGTTCTATGTTCTTGTGATTCTGTAACTAAAATGCATGTAGCCTATAAGAATCACAGGGGCATGGCGATATTTTCCTCTGTTCCATCTTAATCCTAATACTTGACTTAATTTTTTGATTGCTACTGAGCATTGAACCAGTGTTTTCACAGAGCTCTCATAACTTCAAGGTCATATTTACATGTCAATTTTCTAATTGGAACCTGTCATATTTGTAAAGTTAAGATTTCTTTCACACATATTCATCATTTCTTGGTTTTAATTTGTGCTGGATTTCATCTGCCATGTTATTGCCCAGTCAGGACTAGTGAGTTGGGGGGGGGGGGGGGGGGGGGGGTTTGGTTGGTTGGGGTTTTTTTCAGTTCCTTGTCCCTGTGCCTATCATCTTTCTGGAACAAGTTAGTATCATCACTGGAGGGTACTTAGAGATTCATCTCAGTGTTTACTTCCCTTTCCAGATAATTTATGAACATGTTGCACAGCAGAGGCCAAGCAGAGACCATTTTGGGATTCCATTAGTGAAACGCCATTACTGAGAAAATAGATCATATATCCCTTTTTCTTATTTTTTTTTTTCATTGGCTTAGCTATATTCCATGGCATTCTTACTTCTCTTCAGAGATTGTGGTAAGGAACTAAGTGACTTTTGGAAATCCAAGAATATTATGCTAACCTGATTTCTTTGTCCAGATACTTGCAGACTTCTTCAGGGAATTCAAGTGGAAGTAATAGTCTTTCTGTCTACATTAATTTTCTTCAGTAAGCTGTGATTTAGTATTCACATCAGCTGAAGGATCTCTGAAGAATGGTGGTTCTTCAAAGCAGTGATTCAGCAGCCCTGCATGGATCCATTTTCTCTGTACTAGCACCATACTTTCCAGCACTGCATCCTAAAAGTCATCTGGTATAGTCTTTGCACTGTTACTATGCATGTTTCCTCAGCCTTGACATTATCTACCCCAGTTACACAACTCAGTGATAAGAAAAAGCAAGAGAATAGGAAAATTATTCTAAGAAGGTGCAAGTTCTTTGGAAAGGAAAAATGGCACCGCTTACCCCATGATTTTATACCACTGTGGTCTTAGAACTTCAGTCTTCTGCACACACAGTGGAAAACTGTCAACCAGCAAATAATCTGAGTAAAAAAGGAAGTCTTTTGTAGATAGATAGGTACGTGGGAATTTTGTTGGGTTTGTTGTTTGGATTTTTTTTGTTTTTGTGTGTGTGTGTGTTGAATTCCTGAAGGCTCATTTGGCATCAACCCATGTGAACTATTTAATTTCTCCAAAGCTTTCAAAATATCAAACTTCAAGAAATGCATATTCATTACTACAAACACTACTCTCTCTGAATGTGGTGCTAATAGAATTGAGGTCTCAGTTTGACTATACTTCAGATGAGACTGGACTCTTATAGGGTAAAGTTCTAGCCTATTCCCCTGAAAAACTTGGTGGGTTATCCGAAGTCTTTCTACACACTTAACTGGTGCATCATCATTTGTAATTCTAACTCAAGTTCCTATCTTGAATTGGAATTATTCCAGGTACTATTGCCTTAATTGCAGCTGCACAAATTAAAATATGTAGAGTAGCCATGACAGAGTTAACGTCTCCTCTTTAGCAGTCAGTACCTTAATCAGTAATTCTGCTTAAATATTATGCTTTGTCTTTTCCTTCATACTTTTCTCTAAGTTTAACTAGAGAATAATGCACATCTTATATTCTGTGCAGCATTTCTGACTGTTACTGTAAAAATGCACAGAGGTCAAAGTTCACTTTGCTCAAGGTAACATTATAGTTGAAGAGATTTACACAGTATGTGGCCACTTCACTCTCAGATATTCCGAAGTAATTGTTTATGAATGCTTTCAAGAACAGTGCCACTGGAGGAGGAATCCCCATCCTCTCCTTTGACTGTTTGTCCTTGCTCTAGCATTTGATAAATGATCAAACAAAACCAAAACTAAAATTAAGCTGGCAAAAAGTGACTTTCCAGTTGGTTATGCCAGTTTATAATATAGTTATATTTGGAAATAGGATTTAAGAAGAACACTAGTTTATCCTGAGATTTGTTAAGGATTTTGTAAGCTCATCATGAGAGCTGCTGATTCCACAAACAAGAATTCACAGGAGCAACTCTTAACAGTAAATTTTCTTCAACAATATATGCTCAATAAGCTTAATTCTCCCATTGACTTAGACTCTTAAGATTGAAAACTCTCTTAATTCACCATGGCAGGATGTATTGTGTTAAGCACTCCACCATAGAGTGGTATGGAGCAGAAGACAGATTTTGTTCAGGAACCTGAGGGGACAGGTTTTGGATGATAGCAAACTGTCACAGTTTAGTCTGATAATGCCACTCTCAGATGGCTTTAATGCAACCTGAATTAGATCCCAACAACTGTTGATCTGGTGCAGTGTGTTTAAATTACTTTCTACTCAAGGTGAATGTCATGTTGAATAGGAACTGTCAAGTTATAATGCCACCTAAAAATTTTCAAAGTATAAGGGTCGATAGTCTTGAAGTAGTCTTTTCATTCCATATGAGCAGTGCTTGGTGTCTTCAGATGCCAGTCCTTGTACGTGGGTATAGCAAAATCCAAGTGGCTGTGAATGTGCTGAAGATTATCTCTGTTTTCAGGTGTGAAAGTTTGCTTAAGTTTAGAAGCCAAAAGCTTGCAGTCATTCACTTTCTTTTCCTGTCAGAAGGTGGAAAGCGCGATCCCAAACCCCATCTCCTCTGATCCTTCACGGAAGATTTTTTGATCAAGTTACTAAGATTCAGTTCAGTGCTCTTCTATCGCTGCAGAGGTTTTCAGATAGCCTCCTTACAGCTGTGAAACCAGAAATTGGAAAAGGACATGAGATTTAAATGGAAGCCATAACATAGATTTTGAGGCTGTAATTCTTTTATTTCTGTATGTCTCTTCAAGCAGATTACAGGAATAGATTTTATAACTTTTATTAATGTAACATATTGTATTGAAGACTTAATGCTTGATAAATGATAGTACCAGGACTTGTATCAATTTTAGAAATAGTTATTAAAATGGTTGATTTCAAGTTATATTCCATTTTGCACTTAAAATTTTTCAGGTTCATAATCACCAGTTTCAGAAATTGTAGGAAAACTACCAGTGCTCTAGCTTAGGTAATGTTATAGCAAGCAAGTCGCCCTACCTACTAAAGCTTTGTGATTAGTCAGAGGTCTAGTGCTGCCGAAATGATTACATTATGTGAGCTGAACAGCATTTGTAGTGGTAGATAGAGAACTACACTGGATTTCCTGCAGATGCCCAGAGCGTTCACATTTCAGCAACTATATAGAAAACTACAGGAGTGTTCAATTCAATTTGTTTTGATATTTTCAAGTAACAGCTTCTAATCATGTTCAGTATCTGTGAAAGTTTCACTTCTTGATTCATATTGTCAACTTTCACACAATATCAAACAACTGTCATCTGGAGGTAGATACTACAAATGGCAGCTGGGCTCAGTGATTGCTGCTAGGCTGGAAACAAAGTGAAGGTGAGCCAAAGTCAAAAGTGAAATTAAGAGTAGAATCAAAATGTATACTAAATTGAAGCACAGGGTAAGAGTTTATTTCAAGAAGCAGCAAGCTGGCAGGCAGTCTAGTCAGGGGTGCGAAACAGAATTAAACAAGTATTAACTGGGTCTGAGGAACAAGCCATAAGAATTAGTTGCAACCAATCACAAATAAGTTGAGAGCTCACTTGAATGGCATCTCAGGGTTTGGCAATGCCAGCATTCAGGCACACAAGTCAGTCGTTAACTGTTCACACTTACTAGGCCTTGCTGGGAGGCCTAGTGAGTTTTCAGTAGAACTCCAGATTAAACGGTGCCACCAGAAATAAATATAGTAGCTGTAAGTATAAGTATAGTAGCTGTAAGAAAATAATGTGAAGAATTTGAATTTTATATTGATATAATAATTTAGTTAGTGATTATCAGCAGTAGTCTCCCGAGTGTGATATATGCACACCAGAATGCACACAAGATGCGCACATATTAGCGATTCCAGTTATTTTCTATTAAAAAAATAAAGTTTTACTAATATTTAATACACAAATTGCTTCTGGTGCCCTCACTCTTACATGCTCTTGCTTGAATAGATTTACAGGTTATATTATCTAGTTTTAACTACATTAACCTCCGCAAAATGGACAAGTGGCTTAAAATGATTCCTCCAAAGAAACCATGATTGAAGATATTACTGAGCACAAGCAAGCAACAAGAAAATGGCAGAGCTTGCACTTTTCCTGTTCCTTGTATGAGCTGTCAGCCACATGAGATCAGAAACAATGGTGATCTGATTGGATCTGACAATAAGTGGATCAAAACCATTAAAAATTGTCGAGGCTGTTTGACATATGGATTGACATTTGCTGTTGTAGAAGCTGAACTTAGCTCTAAGTATATCGTGTCTTGAGATATTAGCTTGTGGGAGTATGAAACCATTAGAATTATCAGGATGTTTAGAAAGTAAGCATTCAGAACATAAAGACAAACCTTCACAATTTTTTACAGCAATATTTCAAGTCGTGATGCTTAATCCAGTACTTTGCAAAACTTGATGCTAAATATCTGGGAAGTTTTTAGGTAACAGCAAAAGACAACGTACCATTGGGAAAACACTTGTCTTCCTGCTGTAATAAAAATAGCTGAAACAATAATGCAAAACAATGCAGCAACAAAAATGCACACCTTTTCCAGAAAATAGTGTTGGAAGTTGCATAGAAAACACTATGCAAATTTGAAGATACAAGTGTTAGAACAAGTTAAATAGTGTGGGAGGTTTGCTACACAGTTGAATGAAAATACAGAAGCTTCTAACTTTTCTCAGCTTACAGTGTTTGTATTTCAATGCCCACAGTTCTCAGACTCTCCAGTCAATTCCTTATGTACCGAGTGGTCCATTGATTAAATCCATGTTTCTCCAGTTCAGAGACAAGAATGTTGTGTGGGACAGTGTCAAGTGCCTTGCACAAGTCCAGGTAAACGACTCAGTTGCTCTAGTGCCGTGGCCCCATTGTAGAAGGCAACCAAATTTGTCAGGCATGATTTGCCCTTAGTGAAGCCATGCTGGCTGTTACCAATCACCCTCTTACTGTTCTTGTGCCTTAGCGTAGTTTCCAGGAGGATCTGCTTCATGATCCTGCCAGGCACCAAGGTGAGACAGACAGACGTGGGTCTTCCTTGTTTCCTTTTTTAAAAATGGGGCTTGTATTTCCCCTTTTCTAGTCAGCAGGAGCTTCCATGCACTGCCATGAGTTCTCAAATATCATATATACTGGTTTGGCAACTACATCCAGTTCCCTTGGGACCTGTGAATGCACCTCATCAGGTCCCATAGTCAGAGCCCGGAGTGCACAAAGTCCTACAGGATGTCAGTGTGGTTAACTTTATAAGAACAAACCCTTCAAATAGTAGCAGTTTTACCAGACTTTGAAATAGGTAGGGAGGGACCATGAAAATCTTGCATCACACAGCTCTTCGCTGGTTATTTTGTGGCAAACTGCTTAAAAGGGTTGTCAAACTTTACACTTTTCTCTTCTGCAAAGGGTTCCAGACTTGCTGACCTTTACATGATGACAGCTGGCTGGGAACAGTTTGATACCTAGCGGGTATTTCCAAAAATTAAACACACTTAATGTGTTCCTTCGAGTTGAAGGTGACATTTTAACAGTGAACGAGAAAGTAAGTGCTTTGCAAAAGGAATGCATGTATGGAGGGAGCACATTGGAAACAGATGTTTGGATATGTGCCTTTCATTATATGGGTTTTGTTTTGTTTTTTATTGCTGAACACAATGCGAGTCTGTCACCTATAAACACCTCTCAAAGTCTGTACTCTTTCATAGAATAGAAACAGAATCTTCTAACCTATGTAAAAATCTTCCAAACAAGAGCTCCAGTAGACTTTGAACCTATTTGTAAACAATATAATAATATTTCAAATTGCTGTATCATAAAGTGTTAAAGATTAAATTAATAATGAAGCATATGAAATCACAGCTCTCACTAGAAATGTTATTTATATATATAAATGTATAAATATGTACACGTGCTACAGGACTAATATGTACATTATAAAGCATCCACAAAAGGATGAGATAAAGAAAAGAACACAAAAAGATTTTTTTTGTTATTTATTAACTATATGTTATTATTTATTAAAATAATATTAATAGTAACAAAGAACTGATCTGCCCATCTATAAAGGCAGTAATTTGAAAAGCAGGCTGAAACTTTATATTGTTCTTTATTGTGACTTAAGTCAATTGCAACAGCTGTATTAATAATTAAACCAGTAATGAGAACATTTATATCATAAATAGTATAAAATAATTTATTTTGTTTGTCAAAAACATGTGGCTTCTCATTGGTTTTGAAATGGTTTTGGCAGTATTAGAGGATCAAGCAGGTGATAATGATGCTGAAGGGAAGAGTGAGACATCTCATAAAATGTGTTGTAAAATGTACATTTCTAATGTTCTGATTTAAACCGATGATAAGAATGGTGTTAGGTTCATTGCTTTTAATTGCCATATCCATTTTTTTTGCTGTCAGCACCTTTTAGACTTTGAGCTCTTCAGGTGATTTGCACAAGCGACTGCAGAAAACCCAAACTACCCAAATCTTTATGCCAGAATAGACTAACTTTTTTTTTGTCAAAGCATGTCTAGAAGTCTGTAATAATGTGGTTTAAGATAAGATAAAAGCAATTGTATTTGTAGATATTATTGTAGTTTTGCTTTTTTTTTATATTTCTATTTTTGCATGTGTTTTTCAAATTTTTCATATGCTCTTTGTGTGTATTTATTTACTGCATTTTAAAGTAGCTATTTCAGGTGTACCACTGTAGAACTGTGAGGCACCAGGGGAGCATCTTTGAGGCGGAAGAAAGCAATATTAAGTCTAAAACTTGGCTAGTGTTTTTTGATGTGTTAGAAATAGTTCAGGCTTATTTGGTCACACATGAATGGGATTTAACAAGTGATATGTAAAATATTTTGTGTGGTTATGCCCAAAGCAAAACTCAGCCAACCCTTAAACTGTATGTCTCAACGTAATTAAATTTGTTAGAATTTCTTTAAAATGTTAACAAAACATTTTTCTGGTGTCTAATAATCAATCTATCTCCACCAAGTTGTTAGAAAAATAAATCCTTACGTCACTATTTCATTGCAAAGAATGTGAAAACAGACAAAGTAACACATGTTCATTGCTTTCAGCATGGACCTCCAAAGGAGCTGCTCCAGTACAAATGATCAGTATTAGAAGTAAGAGTTTACCATATACAGCTAAATAAAAATGATCTGCTGCAGCTTGGTATGCTTCAAGACTCCAGTCTGTCAAGTTTCTTATGCAAAATGGTGAGCTCTATCCATAGTCAAAACTTGAATCAAAGATTTTTGTGTCTACATTGTTTGGTGGGATGGTTTATTTATTTTTCTTTTTTAGTGATTTTTGATTTTTTTTTATTTTAACTAGTTATTTATTTTGAATACTTTTCCTTTTTGGAATCAAATTAATGGCTTTACACTCATAGTCAGTTGGGCAACTTTTCAAAACAACAAGATACTGAGACCCACACTCCCTTAAAAATCAGGTTATGATTTTTGTCACGCATGCCAGGGTGTACAACACATGCTTGGAAGTTTCATCCCACATACAGGAGATTAATTTTTGGACAAAAGCTTCCTGAGTAGTTCTGGAATTTTAGAGAAATGATAGTCTGAATATTCTGTTAACTTTACTAGTCACTACTATTAGTAGTGTTTCCAGATGTCATAATATTATTTTGTACAAGTGATACTATTTTTTAATTTACCAATCTGGACTGGGGCATATATTTAAAAAGAATATATATTCAAACACAATAAACTAGATAACTATTATAAAAATATGGAATATTTTTTAAATACAGTATTGAAAAGAACTTCTAAAATGCTAGTAGGTACCAAGTTGTTATGCTGTAAAAACTGGTTATCCTTTTGTCCCTTTACCTGTAACTGCAACTGGACTTTTGTCATAGTTAAAAGCCTTCTGATTTCCAGCCTGGAGCGATTGCTGACAGATTTATGACCATTTTCTTGGAGCATGTGTTATCTTTATGTTTAAACATCTATATTCCTTCTCGGTGTTGCGATTCAACATGTATTTATTCATGAACAATGATCTCCAGTTGCACCATAAATTGGCATTGCTACTCTTACCTCTGCTTCAGGCCCTATTTTCTGTGTGCCAACAAAGGTTTACATGCTAAAAAAAGAAACATCATCAGGAAACTGATGATTGAAAGATTTTTAATGACTGATTGGTTACTTGACATAGTTCACTGTATAGCTACATGACCGTTTAGCTTGGTAGAAAGTTGGAGGTGATGTTGGGGCAGAAACAAACAATGGTGGAATGGGGGGTAAAGGGAAAACAGTAGTGAGACATCAATTTATGCAGGCATGAGTTCTTATAAAACAGGGGATTTTTTTCCATTCTCTGATCATCCTAGTAACATTTCCCTCCATTGTCCTCCTTGGGCAGGATGCATGGACCCAGCCCTGAGTCAGAGTGGCAATGTGCAGAAGGCAGTGGTTCTGTGGCCATCTGTAGCTTAGCTGAGCGACACACAAACTTCTCAGGAAAGATGTTCCTGTCCTGGTTCCTCTGTCATCACCATGAAACATAGTTTTGATGCCTCTTCATGCTGAGAAAGTAAGTAATTTTATCCTCTCCTCAAGGGCATCAAAATCCAATTTGGTATACACAGCTAAGAAGCCTTAAGCTCTGAGCCTGTGTCCCAACCTTATACTTTGTATTATTGAATGTCGTGACACTTCTATTACTCCAGTTCCCAAGTCACCCAGTTTTTCCTTTATCATAGTTCAGTTCTTTGTATTGACACATTGTTAGGAGGCATTGACATCACTCCTACTTTTTATGTCAGGCTGTTTTAAAAATGTTTAATAATATTGTTATTAATAAGGTCTAGAAGCTTGAAGCTGAAGGAAGACAAATTCAGATTAATAAATAAGGTGCCTAACAGTAAGGATACCTAACCTTTGGAAGACATGATTTAGGTTGTTATGACTTTTTTAGGTTGTTATGACTTTTTGAATCTTTACAAAGACATTTAGTTTTGATTTAATAGCTGGAGATTCCTTGGCCCATATAGGAAGTGTAGTCATGCTAACTTAGTTACAGTCCCTTTTGGCCTTGATATTATTCTACTTTGTTAAAATTCTGAAATAGAAAACAAGTCACACCAAAAAGCAAAAGAAAGAAAACAACATTAACCTCTATTTTCAGTTTGCCACATAAAATGCATGCATCCTTATTTCCTCTACTGAGGAGGAAAAGGATTTACTGAATGAAATCTGCTGGCCCTCCTGCTTTGATAATCTGCACATGATGACATTTTAATCATAACTGTTGGAAAGTCATCTTATTTTTATAGTACAACAAAGTTTGTTAATTTAGTCAAGATTATTTGAGCTTGAATTAATTCCTTCTCAGTCTGTTTTCAAAAGAGCATTGCTTTCTTTGTGCTGTGAGAACAGCAAAAATAAAACAGCATTCATAAAGATATCAGAAGCCACTTAAAAAGGCAAAATGTTGCACTTCTGTAGTATAAGGGAATCCAGTTGTAGACTATACAGGAAAGTGCTAGAGTTCTTTTGGAGCCAAGTTTTGTGAAGACAGACAAAAATTCACTGAGAAGTACTGGCAGACATAGAGAACAGCAATGCTGCTGTTTTTATCAGCTGTACAAAGTGTGGGAGTAGATGGGCCAGTGCTTGAAGAGACGGGTGTGAGGATCTCTAGGGGTTTTTAAATAAAAAAAAAAAAAAAATTGCATTCTATGCTTTATACCTACTATTCAATGTAAAAAAGAAAAAACAGCATCTTAAAATACTTCATTCTGACTTTCTTCTTCTGTTTTCCCATGCCATATGACATCACTTGTTTGTGTGTTATTTGAACAATTCAAAAGTTACCATCACTTGAGGAAAAAGAATCATAAAGGTTCCTTGATATTGTGGAAAATGTAGAAGTTAGAAGACTGAATTAAATGTGACCTTTTAAGAGAAATCATAACCTAGATGAGTGAATTAAAGAGAGATGAGCAGCCTTTGGCAGATGGATGAGTAGATTTGCATCTAGTATACTTTTAATATCAAAATTGTTTAATTAACACTTTCTTTTGAGAGACATATATTGACAGTGCCACTAGCAAAAAGCTGAAACTGATACAATGTCATGAATCTGATAAAAAATCTTGAGGATCTAAGAACAGGAAATCAACTGTGTCTTACAGAATTGTGTAAGGACAATACAGCAATCTTAGTTGATCAGTAACAATTATACTTATTTTTTGCTTGACACCTGATTCTAGAACTTAAAAAAAAAAAATAAAGTTATAGAATCTTATTGGAAAAGCCTGCTTTTGCCTCCTAAGTAATGAAGGCCTAGGAATTCTGTGATTTATTTATCTGGGCTCTTTTTGGTACAGAATACTTGTGATCATTTATTTGAACATAAATGGGGTTTAGAAAACCTTAATTTTAGAAATGGGTGAAGCTAAACATAATAGCATACCATTACATTATTTCATTCTGTGAGGGCAACATCTGAAGTAGAAAGTACAAAGTTCATCTGGATTTGTCAGTTAGAGCAGATGTCCGGACGAATGCTGAATTGTTTCAGTCTTTAAACAGGAGATTTAGAAAGCATAATGTTTTGAGTTGCACTGGAAAGAGCTATAAGAAATAAATTGATTTTAATGCTGAAGATATGTAAGTGAACTCTTCTGTATAATTTGCATTATATAACTTTATTTTAAAACTGTAATACTGTTGCTATTCCCTTCACAGAGGTTTTTATGTGTCATGTTCAATCATGCCAAATTGGTGTTTTACACAATGATCCACTAGAGGATATACTATGTATTCCATTTTTAAACGTTGAACTTGCTAAATAGTAGCATATTGCTTCAGCAGGTTTTCAGTGCACCTTTTTTGCCTTTTAGGAAAAAGTTTAGGGGCAATTTACAGCAGCAAGGACTAAGGCATCATGTTAACTTAGCATATAAATTGATCTGAAGTATATTCTCAGTAGAGATGGTTTAAAAATAATTGGCATATTGGTATCATACTTCTTAGATAAGCTTTCTTGTGAGAAAAGACACAATTTCTTCGAACAAACCTTAACCCAAACATAGAATTTTCTGTTGCATTTTCTGCTGCTCTTAAATTAAAAAATGCTTGTTCATCACAGAGCATCATTTTATAAAAATTACTTATAAAACAGAAGTGCAGGACTTACATACTACTGTTTAGGCAGTCAGTCCTCTTTTGCTGGGACTTAAGAGTTCAAATCTACTGTGAAAAAAAAAGTGTTAAAAGGCATAAAATTAGTATCATCTTAAGTTAAAATTAAATGTTGAAAACATTTAAATTGTTATTTCTTCAAACTACATGTGAGTTTGAGGTCATTGAATACATTATTACTGGTAAATAGGTAGGTAGGCACACTCACGACAATCTCATAAAACAGTATTGTAGGACTGAGAATATGGAGAATCAGATAAATGATAATAAGATATAAAGCACACTCTTCTAACTATAAAATTGTTAGCATTATAAGGAGGGAAAATAATAATTATTGTTATATCCAGTAATAGTGGTGTGACTGAAGACTTACAATAAACAGACCTGGAGGACAGTAATGCATTTTCATTTGATTGCATTTGTAAATAGAAACTTCAGGAATTCCTGTCCTTCTAGGCATTTGGAAAACAAGGAAAGATGACTGCTGAATTTCTCTTGTGGGTCACTACGAATGCCCAAAGACATTTTTTACAAGTTAGATAGGATCTGAAATTCATGAGATTTGGGAAATGAGAGAAAAAGTCCTGAGGAGGAAAAAGGAACATTACTGCCTTATGTATAAGAAAAAGGGATGAGACATAATTAAATTAGAAGTTGTCTTAAAACAGAGACTTTCTGAAGATGGGTAAGAGTCAGACCCAATAGGTTTTTATTTGTTTGCACAGAAGTACTCACTCCTAGAAACAGTTACAAAGACAAATCTTAGCTGTGCAGAGTGGTTCAAGTTTTGTTGTGGGCAGGAACAACTTAAGTTGGCTTCAGTGCACAGACTGACAAATCAAAAAGTAGCTTTATAATTTACATGTTAGCACAAGCAGCAGTTGAAAAGAAAAGCTGTTTATTATTTGGTTGATTTGTGCTTCTGAACTGATTTTGAACTGTAAGTATTTTTTAATGATTACTTATTTACCATGTATTGGAAATGTCACAATAAATGTACCTGGTTTTCCTTAGTGCATACTAATTTAGACTATCATAATAAATAATAGCATATTTTTATTACACGTATTAAGTGCATCAAAAAACCTACACCATGGGACACTGAAAAGAAATGCTTTCCAAATATTTCAAAATCTATATAAATAGAGCTGACAGATAATCAGAAAGAAGATGGAGCCCTAAAGAAATTAAACACATCACTCAATATTTCAGAACAGATCAGTGACAGAGTCAAAGGTGAGACCCACATCACCAGAGTGGTTAGCCAAATGACCAGAATTTACTGTCCTTATGATATCATGAAACTTCAATAAGCGATTCAAAGGAAAACTGCTGATGAAGAGCAGTTTATTATTTTAGAATCATAGAATATTAATATTAAAAAGATTTTGTTTCCTTTGGTAATAAGTATAATCTTTTGGTCAGGATTCCATTAATGTGTTTTTCTGTACCTTCCCTTCTGACAATGCCTCCCTGCTATATTTTAGGCAATGTATCAAGTCTAGGGTCTTAACTGTTCTAGAAAAACTCCAAAATCTCAACATTTTACACATACATGGTTGGTGTAGCATTTAATTTACTTTTTAATTGGAAAAACTTTTATAATGACAAATTTAAATGTAGATTGAAGTTCATTTTCTAGGCAAATTTATTAACATACAATAGAAATTAATAAAGAATAAAGCTTATTGTTGCTCAAATACCAGAATTTATTTTTACTCTCATAGGGAGAACAAACTCATAAAACCAGATATGGACTTGGATAAAAGAATGCATTGGAGTAGGCTTTTAAAAATTTCTTTTATGTAGTCTACTAAACTGTATGAACTAATAACTTATCATTACTTGATAACACTGTGACTAACATGCAGTATAATTTACAAAGTTATTTCTTCATTCTTTAGCTAGTCACTACGTATCCATGCGGATACAAGTGTGGCTTTAGTGTGTTTCAGTGAGAAGTAAGTAAGGATGAATAGAAATCCTGTTCTGGGATATAACCACTATTTCTTAGTAGTAAATTCACAAGGAGGAAGACCCCTTTGGTTACAAGATCCCTATAACAAAGAATTTTGAAAGAGAAGACACAGATGTGGTAATAGTTAAAAATTTTAAGGATCCCTAAAATTAAATATCTCTAAAATAAAATTATTTTACTCAGAAGTTAGAAACACTCTTATGTAAGGATTCCTTTTCCAAATTCACATCTGCTCACCTTACTAAATAACTTATTGCTACTTCTAATGAGTTAGATTTTCATTGTGATTTTTATCAGGCTTTAATTTTGGTCCAAATTATGCCAAAG
Organism: Pezoporus flaviventris; assembly: GCF_033815535.1. Lineage (NCBI taxonomy): Eukaryota > Metazoa > Chordata > Aves > Psittaciformes > Psittacidae > Pezoporus > Pezoporus flaviventris. Next base: position 22,485,392 of record NW_026892585.1, read on the forward strand.
AAAACAACAGCAGATGCAGTTCTTGTTGGGTAACAGTATAGACCATTTATACTTCTTGTTGGGTAACAGTATAGACCATTTATACCCTGAAATGTCTCATTTATCAGTGAAATTAAAATGATCTATATAACTTAGGTTAGTTTGTGAGATATTTAGGCAGCAGAGTTTTGCCTCATTGCTCATAGACAGAAAAGCTGTTTTCAGAATATTGAACTGTGGAAATATTGCCCTGTTAATAAATTGCAGCAGAAATAGCTGAATACGATAATTACTGCTAAATGGAGAAAAGAAAGTCTTTTTTCACAGTTGATGTCCAGCCACTAACTCTTTTACGAAATGGTAAGACTGGAGATCATACTTAAGCTTTTTGAAATCATGGATATTTAATGGCAGTCTTATGGATATTTAATGACATTTCCTAAATGATACAGTCTTTTTAGAAGAAAGATGTGTGAAAATGCTCTGTTGAAACAGTTGTGTGTATGTAAGATACATAGACATTTCTTGTTTCTGATGGTAGGCTTATCAGAAATAACTTATATACAAATAGAATACAATACATGTGAAATATTTAACAATTGCTCTAGGAGGAGAAAAAAGTATTTCAGATAGAGTAACATTTTAGCAGGCAAGTCAAATGTATACTTCAGGGTCAAGAAAAAAGTTTGTGTCCTGGTAGTTTTTTCTCTCAGCTGTATCATTTGGCCTAAGAAAAGATTTTCTTCTTATAAATATTTTATTTTTTAAAAAATCCTCCGATGATAATAACTGTAATGGTACTAGTGTTACTATAATAAGTATATATAAATAGTATAAGAAAAATAGCTCAAAATCCAAAACATCTGTTATTGCCATATCACATTTAACTTCTAATAATTTCAAGATAATGTAAATTACAGAAGCAAATAAACCCCTAATTTTCATCAACCATGTCCTTAGTCTTTCAGTGTAAGTAATGTTTTCAGTTTGGCACTGGAAGCGGTGGCAGAACACAGGATGACTTGCTAGTCTGCTGGCCCACCTCATTGTCTTAATAAGCATTGTGTAATGAAAGAGTACAAAATTTATTTGGTCTCTGTCGTGGTTTAAAACCAGTCAGGCAGCTCGTTCACTCACTCCCCCCCCTTCTTGCTCTCCCCCTACTCCCGGAGGGACGGAGAGGAGAATCGAAAAGAATGCAACTCCCACGGGTTGAGATAAGAACAGTTTAGTAACTAAGGTATAACACAAATCACTACTGCTACCACCAATAGTAACAGTGATAAAGGAAATAACAAGGGAAGAGAATACAACACCTCACCACCAGCCAACCAATAACGCACCCCCCCAACCCAACCAAGCACTGACCCATACCTCCTCCAACCCTGCAGTCTCCCAGCCCTTCCGGCTAACTCCCAGTTACCTCCTGGGCATGACGTGCTGTGGTATGGAATACCTCTTTGGCTAGCTTGGGTCAGGTGTCCTGTCTCTGCTTCCTCCCGGCTTCCCCTCCTCCCTGGCAGAGCATGAGGCTCACAAAGTCCTTGGCCAAACCAAAACATCCTTGTTATCAGCTCTGTTCCTGAGCCGAAAGTCAAAACACTGCACTGCACCAGCTACCAGGAAGGAGAAAAATGACTGCTACTGCTGAACCCAGGACAGTCTCAGATTGTTTGTTTAGTTGAGATACTTCTGTAGGACTAGTTTCAGCTTAAAACCAGTTGAACCAACCTGACATATAACTAAACATGTATGATTTGTATCTTCCATAGTAGAGGGCTAGGTTCTGTGGTATTCCTATGCCATGGATTGTTTTGTGCAGTATCTTACAGGATCAGTTTATTTATAAAATATGTGGAGTGAAAAGACCCCACTCAGTAGGAGCTATGAAATTACAGAGTTTATCATGTAAGTCTGTTGAAAAATTGAGGTTGAAATTGCCATGCCATAGTTCCCAGCCAAACTCATCTTTGTATAAGCCACAGAGCATTTGGAAAGGGTGGGAATTCAAGAAGGTGAGCAGGATTGAGGGAAGAGAAGCTAGACTTGCTTTGCTTTTAGCAAAGATATTGTTCTGTATGTTCCCTATGTAGAAGTTAATATAAATGAGACTTAGGAAACCTGAACCTCATCTATGTTGTTAATAATAAAAACATTTTTGAAATAAACAATAATCATAGAAGTAATGTCAATATCAGTAAGCAGTTTTCTTTCCCCCTATTTTGAGAAGAGGAAGTATTCAGAAGTTCTTTTGCCACAGTGATTCTAAGTGGAGTTTCAGCTGTTTATGTGTAAACCTTTTCAATCTCTTATATCATTTTCTTTCGCCAGTTTTGGTTTTGCTAGATACGCCTGTGCTTTCCAGGGAAATAGTCAGCAGGCAGAAACAGGAAATTAAAACAGCTGCTTTGACCAAACTCCATTCCCCAAAACACTAAAAATTACTTAAAAGCTCTAGACTTCACAACCAGTTTTAGAGCATGTATTTTTGAGGTCAAAAACCTTTTTAGATAAACCTATGGAGTGACTGTGAATTACAGTATGTGAAAGTGTAAGAAAATAAGACTAAGTGAAATAACCCTGCAGTGTAATATTACCAGTATACTAGAGGCTAAATAGCAGCTAGTAGTTTTATTTCACTGTTTTCTTGTCTGGCATTCCAAACAGGCTCAGTGCAGTCCAGTTTGAAAAGCCCTTGAAAATATGGACTGCAGTCAATCAGACAAAAAGAAAATGAATTCAGGTCCCCTAAAAGAACACAAGACAAAACATCCTAAAATAATAGAAGCAGAATTCCAAAATCCTTCTCCTTTTGCTTTTCAGATTTCTTGCTAAGCACTCTCAGTAATGACACTGAAAGTGATTAATAGTGCTAAGTTTTAGGATATGTAATTGTTGTGTACAACTGTGTTTCCTTAGCTACAGCTTTGAGGGACACGGTTGCACAAACATTCATAATACTCTGAACAGCCTGAGTATAGGCAGTAATACATGCAAAACAATGAACTTTTGACATTTAATGTATTTTAAAACTATTTCTCCCTGTTAATTCCATGCAACTGTTCTTCTAAAAGGGGAATTTTTATCAATAAGGAAGAAATAAATCATACCTAAAATAACTGTTTGGTATTCTGATAGCTGAATTTTGCATAAACAGCAAAAAGCTCCTGTAAATTAAACATCTCCTGCTGATCCACTTCCTTTTAAAACACAGTAATGGGGGCATTAGTTAACATTAAGGCAAACACAATTATCTGCTGACTACACTGTATTAAAAATAGCAGTAATAATTCTTTGGCTTCTTCCATCATTGCAGGTAAATTATAAAATTAGTTCATGTAAATATGTTGGACAGCCGTAAAATACTTCTTAATGATTTCCTATATGCCAATGAGATTCTTGGCCACAGAAGTAATTTCTAGTTGTAAAGAAACATATTAGCCATGTTTAGTATAACCTGTTTAAAATTACTTTATTTTCAGTGGGCACAGTGGTAAACATGTACACCTATATATAAATAATGTGTTTTCCTTTGTATTTGTCTGGTACTCATGTATGGAAATATGGAAGACAGCCATGTATGGTCCTTTGTCCCCAGAATCCTGTTGTCTTCCAAGTAGAACTCCTGCAGCTGCCTAATAATGTCTCTGAGAGAAAGATGGAGGAAAAGTCAAACAAACAAATAATCTGTATCCCTTTCCAGAGAGTTCAACCTCAGGAACTTTGTGTGGTGGTTTGTAATCATATTTCCAGAGTGCTCTGTCCAAAAAGGGGAAGACGCCTGTTTTGATTTTGTGCATAAATAAACTGTTTGTCTTAAGTATTTGTTTTTAGTGACTTTTCTACTAATGTCTGTTATATTATTTACCCAATAATTTCATATTCAGACACAATTATTTGAATATTATTTATTTTTTTCAAATAAGTGAAAACTCTGGGATAAGTTATACCTGAACCTAAAGCAAACATAGTTAATCTATGCTCACATCATTATCAATGAGATACTGATATTTCCATATGCTTTGACAATGAGAAACCCATTTTGTTAGATGGGTTTCTTATTGTTAAAATCATTATATTTTTTACAAATAGTGTCATTCTGAGCCACTATTTTAAATGATAAAATGATTTAAATAATACTGCATAAAAATAATGTATATTTGAGCTAAATTTTGCTTTTAAGTTATCTCTGAGACAGCAATTCTTTTACAAGATTTGGAACTAATTCTGAAGCGTGTTGCAGAGCTGTTGTTTTAAAACAGGTTGTGAGTCACATAGAGAAGGAAGAGATACAGGGAAAAAAGGTACAAAGTTTTTGTACAATTATTTTTGCTGATAGCTCATGACTAGAAACATTTTTGCTTTTTGGAAGTATATTTATTTATAAATAGAAAATGCAATTTTAAAATCCCTTTGCAATTAATAAAAATTGTTTCTAAAACCAAGTTACGTTGCCGAGAACTCCAAGCACAACTTTATGATAAATAATTCCTCCTATGAGGAACTCCACTTATTTTCAGTACTAAAATCTGAATTTCTTCTTGTTAGCCTACCGAAATTCTAGGGGTTAGTTCTACTCATTCTGTAGTAACTTACTTGACCCATCTGTAAAAAAGAAGACAACTTTTGGCCTGGATTGGTTATTATATATATAGTATGTTAGCCAGAACTACTACTCTGTCCAAACATCATTTAAGTAGTTACATTTTATCATTAACTCATTTGATCAGTGAGAATGGATTGACTTTGATCACTCTGACATAGATCAGGTCCAGCGTGTTCTAGTTCAGAGTGTTGCAGTCCTCTCTTCTTTTTTGAGGAAGACCTTTTCTATTTTTTTGCATACAACGTATCAAGGAGAGTCAGGTGTGGAAACTCATTTTCACATTTTATTGACATTTCTGGTACTTTTCTCAGACAAGATAGGATGCACATATTGGAATGCTAGTGTGTTTGTTTTCTGTAGCCTTCAAGTGGACCATCACATTTATAATGAAGGCCTTTGGTGTACTTCTAAGCTCAGACCTTTAGAGAAAAAGTTGAAGTTACTTCCTTCTGCCTCATTATGTGCCCAAAAATTGTACCCGAGATCTGCCTTTTGAAGTCTCAACTGGATTCAATAAAAGTTTTGTGAATACGAAATATTCACAGAACTTGTATTGAATGTTTTCCTATTCACAACAAAACAAACTGCAGATAATAATGCTAACTATTATAACTTGTGTAGTCTTACTATATATGGTGGATGTGGAAATTATGAACATGAGAACGACAATCTCACAGCAAACATTTGTTTACCAGGCCTGGTGTTCCAATGATAGTTACAAACTTAATGATGAGTAGCAACACACTGGAATTTGAACACAAATATATTTGAACTGGAAAAGATAATGCCCAAGTAGATTATAACTTTGTGTGTGTGCTTCAGCCCTTAGACTGTCATGGAAATTTGCTATTAAATGTTCGGAATCTGTAGGGATGCATATATATATAATGCATATATATATATGCATTGCCTTTCTAAATGCAATTTAATTTTAATTTATTTTAAAGAAAGAAGTTTCCATCCCCTATGAAGATGTCTCAGCCTGTTGAAGCATATTTTAAAACACAGCACTACAATTCAGTATTTGTTATTATTTTTTATTCTACATACTTCCTTTTATTTGAAATGGAGTATTTTGGACATTATTCAGTGGGAAATCAGCTTTTCTTCAGAAGAATTATGCTTTTAATTTGGGACATTTTTTAGACTTTCTTATGTTCTGTTTCATTCACAGCCCTTGAAACATTAGTGGTCTGCATTGCCTTTGAACATAAGCGTACATTTCTTTTGCTGTTCCCTCCTGGGAGCACTGTCCCAGGGTTGGTTATATCTTGTATTAGGCTGTTTGGTACCTATTATGCTATTTATTATAGGAAGGCCTTATAAGAGAATGCTTTTGACATACTTTAGCTCTCTCAGCTCTTTTCTGTTTCTTGTCTTTATTTTCTCATCATGATTCTTTAGGTCACACACAGCAAGACTATGTTTATATAATCTGCAGGTATTAGCATTGAAACACATCCTCATGCACACTGCTTGTACAGCCTCTTGAGCATGTTTTGGAAGTTATTTGTTTTACTTGGTTTTGTAGGGGCCATTTTTGAGGCAAAGTATACTACTGTGTGAAAGAGATAGATGCTTCCCAGCCCCCCTGCAAAGGGGTCGTGAATTCAAGTGCTATTTTTTCTGCATCTATTTAAAAGATGACTGCAGAGGGTTGTGCAGTGTTTAAGTAGTCTGAATCATCTGAAAGCTGTCTTGATTCTTTTGACAAGGTGGTTTTATACATATGGTCAGAAGGAGATCAGGTTGAAATCATTAACTTTTGTATTACAATGGATCTTAATCTTTCCTTTAAGAGAAACATTAGACTTGTGCATTTTCTACTAGTGCACTGTACTTTGAGAACAATCATATTGGCCTAAGGCATTCCTTTAAATGAAATTTATTATTATTTATTTATTTCTAAAATGCACAAAACAAAAAGTTCTCTTTTGAGATATCAAATAGTGCATATTTGACTAGTGTATTTTCACATAGTTGAACTAAGTTGCCCTAAAGGCATTTGATCCAAGGCATCATCCAGCACATAGGGATGGAACTCAGGAAAGAAAATCCAGACGTGCTTGTCTTTTAGGCTTTACCTACTCATAGGTGCCAAGTTTATCTTAAGATACTGAATTTGTGACAGAGGAAAACTAACTGCGACTGAGTTGTAATAAGCGAAAATCATCATAGTGGTTTATCCTATGTTAGTAAGGAAGAAGTTTATGTTTCTTCATTATTTCTGAGTATAAATTATCTGTCTCCCCAAATGTTAAAAGCAAAATGGAGTAAAAAATAACTTTGGTATTTATTAACTACATTATCCCCTGTGAAAAAAGTTAGTTTCTTCCAGTGTTTCCAGAAAGGCCTGCTAACAATCAGATTTTCATCAAATTATCTTTGTCTTTTGGATGATTTTGCTTTGGTGTTACATTCTTCAGAACATAATTTCCTGATTAATTTTCTCTCTCAGTTTTTACAAATAATTCTGGCAAGAATATTTGTACTGTAACTTGTTATTCAAAGATTCTTCGCCAGACCTTGTCCATTTTTCTTGAAAATAAACATGTATATGCAGGAAATCAGGGATAAAATATCTGAAATTTGTTTAGAAAATTGACCTCTTCCAAAAGACCTTTTAAAGAAAGTAGGAAGAGCAACAGTACCTGAAGGGACTGTACTTTTATATTTGGCACCACTTGACCACAGTCCTAGTATAATCTTCAGCTGAAAAAGATCTATGTATTTATCAGTATGTTTTGAGGACCCTCATAAAGCACAGAATGCTGTTCAGTTTCATGGGTGTGCTGCATTCACAGGGTGTTACCTCTATTATTTCTGTGCAGTTTTCTGTCTCCCATTCAGGAATATTTTATTTCAACATATTCTTTCTACAGCTCTCTAGTACTGATCTTTATACCTTCAAATGCTCTGAAAGGCTTCTATATTTCAGGACAGATGCAGGAAAATTGAGAGAAAACTTTTTGCTTTTGTACCATTGCATCATTTTTGCCTTTCCTAGTGGCATCATGATAGGATTATCACAGAATAGTTGAAAATACAAGGGACCTCTGGAGGTCATCTTGTCCAATGTCCCTGCTCAAGGAAGGCAACCAAGAGCCATTTGCCCAGGACAATGTTAAGACAGATTTTGAATATCTCCAAAAATGGAGACTCTATAGCCCCCTTGACCAGCCCATACCAGTGCTCTGTCACCATCGTGGTGAAAAAGTGTTTCCTGATGTTCAGAGGGAACCACCAGTATTTCAATTTGTGCCAACTGCCTCTGGACACCACTGAGGAGAGCCTGGATCTGACATCTTTGCACCCCTCCTTCTGGTATTTATAAACATTGATGAGATCCCCCTTTCAGCCTTCTCTGCTCTAAGATGAACAGTCCCAGCTGTCTTAGCCTTTCCTCCTAGGAGAGATGTTTCAGTTCTTAATCACCTTTGTGGCCCTTCATTGCACTCTCTCCAGTATGTCCACTTCTTTCTTGTACTGGGGAGCCTACAACTGGACACAGTACTCCAGTGCTGAGCAGAGGGGAAGGATCACCTCCCTTGACATTCTGGCAGTGCTTTGCCTAATGCACTCCAGGGTACTATTAGCCTAATTAGTGTTAAAGGCACATTGCTGGCTCATTATCACTAATGGGAGAACATTTTGAAGATGGAGATACACCAAATACTGTCTCCTACCAGAGTTCTCTTCAGAAGCATATGCTGTAAAAGCAGCTGGTGGTTTACCATCTTCAGAACCATAATACCTTAACTTCGAAGAGTACTCTGTAATCAGGTAATGGGAAAAATACTGTGGAGAGAGCCAGTCATACGAGATATAATTAGCCATGTTTGGAAAAACAGTTATTTTGCACAGTCCAGAACAACACTGTAGCCTTTCATGAGATACTTTTCACAAGATTCTTGGTAAATGGGGGAGGCGGGGGGCGAGGAGCATTCCATATAATTTTTTGCATGCTAAGATGGTACCAAAATAGTGACAGAATATAAGAAATGTTGCTTTATTATGTTTGATTTTTTTCATAGAATTGTAGAATGGTTTGTGTGGGAAGGATCCTTTAAAGATCATCTAGTTTCCTTCTGCACACAAATACAAAGCAACCAATACAAAAGAATCATCTAGTCCAACCCCCTGCCATGGTCAGGGACATCAAGTTGCTCAAAGCTGGGTCTTTTGCATTTACTTTATCAGGTATCTTGGTATTCAGCCTTCAAAGAATCTGTCAAGCAACCTGTATCACTGCACTATCACTACTCACCTGCTGAAGTACCCTCACATATTGTCCACTTTCTCCCAGACTCACTGCTTCTTGGTGAAGTAGAATTGTCTGAACTCTTCAAGGGAATAATTATTTTAAGTGACATGACATGATATAATAGCTGACAAGCTTGCTTTACGTACAAGGTTGGAAACTGAAGTTGTATTCTTTTCTTTTTCACAGAGAATATTTTATTGAGATTTCACAAAATTTTAGGTAAATGTTCAGATAACTGTTAAAATAAAATCAGACAAGCTTCTCTGATTCTAAACACATCTTAGGTTCTTCATGCATTCTAGCTAAGTTTGGAGCTGATTTACACAAATCTTTCAGCAGTTAGAAACTAAATTTCAACTTTATAAGCTTGACTACATTCCTCTTTTCAATACTAAACAATAATATGCGTTCATTGTCCTTTGATCCCTTTACATAATCCCTTTTGGTTAACATTATATTTAAGTTCAATACCAGAAAATTCAGCGTTGCAAACTCCAAGTTGTCTTTAAGAGTTTTTTCACTTCAGAAATAGTATGTTTGTCCAGAGAAGTATTAGCCGCTATACAGCTTTTAGATACGTTAGAGAACATCCAAAGTATGCTCATTTCACCATCCTAAACTAAAATTATACTTAAAAAAGAAAACCCTACAAAATAGAATAAAGATCAAAGCACATCTCTTTCCTCCCACCCCCAGGAGCAGGAAAGTAAAAGAAAAACATGACAAATGGGATGAAAATGGAATTTAAAAAGTGGCAGAAAGAGACAGATAAAACAATATTCAGTGTGAAGGCTTTCACTTCGCTATTCTACAGGATAAATGGTCATGACCCCACATGAATTTTTCAATGAAAAGCATTTTTAAATTATTTGGTGCTATTTTTGCAATAATTTAATTCTTGTTGAGACTTTTCAAAAATAGAAGCATTACTGAGTTGATTATCAAAAGATTTCTACTTCTGACAACTGTTGTTAATGGGGTTTTCTAAAGTTTCAGATAATTACCTATTAATGTTAAGAAATATTATAAGCAAGGCATCACCTCATTTAGGCCGGTCATAGCAATTATTATGGCCTTGAGCAAACATAAGTTATCTTTGAAAATACTTCTTCTTCGCTACATTTTACTTGCGACTAGAAGACAAAAGAACTCAAAGAGCAAAGCAGTAATATAAAATGAGAAAATGAAACTGCAAAATCTATACATTATTTAAAGTATAAAAATCCTATATGTTTGAAAATTATCTAGCACTGTTCCCACATTTTTAAAAGGATTGGAGGATGACTACAGGTAGCACAGTCTGGCAAATTTCAGTGTCAGAAAAAGTGACAGAGGATAATTAAGGACAAAGCAATGAAACACTTGGATAAATATACGCTGATACGATCAAACCAACCTGATTGCCACAAGAGTAAATCACGCGTTCTTGACCTGCTAAGTTCCTTGAGTCAACAGTACAGCGTGTAAAGGGCATCATGAGGAAGTAATTTACTTTGATTTTTCAAAAGGACTTCTGATAAAATCTCTCACAAGAAACTAGTAAGAAAAATAAATTAGGCACAAGGTAAGGCCAAAATTCTAAGAAGGATTAAAAGTGAGTAAGCCAAAATAAACTGTTTTAATAAATAGCTTCTTCACAGAGTGGGGAGAAATTGTTAGGAGGCAATACAAAACAAGGTTTTATAGTTTTACCCAATAGCTAATACTTTACTCTGGTTTAGTAATTATGCTACCTGGACTGGTGATTTCCAGGAAATCTCTTGTGATTGTCTTTTCATCACAGTTCACTGGTAGAACCACTGATGTGTTTTAGGTATCATTTGATTTTAACCACACAGTTTTCTATTATTGTAGCTTCACAGAATCAAATTGACATTGCTGCGGTTCACTCTTTCTGACTTTGGTGCTTTTTTTTGGTCAGTGTCACTTGATGCAGCTCAAGTATTTGAGTGGGTGTTTAGTAAATTAGATCAGAAAACCAATCTGGATTGAAGTTAATCCCTTATCCCCTCCAGCAAAGAGTTAGTGCTTTGCCAGGTTACTTTGCTGATTCAGTTACCATGTAGCCACATAAATACATCTGATGACATAAGAGAAGGGAATAGAGCAGGGGCAGGAATGAGGCTGCAGGGGATTCCTTCTGCAAACAGTTCCTGTTTACGCTTGTTTCACGTTATTTTTGAAGCTGTGGCTAACTCTGAATAGAACAGGTAGTGAAATCAGTTATATCCAGTTCAAACTTGAACTCTTGTAATTGGTAGCGCAGATGTAAATGCAAATGGTGAGAGATTTGTGATCTTAAAAGACTTGTATCTTAAAAGGACAATAATAAATTATGCTACCTCTTTGAGCTATACATTGATTTTCACCAGGCAGCTATAATGGGATCCACTTCACTTTACCTGAGCTTAACAAACATTCCAATTGGTAATCATTAAGAAAATTATTAAGAATTATTTGAGCTAGCAGAGTTTTGTCTGCATTGTGATTAAGAATACATAAAAATGTAACCAAAGTTTATGGAATGCTTGAAAGTTTACAAAACATAATATATGCATGCATGATGTAGAGCATCAAACATGCATATTAATATAACATTTCATGTGTATTAAAACAGATCAATCTTCAGTCTTTCATTTCAACTGGTTAGTAGTAATAGAGACAGGAAAAGCTGATTAATTAGGTTAGATGCCATTCTGAGTGTTGTCTGTCAGAGGTCCCACAAAGCAGTAAATCTTTCACCATTCAAATAATTTAATAAATAGCTTAAGTAACTTATTTAAATTTTGCTGAAAGAAATGTAGAGGTGAGAAAGATGTAACAGAAAGTTCCTGGTATCTTGATTACGCCTGAACATTTTGACCAAAGATAGTGAGTAATGGATATTGAAGAGAGTTTTTCGCTATTTAGGTACTCATAACACTCATAAGTGAGTGACAGCCAAAGCATTACGAGCAGTCTGGGTGTAGTACCCTTTCTGGGTAGAAGATATACAAGAAGATATACAAGAAGAAGATACACAGCATATCATCTTGTTTCAGCTGCCCCTCAGTGCTGGACAACAGTAGCATGCATAGCAGTATCTTAGCACACATGGAGGTGGTCTAGGTTGCAGTTAATTGATTGATTGTGGCTGGATAGGGCACAGTTTCTTCAGAGCAGTGGATTTATAAGAAGTTTCTGGCTACATCTACAGTCTTCTACTTAAATTTAGTAAAACTTGAGTTTCTGAACTTTGTGAGAAAAAGGTAGGAGTGATTTTTGTTGACGGGAGAGAGATGCCCATTCCTCAGAACACAATAAGCTCCATAAGTAAACCGTGTGATCAGATCAATCTTTAGGGAAACAGATTTTTTCAGCTTGCATGTTGCAGAGAATCATTGAGAATGCAAGGAAGGAAGCTGTAAAATCTCTTAAACATTGTCTTATTTAACACTGTTATTAATAATCTGAAAAAGGTGGGAGTTAAAAAAAAAGCAACTATCACAGCTGCTGCTAAATCAGGAGGGGCTGCAAATATTACTGAAAACAAAGTAATACAGAAGAGAGAAAGGAGGTTACAAATAGAGGAAGGAAATAACTAAAACAAGGAAAGTTTTGCTTAGAAAGTTCAAAGCTAGTTATATAGCGGAAAATAATACGGAAAAAGTTCAGTATTAGAAATATGGAAAGTAGTAACAGGGACAATAATTGAACTGCAAATTGTATAGGAATGTGAACTGGAACATGGAAGAAAACAAGTAATTTGATTTGGGAGACAAACTCTTTTCTCCAGCTCTCTCATCTGCAGAGCACACAAATAAACTGTATCATCTTTCAGGATAGTGCATCTTGTTCCCTCAAGTTTACACTGCCAATTTTGTGAGCTGGTTGCAAGAGAGGATGTATCACCACACAACACACTATTTTTATCATGCACAAAGCTAATGCATGATGTGAGCTGCATTGCTATACACAATGATAATCCCTTGCTGTATCTTTGAGGCCAGAGGTAGATGCAGTACTACCGTTAATGGCAGAGAGCGGGACTGCATCCCATTTTCATTGTTCCAGGTCATTCCCTGCAGACTGGGTCATACGGTGGGGCATGCTGCCAAACAAAGAGCTGCAAAGCATATTTTTTGCACTCATATTTTCAGGTGCTGCTCAGCACTGCAGTTTCACTCCTGCACTGGAGAGCTACAAAGAAACTGCAGTGCTCTGCTCAAGTCAAGACCAGACAAGTGAGTTTCTGGTGCAGTAGTGGAGAATTAGAGGGGAACACTGGAATAATCAGACTGTCAGTACTTAATATCATTATAATTTATGAGCATCTCAGAGTTTTCTTTGCAAGGAAGAGTTGAAATGAAAAAGCTTTCTGCTACTGGAAGGGTTGGCTTATGGAAAAGAGTAAAAAATCTAGACATGTGTTAATGAATATGATTATGTCTACATTGCACCTTGGGGGCTGGACCACAGAGCTCACTAAAGATGCTGTGAGCCTTGATGTGTCTCAGTGCTTTGCATGGTTAAATACAAGACACTTGTAGCATACCCTACAGGCTTAGAAAGACTGCTGGAGCTCAACCAACCTGTAAGTCCATCTGCCTTTGCATTTCACAACATTGAGACCCTCCTAGGAGGGTGCACATAGCTGACTTGTCACTGGCCCTGTTATGTCACTGCAAGACCACTAATGCTTGGCCAATGTATAATTCAAACAGAAGCATACACTGACTTGCTAGGACTTGGTCTAAGTTTTCAGTCTGCAGCGTGCCCAAAATCTATCGCACTTCAAGTTCAAAATCTATCATCATTAATGTTTAAACAATGTGGGCCTGAGACAACTATGGGCCTTAAAATATGGGCTTTAAAAATACGCTCCACAAAAACAGAGGTGAACCCTATGAACATGTCTAACAGGTAACTGAAAATAACTTAATAAGCATGCTCTAACAAAATACATACTATACAATAAAATGGAAATTGGCCTATGAAAGAGTACCTGTATAGTTTAACATGAGAAGTAGTAAATGAGAAGATGATGTTAGGATGTGCTTAAGAGACCTTGGATATGTACCCTGCCTGCCAAAGCATCCTGAACGTACTGGAAATCTCCATTGCTATTGTCACTAGAATATTCTACAGTTGCATGTCATTTTGTTGTGTACATAGACCCAAATATAGAAAGTCTACACAGCTACCATCTTCCAAGGGTGCTGCCAGGTTTGAAGAACTTTTCTTATGCCTTGGTTACATTCATCCTTTCTGACTGCAGGTATCTTAGAAATTGGTGGTTCAGTCTGTCTCCTTAGGCACCGTGTGTCCTTCATACCTTCTTCAGAATTGCACTTGGCATTTCAATATCCAAAAGTTAGATATATATGATATGTCATCTTGATTTCCACACTTGAGTTGCACATCAGGAAGAGTTCAATGTTCTTGACCCAAAGAAACAAAATATTTCAAAGGACTGAGTCTTAAAGCAATTTTGAAAACAGCAGACATGAGACAGAACAAATAATTTTAAAACCAGTGTAATATAAATATTTTGTAAAAGGAATACATATGCAGTGCACTATTGATAAGCTTGTCAGGCAGACAGCAAGCCTATTACAAACCAAAAGTTCTAAAAGAGTAGAAAAATGTTACCAATTGGCCAGCTGTTAGGAAAAAAACTTACCCAAGTTCTAAACACTAAGCTGCAAAGAAGCAAGGATCTTAATGTATCTGCAGCTGGGAAGCTGAGCATGAACATGAAATTGATGCCAGTGGAATATTCTCTCGGGGCAGGCCCCATTTTATCATCTAAGCACTAACCTGAAGCAGTGTTAGTGCAAATGTGGCAAGTGCATGCACCTATTTTGTCAGCCATTCTCCAGCTAGACTAAGTCAAACCTTAGACTAATTCTGTTACTCTGAGATTGATTCTGGCAGAAGTGCAAGCTCAGTGCTACTGGTCTCTGACTATTTCCAATGGCACTTCCTTAGACATTTCTTTTTGTCCTACCTGGATTAAAAGCTTTAACTCATACAGCATGGTCTCTAATGTAAAAATTTTTTCTTCCTATAAAGCATTAATGCCTACTATTGCTTATACTAATGCCTAACTGCCTGTTAAAATCTGCTAATATTATTACACATACCCCCCCCATCTTTTATTTTTATGTTTCTTCTTTGGAGTAGAAATCATCTTTGTTCTCTCTTTTGGTACAGCTCCTAGCACAAGGGGCCCTCATCTGAGACTCATTTTCTTGAAGTTGTAGAGGAGATGCATTGGGGGTAAGTTTCAGAATAGACCTATTCCATCTGAGCTTCTGTGCTTCACTGTGCAACTCTAATATTAAAGACGGGCTGATTCAGGAGTAAAATAGTCAGCAAGAAAAAGGGGGGCTACATGAGGCTTCTGCCAAAAATAAGATCCTCCATCCATAGTCCTGCAGCCTCTGAGACTACCCTGTCATGTTGTGAAATCATGTACCTTGTGCCAGCCTTGATCTGTGTGATGAGAAAACACAAGGACAGAAGGTTACAACTGTTTTCACCAAAAGAAGCTTAATGCTAAAAACATGGCAGCATCCTGCAAAGCTCTGATAACCTCTTAAATGATTATTTGATTGACTGAGATACTGTATCATGTACTCAACAGCAGTTCAATCAAAACCAATGCATTTCAAAATATGTGAATCTTAGGTTATTCAGTCAGATAACAAACTGAAAATGACTGTGTGAGACCGAGAAACAATTAACAAGAAATGGAGTTTACCATGATTAACATACTTTTTACGTTTCAGTTTTCTTGATTGTAAAAGGAATTTTAAAGCATCCTCTATTAAAGAACTGGGAAGTATTATGGAGTTGCATAAAGTACGTGCTGATAAAGTAGCCCTTTGAGTCTCTGAAAATCTCTTTTCTTTAATAATTATACTAACTGCCATCCCCCACCACAAGGAAAGCTTAATTGGTCCAGTGACTTGAAAAATGCAGCAGTTGTCTGCAGAGGCTAAACAACATATTATTCTGCATTTATTTTAATATCTATTTACATGCATATACAATTTGTAAATGCACATTCTGTCATACATATAGGCAAATGAACAAAAAGACCTCAGTAAATGATACTTTTGATGATTTAAGATTCCATAATCCCTTTTATAGCCCCTATTAAGTATTACATGCAGCAAAAACAAAAAGGTAAATTTTCCATTTTAACCAGGCTTCTTAATCCTGAGAAGTATTTAGTATTTTTTGAAATGCCTCAGTGGCACATTGCTGGTGGCATGCAATAAAGGTAGTTGACCTCTCCCCTGTGGAGGAAACCCATACTTGGAAACACATCCAGTATCACTGCAACTGGAGAAACCATACAGGTATTTTTTCAAATGCCTTGCAAATGCATACACAAAAAATATTACAAAAAGCTTTGTTCAGTTCCCAATTTAGCCTTTTTGAAGTATCTCCCACGCCCTTGAAGAATATAGAAGTCAAATCTAGCTAAATTCTGGTTTTAAGTTTGCCTGCAAAATTACTTTCATACTCATCTCTCGTTTTGAGAGGAAATAACTTGATCTCCACAGTGCTGGGTTTTAGAGGAAATACTGGTATAGTCTGAAACTAAAATAAACACATATTATTGGCAGAATAAATCTCTATATTGAAGACGTTGTCTTTCCCCGCTATTGAGTGTCTTAAGATATAATACAATTCTGCCAAATTTTAAATAATCAAGTTGAAGTTTTCTATGGCAGGTGTCTGCCTCAGGCTGAAATACATATAGTTCTTCGCTTGTTTTGGAAGTCTTAAGCAAGCAGATCTCTGCCTAACAATGGGTTTCATAGGAAAACATTTTTGTACCTATAAAAAATGTTTACAATTACCAAGGAAACTGTATTATCTTCATGTTCTGGAGCAGCAGCCTCAAATTGGCATGAGCTATTCTGTGAAAATCTGCCTACATTTGGCTTGCATTTGTAACCTGCTGGGAAAAATAAAATAAAATAAAATAAAATAACTTGCATGTTTTTAGCTATTAGGGTTTGGCAGTTTTTTTCTCCAAAGCTTCATACTTGCTGGGTCTGCCCTTTGCAAGGACTGAAGGGGCTGAATGGAACTTTGTGTAATTCTTCCTCTTTGACAAGTATTGTGGCTTGGAGAACAGAGGTTGTAGCAGGAGATTATCTCTCTCTTACAAAGAACCCCTGCTGATGCCACAGCAATAAAAGGAAAATTGCCTAAGTAAGTGTGGCATTAGAAGCTGGATCTGAGTGTTACATGGATGGGGAAAACAAAGGAGCACAGGAGAAAAAAGGGTAACCGAAACTCTTAGCCAGAAGCTGTGAAGACAGAGAAAAGTGGAGTTGTAATGTAAAAATAATAGAGAGAAGTGGGAACAGACTAGATCTCAGAAAGGAATTATGTGACTGGGAAGGCCAGCAGGGAATCTATGACTGTAATACGGATGTACTGGAAATAGCACCACTGGAGGATTTATGTTTGGAAAATGATAGATAGATACTACCTTTGCCTGTCCCCTAGAACTAGTCTTTTGTTCCTGCTAGGAAATAATTCTGTAGGCCAGATGGAATGTTTATCTGTCCTGCCTCTTGTGGCTGATTCTGAAGACTGACAGCTTTTCACTACTCAAATACTTCTTTAGATTACATGTTCGAGGTCTGTGCTGCACCTAAAAACTCAAACTAGTTGACTACATGCATGTGATTTAACTTCTGTTTATAATTTTTGCTTTTAAAAGCTAAACAGTTGCATTGACCTTACAAATAGTCATACTGTTCTTTAGGCCTTTATATGTAACATACACTTACTTCATCAGAAGTTTGTATTGTCAAGTTTTTCACTGAAACCCAGTATGAAATGGTCATTTTTAGAGTACCCTTAGGAGTCCACATGCATTGTGTTTCTGTCATCACATGTCTGAGGAGGGAAACTCTCAATGAGCTTACCCAAGGAAAGAGAATATTTGAGAGGTATTCAAGCTCATAGAGCTTTAAAAACAAGGATATGCGTGTAAGCTCAAAATGCAGATGCTTGGAAAATGTTCAGTGGTGAGAAATTTGCAAGGGCTAAGGACAGAAACTCAGTAAATTTCTCTCTGGTCATTCAGAGATGTTGGTCAATTTACTAGAGCTCTGGAGACAGGCATGGACCCAGTGTAGTGGTCTGTATTTTCAAACTCTGCTTCTGTTGGTAAGCACTGAGGGATTCACTCTGCCTTTGGGCAGTAGCACCAACTGGGCTTTTATGCAACTTTATTACTTTTATTTTTTTTACTATTTACCATTTACCATTTCTTGCCTGCTGTCATTGTGAAAAGCACTGATACTTACTTCGACAGAAAATTTCGAATGATGTTTTGTAATGAAACAGAAAAGCATATTTTAACAACAGTACTGCTAAATATGTAGTGCTTTGTCATGGTAAATGCTCCTCAGCAGTCTTCATCTCTTGGACATCCTAGATAATGAATAGCCAGTTGTTTTCAAATAGGCTATATCATCCTCTGGTAGCTGAAGACTGTGAAGCTAGATTGTATTTACCTCTTTCTAAAGCCTTCCAATGAAGCTTCTAAAAGGTTTTTCTTTGACTATCTTATGCCTATAAAAACTGAATCCACCTTAATCCCTTTGGAGACTGTATTAGGTACAATTTTTCTCAGGCTGTGAAAATATTGAAATATCACTGTGAGAATTTTTTAAAATATATTTTAATTGTAAGCCAGTTTAATGTAGCTGCATTTCTTTTAGCCTTTAACTGTACTCAACAGCTTAATCATCTTTTGCACTTAGGATGAGTATTTTTACCTAAAAAATTAGAACTATCAGACAACTGAAAAGTTTTCAAGATAATAAATAATGTTGAGTGTGTCCTGGTGATTGGAGGTGTTAAACGATGAGAAGGAAATCCAAAAGCTGATTACCAATGAGTACCTGAACATGAAGAGGGAACTGCTTTATCCAAATGATGCATTTTAAGAGAAATTTTTAAAACCTCTCTGCTCTTTAGATTACTTTTTTCTGAAATCTCTATTTTTCTGTGCTGATATTTACTGAAATAGAATTGGTTCTGAAGAACAGGGATTTCGTTCATTCAACCACCATCAGTTTTGAAGGCTGTCCTTTTTTATGTTGTCCCTATATCACATTCATTTCAGTTGCCTTCTGAAGACAAAACATCTTTAGTCAAATATTAGTGAGATAACACAGAGTTGTATTTTAAGTAGTACAGATCATTTGGTTGCTGTGCCAAAAATTCAAGTTTTCATTTTTGAAAATCAAATTACTCCAGAGATTTTTTCCCCACAGCTCTTAAAATATACAGCAGCACTGTATCAGCACCCTTTCCTGGATTCACTTGAAGACCTGAGCTGTGAAATTTCAGGTCAAGAAATTAAGAATTCTTTGTACTATGACAAGTAATACATGGTAAGCTTGTCACCCAGAATTGGCCAAGTGAGATCTTCCAATATAACAGCATCTTTTCATCTTTTTAGAGGAATCATTTTAGTGTAATGATTTTAACTTTCCAGATTTTTTTAATTTCTACATGTATGGCAAATATTGTCTTACATCATTTCAATTTATATCTCTTCTGTCTGCTACTCATGAATCAGAAACTTGCTCTTCAGCCAGCCTGTTGCATCCATTTCATTTAAGCTTAGTCTTGGCTCTCTGAACCAGGATGCTATTCTTTTAATACTTGTCCATAATCAGCTACACCAATTAGTGAGTTTCTGCTCAGATTAATTTCTTTTCCCACCATGTTAGAATTGTTTCGGCAATCAAGATTTTATTCTGTTTCCCTCTCTGGAAAGTGCTTTCATTCCTCATTTGTGTTTGAAGGAAATTTTCCAATTTCCATTGATAAAGACACTTTTTTTTTTTCCCTTGATAATATTACTTTTTCTCAGTGCCATAGTGTTTCTTGCTTGTAAGTACTTTTCTAGTTCATCCTAAAACATGCCAGATTGGACTGACTTTTTTTTTTTTTGGCCATCTACCCTCTATCCATCCCATATGGGGGTGTGTGTCTCTATAATATGGAAATCCATGCTTCAGATATGCTTGTGCTTTATATACTGATGTATACCAATACGTATAATGCAAAAATGCAGTGTCACATTAGTTGCTTTTTTTAATGAAACATGGAGATTAGCTTTAATATTTTGTTGTCTTCTTTGTGTTTGTGTACACTGCAGGTATATGTGAAACATATAAAGTATTTCCTGAACTGAGAATAAGAAAGTTCTCAATTTGGCAGTCTTGAAGTTCATTTGTTGAGAAAGAATGACTGAAAGGCAATATTATCTACTTGTACCAATTTAAACCTCCCATCCCTCTGAACCATGTCCCAGAATACAAGTTGCTTTAGTAGGAGGCATATCTTAAATAAGAGCTTGAATGTTCCACTTAAATAGCTTGTTCTGTTGTTATGACAGGTAAAAAGAAATAAATCAGCTATTAGATGTCACAGGACTGTAGAATCACCAGATTGTTTAGAACTTCAGTCTGACTGATAGCACTGCACTAGAAGATGCAGCTGTAGAAATCAAAATGCATATATAAACAATAGTGATTCATTAGCCATGTTGTTTGAAAAAGTCATGGCGGCTGATTTGCGTTTGTTTTGTTGTACCTTATTTTGGATTTTTAAAAAGCCATATAAGATTCTTAATTAGACCTTTATATATGTAAAGAGAACGTCAACAGCTACAGGAATTACAGTAAGAAATGGGTTTTGCATTGTAGAAAAATTGGTTATTTTTGACATAAATTAATGACAGTGTGCTGGGAATTAAGAAATGTCTAGTACAGAATAGCACTGCATATTTATCCGGTACTTTTGCCAACTTATTTTCCTTTGAAGAGCATTTGACACTTGGCACTGCCAGGGTATTACAGCAGAAGGCCTGTTGGCCTTATCTAGGATGTCAATTCCTAATTTTCTTCTCATTTTCTTTAGAAAAACCAGAAATGCATAATGTAGTAAACACACAAATAGTTATTCCAGAGCAGTTATTGTAGAGTTACCAAATGATAACTTGGCATTCTTATAAAATCTGTATAAATACAGCCAAATGTGTAAACTGTAATGTTTGTCATTAGAAAGTAATAGAAATGCAAATTGATTTTACCCAGGGCACACAAGATAGGTTTTGTTTTGGTTTGTTTTGGTTTGGTGTTTTATTTTGTTTTATTTTGTTATTGTGAGATAACAGTGTGATAATGCCACAGGAAACAGCATGCACTTTGCTGTTGCTTAGTTCAAAGAAGATAGGGATTTTTCCAGTACCAGACCTGCTCAGGTTAATGTACAGCACTATTAGTTCTAATAATAGCTCTTTAGTTCTTTGACTATCTGCAAGACAAAGCTCTTGCATTAAACCAGAAAACATTCACTAGATCTGCTTCACATAGGCTCTGTCTTCATGGACATATCCTCCGGCTCTCAAACTTCAATTCCATTTTTAAGTATACTAAATTCTGCTGCGGTGGACTACCATTCATCTTATGTTCAGCTGTGAACTGACTTTCATGAGAACACAAAGTAATTTAAGAGCTATTACTGCTCAGGGCTTGAATCCTGACTGCTTTTACATGTTCAGAGAATGACATGAGGACTCAGGTTTCACATGTTGGCACAGGGTTCCCTGAGGGCCAGAGCCTAAACTCTGGACCAAACTTCAAACCAGGTAGGTACATGTAGATCAAAAGAAAGTACCTTTTGGAGCTTGAGAATAGATTAAATGACTGATGAAGTAAAAATATAATCTCTCAGGTTGCTATTTTACTCTGATTTCAGCTGTCTTCTGCAGCTGAGAGTTCTTCTGGTGCTCATATGAAATGAGACAAATAGCTGAACGGATAAGCTCACAGAGTATGAATGAATATGATTTATTGTACGAGGGATAGCAGTGTCTCTTAGTGTCTCTGAGAGGCAAGTGCAAGAGTTAAACTGGACAGTGAACAGCTTGGCAGTCCAGTTCTTCCCCCTGGCAGTTAAGTCCTGTGTTTCAGAATCCAGTATTCACTCTAGGTAAGTTTTCTCTAGCTCTTGCTGCAATATCCTGTCAAACACAAATATATAATGAAATGATACATTTTAAAGGCAAATAGGCAGAGCCCAGTGGATCCCAGTGCATTGGAATCCATTGGTCTGGGATAGCTGGGACTGTCCTGATGCAGAATTCAGTGAAGAACCTGTCTCGGTGCTGGGGATGGCACAGGGAGGTGTTCACTGCCTAACTTGAGCAACACACCTGCCCTGATCCAGGAATTTTACTTCTGGTTACATGACCGGCACCACTGTAAAGTTACAGACATGCCATGAGTACTAAAAGTTATGAATTGTGCTTTCTTGTAGCAAAGAAGTAGTAACATCTCTGAAGTTAACTGACCCCTACCGACTGTTAAAATTATGAACTACTTCATTGTCAATTAAAGAGCCCAAGAAAGGAAACAGACAAACACAGCCTAACATCTACATGATGTCTGGCATCTTGTTTGTTTGGTCTTAAATTGTGTTATCTTACTTTGCTGACATTGCTGGAAATAGATTTGATTGTATCTGCAGCAGTGTATTGTTTTTTTTTTGCTGAGCACCACTTAGAACTAGATTTTTGAAATATTACGTCTTATTCAGGTACAATTTTGAGCTCTGCTTTTTCTGCAAGCAAATGATAAAACATACAGATGTGCATACAACAACTGTATTTGCTAACTGAATACAAACTAAGAACAAATGGGCTTTTACAGATGTAAATTGTATTTATCACTCTCACAAGTGACAGTGATAAATAAGCACACACCCCAGTGATTTGCATGCAGGAAGTGGAAGTTTAGACTTGAGTGCTTTTTGAGACCTTACATGTCTCATCCTGTTGACAGCATATTTGACCTGAGAATATCAGCTTTTTAATCAAAACATTTCCTTACAACTTCAGTTTATTTTCTTTACAGCCATTACCATGTCTATTTATTTTTCATCTGTCATCAAAGCATCTATCTTTGAATGGCTAGACTGACTGTTGTCTTTTGCTGAGCTATTGCTAATATGCTGGCAGGCATTGCAATTCAAGTACATTTGCCTCATTTTGGGCCTAATCTTACTCATTTTGAAATTGCTGGGCATCTTTCTATTGGCTTTTTGATTGTACACTCCTTGGGGCAGGGATGTGTGTTCCATTGTTTCTTGGGAGTGCAGAACCACTGATGGTGTCCAAGAAATACTAGTAGACAATAACCTATTCTTTCAAGAAACAAAAGGACAGTGTTTTTTTTGAAGCATTCATCTTTCATCTCTCTTGAGTTTGCCATTCAAAGTCAGAAAACTGCTTGCAGGGCTTTTCACTTTCATCATTTTCCTGGATTTTTGCATCTTATAGTCTTCTCATGCAGCCTCATTATTTTGCTTCATACTCAGTGTTCAAGTGTCTGGTTTTAAGTCAGACACTTTTGTGGGGAGAAAAATTAAACAAAAAAAAAATTTTTGTGTTATTTTTGGAAAATTTACAATATCCGACTCCGCAAACGTTTCTTTAATTTTTTTTTTTATTTTTATCCCTGTATCATCCTGCAAAAGCAGAACTAGTGAAAATGTAGCCTCTACAGCTAAAGGGACATTCCTCCAAAGTATGCATTTGTTACAATTATTTGTTGAATTTAATTTTTTTTTTTTTGGAAAAGGGAAGTTCAGGATTTTGTGTTTCTCCTTCATTCCACCTTGTAGTTGTAGTATTGACCTCAAAACAGGTTTATCCTAGGCAAAGACAGCAATGTCAGACTCCTTCCCAATGATTAATTGAAGTGGTGAAGACTATACTGTTTAAATACATACTCTGACTCTCTGAATTCAGCCAGTTGCAGACTAAGACCTGAATATAGTGGACAAAAGTGTAAAACCCTAAACTCAAGTCCCAGCAGTTGAAGAGTAATTGATAATGCACATACTTGTTATCATTTTGGTTTAGTTTTAAGATGTAATGAATTATATTTATGCTTACACATACTCTGTTTCTTTAATTTATGCTTAACATACTTTTCTTTTTACTCTAACAAATCTGGTGAATTGCAATGCATTTCCAATCTGCAGGAGGAACAAGGAGAGAATGGGGCACATCCCAGCAGGGCCAGCAAGTGAACAGAACTTGGAAGAAGTAGTCAAATTGAGCAGTATGCATTAATTTAAAGATGAAAAGCAGGAACATTGTAAGAAAGTGGTTGTGTGCGTATTGTTTACACAGATACTACGAAAGGGATTAGTCATCTATTTTCATCATCAAGAAAATTCTCCAGACTGCAGTTGTGACAGTTTTAAACAAAACCCATCACCCCAGCTCCAAACTATATTTGCATATGTATATATGCAGCCTGCTACAAAAAAAGAAGGTGCTATTAGCACACTGAGCCCTTATGCTTCTCTCTACTATAAGGGACAGAAGCAATGAGAAGAGAAAAAAATGGAAAACAAAAGCAATGAAGAAATGGATCAGAGGAGCTAAACACCCAACTGCTGTGGGCATTCTCCTTACCCTATGGCATGTTTCAGCTCCCGGGATGTTTCTCTAGGATCCCACTGGGCATATCAGATATAAAGGCATGTAGGAACACTCCTCAGCATTGAAAATCAGACAGGACTTAATGCTCCTAAGACCTGCACTAGCTCCTATAGAAACCTCCCCTGCACTTTACACACCAGGTCAGCTGGTGAAGCAAAAATGCCCAAGGGCTAAACTCATATCTTCCTTGTCTCTTTCTCTCTCTCTTTATGGGACTGTGAACCTCAGTGGACCAGTCCTTGCACACTGACCTTTGGCTGCTGGTGGAGATACTCTATCCCTTTTACAGAGCATTTTCATGCCTTTGCTCTTGAAGGTTTAATCTCTCTGGCAATGAAGACTTGGCATCCATTAAGAAATTATATAGGCCAATTATTTTCCCCTTATTTTAAAGCATCTGCCTTTTGTTTATCTGTTTCTAAGAAATTATTACAAAGACAAATTACTTTTTTCCCCATTTTCTAAATTAAGTGAACTCAGTGGAGATTTTTCTTTCCAAAAAAAAAAGAAAACTAGGTCAAATTTTTCAATGTGGCACAGACCCAGGCTTACTCCAGGAACGGAGAAGACTGCAGCATCACCCAGTGAAATACAGATGTTTTCAGACTGTGTGAAACAAACATCTATGTAGCTGCATGGCCTGCCCATTTGCCTCAGAGCTGCATTTCCTCTCTTTGAGTCTGTTAGTTTGGGCCTTCTGTCCACCCAGTGATGTTCTGACTAACCATGAGCCCAGACCGACTCTGAGAAAAGTCAGGAGAAATAGCTGCTTTTTCTACCTCACAAGTAGAGGGAAAGAAAACCTTTCCTGCAGTACAAACACGTAACATGCTCAAATCATGACACTGCTTTGGAAGGTGAGTGCAGGGTCTGCATGGCCATCAGAAGGAAAAATGAAGGTCTGGCTATGGCCAGAATAGATTTTCTTGTCAGTTATGTAGAATATAAGGTACAATGAGCTATGCTCACATTTAAAAGTCATCAAGCCTAACAATTCTATTTCAGTGTCTTTCTAGAAGAGGAGCTACAGGAGCTCAGGAGATCTTCCAAGGTTTAAAGGATTTTTTTGTTCCAAAAAGAGGAATGGAGATAAGTCTTTAAAAGGCATAGAAATTATCACTCAAGGCTTGAGTTGTGCAGCCATTTTTTGTGGTTTCAGTACTTGTTAGCAAAAATGTTAAAATGCAGGGGAGAACTGACACCAAATTGTGGGTGGAGAGCTAGAAATCAAGATGCTTTTGAAAATGCAGCTTGTCGTGTATCCATTTTCATGTTGGACTGTGTAGAAAATGGTGGAATGCAGACAGTATTTTCAGCTTTTACTATCTAAGAATATCTGCAGCCTGTCTTCATATCCCTGTGCAACATAATTCTTTTAGGATAGCATTTATTAAGCATATACAATTATAGACTTCCTGAGGCAGAAAATACCTGCATAGAAAGATCTCAAAAGCTAGAGGAGCCCCCAAGTTACCTTAACCCTAAGGTAAAGGTTGTTTGTATATTGGCAATAAAGCTCCTTATAGAACCAACGCAGAGATTGACAGGTGGAAAAATGACTCAATGAACATCAGTGTTAGCCACTTTGAAATGTATAGTACAGAGAGAATTATCAATAAGCTCATGGTCTTCATGAGAAAGCAACTGTTTGCAAGTCTCAAGCAAGAAATGAAATAAACTAAAATGCAAGCTGATAGATGCAGTTTTGAGTGAGCCTCAAGGAGCTTGTATTGACAAGAAACCTTTGATTAGAATTGTCTAAGGGTGGTCAAAGGTCAAAATTATTCAAATGCTGAGTGCAGTGGGTAGGTGAATCCGGAGCCAGCAGGTATGTGAGGCAGCAGAAAGCCAAATGCTTCATCTCTTCATCAATTACAGATGTGTTTTTATAAAAGTTGTATATATCCCCCTGTCCTGGGTTCAGCAGTAGCAGTCATTTTTCTCCTCCTTGGTAGCTGGTGCAGTGCAGTGTTTTGACTTTCGGCTTGGGAACAGAGCTGATAACAGTGATGTTTTGGTTTGGCCAAGGACTCTGTGAGTCTCATCCTCTGCCAGGGAGGAGGGGAAGCCGGGAGGAAGCAGAGACAGGACACCTGACCCAAGCTAGCCAAAGATGAATTTCATACAACAGCACGTCATGCCCAAGATGTAACTGGGAGTCAGAAGGGCTGGGACTGCAGGGTTGGAGGAGGTATGGGTTGGTGCTTGGTCAGGCTGGGGGGGTGAGTTATCGGTCGGCTGGTGGTGAGGTGTTGTATTCTCTTCCCTTGTTATTTCCTTTATCATTGTTATTATTGGTGGTAGCAGCAGTGATTTGTGTTATACCTTAGTTACTGAACTGTTCTTATCTCAACCTGTGGGAGTTGCATTCTTTTTGATTCTCCTCTCTGTCCCTCCGGGAGTTGGGGAAGGGCAAGAAGGGGCGGGGGGGGGGGGGGGGGGGGGGAGTGAGTGAACAAGCTGGCTGGCTGGGTTAAAACCATGACACCCGCTAACTGCTAATAGCTGGTTTTGAACACTTGACATGCAACATCTTCAGTTTATCGACATTAACATAAACATACTTGAGAAGGACCTAAAAATATCTTTGAACAAGAATTGTTGTGTAAGTAAATATCAATACATGATGTAGTTAATCTCTGAGCCGTTATCTTAACGATTCATAAGAAAAAGTGACAAATTGCTAAATGAAACAAATGACTGAAAGAAGAGACTATGAAAAGGGCATAAATGTTCTGTTTAATCTGCCACTGAACTACTTTATGATCTTAAGCAAATCTTTTAATTTGTGTATGTATTCTCACTATTTTTAGCCTTACTAATTAGGAGTACAGAGGATTCCTCTGCCATGTGGCTTGCACAGGATGTTGTGCTATTGTCTGATCATAACCAAGGGTAAGAATGCAAAAATTACACTGGATTCTAGAAGAATCAATCTCTGACCCCTTCCATCAAATTGTTCCAATTCTCAGCCTTTAATTAAATTCATAATGTCGTCACTCCCTAATTTTTATTTATTTGAGACATGAAGAATGTCATTGGTCTTGGAAGGTTTTCCTTTTGCATTTTAGAATGCTAACGTCTCTGGAATCTATTTAGTCACGTACACTTCTTTTACAGTACAACCAACAACTGAAAAATATGAGGGAGCATGGAGCGTGTGTTAATGAGTTGTATAGTATTGATTTCACCAGCAACATGTTAATGCTGTTTCTCTTGAAAAATGAACAATAGATCTGGGCTCAGAAACTCTTAATGAATGTTGTGTATCGTAATAGGCAGTCCATATTCAGTAATGTACTTTATTAGTCTATACAGAAACTACATGCTTTTATATGGACTATATGTATATATACACTCTTTCACAATAGTGAACATGAGTGAAGGATCCATGCTCATTTTTCTTCAATCTGTCAGCACTTCTGGAAAGCATCCAACACAAAAATGTTGTTTTCTTATGAACAAGGCCTTCCCAGTGTGGATTGACTTGCCCTCCAGTGAGGCTTCCTGGCTTCTGCTTCTCAATGGGTTGTCTTTGAAGACAGTTGCCATGTGATACAGGAGTCTGGGTCACCATTCTTCCACCTCACCTCCAGATACAATTCAGTGGACTTAACAATTTGAGTTCAGTATGTGTTAGTACTGTTAGTTGAGGGTACTGAAACCTTTTCATTACGCAATCCCAATCAACTGTTCAGCTCTGTGGCTTGTTGCATTATTGTGGTCTGTAGTCCCACTCTTCTCTAAGTGCTTACCAAAAATAATTCAGGGTAAAAGCTCATGTGCTTCTGCCTGGACGTGAAGAACCTGATACTTGTCAGAAGGACCACTCAGGAGACTGGAAGGAGGTCATATTTCTTATCTCCTCAGCCTGCTGGTTCAGATTTCATTTTCCTGTACAATTTGTTAGTTCTCCTAGATTTGTAGTTCCTGTGTGTATCTTAAAGTATGCTTGGCATGAAGACCATTATTTCTCTCACAGAAATTTGTGATGTTTATTCAGATCTGTACCTTAGCCTGACAAAACATGTTCAACCTAGGACTCTTTTGAAATCCATCGGAAACAGCAGCTGGGCAGAAACCTGGTTTGTGCAGAGGACAACTGGGAGCACACTGTTGTGCTGAATTATTTGTAATCATTTTATTGTTGCAATAGTATTGTAAATCTTCTGCAGCACACAAAAAATAAAGATGAGGAAAAGAGAAGAAAGAAAGGGAATTTGGAAATTCAGAAGCCAAATGCAAATCTTTTTACTGACTTTCATATAATCATTCTATAGACATTCATATAGCCTGCCCTTCTCTTTGTATGTATAATCATGTTCACTCAAGCCATCTAAGAAGTTTCTACTGGTTTGGGGGGTTAAACTCCCTAGGATTAGGAGAGCTTTCTGAGTCAAGGGCCCCCACTTCTGGAGTTATTTTTCCTTGGTTCTCTGCCAGTGTCCAGCTCCAGTAAGGTTCACAGCACATGGTGAAATGTTCGTATTTGGGTTAGCTTTAGTCTATTTTTAGATAGTTTAGGTTTGCTTTGAATTTTACTTTACATATCTGGAGACGGTAGATTGGGAATTGTTTTCTAACAGGATTATTTAGTGTGACCTATCATGGGAAGGTTTCTAAGTCATTTATCAGTAATTTTCTAAGTAAATGTGCACTGCAGTGAATGAACATGAATATGAACAGTATTTTTATTTGCACTTTTATCTTGCCATTTTCCAAACTAAAATACTGGAAGTGCTTTGACCCGAACTGGAAAAGCTCTTGAGCACAGAATTTTGTTCCTTGTGTGTTTTGCTGTGTGTATAGGGACGTGGTGACTGCACAGGGGGACTGACAGAGGGGTGGCTTGTTGTCTACGTGGGTTCATTGCTTTTCTGCAGCAAAGTCCATCTTTGTACGTGTTCCACAGCACTTGGAATGCAAACAGATCACTCCAAAAGTGACTACCTGCAATCAGGGCTGTTTTTTACTAGTGAAGCTAGAACTATATATGTATCCAGGATGTTCATATCCTTCCACCCCCAAAAGTAGACTACATTTAAATGATTGTAAATAAATGACTGTGAGTAGTCTAAAGTATCTGTATCTGATTATAACCTTTAATAGTCAGGGCTTGATTGTCTTTTTATTTCTCTCAATTTTGAACATGGATGCTGGTAGTTTCAGTAGAAACGCTTCTTATTAGTACCAAACTGAGAAGACAGCAGGGCCCGCAAGTATGTGACATGTTTTGAGAATATTAATAAAGGATCTTTTGAGAGGCGTATTTTAAAAATTGGTGTGTGACAAAAACCTTTTTTTCTGTTGTGAGATTAGCCCTTTCCCTTTGCCCAAATACATTGTTGCAGTAAGATCTGTTCAGGTTCCTGCAATAACAATCTTGCTGGGGAATAACAGAACCCAAGGTGAGGAATAAAAGGGCACCATATAATACCTGATAGTCACCAGCTTCCTGAAATACCCCCTCCGAGACAGGTTCTTTCCTGGCATAACATAGACAAGCTCCTCAGGATGTGGCCCAGTATTCCTGTGGAGCAGGTAGCTGCTATCAGAGAAGTCAGCATTTATATTAGGTTGATCAGGTATATATATCTTGACACTGCAGGCTCTAGGTGGATGTTTCCAGTTAACTTTCAAAGCAGCTGCTCCTCAGGACAATGTGGTGTTATATTTAGAAGTGCAGACTGGTCACCTGATGGTGTCCTGATTTGAGAGCGATCAGGTCTACGCTCACCATTCATCTTTTCAAAAGGAAAAGGGGAATAGCTGAAGAGTTGGCTTGGCTCTGATGCCACTGAGGAAATTCTTGTTTTGTTGTAGAATACTCTTAATGAGATTGCATTTTTCCCTACCATGTCCAACTTCAGTCTGACAAAGAAGCTAATGCAAGGAAGAAAACAATCGTGTGCCACGACTGATGTAGCAGCTTACACACGATTTCTTTTTTCCCTTTTCTCTCTTCCATTTGTGTTGATAAAATCGCAGAGCCGGCGGCTGGTACTGATGTAGATTTTCAGCCTGGATTTGCTTTTGTTTTTCTCCTTACTCCAGTTCTCCTTGTGCAGTGCTGCGTGGCGCTGGCAGCCTGAGAGAGAGGGAGCTCCAGTCACACACATGCCCTCAGCCCGCGGAGAGGAGATTAACATCGCGGAGCCCACGTTTGCAATAGCGGGTGGTGCTGGGGGGAGGCGAGGGGAAAATAAAATAAAAGCAGCAGTCGGGTAAATGCTCGTCTCTTCTCGCCACCAGCACCTTGCACAGGTCTGAAACCGCTTGTTTTGCTTTGCTGTATTGCGCTTGCCTGGGATGTGGAGAGGGGAGGGGGAGGGGAGGAAGGGGGAGGTTTAACTTTTACTTGACATTACCGGGTTCTTGTCACTTCCCCCGTGTAAAAAGCCGGGGGTTCCCCAGCGCCCCCACCCCTGCCCGGGCTCGGCTCCCTTCGGTGAACTTTGTTCACAGACACCACGGCTCGTCCGGGCCTGGGACATGGATAGCGCAAAGTAAATAACCGCCACGGTTAGACCGGGGCCGGGAGTTGATCTTCGGTGGCAGAGATCTGCTTAGTTAGCGTTTGCCGTTGCGGGGCGATTGAAGGCCGCCGTGCCAAGGGCACGCGCGCACACGCACACAC
Source organism: Pezoporus flaviventris (assembly GCF_033815535.1). NCBI lineage: Eukaryota > Metazoa > Chordata > Aves > Psittaciformes > Psittacidae > Pezoporus > Pezoporus flaviventris. The sequence goes on from NW_026892585.1 coordinate 22,516,428, forward strand.
ACGCGCGCACACGCACACACACAGACACACGCAGGCACACTCTTACACACGCACGCTGGATACAAAAGTCTGGAGGATCTAGGGTAGAATTGCAGCCGCCGGATCGGTGCAGCGGCAGCGGCCAGAGCCATGCGTGTCACGGCCTCCTGAGGGGGAAAGGGAAGGAAAGAAGGAAGGAAGGACGGAAAAAAAAAAAAAAAAAAAGGAAAGAAGGACGGAAAAAAAGAAAAGAGGGAGAAAGGAAAGCACAAGAAGGACGCGGGGTGGTGGAAAGTGTTCGCCTGCTTTTGTCTCGCAATACAGTGAACTGGAAGATGGAGATGGATGTTAAGGGAGTTTCTCCGTGCCAGGAGCCCATCCCCCCGGCGGCGGGGTCTGGCGGCTGCCCGCACCAGCGCCCGCACCACCGCGATGGGCAGCCCGCGGAGCCGGCCCCCGCCACCGACAGCGGCCACCCGGAGCGGAGGCACGGCAGCGAGAAAGAGGACAAAAAGGTAGGTCCGCTCCGCCGCCGGCCGGCCGGCGCCGCGCCCGCCGGAGGGGCCGGCTGCCCGGGGCCGCGCTCGGCGGGGCGGAGGGTATGGAGGGGGCGGCAGGCCCGCTGCCGCCCGGCCGCGGCCACGCCGCCGCGGGCAGCCCCGCGCCGCCCTTTGTCAGCGCGGCGGCGGGAGGCGGGGGGGCGGCGGCGGAGGTTGTCTGAGGACACGGGGTAGGGGGGGAAGAGCGGGGCTGCCGCCGCGGGGCCCGGGGCTCGGGGCAGTTTTCCGTCCGCCTTGCGAGAGCGGCGCCGCGGGCGGCGGCCCAGGTGCGGTCGCGAAAGTTTACCTCACTTCGAGGGGCCGGCGCCGGCAGGGCCGCGGGTCCCCTCCCCTGAGCTCGGTTTTCGCCCAGCGGCCGGTCTCCCCAGGAGGCAGCCCGGGCGCCGTGTCCCTCCAGCCCTGCTGTGTCATTGTGGACCGGGAACGGCTGGTCGCCGCCGAGTGGAAGGAAACCTGTGGGTGAGGGAGTTCAGCGAGAAACGGGTCAGATCGCATCCCTTTGGTGCGGATGTGTCTGCTGCTGGGAGTATCGGAAAGTGGGAAGGATGGCATAGAAAAAGGTTGCCATTAAGATAATGTCAGGGCAGAGCATCGAGCAGTGCTTTTGTCTGTGGGCACTGTCTTTATTTCCATTCGTTTTTCTCGGCATGGGTTTACCGAACCGAAGCCGAGGAATTCTGCTGTGTCTGTAGGTCCGTAATAGACAGAGACTGGTAAATGTAAGTTTCATCGTAATTGTTGCAAGGAGGGAACAGTGTGTGCCAGCCTGTGAACCCAGTCCGTTTATCCGAGTAATTCTCCGAATGGACAGATACCCCAAACCTAGCATAGATGAAATGTTGTCATGTACTGTTTTTGAGCTGTGTTTCTTCAACTAGTTTTACTATAGTTTGGTTTTGCTACAAATGTGTAAGAGAACAGCAACACAATGAAGGAATGCAAGCTAGCAATGGAATAATTTAACCCAAGAAGTATGTCACACCACATACTTGCATGACCACAGTTGCAATTATCATGAGAAATACAAGGTATTTTGAAAATGATGGCTCTCTCTAACTGGAGAGCCTATGTTTGTAGTATTTACCTCCCACGCTTTCAGGTTTGTTACTGTTTGGTAAAATCTGTGCTATTGTTTAAATTAAAATCAAGCATCAATGACTGATCATTTGAACAGGGCCTGTGCAGTTTAATAAGGTGGATGCAAGGGCTTTAGTTTTGAACCGATAACTGTTGATTTACATATTGTGACAGATGAACAGAGAATTTCATCTTCCTTGAGTTTATGAATATTTCATTCTGTCGTGACTGCATGTGACTTTACAGCTCTAAATGATTCCTGTGTGTGATTGTTTCTAGGATCCCTTTTCGTGCTTCATGTTATTGCAAATGCTTTTATTTCAAAATAACACAAAAGTAGAGTCAAGGTGGCCTTTTACACATGAGCTGCTTGTGCTAGTAGTGCCTTGAGCATTTCAAAACCCTGCCTTCAGCAGAAATCCATGCTCAATAGTTACTTTCTGATGTGCCACACAGTCTGTTTAATGCTTTACCAATCATGGACATGAGGAAGGCAAACAAGGTACAGCTGAAGGTGAATGAACACTAGAGAAGGCCTGATTCTCTGTGGTGTGGCTGATTAACTTGTTTTGATAATTCAGTATTGCACTGGTTTATTCTTTATCTGCCAGCATTTTCTGGACATAGAAACAAAAGTACTACCTTCTTTTTTGTCCTAGTTGTAGCCATGCTAAAGTACTGTGATATATTCCTTTATTTTCAAATCCGCTATCAGCTTCTCCAGGCTTGCCATTGCCAAGGTGGTTGCAATGACTAGCCTGTATTTTTGGGAAGTGCTGTAATATTTCAAACCTCCCTAAATGTATGCATCTTTTCTGGATGCTGTCCCAGGATGACCAGTACTTCTTATTAGTGCAGAAGTATTTCAGATATCTGGTAAGATAGTGGCACCAGAAATGTGCTGAGAAGGGGAAAACCCATTAAAACCATAGCAATCGCACTCCTGTGAAAAAAAAACCAACATTCCAACCAGAAAACAAAACTCAAGTATTGCTGGAAGCGTCATCTAAGAACTTTCTAAAGGGATTGAAATAACAGTACCATTGTTTATTTGACCCTTACACAAATGTCAGAGGTGCACTGATGCATCCTAGAAGTGTAAGCGCTCTACATAGAAATTGTGAAGGACATTATAGAACCTGATTTCCTGACAAGTGCATACTTATGAGTAACTAAAGGTTAAGATTTTACATCTCACGATTCCACTGTCAGGACTTACTTTTTGGGATCACGCTTCAATTACGAAAAGTCTTATATTGTATCATTGAGCTCCATTTCCTGTGGAGGTAAAAAGTTTTGCTTCCATCTAAATGAAGTGAAGTCAAACTTATGCTCTAATAAAGCTATTTCTTTTTTTCTTGTCACTGCCTCCAAAAGGAACTTTGCTGAATTAACCGAATAAAGTATTTCCCAAATTCTGTGGAATTTCAGTAGAAGGTACTGGTACTGCCATAGTGTCAATTATGTGGATATTGGAGGGTATTTTTCTGCTGTATGTTCATTTTTTATTTGCCTTTTAACATCAATAAAATCATGAAATGTGTGCAGAACTTGAAATATATCCCAGTACCTTCAGCTGGGCTGCTGACATGCTGGAATCTATGCTTAAGTGCTTTGTTGGAGGAAGACCTAGGTTACCTCCCATATATCTTTCTGTGTTGAAACCATCTCTGAGCAATGTATGAGAAGAGAAATTATGAAGATTGACTTTATAATTTATTAAGGATATAGCACTTGGTGCTTTAAAGTATAGCTTCCATTTAGGTGGGTGAAAATTAAGCAGAAATAGCAGAATGTAATATTGAGAAAAACAGTTGATACTGGTTTTTCCTCTTAAAGCAAAACACATCAGAAAATGTTTTTCAACACTCCTATAACGTTTGATGTTATTTTAGTTGAAAGCATGTAGGTCTGACCTTATATACAGCAGCATGTTGACGTTCTTGAGTATGGCAAAGTGGGTGACTGGGGGACAGAACAACATGCAGCCCTTGGCATCACAATTTTTTGCCAGTTGGAGGTGCAGCGGATTCCGGTGACATGTTGTGCAGGTGGGTTATCACACCATTTTGCCACTCCATGACTTTGTGTAAAGGGGCACACACCCACAGATTTTATGAGGATTCTTTCCAGTTTCTATTGGAATGTTAGCATCTTTGCAAGGATCTGTATAGGGAGCACTTTGAGAGCTGAAGGCAGCTCTGCAATTCCTTTGCAGGCTGGGGACTGTGGGTGACATTTTCCCAGGGGTGGTACAGGCCCTTGGCTACAGCCAGTGTGTTATGGTGTTTCCATCTCTGAAGTACTGTGAAGCCCCCAAGTCCTCCAAAACTTGGTCCTCAGTGTGCATTTGGTAACATAGCATTGCTACCCAAATATTTTGTTTTCTTTATTTTGTTTTCGGCTGAGGAAAGCCTCTGTATACCTGGGGTTTGCACAAATGATTTAGCACAAATGATTTACAAGCACACCCAGAGCTTTCACTTCAGGCCTACATTCCAGATACAACCCCCTGTGAAACAGTTCCAAGGTGAAGAACTTTCTGTGTATTTACATGGAAATGAGCACACCAGGTTACAGCAAAAGCAAGCCTGTCTATCTGGGCTGGGTACATTGTATTCTGGTTCAAAATCCACTTGCAAGTGTTTGATGTACGAGTTCTGAAGTACTTTGTGGGCTTATTTGTGTGTTATTTCCCACAATGCTCACTTGTGATATTGCTATCTGAGAGTGGTAATCAGGTGTGAGCTTCTAGGTGGGAAAAGCTGAATGCTTTGGGGAAAGACAGTTGGTATAACAGGGCAATTCTGTTCTGCTGTACATGTGATCTGATCTAATTGGTTGTCTCTCAAAGCCGTCTGCTAGTGTATTTACAGGACTACTGCTATCAACGGTGTGGTGGTGGTTCACTTGTCCTCCACAAACAGTATGTCAGGAAGAGTGGAAGACTCCTCAGGGGCAATTGTCTTTAATACTTTCTCTTTTGTAATTAGTTTTGTTTGTTTGGAAAGCCCTGTGTTACTGTGTGTTTACATTGAGAGGAGGCTTAAGAAATGCAGTTTATGCTTGAAGCAGATGGTGCGAAGCTTCTTTTTGGGGGTGGATCTTATGTGAAACCATAGGGGGTTCCATTGTGTACAGGAGAGTAGTTGTCAATCAGTGTCTTCTTCCTGGAGGTTTAGGTGTGTTTTCAGATAACCTGGATCCAGCCCATTGAGCAACTTGAAATTAAGAACCAAAAGCTTAAACCAAGATCAGGAATGGGTGTAAGGAACCAGTCTGGGGTGTGTGGGACAAATAAAGCAGGTACAGCCAATGCTACCAGTTGCTGATGGTAGTAATTTGTGCTGATAATCATATAATATGCAACATCTTGTATTACCTGGAGTTTCCAAGTAGTGAAGGCTTTGTGCCAGGTGTACTGTGGGCTATGGTCCTGCCAAGATGTAATGCAGGCATGAATAGTCAAGGTCAGGCCATTGTCTGCCTGGATGGACAAACCTGTAGCCACCCAGAGGTGGCAGAAAATTTTACTTGTGGCTGTTGCTATTCTGAGAGTTTGATGTCAGACAGAAATTCTAGTATCTCTTCAAAGTACGTAAAGTATTGGAGGATAATGGGTATTTATCTTGCTGCTAAGAATGTTTCAGGAATCATTCCTCAGCCCAGCAACTCTGTCTTCTTCAGGCCCACCTATTGTTCATTCTTAAGCTGCTCCTTTACTGTGTGGTGGGCTGTCATGATATTGGTATTGATATGCATAGTTCAGTGTCTTCCTGATGAAATGGCCTGAAAAAGAAAAGCTTATTCTGTGCAAGGAACCTGTTCTTCCTGGGTTCCCAGGCCTGGTGGCTGGCTGGGTGCTGAGTCTGTCCCAAAGCCACAGACCCAGGACATGCTGGATCCCTCATATTCAGATATTTCTCTTGCAGACTCTCAGGTTGCAGCTCCAGGGCAAGCATTAATTTATGACAGTGTGGAGAGTCTCCCCTACACATCTACCTGGAATGGCTCCCCAGGGACACAGTGGCAGGTGCCTCTAGAAGGAAGGTTTTGGTCCTTCGGATTGCTGCTGTGGGCAGCAGAGCTATTAACCATGCCATTAACCCATTGCAAGGAGCAAGGCCCAAGGGCCATCTGCTTTGAGGAGAATAAATAAAAAGCTCAGATTAAAAAAAAAAATCAAAAAGAGGAATTTCACTGTGAACCGAAAGCCTTGCTTTGCAGGCAGGTCTGCTTCTGCATTTCCATGCATTTAATGTACTCTGCCTCTCACACTTCTCTTGCCTTCTTATGAGAGAATCCTTAGATGAACCCAGGGTTGTGCCTTCATTACAAAAACAAGCAGATGAGAAGAATAGAAAGAAAAAAACTGTTAGTACCTCAACTGAAGGCAAGACTAATAAACTCATATTTTATTAGACATCAGAGAATCCATAAGGAGAAGAGATATTGGAATTAGGCCTCATAGTTTTCACAGCTCTGAAATTACTTTTTATCTCATACTCTGAGAATTCCTTTTACTGATATGGGAAAGAATCTTACCTTAAGTAAATACACATTTGAAATGTATTTATTTATATAATTGCATAATGGCATGTTGAGAATATGGAATGTGGAGAATGAGGTCCAGCACTGGTTTTGTGTTAAAGCATAAAGTTGGAGAGAAAGGAATTGAGTTCTGTGCTTTGACTGTGTCTGTACTAAAACAACATACATGACAGTGCACATGAATCATTCTTTAAAATCTTATCCAATACTGAGACTTCTGAAAGAATAATATGCTACTTAAAATAGTTCTCCCCTTAAATAAACTGCATGAGAAATGTTTGGGCAAAGAGCAAACAGCTGTTTAAATTTTTCAACCAACTGATCAATAAGTGGGTGAAGCTTGAAAAGCAATCACACTCTGGTTCCTGGGTTAAACGTAGAAATATTCATTGTAATGCAGAGATTTCATGAAAAGTAAGTGCTACTTAGAGCTATTACAGAGTGAAATCATGTGCATATGTAGTTGATTTGGTAAAAAACCCAGGGACATAAACAATGAACATCATGGTTGGGAGCTAAACAACACTTGAGTCATCGGAAACAACCACAAATTTTGTATGCAGAAGACACAGAACTGCCTCTCTGGCTAAAGGCAAGTTCATCTTGGCTGCAGAAGGGTTGTGAGGATTCCTACTTGGAGGAAGATACAGCCCTGAAAAGGGCTTTGTTATCTCCTCTTGAGCAGCTGGGACATTGCCTTGACTCAGATGTAGTGGTATGTGCTGAGACTGGAAAGCAGTTTTATTCGGGACTGCACATGACAGCCCAGAGCTTGGCCAGTGCATGCCATATCCTTCCCACTTATGTAGAGCTTGTTCTCAAAAGCCCAGTATTCACAGGAATTGCTGTCCAAGGGTTGAGTGCCAGCTTGTAACCAATCTGAGGCTTCAAACAATGGATAATCAATGAAGCTAAAAAAGAACAATACCCATGTTGTTGCATGCTATTCCCAGTGTTTTGCTAGATGCTTACAGACCATCTCTATGTGTGGTAAAAGCTTACTGTGCCATACTGCATCTTTAGGGCACAGTAATTCTTACTATATCAAGGTTGATATTTATTTAATTGCTCAGGAAAGTATAGTTACTGACATGTGAAGAGGTTCAGCTTTAGTTTGGTTCCATATTTGGTTGTTCTCTGCTGAGCTGTGGCTGTGTTGCTCACACAGTGCCTGGGATTATTTCCCAGCAGCTTGTGCTAGGTGGATTTCTGTTTAGGACAAGAGGTAATGGGTATAAACTGGAACACAAGAGGTTCCACTTAAACTTGAGAAGAAACTTCTTCTCAGTGAGGGTGACGGAACACTGGAACAGGCTGCCCAGGGAGGTTGTGGAGTCTTCTTCCCTGGAGACATACAAAACTCACCTGGACACATTCCTGTATAACATTATCTAGGTGTTCCTGCTCCGGCAGGGGTTTGGACTAGATGATCTTTTGAGGTCCCTTCCAATCTCTAGCATACTGTGATACTGTGATTTCTGTACTGACTAGCTGCCAGTATGGGTATAAAAAGTTGCACGCTCCCAGTAAGGTTATTGGTTTCTAACAACCTGTCTCTGAAAATGCCCCAATAGTAAAGAAAATGGGACTGCAGCTGTAAATAGGAAAATATGAAAACAGGAGCCCTGATAATAATTTCCATAAAAGTAGTGCCCAGATGAGGTTCTAATGTGATGTTTAAATATGTATAAGGAGAAAGGACAGATCTGAAAGATATTACAGGTATTAACTACTCTACAGGAGCTTATTTCCTTCCTCACTCTTCACCCTTTCTTCATGGCTCTGAAATTATCCTCTGTCTATGAGGAAAACTTCTGTTTAGTTTCATTTCACCGCATTGCATTCTGAGCTGTAAGGGGAATACGAATTATTCCAGAAACTATAATAACCAGTGCATCTTAACTGGGATAAAACAAGACACAATTTGGCTCATAATATGGACAAGAACAGTCATGTATAAAATTTGTTAGACAGCCATGATTTACTAGAAATAGAGTAATTCTTCCATGCCTAATGGCTTCTGCCATGTGTTTAAATACAGCTGTTATTTTCATTATACATTCTATTAAGTGAAGACCGGTCTTGTTATAGAAGCAGAATGGGAATAGTTTCCTTGACTGAAAAACAAGTGTTGGGTAAATAAAATCACAGACTCAAGACACAAAGGCTGGTTAATATACTTACTGTTCCCAAGCTTCTGAGTTCATTCCATTGAACACCTTGGCATGTAGTTTCAGAGTTTATTCTTTCCAACAAAGACATGTTACACAGGTTGTTCAAAATAATAATGTGATCAACAACTGAAAATACTGCAGGGAGATAAAAAGAGTATTTCCTGGTTTAGTTCTAGACCTGCAGAGGGTTGTTACCACTGACTGGAGAATGAGAATAAAATGGTGTGGAACCTCTGCCTATTCTGTTAATATAGGTCTGTGTTAATTGATTTCAACAAGTGCCTCAAGCACCATTGACACCTCTTCTTCACTATTAACTAATGATGCTTGTCTCACTGGGATTAGGTCTGGATGGACACCAGCAACAAGTGGTGTACCTCAGGGATCTGTAATTGGGACCAGTACTCTTTAATATCTCCATCAGCGACATAGACAATGGGATTGAGTACACCCTCAGCGAGTTTGTAGGTGACATGAAGCTGAGTGGTGCAGTTGACACACCCAAGGGATGGGATGCCATCCAGATGGACTTTGACAGGCTCAAGAGGTGGGCCCATGTGAACCTCATGAGGTTTGATGGGGTCAGGTGTAGGGCTCTGTACCTGGGCTGGGGCAACCTCCAGTCTCAATACAGGCTGGGGATGAAGGGATTGGGAGTACCCCAGAGGAGAAGGACTTGGGGATACTGGTGGATGAAAGATTGGACATGAGCTGGCAATGTGGGCTTGCAGCCCAGAAGGCCAATTGTTTCTTGGGCTGCATCCAGAGGAGCGTGGCCAGCAAGTCAAGGGAAGTCAGTCTGCCCCCCTCTATGCTGCTGTGGTGAGACCGCGCCTGGAGTCCTCAGTACAGGGAAGACATGGACCTGTTGGAGAGAGTCCAGAGGAGGGCCACAAAAATGATCAGGGGGATGGAACAGAAAGCCTGGAGAAGAGAAGACTCTGGGGGGACTTTATTGCGGTGTCTTAGTTCTTGAAAGGGGCCTATAAGAAAGATGGGGAGAGACTTTTTATCAGGGCCTGTTGCAATAGGACGAGGGGTCGTGGTTTTAAACTAAAAGAAGAGAGATTCAGGCTGAATGTGAGGAAAAAAATTCTTTACAATGAGAGTGGTAAAATACTGAAATAGGTACCCAGAGAGGTGGTGGATGCGCCATCCCTGGAGACATTCAAGGCCAGGCTGGATGTGGTTCTGGGCAACCTGATCTAGTTGGAGATGGCCCTGCTCATTGCAGGGGGGCTTAGACCAGATGAACACTGAAGGTCCCTTGCAAGCCATACTGTTCTATGATTCAGTTACTGAATCTATACTCATTTCCAGGAGCCCATGGCAGAGAATCTCCTTTTGGATCCAAACTAACATGCTCAAGGTAAGTCTCTGTGGAAAAGGAATCAAAGGGCTAGTATCTACCAAAGATAATTCTTGCAGCTGTAATATTTAGTAGTAATTTGGTATTAGCTATAGCGTAATAAATATGCCTTGTGCTTAGCTGAGAATTCAAAAAGAGTATGTTATTGCCTTAAGGTAGGTACCATGTGAATCAGACATAACACAGGAAGGATAACTGCAAGTTCTCACAGATGGGCAGGTGAGCATGTTATGTACGAGTGGGATGTAAACTTCTGCTCTGAGGCTGAATTAGAGTGAAAGGCGGTGGCATGGAGGGCGGAGAGGGAGTCCTTCCTGGAAAGGTAATTGAAAGCAGCAACTTCTGAGTAGGACTGTAAGGAAGGATTTTGTAAGGTTTGCATTTTGACATGAAAGAAGTTTATGAAGTGTGTATTGGGTCCATCTGGAGTTAAGGAAGCACACAACAGAATTTCACAGAGTTCACGAAATGCTTATCTAGGCTTCACAGACATTATACAGTGCCCTGGTTAGCCATGTTAACTATTGAGTGTGCTTCAAGGACAGGCAGACTTTCAAAGTATGAAAGCCACTTTTAATAATTAATTGGCTCACTCCCTCCTACCTATTGCTTCATATCTAATAAAAGGCAACAGCAGGTCCTTGCCAAAGCCAACAGATACAAAATACTTAGGTTAGTTGGATTTGGGATATTACAGGCTAGAAAGGATATCCCCAAAAATCTTAGAAGTGAAACACTCCCCATTTTTTGTCCTGTCTCATTTTTCCCACGACTCTCATATGATGTGCTCTTAGAGTAAATATTTGCTAATCTAGTAAGTGATTTCAGGAAGATCAGTCCACTTTTTAGAGAAGAAGAAGAGTGTCTGTGTGTGTGTCTGAACTGATTTATAACTGGAAGCCTGTTTCGATTTTACTGTGTCAGGGAGACATGCTGAGATTTCCAAGTGCTAAACTGACTTTTGCCTTAAGAGGAGCAGCCACCATCCACACTATCATCTACATCCATGCACATACAGTGTGACACAGGAAATGACACACCATTATCAGATAGCTGTTAAGATGGATGCAGGGAAATGGTGAGCTTGCTGGCATGACCTCAAAGACATCCACAGATGTTCTGTAGTCACTTAAGTGTGTGCAGTTAAAGTGTGTCTCTTGTGCACTTGGGGAAATTTTGGTGTAAACAGAACACCTAAGTTTCAGGAGGCCATTAAGATATTTGTAGAGGGAGAAGAGAGGAAACCAGCAAGCTTAAAGTTAAGGAAGGCCATATAGCTTTTCAAGAGACCAAGAGGGGTAAGGCAGTAACAAAGGGTTGAATGTTCATCCCAAACCTGACTATCTGTCTCCCACATCAGGGAGGTGGCTAATGAAGTGGAAGCCCACTGTCACTATTGTGGTCTTATGCAAAGCACAGCCATGCTAGGCCTTAAAATAGGGACCAAATGTGCCAATTCTTGAACTTGTCAAGAGCACACATCCTGTGCAGAAGGTTAATCAGTTCTAAGAGAAGCCACGTGGAGGGTAGAGAGTCACAGGCGTTCAAGGTCAATGTGGCTCAGGGAATGTTTACAAGAAGGGTCATACCACAGGACTGTCATGAGGTAATCATCGAGACCTACATCAGAACTGGACACAACCAGTGCTGAGAAATGTTGCTCAGGGGAAGAACAAGGCTCTAGCTTCTCTGTCTGGTCTGTTCTCTCTGGTGCATGTTCTGCCTGTTGGTAAGACTCACCAGCTTCCTCTCTTTAGGCAGTGTTCCATAGTCATGTTCTTTTGCATGATGTTGCATGCAGAACGTTACAAAGGTCTTCCTTACTAGCTGGTCAGGTGATGCAGTCACAGTTATACCCAACTGCTGCTGTTTTAGAGCTAGAGTTACTTCCTCACAATGGGCTGTTAAATCATGTTATCCCATGGACTGTGGCTTTATTCCCGGTAGCTTGTAACTACCAGGAATAATCTGCAGCGTAATGTTGTTGTAACATAATGTAATCTGTAATGCCCATGTTGTCATAACGTAATGTAATCTGTAATGCCGATATTGTCTGCACATACAAGCAAAACCCATGAAAAGATGTGATTCTGCAATGCCAGTCTGCATTTCTCAAATGCATATTATCTTTGATCATATCATGATACCTCTTAGTCATACATCCACATCTAATGTTAATAACTGGAAGAGAGCAGAAGCCATTAGAATTACATAATCATAGATAACAGATGCTACTGTATGTTATTAAGAACTAGCAGTAGAAAGACACAGTGATGTAACAGTTACCAAGTGCCTAAAGCATTACTCTCTTTGCTAATGCAGGCGACTTATTTCTCACCTATGCAAAGGAAAATTATAGATGAATCTGTCAAAGGTAGAACTTTCACCATTTTTAAGATGCAGGTCAGAGCAGTTGCACATGTTGACACACGGTTTTGTGGTATCAATAGTCTCAGCATGCATTGTGGTCCTCGCTTTGTTGTACATCTGCATGTACATTAGTTCCTTACAAATGCTTTGGCAGACTCTCACAGCTACCCACAAGACAGTGAGGAGGAGTACAGGACTTCAACAGTCAGGGTCAAGACCTCTGAAGAGTGGTGTGGAGATTGATGCAGAGAATTTCAAAGGTGGGGTACCAAATGATAAGTACAGAAATGAACTGTGCACCAAGCTTCTCTGTGCACAAAGAGACGGCCAGGTTGGGTGGGGCTTTAATCAACCTGGTCTAGTAGAGGGTGTCCTACCCATGGCGGGGGGGGGGGTGGAACTAGATAATCTTTAAGTTTTCTTCCAACCAGAACTGTTTTATGATTATATGACTCTGTGCAGAGTAAAGGCAGAAAATACAAAGCTCTGCTTCAATCCAAGATTTGTTGTGTTGGTGTGTAAAATGATGAGGAAAAAGCATATGTGTAACAGTTAGGTAAGAATCATAAACCTCACATTTAAAAGCCAAAGCAACAGAAAATGCATAAATGCAGCAATAAGATCTAGTGATAAATTTTAAGTGCAAAGTTTAGGAAAAGAAGAACAAGGCAGTTTGTCATCTTCTGCTGTTGTTAGGAAGTGTGAAGGAATGGGATCTGCTTGTATGGCCTTAACTGAAGTAGCTGGGAGCACTTTCACCCTAGGTAAAATGATCTTCAGTTATTCTGTCTGTCCAGGTCATACTGGATGCCAGTACCATCACAAGGGACAAAGTGTCACCTCTGATCTGTAGTCAGTTACTGTCCCATCTCCTGATATCCTTCCAAACCAGTGCCAGTGTTTGCTAGCAATGCTGCTGTGGACTGGGGAACAGAGGACAGATACCTCACCCTTGACATGAGTATTACTGTAGTTCTCTGACAGCAGCTTTAGTGCTGCAACATCAGAGCAGATGTGCAAGGGTCAAAAGGATTAGTAAGTTAAGAAATGTAAAAAAACCCACATAGCTTGAAAAAGTGCTTCACTATGGTAACAACATCTTTTGCTGACATCTAATTTTTCAGTTTGTACTAGGTTAAGGATTAATTTTGTATCTTACTAGCAAAAGAAGTTTACAACTTTTTCACAGGCACGTTATATTTTACCTTCTTGAAATGATTTATGACCAAGTAAAACTTGTTATGAGTAGAAGCTGTGCAGGAGGCAGTGGGGAGGTACAGACTGTTAAAAATAATCCAGAGGAAGGTGGATTAGTAGGCTCAGCTGAAGTAGTCAGATGTGCAGTGTCAGTGCTTTATCAGTTTAAAGAATTCTAATATTTACATACCTAGGAGAAGAACATGCTATAGCATGAATGGGAAATAGAAACTCACTTCTGTGCTTAGGCTCACTTAGGCTCTTCAAGGTTGTAAGAGAACTGATTTTCCCAATTCTGGGAGTAAACAAGAATATTTTTGGAGAAAAAAGAAGTAACATTGACAGGTTGCAATCTGAAATAAATATGGGAGTTTAAACTTCGCTAAAATAACAGTTTTAATGAGCTTGCACAGTCCAAAGCTCTCTCTATTCCACACAAAAGACAGAAACTCCCTTGATGAGATTTTGTTTGGGATTAGGAATTATCCTGCCTTGGAGCAGGAGAATGCTGTAGATTTTGCACTTTGTTCTTGTATGATTCTGCCCTGGAAAATGCTTTGATGCTTTTTAAAATGAAACAGCATCTAGACAGAGTTTTCAGATTCACCCAGACTCTAACAGTTGATATGAATTACCTGACAATTGCATAAAACAAATGCAACTGTAAATGAAATTACTGCCTGCAGTCTCACAGTCTGGTGTGTTGCAGGATCAGATCTTGCAACGTCCAGCTTTTGAGGGGGAAGTACCATCTCTCTCTATGTATTTAAACACTGCTGCTACAATGAAACTTGCATCTTTATGTATTCGTGTGGCAGTAAGTATAATATTTTAACAGTGTAAAATTGTATTTATTTCCTACTTTATCAAAACCAGCCTTAGAGCTCAGTACAAGTATGCTAGGGATGTGGTATCTAACCTGAACGTAGTTTTGGTAGTAGATAGTTCATATAAAATGGTAGCATAATAACTGAACAATGGTTTGAAGCACCTTAAAAAGGAAATATATTTTACGGTTGAAACCATGAGCAAACTTGTATGTTTAAAGTGGTATTTCATTAGAATGTAGTATTTCAAATTCCAAGTAGTGTCTTTTTTCCATGTAGAAGGGATGTGTAACAATGTCAGATGTTGCTGTTGATATGGAGCCGTAGCCTGCACAACACATTTATAAGAGCAGAATCCTTTGTCCTCTCACTCCTGCAGGAGCATCGGTTTGAAGAGAACACATCTGTAATAGATTCAGGTTGCTTTTTTATCAGCAGCTGATGGTGACACTCTTATGAAAGGGCTGAATCCTCATACCTACAAATACATTTGTCAACAAAATACGAGCATGTGAGACAACAGTTCAGTCACATCTCGCTTTCATTTTTTCTCTTTTGTGCTAGGGCGTAACTTCCAACTGTCAGCTCTTTCAGCTGAGTGTCAGCCTTTTTGTAATTGCTGCAGTGTGTCAACCCCTTTTAAATTACCATATGTTAGCTGTTTACTATATTGGCTGGAAGCATGCGCGTTTGATTCTTCCCCTTTGCCTTACCTGTGTTGCTCTTGGTGAAGGCCAGGTGACTATTTTAGCTGATAATTCAGCCACTGGCAGGAATGCCCGAGGTGGATTCTGTGTGGCTATGCTGAGTCCAAGAAAGTCACTCCATTGTAGAACCTAACAGTGGGAAGAAAGGGGGTGGGTGGTGGATGTGCTTGGCAGGCTGGCTAGTGAGCAGACAGACTTACAAACTTAATCCCTTCCTTCCTTGCCTGAATTTAGACAACCAGGAGACAATTACACTATAGGTTGTATATGTCTGTGGGAATTTGCTCCTGAGGATACCTGGCTAACAGAAGCAGAAGAACCTGTTTGCCCTAGTGTCTGCCTGAGTTTTTGACTATCACTATAGGATGTTAGCACCTTGCAGATGTTTAAAAATGTTGCAATAACCCTGTTTTTCCCCATCCTCATCGATAAAAAGATGAACGGCAAAGGGCGCATGGCAAACCTAGTGTTAATGGTAATGTGCCAGTATGTGTCTGGATTTGGACTGTGTCTGGTGACCAGTTCCTGACTGTGAACCAGATTTTGCTGGCATTTTTCTGTGTCTGACATCCAATTTGGACCTGTACTGTAGAGGGAAACAGTAGTAAGCTAGTAACAGAGTGCCAGATAGTAAGAGGATGACAAGTCTTTTCCAGTTTTGTGTGAATGTTATTGAATGAGCAGTCAGTGTGCTAGGGGCCAGTGAGCCAACAAATATGTTCAGCGTTCCCAGAAAATAGTCTTCAGAACAGTAGGAGGTGTGATTGTGAAGGGGAGGCACTTGAAAGCTATAGATAGTGGAGTTAGGCAGGGAAAGGGAGCTGTCAGGAAGGAGTTTCGAAGCTAAATGGGGGTCTGTGTAAGCTTTTCCCACAGCAGCTCTTCCCAACCAGTTAGTACGCCCCACTGGTGTGGAGCAGCCAAGGGCAGGAGGCTGCTGGCATGTTTCCATATGAGAAAAGAGGAATGAAGGTTATAGGGAAGTGTCAAGGGGACATACACCTGGGGTGGATGCAAAGAAGCCTTACAAGCGGCATCTCTGCCAGGAGTGCAGCTTTAGTGAAGACCAGGACTGGCTGCGTGTGTTTCAGCGGCTTTCACTAAGCCTTCGCATAGGGTGAAAGTGAGGTCTCTGAGGCTGAGCTGTCTGGCGTTCTCTCCTTATATATTAGATGTATTATTTACCAATTTTGAAAATGATTCAGTAGGGGGTAACTGGTGTTCTGAGATCATGATGACTCTAGTCAGCTTTCCAGAGAGTACAGCAATTACCGTGTGAATAGAGGTGAATGTGACAGACAGGCCGGGTGTCTGTTCTCTCTAGCCTAAGCATTAGTTTTCTTGTGTTTATGTTCACACCGCTTCTCTGTGATTAGCCTCGGTGGAAACACCAGCATGAGGGTCCTGTTGGCAGCAACAACTTAATAGGCAACATGGATGGGGGTAGATGTTCTTCTGTCTTTTTCATTTTTAATTAAATAAGGCAAAATACACAATAAGTCAGATTTGCATGAAAATTTATATGCATGCATAATAGATCTTAATGTTAATGCGGGAAATTACTTTCTTTCAACTCAGTGGCCTGTAGGTTTGATTTCTAGAATTATTTGCTTCTTTGTAACTTTCAGTAAGTTTCTATTGCAAAATAGTGCCTCTAAATTCCTTGTGAAATACTCAAGCACTTTGTATTCTCGTAGATAAGGACATTGCATTCTATTGGAAAGTACTTTTTATTAAAACCCATTGGCAGCTTTTCGATAAATTCTGCTTTTTTTTTCCCTCTGTGAAATGTATTATTATGAGTACAATGATGAACGCTATCATTAAGAAATACCATGCATTTAATAGCCATAATTTAAAACTCCTATTCCACAAGCAAATGTGTATGTATGTCTGTGTGTGTAAAAGCCAGTTTCCATTGGATTTTTGAATGCAGCCACATCTTGGAATGAACTAGCAAATATCCTTTGTTTAATATTAACAATGCTTGCATTAGATATTTTCAGAATTAATTTTTATAGCAGATTTCATTATATCTCTGTTGTGTTCTGGGTACAATAGGGCAGCTCACTTGCAGCTGAATTAAAATCCATGGTTTAATAGCAGTTTGACTTGCCTAGGCAATAAACTATCTCCAGTAAATGGAGGTGCTATCAAGATAAAACATGTTAAGTTAATACTGTAACAAATCCCTGTGTTGCTGATGGAAAATATTCCAGAAGAATTACTCCTGCTATGCATGGGGCTTCATGAATTTCAGGATAATAGAGATTACTATCTCCGAGCGCTCTGCTGAAATATACCCTTTTCCAAAGCACTGTCTGAATTCTTCTTAGAAGTCCTTGTGGATCAGAAACTGGCTCTGGCCTAACTATGCTTTTATTTGCTCTGCTATAACAAAAGGTATGATTTTAACCTGACTTTAGAAATTTGGTGAAAAATCCTGTGTGGATACACTTAATTCAGTTAAACCTAGCTAATACAAATTTAATATGCATGGGTAATTTATAGTTATAAGCTAAGCTAACAGAGTACATTTTTAACTGTTTACCTAAATCAGTTTTTAAACAGAGAAGGAAAAACTTTCATATAGTACAAGATTGAGAAGATTGGGACTGTTTACCTTGGAGACGAAATGAATCAGATGAATCAGAAGTGAGATGATGAAAGGTTACAGGCAATGAAGGTGTAGGCTTTACAGAGCAAGAAATGCTATTCTACCGTCAGGGAAGAACAAGGAGCATTCACAGAAGCTTAAAAGTGGTGAAGTCAAAAGTAAGCACAAAGAAATGCTCTGCCATGCAGTGAACTAGTTCCAGATGGAACTCACTGTTGCTGGGTATCTCTGGGGGCAAGAGTCTAATAGGACTCCAGAGGACCAGAGCTACATACAGGGTGGTCTTAGGCTCGACTTAACTGAAAGGGGAAGCTTAAGTGAAGGAGAAAGAAGGACCTCTGCATCTCAGTGGTGCAAGAGCATGCTGATGCTTCAAAAGATCAGCCCTCATGTGGACACTCACCTGTTTATGTAGATAACAAAGGTATCCAATTGCAATGGTAGGGATTAAAAACCAAAAAAGAATGGTTGAAAAGGTAAATGCCTGCTTGGTTCAAGCTGCTCTGCTGTTAATGACATCAAAAGGACTCTTCTCCCATGTCTTTCCTATACGCAGATGGTTATGAAGTCTTTTGGTTGCAGGATTCTGGCTGGGTAGATCTCCAGTAGCAATTTCCTGTTCCTGTACAGATTACCACAGTTCTTGTTTCCTTCCAAAAGCTCATAATGTGTTGTTATGCTTTAAAAGGTACAGCAAGCTCTGCTGCAGTCTCATTAGAAGTTTGAATCACTTATTTTCAGTGTTTCTAAGGTGCAAATGCCACAGATTTGTCTGTAAAGGTGACTGTCTCTCCCACACACTTGGATGATAGAAAGTGCCTTTGTCTGGTTACTGGAATATGAAATAGGACAGGCTTGGAAAACTTTCAGTGTTGCTTAATGCTTGGTCTTGGGGAAAGGAAGTACATCATAGGACAAGGTGGTTTGTTAATGTCTGCAGCTGCTAATCAAGTGAACTGGCCGTTTCCCTTTGTAAATAGCCATAGAGAAGCAATGCAGACATAGCAGGAAAATGAAGATGACCTGTTCTCATCCTGCTGTCTCACCCTGGTGATTCTAGTATCTTAGTCATACAAAGACAACACTTGGACAGAGTTTTGAGAGTTTAAATGGCGCTATATTTTGATGATCAAGGCAGGAGAGCCTGGAATCAGGCTCCTGAGTTGGATTTGTAGAGGCAATGGGAAAGATTGCAGCATGGAGTTAACTATGACACTGAGGGTGTCTGTGCTGTCTCTTGGCTCTCCTTAGTCAAGGAGACTAAGATAACAAGATAACACAGATAACAAAGCTGCTGCTTTGTTATCTGTGGGAGAAGCCTAATAATCTCCCCAGATAGGCAGTTAGGTTGTTCTGGGACCCAGCTGCTACCTGGATCTTCAGTGTAGCTGCTGCAGACTGCACACTGTCGCAGCCCAGGATAGCCACTTTGCTATTTCTTTTGTCTCACGTGCTCGGCTAAGCCCAGCAAATTGTTTGATCCACGCACAAGTTCTCACAGTTTGCTGCTTATGATGGAATGAGGTTATAAGTTGTCTCAGTCCCTATCTACCCTCACATCCCACTGTCCTTAGTCATGCCTATAGTATCAGTAGCCTAGTTGTGCTGTATTGCAAAGACCTGACATGCAAATCTGCCATTGCTCATTATTGTGATCTGGTTTGTGCACCAGGTGTGCAAGCTGCCTCTCATGAACTGTGTACTCTAAGGGTTAGAGGCTGTTGACAATGACCCCGTCACATTCAAAGCCTGAGAAGTACCCTCAATGTACAAAGGATATGTTTTTCTTTTTTCCCCAGTTTTGTTATTATTCCATTGCTCTTCATTAATGTAAATGAGAGTCAGACATTGGACAAGAGAGAGTCAAAGTCTGCGTTTTCCCTACTACTTTCTTCTCCTCCCCTTCATTTCTTCTAGTCCTTTGTGGATCTCTGAGGACAGAGCTTCATCAGACCTGGCAAAGTGGAGATAGGGTTGAGGGGTTGATGGGAAAGGAGAGCTGGTCAAAAGATTTGTTAAAAATATTTCATTGGAAACACTTCAGGTTTGATCTGATTTCAGGAAATCAAAGACAGTTTCTCACATTCACAGCTGGACTCATGGCAGTCTGAAGGGGAGCCTGTTACTTGAAGATATTCTTTGCAGAAAAGCCTTGCACTTCCACACTTGGTGGTGCGGAGCCAAGACTTTGAAAAGTGTACAAGTCCCAGCACTAAATGGTGCTCACCTCTTAGGTCCTCACAGCCTAGATACTTCAAAAAGTCAGCTAGCTCTGGACTAAAGGGCTGGAAGTTCTGGTTTCCCAGCCCACAGCAGTATGGGTGCTGGGAAGGTGCATGGATCTTCTCCAGCAGCTGCTTGGAGGAAATGAGATTCCTCAGGCTCATGGCTACTGCTAGCACAAGTGCGAGGTTCCCTCAGCCTCAGAGGAGCAGCCTGCAGAGTGTCCCAGCTATATGGTGATGGCAGCTTTAAAAAGTTGATTCTATTTGTTAAAATATTGCTTCAGTCTAAAGGAAAATGAAGGCAAATAGTAATTCCTAGTGAACATGAACTGCTTTCTTGTGGCTGCCTTCAGGGGGGAGTCTGAGAACAGCTTGCCAGCTGCACTGGGGAGCTACTTCTTTCATTAAAGAGATTCGCCAATGCAATTCTCTTACATGCTGGCATCCACTGCGGCTCGTGTTTATGGCTTTTCCCACTGGAAGCAGAGCTCTCCAGAGGACTCCTGGCTAATAGCGCAGTCTAATGGAGGAGCTCCTGTGCTGCGTGATTCTGAGAATGGAAGCATGAGCCTTACAGCTTGCATTAAAAAGTCAGGCCCTGTAACTAAAAGCTGTAATGATTCATTTCTTTCATGGACGGACTGTAGACAGGTCTAAGTAACAAACAGTGATGAGTGCTAGGATGCTAGTAAAACCAATATAAAACAAAACCATGCCAGTAAAAGGAACACTAAAAAAATGTCAGCGAACAGATACAACAAATATAATACATGGCTCATTCTGCAGCCAGGAAGTTTCTGTCAGTCTTTCTTATGGGAATATCAATCCTAATTCTGGGATAAGTGACATTAATACTGAAATAAGGCTTTTGTGCATGTATTACAGGTTTCAGAGGTGGTAGTTTTAGAAACCCTTTTCTGATGCATACATGTTGCGGCTTTTGACATATTGTTTGTGTGCTAAAATATACTGCGAATATGAGTGTATGTCTGGTGTTTAGATCTAATGTTAGATGGCTGTAAAATTACCCATTTAGAATAATACGCAATTGGACTCCATTAATTTTATGTGTTAGCCTAAAATTTCTGCTCTAACAAGGTTATTTTTATGTAAATAGAGAAGTTTGGATTGTAAAGTAAGTAATTTCCATTCCTTGTTCAGCGACTGAACTGTATTTCTTTTTGACACTTGCAAAATGAGTTACACAGGATTAGTAAAAAAAAATCACTCCCTACCCCTCTTATATATTCAATTTCATAGGGCTGTGCTAACTTAAGGAGGCAATACTACGTTAGAAATACTACATTTTCTTTGTTTGGAGAGGAGGATGTTACCTATGATTTGCTTACTCATGGTTTTTGGTTGTTATTGGGAATGCTAACATTTTGGAGCTGAAATTAATAAAGTTGACAGCCATTAAGCAGAAAAAAAATACAAAAGAGGAAAATATGTGTTCCTGTGAAAAATCCCCTTGTAGGTAATAGTATAGATCTGTGTAAAGTAGGTAATTGGAAAATGCCTACATTTCCCAACTCCTTAGGATACTAACAAGCATACTTCTGATACAAACACTGCAAGTAATGGTTTTACCAACTCAGTCTGCTGCTGATGTGATACCAATACCATCAAATCGCAGGCCATACCAAGTGTAGTTAGGTGCTGTCACAGTAAATTTAACCCTCATCTGTTAGGGAAAAAGTCTAGTTGAAAGGTCATTTCTAGCTTCAAAGTAGGCATTTAGTGCTTTTATTTCCTCTAATTGGAAATGATAATCAATGAGAATCATTTATAAAACTTGTCTCCAGAGCAGTGATTCTCTACTTAAAATGACATCTTCTGCCTAAGGCACTGTAATTGCAGTCAGGTTTATCCATATGATCATAATTGGATTCAGAACTTAATGATGTATATGGTTAACTTGTTTGCAGTACGTGGCAAATAGACCTGAGTAGGTTATTTCTCCAATAGGAACTTTGTTGTGTTTGACCTTTTGTTATCCAAGGATTTGAGTAAAGCCTTACCTTTTCTGGAATTAGGTGCTTGAGTAAAACACTTCATGGGCCTGCTTAACAGTTCTATGCTATGATAGCAATTAACTTTTGTATAAGTAAACTTTCCATTTTAAAGGTCATTAATTTTCTTTACATGATACAACTTGGAGAGCCTGCTACTAAAATAATTGGGAGCTACAGTTACTGATTTATGAGGGAGGAGTAAAAAAGACCAAAATGCTAAAGATTAGCTAAAGTGATGACTAAGAGAGGATGTGATAAGACTTCCTCTTGGTGTTTTTGTTACTATTGTGTATCTGTGTGAGGTACTTTGCCTTTTGTTTCAATAGAGTCAAACTACATGTTCTAGTCAACTTTCTTGCTCTCAGAGCTGTACACCCTACTTAACCAGTTCTTTAAAACTTCAGAAGGAACATGGTTCTTTACATGGAGAACATGTACATTTTACCCTACAGATAAGCCAACAAGGTCAGTTCTGCTGTAAGACTTGGGGCCATAAAGGATTTTTGGGTGGTGATGCAGCTCCTGTAACACAGTTGTGCCCCTACATTGTTTTCCTAGGTCAGGGTGGAGTCTGTGTCAGGCAGTTCTTGTTCTATGCAGAGGCTACTTTGCAGTGGTGTCACACCACTGTGTTAGGACA
Source organism: Pezoporus flaviventris (assembly GCF_033815535.1). NCBI lineage: Eukaryota > Metazoa > Chordata > Aves > Psittaciformes > Psittacidae > Pezoporus > Pezoporus flaviventris. The sequence goes on from NW_026892585.1 coordinate 22,538,736, forward strand.
TTGCTTTTTGCTCTGATGGAAAATATTCTTAATCCTGGCTCTCATTTACATCAGTTCTGACTCAGATTGATTTGGGTCTCCTACGTGGGAGTTACTTTGATTTTACAGCTGTATTAGGGCAGACTACATTTCATTAATTTTATGAAGATTATGCTAATGTGAAGGCTATGCCATGTTTGTAGGACTGAAACATTTCTCACTGGTGAGTTTGATTCAAAAGTAATTCCTCTTATGAATCTGTTTTGGATTTGGCTCCTTCAGTTGGCAGCACAATTAGTTCTGTAGCATCTGGAAAATGGTTGTGCATCATACATTACCATCATAAGAATCCTTATTATAGTATATTATTTATCTGTAGCAGTGCCCACTATTTACTGGGGCTTTCCAAAGCATAAGAAGATCTTTACTCTGAGGTAATCACAAACTAAATAATCAGAAGCTTACCAAAATTTAGCAACTACACCGTTGTTGCCAACTAGATCCGTAGAGAATATCTGATGGCATAGCTCATCGTACATCAATTTAGAATTGCTGATGAGAATCCAACACAGTAAGTAACAAAATTAATGGAAGGGCAAGCAGCAGAGCTTCTTGCAGTATTGCAGTGTTATAAAGCTCCATTTCTAAATTGAGAAAGTGCTCCTTACCAGACTTTCAGTTTGTTACTGATCCAAAACTGAATGTTGCCCATTAAACACTATGGGGCAGTGTCATCTTTGTGAGGAAACCACGTGATGAACTGTGCAGGAGAAAGCAACGTTTTCTTTGGCAATTAAAAAATAGGTATCTGTTTGAATCTGTGCAGAAGCTGAAGTGTGAGAAAGGCAGAGGGAAACTGGTGAAAAGTAAAGGAGAATAAATGGAGCTGAGCCTCCGTGAAAATGGGGTGAGGACTCTAATGCCTGCATTTACCTTTGGTAGGCTTGTGGGGCTGAAGCTACTTGTGTGTGTAGACCTACTCTGTGCAGTGATTGAGACCCTTAATCTGGCATTCTCAAGCAGCAACAATACCTAATAACTTTGCATCATATTTTTGTAGAAGCTGATTAGTACCCTGAATTGTAAGAAAGAAATTCACAAAGGAAAAGGAGCTTCAGAATTCTATTGCTTAACCAATATTTTGCAGTATACAGGTTTTCTTTTCACTTTTCAGGCAAAGAAGGGTTTAAAGCGTCATGTGAGGTACATCTTCTCTTGGATTTGTTTGAGTTTTGCATAAGATATTTCTGTGAATGAATGTGAATTCTCTTCCCCTTAAGACTTCTGTTGACTGGCAGAAACCATCCGTTTCGGTGGTTTTATGCCTGTTTAATTGATAATCAAGACTGAATCCTGTTGTTTAGCAAATCTGACTTGCCTTTTAGTAAACTCTATGCCCACATTAAACTCTGAAGTATAGAGCACACAGAGAAACACATTCCTGACCTGTAGTAAAAGTGACAATCTGTACCTTCTGCTAGTAAGTACAGCTCTTTAATCATGGTCTAATTGAGGCTTTGGTATTAGAAGCGAAGAGGAAACTGTTAGAGCCTGAAGGGACGGTTTATCTTAAAATGCCAAGAAAACTTCCACGGCTCCATAGCACTCAGAGTAAAGTGAGTTATGTTCACCTGTCAGGGAGGGAAATTCAGCACTTCTGCTAGACTTCCCAGTTCAAATCATGAATCAGGATCCAAATAATGAGTATGGCTTAGGACTGATGAATGATTTATGAATGGCTTCTTTTTAGCTTCTGGAGGAATCTTTTTTTCAAGCTTTTTCTTATTCTCTGCCCATCACCTTTCTTTAAGGGAAATTTGCAAGTGTAACAGAATACCTTCATTATTAGAACTGAAGGATTAGGGGGTAAAAAGTAAATACTCTAAAAGGAGGAATTTGATCATGAGAGTTAGCAGGAATGTGCCTCAGGCTTTTTTTTCCCTAAGTCAGTGTGTCTCTAAAGGGTGTGTATAGTGGAAAACTTGCTGTGCTCTCACATATACCCTCTGTTCTTGTCATGTTCTCAGCCTGCTCCAGGTCTGACTGCTTATACTGCTAACTGCATAACTGATGATAACTGCAGTACTGCTTTCTACTGGGAGAAACTGCCAGTCTCCAAATCTTGTGCTTAGTATGCTGGACAGTAATCAAGTTCAGAATCGAAAACAGGGGAAACTCACGTTTTCTTTCTGCAGTGGACATGCCCCAGGAGTTGTAGATTGTGATGCTTCAGGAATTTGAACACGTCAGTGACTCCAGTTTTCTCAGCCTGTCTTTGTATGGGAGGTGCTTCAGCCCCTTTTTCACCCTCATGGCTCTCCTCTGGACTTGCTTGCTTCTCAGCCTTTCGGCTAAGATCAAGTGTAGTATCTGTTCTTATCAGTTTAAAGTGATTAGAAAAAGGGATCTATGATCTACTCCACAGTCAGAGCAGTTGTCCTGGAAATGCATCTGTAGATAGAACTATGTATGAGAAAATCCTTGCAACTGTAAGCAAAGCTCAAATGATTCCTTGAATTATGTGTTTGAGGTAAGTGGTTCCTTGTACTTGCATGCCAGTTTATGTGGCAGGTTTCACTCTCTCAGGCTAGGAGCTGTGATAAGTAATCACACAGCTTCTTCTAGTTGTTCTGTTGCAATCACCAAGGTTTAGATTGCAGCTAAATATTATTCTTTCATGGCTTCATGTTGAAAGACAGGTATTTCCAACCACTCAGCTTAAGTACCAACATTCCTGTTTGGAATGGATTATGTTTGTGCATGTAAGGATTTTATTTATAGCTGTTGTCTGAAGTGTTGCATCTTATGCTCTGTCTTCACAAACCTGGTGCATGTGCTCTGGGGCTGAAGCGTATATTTGCAAGGGTGAGAAAGGTTTTAGTTGCCCATGAGCACACTGTGTGTGCCTTGGTTATATGGAAGGAGTTTCTGTAAAACAGAGCTAGGATTTGAATTTAGAGGATAGGAACACTGTGCCAAATGGGTGATTCTAGCCCTAGAGTGCCTCTGTAGTTCAGAAAAAGGGGGCTTTAGTGCAGTGGAAGAGGGCCCAGGTGAGAGTTAATACAGAATAGCTGTAACTTGCTCCTTTCCCAAGTAGACAAACCCTAGCAAAATTTACTGTGTAGCCATCAGGCCAACAGCAGCTCTCTTACCTTGGATTCCTCCTTATATTGCAAACCCTTTGTAAATATTTCCTTTGGCTTTAAACACAACATTTTGTAGCATTAGATTTATTTTTATTTTCTACCCATAATGTAAATCTTTCTTGTAGCTTAAATGGACCAGTCATGATGATGCTGGCTTGTTTGCTTGCTCTGTATAGGTAATTTGGTTTGAGACCTTTTCTTCATTGTGGTGTGTCACTTTTCTAGTATCATTCTGGTTTTTAAAGTCGAGCATGAAACCCTGGTAGACCTGATGTGCATTTTTAATACTTAACCCTCAAAGCTCTAGTGCCACTTTTCCCCTGCCTTCATGATTTCAGTCCCAGTTTGGCCCACTGCATAACAAAAAGAAGCTCAAAGGATGGCCTAAGTTATATTGGCATGTGTGCTTCCTTGGGAGATAATGTGCTGCTTCATCGAAGTTGCAGGGTACCCTGACACTCATCTGCCAGGGAACTCCTCATCTGCCTAATGTGGGATTAGATGCTGTATGAAGCACTTGCTTTTTCTTCCTTTTTAATACATTTTCTGAATACTAAATATCCCTTTCTACACCCACATAGCTTACCACTTTCATGTTGTTTTATAATAAGTATCCGTTATTAGCATAATAACTGCTCAAAGTGACATCTTACATTGTACTGTCAAAGATCCATGTATTAATATTTCCACAGTTCTGATGCTATGATACACTATAGTACTGTAATTTTACCAGAGATTATTATTTTTATGTCAAAGATCTGCCTATTCCATTTACATACCATACAGTGACACCAAAGCTACTGATAGCAGGCTGTTATGAAGCTTCTGTAAAGGAATGTGTCAAAAAAGCATACCAAACCTTGGAGTGCTTTGATTGCATCTTGAACTGCTTGAAAAAGGAGAATGAGGAAATTCATTCATGCAACATTTCTGTCTTGCGTATATATTTGTTTATCTTAAAATTGTTCAGGCCTGTCTTATATCCTGTCTTCTAAGCAACACGAGTTAGCAAAGGCCAGCATGCCAGTCGGCATTCTATTTTATTATTTATCAAGAAGCCTTTGTATGAAGATTAACTGTATTTGCTCTCTATTTCCTATTATTTCCCCCCACTGTTCACTAAGTACTCCAAGCAGTTTGATAAGATGAGGGAAAGGTTGTCTGGTTTCATTGTTGCTCCTCTCAGAATCTGTTGTATCCTCCAGCGAAATGTTATCTTGTACTTTGTTGCAGTAATAGTCGTCAGTGATTCAAAACAGGTATTCTTTTGTCTCCAACCTCAACAATGCGCATAGGGGAGACTGCTCTTCTTCTCCAGCGCTGCTGCTGTTAAAAGCAACACTGGATCAGAAGAAAGCTGCCTTTACACTCAGTATCAATAGCTCACCCTCCTCCTGCATAATGATAAGCAGAGGGGGGGCTGTGAATGAGTGAAATCATTTTGACTCTTTTCTTGCTCTGTAGGTATAGACCTCCTTTTCCCTCTCTGCTACAAGGCGTGTTTCAGTGCATGGTTAGAGAAGATAACAGTGGTACTCGCGCATACACATGTGGTTATGAGGTCTCCTTCTGGAGGTGCCCCAGCTCTAACCACGGTCTGTAAAATCATGTTAAAAATACTTACTTCAGGTCATCATTTCCTCTGACAATAGCATACTTACAAGGTTTGCTTGGGTAGAGCTGCCAAATCCATACTCTCTGTTTACACATAACATTTCCAGTCTAGGAAAATATTTCATCAAGTTTTTTCACCATTCTTTGCTTCTTGCAAGTGGTCAGACTGCCATCATGTTTTTCAATGTATAATGAATGCTGAATCAGTGGATAATCCTGGCTTATTCCTCTGATTCTTTTTGGGTGGTGGGGAGGAGGGGTTTGGGAGAAGAGTTTGTTCTGGTTTTGTCTGGGAAACTTGGAAGAAAACCTTTGAGAAATCACTTGTGTGTAACAAATAGTCTCAGCCCTAAGGTAACGCACTTCATCTTGAGTGTTTCTAAGGAAAACCAAAGGATTGGAGTCACAGATGAGAAGGGGATTGAAGAAAGAAGTTAGCAGTTCTTGTTGCAAGCCACCAGTGGAGATCCAGGAGACCTGATCTGGATTGTGCTTGGCCTTGGCTTAAATCTTCATGTTGTGCAAAACTATCTCTCACCCCGTTTTGGGAATGCTCTCACTACAGAGCTATAGGTTCTCCTGGGATGCTTTTCCATTATGAGAACAATCATGCTAATGGTCACAGAGCCAGAAAGAGAGTGGGAGTGATGTAGAAGTTTCCTAATTTTATCTTCCATGATTGTTTCTATGTAGAGTGATAGAAGCCCAGGTAGACATAGTGAAGAAAATCTACTCCAGCATCACTCCAGTGATTAGGCCTGTCTCCTCAGAAATGAAAGCCCTGGGTTAATGTTCCTTCCCTACCTAAAAGCAGCCAACTTAAAATCAGCACGCTGTCTTTCAGCTTCTCGTAAACACTACCACCCCATAAGCATGTGATTGTTGCTGTAGAAATCATCACTTATAAGGACTGTATTCCAAGGTCTGTCAGTGTTGAGGGGTTTGAGTTGTTTTACCGAGCTGTGGTTGTTTGCCAAATGTTAACCTTTCTCATGAGCAGTATTAAGATCGCAGTGAATCTAAAAGGCATGGAGTAAAACCAATGTCCTCATCTTCTAAGCAGACTTTGACCTGGTGCTGATTGCAGTCTTGTGAAGAGAGAAAGAAAAAGCATTGAAATGGTATTTTGGTGCACTGCAGCACCTACACAGTGGAGTTTGCCTTTCCATCCTCTGTTCTAGTCAGGGATGGCAGGTTCTTAGTTTAAGGACTACACAATTCATAGAAAAGAAACCCTAAATAATAGAGAGGAGAACCAGTGCATTCTGTACTTATTGTAGTGGGGCTTTTTCAGCTTGTTCAGTTAAATTATTTATGGTTTTAAATATTTTGGCGTGATTTCCATCTGTATGGTATTAAATCATTTCAAAGGGTCAATGAAAAGTACATTATCTTCTGTACTTAGTTCCATTCTAACTAATGAGATTTCTTGTGGTATTTAGCTATGCAACAACAGTGCAAGATAGGAAGAGACTGTGTTCATGAAGATCTGGAGGGACCTCCCAGACAGGCAGTTTCTCTAATATGCCTATTGGTTCCCTGGTTTCTCTGATGAGATTTTTGTTGTAATGTGCATTTATGATGAAAATTATAACTTCTGTACATCTGCAGTAACTCTAGCAAACTGCCCTGTTGAGAGTGGCTTGTTCCATGGAATTAAAATGTAAATGAGCTCATTTATTTCTAATGGAATAGGTGGTGTACTCTGCAATTCCCGCAGTACCTGACTGAACTCTTTCTTACACAGACACAACTCTTATTGATTTCTGCATAAAGTTTGCTGGAACATCATGGGCTAGGACCATGCATAGAAGTGCTCTTGTACTGACTCACCTGCTGCTGAATACTGACTCACCAATTAACTTCAACAGCAAACAAACAAACACCTTCACATTTTGTTTCTCTGCTCAATAAAAAATTCAAAGGGGTGGGCAGGACCAGTGGCAGGTAGGATAGGATTCTGATACTGATGCTGGCTGTATTTACTAAGACTATGTTAGTGTGTGATATGGTCAATTTATGCTTTGCTTTTAACGTTCTAAAGCGGTTGGAAACAGTAGGTTACTGTGTTTTGTTGATGTAAATCTGAGTGGCTTTGGGGAAAACTGCTTCCCTCTCCCTCATCTGTGAAGGTAACTGTTTTGTTTATTTGGGATTCTGGACTTGGAATTGATTTTATTTATGTGCTTTAAGTCTTGTGAAGCAGTGACAAGCATGCTGATGTCTCAGTAACTGCAGATCTGATTGTCTGAAGTCGTTACATTATGTGACCTCTCACTCTCCATATCCTGAATATTGGTATCTGTTCAAAGAAGGTCTCTATGAGCAGCTCCAAAAGGAGTCTAAACTGTCCCCAGATTGAAATTTTGTGAGAATTTGGGAAAGGGGAAGAATATTAGTTCACTTTTTCCCTAAATGTTTATATTTAACATTCTTCATTGTACTAGCTAAAATGAAAAGGACGTTAAAAGGCTCCGTATGCTCTTTCCAACCAGCATTGGGAAACACTGATTTCACTGTGCTGCTTAAGACTTTAACAGAACAAGCTAAAAAGCCATGGAGATCAGCTTGTCCCAGGTTTACTGAGAAATACAGTTTAATGAGTATTTTTACTTTAAAAATAAATAAGGCTTTTCTCCTTGAGTCACAGACTAATCAAGTGGCATTTCCAATAGTACTGCTTCATTGGGCTTCTGATTAGTAGGAGTCTTAGTTAATGCGAAACGATACACTGCATCTTCAGAGGCTCCACTGCTATGAAGTACAGGAGAAGTACGTCGGTTTTCAGGCAGTGTTAATCACCTATGCTTGAAGGCCATTTGTGCATGGATGAATGCAGTAAGAGCTAGGGTAGAGCTGGATCATGAAAATATTTAGGCCCAAGTATCTATTTATTAATTCATGCTTATATTGACTATCGGGGGACTTGATTACACATACAGGAAGTACCTAAACATGCTGGGGGACCACACTTAGTGTACAGGTGAGAGAGCCTATAAGGAGCAGTAAAAGAGGAATGGAGCCAAGTTTTCTTCCTGAAATTGTTCCTTAGGAAAAGTGAGATGTTGAAAGCCACCGCAAGTGAGTTACTGCGTTTGCCCCCCTCCTGTACCCTCTGGAAGTGTCACAGTTGTCACAGTTAGCTCCTGGCTGTCCCTGGGGTGCATCTTTGGAAGGATGCTGTTACAGAGCTTTTTGCAAATGTTTAACACATTGTTTTTTCAATAGCTTGTATAGCTAATATTTAATATTTTATATAGCTAATATTTAATATTTTATTAAAGCAAATTTTATTTAAAGAAAAAAGTGCTATGAAGAGAGTCTATAAAGCCAGATCTTTTCAGCTTTTCTTCCAGAATTTTCTCTATCTTGTTAGCTCCTTATGATTCTTATGCAAAACTTTAGGTACAAATGCCTCATTAAGTTAGCTCACTGCGTCTCCCCTTGTAGTTTAGATCTCCTCATAATGATCATGTCTCTTCCCTGCTTTAGTTCGGGCTGAAGGAAGCCCGAGCAGGATGACTATCAGTACTTCTGCAAATGTTTGCTGAACATGCTCTTTGCTGAGAGGTGTAGGTTAAAAACTGGGAAGGACTGAGCTGAAAAGGGGAAAGCACTGCACTCACCCTAGAAGTTCTGTGTCCATCTCTGCAAAGCTGTGAGGGCTAAAGCCCAGTCCCGTTTACTGCTGTTTGCTTTGGAAAGTGGCTGTAGTGGCTTTCAGTCTCAGATGCCAGCTTACGGCAGTAGGCAGCTCTTTAGCCATGCACCAAGCTCCTTTTCTTTCTGTCTACTCCTTACTAGTCAGCACATCTTCCATATGTGCTCCACATCACAGGTGGTTTCAATTTTGCACAATCCTTTTACTTGACCTGCTCTATATTCTGAACCTGCTTCCTTCTCTGGTAAATATTAGTTATATTGAATCTGGAGCAAACCCATTGTCTCAGTGCTGCCTGTATCTCAGGCTGAAATCCTGAGCTTGCTGCTTTAAAATGGAGCCTCTAAACCAGCCATCCTAAAGGTAAAGGCAGTGTTCTGGTTTGGGTTTAAGTTTTTTTCATTTTCTTTTTATTTCTCAGTTCCTTGAAGTGTTGGTGATGTTGAGTAATTTGTAGCTGTGTAAAACTGCCTTTACAAGAGGGTAATTTGCTGCAATAACCTCAGCTGCTGGCCAATAGATGTGAAGGCGGTACTTTTTAAACCCAGTGGAAATCTTTGGAGTGGTTGTGGCAGCCAACAGATACAACCCAAACACAAATTCCTGTAATCTCAACAGACAGCAGCACTGAATCACTTCCAGCAGTCTCTTGCCAGCGTGGCTCTGTGTGTTTCAGAGGCGGGGTATCTGCAATCCCACCAATCCTCATAGTGCTGGGCACTGCTGAGTAGCCTGGCATCGTGTAAACCAGGCCCCTGGCCCCTTGATCCTGATGGAGCTGAAGAAGGAGGTGAATCTCGGCTGCTGCTGCTCAGTGCACCCTTAACAGAAAGGGAGAGGAAACAGAGGCCTGAGACTGAAAAAAGTAATCCCACCATCAGGGTCATTAGTGGCAGTTTAGACAAAGGAGCCTGATCTTTGTTGACCTGGACTTTTGTAATGATCTGTGAGAGCAGTGTGAGCCTGTTTCATGCCCATGTTGCCACAAAATAGTGCAGAATAAAAGGCACTGACCAGAAATTCTCTGTGTCCTTCCACTGGCAGCATTTTTCTGTCCATTTTAGAGACATAAGTGACTGCAAAGCAATGGAAAAAAATTGACTTTACCGCACATCATTGTCAATGTCCCCTGCCTCTGCCCAGGTCATAGAAAGGAGGAGATGGAGAAGATTTTAATTTGCTTTGGTTTGGTTTGTTTTTTTTCCGTAGAGCCTGAAAGATCAATGTTTTGTACTGTATATATTTAGCCACACTCTTATTAGTTATTTTAAAACCCTTCCTGAGCTGCAGAGTTTTGCATAAGGTCATGAACTATGACAGTGGTCATCAAGTGGAGAACTTGCAGCTACTTTAAATAGTTGCTTTACTGTAGTTTGTTCCTGTTTGAAAACTGAAAATCATGTGTTTCAAGGTGATTTCTGTATGAACTTCTGGCTATCATGACCACAGGTTCAGTTGTTAAGCTAGCGTTCAGTATATTGAAAGCATTCAGTTTGTACCTTCTTAACAAATGTCTTGATTAATATGTATCCAACATTTACATATTCTGTTATTTTGTTATAGGGAGGTGTTAGTTTCAAGGCAACCAGACAATAACAGGAGGATTCATGTGTTTAAGACCTGATGGGGTGGAAGTCTTGGTGGTTTCTGTGTGATGATTTGGTAGTATTGAATAGAATTGTAATGAGATTTTCTCTTTGTGAGTTATGAACTTTCATTTCAAAGGCGGGAATTGGCAAGTAATAACTTCTAGTCCTGTCTTCAGTGGGCTTTTGCGTGCTGAAGGTATGCCCTTAGATGTTGCTGTGTTTGCGCTGGGGTTGCTGGGCACTTCCGAGAAGTAGGCTACTTTTCCTTCCTTATTTAAAAATAATGGCAGAAAATAAAATGTGTATAATGGCGATTTCAGGAAAAGATGGATTTCAGATGTCTTCATTGTGGTTTATATTGCCCAATATAAACCCAGGAGAGAATTAGCAGTGAGAGGCAGGCAGTACTTGGCTCTCCTTTTGCAAAGGGTCAGGTTGGCTGGCTGAATGCCTCTGCCGTGGCTTTCCAGGGATGCTCCTGGGCATCAGTTTTGTGCTTTGTGGGCATGAGTACCGATCCAAGGAAAACAGTTTGTCCTTGTGGAAGAAAGCGTTCTTGAGAGGCTCTTCACTCCATAGGCCTTCATGCTTTTGTTTTGACAGTATCTCTTCTCACACTGTCATGTTCTCAAGTCTTTCTCATCTTCAACACTCATGTAAGGAGTGTGGAACTGAAATAAATGCAGAGGACCAAACTAATCTCGATTTACCAGTCACAGAAACACATCATCTTGCAAGGAAGGTTTGTCTCAGAATGACCTTTTTTTGTTTCCCTGGGTAAAGAAATGCATCTTTCTCCAGCAGGGATACAAAGCTGAGTAAGTCCACACCCCCTTTTGTAAACATACTGTCTGGCAGTGCTGGCTGGGAGCAGGAGAAGGCCCCCGGCATATCATCTCCTATGATCAAGCGTCCTGGATACAGAGAAGCAGGAAGAGGGATTATTTTGCAAAGGTACAAGCTATTCCGACCCTCTTGGGGCTGGGTGACTTCCCACTGCACTTTCCTTGGGGCTGTGGTAAAATGCCATAGTCTAGCCCACATGCTTTTGCTTGGAAATCTGAACCTCCAGGCGTGAATAACTTACTGGAATTAATCTTCAACTGTTGTCATCCAGTATTCAAGTATTAATGTGGGTGATCAGAGCGAGGCAGTGCAACCATGGTGGTCTTGCAAAATAGCGCATCGCACAAGTGACATTTCCTAACATAGAATCAATGTTTGCTCTTCTGTAAAAGGCATTCTAACATTTTTCTTCAAACTGCCAGGCTAAAAGGCTTGTGCTGGCCCAACCCCTGTGCAACAAACAGCACGTCTGTGTTGAACAGCAAATATCAAAAAGAAGCGTCTGAAGGGGGAAGGAGTAGTAATGGAAATGCAAGAAGATCCACTTGGAGGTGATCAAACTTCTGAGATATTACTGGTTTAGCAGGAACTTTCTTTCCCTTTGTCAGCCATGCAACCAGCATAGCACTGGGAAGGAAACAGCACCGGGGTCTGAATGAAGTGATTCTTCCATGAAACAAATGACCTCGTAGTTCTCAGCATGGCAACTGAGGCCAGGTCATGCTTCTAGGTATGTCAGAATTACTTTGTGCTTTGAGCTGGAAACTTTTGTACAAGGTCATGAACTATAACAGTGGTCAAGATGTTTTTCAATCCTTTTCCTGAACAGGAAGTGTCGCCATGAACCAAACAATCTTGGATCTGTTTTTTTTTGTTCCCATACAGGTGGCTTGCGCTGCAGCACCTTATGTCTTCTCTTCTGACTTACCACCCAGGTTGCATGGGGACATGAGGCAAATACTTTTCCCTCCTGGGGCTCTGTTTTTTTCATCTGTTATGATGCTTACAGACCTTATTTAGCATATTTTTTAAGTGACTGACAAAAAGTGTCATGCAAGACTTGAAACTGCTGTTTTAAATAAATTCCTGAACGAATCCCAGAACAATTCTGTCTGTGCTCATTCATGGGAAGGAATGCTGTCCTAAATCAACGAGGCTTCTCAGATCAGCTTTTACCTCCATGCTCAAGCAATCATTTTGTATGATATTAGGATTAAAAATCTCTTTGAGGGGAAGGAGGCTTTACTGTTAAATATAGCCATAACTATTTCTCAACCATGTAAAATATCCTTTTTCTCATCTCCTCCACAGTACAAGGACTTTAGGCAAGGACAGCATGCACATTTCCCAGCAAGTGAAAGACAACAGAACTTCCTGAGTCTCTCTGAGCTTGCAGGTAGATGAGTACAGGGTGAAGCACCAAAGAGATGGGTCCAGCTGTAGGTAACCAAATCTAATCTCTTCAGATAAGCCTACATGACTGGAGCAGGGGATATAAGAGGCACAAGGGAAGAAGTTGCTCCCTGCCAGCTCACTTTTCACAGAAACAAAATTAATGATAAAGTGTGAACCGTGTACCACTGTGAGTTTTTGAACGGACTGCAGCTCTTCCTATTCACCACATCAAGCAGGGCCACTTCCGTTAGTGCAGTAACTGGTGGCCACCAAGCATCTTCCCCACAGGATGGCATGTAGGAGCATCAGACTGATTTACAATTCATTTCACAGATACTTGACAGAAGTCTCAAGTTTTGGCTCAGCCACACAAAGTCCCCTGATTACAGATTGTCTTCTGATCTGTCTCTGCTTGGACTTTGGTATTTGCTGCCATGTTTGTTTGTTTCCACTGAACCACAGGCCTGTTCTCCTTTCCAGTTATACCTTGGCCAGTTGGTACCCCTTCGACATAGTCTCAGCATTTCTTCTGCATCCAAGATCATCAGAGCTGTGACTCTCGCTCACTTTTCCACACCATATTGACTCCTTGCCATGGTTTTCTTTGCCAAATTTCAGTGCCAGACTTGGGCATGATCTCTGTCTTCCTGTTTCTCACATCCTATTTCTCATCCAGTCATTAGGAGCTTAGGGACACATTTCCCCAGCTACGTACTTTGTCCCCCTCTATTACTCCCTGAAGTTTGCAAGCCCAATGCTTTTGTCTTGACTACGATTGGTTCTGAAAACTTTCTCTTTCATGTTCCCTGGACCAAACAGGGGATGTTGGCTGGGAAAAAGCTGGTGAGGGAAGAGGGTGTCCCCACTTTTATTTTAGAGATTTGGATCTGGCAGCATTTAGCACGCTGGGGTTGCACTTCCAAGGAAAGTCCCCCAGGAGCAAACCTGCTAGGCTGGGACCTTTGAGGGAATAGCTGAAATTGCCCAAGCAGATTATTGGGTAAAAAAACCCAAAATTGAATCCATCTTTATGTACTGTTTTTGAACCAGAGTGTTTCTTTTCTTTTCTGTTTGAGAACTTACACTTTGTCCAAATTCTGGTGGGCTTTTGTTTAGCCACATTCCTGATGCAAAGGGCAAATTTTTGATGTGTCATATTTATTGTCAGACCCAAACTAGGGAGGAAGCGGGGAGCCTTTCTTGCAAAGGAGTGTCCCCCCTCCACACCTTTCCATGTAACCTCTTTCTGGAAAATGCCTATAATATTATGTCTGGAAACCTTTTCCTCCACCCCAAATCAGGCTGCAGCACATATTCAGTGCATTTCCACCCCAGTTCCTGCTCAAGGGGGTCAAAGTTTTGCAGAGTTATTGGCAACTGAAAATGAAATTTTACGTGGGGAAGTATCAAGTGATCTTGGTAACAAGCAGAGCTGTACCCCATGGTACTTCAAGCTGACACCACCCACCTCCGCCTGCGACTTTTCTTGCTGCTTTATTTAGCTTAGCCTTTCTTACCATTGAGCCAGTTCCTGTTCCCAGCTGAAGTCAGTGACAAACACCATGCTGGCTTTGGGGCTGGAGAGTTCATTGCTTGTTGAAATGGGAGCACACTCAAGGGATCACTCAGAGGGTCACAGAGCCCAGCTGGCTGAGGCCACTGCAGGATGCTGTGCTGCTGAAAAATACAGAAGAGAGTTGTGTGTGCTCTTCTGTTTTAACTTCATAAACATCAGTCCTATTTAAACAGTCTGCCTTTTTATTTTATTTTCTTTTTACTTTGAAAAGAAATCTATTGCGGGAGGTGTTGTAAGCAGGAAGAAGATAAGTCGTTTGATGCCTCAAATGGCACAAAGCTTGGGGTAATGAAGGAATGGGTATGTTTCAGGTCAGCATGAGTTCAGGCAGTGAGGTCTAAATAGCTGCTGAAATGGCACAATTTATCATTGTGTGAGAGGGATTTTGGTTGCTAGACCAGTTTGTCTATGATCTATGTACCTTTTGAAATCACGGTGTTTTATTTATCTTAGCAGAATATAGGTTTAGATATAAGCTTAAATATATATTTTGTTAGCACCCTAAGAATTTAGGAGTGTCCAGATATTGTGATAATACTATTTTAGAGTGTGAAGTTGTGGAAACACTGAAAACCAAGGTAAAATATCTGAGACTAAACTCAACTAAACTAAACTAATACCTTTGTGTAATCCTTGCACCTGTTACTATTTCCGTGTGGTGTTGGAGTGGGATAGAGCCATATGGCTTTTTTCCTCAAGGCAAGACTTCTTCTAAGCTAATCTGAATTATTCTGCACTTGCCATAGGCCAGGAAAAATACACATGTGGCTGGTTGATGTGAATCGATAAATGTGTAGCATTTGATTTCTAAGTCTATGCCCTTACTACAGTCACATGTTGTCATTGCTGCTGGCAGTGAGCTAATATGTAGGGTTTGGATTAAAACAGTTAAAGACTATAATTCATTGAATGTACAAAAATATGGTGAATTCGAATACTTAAGGATACAGACCAGGTGAGCTTTTTGACAAATTTAACTATGTAACTGCAAAGAAAAAGTATAGCTATTGACATGAGACTCTAGGCTTCCTTTTGACAATCATAGAATCATGGAATCATTAGGGTTGGAAAGGACCTTAAGATCATCAAGTTCCAACCCCCCTGCTGTGGGCAGGGACACCTTACGCTAAATCATATCACCCAAGGCCTTGTCCATCCTGGCCTTGAACACTACCAGGGATGGAGCATTCACAACCTCCCTGGGCAACCCATTCCAGTGCCTCACCACCCTCACAGGAAAGAATTTCCTCCTTATATCCAACCTAAACTTCCCCTGTTTAAGTTTTAAGCCGTTACCCCTTGTCCTATCACTACAGTCCCTAATGAAGAGTCCCTCCCCAGCATCCCTATAGGCCCCCTTCAGATACTGGAAGGCTGCTATGAGGTCTCCACACAGCCTTCTCTTCTCCAGGCTGAACAGCCCCAACTTTCTCAGCCTGTCTTCATACGGGAGGTGCTCCAGTCCCCGATCACCCTCGTGGCTCTTCCCTGGACTTGTTCCAACAGTTCCATGTCCTTTTTATGTTGAGGACACCAGAACTGCACACAATACTCCAGGTGAGGTCTCACAAGAGCAGAGTAGAGGGGCAGGATCACCTCCTTCGACCTGTTGGTCACAATGGTTTGTGCCATGTGGTATCATCACAAGGTAAAATTGAAGCACTTTCCTTCTCACATTTACTAGCAGAGAAATTAAAGATGGACATGTTTGTGTGATTAATGTAGCAGAATAAAGGAGGATTTGAACATACAGAATAGCTAACAGAAGAGAATATACTTGCATGAACAGTAAGGAAATAGGGGTGGTACAGGAAAGTAGGAGTTAGAGTTGAATGGCAGCAGACAGTTGATCATGAAGAAAAGCTAGAAAAGACTGCCACTGAGACTGCCATTGGCAGTTGGTTCTGGGGCTTGGTCTTGTTTTTAAAATGTGCTTTCAAAACAAGTTTTTATCAGTGGCACATGATTATCTTACTGCTGTCACTCGTATGCACTATTTGTATGCACTACTCAGCTGCAGCTTTCCCTATGTGCTGGAACTGTGTGAGCTGGGACTAGGGATGGCACGCAGGAAGTTTCTGCAGCATTCAAGAGAAGAGGAGACTAGAGGCCTGAATGACTACTATGGCTCAGAAAAAGGAAAATGTATCAGCATGTTTGGGAAGTATTCCAGATGGGCAGAAAAACTCTTTCCTCTGTATCTGACCTATATCAAAATAGATCTGACTCAAAGGTTTGAGGCTGAAGAGGGGAGGAGGTATGCTGATACAAACTGTGGGTGCTTCTCTGAGAAATTTCTGGAAAGCTTAGGGGGTATTCCAGATGTATATAGTAAAAAAGACATGAGTAAAGAGGGAGGAGCCCTGCAACACACAGGGTTTTTCAGAGTCCATAATTTTGATTGCGGAATGCCTTCCCTGAAATCCTACCAGGAGCAATATTTTGTATTGGATAATGAAGTGTGTCAAAGTTTTTAGGGGAGAAAAGATATTCTTACGCTGCTGTAAAAGGTAAATCAGTAAAACTACCCTATATAGCAGAATTTCTAAGTTAAATCAATAACCCTACACACTAAAGTAGTGCTTTGTAAGCTAAAACTGCTCTACACATCATACTAATCCTTTGAGAGTGTAGAGAGTTTAGGAAATTGGTTATACCATCTGCAATATCAGTAAAATACAGTATTAGGTTACCTATGCCTACTAAGGCAGGTGTCAGTAAATAAGTATGTGATATTAAAAATTTGACACTTTCAAGTCATTCTTCGATAGTGGAATATGGGTATTGGTATGTTGCATTTACCCTTCTGTGTATGTGATTTGAGTGAAAATCAGCTCTTTGGTAGAGCTAATAGGCCACTTTAAGCATTTACTGGTGTGAGGATGAACCTCGAAGATTAACACTGTAATAGGAACAGGAGTTGGAGGGCTGACATTAGCTTCCAGAAGTCTCTGGGGTGACTTATCTGCAGCTAGAGAGGCTGCATTTGCCATTAATTTTTAAACGGTGAATGAGCTGGGTTGAATCCACTCTCCGCTCCCTGCTGCACAACATCGTAGGGAAGTAACCTCTGCTGCAGGAGGTGTGGTGATAGCCAGGCTGGCAGGGGGTTCACTGCTCTCTTCCCACACGATTTCTGTCCATGGAAAGGATAGACTGGGGTTTCTGTTAGGTGCCCTGGGGAAGTCCAAGGGTGTGTGTAATGAATAAATGCATCCTTTACCTCTGTTGTTGACCAGTAGTCTCCCAGGAAGAGAAAATTCCAGCTGCTGCTGCGCTATAAGGTTGCAATGGGCAGAGCTCTGGTGAAGTTGGCAAAATCAGAATCTTGCCAATATTTACTTTTGTCAAGTTTTACTTTTTTTGCCTCTTTATTGCTAGGAGCAATTATTTACTGCTTCTGGTGCAGTACCTTGGTAAAAGGCTGTGCAGGGTCTGAGTGGTCACCTTTCTAACCATAGCACTTCACTGCAAGGACCCTCCAGCTATGTTGGGGCTTGTGTGTGCCATGGCCCGCACTTACATGATGGAGGTCCTGCTCCTAAAGAAGCTCATGTTGTAGCATAGTCATCACCCCATGTATCCTAGCCATTGTGTTGTGCTTGGCTGAAGTGGACTGCTGCCTGAAACTTGCAGTTCTTTTTAGGTTTTGTTCTTTGCCATACCTGTGCATTTTGTTTGCTGATTCAGGGTGGCCAGCTGTATCCAAATAATTGGCATTAAAATTCTCATACTGGCTTTCTGTAGTTAAAGTGCGTGCATGCAGTAAGAATTGCCTCCTTTATTATTCTGAATGGTACTCAGCAGCTCTAGCCCCTGAAGGGTTATTGGCATTATATTTAAGTTAATTATTTTTATTTAGAAGACTACTTATCCATCTACTGCAATATTAAGAAACCAGGGTTGATATTTTTATTTTCCTCTGCCCTACATTTGCTGAGCTAGATCTGGGAACATATGCATCACATTCCTTTCTGTTTGGTGGGCCTCAGAGTCTAAATTGGGACTTCTGAGCTGCTCTTGAACACTGGGAAACCATATGTGGCATTGTGTTGTTTGAATGACGTTCAAAACCAGAGGGTTTGTGTAAACGTGTCGTTGAGAATATAGCTCAGTATATTGAGAATATAGCTCAGTCAGTGTTAAGAACATGCACCATTGTTCAACCTATGCATGTGTACAAGAAGTCTGAGAATGGGAGAGAAGAGCTGCAGCTTTTCTAAAATAAGAAAGAGCAGGAAAAAATTCTTTCCAGATGGACTCTACAGAAAACATCTGCAGAGCTGGAGTCTCCTACTACTTACCGGGGCTTAATGGCCCTGGAAGGAATGGGCATTTGCAGCCCATAATTGCTGGTAGGCCCAAGGGACTGGAATGGGCCCTCCTGTTTAGCAGTTCACTGTGATTAAAGAAATCATGGTGAGAAAAGCTCTCTTCAAACTGAGGGATACATTCCCCACAGAGGGGGTAGTGCCTGTGGCTGGGGAGAAGTTAAAGTTCTTCCAGGGTATAGATAATGTTTGCTGTTATTTAAAGTAGAAGCTAAAAGGATCTGAAGGATAAGAGTTGCTTTAAAGAAGGACTGGACAGTAGCAGGGTTTTTTGAGCTTCAGAATGTTTATGCTTTTGTTATAATCAAATAAACAAACTTTTTATTTTCTTTTTTTTTTTTGCATATGCCCCTTCAAAAGCTTTATGAAATCAAGCTGCCATGGGGTAAGGGTCAAGGTCCTTGTATAGATTAATAATAATTTCAGTTTAGGAAATAAAGGTTAGGGAAAAAATGACCAACTTTTACAAAAGGGAAAGAGTGACCAGTGAGGTCTTTCTATTGAGTCTGGTGCTGTTCAGCATTGTCCTGAAAGAGATGGAGAATGAGACAAAGAAGCCTCTTGATGATAGCAAGTCAGGCAGGACATCTGAGGTGAAGATGTACTAGGGGACAGCAGAAATGCCTCACAATAGAGAGTGACTGAAGGGCAATCTGGCAGTTGAAAGTCAGTGTTGATGAATATAGAATAGTGCAGAGGAGGAGAAACAATCCAAAATTGAAATACACAGCAATGGGATCTAAATTATCTCTTGGGAAGAAACCTTGGGTTAGAATAATTGTATAAAAATGTCTGCTGAATGTGCAGTAGGAATAAGAAAAGAAAAAGAAAAGAAACGAATTATTGGTAAAAAAATGTGAACAAAAAGGAAGATCTTTATGCTCTGCATGTCACTCTTGAATATTTTATCCCTGCTTCCTCATTTTAGAAAGGATGCAGGAGAAGGGGAGAAGATACAGGAAATGTTCATAAAGGATGTGGAGTGACTCCCATAAGGAAAAAAACTTAAAACTTGGGGATTTTCAACCTGCTGTCTGAGCAGGAAGAAAACAAAAAGTTCTGTTAACTCTCAAGTGGCATGGAGAAAGCAAACAGAAAATGACTGTTAGGTCTCCCATATCATGGGAGCCAAGCAGCCTTGAGTGAATGGTTAGGTGACAATTTTTGAGCATGCAGAAAGGATTTCCTGTAGCTGTGGAATTGCCTTGGGATGTTGTGGATGCCGGAAGTTCCTATGCAGGCAGTGATGTCTGGACAATGCAGTTCTGGTTCAGGGAATCACCTCACTCGAGATTGCTGGGAGCTGGGGGAGGCCCACAGGTTGAGAGGCCTGGGACTAGGGAATCTGAGGCAGATTGCACTTGCCCAAGGAAGAAGTGTAAGTTGTGAGAGCTGATCTGGTCTGGCTATTCCTGCATAGTTACACCCACCTCATGCCAGGGTATTGTTTGAATGCCTGACAAAAGCGGGTCCTGCCCTTAAAAACCAATTTGAGCTTTTGTGAAAGGATTTCAGTGAGTGTCCCTGCAGAAGAGAGAGGCAGAAGAATTTAAACAAAGAAAAGGCTGAGATGAACAAAAATGTGTACTGGGGGAAGACTTAATTTGCAATGATATTTTCATACTTTTGGAGGGTCTTTTTGTCTACATAGTTGGTATGTAGGTATGTCACCCACATGTGAAAAACAGTGATGTTGACGTCTTGGCTATAATCTCCAAATTGTGAATATCTTTGCATCCAGGCACTTGCTGTAGCTTTTCAGAGACCATGAAGTGCAGCTGACCTGAATAAAACCTGCATATTGAAACACCTGATCTTCTTTTCTTTGAGGGTATTGTGATGTGTGCAGTGTATGTGCTAAATACGTTGCTTTCTAGTTGGCTCTCCATGTAATGTTGGATTGCAACAGACTGCTCTCTGTCACACCCGATGACTAAACCTGCCTCACCCACGCCATGGGAAAGCACTGGTGCATTGAGCCTTCTTAGAAGCAAGCTTTAGGTTGTCCTCAGATTTCAAATCTCCTGTGCACTTTTTTAAATATGGCCTCTATCTCAAGAGATACAAGCACAGATGGATTCCAGGCAACAATTAATCAGATAAGTATTTATTTATTTAACTCAACCTATAGAATTACGCTGGCAATAGTTCTTTTCCAGAGTTAGACTTTCACTGAGCAAAAGACTGCCTTTTAAAGACTTGTTTCTCTTTCTTTCAGGCATCTGCACTGAAACAGTCTGGATTTCATTGGGCATGGTAAGAAATTCCCTCTCAATTACAGAAGAAGTCAGTTAAGAACTGGCTGTTTTCTTTACCTCCAGATATGTTCAAAGTAGAAGTGTGGCTGTGGAAACTAGGTGCATTTGATTTATGTTGTGCATATTAAAACAGGAGTGAAAACCAGAACTGAAGTAAATATACATTGCAACCATGTGGGACAGTGTTTATTCCTGCAATACCAAGAAGTGAGTTAAAGGTGGCTGTAAGATGGGGCTAAGGGCCATCAGAAATTGTAAAATATCTGTCTGAATAATGGAGAGAATTTGGTTTTAAAGCTATATTTAAAACACCTTTTAAGTAGTCTTAGTGAGCCTACAATTACATACTTGATATTGTAAAGGTTGCCTAGCAGACCCATGGTTACCAGAGTATGGGCAGGAAGCAAGACAAAGCCAGGCAACTGGGGATGATGCACTGTGCTGCAACGGGAAAACCTTGTAATATAAATGTTGCTGAAATATAAAGTAGTTCAGTCTCATTGAGATGAGACTTGCACAGCTGTGTCAGGAAGGATTTATTATATTTTTGCCATCATTGCTATGCTAGGAAAAGCTTCAGTATATATGAAGTTACACTGGGGAAAAAAAAAAAGGATTTTTTTCTTGGACAACTTAATTTACTTATGGGAATGTTGTCAAACTGTACCTGCGAAAGCCTTTTTGCTAGTGTAAATTGTCTATGCTTGTGTAACTATACCAATAAATAGTTACAAGAGACTACAAGGACTTGCTGAAAATAATCTATCTAAAGCTAAAGAAAAAAGTAACCCTCATTATAAATCGGCTAATTCATATGACTGGACACGGTTTGGGTTTGGTTAGGTTTTTTTTAACCCCCTCTCAACATGCAGTCACATTTTACCTAAAGTTCAAGCTGAATAAAATTCAAGACAGCATCATGCAGCTGGTTTTTGCCTCCTTGAGCATTTATTGTCTCTGAGGGGCTAGGTAGTACTGGTGGGGTTGAGACTGTGAGTCCCAGAAAGCCTGTCTTCCGGACCATGAGAAGTACCACTTTAGTGGTAGAAGACTCCCTCCCACATCTGTATACTGGGCTTGAAGCCAAACCTTTCTTCTGTAAAGAAACCTTGCTAAAATTTCTCATTTCATGCCCCTTTATGGGGCGAGAGAGACAGAAAGTGCATGGGGGGGGAGAGAAGGAGGTATGTGCCAAGTGTATTGAGAGAGCATAGAGTAGGCTCTTGATTTTGTGTGCCTGGGGACAAGGGAGCAGCAAGGAAGGAGAAGGCTTTATATTAATTAGCACCATAGTTGCCATCCCTTCCTCCCACCTCAGAAATGATAAATTCTCCTTCTCCTCTCCAAAACACATCAACTTGTTTTTTTTTAGACAACTGTTTATGTTTGAATCCTTTGAACTAGCAGAAGCACTTGAAATAAATGCTCTTATAAGTGTGCCTCCTGCCAGCCTCTGTCTAGTCTGCATATGGACACTTAAAAGAGTGGAAGAATATGTCTTACATGTCTCAGAAATATGCTAAGTTAACAGTGGTGGCACCTGATACAGCTTTATTCTTTGTCCCCATTAGAGTACAGTGGAATTGCTAGTGTACTGTTTGATAAACAATCACCAATTAGTCATTCCAATCCTTGCTAATTCAGCAACTGCTCCCCAGGGCCTCCAGGCAGTTTGTATGCCAGTTCATGTGCTCACCCCAGGTAGCTCTGAACTGAAGGAATTTGCTTAATTGTTTTTGCTGTTGTGTCTGTTTAAAAGGTTTTACTGCTCGTTTTGGTGATCTAGGTGGTGTATTACAAATGCATGTTCGCTGCCTTACCTTTCCCCAGCATGCTGTTAACAACATGAGTAACATAATCCCCAAATGTAATGCTACATACTTTTGGTTCCCAAGCACAGAAGGGTAGAAACACTCACTTTGAGCACCAAATGGACGGTGGCCTTGCTGAATGTGAGCAGCAGGTGGGATGCTGCTTAACTTCCTTAATCTTTTATAGGTTTGGGTACTGTCTTCATGGATAGGCCTGCTGCCCCTGCTTACACTTAGACCACATATAATTCAGTTCTCATTCATCTGCTGATCATAGGGCAGTGCAGGACAGGAAGACAATTAGTCATCCTTTACAGATGTTAAAGATTCTTGTAAACTCAAGCAACAAGCTGTGGATGGGAGAAGTGTCTCTCTGCTAACATCAGTTCCCAATTCTTTTGTCTTACAGCTGCCTGTTGATGACTAGGAATCTGCTGCTCAAGCAAATTCTAGAGGAGGTGGCAGACCTATGGCTGTGGAACCTTTGCACTTATAACTGTTATCGTGTGTGTCTGTTTGACCATGGCAGGATATTTAATGTGTCATAGAAACCAGTTTTGTACCTCTGGACTCTCATCATAGATCCTTCCTACTAAACATATTTTCCCTCATTTGAACCTTTAAAAAATAGAAAAAAACCACGTAATTTTCCATGAAAAAAAAGGGAACTTTACTGTGTCCGCTGATGTTATAAGTGAAATACGGTGTACAGCATGCTAAGGAACTGCTCAGTCAAGTGTCAGTGTGAACCCAGGAATCCTCAGCAGAGGAAAAGAATAAATATTTTTATTTTCATTAAAAGCTTCCCTGTAAAATTCTTCCAAAGGTTTTCTTTGAGACAACACAAGCAGATGGGTGCCTCTTCACTTCTCAGCCTGGTGGTAGGGTTGGTTGGACTTTTGGCCAAGCGTTCTGAAAATACTGTAAGTCTCCTCAGTGATGAAGCCCACGTTGTTAACCAGGGATATGCCTCATCTGTGGTGAGAAGGAGATTTGAGTATTCAGTGTTTCTATATTAAGTCACACTTCTCACTTTATCAGTACCTCAGAAGAAAGTGCAAAGACAATGGATGTGAACCTTCTCTGCTCAGAAGGTCTGGGCAGAAAGTTGGGCAAAGCAATTACTTTTTATTCTTTCCTTTCCTTTCCTGTGCCTTTTGAACTATATGTCATTTATTTTCCACATTACACTGTCTGTGCTTCAGCATTTTCATTCTGATTTGTATAATTGTATTTATTTCTTTACAAACCTCTGAATTTTCAAACATATTTTCTTTCTTTTGGTCCTTCAAATGGGTTGGTTGGTCTCCACATAGTTAATGTTCTACACTTGTATTGAAGTTTGTAGAGAAAAGCTGATACGACAGTATAGTATTTGCAGTATGGTGCATCATCTTATAACTAAGTAGCAAAGCATTATTCACAAGGAGGTAAGGTTATGTTTGTTGCTTCTAAGTTCTTAGCTGCTCAGTTTTAACACTGGATGCCTGGGTTTCTTTTCATGGAGTGTCTGTTTACTCTTGTATATTTTTAGAGAGTAAAAGAGTGGTGGGGAGAATGAGGGTGTTATGTGCAGTAATGTTATAAATAATGCTGGCTTTCAGGTTATTTACATTATATTCACCTGCCTGAATGCATAAAGTGTAACAACGTCTTAAAAGAAAGGCAAAACAGTGGCATGGATAACACATCTAAAGGAGATGCTGCAGAATATATTTGGTGAAGAATGTTCCTTACCTTGCTAATAAACAGACAGAAAATAGCTTACTCCTCCCACAGCCTCAAGGAGATCAAACTGAATTTTAAAGCCTTAAAGATGTTGGTGTGAGGAAGAAAGAGGGTTACTCAGCACCCATCTTGCTGAACTGACAGGCAAATGGGGAACATGCTGAGAGCAGAGCTGCATTCCAAACCCAGAAATGGTTACCCTAGGGTGGATGACATGATGAAATGCAACTGATGGAGAAGGAAAAGCACACAAATAGGGTTTGTTGTTGTTTTTCTTGTCCTTTTCCTCTGTGAGCTGTATACTTTAGGGTAAATAAAAAAGAAGTGCTTACTTTTGAGCTGCATTTCAGTCAGTATGGTGGCATTTGCTTCAATAAACACACATTCAATAACATTTAAAACTCCTGAATAAACAAGATGCAGGACAGTGATCCAGGGGAGAGCAGCTGCAGTTGCTCCCACTGACTGTGTGTGAATACACACATGGGACAAAGATGCCAAGGTCCTAGTACTATGGCTGCTGCAACTGGGAAGGAGGAAGACTCCAGTTTCAGGCAAGGAAGGACTGAGCCCTGAGGAAGCAATGCTGTTACTGTGAAGGCTGTGTGAGAGATCTCAGAGTATGTCTATGCCTGTGAATTTTTCAGTGCTGGAATTTAATTTCTGAAGTGTAATAACACCAGTGCATCCTTGTAATTTTATTGCATTTTTTTATTATGGCTATCATTTACAATAACCCTGCTGTCATATCAGAGTCTGGTATGGTTTCAGTAGTCTTCAACTCTCCATCAGAGATGATGGAAGTGAAGTTGGACCATTTCACACACCCTAGCTTTTCGTTCTCCACCTCTTTCCTTCTTCTGAAATGCTGGCTGAGTCAGTGGGATTCTTCTGGCTTTTTCTTTCCTAGCATTCATCCTCAAAGGTACACAGCACCCAGGTGACCTTTCCTAAGAGTAGGAGGATTAAATAAAAATCCTTGACAAAGCTTCCTCCTTGATGCAGCAGAGATCATGGAAGACACTATTCTCTCATTTTCACTGTCCTTCCTGGATTGCCCATTTTCATCCTGTATCAAAATCTTGAATTCTTTCATGGCCACTGGGCCTTTGAAACTGGGAATTTGAGTTCTGTAGGGCTTTGAAGCAAGAGGAGCCCTTGAAGGACATCTAAAATAGCAGGGCACTTTCCTGTTCCCAGAAGTAATACAGAAACACTGGTGAATTTGCATGGATACAGGGCAAATCTGCAAAGAAGAGCAGGGCAATATTGGAGTAAACAGAAGTCCTGTGAGAAGAAATGGTTTGGCTCATGCTGTGACTCAAGCACACACTGCAGAGCAAACCTCTGCTAGACCAATTGGTCCCATATGCCAGAGGACTTTGATTTGTGGCTGGGTTTAGCAGTGATCTGAGGCTTGTGTCTCTTCTATAAATTCTGCTGGAAACAGAGCTATGGCTGTGAATCAGTTACAGGCATAGTTAATTCAGTGATATATTGAAGTTAACACTTTACATCTGGACGTGGCAACCAATTTGAAATCTTCATTTAAAAACAATAATAAAGTACCAGAGAGATTGTGTCATGTTGTAGTCCACCAGCATTTTTATGCCCTTTGCAATGAGAGATGATGTTTGCGTGATCTCCTAGTATGGAGAACATGATGGAGAAGTCATGAGTAATTGGAAACAAAATACTGTGAGTGACAGGTCTTTGACAAAGCTCTGGACAAAAGATTACAGAAACTCCACTGTTGTGGAGTGACAGGCAAAATGTTGTTGCAGCTAAAGCTGGGGACGAAAAAGAGAGGGTTAAGCTAATCTGCTGGGCTAGAAAGAGACCAAAATTGGGCTTTGGGCATCTACAAATTAACAAAGATTCCTGTTGTTAACCCGTTTATTGCTGGTATTGAAAGAGGGCTGGAGTCATGAAGTTGCAAAATCTGTAGTGGAAATACATGGTCTATCTGGGAGCAGTAAGAAGTATGAGTTGAAAAGTTTTCCACCAAGTGGCCAGAACAGCCCCGGAGAAAGATCAGTGGTGAATAAAGTAAGTAACACTGAGTCAACATCAGTCCTGCTGGATCCCACAGAGCCCAGAGATCAGTGGGGCACTTGCTCAAATTACAACCAGTCAAAACCAAACTGTGACATTAGCTTGCATATCAATCAAGACTGCTAAGAAATTTAGTAACTGGGAGGGTGTTACACAGCCTTTTGAATGCAGCTGTGCCTGTAATCTCAGCTAGAAGAACACAGTGTGCAATTTTGGTCTCCTGAGCTCAAGAAGGACGTGGCTGAAATAGAGGAATTGGGAAAAAGGGTGACAAGAACATTCAAGAGCCTGGGAAAACTTGTGCCAGAAGAGTGACCAAAACTTTAGCCTTAGAAGATAAAGAAGAGAAACGATACAAGTATGGAGGGTACTGATTATGCTGGAGATGAGAGGTCAGAAACTTCCTCTCTTCTCATTCCATAGTGTAGGCCCACAATGGATGAAATTTCACAGTTGGTCCAAAAGATACTAATTATGACTAAATGGGAAGGTGATATTAAGAGTTCAGGCTTCATGTTGTAAAATCAACTTTAAGGCTTTGAGAGGGGGAAAGGATGGGTGACAGCCACAGCCTTATGAAAGCCTAATTCCTGACAAATGTGCCTCTTCAGATGGATTGTTACTTAGTTACTTCATGCTCCAGTTTCCAAACTATTGAATTTTTCCTGATTCATCTCTCTTCTGAAATTCTGTTTACGTTCTGTAAGAGGAGTTAATAATACAGAGCACTGTGCTAATTAAAAAAAGAAGCCTTTGATAGAGATGTCTAATGCTTGTGCTGTTACAGTGTCATCCAGCTACTGTGCAACTTTAAAATGCCTTTTCTATTATGTAGTATCTCATGATTCTGGTTTTGTGCTTTGGAATAAAAGGTGCATTCAGTGGCTTGATTAGGTGGCCTGAAGCTGTATACTCAGGTGTATAGGAAACAAATGTGTATGTGTATGGGTGTTAATGTGCATGCAGACACAAATTTATAGTGAAATGTGATAGGGGATTGCTCAGTAGGATGCAAATAAGAATAACAGTTGGGTTTTAGTGGCTTTCATGACCTCTTTCTTTCAGGGTTGACCACAGATTGCTCTTTCCTCCACAGGTTCTGGTTCCCTTCACAGTGTTAGAAGGATGGCTGCTGCTTTGAGAAACTGTTCCTTAAAGCAGAGTCATCATTTTCCTCTTCCTTTCCCTTTCCCAAATACTCTGTTGCTGCTCTGAGTCCACTCATTCCTTGTGCCACAGCAGGGCATGAGTTAAATTTTCCTAGAGGCATGATGCAGCTCTGAAATAGCGCGTATGTTGATGATAAACTTGCTGGCAAGCATAGAAGCTAAGGCACGGCCTTAGATATTTTTGCACTTCTTGGAACACAGATATTAATCTAAACATCCATGTGCCCTTCGTATTGATTAGAAGTATATGGAGACATTGAACAGCAGATCGCAGAAAATATCTGTCATACGGAGCCTTCCCTCTCCTTAGCTTTCTCTGAACAGCTCTCAGAAATTGAAAGAAGAGGAATGAAAATTCTGAAGCTGCGTCTTCCCTCTGACAAAGTTTTTTCTTTTTTTTCCTTAAAGAACCATTAATAAATTGTGGGTTTGTTTTTTTTTTTTTAATACAAGTATTGTTAAAGACTCTCTGAGGCTTGTAAAGAGAGAAGTGTTTGTTTTAGAATGGTGCATTTTTCCAGGTAGAAATCAATTACTAAATTGTTCGTTTTCCCCCTTTCTCCATTTTTGCAGCTTTCATTTCTAGGTGGCTGGAATGATTAATGGGATGTGCTGGGCTAATTTCTTGTGTTTGGGTACTCAAATGATAGAAGCAGCTTTGTGCAAAGCTTTTAGTGTGTGTGCAAAATTGGAAGATATTTTGAAGGCGGGGGATTGGCCGTGGCACTTCCACTTCCTTCCATTTAGCCATAAATCAATAGTGAATGGTTTTCCCACAGTAATTTTTCATACAGTTTGAGCCTGGGGAATGAACATCCCTGTTCTGGAGTGAAACTGTGATTTTTTCTAGATCTTGCTGAGGACATCAAGATTTATCTTGGTGATGATGTAAACCCATTACATTTCCTCTCTCTTCTTTGCCCCACACCTAACACTTTCCTTCTTTCCTTCCCCTCCCTTCCTTCCTTCCTGCCTTCTCTCTTTTCCCTCCCTTCTTTGCCTCCCTTCTCTCTCTCCCCTTCACCTCCCAACCTAAGGCGCTTTAAAATGCCCACTAGAGTATGCACTTAGAGTATGATAGTGGCTCTTACTCTATGAACAGTCATTTATCAGTGACAGATAGCAGGAAAGAGCAATAACCTAGATGGATATGAGATGGTTCAGATCAAGTAACAGGATGTGAGCAACTTCCTACAGTTCTGAACATTTTTCTCCCCTTTTAATCTACTGCATTCGCCTTTAACATTGCTTGATATAAAGTACAGCTCTGCTTAAAAAAGAACTTTGTAGAGATGACATTGTGGAGTCTTACATTCATTTTGTCTCCTCCTCAATTTCTGCATCAAATGCTCAGTTTGGAAGCAAAAGGATTCTTTGTTTGTTTGTTTGTTTGTTTGGCAGTCCCCAGATCTGCTCTGGACTCAGAAGCTAAGGTTGAGTCATTTCTTCCCTCTCTCCCCCTCCCTTCCCATCTTTGCTGTTGACTAAAGAGAAGCTGCCAGGTCTGAGTAACCTCTCTGTCTGCTAACAGCGCACTTTGTACCAGCACGGCAAACCTACTGGACTATCACAATGGACTATCACAATGGAAAACTGCATTTATGTATTGTGTAATATTCTGCAATATTGTATTTCTGTCTTGTTGGCTGGTAGCTGTAATGTTGAGTTGCAGTTTATTAGCCCTGGAGCAGAGGGCCTTTCCTTGAAAAGGACCATCTATGTCTCAGAGGCATTTGGCAAGTCATATGTTAATAAGCACTTATATTTTTTGTCCAATAATAAACACATATACATGCAAACTCATTTGGCTGCAGTCTGCCTGAAATTAAGTTGCAGATTGTATTGGGCCCTTGGGCCAGGAATTCCTTGTCCCTGTATTGGACAGTGTCTAATAGTAGTTGAAAGAGAAAATTTTTAGAAGTCATTTTGTGAGTGACTCTGGAGAAACGATGAATGTAAATCCTCGCAGATTTACAAAGGCTGCAGTCAGAATACTGAGTGAAACTCAAAGCAGAATGTAGCTGTTCCTTCGTACATCACAGGCTTCAAAGATTTAGTATTCAAAAGAATGTGGGAAATTGGGTCATTCCTGTGCAGTTTAGAAAAGATCTGAGGTTACCAACTTTCTTGCTTTAGCCATGCAGAAACTCTGAGTCTGGATTAGCAGGAAATCTGAACAGGATTTTCCTCTGCATTTAACATCAAAATCTAATAAATTTCATTTAACTCAGTGAGTGAAATTCTGCCCCCATTGAAAGAGATGTCAAAATTTCCATTGGCTTTTGTGGAAATAGGTTATCACTCTATAAGTGTAAAAACAAAGTAGAATCTCTAGGTCTTAAATGCAGTTATTTCTGTCAGGATATACTTATTGTAAGACTTTTTGAATACGTTACTGAAGATAATCAAAGAATAGGAAAGCAAGAAGCAATTTTGCTTTTTTACTCAGATGTAATTTTTCTGCCTTTTAAAAATGGCTAAAATTGACTTTTCATTAATTATCACTTCAAGTGACACCTTAAAATATATGAAGGCATCAAGGAGGAGGAGTTGATTACCATCGAATAAGTACTTATTCTCTATCCTTCCTGCAAGAAGTTTGAATTTCTATTACTTTTTGCCCCCTTTATTTTTGGTGAATAATAGAAAAGAGAGTTGCTGTAATGATTTTATAGTCCCTGAATAGTTTTCAGAGTTTATGGGATAGTATTTTATAACTACATTCTGTAAGCAGTGGTGTCTTTTGGAATGGCCATGAAATGTTATAATAGAGATTTCAAAAAGGCAATGCCTTGGCATAGGTTTCTGCAGGGAGAAATAATAACTTTGGACTGTTTTTGAGCATGTCTTATGCCAGCGGTGTCCCCAGCCAAACCTGCCTGGTTTCGTAGGCTGATGGGTCTGTTTCATCAGGTGAGAATTAGTAGATGTGAAAACAGTCAAAGTGAAAGTTTAGGTATCACAGTATCACAGTATGCTAGAGATTGGAAGGGACCTCGAAAGATCATCTAGTCCAATCCCCCTGCGGGAGCAGGAACACCTAGATAATGTTACACAGGAATGTGTCCAGGCGGGTTTTGAATGTCTCCAGGGAAGGAGACTCCACAACCTCCCTGGGCAGCCTGTTCCAGTGTTCCGTCACCCTCACTGAGAAGAAGTTTCTTCTCAAGTTTAAGTGGAACCTCTTGTGTTCCAGTTTGTACCCATTACCCCTTGTCCTATCATTGTTTGCCACTGAGTAGAGCCTGGCTCCATCCTCGTGACACTCCCCCTTTATATATTTATATACACTTATAAGGTCACCCCTCAATCTCCTCTTCTCCAAACTGTAGAGACCCAGCTCCCTCAGTCTTTCCTCATAAGGGAGATGCTCCACTCCCTTAACCATCTTCATTGCCCTGCGCTGGACTCTCTCCAGCAGGTCCCTGTCCTTCTTGAACTGAGGGGCCCAGAACTGGGCACAGTATTCCAGATGCGGTCTCACCAGGGCAGAGTAGGGGGGAAGGAGGACCTCTCTCGACCTACTAACCACCCCCCTTCTAATACACCCCAGGATGCCATTGGCCTTCTTGGCCACAAGGGCACAGTGTTGGCTCATGGTCATCCTGTCGTCCACTAGGACCCCCAGGTCCCTCTCCCCTACACTGCTCTCTAACAGGTCCTTCCCCAACCTATACTGGAACCTGGGGTTGTTCCTGCCCAGATGCAGGACTCTACACTTTCCCTTGTTATATTTCATCAAGTTATTCCCTGCCCAACTCTCCAGCCTGTCCAGGTCTCGCTGGATGGCAGCACACCCTTCTGGCGTGTCAGCGACTCCTCCCAGCTTAGTGTCATCAGCAAACTTGCTGATGGTAGCCCATCAGGTAGCCCATGCCTGTCTCCAGCACTAGGAAACAAATGTCTCGGTGAGATTATATATATAAAAAATATATATTTTATATGTATATAAGAACAAGGTATCAGCCTTGGTTGATACCTTGTTCTTTTACTTTCCTAGACTTGGGAACTTCCTAAGCTGGAGGGTACAATAATAGAGTAGCAGTGGAAAAAATAATAAATCTGGTTTCTCTTCCTCCATGACAAGGTTCTGAAAGAAATCTTCCTTGATCAATTTTTTCACAAAACCTGTGTCTCAGCAACTACCCTGCTAGTAAATCTGACAGTATTTTAAATGAAGCATGAAAGTAGTTAGTATGTAAGTTACATGCAAGAAAATCTGACTAGGAGGGGGCAGACAGTGAAAAAGGGTGTAAGAAAGGGATGTATTTGTATGTGAAGAAAAAAGATGCAAGTTACATGCAAGAAAATCTGACTGGGAAGGAAAAGCAGACAGTGAAAGAGGGTGTAAAAAAGGGATGTATGACTTTTTACTGTATTTTATTCTTAATTACGCTTTCAGATACTTCCCTCTTCCAGCATCTCAACATGTAAGGTGAATCTGTTTTATCCTGTGTGAATGCTTACTAAATTTGGTGTTCATTTCTTTCTGTATACACCTGTTTCTTCAAACAACCCCAGGCCAACGTTTTCTGTTAGTGTAGAATTTGCCCAAGAAAATAAAGTAAGCTTTGGCAAGGGGATAAAAAAAAAATAAAAAAATCTGCTGGTATAATAGCAGTGTAGGTTTAAAGGCATAAATTGATGGTTCACATAAAGATTATAAGACATTTTGGTTGCAGGCTGTTAACCATGCTACCAGTACATTACAGCAGTCTAGCTTGCAGTTGTCACCATTCCAGAGTTTCACCCACTAAGTCATTAATTTGTTCTCATGTCTGGAAGATTTAGCATGCCATTATAGTTTTTTGCATACTAGTTCTTAGTATGTTTAAAAAAATTGTAGCTGAAATGCTTGTTGTTAATAAAGCCCCGAATACCTGAGATTCTATTTCCTCTGTTGAATGCTAGAAACAATTATAATATTGTTTGTATGTTCAGCTGGCTGGAAAGGAAAAATTGCATCCAGATTTGAAAGCCTGATGAAAAACCAGACTGAAAAATATCATACATTGAAAAACAGGCACGTCATTTTCTATGCATGTCTGAAACTGAACATGAAACAAAGTATTGCTGATTGTCATGTGGAGAGATGGACTCTGCCATATTATCTCATAAAGTATATTTTCCAGTTTCTAAGAAGAACAGATTAAGACATTTGGACACCTCAGCTAGACTTCTTAGAGGTTGGCTTGAAGTTACCAAACATATGGTGTTTCGGGTAAACAGCCACCAAGAAGCTATTTGAAATCTTTTGGAATATATATGCCAATCAAATTCCCACTGGGATCTGACACTATGGCATGGAGCTCAGATCATGTAACAGCTGCTTAACCAAATCTGAAAAAAAGAAGCAACTAGCCCTAGCTAATTCTCCGAGTTCTGTCTACAGTCAAGGAATTAAAGAGGTAAATTCATTGCACTTGCTATAGAGGCCTGTGTTGGAATTAAATGAATCTTCAGCTGCCTGTATCCTCACTGGTTTTAATGGGAATTAGCTGGCTAGGCTAGGATACATGCCCTAACTCTGAAATAAAGTAAGTTAGGTGAGATGAATCCTGTCCGCAACATATTACTTTCCTGTAGCGTGGTCCAGTTGGAGTTGTAGTCAAACAGACCAGTATTTGTTTTGAACGGCAATTGTTACCCAGTATAAACTACACAGAAAAATGTTCAGGACAAGGGCTGTCCAAAATACAGGACAGGGAATGGATTCTGATGTTTTTTCAGGGAGCTGAAAACTGCTGGAGAAGTTTGCATGGTTACAGCTGCCAGATAGCTATTAAACCTAGCAACACGGCTGTTTGCTGTTGAGACTGAAGCATATGAGTTGAGTACACCCTGTTCTAGAGGGAAGTTCATGGGCTGGCTGTTTTGTCTTTGTTAAAAAGAAAATTCCAAGATGAAGGAAATACCCAGAGTTTGCACTTTCCTTTCTCCTTGGTGGCTGTCACTAAGGCAAGGGTTTGGGGGGACTGGGATTTCACTTGGAACAGTGTAAGGGCAGGCTGATCTTTGCTGTAAGACTTTGTTGGCAGCAGTGACCAGCGCTAGTCTTATTGAAGCTGTGGTCTCATAAACTTCAGTAACAGCAAGTTTAGGCCTGTATTGAAGTTTGCTGTTGACACAAATCAAGATGACAGTGATGGATGTTCTGATTCTCCAAGTGTTCAGAAAGACAGGATCTGGGGAGGAGCAAAACTGAAGTATGCTGAACAAAAAGAAATCAGCAATATTTAGCATACTTTGCTCTTCCCTCTCTTCAAAACTAGCTGCTTCTAACAGTGATCTACAGGCAGGGTTCCTTCAGATAAACGGATGAATGCCTGTGGGGTTTTAAACTCCTTTGTTATCAGTAGCCCTACAGTAAAACGAAGTTCTCATTTAAAACAGTTGCTACGCACTGCATCCATACAGGCACAAAGGCAATGTATCAAATGAAATTACTTTTCTATGCCACTCTTTCTGTCATTTTAGACCTGTTTTAAAGGTCTGCCATGTCATATTGTGAGAAAATATTATCGTATTGTGCTAGGTTAAAGGTTGGACTGAATGATCTTAAAGGCCTTTTCCAACCTAAATGATTCTATGACTCTATGAAAAGAAATAGCACTTTGGCTTGCTGCTTTCCTTCCCTCCAGTTTAGCAAATGCTAGGGTATCTTCAACGAAATGGCAATTCCATGGAAGAAGATGCCACCATTCAGGCACAAGCTGCTGCTCAGAAATGAGTTAGGTATCAATGGCCTTTGGTCAACTGTTGCTGTATGCAAGTCACCTAATTTCTGCAACTAATATGAAGGTCTGCAGTGTATCCATAGAATGCTTACCTGTGATCATGATGCATGATGGATTATCAAAATCTTACAGTATGCCATTTTAGGGTTTTTATGTGTTTTTTTCCTGTGTCTGCCACCAAACTCATCCTTTAACCTGAGAGGAAGATAAGATGTTCATAAATTCATAAGGACTTTCTAGTCTTCAGGATTAGATGTATATCACCTCTTTGGAAAGGATTTATGAGAGAGGAAGAATCTGGGGAAAAAAATAGCTGATATGCTTCAGATTATGGAGAGTATCTAACAAATCTTTCCATTACATATGTAATGTAAAACATTTTTTGTCCTTTTTATTTATCATCTTCCCTGAAAACACAATAATCCAATCAGCACTAGAAGATTTTTGATGTTATTGGTTTGGCAAGCTAAGACACTGCCTAATTTCTTGTTTCTAGCTGGGATGACTTAGAAAATGGCAAAGAGCCAACCTCAGAAGTAACCAATCTTGGCCAATGTGTTAGGCCCTCTCAGTTGGACTTTGGACTAGAATACATCAGAGATTACTTTAGTGTTGCTGATGGATGATTTCTTAGTCATAGCTCGTAGACAGATTTATTTCTGGCCTGTCTAGAATATTTGACATTGTGAATAACGCATTGCAGCTGATACGCCTTGAAAATCTTGCAGAGATGTAAGCGAATGATATGGATTCAATCCAGCTTCAGTAACTGAACTGTAATGCATAGCTGCAACTCTTCCCCCACTGTTCTTCTTTGTAAAAAAGCCTACAAAATGCTATCCTCTCCCCTGTCTTGGTATAAGCAACTTTGAGAAAATTAACTGTATCTTAGCATGCATAAGCATCTGTCCTTTGCATCCAACTCAGAAAATACAAAGCTCCTGACTATTCCTGTAATTAAGTTGAAAACAAAAATACTTCACTGAAAAATTTCAGGCTAAAACCAGACTCTAGCAAAAGAAAAGGAACAGAGTGGAAAAGCTAACATTTTGAAGACTAGATAATATGGAACATCATCAGTTGCCCATGAAACTGTTCCAGATATCACATCCTCTTCAAGTGGGATCTTCACTTTTTTTTTTTCCCCTTAGATCACGGATAATCATTTGGTGATGACACAGAATGTTTCTTCCCTCTTCTTTTACAGATAATATTTTGGTAGCATTCCAACAGATGTTTAACTCAGGTTATATTCTGTTTTCAAATTGAAAACGTGAATTCCAGGATGCCAAACTACCTGTTAAGTTTCTGCATAAAAGTTGGCCATCAGTATTATGCTCTGCTCACCTTCTTGGTTTCTGTTGAATATGGCATTAGGTGGTGAATCAAGCTTAGTAGTTCTGATGGTGAAGAATCTAACTTTCTTTTTGTTACCAAGCCAACCATGGCATCCAGCATTCATCCATGGGGAGAAACCAATTTGGAGACAAAATATTCTGATGTCCAGTTCTCAGTTTTGGCTATTACAGATAAGGTTTACTGTAAATCATTTTGAAACTGATTTGAATAATCCATCTATTCTTAACGATAATTCCCCTACTAAGAGGCCGTAGTTGTTCTTAGCTGAGGAGCAGAGGAAAAACGGTAATTGTGGAACTGCAATTGTAAGCTGATACGGAGATTTCTGAAATACTTGATAAACATTACTCCTGCAAATAAGTTGCGCAGACTCTAGGTGGTATCACTTTGTTACCCAACACGGGCTGTAAAGGTTTTTGTCCTGTTCTCATCTTCCTCTTTCAAAAGTAGCTGCTTAGCAGCATTACTTATTGGCTTCAGAAAAGATGTATGTAACAGTATCTGGATAGGTCAGAAAAAATGTAGGTAACAGTATCTGGATGGGGTAAAATCCCCCAAACAGAGGCAAAATTTCTGTTGACTTCACCACAATTAAGAGTGCACATGAAATCACAGCTTTACTCTATAGATCACTGCTTTTCCATTCCTTCATAATATTTCAGAAGATGGTATACTCCGAGGAACTTTGTTTTACCTGTTGCCTAAATGTATTTTACACAGTAAAGATCAAAAGAGCATTGAAAGGTGTGTTGGTAATTTAGAATGATCATTTCTTATTGCTATCATTCATCTTATATTTCCTTGCAATACCCTTATGGCATAGAGTGATGCTATAACAGATTCAACTAAACAAACATTTGAAATACGTTCGTGTGATTTTAAAAGCTAACTGCATGATTATATTCTGATTCGTAAGTAAGACTAAGACTGAAACCCTTGACTGAGATTAATCAGGGTGCTTTACCTGCCTGCTTCGTTCTGACAGTTATGTGCCCTGTAGTTAAATGTTGGGTTTACTATAAAAAGGCAAATATTGACGAGTATGAAAAGCCAAAACGCTAGATTATGTTAATTTTAAGCTGTAATGGAACACAAGCATAGAAGAGATGGTTCAAAATCATGTTATTTTTTTGAATGAGTTTAACTTGAAGGTAGTTTATTTTTTTTTCCCTCTTCTGGCATGAATTCACTGTAAACAAAGAATTTACTAGGCGACTAAAATGAGATGTCTCTCATGTAGCAATGTGGTAGTTGTATTTCTTTTTCACTGTTACATGATCTTTTCACTGTGTTGCTCCTCTTGTTGCACCATACATTTTGCAGGAGCAATGTGTGAGGTTTCTCTCCTCTTGCGAAAAAGCATTTTTTCAATAATCTTGAGTTATTATCCAGTGATATGTAAGGATTACCACTGAATCCTGGAAGAGATCCGTTGTAAAAAACTGTTTAAAGCCAGGGTGAGCTTTTCAAAGATGTGTGCTTTACAGGGAGTTGGATTCCTATCATCCCATGATGCGTCTTTGAAACTCTCCTCTATGCGACTAAGAACATGTGTGCCACTGTGTGCCTAATTCATGAGTAGTCATAATGATGGTACAGTAATAGGCATGCAACTGAGTCTGCATTTTGTTCATGACTCCAAGTGCCTTTAGCTGAACTTTCAAAGAGGCTGAATTCTTACATCTCCTGCTACTTCAGAGGAGCTGTAGGTGCCCTGGGACTGAAAATCAAGCTACTGACAAACTGAAAAATTAAAGCTGATATATGAATGAGTCAATCACATATCTACTGTTCATTCATAAGTCAGGATTAGGAACTGGGTCTTTCTGAGTTTGATGGCAACTGCTGGCAGTGTTTCAGGAGATTTTAAATTCAAGAATTTACTTCATTTGTCACCTCATCACTCAAACTTTAGCCTTATGTAACCAGTATTTTCTATTCACAGGCCACTGTCCCCATTTTATTTATTGATTTAGGCCTATTGTAGTTACCTATTGATTAGGTAACTACAGAGCTCCACAAATATTCTATTTTGGGTTTGTTTTTTTTTTTCTTTTTCTTTCATGCTACATGTTTACACATAACACTTCTGATCTAGGCTTTGGATGATGTGTTGGCTAAGCTGTAGTTACATCCTCAAGGCTGATACTCACTTTAAATACCTAGGAACAAAAATGAATAAAACCTGCTATCCAGCCCAAGTCAGGAAAAAGTACTTTTTCACTAATGTTTGTCACACATTGTGAATATTCGTGCATGTTTACTCTTAGGCATGCGAATAACTTCATTGACTTGTTGGGCATACAGGTATGTAGGGCTAAACAGGTATCTTCATGCTTGCAGGAAAAGATATTTTCTTCTCTTTTCTTCTCCAGTTCCAACCTTTATAAATCATGTTATACTTCAAAAACATCATGATGTTGTCTGGGCTTTAAAACAAAATGTGCATTCTTTTTATTTCCCTTCTGGTTTTTGATCTTTTACCGTCAGCTTAGTGGTGTTTTCAAAACTCGTCTCTTTTCAATAACAAGGGCTAAGAGCATCTAGGGTTTTATTTTAAAGTGAAAAATGGAATTCTTACATAAACATATCATTGAAGGATCTGGGTGTTAAGAAAAACACCAAATCAAAAGACACAAAACAAAATTGTGAGCTAAAGGTAGAGGAGCCTTAGAGAACAAACTAAAAGCATAAAAGATAGAGAATCTTTCTAGCAGTTCAAAGCTTAGAGGCACTGAAGTAAAGACCCTTGAAACCATGTGACTTTTTAAGACAATGCAGTTTCGGGAGTCTCTAAGCCTTGCAATGCTTAATTTAGACCCACTATCAAATAGGTCTGAACTTCACTTGAACAAGAACTTAATGCCTAGGTTTGTGCAGGCACTAAAGGATTATTGATGAGAAGGTGGAGGAATTTTGTCTGGTTTGGTTATATATGTTGTAATTTTTCACTGCAATAGCTGTAGCTGTTTGCAATGCTGTCTGCAACCACCTCACTTGAAGATGAATTTTCCTGTCCTGCCTTTGCCTTTGATTCTCACAGAGCACCCATCGCCTGTGAAGAAAACAGCAGTGCTTAAGCACAGTTATTCAAGTATATTCAAAATACGTTATTTTTAGCATTATTGTTAATATGAAATGTTCCACCAACCAGCTGGAATTATGCAAATCCTAGCACATGCGTTCCTCACTAATCTGCACTCTTGGATGTACTCTTTACATTCATTTCATTTTATGAATGTCTTTCCAGCATACTTCCCTACAATAGGAGATTGAAAAGCCTGCAATTTTCTTCTTGCCTGATTCCCCCATTGGGTTTTGTTAGTTTTTGAAAAAAAAAGAAAAAAAAATTGATGTCTTTTTTTGGTTGTTTTTTTTCCTTTTTTTTTTTTTTTTTTTTTTAGCAGAATATCAACCTGCCAGCCCAGATGAGTGGGGAAAAAAGGGCAGGCTCGCAAGCTGCAAGAGCTGAGTTCTTTAGGCGGTTCTTTGGTGACTCACTGTTTGCAGTAGAGATAATTAAGGTGGTCTTGTAAGGAGCTTTGAAGGTCTGAGCTTTTCAATAGCATGATCTCCAGCCATACATTAGTAAGCTCTGTCACCTTCACCGGTATCACCAAAATATCATGTGTTTTGGAGCAATTTCTAGATGACATGGAAAGGAAGAAGTGATGGGCCTGTTTTACGTACATCTGTGGATCAAGAGAACATAGACATGGCCTTTGTCATCCTTGTTATACCAGTGTGGAGATAACGCGCAACTTCTACTACTCATTTTTCTTTCCTGCCTGCAGCATTTGCTGTGTTTTAGGGAGCTCATGTGTGCGTGCTGGTCCTTGTGTGGTTTTGCATCCCTGTTGATCTATGGAAACTGGCTTTCAGTGCTTTCTGGCATCTTCATAGGCATGACTGTGGGAGGGGTTTCTGCGCGGCCAAGGTCCACTTACTGCTGAACAGTTCTCTGTTTCTTGCTTTCTAGCATTTTCCCTGGGAGCTGGGAAAATCCCTGAAGGATTTGTCCCTGACATGGGCAGCCTCATTCCCTGGTTTGAATTCCCATGGTCAGATGACATTCGAAGTCTTTGTTTTATCCTCACCTTGTAAGTTATCTGTTTTAAAGCTTTCTTAGAAAACTCATTCAATTTTAAAAACTTATTTACACGTCTGGTTCACCTTGTCTCTCTATAAAGGTCTTTTCAAACCTGGTAACTTCAATAATTTGTTGTGTCTCTTCATTTTTGCTGAACTTGTGATTTCCAAATTGAATTGGTACAAGGTTTATTTGCTGCTGCTGTTTTAGTTTTCCACAGTGGAAGATAAAACACAGAGCAAGATAGGATTTTTCAGGCTTTTTCTGACTAAAATAATAAGCCAGCTCCAGTTGCTGCTAATCAAAAGCTGGCAATACATTTCACATTAACCCTCCTGGGGCAGAAGTGATCCATCCTGTGTGTACTCATACACTGCCTAGCACCTTCAGGTCCTACCCACAAAGTCTGATGGATACCAGGACGTTTCATTGCAAGATTCTTGCCTAAAGGAAGACAGCCCGAGGCCATCTTTTTCCTTAAGGAAGAATGTACATTCAGAGTTGTTATCACTGGACACAAGTGGTTGCTCACTTCTCTAACAAATACAGACTTGCAGCTCTGGTGGCCTAGATACACGGTCTTCTTTATTGACCAAGGAGTGATAGGGGTTTATTTCTTAATTACTTCAGTCAGTCCTGCCTCCTAATTACTCTAGTTCCTGCTATTTTTTCGTATCCACATAGGATCTGAATCTGATCTATGTCTACTAACAGTGTTTTCTTAAACAAACGGAACTTTAATTGAGCTACTGTTTGAAGAAGGCAAAAAGCAAGAGAAGATCACTCTGTTACTAGTTTGAAAACTTCCCTGAAAACTGACCTTTATTTTGCTAGTTTAAGATTTATCAGTCTTTTGTAAACATTCGGTATTTGCTAATTCGAAGGAGATTGTTCGATTAAGACATACTGATAAGTTGTATCTCTACCAGAGCACATTCGAATGCTGATTTTAAGTGTTTGGCACTGGAAGTATTTTTTCCTCTGGTGTAATGGTTAACCGTAACTGTTAACCCCATATGCTAATACTATAATACCAGGATTGCTTTACAACCATGACTAATTTTTCCTGTTCATTACTTCTACCAGTGAGTTTGCATTCTAAAACAGTCTGTCCTGTTTCATTTGATATGGTGTCTGGCTTCCTAATGTTTTGTGAGAGTTGCAAAATGTTCTTGTATAGAATTATCGAAATAGAGGTCCACATGACCTCTATTTCATGCCAAATATCTCTTAAGTGATGTTGTTCTGAATAACTTTCGGACTTGCCTAGACCAAGAGTTTAACTAATTATACCTTAAATTTGCAAAGGGGGAGGGGGAAGTGTGTAATTAGGTCTGTCAAACTTCATATGACTTGTGTGAAACAAAAAGATATATCAGATAATTTTTGGACTGTAGGAACTTAAGCATTCAGAACAGAGTAAAGTGAAATGAAAGAATGACAACTTACATTTTGAAGAACATAAATTTGCGTTTAAATAGATTTCTAAAACACTCATTCCTCCCTTAGGTCAATCTTTTGCTTTGCATCCCTTCACCAAATTCTGTAGGAAAGAAATAATCTTTTACCTGTATCCATTTAATTGCTGGTACAGATCATTGATTAGAGCTTCTATGTGGTATTGCTACGCAAATGATAAATACCTCCCACAAGCCATGGACAAGATGTGTT
Source organism: Pezoporus flaviventris (assembly GCF_033815535.1). Classification (NCBI taxonomy): domain Eukaryota; kingdom Metazoa; phylum Chordata; class Aves; order Psittaciformes; family Psittacidae; genus Pezoporus; species Pezoporus flaviventris. Next base: position 22,579,754 of record NW_026892585.1, read on the forward strand.
TGGAATAGTGTAAGATTGGCAACAGAATCTCTTTGCTGGCATTGATGCAATATTATTAATCCTGTTTTCACAAGGACACCTTCTGATGGCTGTTTTGAGTAATTTTAATAGGCAACTAAATAAATCTGCAAGATTAATAACTTAGCATTTACTAATCAGGGCTTTAACTTCCCACTCAGCTGGTATGGAATTTCTGGTTTTGCTGGGTGTGTTCCAGTGTTAGTGATTTCCTTCGTGAAGTTTACATCCTCCTTGTGGTTAATGCTGTGGCTCCAAAAGGATATGCTTCTCAAAATGGGAATACAGCATGTTCAGCATAAGGCAAGGTTCAGCAAGATTCCTACCTGGTATAACTTCCCCACATGGAGAAAATTCCTCCATACAGGAAAAAATTACCTCATAAGAATCTTTTCTACAATGTATCTTTCTTTTTTTTTAATTATTATTCAATGAGTGAAATAAGTGCCTAGTTCTTTTGGGAAACTTCCTATATCAAGGAGCTGAGTTGCCACAGGCTAATTATATATGATACAAAAAATGTTTCCTGTTGTCTTGTTCCATCTATAAAATGTGAGCAGAGTCTTAACAAGAATCAGAAGCACATGGTACCCTTTAGAAGTCAAAACAGTTCCAGTAAATCTGACAAAAGGACTGGAGAGATGAAATAAGTTTCTAAAGCATATTTTTCTGCTGGTGAGAGAGTGTCAAAAAGTGTGGAGAGGTGAGTCAGAGTAAAATGGTGAGAAGAAATATTAAAGAGAAGAGCAGAGAAGGAGGCTGGGGAGGTATCCCCTTTGAAACGTCCCACATTTCACTTTGAATAGTAATGCACAGATCTTTTCCTGATTCCCTTTGCTATGTCTGGGCTCTGAAGCAGTGGAAACTCATGGCTTTACACTTGCACATGACTGCAGTTTAGCGAACTAAGGGGCTGGATTAACTTCACTCCTCTGGCCCATGTGACTTCCCCCAGGCATCTGGTACATGCTCTACACCCAGGTCTCACTCTGACAGGGAGTTGGAGGGCACTGGGGGGGATGCGGGGCTCCATGCCTCTGCAGAGCGTACACACCTTTCTGGGGGACTCACTCTCTTACTACACCATTTTTACATAGCACAGGTTCCAAAGGCTTTAGCTGCCTTTAAAATGCAATTCAGATACTCTTTAGAAGAAGAGTACAATCTGGTACAATCTTGGACTAGAACTGAAATCCGTTTCAATGGACAAGATTCCTGGCAACTAACAATTCGGTTTTGATATGAGCCAAATGGATGCTGAGAAGGAATTTAAAGGCAGTGAGGAAAAGCAATACAGTGTTGCCACAGGGTCAAGTAGAAATAAAACTTTGCCTCTGTCTTAAGAAATGTTGACAGATTTCAACACCCTGAGGGAAGGAGTGGTAGACGATGGATACAGCACAAACTTGTCTTAAGCAGTAAGTTGGAGCCCACCAAAAAGTGGTTGCCTAGGGATGGCGCTTTAAGAGATCCAACAGTATTGCGCCAGGAACTTTAGAAGTGGATTAATGTGGTCTCCAAAGAGAGGAGGTATTCAGTTGCAAACAGACTTTTACCATATGTCTGTGTGTGAGTGGACTAACGTTTGGAGTTGGAGGGCCAACTTTGCACCATCAGATACTCATCCAAATCCACACAGCACCGGAAGATACGAATAACTTTTGTTTCTAAATGGATCTACTTTTCTGTAGAAGGTTGTTTTGACACTCATGTTTTTGATGGATCCCTGGTCCCTGGCATTTCTTACTGTCTTTTACCTGTGCAAATTATGCTATCTTTTCACTGCCACAGCTGTGCTGGTTGGCACGGGTTTTTATTTAGGAAGTGGGAAAATGCCTGGGTGCATGGCTCAACCTGCTCCTTCTGTTCCCTTATTCCCCTAAGTAGAAGCAGAGGCAAAGTTAAATTGCAGAGCATCAGAACTGCTGAAGAGCAAAGTGCTAAGGAAAGATTATAATTGTTACAGAGCAAAGTTACCGTATGGTGGAGTGATGTTATGCCAAATATTTTTGAAGCATTTCTAAAAGTGGGAGAGTAACTTTTCAAACATCTAGGAAGTGCTTACAAATTGCCTGATCTTGCTTGTCTTCATTTAGCAATTTTTAAGAGAATGGAATGGTTTTGCTCTATTATAGCAGTTAATCAGATCTAATGTAATTGATGTAAATCATGTAGTTACCCTGATTTGTATCAATTCTACGAACAAAAATTTGCTTGTAAACCAAGCCCAGAGTGTCTTTCTTAGCACCAAAAGTGTTTTTGTGACAACTGCTGCTGTGAAATAGAATATGTATTGCCAGGCAAACTACACTTCAATTGTATTTTTGATTTCATTTTGGGTTTGGGTAGGGAAAAGACTGAATTATTAATTACAAATGTGACATTTTGTGATAATTTCTTTGCAGATTTGGGAATTTCATTTTCAGGGAAAAAAAAGCTATTATGTTCAAGAGATTTGGAGACGCAGAATGGTGCTTTCTCACTAATGCGTTTCCAGTAAACATGGAGATTTAATGCTTTTCAGTGATCTATAATTGGATGCTGACAGTTCCTCCACTGAGGGAAGACCACTCTATGAGGAACAATTGTCCCACAAGTGGATGATTCAGAATTCCTTTTGCAAGGGATTTTGTGGCTTCTCTGGGCATTTATACTGGCATTTTAAAATATCATGTACTAGTCTTAAGGCAGTGACGTTTGCCAGATGGTTCTTCTTTATCAGGATTCTCTTCGATTGAATCTGTAACATTTTCTCAGAGATCAATGAAGTTACACTGGTATAAAACTGCTGTGAGAGGAAAACCAAGTTAGATGCATGCAGTTTTTACATTTATGCGTCGCTATTATCATCAGTAGAGGCACTCTGTATGTTTAAATGTTTTAAGTATTTAAAAAGAATGCTGTTTTTTTAATCTGTAATGCTTTGAATAATACATTTAGTAAGTGTTAGTTTAAGAATCTTTGAAAACCATTATAGGAACAAACATCTTGGGTTTCCTTTTGCATGTATATAGGTCTTTTGAGGGGCTCCAATAGCAGCAACACACAGCACGCTCCCAGTCACACCTCTCCTTTCCGTATGCACAAAACTGCCGTATGTTTCTTCAGTTTCTCTGTCAGCTTCACTGTTCTCATTCCTGTTAAATTCAGAGCCTGGAAGGTAGATGTAAATTGTGTCTGGAGCAGGGCAGCAGTAGGAAATGTCACCCTCTGGGAGGGAAATTCATTATGTGCAAATGCTACCCAGTGGCATAAATCAGTCCCTGTGGAGTTTGGGAGGAGTGTTTCACCCTCTCAAATCTCTGCCAACACTAGTTAAGGCCAGAGTCAGTTACAAGCATGTAATCGTATACGTGCTTTTCCTAAAGAAATGTGTTGGGCATTTTTTTTCCCCAAGTTGACTGTGTCCCTTTCTATTGAATAGACCAAATCCCAGTTCACTGTATGGACAAACTGAGTAATGTGGATTCATATATTTTTGAGACACTGTCTTCTTGCTGTGCTGCCTCAGCGCTATTCTCTGGGGAACTGTCACAAACCTCCAGCTCATGCAAGTTAGGAAAGTAAACTTGCTGGCAGGGCTTAGTTCCTAGGATTGTTGCTATCCCCAAAATCTGACTCCGTCCAAAATCTTGATGATGCAGTTCATCTGGCTCAGAGCAAATGCACACTTTGTTATACATAACACAGACATGATTACATTTTCCATTTGGTAAAGTCATAGCATAGCTCCAAGTCCTCTAAAAATAGAGACATGATTCAAGTTGCAAACAAGATGGAAAGATTTCAAATGGCTTCGTTACACATAGAGCAAGCAAAGTGAAATTAATAGGAAAAAGCTGTTTTGGGGACTAGGGCTGTCTTTTTCTAAGATGTGCTCCCTTTTTCTAAGCAAATTCATAGCCATGGATCTGTGTAAATCAACAGTTCCACTGTTGTAAGTAGAAGAAGTCTGGTTTACTTAAAATGCAGAATGTTGGAGGCTTTACACTCCTGAAATGATAGAGCAAAGAAACAATTTTTCTCAACTCACTGACCCATTTGTTTACCTGTTGAGTTGCCAAATATGCATTTACAAAAGATATTTACATTGGCTGGAAAATCAGGAGGTATATACAGTATCCTTCTGCACCTTTTATTAGGAGAGACTGAGGCTATTTTAATTGCTAGTTTTGCAGTTTCTGTCCCCTGCTGCTGACAGCATCCTCACTGACCTCTGCAAAAGCCAATTTAAAATGTAATTGCAGTTATTGTTGTTTAGGTAGGAGCAGGTTAATAGGGTGTTCTTCTAAGCTCCAGGTGCAAGGGTCCACTCTGCCAAATAGCATTTAATGGATAAATAAGAATTTCATCTTTTGGGCTAGTATATCAAAACCTTTAAAAACTATGGCAAGGGAGAATTACGGGTGAGAGATGTGGCAGTTCTGTCTAATACAACAAGACAACACCCAAAGCAGAACCAATGAGGAGAAGAAACAGGCTTATTAAAGGATAAGAGATGCTCCTTAAAAAACGCTCCTGGTTTGTATGTTCAGGAGTTAGGGCAGTAGACTCTTAGAGCTGTGACTTCCAAATCCTGTTCAGGGATTTTGTGTAATCTCAGGTGAGTCATTCTGGGATTTACATCTCTAAAACAGTCGTATTAGCAATTCCCTAGTCTAGAGGTCTGAGGAGATTCGAGAAAGAAAATGTTTAGGTGTTGATATGGAGATGAAGCCAGAATACAGGCTTGGTGGGGGGTTCACACCACAAGCTTCCTTACTTTGTAAGGGTTTGGAGGTTTTAGACTGAACTGGGCAGAGAGCTGGCATTTTCCAAGGACTGAGAAAGAGAAGGTTCTCTCCTTCTCTTACTTTCTCAAGTCTGTTGGTCTGCATCTTTGTTGCCATCTCTCTTGCAGATCCTCCAGAGGGAAATCACAGAATGAAGCACTTAAAGTGAAATCAACCTCATGTAAAGATTAATTTGTAAAATAGAATATCTCATATAAAGGTAATTAATGTATCCTATAATTAACAGCAAACATTTTGCTCTCTGTGTAGTAAATATTTTAAAATACGACATGTATTTCTGTAGTACTGAGTATTCAATTTTTCAGAAAGGTAAAATCCGATGCAAAGATTTGTAGCTTACTTCAAAATAATACTAATACACGATGCCCTACATAAGCATTACAATATCATCACTATGCTTTTTGCAAGTGTTTCATATTCTTTAAATTTCTTCACTCTGTTCACAGTGTTTCAGTGTTAAAACAATAAGAAAAGCAAAAATGTAAATATTCCAATTAAGATATCTGCTGTTTACTTCCTTACTGATGCACATGAATAAACCCCATATGAACACAAAAAATGACAGAAAAGGAGAAAGAAAATCCTGAAAACATAGGGCAATCAATGCACTGCAGCACGCCCAGGGTTTCTCACTGTAACTTTAACAAGTGTTATTAGGTTTCTGATTTGTGTGGAGTCTGAGATTATGACCAAACCTGACTCCTTGGTGTTCCTGTGGATCGGTACTGCTCAGTTTGTCCAGCTCATCCTTGTGGCAACTCAGTTCCCAGGAGTTCCTAAGCTACCTGGAGCATGATGCCTTTCTCTTTTGCCTCACTTACTTGCAGAGAGGATTTCCTAGGCATGGTCGACATGGTACAGACCAACAGACATCCCAACATGCTTGTAGTTGTAGTACAGGCAGTCAGGAGTAAACTCATCAACCTGTTCAAGGTTAAACCTGGGTGCTAGTGGGTCCTGAGCCCAAGGACACCAACTGGAGCCTGCTAAGTGTTCAGAGACCCCCCAGTTTGAAACTGGACATGTACAGATGGATGCTGAGAGTTTGGTGGTTTTTAGTGCTACACTTCATTCTTAAAGAGCCTTCAGGAAAGCATCATCTGTCTGCTGCCACAGAGTCTTCACCGTACCGTGTTTTAGCTTTGGAGTCTGAATTGCTTATTGACTTACAGGGACATTGGAAATCCAGATTAAAAATGCCCACCAAGTGTCAGTCTATTTTATCTTGTCATTTCCTGTCTCTAACAACAGATAATGGTGGAATAATTGGTTACTATGTTAAAACTCTGGAGTATTGTAAATTCTCCTGATCTAGCTCAGCCTGTATGTAATTCATGGGAAAAGACCAAGAAATTTTCCAGGAACTTTCTTTTGTCTTTTGTAAAAAGTGTTGAACCTGGTTTTGTGCTTGAAAGCAACTAGTTTTGAGGCCATTAAGAATAATTTGCTGATACCCCAGAATCCTCTTAACTGCTATCCTGATCAATGACATGCCTGCTTAATTGGGATGATTGGCAGGCAACTGATCCTGTGCAATGCATTTCAATTACTCTAAACAATATATTAATGGCCTACCTGCATTTAAGTGGCACATCTCCTGTTGTCTTCTGCCACTACAAGCTCCTCATAAGAGCTATAAAGAGAGAGCTGAAAGCTTGACAGTAGACTTATGCAGTTCCCTGCTTTCTTCCTGTTCTCTTGCTTCTACACTGCTCAACTTTATCCCAGATATTTAATACAAAATTACTGCATGCACATTTAAAGGCAATTCATGGACTACAGTGGAGTATTTTCCAACACTATTCCCTTCCCTGGTCCCCACTACCTGGAAGAATCTCTTAATTGTCTGGTTTCTGCTTACACTGGGTTTGTTGTGTTAACTGGAGTGTGCCATTACCTGTAGCCTATTCCTATGGTAGCTTCACACTTGGATTTCCAGTGGTATAGAAATGTGTAATTGAACAAGCCTGTGGTGTTATTAGTAGAAGAGAATACTAATAAGGAATGTTCTCTTGCTATTAGGAGAGATCATTTAAAAAATGTCAGTGTTTTAATGATGAAAGAGATAGTTGTCTAGGAAAAAAAAGTAAAACTGCATTTCATTTTTATTATCCCTAATTAGAAGATTAATAGATTTTAAGAACAGAAGTTGTGATCCTTAGGGCTAGCTCCACAGGTCAATAGTCTCATAAAACAAAACAGAGCCAGCCTCTGATGGTACACAGTGTGCGTGCTGCAGATAGTCTACTGCTTGCTACTCATAGAGTCATAGAATAGTTTGGGTTGGAAGGGACCTTCAAAGTTCATCTGGTCCAACCCCTTGCAAGGAGCAAGGACACCTTCAATTAGATCAGGTTGTCCAGAGCCACATCCAGCCTGGCCTTGAATGTCTCTAGGGATGGGACACCCACCACCTCTCTGGCCAACCTGTGCCAGTGTTTTACCACCCTCAGTGTAAAGAATTCTTTCTTATATTTAGTTCTTCAGGAGGTAGATATGGTTGTTGTCTTTTTAACTCAACCAGAGAAAGAAAGGGAGCTGCTTTCCATACAAATGTATATCCACCATGAACAAACATTTTGTTTTTCAGCAGTCAGTTGGTGTCTCAGTCTGGGTTCATTCAGACCCCACTGTATTGCATTCCAGAAGACTGCCCTAACCCCAAGTAAAAACTGTCGCTGTGCAACTGGTGTTTGAAAATTCATCCCTGTGTTTCTTATTCTCTGTTACTACAAATTCTGAACCACACAGTAGTTGTGTTTGTGTGAGAGAGGAAAAATGCCCTTTTGCTTTCCCTGCCATCCATCCAGCTCAGCAGGGGTGCCTGTCTCTGGCTCTCCCAGTGTTTATGCATTCACAAGAAGGACAGTGTCAGTATTTGCATCCTTCTTCTTAGCGTCGCCCCATTGCTTACTCTAGATATATACCAGAGTACAGATTTTTTAGACTGTCTCTTTGAAGTATGTGTTTCTTCCCATGAACAGGGATGCTGTATTCAAATCTGCTGTTTGGGTTCAGCCTGGCAGAAGGAAGGACATCATTTTACGGATTTGCAGATCCTAATGGGGAATTCTTCATCTCTTCCTTTAATTTTTGGTCTCATCCTTAATCTAATATTCCAACATGATTCTTGATCAACTTGTAGCTAAATTATCTGTGCCGTGCTTTCAGGTTTTGCTTACCTAACTTTTCTGTCCAGCAATGAATTTGATTTAGAGTGTTTTGACTTGGTTAAATTCTGCTTTTAGAAATCCTTATCCTGTGTGAGTATCTATTGATGTACCATGTAAGTACATAAAACAGTGATCAGTTGAGTGCTTAGCTTTTCTTTGATAAGTAAGAGCCCACATCCCTTAGATCTTAAGCTTTATAGTAACAGATAATAACTTAAGTATATATTGTTAATAACTACAATTAGAAAAATTTGGAAGTAGTAAAAACCCAGGTTGATCCTTTATTGGAGATGTTAGTTTCTGTGCAACTATTTCATGCATATTTGTTTCTGTTTATCCTCCTACTGATGCATTTCTTGAGGCATGTTATGAAATTCAAGATGAACAGACAAATTAATTGTTTTCACAGCACTTACACACATGTAAAATAGGCTCCTTCCTGCTGTATGATAAACCTCTAGAAAATCGTTAAGATGGCCTTTAAGATTTCTACCTTTGCTACAAAGCTTTGCAACCTTCAGTCTTATTATTGTCTTTATATATATAATAACTACCTCAGTGACAACTTTCCTTCCAAAATGAATCCATATTTTTTAAGAAATCTTTATTTTCCTGACAGTTATTCCAGACAGCAAAGAAAAAAGGACAGTTGTTTTCTCAGATGTTCATTTGGTGACAAGGGCAGGAGATTGAGAAGGTTGGAGTACTAACGTGCTTTTTTTAGGGGAAGAGGGGAGGAAAGGGAATAGTGGTATGTAAGAGGAGTAACAAATACAGGATGTTGTGTAGATGTGTAGAAGACAGGACAAAAGGATAAGGGATGAAGATGTATTTGCAGTGACCTGCAGCGAGGGCCCTGGTCAAGAGCAGGGCAGACAGGGAGCATGCCAGGGGCAGACCCTGCCCTGGGCATTGGGCTCCTCCCTGGGGGCAGTGACAGGACAAGGCTGGGAGAGGGTGGGCCATTCCTTGGGTGTACGTGCTGTATCCAGGGGAAAGGTAGGGGAGTAAAGCAGTCTGTGAATGAAAATGAGTTTGTCTTTGCCTGTCCATCCTGGTGAGGACAAAAGCAGGAGAGGTGCAGCGTGGCCACTGCACAAAATCAGTGCTGTGCTGGTGGATGCATTGGGGCTGCTTGCTTCTGAGGTGGCCACTGGCCACTGTTGGGACAGAAGGGCACCGAGGCAAACTTCCATGTGTAATCAGGCACAAGATTTTGGATTCACCTTTTCCCCTGTAGTGTTACAGACACAAAAGCAGTCATTTCTTTTGCTTGAATTGCTTCTCTGTATGAATAGCATTAGGATGTGTGGGCTGGGCTTATAAAGTAAGTGTAAGCCACCAGGTTTGTCATTTATGTGCAACAAAAGATGCTACTAGTAAGAAAGACAAATAAAGGTGTGTGGGGAGAACGAATGGGGGCCTGTGAACTCCTTGTGTGTGGATGTGGCATGTCTACTAAGGGACGGCAATCTTCAGCTATGTCTTTTGGTATTCTTTGCTCTGAGTAATGGGATGGTGCTTCAAGTGGACTTTTGATGGCTGTCTTCATGAATAATGCTAATTTCATCATAATAAGAAAAAGTTTAAAACTTTAGCTTTTGTACAGTATAAAATGAATGAACAGTGCATCAGAAACATCTGTCAGGTTATAGAATAAAGGCTTAATTAGCATTTTTGTGTGGTGTGGAATAATTCATGCTGTGACATCAAAATTTGTCTTCTCAAATGTATAGGAAAAACACATTTTGTGGTCTTTCTTCTTGCTCTCAATAGACTGGTTCAGGCTGGGGGGAGGGAGAAAACACAGTTGTACCCTGTTAGCACCAATGAAGTTCTGCAGGATTCAATGTAGTAGTGTGAGCATCTTCAAAGCACTTTACAAATAGGAATTAGTGCATTGATGTTGCGCAGGGATTCTGTGTCCAGGGTAATGCTGTAGTCGTATTGAGAGCTCAAGGGTGTGATCTTCAGAAGCACTTAAATGACTTTGTAGCACAAATTCAATTCAGTGCACTTAGCGATTCTGCTGCCTAAACCCTGTTTGAGTTGCAGTGTAGGTTGGCACTGAAATAAAGATCGCAGCAAAAAAGCAAATGGTGAGGAAAGACTTGTATGAATGATTTCAGATCTGGTAAGACTGTCTCACTATCACTTCACAAATTCCATGTGTTTTAATTATTATGAAGTTGTATGTATGGCTATGGAGAAAGGAACTGCCTATCCAGTCTAGCAAATTAAGCATATCGCCAAAGACAATAGCTGGAAGGAACAGCTATCAGTAGGAGGAGGATCTTGAGCAGTTCAGAACAGCCAGGGTAGGTATCTATTCTCCTAGTCCGCTTTTAGCTCTTTCAGACATCTTGTTTAGATGCTCTGACTCAATATGCTGGAGCTGACTGACTGCCTCTGTGCATTGATTGGGCAGGGAACTCAAGTCTTTCACTTTGATCTGTTGAATCATTCCTAAGATAGATACCTAACATGGGCATGGTGTGAAAACCCAGCAGGATTCATATTTTTAGCAATGAGGCTATGTTACAAAATTGGAACAAATAGCTGGAAATCCCTAAATGAAGGTTGGATACTTAAAAAAAAATCTCCCATAAACTCTTAGCTTTATAAAGGAATCCTTGAATATGGAAGTCATTGTAAGGTGCTCTTAAGTCTCTTATGTTCCCTTGACAGTGCATCCTGGGCTATAGGGTCTAAGGAGCAGGGTGCAGCATATTCATGCTGCATCTTGGCTCCATTGTAGCAGAGAAGTGTAAGAAAATACAAATAATCAAGTTATTTATTAACCCCTTGGTCTCGGTTCTATCCTTCCTCCCTGACATTCATTATAGATGCACAGAACATTTTAATTGACTCAATTATAAGTATGATGGGCTGAGTTAATAGGATTTATATGCTTTGCATATACTTCATAAATTCTGAAGCACTATAGATAAATTATATGGAGAAGCTGGTGAATTGAATAATAGAAGGAATAACAGGAAAACAGTAATTGAAAAACCTATAAACTCCATTAATGCATGCCCTTCCTTTATTAATTTGTAATAATAATTCAGTAGATAAATCAGTCGAGGATATTACAACAATAGGTGACTTAAATTGCTCTCTTCTAACAAGATTTCTTGCAATTTTATTCTCATTCCACACACTGAGTGAATTGATGGAGTCAGTCAGATACCCTTCTGTGTTACGCTGAACTGATGCAGCGTGGATCCATATTAATGTAACTGGGAGCAGAATTTGGCCCTGAGCTCTCACTTTACCACACGAGGGAGGTGAGATGGGAGAAAGACACTACCCAGATTTGCCTGTAGTTTTCTAATTTGAGACTTGCACAGAATGAAACCCTGAACTCAAGCTCTTCTCTATCAATGGCTGCATCCATAATGTATAAGCTATTAAGTGTTATGAAGAGTGCTCTGCTTGTTGGGTAGCTGCAGAATAACATGGCTAACAGATGTTGTGCTTCTAAAGCAGTTGAACTCCTGAGTATGCTTTTATCTTCTGATCTGCAGCGGACTGTGACTCCCTCACTAGTGCATACACAAGGCAGATAGATTAGCGTTAATTAGAGAGAGGCTTTGCTCATTTTTCAGTACCAGTTTCAATTTTGGTGAAAGTAAATGTTTCTCTCCAGTACAATTTCAAATAAGGACATTTTAGTGTGTGTATGTATGTGTGGGGAGTATTAGGCATTAATTAGCAATGCTTATGCTTAAATTGGCTGGTGCAAGTCTGGAAGTCAAGTATCACACTCCCAGAGTGGATGGAGGCTGGTGAAGGAGGGCAGGGAGGGTAGGGCTGGGCTTGATGTTGGCTGTAGAATAGGGGTCCTGAGAGGAAAGCCAGAGGAACCAAGAAGGCATGCCATTTGTGGCATGGGTTTGTGAGGAGAAACATTAGCTGATTATTTCTTCCAGGACATTACAGAGCTTTATTAAAACATTTTGCATTGCTGCTTATAATGAGAAAGGGAGCTCTCCCCACCTTCTGACCCCCCTCCCTCAAGCATGAATGCAAGAGAGGATTTATTGCTTCATTAGCAGCGTGATCAAACTTCACAATGAGTATTAAAGTATTGGCTTACTGGCTTATTTAGGGAATAACTCTTCCCCCCAGTTATCCCCCACTCCCACCACCACCACACCCCCACTTTCTTTCATATTTTTGCCATTTACCCATCACCATCAGAATATCAGTTTCCCATTCTGTAGCGATAGGACACTGGCAACAGGACAAATATTTTTAGGTTGATGGTACGTTACAAAATTGTAATGTGGGCACAGTAAATCAAAATCAAAGCAAAACCAAATTCCACTCATTCTTCAGATTCCCAGGCAGACTGAGACATTGTTTGCAGTCCATTGATCTTTTAAGGGGGGTGTCGTGGTTTAAAACCAGGCAGAGCTCCTTCACTCACTCCCTCCCCCCCCCCCCCCCTTCTTGCCCTCCCCCTACTCGGAGAAGAGAATCAGAAAGAATGCAACTCCCACTGGTTGAGATAAGAACAGTTTAGTAACTAAGGTATAACACAAATCACTGCTGCTACCACCAATAATAACAATGATAAAGGAAATAACAAGGGAAGAGAATACATCACCTCACCACCAGCCAACCGATAACTCGCCCCCCCCCCAGCCCGACCAAGCACCAACCCATACCTCCTCCAACCCTGCAGTCCACCAGTCCTTCCGGGTAACTCTCAGTTACCTCCTGGGCATGACGTGCTGTGGTATGGAATACCTCTTTGGCTAGCTTGGGTCAGGTGTCCTGTCTCTGCTTCCTCCCGGCTTCCCCTCCTCCCTGGCAGAGGATGAGGCTCACAAAGTCCTTGGCCAAACCAAAACATCCTTGTTATCAGCTCTGTTCCTGAGCCGAAAGTCAAAACACTGCACTGCACCAGCTACCAAGGAGGAGAAACATGACTGCTACTGCTGAGCCCAGGACAGGGGCCTTAGAGATGATTCCCAGACATGGGGAGTAAGTTCCCAGATGGTGAAAGTTCCGCTCTCTGTTCCAGTTGTACTTGTTTTGGGTTTTCTCCTCCCCTCCAACTCTGCATTTCCTTTTGTGAGAATGTGACAGGGCCTCTGCAGTGCCTGCATTTACCTATCCCCCTTCTTAATTGCCGCTATATGATGGTATTTTATCAAATGGCATAGGGTCATTTTATCTAATGTCTTCCTGAATATATCAGGGACAGGACTCTTGCTTTTGGAAAGCAGTAATTGTGGTAGGTTTGTGAGTATTGCTTTTTTCTATCATTAATTTCAGTTATGTCATGTTAGATTTCCACAGCAGCTGTCCAGTGGTGAGACTCTGTAGGCCACCATGCCTTGGCACTTCAAATTGTGGTTATGTTTAGAAAAGGGAATTTTTATTCAGCCTGTCTACTGCCTGTATGCTTTGAGTCATATTTGCTTACTTTACTAACACAAATACATTTTTATTACTCCTACCATCACAGTGCCAATATACCTGGAAGCTCCAGGGTGACCTGTAATCTGCTCTATCTCATCTAGCCTCAACAACATTGTCAGCAATGCCTTAATTGTAAATGATATTTTGTCCCTGATGCTTGGAATAGACTCAGTTTGGCCTCCATCCACAAAAGAAATTGTGACAGTGTATTTTTACTTTATTTGTTAGGAGGCAATTCACTACTTTGTACTTCTTGGTTTTGTCACAAGTGAACAGTCTTTGATACTACCCAAGCAGTTAGAGAATTTAGGGTTCAAGGTGAACCCCAGGGGTGTTCAGCAAATGCCTGTGCTCACTCTCCGAAGTGTCTTCAGAGGCAACATCTGTGTTGAACTTGCTATGTTTATATGAAGTGAATACTCTGAAGTGCCTACCTGTTTCCCTGGTTTTTCTCTTGGACTCGTAAGACTGCTCTGCACACAGAATTTTACTATCAAAAGGTACGATTCTTGTTTTGACTCTGTAGCTGATACTTGGTTTGGCTCTGTAGTAATGAATGGAATTATTTTTAGCATTAAGCCAGGCTAATTTGACAGTGCTATTGCAGTTTAACAAATTAACACTTCAAATTGCCACTGCTACCATCTCTTAGGGGAAGGGTTGTTCTGAAGAGTACTACAGTTAGCAGTGGCAGCAGGCACCACCAGCAGCAACAGCAGCAACAGTTTGTGGCTCCTTGCTATTTTGAAATGATGAATGTATCAGTACCAGCATATTTTACATGGCATGGGAATCTGCATTATGAGCACTCATGCCAGGATGCCTTCTTGTTATGGAGGAAGGAATAACCAGGACAATGCAGAACTTCCCTGCTACTAATATTCATTCTGAGTACTAGTCTGTATTTCACCACTGGTAACACTATGGCTGCCTCTCCCTTTGATTTTTAGGACTCCTTGTATGCATGCAGGTCTCTCCACTAAGAAATAGGGCTGAAGCCAAGGCGTGTGGCAAAGTGTATGTGCACACTGCTAAACTCTCTTACCCTCAAAACTTCCTAGAATCATAGAATAGTTTGGGTTGCAAGGGACCTTCAAAGATCATCTAGTCCAACCCCCAAACTTGGTGACCAGCTTCAAACATGCTATGAGAAAATATGAAGCCAGGGACTAAGGTAACACCCAGAATGGCTAGTAGCAAGCAAGTGCTGGAGCCCATGACCTGGCCTTGTTTTTTTAGCAGCACAGATATGGTCCTTGGGAGCAAATAAGTTGCTTGTCTTTAGTGTCTTGGGCTGTGAACAGTAAGGAGCAATGTGGCTGTTGCAGTGGTCTTTATTGTGTTCTTTTACTGAATCTTGATGATGCCTCTCCAATGTGTGTCCCCATTTCTTGTCCACAGTATGGTTTCTCTTGGTTCTGTGCTTTTGGGAAGGTCCAAAATGTCCTCCAAAACCTGTGTACACAAATTGAAAATTCAAGAGTTTTTACCTTCTTTTCTCTCTTTCTCACATCAAGTCTCTCTCTAAGGGGAGGGCATCCAAATCCCTCTGTATCCTTTTGGGAAATGGTGGAAGGATCTCATGGGGCATGCTGGAGCGTCTTGGCCTGGCCATCATGGCACAGGGTGCTGGGTCCTGTCCATGTAGGTACACATATGATTGAGCCTATAGGGGCTCCCTGTTGCTTTGCCTGCTTCAAGGGGGGGCAGATGTAGGCAGGGCCTTGGCAAAATGGTGGTCCTCAGGCTACATTTGCCCACATCCTCCTCACTTTTTTACCTACAAAATGATGGAAGTTGGTGGGTTTGGGGCTGATGTGTTTGGCCATGGGACAGCAGATGAGCTGGGCCTGGCTTATGCTAGGAGAATGCATATAATCAAATGACATGCAATCATTATTTTCGTTGTTTCTGTGGTTGAGAACACTTGGCTTTGATTTAGCCAGACCCTGAGCACAAGCTTATCATTAATAATCAAGGAACTCTTTTACGCTTTGTGTTTAGTTAAAAGGAAATTTTTCCACCATTTACCACATCCTTTACTGTCACAGTTTTTTTTTCTGACAATCCAGAATTCTGCCTAGGCATTGGATAGGATAAATACCCCATTTTAAAGATACTCATAGTTAATATTTAGTTAAAGACATACTAGATCAGGCCTCAGAATAACTTGAACATAAAAGATGTGGTCAGATTTTGGCAAACCAGAAAGTATGTACCTGTTGCAGGAATGAAAACAAATCAATATCAGCACATTGTCAGTCATCACGTTTATTTTGTTCTTCTTTTTCCATAACCCTGTTTCATGGATTTTCAGTTTCTGACATTATTTCCTCACAGTGTGAATGATATGTTAGGATTAAGGCATTAAGACAAGGCTTTCCGGTTTCTAAGTTACCTTGGTTGATGATGACTATTTGTTAAGTTTCATATTACAGCTCTTTAATTTACAGAGTCTGCTAAGTTGATCCTCTTACAGAAGAGGGCTTTCCAGGGGGTTACAGCTGCATCCAGCTCTGCTTTAGCTTCTGCCTTTAATAAACATTTGAAAAACTAAGGCATGAATCTCACAGGGGAAACCGGTTGTTAAAGGAAATCCAATCATGCCCTTGTAACACATCCTCTCAAATATCAGTTTATTTTTTACTTTGCTAGTTAATCTGTCAAGTTGAAAAATATTCTTAAAATATTTTAGAATACTGATCCGTTGGCATGTGGTAGATTTTGTCTGACCTTCGTTGAATTACAATTTGGGATACATAAATTTCATTGGAACTTTATGGTAAGGAGCATGATCACTTTACATTGAGGCAGAAGAACTGAGAAGGACTCATGGAGTGCTCACAGGGTCTTTTAATGGCTTGTCAAATTTCCCATTGGCCAGAGCTCAATGGCAAACCTCCATTTTGATGTAAGGTGAGCCTCAACTGTTTTTCTTTCTTCCTTTTTTGCTAGACTGAAGGGTGTGGATTTTTTTATGTAGAAACAGCCCACAATGATCAGCTGGTTCTTGTAATCTTTGTGCCCTTTCCTGAGCCATTCCCTGATTACTACAGTGTAATTTCATCTGCTTTTATTAATTACTTCGTTTTGCTTGTACTGTCAGATTAGTTCTGAAATATTTCCATGGTAGGAACTATTTAAACCTTCATCCTTTAGATCCATACCAGATAATGAGGGTAATTTGATTAAAAGGGGAAGCTGACTTTTAATTCATGTTTCTTTTTCTGAGGTGAGGGAAGAAGGTTCAGGTTGTCTTTGAACCACACATTATACTAGTCAAAAAAAAGTATGATAATCCCAACTACAGTGTTCCTAATCTCAGTAGGAATTTAGTTTTATTTATCTGTGTGTAATTTCTAGTCAAATATGAATTGAAACATTGCAATTTAAATTACCACTGCTCACACAAAGTGCAGAGACAATCATGCTGGAGAATCTGTAGAAACATAAATCTTCTCCCAGTACAGCAAAAATAAAATGTGGCTATAGTTGTCATTAAGAAGAGAACAGTGAGATAGCAGAATATGCAGAGGACACAGCACCATTTAGATGGGAGAATTTCAGAGGGTACTTAAAAATTTTACTTGATCAGCACAGTAACCAAGAAAGTTTTGCCCTGAACAATGCAGATTAAGTCATGGTCACGGGCAGATTGCTTCTTTCTAACAGTAAGCAGTCAGGAAGTAGAGCTGGACATCACTACTGGGAGTTCTGAGTGCAGAAATGATCAAAATGCAAACAGAATACTTGCTTTGGTAGCTTTCTTCCTGTCCCTTGAACTTGGACATTCTTCTCAAACTGCATTTGAAGCTTTTGGGTTTTATGTTTTCATTAAACTGTTCATTAAACTATTTTAAAGGATAATCAGTTCCTGCAGGTAGTAATGAGGCTAATTTCTTTACTTTTCCTTTCTTTCCAACACATTACCAAAGCAACTGATAGATGTCTGAAGAGGTGACTGACTTCTGCCTCTGAATATTTGTGCATTTGTAAAATAGATTTCTTTGTTATTATTTTCAATTGTGCATGGTCCTATGTAATCAAGACAAATGGTAGTAATAATAAGTACAAGTCATCTTTTCCAAATTATGTTTATACATTCATTTTAGTTATTGTACAATTAAGAAGAGGGCTGCTGTGATGCTATTTCAGGAGAGGTCTGCTAGCTCACTGATGTATGTTGAATATCTGCCTTCACAGGAAAGGATACAGGACTGTTGGGGTTGTACTGTAACATCAGATGATGTCAGCGACTGCAAAAGGAAACTTTTCCTTATTGCAATCTCTTGATACTGGAACAGTTACCCGATAAATAGTATTTCTTGTATTTCCCACTTTCAGGAGTTTTTGAGAAGCTTTCAGTGATCTGAGAGTGACTGACCCTATATCCCCAGAGCAGTGCAGGATGTGGCTGTGCCTGTCTCTGTTCAGCAAAGCAGTTAAGTGCATTCTTAAGTTTAAATATATGAGTAAAGTTAAGCATGTGCTTCACTGCTTTGTAGGATGTTATAGCCGCCTCAGTCTTGGCTAGTAAAGGCAAATTTGCTGACATCTGGGCAAGTTGCAGAGGCCTGTCCAGCTAGGAGCTGCCATCTCTACTTTCTGCTTTGATTCAGAGGCATCTTCAAGAGCTCATTTGGTTGAGGGACTGTCTCAGAGCACTGCAGATTGCAGATTTTCCTAGCAATGCCTGCATTTTCTCCATTATACCTGGCACAAACAATCAAATAAATGCAAACCAGAGAAGGAAAATAAATCAGACAGAAGCCTCAGAGGTAAATGGAGAACCTTTGTTTTCCATTTAAACCTGCTGGATGCAGTAGTCTGTATGCCAGACCTTGGATCTCTTGAAAATGACTTATTCCCAGCATAATTTGCCACCTACATTAGACTGAATGAAAATCCATCAGCGAATGGCTTCCAGGTAGAGACTCTGCAACATTTGAATGTAGTTCCAAATTTCAAAGGTCGTTTAGAAAATCCAGGTCAGGATTCAGAGATGAATTTTAAATGTCCCTGAAGTTCATGTTTGCTCAGACCTAAGACTACAGATCTAAACCAACATGATAACGCAGATTTAAACAAGAACTTGCAAGTTTATACAGAATCATTTATTCAAACCCTTGGTTACTTTTTTTTTCTCTGTGGTATTATTTACCAGTCACAAGGGCATGTAAATAAGTACTTAATAATTACGAACTGCTAAAGCTACTCTTTATGCATTGAAAATGTGTGAGTGAAAATTCTGTAAATGATGTGGAAGTTAGACTGTTGGGACCATTCAGATTGTACATTATCAAAGTGTAGGCTACTCTCTAGTACATTTGTCTGATATATAAGACAATTTTGTTTCAACTTGGATGAGATACAGAAGCGTAGGCTCTGTGGAATATGAAGTGGGCTTGGTGGAGCAAAGGGAAATTCATGTTATGTTCAGTGTGCCTAGTAAATAATGAGATATTAAATTGTAATGGGTTCCAGGAGTTTTCAACTGTTTTTTCTCTTTAATCATTTCATTACTCAGAGTCCTTTGTTTCTGACTTAGAATTTTAGGACTCGAGTATTGTGGGGAGCTCTGTGAAAGTCCCTGTGGCACCTTCACTGCATTAATTCCTTCAAATAAGATTTGTCAGTGGTACACTTTTTCTTTTGTGGGCTACAGATTTTTGCCATGGGCATGAGCTCCTGGGCAAGCTTATGAAGACAGGCTCCATCTGCAGCAACCACCATGTATAGCTGGAGCTCCCTTGGACCGTATCTCACTTCCATGAGCAGATGTGAACCCTTTTTCAGCAAGACTTGTAGCAGAAGTGGCATAGCGTGACCGCGGGAGTGGAAGCAAAGGAAAGGACTCTTGTAGCCTTACGTGAGCAAGCATTATCCTCCTCAATGTTCTCATCCGTTGGTGTCGCTGTTTGAGCATTGGACCAACAACCAGGATTGGTGCTTTCAAACAGATGGGCCTGAGCACAAGCTGAGCCAAGGGAAACATGTATGTGAGTCACTTGTGGGTGTTAAGGGCAGGATTCCCATTTGATATTCTCAGCATCACAGCAGGTATAAGGGTCCAAACATTTCAATAGTGTAAAGCACTTGAGCCTCTTAAAAATGTATGATACATAGCTAAATTCCTGTTATTGGGACGGGGAAGGAAGCTTCTTCAGGTAGCCTCTCCAAGCAGCAGAAGATTTAGGTGTGTATAGTTTCATTTGTTACCAATGAGTCAAAGAAGCCCTGGCATGTGAATTTGGGACCTTGAAGGTAAATAGGCTTCTAAAAGCATGGTCTTAGTGAAACTCGAGGACAGACTTTTCAGGTATTTTCCTTTGATTACCAGGTGCTGAAGTGTCTTTTACAGGAAAGCAGGAAAAGTGCTTTAATTATGTTCCTGTAAGCAAGATCCTGATTTCCTGGACTGAAGCCTCAGGAAGCATTATAATGTGGCAATTGGTACGGGCCAGTGTACTGGTTGTTTTGGTTTACTTTGGGCTATTCAGAGGACCCTAAAGGTGTTTGATCCCTCATTGCTCATGACTTTCTTATGTTTCTTTGAAAATCTCCTCTTTAATGTTCACTGTAAAATAAACCCTGTTGACGCTGGCTACGTTTATGGTACCAGACTGCAAGAGCTGTCCTTTCAGTGCTTCCCAGTAAATAAAGCCATGCTTTATTTACGTATAGGAAGAGACTTGGCCATGCAAGTACATTGTTCTCCCAGGTGCACAGTTATCTCACTTGCATTCATGTGCCTTTTTCTTTATTTTAATGTGAGTGAATAGACTGGCATACATGTATAGTTGTCATGACCACAACTGGAACAGTTTACCCTAGTGTAAATAAAAAGCCACAAAATCTTTGCATAAGATCTTGGATAAGATTGCACTTTCAGTGTGGCTCTAGGGTTGATGTTGATTAAACTTATGTAGTGGCAATAAGAGAACATTAAGGTTGCAGAGATCGCACTCTAGCATTGGAAATTCTGGAGCATATGTTGGCTGGATTCTTTGGTGCATAGTGGTACTGTCTTTAACAACAATACATAGGCACACATACACTCCCATTATCAGATGATGGTAAATGTGCCCATAGATGGCACTCAGAAAAATGTAACAGTGTTTATGGCTTTTGCAGATCAATAAAGTTCATTGTTGTGCACTCCAAATAGCTCCCTTTGGTGCATCTCTCTTCACAGCAGCTTTGAACAGCAAAGCCCTTGTTGGAGACTTCTGAGAAATGGTAATGTAGTTTCAAAGATGCTCGTATAGTATAAGTATATATATTACTAAATTGAAGCATTTGATAAATAATACAAAGCCAACACAGGAAATATTGAATGCAGTTTAATTTGGCTGCTGCTATAGTGCAGGGTGCTCTCAAATAAATATGCACTTTTATTTCAGAAGATCAGTGTTGCTTTGCTTTGCTGGTAAGAAACTAGGCAGTGCTAATCTGAAATATGACTTGACACTTGAAAATAGCAAAAGAGTAAAAGAAAACATGCTGGCCTGCCAACCTGTTAGCTAGCACCTGACTTACAGATGCCTTATATTCAAAACATTTTTTTTTAAATGCAGACTCATGGATGTATTTGTTTCATTATTATCTCCATGCCTTCCTCCACATGCACTTCCTTTTGTGAATAAATGCTAACTGTGCTCTTGCATACTATTAAGTGGCTTGAATCTCTCATAATAAGTTTCCAAAACCTAATTGTATGAGGTTACCTGAGCACTGAAACCTTCAGAGAGGCAGTGGTATCAAAGTACTGGGGATAAAACTTTCTCTGCTTGGCAGAGGCTCTTTAGTGCATTGGTTACCCTACATCCACACCAAATCTGCAAGCAGGTGTTAGGCATAGTGTGCTGAGTACAACTTGTATAGATGTGCTATATTATCCAGATTCAGTACCCTGTTTGTATTACCCGGAATCTTTTGCAGAGGATGCGGAGGGAGTTTCCCAAGAAGTGATATTGGTGAATGGACTGGGCAAGTGTTAGTACCTTTTCCTTGGCATATCAAATGCAGCGTGTGCTGGAGGTGTTATGGTCCCCCTTGCCTGCAGTTTGAGATGGATGACAAATTCTCTCTGAATGGCTCATGCTGTAACATTCCATCCTGTTTCAATATAAAATCATAGAATAGTTAGGGTTGGAAAGGAGCTTAAGATCATCTAGTTCCACCCCCCTGCCATGGACAGGGACACCTCCCACTAAACCATGCCACGCTAGGCTCTGTTCAACCTGGCCTTGAACACCACCAGGGATGGAGCATTCACAACCTCCCTGGGCAACCTATTCCAGTGCCTCACCACCCTAACAGGAAAGAATTTCTTCCTTATATCCAATCTAATCTTCCCCTGTTTTAAGTTTTAACCCATTACCTCGTGTCCTATCACTACTGTCCCTAACGAAGAGTCTCTCCCCAGCATCCTTATAGGCCCCCTTCAGATACTGGAAGGCTGCTATGAGGTCTCCATGCAGCCTTCTCCAGGCTGAACAGCCCCAACTTTCTCAGCCTATCTTCATACAGGAGGTGCTCCAGTCCCTTGATCATCCTCGTGGCCCTCCTCTGGACTTGTTCCAAATATGGCAAGGAGTCAGCTTTGTACATGCTTGTATCGAAATACAAATGTGTATAAATATTAGGTATTTTCATTTGATATTCCATTCAGTGAAAGAATCAGTCAATTGATCAATTGATCAGTCCATTATTCAGGGTTGTATCAAAATGAAGTCACAGTTATTTATGAAACTTTGATTAATTAAAAATCTGTTCTTGGCTCTAGGCCATCAATTAAACTATAGAAAAAGAAGCAATTAGTCACTTTACCTTTCAAGATTTTTTTATTTAAGTTCATGCAAAGCTTTATTTCTACCTTGAATAGAGTATAGCCGTGTGCCACTGTGTTTGTCTCTCTTAGGTCTCTTATTTCACTCACTGTTTTCATTTCATTCCAAAAAGTTGCTGAAAGCTGTGAGTACTCAGCACCTTCCCAAATTGGGCTACTTTAGTTTCATCATCTAAGTATGCATTCAAGCATTAGCTTTAGGTGGAAGTGTTTTGAAATGCTGGGCAGTGGTTTCTAGCAGGAATGTTAATTTTTATGAGCACCGCCACTGAGATTTCAGCCTTTGAGGGCTACCCCTCGCCGTAATGAAAGAGCCTGTGTTTCAGTGATCCTATAATCTCAGCTGGCTGGAGTTTTAACTCCTGATAGGGCCACTTATGTCTAACAGATCAAAGAAGCCAGATGAAATGAAGTTCACTGTTTTGCTAGACTTTGGCAGGTGATTGGTAGCTCTATAACTTATTAGGAAAAGTCAAGCATCAAAAATGCACCGTTAGTCACACAAGCAAGGTAACAGACTCAGCAATTTTGGCAAGTCCTGATGTGAGTCATTGGTAAAGCCAGGCCTCTACAACAGTCTTTTCTGAAGTTAGGTACGTAAGTGAATTTCTAAAGCATTAAAACAATAGTTGCAATAATAAAAGTTGATAGCTGTAATGAAATAAATGGACAAACTCAAACCCTAAATAGTTGGAGTGTGCAAATATCAGGGCTGGCAAACACCAATTAAAAATGGGAAAATCTGTAATATATCCAAAGATGCAAGGTAGTTACTATTCAGTGAGCATAATGTTAATTCAGAAACAGCAACATCACTCATAGGCTAAGAGCCAGTTATGACTGTGGAGTTACTCATGAGCATGCTCTGGCTGACAACACTGCTAGGCTGGTATCTTTGCAATAATGGCAATAACAAAATTTAAGGCAGTCAAAATATATTGGATAAAGCAATGAGCAAGCACAATCTCTGTATTTCAGATGAGTATGAGCCAAAAATGGTAATCAGCTTGAAGTGTCAGAGTTCAGAGTGAATGGAAACCATTGTTAAATGTAGCTGTCTGCAAGTCATAGGAGTTATCCAAATGGAGTCACAAGGAATTGGTTTAATTGGTTTAACTTCTAAAAGAAAATTTAGGTCAGTCCTTGAAGACCTCAGGTGGTAGAGATGAGCTGATATTGGAAGTTACTAGATATTTTTGACTGAAGAACAAATTCATTTATAAAGTGCACCCCTTTTATGATGATGCTGCAAAAAAACATCAGAGTGACTTTTTTGTCAGTGGCAGGAAAAGTGCTCTGCTTCTCTTGGAGATGATGTAGCAGCCATTGAAATATGTTTTTGGGAGCCAGTTTAAGAGTAGACAGACCAGATAGACCCCAGAGGAGGGTAACAGGAAAAGCGGATTAGAAAATGTGCTTATGGAAACAAGGTGAAGGAACTGATTTGTCTAATTTAGCAAAAAGAGGCCTGAGGGGAAACTTCATGTCCCAAAACATACACAAACGAATGATGGGAAGGAAAAGTGAGCAATTGTTCCAACACTGGAACAGTTGTTCAGGGCTCCTCATTAGAAGCTTTTAAACAGTGGTTAAAGGATACTCTGCCAGGGATAGTCTACGGCAGCTTGATCCCAACTTAATGCACACAGTGAGGCAAAACCAGCCTTGGAATTATTTTCCAACTCTTTTTATGATCCTAAAAAAATGCCCCATAAGGAAAAGGCTAATAAATAAACAGCAAAACAAATTTACAGTTGTAGCAATGGAAGGAGTCTATAAGGTTCAGATCACGTACAAGTCAGCCCTGATGTGCTGTTGTCTTTTCTGAACGATCATATCATGGGTGATGCAACAGTTGTTATGGATTTTCAGGGAAGTGTCTCTGAAGTCTGCATAATTGAGGGACAGAAAAGAAAGAAGCCAAAAAAGATCATTAATTCCTCAGAAATACCTCTGAAAAAAAGGGAACAAAAGGTTGTAAAACAAAGGACAGTGCATTTCAAGGCAACGTGAGTAGAAATGAAGGATACAACAAGGACAATTTCATCAAGCTGATGCACATGGTTAAGGGGATTGTAGTAAAGTATTCTACCAGATCAACTGCTGAACTTAATTAGAACTTTGACCATTCTGAAATAGCTACTATGGTACTTGCTTTACTGATGCATTGGAATGATCTGATAAACATTCATAAATTTGAGAAAACTTCAGGTGAAGCTCAAACTACCAGGAAAATCCTTGTGAGTATGAGATGGCTGATAAATTACTGAACTCTACAGTGAAGCAAGGAACTAGGAAAATGTCACAGAATAATGAGGAATGCAGCAGTATAGCAAAAATGCCAAAGAACAGAGACGTAAGGAACCAGAGCAGTTAGCAAACTAAGCAACTGTGACTGTTATACTTCTTCCAGTGAAAAGCAAACTCTTCCACATCGTCATATAAAAGAAAGTGGAAGAAGTGGTTGTGCCAAAGCCTGGATTTTGACCTGGAAAATTAACCTGTCAAGTGATTTTTCAAATGGCTTAAAAACCCCTCCATACTTTACTAAAATCATGTGACAGATTTCTCTATGAATTACCCTAAAACATCTTGATATGTCACGATATGCCAATAAAAATAATTCTATCAAGGTGCAGCATGCACAGCTCAGTCAATGCAAACTTGAGTGGATGATTTGATAATAGATAAATGTCAAGCATGGTTGCATTATCTCACCTCTAGTATTTGACTGGCCATTATGCTGACAAATGTAGGCGGATAAAGCAAAGCACTGTATGATTCAGAAGCCGTACAAATGGCATTAGTTAGATTTTGCTAGTTGCGGAAGTCTTCCAGAACCAAAAATATTTCCCCCATGTACTTCAAGAGTGTTCAGCATCATAAAACATGTGCTGGTTATCAGTCAGGTGTGAATAAACAACAGATACTGCAGTAAGAACCCCGCAGGTCCCAGCTCACACACTATTGTAGGAGGCAGAACATACAAGCGGTAATGCATGTCCTTTGCAGTAGATTATGGCTCAGTATAGATATATAAAAGGAAATGCTGTCAAATAGCTAAAATATGCTTCCACTTAAAAGAGACTTGATTTTCAAGGGTCTACTTCTGGAAGGCTAACCAAGAAATCTTCCACTCAGAAGTTACTTCTGACAGAGAAAGAAAATGGCTTAAAAAGGCTAGGCATTGAGTGGAATTAATTTATAACAAATACAAGAATTCAGCAGAGATTTCAGATAATTATGCTTTATCATTAAAGCTAGTCAGAAAAGAAAATGTGAAATATTTTCTGTGAGTTGTGAATCAAGGCAGGACATTGGCTATGACAGCTCTACCATGAGGCAGTTGGAGGAGCAAAAGAAAAAAGCACAGAAAAAGAATATCTCTAATTGAACTTTATGCAGTGTGGGAAATATAGTGCAATATTTAACAATTCTGGGAATATGCAGAAAGCTGTTCAAATAAAAAAAATAATTTTAAAATGGCAAGGCCTTATTCTTCTCCGAAGCTACTTTGGATGGGAAAGGAAAGAATCATCCTGGCATTCAAGGATTTCTACAGTCCTTGAAGCTATAAAATGTTTGTATATGGAATATAACTATTTCATCACTGAGTAATAAATTACAGGGGGTAACTAGCTATTACCAGTTCATTTAAAAAAATACTTTCAAAAGGTGCTGTTGTGCCAAAATTGCAAGGCTAAATATATTGTATTGTAAAAAAAGGCATTAGTGATTGCGTCCTGGAGATGAGCATTATAGGTTTCAATTTGTAGCTACAAAGCAATGAAATTTTCAGTACACTCAAAAAATTGTATATTGTCTGTTAAGTGAATTGAAGACTTTGAAAGTGGATATGGGTGTTCAATTTTTATATCCACATCCGTGGAAGAACTAGGGAAAAACACCTGCTTTGACCTGACTCCTGAAGGAAAGTGTTGATGCAAAACTGCTGATCAAATGCAACCCCCCCCCCCCCCCCCCCCATCATATACACACCCCCCAACTCACTCAAATTCATTCAGTACAATCTTTCTATAAGATACCAGAATGGCTCAAGTACTTGTAAAAATGAATAAAAAACTTAACTAGCTTTAAATCAGTGAAGGCTGGGCAATCACAGGCTCCCTTATCATTTCCAAAAATGACCTGCTTAGAGTAAATTGAAGCGCTTTGATAGTTCAGATAGCTACACAATTCACATGCTCAGAGTGGTGATGACCTTCAAATTTAAGCACTTAATTTTAGAGCTTCAGTAATTTTAAATTGCTATGTGCATCCGAGTGGCAGACAGAGACTTGAGTGCTACAGTATTTTAAAAACACTTCAGTGTTCTGCTTAATATTTTTATTTCAGGGACCTCAGAGTTTTTATAGTCGCATAAAATGGAAAATGGAACAGATTTCAAGATTAATGTAGAAAAGTAAGAGACTTTATGGATTTTAAAAGTCAGAGCAGAGGAGGTCTCTGGGGAGCATAGAGGTCCTAAGCCCGTGCTTGGCCTTTTTTGGCCTTTTCTCTGAACTGTTTGACCAATGTCCTTGTGTGGGCTGCGGCAGAAGGCAGAAACAGAAGTAATGGCGTTTACATGGGCATCAAGAGACTTTCTGTCTATTTGCTTTCCTGAAAGACTCTGCCCAGGTTAGGTTTGTTTCGATGAGGCATTCAATGCTTAACACCTACTTCCTCAGAAGCAGCTAGGAATGAGAGCTTTACTGTTGTTTGAACACTTCCCCACTTGTGGGTTCAGATGGTTTTACCTGGCTGCAGGCTTGTTCATTTGTTATTTTGGTTTTATTAAGCTTCACTTTGATGTCAGGGTAAATCCTTCCCATGTGCTTTTAACTATCCCCGTACAACATTTGTCAATGAAATGCTTTGCTGAAGACTGAGCTGAACTGTAAGTGGCTACCATGGACTTCATATCAGCAGGTAGGAGAGGTGCAAGGCATACCACAGAGACCCTCACAGACCCATAACTCTGTGAGGATATGGATATGGGGTGCAGATTTTTGAGTGTAATAGGAAATTCAGACTTCAAAGATGATTTGCCATGCCCACTTGGGAGGAGGTCCAAGTCTTTGAACTAGGAAGATAACACTGCAGTCTCCTGCAGCCCGGCTGACAACAGATACTACTGTTGGAAGGGAATGGAGCAGGGAGCAGCAAACTGCAGCATCCAGAAAGCTTGTAAATGAAACACCTGGAATTAAAGCTTGCTTGATCTAGGAGCAATTCATTGGAGCTGATACCTTGTGACCTCTCGTTGAGCAGTATGAGACCAAAATTAGGCTCCTGAAAGGTAAATGTGAATAGTGTCTTTCCCTTCCAGAAAACTAGAATCTGGTTCACAGAGATGTTATTATTGAGGGTGCCACTTTAAATGCTAATCACTATTTGTAGGTTCATTACAGCTTCATACTGGCCTCTTCAAAGGAATGAAGGGGTATTATGTGTTCATCTACCAGCGAAATCCAAACTCCTTTGAAAAACCCAGCTTGATTGTACAAGGATATAGGCCAAATGTGAGTTCACTGAGTGTTTTGCCAAGGCCTCTTTCACTGTCTCTGTGAGTACAGACCCAGACTATATGATGATCTTGTGTTGGTGTTCCTAAGTTGGACCTAAGGGGTGTTACAAAATCTGACATCAGAGCAACATTACACAACTGGAAGAGAAGTGGCTGTTTCTCTGAGGCAGCTGCAATAAGCTGGGCTGGCTGAGCACAGAATCCTTCTCCAGTACAGTGTGCTGCTGAAACATCCACTCATTGAGATGGGAATTTAGAAGTCCTGATGTTAAGCCTATTCATGCAGCCAATGTATATGCATCATACTGGAAACAACTTCTATGTTATAAGGAAAGCTGGCCTGCTCTAACTGCAGATGATATTTTTACTAGCCAAGTACCCTGTCACAGGACAAGGTTTAACACTCCTTGTATTGCGCAACTGAAACTCTTCTGAATGCCTGGTGAAGGACTTGTTGGGGCTCCACTGGATCCTGCCCTTGTTTGATGGTTTTTGTGTTTAAACTTAAGCATGTTGGGTAGGTTTAACTGTGGCTTTTCTGCC
Organism: Pezoporus flaviventris; assembly: GCF_033815535.1. NCBI lineage: Eukaryota > Metazoa > Chordata > Aves > Psittaciformes > Psittacidae > Pezoporus > Pezoporus flaviventris. Next base: position 22,608,098 of record NW_026892585.1, read on the forward strand.
TGCAAGCTGAACAGCCAGATTAACTTTGAAACTAACCTCTCCCTGCCCCACTCTCAACTGTTGGAATGGATTTGTACCGTGTTTAAGTATGATAAAAGTATGATAAAAAATTTCTCTGATTTTTAATGAATATCAGACCACTTCCCTTCTTGGTCTTTTTTATTCCAGGCAACTTGTAGTTTGGGTCTATGTGTGTGAATTTTCCTCTTCCACATGCCTGACTTCGTGAAATCCGCTGCTAAGATGTTTAGATCTACTTGTTTTACTCCAGCTGTATCTGATGGCTGTAGCTTACATTTAAGGTTGTGAAAAGTTTCACACTCCACCTTTCAAAGAGGTCAAGTGTTGAAAGCAAGCCCTGAGCATTTTGTGAATGGCCATACTGATGTTTGCAAAGAGGTCAAGTGATGCAAAAATTAACTTAGCTTTTTGCATGTGGGTGAACCTTGTGGTCAACCTTGGTTTGTTGCTTGTCTTTGACGTGACAAGAAGGTGTTAGAAATCACCTGTTGCACACCTAGGGAGTTTCTGCCCAGAATAACTGCACAGACCTGGGGATATTCTCTGAAACATCAAGATTTATGTATTTGTATTTTTTGGGGGGTTATATATGAAGTGATTCTGAACAGAGATAATGAGGGTACCTCAACATGTTATTTGAGAGGTTTGGGTGTTTAGGGAAGAGTGGTTCCATGCCCTCACCCCCCCCCCCCCGTTTTCTGGTTAGAAATCTGAAGATGAGTAACTGAAAGGACCATAAAGCTTGCAGATTTTGGAATAATGGTGTTGCTATGTTCTTAATGGCCTTTGCCTAGAAAAAGAAGAGAGGCAAAATCAACGTGTATTTCTTTGAGTGAATTTATCAACCAATGCTTGGGACTTAGTTAGCTTGCTTTCTTGTTTGAGGAAAACCCAGAAATTTTTGTCTCATCCCTGAATTCACACTGTCTTCTTCTAATCGTTCAATGCGAATTTGTATTTTATGCCATCACAAACTTCCATTTCCCGTGTTCTATCTCTATTAATAAATTTCCGAGTGTCCATTTAACTGTTCAAACACTTTTTACTAAAAATTGCTGTCCATAGAAGAGTTCTTACTGGTCAAGTTATTTAAATTATGAAGTCCTAACTGAACGCTGGAGAATGAATAAATTGTATAAGAATATGATATTAAATTTTGTAAGTCATATAAGACAGTTAGCCCACAGCTCGATTTTCATGAAATGTTTCTAAAGCTGAAAGACACTAAACCTCTCCCAAGCTAGGCCTGAAAGAACTGGAAAGACTTCCATGTGACAAAATTAAATGCATTCCAAAAAAAACTATTTTCTACGCCTACCCTAACACTAACCCTAATCCGAAAATTAAACCTAAGCCCTAAACCTAACCCTAACCCTAACCCTAACCCTAACCCTAAACCTAACCCTAACCCTAACCCTAACCCCATACCACGAAACCCAACCTTAACCCTAAGCCTCACAAACACTAACACTAAACACAACCATAACCCTAACCCTTAAACATAAAACTAAGCCCTGACCATAACCATAACCATAAAACTTGCTAACCCTAACCCTAAAGTTAACACTAACCCTAACCACTAACACTAACCCTAGGACTTAACACTAACCCTAACCATTAAACCCCAAACCTAACACTAATCCTAACCCTAACCCTAACCATAGCCATCACTAACGCTAACCCTAAACCTAACCGTAACCCTAAACCCCAACCCTAACACTAAGCCCTAACACTAACGCTAACCCTCATTAACCATAAGGCTAAACCCAACACTAACCCTAACCCCTAACCCTAACCTTAACCCCTAACCGTAATCCAAACCCTGACCCCAAACTATAAGTCTAACGATAACCCCTAAAACTAACCATAACCCCTAACCGTAACCCTAACACCTAACACTAAACCTAAACCTAAATATAACCCTAACCCCTAACCCTAACAAATAAACAGTAACGCCTAAGCCTAACCCTAACCCCGACCCTACCCCAACCCATAACCCCTAACACTAACATTTACCCTAACACTAACCCTAACGCATAATCACTAACCCTAACCCTAATAGTAACCCTAACCCTAACCATCACCAACCCAAATGAAAAAACTAACCCTAACGCTAACTGATGAAAAATAAACAATAAACCTAACCCTAACCCCCAACGATACCCCTAACACCTAACCCTAAACCTTACCCTAAACCTATCCCTTACCTGAACGCTAACCCATAACCCTAACCCCTAAAACTAACCCTAACACTACGCCTAACCCTAACCCTAACCCTAAAACTAACCCAAAAACTAACCCTAAAACTAAGACCTAACCCTAACCCTAACACTAAAGCTAACTCTAAACCCTAACCCTAACCCCTAACCATAAACCTAACCCTAACCATAACCCTCACTAACCCTAACCCTAACTCTAAACCAAACCCCTGACACTAACCCTACCCATACCCCTACCCCTAATCCTAACCATAACCCTAAATCTAACCCTAACCCTAATCCCTAACCCTAACTCTCACTTAGCCTAAACCTAACTTTAACACAAACCACTGACACTAACCCTACCCCTAATCCTAAGGCTAATCCTAACCCTAACCTTAGCCCTAACCCTAACCCTGACTAAACCTAACTCTAAACCTAACTATAACCCCTAAACCTAACCCTAACACCTAACCCTAAACCTAACCCAAATCCTAACACTAACGCTCACAAACCCTAACCCTAAACTTTAAACCTAAACTTTAAACCTAACCCTACGCTAAACCTAACCCCTACTAACCCTAAGCCTAAACCTAACCATAACCCTAACGCCAACCCTAACCATAAACCTAACCCATAACACTTACCCTAACATTGTCCCTACCCAAAATCGAAACCCTAAATATTAACCCCTAACCCTCACCCTAAACCTAATTCTAACCATAACCCTTAAAACTAAACGCACCCCTGAACCTAAGCCTAAAGCTCACCATAACCCTAACCCTCACCCCTAACACTAAAAATAACCCGTATACACAAACCCCTAAACCTAAACCTAACCGTAACCGTAACCCTAACCCCTAAATGTGACACTAACACTTACTCTAACCCTAACATGTAAACCCAACACCTAAACCTTACCCTAACCCTATCCCTAACCCTAACCCTAACACTTACCCTAAACCTTACCGTAACCTTATCCCTAACCCTAAACCTAACCCTCACTAACCCTAACCTTAAACCTGACCCTAAACTTCACCTTAAGCCTAAACCTAACCATAACCCTAACCCTAAAAAAAAAACCTACCCTACCCATAACCCTAACTCCTAACCCTAAATATTAACCTAACATAAACCCTTAAATTTAACACATAACCCTAACTGTAAATATAAATCTAACCAATAAAACTAACTCCAACCCTAACCGCAACCTCTAAACACTACCCCTAAGATTTCCTCGAACCCTAACCCTAACCCTAACCCTAACCGTAACCCTAACCCTACCCCTAAACCTACCCCGACCCCTAACCCTACCCCTAACCCTCACTAAACCTAACCCTAACCCTAACCCTACCCTACACCTAACCCTAACACCTAACCCTAGCCCTAACCCTCACTAAACCTAACCCTAACCGTAACCCTAACCTTACCCCTAACCCTAACCCTAAACCTAATCCTAACCCTAACCCTCACTAACCCTAACCCTAACCCTAACCGTAACCCTAACCCTACCCCTAACCCTAACCCTAACCCTAATTCTAACCGTACTGCTAAACCTAACCCCTAACCCTAACCCTTAACCCAAACCCTAACCCTAACCTGTAAGCCTAACCCTAACCCTAACCCCAACCCCTAAACCTAACTCTAACCCTAACCCTAACCTCTAACCCCTAACCCTAACCTCTAACCCCTAACCCTAACCCTAACCCACAGCTCTGTTCCCTTTTTCTGGAAAAAGTACTTGGGGTTTTCCCAGGGATGTGACTTTGTCATGGAAACTGCACTCCTTCTCAGTGAAACTGTTCATATTTTTAATTTCCTCACGGGAAGAAGGTGAATAAAATTAATTCCAAACCTGCAAATGTTGAATGGCATTCCCAGACTCACCAGTGGTTTATGTAACAGAATCTGTTACTTCAGAACATTCATAACCCAATCTCTCTTCATAATACAAGCGGTCTTATAATTTAACAGCATAAGAAGATTCAGGAATGCCAATGTGGTCACCCCAGTGTTTCACTGCAGGAAAGAATTACAGCACAGTGCTCAGGAATTCTATTGTGCAAAAACTAGTAATAGCATATAAAATGCTGGTATTCAACTAATTTGCCTCTCTCTCTTACACTATGTCTCTGCTGAATGAAGGAAAAATACCCAAATGAAAATGTACTGTATTTTGATTATTACAAAATTATGGTTATGTTCTCCATCAAAATCATGTTAGTAAGCATATACCTTAAAATCACAGAAAATATTGCTCCTATGAATAAAGATAGCATGAGAGGTGGCTGCATCAGTGTGAAGAATAATAGAGTTTTACTGGCAAAAGGGCAATATTTTGAATACTCATAATTTATTTACTCTATCTATCTTAAAATTTCAGCCCATCAATTATACATGAAACTGAATATCATAGTACAAGAGGGGATTAAAAGGCAAATATTCATTTTCAGCTCTAACATCTCGGTCTTTAAATGAGGCCTGCTCCTTAGCATACTGGTAAGACAGATGGTTAAGTGTTGGTAGATATGAGATTTATAGTTTGGCATTATTTAAATTCTCCATAATTTGCTTGCACTAGCGCCCTTGAGACACGTTTTTTTCAGAAAGTCTGATTTTTCTACATTTATTCTAGTAATGGTATATTGAGAGTTATTAAGGAAATTAAATTCTCGTTTCAGGCCCCAGTTCAACACAACATTTAAGTAATGCTTTAACTTAAAGTGCATCTTAAGCCGAATTCTATTTAACAGAGTGGAAAGAAAAAAAATAAAGAGAAGCCTTCAGAGGGACTTCCCCACATGGCTGAAGTTACGATTGTGGGTTTTTTGTTAAAGTGAACTCACAAATGCTGCCTGTATCACATGCTCCAGAGACTTTGTGTGGGAAATGGGTGTTTGAAGAATACCAGGTAGCCTGTGTGATGTGGTGAAGGAGACAGAAATCTTGATTCAAATTCTAGAGCAGAATATAGAATGAACTGGATTTATCACGCTTAGGGTAAGTGCTTTGAGACCAAATAAAAAGGTGTCTTGCAATGAAAAAGAGCTGTATCTCAGCTCACAAACTCATCGGACAGTTAAGTGAGACGTGATGACATTGGAGGCTTTGCTGAAAAGCTAAAAAAAAAAAAAAAGACCTTGTCTAAGGATGAATAGAGAGATTTCAATCAAGCTGGCAGTTAAATCCCTTATATCTTTCTATCACTAGTAATAGTTTCTTTTTGAGCAGCATCATCTCTGCTTCCTGTTCCGGAACAACTTCAGGGGGCTATGTTGACAGTAACTGTTTTGAAAAGTTTACCTATTACAGGCCCAGGTCCTGTCAAAGGACTTGAAGAATGTTGATAGATATGTATCAGGTCTGGTATTCTGGTTCTCCTTGGCAGATTCCATGGTAGAACTTTCTGTTTTCAAAGTAAAACATCACTAAAAATATTTATGTCCACCTCATAAATACATCAGAAGCTATTATTTACAGTACTAAACCCAGATACAGTTATTTTCTTCCTCCAGGTTGTCTTCCTTAGGAACATTCATTGATATTCACTAGTAAGGTACCTGGTAGCCTTGTGTTTTGCCACCTGGTGTGTTGCAAGATAAAAATCCACTATTTCACCTGTGAAGACACTAGACAAATAGTGAGGAAAAGAAAATTAACTTTCTGGCTAAGTAAGCTCCATTTCCTAGTTGTTCAGGAAAGATTTAAGGAAAATAGCCATCAAAAGTATTTTTCCACTGACTGTTTTGGATTGCTAGGGAGATCAAAATATATCTAAACCCCAAATTTGTTAAAGAAAACAAGCAAGTTTATAATTTTTAATGAAAATTCCTGTGTGATAAAAATTCAGCATTGCCAAATGGGTTGTTTTTCCATATGACAGCATAGGGAAAGCTCAGACTCGATAGCTTTCTTACTTAATTATGTCTCTGTATTCCAGAACATGAATGAAAGTTTTAACAGCCTTACAGAAAATGTGTAAATGGATCTGTAGTGAGTCAAAGCAAACAGACGTTAATATGCAGATAATGACAAGCAGTGCTTTTCTTTATGCAGCAGCAAATTGTTATTAAGGAGAAGAAAGTTGATACTATGCTGATATTGCACTGCACAGTGAATTTCACCACATTCTTATTTTAACTTGAAGACCCTTAGAACTTCTTCTGGGTACCTTTTACTAAATTTGTCTGAAGAGGGCAGCCTTTCCTAATGCACTTGGAGTATTCTTAATTTGGCAAGGTTACTGTAAAATGAATGAATTGACAAAGGACACGCTCATGATCCCAAGTTTGCCTCTCGTTATTGTCTATGTTTTTCTTGAAGTCTCTTTCCACATGTATTTATCAACTAACTCCAAAGAATATTTTTATTTTAAATATTTGACCTCTCTACTAAGATACAGTCCAATTTCATTCACTCTCTACGCTAAATGAATGAAGATCTGCTGGGAGACTTCTTGAAAGAAATTTAACGAGAAGATTATTAGGGAATTTCTGAAAATATAGCTGTTGATTATTCAATCTGAAGCCTAGAAATAAGTGTCTTAAGTGCTAAGAATGCATGTGAAGGGAGCAGGGAAATATCCATCCCTTTTTGTTGACTGTTCTCTGTATCTTTCATCTCTTCCACCCTGGATTCTTCTCCAGGCTTCAAAAAGAACCATTAGCCTGAAAGCAGACAGTGATGTTACTTTTATTTCATGCTTTAATCACAAGGAAACTTAAAAAAAAAAATAATCTTACAGCAAATTCATGCATTGCAATGTTACCAGGAAAGATGAATGGCTACTCCACATTAAGCAATTGGTGTGATAGATTTAAGGGCTCTTAGAAGAATTTATTGCCACGGTATGCCTTGATCATGGTACAGGGAGGAGCATTTGAAAGAGCTGGGATGATATATTTTCACAGTTATTGCTGCTATAGCCACTATGTTGCATCTTTACTCTTGCAGTGACAGTAAATTTGAATGCTTGTCTCACCTTCTCTGGTGTGGGAATTTAGACTGTGTGATGGGTCTGGGGAAGAAGGAGCGCAAGCTGAATGCAGGGAGCAAACACAGCGGTTTTGAACAAGGACAACACAAAGTCTCATAGAAGAGGAAGGTAGGTGGAAGCAGTACCTGTAGGATTTCACAGACTTCAGATAAACGAGCATACTGTTTGCAAAAGAATATTAGCTGGATTACTAGAATCTCTATAAAAATCACAACACATTGCTTGGGCACTAATAGTGGTGGTGGGGATCCTGTGCAAAGCCAGTCAGCTGACTGTATTCTCAGTAACTCTCTATGGAAATACCTGAAGTAGAATGAGAGTACTTTATGTACCCAGGAGCTCAGCAAGTTTACTGTAGTGGTTGGCTGCTAGTAAACCTTGTACCCCTTCACAGTCTCAGCAGCTGTCACCCATGGTAGTTGCATTATGTGAGCACTGACTACAGTCAAAATGGAGTGCAATGTCACCCCTGCAGTTTGTCAGCTTCTTGTCTCAGGTGATGATAGGTAATATCAGTGCTAATATATTCAAATCCTTTTTTTTTTACTTTGGTGACTTTTTCAGGGTTTTTGAGGAAAATAAGAGTATAAAGACAAAGTTCCCTACTGTTACTAGGGTTAGAGCAGTAAATAACTGAATTTCTTCCTCCAACACATTTGTACTTAAACTCTAACTTAACTGTACTTAAGCTTAAAGCTGCCAGGTGTTTAAGCTACCAAACTCATTGCAACCTCATGTCATTGATAAAAGGCTTGGTCAAAATCTTATCATTAAAAAAATACCTGGTTTTATATTCCCTGATATTTTCTTCCTATGTGCAGTGATCTGAAAACATGCTTTTTAATTACTACCTTGTCCTTCCTAGAGCAGCCACTTGCTTAGAAGTTGAGGCAGATTGCTTCAGTTGCTTCCAACCCTAGATTCTTCCAGTGACTCTGAAAAATGTGGAGCTTTTCCTTTTCCCTCCTTAGCATTGGATGGCTCATGAAACAAAGCAGAAGTTTCACAGTCTCCCTTCTTAAAAAGCTCTCAACTTTCTACATATCAGCCAAACAGTTTCATGCTTGTGTTACAGTCTTCTTAAGATGTCAGATCCTCTCCCTGCAGGCAAAACACCCACTAACGTGTTCTTCCTAAATCCTCTAAGAAGTTACACCTTATTCATGTTTATATCAGTGTTTTCTCCTGAGACAACATCTAACTGCAACTGATTGCTTGTTTTCATTTTTTTGTGACTAATCTTGGGTGGAAATATCGTGCTCTTTGCCAGACACCAATATTTGCTGTCTCTCATAGTTTCCTCTGTTTAATGAGTCTCTGTCTATAAAAGGTATGGAGGATGGATTTTTGAGTTCGTAATGAGAAGAAATATACAAATTATTGTTCCATTTCAAATACATCTCTATTTTGAAATTGGAAATATGATTTTCTCTTTCCACTCTATGGGAACGTTTTCAAATTTAGGTTGTAAAAAATCTGACTAAGCCAAGTGTCCTGGTCTTAATAATTCAGCAGGAATTGCCAGCATTTTTCCTGAATGTCTAATTGCCTTTCAAATACTTTAAAGATTTGATTCTTCTGAGAATGACTCATTTATCTAGAAAATAGCCTTTTGTTGTTTGCTTTTATCTCTCACCATTACACAGAGCATTACAGAGCCTCCTCCACCTTTCCCTGATTGCACTGTTTGCAAATAAAGATTTTTCTTTTGCACTTTCCTTCGTGATTCACGTCCTTGCCTCCCAGTACTGAAATACATGAAAATACTCTGAGTAATACATCTATTGTATACCATCTTTTAGTTCAATTTCTGCATTATTGTCTTTTGCATTGTCTTATCAAGGCTTTTCTCTATTCTGGCTGTATTATAATCTTCAATGTAAGCATAATCCTGAATCTTATTATCTTCGGTGGACATTAATAAAAGAAGGAAAGATTCCCCCCCCCCTTTATGAAAGCATCCATTGTTTTTTTATATTTGCATCTGTTCCCATAATGCTTTTTGATACTCTCTATTGTGTATCTCTGGAGGTTGCCTGCTAAGTGGTCACTTAGTTGTCTTTTAACACCCTAGACACGGTATTTCTCAAAGATTCGGGATCACTTTTCATGTTTCTTGCCTACTTTTTCAATGGGACAGATATCCTTCTCAGAATAGATGCCAGAAGATAATAGCTCTCATGCGCAATGAAATTTTTTTCAAATTCCTAGTGTTATTCCTTTGTTTCAGATCAACATATACCTGATAATTCCATTTTTTCAGACCTATGCAAACTTCTGAAGAAAGCCACATCTTTCAGTTTCCCAAGACTAATCCCATTCCACTGTCTGCCAGAAACAAGACTGTCTTTCTTATAGTCAGTTCCCTGCACCTCCTTTTGCCACAGTGTTTCATTTACTCAGGAAAATGGTGAGAGTCCAAAGGGCACAAAAGATGTCATATATTCCAAGTTCTTCTCATAATGCATCCTATATTTCATTTTGCATTCTCTGAATGGGAGTAGATGTCCTGGTATTATCAATACTGTTGTGTTCCCTGAAAAGTTAAGGAACTTTTCCTGGTTGCATAAGTTTATTGATTGATGATAATATAATATCACTCAACATAGTACTATACTTACTTCCTACCTGGTAGTCTTTTCTAGCAGCTGCTAATTTTTAAAAATCTGCTTTCTGATTATATTAACTCTCATATGGCTGTGACGTACTCCCCTACCTTCTCTGTACTGCTCGGGAGAGTTCTTGACCTCAAAGCCTCAAATTTTTCCATATTCTCTTCTTTTTTCATTCAAGCTGAGAGGATTTATCCTCCTTATTACATGTGTCTGAGTCTTGTGACTTTCTGACAATTTCTTAACTGTACATTTATGGGATAAGGATGCCAATTTCATATGAACTCCCCCTGAAAGACTTGAAGGTTGCTCCTCGACCTCTTTGCAGATTATCTACAAAATCTCTGGCTTTGGGAGAAAGTGCAGTAACATCTCCACAGACATGAGAAGTTCTTTCACCATATTAAAATTCCTAAGAAATAAGTTGTTACTTGTCGTCAACAGTAACAGTTGCTCAGCTCGTTTGTGATTCAAGTATGGTGCTCTTTTGTTGACCAATACAAATGGGAATGAGGAAGGAATTAATGGCTACAGCAGTATTGGCTCGAGTTTGACCAGCCAGTTCTACTAAGGTAGGTGGGGTTTAAGATAGGTCGTGCAATCCATAATAACAGTTCTTAGACATGAAAGGCTTGTGGACTTCATCATAATTTAAAAATATACTTTGAAGTTTCAAATACATTCATTATTAATTTTAACAATTAAGTAGCATATGGCAGGTGATGGAGTGTTTTTCACACAAAACTCGTGGTTGGTAAGTGTAAGGGAGTTTCAGAGACAGGATATTTTCATCTCTGTCTTTGTTCAGAAGCTTTTCAGAATATCTATATTAAAATGGTTAAGAGGAATGGACAAAAAGAAAAAAGAGGGGGAATCACAGTGTCACAGCAAGCCCTACACCATGGTTCAGAGCCCAATTATGAAACTGCTAAACCATCAAGAATTCATTGTTGGGTTGATACTACTCTTGGCAATTTCACCTCAAAAATTACAAGTCATTATGTTGATGACCAAGAGTAGACAGTGGATATAAAATGCAAGTACTTTGAGTGAGTGCCTGATTTCCTATAAAAACATCTACTGAATGCATTTGCTTCATCAAAGCCCAAACTCACAGGTTCAGAGAGATGCACTCTTATGGTTGACAGCTCAGTCAATATCTTTCCTGCTCCATCTCTTCCTGTCATAACATTGATTTCTGTAAGCTAGAGGAAGTAATCCCTGATGACATTGTGTAACAATCTTAAGTTTGTTTTCCCACTGTGTACTTTTTCATAGACAACTTACAAATGTATTTGTATTACTTACAAACTTTCCCTGTGTAAGTCTGTTAAGTTTTACACCCTGACCACCATATGGAGATAAGATGCTTTATTAATGCTTTGTTCTTGATTTTGCACTTCTATGGGACATCATACTTGATGATTCTCCTGCATCATCTCATCACTGGAAAACAACGATGTCACTTTGACATATGCTGTTCACTCATCTGCCAAGCTAGCTGAAGAATGCGTCATGTGCCCTTTGCACGTAAGAGAAGACCATACTGTCATGCCATGTACTGTCATTCCACTGCTGTCAATGCCACTACATTTCATTTTGTGTCCTGACTCCATGATCAGCGATGTTTGCCATCAAGTGGTAAAAACTGCTGCATAGCTGTAATCAAATGATGTTCCTGTTATTAATCTAATAATCAACCTGTTCTGTTATTTTTTTTTTCTGACAAACCAAAAATAGTTACATAAAATCTCTCTGGAATTTCATAGTGCTGGCCTCAATAGAAAGGAGGTAGTTTTCCAGGCAGTTCTGGGGGGTTTTTAACTGTGAGGAATGAGAACTTGAAAATCCATTTTACTTGTATGGTATTGAAGCAACTATGGATCTTTAAAGTACTTGCAATTTGTTTTGTCTGATGTCCAGAGCAGCACTAGCTATGAATTTCCAGTATAATATTGGCAATGTTGAAAAGTAGGATGAGGATTTGGAGGAAGCAAAGGATCATATATATTTATGGCACAGGAGTGAAAATGGCTTCATGGGTGAGCATCTGTAACGAACAGTCTTCAGTATGGTTTGTCTCCCCATGGAGCCACGTGTGATACTACATTGGAAGCACAGGGAGACCCTTTCCACTGAGCTGACTCGTTTGATGATGTTTGTGAGGAAGAGGCTGTGAAGGATTTAATATCATTAAGTGCGCATATCTTGCCCCACACAGAGTATCATCAAGGCTTACGGATATCTGGAGCCAAACCAGAGGCAGGGATAGGTTGACATGCAGGTATAGAGTTTATGTTGTTTCAAGAGGTATTTCTGGTTCAAATTTCAGACTCTGTAATTCCTCTAAGCACTGTTTTTGATCAGATAGATAGAATCAGAGAAGTTGCACCTTTTGTATTTAACTTATATATAGAAATTAAGAACTTGATATTTTCTATACTGAGTTGTTGTGGAATAAGCTCAATAAATAAAGAGAAATAAAATTCAGTACTTCAACACTTCTCTTCCCCCCTCCTCCAACCTGCTAATGCAAAAGGACTTCACCCTCTATTTGTTTCTGGAGAGACATAAAGGACATTATAGCCCTTTATAGTATGAGAGGTTAAAACTTTATTTTTTTGCTTGTGTTTATTTTCATAAACTCCTACTGTGAAAGAAAATAAAATAAACAAGTGAACTCCAAAGCCTGTATCTGTCAATAAGCAGCTGTTGGATATTGTTCTTTTTCAACATAACATTACTAGTTCCCCTTTGCAAAAGTCACAGATATGCAAAACTTCATGAAAAAAGAAAGCAAACTTCAAAGAAAGAACTATCTTACAGTGTTGTCAGATGTCATTATTTGTTCAGCAAATGAATTTTTGACTCTAAGGGAAAAACAGGGAAATTCCATAGCAAATAATAGAAAAAAGTAATCTAGATATTAGACAGTGCATAATATATTCTGAGTTTGATGTCAGCTCTCACATAACCGGCTGCATGCTATATTCTCCAGTAAAACTGATGAGCAAGATACCTGCTGAATGTCAGCAAGATTTTAGACCAAGAAATAGAAGAGCAAGAATTGCAGGAATAGGTTATCTCAAAGAACTACATGTATAAGTAGTTTTTTCTCTGGGGAAAAAAGAAGATTTTGATTAAATGTTTACCATTATCTTTTCTCTATTATATTTTCTCTATTTTTAAGTAAAAATCTTTTTCCCCCTTCTTGCTTAGCCAAAAAAGTCTAAGTCCTAAAAGTCAAGACATCTCTACCAGTGAGCTGCGTGTGAAAGTTTAACCGTTTGTAGGAGGTCACATGGTTGTTCAGAAGTACCCTGATTACATAGCAAATTGCTACCATAATAACCTTTAAACCCTAGGAGAAGATAAATTGTCTATGTCCCTTGGTAGGAGGAAGAACAGGAAGTGTGGGTAGATTTAATTTCACCAAACATTAGCCATCCAAAGTTAGGTGTCTCAATTAAACTGGCTGCTTAGCCTCTCTCTCCAGTGAGTGGATGGAAAGAGACAGGTACTGCCAGACAGTAATTCATCCTATCTCAAGATACTTTTTCAAGCTAATGGGATGAATTGTCATGCCCATCAGAAGGCTTTGTAAGCTTATCTGGCTGTAGAGCAAGTTCTAAACCTTGGCTTTGTTATCACAATATATATTCTTTTTTTTTTTTTTTTTTTGCTTTTAGAATCATAGAATAGTTAGGGTTGGAAAGGACCTTAAGATCGTCTCGTTCCAACCCCCCTTCCATGGGCAGGGGTGCCTCACACTAGACCATGTTGCCAGATTGGGCAACAACCAGGCTAGGTCCAGCCCGGCCTTGAGCCCTGCCAGAGATGGAGCATTTACCACTTCTTTGTGCAATGAAACATTATCAAGTAATGACAGTTGTTAACTCTTACTCCATGCTCTGCTTTTCTTCTCTAATTTTGCAGTGTGGCCTTCCATTGAAGCTCTCTTTGACTGAATGAGAAATTATTTATGGATTGTATATGACCTTTGCTTGTATTGTTGTCGTGGTTTAAACCCAGTCAGGCAACAAGCAGTTGTTAATAGCCTTAGCCCAAGAATGAAGTAATAACTTAGGTTTTTATGAGCTCTCCTATTAAGCTGTACTCAAATTTCCATGTATCCGCCTAAAAGTTTTTTGTGTGGCTTCTAGCTCTCTTATCTACTGTGCTCAGCGGTAGTATCTTCTGAGAATAGTTTTCCTGCAATCTATGTATGGAACAGCAGCTTTGCACATACACTGCATCATTTGCTCTTCTTTTATCTGTACCACCGCTCCACTGCTATGAAAAGTACTTCTTCTTACTCTCACTAGGATTTGGAGGTGGTCTGATGTTTCATCAGCATTACTCACATTCAGGCTCAGTGCTTGAAGCACACCTTGCACCTGAAACTACAGATTTCATCATCTCCTACCAGCTGTTGCCTGGGCAGCAGTGTGCAGGCCACCAGTTTTCCTCTCTCTCTTCTTTTCTTCCATAGCTTCCATCTCAGAAACCAAACCTCACAGTTAGCAGTTTTATTGCCTTCAGAAGTACACTTTGCTAGGAAGATTGTTGCATCTTTCTAAAATTTTTTTGTAGAAGTTTGCTGGTCTTTTAAAATGACTGGTGATCACCTGCAGCTGTGTGAGTTTAATCTCTCTTCACAGGTGAAGGGAATGAGAAGGACAGGCAAGGACATAAGGAACAGCTTTAGAAAGCATGTAATTAGAGTAGTCAGTCCTAATTAGTTATTAATAGTTGGGAGGGGGGTTTTGTACATGAAAGGCAATTTTCAAGGAGTAGAAATAGATTGGAAGGTAGGTGTGTTGGATATAAAATTAGCTAACAGCTAAATTAGGGGGCTTGCTGTGGGCCCTGGCAGAGTTGGGGACTGCTTGGTGTAGATGTTTTAAATTGTGTTGTCAGAGAGCTCAGGTTTTTTCCTGTTGCCCCTTAGAACTTGAAAAGGAGCTCAGATAGTATTTTCTAGATCTTTTAAAATCTACTTCAAATTATGTGATAAAGAAGCTCCTGTATATGAGCAGTGTAAGCCTTTACTCTATAACCTTGGAACATGCAAGTGACCCTACTCACTGATTTATCAACAGAGGGAAAAAAACCTGGGAGGATGGAGAAAATACTGATCTAAGTCCTCTTACATTACTGTTTCTACAGTTATCTTCTTAAAGTGCTTATCTCGTAATCAAATTGGAAGATGGAGGTCAGCTTGGAAATACTTCTGAGGCTCTGGTCCTTTCTTGTTTGTAAAGTTAGACAGAAGATGATCTTCTGCCTTTGTCTTTGGAGGTACTTGTCTGCTGGCTGTCTGGCCTGGAAAAGGTTCTCTTATTTCTCTGTAATTTTGCAATACTGTTTCTCTATGGGATGTCTTTATTTGGGATGTCCTTGAAATTGAGGTGGAAGAGTTCAAGAGTGATTGCTGTAAAGGAAATGTACCTACTAGAGGCAATGGGTAAATAATAAATCCAAAGATTCTTTCTCTGTTTAGACAGGAGGAATATTTAGATTTTTTATGGGAAAATATGAAAGGCAGACATGGCTTGGCTTGGCTTTGCGAGCGAAGATTTGGGAAGGGCTTTAACCATGCTTACTACAAGCATGATGACCAAAGGCAAGTGGGATATGCAAATCTGGTTGGAAAAAAGGGTGCTCAGGCAATCAGGAAGTGTCCAACCAGGACTGCCGTCTCCTGAGCGATCTCGAGCTACCCATGCGCTGGTCCGCCTGCATGCAAGGCTGGATCTGCAGCTTCCCATGCACCTTGTCACCTGCTGTTTTGACCTTGCCCATCCATACAGATGAGTGAGAGTGAGCCCTTCCAGCCTGCGCAGTGGATTTTTTAGGTGAGGCGCAGCTTGCGCAGAACTGGCCCCACCGTTTACACCTGAGGTTTAAGTGCCAGGGCCTAGCGAGCTAGGACGGTGACAGCGAAGTCCTCAGGTCGTAGGTTTTGTAAGAGTGTCCTCTATGATGGAAGACCTTACAAGGCTAGACGAGCTCCATCAGCCCGGGTCTGAAGATAGGAGTTTTCCTTCTCCTATGAGGAAGGCCTGCCTTCGCTAACGAAGATTTGGGAAGACCTTCACCCACACATTCTGAACAAGACTGTCATCTCCTGGGTCAAACACAAGTGACTGATGACGCAATAGCACAAGTGCCTAGGCAGGATACTTAGAGGTGTTCAGTCATAAGCCTGCAGATGGTAGCCTTGTGCCAGTGGCTCCTCATTATTTATTTATATATATATGTAAAAAGAAAGGTGTGGTGCTTGTGGAAAGGCATCTTGCTGGAGAACAACTTCCAAATGCTTCCAGGAAAACTCCAGCTATTGTTATTCAACTTGTTATTTACAGATCGGCCAGTCTTTTTTCTGAAGCAGATGAACATAGTTTTGATAAGTTTTTATAAAGCTGAAATCAGCATTGTGTGGTTTTTGTTTGTTCTGGGTTTTTTTTTTAGGTTTCTATCAAAAAAAGGTTTTATTCTGTTGTGTGGGATATCTTTTTATTAAAAAGTGCTTATCCTCCTAAGGGTGTCTAGTAGAAGCTAAATACACTATACAAGAATGCTAATAACTGCATTTGTAAAATAACTGGGTTTTGATTAAACTAACACAAAAGCACAGTTACTGTAGTGGCTGTTTCTCATTAGTGGGAATGATATGCTAGCCTTAGAATATGTAATGATGTGTAAGCCCTAGTGGTTATGATTGGCATAGAAATGTACTACATCCTTGGGTGTTAAAAGCCATAAGCTATTTATTTTCATACTTACAAAGAGTATACTAGACTGTGGTATAAATCTCACATGGATTGTCTTACTTGCATTTTTTTTAGTACAATTTATGCCCATATGGTTCAAATATGAATCTGTCCCCCTGTTAGCATCCTGCTGGTGACGCAATATACTGATAAATTAGTATCTCGTGTCTGGAAAGGCTGTTTGGCTGCAGATGTCACGAGTAGGTAACTCAAATCTACTTGCTCTTCCTGATACACATAGCCTTATTGTCACAAGTTTTCTATAATAACTGAGTTTACACAATATAATAGTGATATACTTGCAAGATTTTTGGCTACTGAATGTGTGGTGTGGTGTTTTGATACTTCTGTATTATCAAAGGCAGTTTGATTATGAGGTTGCTCAAAGCTCTATTCAGCCTGGCCTTGAACATGTCTATGGATGGGACATCCACACCCTCTCTGGTCAACCTGTGCCAGTGCATCAGCACGCTCATAATGATGAATTTCTTCCTTATATCTAATCTAAATGCTAAGGCACGTGTAGGACAGGGAGGTGATTTGAGACGGCCAGCACAGCTTCACCAAGGGCAAGTGACTTGTTTCTTACCTGTGTAAAGGAAAATTATAGATGTCAAAGGTAGAACTTTCACCATTTTTAAGATGTAGGTCAGAGCAGTTGCGCATGTTGACACACAGTTCTGTGGCATCTATAGTCTCAGCATGCACTGTGGTCCACACTTTGTTGCATATCATGGGTTCCCTACTAATGCTGTGGCAGAGACTCTCACAGCTACCCACAAGACTGTGAAGAGGAGTACAGGACTTCACCGGTCAAGGTCAGGATCTCTGAAAGGTGCTGTGGAGATTGATGCAAAGAATTTCATAAGTGGGGTACCAAATGATAAGTACAGAAATGCACTGTGCACTGAGCTGCTCTGTGCACGAATAGAAGGCCAGGGCTTTGTTCAACCTGGTTCAGTGGAGGGTGTCCCTGCCCATGGCAGGGGGGGTTGGAACTGGATGATGCTTAAGGTCCCTTCCAACCCAACCCATTTTGTGCTTCTGTGAAGTCCTGCCTAACAAGCCTAGTGGCCTTCTATGATGGAGTTACTACATCAGTGGACAAAAGAAGGGCTATGGATGTTGTCTGTCTGGACTTCTGTAAAACCTTTGACACAGCCCCTCACAAAATCCTTCTCTCTAAATTGGAGAGTTATGGACTTGATGGGTGGACTGGTGGATGAGGAATTGATCAGATGGTCACATTCAGAGGGGAATGGTCAGTAGCTCAATGTCTGGATGGACATCAGTGAAAAGTGGTATCCCTCAGGGGTCTGTATTGGGTCTGTACTCTTTAATACCTTCATCAATGACAGACAGTGGGATTGAGTGCGCCCTCAGCAAGTTTGCAGGTGACACCATGCTGAGTGATGCCATTGATAAGCCTGAGGGATGGGAAACTACCCAGAGAGACTTGAGTAAGCTTGAAGTGGGCCCATGTGAAGCTTATGAGATTCAATAAGGCAGAATGCAAGGTCCTGCATGTGGGCCAGGGCAACCCCTGGTATCAATACAGGCTGGGGGATGAAGGGATTTGGAGTACCCCAGAGGAGGACTTGGGGGTACAGGTGGATGAAAGATTGGACATGAGCTGCCAGTGTGGGCTTGCAGCCCAGAAGGCCAATTGTATCTTGGGCTGCATCCAGAGGAGCATGGCCAGCAGGTCAAGGGAAGTCATTCTGCTCCTATACACTGCTCTGGTAAGACCCCACCTGGAGTCCTCAGAACAGGGAAGACATGGACCTGTTGGAGAAAGTCCAGAGGAGGGCCACAGAAATGATCAGAACATCTCTCTTGTGAGGAAAGGCTGAGAGAGTTGGGGTTGCTCAGCCTGGAGAAGACTCTGGGGAGACCTTATTGCAGCCCTTCTGTTCTTGAAAGGGACCTATAGGAAAGACAGGGGGAGACTTTTTAGCAGGGCCTGTTGCAATAGGATGAGAGGTTGCGGTTTTAAACTAAAAGCATGGAGATTAAGGCTGGATGTGAGGAAAAAGTTCTTTACACTGAGGGTGGTTAAATACTGGCACAGGTTGCCCAGAGAGGTGGTGGATGCGCCATCCCTAGAGACACTCAAGGCCAGCCTGGATGTGGTTCTGGCAACCTGATCTAGCTGGAGATGTCCCTGCTCATTGAAGGGGTTTAGACTAGATGGCCTTTGAAGGTCCTTCCCTACCCAAACCATTCTATGATTTCTAAATCTCCTTTCCTTGAATTTAAAGCTATTCCCCCTTGTCCTAGCCCTGTGTGACCTTGTAAAAAGTTCCTGCTTCCTGTAGGCCCCCTTTAGGCATTGGAAGACTGTTACAAGATCTCCCTGAAGCCTTCTCTTCTCCAGGCTGAACAAGCCCAACTCTCACAGCCTGTCTTCATAGGAGAGGTGCTCCAGCCCTCTGGTCATCTTCATGGCCCTCCTTTGGACTCAGGCAAGCAGGTCCATGTCCCTTTCATGTTGGGTACCCCAGAGCTGAACGCAGTGCTGCAGGTGGTGTCTAAAGAGACAAATTCAGCAAACTTTATGTTATTTTAATGCTAGTGTATCATATTTATTGTCTTGAGGTTTTTGTTTAGGTTTTTTTGTTTACTATATGAGTTTAGATGGTTGAGATTGGTGAAGCTGACTGTGTGTATGACAGATGTTAGTGAATACTTGACATGTCTATCTTTTACTTTGCAGAGAACTACAGCCAACAAGACTTCTGGTGCTCCTTCCTACAGCAGATGGTCAAGTTCACAGCCCCATCAGGTAATATGCCCTTGTCAAAATGTATACGAAGTGCACATTGACACATGCTTTCTTTTAAAATGAACCTGTGAGGAGATCTGAGAGTGTTTATCTACCTGCATTTGGTCAAGTGGTTCATGCTGATCTCTGAGGTTGTTATGACAGGGTATCTGGTGGCAAATTTAGGTGCAGTTGCTGCTCGTGGAGGAGCTTGTACACCTGTGACTCCTCTAATGCCAGGGTGCCTCTCTGGGTTGTCAGGTTAATGGTTGTTATGGCTAGATCCCCCTATGCTTTGCGTCTTGTCATATAAGCTAGAAGTGTTTGCTCTTTGGCACAAATGCTGTGTGTCCTATCCCCCCAGTATATTTTGCGCTACTTAAAATGACTGAATTGTCAAGTAGTTAAAATGGACAAAATTTTAGAACAACTTGTTCTAAATCTGGACTGAATCTGGAAAGCTGTTCAGTGATAGCCAGGAAGCAATGTTATTGTTAATGATATTTTTAATAAGAATTTGAATGTTATTCAGGGTTTCTGTTACTTTACCAAAAGCAAGAGGCTTTTGAGGCTTTTCTTGACTGCAGACAAAGACATGGCTTGCTTTGTAATCAAAACACAATGTGTTTCAACTGAAGCAACTACCTGTTTAAAAACTCTTCAAGTGTTTGGTCAGTATTGATCATATTAACATTGTTTTCTCCCCCAGCTTCTACATTTTGCTTCTTTCTGACCTCTTCCTACCTTCACTTCCTCTTAAGAAAACCCAAACCCCATAAACAACACTTCCCCTCTCTCCCCAACTCACCACACAAAGTAAATAAGCAAGTTATTTTCAGTGGCTACTTGCTCCATCCTAGAGGGTCAGATGGTGAGGAACAAAGTTCGTGGAGTATCGCTAATATGTACTAGGCTGAAACAGCAATGACTGTTCCCCCCTTCTCTGTGTCTGCAGTTGCCCTTTTGATGTGTGTCTATTAATAGGAGATGCATTCCTAAGTCAGGAGGAGGTCATCCTAACAAATCATATGAAATGCACCTTATACTCTACACACTTGATTTCCTTTTTGAGGGAAGATAAGTACATTATAAAGATTCTTTATGGTGTTACAACCCTGTCAAATCTCTAACAAAGTTGAGAGATTAACTACCAGGAATATCTGAAATTGTCTAGACCATCCAGTGTCTGCAGGAAAAAAAAATGTTGCACTGTATTAAAGGATGCCTGTGGTAATGTTTCTGTACCTATGTTGCACCCCGCACATTTTAATCTCATCTCCCTTTGTCATTTGCACTCTTATCTCTTCCTTTTCATCCTTATTTACTGTAAGATTTCTGTCTTCTGTGTTTTGGGTTTAAAAAGCTCATAAACTTACCTCACTGATATTACAAATGCCAGTACCAACTGTGAGAATTTATAACTGTGCCGTGCTTCAGTTTGGGAGACCTGAGTACTGCTGTGCACAGTCATGAGCTGAGTGGCAAAATATTTGTATTGGATCAGAGATTTGTATTCAGCCTTGCAACTTGCTGTCATCTATATATAGTTTATTTAAGCATTTCTTTTAAGATGGCTTTCCAGGAAAGAAAAAGATTAAAGTTCAAATTTATATTGTCTGCATTTCCTTCAGTCTCATGCAGTGAAACCAGTGAAAGCCTTTCCATATACATCTTGCAAGGATCCTTATAGAAACCTAATAGAACTACATGGCTAAGACCTTTGATGTGTGTAAGAAATGTTGAAAGTTAAACTGATTTCCTCCTTCCCTCCCCCAAGTTTTCTTTTTTCATTTCCTTTATCTGTGGGAAGTTTGAAGGTCCATTGGGTGAGAGATTTGAAAGGGGCTCTACAGGTGGGGTAAATGAGTCACTGAAAATAACACATTTTTCACTGGCTTATTTTGGTTTGTGCTGCCCAGACATGCTTATATTTTGTATTGGATAAGCTGAAGCATGTTCATCTCAAATACTCTGTGTGGGAAAGGTGTTTATTAAGTTCCTGCTAACTGCTAACTTACTGCATTCATGGACATGTGGAATTTGCATGCTCAGGGTGTTTTTGATATGAAACTGTTCCCCTGTCCCTTGAGGCTGGGGAAGTGTCTTGTTGCAGGGGAGGCCTCCCTAGAACTTGATTAAGAAGTTCCTTCTGGCTGCCCTGGGAAAGAGGCATTACTACCTGCTTCAAGCTGGCTTTTTTTTCAAGTACTCCCTCAATGTCAGAATAAGAAGCCAATAGTCTAAAAGGTTGATCTTTTTTGCAGCCGAGGAATTAATCTATTAAATGAAAGGATTGGAGGGTAGGCAAATCTCAGCTTCTGAACTGGCATCCATGGAGCTGTTTTGGACCTAACTGCCTTCAGATGCACTTAACTGGCTTGAGCAATGGAATCAAGAATATACAAACTGATGCTATTGAGCTGAAATTGCCTATGCTGATGTTGTTGGCTAGTGGCATCACTTGATGTGTGAAGTCTGCAGCAATTTTGTGGAAAGCTCTGAAGTGAACTTGGTCCTTCTGTGGTACTCTGAAGACTCTGTAGTTCCTGAAGTGGAACTTGCTCTTGCTGCTGATGAAAGTGAAGGAGGAAGTGGCACTTTTTCAGGCACAACGATATAGCTGATTTCTAACATGATGCTGCTTTAGCTCAGTGGGATGGTAGCCAAGGCAGAGTGTCTTACAGTGATGGCATATGCAGTGTGTCTCATTAGAAATCCTAGGTACACTCAGTATTGTAGCTCAGCTGTCCCTAAAAGTGGTTTTAATTTTAACAACTCACTCATTACCAGTAGTGACTTAAGAATTAGTTGCTAGAGAATATTGGTGTGGCATAGCCAAAGGAGGTATAAAAATGAAGAAGAAAAGAGAATTAATTTGTTCCTTAGAAAAAGAGAAGGAATGCAACCTTTCAGATGCCACCTTAAAAGTTGAGGGATTGAAAGAAACCATAGGTGAAGGATCCTAAAAGAAAGAACAGGATAACAATCCTCCTAACTTGCTTATGTCCCTACTGTTGAAAAGAGACAAAAAGTGGTCAGTGGCTAAGCAGGTGTTACAAATCCAGTTTCCGTGCAAGCAGAAGACTGATACCTTCCCTCTGGATGACTGAGAGAGGCTTTCTTTTCTTGCTCATGGGCACACTAGTGAGCTGATCAAGTCCAACAGTTCATTTGGTCCCTGCTATTTTCTGGCATCTCTGTGACAATATTCCAGGTCTCTTGTACAAGGGCTGTTAGCAGGAACGTCTTTCGAGATGTGCAGATTGTATTAGTTTCTAGAAATACATGAACGTATCTTTAGTATTAGGGGCTAAACGAGCCTACAGAGTAATTGTTGTTTCTTAAATGGCATAAAAAAAAAGTAATATAGAACAATCCAACATCTTTTCTTTCCCCTTATCTATTAAGAAGACATTAGCTTCTGAGCTAATGAAGTAAAAATGCAGAAAGTGAACATGTCCAAAGGGATGCCGGACAGCAGGACTCTCACCTGAACTTCCATAATGTTCCTCTTTCTGGCTCCACTGCTGTTTTGTTACAGAATTATTGCTGTGGTGTTGGCAACACAAGTTTCTTGCTTTCTTGGCAGATAGTCAGAGCTTTGTCCATTGCTGAACTTGGCATCAGTGACTTAATTAAGGTTGGAATGTGGGTTTGTTTTCTTCAGTATCTTGTTCTTTAAACATAGAGATAAGTACTATATTTTAGTACGCAGTGGATAACAATTTTCTTAGGGCAATCAGAAAACACAGTGGATGTTGATAGACATTTGTTGTAGGATCTAAATTTTAAATAGACCAACTCTTCTACTGTTCTACATAGTAGTTTATAATACAGCTTCTTCATGATTGAGATAATGGAAGATCAACCAGTCAAGATGGAAGCTAGGATGGGTGGTATTCCAGCTTTACTATGGCTGCTGTTTCATAGAATTGTAGAATGGTTTGGGTTGGAAAGGACCTTAAAGCTCATCCAGTTCCAACCCCCTGCCACAGGCAGGAACACCTTTCACTAGGCTAGGTTGCTCCAAGCCCTGTCCAACCTGGTCTTGAAAACTGCCAGGGATGGGGCAGCCACAGCTTCTCTGGGCACCCTGTGCCAGTGTCTCACCACCCTCACAGGGGAGAGTTTCTTCCTAATGTCTCGTCTAAATCTCCCCAGAGGCCCCAGAGTAGAAGATGAAGTGTGTGGTATTATGGAAGTCTTCTGTGTTCATCCAGTTGATCTGAGTTTCCACATCTCTAGCACTAGGGAGGCTGGAAGCCTCAGTCTGAAGCAGGACATCCTTCTCAATCCAATGGTTGCAAATCTTTTTGAGGTGAGCAATACCTGCTCAGTTCCCCATGGATTTGTTTTTATTTTCTTGTACTCATTTTTAGAAATGCCTGAGCTGTTTCCTATGGGAAAACATACTGAGACACAAGAGCTTAAGAACAGTACTGCATCGGAAAGAAGATCCATATGCCCAATGCTCAGCCGCCAAAGAGACCAAGCATCAATGTCTAAAAGAGAGCCTATGAGCAGGACAGGTCTGCTTCTGCCAGTGTCCTGGGGGTGCTCAAAGGGCCCATCTCCATTGGTACCCCCACCCCACTGCCTCCTGCCAAGGGCCCAGGGGATGTGTCTTAGCTCAGCCTGGGACTGTCAGTCTCTGCCTGAGCCACACTGTAGATGAGCCTGTCCCCATCTCCTGGATGGGTCTGGGACCTGCGCTGCAGAAAGCTGATCCCCTGGGTGGACCCCTTAGACCTAGTGCATCACTTGTCATGCAGACCTGTAGGCATCATGTAACATAACCCATTCAATTTCTATTCTCATTTAGTGTAGTCCCTTCCATGCCATCCCATTCCACGGCCTATGCTCACCCAGAGCTGAATAACAGTGGCACTGTTATTCTCTTGCAATGCCAGGGGTTTTCAGCTCCAAAAACACTTTCATGGACACAAATCACAAAACTTACAAGTGGAAACAGGATTTTATTTTATGATTCCATTTTATTTTGGTTTGGTTTCTTATATTTTATCTTATGTTACCTTATTTTTTATGTTATGTTATGGGGTTTAGTTATGTATTGGTTGCTATTTTCATTCTATTTCAGAGCTGATGCTCACAAGCATCAACACCTTCTAAGCACAGGCTGCTGTGCACAAGCCAGAGCCCCCAGAGAAATAGAGTCAATGCTCCCACTCCAAGCTTGTGCTGGGCAATGGAGCCAGAGGGTGCCCTGGAGGTGTGAGAGCAGCAGGCAAGAACTGAGCCCAAAGGGGAGCCCTGACAAGGGGCTGTGCTCAGTGTGAGAGAGGACAAGCAGTAACCCCCAGGGGCTTCCCTGGGAGTCGTGAAAGCTTCCTCCCTGCTGGGTGGGGGCACGGGGGGTCACCTGCATGAAGCAGAACCAGCAGCCTTTGGACCACAATAGCCCAAAGGAGCCTTGTCAAGGGGCTTGCTCCCTGCTGCAGAGGAAGGCAAAAATCCCCCAGGACACTCACAAGCCTCCGTTGGTGATAAAATGCCTTCCCCCCTCCCAGCTGCGGGACACGAGGGGGCCACCTTCATGGTGCATGAGCAGCAGGCAGCAACACAGCAAGAACAAACAAGAGGAACCCTGACAAGTGGTCATGCTTAGTGCTCAGAGGAAGGCAAAAAAAACCCAGGACCAATACCAATTCACCACTTCTTAGAGCAGGAAGATCAGTAATAGTGAGTTTCCTCTATGGAATCTGACATGTTACCTGAACACAAAGATTATTGGAGCACTTACTGGCAGTGGCTCAGAAGATCCATTCCAGTGAGGTTATTTTTCTTTTAAACTAGTGGAAGATACCTAAGTACTATAAATATGTCTATTTTGAATCTCATTTTTTCCCATTCAAGTCTGACTTGGAAAAAGTCAGTATTGAGAAAGTCACTGTGTCCCTAATGACTCAGCTGTTTGTCTTTCTGCTGAGAACTGCAAACGGTGGCAGTAAACCTTAGGTTAAGTGCCTGTCCACTAGAAAATGTCCTGAGAACACCAACAGTTTTCCCAGAAGCCACTGAACAGCTGTGAAATGGCAACAACATTTCTTCACTGTTGACCTAGGCTTGAGCTGCACCAGTCTGCTCATCTAAATGAGTGACTTAGTCCAACTACTAGGATTAAACCTTATTATAAAGGTCAAATGAGATCTGGCAACTTTCCAAAAGCAGACCAGACAAACCAAGCCACAGAAATATGTTTCTGCCTCCTGGCACTTGGCATATCACCAAAAAGCTGTAGAAAATTCAGTGGGCTTAATCAGAGTTAATGAGGGAAATTTGTCAGTTCTGCCATAAATTGAGTATAAAATCCCTAAATACCTCCTTTCCATCATTTCAGACCTTTACATATTTCTAACCATGCATCATCATAACTTTGCAACATTTGAACTTGGGTCTCATTGTGCTTTGATCTTAGCTACATTTGCTTTTAAATCATCTTTCATAAGCACATGGAATAAAATCAAATATGGAATGAAGAAACCTGAATCCTTTTTTTGACATGTTATCAAATGGGCTTTCGGAATTTCAGCAAGGCTTACCTTAGGTAAGTCAAACTTGAATTTGGGGTGGAGGCAAGTTTAACTAGTTAAATACTCATTGCAAGGCATGATGTATAAAAGAATTATTATTTTTGTAAGTTCAGTGAGGGATTAGAAAAACCAAATGTCTGTGGTCAGTACTCCCAAGTTTGCAGTTTTTATTACATCCATAGTATATTCCATGCTACTAACATTATAGCTTTTTAGGATTTTGTCTGCTATTAATAAAGTAGGTAGCCAGGTCAAGTATGAACTTGACTAATAGACATGGTTTTTCTTGTGTGTCTCACCTGTTGTAGCACTTGCTCATTTCTTCTGCTAGATGTTGCTGGTTTCTTTCAGCAAACTGGAAACCCAGTTTTAAAGTCTCTGCTTGACTCCAAAGTTTGATGCTTCCTCAGTGAAATTTGCGGGCCACTGCTGCTAGCATGATACTTTTGGTAAGCCATCATAAGAAGAGACTGAACCTGGCATTTGTTTTAAAGCAGTTTGAATCTGCAACCTGTGCCAACAAACCCAACTTCACCAAGGTCATTGGCAAAGGCAGAGCAGACCTGTTAATCTCCATGACTCCTATGCAGGTAACAAGAGCGTGGCACAGTGGGTCAACTACTCAGCTAAATGCACAGGTACAGCAAGATGTGTAAGCTATTTTTATTGTATGAAGAGAACTCAGGCAAATGAGACTTAGGAGTTGTATCTGTTGCCAAGCCAAGTACAACGTAAACTTAATTTTGAATAGCTAAAGCATTCTTAAGCAGAATAAGGAGGCAACTAAAAAAAGGAAACTTCTTCAGGTCAGTGACAGAATATGAGTTAATATACATAGTGTTATTCAGAGGTTCCTCATCCAAGTGTGTTATCTGTTAATGTTGGCAAAATTACCAAGCAGCCTACTGAACTGAATGTAAAACTGTTTCCTAAGTTGCAAGTAGGATGAGACCTTGTGCCTGGAGGGAATCAATAGCAGTAGGTGAGATCTAACCTTATTCTTTTTCTCACTGCTTGCGGAGAAACACTTTACCTGTTAGCATCAGTAGTCTTTATCCTTCTATGTTAGCTGTTATCTTTTGACAGAAACTCAAACTTACATTAAAAAAAAATTTTTAAAAGCAGGGCTTATTCTGTATGGATTAGTGTAAATGACAAAATACGGGTTAACTGTGCTCTACAATCTGTATAACTGATCCCTCTAGACTACTCTGTGAACTGGAGATAAATATCCTTCACCAAACTTGGGATTTGGGCATTAGTTCCCATGACACACGAAGTATGTGAGTCCAGTATTACACTACTTGAAAGTCTGGAGAGTGCATGATGACCTAAGTCTTGGTAACTAATTATGTTAAATTTCTCCTGATTATGGTATATAAACCTGAAACCTTAGGTGTAATGGTTATGGGAACATAAGAGGACTCTTCTAAGATGCAATATTTTGTTTTTTCCTCTTAGAATGTGAGAGGGCAATATAATAGGTTTTCTTTCTCATCATTAGTCAGAAATACCATCTTTTTTTGTGCTTCCAGGTTGAGGTTTAGAAGATTCCATCTGCAGCCCAGCTAATCTTAAAATCAGCATGCAGGGGGAAAGCATTTTGTTCATAATGTTTCTAAACAGCTGCCCTAATAGAATTTTTTCTAGACCTGCTAACTTTTTTACTCTATTCACTTGTTATGTAATCATTTTTGATGACAAATACCAAATGAGTGTACTATGCTAAGAGTCTGCTCAGTGAGCTCAGCTTTGCCTAGAGAAGTGTGCGTGCTGGGAATGAGGGAAAGTAATAGCGCTTGTTATGACTTCCACAGACATGAAACATTTCCAAAAAGCTGCAGTTATTTTAACACTCAGAACTATTTTTTTCCTAGAAGAAGGCTTCTATATGACTTTAAAAGGCTGAAATAAATAGGGTTCTACTAATTTTAAACCAATAAACTCAAAATTCTCCCAGTGTCACATGCTGTATTGTGACTGAAAGCTGCCCTCCCTCTCTTGAAAGCCTTACTTCAAAACTGTGGAGAGTTAATTTGAGAATGTTCCTGGAATGTTCCTCCCATAACTCTTTTGTCTGCTTTTTCTTAGTAGAATATCAATAAGCTTAACTTATCTGTGAATGCTGACTGCTCCCTGTAACATGGCCTACTTTGACTGAATTTGGTTTCTCGAACCTTCCTGACATTTCTATGTGAATTGTAAGAGTGTAGCAGAGGAGAGGTAATGCCACACCAAAGCAAAGCATGAGATCACCCTTCACTAGCCATCAGGCAATTCATGGGGGAGAATGATGTTACGGATTTCCTAACAATGGGGCAATAGTTGTTGATTTCTTTTTTTCCGGGAATGAGGCTAAACTTTCTCCTGTGCAGATCTTCTGGTTAAGGGATGAGCTCGCTCCAGAACTTAAGGAATACTTAGATTAAAGTCAATCAGCTGCAAGACATATGAGCATTCATTATCAAGCTTAATTAGTTTTGTTGTTAGAACAGCTACACAGTTGAATTCTAAACAAATTCTATATTGGATTGATTGAATTCAGAGCTCTTTAAATCTCTGAGTCTCTTAAGGAAGCTGTCTGCTTGCTGCATCTAGCCGCATTATTCCTCACTCTTCTCAAGTTTCAGTTCTTGTCAGATAAGTTTCAGATAAAATTGTTTGAAATGGCACGTAATCTTACAGCGGGGTCTTTCCATTACACTGTCTGTAGCATCCCTAATGTGTGCATGTTGACTAATGGCAAGGATTGACAAAGTATTTTACACATGAGCATCTTGCCTCATGTTCTGTTAAATGTCATTTGATATCTTCTATTATAGACTTCTTGGTTTTGACTTTGCTATGACATCTTCTTAAAAGAAAAAAGCTGCCAGCAGATGATGTTTTAACACTTGTCAGCAATTTGTCGTGATTCTTCTTACTTTAGATTTAATTGTTCTTGGAATGAACAGTTCAGAGAGATTTCTTAAAAATTCTGCTTTCTGTTCAATGCAATCAATTTGATGCAAAAGATAATCAGTATGACAAGTTGCAGCCTGCATACATAGTACTGTGTTCCCCTCCGCTTTATTCAGTATTCCAGTGTTTTTAGAGATTGGAAGATACATGGGAGCAGAAGAGTTGAAGTTATTTACAGGAGACTTTTGCCCCTCCCCCCAGTTAAAAGTAACAGATGGACTCTGCTCTTTGTGCTTCTCATCTTTCATACTCAGAAAGCCTTAAACCTGGAAAGGAAATAATACAACCGAAAGACTGTGGCTGGATCTACCATCAGCTGCACCAACAAAGGGGTTGATGATTTTCCAGAGCAAACATTAGCTGAGGGGTAAAGCTAACCTTCAGAGGAGAAACAGCTGGCACTGAGCCTTGTTCAGGGGAAGTCTGGGGTTGAGGACATGTCTAAGGAAGACGGTCAGATCAGGGCTGATGGCATAGAACTGTGTCTCTGCTTTTCTAAACAAGGTACTGACAAAAAGTTCTCTAAACCCTTTCACCTTTCCTATTTTTCACATGAAAGAGAAGAAAGCTGGCAGATGGATTGTTTTAATAATCTAAATGATGATCATTCCATTTGATAATTAACCATGCAAATCTGAAACAATAGGTGGATCAACAAAAATAGATCTGCAGGCTACATTTGGAGGAATAGCTGAAAAACCTAATTTAGTTAGGAAGATAGGTTGTGCTTTGTAATGAGAAATGACAAGGCATTTTGCTGCAACTGTCATGGCAACTTTAGAGCTTCTTTATATAGTCTAATTTAAAATGTATTTACCCTGTAGCAATGAAATTGCAATCTATGTATGAATCATAAAAGCTGGAGATGGAAAACACCCCTTGAACATATGGACCGGTTCCTCAACAGGTACAGTTCAGTTTAACTCAAAGAGCAGATATTCTTTGTCTTCAAAGTCAGTCTATTTGTCCTGGGTTGTTTTCTGAATGTAGATTCTATCATGGGTCTCTTTGCTAATCTTGGAGTTGGTCTTGGCTAAGAATTTTTCATTAAAGATCTCTGTACTTCAGCAGTTTGTAAGCTCTGCTGTATACTACTTGGCTCTACGTAAGCTTGAAGTCATTAAACACTGGGGGAAAATTCAGTTATATCAGGATGCTTACTACTACTCATGTTTCAGGGTACAGATTAGTTACCTACTGAGTTAAGATCTTGATTGTATGAGTGCTCCTTTTTTATTTAATTGAGCCATGTTGATATTTGAAATCAAACTGTACTTACCAGGAGATGTTGAAGGGTTTTTTTTTGCCATTCTGTATGAAGTCATTTTATATTAAGTTATTTACTGGTTAATGCTAAGAATTGGTGGAAGCTAAAACACATGAATGTGATTCCAGAAAGAAAATGAGATTTTTACATTTTCAGTTGAATTGAATGTGAGGTTGAATGATGGTTCCCCCAGAATATTCGGAGATCCTGTGTCATCCTGACCAGCTTTTAGACTAGAGAGTGATTCTTTGAAACTTTCTTGATGGGTTACTAGCTGAAATTATTTAGCTTCCTCAAATTCACCAAAGCTTGCATTACTCTATCCATGGTTTGGTATCCTACTGAAGGATCCAAGGTCTATGATGATGCATCTTTAGTACCCTGCAGTTCTGCCAGTGTCTGAGAACATTCTATAGAGTGACCATCACCCTGTCTATGAAGTGTGCTATTAGCTTTGACTGAGATAATTTTAATGAGTGTTCAACCTTTCCCTCATCAATCAGGTGGGTCACCTTGTCATAGAAGATGATCAGGTTTGTAAACAGGATCTGGCCTTCATGAACCCATGCTGACTAGGCCTGATCCGCTGGTTTCCTGAACATGTTGTGTGATTGCACAGTAATACGTCAGAATTCACTTATGTTGGAGGCCAGGATCCTAATTATGGTCTAAATGAAATTCAGCTCTTCTAAGAATCTGAAATAGGGATAATGTAGACAAAGAACTGGATAATACAATTCTGTATAAGCTTGGCTTAGATGTTATCATAAATCCATTGTATTTCTTGTTTCAGCTGTAGTAGCTGTGAAAGATAATGTGGCAGGGAAAATTTTGCACAGGAGTGCAAACTTCAATTAAACCTTCAAAAATGGAGGAAAAGCCACTAATAAGCTATTGAAAAGGCTGAAATAGTGAAAACAAATCCTATAGACTTAATGGAAACAAAGTTGTAGTCAATGATGTAAGAAGGACTTGAACAAAACGAGCCATTTTGATGGTTTCTTTTTCTATTGTGAATGGTGATCAATGGGGAAAGCATCTGAACTGCAGTTAATGAATGGGAGTACCTTGATGGCCGAGATTGGTTTGAATCCCCCTTCACGCACTTGTTAAAATACAGACATTAACTGGATAGTTGCAAAATTAAGAAAGGAAAATTAGAATATTGTGTGCAGGTTTCTAACACAGCCGTCCAAAACTTCAGGAGGAAAACAATAATCTGTCAGAGTATTGTAGATTCACAGAATGGTTTGGGTTGGAAGGGATCTTAAACATTTAGTTCCAACCCCCTGCCATGGGCAGGGTCACCAGATTGTTCAAAGCCCCATCCAACCTGGCTTTGAATGCTTCCAGGGATGGGGCAGCCACAGCTTCTTTGGGCAACCTGTTCCTGTGTCTCACCACCCTCGTAGTGAAGAATTTCCTCCTAATGTCTAACCTAAATCTTCTATTTTTCAGTTTAATGCCATTACCCCTTGTCCTAGCCCTATGTGACCTTGGTAAAAGTCCCTTTCCAATTTCTCATAGGCGTCCTTTAGGCACTGGAAAGCTGCTCTAAGGTTTCCCCTAAGCCTTCTCTTCTGCTGGCTGAGCAAGCCCAGCTCTCTCAGCCTGCCTCCATAGCAGAAATGCTGCAGCCCTCTGATCACCTTCGTGGCCCTCCTTTGGACTTCCTTGAGCACATCCACATCCCTCTTGCGTTGGGGGTCCCAGAGCTGAATGTACTACTGCAGGTGGGGTCTCACAAGAAGACTGTCTTCTTGTCAGAATCATCTCCCTCAGCTTTCTGGAGATGTTCCTTTTGATGCAGCCCAGGATACAGTTGGCTTTGTGAGCTGCAAGTGCACGCTGCTGGCTCATGTTGAGCTTCTCATCAACCAGCACCCCCAAGTCCTTCCCCTCAGGGCTGCTCTCAATCCATTCTTTCACAGCCTATAGTTGTGTTTGGGATTGCCCTTACCCACATGCAGGACCTTGCACTTAGGGTTGTTGAACTTTATGGGTTTGCCCTGGTCCACCTTAGCCTCAGGTCCTTCTGAATGGCATCCCTTTTCTCCAGTGCGTTGACCACACAAACTTTCTTTTCATGGTTTACATTTGTGGGCAGTGAAAATAGGAAGAAAAATTGTGCTGTGTGCCTCCATACCCATGGCTGACTGTAAGAATGAGTGTAGGGGGAAAGAGTTTTTCATCTTCCCTGTGACTTTTAGATGGGTCTCCAAAGACTAGACAAAACTTTAAGCCACTTAGAACTACTGCGCTCTATCATCTCCTGCAGTAGAGTGCTTGCTTATCCTGATGAAGATCAAGCTCTGCTTGTATCCATTTAATAGGGATATATTGAGTCTTGCATGGAGTGGAAGCAGGACTTTGATCAATACTGCACGCACTTTATTTAAGGACCTACAGCAGAGGCCCTGCACTTAGAAAAACAATTGAAGTAGATCTTGGGAATGCTTGACAGAATGCATAAACAGATGATGTTATGGTCTCAGTGGAAATCTAGCTGTATTGAACTGAAAATAGACCATACAAGGATAAAATTGAAGAATACTTAGTCCTTGTAGTAGGACACCCTATGCAGTAGGCTAGTAAGCACTGGATTCCTTTGGAAAAGGAACAAAACTATTTCCCTTGAAGAATGTTGTACACCTCTCCATGCTATCCAGTGAACTTCTGAAGGAAAAGTTTTTCTGTCTGAGTGAAGCATACAATTGGTATCTGATAGTAAAAAATAAAAGCATGAGTTGGACACGAGAGGATATGGCTGGAGTTTTTCATGAGATCTTGCATTTCTTTAGGGGGAAGCATAAATCCTAGGGTTAGTATACAGTTTGGAAAATAAATATATTACCCCCAGGCTTCAATGACTTGTGGTCCCTCTTTGTCTGTGCAAACTAAACTGAAACCCTAAGTTTCCAAATACAGTTTGTGCTTTGTCACTTCTCTTGGAGTTGTTGAATACAATGCCAGTCTCCTACAGAGGTGCTGGAATCATCTATATCAAACTTTCAACCAGCAAGGATGCTCATTAAAAACTCTTATGTAACTTATAAGAGACGTAAGGGCATCTTCTGAGGGAAGGTGACCGTCTGCCTGGACTCTGTCAAGGAACTGACAGGCTCCTAGGTAAAAGTGGCATGGATCCTGCAATGTACTTGGGTTTTGACATTAAAATAGCCTGGCTAGAGTCCTTCACTGAAGATACCTAAAACAAACTGAAAAACTCACTAAGGTGAGGAAGGGTCATTCTGTGGAATAATAAGGTGTTGAAAGGGTAGGAAAAAATTATTCTTTTCTACAGCAGGGAAAAATTATCATTTGGGTGCAATTTAGACTGGTTTTTGTGCCCATGATCAATACATTCCTGAATGATCTGAAAAAGTGGAATAATAAGATGGTACAATTCTAGCAAATAAAGTGCTTGGGCAGAGTAGGCTGAAAGCTCAACTGCCCTGAGAAGTTTTAAGTGGTATCTAGAATAACAGTTTCACGTAAAAAACCTATGAAGGAATCCATCTCCTGTTCTCTGACTTCTTGGGAGCCTGCAAGATAGCTTTCAAGCAACCTGTTCCAGAGCAAAACAATTATTCTCATGGAAGGAATAAATATAGGGGGCTTAACTGCTGTGTAGTATTGTAAATGCAGAAAGCATGGATAGGTTCAACATGATCAAACAAGACAAAGACTATTGAGGTGTATTCAGCATAGTGATGCATGTGTAACTCTTGGCTCTGACAGCTGTCAATTTATTAGGGGTCAAAAGGCAGGAATACCTACTCTGGAGCAGCACCACTCCAAGATTGCAGTGTTACTTGTACCTTTTCCTGAAGCAGTTTCTACTGTTAGGACTGAAGGGCTACAAGACCCACTTAGACCTTTACTCTGAATTGCCACAGCTGTCCTGCTGATACTTATGTGTGTGTTGTATACCAAAAGTGAAGGCTGTGTTAGGTTGTGAAGAATGATTTTGACATGTGGGGCAGGCCAGCTCTTCGAGCTTCTGCTGCAGTGTAGCAATAATCCATCACTATGGCATATTGTGTTTGAGTTGATATAGCAAAAAGAGAAGTAAGCACCACACGGACCCAAGTATCGAGCAACTTAAGGCTTTCCACATCAAAGCCACCAATTCCCACGTGATATTTATGAAGGAAAAGTGAGGTAAAGTCAGCATTCAGAAAGTGCTGGAGAACTTTCAGTTCCACTTGCTGAGGCCTCTGGATGAATACTGGGATGCTGCTCAGCTTTGCTTTTGCTCAAGCGGGTGCCTGCGGAGATTTGCTAAACAGCCACAAACTTTAGGGAGGGGATTGGAGAGGTGGGGGACAACACTACAAACAGTGAGGCTTTTTTCTTACTTCTTTTTGTCCTTCGACTTCTTGTGGTTTCTCACTCAGTTAAAAAAATTAACTGAGCTGCTTTCTGATGATTTTATAGGAGAGCCAACGCTCCTCTATTTTTCAGAGCTAGCATGCATTTCTTGAGGGAGTCTCATTCCAGTGTCTGCCACAAGGAGGCAAAAGTATTAAATCTTAGAATACTTTTAAAGCACCTTGATATGTATCTCAGTTTATTAAAACCATGCTTTGGAGTATCTGTAGCTGCTTCTGATGTCTACAGGTGATTGGGGAGAGGGTTATTTTGCAGGGTAGAATCCAAAGGATGAAACAAGTTTGTGCATAGTGGGGTTTTGCTTTATGTTTTGAAAAGGTGCAAGGAGTTATGAAAACATATCAACAACAATTCAAACAAAGATCTCCCCCAGACACCAGTCCTGTGACAGTTTCCCACCTTTTGCATTTCATAGTGATCACTTTTGGTCACTTTCCCTTTGTAAAGGCAACTCTGAAGTCCAGATCAGTGACAGTAGCAAATTAACATTGCAGTAATTGTATTTTCAAATATGCCTGGCTTCCTGTTCAGCTAATACGTTGCTTACTCAGCTGCTTGTGGTAATTTAGAAACACAGCATGGCATATTCTAGTTTCTGGACTACCTTCCTGGTGGGGATGTGGTCTGATTGCACTGTGATAATTCTCTTAGAGGAAAGCTGTAGAGGATTCTAAAAAGCATGAGTGGTTTAATTGAGTGTGATCCCTGCACAGCACTACTGAATGCAAATGAAATCCCACTTGCACCCGGGTGAACAGAGTATTGAAAGCTTGATGGTGTCTTATTGTATATGCTTTTTATACTTGGTAATGCACATGAAAGAAATGGGGAAGGGGAGGTAAAATTCAAAGTGAAAGCTGGCATTTTCTCCCTAATTTAGTTTGCTTTGCTTAAGTATCAAAGCACGTATGGCAGAAAGGTCACTTGGTTGTCTGAAACTACTGCAACTAAATACATAACTGGGCATAATGGAACTTGTTTAAGGACACGGTACCATCCGTAATGTCAGTTGTCCCACCTGTTACCACCTGTGTCAGACTTCATTGAGCTGACTGTAAATACAGATTCTGTGCTGCATGACCACTACATCTATTAATGTAAGTTAGTTCATGTGTTGAAATCCAATTAAAAGAGAAGTTTTTTCCTAACTAAAAATGTGTGTGGAAGGAAAGCCTCCGCTGCCTGTAAAAGTGTGTTGCAGTTTATTGTATAAAGATGTATTACAGGTTTAAATTACAGATTATGACACATCAGAGGTGCTTTCTGATACTCCAGCAGCAATCAGACATACAGGCTCAATGTTTCTGTGGCTTAGTGACTTACAACTGAAAAAGGAAGGAAAAAGGCATTTGATAGCAGATCTGCAGTTCTGTAAACAATGTATTGTTTCGCTATCATCCTGTATGCAATCGCATATTACTGCACCTGTGCTGCAGTGCATGAGCAGAGTAGTAGAGATCATGGAATGCAGTGTGCTGTGCTATGTGGGGCTTGTAAGCTTTCTGTGATACAAGCACTGTTTTTATATTTGGGCAGCATATTGAGGGCATGCTTTTACACAGCCCAAGGCTTGAATTTGGGATCACATCATCTAGGTTCTCCTCTAATTAGTTAAGTATACTGGACAGTTTCCTGTGTTAATTAATAGCCAGTGAGGCTGTGTGAAAGGTGATGAGTAAATAAAGCATCAATACCTTTACATCCTTCCTTAGGTACTGTATGTATCAAGAGTTGATTATGCCTACTTTTAAATGGGGAGCTCTTTGATTTTGTTTCAAGCCTTATGGAAGCTTTGGATTGAAAATAATCATATATTCCTAGGGAAATAGCTTCAATTAAGTCCAGTTTCTGACCTAAAATTATCTTCCTTTTCTTACCTTTTTAGATTAAATGCAGCTCTCTTTTTTAATTATTGTTTTCATTTTATTCATTGTTAAACGTTAGAAGGGAGATAGGCAAAATAGTAACATCCAGGCTCTGTCCTTTGCTTTGTATTTTCTCATACTTTCATTAAGTGCTTCCAGAAAAAAATAATCTATGTTGTGTTGTTCTGCCATAGGCTTTATATATTGGTAAACTTACCTCCTGTGAGTGGTCTCTGTCAGAACCACTACGAGGAGCATAAGATTAATGCTTTATATACAGAAGCTGTTTAATGCTGTGTTACAAGCAACAAGATCTACATTGCCTTATTAATGCAAGTAATCATTTAACCTTTTTGACAACTGACCTTTCTTCTGCTGTATTTAGGATGATTGTTCTTGTGCATCTCAGCGCTGTGAAAGCTGTCACGCATGTTTGGCAGATGGCAGAGTATGTGTCTTGCTGTCATACTGGAGCTGCCTTACACTTGCTTCTTGCTTCAGTATTTTGTCAGTTTCTTCAGTTAAGAATGGCCTGTCACATGTTTTCTTTCTCCTCTTGACTAGCCACAACAGTTTTAACTGCTATTGAGTTTTCCCATTTGACTGAATTCTGTGTTATGGAAATGATGTGCTATATGCCTGATTTCCCATTTCCAGGTAAATCACACAAAGACAAGGGAGACCAGTTTACTGTAATGATACTTCACATTTTTAGATATCACAGCTGAGCAAATGGCCCATTGCTTTGATTACAGTGGTCACTGATGTAATGTCTGACAGGATTTTTCTCTAGCTCCCAGGTGTCTAAATAATAGTCTGTGATAATGATTTTACTGTGTGCTTTTTGTAGTGAAATGGGCGATTCCTGCCATGCTTGAAAATCTGCTGCATGTTTCAGCACAGCTCTATACCCTATTTCTTAGTCTGGATATTCCGGTGCACATCACAGTTCTGCTCTGGGTCTCACTCATGGCCCCGCTGAGGAATGAACTATATCTCTGGAGCCTTCAGAGAAATGTTTCTATTTCAGAGTGACTCCCACATACTTCTAAGAAACTTTTAAGAAGTATTTTTTAGTACACAGAGTGTTTTGTCTTGCTGTGCATAACACTGAAGTATTTTTCAAATCAACTTGAGAGCTAAAATGTTCTTGAGTCTCAAGTTTTTTCTGCAGTGTCTGACTATGTGAGTAGAATTGGTATAAACTTTGCATTTTTTCTTTTAATTTTTAATAAACCTTTTTTTAAGCACCTTGAAGTGGTCTGAAACTGGTTTGGTTTAACAGTTCATGTTCTCATTCAGATGCCATGCTTTTCTAAGTCTGTCTTAAAGAAGTCAGCAGTGTATCTGTTAATTTTTTCCTTGTAGTTGTGCTAGCAGTGACCCTCCTTTAAAGTCTTCTCTGTTTGTCAGTGATACTTCCTATGCACAACTTTCCATTCCTGAGTATTATTACAGTGGCATGATGTGAGTGACTACTTGTCAGTCTTTCCTCCCCTCCTAACCCTTCGCTTGAGTGATTGTTCCCTCAGCAGGAGTAACCCTGGCACGAAAGCTCTGGGCACTGGGAGCTGCCAAAATTTGTGCTAAGTAAGGTCCCTTCCTCTGAGGAAATTTCAGGAATGGGATGGGTTTTAGCACAGTTTTAAGTGAGACCCAACTCTTTCTGACTGTTAGATCTCGGTTTGCAGAGCTGAAAACTTCAGAAAATGCTTTTACAGTTAATGAAACTAAATAACTTTTGAATTTACTGAATCTCTTCAGGGAAAGATTGTGTTGTAATGCTTGTACCTCTTCAGGCAACAGTATGATCTTCAGGTGGACAGCAAGCATATGGTCCTGTATGTAGTTCTAATCTCAATCAGAGATTCATATCGTTTTTCTTTTATCTTGTATTTTGCTTCTCTGGCTGTTTCTAAGAAAGAGGTGAAAGTGTAATTCCAATCTCCCTTGCTGTCTCTGGAGCCATTTACTTGTGTTATCTGTTTTGTGCCAGCTACACACAAGCACGTCCTTGGTGTTGATACTAGCCTGTGATTTAAAACTGCTCTTGCTCTTTTTAGTTTTGTCATATGCGCAAAATATTTCATCTTCGGGGACTGTGTGCTCTCTTGCTGCTGTGTGCTTTTACTTGGTTTGCAAGGATAGGTATGATTTTTCTTTTGTAGTTATTAGCTTTGATTCCATATGCAAAATCTCTCCTATGAACTTTGTCATGGCTCTCCTCTACTGTACTTACTTATTGCATTTCTGTAACTTTTTCACCTTGTATAAAATATCTATAAACCACAGGCTAAGGTGAGGCCTTGTAAGCAAAGGGAACATCAGTTGTCTCTTTCTGGAGATGACTTCTGACAGATCTACTATATCAAAGCGGAATTACAGAAAAAAATGCACTGTTCCTCCACAACAGTTTGCTACTTGTGGCTCTTGGTAATCAGAAAGGCTCACAAAAGGAAGCTTGAGTGGGCTGGACTCTTAACAGTCAATTTTTAATTCTTTTCCAACACTCCACTAGCAGTGGGCGTGAGTGTTCCTGCCTTCCTTGCTGTCCTCACGGGGAATTACCCATTTGATAATTTTCAGCATGCACAAGGTTTCAGTGCATTTAAAAGCTTGTTTTACTTCCTCATACCTCAGTTGCCTGTTAGGCACCTGCTGCTGCTGACACTGCAAAATGGCTTGAGGCTTCCCCTCTCCCTCTTCCATCTTTGCCCACTACCAGTGAATCCAGCTCATAGCATGAGCTGCTCCTGAAACCTGCCAGGAACAAACTGTGCAAAATCATGTCTGACCTGAACAGAGGCTGAGTCTTCAGTAGAGACAACAACTGAACTGGTATCTGTGCTCAGATGTACTTTCTTCTGCCTCAACTTCATTAAGGCACTGCTGCTAAGCTGTGTTCCTGCCATTTGGTGGAATCAGGCTCCAGCAGCCCATCTGTGAGGAGCAATCAAGAAATGTGAGATTCTGTGAGGTAATACTGTTTTTCTTGTGATCTCTTGGGCCTTTCTGATGTAATGGCAGTTTGAGTAGTAGGGTTGAGGAATCAGCCCAAAAATGGTTTTGCTAGGGAACTGTGAGCATATGGATACCCTCTGATGACAAATTCAGCACTCTTCTGTGAATACAACTTCCTATCCCAAGTTGTGTGACTTTAAGTAGTGTTTGTCCCATAATACACCTACTCACTTGTCTCCTGAGGAGGGAGAAGAGAAGGGGTCTTCCAGTTCAACTGCGGTAAGTATTAGCAGATATCGACACTTGTCTTTCAGGCTTCCTTGTGTGATAATGTATGTTTGTATACAGTACTGGTTATAGTCCTTCAACTTCTCCAA
This sequence comes from Pezoporus flaviventris, assembly GCF_033815535.1. NCBI lineage: Eukaryota > Metazoa > Chordata > Aves > Psittaciformes > Psittacidae > Pezoporus > Pezoporus flaviventris. The sequence goes on from NW_026892585.1 coordinate 22,647,842, forward strand.
GAAGTTCTAGTCCAAAATAGAAGTTTTTGTTTTGAGAAGAAATGCAAAGAATACATAGGCAGATCTTGTTCTAGTTGCAAGTGAAGATGTACCTAGAGAGCAAAAGCAGCTCTTAGCCCTATTGCTATGCTGGCAAGGACTGTGTTTCAGCTGAGTATGGGGAGATGACTTCTTTTTCTGGGGAGCTAATATTTGGATGTGATTCTGCCATCATATGCACTTTGGGAACATGATTCTCCTGAATATCTAAGAAGGCATGTATGTTGAGTGGCGTACATGCACAGGGTTTCTAGGAATTACAGGTCCTCCTCTCTACTGTTAAAACGTGCAGATTACTTTGACAAACTCCTGTGATGACTAAGAGTAAGGCTACTCTTATTGTCCACTTCATTCATCTCTTTAACAATTTAAGATTGGAAGGCTTTTTTTCCTTTTCTGATCAAAGATATTCCACTGATGAACATACCTACATATACATAAATCTGCTCTAACACGTAGATTTTGTGTGGCATCAGTTGTTGTCTTCTGTTGAATGTTTGCAGCTTTTTCAGAACTCTTAATTTCTAACTTCTAGGATGCCTGTAGGAGATGCCTTGGCTTTCTCCCATTTTATGTTTAACATGTGTTATAGGCAAGACAGTGAAATGTTCTTTTTTCTGTCTCTTCGTGTATGTGATTTGTGGTACCTTTACAAATACCCTTTGAAAGCAAAGTTCCTGGAAAACTGCAGTTTCCCTGTTAAATAATCTGTTTTATCTTCATTCATGCGATTCTGGTGATTGTAAATATAGGTCTTGACTTTATTCCTTTTTTATTCCTTTTTTCCTTTTCCTTCTTTTTTGGTACTCTTTAAATACAAGGTAGTGGGCTGCATGCATGAAAGAGTGGAGGTATCTGTCATGTGGCCTATTTCTGATGCATAACTTGTTTTAATTTTTTAATATGTGAGATGTCAGTGTAGCACCCCAACAATATATGAATATGCACTACATTGAACTCTGTGTGGTTGAGCTACAAAGGTCTGATCTTGCAAGTACGTACTTAGCCTCAGGATCCTTATAGACTTGACATCAGTGGCAAACATTAAAGCTGGGGCTCTTCCCTGCATATACTCCTGTTTAACAAAACCTTTTTTGTTTTGTGTGGGGGTGTGTGGGTGTGGTTTTACCTCCATACTGACTCGATTGCTATTTCTGAGAAGATACAGACCACTCAGTAGTTAGTCTAGCTTTTTAAAGCAGACCAACTTAACTTGAGGACTGAAATCATGGCTCTTCCTGTATGATCTAAAAGTTTGCTGACTTAGAAGACAGTATTTGCCACATAATTTGCTGTTTGTCATACAGTGACCTTGAAGTTAGTGAGGTTATGTTGATAGCTGTGGCAACAAGAAGTAAACAATCACAGTACTCAGTGCTGTTCTTTTGATATGATAGTGAGCTGCATTAGTCATAAATGCTGATACTTAAAAATTAGTATTTATTCACAAGCATCTCAGTTGCTCTTAAGTATTTACTTTTTGGGTATTATTGGCTCAAGAAGCATTAACAAAATGATGATTATGTGTTGGTTTAAAGGCCATGAATGTTTAGTACTTCAAGCAGAAAGACTTTGATTTATACTTGAAATCACTGGTAGTAAATGGAAACATGGCACTTAAAGATACACTCTTACTGACATTTCCCTTGGCAGCTCAGTTGGAGGCAGATTTTTTCCTATTGTGCATTTCTAGGGGTCTTGAGTGTGAACTAGTTGCAAGGATCCACCCAAGCTTTATGCACACATCAGCCATACAGTGTTTTACCAGATCTTTTTTTCTTTATTGAAGACAGGTGATAATACGAATTGGCATGGTTGTTTTGAGTTTTGACTATTATGCGAAGAACAGAGCAGTGCGAATGCCTTAAATAGTGCCTTTGCTTCTGTTCTTAGCACCTGCTGACCTAATCTATTGGGCTACCATTATGAGCATTGAATTGATACAGTAAAAGAAAAACAAAAAGCTGTATGTATATTTCTACATCTATTTTATAATTTTATAATTGAATTACACATTTCCGGGTAGATTAAAGAAAAAAGGGTGGGTTAACAGTGTGGGTTTACTAAGAGTAAAGCATGCCTAACCAACTTTCTGTGGTAAAATGACTAGGTCTGTGGACAAGGGAGGAGCAGTGAGTGTCCTTCACCTTGACTTTAGTAATGCTTCTGCTATGGTTTCCTGCAATATTCTTATGTCCAAGGTAGAGATGGGCAGTTAACTCAATGTATTAAAAAAATAATGATGATCAGGCCTGGGAGGTAGATCCAGGTAGGGCTGCACGCTGCCTAAGCTGACTGAGTGGAGTAGTACAAGGGTCTGTACTGGGACCTGTTCTGTTTAACGTATTTATTAGTGACTTGGAGAAAATAATGGAGGACACTCTCATGTTCACACATCATGCCAAATTGGAGAGAATGTGTCAATACCCTTGAAAGCAGGATTGCCATCTAGAAGGTCCTAGACCGGTGGGAGGAATGGCCTGGGAAGAACCTTATGAAAGTCAATGAAGGCAAATGCCAAGTCCTGCACCTGAAAGAGAATGAGCCTTGCAGTGACACTGGCTAGGGCTGCCTGGCTGGGAAGCAGCTCTGGGGCAAAGGCGCTGGTTAACATGACAGCAGTCGGGCAGCAGAGCAGGATAACCGGAGAGGTTGTTCAGTCAGTGTTCTCCCATGCACCAGTGGGTATTTTCAAGATCCTACTGGATAAAACCGTGCAACCTCATCTGAGATCACAGCTGGCCCTTTGAGCAGCATTTGAACTAGAAATGAACCAGGGGTGGTCATTCTGAATTGAGTTTTCCTACAATTCCTGTGACTTTCTGCAAGGAAATCAGTGTCCACATGAAATACTATTTGCTTTTCTGTGGAATATTTTGGAAAAGACTCTTGGTTATTTCTAGGAACCTGCCATATTTTTATTTAAGATTTAAGAAGAGTTATCTAATCTCTCCAGAGTAGTTATAGATATAAATTTCAAATTCAGCAAGCCTGAAGCTTAGTCTATTGATGAGTACAATAAACAGAAAAGGGAAATTAATAACCTGATAGTAATCTGGCCAGTAAGACAGCAAGATGTGTGTTATGATTCATTCAGGTTCTTGCACAACAGTCACCATCACTGCGAACTGTACTTAGAGTGCGCATATCAGCCCGGAATGTGTCCAAGGTTATCTAATTTCTAATGAGCTTAGAAGTTGACACATGCTTTTGCAGCTTCCACTGCATCTGCCATTTATCATGTTTTCCAAAATGGTCCTGGCTGTTAGGGTTAGGTTTCTGATGGGGTGTCTTAATTGTTAACCAGGAGTATGCATTATCTTGATCAGCGCACTTACCTTGTCATAGGTCTAGACTTTCATGTTTTAGATCGATCCTCTTGCACCTGTCACTTAAACTACTGAAAATTAGAGATGTCTTGATGAATTTCATGTGAAATAAATCAAACTTGCCATTTTTTAATAGAAAGCTCCTAATATTCCACATTAGGCAATGAAATAACAGCCTCATTCCTGAAAAGTCTATGACAAGTGCATTTTAAAGTGCAAGTTTACCGATACTACAGTGACAAAAGCTTTAACCCTAGTATCCTCTTACAGCTTCCTTGGGAAGTGTTAACACTTGCTATCTTAGCAGAAGGCTAGCTGTTAATTTTAGCAATCTTGCAGCAGGCTAGTCTATTAGCCTAGTTCTGATGGCTAAATCTGAGATTGCTGTCAATGACAAGCATATTTTCAGGACGTTGGTCATTATCCAGCTTGAGCTAATTGGGTCTTGAGGGTATAAATGCAGTGAAGATGATATTAATCAGAAGGGAGTAATTCAGTTGCTCATAGCTGGTTTCTGTCTCTGTGGGTGATCATACAAGTTTTATATAGTCAATTTATATAGGAAATTTCCTGCAAATCTTAATCCTTGGGGCTCTGCCCCCAACATTTCTGCCTGTCTCTTCTGGGTTAGAAGTTCTACATCTCCACTGGGAAGATGCTTGCTTCTTACCCCAAAACAACATCCATGCACCCCAGAAGTTACAGTACAGTATAGGAATGACAACTTGCTAGAGCATCAGCCTGAGTTGTTAGGGGAAATAGCATGAAAATATCCTAATGTTGACAGAGCTGATTATCTCTTTTAGCCACTTAGATACATTTGTGCAAAAACTTGACAGCCTGTAGCATTAACTCATAAATTTAGAAGCAAGATTTTTTTTATTTTGATTTGCTTACTGCATAAATGAAATGGAGCCTTTAAGGAAGTGTAACAAATAATGATGCTTCCACTGTTATAAATTTTCTGCTGCTGAATAAAAGGAGAAGAAACTCAATATGAAACCTGTGAAAATACAAAATGATAAAATCGGGTATTTGGCTCTCAAAGTTGTTCCCAGTTTTTCCCACCACTGGGGATATATTCCTATGTTATATTTTACCCTTAAATGTGTGACTGGTGTTTTTCTTGAAACTGAGATCTGCCCACTGTCATCTGAGGGCTGATTTTGTCCCTGTTGGATTTTAGTAAGTATATGATGCTTTTGTAGCTGAATTCTACATGGCTTCCTGTGATGAGCATTACAGGCTTCTGTGAGAAGAGATATCATGAATGAGACTTGAGCAGCTGAAGCTTGGCAAGCCCCAGTGGATTCTGTTAGAGATCAGAGAAGTAACCCACAAGCAAGGACATGGAGTAAACAGCGATACATCTGTCAGCAGACAGTAGATGAAATCCAGGCTCTCAGTGTGGTTGGGGATGAAAGAAAACTGTCACATTAGCTATTTCATCTACCCCGTACCTCACAGCCTCTGCTAAGAGAATGGCCACACTGCTAAATATAGACTTCTCTGTTGATGAGTGATCATGCTATGAGTAAATACATGGTGTGGATATTAGCACACAGAGTTGCAGTGTGTCTACTTTGGCAGTCTTTGGAAGAAATGGGACCAATGCTGTCTTCATTCTATTAGGTTTTCTGGACTAGAATACAGCCAAAGTAAAGAAACAGAACTGTTCAGTAAAGAGTTCAGTTTTCACTACTAATACATTGAAACTTTTGTTTTAAAAATGTCGCGTATATAAATTGTTCCGAGAGGATGGAAAACCACCTGATAAACATTTATTTTCCTAACTAGTCTCACTTATGTTTTTATTTCACAAATTGAAATTGCCTGCTTTTCTAATTATGAGCAGTCAAAATAGGAAAAGAGGCCTGAGAGACTTTATGCATATGTAATGATTTTTTACAGTAATATTTAGTCAAGCACCATATTAACAAAACTGAAGAATTGTCATTTCATTCTAGGAATTGCATTATGTGCGAATGTAATACCTTTTAATGTCAGTTTCTTTACACTAGTCTAGCTTGAAGTGCTCCAAAGAGAACAGAACTTAACACGGAAAACAAGTAACTGGCCCTGCGGGTGGTCCTGCCAGCTGGCGGAAGGGAGCAGTGATCCTGGCATGCGGATGCCCCTTGGTAGGCTGTACTGCTGAAAGAGTCTCGGATGCTGCTCAGTTATGTTCCTGTAGTCAGATGTACTTTTTCCTGCTGAGCTGAGCAGACATCAAGTGCTTGCTGATTTGGTGCTTGATACACAGGTTGTTTCAGGGCTAGTTTTAACCTTCTTTGTTAATGGGGAAATTCATAAGACTGCGCCTAAAAGCATTTCTGGTGGAAATTACTTTCTTCCTGACACTAGTCTTAAGTCTGAACTGCTTGGAAAAAGATTTATTCCAACTGCAGTTGAGTGCAGGTTTTGCCTATGTTAACATCTTTTTGTTCAGAGCGTTAGTGCAGGTCTGACAGGAGTCTGCCAAACCTCCCTGCTTGCACGGCATGGGCTTGATTCACGGTGTGACTCTGGAGCACATGGATTAGATCCTGTTGAGGGCAAAATAAACTGGAATGTCCATGCTAAGTGTTCAGGCATGCTTGCTGAAAACCTAACAGGGATATAAACATCTGAATGAGGGAGTGGAAGTGCATGCAGCCTGAAAAACAATTCAAGTCCCACAGTTCAGGCCTCTAATAGCCTTCTTGACCAAGCAGATGAAGTTATGAAGCTGATATTGCCACACCAGAAGGTGGGACAAAGCAAGACCCACTGTTTGTCTTCTGTAGGAATACTGAAGTTAACTCAATAGCTGGCTGCCTGTTCCACACAGGGAATGGTATACCATGGCAGCTTTTGACTGTTCAGTTGTGAAAGTGGTAGTTGCTGCATAAAAATGTGTATGCAAAACATGCATCATAGCACAGATGGATGAATGGCGCTGTTTAAGTTTTCCCATTTAGTGTCTGTCTATTTAGATCATTTTACAGATGATCCACTCCTTTAGCAGGAGTTCTTAAGGGTGTTGGAGAATCAAAAGGATGAGGGAAAGCCCTTGATTGTATGACTGCTGCAAGAGGCTCAGAAGAGCTTTGCAGAGATGTGCAATGGGCTGTGGATGGTACTCAGTATGACTATCCTCCCCCTGGCCCAGCAGGGTTTTGGACAGCTACTTTGGTGGTGGTGCAGAAAATCCCACTTTGGCTGTGCATGTGCTTTGTATAGCTGATGTCATTTGGTAGCTTTTCGCCATGTGAAGAAAGGTATTCACTTCTGAGGCAGGGGTTGGGTTCATGTGGTGCCATTGAGAACTGCAGGTGCAAATTAGTTCTGCATGTAGGTATGGGGGGTGCTTAAACCTGAGCCCTAGCTAATCTTTTTGTAGAAAGTGGAAGTCATTAGAGTTGGGTTTTAGTGGCTCTTCATTCACATCTTTCTGGGTCTTTAGAACATGCTGAATTTAGCTTAGTTACTCTCACCAGGGCAATGTGGTTGGGGTAGAAAAATGTTTAAAAAGAAATAAATAAATTGAAACCTCAATCTGTGTGAGATAAGCTTTTCAAACATAAATAAGAAATGTCTTGTAGTTAGGGCTGTAAACAAGATGCTATTGTTTTTACTCCCAAATATTAATGTCTGAAAAATTTCTGCAGAGACTAATGTTCTGCAGCATATTATACATGAGCTCTAAACGTAATAACAATGAAAAAGTTACTTTTTCTTTTCTGTAATGGGAAACAAAGCTATAAAGATGTTACTTTTAGGCTAAGTAACATTTGCATAGCTTCTGCCTTTAAATGGAGAGGTAGCTTGTGCTAGAACTTAAATGCAGTGTGTGGTCTTGTAGGTAATGTGTAAGCACGTAACTTCATTCTAGCTGCTTATGCACTGGCAAATAAAATACTTAACCTTCTTTTAAACATAAATATATTTTGAATTTTGTGGTTTGGCCTTAATTGTCCATTAGATCTTCCATTTGAGGTTTTGATTTTCTCTGCTCACTGTTTTTCTCAGTTTAATCAAGAGCAGCAATTGGTCTGTATTATTTTATTGAGATGCCATGAAATCCAGAATATGATGTGGAAACCTACATTTCTTGAATGGTGCTTTCCTGCAATCCATATTCAAAAGACCTGACCACGCACTTCAATTTCCCATACATTTACTGACATCAAAGCATGAAGGGTGGAGCCTGAGAGATATCTTAATGAGGCTTTCATCCATCAGTAGCCTGCTTGCGTCCAGCTCCATGCACTTTTAAAATGGATGTCTGTCTCCTAGGAAAGAAAAGAACCACAGCTGGCATTAAATGAGCTTCCATTTTGGAACTTTCATTGGAGAAAGTGCCAAATCAGCCTAGATGCTGAAAAAGCTACATGAGACAAAATGCAGGTAGGTTAGGGTGATGCAGTTAGTGATACCTTCTAGTACGTGCGTAGCAATTAGCTTGTAAAGCTGGTGTAATAAGTGCAGAAAGCTGCCAGACTATGTCTGTTCAATTAACAAATCTTAATATTTTGATGCAACTGCAGTGTCCAAATGTGGGTCTGATAGACCAGCAGGCACAGTGAGACTAGAGATGAATTCTCTTGCCATGAATGCCCTCTGTCTGGAGGACTTTTGGGAAAGAAACAGTCTTTAGGTAGCAAAGATTTAAAATTACATGGGATTTATGAGCTAAACCCTATGCTTTGAGTTACCCTTGAAAAAACAAACTGATAGCCAGTGCATTTTAAGACCATGTTTTCCTCTCTGCAAAGGGTTGTTCTATGCTGACAGAAAACATCCTGAAACAATTAGCTATATCTGCGCTCATTGCATTTTTGTACTATGAGGGAACACAGTACAGGAATGCAATCCTGTAAATTGTGCCCTACAATTTAAAAAGGATGTTAAGGTATTTGGAAACCTCCAGTGTGGGCATGGCTCAAAGCTGCATCTGTCAAGGGAAGTTCAGACTTGACATGAAGAAGCATTTCTTTACTGAGAGCGGCCAAATCCTGCAACAGGATTCCTGGAGAGGCAGTTGATGCCCCAAGCCTGTCAGTGTTTAAGAGGCATTTAGACAGTGCCCTCAATACCATGCCTGAATTTGTCAGCCTCAAAGTGGTCAGGCAATTGAATTAGATTATCATGGTAGGTCCCTTTCAGCGGAATTGCTCTCTTCTGTTCTTATTTCTATCTCCTTCTTTCCCTAGCATTACATGCTGAAGAATCCTCTGATCACATTTCTTCCCAGTTCTGCATTAACAGAATGCACTGAATGGGAAATCGTGTTCTGGCCTAGGAAATAGCTCTGTCACTTTGTGGGAAGGAGACACGTACCTTCCCATGTGGGAGCTGGGTTTTTCCATTTCATACAAACCTTTGGGACAAATAAAATCTCTTACAAGAACAACTAAACTTCAAAATCTCATATGAAAGATTTGCTTCTTTTTCTCCCCCCTTCAGAAAAAAAAAAGTAAACCATTTGGTTTTGAATGTCTTTTTTTTTGCTTCATATGAGATGATATAAAACCTACAAATCATATTCTGAAAAGGTCAAAGTTGTTCAGCTTTACGGGAATGGTTTGTTTTGATTTTTCCTGAATGAAATCTTATTTTCATTAGTACCATTTTTAGCAAAATAGAGCTTTCCCCTGGAAATCTTATTTTGTAAAATGCTGGATTTATCGTCAGTTTATTGCTCCCTGCCTTAAATAGTTGGACTTTTTCCCCACGTTGTGTTACAAAAGTCCTTTATAATCTCTACGTTTTACTCATTAGCAAGCTTTGCTTGCCAAAAATTAAATGCAAATCACAAGAGCAAACTAATCCATTATCTTTATTTTGACAAAAAATATCCTTTCAACTAAGTCTAACAGGTTGATCTGTTGTTATGCTCTTGGGAATGATCGTTTCTTGCTGTTGTTTGTTTTTACGCAGTGGATTTAGATAAAATCAGCATAATGTACCATGTAAATCAAGGAAATAATCTTAATCTTCTGTCTGGAATATGACAAGTGTTTCTAATTGTAATTAATAACTCCTATATTAAATACTCAAATTAACTTTGTTTAAGCTAGAAATTGGTTTCACACCAATGGCATGAAATTGTTCGGCAGTCATTATGAGGATCAGATCATCAGATCTGCCATTAGGCTTTCATTTCTTTGGTCAGATTATGTCAGAAAACTTTCGCCTGTGTGCATGATTAAATCCCACTGAATTTCTTGTCATCTTGAACTGGGTTTGTTGAGCAACATGAGAATTTTAACAAGGCTTTAACATCTAGCTGAAATGTTTTTAAGTAGTCCTTTAATACGTTATTTCATAATACTACCTATCACATAGTGCCAACTACATGCACTGCAGTTTCAAATATATGTCTGGCCAAGAATCTTGCACGTAAAGATGTAAGTTTATGCTAGCTGAGAAACTTCAGACAATTGCAAAGGAAAGGCATTCGAGTTATGTGGTTTAAGAGCAAGCAAACCTCCTTTGCCTTGCCTTGTGCTCCTCTTGGGGCTGTATCATGCAGTCGTGGTGTAGGCTGTGTCTGCAGGTAGTGCAAGTTAAATGGAGCTCAGCAGCATCTCACCTTTCTTTTTTTGGGTGGTTTAACACAGGACTTGCTCTTGAGCAGAAGTCTGTTCTTTTCTAAAAGGCTTCACTCATGTCTGCATCTTTTATGTGAAAACAGTTACTGACTGGCACCCACCCTTCCAGGGAGATGCTGTCAAGATTAAATTATGGAGCAGACTAGCAGCCCCATCTACTTTTCATTTCCTTTGTTTTGGAATGGGTATTAGGAGCTCTTGTAGAAATATTTCCTTTTCTTTCTCCAATTGAAAAATCTTGATTTTTTTCGTTTTCTTTTAAAAATATAAGTCCCTTCTGACCAGCTGTAGGGATGTTACTAGGACATTCTGAGCAGCAGCTTAGTACATTTCCAGCTGTATTCCACATGAAGAAAGCTCCTTTACCCCCAAACTGTGCCACACTACATGGCAGTGATGCTTCTGGTTCAGTCTTCTGTGGTTGGCTGCGGGTGGGCTTGCTGGATTGCCACAGAACTATATTTATAAATAGAGGTGTTCCTTTATATGCTATGACAGACTCTGCTAATGAAGGGCTTGGCTGAAGTGCCTTCTCCTCTGTAGCTTGAGGCAAGTGCTGTATGAGATAGGGAAGCAGGAGAAAATGAGAAAGAGCTTGCTGCAACTGATGTTTTGCTGTGAGCACATTTGAAGTATTAAAGCAAATTTGTTTTTATAGCCTTGTTAGTTTTGACTTTATCGCCTCCAATTCAATTCATAAACTTAGAATGTCTTATGTAAATGCAAAGCTAAAAATGCCTGTAGTGAAGAATTGGCAAAATAGAGAGTTATCCCTGTAATTTATTGAAAGAATGTAAACAAAGATGAATGGACAGACTGCTCTCATGAGGACAAGGGGAAGACAATGTCAAAAAAATGTGCCCTACATGAAGCCATGAAAAGTTAATACACCATAATGCAACAAGGTCTGCAGAATATTGGGTGAAGCCAATTACTGCTTTTAGTCCAACATCTTTAATTGATACAGTGTTCTCCCATGTCCTCTCAACTAATTCACTTGGGTCAACGCAGTTTTAAAGTAGCTACAAGATGTGACTTTCCTGTGACAATTCCTCTGTGCTGTTATCAGTTAAAATGTTTGCGTTAAGATCTTTGAAACTTGGAACTGATGATTAAAAAATTTCACAGAACAGATTTAGGAGGTTGTAACTAAAGTGGGGAGAGCCTGATGCTTCAGTAGATGCCTTGGACAAGTTTGTGTGTTTCACGTAACAGTTGTTTGATCCTTAGAAGTTGTGTCTACAAAAGCTATGGGGTGGAGGGATTTTTTTGCTAATTATTAGTTTAATACCTGTCACTTTCCCAGCTTGCTTTGAACCTGTTCCTTTCCCTTGACTTACTGAAGCAACACTGCTGTTGCTTTTCTTTATCTCCTATGCTGTTAGTCCTGACATGACTGTAGTTCATGATGGAAATCCCTGCTCAGAACTGAGCAGGTATAGGGTCAGTGCTGGTGTTTAGAAAGCACAGGTTCATGTGGCTGCAAGTAGAGGAGGCTCAGCTTGTTGGGTCCCTCATTAGCCATAGATAAGTCAGTTCAGGGTGGAAGTAGTTTAGCTGTGCAAATGTAGCCCTGGGATAGAAATTTTTTGTCTTGCTTCTGTAAGGATTCTGCCAAGTGAGCATGCTCTTTACAGCTTTGTGTGGTGGGCATGTAGTATGGGTAGCAGGAAGAGATAGAAAACAAAGGCTTTTACACAAGTCTTTCAATGCCAAGCTCTTCATGGAATGCATTTCACACATTCTTTAATCCATCTCATATATTTTGGCTGTAATTTTCATGGCTACCTAGATAAGGTAGCATGGTGATAGCACGGTAGGAAGGAATAGCTCCTGTTTTCCCAGAAAAATCATTAGAAGTTGGAAGAAAATAACTCTGTCCCAGAAATTAAAGAAAAAATATAGCCAGTCTGCAGCTATATTTTGTTCCAGCTTACAGGCTTTATCCACTGGACTGATCTAAAGATCACCTCCTTACCACCCTTTGGTTCCCTTTGTCTGTAATATTGGTATAGGGTATAACCATGCAGCCATCTCCCGAGCTGATTTGAAAATGAGCTTGGAAATAGTCTGCATAGAGCTAGATATATGCTTCAGGTTGTGTGGGTTTAAAGTGTTTTGCTGGATTGACTCAAGTGCTTAGTGGTTTATAATGCTGGGGGCATTTATGGCTAAGTGCAGGACATCTCCAGTATTCATGAGAGGACAGCAACGCCATCATGGGACAGTGTAGCAATAAAATGGTTTTTATTACAGCTTTACAGCTCTCTTGAGAGAAAGACCTGGTTACAGAATTTGTGACTGCTCTTCCAGCGTGTGCATGAGGACATTTTGTTTCTGCTGTTTAATTTCAAGCATCCCTGTGAATCCTCAGTGTAGAGTATGTAAAGTTTTTCACAGACATTAGTAAATAAACAAACACCTCTGTGTTCAGTAAAATGGGCAGCAAGTCCTACTCTTAACACAGATGTGTTAGAGCTTTCATGACTTCTGGAAGCCTGAGGACAAAATTCCCACCGACTTCAGCATAAACCGGTTCCATAGATGCTTTCCCTAAGAGAAATTCCACTCTGAAAGGGGATCTTTTACTACTACATCCACAGATGCAGTGAGGTGTATATGAACAGGATGTGTTGTAGCCAGGTGGAGGAAAGCGTATCTGCATTTTATGTTCTCATATGTTCTCTGTATGTGCATTGTATATAGCTCTGAACTTATACTTTGGTCACCATAAAACTATAACTTTGTAAAGGTAGAACCTCACCTATTAAAATGTGGAACTTACTTTTAATGGTATCCAAATGAGCAATACAGCACAAGAGCCTTTTCTGCAACACAATAAAACTTTTACTAAGAACAGAAAAGTAAAAAGTAAACTCAACCTCTTGGCCAAATTTCTGAAAGGATATTTTTAAAACAATGCAGATTAAAAAAGGGGGAAAATGGGGTAGGGGAGGAACTTGAATTTTGAAAGCAGCACAGGAAATAGTTTTGAAGTGTCAGTGGAACTGTGCCAAGGATACACCCTACACATCCTGGTTGACAAAGAAATTGCCTACTAGCAAAATTTTGGGAGGTAGAAGCAGAAAAATGGACAAGAAGGACATGCAGTTAAATGCTCAGACGTGTGGTGTTACCTCCTGCTTCTCTGAAAACCAAAGAAAAATATTGGAGCCACTGGACTTGATATGATTATGCAGTTTTACTTTTTTAATATGCCCAGATGCACTGGTGGGATTCTTGCAAGGTAGCATGTTCTGTATTATTCTCAGCAGTTGCTTAGCATGGAAATTAGGAGCATCTATGTAGTCAGCAAACCTGCCACAGTGGTGCAAAATGGAGATCTTGATCCTTGTGTTTTTCTCGGATGGAGAAATAACTCTTTCAGCAGCCTGAATAAGTGCTGCTTGTACTGTCACTGTAATGCAGATGAACGGGTGAGAAAGTTGTGTTCTGTGTAGCACATTACAGTGATCATATAGAAAGGATACTGTGGTAAGTAGCAGATGACTTATGATTTTGCAAAAAAACCCAATAAATAAAAAGATGCTGCTGTACAGTTTATTGCAATTTTCTCAAACAAGAGAAGATATTGAATTTCTTTCAAGAAGGATCTCAAGAGCCTTCCTTAATGTACAACCAAGGCCAAGCTCTTGAAAGCCCCATGTATTGTATAATGTGGCTAACAAAGGAGAAACTGTGCAACAAAGCAGGGGAGGAGCTCATATTGACTGAATGTGGACAGACTGTGATTGATAGTGTTGCCTTTTTTCCCCTTTGTGTGCTGTGCACAATAATTACTGTAGGCAGAACCTCATGTTTTAATATATTGTACAATAGTCTCTCTTTTGATTGAAATTCATGTTCATTTGATCTTGACAGCAATGCAAAGTTAGTTTTTTCCAGTAACATTTTTAATAATTAAACATGCTATTTAAAGCTTGGCATTTTCATTATATTTGCACCAGTGCTATCCATTATTCTGATGATCCAGTGATTCTTTATTAAAACAAAAAATATTACATTCAAATATTAAATGTCAGGCATAATTGATAAATGTAATGAAAGCCATATCTATCTTGGAGATGCGGTCATCTCTGCATCTTGATGGCCAGAGACTGCAGCATCTTTTTATGTTGGGCTACCTAGGTAACAATGGACACACTCCTAAACCTGGTGTCTGTTAACTCTGGCGTTCTCCTTCTGGAGAAGATTCTCTATCACTTCTGGAAGTAATACTTCTGTGGATGGAAATTAATCAGCCATGCTGCATCATGGTATTGTTGAAGTTGTAAATATCTCAGTTGTGATCTCCTGAGGTCCCTTCCGACCTTAATGATTTTGTGATTCTGTGAAATAGGAGCTATCTAAAATTCCTGAGTGTAACTTAAAATAGAGAGTAGGTACTTACAGATGATGTAGGCCAATTGTAAGTGTAGATTATTTAAGTATTTTTGAGAACTTACAGCTTTAATTCAGCAGCAGTTTGTGGATCTCCTTTCCAGCCTGTTTTTCTGCTTTTGACTAGATATATTCAAAGACAAATCTGAAGAGAACTGTGTCTAAATGCTTCATCCTGGGATTACACTGGTGAAACAGTTTTACACTCAACTGTTTGCTCAAAACATTGCCCACAGTGTCAGCCTTCCCTTTAGTATCTGTCATGCCGCCTCGGACACTCTGAATGTCCATGCCTGTGGATCAGACCATGCGCGCTTCTTTGGAGTCCCAGGAAAGTTGAACTTGGGAGTATTTCCAGAGGGGTTTTAAAAAGAGAACAAGGTTTTCTTCAGTACATGGTTCTTTTTGTTGCTTTTTATTATCATTCTGTTATTTCAGTTAAAAGGACCCCCAAAGTTTTGTTATGTTTTTGTTTAATAACGGTAAAGCCATAAAGACAGTATTCTGGGATATTATTTCAGTATCAATGTTGTTGAAGCACATTTTTCAATTTAGTCTGACTTTGAAGCCATGGGAGCAACTTTGCATTTGAATCCAATCAAGGAACTCTTGATGTAACACATGAAACACCAGGGAAAAATCAAGGGTAACAATTGTATTTTCCCCTTTTGACTTTGGATTTTTAATGGGAAGAATAATTTCTGAACATTTTGAGAAATATTAAGTCTTTCCAGGCAAGCGTGCTTTTGCCTATTTTTTTTTTATGTATTCTTGCCACATAGCAGTGGGAGATTTTTAACATACAACTGAGACTGAAATATAAGCTCCCCTAATGAGTAAGATATATTGTCAGTGTCAAGTCAAATACAATAAGAAATGAGTGAATAATATGTGTACAAAAATGTACCATATGCCATTTCATGATGATTTTTATAATCATATTTATTCTTAAACTGATGCTCCAGGCAGGAAAGAACTTAGTACCTTGTGAGGTTTTTGTTTTTAATCTGAATGTGTATTTTTATTTAGCTGATGCTTATCTGCTTCTAGTTGAATAATGTGCATATGGCTGTGGATATCTGTAATGGTATGTACATACATACGTGCCTGTGTTGTGAAATTCATATGACAAGATAATAGAGCTTGGTGCAAAGGCTCAGTATCCTACTGGGTGGCTATGCAAGGCTCTGAGCTTGCTTGCTATGGATGCTTCATGCCAGGAACCAAGAATTAGAAAAATTAGCATCTGAGCCCTTACTTGGTTTTACTGGCAAAGCTGTTATTGTTATAGGTGGGAACTGCATCATGTGTTTAAGAAGGAAATACATTCTGATCTTGGCCTAGTTTTGTAACTTCATTAAACTTTCTGGTGCTCAGAATGTCATTTCAATCATATGCAGCTTTTAGGCTCACTTTTCTTCAGCTAAAATCTACTGATCTTTGCTGGTTGAGCAGGGCTGTGATTTATTATCCATTTTTCCCACTCCACCTACTTCTTCCCTCCGCTTTTCTACCCTTCCCACGTATGCTTCTTCTCGTCAGGTCTTCAGTTTTTTCCCCAGTTTATTTTCTTTCCATCATGCTTACAGGCTTCACTGGTTGTTTTAGATATTTAGAAATATAACTGAGGGGCCTTATTTGAGTGCCAAATGCAAGATGCTCTGATAAGTTTCAGTTTTGGGAAGGTACCTTGATCTTTGGAAAGGAGCTCTATAAAGACATTATAAACAGGGCACCCCAAGCTTCAAGTCATTTGAACACCACTTTTCCAATTTAGTCAGTTTTGAATTAAGTACATTAAGATACCATGGTCAAAATAATTTCAAGTGATTTTTACTTATGTTGAGTTCAAAATATCAAAGAACCTTGCTCTAATAATTCCTATGTTCACAACTACTGTGTGAGGTTCAGTTAGGAAAAACTTCTACCCAGTGAGAATTTTAAGTTCAAGAATGTGTGAAAATGTGATGAGGGGAGTAGGGGAAATGCAGATTTAACCAGATATTTCTGAAATGCTTTAAAATTAGTGTTGAGTGGAGTAAGACACTTAGGGGTAGCATTCAGTGCATGTAACTAAACATAAACCTCAGGAGATATCAGCAAATTATGTAATATAGACTTGAATAAAGCAATAAGAAGTCATATGATGTGCATCCTTCTACATATAAATAAATAATGGGTCCTATTATCAGGCTGTGAGGCTTCATTGTGCTGCAGTTATGGATTTTTCATGACCTGGGGAGGGGAAGGGGGACATAAAGAGGATGCAGCCATAGAAAAAATGATGGCAACTTATGTCAATTATGTATGGCAGTTTCTAAGAGTTCTGCACCAGCCTGCATTAGTGTAGCTGTTCCTTCCCTTCTTGTAGAAATAATGGCTCATGCAGGGCTGCAAGCTGAGAAACTAAATAATTTTAATTCATGGAATATTTGCAACAATTGTGAAATATGGGAGGAAGGGTGCAAGAATGAAACAACTAATAAAATTATTAAATACAAGTGTAAAATTGTGTAATGATCTGCCCCTTTTACAACATTCTCAGGGATTCTGCTCAACTTGCTTACTGTGAGAGATCAACTGTTTTGACCTCAGGGCCTGATTCTGTAAGTGTTATGTTGCTGGCATAGTCCCACTGACAGCACTGACATCACTCTGTGGAAATTTTTCCAACACCTGCTGCTGAGTATCCAACTTCTGAAATGTTAAAGTAATATTAAAAAAAAGGACTGTAAATGCTATTTAGAGTGCACTTATGTGCATATGTGCATATATATGAAATAAGAGACAGAACAAGCAAGAACTCTTTTGAATCCTAGGTGAGCAAGTATTTGCCCTACCATTTCCCTCCATTACTCTTTGCATTTATCACAAAAATCTTGTGCTGTGCATCTGCAGTTGTACAAAACCTACTTATTTAGCGCAAAACTTGTGAGATAGCATGCTGTCTGCTCGGGTCCTTGTTTCCTTGCTCAGCATTTTCCTCATGCTCACATTCAAGAAAGCAGTTCCAACTCCCAAGAGATGAGAATTGAATCAAAACTCCTAGAAAATGTAAAACAAGTTTACTGGTCTGCCTTCTTACCTTTTGAATTTCAGACCTTTAGGAGCACGATTTTACAGGTTTAGAAACAAACCTGCCTATATACGGTGTTTCTGTCAAATACCAAGAGACTTGCTGGAGTTAAAAACAGCAAACCAAAACATGAATCCACCATAGATTTACAAGTTCATACTGTTAGAAAAGAACCAGTTCATAAACAGAATGTCCTTTCTGTAGAAATGTTGACAATTGAACTATTTCATTCCAAACTGGAAATATCTTGGGCTTTTGGATTGTCAACTGAAGCACTGCAGTTTTGTTTCAGTATTTAATACAGTGTCTGCTCCATCTGTTCCTTAATGAAATTTTTGAGAATTAGTGTTTTTGCAGAAAAATCTCGATATTTTTATTTTTGGAAAGTAGCATTTCTAAAGAGGAGAAAAATGTTCAGTAAGATTATGTAGAAATAAAATTAGTCAGCAGTGGTGCTAGGGCTTTGAAAGGGGTTTGGTCAGGCAGTTGGTTGGCACCTCTCAAGAAGGTGAAACTGTGAATTTATATTAGCAAATAAAACCAAGATTCCCTAGCCTTCAAAAAAACCAGCCATCTAACTGGGGGAGGCTGAAAATGGCTGCTTAAAAGAATTAACATCGGTGTAGTGCAATTTTGCATGCTAATGCAGCCTTTATCATTTAACCTGCTGTTGCAATATGTCACATACCGTTTCAGCAACAATGAAAATTTCACTATATGCTTCCTGCGATACAGAGGATAAAGTGCTCTTTATATCATATATGAAGTTTGTGCATACCTCTGACCTTTTAAGTCTTGCAAATCAGTTCTTCTCAGGGTATCCCCAATGACTTGCTAGAGAGGGGAAATTCTCCTCTCGTACACACTACAGAAGGTTTGTCTCTCCCTGAAGCATGAAGGTACTGCTGGAGCCAGGTTACTGAACCAGATGTATAAGTGGACTTGACCTGTTTTGGCACATCCTATAAGGCCAGCATGAAGACACTGAAAGACTTGTTGAGTTCCAGCGTCAAGTTAGGCCACAAGAAAAGATAGTGCCTAATTTGATAATTCTGTAACTATTGCTGTCAGAGTGGTTGTGTGCTGGGAAAATTTGTGGAAGTCAGGGGAGCTATACTAATAAAAAGCTAGAAAAAGCCAACAGTGAATTATATCCATTGAAGAGTATTTTATTTGGCAGGGGATGAATGTCTGTCTCTAAGTGCAAGATACCTCTTGGCACCCATGGGAGTGGTGGAAATCCAGGAAATGCTATAATCCAGCTGTGGGAATCTGACTCTGTTGTATGTCCCTGTGGGGTGAAGGCCACTTTCATAATAGCAATTGGATGTGATGTTAGGAGAAATTCAGGATCTTACAGGAGTCTGCTTTTAATATGATGTCCATTGTGTGATACTCAGGCCTTTGACTTCAAGGGCTTCTGTTGCTCTTGTGTGACATGCTTTGTTTGGGAGAAAAAAACACCTCATCCCTAAACCAAAATAACCCTCTAATCCTAGAAGATCCAACTGCACAATCAATCTGAATCCAAGTAAAAAGCAGCTTTTTCTCGAAGAAGAGTTGCTAGATCTGTTTGTTCACAATTTTTGCAGATGTTTGAGTTCAAGCAACACAGTGTAATGAAACAAATGAGTTGGAAGTGTAAGAATGCCCAATTATACAACTCACTGCCTATGAGGCTGAACAATGGAAACTACTAGGTGTGCTTTACTCATTTAACTTTGTTTAAACTATTCTTGGCATCTGAGTTGCATTAATGCTATAGCTTCTGTGTGGCAATTAACAAACTGTAGCAATCGGAGACATTCATACAGTGTGCTGGGGGATGATTGCAGGGTGGGCAGTTAGCTGTTTGGCTCTGTCATGGTTTAAACCCAGCCACACAGCTCGTTCACTCACTCCCCCCACTTCCTCCCTCTTTCTTCCTTCCTCCCCTGCCCCCCACTCCAGGAGGGATGGGGAGGAGAATCGAAAGAATGTAACTCCCACGGGTTGAGATAAGAACAGTTTAGTAACCAAGGTATAACACAAATCACTACTGCTACCACCAATAATAATAATGATAAGGGAAATAACAAGGGAAGAGAATATAATACTGCCCGCCAAAACGAGCCTGACCCCAAAAGAGAGCCCCGTGCCTTTCCAGGTAACTCCCAGTTACCTCCCCGGGCATGATGTGCTATGGTATGGAATACCTCTATGGCTAGCTTGGGTCAGGTGTCCTGTCTCTGCTTCCTCCCGGCTTCCCCTCCTCCCTGGCAGAGCATGAGATTCAGAAAGTCCTTGGTCAGGGTAAACATTACTAAGCCACAACTAAAATCATTGGTGTTATCAGCGCTGTTCCCAGGCTGAAAGTCAAAACACAACCCTGCACCAGCTACCAAGAAGGAGAAAAATTGACTGCTAGTGCTGAACCCAGGACAGGCTCATTTCCTGGCGGTCCTGAAAGAAGGGAGGAGAAGATTCAATTCTGTTTTTTTTTTCTCTCAAATCTGAGAATCTGGGGGTGGGAGGGAAGCGACTGTGTGGTGCATAGTTGCTGGCTGGGGTTAAACTGTGACAGGAAGAAATTAAAAATGGCTGTAAAACTCAATAGGAATTGCTTTTGTTTCTCCCAAAATGATCTGAATTTTTCTCTTTGCCAGTCCATTCCTTTAGCCACCGTCGTAATTTCCTCTCCTTAATTGCTTTCAAGTCCTGTGTCATAAACAGATGGACAAGGGGAGGAGGATGCCATTGTCAGGAAGCAGGTTGGAAGTGAACAGGGGGCAGGTGAGAATCAACTAAAGAAAGGCAGAAAAACTCATTCAGGAAAACGACAGCTGGAGTAATAACTGCAGCTGGACCATCAAGGGAGTGGAGAACCTGAAGATCGAAAGAGCCAGCCGTGAGTTGCACACTGAGGAATTTTTGAAAGAATAAACTTGCTGTTATGCTCTGAAGGCAGCCAGGCAGGGCCTATTTTCACAGACATTGTTCTCATTGACTTATATTTAAGTTTTCTTTGAAAGAGACCACAGATTTGAACCCATCTTGTTCAAATAGATGTATCTTTTATATATGCAAGATGTCCCTTGACTGTAAATTACTCCAGTCTGTGCTTTCTCTGCTGTCTAAATGGTAGAATATAAAGTGGACTGAGGCACATATTATGCAGAATTCTGTATGATTGTTAATAATAGCTGCCCAGCCACTCTCCTACAATTTTATGGCTTAAAAATAACACTCAGCTGTTCTGGAACAACAGGCCATTGGAAAGGGGTGAGGGCAGAATCTTTCATAACCTCCAAGTGGAAACAGTAGCCACTGATCTGTTGGCACAGGAATTACCCAAGCGTATTATTATTCTATAAAAAGTAAATTGTTATTACCATATGTATAGACCTCTGTTTGGCGGTACAGAATCAGAATGGCTATTTCCTGACAGCCCATACTTGTAGCTGTATTCCATGTGTCATACAGAGGAGCTTCCTGGGGATAGAGGGTAACCAAAACCACTCCTGAAAGAATGACCACCTACCGTTCATAACCACAATAGCTCTTCTGTGAGGGGTGACCTCCAAAATGCCTATC
The DNA here is from genome assembly GCF_033815535.1 of Pezoporus flaviventris. Classification (NCBI taxonomy): domain Eukaryota; kingdom Metazoa; phylum Chordata; class Aves; order Psittaciformes; family Psittacidae; genus Pezoporus; species Pezoporus flaviventris. Next base: position 22,668,856 of record NW_026892585.1, read on the forward strand.
AGTAGTAAACTGATACAGCATCTTTCTTACTGTTCTGTAGTGGCAAGCTTGGTTAAACCTCGTTTTTAGTGGCCAAGCCCACAATCCTCATTCCTGTTTAGTAACATGTATTCACAGAGGAAGCTATAGCAAATGGAGTACAGAGCTGAGCTCCCTCTAGACTGCTGGGGCATTAGACTTTCCTAGTTTCAGGAGAATGTTAAATGTCTCTTTCATAATAAAACTTTGTAAGTGTGTGGTTTTGCTTAACTCAAGGCTGAAAACCCAGACCCAGGTCTGTGCTAAAGCAATAGGAGCTGTCTTCCTGTGGACTAATAGTGTGAGTTGGCAATTACTGACATCCAGAGACCACTTTGCAGGTGTAAGTACTAGTATCAAGTAAGGCTTGTTACAAAATTGGATCTAAAGTCACCCTATGAATTCAGACTGTTTCTTGTTTGTAAACTATGCTCACATTTTCTAGAGGTATTTCTGGAAGCTCTGAAGTGTAATAAATGCTTGACAAGTTGAAGGTAAAAGCATGCAGTGCCTGCAGTCTGCTGTTGAATCGCATTGCAGGAATGTCGGTTTGTGTAGGGTGTCACAGCTTTCCTGCAGAATTTGTATGTTGCAGTAAAACATGGATGCAGAAGAGTAATTGCCTAATTTTGCAACTTGTCCTTATACTGGCATGGAGTGGTTTTGCTCCACTGGGTTCTCAAATCAAATATATTTTAAGTGTGAGGAAATGGCTCTTTATGTTCACATACTGTATGAAGTACTTAATCATTTATAGCTGAAAATTAGCTGAGTGTGATTATTCACCGAGGTGCATTAACAGCAGCTGGTGTTTTACTACACTCCCACAAGAGAACAAAATACTGGTCCAAAATGTACGTGGAGCTTTTATAATCCTCTGGGTAAATACGTAGTGGAAAATGGACCAAGTCTTCCTGCTTGTGCTATTTGCTGATAAAGTTTTGTTTTCAAAGCTATTGTACTAAGCTGAAGGATCAAGGCCAGGTTGGACAGAGCTTTGAGCAACCTGGTTTAGTGGAAGGTGTCCCTGCCCATGGCAGGGGGTTGGAACTAGATGAGCATTAAGGTCCCTTCAAACTCAAACTGTTCTATGATTCTATGATGAAAATGTTTCTTGGGCAGTGTGGCACAGTGACAAATCTCTACTCCTGCTATGCTCTCCCTGCCTCTGGTTCTGGGCTGGCAGAGAGTAAACACTGCGTACCTGCTCCTTGGGGAGGAAGAGAGGTTGAGGTTGTCACTTTGTCTCCTCTTTATTCCAGAATAGGAGACAATTACTGTTGGAAACTGTACTGGGGTCTGCCTGTGAATTCTGCTGCACTCTCCTCTGCTGCCTTGGTCCGTGTACCAAAGCTCAGAGGTGATGCTGTGAAGGCGCTGAGCACTGGTGTAGTGAGCACTCATACATTTTTAAAGAGAGAGATGGTCTGCTGGGAACTCAAACATGTTAATATTTCAATCACACATATTTTTCATAGTTACAGTGAAAGTTGAAAGGAAAGAAGGCTGTAAAGGAGAGGTCATTCAGTCCACCTGCCTGCCCCAAGACAATACAGATACAACTGATATATTTCAGAAGAATGTCTATGTAGCTGTCCTTAAAAAGCTTAAACAATAATGATCACAGGATCTCTGCAGGCCAACTCTTCCAGGGCTTAACTATCCTTACCATTAGAAAGTGCTTCATAAAGCCTAACCTCAGTCTCCCTTGTTGCCGTTTCAGCCTATTCCTACGTGTCCTACCCTTAGAAAACACTGAAAAGGGCTTATTTCCTTTCTCTTTCTAGCAGCCTTTTTTCTATACTTGAAGATTGCTATCATGACTCCCTTCAGACATCTTTATTTTTAGACTAAACAACTCTGCTTCTCCCCAACTTTCCTCCGAGGATAGGTTTCAAGACCTCTGGTGATAATTCTTTTCATCTGAACTCCTTCCAGTTGGCCTGCGTTGTTCTTGTATTAGATACTGCGCCCAAATCTAGCTGCAGTGCTCCAGCTGTGGGAGCCTTAGCACTTCTTAGCAAAGCAGAAGGTTTACTTCAGCTGTCTTATAAGCAGCAGTCCTGTTTATATATACCCCTTTTGATATTTACTTTTTCACAAAAGCAAAATATTCTTTACTTGCATTGTTTGTGATCCATTGTGATTTCCAAATCCTATTCTGAAGACCCGCTGCCTCTCCAGTTGTTTCCTGTGTTATGTCTTCTGTCAGCTGCTTAGATGTATGTACGTATATGTGGTTGGCACATTTCATAGTCTATCTACTACTTTATATTTGTTGAAGTGCATCCTCATTTTCTCAGGCAAACTTTCCTCTCTCAAGATTGCTTTGCACCCTAAATCTCTCCTCTTAAAGAATCTGTTGTACATTCCCAGATTTACATTTTCTTCAGACCTGTTGTTTTATCTTTTACCATACTAAACTATTAATGAAAATACTGAAAAATCTCAGAATGAAAGCAGGTTCTTGCACTTAATTTAGCTTTTCCTTTTGGCAGTGAAGCACTGCTTGTGTGATTTTTTTCAGATATTCATAAACTAAACTGAACAGTTTCAAACCTTGGTTGATAGTCTTTATAATAAATTTCTGTACAAGTATTAAAACACTTACTAAAGGCAAAACTGAGTAAAGCCACTACTTTTTTATTCTCCATAGTTCCCATCCTGTGGATAAAATTGTTTTTTTGGGTATGTTGTGTGAGTCATGTTTGTTTATAACTTTCCTTGTCTGCTTATGTACGTCTTGCAATTAATTTTATTTGATATCTTTCTGGGATTTGAAGTTACGTTGATTAATCTGTAAGTCTGCTCAAGGTATCTGGAAAAGTGAAACACATTTTATCAAGGTTTCCTTCATGATACATACATGAATTTCTCTGCCCATCTGCTTGCATTTTGCTGCGGTGATGCTTGTTGGCAGCAGGATCTGTGCTTAAAATGTACTTATTTCCAGTCCCAAATGTCAAATTACTTGTCAGCTGGCTACAAAATTCATACTGGTTGAACCTTTTTCATTCAGGCCAAAGGGAATGACGTTGATTTTCAGTGCTTTGAGATAATAGGCTTCTCCTTGTCAGTTAAGCAAGAGAACTTACGCTCAGGATGAGAAACAGTCCATAGTTACAGCAAGCAGGTTTATGCTTAGGCTTGTGCATCTGTGATACTTATTCTGCCTTGGTCTTGCACTTTATAAATGTATGGGAATGACTGAATGACTGAAGCTTTTACATCTCTCTCTTGTTTTTTTTTTTCAAGGTCCCTAATGTGTCAGGATCTAGCTATGGCAGAGGTTTGTTCCTGCAGCTTTGTTCTCGTGGCAATATAGCTGTCACTTCAACACTTCGACTTTAGAGTTTTTTCACCATCTTCCTCAGGTGTCCTTAGTTGTACTAAGTGATTACATTCTATCTTTAATGATGAGCAGAGTTTAGATGTAATTCCTATTAGAATTCAGCCTCTGCCTCTCTGCACTTCACACCTCTTCAGCATCACAAGAAAACAACACTGTAACAAAGTCTTCTCTCCAGTTCTAATCAGGAGCAGTATGTTTGAGAGATCAGTGGCTCTTGGTCAGAAGCTTTTCCTATCTTTGTTGGGTATGTATTTTTCCCAGATTAACTGATTTATCATCTATGTCTTATAGGAGCAGTTCCTAGCAGTGCCTACTTTTAAGCTCTTTAAAGCTTTCCATTACAGAAGATGCTTGCAGACCTTCCTTTGAGAAACTTCTGGAACCAGAAGGACTACCACCGCTGTCTCACTGCATAGCCCATCAGGGCTTGACACTTGTGCAATTTTAGGGAAAAAAGGGCTTTGAAAAAGTTAATGACATTCTTTAAAATGCCTTTACTATGGAAAACTTCAGAGCACAGGTTATTTGTAAATTTCAACAGTGGGAATATCCCACAGAAGAAGAATCTGAGTCTTAACCTGATGTATTGGTTAAATATGGATATTCTGGCCCAAGCAACTGCTTTTCAATGTTTGCACTGTCCTGCTGTGGGCAAAGAAATACAACAGCAATTAACATAGATGCACTCTGATAACTTGCTGGTGCACCAGTGCTATTAATATCCATCTATCTTTCTGCCTACTTTTGAACAAGAGACCAAAATAATACCTCACAGAATGCTGAGGCAATACCTCGCATAGTGAACTGCTGTAATTGTAATGAAATCAGACTTACACCGCTTTATTTTATGAAATGTGTTTTGTCAAGCTCTTGACAATGCCCCTCTGTTACTGGGGACCAGGGGGGCGAGGAGGCATACCATGTGTCTTACAGTGTAACATGGCCATTGCCATGCGTGTCTCAACTTGTCCAGCATTCCCATGTCTTTGAATTTCCTGGCACTTTAACTTACACGATAAATGTAGCTTTCTTTTCTGCTTGAATCAGCTGTTTCCCAATGACGATAAACCTGAAGAAACATCGTAAAAGCTAGATATATACATGTCTCTTTCATATTTATTGTGGATGTAAAATACTCTGCAAAGAATATAAGCTGCTGCCAGGCATGTAGCCAGAAGATGGGTGTTTTTCTCACATATGTGTCCATTTCTTTTAATAATGAATAATGAACTTTATATTTAAAAGTGACGTTTCTATGAATGTGCTAGATTGTGCTATATTTCTTTCACATGAGTATATTCCCATTGTGGCAAACTTCTCACAGAGCTTGCCTTGGGGGGTGTTGTTTCAAGTAATGTACTTTAATGAAAAAGAGCTGCTGAAATTTGTCAGCTTCTTCCAGCATGATTGCAGTTTGGTGGTGCTTTAAAAAAATCCTTACCCACTTTATGATCTTCACGCTTAGTCTGAAATCTCTCTTCATTTTTAAAAGTAAAAAGGTATATGTACACACACATTAACAAAAGCCCTAAAACTGCCACGGACTTTTTGCATGAATAGTCTTATTGAAGGCAATGACTAATAGAGGCAGACTTTAGCTGTGTGCAACTTTCAGACTCAGGCTGTAGGGTAGATTTCGAATATTACAAACAATTTGCAGATATACACTTTGTATGGAGTTTTCAAAGCCAGCTATATGTTTTAAGGGCATAATATCTAATGAGAAATGCATGACTTCAACACTGTGTTTTCAGGAGGTGGTTTTGGAAATTATCAGCCTTCAGAGGTCTGTACTCAATGAAGTACAGGCATCTTTGTAAGAGTAAGAGCAAATGAATGAAGTACCCTGTTATGTCGAGTGAATGCACAAGTTCTTGTAGGTTTTGTTTCTGGTGTTTTCCCTGGGAGAAGTTAAAGTCCTCTGGCACCTGGGCAGATGGCATGGTAAACTGTATGGCTGTGATGCTCTGCGACACATAGGTTCTTGGTTATTTGTTTCCTCTTCTCCAGGGGGCTGTAGAGGCGACTAACTAAAAATTCCTGTAAGGTCAGAGGCAACAAGGGGCTGGGTAACTGCAGTGCTAAAAAGTGAGGAAGTATTTATCTTTCAAGAGGGCAGCTCAGACCTGGCGGGGCTGCCTCCAAGGCAGACATAGTAAGCCCTTCTGGAGACAGGGTGGCCTCTCAAATGCTGCTACTGTGTGCTGGAGCTGTTCTGGGGGAGGATTTACCATCCTGTAGGGCATCAGCTGTGCTTCTGCAGCCCAGACTGCAGAACTGTGCTTATATGAAGCATTGACAAAATGAACAGTCTGCTTGGGCAGGAGCCCAGCTCTGCACAGAGCCAGCACTGGTGGCAAGGATGACCTGCAGCACAGGGATCTGGGAGCAGCTGGTACATAACTTACAGGTGACAAGTGCAGGGTGTGACACACTTTGTCCTGGGAAAAGCTTCCTAGCTGCCAGCAATGTGCTGGATTTACAGACAATTCGCTCCTGTGGTTTGGAGAAGCTAGTAGACACTACCAAGTATTCAGGTCATTTTCAAATCATCCTGGCTGCTCCTGTCTTCTAAGTGTCTTGATGGATCCTGACAGATATAAGGTCAATAAGGTCATTAGGAATGGTAATTTTTGGAGGTGTATATGTTCCTTATGAACACTGATGGAAATCTGAAGCTGGGAAGATACACACACACCTGAGAAATAGAAAAGCGAAGTGGAAATATTCCCTGAAGGACTTACTAAGCCAAACAGTTCAGGCCACATCAGACTGGCCCATGTGAGAGGGTTGCTGTGTGAGTTTTGCCAGGAAGGACGTGCGGATCAAATGACCCTTCCTGGCACAGAAGCAATAAAAATGAAGATTACCCATCCTCAGTATGGCCTGACCATCTGATCACACACTTCTCTGTACCAAAGACCGGCCAGCATCTGTTTTCCAGTGGCAGGCCTTGGGTTATTGCTCAACAGCTGTCTCGATTATTTGGCAGCATCACAATGTGTCCCTAATAGTTGGCTGCAAAACTGACATTTGGCTTCCCTCTCTTATTCCATACTGTTCTAGACAAGCAAGCATTTCCTCTGGAGCCTGAACTCATTTCTCTGTAGAGATGCCCAAAATTTCAACAAACAGCCCCATACAGTCTCGATTAAATGGTTCATCAAGGAAACACATTTTAAAGATTATTAGGTAATGATGAAACATGGAGAAATTCTGTAATCTATGTAATTCCTCTTTAATTGGTGGAAAATTCTTTCAATGTAAGAGTAGGATTTCTCCAAATTAATACTTCCCTCTTCCCTAATAAATTGTTAAGAAGTTCAAGAAAAATAAATATTAAAATCTCAAAACAAAATTTCAGAACATGCCCTGAAAAGGTGAATGAAGAGTCAACGTTTTTTTGTTATTGGCTTGTATCAGCTACTACAGTGATGGACAGCAGTAAATTAAGTAGTACATGGTCTTCAGTGGCATGTGTGCCTCTTTCTGGTTGCTTTATTGTTGTTCAATGCTGGTATTAGTTCTTCAGAAACATTCTCAGCTTGTTGGGAAGCTGCTTCATCATAGAGTGATTTCTTTGTTTCCTCCTGCAGTGTGATGTTCATAACCTTATTCCCTCTTATCCCACAACACATTTTGGAGTGTTTTAAGGTGGCCAGAATTGCTGCTGTTGCTCCATATGAGGACCACTCAGGCAAATGCTTCCCAATTTCCTGGAATTTTTTTAATTGCAAGTAATATAGAAGCTGACTTGTTTGGTAGCTGAAGTGTAACTAATACTTTTTTTCAGATAGTTTAAGTTGATGATTACAAACTTTGAAGCTTGGATGAATAGAATTTAGTACCCAATACTCTGCAGACCTTGTTTTCATTTTACATTTAATCAATTGATTTTTCTTTTAATGGATTCTCTTTGAAACTTTATGTTTGTACCGATGCGTAGAATCTATTCCTGTGTTGCGTTACCAAGGGCGATATGAGTTTAAATCACTTAAAACTTTGCATAATCTGCTCATACAAACTAATTAACTGTCAGGTCATTGTAGTACAGAGCTCATATTATCACCATGGGTCACTAGAAACGGCAATTAGTAATTCATGTGTAATCCAGTTAAATTCAAATTAAGAAGAAGAATATCAAGTCAGAGTTTCATTGTAATTCCTAGTTTTATAATTTTGTCCAGGTTTATGGGAGCGCCATTTAAAAAACACAGCTTCAGAATTGGTTTTTAATTTAATTTAATTTGATTTATACTGCTCAAGCATGGCTTTTAGGTTGTTCTAACCAATGGTCCTATGAGTGACTTGTACTTAGAAATTAATTAACTTTAGAACATATACATATTTTTAATATGTTAATCCTTCACTAACAACACTTATTTTACTGGTGGATATTTAATGGTATGAAGGACCTCTATATTCAGCTTGCACAAGCAGAAACAAAAGAATTGGCTGATTGATAGGTGAACTATGCAATTCGTAGTGTAGTAAGCCATAAAAATTGAAAGAGTACAACAGTAGAAGGACAAGGAGGTTGCTGCACCCTGCCTTGTGCTAAGTAAAGGCAGGTGAGAAGGCAGGAGACTGTTCTATTCCACAGCTAGTTCTGCCCCAGTGGGTCAAGGGCTCTGTGCTTGGGAAGCTGGTGTTCTGTTATGTGGGATAGCCAGCTCATCCCCTGGTTTGTATCACCTGGTGCCAGAGGGAGAATGTACCACAGGACATGTTGGCTTACCCTGCCATGTGTGATCCTGTTTCTGCAGCTAAGGATTTAGCAGCTGTGGTCAGTGTGCCCTTCCGGTAGTATTCAGTCTTGCTGTAAATGTACTGCAGACAGAGCAGAATTGCTACTGCTACAGTCCTCCTGCTATTGCTTCTCTCATTAGAGCTCCAGATAAGAAGGGTGTGTTCAGCTTTAGTCATCATCAGGTTGCTCTCTATATAGACTATATAGGCTTTTTCCTTTAATTTTACTAGATATATTTGGATTCAGGCTTCTTGCATTTGCCTTTCTTCGATTAAAACCTCATTAGGCTCCTATCATATTTCAAACTAAATAGAGTATCTTGACTAAAATGTCAGTGACATTCTTATAATGGCCATGTCTGAAAGAAGGTAAAATACTGGTTGCAATTTATTTACATGGCATGCAAAGGTCGTAGGTGATCTAGAGAGAAGTTTAAAGACAAACAAGAATTCTGATCGTGTAGTAGTGTATCTCAGGTTATCTCAGCTTCATCAGAAGTTGGTGTGAGCAGTGTCAGAGCTGGATTAAAAGTCAAAGCATGAAGATACCACCACTCCCAGCCCAGTAGTTACCAGGTTGCTCAAAAATGGTCACTGATTTCACTGGATCATATGAGACCCGTTGTGCCTTGCTTTCTCAGTAAGATAGTCTGTTGAAATCACTTTGAAATTCATTAAAGATGAAAGGAGTGGCATATTCCAGGGCTCTTTTACTTTCATAAGACTCAGATTTAAGTATCTAACTTCAGTTTCCAGGTTTAAAAGAGTTGGCCCTCCTATGTCCCTTAACAAAGTGAACATTTGAATTCTAAATCACAATCAGCCAAGCCCATAGCTGCCAAATTATGGATGACAAGTATACCCTGCTGTGGATAGTTCTGGAAAGACATTTTCAAATATGAATTTAACTTTCAACAAAGGCATGATTTCTTTGTAACTTTCCTGTCACATTCACTTTGTAATACAGTAATCACCGAGCATTCACAGATCAGTGGTTACCCCAAGATATTGCTTGCACTTACATTATTGGTCTGTTCAATACAGATGTGTGTTGGTAACTTGTTGTATCACAAAATACTAAAAATTTGAACTGTGGAATCAAATAAACATAGAGATTAATTAAGTGCTGTGCTAATAAATTTTTCATATTTAATTAAAGAAAGTGTTTTGCTTTGGAAAGTTGTTGTGAGAACTGCAGAATTTTCATTTCCAACCCAGCACACTGATATTAAACCCAGTGAATCTCATTGCATGGTATACGGGGCTGGTGGGTGTTGGAGGGAGCTGGGCAGCTGCAATAACTGAGTGTGGAGCATGGAGAAGGCTGTGATACACTTATGTCCCTTTGGGACTGATGACTTAATAAATATCACACGAGTCTGCACCATTTTACATCAGCTGAGATCCTGGCTTTGTATTTTGGAGGACAAACAAGTGTTTTGTAAAAGGGAAAGACAGATTCATGAAGGACCTGGAGGAGATAGGCACACTACCAGAGCAGCCCTTGCTTTAGTGAAGCTGTATTTAAGTACTGCTATGCTCTTTGCCATTGTTTGACAAAGACAATTATTCTGAGTTCATTAAGGTGACATAAAATGCAGAGAGCTCCCACTATCTATTGTACAACCACTTACAGCAAATATGCAAGTGTGTTGTTGATATGCATAGAGAAATGGTACTCAGTATTTAGTTTTCCCACCTCAGAGTGTAAATTCAACATAATTTATAAACTATGAAGTCAATGAGAAATTTTAAGAATGTCTCTGAGAATAAGCCTGCTTTAGAGTAATTATCTCTCAGTGTTGTTAAAGGTTAATTTGGACAATGCACAGTTTAGAGAATCTCAAACAGGAGAGTTTACTGTCTTTATGTACATTACAGACCATGACACCAAATCCCTTTCTGCTGATGCTGGCAGAAAACTATCTGGTTTTGAATGTTCTGGGTTTGGTCTCTAAATACAGTCTTAAATCACACCTGCCCTGCGGCTGGCAGCAGGAGTTCCTGTTTCCCTCAGCTTGTTAGCCTAGGGAACGTAACAGTGAAGCTGCAGCCATGCTTGACTAAGCCCAGGCAGTAGAAACATAGGTTGTCCTTCTGAGGAAAGCCAGCTACAGCAATCCGAAATCTCAGGACCATCCCCCTCCCATTAAACTGCACAAAGCTCTTTAATTTTAATATAGATATACTTTATAGGGGAGATTTAGGTTAGATGCAAAGAAAAAATTATTTACTGTGAGGGTGGTGAGACATTGGAAAGGTTGCCTAAGGAAGCTGTGAATGCTTCATCTCTGGCAGTGTTCCAGGCCATGTTGGGCAGAGCCTTAGGCAACATGGTCTAGTGGGAGGTGTCCCTGCCCATGGCTGGGTGTTGGAATTAGATGCTCTTAAGGTCTTTTCCTACCCTAACCATTCTTATGATTGTTTGATGCTAAGATTTTCACTAATTTGATTTTCTACACATACAGGCTTAAATTTTAGCTTAAAGTAATTGTTTTTTTTTTTTTTTTTAATGCAATTTCATGCGGCTGGACCATGAAGGGCTTTTAAGAAGAGACCTCAAATGGTTAAAGTAGTACATAGAAGTTGTCACTGTCTAAAGTGGACATCATCTGGAAGAAGGCATGTTTTCTTATGGGCATTTAAATATTTGGAGATCTTTAGTCATGCAAAAGTCATGTCAAGCGAAGCATACTGGAGTGAATTGGCCTACATGGGAATAGGAATGAGGATAAATTTAAAACAGAATTAGCTGTGAAACTAGGATGCTTTCATCAGTGGTAGTGGATGGGTCAAAATAAAGTACAAATATACTTAAGTTCCAGTAGGTTAGGTTTAGCTTGACCTGTGAGTGTAACAGTGCAGAAGCAGCCTGGTGTCACTCGTGTTGCATAAGCTAATGGAAATGCTAGGATTAATTGTATTTGCACCCATATGATGATATGATGTTTGTATGCACTTTGCACACAAAAGCGACACAGATGTTTCTTCTACAAAAGCAGTAAATATCATTGTACCATCTTACACAGTGAGAAGAACAAGGCCACCGATCTTGGTTTCTGGAGATGTTACAACAGCTGCACCACCAGTGATCTCCCTCAGTGTTCCCCCCCAGTGTGATACTTGCGAAAGCTGTATGCCATATGTTGTGGTCTATAAGGGTGCATTTAGAAAGCAAGCACTCACAGCCATGCAAAAATAAAGCAAAAATTAGCCTTTTCTGGGTATGTGTCTATATGAATTTATTGCTACTGACAGAACTAGCATGCTGACTTTTAAAAATGTTTTTTGGGGGAAAGTCTGTAGCTGTACATGCAGACACTAGTGAATACTAGTGTAATAATACTGATTAATAGAAATACCTGTTGCCTTCTGTGGACAGCCAGAGGAGTTGCCTTTATGCAGACCAGTATTACCTCTGTGCCCATGGAAACAGCAGCCATTGAAAAGCAAAACTGCAAAAATTTTTGTCTGCATTAGCAGCAACATAGAGGGAATGAGATTGTGGTCGAAATAAATCCCTTAACTTTTTATGTTCCTCCCATTCACTTCAGTGACTGTGGAACTGAGAACTCTGTGTTCAACTTAATTCTACATCTGTTCCCTTCTTTCTGCCCCTGTAGCTCTGAGGCATTGGGATTAAATGTTTCCCAGAGCTCCTGCCAGGGTACTTCATTTCCAAATATGCTTTATGCAAGCTGTCTTTATAACCACAAAATGCTACATGTTTGCTGGTGGGCTCTGGGAATGTAGACTGCTCCAGCATAGGAAATTTCAGGTTGCTTAGGTCTGAGAAGTGAAGCCATGTCACATGCAAAAAAGATACAGAAAATGCTTCCTTTCAAGGCAAGAAGTGTCGGCACTTGTGTTTGCTCCTAGACGAGCAGTTCATTTAGACTGCCCTGCTTTGTTTTCATAAATGTAATCTATGGAAGTAGTGATAAACCAAGCAAGCTCTAAGGGTCCTGGAACCATCAGGCTCTTTAGAATTCATTGTAGCAAGGGAGAACATCTGCTGTCTGAAAACTCGGGAGTTTGGAACAGAAGACTATTCTGTGTGTTTAAGTGGCAATGAACTATTTTTAAGTCCCTCTTTTACTTGTTAGCATCGAATAATAACTAAAAAAAAGGGAAATGTGGTCTCATAGAGCTTCAGAAGAGACTAGGCGAATACTCAAAATTCTTGTTTCTTCAGCTGTGGCTTCTTCCTTCATCCCTGAGTGAGTCTTGTTATGACATTTCTAACAGTTTAGATATATTCCTGCACTAAGGTCCAAAGTGTTGAATGTGTGTTGAAATTGTTTGAGATTCAGAAAAGCTCATCATCATGCTGTCTCCTTCACATATGTGGTGGTGGACAACCTTTCATTACATGTTCCACTACGGAAAAGTCATGTATCCCCTCCCAGTGACTGACAAGAGGCAGTGAAATCTCATCACTGTCTGCTCTCCATCACCCTGCCTCAGTCCATCAGCTAGCTGACAGATGGTACATAGTCCTGATGTATAGGTACTGGGAGATTAAAGGACAGCTCTGCAACAAAATAAACCCATAGGGGGAACGTAGCTTTTAAAATGACCTCAGGAGACATGTCAGTCAGCCCACAGTATGGGTTTTTCTCAGGTAGGAATTGCATTTACGGATTGTGTGCGTTGTTTAAACTATAAAATACTCTCCTGCCAATTGTTTGCCCAGCTGAGATGGAGTAGGGACCTGGATCTAGGGCTTCTTGTGTCCATAAACAGAGATTAGAAAGCTATAGCTACAGCTATCTATCGATATCTACCTGTTGATGCCAAACATTTCTTTCTAAATGACATAGGCTAAGTTCTGTGTAAAGTGGAACAAAATTCTCCTGTGATATTGATTACAACACACACTGTGCCCATTTCTTATTTCCAGGGTACAATGACTTAAAAAGTTGTTGAAGCAGAGAAAAGAACGTGGGCCTTGGTATAGTTTAATGGCAAACCACATATGTCAAAAGTGCAGATGAGGGAGCCTCACTCCAAGCAATTTCTAAACAAAAAATGGAACAAAACATTGACCCTGGACTCTGCTCAGGGAGTTGTGCTTGCAGGAGCATGGTGGGATCAGTCCTTTAATATGAAGGGCTTTGCCATGGTTTGCCTTTCATGCCCTTCCCTCCCACCCAAGGGGGAGAATTTTAACCTAGGATTTTGGGGTTTGTTTGTTTGTTTTTTGTTTGTTTGTTTTTCCTGTGGAGATGAGCAGTTTGGGTTTTGAGAGCTTCTAAAAACCTGAAGCAGAAGCTCTCAGCAGCTTAGTAGTGAATTGTGCCATGGCAAGGCACCAAACTGGTGTATATGCAATTGCTGGTGTTCAGGAAACCAGCAAAGTATTTCATGTGGACAACTTCCATAACTGGAATCAAATTAAGTAACTTTTAATTTAATGATGGCTGATTTGTTGTACCACTCAAGTACATAGATATTTTGGGGGAATGGGTCTTTCACGGGATGGCTGTTTCTTTGTTCCTTACACGCAAAATTATTTGTGAGAGCATGGCTCTGTATCTCTGTGTGAGATACAGGCCTCAAGCAAGAAATGTCTGACTGCATCCAGTGCAGGCGAGGGGGGAGGAAAAATTTGAAATCAATGTGTTCACAGGTGAAATCTCAGGTTTTCACAGGATATTGCACCAAGCTTATCTGTGTGCTTGGCTTAAAACCAAATAAGCACTTTGACTGCTCTGGAGTGATTTACTTCCAAGAAAACCTGACTAGTTTTTTGAAGACCTGACTTAGTAAAGGCTCGCTTAGAATTTCCCATTTTAAATTTGGAAATATTTTTTTGTCTCTTTAATTACTTATATACTCACAGACTGTCTAGCACAAGACAGTTGTGAATGGTGAGGGAAAGAGAAAAAGAGTTTTTGCAGTGGTTGGAGCCTCTGAAGACGTGGAGACAGGCTTCTCTTTAGTTACAACAGGAAAAGCTGGAGAAGGAAATTAAAACTTGGCAAGCCCCATGTTTTCTTGATCCTTCAGTCAAAACAGCCAGACTTCTGTTGTCAGATCTATAGAGAACCACTGAAGGACCTTCAGGCGAACTCCACCTTCCCTGTTGTGAGACAATTGGTTGCCCCTCAGACCAGTTAATGACAAGGGCAGTGCCTTGTCTGAGCAATGCTTGCTTGCTGCCTCTGGGCCCTTCTTGACAAGATGTGGCTGCCCTGGTCTGTGGAGGAGACAGTGTCAGTGCAGCAACACCCTTACGTGTAGGAACCACAGACTTGACTTTGGTCTAAGCAACAGTGGCAAATTTATAAGCAACTGAAAACACTCCGGAAAGGAAATACATGTGATATCATGTAGAGAGTTGAGTTATTAAAATGCATGAGAGTTTCTCTTTTGAGCCAAATCAGGAGCTGCAACTCTGATCTGAAGCCTGGCAGTAGGTCAGATTTTTGCTTTCTGTGTACAGTAAGTACAAGATGTTGCTCCACTTACTTTCCTTTGGTTCTCTGAGATGAAGATTTGCCAGGTGCCTGCTCTTTCTGTCTGCCTCTGACTGCTGTGGTCATGCAGGCTGCAGCCTGAGATGACTCCACCTGGCTCAGCAGGATTGGTGCCCAGGGGCCACTCCTGCTGGAAAAGTGGTTGGAAAGTGAGCTCGGGCAATTTTCATTGCAATTCTTGGGTACAGGAAAACAGACTGAAATATTTACTCTTTCCCAGGCTTTGCTGGCTACTAATAAAGAGCAAATAATGCAGATGATTGGTGAAGCTGCCATGATTCCTACCATAGAACAGTACCTTTATGGTACCTTTCAGGCTTTACCACTGTGTAAAAACACAGTCGTGACTTAGCCTAAATCAAGACCAAATCTCATCCTTTAGGAAAAGATTCAGAGAAGCTGCTCAGCAATTAAGCTGTATTTTCTGGGGTTTTCATCAGGTTCCTCTTACGAAGCAAGTGCTCTCTTGCTGAGCAGGAGTGTGTTGGGTTCCAATGGAGCCATGAGGAACAAAAACCATGGGAGGGCCAAGACCACTGGCACAAAGGACTTGTGCTTGTAGCAGGCTCAGAGATGATTTTTCCTGTATGTAAACACTCTGTTCCCCCTGGTATTTCTCATCCCATTTTTCTGGCAGTAAAATGCCCATAAAGTTGTGCTGGTAAACAAGGCATCCTCAAGAACTTCCTTGATGGCCATGTGTGACCATGAGAGACTTCATGGGTGGTCACCAAGTGATAACATACCATTTCAAAGACCTTCATGTGTAATACTTTCACCGTAGCTGGTGGTTTGGCAATTTACTGGAGAGCCTCGTATGCAGCTCCTGTGAGCTTGTTTGAGAAATGCCACCCCACCTCTCATCTGGTTCTTCATTTCCTCCTCAGGAGACAAGGTGTGTGTGTGCATGAGAGGAGATGTCAGGACAGCCTATTTAAAACTTCAGTGTAATCACAAGCTGGGTGAAGCTTTCAGCAGGTTCCTGTAGAGTGAGTGCAAGGAAGGAGCATGAAGAACACACAGGCACATGCATATCCTTGGTGGGCAGAGCAGCCTCTTGAGACCCAAGGGACCAGCAGATCTTCTGGAGGCAGGAGGAGCCAACCTATCCCTTGGCACTGGAGTGTGAATCCTGCTTAGGTTGTTTCGGGAAGCTGATGCATGTCATAACTGTGTGCATAACTTATGCTGCATATGAGAAGAGCCCCTGCCTCCAAAATTAGATGTCTGCTCTCAACACAGTGTGGGGTTATCAGCAGGGCTTCTGTCTTTGGGTTTTATTTCTGAGACAGAAAAATAATTGGAAAGAGGAAGTTTTAAAAATCTTTAAAGGTGCTTTTTTTGTCATTTTGAATTGAGGATTTTGGAAGAAAAGGGAAGCCTTTCCTGTCCCATTGTTGTGTTCCCAGAAGTGGTGATTAGCAACCAAGATAAGTAGCTAAGGCTTTTCTTCAGAGATAGTGCTCTTGGATGCAAGGCACAGTGATTCCCGTGGCAGCACTGCCTGCTTAGTCCCTGCTGCCCAGCGCTGGAGCTGGAGCATTTTCATTGCATCGTTCCTAGCAAATCAGAAATAGGAAGCTGCATGCTTTTATTCCGTAACCTGAATATAAGGAGCGACTTCTTCCTTCTGGCATTAAGGTATTTGCCTTTATTCAGCATAAAGCACTTCAGTGGGTTGCTGAATTACTATTAGCTCCCACTGGAGAGTGCATGAAGTATTCCTTGTGAAGCAAAGTTGTAACACACTGTAAGCTCCAAATCACTGATGCGATATTTATGTTGTTCCCCATTCTACTGGCAGATTTAAGCATAATATTGTAGACTGGCAGGAGGCTGTTATGATCTAAACTCCTCAATTATGGCAGTGTTTAATTTTAAGTTCTGTTGCACACGGCAGTGTATGCAGTTATGTTGTTGTGTATGAGTCTCTTTCTAGGAAGCAGAGCTATCAGTGATAGTGGCCTAGACTGAAAGGAAGAGTTTTCTTCTCACTCAGAGTAAACTACGCATGGCTTGGGCTCTGTCATCTCAGGTTTTTTATCCAAAAGACATGTTTTTTCAGTGCAATGGCAAGTGGTGTATTTCTCACTGGTGCTGTTATCTGTATGTGTCCCACACTGAGGTCCCATTATCCCATTTAATTTGGAAGCATGTGCAAGTACTGTAAGGAGAATGCAAATGTAAAGACTTTTCCTCAAAATACCTTCAGTTTTATGCCAGATTTGCATTATGCTGGGAAAACAGAGTAGCTGCTTCTCCCTAGTTCCCCTGTCTTTCCCCTGAGAAAGGTCCATCAGAGCTAATGTGGCAGTCCTCTCTCCTAATAATTAATTCATTCATTTTTGCCTTTAATGCAGAGTGATCTCCACTTGGCTTCCTTAGCCCACAGACTTGAGAGTACTGTAAGCTTTATGAGTGATAAGCACCCATGAAACCATTAATTTTTGTGAAGCACTCAGCTCTTCAGCAAGAAAACATCTTTGATTTGAAAAGTCAATACCCACCATGCTTAGCAATTAGAAAGAATTTCATGGGTAGTTTTGTTTTCAAAACTGAGTTTCTGGGAAACTGTGAGGTTTGCTAATCTGAGTCTTTAGTTGCCACTGAGAATCTGGGTGTGAGCAGTTCCCTGTTCCTGTTGATGATAGCTGTGCAACTGATGGCTGCTTTGCATGCCTGAAGGTTATTTGTCTGGTATCTAAAACTAGTTTGTCCCAAATGCTTGTCTTCATCCTGTAAACTGATTAATTCCTGTAGAAGACTTTTTATCTTGGTTCTGTCAGTAGAGATTGCATGTAGGAGAATTTGGGTTGTGCACCTTTTTCCATTGTGTATGATGCTCATCTAAGTAGTGCAGCCACAGCCTCAGTCAGGAAGTCCACTTAAGCTTTTAATTTTAAGGACAAGTAGAAATTTCTGCTTTAGTCCTTAATTCTAAGAACATCCTTGAAAACTTAACTGCATTTGTGGTAATGAAAACCCACTCCATAGAAGGCATTTTAGTTCACTATAAACACAAATCTAATTCTTGGCTGAAATTTATCCCACCCAACTGAGGAACATTAGCTTCTCTGTGTGGCCAAGGAGGAGAGGTCTGCCTAATCATGTCTCAAGTGGGCTGTAGCACCTTCGCAAGCATTTCTCTCCACTGATTGCATCTTCCACTCTTCTAATTTATGTACTTAAGTCCTAAAAGTTAAGGACGTATGTAGGCCTGGGGAAGGCTCTATATTTTTTTTTTTTATTAACAGAGGCACAATGCTTACAGTCCAACCAAATGTTTTTCATTCCTTTATTTGTTGCTGTGGCTGTCTGTGAATGTCTCCCTTTCTATTAATGAATACAGATGTGCAACTGCCTGCACCCACCTGTCTTTGTTCAATAAATGTGCAGGCACAGACATTTGACTCAAGTATTGAGTTTATCAAATATTGATAAATACAGCCTTTAATATGTAACTTTGTCTTGTGAACAAAACTATGTCTGCCTGTTTGTTTTTTTTTTCATGGAGAGACAGTTCTGCCATGGTGATACTCTTTTTTTCTGATTGCCACTGTATTCTTTCTACAGCACCGTATTGATGCTTGAGAATCAGAGCAGTTCTGGAAATACATTTGGGGAGAGGAATAAAAATGCTAGAAGGAATTTTTTAGACATCATAATTCTCCTTCATTTTCAATAGCAACTTCTTTCTCATCCAGTGTCAGCAGGCAGAGACTTCACGCGGAAGGTGTGCTACAGAATTCCTAAATGGTCCCAAATAACATTGGTGAGAGTGAGTGCCAGATAGGAGAGTGTTAAAAGGTGTACCTGTGTGTACACACAAAAATAAAACAGAGTAATAATAGTCCCTAGCATTCAAAATGTGTTAACGCTCTGAAAGTAGTGTACTAAGACCCTGCTAATATGTTTGACAGGTGCTTAATGGGGTTATAAAAGACCTTAAGTTGAGTTGCAGTAGGGGAGAGCATAGCTAAAGATTGTGAGGAGTCATTTCTTTCATAGGTTGTGATTAGTTATCATGCTTGCTGTTAATTCTATGATCTTCAGGACCTGTGATTTCAAGGTATTCCCTCTCCCTCCCCTAACCCTTTCTTTTGACAAGACGTTGTTAATCAGAAACAATCTACTGGAAAAGCAGGAAGGAGGCAGCTTTGATATTTTCACAGGAGAAAGTTGTAACTCAGTATGCCTTTAGAAGAGGATGTGGATGTGGATGTTCCAGGAGCGTGTAGTAAACTAACTATATGGCTGTGCATGCCTTTCTCCCATTATGTTTGCTCCAAACATATTCTAGTTTGGCCTTTTCAGGTATAAAACGCATCTTACCTCAGAGAAGTGTGACAATAAAAGCCTACAATTTATTTATTTATTTATTCACAAGTTCATAAACATACTTTTAATGGTATATTTTGTTTGCTTCAGTCTGGAAAAGTTTGTCCTGATTTGGACTGTTTAGGATGGAAAGAACTCTTTGTTTTCTTGAAATATGGGATATTTACATTCCCCCTCCCTACTTTCCTTGGGCTTTTTTTTTGTTTGTTTGTTTTGTTTTTTTTCCCTTTGGAAACTAATGTAATGAGTTATCATGCCTGCAACTTGCTTCCAGATTATTTGATGCTTTTTCCTACATAGGAAAGGTGTGTCCATCTAGTCTTCTTTAGTGGACAATCAGTTGAAATTGCAGATTTTGTGGCACATCAAATTGAAGATTTTAAGCATGGGAAGAGAGCAAGAAGTGAGGCATTTTTTAAACTTAAATGTGTCTATGCCATTGCCCACAGCATAGGCAACAAACAGGAGGAGACATTGTGCTGCAGGGAAATCATGACAAAGTTACCATCACAGAAATGTGATGGGATGATTCACATGATTGGGGTGCTGCAGTGGATGGCTACAGGCTCTTCAGAAGGATAGGTGAGGAAAGACTGGTGGGGGTGCATTGTATGCCAGGGAGTGCATCGACTGCCTTGAACTCAGTGTTGTGAGTGAGAAGGTTCAATGTTTGTGGGTGAAGATCGGTGGGAAGGCCAACTAAGCGGATATCCCGGTAGGTGTCTGTTACAGACCACCCAACCAGGATGAAGCTATGGATGAAGTGTTCTTCAAACAGCTGAGAGAAGTTTAACAATCATGAGCCCTTGTTCTCATGGGGAGCTTCAACCTACCAGATGTCTCCTGGAAGTACAACACAGCAGAGAGGAAACAATCCAGGAGGTTCTTGGAGGGAGTGGAAGATAACTTCCTAACCCAGTTGGTGAGTGAGCCGGCTAGGAAAGGTGCTTGGCTAGATTTGCTGTTCACAGAGAAAGACTGGTGGGTGATGTGATGGCTGGAGCCTGTCTTGGGCAAAGTGATAATGAAAAGCACTGGTGTATGATTACTGTCATCTGTGAAGTTGCCCTTTAAAAGGGAAGAGATGCACTCATGACTGATGGGTTTCTGTCAGGACTCTCAGGACCAGCCCTGCCACTGTAGATATACAGCATTTATTATGCTGCTGAGGAGAGTTTTAAGAGGAATTAAGGCAGAGATGTAAAACTGTAGGGCATGTATGGTTACTCAGTGTCCTAAAATCCAGACTTAAGCTATTTAGTCTGTTAAAATACTTTGGTTTCCTTATCTGACCTCAGAACTTTCTATGGAGAATACTTGCATGTTACTTATGGCTCTTTTAGTATCTCCAGAAATGTCAGAAATTCTATTAGTTTTTCCAGAAACACATATGCGGAATTAGATGGCATCATTTCAGTAGTTTATAGAAAGATTACTGGATTAAACTACCTTTTTGTCTAGACAGACTCCAGCAGCTGCAGTGCGATACAAAAGCAAAATTGAAACTGTATTAAACCCCAGTGTTTTATTTAATGCTGTAAATTGTCAAAACAATTTAAATGACATAGCCATTATGTAGGCAAACACAAGGAGCAATGTCAATAAGTTGGAAACTCTGTGGGTTGTATTTTATGCTTTGTACTTTGGTAAAGGAATATATCAAAGAAATCTCTCAAATACACACATGTTGTAAAAAGTAACACTATAAACATCAGGTTTTGAAATGCTTGCTGTAAGTGCTCTGTGGGATTATGCTGCCTTCATAAAAAGGTTGTCAGCACAAAGAGACTAATTCCAGCCTTAAATTAACTAGCTCAGGGGAGCATGTTTTGGTACCCAGTGGCAGGGCTTGTGAATCACTCCTGGAACATTTGCCCTGTGGATGGAGGAAGAACATGGTCCATAAAGTTCACAATGGGTCTGAAAAGCAGAAATGTGTGCTGGAATCCTATTGCGTTCTTTGGCTAAACTCAGCGGCAGGGAGTCTGCGGTTCATCAGCTCTGCCTTCGGTTAGGAAAAAAAAGGGGGGAAAGCACACAGGAAAGGAAAAAAAAGCACACGAGAGAAGTTTCTCTCATCCTGAGCCCTTTTTTCTTCTATTTTCTCACAGGTTTTATTGTTGTCCTGGGCAGAGTCTTAAGCTTTGAATTTTACATAAATGTTTCCTGAAGAGCAGTGCCCAGATAGGAGAAGGGATGGGGAGCATGTTTCAGCCCTCAGGTTCAATGCATTCCAGATGCCAGAGCCCACACCCAGCACTTTGCAGGCTCCCAGTATATCCAGGTGGGAATGGTGTCTCCTCCCTTCCTCCTTTTCCCCATCCTACACATACTATGGCTTGGTTAAAGTTTTCCTGAGTCTTTCAGGTCCTTCCCTCTTTCTCTTGTGAAGACCTGCCTCTCCCACCAACACTTCCAAACACGCACCATAAGAGCGAGAAATGTGAAACTTCCTCTCATAATACATCAGAGCTTTTTCCTAATTCCCTTAAAATGTTGGATCACTCTTGCATGTAGGGAATCAGAGAACAGTATTTGAACAATGCTATTTTCTTTTTTTTTTTTAAAAAAGGAAGAAAAGACACCCTTCTGGCAACCTGTTTGCATTCTACTCTTTGTCCTGGGAAATAAACACCTACCTTTACTGTGTAGTTTTAACACTGCTTTTAACAACTTCTGCACATGCAAATACATATTAAGCAATACGACGCCTGTTAACTAAGTGTTCATGAGCTGTGATAGATTACTTTTAATGGCTGGCATTTACCCACTCCAGCAAACCCTCTTTGATAGGCTGCTGCTACGGGAGAGTCCGAGCAGAACTTTGCGAGTGGGGAAAGCCCAGCGCCCAGCCTGAGGAGTTAAAGAGCTCTTGGCCAGATTATTAAGAGCGCTGGGCTCTGTGCCTCCCGTGCTTTCGGTCTCTATCTGCCTGGCCTATTGTCGTTTTCATGCCAGTCTCCATGGTAACTTCTTTGGGGATAAAATAACAGAAACGTGAGCTAGCTGCCTGCCCACAGGAAATCTGCCACGGCCCCGGTGCCAGAGCCCCAGCGGGCCAGAGCCCCAGCATGTGCATTCCGGCAGGGTTAGGCAGGTTACAACAGCTGGTTCCAGTTAAAGGTGAAAGCTCTCCTTCCCCACTAGCCATGCTGGGCAATATATCCTCAGTCTTTCACGTTTTTGGAAACATCCCTGCGTAATTCTTCCACGGATTACTCTTCCCCTCCTGTTTGCAGGTTTGCGTGATTCATTTTACATTTTAAATGGCTTTGTCAATAAAAGCTTCAGTTTTCAAATGAAACATTAGCTGGTAACTGGGGAAGTGTTACAGGAAAATGTTTACTAACAGTCGTTAGTAAATTAATGAGTTTGCTGTGCCACAGTGTACATAGGAAATGGCAACATAAAAAATTATTTAGAGAGCCAGGGAGTTTATTAGTAATAAAGCACCCGAGTTCTGCCATTCCGTTGGCTGTTTGAGTTGCTGTGTGACCTTGTGCAAAGTCGCTGTCGAGTCCTGTGCCTCTCCTTCCCTAAATGTGAAAAAAGAAAATGGTTATCTGAACTCTTAAATGATTCTGAAGATTGCAGGTGCACTGATGTCTAAATGGGGGCCGTGATGGCACCACTTGGGGTCCTCAAAAACAGATGTTCATTTTCTTCGTGCGTATTAGGAAGTGACCTGTGGTTGAGTCCCCACATACTCAGTTGAGGCAGGAAGCAGAAGAAATAGATGCTCTAGATGTTTAAAATACTTTTTTTCTTAAAAATCTTGTAGATTTCTTGGAAGTGTATTGCTTGCATTACCCTTTCTTCACAAGAAGTGTCAGAAATCACAGCTTTGTTGCTCCAAGTTCCCTACTCAAACCTCAAGGGAGGCTTCCATGAACTACTCAGTCTAATTAGGTGAAACAGAGGCATGTTAGGAAATTGCATTATCCCACTCTGGAGCGGCTTGTATGAAATGTGATAGGCCTGGAAGGTGAGTGTTAGGGTCCTGAGACCCTTCAACTGAAAAATAACCCCCTTTTATGGGGGTGTTGGGAGTTCGGGAGCTTCTGGGGACAACAGAGTTTTTTGTCTTGTTTCATATGAAATCTCTATCTTTAAAATGCCTGTTTTCCTCTTTGCATTTAGGGCTCCTTCCCCCAACATGAACTGAAGTTACACAGATCCTCAAGCAAAGTCAATGAATTAGGTAGCAGGTTTGAAAACGTTTCTGTCTCAAGAGCTTTCTGTTGTGGTATGTGCAAACAATTCACAAGTGGAGGGATCAAGGCACCTTTTGTCCTACTTTCTTGAAGTGTCACATGGAAAAGAAGGCATCACTTGAAGGCTGCATGTCCTTGGCCAGGTACCGTAACCCTTGCACAGCCT
This sequence comes from Pezoporus flaviventris, assembly GCF_033815535.1. Classification (NCBI taxonomy): domain Eukaryota; kingdom Metazoa; phylum Chordata; class Aves; order Psittaciformes; family Psittacidae; genus Pezoporus; species Pezoporus flaviventris. The sequence continues at coordinate 22,692,175 of NW_026892585.1, forward strand.
GGGTGCACAGCCTGGGTACACAGCCTCGGCAGGCCCTGCATCTGGGGTTAGACAAATGAGCGCATAACAGGTCATCATAATTCCACTCCTCATCCCCAGTGCCCTTCATAGCAGCTACTAGTGAAATGAGGAAGAAAGGCTGTGAACCGGTCCTTCACACTCCCTCTCGCATGCCTTCTTTCCCACAAGTAAGGCGGCAAAGCCTTTGAATTGACCCTGACAAATAGGAGCATGCACAAACTGCTGTAGGGAGCTTAGGGAGCCTTTCTCTCAGCTGCTATCCTCTTTTTTTCTTGGTATGCTTTCTGCTAAATCTCATCAGCACTGGAAAGTATTTCCAGTAGGGATAGTGTAATAAATCTGGTGGTTTAGCAGATCCTGGCTTTACACACTCTTCCTCCTTGTGCTGAGTGGTGGGCATTTACTTAAAATGTTGGTGAGGCATATGGTATTATTTCATCTCAGTGAAATAATACACGGTATCATTAATTGTGGGTTGTTGACAGGATTTTTGTGGAAGCAGCGGAGAGCTGCATTCTGCTGTGTGGAAAAATTTAATGTATAAATAGAAAACAAAGTGGAGGCACTCATGCAAGCAGGTGAAAACAGATTTTGAATGCAAATGCAAATATGTATAAAAATAAGGTGTTCTGAATGAATAGTTTAGCTTTCTGTGGGAGTGCATGAAATTGATCAGTTGCTCATCATCCCCAGTTTGGAAATTGAAGCTGTGTGTTGCATCAGCCACTGCATGCTCTTCTTACACTGGTGTCAAGGGGCAATTGTTGGTCAGAGATAATTTCCACATAGGAAAAGGCGGTTGACTCCGCACCTCAAGACTGCCTCTGATAAGAAAGAAAGAAGGGTCATTGTAGTAGGCGATTCCCTTCTGAGAGGAACAGATATGCAGAGTTGACCCTCATCATAGGGAAGTGTGTAGTCTGCCTGGAGCCCGGATCAGGGATATCACCAGGGCGCTCCCCAACCTGGTGCACCCGACAGACTACTACCTGCTGCTGGTCTTCCAGACAGGTGGGGAGGAAGCTGCTTCCCACAGTCTGAGGGGGATGAAGAAAGACTACAGGGCCTTGGGGCAGATGGTGAAACAGTCTGGGGCTCAAGTGATCTTCTCCTCACTCCTTCCATCTTCCACTGATGATGTGGGACGGAATGGGTAGATTCAGTCCATAAACGATTGGCTTTGAGACTGGTGCTGCAGGCAGGGCTTTGGATTCTTTGATAACGGCTGGTTTTATAGGGCACCAGTCTGGACAATGACAAGTGGGAAAGGTTTGTCTCACAGAGGCAAAAGGATGCTGGGGCACGAATTAGCAGGGCTCATTTGGAGAGCTTTAAACTAGATTCGAAGGGGGATGGGGCTGTAGCTGGGCTTGCCCCAGTGGGGCAGCACTCCAGAATTAATGAAGACTGGGAGGCCTCCTATAATCCTAGGGTGAAATCGGTGTGCTCAGCTCGCTCCCTGGAATGTCTGTACACCAATGCGCGCAGCATGGGAAATAAGCAGGAGGAGTTGGAAACCTCTGTTAAGTCAGGAGACTATGATCTGGTGGCAATTACAGAGACGTGGTGGGACAGCTCACATGACTGGAATATAGTCATGGAGGGCTATGTCCTTTTCAGAAAAGACAGGCCAGCCAGGAAGGGTGGTGGGGTTGCTCTTTATGTGCGGGAGCAACTACAATGCACCGAGTTTTGTCCAGGGACAGATGAAGAGCGAGTTGAGAGTCTGTGGGTGAGAATTAAGGGGCAGGCTGGCAGGGGGGATACTGTTGTAGGTGTCTGTTACAGACCACCGGATCAGGGTGAGGAAGTTGACGAGGCCTTCTACAGGCAGCTGAGAGCAGCCTCACAGTCACAGGCTGTGGTCGTCGTGGGGGATTTTAACTTCCCTGATGTTTGCTGGAAGGACCACTCGGCAACCCAGCCACAGTCCAGGAGGTTCCTCCAGTGTATGGATGATAACTTCCTCCTGCAAATGGTGGATGAGCCGACCAGGAGAGGAGCGCTGCTGGATCTCATCCTCACTAACAAGGAGGGTCTGGTCGAAGCAGTAAGGGTTGAGGGCTGCCTTGGTTGCAGCGATCACAGGATGGTGGAATTCAGGATCTTGTGTGGTAGGACCAGTAGAATAGCAAGTAGAATTGCAACCCTGGACTTTAGCAGGGCAAACTTTGGCCTTTTCAAGCAATTGCTGGGGGAAATCCCATGGGCAAGGCTGCTTGAAGGTAAAGGGGCCCAAGATAGTTGGTTGGCAGTCAAGGATTGCTTTTTCGGAGCTCAAGATCGGAGCATCCCGACACGTAGGAAGTCAAGGAAGAGGGCCAGGAGACCTGCGTGGCTAAATAGGGAATTGCTGGGTATGCTCAAGTGGAAGAGGAGAGTTTACAGGTCATGGAAGGAGAGGCTGGCCCCTTGGGAGGAATATAAGGCTGCTGCTAGAGGATGTAGGAAGGCAGCTAGGAGGACTAAGGCCTCCTTAGAATTAAATCTGGCGAGAGGGGTCAAGGACAGCAAAAAGAGCTTTTTCAAATACATGGCAGACAAAACTAACACCAGAGGCAATGTAGGCCCACTGATGAACGGGATGGGTGCCCTGGTGACAGAAGATACAGAGATGGCAGAGTTACTGAATGCCTTCTTTGTCTCTGTCTACTCTGCTGCAGGCAGTCCTGAAGACTCCTTTACCCCTGAGACCTCAGATGAAGTCAGGTCGACGGAGCGGTTTGCCTTAGTCGATGAGGAATGGGTTAGAGACCAGTTGAGCAATCTGGACATCCATAAATCCATGGGTCCAGATGGGATGCACCCGCGGGTGCTGAGGGAACTGGTGGAAGTCATTGCTAGACCACTCTCCATCATCTTTACCAAGTCTTGGGAAACGGGAGAGGTGCCTGAGGAGTTCCTGCTCCAGCAGGGGGATTGGACTAGATGATCTTTTGAGGTCCCTTCCAATCTCTAGCATACTGTGATACTGTGATATGGTGATAATTAATATTCGCATATGCAGACCAAAATATAGCATTTGCTTTTTGAATTGGCTTCTTCATGGTGACTCTGGGCAGATTATCTCTGCTCTGTGTGAACCGCATGGAAGGGAGTTGTGGCACTGGAAATATCTCCATGTTGTCCTTTAGAGAAGTTCATTCTGTAGCTCCCAAAGCTGATGCTCTACAGAAGAGCCATCTCCTTACTGGGACACTGATTCCCTGCTATGGTAGCTTAATTTTTCTTCTAAGACAGCCCTTCCCTATGAACTGTACCCTGGAAATGTGGCATGGCTCTATTCTGGCAGGTCTCTACAGAGCCCAGGCAGATGAGTAACATCTCTGGGCTTGGCCTTTCATGGCTTAGTTCTTGCCACAGTGTGTCAGGACCACCACACCACTGAGTCTTGAAGAAATCTGTTAGTTACTGGCAGAAAAGTACTAATGACATGGTTGTAAACATAGCTGTGTCCCCATGCTCCCTGTCTTGCAGATTTCTGAAATAGGGTGATTATTTGTTAATTTAAAAATAGAAACAAATCTGATGCTGCTATCAACAAGGGTACTAAGAAAATAAATAACAAAAAAACTTGTAAAAGCAAAAACCTATGCTATTGTCCTTCATATTAAAGTCAGATGGCCTCTTACAAACACAGAACAGGGGCTTTATATAGAAATACCCAGACATTTTTAAATTGTGCTGAAAGTAGTAAGGTGCTCTGTTCCTCAGAATATTTGCTTTTGATCAAGTGTGCATATTAGGCAGACAAATTTATTGATGAGCTAAGTGTTTCAGGCAGTATTAAGATTCCTGTCTGAGCATTTTGTAATTCCCTCCTGTGTATCCTCCTTTTGCTGGAGAGAAGTGTTCTGGTGCTGTCATGTTGTGCTTCTCCATGTATCCTGCTTGGAGGTACACTCTTATTTTGCCTTGCCCATAGTTAATGGCACACAATACTGTTCACAAAAATAAAAGGACTCTAAGTTCACCTTAGCAGTTACTTGCTGTCATCCACTTTCTTTACTTACTTATCCATTTTGCCAAGTAATGTCTCTGGATGTGATCATGTGGAAAAACCTACTTGTCACATTTTTAAGGTTGGCATGTGAAGCCCTATGCATAATGGTCACTTGTCCTTGTTCTGCAGCTTACAAATATGCCACTGAACACAGGAGAATAATGGGTACACCCTGTTGGGATGTCATCCCTCAGAGAAGATCCACTTGGTGACTGCTGCTGAAACTTTCTGCTGAACACTGCTAATTCAACTTCTCCTTCTGCTTTCCTGCTGCTGATGCTTCTACTGCTCTGGGAGATGTTGCAGGGGAGTCCCTGCCCATGGGAGGTGGGTTGGAACTAGATGATTTTAAGGTTCTTTCCAACCCTAACCATTCTATGATTCATTCTGCTTCAGGGTCTGCCTTACTGCCTTGGGACCATTCAAGGATACTCAGCAGCTTCCCTGCAGGCAAATAATAAAATAAAAGGAAGAAAACCACTTCCCTTCTATTTATGACATAGAACTGTCTGGTTAAAATAGCAGCATGTGTCACCATTCTCCTCTGCCATCTCCAGAGTGATTGAGGGATCTGCTGAGAAGATACTGGTGTAGATCATTAACTCGTTTGGCTGGGAAAGAGCTAGCAAAGAGACCTAAGAGGCAAACGGTAACACCACTGCATCCTATATGCAACTGGCCAAAGTTTGCCTGGTTTGTTTGTCTGTATGCCAACTGCATAAAGAGTAAGGCACTGGGAAGCACTGCAGTCTGAGTTTAGATTTAGGGACTTGAGGGTTGAGGATTAGGTCCCTGTTCTCACACAGCTCCAGAACAAGTTGCTCAAAGTTGCTCTGACGACTGTAAAGCGAGGATGGTAAGGCAAAATATAGCTCATGCTCATCACATCTTGTAAATCTACAAAGTACCTTTGCTGAAGGTATTTCCATTTGTATTCACATTATCATTTTTCTTAATGCATATTCAGTACTTACTTAATCTTTTGAAAATAATTTCAAATAGGTAGCCGCTATACAAAAAACCCCAACAATTTGCACACAACTCTCATGAAATCTTTATTCCAAATGATAGATTATGGGATTTTAGAAATGAAAGATAGTGGGGATTTCATACCTGATTCAGTACAATTCCTGATAATGAGGAATATTTTCCTGCAAAACAGTTTTGCAGGGGAGGATATGTTTTGCCTAGACTGTGGTCATTTAGTTTGCCAGTACTGTTCAGTGCTTCTGCACAGTCTCAACTTTGATTTTAACCAGGGTGCCTTTTGTTGAGAAGAATCTGCAAGGCACTGTTTGCATCCAACAGAACTTGAACAGTTTTGTAAGATTTCACAATGGTGTTTGACAAATGTGACACTAAAATTCAAATCTGTTATGTATGATGAGTTCCCATCATCACATTTTGGAGGTGGGGGGAAGAAGACCTGTCAAATGTAACAGTAATTGTGCTAGCTGTGTCCAATATAATAGTAATTATGGTTTCTTCCTCCATGATACAAATGCCTGGAGCTGTTAGTTGTTTTCCTTCGTAATTTTAGGGCAGTTTTATTCCCCTTCTCTGACTGTTCTCTGCATTGTTTTATAACAAAATTACTTTAGACTCGAAAGTGTGTGTTTCATAAATATAATCTGATTAGTTGTCATTAGCTTTACTTTGTTCCTTTGGCATATCCTCATGACTTTTTAACCTGCGTAATCTTTGATGAGCGCACTAAACTCATTCGCTCCAGTTGATTTAAATCTAAGTAGATGATTTAAAGGCTTTGCTGCAGCAAGATCTCATCACCAATAGCTTGAGAGATTCATCAGTTAAGTTATTTAAATACCTTAAAATGCATGTCAGAAAGCCTATCCACAATGTATGGTTTGGCTAGGAGAAGGTTTTTTCTTTCAGTTTGAGAGGATTTTTACTTTTCTTTCTCCTCTTCTTTGAAAATGCTTGGTATTTCTAAATGGAGCACGGTCCTAAAAATTCCACTGTCCTTGAAAGGAATTTTCTGAATTCCCCTGTGTTTCCATGGCACAAACGCCCCCTTTATTGCCAGTTAGGTGGCACTTCAAAGCTCTAGTTTGTGAAATTGCTGGTTGGAAGTCACATAAGAATTTTTGTTTTAAGTTAATGGGAATCAGAATCATATTTGGGTTTTGTCATATTTTAAAATTAATCCCACACCAGCAAGACCACAAGCACTTGTTTCATGCCAGCCTGTTTTATGATGGTGTTTTGTCTTTTAGGTAGGAGTGGGGTAATGATTTGCTACCCTATAAGCAACTATGCAGTAAAGTCCAAGAAACCGGTATTTCCTCTCTTCAGTGCTTTGCTCTTACTTACATTCCTGCTCCCAGCAATAACTTCAGCAGGAGTTTTAATGGGACAAAATATTCATGACTCACTGACTTTTAGGAATATTATTTGAAAGAGAAGTATCGAATTCTCACATCACAAGGATTGTCCTGTAGTTTTTATGATGAAGAATAAATATTTCGGAACAATCTGTGTAAAAACCATGTTGCAGTAGTTCTACTCATCTTAAGCATATCTACCTTTCTCTGAATAAAACCATGCACTTGAATGGCTTTGTGGTCAATGGCATTAGAAAAACAGGTTGTCTTGGAAAAAATACCAGTGTTACGCATTGGAAAGTGATTTTTCCATCCTACCACTCATATTCCAGTACTGATGAAAATTACAACTATTAAGGTATCCTGGTTTGTCTCAGCCCAACTAGCATTTTACTGCTAATTTGTCACTGGATTGGGAAGAATACTTCTGCTTGTCTTTTTTTCAAGGAAAAATACAAGTAGAATCTATTGACATTTTGCTGTAACAAGAGGCAAGAATGCTCTTCCTTTAAAGTGATCTTTGCATGTTGCTATGCAGTCAACCCTAATTTCCTCAAAAATGAGCATATTTGGGAAGCCAAATATGGGTTTCCCTCTTCCTCCTTGCACTGTGTGGAGAAATCACTGTTGTTGCGAGTGGTATAGAGAAACCACTGTAGCCAGGAAACCTGTCTTTATTTGGGGGGCAAAGTCTTAAGAAATATTAGATTTCCCAGGTTTGCATAATGCAACCAAGACAAAGCATGTGAAAGCAAAAGAACTGTAAGAATGTTAATATGGCTTCAATTTCTGAAACATATGGAGCCAATCACTGGCACTGCCTCAGCACAACTGGGAATGGAAATTAGCATTTTTCTCTGAAAATTATGGGATACTTTTTTCTGACAGTTTGTCTAATTTTTGTGGCATTTTCCTATATAAAAGCAGGGATATTTTCAATAGTGAGGTAAGGTACTTTGTCTTCAGTATTGATTTCTGATGTTGTTTTTAATGCCTTGAATGTGGGAGAGTTATGTGCAAAGAAAGAAAAATATGAAGATGTCTTGGTATGCAGTTAAGTATGTTCTCTAACATTGACACATTCATGCTGATCCTACCATGGTGCACACTGAGGGAGGAAGTGTAAGGGTTTTGCTGATATCTGTAAAGTGGTACCCCAGTACAAACTGCAAGTTGAAATTACATTTGGGTTGCAACACATCTTCTTTGATCTTTACCATAGATCTGTACTTCCATAGAGTGAGGTGATGAGTCACTTCTAAAAATAAGACTTTTAAAAAAATAAGATTTAAAAGCTTTTAAAGCTTAGATTTTGATTTTAGGAATCCTTTAATGTTAACAAAAATGATACAGTAACTTCAAAAATAACTATGCTCCAAAGAAGTGATTGCTTGATTTGTGCTCTCAAATGAACTTTCTTCATTCTACCTCCTTCTTTCCTTCTCCTCTGATTTTAGAATTGCTCTAAATGGAGAGAGGAGGGCTTTTACCCCTGCAGCATCTGTAATTTTTAAGACTTCTTTGTTTTCTTTTCCCTTTGAAAAAACATTTTTTCTAAAATTTTGCTTTGTTTTTATTGCTATTATTATTACTCCGTAGTGGATCAAACAAATACATATTCAAGTTTACGCAAAGGGACTTAAACATAAATGCAGCTGTTTACTGGAATATCACCATATTGAAGCACCAGCAATTTCAGGACCTTTTTCTTTTTTTTTAACTATAGTTAGTATTTCTTGAACCCTTTGCCTTCTGTTGGCAAGCTCCCTGTGTTTCTAATAAAGCAGGTCATGCCCATCATGACTGACAACAACACTGGAAATAGTACTTAAACTAGTTTGTGTAAAGTGATGAAAGAGAATTCATATGTGGTATGTTTACTTTCTTTTGTTATTTGTTTTGCCATTGTGTCAGAGGTGAAAAGTAAGGCAAAGAAAGAGCATGGCTTCCATTTTTTAGTAATTGAGATTCAATTTAATTTAAAAATCTTTTTAAATAAAGACTGCACATGACTTTTTGTTGTTTAAAATTATCAACTCAAAATATAATGTGTTTTGGTACACAGCAGACAGTTGACTGCTTACCTTATATGCAGCTCCGGTACACAGCGACTCAGTGGGCAGCTTCTTTTATGACCTCTGCGGTATCTTCATTGGTTTGACTGAAACATTTCAAGGTTTGAAGCCGCTCAGAAGAAAATTGTCGCTGGGTGTAAGAACTGGTCAGATGTTCTTATTTCTTTATTTTCCCTAGGTGGAAAAAGCCAGTTTTGTCAAAACCAAAGTTTTTATGGGAACATAGCCTTTTTTTTGATGAAATTTTGCTGGGAAAGATCTAGGTAGAATTTCTCATGGAAATACAGTGCTATTGCATGTATAAGCTTGAATATGTATTGGATATGAAAAGCGCTGGTTGAGAGCAGTCCTGCTGTGTTGCTTACTTCCTCAGTTCCTGGCAATAAATGGCTTAATGGCTCTGAGATCAAGGTTGTATCCAAGCCATTAGCCTTCACAGTGACCTCTGGATCTGTCCTTCCTGACACATTTTGAAGCTGTTTATACTTCTGGCTACCAAAGCATCTTGTAGCTGTGAGCTGCACAGCTTAGCTGGGCATTTCCTGAAAAAGCTCTTCTGTTTGCTTTAAGTCCTAAAAGTAGCTTCTTTGGGTGAGCTCTTATCCTTGTATTCCTTGCCACTTCTCCACATCACTCATGTTTTCTTTAATAGACCTTTGTTGCCCTGTTCTCCCAGTGTTGTCTCTTTCCCAAAGTGGAAGCTGTTTCATACCACTGATCACTTTTGTTGCCTCCTCCTATAACTTCTCTAGTTTGTGTATGTGGTTATCCTGTGCCCAGACAGCCACAGACTGTTTCAGATGCAGTTGCAGCAGAGTTTAACAGGGCCTTTCTGTTTGTTTAATACCCTTTCTAAATAATTTATGAAGTTCTGTCCTTCTGGAGGTCATCTCTCATTCTAGCCCAGGGCTCATCTCCTCCACCCTGGGGACCCCTGTGTCACTGAGCTCTGAAAGGGCAGTCCCAAGGTACTGCTATCTGCCAGTGACAGAATTCTATATTGGCATGAAATAGTCATCCGCTTTCCTGTAGTGGAGCATGGTAGAATCTGTAGGTTTGCAGTCTCACGTTCCTCACTTTTCTCTGTTTCCCTTACTCTAATAACCCTGATGATAATCTGAGCCCTTCTGAATAGTGAAGTGTTGCTGATAGTGATTTGTGTATTTCTGCCCTGAAGCCATAGGCTTCTCAACAGTACCTGGCTTTTAATGAAGGGAAACAATTTCTATTTAATGCTACAAAAAAAAAAAGTAGATTTTGAATAGCAAAACAGGCTTGGGGTTTGGGTTTGTTTTGTTTAAACATGGGTGACCCTGACTACTGAGGTATGAGGAGAATGGCTGTGTCTGGTCTCTACGTCTACACAATTCCTCTTACCAACAAATTGTCTGATTTTCCTGTGGGGGGAATAACAGCTCTACTTACCCAAATCATTGTATCAGTCAGAATGAAAATGAGAGTCAAACTTGTTGGGTTCTTCAGCATGCCTCTGCATTTTATAGCACATTAACATAAATTAAGGCAATGTTTTTGTTACTCGAGGAGTCCTCTAATGATTCTATGAGATTTAGGTTTGGATAATTATCATTTCAGGCTCTTTTTCTGCCCTTCACAGAAGTGTTTCCTCCAATCTGGTTCTGTTGTTGCATTTGGTCCCTTGACAGAGTACAATTCTGAACAAGTGTTTTCTTTTTATAAAATGATTACTAAATGTGAAACATTTCTTCCCTCTCTACCCCCCAAATTGGCACTAAGTATAGGCAATTTTACTGAAGGAAATCCCAGAAATTAATTTGAAAATACAACCCTTTAATATTAGTAGATTGTTCCACAAATAATGACAGAGAAATAAGTAGAGGTAGGAAAATGAAGAAAACTAACATCTAAATTACTGTTTGAATTCAAATTCTCAGCATGAGTAAATCAAAACTGCTGTGCTGAAGTGATAGGATCTATTTTCATTTAAAACTATTCTATCTACATCAGTGGAAATACGCTGTTTTCACAAGCTGGCTACCAGGCTATTATGGAGATTGTCCTAAGAAAAACAGCTACCTTTTTGATTCAATAGTGGGGCTTAAATACTTGAAAACTAAAATTAGCTGAATAGTTAATGTTGTAGTTGCCCAATTTATCCCTGCTTGCACTGAAGAATGACAAACAGGAGAAGTACTGGCAAAATCTGGATCCAGAGTTCTAAATTCCAGTATTTTGTCTCCAGAGCTCTGGGTTGGAATGACGAGTAGTTTTCTTTCTGTTGAAAGCATGTTGAAGCTATTTCCTGCAAAAGGAGGAGAAGGACGATGGAATCCTCTGAAGTTCTCTTGCAAGTGGCATCTGACCTTCACATGGGAACTTCAGTGGGCTGGTTGTCGGCTCAGATGAAGAGGAGCTTTCCAATCTGCTGTAAATAAACAGCAAAGCACCAAAGGACTCAAGCTATGGCAATACAAACTGCATGCCCTTATACCTCTTGTATTGATTAAACCGTTCTCTAAACCTGTGGACATTTGACACCTCAATCAGCTTTCCCAAGCTGTACATCAATGATTTTTTTTTTTTTTTTCATGACAACTCAACTTCCAGCATAGATATGGTACAAATATAGAAAGATGCCTCAGCAAAAATACTCGAAAGGCTTTACAATTTACTTTTGGGGCAAAGGTCACTAACTCCTTTGGTATTTTCTTTTCCTCTTTCTGCATGGTTCATTAAATTCCCTGAAAGGATGTTGTACATTGTGCACATAAATGAGATAGCGATAGCAAGGTCCCATCACTTAGGTCTAGTAACTAGTTTAAAAAGAAAAAACAAAACCAACAAACTCCAAACCCTTCTGCTATTGAATGAGGCTGTTTCCACACAAGTAGTGTCACAAGTGCTTTTATGTCTTTGTAAGACAAGCCTGTAAGAATATATTGCACTTGTGAGTTGAAAAGAACTTTGTTAGATAAGTAGTATATTTTTTATTAATCAGTTGAATAATAACTGATAGGTAATGTAGGTGACATTGGTAGGTATTCATATATCTGGTGTTTAGTCTCATTTGTGTTCATGGTAAAAAGTGCAAACAAGTTTTTGTGCTCTCGAGGGACAGTTGCTGCAGCTGGCAAGAAGTGTTGAGGAATAGCCACATCAATTCTGCATCTGTGAGCCAGAGTTTTTACCAAAACTACTAGTTACTGTACAGATTATAGGAAAGAAGTTATAAATTCACATTATCAAGTCTACATCTCTATTCACGTAATTTAATGCAAATTAAACGTAAAAATGCCACTTTGGTAAAGATTATAGTAATTTCTTTTTTATAGTTTTCAACCTATCTTTTCCCCTGTATTGCAGAAGTTTTCATGTTTTTTTTCTCCAAGGACTCTTCTGATAACATCATTTTTACTACTATTAAAAATATTGAAAAAAGAAATATCTCCATAAATACTTAATGAAGAAGTGATTTTTTTTTCTTTATCAACACTTCAAGAAAAAAAATCCATTTTTAGAAAGAAGGCTGGTTTGTAAGTAAATTTCTTTCATGAAAATTTGTCACATTGAGCTACTATTGATGCAATCAGCAGTATACAGTTGTTTTTATATCAGCTCTCAGTTAAAATGTTATGCTTTTTCAAAGTCGTATTGCATTTGCCTAAAACAAACCTTTGCAGTCCCTCCTCTCCTTGCTTCTCAGGCCTTGAAGGAAGTAGGGCTAGCCCAAGAAGATTAGCAAGTCACTAAATCTGAACCTGGGAAGGATCAGAGCCAGTGCAATCTGTTTATTCCTTCCCTTCAGGATTACGGATGCTCCTTTTGCAGCTAGAGTTCACAGGACAGGGGAACTGATAAAGATGGGAAAGATAGAACAAGTGAGCAATTTTTTCTGCAGTAACATAATCCCTAGAAAAGTCTTTAATGATATCAATAGGCTTTAAAAACAACTTGTTTTCTCGCTGACTGATGAGGTCCTTATGTAATGTTACCACATTGAGCTCCAGACACTTGCTGCCTAGAGACCATAGAATGAGACAGTGCAAACATCAGGAAAAATCATCAAGTCTTGTTCTCCTCACTAGTCTTACATGGTGATCTCTAAAATACGGCTTGAGATTTGCCTGTGTGTAAATAAATGAAACTGGACTAATAATGCTAGTAATGCAAATCTATTTTATTTCAGTTTTCTGCAGTACACAAAGACTTTGAGGTCTGCTGCCTTGAAAGGTGAAGTAGATTATCTAGTGAAAATGCTTGACTCAAGGAAATAGCAAGGGAAGGGAGGGGATATCTAATTCAGAAGGGAAAACATTTTTCTTGTTTCCCGTTCCTGCAATCACATTTATTTTGTTCTGTTCCTCTTGAGGTTTCTTCTTCCACTTTTTTTTTTTTTAATTCTCTCCCTTTCTTATAATCCTTGTGTTTTCTTTATTTGATAGTTCATAGCTAGAACATGAGATGAGTTCAGCTGGGCAAGGAATGAAAACAATAAGTGTGTGTATGAGAGTTGAAGGAGGAATGGCCTTCAAGCAATTTTACTAATGAATATTAGTTTTTCTTTGTATTGCGTTCAAGATAAAGGAAAAGGAGAACCAAAGAATTCTGCATTTGGTGTTTGCCAAGGAAAAAAAGTGTGTTCTAAGGCATCATTTGCTACTAATGAGTGCTTAGTTTTGTCTTTTTGCATATTATAATATTAAAACAATAACCTTTTTCTCTTCTTTCCCACTCCAACTAGTATTTTGGCCAAATGGTTAGTGCCAGTGTTGATCTGGTAGCTCTATAAATCAAATAAGTTATCTACTCATTTATTTATCTGATATTTATAGATGAATCTCTTAGTTCATGCTAAAGGATTTCACTTTGGTAATGATAAATTAGCCTGGTTTTCAGCTGCCTTGCTTTCCGCATAGTTCTCTGGTTGTTTTCAGTGGTGTCTTTAGGATTGAGGCTCTCTGTGCACAGAGGATATCTTCTGTCCCCTGACGTGACTCCATGGCAGGGAATTGCTCTCACAAGTAATTTCCCTCAAGTGTGTCTCCCTTAAATGAACTTTAATGATTCTGCTTGGCATCTGATGAAATATAGAATATGTAGCCAGGATTGTTGTATGTAATACTGGATTTTTAATCTATTGAGCTGATTAATTAGCACTTTTTGAATGTCTCTACTGTTGAGGTAAATTGAAATGGATAAATTCTCTGGAAAAAAAGGGGCACCTGCCTTGCTCCCATAAAGTTTTCTTCATAGCAATTTTCAGATTTGAATTTTAGGCCATGTAGAACTTGTAATGATCACTCGCAAGCTTCTGTACCTGAAAGAGACAGATACAGGGATATGAGTTTGTTTTGTTTACTCCATTAAATGTTTCTATTACTCATTTCTTCCTGAATTATGGAGCTTCTTGTTCAGTAGCCATATCTGGGAGGCTGTTTCTGACAAACTGCTGGCCAGACATTGAAGACTGGAAGTAGTAACATCCAAGCATGCAGCCCTAGGATTTGACAGTGAAGTCAGCAGGAGGATACTGAGGCCAGAAGTTTTAGTAACCCTGGTAAACCTTGATTCAGGGAAACCCTATTTCAGCAATGTTACCTGGGATATCTAGCTTAGATCACAAATAATCAGATTACATGTTTTTTTTTGTTGCCTTGGCTACTAGTTCTTTGTTATGGTTGGTGTACGGTCTTGCGACTTGAGCAAGCAAACAAGATTATTTCCTGCAATAACTGTGCATGAATTCTGCAATGGATCAAGCAGGTAAGAAGGCCTGTGATTGTATGTTGTAGAGGAGTCATACAGAGAAGGTCTTCTTAATTTTTATTCAGTCAGCCAGTCTTAATTTAAGAGATTAAGCAGCAGGGATAGGCTAGTTCTGTTGTTCAGGGTCTTGGATAGAAAATGGAGCATCGAAAATTGCCAAATCTGGCTGCTTGTGAATATGGTCTCTAACCACATTTACGTGAAAACCAGGTACTTTGGGGTTTTTTGAAGACACTGAATAGAAGCTTGCATTTGATTAGAAGAACGAAGAATGTTAATATTGAAGGATTTTTCTTCATATAAGTATTGATAATGATGTCTGAGGTTCAAAATGCACTTTTTGAAGAGACCTGAATGTGTAGAATGAAGAGATGAAATGACTAAAGGTATGCTTGCTTTATAAAGCTTCTTCAGTGTAGGATCTCTAATCAAGAGCTGTTTTAATTGAGGAAGGCATAGTAAGAATTGTAGACTTCCTTGCTAGAGATTATAAGACTAACTGAAATTGAATTTCTTCTGCATTGAAAATAAAAAAAAGTATATAGGAATACTTATGGCCCATTTCCTCTACATCTAATATCAAATAAAGACTATGTTAATACTTTTAAAGCAAAGTGTAGTGCTCACCAAATATTTGGAATTTCATCTGCTTGTCAAGTGAAGCCAGGTTAGGCCAAGCAATCTGGTGGCAGTGGTAAGAGTTGAGTCAGTTTGCCAAGACTTTTTCCAATATTTGAGTATCTAAAATAATATTAGTCTGTATGATTGACAGACTTTTGAATTTTTTTTTCATAGAAGTATATTTGCATTTTTTTTTCTTAGAAGTATATTTACATTGTTTTTCAGAAGGAATTAGGTGATTTTCTCTATTTTGAGAACTGATGGATTGTACGAATTGTTCAAGACCCTGGCAGCCTTCAGAAGAGTCTTTTGCTAAAACTGTCCAGTAGTTGGCATGGGCCATTTGCATGTTAGCAACAGCATTTTGATGCTTTTTTTTTTTTAATTGCATATTTTCCAGTAATCTTTAGAATACCTAGGAAGTCTAAACCAAGTGGGTTTATTGTAGCAGGAGCCTCTGAGATGAGTGATATTTTTTTTTATAGGACCTCAATATTTATATGCTTACTTGTACAGTCACACATTGTACATGATGTAAGGTGCGTCCAAAACAAATCTGGCCTTACTTGAAGATGATCTTGATCGTTTTTTTCCAGGGTCCCCAGTGTTTGTTTTCTTTCTTTGCACCTCCAGTAACTTCCGTTAATCTGTTCTGGTCAGAAGGCTTGCAGGTCTTTTCTGCTTAGAAAACTCACTTTTAACAATGGCTTCTGGTACTTTGTTCATGTTTGCTTTCTGCAAATTAGCTGGTGGAGAGAATCTTTCACAGCTGACCTCTATTGTATTCATTACTCTAATTAGTTGGAATCATTCTCTGTTAATTGTTCTTGAGATTATCATGTAAGTGCTTCCAAAATGGGTGCTTGATACATGAAATGGTCCATGTCAACAAATGGTTTTTCAGTGTGTGGTGGGAAACAGTGGAACATTGCACAAAGACAATCTTTAGCGTGACTTCATTCTCTACATCGCCCAGGGCAAGCCTATGTCTGTTCATTGGCTCTTGCAGGAACAGTCTCACTAGATTAAACTCTGCTTTTGTAAATACCCCCTTAGCAGTACAGACCACTTTCATTATCAATCAGAGTCACTTGGTTGTGCATTGACAAGTTTCTGAAACATTTGCAAGTCAGCTTTCTCCTGTGTCTCTTAGGGGGGACCTTATGCTCCTATTTCAAGAGGAACCATTTAGCCATCTCCTATAAAGTCATTGTGTGGTTTTGGCACCTTGCAGCACTGCATGAAGCTCACTTGTTAGGAGGCTTTTTTGGGAATGGAGTGGGAAATATCTCTAGCGAGGGTTTCAGAGCTGACAACATGAACCCACCCTTGCACTTAGATATGCAGGCAGAATTCTGTGCCTGCAAGCAGGGGTTTGGGGAAAGTATCTGAAAATTCTGGTGCCCAGCCGAGCTATGGCACTTTTAATTGCTGCTTTTTTAAAATATTTTTTAATCACCAATTCTCTTATTAGAATCATTCAGCAGCAGTTTTTCTCCTCCTCCCCCTGCTTCCCACTGTTCTGTGAAGAAATGTGTGGCTCTTAAGGATTGCAGGGAGCAGCTAACAGAGCAGTCAAGAAAATTCTTCATATTATTAAGGAATGGGATGATGGCTCTTTTGCCTCAAGGTAAAAGTAAATTTGAGCAGCAGGGGAGAAAGGAGAGTGTTTGTGAGCATAACTGCGGGCTGAAAAGCTAATGTCTTCTCCCTTCTGCACTGTGTTCAGGAGGGCCAGAAGGGGGTTCGAAAGTCAGTTTCAAGTGTGCTGGATTGCTCTTTTCTAAATCTCTCATCTCTTGGGGGTCTGATTTTCAATGAGAGGTGGACAGCACTAGGTTGAAATAACCATTTGCTACCTTTTTGAGTCACAATGTCATGTGCTTTGAAAGAACAATTCCTATAATTATACCCATATTGAGATGTTACTCAGACCCTTTAGCTTAGTAGCCTAGAGCTGTGCACACAGCTCAGCCTGTGGTCTTGGTGGAGGCTGGTGCCTTTAGGAGAAGGACTTTGCACCATCTCTTACCCTCCTGCTCTCCTCTTCAGCATCCTTTTTTACTCCTGGTATTCTTGAATTGCTGTTGCCCAAATGGAGGCTTGTGAAAAGGATTTTAGCTCAAAAGACTTCCGGCAGATTATTTCCACCTTTGTCCCTGACATGGCATCCCTTACTCTCCTGACTCATTTGGAGGCAGCCATCCTGCTACTGAAGGAGAGGTAAGAAGCTTGCCACCACCTCTTTCAGACACACCGCTGAAAGTGCCACCAGTCATGAGGAAGAATTTCCTCTTCCTGCTGGCTGTTTCTTGATGCTCCTTTGTTTGCCCTAGGTTGTGCTTCTGGCTGTTATCACTGGGGCCTTTGATATGAAGCTATGCCTTAATTTCCTCGTGTCCAGAGGCAGTTTTGGAAATAACCCTGTTATGAGCTGCCTCTGTTACTTCAGCAAGGCATATGACACAGCCTGTAGTCTGTCACCAATTTGTTTGCATCCAGAGCTCCTGGTTCTTCCTTTGCTTCTACAGACGCCTGAACCACAGGTTCAAAATGGGGAATCTCTGGAAGGTCTTGTACCTTCCTCTGCTTCACAGTTTGACTGCGATGTAGATTTGTCATCTGTGGATTGTTGATGATATGAATCCTTGGCCCCATTACAATATTTTTTTGTATTTGTTCTAAATTCCTTTTTCTAGCTTGGTTCTGAGTCCCTAAGTTAACTTCTGAGCTCTAGGAATGCAGCAAAGCACAGTAGTGTTGTGGACATGTCACTTCTGTCACAAATATGCTGTGTGGCCCTTCAGGCTTGCATCATTAACATAAGAGGAAAAATAACTCAAGATTTCTTATAGAGGGTTAATATGCTGTAATCAGGTCTCTGAGGTACAGTCATAGCTGATTCTTACTCATTTGTGCCTTCATCATTGCAAGTGGCATCTTCTGTCCCTGACATCAGGTCCCAGGAAGCCTAGCTTGGGAATGTAAGCAATTTTCTTCAAGTTCAATGTGATGAGCACAACGAAGTGCCCAGGTCAGTTTAAGGATAATTTTTAGCTACAAATTAATCTGCTACACGCTTGAAATGCAGTACTGCCAACTCCATGTAGCACCCTGTACCATACCGCAGGCATGAATGGTGGTCTGGGGTGCTGGCAGATAGTCTCACCCTTTCTCCATTGGACCTAGTCCCCTAGAGGAGAAACTCCATCAAAGTATCTGGCCAGTCTGTGTTTTTTTACCCGTAATGCTGCTAGGGGTTGTTGCAAATATGTTCTGGGCAATTTCAGAATTGCTGCAGTGGTATAATTGATTTTTGTCTAAATAAGTCCTTCTGTTTGTAATGTTGCAATATTATTGAAAGTAAGTCAAGTTCAAATTTAGCAGTCTTCCCAAACATACCATGTTCAGTGTTCTGGTCAGGTGAGAAGATTGTGTATTTAAATTGCACAGCAACATCACAGCTTTTCACAGCACCAGAGGACCAATATTCTCAGTATGATGATGAATTTTCAGTTATTCCTTGTTGCTTATAAGTGGTGAAACAAAACAGTAATCCAAGGCTTTTCTTCTTTCCTCTGTATTGTATTTCCAGGAATAGGATAATTTCAGTAGCTATGGAATTTGCTTATTGTAAGTAGTAATGAATGCAACTAATGGATAATCTACTCCATGCTGTACAAACTTTTTGACGTAGTCTTATTACTGCCTCATAATCAGTAAGATTTGCTACTTACTAGAGTGTGGGAACTAGAGTTTCCTTCTAGTTGCCAGACTTTATGAAAATCTCAGGACTATTAGGACCATAACAAATTAAAGGGGTATACAGGGAATTTATACAAAGATGCATAAACATACCTGTTATTAGCTATTAATATAACTTAATAGTTACTTAAATAACTACTAATATAATTTTGGGATTTCCAAACTGTGATATGTCAGTGGTGGTCAGTTTGCACAAGGGTTCAGGGTTCAGCTATAGTGAGGACTTTCAATGAGGGGTGTGAAGACACGGCACATTATGGAAAGCCCTGAAGTTGGCTTGCTTCTTCTGAGCTGACCAGAAGTTACATGGCAGCCTTCAGTGAAAGACAGGTTATTTATTATACACCCTTGCTGAGAAATGGAATTCAGGATAATACATCTGCTTATAGCATTGTATAGGTGTGCCAACATTTCAATTAAATGTTTGGTATAATTTCGTGGTGGCCAGTGACCAGTGATGAAAGACCATCAGTGGACCTTTGGGCCAAAAATTTGGGACCTAGTGATCAAAAGCCATTGTGCAAACACACAGACTTATTCTGAATAAGGGAACAGAAGATGTTGCCTAGAAGCCAATTAAATATCATGTAATTCTTAAGATTCTTTTTTTTTACATATTTATCCTATGAATTCTTGTCCACTGCTGAGAATATAAAAAATTACTTGAGGCTGCTCTGGAGTGAAATTTAATTTCTCAGCTTTGGCATTTCTGGGGCCTGTATGTTTAAATAAGAAACGGTATTTCATAAAGTTGTATGGTTACTATAAATAGGCAAATTATGTATGATTTCCTGTCCTGTACTTGGCTTAATTTTTGTGTGTTATACCTGCAAATCTTCCTGTTTTAGGATCCATTCTGAAAGAAAACTCTGAATTGAGAGTTTCCAGTCTTTCAGGGTGGACCCAAGAGACTTAGGTAAAACTGGTGTCTTTGTTGATGACGTTGTTTTCCAGAATTTACAGACAGAAGTCTGTTGTTTAACCTTACTCAAATTTAAACAAGTGCTTCCTGGCAGATTTCTAGCAGGAGCTGATGGACCACTATATCACAACAGCTGTCAGATGCTCTGTAAAGATAATTACCCCCACATACTCGATTGACCCTGTAAATTAAATTTGGATACACCTTTGAAATATAATTTTCCACACTATAGTTAACTTTTTTCTGCTAAAATGTCATGTTTTTGCCAGGTGTAGGGCATTGAAGGAAGCAGTAAGGGGGGGGGGGGGGGGAATGGGGAGAATGGAATTGATTATAACTGGTATAAATTTCAGATCTTAGCACAGGGAAACCAGTGATTAAAGACCTGGATAGTTCCACACAATTGACTTATACTCTAGAGTAGTGTTCTCCAAATTACAAAACCAATCAACCACCCTAATTGCCTTCATTCAAAACCAGTCACCAATTTAATTCTTTGACCAGCCAAGTAAGACAGCGTAAATCAAGTGGTATGAGTGTTGGGGAATTCACATTTGGGACCTGGCCAGATCATATGTAAACCTAACAATAACACATGAAATCCACAGCCAGGAGAGACTCGCAATTCTCATTTTGGTACAGCATCTTCTTTCGGCTTTCTATGGTGTGGTGAGTGTAGGACTAAAAAGCTCCAGGTCTGAATGTGGACCCTAGCTATGATGGTGTGATTTTACAATGGTTATGGTGTAAGCAATGGCTGAATGGGGCCTTTACTTTGTAGTGTCTGCTTTTATTAGGATTTTTTTATAAAAGGCTCTAATAGGATTTACTTTGCTCCCATTGAATCAAAATGTTACTGACATCAGTGAGAGCAAGTTCAGGCCTTAGTCAGCTTTTCACTGTTGTTTTAAAAGCTTGGGTTTCTTTTAGTGGAGTGAAGCTAATTCAGTTCCGTTTTCAGCAGCATCCTCTCCGTCTGCTTTTGTTTGCATGTTCTATTTTTAGGGGAAAAAAATAATTTCTTTATTTTAAAATCTGATCCTTTTTCAGCACACTTGTCACCCACTAGTATAAACGGGAGATGAATTTGTAGGGCAGCTTCTGGATCTTGGACACATTGAATGACTATGGAAACAAAGATTGCACTGAGGAGCCTTTCCTTGGAAAGAAGATTGAATTGCTCTCTGGCTATCAGTAGGACTGAATGCCCATTAAAAATTCTCCAAGCTCAATTTGACTGTCAGTTTAGGAGGTGCAGTCACAGATACACGGTGAAAGATCTTGCTGGGCAAACAGCAGTAGTTAAAAGCAAATAGATTAACTAGATGCTTGAAATGGAAGAATAGAGAGTATGTCTGACACTGATGGGGCCTTGTAAAAAGTCTTGTAAATGATTTTGACTACTATACACATGAAACCTAATGGGAAGAGTCACAGTTGAATTGTCTAATATTAAAGGGTGAAATTTCAAGAATTTAGAGAACTTCAATTATTTGAAATGTGATAAAGAGGACAGTATAAATAACTGACAAAATGACAGAATAAACCTGGAAAGGAGGTGCAGAACATTTTACTGATACATGCAAAACTATGAATGTCATGCTAAAGACTTGACCTGTTACCCTTTCTAATTTTGCCAATTATAAAAGAACACGGACCTCTGACTTCTGATAGAATATAACAGCATTCCATAAAAATAAAGCCATACCTTTGCAAAAAATATTGAACCTGTGATGATTCTACAGGAAAATACTGACTGTGGCCACATTGTCATTATTATGACCAGTACCTTATGCTTTTACAAAGATTTTAATATAAAAATATTTCATTCTTAGTTTTCAAGGTATAAATATATCTATAAAAGTATCATCTGCTGATGAATAACGTTACCTAGCTTTCCAGGTGTCTAATACTGATTATTTTCAAAGTTATCTAATCTGCTGAACAGGATGCCAGATTATAAAACGATCTCAAAGATTTACCATCATTGTCTAAAAAAATATAGTACCTGTTGCTGTATGTTTCTGAAAAAAAAAAAAGGAAAATAGAAAAGGGAGATGCACTCTTTGACTTCCTTTGGCTGTTAAGTGGAGTCAAAATGCACCATTCTAAAGCAGTAAAGAACTGAAGACAAGCGGACATTTTGCAACCAGTTTCAAGTAAGAGGACATTGTCATAACCTGTGATTTCTGGTTAATTTTGTGAAATTGTTGTATCATCATTTCTGGCTTCCTGTCCAGATGTATGTCATTTCTCAGCTTGGACAGGGAAGACGTAGAGAGAGGCATCCTTGTTTTGGACCTGATCCAGGAGGAAGCAGGGTGGCCACAAAGCAGAGGTTATGCATGATTTGGTAGAGAAGTCAAAGGAAGGGCAATAAGACTTTTTAAGGAAGGTCTGACCTAAGCATAGACAAGGCTTGAGACTGTTTAGAAAACGAAAAAAAATTTCTTGGCTGTCTGTACAGTCCTGTCTTAAGCTTGTGGGCCTGTTTGCCAGCCACAAGAGATGAACTGCAAATAGGATAGCTGAAACTTAGAGGAGGAGATACCCTCTGCAAATCCTCTATGCTGTTAGAGGATGAGCAGGATGGAAGTTGGCCTGTTGGAAGCTGGTGATGGTTGGAGAATGTAGAGACAGTGAGGTGCTACTTCTGTAAAGAAACATAGAGCTGCTGGGCTGAAAGTGAGCTGAGGAAGCCAAAGAAGGAACTTTTCTCCCAATGGAAACATGAGTGCCTGCACAGAAATCCCCTAGGGCTGGGGTTGGCTCTGCTCAAGTACAAGTATCCCATTCACTCCTGCAAGTTTCTCATCCAAAATCCAAAACATAATGGTCTAATGGAAGAACCTGGAAAAGAGCAGTTGAGCCTGATGGGGATGAAGAAGCCCTTCCCCCACTCGCCCTCCCCCTTCATATGCCGAGGGGAGTGTGGAGAATTTCTTCTGAAAAGTGGTATTGTAAGCTGTACAGAGGAAGGAATTGAGTGCTTTCCTGCATGAAATCTAATTGCATAGTAAATACTTTTTCCGTCTCTTTTCACTTGTCCCCTTTCTGTTATTTTCCCATCTCCTGATTTTCATTCCCTTATAGTCTCTAAGTTCTTTCCCATTCTGATTTTGTCTGTCATTTCATAATCTTGTCTTTTTCTTTGCTCTGACTTTGGAAACATATCTAAATTATTTTGCTAAATATACCAGTGCATTAGCCTCTGTGCCTTATTCCTCCAAATAACCGTGGTCTATGTTTCACTGCCTGGCCCACATACCCCATCTATCCATGCAGAGGTGACTTCCCCACACCCCCAGAAACGGAAGGCAGTGAAGTCTGATATGTGGCGTTTAAAGGAAAAAAGCCATAGGTGCATATGTTCATTTCCTTCCTGCGGCAGGCAACCGATTTGGTGGAAGAAACATTAACACAGATAAGACTGTGTTCTGCCAAACTTTGAGATGGTCTCAGGTACTTCTGTTTTTTAGAGGGAGGAGCATATGCAAATTATTGATCTTCCTTACCCCTCAGAAAAATCCCTGTATTTTTATGGTGACTGGTCTGAAAGATCTGGTTTTGCGGGATGCGAACAAAGAACCGCAGATTTCAGTCTGCAGGCAGATGGACCTTTAAACAAAACTCCCAGCACAGCAGGGACATCTGTAACAATCTGTGATCCACAAACTTTAAGGATACTCAAAATTCAGCTATGGGGCTCAATCCTTAGCTAGACCCAGCAGGAGACAAAAAAGGCAAAGTCTGTGGGCTCTGAGATTTACCAAGAGCTGAAATAGTTCCTGCAGCACACAGGAACTATGTGAATTTAACCTCATGTTAGCCAGAGAATGGCTTGGACATTTTTTTTTTGCACTTCACCCAAGAAGACCTGACTTAAAGAGGCAGGGACAGGGACAAGCAGCTTGGTGGAGCCATTACAAGGGTATTGACATTAGGATGATGTTTTTAAAAATAAATTATTCTTGAAACTGCGCCAATGGCAATTTTTCATTCACCCTGTGGACGCAGGAGCCATCCCCGGTGTTTGCATTTACATTTAATACCTTCTGCATCTTCTGTTGGGAATTAAAGGGTAGCAAAGAATTTTTGTCAGTGGAGTCCAGTGCTGGACACTGTAGAACTGTTTCAGCCCTACTTTAAACAGGATCACTAACTGGTAAATGATATGTATTTAGGACAAACATAGTTTTCTATTAACTACCAGGAGCTCATTTATTCAATATATATTTTCCTTAACAGTTTTCAAGGATTTCTGGAAAAATTATGACATACTTCATTGCAGTGGCCACTTCTGATGGTACTGCTAACGCTTGTGCAGATATTACATTATTAGTTTGAATTATTTTTTCCACGATTGGTTAGTACTAATATGGGGATAAGGGTCATTTAAGACAGAACTGAAGTACTTTGCCTTATTTGCCACTCATTAAATGTGTATTCTTTCTTTTCATCAACTTAATTCTTTCAGCAAATACTACTTCATCTGCATTCCTTGCAAACATTATGTGAGGGATTCAGGGAGCTTTGGTTAGATGCTCACAATGTGTTTTGCTTGGACAGATAGGACAAACATAAAATTCACAGAACTGTGTTGCTGGCACATCACATTCTATATTTTGAAAGAATTCTATCTTTAGCCTCCCTGTTCCTGATGCTTTTAGATATGAATTAATATTATGTTTATAGAAGTTCTGAACTAATGTCTGTGAATATTTTCCAAAAAAGATCCAGAAGGTGCAAACTTAAAAGGCAAGCAGAGCCAAAGCAATTTCTATTTTTTTTTTTTCATTCTACAATGATTTAGGAGAAATATTTAGATATTTTAAGTTCTGCTTGACAAGTTTCCCTTAATAACTCAGACTCTGCTATCCCTAATTGCTGGTGTCACAGCTTTTCTGAAGTAGTGCTCATGCCAGCAAAGGCTTGGAATAGCCGTCTGTAATTTAAACTTTATTTTAATTCATTTCACAGGGTATACCTGGCAAGAAGTCAAAGTGCTTCATTGTGTGATCTTTCCACTCTCTGCACTGCAGAACATAGCTAAAGCTCTCCTAGCCATACTTGCAGTGGCTGGCTTCCCCACCCCAGATCTGTGTCCACATGATCTGACCTTTTTCATTCTGGGGTAGAAATGTGGAAATGCATTGTGAATATTAATTTAGCAGTTGAACTCTATTCAAAATCTGATTTAACCTCTGCTCGCATCAGGCTGATGCTTCATAGGACTCCCTTGGAAGATAAAGTGAGATAGATCTTCTACTTAGCTCCTCCTATTTCTCCCTAGTTCAGGGTAGCATTAAAAGGAAGAAACTTGTGTCACCCAGAGTGACTTGACCATTTTATGACCTTCAGGGAAAGTTCAGTAGATGAAATTTACTGTTTTTCACAGTGACCTACAGTGGTTTTTATCTGTTGAATAGTTAATGTTAGGTGGAATGTCCATGGTTCTATAGCTCTCAGTATGGCTTAATATTGTTTGTAGATATCATTAAGCAAGAATAGTGTTTCTCTCTTTATAATCTTTGGATGACAAAGTCCCTATGGACATGATTCCAGCTTTTTTCCTGTCATTTTCAAAATTTCACCTGGCTTTAGTCATCTGTGGATTTTTTTCAGATTTTCACATCTTTCTTCTCTGATACTTGAAAAAATGGTGACAAACATGTTGCGCTTTTTAGACTCTAAATTGTACTGGGAAGAAGGAAAATCCTAGTTTGTGGATGCATTGGGAAAGTTGTCTGTTGTTTGGTCTTCTTTTTTTTTTTTTAAATATTATTAAAATGCAAAGTAAACTTTAGAGAAACTACTCTGCAATCTGTATGTTCAAGTTTGGTAGTAAGCAAATCAAATCTACAACCTCTCCTCTCAAGAATGTTATAAATGTATAGGTATATCTGTCTCTGCATAACTTAGCCCTGAAGAATAAAAAAAAAAATAAAAGTTTTTGTCAGCTCTTAGAATCAATGGATATGTTTGTGCTCCTTATTGGAGGCTATTAATAGAAGTAGATTTCTTCACATAAAGAAGTACTGGGTACTGAAGCTTTGCTGGTCATTATAAACCAGAAACTCTTTTATTACCCATTTAACCTTGTACTGTTTGTTAACAATATCTAAATAAAAAAAAATGAAAAACGTTTCACAAGAAGTGAGTGCAAATAAGTAAGCGAAGGATGGAAGTCATGGGCACACTGAGATAGATGCTCAAGATTTTAAGTAGTAGTAGCCTGAAGCTGGTCATAATTTCAAATTTTGATGCAAATTGCCTAATTACACCTACTTTGCCTGAAAATTCTTGAATTTTTAAAGACAAATGTAAATGTTCAAGTACAAATTACACAACCATTTATTTTCTCATCTTTTTCTGCAAGAACATTGATTTTTCTTTATTTATTTTTTTTAAGATACAGTGGGTATCATCTTTTGAACAATTCAGCCATTATGGAAAGTAAGTAGAAATAAGAAGAATGCTTGCATAGAAGAATATTGAATGAAAAAGCAAGACAGTGCAATACTTTGATTGTTTGTTCCCATTGTTGAGTCTTCTTTCTCTACACCTTAGCTGCACCAATATTTCCTCCATGAAGTAGGAGACATAATGAATGTGTGCATTTTTTTTCCAACACTTAGTTTATTAAAAAAAAAGGTCAGTAGGGCTCCTTACACTTTGCAGCCCAGATATGCACAGGGGCAGTGTTCTGCCAAGCACTTACAAACAGTATTGACTTCCCTTTAGTTCAGAAATTTTGCATTATGGCTGTATTGATTGATTTATTTATTTTCAGGTAAAGAAATACACAAGGGAGAAGAATGAATAATCTGACGGTATGTTTTAGAGATTAGCATGGTGGAATCCTCTTGTAAAGATCAAATAGGGCCATACATACCCTCTGGTTTTGATTGCTGTATCACAGTGATCGATGCAGCAAGGCTATATCAGACCATTAAACATCTCTTGTTCCATGAGCCATTGCTAAATGCTTCAGAACAAGGTGCAAGATACCCTGTAGATAATAAGAGTTGGAATATGCTGCCCAGAAAGTATTAATCTTTCCAGTCTTCTTTTATAGCCTGCATCATGAAGACTTATATCCTTTTAAAACAAACAGAATCCCCCCTTTCCTATCTAAGTCACCATCTTTTTGTTCTTGCAAAGAAACAAAATTTTTATCTTCAGAACACAATCAATTCTGTTAGATGTTTTAGATGTTTAAGCCTTTCAACTGAAAATCTGTGTATGATACTAGTACTGTAACAGATCCTCTGGGCTTCAGTAGACTTCCTCCTGTGCTCACAGCTATGCATATGTGTAAGGATCTTGATGCACTGTGACCTTAGCATCTGGAACAAAATTGACATCCATCACCTGAATGGCATTTCCTACAGTTATCAAAGTTCTGCAGAATCTTGTCAAACTGTATGATTCTGATGTTAAAGAAACAACTAAACAGAATATCTGCTGCTTCATCTAACAAGTTTGCTGTCCTTTGATCAGCTAGATGCAATCCATATCAAATGATTACTTAAAATTTGTCCTACCCTAACAGAATTCTACTGCATTTATAGCAACTATACTCCTCTGTATTTTTTCTTAAGTTTACGGATGCAATATTTATTTTTTTAGAGTAAAATCTTCTTCTTCTTAAAAATAAGTTTTAAAAATAAACAGGTTTGCATAAAACAAATAGTTTTGTATTAACTAATAATAGCTCTAGAAAGTTTATTATAAATTAAAATCCTTCTGACTCGAATTGGAATTTTAGGCAATGGCAAGAGAAATCTATTCATGGTCTATCAGTTTGATCTAGCTGTAGAAGATAACAGTTCTCACTAGGAAAGGCTGCTTAGGAGTTTATGCATTTTTCTGTATCATGGCCAAAGTAGGAGGCAGCTGTAAAACTAGTTGGTAACTTCAGATCTTGGTGTTAGTATCATCTGTTCATTGTCCATTTAATAATTTTTATTTTGTTAACAGGTTGACAATGTCATCAAATAGTTCAACAGTTTATCTCTGACTCTTCCGTTGTGCAGCAGCATCATCTGCAAACAATTTGAGTATAATGACAGTCTACAACAGATATTTCTAAAGTTAGAGGAGTTAGAAGCATAAATATATTTAGTTTTTAGAACCCAAGATAATTTTTTTCTTCCATATTTAAAGTTTAGAGCATAATCTTTTCTCCTGTGCCTTTCTTCATCCATTTTACATAAAATCTTAGCAGCAGTTAGTTAAAAAGAAAAAAAAAATGTTTTCCTCAGAAATATTTTTTTCTACATTTTAAAATAGAGCATTAAAAAAGAATATTGAAAAAGTTGTAGCAAGGTCTGGTTTAAATCTCTGTGAATTAAAGAATAGCTTCACAAATGAGATGGATCAAAGCTCTATTATGATTCAGCTCCTCAAATCTGTTTTCCCCTATCTTTGCTTTTGTATGTGGTTTAGTTTTCTTATATCATCCTAATTCATAGTTCTGCTATTAGCTTCCTTAAAAAATTACTCTGCCAATAAATTTAAATGTCATTAGAAATATGCTCTGTACTCTGCCTGTGTTCTTTATTTCACTTCATTATGCTTATGTGTGTATGTGGATTACTGGGAGCCCCTCTGTGTCTTTTGTTGTGTTTATTCCCAAATATAATAGCTTTCAAACTGATTATATAACTGAAAATTGACCCCAAAAGTGATTTGGTGATTGGTGATTGATTTGGTCAGTTGGGACATCGCTGTTCAATACGACTGGACAAAAGATGTCATACCATGTGCAAAAGAAGCACTAAAATCTCTATTACAGAGACCAGGAAAGAGTTATGGGAAGTTTGTCACATAAGAAGCCTGATGCAGATCTAATTGTGATTTTTGATCTTCCAAACAATAGTGTTCCTCTTTAGTTAAAAGACCATCCTTTTTTTCCAAGTATAATAGGTGAGCTTCTTTCCCTTTACATCTACCCATCAGCTTTCTATCTTAGTGTCTAACAGTTCACTAGATGCTAAAAGTTGCACTTAGTAATGAAGATGCGTATAAGTTATTAGAGTTTTTAAAATATTTTTTAAACTGAACAAATAATGTATCTCTAAAACCAGCTTTTTGCAATCTTCAAAGATATTCCCACCAGTCACACAGTATCACAGTATGCTAGAGATTGGAAGGGACCTCGAAAGATCATCTAGTCCAATCCCCCTGCGGGAGCAGGAACACCTAGATAATGTTACACAGGAATGTGTCCAGGCGGGTTTTGAATGTCTCCAGGGAAGGAGACTCCACAACCTCCCTGGGCAGCCTGTTCCAGTGTTCCGTCACCCTCACTGAGAAGAAGTTTCTTCTCAAGTTTAAGTGGAACCTCTTGTGTTCCAGTTTGTACCCATTACCCCTTGTCCTATCATTGTTTGCCACTGAGTAGAGCCTGGCTCCATCCTCGTGACACTCCCCCTTTATATATTTATATACACTAATAAGGTCACCCCTCAGTCTCCTCTTCTCCAAACTATAGAGACCCAGCTCCCTCAGTCTTTCCTCATAAGGGAGATGCTCCACTCCCTTAATCATCTTCGTTGCCCTGCGCTGGACTCTCTCCAGCAGCTCCCTTTCCTTTTTGAACTGAGGGGCCCAGAACTGGACACAATACTCCAGATGGGGTCTCACCAGGGCAGAGTAGGGGGGAAGGAGGACCTCTCTCGACCTACTAACCACCGCCCTTCTAATACACCCCAGGATGCCATTGGCCTTCTTGGCCACAAGGGCACAGTGTTGGCTCATGGTCATCCTGTCGTCCACTAGGACCCCCAGGTCCCTCTCCCCTACACTGCTCTCTAACAGGTCGTTCCCCAACCTATACTGGAACCTGGGGTTGTTCCTGCCCAGATGCAGGACTCTACACTTTCCCTTGTTATATTTCATCAGGTTATTCCCTGCCCAACTCTCCAGCCTGTCCAGGTCTCGCTGGATGGCAGCACAGCCTTTTGGCGTGTCAGCCACTCCTCCCAGCTTAGTGTCATCGGCAAACTTGCTGATAGTACACTCAATTCCCTCATCTAAATCGTTGATGAATATATTAAATAATACCGGTCCCAGTACTGACCCTTGAGGCACTCCACTAGTTACAGGCCTCCAACTAGACTCTGCCCCATAGACTACAACTCTCTGGCTTCTCTCCTTCAGCCAGTTCACAGTCCACCTCACTACCTGATCATCCAGTCCACACTTCCTCAAGTCATTCTGAACTGTTTCGATATTTAATAGACCAACTCATGCTATAACCTTCTGTACAAATCCTGGTAATATTACTGTTTTTTCCTGTTTCTGATGTAAGGTTATGACACCCACATGTGTCAGGAAATAGTGTATGATTGAATAAGCTGTATGGCAAGTTTTCCTGAAATGTGTATTCTAAGCACAGAACTGCAGATACTATCTACTGACATGGAAATATGAATTTCAAAATATACCTTTTAAAGGAATTTCTATGATAACTGTATTAGTTTAATTTGCTGCTAATCCTTCTGCATTTTTAGACCAGTGTCCTTTTAGAGTGGTAGGAAATTCTAACGCTCCTCAGGCTTTGAAAATGCAGTCATCAGCTCTAGAAAGGATTTGACTTGAGGAGCAGAGGTTTAAAGCAACTGGGAACAATGGGATAGAAGTCTCTGTCTGAATTTACTCCATGTCTAGTGTCTTGAGAAGCAGTAGGCTCAGAAACACAAAACAGAAAACACAGATGAGACAGGGTAGCATCTGTTCATCCTCAGAGCCTCCTGCTGTGTTTTCTGGTCATCTTCTTGCTTGTCCTCAGTCTCTGTTCCTCATCTCTCACCTGGGTCTTGCAGCCTAGACATGAGTGGTGTACTTATATTTTAAAATCTAGATTTTAACTTCTTAACACACACTTGGGGATAGGAAAGGGGCCCTGGATACAGCAGGAAGAAGCACAAAAGCAGAGTGTTCCCTCATTTTTACCTTCATTTTGCCTGTCAAGATTATGATGTTGAAGTTCAATAAGAAGGATCTGAATCTTCTTCATACCATTGGGCACTGGGGCAGAAAAATCCCTTAGGCTAAGATGAACTGAGTTATTCCCCTAGCTGTCAGTATTTCCTAAGTGAAGAAGTGCAGCTCCACATGTCAGGCTTCAAGGAGCCTCAGCTGGATTTCCTCTCTCAGGGGTCGATGAATTCTCTTGTTTGAGCACCCTTCAGCAAGATTCAAAAGGTCTCTGCTTTCCACTTTCAGCCCCTCAATGTGTAATATACTGGGGTTGTTTTTTTCTCAGTAATGTAATTCCATGAAAGCTGAAGCTATTTTTTAGTAACCTTACTAAAATGTAAGTCATTGGAGTTTTGTTGTTGTTTTGGTTTGTTTTCCAATTCATGGAGCATAAAATGCCGATCTGAAACACGTGTCATGGCCAAATTACAAGTCAACCCATAAAGCTCTTGATTGTTTGCTGATAAGAATAAAAGTAGTGGTTTATATTTATGTATTTCCTTGAAGGAAAGGTACTATGAGGGAAAGATTGCTGTTTTGCATTCACTTTGATACTTGAAAGTAAAAGTGTTTTTATATATTTAGAAATATTTGACTGACATTATCTAGAGTGAAGTTTTTTTTACGATCTGGCCACATGATAGAGCTTTAATGTGCAGTAGACAATTATGAAGGAGAGAACTGTGTTTAACTCCAGTAGTTTCTCCAAAGCTTTATCAGGGATCTCTTTGTTTATACATGGTTTACCTTAATGTCACAAGTAGTTCTGTTGTTTTAAACTCTGTGCTGACCAAGGCCAGAGAAGTTTTGCATGGTCAAACCTTCCACATGTGTTATCTCATGCTGCTTTATTCCTTGATTTGTTATATATGTAGAATTACAGAGTGGTTAGGGCTGGAAGGCACGTTAAAGATCATCTCATTCCAACCACCCTGCCATGGGCAGGGGCAGCTTACACTCTACCAGGCTGCTCAAAGACCCATCCAACCTGGCCTTGAACACTGCCAGGTATGGGGCATCCACAACTTCTCTGGACAACCTATTCTAGTGTCGTACCAACCTCATAGTAAAGAATTTCTTCCTAATGTCTAACCTAAATCTACCCTCTGTCAGTTTAAAGCCATTCCCCCTTGTCCTGTCACTACATGCCTTTGTAAAAAGTCCCACTACAGATTTGTAGGCTCTTTTTAGGTATTGGAAGATTGTTATAAAGTCTACCCTGAGCCTTCTCTAGACAGAACAAGCCCAATTCTCTTGGCCTGTCTTCACAGGAGAGGTGCTCCAGCCCTCTGATCATCTCTGTGGTCCTCCACTGGATTTCCTTCAACAGGTCTACATCCTTCTTGTATCGGGGGCCCTAGAGCTGAACACAGTACTGCAGGTGGGATTTCACAGGAGTGGAATAGAGGGACCTCGGCCTGCTGGCCACACTCCTTTTGAGGCAGCCCAGCATACAGTTGGCTTCCTGATCTGTAAGCAAATGCTGCTGGCTGATGTTGAACTTTTTGTCAGCCAACACCCCCAAGTATTTCTCCTCAGGGCTGCTCTCAATCAATCCATTCTCTGCCAGCCTGTGTTTGTGCTTGCAATTGCCCTGACCCAGATGCAGGACCTTGTGCTTTGCCTTGTTGAACTTCATAAGGTTTGCCTTGCACAAGTCCAAGTAGTTGACATCAGTTGCTTACCCTTATTTGCTAACACTTTGGCCCCATCATAGAAGGCCATGAAATGTGTCAGGCATGATTTGTCCTTAGTGAAGCCATGTTGGCTGTCACAAATCACCCCGTTATTGCCCATGTGCCTTAGCATAGTTCCCAGGAGGATCTGCTTCATGGTCTTGCTGGGTACCATGGTGAGACTGACTGACCTATAGTTCCTTGGGTCTTTCTTTTTCCCCTTTTTTAAAAAGGGGGTTATATTTCCCCTTGTCTAGTCAGCAGAAACTTTACTGAACTGCCACAGTTTCACAGCTTCATCCACCAGTTCCCTCAGGACCCTCAGTGCATCTCATCAGGTCCCATGGACTTGTGCACCTTCAGGTTCCTTAGGTGTTCTCAAATATTCACTTCAGTTTTTCACTGACTTAACAGTATTTTTCTATGTTGATGCCCATGTGTCCCTCCCTGTAGTTTAATCTGCAGGACTGTTAATGATCTGCAGAATTATTTGGATTTTAATACTTTTTCATTGCTCCCTCTCCCCTGAGTAATAAAAGCAAATCAAAACAAAATCCCATAAGCTCTTGAGCCTTAACACACTATTTTGTATGTATTTCTGTTGTCTTTTACATGGGGAATTTGAATGTTGCTTTTCACTGAGATTTACTTCTTTTTCAATAAAATCTGTAACCTAGTGTTGATGTATCCTGGAAAACCAGTCTTTGCTATGCTGAATTCAAATGGCTTATAGTCAGCTTCCCACTTGTAATTTGCTCATGCCTTTTAATAAATCAATGATATCTCTCTCTCTTCTCCAACCTAAGTGCCCAAAGCTTAAGTGAAGTAAAAGCAGCTTTTCTAGGCAACTTTGTAGTTCTGTGTGCATGTTCTTCTGCTGTGCATTTTATACCCAACAGATATCTGGGGCAGTTGAAATTGATTTTGAATATCCTGAGAACTGGTCTTGGATATTTCTTCTTATTTTCTTCTTCTCTCTGTGGTTCTCTATGCTTTCTCTTTTATTTTTCATACATCCTACTGAAGCCATGGAATGGTTACACAATTACATTTCTAATGGATTACTTGGGTACTGGAAAAGCCAGAGGATATTAGCCTTTTCACATTCAACTCTGTCATATACAATATATGTGGTTCTATGAATATTTAATTTGAGTGAAAGGCCTGTCTGAGTATGATTTCACTGAGTAAGAAATCACTTTTCTGAATTTCCTGGATATCCGTTTTCCTTCCTTGCTTTTTAAAATGTTCATTGAACATTTTCAGCCAAACTGAAACCTTTGACAAATCCTGACTCCAGTAACAAAATTCATATTGAATTTTTCTTCTCACTTTAAAAGAGAATTTTATCTGTTTGATTTATTTGACATTTTCTTCCTTCTCCTGCGTGGTTGGATCTTTAGGGGATGTGTTGTCTGTAATATCCCTCAAGTGATCAGACTTGGTTGGCACTTAACAGGTAATGAGAGTTCAGAAAAAAAGTAAGCAATAATTTTTCCTATATTAATTAATTCCATAAGAATTGGTGTTGAGCTTCGGATTGTTATGCTGGAAATTAAAACTCCAAGGTCAGAAAATGCAAGCTGTTCTATTGTCAAGGGAGCAGGAGCCTGTTCCCCAATCAGCAGTAAAACAATTTATGGGAAGAGTATTTGTTTCTCCAGAAGAAAATAAAAACAGTTTGCAGGGTTTTGTAGCTAATGACAGGATGGATAAATCATGCACCTGCAGAATTCCTGGTGTACAATAGATATAACATTGCGGGAAAGAAATCATGGATTTGATAAATGTCCTAATCTCATAGTGAGGTTTACAAAAGCATGCAGGCCCATCCACAGGAGTTAGCTGTAGAGTGTTATATTGGGTAGCTTTGCAGGATTTATAGAATTCTTCCCAGTGGCCAAACACATTTCATAACCACATTGCATTCAGTAAAGTAAGCATTTTGTGGATGTCAAGGCTTGTAATATGCATGTTGGGCTGCAATCAACAGTTTGCCTACTGTAGCTGTGGGAAGGAATCTGACTTTTTCTCGTTTGATGGAATTGTAGGAATGATGTTCTGCCATTGGACATTTTTTAGTTGTTCATAAACATCTCCTCTGGTATGTGAGTCTGGATTGCACTCACTGGTTAATGTTGCAGGCTTGCTTAGATTGTCAGCCAGCTTTTACTCTTGGGATTGTCTAGAAGAAGTTGTATATTGCAGATCTAGTGTGAGAAAGATAATATGTATCCAAGACAGTGGTTGATCTGTTGTGCAGGGAGTAATTCAATATACATGTAGTAAACAGATATATCAGAGAATAACATTAAGATACTGCAGAACATAAGTGAAACATACCTTTGGGTATCGTAAAAGGGAAAGGAATTCAGGTGTTAATTAAATAATTACTTTTCTCCCCAAACTATCAAAAAGAATGAGTTTCACCAAAGATGTTGGCTGTCTGTAAAAAGTCGCCAATTTAGCAGGCAGGTAAATGCTAAAATCAGTCATTAACCAGTAAAGGTCTTAAACTTGTGTTTCAGTCAGCAGTACATAGGTACTGTATAAGTGGTTTTTTGACTTACACCAAAACTAGTACAAGAGCACTCTGAACCTGGGAGCGTGATCCTAGGAAATGCACTTATCACAGTAGTTATTATTATTATTTTAATTTTGCATCATCCCCTTGTGTTTTCTATTTTACCAAGGGAATGCTGCAAGACCCAAATACTGCCAGGTAGTTTGTAGAAAAGACTTCAAGAGTGCCAACTGTCATATATGAGAGAGGAATTTTTAGACCTGGTGAAATTATTGCTCTGGAGATCTGTCAAGATCAGAAACTTAGTATGATGTGTTTTATATGTAATCAACAACTTATGGTAAGATTAGTGTCCACCACTTTCTAATCTGGCATGAAGTATAGAATCATATCATAGAAGGGTTTGAGTTGGAAGGGACCTTGAGTTGGAAGGGACCTTAAAGCTCATCCACTTCCAATGCTTTGCTATGGGCAGGGACACCTCCCACTAGACCAGGTTGCACAAAGCCCCATCCAACCTGGCCTTGAATACCGATCTGGGAGGGGGCAGCCACAGCTTCTCTGGGCAACCTATTCCAGTGTCTCACAGCCCTCATAGTAAAGATTTTTTTCCTAATATGTAATCTAAATTTACCCTCTATCAGTTTAAAGCCATTCTCCCTTGTCCTGTTATTACATGCCCTTGTAAAAAGTCCCTCCACAAATTTCTTGTAGGCCCCTTTCAGGTATTAGAAAACTGTTGTAAGTTTTCCCCTGAGCCTTCTCCAGGCTGAACAACCCCAGTGCTCTCAGCCTGTCCTTATAGGAAGCCTCTTGTTCAAGTTCTTTGCTTCTCTGAGTTGTGTGCTCAGCAGCTCATGGTGGAAGAACTGTGTTTTCTCCAGTCACTTTGTATGGATGAGCAGTGTGTGCATTCATAGGAGTGGATTGAATGATTATTTTATATGGGTGGCTTATTTAGAAATCAGAACTATGCAGGCCATCTTGTAGTGGGGTCTTAACCAGTGCTATCTTGCCAGATTTTACTGGGAAAACTCAGATCATGCTCATCTTGGGTTAGCATAATGCTTCACTACTTTAAATTGTAATCTTGGTGTTGTAAAAAAATGGAGTAAATTTAGCAGATTAGAGTGAGTTTTATTTTCAGAAAATAATTATTTAATGACCTACCATTACAAGTTCATAGTCAATGCTCTTCTGAGGTTGGTATAGCTTAAATTTTTCACAATAGATTGAATAAATGATATTCTGAACAGAAGAAACTTTGACGTGCCCTTTTTTCAAAGTGAAGGAGATGAAGGTGGAGGGAGAAGGAGAGAACTTGGGAGTCAAAATATTCACTGTGTTCAAACCTAGATTAAAGGTTTAAACTAGACCAATATGAATCCCATTTAACAGCAAATATTTTAATCCCACTTTCATTTTTTTTTCAGATAACCTAACAAAGATAAACAAAATAATATCCTTTGGAAAATCTCCTTTCACTTTTGCTTCTGTGGAAGGAAGATATACAAATAAGCCCTCCAGGAGCATGTGTGTCCCAGTTACCTAAGGCTGGGTACAACATGGGTAAAAAAAAACAATACAAGTTTCTCTTATGCATGCAATTTTACTTTTCTTATTCTAGAGAAATCAGTATGAAGCATAGGAGCATTTCTTATGACTTTTATGTGGTCTTTGCACTGAGTTGCATGCTGAGGTATTGGTGGTGGTAATGCTTTTTGGGAGGTTTGTGTTTGCATAAATTGACTGACATACAGCGATCTCTTGCCTAGACAACCATCAGTTAACAGCAACTTTTGATTACACCCAGGTCTTCCACACCCGTTACCAAGAGACTTGAAAGCTTTAGGCTGAATTGTCACTGGCCTGTCTCTTGTTAGTAGTTCTTTGCCCCATGGCACTGATGTGAATGATAAGATGGCAGAAAAACAGGCTCTTCATGGCCTCTCCCTCAAACCATGAAGGCCTTCATTTTTTCAGCTCCCCTGCTCATTCTCTGTAAATACAAGAGCAATATTTCTTGCTTTGCCCAGGAAAAAAAGGCTCTTACAATTCAAGTAACAGTTAAAAGTACAGCATGAATTACAGTGTTGAGTCAATGGAAATGACAGCAATTCTAACCAGAAAAGTGTGAAAACCATATATATTTTGTTTTCAAGTCATAACTCTGGGGAAAAATAACAATGAGTGGCAGACACGTTTTCTAGAATACATTCCTCAAGTTATTTAGCTAATTTGGGGCCGATTCTAAAAAGTCTCTCAGTTTATGAATAGCATTCCTGTTGGGCACCAGTTCTGGTGTAACTCAGCTCTGCTGGTTGCATCCTGCAGGCCTGGGTCCCCTTCAGTCTGCTGGTGAGGAGCCTGCTGAACAAGCTAGCCTATGGAGAGCATTCCTTTCCACCTACTGGGAGAGGGCAGATGGGCTGCACAACCTGGGTTTTGGCATGATGTGGGCAAGCACTCAGCACTCTTGAGACTACTGGATGAGCTATAGCCTTACATGTATGCTGAGATATGAAATACAGCCTCATTTCTCTGCGGTTTCAGTGGAATGCTGTTTCTCTCAGTTGATCCTGTTTTTCCAGGTACAGTGTATTGAGTTTCAATCCCATGTCTGGAAAAACAGTGTTTCTCTTAAATTTGGTCATGTCTCTGAAGTTTTTTCATAAAGGTTATGAGACAACTGATAAACTTGAAACCTGCAGTGGCCAAATATTAAGAGCTCAGCTCTTACTGGAACAGATGGAATCTGGTTCTAGACTCTAAAAGATTTGCAAGCCTTAGTGAAAGATTATGTTGGGAAAAATAGCAGCATAAAATTCCTCTTTCCTGCTAGTAAAATAAAATATAAATCTACAATATATTCCATGTTTAGTTTTCATAACAATCCAAAAGGAAAAAAACACCCTTACTCCTCAATTTCACAATTATCGTAATCTTTAAGGAGTCTCAGGTGGATTTTGTGATGAACTAAAATCAGACTTGGTTTGCCAGTTTATTTTCTCTGAGCAAGACAACAAATGCATCATTTTAGTTCATGAGATAATGTTCCAGGGCAGCTATTTTAATTTCTGACTTTTCCAGGTTATAGGAAAACTTTGATTTCTATGGGAACAGTAGTATTTTGTAAAGCATCCAAACTTTTAAGAGCATAGGACTGTGCTTTGCATCATGATCTAATTCAAATACAGGCATATAGAGTTCCTGAAAACATTATGTCCATAATATCAGTTTCTCTAATTGGCCTTTCCCAACTTCTCTAATCATTTTGTCATCAAAATAAGGGATGCCAGATCCCTTGAATGGATAAGGGGAAGAAGGTGGGCAGCCTTTTGAACAGAATTCCTTTCACAACACAACCCAGAAAATGCAGCTGAAGACAGAACCATTATGTAATCAAAACCCAAGAGACTGGAAGCAGCTCAAATCGTGTGGGCTAAGAAAATGACATCGTAGCTCTAGGAAGTTGCTTTTAAAAGCTGAGGTAGTAGGAGGCTGAATTCAGATGTTATTTACACCTCTTTAATCCCACTTGTCGTCTTTTATTATTATTTTTTTAAAGCCAGCATTCGTAGAGTGATAATATAGAGCAGCATATTTGGAGTCTCTCTCTTCTATTGGCGTGCCAAAGCCAATAATAATCACAGCACTTTGGAATACTTGGCAGAAGGGTGTCTGATAGATGTAGTCAGTCTTGCAGTTGATATGATGCAGCATTTCAGAATTATCACATTTTTCCTGTTAGTTTACTGCATGATGGCTCTGTATGGCAAGAGTGGAGGGTATGGGTGTGATGACAGGAAGACTAAGGCTACAGCACAACTATATATATTTATTAATGTCCTAGTCAGAGTGTGGCTTATTCACCTACAAATAGGAAGGAGGAAGGAGTGGCTGTTAGTTCTTACATCCACTATAAACTGCTTTAAAAGTTGGAAACGTTGCAATCGTCAGAAATCTAACATTTGCACAGCGCTTTGAAGACAGAAAGTGCTCCATAATGTTCTGTTTTTGTCACTATTGGACTTCACACATTGGCCATTAAAAGAACTGTCCTGGGTTCAGCACTAACAGTCATGAACTAAGAGCAGTTAAGCTCAAGAAACAGTAATAATACTAATAGTACTTTGCATTTCACTCATGCTTACGTCCAGAAACATTCAAAACTTTGACAAACGTGAGGAAAAGGTTAGCCTAGAATTTTTAAAGTAAGATTATCCATACTTACAAGCAAATTACAATACTTACAAACAAATTAAGGCATAGGGGGAAAAAGGGTTGTATTTTAAAATATGCTTAGACATTTAAATTTTACTGATACCAGTTTCAGATTGAATCAGACCTTTAGGGTATAAAGGTACTGGAATGACTTATTCAAGGAAAAGAAACTTTTCTCCTAGCTTTTGTAATATTTGTTGTTTCTGGCAAAACACAGCGAAAAGGGCAACAGTTCATTTTTATGTAATCTGAGAATTTTCTGCAGAAGTTATCTGAGAAAAGCTGATCAGGTTGTTTGAGGAGTGGTAGCCATGGTCTACCATTGACAGCCTGAGAGACATAAAGAAGACAAGGTTATGGGGAGAAATGATACCTTTCATTGGAGGAATCAAGAGGTTTAGGGGGAAATAAGATGCACTTTCAAATCCTAAATAAAAGCTTGTTTGCCACAAGATCTGCCACTTTGTAGTGGTTACCTTTGCTGGCTGGCAGACACCCACCTGGTCGATTTTTCACCCCTCCTTGTCAACAAAATGGGAACAGAAAATAAGGGGGAAAAGCTCAAGATAAAGAGAGAGGGATCACTTAGCAATTACTGTCACAGGCAAAAAAAAAGATGCAAGTTGCAGGAAATGAATTTATTGCCAGTTAAAATAATAATAGAGGAGCAAACATTGGGCACATCTGCATAGTGCTAACAGCACGTCCCTCCTTGCTGTAGTGGAGTTTACTGCCACAATGAAAAATAATCAGTTCACAATTATCACAGCTGACAATTCATCTTCACATCCCATCAGCCACAGATATTTTCCACTAGTCTATACAATGCAGACCCATCAGAAATAATAGGAAGGAGTGAAGCTATTGTTAGGATACAGCAGCTCAATATTCACAGAATATTTGGCTGGGGATGAGCTCCTCAAGAGGAGTCAATAAGCAGCCATGCTGATGTTTATAAAGGGGAGAAATTTACATGGAGAAGTAGATTATGGCTAAACCCCTACTTGGTCTGTCCAAAACAAAATCTAGCCTTCATCTCTCATGTAGAAGCAAGTCTACCAGGGCCCAGAAAGAGAGATTTGCCTTTGAAGAGTGATCTGAAAGATAAGTAATACGTCAAAGGAAAGAAAATGCAGTTTCTGGTCCTTGGGGAAAGAGGGTAAAAGGGGAAGAGGAAAAAAGAAAGAAAAAAAGAAAGAAAAAAAAAAAAACGAAACATTAAAACCGTTATTTTATTTTTTTTTTTTCTCTATCTGTAGCCATAGTCTCTTTCCTTTGATTTGTCATGATTTAAATTCATACAAAAAAAAAGATTTGTTTCAAATAAGCTCCTTTAACTATAGGGGCAGATTTTTTTTCCCCCTAAAGCCTTTTGTAAGAACAAATTAACTACTTGTCACACACAGTGACTAATGAGAGTTCAGTGTGGGTTTTAGTGTTCATTCATATGCTTTGTGTTCAGCTGGTCATAAGTTAAATCTTTAGAAATTGCACCACAGGAATCCTTCTCTTAGGGGTGGGGGTGGGAGGCAAATCTGTTGAGATATTGAGAACTGGTGAGGGGAAACTGCTCTTTTCAGGCTTCCTAATCAGTGGCGCAGGAAATAAACACATGCAGGAAGTTGTTTGGCCTTTTCTTGAACTTAAGTTTATACAGCAGTCGATAACCGAGGAAAACTTTGTGTACTTAAACTTCTGAAAATTAAATGAAATAGAGAAGGCATATTCAGCATGGCCTGTAGTTTATAAAACCAGCTAAATACAACATTAAAAATTTGAAAGATTATACAGGCTATGTATTTTTATAGCTAGAATGTGTCCTTGAAATCTTTTTGTATGTCTTCTCTCTGTCCCATCTTCCTTCCATTTCACTAATCCTCTCCCAGTGAAACTGAGCTGAAGCACTGAAATGAAAGTCATGTTTACGAAGCTGTTTTCTCTGCTTCTGCATCAGGCTGTGCTATTCCATCCTTTCCTTGACCTTCTCATTTGTCTTGTAAGTACTTCGGGGTAAGGATGGTCTTGGATTGTGTGAAACACCTTGTTCAGTGGTGGCCCATATTGATATTTGGTTAATGGTACATACATCATGTATAAAAGTTGTCTTTGAAAGAACGGTAAAAATAAATGAAGTGTCATTCCAGAGTATAGCTTTTGAAATTGATAGCATCAATTTACTAACAGGGACATTTGTAAGCATTTCTAAGAAATATTATTTGTGTTCATATATCTCAAGCCTTCACTGTGTTACTAAGGTCACCGTCAATTTAATGCTTTAAAAGAACAATTTCAGGTTTATAATAATTACAATTACTTGGTGTAAATTTGCATAGGATATTGAGATATCGCCTTTGCCAACAAAAACAAAGTGAGCAAAACCCACATGCAGAACACAGTATGAAGGAAAAAGTACATTTGTGTATCTTTGAAGGCCAACCTAAATATCTGCTAAAAATGCATTCACCTCTGATGCATCTTCTACTCTTTTAGAAAAAATATTTGTCTTTTTTCCTGCCCTAATAAATTACCCCTATCAGTGCAAGCACTTATTAGGAATATGTCTTATATAAGAAGGACTTGAAGCAGAAGAATGCAGTTGAAATAAAGTAAAATGAGAGTAAGCCAGAAAGAATGAAAGTGAATTACACATCTGTAGTCTGGGTTACTTTCAGGTGAAGTTACTGAATTTTTTAAGAGTTTTATTTTTCCTTCTGCATTTTAAGTAATTAAAAAAAAAAGCATGATGTTTCATAGTCTCTTTAGGATTTTACATATGTGAAATGCAGGGGCATCTTTGTGATGGCTTGACCTTCCCTAGCCACTAGATGGGATTTCAAGACTTCAAGAAATACATTGAAACATTGGCCCCAAACTGCCATTTACTGTAAAATGGACATAGCTGATCAGGAGCTCAATATATGTCAATGTTCAGTTCATTATAATAAATAAATAAATATGGAAGTTTCAACTACTAATCTTGCAGGATTGTACCCTCTGCAGGTTTTCAGAACATCTCTTTATCTCTGTCACCCTTTGCCTATTTGATTTACATCCCAGCCTGAAGTCTCTCATCTGTCTTTCTTCTGCGCAGTACAGTGATACCGGTTTCACTGATATGTTTGGAGGAATCAATTTTTTGCTTTTCCCTGTTTCTTATAGGAAATACTCAGGTTTGTTCCAGGACATGTGGCAGTATATATATGGACAATGATGATATGTAGCTGCATTGTTTATATTTTACCCTAAAAGCTATTTTTACGTTGCATTTCTTTCTTTTTTGATAGTCCAGCTCCACAGTGAGAACGTACCAAAACAGTAAATCGAGAGTGACCATGAGCCCTGGCTTTAGCTCCCAGTGGAATAGCAGCCAACCTGCTTGGAATACATACACCTTTCCAAGAGCAAGCTTGCACTACCAGTCTCATGCTAGCTACACCTACTGTGCTGGACATCCTGCTGTAAGTAATTATAACCTTTTCTGAAGTTACCTGAATGAGCTGTATGATTCCCTGGGAGGTGGAGGTGCTCAGGGGCTGGCAATTCAGCACACTTTGCCAGCACTTTCTGTGCCCCATGGCAGTCAGGACAGCTCATGTGTACTAACCCTAACTCTAGAAGTTGGAATGAGTCAAAGACATTAAGAAAATGTGAAAGTTTCATGGCACAGTAGAAAACCACATATTTTTGTATATTTAGCAATCCTTCTCCTCACATGAAATTATCACTGTGTGCCTAGATTTCAGTGTCAGGAATGTAGGCTGGAAAGCGGTATTAGTGATGGCTTCTTTTCTGTTTCTGGTGAGTCTGTTGGATGAATGAATTATTCTTTCTATTTCAGAGATTTTAAATTGTATGAATGAGTTAGTGAAGGAGGGCATCTCTTATCATTAGATTTGTTAATGTTCACTACTTTATCATTAATATAATCAGTAGTGAAGATGAAATCTTGTTGCTAAGAAAAGATTACTGGTCTTATGTAATTTGCATGAACTGTTGGCCAAAAAGAATGGGAGGGGGGCTCACTGTTTTTGTGTTTTAATTTGACAGCCATGAGAGGGTCACAACTGAAGGCTGATAGTGGTTTTTGTCGTACTGGTGTAGCAGACTGCTTATAGCAGAGCCCTTTCATTCTTTTAGTTTCTGATTTTGAAAGACTGAGCGAGTTAACTGGGGAAGATCTCACTCTACACTTTGTTGTTTAATATTTAGATTTGAATTTAGCTTCGGATATTGTTAGAATGTCTTAAAGGATGTACTACTTTAACATTGTGTCACGTGTATGTAATGAAGTTTTGCCATCCTATAGTGATTTACAGTAGGAAAACAGGGGAAAGTGCAGCTTTTACTACAGAGGGGAAATTGTGCTTTGCAATCTTATTGCAAAATCTTTGTGATTTGATTTAGATCTGCTGTCTTACCTGCCAACAGACTTTTGGCCAGTAGTTTTGGTTAGGAATTGTCTCAAGCATTAACATGGTAAGTGAAATAAAGGAAGGGAATAAATCTGTAAAATCTTATCTCTTTTCTGAGGTGGTGGTGAGATTTCAGAAGGAATTAAACATCTCTGTGGATTCTGCTGTTTGCTCAATTCCATTACAGTGTCATTGAAAATGATAAAAGCTGTTGTGAAGGAAAAAAAGGGTATTTGGCATCTGAAGTGCACAGATATTTTCCTTGTTTAGAATGGTGGCTCAAAGAGTCCCTATACAGCTTAA
Organism: Pezoporus flaviventris; assembly: GCF_033815535.1. NCBI lineage: Eukaryota > Metazoa > Chordata > Aves > Psittaciformes > Psittacidae > Pezoporus > Pezoporus flaviventris. Next base: position 22,735,800 of record NW_026892585.1, read on the forward strand.
TTTAACTTATACTGTGGGTGTTCAAGTCATTAACTGCTCCTTAACTTTGATAATTTAGAATAAACACTACTCTCTCTGTGAGTCAAGCTTTGACTCTACTAAGCAAAACAGCACACAAGAAGAATGCCAGACTTCCTGTAAGATGGTTTAAAAATGGGGACATCTTTCTGCCCATATGAATTAAAATGTCAGACAAGGCACGGGAGTCTTTTTTAGGCTAATTCCACAGTTCCCCTTTCCTTTGTTAAGACTGAAGTTGATGCTACCTCAACTAGAATTCTTTATCTGTACAATATTTGTTTTCATTGAGCACCTTAGCATGTAGTCATTGGAAATGACACCAGTCTGGAAGCTGATTTAGCTGAATGCTGGAAAGTAGAGATTTAAGAATAGCTGGAGCTGCATTAACCTTTGTGCAGATTGGTTGATTAGTCCTGTCCTCAGTGTCCTTACGTTCAACTGATTAGGAAACTTGGTAGATTTTTTAGCTCCTGCTTGTCTGAGAAGTTCTGCTGCAGAGCTACTCAGCAGATGGCTGGTCTGATTTCATGTGCTGGTGGTAAGAAGCTGTAACAGGTTAGCTACCCTTGCAGTGCCTACCACTGTGTTTACATACTTCTTCCATACCTTCCCTACTTCTGCATGCTCTGATGATGAGGCCATCAGCATTTGCAGTCCAGCAAACTCAACTCATCCCTCCTCAGCATCAGATGAAGGTCAAGTTTCCAAGAGAAAACAGTGTCTTAATATTTGCTTGAATATCTGTTGCAGTGTCTATAATAAAGTTAGATTTAGTCAGGTTCTTGTTTGTAACTTAGGTTTGTTTAATCTGGGCTCAAACCAACACTTCTGTGGCAAATGGCAACAATAAAAGCTAGGTACAGAGGAGCTCCTTTGTTCATGAATCTTCCCAGTGTAACATGCTCAACCGGATATGTACTATACTTCAGAGGGTTTTATTTGCCCTCATCTGACACAGATTCACCAGAACAAGCTGTAGGTTTTATTGCTGTATGAAGCTGTTCTGCAAAACCACCCACATGGAATATGTCTAAAGATCATTGTAGTTTCTTGATGCTTTGGAGGCTAACAAACTTACTAGTGCTTAGCAAGTTCAAGGCAAACAAATGTCAGGGAGTTGGGTCTAGCCTTGGAGTACTTAAAGATATTAGTCCTTGGAGACAGAGCCAAGAGAAAAGCTTTGGATTTCTCTACTGTGTGGAGAAAAGCTGAAGGAGACAAAAAAGATTAATGTTAATTGGGCCAAACGTAACTCAAAGAAAAAAATTCCTCTGGTTCATCTTTTTTTTTTTAATGAAAGAAAAAAATATCATATGAAGTGCAGTGCTAACAGACCCTTGTGACTCTGGCTGTGAAATACGTCTAAGGCAAAGGGGGGGGGGGGGCTGTTATTTTACTTTATCTGAGAGGGCACTGCATCTCTCTTTCACAGCACCACAATCATTGATTAAAAGCAGTCTTTCCACACTAGGAAAGAAAAGAACAGGGAATTTGTTTAAACAAAGTCATTTTTCAGCTCTTGGAGTTATCTAAAGGGAAAAAAGACTGCATATCTTCCCAGTCAACACTGCAGGGTAGTTTTTGAACAAACAAGAAGATGCTAACTTCTCCTAGCTATACGGGGAGGCAGGATACCCTGTAGGATCTGTATATATTGACATGAGTGATAATGTGGTAGGTAGCCTTTACAAAGTATATGACAACTTGGTTTTGGTATTAGGGGCTAGAAATTTCCCTGGCATTCACATGCAGGGGCTTGCAGCCAGAAAAGTATAGCATGTAGTGCTCAGAACAGGAGGAAACACCTAGCCGTCTAACATGCTTTTCTCTTGAACTTTCTTCACACATGGAAGATAAAAAGCAATGTAAAAAAAATAGTCAAAATAGTTCTGATTATCCCCACTGGGCAAGATATAAACAGTCCTTTGAGCACTTTCACATCTGTGCAGGTTTCCTACCCATGCTCAAAATGCTCATACCCAGTCTCAAACACTCACTTCCCTTCCTCCACATTTTGCTGCAAGGATGATAGAATTTCAGCAGATCTTAGAAAATCTCATCCAGTGATTTAACTCTAACAAATAACTACTTAGATTGTGCTGTAATTTTAAAGAAGTACACATGTGAAGTGGGCAAACAAAACACAGATCTCATCTGCTTTTGACTATTTCAGTTGAAATTGTAAGGGACTTGTAAGTCAGCCCTTACTTATGAGGGAATTTGGCAATGTGATCCTCTTTGATGAAGCACATAGTATTGTTTCAGACTGAGTTACCCTGCAGGATTTGAAATCTTTGTTGTAGGCCCATGGGATGATGAATTTAGTTGCATGTATTAATCTTTTCATGCGCATACATCTCTGTAGCATGTGGGATGTCTTTGCATTCCTTATGTAGATATGCAACTCAGCATATGTAAGACTTTCCACTAGTATCTGTTCTGCACTCTAATAGGATTTGGTCATGCTCCACTAGATCAGTGACAGCCTTCAAAGCATGATTGGTTAAATCTGTAAAGTTATTATTTGGATCTCTACAGGTAATGTTTACAAGCTGTTACATCTGAGATGTCATATGTGGATCAGACAACCCATTTACTTAGCAGTACTTCTGTCCCCATTCCAACGGTCCCAGACTTTTTTCTGCTAACTTCTGTAAATGCTTGATTGCTTCTGAAATTACACAGTGAGAATGTGCAAAGCAGAATTCAAAAGACACAGAGCTCTATGAGACACTACTGGCCTTCTTTCACTCCCTTCTCTGAGCCCTACTGGGATCTGAAATCTTTTATCTTAAGAATCTTAAGACCCAGTAGAAGGAGCTATAGCTCCTTTTACAGTTTCCTGCTGACAATCCTTGGACAGAAAAGCAGAAAAGGAGCAAGGCTGTTACTGTGGGCAACACTAATGGGAGGTCTTACTGTCAGCATGACTATGCAGAGTCCACTGGAAAAATTTCCAGGGGCAGGTAGGTAACCCTCATTGCTGATGACAGAACTGCAGGATTGCAATATTGTGCAGCTGTAAGGCTTTATGTAAGCTGACTGGTTTGATCATTACCACACAAATTGGGTTAACATCTGTACTGAGCTCTCGATGACTGACTTTTTTCACAACTTATTTTGTATACATTTATAAAATTAGACAACTTGTCACTTTCATGTGATTAGATACAGTGTTTAAGGGCCACCTGGGAATGTGAGATGCATTAATAATTTATATGTTTACATATATATCATGGCTAAATTATTAGCTTGTATATATATATATTTATAAATGCAGATAAAGTTTTTTGCTAAACTCCTTGCAGAATAACACGGGAAGGTTCTTAGTACAAGGCTGGTCTTGGGTTTCAATCTCTAGTCTTCTAATGTGATCCTGTCATCTGAATTGTAAACCTAGTTAGGAACACATTCTGGTAAGTGCAATATCCTACTCAAAGTCAGTTCCATAGCACAGAAATAAGGCTGACAGGAGCAATATACTGATACATGCCAAATTCTTAAGATAGACCATAAATTATGTGACCATACACTATAATGCAAAGATAATGTTTAATGAAGCAACTTTCCATAAATCCAGAGAGTGTTCAATATGCATAGTGTGGGTGTCCTATTCAAAATAGACCTTTATTTCTCTAGAAATAAAAGCAGAACAGATCAGCACTCTGGTTTATTATTTGTTTTTATACCAAGATCTTTCCAGTTAGTCATTCTGTTCCACCTCTTTTTCGAGAATGAGGCACTGCTAAGAGTTAAATGCTTACACTGCATAATACTGTCTTCTATCATCACTAATTTCCAAGATATCTATTTAAACAGAAACTGTCACTTTCTGATCTGGCTTGAGCCTCCTGCCTGATTCATTTTGTAATGTCACAAACAGTGGATTGTAGATTCATGGAATAGAGCTGGTCTGATTAGAGATGAAGAAACTTCCTTCTACACATGCACGTCCTTATAATCAGCAATGATGAGAAAGGAAATAAGTAGTACAATAAGCATGAACTGGAAATGTCTCTCAAAGAACCTCTCAATTTCACTTGAATTTCTGAAATCACTTTTCTCTGTCTTTAACGTTAACCCTTTCTTACCTTCAAGGGCCTTTCATTTGAGATTGATCCCTACCATTCTGCAACCAGTATTTCTTTGGTGCTACTAGCCATTGCCATTGTAATAGCCACAGGTTAAAAAAAAATAAATTGGAAATGGATCAAAAGAATTGTACACTATCAAAGGACCACTGAGCAAAATGTCTGCTACATGACATTTTGGCCAGGGTCTTACAGTATATAAGATGTAAGGGATTTACTTGGATCCTTTAGAGATGGTGATCACTTTACAGAGCATTGTCATAGCCCCAGCTTCAGAAGCCCATTAGTTAATCTTGGGAAAGCTCAAGTGTGGGCTGGAAAGAGGTGGGAAAGAGGGTTCCTAACCAGGAGAAGATAAAAAAGGTTTATCACCAGAAGCTATTTTTTGTAATTGCTGATATGTTCTTTATGGAATCCTGCAAGAAAAAGGGACAGAGCAAAGGAAAGAGGCAGTCATTAAAGTGAGAATTAAAAGGATGACATCTCCGTTGCTGGGTGTCAGTTATGGTATAAGACAAAAGCTGTGCTGGGTAGGAGGACAGTAAATTAAGAGTTGTGGAGAAAGGAATATTTTTAATTGGCAAGATGTTGCAGCTATCAGGTGCAATGAGTAACTTAGTGATCAAGTGCAAATCCATATGCTAACTGCTGACATAAATTATTTATTCTGTTTATCTGTTACCTCCATCTACAGGAACAGAGCCTCAAAACCATGAACTTATTAGGCTGCAAACCTAAAACACATTTTCACTGTGGCTTAGCTTCTTTGGAGAAGAGAGGGTGGAAATTTCAAACCTCCAAACAAATATGTCTCTTAATTAACTTTTCTCACCATCTGTGCTTACTTATAGCTGAGGCAAGTGGTACCAGTGACTTGTGAGATTGCTTTCAATGCTGCCTCTTTAGGCCAGCTTTTTCAAAGCAGCAATCACATGCAGTTAATTCCTATCAGATCAGCTTATCAGCTCAGTTCATTGTAGTGCTTTCATGATCATTCATGTGTGACAGCCCATTAAAACTTGGCCAGGCCTTAAAAAAACAACACAAAAATCACCCAATCCATGAATATGTTTTACATTCAGCCTTTGAGGTATCCAGCATATTTGTTTTGTGTGTTCAGCTTTGAAAATGAACTTCTGTAAAGAGCTGTAGGGATAGTCACCAGGACTTTAGCCAATGTAGTTTACTGTATTTTACCTCACAGTGTAGTTTTATTTATATATATATGTGATGCTGCGATAACTGTGTGCTTGGCTTCTGCAAAGGTACAGTGCTGCGGATGCAGACTGCCAGACCTAGGAGGGCTACTATGGAGAGTATGACAGGCCACTGCCTATGGGTGGTTCAGGTTGACCCAGCAAGGTCCTCCTTTCTGGAGGAATTTTGCTGGATGGCAATTACAGGTTGTGGTTGATTGCCCTGGTCAGAAATGGCAGGGCCTGTCAGAGTGGAGAGCACTGATAATGCAGTGTTTCAACTGACTTGCAACAAATGTTTTTCAAAAAGTTTGGGGAAATGGAGAATTTCCACCTAAATTTGAGGTTGGAGGTGTTTGGTTTCAGAATTCTGATTTTTATGTGTGAATGTTGTTTTAATGGTATTTTTTCCTGTGTCCACTCCACATTTACATGACACATATATTATGTCCTGTTATTGTTTGTGAACAGATAAATTAAAGAAATTTGTGAATTGCTATTTGTTGTCATCTTTCATAATTTTGTCTCTAGATTGTATTTTAAGATAAAAACATTGATTTTTCCACAAAAAACATAAGACAAAATATTTTTTTATGAACTACTAATATTAACAAGATTGGAAAAAATCCTCTGTATGTAACTCTTGTGCACTTACTTTCAATAAGAAAGATTTCTTTGTGGAAAACATAACTGAAATCTTTGAAATGACCAAAAAATACATATAGATCTATAGCCACAGTGTTGGTGAAATATGTACTGCTGAAAAGATTCTCACCGCCTTCTAGTGCTGAGGAGGTCAACTTTTTTGTTTATAGTCAGACTCTATAGGAATTTTCTTGCCGATCCTACATTTTTATTCTTGCGTACTGAAGGGGCAGATACATGCAGAAAGAAGCTGTCTTTGAATACACTTGAAAAATACAAACATACAAAGTAGATGCTGCCTTTTTTCTTTTTATTTTGAAAGAAAGGTAGAAAATTCACTAAATTTAGACTATTAAAATAGACTTGTAAGAGGCAGTAAATACAGATCTCAGTAAAAGTCTATAATTTACAGGTATATATCTACCTATACATATCTCCACATGTATTTGTGTCTGCATTCATACATGTGTGTGTTTATGTGCTTCTAATGTTTGTTTTGGTTTAATTTAGCAAACATGAGTTCTGTGGTTCTAAGTTAGCTTCACCATCTCATTTTCAGTGATCCAGACAGGTTGTCTTTAGGATTTGTTAGTAAAGGTGATGAATTCTTCCAGGCTCCAGAGAAAATCCTGATATTAGGGCTCGAGAGTAGATGCTATAAACTGCCAACCTGTCACATGTGTTGGAGATACCTGACACTTTTTGAAAGACTGATTATTTCAAAAGGCCAGCAACTGTGTTGCTTTCATTTTAAATAATTAACACACTCAGGAGACTTCCTTCTTGTATTGCATCTCCCAAGGGTGAAGAGGTTTGGACTAGTCTGAACAAATACTGCTTCAAACAATTTTGCTGATGGAGTCTTTTCTCTTTTCTCTTCAGTTTAATTGAGGGTATTGATATAATATAAACCCACCCAATGTAGTGAATTCATAGGGGATGAAAATTTTCCTTTTGCCCTGAGATCTACCTCCTTGCCTTGACACTTTGTTTACACCAGTCTTGCAAATGGGATGATATTCAACAGCACTGTCAACGGCGACTTCTGTTTATGAAGGGAGATGGAAGAAATGCATGTCTGTGGTAAATACTGATTTGTCAAAATCGAAATATCCTTTTGATGAAATTTCAGGGGTTTTACCCTTAACAGATTTCAAATGTTGCTGTACTGGAAGCCCAAATGCCAACCAAAGATAATTTGTCCCTTGCTGTTTTCTGGCATAGATTCCACAAACGATTTAGGTGCTTTGTTGAGAGCACATGATCTAAAAAGATGAAAATACTAGAGTTCCTTCCACGGCCATGCTTAGTCTGCTAAACCATCCAGATTTTGATCTGTGTCACCTTTGTTGAAATGTTTGCTGTTTTTTTATTAGCTGTGTTTCCTTTCAAAGAATAATGTGATCTGTGTGTCTGTCTTGGGCCAGTTTTCCAGTCATTCCTCTGCTTTTGGCAAGTTTCAAGATGAAGGTTACTGTGGGAGGACTTACTCTGTGTTGGGGAGACTGGAAGCATTGTGTGGAAGGCGTTTCCCTAGGACACATGAAGTAACGAGCTGGAGGTTTTGAGGGAGAAAACAGAAATCTACTGAAACCAGGCTTTATTTTTTTTCTGCTACTCAGGGAACAGTTCATCACAGTGCTCTGTTGACTTTTTATCTGACTGGATAAGGACTCTATTGACCTCAGAATTGTACCAGCATACTACAGAAGATGGTCCTTGTTCCAAAGCATGTAACTATGTGGGACAGAAAGTAGGAGGGGAAGCAGGAGCACTGAGAGAAGGGATCCTAACTAAGGTCATGTAGCTTTTGAAAGAAAAGAACGGCATTAGGCTTTGGTTTTAATTCTAAGTCAGTGCCTTATCTGTCAAACCAGGCCAATTTTCTGGTATTTTTCCAAGTATATAACTAGGTAGTGTTTAATTCTGCTCTAAAACCTGTAACTATAAGGTGACGGAGGTGTTTCCTGAAGGCCAAAACTTGTAGCTGAAAGCAGGTATGGTTACTTACATTCTTTGCTTTTAACCAGTGTCTCTTTTCCGTGTAGTATCAGGTTCTCATTAAAGATCTTAAAGACAAACATTTGTGCTTTGGGAAAAAGAGACATGCTTTCTGCAAGGGCACCTCCCCCCAAGGCATCACTCGTTGTTTCCTTATGTTTTATTTGGGGGCTGTCAATACTTTAGTATAGTTTTCCATTGTCTTCCTCTTCATAGATGCAAGATGGACTGCCTGGATTTTGCCAATTGACTACCTTTAGGTTCCACAAGGAGCAGAATATTTTCCATTTGGTCCATTCATGTGCAAATACCTATCTTCCCTGGCTATACAGGCAGCTTCCATGCAAGAGGAATAATCTGAAAGGGTCTGGAAATATCACAAAGATCTTTGTGGATATTTTCACCTTTTGTGCTTTTTTTTCATCTTTTAAAGCATTAGCCCTTTAGGCCTGGTCAGATGCTAGGAATCTCCTGGCGCGAAAGGCAAAAACTTTGTTGAGGCTCTGTCCTTCTGCCCTGTGACCTTTCCTTGGGTGTCTGCCAGTTTGCCTCTGATAAAATCAGAGCTGCTGCGGATCTCTCTGCTAAGCACTCACAGTCTGTAAGAGCAAAACTCAGCCTTTATGTTCAGCATGGTCACAAACGCTTTATGCATGGATTCAATGATATTAAAGATCTTTTCCAAATTAAACAATTCTACAATTCTAAGAAACAGTGTGAAGGTTGTCAGGAAAGCTAGGCTGTGGTCTTTTCCAGCATAATCACTTGTGCTCTACATTAAATCCTACTACTGTGTCCCTGTGTGGTCTTGGATAAGCCATGCGGCTTTATTTGTCCACCCATCTTAGTTTATTTCTTCATTTGTATCATGTGACAGTTTATCCACAAACACATGTGTAGCTGATTTTTTGTGCTGACAATGATTTATTTTAAAAATAGGCTCTTTTAAGCTTCTCAAAGTACCTCAGTTTCTGCTTTGTTATCAGGGTAGGCTTCCTTTGAAAACTTCTTTTTAAATCTTTATTTCTATTTGGCTGCTACTTAATGTCTTTTGTCTGCTTAAGGAGGACAGGTGCAATGTCGTGGTTTAAACCCAGCCAGACAGCTCATTCACTCACTCCCAGTGAGTGGTGCCAGGCTGGAAGCAGTCGAGGCCCATGTTCCCCCCCTCCCCGGGCTCTCCCATTCCCCGCTGCCAGAGGGATGGGGAGGAGAATCAAAAGAATGCAACTCCCACGGGTTGAGACAAGAACAGTCCAGCAACCAATGTACAACACAAATCACCACCGCTACCACCAACGGCAACAATGATAAGAGAAAATAACAAGGGAAGAGAATACAATACCACCCTGGTCCAAGGGCTACTGCATGAACTATCTCGCGTTTAATTTGCTCAAAGGCTTGTTGTTGCTCAGGGCCCCATTTAAAATCAGTCTTCTTCCGGGTCACATGATAGAGGGCTTACAATCGAACTGTAATTTGGGATGTGCATTCTCCAGAACCCCACAGCACCCAAGAAAGCTTGCGTTTCTTTCTTATTAGTTGGTGGAGACATTGCTGTTATCTTGTTGATCACATCTGTGGGGATCTGTCTACGTCCATCTTGCCATTTTATTCCCAAAAATTGAATCTCCTGTGCAGGTCCCTTGACCTTACTCCGTTTTATGGCAAAACCGGCTTTCAGCAGGATTTGGATTATTTTCCTCCCTTTCTCAAAGACTTCTTCCGCTGTATCGCCCCACACAATAATGTCATCAATGTATTGCAGGTGTTCTGGAGCTTGCCCCTGTTCCAGTGCAGTGTGGATCAGTCCATGGCAAATGGTAGGGCTGTGTTTCCACCCCTAGGGCAGTCGGTTCCAAGTGAACTGAACATCCCTCCAAGTAAAAGCAAACTGTGGCCTGCACTCTGCTGCCAAAGGAATTGGGAAAAATGCATTGGCAATATCAATCGTGGCATACCACTTGGCTGCCTTTGACTCTAGTTCATACTGAAGTTCTAGCATGTCCGGTACGGCAGCACTCAATGGTGGTGTGACTTCATTCAGGCCAGAATAGTCTACTGTTAGTCTCCATTCTCCATTAGACTTTCGCACTGGCCATATGGGGCTATTAAAGGGCGAGCGGGTCCTGCTGATCACTCCCTGACTCTCCAGTCTACGGATCAACTGATGGATGGGAATCAGGGAGTCTCGGTTGGTGCGATATTGCCGCCGGTGCACTGTTGTGGTCGCAATTGGCACTTGTTGTTCCTTGATTTTCAGCAACCCCACAACAGAAGGATCCTCTGAGAGACCAGGCAAGGTGGACAGCTGCTCAATTTCCTCAGTCTCCAAAGCAGCAATACCAAAAGCCCATCGGTACCCTTTTGGGTCTTTGAAGTACCCTCTCTTGAGGTAGTCTATGCCGAGGATGCATGGAGCCTCTGGACCAGTCACAATAGGGTGCTTTTGCCATTCCCTCCCAGTCAGGCTGATTTCAGCCTCCAGCACAGTCAACTCTTGGGATCCTCCTGTCACTCCAGAAATATAGATGGGTTCCACCCCTTGACAGCTTGATGGCATCAGGGTACACTGTGCATGGGTATCTACTAGAGCCTTATACTTCTGTGGGACTGATGTGCCAGGCCATCTGATCCACACAGTCCAGTAAATCCAATCATCCCCTACCTCCACCTGGCTGGAGGCAGGGCCCCTCTGATAGTCATCACAGCGTTGGACACTTTAGTCTTGTTGAAAGGGATTATTCTTCGTTATCACAGGAACTTGTAATATCTCTTCCACTCTATCTGGGAAACTGCTCACCAGATACTGAAGCTGTAACTCTCATGGGATGATCAGTCTTGGCCCTTGCTCCCCTCTTCAATTCACTCACCTATTCCTCCAAAGCTGAAGTAGGTTTTCCATCCCACTTTGTCATGTCTTCTCCGTGATCCCGCAGGTAAAACCATAGGGTAGCCTGTGGCATATACCTCCTGTATCTCCTCTCTCGAACAATAGGACGCCTTTTGTTAATAGCTGAGATGTGTGTTGGTACACGTGAGGAGCTGGATAAATCAGATAGATCGTCCCTCAATTGTTTATGGTCCTGGGACAGTTTTTCCACAGCTGAGATGATGGAAGGGGTGAGATTGTCTTTGAACTCTGGGAGTTTATGAACCATTTCATCCACTGTTAGTGGTACTATGTCATTCCAGGTTACTGTTGCCAATGAATGGGCATATGATGATGGTGCATTCCGTGTAAGTTTTCGCCACATGGGTCGTGTACATTCGACTTCATCTGGATCTATGGGTATATCCCCGTTATTCGGCTTGATGTGATAGATCATCTCTACGATGGCCGATTCCCTCAGAGACTGGATGCCTTTGTCTAAAGTAGTCCACTTGGCCGAACAACTCATAACATCGTCCTTGTATGGAAACCTTTCTTTCACAGCTGCCAAGAGCCGCCTCCAAAGACTGAGGGACATTTTCTCTCTTGCAATTGCTTTGTCAATTCCCCCTTCTCTAGCAAGTGATCCCAGCTGCTTGGCTTCTGTACCTTCTAGTTCGTGACCATCGGCCCCCTTGTCCCAGCATCGAAGTAACCAGGTGATGATGTGCTCCCCTGGTTGACAGGTAAAATCTTTTTGCATATTCCGTAGCTCGGTTGAAGTCCGAGGTCGAGAAGTTACCTCTTCTTCTTCTTCTTCGTCATGTGATGATGACTCCTGATCAGATTCTGGACCAGGTGGTGAATACATTGTTCCTTCATCTTGCTTCACCCTTCTTGCCTCTTTTTTGCTTTTTCTCTTGCGTACAGGGGCAACCGATATTGGTACGAATTGGTCCTCTGGTTTGGCTGCAGTGATTATCACTTTGGTTTGAGTAGCGACTGTACTTGTTGCTGGGGGTGGTGCAGCTGCTGTGCTTGGAGCTGGAGTAGCTGCGCTGACTGTTGCTTTGCCCTCAGATCCACCGACATTCTTGTCCTTTTGAAGGTGCTGGATAGTGTTGAACAAGGCCCTGTAAGCATAGGCCAAGCCCCAGCACGTTGCCATGATTTGTCCATCTCTGGTATGGCCAGAATGACCACACACCTCATTTAAGTGTTTTACTAATTCTTCTGGATTTTGCCGTCGTTTGGTCGTGAAATTCCAAAGCACTGGAGGGGCCCAGTGGACTAGATACTTGCCCATACTATCCTACACACCCTGCCACTCATGACTGTCCAGCCTTGGGGAAAATCTCTTGGTCCTCCTACATCGTCGTTTAATCCCAGACAGACCCAAACCTGACTCTGCTTAACTCTTGAAATCAGATGAAATGGTCGTGGGCAAAATACACCCTGTATGCGTGCCAACATGGTGATCCCCATCACAATCAGCAAACAAGTCTCAACAGCATTAAAAGGCCATTCAAAAACTTCAAAACTTTCAAATGATGCTGTAAATGGTCTGGGGGTGTACTTCTTGCTTGAGAATCACACAATATAAACAGATTTAATTTAAAGACATTTGGTTCATGTTTCAAGACCTTTTTTTCATCTGTGGGAAAATAAGTCAGGTTTGTGTGTATCATGGTTATGTCTTTTCATTGCAGTCCCTATTTTTGCTTGCTTATATATTTATGACACTTGTACCTTTCTGGGAGAAATCTATCAGGTCTGGTCTAATCGTAAAGGCAAGCTGCCGCAGAATTTTGAATAGAGTCCTTTTTGCCGCTTCATAGTCAAAGAAGTCAGGTGCACATTTCTCACCTTTGTTGAAATAAATAATTTAACCATCAAATCTTTTCCTCTCCTTAAATGCAAGACAGTGATTTATAGAATAGATACCAGTCTTTTCAAGCAGTTAAATGTTCGTGCTCTCCCCTGCCTCTGAGCAATTAATTCAGGAGCAGAGAGATAAAATTGATGCTTTCCAGCAGAGGGTGTCTGAAGCAGATATTTGGTCATTTAGATTTTTCTGAAATGCAAAATGGAGTAATTTTGTGATTCTCTGCCATGGCTGGTTATGGTCCTCTTTTCTTGCACCAGAGGAATCAATTTGAGGTAAAAAAGGCTATAGAAAGAGGACAAAGCATTTGATTAATTGTTCTTACAGACAAGTATTGTGCAATAGGCAAACTGAATATGGAGACTATAACTGCTTATGGTAAGATGTGTAATTCCCGTCAGAGAAAATACAGGCTGCTGTGTAGATCAAAACTAAGAGTCTGGGAACAAACAGCTGTGCTGATGTTCTAGGACTGAGTGTACCACATGACAATCACTTTGTTCCTCTTGAAATGTCAGTGAAGTTATAAAAAAAATAAATCACACAACATTAGTAAAAGAAAGCCAAGCATGTTAGCGCTTTTGTGATGGTTAAGTTGCATGGCTTCATGAATAACTGCTTTTTAAAAGGCAACCAGATTTGAAATCTTGTTAAGTGACTAAGAAGAAATAAATTGATTTGAAGTGCCACATCTAATGTTGGTATTTTATTCTAAGATGTTCCCTGTGAACAAACCCTTTTTTCTAGTCTGGCTAACATCATTAGGGGTGTTTGTGTTGGTGGTGGTCTTTCTGGGTAGAGTAACTTGCATGATTAAAAATATTTTTCCTTATTTAAGAAAAAAAAGGGAGAAGGAGAGGAAAGATTTTTTTTCCTCTGAAAAAGAACTGATAGAAGCACACAGAAGAAAAGGCACCAATCAAATTATAAGTTCTGGGAAACAGCCAAACTGTCTATAAACAATTTGCCTAATATGGAGGAGGAGGGGGGAAAAAAATGAACCCAAATCTTTCAGTAAAAGTGAACTGAGATTGTAACCTGTAACATTCTTAAGGAATTTTGTTTTCACCATATTTAAGTTAGTCCTAAAACACCAAACACCCTCCTCCCCACACCTAAAAAGACCCTGACAAAACACCAGACCCAAGAGATATGTCATTCCCACTCAAAAAATGCTTTTTAAACTGACCTTACACAGTTTGGAAAGTCATATGTCTGGAGGAATAAAAACATCTAATTTCTAACACGTCAAATGAAAATACTTCATTCTGATTTAAACTGAAGTTAATCAAATCTAATTCAAAAACAAATATAAATAAGGCTAGCGATCACAAAGGGATGTGTTGCTGGACAAACAGGGCACTGGGGGAGAAACTTGAGAGTTATCCTGCACAAATTACATAGCTGGAAGGAGAAGCCTTTTTCTGGTTTTGCACAGTGCTTGAGTTTTGTGACAAAGAGAAGGTTTCTTCAACAAAGTGCTTACTACAATGATGTCCTGTGGTGGCTGTGGTATCACAGCACATCTGCAGCTTCATATGAGACCACTTGATGATATATTGAACATTCATAATGCAGCTTCCAGTCTGAAGAGGTGATGGTCTGTATTGGTCTTCAGAATATTTCTCACAGATATTTCGCTGTTGCTTCAACCAGGACATTCTGTTTGTATTCCGTGATGGTCTGATGAGCAAAAGTAGCTGAAGGGTGTGTATGACTCCAGTGTGGACTTCTCTGTCACATACTTAAGTCTTTATTATCTACTGTATCAATATACTGAAACAAGTTTTGTTCCTATTGCTCTAAAAAGAGGCAAATTGGGCCTCTGAGTTTTTCCCTGACCCTGTTGCTTTAATCACATATATATGCTGTTTTGTTATGTCCCCTTCTGGCTTTTTCTGAGGTCATGAAAAAAATGAAAATAGCTTTTTCACATAAAGCAGAAAGGGGGTTTTGGGTTTTTTCCACTATTTTCTTTCCTATGTTTTGTTCTTTCACAAGTGAAGTGAATTCCCTGCCTACCTGTGGGGATTTTAAGAAAATAATCTTTTAATGTGGAAGTGTTTATGTTCTCATTAAGGGAAGAAAGTAACATTGCTTTCCTGCACCCTCACCTAGCCCAAAGTCTAATTGCAAACTGTAGTGGCTGGAGATAAGTCTTCTTACCAGGTTTAATGGTGTTTCACTAGTTTAATTAGGCTTTGGATTTAAGATAAGAAGATGACTTTTCAATAGTTGGGTTAAAAAGGCAGGGAGAGACAACAGCTGTAAAGATACTTTCCCGTGTACTCAAGCATAATTAAATGTAGCAGGAGTTTCTTCCTTCACTGAGTAAATTACCTTTGTCCCACGTTTATATTGATATAAACTTTCAACATTTGGCTTTGCATTGTATCTCGTGCTGGTTCTGTCTCTGCTGAGGGTCAAGAGAGATATTTATGAAAGCTGACAGGAAATATCTTTTTACGTATAAGGAATAGGTGTCCAGTTTCTCAGATAAACATGAGATTAAAACTGTCAAATTCTTTGTGTATTTACTTTCAAACAACACACATGGTAAAGGAAGGAACCTTTACACCAGATGTGTATTAGTGATTCAGATGCCACTTCGTTTCTCTAGTGTCATACATACAAAATCCCATGAAAAATCTGCCTCCTTGTACCGATTGTTTAAGCCTGGGATGGTGATTCACAAAATGTTGTTTTGGGTTATTTGTTACTATTTTAGAAACCAAAAAAGATCTGAGCCTTCAAGAAACTCTGCCTGAATTCGACAGGTTCTACTGAAGTGATAGTCGCATCAGGGTTCCACAGGGTTTTAATAGGAAAATCGTGTATTTCTTTTACAGTATAGGAAATGGAGAGCAGTTCATAAACTTTTTCATTTTCTCTCTGACTCTCTTATCCTTATCCATCTTAAAGTATTTTTCTTCTTGGTAGCATTATGACAGATTTAGGACCAAAGCTGAAACATAAGGCATAAATAAATGAATACATGATCTTTTTAATCCAAATGTAACTCATTGAAATCTGTTCAGAATCTTGTCTAATAGGGTAACCTGTATTTTAAAACTCTTCAAATTTTATCCTTTGTGTCTGGAATTACTTTTAACTATTTTGGACTGCTAAATATTGGATATTTATTAGATGGAGTCTCAGTATATTTATATTTTTAGATTTTAATTTGCTAATATTGAAGCAAATGTGAAGTTTCCTTAAAGTTTAATATCAAAACAACAAAAATTTGTGATATGTTTTTCAGCCAAGCTGAAGACATTTTCTTAGATCCTGTTTTTATTACAACATCACTAACAGTTGAAAAGAAAATAAAATGGTTCAAACCAAGGTGTGTAAATTTTTAGGAACTAAAATGTGACCAAACAAACTCCAACAAAACGCTTCTGGATGTACTCACATCCTGTGGTCTTGGTCCTTCTGAATTTGGGGTACATAGCCTTCTCCATGGAGGCAAGAGCAAGGTGAGATTTAGGCCCGTAAGGTTGTGCCATCTAGTGACAATTCACCCCGCAGAAGTCACTGACTATCAGGAACTCTTACCATGGCTCTCATATGCCACTAGCAGTCTACACTGGCTCATGAATTATCTTAAATGACATAGGCTCAACAGCAAGTTTTTAATCTCAGGTTCTGACTGAAAAGTACTTAAGTCCTTGTTCACAAGCTGCATGAGTTTTAAACATTTGTTTCACTTTAGCCACTCTAAGCATGGTATTCTAGCTATTGCTCTGAATACACTATTTAATAATGATTGTGGACAGAATGACTTTAGTCATATCACTAATGATAATCTTAACCAATCTATTGTGCAGCTGAACAGATCAAGTTAATGCAGAAAGTGGAGGGGTTTGGAAGCACTTTCCCTGTGGTAAAAATATAAGACCATTCACTTAAACAATGATTCAAATTTGAAAAAAGTTAATTGCTGATATGAACAGAAATACATGCCAGTCAGAATAAATATTGGCCTCAATGAGAGTTATTTTGTTGCAGAACAGGATTTGATATTCAGGAGATTCTTTAGCTGTGGTAGTTCTTGAGTATTGCTTATTAAGGCAGTAGAATTGTTGGACTGAAGCAGGGAGAGTTTATTAGCCCTGCCTTAGGCATAAAACTATTAGATTTCATGTAATTTAAGGAGGTTTATAGGAAATATTTTACACCTTCATGAGTAAATGTGAAAATTTGGGCATTGGGAAACTATACGAACATTGTATTTTTTTACCATTTTCCAAATAGTTCTTGGTTCTTTGACACCATATCATTTTTATTGCAATAAGCATTACTTGTCCCTCTATACTGTTGGTGCTCATTTTCTCTTTTTAAGGAGAATATAAGAACAAATGCTGATATAAGGTACTGAATAACTTTAAAAAACAGTGGTGTTGGAGAGCTGCCTCAGGCAGATGAAAAATGCCCAGTACGTCAAGGAAAATGTATTCCCCAGTGTCATTTCATGCTCTGCAGGGGTCTGTTTTCTTGAGTCCAGTGCAAATGCATACTCTTGAGAAAGCCATTTTCTGTTTAATGTGGAAAAGAAGAATAAAGCAATTTTTTATTCTGCTTTTATACAGTCTTGTCAGGAAAGAGAGGCGAATGAAGAATGACAATCTTCAGAGATGCCATCAAGATTCCCTAAACACAAATCTTATCAACCCCAGTCTGTAATCATGTGAAATTTCACAGATTAAGCAAGACTGAATTCTGGTTTGGACACCTCCAAGGAAAACCCATGATACAATAAGAACTAGCATGCACAATTTCTCAAGCAGATCTCTTTTTCCTCTGAGTGAGCAGTGATGAGATGAATATGAAGCAAGTATGCAAGCCCTCTCTTCCATTCCATGAATGAGGCTCTCCATCACCCTTCTCCATCCCCCAGAATTAAAGTATTGCTGTGACCTATTTTCATATTTTGTATTCCCTGTGCTGCGTGCCAGAGAGCAAGCACAGAGCAGTGATGGGAGTTCATGGACCTGTCTGCAAAGAGAGGGAATGTGATGCAAGAATGCGTTAAGAGAGGAGAATTGGTCTCTAATATCCTGGTGGCAAACACGTAGTGTTCAGTTCCTAAATGAGTCTAACCAAAAGTCCCCTGTGCTATTTGAAATGCTTAGGGATTATCCTTCCTTGCCTACAGCTCCTGTTTTGGAGGACCACAGGCCTCCCGTAGGTTTTGTGTGATACCTGCCAGGCTTTTGTGGTTGCCGGGGGTACTCTAGGGCATCTCAAATGGCACTAGGCAGCTATAATTAGGCAACTTAATCAAGCCCTTAGTTCCTAGGACTGCTTTGCCAAATACCTAATTTTAGCTGTCAGTGATGCAATGAGTGGACATTTCAGATGCTGCAGAAAAAGAACTGTCACCATATGACCCACTAGACCTGCCAACCCGAATGAAATGCTCAGCAAACCATGAAAAATTAAAAGAGCAGCACCTATAAATGGAAGTGTACCCCCAGAAATGAACTTCTTTTTGGCTAGTCATTTTGCTTCCATTGGATTTTGTGCATCAGAAGGGGAAGAGTGCTGTGGAGTATTAATAGCAAATAAACTGAAGGAGAAAAAAAAAAGTAAGCCTTTCTGGGATTAATTGCTGGAGATATTAACACCATTGAATATTTTGTTGAATCCTTAAAAGACTCCAAATTTCATAAAATTAAATCCTATAAAGGATTTATTTTCATTATAGGTTAATTTAAAACCAAAAATTTGGAGGAAAAATGTTCTTTATCTAGGTAGTATTTTGTTAATAAAGATTATAAATAAAATTGTAGCATAGCAATAGTTTTCCTGGAGTACTGCATAATAATTAACTTTTTAGGATGGGTGGGGAGAGAGGTAGGAACACTATTCATTTTAACAAGTTGCCTTGATAGTACTTGGCTGCATCGCTTCCAGAATACATAAGTAGTAATGTTTGGAGTATTTCTTAAAGCCATTAGGAAATTCACCTTTCATTTCTGTATCTGCCCTTAAATAATATGTATATAAAAATAACAGTACTCCTGCAGTTGGTAAAGGAACCAAATGCATAATCTCTAGGGAATGGCATCTATAAGAATGCTCCCATGGAAAATCCTATTGATGGAACAGTTAAAATATTTTCATGTTATATTCTGTCCACATACGGTTTTCTTCAGTGTTGTTTTCTCAGTTGATGGAGGGAAATCCCAGGACACATTTTACATAATTGCTTGTATGGTTACTGTTGCTTACATTTGTTCTGTCAATTGTGGATAGTTCTTATTTCCAACAATTATTTTGTTAGAAGTGTTCAGAATGCTTAGATATGCTGGAATAAAGTATATTTAATACAACCACCCACTTGCAGAGCTCTACAAAGCTGGAATTCATCTCCCAATTCTTTAAGCACCCAGGTCTGTCTCATGGAAATACCTTTCCTGGTTTTGCTTTGCTTATTTTTAACACTTTTTGAATTTATATTTGTTAATTTTTGGAAATTAATTTGGGAGTCATGGAAGATACTTTTTCACCACTGTTGTTATTTGCAAGTTGGTTTTGCCCCCTTTGAGGAAATGCAGGCTGTTGAAAGAAGCCTGTGCTCTAGAGTCTGTAATTGTGAGGTTCCTCAATGTTTTGTTTGATGATGTTTTTCAGATTAATAAAAGGATTTGGTAGCATCCTACAAGTATTGGCAGTTATCCTCAGTATTTTAATGAGGGAACATTTCCTTTATAGCTTCGGAGAACTGATGTACAGTGAAATTAGATGAGGAGCATTACTGAGATTGGCATTCATGTTTCTTATTACCTACCATCTTGCTAAATATAACAGAAGGTATAACCCATTTTTTTCTGTAGCCTTTTCTCCCATAGCAGAATGATGAGGTAATACTTGCCATTAGCCATCCTGTTTGAAAATCCTGTTAGCCATCCTGTTTGAAAACTAATATCAGTTCTGAGACAGCATTAAACCCCTGTGCATAGAGGCGATTGCCGGAGATAGGGGTAAAGGTGGGCTTCCCACATGGATCTCCCTGAATCATTTGGGATATTTTTTTCCCGACATGTTTGATCTCTCACTTTGAAAAGTCAAATAAAATCTGACCTGGTCAAGCAATCTATTTATTCAATAGACTTGCAGAAGCAGCCACAACATGGATCTGTGATTTAGAGAAGTTACGCAGGGTTTTGTATTTTCTTGTTTGGTTACTTGTCTTTTAATTCCAAAAGAGTGTGCTATTGGACATATTAGAGGTGACATGATGGTGAACAATTCTGAAGCATATGCTCTGCAAAGACCTATTCAATATATTAATCTTTAAAAACTCAAGTATCCTGTCTTGTAATGAAATAAGATGACAAATCTCATAAGGCAAGTTGTTGTATTTGGGCTTTCCTCATTTACTGAAAAATGACTTTGGAAAAACTATCTGAAAGTCAAACCAAAAGCAATAGGTTGTGCCTGTAAGAAATCATAAAGTTCATTATGTACACAACGATGTGGCAAAGGAGGAGAGCTGAATTTTTAATAGCACTGGATGAAAATTAAAATAATCCTGGGTAAGTAATATGTTGCAAAGTGATAGTTCAGTATATTTGACACTCATTTGAATTCAGCACTGATGATAAGTGAGATCTTAACAGAATATTTTAAAGTGACTATTCAAGTCTGTAATCTGTAGGACAGAAACATTTTTATTTGATACCTGCATTAAAAAAAAAAGTTTTTTTGCTTTCTTTTTATATGTTTTATATGTTCCCATAATAACCCTTCACTGGGGAAATAGTCTGTCAATTATTCCTGGGTTTCATTTCAGATTTTTACATTCTGCTTTTAACACAAGGAAGGTGAGAATAAAACTAATTTCCCAAGTGATTTTGTTTTTCTTTATAATGAGAACTGTTGTTTGTAATGTTTCAGATGATGTAGAAATCAGCTACAGATTTAAATCACAAATGCCCACTCTCCATTAATATTTATTCCAGCTGAAGAGCTATATGTGGGCATCCTGCCATCAGTCACATATGCAGGAGGTGCTGTACTTTGGAGGGTTGTGGGTTCTTTTGGTTTGGTTTTGTTTTTTAAGCTACTTACAATGAGCCATAGTCATCTATGAGGATTAATTATAGGGTACAGAAGGAGAAGCACTTTCCATTTGAGCTCTATTTGCTGTAAATAAATAGCAAGATGAGGGAATTACATAAGCCAGCCACCAGCACAACTGTCGTTTCAAAACTAAATAGGGAATAGCCCTGAAAATCTGATGATGAGTCCTGATCTAATGCCACAGGAAGTTTAGGGTATTTCTAAATGTTTCTGACAATACTTTACCATCCTAAAATATCAATTTACCTGCCTGAATATCTGTTAGACAAAGGACACTTTGAAAAAAACAAAGTATATTCCTTTGGTGAAGGGAGTTCAGCAAAGTGAAGTTAGTTTTGCCTGCTGTTCACTAGTAATGTCATGCCGGAGTTACAATTTTAACCAGTTTGTTAAATACTGTTCTGCAATAGAACTTTCCAAATACATACATTAGCATTTTTTTCTAGCCTTCATTTTCATGCAAGTAGTATGGATCTGCCTGTTTATGCTTTGGATTTTGAGTCATTTTCCCATCATGTTCTTCGAAGGGCAGAGCTAAGGGCATGTGGGTTTGGCTTGGGTAATCTGGACAAATTGGGTGTTTCTGCCTCACATCTGCTTGTGAGGTGAATTTGCTTGTTATTTCTTGCTTGGAATCCCCAGTTCTCTTGAAAAGTTTGAGGGTTGAGAAGAAGACTGTGGCTGTCTCTCAAAATACTGCCTCAAAGGTAGCCTGATTACCTGGTGAACAGTCACCCTGTAGCTGCTGTTATGTTTTGTTTTCATAAATTCAGGGGCCCCAGTGCATGCAGCAAGCCCCTGGCAGGCTGCCTCTGAACTGGAAAAGAGCAAAAAGTGCCATGCTTGTCACAAGCAAGGTATGGGCCGACATGACAAACAGCAAGCAGATAGAAAAAGATGGAGTAGTGTAAAGAAGCCATGCAGTGGCATTTGTTGAGGTTACAGGCAACGGATGATGTGGCAATGTAAGATGAATAGAACAAAGGTCCGTCTAATCCAGTTACCTCTATTCATGAGTGGCAACACAGATAAGATATGGTATGGGAGCAGGGCAAACTTGCAGTGCTGGTCACTGCTGCTCCCCCAGCCTCTGCGAGCTTACAGCTGAGGTGCTTACTGAGCAAGAAGCCATGGGTTTTTTTTAACTACCAACATTTTTGGAGGCATCACAGCAGTTGTAAGGAAAGATGGAAAAAACAATTGTTCTCAAAGATGTTCATGGAGAGCTCCTCCCTTAGGCAGTTCCTGTGAGGGACAGCCTGAGGGAAATGCACTTTTAATACATGGTTAATGGGGACCAAGATTAAAATTTCAAGTAGGAGCTGACTTATTGGTACAAAATGAGAAAGAATATGTAACTGTTGCATATGAGAGGGTCTCCTTAGAAAGATAGATTTGTTTCTAGTGAAGGTGAAATTATTCACTTGCCATTGAGATGCCTCATTCCTGTAGTGTTTGAAGCAGAAGAGGCACTTCCCCAAGTAGTAAGGGCTAAAATAGCTCATTGGTTGTACCCAAACTGAAGTCAAACTACACATGGGCTGAAGGGTTAGGAACTGAATAGTTAAGATGGTAGAAGGACTCAAGTGTCCTCTGAGGTTTTCTTTAAGTTGTTGCTAACTGCCTTGAGGTCCCTCATCTATACAAATATTTAAACTGAATATATTTCTTTCTTTTCTCAGTGAGGTGTTTCATTAGTCATCAGTACCTCCTGGGTGTATGTACAAGCACCTTCACAGACAAGTTTAACAAATAGCTATTTGAGGAGATTTTTTTTAATTGTAGAATTTAATATTTGTTTTAAAGAAACCTGTTTATTCCCATGATATTTTTCTGAATAAAATTGAAATATAGCAGAGTCTTTGTTTTTAGGACAAAAAGTTAGGTTCAATGTTAATTATGGCATCAGAACCCCTGGACTGCATTATCAAAGTATGAAGACTATCAATATGTATAGAGCACTGTGACATTAAGTAAATATTTCCCAGTACATCTGTTATCTTACTTCTCTTTCTATTTGTAGTAATAAAATAATCAGTGAGGTAGATACCTGTCCATGCTGGTAAAGTAAGCGAAGGGAACAAATTCAGTTTTTAATGTATATTTGAGGGAAAATAAGTAAATAAATAAACAATTAAAATGAGATATAAAATAAATAATACACAAAGTGTATATTAATTATGGACAACAGTTACTCTGTATGGAGCAAATTTTGGCTAAATCACTTTGCAAAGCAGGCCCTATATTCTGATCAGGATTTTTGTCCTTGGCAGATAGTAATCTTTCCTTCCTAGCAGGTCACTGACAAATTCCATATTTCCATCCATTCGAAAATTTCTACTGTTTCCTGCTCTATCAGATAGCTCTCTTCTCAGTTTGAAATGCATATAGACAGACATCCTGGAGCTTCAGGAGAGAGCAAGCTTGACTCAACCATGTCCCAATCCAGGCGCCTTGGCAAGTGGTGGACAAAAGTTCTGTCATGCCTGTGGATATGCAGGACGACTCAGACAAGCTTAGGCCAGCACAGATGTCAAAGAATGGGTTGTTATTAGCATCTATGTAGTGATACAATTTTTAACCTTTGGCAGTGTGTGACTTATCCCAGTTACACATAAATCATTGTATTTTATAATTGCTGATGGCTCTAAGATTTTTCAGTCTTTCCATGCTTTTGGTCTGTTCACTCTAAAATAGAGAAGTACTCATCTTCTAGCAATGAGTTCCACAGTTTATTTATGCTTGCTGGGAAGAAACATTTAATTCATATTTTGGTGGGTTTAACATTACCTGAACTGGAAATTACGTATTTTGGATATCTTGCAGTCATCTGACTGTCATTAAAATGGGAAAGTGTATGTTACCACACAGCAGAGATAACTCTTTTATCCTTTTCCACAAGTAAAACTTAAGATTTCTTGTGGTAAGTATGTAGTTGTGAGCTATATCTACTCTCTTTCTAACCAGCTTTACTGACTGGGGGTGAATCCCAGGGCCTTGGATCAGACTTTAGAAGATTACAAAAAAATCACTAGAGTAACAGCAGGATGATTTATTTGTAGCACAGAGTGTAGGTAGTGTGTATTATTTTGAGATCCTATTTACAGGTGGTTTAATTTTTTTTTTCTGTGAGACCCAGCTTGAATTTACTCTTATTGCTCTTTAGCAATAATTAAAATTTGTTTTGTGTCATCTTGGCTACATAATGAGCTAAAAGAAGCAATGAATTTCTGTAGCTTCTGAAGTTTGCAGATTATTTTTTGGCTAGTTGCTGTCTGCTATTAAATCACTTCAGAGCTTTGGAAGGGCAAATATAGGACTTTTAGATAGGGCAAATACAGGATGTATTTTTAAAAGAATGTTGACTACAGAAATATAGCTTGGGTGAAAATTATGCTGAAGCTGAGCAAGGTTCTGTGAATCCATTGGCTTAGATTTTGGAATGACGAGATGGGGATTTACCTCATGGAGTTTCCCCAAAATGGAAGCTAAAGTTTTTTAATCCAAAAGACACATGGGTCCTCAATTCTGCCATACTAAGAGAATTCTTTAACAAGGAAAATTTTTTACAACATATATGGCTTTACATTTGAGCAATGTCTGTATCTATGCATTAGGCAGGAGCCAGTCACTGTCAATCAGCTGGTTTGCACTTTCTTACTGCTGTGCAAGGCAGCCAGCAGGAATTCATCAAGATCTGGCTTGCCCTTCTGTGAGATGGGCTTGTAGGATTTCAGTTCAGGCTCCAGCTCCTGCTATCTCACTCAGCACTTAAAGAGTGGGTTGAGAGGGAGAGGGTTTGAAGAGCAATGACCGTGGATTGTGAAATCAGGCAGGGATCTGATGGGAGAGTGGAGGAGGATGCAGGGAGGCTGAGTTTCTCTTTTTCAGGATATAAGCATGTTGAAGTCTCCTTGAATTCAA
Source organism: Pezoporus flaviventris (assembly GCF_033815535.1). Lineage (NCBI taxonomy): Eukaryota > Metazoa > Chordata > Aves > Psittaciformes > Psittacidae > Pezoporus > Pezoporus flaviventris. The sequence continues at coordinate 22,760,526 of NW_026892585.1, forward strand.
GGTCACACTTGCCCTCTTAAAAAAATATGCATACACACGCAAATAAGGAAAAATCATGCTCTCTTTATATTTGGGTACAACCAGTAATTTTACTTTTATATACCAATTTAAAGCAGCTCTTCTGCTCTCAGTGGAGTAGCTTTATATTAATACATCTGAATTTAGAATTTGACCCTATCAGTATAATGAAATGATCTTCCTGCTGAAGCATGGCAGTCAGTCACCACCAGCCTTAAGATTCCTGACTTTCAGTGAGAAAGAAATTGGGCTAGCACTGTGCCTGCAGTGAGAGGGATGCTGCTCCGACTGACCCAATACTGATTCAATCTTTTCAACTTCAGCTTCTGTGGTACCTGGAAATCTTTGCAGAGTTTTCATCCTTTGTTTCCTGTTAGTGATCCTTAGCACAGCTGTTTTATATGCCAACTTAAGGGATAAGAAACCAAATCTGACTTCCTGAGTCTTATCTTTGCCTGTGTTCCTCAGAAATCGCCGTCATTGTCCTGCAGAAAGCCATGCAGCAGAGTCATTACTTCCTCACTTGAAAGATGAACTACATATTACTGCTTTTTTTTCTTCTTCTTCTTACTTTTCAGTTCACATGCACAAATTTGGGTTGGGTCAATCTGACAATTGGAATTCAGCCTGCATGGTAATGTTTACTGCAGATTTGAGTAGAACAGAGTACGTACGTCTGGCAATATTCTCATATTACATACATATTCAAACTTTTTACCTGACTCAGATGCTTAATGCTTTTATAGCCTTTCTGACCAGCCATCACAAGCACCTGGTAATTTCTTATATTCCTTTTCTACATAATTCAGGTAATCCTCCATGGCTGCACAAATGTCAACACTTATTGATGAAGGAGTCTTAGGGGAAAGCGTCTTAAAATGCCATCAGAAAGGGGCTTTCTGTAGAAACACTTGTGGTTGTTAGCATTTTACCTACCCAGTGGTCCAATTACCTTGTCAATGAGTGAAATACACTCTGAAAAAAGAAGTGGAGACTAATATACACAGCCAATGTCTGAAGATCAATATAGTCTTGGATGCATCTCAGATTTATTAGAAGTGTGGATAGCACTGTGGATATAAAAGGAATTTTATAGATAGATGAATAGATGCATCCATATTTTCAAAACTGATAACCAAATGCTTAACAAGAGGCAATTGAAAATAGGTTGATTTTCTAAAGGCGTCACAATACCAAGCATTAAAGATTTGGTCTCTTTGGGGGATTTCTAATTGAACATTTCTCCATAATGGAGGAAGAACAACAACAAAAAAAAAGTCAATTTTTATGCCCTAGTAAAGTTCTTAGTTTCAGGAGCTTCCACATTATATATACTGTGATGTCAAGAAATAAATGAAAACTATTAGCTGAGGGTAAAATAAAGCAGACCATGGAATTGCACAACAAGATTGTGTATTTCTGCTGGACGTGTATTGGTGGTATGAAAAAGAGTCAGCTAGTAACAGTGACCACCCTGAGATAAATGAACATGAAAATATTTCATATGCTGATGCTAATAATATGGTATTGTTATGCTCTGCCTTTCACACTGCCCCTTGTTTTTTATATAGTTCAGCATAATGAAAAGAGCAGCAAAGCAGTATGTTTTGGCTATCCAGTGTTAAAACACAGTTGACACCTCAGTCAGACACCTTACTGAGGAAAATCGGCCCTGCAGGTTTAGCAAGAATCTCAGAAGATGTTGCTGCTAATTTACACATGGCAAAACAGCAACAAAATGTCTTCCTTGGGGAAGATGTCCCAATGTTGTCCCAAGACAACAGTGGAGAATCTGCTGTCTTTGAAAAACAGATGCTATACGGGGAAGATGAAAGGCAAGTGGGAAAGCTGACCAGACTGAAATATTATGCAAACATACATTGCTGCAAGATGGAAGTCAAATGCATTTGCTTTTTCTCACTAATAGAAAAAAGCTTCTACAGTAAGCAGGAAAGTTATGGAAATGGGTAAGAAGCAGTTTTCTTCAGTAGTTCTGTGTGTTAGGCAGAACAGACTATTCCACTGCTTGCACTGGGAAAAAGGACAGCAAGGGCAGTTCAGTCACACAAGATTGCTGATTTGTGCAGCGTTGCAAAAATAAAGGCAAGTCTGAAACTGAGTTGGAATTTGCATGACTTGAATTCGTCTCTAGTTTCAGTCAATAGGGACTGTGCCCTTCTCAGGATCTTTCAGTGGCTAAGCCTGCAGTGATTCCAAGTCAGTGTTATTTTCCTCTCCCTGTCATTTTAGGATTTTGCAGCCACAGTTCTGTTTTGTGCTAATGATGTTCATTAACCCCCCTCTTGGATAATACGAATTCTTAAAAGGTGAAGCTGGTTATACATTTAGACACATCCTATTGATTAACACACTTGTGTACTCTAGGAAGTCTCTTGCATTGCAAAAGTACTGCAGGCTATATAATCTACTTTCTGACTGAGAGAAGTAATGGCTCTCTCCCCCCACCCCTCCATCCTCTGCCTTTGTTATTTACCAGACATCTTAAATTTTAATTAAGGTAAGACTGATGATTGCCCCTAGACCTGGAAAAGTGCAAGATACTGGAAAAAGGCTAGCATGAAGAAACAAGAAAACCTGGTACATTTTCACTCTCCAGCATTTCGGGCTTTCAGTTCAACACAGACTATAATTGAGTCAAAACCATCGCAAATCTGTCTCTTTCCAAAACAGCTCCGTGCCAACATCTCCATTTGAACCATTAAGCATTGGCTCTGTATTTCTTCCTGATCACTATCATGTTAGCTAGGAGAATTAAACACCCTTCTCCTCTCAATTTGACAAACTGCTTCTTCAAAACTACCTCTGGAAATTTTTGCCTAAGACTGTTCTCTCTTGCCCTAGTAGGAAAGTAGCTGTCTTACGTTTTTATCTTTCAACATGAAACCACTGCAATTTCTCTACAAAACTGGAATCCTTACCCATAGGTTTTTTATGGAATTTATCACAAAGTATAAGTTATTCACAGTATGCAAAAAAAAAAAAAAAAAAACAACCCAAGGTAAAGTATGAAAACCTGGCATGTTTGGAAATACTCAGTTTTTCTGAATCATTAGAAAGTATTTGGTTTGGTTTGGTTTGGTTTTTTTTCCGCAAGCCTTAGCAGGAAGTGTCCAGTGTATTAGCTACTCCATGTTGCTATTGGGTAGGTAACAGATGCGTTTCAAATTCACTTAAATGCTTAAGGTGGTTGTCATCCTCTCTGGCCCACCCTCACTGATAATTTTCACACTAAAAGCAGCAGGGTATTATATTGTTACTGTCCTAAAGGCTGCCAATCCCTGTGTGTAACGTTACCTGGTGCTGTGTAAGGACACTATCGAACATACAGAAGTGCTTGCCACCATGTCATCCTCTCTCAAATGCTATTTTGTATGCTGCTTATTGCAACAATGAGAGAAAGTTTTAACCTTTCATTGAGAAGAGAGAAAACCACACCCAGATTTGAGGGGTGCTCCTACTGTTGCCTGTAGCAGCTGCAGTGCCAGCAGAGTTAACTTTGTGGGTATCTCGGAAGTGTTTTGCACTGTGCCTGTGCTCTTTCAAAGGAAACACTGAAGGAGTTTCACTGATCTCCAGACACTTGCACTATACTTTTTGCCATTGCTATATTTATCAGAAATGTGTTAGGAAGTTAGATAGGCTTTGCCATCTGTAAGTGTGAAAAGGGTTAAATCAGCCAAATTGGATGCCAGTGATTGAAGACATGCAGTTGCCCCAAATCTATACAGACGTACCGTGTAGTGGGTGTCCAGATTTTTGAAAATCCTACTGAACCATCATGGGTCTTTTTAGGAAATGGAAGATCCTTATGATTCTGGCACCAGATATACACAACTTCTCTTAGCTGGCTTAAAGTGAAGTTAGCTTAGGTGAAGTATCATCTTTCCATACAGGTAAACTATAAAATTTTTGATAAGTTTACCGAAGCTAAGTTACCAAAGTATCCAAATGTAGTTACCAGTTTTGATAATTGTAGTGCTTCAGTTTTCTTGATTTCAAGGCTACTTTGATTATCTGGTCTTGATTTTGTGTATGACGGAGACTATGAGCACTCCCTGCAGGGAATCCTATTTAGTGCTAAACCAAAGGATTACTGCAGCTGTAACTGCATGTAGATAAAGCCTTGCCCAATACAAGATGGTTAGCACCATTGTCTGTCTTGATGTTGACTGTTGTGGCATGTATTCCAGCAGTGACATCCCAGCTCACCTCATTAAAATGTTAAGCTTAGCTTTCTCTAATTTATGCACAAGGAAGTCACCTAAACCAAAAGCAAATTTAAGTCAGTTCTGTCTGGTCAGTGTCCATAACTGTGACAAATGCAAAGAACATGCATCGCTTGTTCTTTCAGACAGACAGGATTTCTGGAGCTCTTTTCTAATCAGCCTTGCTATCTTTCTGGTATAATGTGGCCTCAAAATGCAAGGCAAAAAGTGGGCCTTGGGCTTCTGATATCTGAATACAAGTGTTTCTCCTTAATAGCATACAATACATGAAAGGAAGCATCAGGAAGGAAATATACCCTGTAGCATCATTCTCAAGGGAAGGTATACTTCCACAAAATGAAAATAAATGAGTTGGTATTATGATAGTCTAATACTGTGATGTTATGCACAACAGATGCATTTTTCTGCTAAGGGTTTAATCCCTTCAGGCCCATTAAGCAAGGGGAAAATTTTAGAAGGGATGCTGTTAAAAGAAGACATTAATGCACCTTTAACACAAAGTAGTGGTGCACAAATCACAGGAGAAATACACTACAAAATAGTGAATGAAATAGTTATACTTTCCACTGATGCTGAGTTTATGTACTTGAGGGAGAAGCTGTGATGAGATGGGTCTTTCCCTTTGTTCTGTATATATTTTTCCAATTGCTTAGACACTGCTGTTGGTTTCACAATCACACTGAGGGATTAGAGATGTGTGCAAGTCTACAAGGGTATGATATAATAGGCATCACAGAAATATGGTGGGATGGCTCCTATGACTGGAGTGTTGGAATGGAAGGTTACAGGCTCTTTAGAAAAGACAGGCCCGGCAGGCAGGGAGGGGGAGTTGCCCTTTATGTTAGGGATAGGCTGGAGAGTATGGAACTCTGTCTGAGGACAGGTGAGCAGTCCACAGAGAGTTTGTGGGTCAGGGTTGAAGGGAAAACAGCCATGGGAGACATTACTGTGGGGATCTGTTACAAACCGCCTGATGAAGAAGAACCTGCGGATGAAGCACTCCATAGACAGATAGGAACAGCCTCATGCTCGCAGGCCCTTGTTCTCATGGGGGACTTCAACCACCCTGATATCTGTTGGAGCAATGTTACGGCCCGGCACAAGCAATCCAGGAGGTTCCTCGGTTGTGTAGAAGACAACTTCCTTCTGCAAGTAACAGAGGAGCCGACAAGGAGAGGTGCCATGCTTGACCTCGTGCTCACCAACAGGGAAGGGCTCGGTGGAAATGTGACTCTCCAGGGCAGCCTTGGATGCAGCGATCATGAGATGGTTGAATTTGAGATCCTCAGGACAGTGAGAAGAGCATGCAGCAAGCTCACTGCCCTGGACTTCAAGAGAGCAGACTTTGGCCTCTTCAGGAACCTGCTTAGGAAGGTTCCATGGGATACAGCCCTAGAGGGCAGGGGGCCCAAGACTCTTGGTTAATATTCAAGGATCACCTGCTACAAGCTCAGGAGTGTTGCATCCCAACGAGAAGGAAGTGCAGCAGGAGGGCCAGGAGACCTCCTGGGATGGATAAGGAGCTGCTGAGGAAAATTCAAATGAAAAAAGAGGCTTATAAAAGTGGAAGCAAGGACAGGTGGCAAGGGAAGAGTACAAGGATGTTGTCCGGGAAGCTAGGGACCAGGTTAGGAAAGCTAAGGCCCAGTTAGAATTAAACTTAGCTAGAGGTATTAAAGATAACAGGAAGGGATTCTACAAGTACACAGCAAATAAAAAACAGACTAGGGAGAATGTAGGCCCCCTCAGGAAGCTCTCAGGAGAACTGGCTACACAGGATTTGGAGAAGGCTGAGGTTCTGAATGACTTCTTTGCCTCGGTCTTCACTGGCAAAGGCTCTGACCACACCACCCAAGTCTTGGAAGGCAGATGCAGGGACTGTGAGAATGAAGACCTTGTGCCCACTGTAGGAGAAGATCTGGTTCTAGACCATCTTAAGAACCTGAACGTGCACAAGTCCATGGGACCTGATGAAATCCATCTGTGGGTCCTGAAGGAGCTGGCAAATGAAGTTGTTAAGCCATTGGCCATCATATTTGAGAAATTGTGGCAGTCAGGTGAAGTTCCTGATGACTGGAAAAAGGGAAATATAACCCCCATTTTCAAGAAGAGGAAAATGGATGACCCGGGGAATTACAGACTAGTCAGTCCCATCTCTGTGCCTGGCAAAATCTTGGAGCAGATTCTCCTAGAAGGCATGCTAAGGCACATGAAAAACAACAAGGTGCTTGGTGACAGCCAGCATGGCTTCACTAAGGGGAAATCCTGCCTGACCAATTTGGTGGCCTTCTATGATGGGGCTATAGAACTGATGGACAGGGGTAGAGCAGCTGATGTCATCTACCTGGACTTGTGTAAAGCGTTTGACACTGTCCCACACGACATCCTTGTCTCTAAATTGGAGAGACATCAATTTGATGGATGGACCACTTGGTGGACAAAGAACTGGCTGGATGGCCGCACACAAAGAGTTGTGGTCAATGGCTCAATGTCCAGCTGGAGACCAGTAATGAGTGGTGTCCTCAGGGATCGGTGTTGGGACCGGTCTTGTTCAACATCTTTGTCGCTGACATGGACAGTGGGATTGAGTGCGCCCTCAGCAAGTTTGCCATTGACACCAAGCTGTGTGGTTCGGTTGATACCCTGGAGGGAAGGAATGCCATCCAGAGAGACCTCGACACGCTTGTGAGGTGGGCTGATGCCAACCTCATGAAGTTTAACCATGCCAAGTGCAAGGTCCTACACCTGGGTCGGAGCAATCCCAGGCACAGCTACAGGTTGGGCAGAGAAGAGATTCAGAGCAGCCCTGCGGAGAAGGACTTGGGGGTGTTGGTCAATGAGAAAATGAACATGAGCCGAGAGTGTGCACTTGCAGCCCAGAAAGCCAACCGTATCCTGGGCTGCATCAAAAGGAGTGTGACCAGCAGGTCGAAGGAGGTGATCCTGCCCCTCTACTCTGCTCTCATGAGACCTCACCTGGAGTATTGTGTACAGTTCTGGTGTCCTCAACATAAAAAGGACATGGAACTGTTGGAACAAGTCCAGAGGAGGGCCACGAGGATGATCAGGGGACTGGAGCACCTCCTGTATGAAGACAGGCTGAGAAAGTTGGGGCTGTTCAGCCTGGAGAAGAGAAGGCTGCATGGAGACCTCATAGCAGCCTTCCAGTATCTGAAGGGGGCCTATAGGGATGCTGGAGGGGGACTCTTCGTTAGGGACTGTAGTGACAGGACAAGGGGTAAAAGGTTAAAACTTAAACAGGGGAAGTTTAGATTGGACATAAGGAGGAAGTTCTCTCCTGTGAGGGTGGTGAGGCACTGGAATGGGTTGCCCAGGGAGGTTGTGAATGCTCCATCCCTGGCAGTGTTCAAGGCCAGGTTGGACGAGGCTTTGAGTGATATGTTTTAGCATAAAGTGTCCCTGCCCATGGCAGGCGGGTTGGAACTAGATGATCTTAAGGTCCTTTCCAACCCTAACGATTCTATGATTTTATGATTCTGAGGTTGATTAGATTATAAATCATAGGCCTGCCTGCTCAGCATGGCCTGTGACATAGCAAATTTGGACGTATTCTGAACATGGACCCGAAAAATTCAACAAAGCTGGTGAAGTGTCTGGAATACAAGTCTGGTGATGAACCAATGAGGGAACCTGGGTTGTTTAGCTGCAGAAGGGAATGCTCAGGGAGGACCTTATCACTCTCTAAGCTACCTGAAAGGAGGCTGTAGTGAGGTGGATGTTGGTCTCTTCTCCCAAGTAAGAAGAGATAGGACAAGAGATAACAGCCTCAAGCTGCACCAGGGGAGGTTTAGACTGGATATTAGGAAAAGTTTCTTCACTGAGAGGGTCTTCAGGCATTGGAACAGGCTGCCAAGGGCAGTGGTGGAATCACCATCCCTGGAAGTGTTCAGAAACTGTGTAGATGAGGCCCTCAGTGACATGGTTTAGTGCTGGTCTTGGCAGTCCTGCGATAATGATTGAACTTGATCTTAAAGCTCTTCTCCAACCTAGTTGATTCTGTGATCCTATGATTCATGGAGTTTAGGTAAAGGAGGTTTCTTTTTGTGTGCTTCAAGACATATATAGGTTCTTCAGAATTTAGTGAGATTTGATCAGCTTTCCTGTATTATTCTAAACGGAGTTAATACACAATATAATACTTGTATGTATTCATGTGAAATGTCACTTAAGGGCCAAATACGTAGGTAGAATAACTTGCCATAGGTTCACTGAGTTACCCAGAGTGCATGACTTTCACATTTATGTACTATCACTTTTAATTATGTTTATTGAACATGAAAAAAACCCTGCATAATAAAAAAGCTATGACAGCTTTTTGGGGAAGACTCCTAAGTAGCTAGGAAGTGCCTGCCTTGAGAGCAGATTGGAGTTTGTGCCTTTTAGAACCCTCTCTTTCTGTTTGGACTTTGACACTGAGATTGCTTATACAGGACCATTCTCCTTTTAAAACAGTTATTGTTGGTTACTAGAAGAACATTATTTATTTTGAGATAGCATCTAAAAGAAGAGCAAAATTCAAAAGCAATTTTGTGCCTTGTATTCTGCAAATTCTCATGTTTTTTTCTGCACGGCTCATTTCTTTCTAGAGGGTCTCTTCCAAACACCTCCCTCTTTCAGTCTCATTTATATTAGCTACTGGTATTCAGCTACCTACATCCCTTGCCTTTAAACAACTTACAGGAGTTGTCTAAATGTTAAAAAGTGAAGAAAAGGTTTTATTTAGTGTTTACTTAAATTTGTAAATTTGATATTTGATATAAAGGGCAAAATTATCTTGGCAAGGTGTCCCTCTTGTTTTTTTAAGCTCACAGTTTTACAGTCTGATACAATGCCTTCACCTGCCTAAAAAGGTACAGCTTTCACTAAACCACACAGATCTCTTGGGCATTCACATTAGCTCTTTTGTACAGAATTTTAATATTTTTGGGTGGTTTTTTTTTTGCTTAGAATTCGCCCTTTTTATTTTTTTAGACTTATTTTAATGAGGGGGTTTATTTTAGATTTATTTAGATTGAGGGGGGTTTTGATATTTAGATAAATTGGAAGGTGCAGAGGTGCAAGGCATATTTTACAGTCCCTGAAATAAGTAAGCTTCTAAACCAATTGTACTCAAATAATTTTACAAGTAACATGGTTTGTGCATGCTTATTTCTTAAGTATATATAAGTGTGTAAGACTAAGCTAGACTGGACACTAGAGAAGACAATTTGCACAGAAAGTCTTGGAGCCCTCAGGAATGGTTTGGGAACATGATCAGGGGTCCACTGAATAACTTTGTTATTTGTAATGTCAAATCAAGAGCATATGTAACAGTGAAAGGATTCCTTGAGAACTGTCACATCTTTCTTTGTTTTGCTGTGTTAATGAGTAATTGATATACAAAGAAATGAAATGTAGTACCCACTTGAAAAGGTCTTTTGCTTACAATTTCAGTAATATTTAATGCTTATAGAGTCTTTTTCTTCCTCGAAATGTGTTAAAGATGTGAACTTATTTAATCCGTCCATGTTAATTTATTTAATTCACCCAACAGTTCACTGAGACTGGTAGTTATATAATACTATTTATGTCTGAGGAGCAGAAGAGGGTGAGTGACTTAGGTTGCTTCATTAACTTTTCTGTGGACAGGAAAAAGGAGCACAGTTGGATCCCATTTTAGAACTAAGAATTTTGTGATTTTCAGTCTTCTGTGTACATAACTGCATTGTGCTGCTCTGACTTGAACTAAGTGTGCCCTGACTTAGCAGACGGAGGTGTTGTAGATGTAATCAGGAAGCCCAAGTTTGCGTATCTCCAGTAGGCACACTGGTACTTTGTTAGATGATACATGAAGCTTCCTGTAAGTTATATAATTATATAAGTCCAAACTTATCTCATTGTTATGGATCCATTGCCTACTTCAGGACACTGTATTTTCTCCGTAAGTGTAAATCAAAACGTCGTAAGATATTGAGCTTTCTTTTCTTTCACTGTATTGAACTAAAATGTGCTTTGAGATATTCGTAAATAGTGCATTATAAGGACAAGGTAACATTTTCTTGTTTACTACTTCTTAGAACTTTTTCTTTCCCGATATTAAGGATACTTTTTCAGGGTGGAACACAGGGAATTTATTGTGTAATACCTGTTAACAAAAGAGGGACTTGATTAATTTCCCACTCATGGTGCTGAGAATGTTCCCCTTTGTTGTCATTTTCTCAGGGTTATTACTCATTACCCTTATTCATTCTGCTTTGATAGAGGTAAATAGCTTCTAATTCCCCTGCCCCCAAACTTTCTTAAAGTTTCCTTTGACAGCTTGTTGTAATTATGCCCCTCATTGAAGACACTGTCATTATTCTCTGTTGCCCTGAACAAGATTATTAAAGGCTCATTTTGGATTTACTCTGTGCATGTATTTTAAATGTATTTCCCTGAAAAATAGAAAATAGCAGTATAGGGGCAGTGTGAGACAGTGGTAAATGTGACACTGATCACAGCTTGCATGTAGTTGGAGGTATTTCAGTGAACATGAGCAGTGCCCTTGTCATTACACTACAACACACAAAAAAAGGGGGGGTGGAGGGGAAATGAATGCCAAAAGGATATAAGGAAGAAACTATCCAAGCTTGCTGTAAACCGTGTTTTTGAGTAATTGTTACATACAGTTTACTGTTGAACTGTCACTGCATCCTTGGATTTCATAAAATATGAGCTAATTTTTTTGTTGCTGTTGTTTTGCTATATCTGTAGTCTTCTTTTGGAGGGTATCCGATAGTATTATGAATGTTATTCATAATGTTATAATATTGCAATACAACATTATTACATTGTCATTTTCTCCACTTTAGCTCTCCAGACATAACTTTTTTGCCAAAATTAACAAATTCTTGGGAGTGTCAGGATTCTTGCTTTGCTGCCACAGGCTTTATTGTTACTGAGAAACCCCAGTGCCAAGGCATTTAACAAATAGCTCAGGCAAGGAAAGAGGGCACTGGTTCTTTATTTCATGTCTTCTCTCCTTTCCCTTACAAAAGGGTACTGCTTGGTAAGGTTCTGTTCCTAATTGCTAAAGTTGTTAATTCTCCGACAGACCAGGAAGCAGGGGTAGTTCCAGAAACACACCTTTCCCCTTAAATGGACTTGAATTCACCAGAATAACTGTAATACACTGGGGCTTCCATCCACAAAAAACCAAACAACAACAACAAAAAACCCAAACAAAAACTAATACAGTAGTTATGTACTTGCTTTTTTAAATATATGTTAGTGATCACATTTGAAATCATATGTGGTAGGTGCAGACAATAAACACAGACTCATAAATGTGCTTGAATAATTTATTTACTCCTGATACTTTTTGCTTCATCCAAGCCACAGAGGGTCAACAACTGTGTAAAGATATATGTTGGAAGAAATCATTCTTGTAAAGGAAGAGGCTGAATAAGTCTCGACAAACAAAACTGAGTACTCTGGTGGTCTAACCTTAACCACAGTTTGTTTTTGATGGCTTGTCCCAGGGTCCATGGTATATTGCACTTGCTGCCCACCTGATGTAGACCTGCTGAGAGCATCAATTGTTTACATGGGATTTCTGAGTGTCTGCAGCAAGGCTGCCAGAGCACCAACAACCCCTCTGAAGCAGCAAAGGAATAGCTTGAACCACACATGGTGAAAACCACCCTAGCTGGCAGATTTGCGTTTGCTCCAGAACCACCCTTCCTCTAGAAGGTTACTTCTGAACTATATAGCTACATGCATTGTGTGTGTCAAGATGTGTAACTTCCAGATGTACATAGTCTGTGCTTTACAGTAGGGTCTATGTGAATAATTACAGCTGTTGTGCATGTACACAGATTTCTGCAGGATGTTTCCAAGTATTTTGAACAAAAAGGACACAGCCAGTGAACATTTCGGCGATATTGTACGTGTGTTTCTTCTTGCTTCCTGCAGTCTGAGTTCCTATAATTGGTAACAATTGCAGTCTGAGAAAGAAAATGAGAAATAGTGCAAATAATGCAGACTCTTTTTTAATGTAATGGTGCATGTATGCCAGATGTAAATGTGCGCACAAATGCCACTGAAACTGAGATTGATCCAAACTCATCTCATGCTTTTAGCCTAGCAAACACTTTCTCATTTCCCAAGAGAGCATGAAATCCCTCACTGAATATGAGAGATTGTGCCTTAAAAATTACTTCAAATGATTATATTTATAGGCTGTTTATGAGGCTCATTACTATGTACATGAGCACATAAATAAAATTAGCCTCACGAGAGGCTTTTATCCAAGGACACACAGGATGTCTGCAGCAGAGCCAGGAACCAGAAGATATCTTCCAAGTTTGGTCCAATATCTTAACCACAATGCTATTTTTGCTTGCTTGAGTCCCACTATACTCCATTAGTGACCAGAAATCTTCCAGCAGAGAACTCTACTCTATCTTTCTGAACAAGATCGCGTGTGGCTTGTGTATTCCTCTCTATTATATTAAGACATCTCAACAAGAATATGTGCCTGTGTCATCAGTCAAGATCAAGTTCTAAATGACTGTAGCAAATATCAAAAGAAAACAAAAGATGTATGTAAAGCAAGAGATTACAGATCTTTTTAAAAAGAAGTATCTCATGCTTCTGTTATAAAGAAAAAGCTTATTCAGAGAAATCCATTACCCAATTTAATGTGGAGGGGATAATCTACTGTGGATGTTAATCCTTTGGAGTCTATTTTAGCTCCCTATTTCGTAAAATTATTGCTTCATTCTTTGATAATTTTACAATTCAGTATCATTAGTTTTATAGGTAGAAAAGGATTGATGGAACTGCTTATTGATAAGCTCTCCCATCCTTTCCCATTAAAAATCTTTCTTTTCAGTTACTGTAAGAGTGGGATTAAGTTTACTGAACAGGAGGATTGAGATCAGCATGGGGGTCTGAGGCTTGGGGCAGTATTCACCTGCCAAGGCTCAGCAGGTCTTTCTGCTGCCAGGACTTCCATGGGGCTTGCTGCTGCAGTTGTGGGCTGACCCCATAGGGGCGTCACAGGAAGGTCTTTGTTACTGATCACTGTCAGCTTTGTAGCTGAGGCCTATTTGAGAAGGAGCTGCAGGCTTTAATGTTGTGGAGGAGCCATGGCAGAGATGTCTTACCTGAAGCCCATAGTTTACATACAAGTTGGGACCAATAAGCACATGTCTTCTAATGGAAGCCTGGGCTTTGAGCAGGACTATGTTATATGATGCACAGTATTCTGAAAACATAAGCCCTTTCTTAAAACATGCACCAAATCCCAGTGCTGACTTCTCAGTTAATTTTGTACATGCCCCAGTTGCCTACCTCTTCACTAGAGATGGACATAGTTTTCTATCTTCTCAGGTGTTAGGGAGATAAATTTACATGTGTTATAAAGCATGCTGTCGCTATAGTGAAAATAACCTGCTTGAAAGTCTATGCAAACATTAATAATTCTGTCTTCAGAGCAGAGCTGGAATGCTGTATGGTAAATATAGTATGGCATTAAAAAGTGATGAGAAAATAAAATAGGAAGTATTTTGTCATTCGGTTAGCAATGACCATACAACACTGAGAACAAGGCAAGGGGCCCTCACATTAGAATTAGATGTAATTCTGCAGATTTTATTCTAATGATGATCCTCAAGGGGGTATTTAAGGTGTCTGAATAATAGTAATAAGCAGTCTGAATTCTGGTACTCCAGAAATTTTAGCTGTTTACTTTGCAACTTGTCTTTTAATATACTTTCTGTTGTGTTATATAAAGCAACTAAGGTAGAAATTTACAAGCTCTGTCAGGCTAATGTAGAAAATCTAGTATCATATTCCAGAAATCCCAGGCTTGGTATGACACCTCTTCCCTCTCTAAAAGGCACTGGTATTCATGCTGGCAGATGTGCAGCAACTGCCAGCAATAAGGAGGAGGCCGGCACTGGGGACTGAGCACTGAAGGTATGTGGAGCCATATATGATCAGGGCCACAGGAGTTGTGGCTCCTAGGGGAGCTGGAGCAAGTGGCAGGGTATGCAGTTTTCAAACTCTGCTGCTGGAAGTAGTTTTTAATAGCTGGTTCAGGAAATAGTTGCGATCTTTGAGAGAGTTCTGCTAAACCAGGTCAAACTGCTTCCAGACAGTCCTGTGGGGACCAAAGCATGCAGTGGCACTGTGTCATATACCAGCCTACTTGGATCATGGGTTGCATGTGTGTAAGTGTTTGTATATAGAAAGTCATCCATCATTTCAGTTCAGGTCTTTTTCAAAGCAGCATGTTGGAATTTAGAGTCTATGTTCATTCATCTTTATAGGAGTTTCACAACTAAGTATCCATATATCACCTTGATTTTTCTTTTTGCTGTGCACGTTAGTGCTGTTATAAGGCCAGCTCTTGAATTAGGTGTTACTGTGTTTCCTTCATGCAAGGAGGTGGCAACTAAATTATTGTGTAAAATCAGAGATATAAATACTGTGAAATTCATATACCGCTCTTTGTATTGCTGAAGAACAAGTGAAGGACTTGCTGTGACAGTGAGAGTATGGAATCTCTGTCACCTTTCCCTTACAGGCATGAACTTAATAATAGAAAAGACCAATTCAGAGAGGCATGCAGGGTCTTTCATTTGCCCTATCGTTCTTCACAACTGTTTCCTCCTACTTGATCTCTCACTTTACACCTAAGACATGTTTCTCTTGCTGTTTGAAGAGTGCTGAGAAGAGATTGTCTCTTATCTAATATTATTTAGTGTTAACTCCCCTTTCCACTCAGACTGCAGTGACTGCTTCAGGGTCATTCGGCTGGAAATGAGACCATGTGCTCCGCAGGTAATTGACTAACTGAGCTGGTCCCCCAAAGTGTCTGCTCTTTACTGTAAACAGTTTTTTTCCTTTATTGCAAACAGAAATCTCAGCTGCCAAGAGAACCACCTGCACATAAGCACGCAGGTAGCGTAGTGGCGGTTGCTACAGGGTACACATTAGGATTCCAGTGTGAATGATGTAGACATTTAGGGACTTGCAGTGGCTTTAAGGTGACCCAGAGTTGCAGGAGTGACATGAACTGGGACAGTCCTATGGGGCATTTATTAATATTATGATACTTTGGGAACAAGAGCTAAGAATTTGCTAAAAGCTGACATTTGCAACTAAAATATAGAATGCCTGAAGAAATACAAAAGTAACTCTTACAAATGTTGGCTTTTCCTAGCAGTAACTTGAAATATGATGATAGTCTGTAAGCATTAATGCCTCTTTCCAATTTAAAAAATGTGCCTAGTACCATGTCTAAGCAGGGGTCCAGCACTGAAGGACAGCACGTACAACTAAAGAAATCGGCACGGAGTCAGATGAAAAGGAATCAAGATAATGGTTGATACCATGCCACAAACCTAACAGAATCATTAACTATTTAATTGCATCCTGAAGCCTCATTGGCTTGGGTTTGGTTGTTAGACCAATGGGAGAAACAAAATGCAGAATCAAGAAATTTTGACAGAACTGTCATAAACACAGAGTCTTTAAAGCAGAAAAACCAAGGCCAAGAGCTTGTAGCATGATCCCAGCTGTGGAGGTAGCAGTTATGAATGCAAAAGAGGAAACAACTAAATGCATCCCTCACTATCTCCTGGCTGCTGCTCAGTGTGGTCATCACTCATCTCCTCATACTCAGTGCTAAAATTCATTTGAAAGAGGTAAAGGAAATATGAAGACTGCATATGGTGTCTGGAGATTGTTATATATCATTACAAAGACAAAAACAATGTTAAAAAGGCATTAAGGTTGCAAAGTCAAGTGTTCAAAAGGTATAAAATTTCAGAGTAATGGTTGTCTTTGCAGTTGTAATGGGCTTCTTTGTGAGCATTCATTATCTTTTTATTATTCATTATAATTATCCCATTACTCATTAACGTTAAATGTGGGATCACATGGAATTTTCCCTATTGTTCTTTTAATTTAATTTATGTGGGAAAAAGGTTTTAGCTTTTTAAAAAAATAACCTGAAATACCATCCCATGGCATATTGACAAATGCACTGTCAGCAAGTTTGAAATCTTTCTATTTATCACAGGGAGGTGAAGAGTCTGGCAGTATTAGATTTTAATCTACGTGGACTAGTGCTAGAAGGGGCTGGATTGCTTTGCAGATGGGCATAGATGATTTTTGTTGACAACAGAGGAGTGGTTAACATCAGGAATTTGGGGTTTACATCCAGGATGCAGAGGGGAAGGACGATTCTCTTCTTTCCTCATACATGTCTCTGCCCTCTTCCATTCTCACCCATTTGGGCTCTTCTCTTGTCCTGTCTAGTCCCCTGAATCAATTTGCTTCTTAAATATCTGGTTGCCATCACTGCTGATTTTTCATTTTAGTCATTTCTTAATCTCACATCCCATTCTGCATAGGTATTTCCAGCTCCCTATTTGATTCTTCTCCAGTCTGTACTGTAATGCTCACTCACCTTGGGCTACTTTTAGCACACCAGTGCTTTGATGTATTGTCTTAATCTCCCCCTATAACCTTGGAATATCTCACTTTTACTTTTCAGTCTGCTTTTGTGCTCCCTCCTCCATCGCTTCTCATCTCAGAGAGTGACGGGAAATACCCCAATGGCACAGCAGTATTGTAACTGCAAAAATAATGCAATTTAACCCATGTTACTATTACAGTTAGGTGCCAGCAACTATCATGTCTGTGAACTTGCCTCCTGCTGTGCTTAGGTCAGACCAGCGTGGCCTTCTGCACCTCCTGTGTCTGTGTGCACAATTCCCCACAGGTAAGAGGGAGGTTGGTGCCATTCCCTACCCATCTGCAGAAGTCTATGGGAGCTGAGAGGGAAGAGGGAAGTATTTACTTAGCATGCAGGGACTATGTGATTTCAAATGTTTCTTATGTGGCCAAATCTGGAAAGTTTTCACAAGAAAGGCAAAAGGCATATGCTTAGCAGTAGGAGTCACCTATTTGGCCAAATTTCAGGTCCCTCTTCCACATGTAGTAAGAAACCTCGCCTTTCTTTGGGCTCCTTCCAGCCACTATCCAAGGAGAAGAAGCTGGATGAGCTTGGGCATTTTTGCCTGTGTTTGGCATCACTTTATTCTAACACAGGAAAATAACCTTTTAGCTTTCCTGAGAAACAAGAAAAAGACAAACACTTTGACTGAAACTTCTCACCATGAATTCGAAGGGAAAATGTGATATGCAGGATGGAGATACTCAGCTGAAATGGCAGAGATCTGAGAAACCCGTAGTTCACTCAAATGGAGGTCTGATATAATGGAAAATGTCAAACTCCCATAGAGCCAGAATGCTACTGGCCCTTCTCATAAAACTTTCAAATAAGATGACTAGCACAAAGAAATATCTATTGCTAAAGTACAACTCCTACATTAAATGAAATTATGGTTTGGGGCTTTTTTCCCCTACAACCTCTTCACAGTACAGAAACATCTACCTTTTCTTGGTGGGAATGTACCAAATTGCAGAACTTTAAATTATCTGCAAGCCGGTTTTGTGTTGGTATTTCAGCTGGAAAACTGTATCAAAGAATTCATCTTTCACTCCTCCTCATTTGTAGTGTTTTCTCCTTGTCATTCTTACCCTCTTGGATGTGAGGTGAGAAATCTTTGGCAAAGACTGTTTCTATGTTTCTAAGCTGATACATTTTGCTGCCATAGGATCCTGAAAAGACAAATGTGTTGATGTCAGGGGTGTGCAACTTGCAATTGTGAGAAGGACAGCTGCGTGCATCTATACCAAGCAGAAACTTCTTTAAATCCCTTTATTGAAAAGAAGTCAGAGGTGAGATTGATTGGATCCTCAGTTTGTGAGACCCAGTTCTTCCCCTATTAATGAACTTAATATCCTTACCTTCTACTATGTTTTAAGCTGTCTACTATGTTTTAACTCTGCCCACGACCCTGCTGAGGCATCTTGGCTGACAGGAATTTAGATGTTTATGACATGCAGTGCTTTCTCTTCAAATCTAGCAGAATGGATTTCCAAGTTAAAAAGAATATCTTACTGGTGTCTTCTCCCCTTTCCCCCTCTTGAATATTTTGGTTCTACAGTCAAAGAAATGTAACATAAGTAAGAAAATATCAGCAGAGCCTAAAGCATCTGTGACTGAGGAATCAGGGCAACAAAAAAAAGAATGGAGAAAAGGTTAAGAAAAGGAAAGTACTTGTGCTGGCAAGACAGGGGTTAGGTGGGGACACGAATGAAGAAGAGACAAAATGGATGAAGGATTACAGAGTAAAAATGATTTGGGAATAGAATGTTGGGAGAGGTGAATAGGGTAGAACAATAGAGAAGAGCGTTTGCTGAATGTGAATAGAAATCATTATAAAGTTTCCACCATCTCCTAATAAAAATACAGTAGCCTTGAGTCCCTGCGCTTTATTAAAAACCCCAGCTGGAATATATAAAAGATGACAGGCAAATTATTCTCAAAACAGGTAACTTCTAGATGAAGGAGAATGTAGAGATTTGATGAGATTTTTTTTTTTTTTAAGGCAAAAGATATTTGATGAACAAGACTGAAGATGCACCAGAGAGGGGAGTAAGAAGAAGAAAAAAAGTGATGGAAGAAAAAAAGAGGGAAGATTTGAGCTATAATTAGCAACTGCCTGTTTGCAGGAAACAAATTATCTCTTACCCAAAGAATTTCTGTGGTGCAGGAAGGTGGCAGTCCTAACTCTGCTTTTGTTAGATGTCAAGTATCACCCTCCCTTTTGCTCTGGAAAGTTGACAAGTATAGGATTGGGAGTTTAAACATTTCTACAGAGTGCTCTGTTCAGAATGGGCTTGGTACTGTTTAATGGACAATGAGCTATACTGCAGCTGACAAAATACAGATTTCCTGAACCAAATATATTCAGTTCAAGACATTTTCTTTGGTTATGATGGACAGTAATCTGGCGTGACATAAGGCTTGATTTTGCACAGCAGGTTGCATTGGTTCTGTGGTAAATGGAAGCTGTCCATTACAAAAAATGCTATTATTCCTATAAAAGACTGAACCGATTTGAAAAAAGGAGAACTGGTTCAAGTCTCCAGCTTACCTGCACGCGGAACTTTTAACCCAGTTCTCAGTACTGTACTTCTCCATTTGCTATGCATTTTCTCCCTATCTGTCTGAGACAGAATTTGAGAGCTGGAAATTCCCCCTCTGTTGGGAATCATTATGCACAATCTTTTGATTCCATATTTAGTGGACACTTAGAATTTTTCTTGTAATATCACAGGGAAGCTTTACATGCTGATAACAAGGCACTAGAGGTCTTAATAAGCGTTTTTACGAACTTTTCACTTCACTTTCTGATTGGTTTTAGGTGAGAAGGAGAAGAATAGCATTTTGTTATGGCCAAAGATTGCAGTTTCTCATAAGCTGTATTTTTTTCTTTCTTTATGAAATACTTTGGTCTGGATAGACTCTGAGTTACTGTAGGGCTTACTGGGGTAAGCTAAAGTTCAGATTGCTTTTGCCAGGCATGAACTTCAATTAAAACCGAACAACTGATGAACACATTTCCCTAGAGACTGATTTAAATAGCGGTATTTAATCTGTGTAATTCCTAAACAATATTTTCCTACATGTGTAGAGAAAAAAGAAAAGTTTTGCTTAAGATATTTTGGAAAACATGTTAGAGACTTCTTTAAACTTCAATTTGTCCTTCTTGAAGGGGACCACATAGAGAAATTTTTATTGCAGTTGGGTCAAGGCAAAATTTGTATGAAAAAGAAATCAAAAATAAAAATCTGAACTAAATTGAAAAAATGGTCATACTTCATGAAAACCATAAAATTTTCAATAGTCATAATGTCAAAATATTTTTACAAACACTTTTGAATTCAGTTTTGGACTAAATTGCAAGGGTAGACCCATAATTATACTGCATTTTAGAAGCGGGTTTATTAGCAGATATAATAGAAATTATTAGTGAAGGTTCCTTCAGGCCTTATTTACAGCCAGCATTAGCTCAAGAGGTTAGCGGGCAAACAAGCCTGCCAGATATGAAAGAGACAAGAAAAAATGTCTCTTGGCATGCTGGGGAGGCTAAGTATGGAGAAAGCAGTAAGTATTATATTTGATAGTGATGGAATGTAGCCTGAAATGACCCTCTATTCTTGCCTATTGTTAACTTTTTCCATGCAAAAAAATGCCACAGCCTGTGAGTTAAGTTCTTAACAGCAGCTGTCTGGACAGTGGAAGAACAAGCTGTTTACATTCGTTGTTACAGATTTTTGATGATGTGTTGTTTTGGTGCCCTACCAAAATGGAGGTTCCCCTGTGGTATTGTAAAAACATAGAGATTGTTCTCACTACAGAGATTCCAGTTGAAGCTTGTGAGACAGACAGAAGGGAGGGAGAAAAAGTGGTTTGTCCAAGGTCATGGTGTAGGTCAGGGGCAGTACCAGCAGGAGAACAGGATCCAAACCTCAAGTCATTCTGGGTTTAGGTAAAGAGGGGCATTTACCAGTGTAATTGTTCCCCCGGGTAAGACTGCCCACGTGAAGCATTATGCGGCACAATTCCAGCTGTCGAGGATGCTGGTGCAGTTATGTTAGTAAACTTTCCCAGGCAGATAAGGCTCTGCTCCTGGCCTTTAACCATGATAACCCCATCACAAAGAGACCTTCTGCCAAGGAGTGTTGCTGGAAATTTAGCAAGAGGAAGGAAAGAAAAAACAAAACAGCCCTCACTTCAATTAGAGGAAAAGATAATTCCTTTCAAGTTGAGAGGCTCGACTCCTGCTGGCCTTTGTTCTTAAGCTTACCCTTGCTGTAACTTCATAGAGCAACAGGAATAATGCTGGTTTGTTCTGTGATTACCCTCAGCTGGAGCACAAAATTAGTATCTCACTAAGTAATTCAGTACATGATGGGTGAACATTTAGTTAAACATGCCCTAAAAAGCTAGGATTTTCCATGTTCACTGTTTCAGTGACAATTAATTGCCTGTGTTCATATGTGTTTATGAGTCTCAGTAAACAGGTAGCATATTTATGTCTCCCCATTACCTTCAGAAATAAACTTCCTTAAGAAAAAAATCTCATGTTCCCTGACTACAGTCTGATTTTAAGTAAACAGAGGGGTGGGGAAGGTGGCTAGTAAGCAGGACTTCGGAGGGAAGGAAGGTATGAAGTGGAGAATTTTATCCCTCTGAAATCATACCACATATAATACTGGTAGCATTAAATTAATATGCTGTGAGAGTGAAATAACCTTGGTTAGTCCTCTTACTGTTTGGGGCTTTGTTTGACATTTTTTATCCTAAGAGTTTACACTCAAGACTAGAAGCAATATCTACTAACTTGTGATATAGAGCTGCTATAGAAAATACCACCTTTGAAAGGCATGTGTTCTAGCCTGTGTACAATCCTGGTGTTTTCTGAAAGCCCTAGATTATTGGTATGTGATCCTATTTGAGGATACACTGTGATATGATACAGTCAGTGTTGCACTCCATTTCTTCATGTTGCATTTCTCTGATAAGCCTTTGCTTTATCTCCCCATGAATCTCCTCCAGATCTGAAAGGAAGTACCAGTCCTTTTCTCTGTTAGTTGTATTTGCTTTGGCTTTTACCATGCAATGAGGGTTTGTGGAGAGGAACCCACCATTCTTTGTGACAGTTGGGGCCTTGCTGTTTACTGGTCATGTTACTTAGTTCTTTTCCACCTCACAGAATGAATTAACACTTGCAAGGGTTCTGAAATGCATAGGAAACAGACTGTGGACAAAAGAGTAAGATAAGATAATTTACCTTGGTTGCATCCATTAGCATCTGCAGAAAGAGGACTTTAACACAGAGTTGGCTGCTGGTTTCATCTGCTTATGCAAGAGATTATATTAGATGGAAAACACAAACGATTTGGTATCAGTGAATGCTCACTGTTGTTTGCTTTCCCCCAAAATTTTTCACTCTGCTGCTCTCTGAAGATTTCCTTTAAGATTGGGCCTTTAGGTAAAAGTAGACCAATGGAAATACCTGAACCACAGTATTAAGACAGATGATAAAGTGAAAAATAATAAACTCTAATGGCAAATGCCAAGCCTTTGCTGTTGTCCAAAATCCCATACATTAACTCTTCTAGATTTATTTTAGGCCACCTGCAGCTGTGCCTAATTCTGGACTTTGTGGGGCTTTGATGGTTAGTGCTGAAGAGTGGAGACCAAACCTGCCTCTCCAGGCAGGGGAGGTGTGTGTGTGGAGAAAGCCACCCTCAGTGGTGTTTGCTTTCTTGTGAGAGGGCAGCTGAAAATGGTGGCATCTCCCACTTCAGAGAGATTTTATTGATCCCAGATACTTAATGCTGTCGTTAAGCTAAGTGTTTGATCGGGGGTTTTTTGTGCGTGTGTCTTTTTTTCCCCACCTCCTCCACTGTTATCACATGCTGTACTGATGGTTGCACCAGGATATATCACTTGTTAGAAATTCAGTTAGCTATCCTTAGGCAAATCAGCTTGATAAATGAACTATTAAAGAACAAGATTCAGTGTTCATCAATATAGTTTTAAGGTACCTGGACTGAAGGAGCTGTCAGATCTAGAAATAAAATCAGTATTCTTCTTGTAACCCATTGTAAACAAGCTGTCAAGCATCACTACTGTCTCCTTTGAAATAGCTTTAATGAGTAAATAGAGAGAATAAAAGCAGAGAGACAGTGTCAAAAACATAAGCCTGAGATAATTGTTGCTCTTTTTTTTCTTTAACCTATTCTGTTGCTTTAGGTGGTGGCAGCTGTATTTCTGCTCTCAACAAGCCAATTTTCCCTAGTCCTGACTTAGACAATTTTGACATAATTTTGTCTCAAAAGTTAATATTTCTAGAATATGTATTGCTGTTTTTCAAGAGCAAGGAGCTTGAAAATGTTTGAATTGCTCCCTGATGCTGATACCCATGACTCTAGAAGGTCTTCATAGGATAGGCAGAAAGAAAGAAGTGTAAGTAGAAGTGTATTTTAGCAAATAACAGCCTCTGCATTACTTTCTTCTACTTGATGTCCACTTTTTTCTTTTAACTCACTTTTTATGAATGAAGAACTCTGCATTTTATGAAAAGTAAAAATACACCCAAACATACGTAATTTCTGTGCTTCAGGCTGCCAGGAGAAGCATTCTCTTTTTTCTTCCCTGTCAGTTAACTCTAGGTTTTGTGTCCACGGCTTTGTTTTTTGCCAAGTTTCATTTCTAAATTTCCTGTTCAAAAGATCCTTATTGCCTGCCTGTCTTGTGAGTCTCCCACCAGGCTGCCATCACAAGAGGCAGCAGTACCCTTGCAGGTGTGCTGCAACTTGGCTTGCTCGCTCAATTCCCGGGAGTGGGCCTGGCTTGGGATTGATAACAAGCCTCCAATAAGAGGAAAAAAAGTTGTGAAGTTTTTTTGCTGTTGCTCACTGGGATCGAACAGCTTGTCTTTTCTTTTGAGGAACATTTATACTTAACACTCGGTAGGCAAACTGCTATTTCAGTTTGCAAGTGGATTCGGTTATTCAAATGCACAGGCCAGAAAATGAAGGGGATTCTATTTAAACAGTGTGCTCCCAAGTCACAGATGATCTTTTTGATGTCTGTATTTTGCAAATGGAAATTTTCCATTTTCCAGCACTAGCATTTGTTCAGAGGCTGTGTGCTATCTAAATCTGCTTTTGTGGCTGTTCATTTGCATTTTTGCTATGCTATATTGCCTCCTGTCTTCTCCCCTTGGCCCCCTACTCTTTTATATTGAATTCCTATTTTTGCTGCCTCCACTCTATCTTGCATCTCCAAAGGCTGAGTCATGCAAGGTGCTGAGCACTCAGAACAAACAGTAGACGCTTCTCAGCACCTTGTCAGGATTACAGGTGAAAAGGGAAAAGCAAACCATCTGTGCATATAAGACTTGCTGGGAGAGAGCAGGAGGGAAGTGGAGCTGTTACCTACACAAGTAACAGTCTGTCTTCTCCTGCAGCTCCTGACGTTTTTCTAGTTGTGAGAACTGCTGGTGCTCCTGGCCAGCGTGTCTGATGGGCAGTGTGTTGAAATTTTATGGCATGATGTGAAATACTCTCAGTAGTCAGGTGACATAGCCAAATTGGTCTTTCCTGGCCTTAAAATAATGGCCACAACAAGCCTTTCATGTTCAGATAGCTCTCTTGGTCAGAATGCATGGTTTTCTACTTCCTCAGTATTTTTTTTTGTTTTTTCACCCTGTACATATAGGTTCTTTATTCCCCCAAATCTGGTTACATGCACTTCTACAAGCAAACCACTTAACAAGAAAAACTGCATTAATATCCTGAGGGAAAAGTGAGAAGGTGGGGAGAGAAGCACAACTTAATTCTGGCAGTTGAAAGAACAGTCTGAAAGTTGTCAGGCTCGAAGTATCACTGTACCGTCAAGTAATCACTATTCACTTCTGCAGATACCAACCCTCAGTCTATTTCACCCTTGGGAAAAGCAGAGGGAGGGGCGATAAAAAGAGCATAAGCAAGAGTATCACTGGAGTATCACTCATGTCACTACCATGAGATGCAATGTGTTTAAAGCTGAGCAGCAATATATACCATAGGGCTGGGAGATGGGAACTGTGGGCCTCTTCTCCCATTCCTATCTTCCTTCTTCATTCACCTCTGCTCTGAGCTTCCAAGTGATCGCACTGTCCTGACCAGCTTGGATTTAAGTAGGAATTGGAAACACTACATTAGTTTACTCAACCAGTCCTTTCTTCTGAATCTATTTCAGCAAGTTTGGAAGCTGGAGCAATGTGCTCCACTGTGCTTGTCTGGATGGGCAAGAGCTCCCAGCTAATGCCTGTGCAGAGCCCTGGGAACAGAGCACTCTGCAGAAGTTTTTCTCCTGAAATAAGAGGCGCAAATACCTGTGTATGCATGGCATGTTGTTCCACTGTATGATACAGGAGTGTTACCTAAATAGTAGTAATTAATAATTATTGATGCTTGATTTCACACAGATGCATGGGCAGTGTTTTGAGCATGTGTGTATGGCTTCCTGTGAACTCACTGGCTATGGGGCAGTTATAGTAATGCATAACGAAACCCTCTGCTTACGAAAACAGCAAACTGCCAGAGTAAAGTGTGATATTTCCATGTTCCTGTCATGTGCATGCACGTGCCCACAAACCAAAACACAGCTGGCAAGTCTAATTTTAGCTCTACCAGCCTTGAGAAGTGTCCCTTTAAAGAAGTTCTTTTTATATTTTTTTTTCTGGAGCAATTTGGTTGATAATACAGCAGCTGACAATCCTGCTGCAATACTACGGAGGATTTAAATAAAAACAAAAAGAAACTGCTGCCCACATTATTTCCCCCCCCCCCAAAAAAAAAAAAAACCCAAAACAAAACCTAAAGTATAAATAGGCAAAGCCGCTGTAGAAAGGCCCAGGAATCAATCTGATGATACGTTAAAGGAATAACTGATTTAAAAAAAAAGAGGGAGATAAACGCTGTGATTTGTGTACAAGAGGAAACATTTTGTTATTCCCACACTTTCTTATTGATAATTTATAGTCCTGTTGCAAGACAAACTCTTCCTCCGAATCTGTCGGAGGACAAATACTTCTGTGGCCGCGGGGCTGACACAGGTCCAGGGTGTTGCGGCAGGTGTGCGGCTCCGGGCCGGGTGCGGGTCTCACACCCGGGCCTGGGCTGCAGGGTTGCTGCTGCGGTCCAAAACGTCAACCAGAGCAGCGGGTAATTTTGGTAGGCACTGTGGAATGTTCATACGTCTGGCCTAAGGCCCCCCGTAAGTCAGGCCGGGTGAGTTGCCTCTTTACCCTCTTCCTCCATTTTGTTCCAACTTTAAATAAGCCGAGTCTTATATAAGCGGGCTGACAAAGTATGTATTTAATATGTCTGGCCCCGGGTCGCCCCTCCGCGAAGTGCCGAATGACGGTGTGGAGTAATTATGAAGGGGGGTAAAAGGGAGGACGACGACGACTTTCCCGCTCGGCGCCCGTGCTTCATGACCTTCCCCTTCTTGCTGCTTAAAAATCCAAACAATATAATACAAAATCAAACGCAAGGCGCCGTGGGGTTCTCTTCCCCCGCCGGCAAGCTTTCCCGAGTCCCACAGCCGTTTCCCGCAGCCGGCGGGGCTCAGGGGTTGAGGGAGGCCGGCATCGGGGCGCTAGGAACCGCGGGCGCGGCGGGGGCGCGGAGGCGGCCGCGTGGCCTGCGCCGACCTCCCGGGGGAGCGGCGCGCCGAGGTCCCTCCCACCGGTGGCGCGGCGCGGAGGGGGTTTGAATGAAAGACAGGACAAACCTTGAGCACCATGTCACTCCGTAAGGGAGGCAGCGGCAACTAGGCTGGGGAAGGCTCTTCCCTCCCCCCCCCCCTTTTTTTTCTTTTCTTTTTTTTTTCTTTTTTTCTTTTCTTTTTTTTTCTTTTTTTCTTTTTTTTTTTTTTTTTTTTTCTTGTTGGAAGTGGGGCGGGTGGGGAGCGAGAGGGGAGGGCTTGAGCGCGGGGCGAGCCGAGGAGAGCGAGCGGCTCTGCGGAGGCTTGGAGTTGGACTGTGTTCTCGGCTCCTCGCGCAGGACGTTTCCCTCCCGAGCCGGGCAGCGGGCACCGCCACCGGAGGCACGCCGCTCGCTGCCGCCAGCGGGGAAGGCGGGCTGCTCCGCCGCGGGCAGCCGGGCAGGGGCTTCCACCCGCCCCGCTCACCCACCCCCTTCTTTTCACACACACACGTATATGTGCGTGCGGGCGCGTTTTTGGCTGCTCTGGAAGTAACGCGCGGTAGACGGCGAGGAAGTCTCGGCAGCCTCCCCAGTCGCCCGCGCTGTCAGGAATAGCGGCGTGAGAGGAAGAAAGGCCCTGGGGCACTACACCCTGCCAACGAGTTCCCTGCACCAGCCAGAAGGACTCCAGCTACATGGGCAAACGCCTGGACCAGCAGCCAATGTACCCCCAGTACACCTACTACTACCCCCACTATCTCCAAACCAAGGTAGGGGCCGGCGAGGCCGGGCGCTCGGCGGGTGATGGGAAGGGAGCGGCGCGAATTGCGGGCTCGCCTCGCCTCTTCGGCGATTTTTCCGGCGCTTCCTCGGGTTCGGTGTCACGCAGACCCGAGCTGATAGGCAGAAGGCAGGCATGAGAGAGGCAGAAAGCTTACTGTCTGCCCTGCTCTTCATGTCTTTCTTTATTTTGTGTTATTTATTTATTTTTCCTCAAGGGCTGCTGGCGTCGGCTAATTCCTTTTATTGTTTGGGGAGACCGCTGCGGTTAACGCTAGCGTAACACCGGGCAGGTAGTGTGTTTACTATGGCATGGGATAAAGATTGCTCTGGTCAGTATCGGGCACAAAACACTGTTTTTGGTGGCTCTTCCAGTGATTTCTGCTTTCTATTCGGAGCTTAAAAGCATTTTGCTGTTAGAAAAGCTGTCTGTGGCAACTCAAACTTTTAATCAGCTGAGGAGGAGATGCTGTGGAGCTCGGAGGAGAGCTTGGAGCTAACCGAGTGTAAATCTGGCAGAGTTTGCTTCAGTGTTTTGCACTGCTTTTAATACTTAATTAAATATTGAGGATGATACGGCTGTACTCGGTTGTATTTAAAAGGTTTAGGAATAGAGGGTGGCTACTTTTGGAGAGTGTATCCAAGCACGGACTCTTCCTTTATTTTTACCTTAATAATTTTTAACATGCTAGCAGACTGGAAAGCAGGCCTGCGTCTCCTAAAGAGACTGAGGGAAGTTGGTGCTACCTGGCCGTGAGTTAGTTAATTAAAGCTTTATTTTTCTAATGCCATTGTATAATAGTCTGCTCTCTGAAAAGATTTCCTGTGTGACCAAGGGACAGTAACAAAAGAAAGCCCTAAACTGAAAGCTTGCAAACCCTGTTAGAACACTGAATTTAAAAAACCCCGAAGTATATAGGAAAAGAAAAGGGGGGGGGGGATACTGTTCTGAAGCGTGACCTCACCCCCACAGATTAACAGTTTCAGTCAATAAATGAACGTCCTTTGGGGGGGAGGGGGGAATAGGCAGGGTGCACACATATGTGTGGCATATCATACACATACACACATTGTGCTTCTGTGGCAAATCTAACACATGGGACATTTGATATGTGCGTCTGTGTGTGGTGAAGTGCCACAGGGGAGGCTGACTTCTCCAGACTTTTGGTTTTAAGCATGTTGATCTGGCTGCAGTCCTGAAAGGATAAATTGTATTTCCTTGTCAATAAAAATTACTTTCCCGTTAATGTTTATAGCCCTACTGCATTATATAAATTAACTAATTGTAAAAATGGCAATTCAGGCTGGTTGAAGTTGCAATGACACCAGAACCACTCAGTATGATTACAGCCTTGTAATTCATGGCAGGGTTATCTCTCACTTCTTTGCTCTGCTGTTTCTTGTGTCGTGCAGATTATTATTTCTTTCTTTTGTCTAAAGTTTAGACTTTTTTAATTTTGTATTTTGGCCTGATTTATATCGGGTGGTGCATTGTTTTGTTTGATTTGGGTTTTTTCTCCCCTCTTTTCCTTTCAAGGTCGATCCAAATTGCATTTTACCTTTGTGACCATTTAGTGTGTATTGTTGCTGTTGCAGCAGCAGCCCGTCACTAGCTTGACTGCAATACTGCCCATAGCTTTAACTGTTTGGGGGATTGGGGGACGCAGACTGATGCTATTCCTCAAAACCTGGCAAGCCAAGGACATGAAACAATTGATGGTGGTTTTTTGAAAGAACAATAGCCTCAAGTATTGGAGGAGAAATATTGGACATTCCATGCCTTTTACTCATGTAGCTTACATTTTGCCAGACTTTTTTTTTTTTTACTTTTTATTTTTTTATTTCCCTTTTACTTTTTTTTTGCTCATTTTTAAACTTTGTAAAATAAGCTTTTTGAGAAAACTAACCTTGTATTTGGGCTTAAAATAGTAACAATAGCTTTTTGGTACCATAGCTTTTTTTTAACTCAGTGCTTTAAAAAAATAAATTAAACCACTTTTATAGCCGGTATATAAAATTATCAACCCTGTGAAAAGTCGTGTGTGTCTGTCTTTGCACACATGCACTGTTGCTGGAAGAACAGGTAACATTTCAAATTGGTGATGCATTTTTATATGGCAGTTTTCTTATTTTCCTTGCTCCACAGATAAGTGCATACATAAAACCTAAATAATAAACATAAATACATGTATGTAGACACACGTGTACAAGTATTTCTCCTCTATAGACCTTAAGAGTTTAGAGTAGTGCAGACAGGCAGCATCTGGATTTTGTTACTTTAAAGCTAGCCATCAGCTTCTGGGACATTTTAAAGCAGTTAGATGCATTGTATTTCTAAAGCTAATAGGTAATCAAACAGTGTTGTGGTGGAGAGCTGTATCTTTTATCATACCTATTGGAGCAGCATGTATTAATATGATTCCTGTATGATTCCAGCCATCCTATGAACTCTGGCTTTTTGTTTTTCAAAAGCTGCATGGAAGCAGCTCTACAGAAAGAATGTTGTCTTATGCTCATAGTCATGCACGCTGAGGGGGGAGTGCCATTCATTTATAATTAAGAAAGAAATTCTAGGCTTTCTTATGGCATTTGTGTACCACTTGTGAAATGCAGCGCGGCAGCACGTTCAACAAGCAAAGTTTGGAAATCCATGTTCCCCAGCATATTTGGGTGAAGCACTGTTTTTGCTTTGCTTGTTTGGTGAAGTTGTCTCTGTTCTTTGAGAAGTACCGTGTTACTGTACATCACATCCTTGTCATGGGGGAGCACAGGGCTATTCAAGATCTCAGGGTACAGTCTGTGCTTGTGTCTTCTAACATAGCTAGCTCGTTGTTGCACAGAGATGGTGTAAATGAATAGCTAGATGGGTGATGGGATTATAAATAGAAAAAATGGATTCCATATGTTTGTCTGATTGCTGTAAGTTTTTAGTGTTTCGTGGCCTTTTGTGGAACATAGAGCATGCACTCTTATTATCCAGTTTACTTGTGTTCCTTCATTACCAGATGCCACCATGAAGCTTAAACTTTAATTGCAGGTTTAAGCAAGCCTGTTGTTATCCAAAAATTAAATGGGGGGGGGGGGGGGGGGGGGGGGGGAGTAGGATAATTTTAAAGAGGCAAGTGTAAGGAATTTAATATGTTTCTTAAGGACAAGCACCGAGTTTGAAGAAAGGCATAATGTTACTTTTCTTGTTTTGGCATGATGCTGTCTGACAATTGCAGTTTGAAAGTACACTGTTGAAAGTCTTAGGCAGATCCTGAGAGCAGAGTCCAGTTGTTGTCGTAGTTATTTCAGAATAAACATTTTTATTACTGTTGTAAGTGAAGGGCAGTCATGTGTCCTTTCTGCAAAGAATACTGCATGAAGGTGGTTCAGCTCATGTATATCTGATGAGAATCTGTAACAGTTTTTGATTTTATTTGGAGATGGTAAGTGAATTTCCTTAGTTGCATCCCTGCTGATGGTATAACTCCTCAAAAAACTGGTTTACAGGAATATGTTGTAAATTCTCGCATATGAAATGATAATGATGCCAAATCTTGTGTTGTGGTCTGAATTTCTTTCGTTAATTTCTTGCTTGCCAAAACAAATTCTTTTCTCTTTACCAATTTGCGCAGAAGAAAACTAAGCACCATGAAAGATCATGTAAAGATGTGAAAAGTATTAACGTATCTACTTGAATATATTTGAAAGAGCCTCTAATTTGGTCAATGCTGTGTTTTCTCTTTGTTCTCTGCAGCTTATGGCTAGACCTAGCACTGGGGTAAGCTTTTTCTGCAAACAGGCTACTGAAAAATTCTGAATCACTTGTGTAGAAAGGAGGAGGTGCCACAGCTAACTGCTGATGGACATTGTTTGGTTTGCGATTGCTGTACCTGCTTTTGGGGTAAATATATGCCAGTTTAGGAGCTATTTCTGTGTGGTTTGCTTTCATGCATTCTCCAAGTATTTCTTACCTATTAGTCATGGTTTGGGTTTGGTAGTTTAACTTTTGTGTTGACTTTGCTACCCAGAAGGCTGAAATACTCCAGAGAGGTGATGTTTACTGTACTCTCAATACCTCTTCATCTCTATGCCTGATGCGCATGTGAACACATGCAAAAGGAAGAAATGTGATTTCCCAACACCTACATGAATAAAATCCTGTCTCTATGGATATGGAAAGTCTGAAGACTGGCCTGCAGGCAAGAATGGCTTAATGAGCATGTCTGTGAAGCGACAGATATGTGCCCCAGCTGAGTCAAAAAACAATTGGGAAATTCAAACTCAGAAGAGTTTAAGCTCCATTAAGTAATTTTACAGGTACAGATGTGAGGGTGTGTATCTGTTTTATTATGTTTCTTTTTTGCCCTTTTTAGGGCATCCTTTGGCATGAAGGAACTGGGGACCTCTCTCAGTTGCATGTCATGAGCATGCCTCCCTCCTTACTCTGTCAACGTCTTTCAGGAAGCATGTTTTGGGAATTGGTGCAAAGCTCTTGCTTCTCTTCACCTTGTACCTATGAATCCTGTGCTATTTTGTCACTCATGTTTCTGTTTAGCGAGTTTACGGCATTCCCCACTTTTTGCCATCTGGCCATACAGAAGGCCTTGAAGAAACTGTTCCAGATACGGAGATGCCTGACAGGGCTTCTCTGGCTGGTAGTGTTCAGATTGTGTTTGGTGCCTGGTGTGAAGCAGGGGTCAGGTGTAAGGAGTAATTCATCAACCACACACTGATTTCAGGCTGCATTTCCAACCATCTGCAGCTTGGATTGCTGCCAGAGCTCAAAAGTCTAGCTGGAGCCCATGTGATCATGCCAAAGTAAAGGCAAACACTTGCAAATAGAGAAATGCATTTCTAGGAATGAAGTTCGTTCACACTTAGCCTCTGTTTGATTCAGTATGTCACAGTGTGTTTTAAATGTCTCTGAGAACTGTCTGAAAGAAATATGAATTTGTTTAAATGCCATTTAAAAATATTTAAGCCTGGCTGTAATTCTGACAGTAATATTAATATCTCTCATATTTTGCTAGTTGCTTTAAACAGTAAGTAAGATAAAAGTTATGTTCCTCTGGAAAATGCAGCAATATACAAACTCATTTTGTTTTCCGTTACCATTTGCCATTTACCCTTACATGCTTGGTTTAGAATACTTTTGTTGCTGTAAGGGACACCATGATATATATTAAAATAATGTTGAATGTTTTGGTGTTTTGTTTTTTTTTTTTCCCCATTTATCTGTTGCTTCAATGCAAGCTTGTTTAAATAAAAAACAATTAAAAAAAATACCCCCCCCCAACCAACCTGTGGGAAAGTTTAGATTTTCACTCTATCAAACATTTGTGTGTTACTGTATTCTACAAATATTTATTTTGCAAGCAGATATTTTGCTTCCTTACCAAAAGGTGGGAGTTATGAGCACTTGCCAGATTAGTCTGTATAGATCTTGCTGCGGCAAATGCTGTGTGTTAGTAGGATTGTTAGTGTTAGTACGCTTTATACAAGGTGCCCCTTCAAAATTAAGCACAATGCAAACTGAACTTTTTAATTCATGGGGGTCTTTCAAAGTAAGCATGATGGTATATTTGCACATGAATTCAAGTATCTTGGTAAAAATTATTGGAATGTCAGTTCTTGAACTTCTACAAATTAAAAAGCAGGTAAGAAAAGATGTATTCCAAGTAGAATGCTGGAGTTCATTTCAGGTCTTGCTGCAAGTAGCCTGGATAGCATTCCCTTTGCATATAATTGCAAGCAGGGGGTTTTAATTATCATTTTTTTTGGTGTGGGGGAAGTGGGTTTGTCACAATCTACACTCCAGGCAGGCGCTTTGAGTTCACTTGCAAGCAAGCCCACTCCAGAGTGTCCAAGAAGAGAAGCAGATTTAAAAACAAAAAAAGCCAACAAGTGAGCTGTTTTTTTTTATTTTCTTCTTACTGAAGAAAAGTCTCTTAATGTTAGAAATTTGATGTAGAGGAAAATGGTTAATGTGTCTCCAGAACTTTCTTCCAGTGCTGCATTAAAATTGTGTTTTGTAACAATCTCATCAGCTACAGCTGTATGTGATTAAATAGTGTAATATCAAAAGCATGTGTGAATAAGAGCTTTTATGATATAGTTGTTTCATACCAAAGACTGCAGATGAGCAGAGAAGGGAGACTGAGAACAGTGATTTACTTGGATATTGTCAAGCCTACATCATGAGGGTTTGTGTAGTGATGTTTTGCAATTACTTTCCCACTCATGGGCAAGGTGGAGTGATGGAAGGAAGTTTAGAAGTAAACACTTTTATACAGAAAGCTACTCTCAGTATGCATTATATCTGCTTGAGAATGGTGTCTACTGATGCAGAATAACATACTGGTATTTTAAGTAGCTGATTAACAATAATATTATTGAATAGAAGTTATAATGAGAGGGATCTGTTCTGCTTCCTTTCAAAAAAGTATCAATGAAAGAGCTTCAGTTGCCTTCAGGAAGGCAGAATCAGGCCCACAAAGCACATACCGTTCTCTGTGGCGAAACCAGGGCAGCTGGACAATATGCAGGTTTTTATATTAAAGAAAAAATACAAAGGGAAAAAGAACTGTCAAAAAGAAATTGTATGAGTGGATGAGGACATACTTCACCTGATGTTTAACAGCATTTTGAGTTTTCTGTGGCTACAATTTCTATTTATCATTATTCTGGTTTATGGTTTTAGAGACTGAACAGCAAGAAGCAGATGTTCTGTCTGTCTGTCTCTGCCACAGTGGAGAGATGATTTATACATAGTGGAAGTCTAACTGCCATAGGAGATGTCTCACATGGAGCCCTGTGCCTGGTAATGAAGATTAGCAATTTATGTGAGAAAGTAAGCACGGTTAATCCACTAAAAGTAAAGGATAAGTGGAGAGCTGGGTTTGATTTTATTTGTATAATTAGTAAGATAAAATACTATGTAGCCTCTTCGAAATTTGAAGTAAGTCAGTTTTCTGTGTAGGTCTTTTCTGAGATACAATGTTTCTAAATGGACAAGTGAAGTAAGGGCTGCTTGTCCCATCTGTGGTTGTAGATTGGAGGCTCCTGTTGGATCCTGCAGCCATACTGTCTGCTTGATTTTGTTGGTTTACAGTAAAGTCTAATATCTTCTCCTAGAAGTTTTTATTAGCTGAAAGGCTTTTCAGGCCTGACATTGTCAAATAAGAGAAAAAAGATTATTTGTCCTACTTTTGGATGCAAAGGCTTCCCCCCCCCCCTTCATTCTTTCTTCTTGTCTTCCTTGTTTGTTTCCATGCTTGCACAGGCAGGAATAAATTCCCTCTCTGATTATTTGTTGTAAAGTCAACGCCAGTATCAAATGTGGTTGTTTATTTAGAAAATAAATATTTACATTTTTAAGTGTTTCATTTGTGGTGGTAAAATTATGCAGGTAAAATTATTTGGACAGATTTTCTATAAGGGTTCCTCTGTTAATTGTATTTACTTCATTCAGATGCAAATGAATGAAATAAACGACCTGATCTATATCGATCACAGCAGAAGCCAGAAGACGCATAAGATTGCATGTTTAAAATGTAAAGCTCTGATATTCTGTACCTCATTGGTGTCTCCATGACACATGCTTTATGGATGGTACTCTGTGGTTGATGATGATTTATGGGCTGTCATGCAGTGGAAGTGATGTCACTCCTGTGTGATTCAAATTTATTCAAGAAGAAAAGTTGTTCAGCAGATTCATATCTCCCCTCCCCAGGTATAAATCAAACAACAGTTTGTTCTTATTCTGTGAGTTTACATTAATATACTAAATTCTGAAGCTGCACTTAAATATCCACTGCAGAGTGTGGCAGAGAAGAGCAGGAGAGGCCTATGGATGGACCAACATGATGTTATTTTATGTAACTGATTGCTCATTTGGCTTCTGTCCCGCTCCCTTCCCCAGTCCCTTTCACAGCCCTTCCTGTGCCCAGCTATATTTAGAGACCAGCCAGGCTGAGCCATTCAAAGTTCAGTATCGATGCTGTGCGGGAGCCTGACCTTTCCTCATGCAGCCTCGCGCCGACGGGAGGCAGCAGGACTGGGTCAGCCATAGGGTCCTGTTTGACTTGCATGCAAGAAACTCTAGTTATTTGAAACAACATGAGGTGCCTTCCTGGGTGAGAAGCTGGCAGCCTTTGCCCCAGGGTTACCGGAGAGTAAGAGGCAGACTGAAGATGCAGTAGGTAGGGCAGAGGGCTTTTTTTTTTCGATGCACAGTGCTAGAGCTGGCAAAACTTTGAGGTGGTGTATTGGTGACCTGTGAGATAAAAGGAGATTAGGGGACTTCAGGTGAAGGTGTTTTGTCAGAGGAGGAGATAAGGGAGCCTGGTGTACTGCTGCCTCACAAAAGGTTTTTAAAGCTAGGTATCCATAGTTACAGCAGGAGAGTTAAAAATCTAGATTTCAGGGACTCACCTGGTGTAATGTCCTCCTTCCCTTCAAAGAGGACAGTATTTGGCAGTTCTTAAAGCTGGAATGATGTGCCTGTGTGAATTCCCTGGTGCTCAGAGAACTGCCTGTTTAAAGTTTGCTCTATTTTCCCCTCTTGCTCTTATTTTTCCAGCTGTGGGAAAAAAAAATAAAAGGGGCATTGCAATTCTTAGCCATATAAGGGGGACTTGTTAGTTTCTTTATGTGGTTGGGAATTGTTTCTCCTTTTGGTCTTCAAAGGCTGTTGCTGCTGAGTTTGCTTTAAAGGGAGGGAACTACTTCTTGCTCAGACAAAGGCTGCAAACCTTATTTCTTCTTTCTCACATTTCTCTGACCTTTTATTGGGGGACAGGCATATGAATAAATTTTGCTTGTTGGTATCATGCAAGTTGATGGATGCTCTTACGAAAAGAGAAGCATAATGGGAAATGCAGTCTTCATTTCTGTTCTCTCATTTTAGAGTGATGAATTTGGTTTAGTGCCAGTTAGTAAGTACATGACCTTTTCCCTACATCTTTTGATTCATGACAGGGGGTGTCAGAGCTGTGTTAGTGATCTCTCATTTCAGCTTTTAGCAAACTATGAAATATTAAAAATGAATTAGGTCACTTGAAGCTCGGCTAATGTGTCTGTGGTGCAGGATGGTGATTTCATATTAATGAAGCATAACACACAGCTTAAAAAAAAATAAAAATCCAGGTTATTGTGAACATACAAACAGCAGGGATGCATTGCTTGTAAGAATATTTTATCTTGAAAATGTTATCTTTTTAAGAAAAACTGAACAAGGTATTTTGCAAAGATGGTGTTATCGGCAGCATTCAGTCAGTGTTCATTCCAGAAAATTGTATCTGCTTTTCAGCCTAATTGAAGCTAAGTTTTTTAGTGTATTTACTTTATGATCAGAACTGCTGACAAGACTTCCGTTAATATCACCTGAGATGTGTCTACACAGCTGTTGATGTTCAGATACACACAAACTTACAATCTGCTGTTTGTAACTGAATAGTATAATATATACTTGTTTTGTGTGCAAATGACACTTCTGAATTGGTAGTGGAAGGGAGACTGGTGATGAAGAGGGTTGTGAACAGTACAATGAGTAAGGTAAAGAATGAGACTGATAGCTCTTACACAAGTCACTGCGTGGTTTTGCATTCAAGAAAACTACCACTCTATACCTGAAAGACATCAGAAAAAAGTCGGAGGCACTGCAGTCCTTCAGATGTTTGGCAAAGCGTGCGGTAGGACTTCATAAGCCGAATACTTTACCTAGGCTTTATTAAGACGACATTTACTGTGTCAAGGTAGAGCTGCACTAAGTACTGTTAAACAGTCCTTCTTGAAAACAAGCCCAAAGCAGACATATTGCTGTGGCCTTTAGCAAAGCAGCTGGGAGCTTTCTGCCTGCGAGAGCATTGCAGTTGCTGGATTTCATGATTGTGCTCTTTGTATCTCTTTGGAGCTTTTGCATCCTAAAGAAACACAGGGGCTGATCCAAATATTTCCAGTAAAAGTGTCCTTTTCAGTGGTACTTTTACTATGGGTGCCAGCTGGTGTTGCAAGATGGGATAAGAATAATAAATCTTGCTGATGTATGGTGGCTCCAGGATGGCAGTAATGGTACATGCTGATCCCACCTGCCTGTCGTTGCTTCACAGATACAGATGTGCAATGCACTGAGTCATCTTGTATTTTGAGATTATGGGTATAATTCCTGTCTCTAGAAACAGCCATGAGAAAGCTGTAGACTGCTGGCCTGCCAGGACATACTTGTTATCTGTGTGGCTTAGAAGTCTTGCTGGCCACTCAGTTTCTGTTTTATATCTCTGCTGTTTTACAAAATCACTGTAATTATATACAGTTGTCCCTGCACAACATGCAATTTCCTGTAGTTTAAAAAGCTTTCAGCATAAGATTGTCTAAACTTAATAGCATAAACATTAATATATGGTGTTAGATGGGTTATTGGGTGTTTTTAATATGCATAAGTCTGGCAATAGTTGTGCTGGACAGAAGAAGTAAGTTTTGTTTCCTTCAATTTCTGCCATGCATTTACTTAAATGGATCCCTGGTGATGGTAGTACTTAGCAGTCATCTCCATTTTCAGCAGGCTGTATAAACATTAACTAATCTTCTGAGAGGTGTCTTAAACACCTTATTTGCTCCTGTAATGGCTGCATGTAAATAATGGCCTCAGCCTTCAGAAGCCTATACTAGATTACTGAGAGTGTAGCATCCACACATTCTCTTTTCGGACAGAACCTGGAGGTGGAGAATGTTGTTGCTGCTTTATTAACAAATTCAGTGTGTGAGTGGTGCAAGAGTGAAGGCAAAGCTGGGAAAATAAAGGGAAAACATTTGCAGAAGGTGGCATGTTAATCTCTGGTTATCCAGAAATGCTGAGTACCCACAACTCCAACAGATGGAGGTATTGAAAACATTTGAAGCCATACCCAATACAGCTCCTAGATGGAGCATCCAGAATTACAGAGCACTTTGAGAACACTTGCCTGAACCAGCCTAGCTGGTTCAACATTATACCTGGAAGGCCTTTTAGTTGGGGAAGCAGAGAAATGGAGCAGCGTAAAAGGATGCGCTTCCTGGAAGAGAGGAATTCACTGTTGTTTCAGTGCTGGTGAAGTTGATTGTCTGCAGTCCTAAGATGCCTGGGTAAAAAGGGTGTTTGTGGTGTGTGACCACCTGCATGAGGGGCAGATCAGGGCCCAGTTTTCACTGTTGTAGAGATTCCAATAGTGCTTCTTTTCCAGAAGACATTGAAAACTTAGTGGACACCTGGGAAAGGATGCAAAGGACTACTTCATCCTTCAAGTAACAGAGGGGGGGTAAAAATTCTTTCAAACAGTGCCTATGCACAGCCCTCAGCCTCACTGGCCCTCGTGGAGCCTCCTGTCAAGCACTGATGAGAAGGGTGCTTTGAAACGATTGTCATGATTTGATCAACATCGTGCAAGAACTGGTGTGTGTTTGAGTCCTTCAGAATAACTTTTACAATCCACAGCACCCTGTTAATAAACAAGAGAATAGCAAAGAAGGTATTTATGGGTAGGTGCTAGCTAAATAGCAGTTGATAGATACAGATTCATCGGAGCCAGCTGGCTTTGGTTTTCTCATGCGTGACACTGTGTGTCTTGCCAGGACTTGTTTTAGATATTTTTGTTGTCATTAATTTTTTTAACTCCTTTCATCTTGGCTTGTAACATTATCATATGTGCTTCCCTTACTGTTGTGTTGGAAGTAGCGGCATTTTTAAAAAGTATGGCTTGTTTGTCTCAAAGGTACATTGTGAATGGGAAAGAAATGGATGATCTTCCTGATGTCGATAATATGTTGTTCCAAGGCTTTTGTTTTAAATACGTGAAATGCGCTATGAACAGTGGTGGATTATTGTAGTTTTGAAAGCTGAACAAGAAACTATGCCAATGGCCACAAAGATGTAGGTTGTGATTTTTACAACGTATGTTGAGGAATGAAGTATGGTTGCCATGCTCCCGACAACAGCTGATGAAGTAGGCGTTTATGCTTCATCTCTCTTTGTCTTTT
Organism: Pezoporus flaviventris; assembly: GCF_033815535.1. Lineage (NCBI taxonomy): Eukaryota > Metazoa > Chordata > Aves > Psittaciformes > Psittacidae > Pezoporus > Pezoporus flaviventris. The sequence goes on from NW_026892585.1 coordinate 22,799,750, forward strand.
AGCAAGAGAGTAAAATATTAGCTCTTTATTATTTCTTAACCTTCTCTGGCAACTTCCTTTCTGTGCTAGTCAGCTATTCTGGAGTAGAGATACGTGAATTTTATTTCCTTCCTCCTCTTTAATTCTCATTTCCACATTCTTATTTGCTTTCAGTAGAGATAGGTAAGTTCATGCTTTCTTTTTAACCAGTCTGAGTGACAAAGAGGTGATCCAGTGCTTAGGTGAGAAGGGCAGACCTTGAAAAGGCTGAGACATGAAGTGTTGGCTCTGTTAGCATGAAAAGAATGGAAGGAAAGCCAGAAGCCTTATTTTTATACTATGCTTTGTCCATCTTCTGTGATTTAGTAAATCTACCCCTTTACCATTTTCTGTCAGTTTTGGATTTCCCCCCACTTTGTTTTTTCTCGTCCTTTTAAGAGCTCTTCTGGTTGTCATTTTTCTTTCACTTAGTGCTTATGTGTAAGTCATGGTGCTTGTTCTGCCATTTGACCATCAAAACTTTTCATACAGGTATTGCAGTTGTATTTCCTAAGCCAGTCATACTCTTCCTCCTTGTTTTCTTTTTTGGCATTTTACTGCTTGCATACTGTCTCTGACTGTGCAGTTCTGTTGTGCTGAGCTGCATAAGAAATCAGGGTAAGAGACAGTCCTTGCCTGCAAGAGTTTATGAGCGATGTAAATAAGGCAGGCTCACAAAGGTGGGTAGGAACAGAAGTGGAGAGAAGTCCCTGATGCGAGGTTGCAATACAGGACAGTGCCAGGACCTGGATGGTGGATGGTAACTAGTGTCTATTGTTTACCCATATAGTGTGCTACTCCATCACCTTGAGAATGAGTCACTCTGCCTTCCCAGTTTATGCATTACTAATTTCTTCATTTTTTTCCAAGTATTTAAGGTTGCAGTTGCGCACATTCAATTCACAACTACATTTATGCTTCCCGAGGCTTTGATTTCTTCATATTTGCTGTTTGGTGGCCAGTCTCCAATGTGTTGTTGTCAGAAGATTTTGGGTTTTGGCAGCAAAGAGAAGGAAGCTGTGGTGTGGCTCTCTGGAGGTGCTAGTGTCAGTGTGCTGCCACTTCAAAAATAAAATCTTAGCTGATGTTGCTGGCTGGCTTCATGGGGAACGAAATAGAACTGGACAAAAGAGCAAAGCAGCTGAGGTTAGTGTGAGACAGCAAGTCTATTCCCAGCAGATGAGAGCTCTGGAAATACTATCATGTGCAGTGGCTGGGCGCTTGTGCTCAGTGAGGATTAGAGTTGGTATTTTTTCATGCTTGCTTCCCATTTTGCTGGGTCTGTAACACTGCAGGAGAGCTGTGTTTCTGACAACTGTTTGGTGCTTTTAGAAAGTAAATACTGTGGGAGAAGGGGATGCATATGTTTTGCAGGTTGGTTGCTGATAAACGTTAGGCTGAAATTTCAAAGGGATACTGCTTTGTACAGTAGCTTGAGGCCTCAGAGTCAGAAGTCCTGGTCACCTGCAGCTCCTATTAGCTTCAACTAGAACTGTATGTCCTTTGCACTTTTGAAGGCCAGGAGTTCCTTAGGGCTTAAATGTTACATCTTTCTTATTTTTTTTTTTAATAGCAGGTACAAGCTGACAGGGAAATCTTTCACTTCTATTGTATTTTTTTGTAGGGGGTAGGAAAAAGAGGGTTGAGATACCAAGGAAAGAACTCATACAGCAGTGCTAGAATGTATTTCCAAAAGCAAATACCTCTGCATCTCTTAACCTGTAACACTGCATATTGTTAGCAGAATAATGCTAATGATTTAAGTAACTATATTGTTCAGTTGCCTTTGGAACTTATATTAGGTAATGAGGATGGACATGATTTCTTCCCTTATCTTTTTAATTTTTATAAATCTTGTAGTGTTTGGGATTCAAGGGCTCTCAGGAGATGGTTATTTGCTTAGACAAGGGAAAATGTGACAGAAGCTTCTCTAGCAGCTATGTGGAGTTTAGTTTTATGAAACGCGCATTTTAAAAAAATACTCCCTGCTTTGGTCTGTTACCAGCTCTCATAGTAAGTGGCAGGAATTTATTATTCCGTAAAAAGTACTTTAGTTCAAAAGGATCTACATTTTCAATACGTGTGTTTGGATGTGTGCCAGTTTTAATCGCCCACTAGATTGTAGAGAAAAACTTGAGTGGTGTATATATATACCCAGGTATACCTAAAGGGCTCAAAAGTCACACACACAAAGCAGACTAAAGCCTTCTAGAAAGCCTGGGATGTAACAGCCAGCCTCACCAAGGCTCCTTAGACTTAGGGGCAGGTTGCAGTCCTGAGTATTTCTGGAGTTTATAGATTGAGGTTTTGGGGTTAACACTCAACTGATGATCATTGACTTTTTTAATTAGACATGTATTATGAATTTCTGGGTTTGTGTTTCACATTGCTGCCAAGTGCTGCTGTGTCTGTTGCTTACTCAGCATTAGCAGTGGGAATATCCAAAGCAGACATCTAGAGGGGGAAAAACCTGTTCCCAATTTGTTTAGTTGTTTGTTTTTCTTTGGTTGTTGTTTATTTTTTCTTCAGTTGTTTAATGTTCTCTAGTTGTTGTTTGCTTTTCTTTAGATGTTTAGTTGTCCAGTTTTATTCCCCTTCTTGGTAGAAATGATTTCTTGGGTCAGATGCCTGCCTGTGTTGGGATACTGATGACCTGTGAGGTGCTCTCCCTTTGGACACTATCCTGCAGTCTGGGTGTGCTTGCAGCTGAATGTCACCTTGTGGGCAACTCTGCTTGAAACTGCAGCACTGCATATCTGATGAGGAATAATTCCATGGCAAGAGGACCGGCAGAATTTAGCCTTTAGAAAAGAAATTTCATTTTTTGAGTGTTTCACAAACAATAGAGAGTTAAAAGATGAAAAACTGTCACTACATAGAAAAATAATACTGTTTCAATTTAAACCTTAGTTTAATAAGAAACTTGTTCCTGAGGGCATTTTATCAATTTGTCTCTCTCTAGGGTTTTATACTGCTGCCCATCGCTGCAGTATCTGAATGCTTTCTATGTAGAGATTGATAGCAATTTTCAAGTCCCCAGTGAACTCGGCAGTCTTTGGCACATCTTTCTTTAGGGGGTGAAAAAGAAGTTGGGTGGAATTTTTCAAATAAAATATTAGTCATATTTAATTTTACTTTATAACAGTAAAGAAGGGTTTTTAAATTTTTCCTGTGGGAGAATTTATCAAGTGTTTTTCATTTTTCTCCTTTTTATGATTTTACTGAGGGTTTTTTGGGTACAAGAAGCACAAGTATTAAAGTTGGAATACATTACTGACATTTCAAAATGTGGTTTCCTAAATGTGACATCACGCAGATAAGAGACAAGTTATCAAATATCTAATGTTAGAGGTTTTCTTTTTTGTTCAATGTTACCTAGATTGTTTAAAAAACATTCAAATAATATTTAAATTTTTACAGGTGATGCATACTGGCTCTGTATCAACCCATAAGAATCATTAGATGCAGTCTTTTATCTTTTAAAAATTATTCAAGTAAAAGTAGATGTTTAAATTAGTAGATAGGAATAAATTCTTAAAACTAGGAAGATTACAGTGAGAGGATTTACTAACTGGTTTGGATATTCAGTTTCGAACAATTTCAGTATTAGACTTGTGTGGCTAATCTATCTATCCAGCCATGTAGTCTGTTTAAACAAGGTACTTAGCTCTTCCCAAACAATTTCAAAGAGAAATAAAACCATCATGATTGTTTTTTCTTTCTATCTAGTCTGTTGGAGAAATACCTTGATTAGTTTATACTTAGTTTATACGTGTGTGTGTCTTTCTTGGAGGTGAACAGTAAGAAGTTTTTTGAAGAAACTCAAGCTGTAGCAATGAGTCCTGTGATTAATTTAGGAGATGACTGCTCCTGTCATCATTTCTTTGTTGTTGTGGGTTTTTTTTAATCTCATGTAATTGTGAGCTCCAAATATTAGAGCAAGCTCTTAGATCTGTCCTGCTGCCAGCATTTATGAGTGCCTCTAATAGTGTTCTAGTGAAGATAGATGTCTTTGGTAACTTTTGACTGAGAAATGGTGCTGGTGGTAGCTACAGAGAGTTGAAGGTAAACCACTCGGTATTAAGGCATGGATCTGAGCTGGGCTGTGCATTTAGTAGGCAGTTTTTGGAGGAGCAATTCTGGTAGACTTCAGGAGAAGTAGGGATAGCAGGGAGGATAATCTTGCAGTGAGAAGTTTCTTTTATTTCCTTCATGGACTGATGGTATTTTCTTAAAAGGTGCATAATATCAGAAGAGACCCCAAGAAGTCATCCAGACCATCTTCCCTTCTTCGGAGGTGAAATCAAGTGGATTTGCAGTATCTCTACCAGATGTTTCTTAGTGGCTTGTATTATAATGAGACACAAGATAGTGAGAGGTGTAGCTGAGGAAGCTGCTGAAGCCCTCATCCTCTGGTTAAAGAGGTCCTGCTACCTGCCCAGGTACCTCATCCAGTGTGCAAATAGAGGTGTTTATAGAGGTGGAAGGGAGAGAAGACAAATTTGTCTGGTTCTTTCATTTTTTCCTTCAAGAAGGGCCTGTTGTCCCTCCCTGTAAAGACACTATTTTCTCAATAGAATATATATGTAGGTGAAGGGGCATGGTCAACTTGAGAGTGACAGCTCCATCTGAAATGTATTTAACTATTATTTTTTACAATACCACATGTATTATTACATGCATAAGTCACAGTTTTTACCAGTAGGTTTGATAAGTCAGCCTGTATATTCTTCTTTCAAAAGCTAACTGTGTAGCCTTATGTTATTTTTCACTGTGAAGTGCCCTTTAGCTTTGGTGGGAGCTGTGGGGTGTGTAATAGTTTTGGAAATCAGGCCATTGAAGTATACTTTGGTTATAAATAACTTTACCTAATTAGGTTATAAACCAATAAAGAGTCACAAACGACGTGCATCTTTCTTGCCTTTCACCAGTAAAGAGACGGGGTCAACTTGGATGAATTCCTCTCTGGCATGGATGGCATACCCGCATCTCCATGGGTTCTTTGAGCAAGTTGCTTTTTTGAGGACTGTGAGTCAGCAGGGTTTTGAAGTGGATGACTCATAGACAAACTAGCTGAATGATGGTTACCAAGTGGGTGGGGGAAGCAAGGACTTTATTCTGGGAAGGTGTAAATGCAGACAGAGGCCAAGTCTGGAGGTGAAGGAGGCCGCGAGATGAAAGGCATTAACTGATAGGAAGCACTGAAACGGTGTTTGACAGTCTGCTCTTTGTGGTTCGCTGCAGTGATGCACTTCCTCGTGGCTCAGTTTGCTTCTGTGAGAAGGCTGTGCCTCTCTTAGGGAGCAGATATCCCAGTTGAACAGCAGCTAATCCTGACAGATAATAGAGAAACATTAACTCTGAGAGCCAGGTAGTTGCTATCCAGGGGTTAGCTTTCTGACCAAATGAGAAATCGGACTGGTCTAAGCTTCAGCCCTTTCATTCATGCAAAGCGTAAACTTTTAACATCTCTCTGTCTGGGACAGACAGCATCAAAGACTCCTGTGCAGAATGGGTTAGCATGCCAACCTCTGAAACTGGAAGCAACTGTATTGTGTACTGTATTGCCTGATGAATATTCTTGCAGGGCTTAGAAACAAGAATGTGAAACACATGAAAACATCCCATTCTGGATAATCCTATTTACTGATTGATGGAAGACTAGAACACCACTCCAGAGAATCCCTTTGTGTGTTTCTCACGCATTCCTGCAACTCTTCAAGTTGTAATGGAATTTGAAAGGAGATTTCCCTTGAGGTGTGAGGATCTTTTATTACACAGTATTTTGTAGTTCAACAGGAAGTCAGAAAATATGACCATATATCATTGCCACCAGAGTTACTCCTGACCACATACCTCTGTGTATTAGCAGATGGTGGCAAAATCTGTATTTTTGGGATACATGAAACATTTTTTGTGTGTGATAGAGTGTTCACTTAGAGTGGAATAGCAGAAAAGCTGTCAGAGACCTTTGGAAGGAACTGAAGAGCGGTGGCTTCACAATCAAGCTGCTTGCAATCCTGGCTCTCTGTCCCTTCTTCCCAATATGTTCAGATAGCCCAATAGAGAGTAAACACTTAAAGAGATAGCATTCTTGAATGCTTAGAAACTAAAAGAGGAAGCTGTGGTCACCAGATTCCAGCTGTCCTGTTTCCTCTTCCAAATGAAAATGCTTTTATCAGGATAGCATACAGAAATATTTTTCAGTGCAAGATCAACTCATTCGAAAACTATTTTAATTACAATACTCTCTTGAATTCAGATCTAGAAAATGTGAGATACTGAGTTGAAGGCTGGGAGGCAATCTGATATATACTCTCTATAAGAATACAGAAATAAATTTATCTAGCTTAGCAGAACAAAGAAAGAGCCAATGGCAGAAAGTTGAAGCTAGTAAAATTCAAGAGATGACATGGTGCATGTTTTGAAAGGTAATGGTAATTTACTGCTGGAACATATTGCTGAGGGATGCAGCAGATTCCTCTATCACTTGAAGTCTTTAAATCAGCATTGTGTGTCTTTCTCATTCACTGAACACATTGCTGTGTTCCGTGTAGGGGGTACTGGGTGATATTTGATAGCTTCCATTATGCAGAAGGTCAAACTAGATCATCATAATGTCCCTCCTGGCCCTAAAATGTGGGTTTGTGAGCTGTGGCTGCTTACAAGCTTACTGCTTACTGTGGCAGTAACAAATTCAGTTGCTGGTGGTAATGGAGGTCATGCAGAGCGAAATCTCCAATTGAATCTAACTGATGGGCAGAGTAGATGTGCATGTGATAGACACCTGGCTTCCTTAGCTTCTGTGTTACATCAACTTAGATTTCCTTAGAGTCATATTTACTTACCTAAACCCAGCCTCTCACTTGGCCCACTGTATCTCGGGCATTCTTGTTGGTATAAATCACAGGCTGAAATCATAAAAGGAGGGAGAATTCAGGACAGATTAACGAAGAGAACAATATGTAGGAAAGCATGACTTTAAGTGCCCTCTACTTTGGGGCCTTATAGCATTTCTGACTCTTTGGCATATAAATTACATCAATTTAGAGTCCCTCATGCATCAGTAGATTGGGTAGAACAAGTTCTGAGGGAATCTGAGTTGAACATAAGTGGGTATAAATTAGATTACCTTACAGATTGCCTCTGAATTTGGCCCAGATTCTTTCCTTTATTTTCATTATGTCAACTTTGTGCATTGGCATTACGGTCTTTTCAACAACTGGCCTGACAGCTAATGAGTTCTTTCTACCAACGGTAAATCAACCAAGTCAGACAATGCTGCTCCGCATAAATACTTCTCTTTATGTTCAGAGCATTCAGAATCCCATTAAATTTAGAACAGTGTGCTACTAGAAGTGCATGGAGAGAAGTACTGTAAAAAGTTGTAATTATTCATAAGCCACCTAGTTTCTCTTTGCTCCCCAGTTTGCTGTTTTCTGAGTGCTGGGGAAGAATTAGAAGGGGGCTAGCCAACATGATAATGCTGAAATATGAATGGCTGTGCTGGAAACAATTAAGTCCAAATGGCTTTAGGAAATTTTTTTGATTTATGCTTGTTTATACTCCCCAAAATCCCTGCAACAAGTAAGGTTAAGAGAAAAAGTCAAGAAATAAACTATAACACTTCCATTCTTGAAGAGCTGAAACAAAGGGAACTTTAACTGGAGTGCGTTAGGAAATAGAATAGATTTTTCCTTTTCTTATTGAATGGAAGAAAAAATATATTTGTATGTTAATCAAGTGACAGTAGAATTTGCATTAGGAATAAATTACAACATGTCACACAACTTATTTCAGCTCTCGGTTCAGAGTATATTGCTAAAAGGCTAAACTCTATCCCAGATTGCAATGTTGGTAGATATTTCTGTGCCACTTCATTATGTTTTAGAGAATTTTTTCTTTCTGATGTTGGCGCTTCAGCATTTAAGCAGCTATGGAGTTGGAGTAGGAAGAGCAAGAATTCCTGACTGGTTTCTTCTGCCTTTTACCCTACTGTATGAACTGAAACAAAAGTCACTATTTTGTGTCTTCTTTTTGCAATCTGGGATAGGTAAGAAGCCCATAGAATCTGATGAAAAATATTCAGAGATACAGTTGATATCTTTTTTCTTTTTTTTTTTTTTTTTTAAGAATTTTAAATATTCTCAGGTGGTGGGAGCTATATATATGCAAACTACCCGTATTATTTCCTATCATATAAGATTTTCTGTTGTGCTTCTCCTACAGAATCCCTGTGTTCTCTTGAATGATGAAATTGCAAATGTTACATGAATGTCAGTGCAATTTATTATCATCTTTCATTCAGAGCATTACAAAATGGTTTGCAGATGCAGGTGTTGCTAATGATTTTTAAACCGTCCTCCTTAAAGATTGGAGAACATAACCCTCCTTGTTTCTATAACAAGGATGGAACTCCTTAACTAAAAGGAAAAGGCCAGTTTTGAAGGTGAATTAGGGTTGCTACTACATCTTCTTGTGGCTCTTTTTATACTTCTACTTTTTCAGTTATTTCTGATTAGTGGAATCCATTGCCTTGAAAGGAGGTAGAAAATTATTTTATTCACAGAAGGATGCTTTAGATGAAAAGGAGGGGATAAAGGACAAAAAAAAAAAAAAAGCTGCTTTGCAGGCCTAAAAAAGTATGCTACAATATTTAACTGTGGACATTGTGGCTTTTTCATTGTCATCTAAAGTCTCTTAAACCTTTGTTTACTCCTAAAATCTACTCCAGCAGCTTCACTTGCAGTATCATATAGATTGTCTCTGATCTTGGTTCTAAAAAGTCCTTAGTTAATAGAAGGCACTAAATATGACTTTTATCGTGGAAGGTGTGAAGGGGATGTTTGGGGGAACATTACTGGCCATATCTCAGACACTCCTTTGTTAAGCTTCCTGGTGGTGAAGTTGCTGTCAAAGCTGTAAATGGAGGTGTACTAAAGGTATTAAATGAGAATATAGACGTCTATAGACTTGTTCCCTCATTTTTGAGGACATTGAATCAGTGATCCTAGTGATAGGAATGGTTGTTTCAGTAGGAAAAGTACATGATTCCTTCTCTCTGCAGGACTGAGCAGTGTAGTTGTCCTGGTTGCATAGAGATACACAGGTTTAAAATTTTTTCCCCCTACAGCTTCTAATGGAGAAAGTATTGTAGAGCACTAGATGCAAATTAAAGCTTTCTTTCATTGGGAAAGACCCTTGAAGGACGGTTGGTGCAGTCCTGTCAAGTGTCTCTGGAGTCAAACACTCTTAGGTGTTACTGTATAAGATGATGCAATTTGCAGCCATGTGCCACTGGGAATAAGTCGAGTGGGATGGCTAACATGGCTAATGTCAAATGTATTTTAGTACAGATGTGGCTATGAGATTTTTTGTTGCTGTTGTCTTTTAAAGTGAAGCTGTACATGTTTTGCTTGTGGCAGCTCTCTGAAGGTTCACTGGCTCACTTTTTATTTGATTTTGATTAAAATCGATGTTTCTGCCAGCCTTAGTGATCTCATGAGTGAGATATCTGAGTTTAATTCCTGGATTTGATCTTTTACTGTGTTGTATGGGGCAGGGAATCCCTGCCTCCCTTCAGGAGAAAGGCAGAGCTTCAGATCTCTGTGCAGCAGCCCTGTTAAGGGAGGGGTGGCTTTGATGGGCACCACAGGAGGTGTCTTTTACCACTAACAGGCTGCAGATATGCACGAGGTAGGCATGCCCAGCAACTTAAGCTTCCCAAACACAGAGCAGGCATGGTCACTGCAAGTGTCCCATCCCTCCCTGATAATCCTGTTTAAAGTTCATATGCAGAGATTAGGGTGTCCTAGGTTCACACAGATTTTTGTGTTTCTCCACCGGTTGAGGGCAAGGGGTACCTTGCAGTCCTTTTTTCCACCGAGTAGAGATGGAGATGGCAGGTTGCTGTTATGAAATTAGTCCGTATTCTGAACAGCACATTGTTACTAATGTATGTTCTCTATTGAGAAAGCTGAGGCAAGCTTAATGGCTTAGATCAACTATTCAAAGATTGGTGAAGTAATTGGAAAATGTGCACTGTCAGACCAACTAATTTGTTTAATCTTGAACTGGCGATGTTTATAGATATTTAAATCATTTTAAGAAGGGGCTGTCCAGAGTTGTGGCAAGATCATGATCTACCCAGGCAGTTTTGTGGCAGACAAACCAACCTATTCCCTTTCTTCACTGCAACCCAGCTGAGTTCAGTAGAATGTGAGCACAGTCCTACCATGCTGCTGTCCCATGGTTATTTAATTCAGTCCTAGATCTAGAGAGAATTCTGTCCTAGCGGGCAGCTCTTCCTTCTCTGGTGCAGGTGTTCGCTTTTGTGTGGCTACTGGGTGAATCAGGCTAGGGAGCAGATCTGAAAGACAGCTAAGGCATTCTGAGGTGGGGTTATTTCTCCTGTTGTGTTGGTTTTTTTGTGGGTTATTTTTCCTTTCTTTTTTCCTTTGTTTTTGTTTTTTCTCCTTATTTCCCTTTGTCCTTTGGCTTCCTGAGCCAGCTCAGCACATGGCCAAACAAGCACTACTGCTGGCATCTGAGAGGGAGTGGGAACAGCCAACCATGGGAGGTAGCAAGGGCAGAAACAACTTGCACTTTGGGTAGCTTCAGTTGGTAACAAAACTACAACCTCAGTTTACATGCCTGTTTGTGTAAATTGAATAGTTTATGGATTTCTGACATGAGTTGTGTTTGAGCTCTCTGAGGTCCAGGGACAAAACCATGAGAAGCTTCACTGTAGTGACAGCTTTTCAGCTTCCTGTGTGGTTCTTTGCCAAATTAAATAGAGCCAGAAGTCTCAGCACCAGCAGCTGTAGGGAGTTAATCCCACCCAGTTCCAGATTAGCCATGGCACGTTCTTGTAACCATAGGCACGACAGCTTAATGCAGGCAGCTGTTCTGATGAACTGATCTGGGAATCCTGCCCTCATAGGAATGTTTGATGTGTGTTGGTCACAGAAGTTGTTTGCGGAGTAATGGTAAGACAAACTGGTAGCCTTGATAGATGTTCATGTTATCGTCACTCTTGTGATGGTAATGCCACATGGTACCAAAAATTGCATGAATGGTTTTACTTTAGAAGTGGAATGAATTTATATATCTACCTGGGTTATATAGATTCACTACTAGTACTCATCTCTGAGTCTTGTGAAGGTGATGCCTATTTGCTCATACACTAGAGGCTTGACACAGAGAAACAGCAGGTGTACAGATGGACAGCTTGCTTGATGCCTCAAGCAGTATCCTTTTTGCAAGGAGAATTTTCTTCCCTGCCAGTTTCACTCTTCTGGCCTTTGTTGGCATCATTCTTGATGGTTCAGGCCAAATATTTGGTGGAAGGGGAGGGCAGGGATAATTGAAAATTAGGGGAATGCAGTAATTGTAACGAAGCCAACTTTTGACTGGGTAAAACATTAAGATTGTTTGGAGCAGTAAAGATTGGGTTAGCTTGGGAATGGCATGGCTTGAGCACCTCACTTTGAATCTTAAGAGTGGGGGATTTGAGCACCATTTAAGCAAAAAAGCATCGTTTGCCACAGGGTATTGGAGATGATAAAAGTTCACTTGAGGTCAAAATGGGAATGGATAATTTCATTGCATAGAAATCCACTGAGGTCCTAAATATTTAGGAATTACCTCCAAAAGACAGTCCATGAAGTGCCAAACCCTGGAGTTGTTGAAGGTTGGGAGTGTGCTCAAGGGTAGTATATGTATGTTTGTTCTGTTCTGGTGCTCTTCTCTTGTCATCTCCTTCTGGTTATTGTTGAAGACAGGAATTGGGGGTAGATGGATTTCTGTTCTGAGCCAGCATAGCCATTTTTGCGACTTGAAGGGAGAATATTGTTAGAAGTAGCAGAGTCCAGTAACTAGAGTATTGTAACCACAGGCATGACAGCTTAGTATAGACAGCTGTTCTGATAAACTGATCTGGGAACTCAGTAGGAGTGTTTAATGTGTATTGGTCACAGAAGTTGTTTGCTAAGTATGGCAAGACAAACTTGTAGCTTTGATATCTACCTTGATAGAGTAGGTGGTCTGGAAAGATATCCATTATTTTCTGGGCTCTGCCTTGCGTGCTGTTCAACTTTGGACAAGTTATTTCATGTTTGACTTGACTCTCCCATTCTCCTGGCACGCACCCTTTATCCATGTCGCTCTTTTAGCTGTCAGCTCTGTCAGTTGAAGACTTTCTTAGGCCATCTTTGCACAGTTGCGAGCAAGGCTGTGCTGCTGGAAGTTCTGCCTCTCGGCTGAAATTTGGTAGCTGACTATGAATGCTTTAATTTCATTGTGGATGTAAATTAAAGCAGGTTAAATTAAGCTATCCTGAAGCATTGCCATGAAAATGGTTTACACTGACTTTGAAGTTGTAGTAGGTCAGAAGCATGCATGTGTTGGGTAAGATGGGGGTATTGTCCCAGGGTGTATTAACTCACCAGCTTCCCATTGTGCCAGTGTGTCCTCTGTGTTCTGCACAATGCTGTGCTCAAAGGAGCTCTCAGTCCATTTTATACTATAGCTCACTTTTCTAGTAATAATAATGATAAATCTGAATAGCAAAATGATTCTCCTCAGATGTTCAACCTCTGCTGCTGGTTTGATTAAGGAAAGATTTAATGCTTTAATTTGAGACATGTTTTGTTAAAGAATAGAGGGCTTTGGTTTGTGTACTTCCTGAGCAGAATGGAAAACATTTGCTGGTAAAGGATGTTGAAAGTACAGGTACTCCCTGCAGCTGATGGATTTGTTCTGGACTCTTATTTATCAGTATATGTTAACAGAAAAGAACAATGTTGAGGGATTGTTCCACAAACAAGGTAGATTATATTCCTTCCCATCCTTTTGCAGAGATGGATGCAAAACCTGAAACTCCACCTGACTTATTTCTTGGTGGTGGGCCATCTTAGTGGCAGGATTTCTTTCTTGGCGTTTTTGATGTTGGGATTCTTTTGTTTGTTTCTTAACTTGATGTTCATGCCTTTCCTTCATATTTTTGTCAAGTGACTGTATCCAACTTCAGCAAGTATTTTAGAATGATATTTATATGGGAAATATCTTAAGTGAAATTAAATTTTACTCTATTAGATTGTAATTTGAATTGCAAATAGAAACCTCCCAAAACAAACACCAACAAACTACCCTAATGATTTGATTTCCTGGTCTTTCTTGGGACTGGTGATAAATCCTGATAGCAGAGACAGATTTTTCTACTTTTTTTTTTCTTGAGGGAATGAAACTCAAGTGGTAGTTATATAGTAGAAGAATATTTATTGCATAAACTATTGGTCTTCTAGCTACAGTTTGGCATTATGATTTTATCAGCACTATAGAGTGTCACTAATATGACCCAAAGCTTAAACTTACTACTGTCATTGTAACATGTGTTTCTTCTAAAGTTGTTTTTGTCAGCCAGCTACTGCAAGTCCAATTCCCCATCCTAGCATCCTCTCTGAGAACAGCCAGACTTAGCTTATCATCTTCTTGGCACATGAAGGGATGTGGTTTTGAGCTCTGTAGGGTGCAATCGGAGCTGAGGAGTGCCATTCCCCAGGAGCAGCACATAAGTACTGAGTTTCAATCGCTTTCTCTTCAAAACCAACATGAGCATCCCTGGTTTGGCCAAAATTCAATAAGAATTTTAAGGGTTCTTAAAAGTAGGGGTGAGATTACTGCAGTGTGAAAGATCTGGACACCATTATGGTTTGCGCAGAAGGAAAGCTTTCAGTTGTTCCATAAAAGACTGGCCATTATTGCCCCTTTTGAGAAGGTGCAGCATGCCTGTCCACTTCCCTTGTGCAAGGCAAGTTGACTCCTACAGGAGTGAGAAGTCATAACCCTCCTCAACTGCTTTTGAGAGTCCACTGATCACCACACATAACTTGGAAGGCTGTGAATCCTGTCTGGCCTGATAGAAAATGTGTTTCGTATTTTAGGCTCTCTGTGATCTTTTCCCCTTCATACACCACAGAGCCAGACGCAATCCAGCCCATTATCTGTATGGGAAAATTTTCACTGTTATAGACTTGTAAAAATTTCTATTAGCAATTCTGATTTGGAAAGGACAACTGGAGGCTGAAAGAATGGCAAATACAACCCGGATATAACTTTTTGATCCCAGAACCCAATTAAATTTGTGGATTTAAGGTGCGTGTGACTCCTGAGTTCAGCTCTAATACTAGATTTATATTATTTCCTGGAATGAAAGTCACTGCAGACAATTTCCAGAGGAGCATAATTATGATCCAGTAAAAAGTGAATCCAACTTGTGATTTTTATTTTTTTCCCCAACAGAAATAAGAGAGAGAACCAATTTCAGTTTATATTGGCTGTTCTTTTAATGCTCAGTAACTTTCTTACCATCAGTGACTTTTTTTTTCACAGATATCTTCATTATTGCTGCTGTTGCTGCACAGTGTTAGCATGCATTTATCTTGAGATAACTAATGCTATAATGCTGCTATGTATTTGGGGAGAAGAAAAAAACCACCAGAATATTGGTTGAAGGGAAGCCTTTCTTATCAATTATCCTATTCATAAGTTCACTTTTAATGAATAATTAGTATTCTGTGAGCCGTGTGTTTGTTTTTTTCATCATGTCAACGTCCTCTACCTAAAATAATGCTTCAGCCTAATCAGTTAAGGTAAAGGGGAACTTTAGACAACCCTGAATGCTCTGTGCTGAGCTGCTGTCTGGCTCAAAAAAGCTTTTTGTGATTTTGAATTTTTATTAGAGACACTGAAGTTTTGGACTAGCAGTACTGTATCTGTGTCTCATTCCTAGTTACATCACAGGACAGCTTACAAGAATGTTATCTTAATTCTGCTGCTTCTTGGATTTTGGGCACCTTCTGCTTCTGCTCTTACAGACCTTTAGGAAAGAGAGCCAAGATGCCAAAAATGGAAGTAAGTCTTCTTGCCCTCTCTTCACTTGCCTTACCGAGCTATTTGCTGTGGAGCTTGGCAGGTTCTGTGGGTGGGATGAGGTTTCTGGTCTGTGAAGTGACACACTTGAGAGCCTTGGGGAAAACTGTGAGGTAGAAAGTGACCATGAATTCTGTTTTCATTGCAAAGAAATGAATGTGGTGTGAGAAGTCTTGTTTCTGTGGAGATGAGCTCTTCTTTTTTTCCCCTGTCTTTGCCTGGCTCTTAATTTTGGGGGCACTGGCTTCCTGTGACATTTATCATAATGAAATTTTTGTTGAGCAAGGCTATGCTCTGAAAATGAGTGAGAATTGGAAGTGCAGATGTGCTCCCCTGCTGTTAATGGTGGATTTTCATGGACGTCTGTGAAGCTATTTTTTTCACCTACCTGAGGTTGGAGTAGTGCAACCCATTCAGTATTCTCCTTTTAACAACACGTGACTGGAGAACAAACTGAGTAAAGCTCTGTCTCTTATGTATCTAAGCAAGTTCCAAAACTAGGTGCATCTTCATATTCTCTCTTTAGCTTGAATATGAATTGCAACTTTGTTTTGAGCTTTTGGTTGCTACCATTTGAATGTTTTCCCAGATAAAGGTGATGTAGTTCTGAAGTAGATACTCACTTTTACTTGTTCCTGGACTTCTATTCCCCATCAGTCTGAGCACTCCCCAGAGACAGAGCTGAGGGAAGCATACATGGTAATGTAGTTCCTGGATTTGCAATAATGGTGGACACAGGGGGATGAATGGTGTCAAGAATAAGTTTCAGCTCAGTTGAATGCTAACTGAAAATGAAAATTGCTATGAAAAAACCCCATAGCTGTTGCCACAAAATCAAAGCAGCACATCCTTTTTGAAGCCTTTGTGAAAGCCCTTCTTGCACAAAAGATCATCTGTGAATCAAAGCGACGTGTACTAGTGCCTATTACCCCTTCCTCATTTCCCATTAGAGGATACCTTGGCTATGGTGGTGATCATCATCATTCTTTCTGTGCTTTCTTGACTGAATACGGAGTATGAATCTGACATGGTCAGTTTAACCCTCATTTCGGATGCTGAAAGGAGAGGTGCTTGTCTGTGTCCAAAATAAAGAGGCAAAACATCCATCCATCTGAACTTGGTCTTAAAGCAATACTTTTTCTGTGAGCAGCTAAGTTACTCGTTGATGCTGATGTACTGAGTAAACCTGTCCTGGATGATACAAAGCTTATTGTGTATTGCCGAAGAGAAGGAAAGCTCAGCAAAAAGACTTGACCCCTAAATTTACCTTCCTTTTTTTCTGTTTCCCTTTTCTTTTTAACTTCTTTTCACTCTTGGCACATTTGGTAGTTGATCATTTTGCACCTTGAAAGACCAGTAATGTACTTCGTGGCCTCTTCATTCAGAGTGAAGCACAAATCACAGAACTGGGCCATATCTCTTCATCTACTTTTATTTTTTTAAACTTTGTGAACGCCATTATGCTATTGGTGCTGGTTTTGAGCTGAAGTTCCTATTTGGATAACATATCCCTGGATATGGTATGTTGAGCTTTCAGCTTGGTCTGCTGCAATGAAATCTGGGACCAGATGAGTTGAAATAGATACTTGAATGAAATCATTATTGCTCTCACAGATGCAGAAAAGTAGACATACAGTAATGGCTTAGACAAAATGTATTGTTTAAAGAGCACATTAAATGAATTCCTTCAGGAGGACTTGTGTTTTTACGGGAAATGCTGTCCAAGGAAGAAGGATCTGTTCTTTCTTAGTCCTGCAGAGAAATAGAATATGATTTTGAAACTTCAGTCTGCTTAATGTGTTATTCTCCAAGTCAAACACTTGCAAAAATGAATATTACACTACTTTTTCTATCAAGGTAGATATGTTTAGAGACCCTGTTTCTGATCAGAGAGTTTTTGAAGCCTACTGTTATACTCAGAAATCAGAGTAGTTGTCTTCAACTGAGTCACAGTTTTTTGCAAAGTAAATTTAAGATATTTCCTTTCTCCTGTTAAACTACAAAATGTAGTCCCACAGAACTCTTAGGCTCTCAAGGCAGAGCATTCACTTTCCTTGGCATAACACAGGCCAAATGGCCCTAGGGTTAGTGATACAGAAATTCACCTATTGTGCCGCTTTGTCATCAATCTGCTACCAGTTCTGTAAGTGTGTGTCCAAGTGTCCTCTGCATTGATGCTTACTTGATAGAAAACCATATACAACTTGTCTCATTCTGGATATTTATATTCTAAGGAATGCATGTGGGAGGAAAAGGTGGAAATTCTCTTTACAAAGGATCTTTGATCCCTAGGATCATGATTGATAGGAAAAAATGTCTGTGTTTACTTTAAAATCCTTTCTTTGAACAAGAAGATCCACAAGCACAACTTTACTAAAGATAAATGGTCAGGGAGAAGAGAGTCAGAAAGTGTCCTGGTCTCTCTTACTGGGATTGCAACATCTGCATTTCATATATTCAGAATATATAGTATGTTGGAAATCAGCAGGTATTTCTGTAGGTAGGAAATGACCTACATTAGATTATCCAATTTAAGTGTTTTGCAAGTGAATAGTGAACATCCTTTAATTCTGGTTTCATATAAGATGCTGAATGTTTCTCTAATTTGCACATGCACAGACACACGCTCATGAATTGCTTGTCAGGTTAGCCATTTATGGAGAAAAAAGCTGTCTTTACGGGTCTATTGATGTGCCTTTATCCTCTTTACTACCAAGATGTAGTTATAAATAAGGTATCAAATTTCCTGTTTTCCGTTTTATTTTCTCAATATGCGAGCAAGTCTGTACATTAGTTCTGATTTGCAGACTTTCTTTCATGTAGAAGTGATTTTTTGGCATGACTGCTTATTTCCAGGGTTCTAATAATACAATATATTGCATTAGGCAGAATTGTTTATTTTTAATTCTTGTTTTTTTTTCTGCTCGGAATGTGATAGGTATTTGATGAATTGTTTGTGTGTGAGAAGAGCCTACTCAACACACCTTTTAAAGGTGTAGTTACATTTTGAGGGGTTGCAGTGCAAAGAGTGGCCGTGTTACATGATGGTGAAGGTACGCCTGGTGTGAACTTTCATTTTCCTCTAAGAGTTTGATGCTGTTGCATAAGTAGCATAGCGCATTAGCACAGCTACCTTTTGCCATGCTAGAGTAATATTCCAATTTTAGCTTAGCTCTAACTGATCTTCAGTTTTTATCCTGTGTTCAGTGCAAAGATGCTGCATAAATAGGCACAGCTGGATGGTGTGGGAAAGGTTGAGTTGCGGTCCCCTGCATGGCTGAATCTCATTATGATGGCTAAGAATCATCACATGAGTAAAAACCTGAAGTTCAAAAGGCAATATGTTTGTAGGCCTGGTAAAACATGATGTGTCATCACTGACCTGACATCTTGTTTACTGGTGTCTCATTGTGCTGCAGAGGAAAGCCTTCATATCCCATTAGGCATCTCCTGAACACTCTTATCTTCCTTCCCCTCACCCGTTGCCAGTGATCCTTATGAAAAGATACAAGGCTAGGTTGTGGAGTTTGGGATTTTGGGGGTTATTTTTGGCTGTTTTTTTTTTTTTTTCCACATGGTATCCTAAAAGACTGTGGTATCCAGCTCCTATTTGAGCCTCAGTGGAAATTGGCTGTCTGATTTCCATTCCAACACAATACATAATGAATATTAAAACTCCCAAAATATGCAGCTGTGTGTGCATTTCTGCAAGTACTACAACTCTTACAAAAGCGAAGCGGAAATTTGCTGAGCTCAAAGCAAAACACCTTCTTCCTTAGGAGGTATATCAGAGCACAGATATTACGAGCAAATGGCAACACTGGTGATGCTGGCACTGGGAGCAGCATTCGGACATGCTGAAGAAGAGATATTTAGGAAGCAGTTGCATGCTGCTCTGCAGAACCAGCACAACAGTTCAGAAAAATATTAATTCCTTTTAGAGTAAAGTGGTTACAAATGCCCAACCATTTGCTAAGGGCCTCTGTGCTCATTTTGGGTGGTAAATAGCTTTTGAGCCAAACATAGAAACCCAGCAGTTTCTTTAGGACTGCTTGTGGAGTGGGATGCCACACAAGTAGCCCCAGCAAAATCTGGCCTTCACTGCTACAAAGTGAAGCAGGAGCAAATGTTAAATTCTTAGTTTTCTACATTCATCTTCATCTTTTAGTAAACAACAACATAGCCATGGAAATTTGTATGTCTTCCATGTGAAATCTCTGCTTTTATAACTGTTCCCTCATTTTGTAGAGCAAAGCTAACCAAAAAAGTGGTTTTATAAGGCAAACAGTGTTTTCCCTATTTAGCTTTCTGAAAGCAAACCTGAAATAAATAGCTGTGCAGCCAGAGAATGATTTGCAAGCAGTATTAGAATCAAGATAATAAAGAAGAATGATATTTCACTGTAAGAACTCAATTTAGTTGCATCAATCGTAATGCAATGTTACCTTTTCTGCATTTATAAAAGTAAGGGAATAAAGTGATATTGGCCTTAAAACCTAGATTGCAATGCAGACAGCTGCCAGAAGAATCCAGTCTTCATTAAGAGAACAACTTTTAGTATTGCAATAAATTATTTTTTAATTAGAACTTTCCTGTATCTTTATCCTTCTTAGTCCAAAGGAACTGCTAAGTTAGTGGTTCTGAAATGCAGGTCATGAATAATGTAACTTTACAACTAAGAAATATGTGCAAAAAAAAATCATTAGGTTCCAGTATCAGTCTGTTACTGAATGTTGATTTAAACAAGTGGACACTGTTCCATCCGTTTGTTTTAAGCTCCTGTTTTTTAGTTTGTAAACTTCTCAGAGTAGAGACATCTTATTTAGAGCTTGTGCAGGGAGCAAGGCCTTAGCATGGATGTGTTAGTACTGCTAGGAAAAATCCCAGCCACAAAAAAAGATTTTGAATGGAGGGGGAATTGTCAGAAATGTGAGAAGTAATGCAAATTAAAATTGAAACTTGAATATACCACACTTGAAATTCCGTTTGGACTTTGGTCCATCCAGCTCAAATGGTAGGTGGAAACCATAGTGAAAAACAGCTAAGAAGAAATTTTATGAACTTTTTATAGGCACGTTAAAGGTACGAATACAATGAATGTAGTGAAGCAAGAGAGCATTAGAGTATATTTGTGAGAAGTAATCAAATGAGATTGCTTAATGCCTAGTATCAAACAACTATTAATACCATTCTTAACCACCTACCAGTAAAATTTGATCAAGCGGGTTTTATTTACTGTGTGAGCTCATTTGGTTTAATTACAATTGTGATATAATATCAGAATACTTGTAATTTAAGGAGGGGATTGTTCTTTTTATTGGGAAAAAAAGAAAATCTTAGCAATTTGCTAAGTAAACTTGGATGTTATTTTTCAATCAATGCCTTTTAAAGAAACTTATAACCAATTTTTGTGGAACCTAGAAATTCAGTAATACATATTATTTCTTGTAGCTTAGGGCCAAATTTTCTTTTCCTGATACCTCCTTGTAGAAGAAAAAAAAGTTAGCAGAGGATGATCTCTCTTCCATGGGTTTCCACAGCAGGAACAGTATTCCTGCCTTACCCTGTTGTGGGCTTTCCACTGCCTTCAAAAGGATTTGGATAAGACCCATAAATCTCTCCTCACTTCTGTAGGCTGTTTGAAGGCATTGCTATAGAATCAGGTTTTTTCCATTCCTATTCAACTTGTAGGATTCATGGTATTTTACTGGAAAAATGTTCAGGGTTACCTTCTGGTAAACACACTCATCAGGGGGTCGTTGTTTACTACTTGCTACTAAGGACGGCAGGGGAAGAAGAGTCAGAGCATCTGTGGTGGCACTCACAGCAAAGGTGTTTGCACCTTATCTGCAGTTGTGGAATGCACTGTCGATCCCAGACACCCTGCCCCAAACCAGGAGCCCATGTGCCTGTAAAAGGCAGGAATGCTTCTCTCCATCACTTCTGCATACATGAAACTTCATCTCTGCCAGAGCTCCCATCTCCATATTAGGCATGGCTAAGCTCATCGGGTCAAAGGGCAGGATTGCATGTTAGTGCTGAGGTCCACTTTCCAACTTCTGGAAGTTCTTTCTTTATCAGTGTCTTGATTTTCCTTCATTATGTTCACACAATAATAGGTAAGTCATGTTCTGAAAGTGGAAGAGTCTGACCCTATTCATACCACGTTGCTTTTTCTGTCTCTTTTTGCTAATGTAGCCTTTTTCAAGGCAAGTGAGAGAAGAAAGATTGTGCACATGGTTTAAAAATGGTTCAATAAAATATATTGCTGACTCCTTACATAATACACTGTCTTTAACTGTGATTCTTATCCAGGTCTCAAAGTATGAAAGGCTTTCAAAATCAGAGGTGGTGCCTGACTGTGACATTCCACTCACTGTAGGAGTACAAATAATGCCTTGTGCAACAGGTGTATTAGAGTTGCCCAGAAATACCATGGAGGTTGGAGGTGTAGATGTTTGGGATTTAAGAAATGCATTAGTGCGTGGCCCAGTTGTCAGCATCTGGCTTTAATTCTCCTGTAGGAACTGTTCTGCTGTCCTAATAAAGAGGAACTAGAGAGAAGACAGAGGTAATATTTAAAAACTGACTTCAGGCTGGCTGCTGAGTGGAAGAAATATCCAAGTGTTTTTAATAAAATTTAAGGGGAAATATTATCAAAGGTTTTTAATATGACTGTACATCTTCCTCCCTCTAGCCCCATCAAACAATAATTAGGAAGGATTCTGTTTGGAGTGAATGGGGATTGCTCCATGAAAATCAGTGTGGATAGAGGGGTATTTTTGCTTTCTGTAACACTTCCCCCCCTTACCACCTTTAATGATTCTTTTTGTATCTGTACAACAGTGGGAAAGGATTTTCCTTATGTTAAAGTAGAGCTCTTTAACTCTTCACTCCCACTGGTACTTTATCCTGTGAGTCTTTATTTCTTACCATCAGTGGAGATGTTGTGCAGTTCTTGGAGAGTATTTTGTGAGGGCTTCCTGAAAACACAGGTTTGTGCTGATTGGAGATGTTGTGAACATGTGGTTTTGGTTATATATCTCATAACTGAAGTTATAACGAGGTTTGACCATGGATGAATGAAGACTTCTGTGGTCTCTTGTAATTTGTGAATTTCTCTAATCAGTGTTGCAAACATCTTACTTGTGATGGGTCTACAGCACAGTTTAGTGAAATATTAATGGCCCTGGAAAAAAACAAAATCATAATTCCTTCTTCCAAATTACAGAAAAATTTGTATGTCTCTTGATTAGGGTCTTTTTTTTTCTAATTTGGTTTGTGCTTTTTAAACCAAAAGACTACCTGGGTCCAGGGACCTGTGTTCTTATAGCCTGATTGTAAAAGCACTTTTATTGGAAAGGAACACTACATTCTCAGATGCAGTCAGTTTAGGGAAAAGTTTCAAGGTAGTGTGTGGGTGATAAGTGTGCAAATCACACCATTTGTTTACAGGATTATAAAAGCTGAATGAAAAATTAATTTGGTATGGCAAGTTGCTTTTTCATTTGTGATTCTTAAGGCATTGGTCTATAAAATCAGAAAGCACTAAATAGTCATTCTTAAACTAATTCTGGAATTGTTTAGAGTTAGAGTGGAGTAGGCATAGAAAATGTAGATATAGTGACTCACTGGAAAGGGGTAGGAGCTTTTGTCCTCTGGATTTGAATTTAGTTTTTGCAGTTGTGGACAATACATAAGCTGGAGAGACCTAAAGCACTGGTTTTGGTTTTGGTTGCCGTTTTTTTTTTTTTTCCCTTTAACACCTTTTGATTGAGAATGTGAAGTGCTACAGTACCTGTTACCTTCCTAGATTTGCTCCTTTTACACATCTAACAAATATGTTCCATCAGATTTGATTTTTTTTTTTTCATTTACATACTGTGTTCTCTGTTTGAGATTAGAATCATAGAATCACCTAGGTTGGAAAAGACCTTTAAGATCATGAAGTCCAACCATTACCCCAGGATTAAGAATGTTACTGGGACTGCGCCAGGGTAAAGGTGAGGAGGGCAAAGTGCAAAGTCTCACTGACTGAAAAATCTGACCTGAAATCGCTTTGCTTGTGGCGATTTCTGTCTTTCCTGGAAAACTTTTCTGTTTTAATTATTTAATTATTCTGTTCTTATTAAAATCCCTTGATGAGCTTCAGTTCAGCATCCAGGAATTCATCAAGTTTCCCTTGGCGATGTTTTCCCTCCTGGATGGTCTGTTAACAAAAACTTCACTGAAGTGTGTTTCTGCAAGTTGCTTGTCTTGCAGAATCAAGCAGTATCTAGATGTGAGATGTTGGCATAAGAACAGCGATGCTGTTAAGCCAGTGCCACACAAATAATCAAGAACTGACTTTGTCCCTGCATCCAGCCTATCCAGAAGTTCTCCTTGCCTTCCTCAGGTCCCTGTCAGGATGATGAGGGCTAACCTTTACTGAGTACAAGCATGTCACACCTCTAAGCAGATGAGGTGGAGGTAGGTGGTAGCTTTGTATTGCCTCATTTCAGGCCTCAGACTAATTGCAAAGGGGTTACTAAAGTGCACTCTGGGTAGAATTAACTAGGTCTTCACCACGAGAGTTCGGCTTGAAATTCTACAGTAATATAGGGTTGTCCTTAAATAGCACTGTGGAGCCTTATAAATTAAGGATTTGTTTAGTCTTTCATTGTTCTAAGGAATCTGCAATTAAAGCATCACTTTGTGGATGAGTGTATATTATTAAACCAGTTTAAAAAAAATTGAGTAATTCTTGGAGAGTAGTGTTTTGCAGAATTGAAACCTTACATTATAAATTCATTCTTCAGCATTTGAGTGAAACATGAAGAAAGAGTGCAAGTCTAAGAAATTAACTCCTTGTGGTCCTTTTTCTGGCTAAGCAGTGGGGTGCTCTCTCTCAGTGTTAACTTACCTTCCTGCTTTAAAGATTTTGTTAAAACCATCAGAACACTCCTTCCAACCAATTGGTCCATCCCCAAGTCCCTGCACAGGATCATGTACAAACTCCTAACAGATATGCTTTAAGCTGAAGTTTGCAGGCACCTCATAAATGATAAGTCAAAGGCAATATGAAGCCCTCCATCTCTTGGGATTAATGGGCCCTCTTCAAGAGGGAGGGAAGAAAGAGAGAAAAAGAAGCCCAAACTACTTTTTGTTCAATCTTATCTGGTACACATTTGCCTTTTGAACAGTTCTTATAAGCAAAGTTTTCATCTAAATTCAAGGTAAATTTTCAATTTAGTCATGTTGATTTTTAGAAAAAAATATCATAATAAAAGTGGAAAACATGATGATCCCCTAAAATGATGATGTATAAAGTACATATTGGGTTCTTTAATTTTGCTTTGATTTTCTTGAGATGTCAAGATATATTTGGTTCATTTTCCCAGGATTTTATGTACAATGTGAGGGCTAGAAGTATGCTTTAGGAGATGAAAGCTAGCATTCGTAGATGATAATTTTTTGGAGGAGTTAGGTTTTTAAGTAAAACATCAAATATGAGAAAATCAGAAGGACTGTTGATGTTGTCATTACCTGAATGCAGTTCATATCAGCAGTGTTGAGAATGATGGTTACAATATGGCCTGTGACATAGAGCAGTTTTCTCAGAGACAGGTGTGTATTAGGTTGATGTGACAAAATTGCTACCTGCAGAAAGATAGGCAGAGATGTACTTTTCATTCCTCATATTGACCTCACCAGTGGTGAGGCTAGGAGACCATGACTAATTGTGAGGGTAAGAGATACTTCTCTGTGGAGAAAAGTGTCTGCATGTACTGAGAACAAGCCAAGCTAATAATTACTGTGGATTTTAGCCTAGTTATAAACTCAAAACACATACAAGTGTGGTTTTGCTAGAGTCCTTCGAAGGCTTCAGTTCTCTTTCAGCCCATTACATCTGTTCCATCAGAGGATTTAATGTAACTCCAGCCTGTTGTTATTATTGTTGCTATTATCATTATTATTATAATTACTACTAAAATTATTATTAATTAATTATTTTATTTATTTATTTTTGGGGTGTGTGTGAATGTGCATTGGTTGGAAAAAAACAAATTTGTCGTGCCAGCGTATTTGGGCAGAAGGGTGTCTAGCAGTTCGCTGAGGCTGATCTGAGCAAGTACGTGGAGACCTGGCACCCACTTCCGATGGCAGCTGGGGTCAGTGTTACCACACACGTTCACAGATTGTTCCTCTCCTGTAGCACAGGAATACTAGCAGTCTGTTCAAAACTGACTGATTTCTGCTTTAGGTTTTAGAATACACCCAGGGATGTGTGTGCTCCTAAGCACCGTTCCTGCTGTTGGTGAGTGCCTCATAAAAGCATTGGGAGCACAACTAATCCGCATTGGAAGTGACAGGGAGAGTGGGCGAAGCATCTCGGATCCTGCAGTCAGCCTGGCAGAAGGCTGAATTTGAACTCAAAACTTGTGAGATTCAGTCCAGAGCTTAAATCACAGAACTCTTCACCTCTTGCAGCCCTTCATTTTCGAAGATGTTCCGTTTAAATGTGTCATGGTGACCATGTACAGATGACCTGTGAGGAGCAGGAAATAATCAGAAAGCCTTGGGATACTCTGCTATGCTTTTTTTCAAAGGCCTGACCTGTGCAAGATGCCTTCTGAATGTCTCCGACTATCTTCTCTCATTTCTGAGCCCTCTGTGACAGATCTGTTATTGAGGGTTTCCATCAGTCAGAGCAGGGAGACTGCTGGCAAATCTTATGCCTTTTCAATATCTGCTTGAGCACATCTAAAGCCAGTCGGGGAAATAATGTTTATGGAGCATGGTCATGAAATCATTAGCAAGCTGGCTGGAAAATTAGAATTTTTTGAAAAAGGAAATTTTAATTAAGTAATGGCATAGTTCTAGTGTATTTTCATATCCTGCTCCTAGATAAGCACTCATGATGAGCTTGAGTAAATACTAGGTATTTATCACATAGGATGTTAAATATCTAGTTTTTCCTGAAACAGACACATGCCTACCTGGTAGGCTGCTGCTCAGTATTGAATTAGAAGGGCAGGTTTCTCATCAGTTGTTTTCTTGCTTGGGTGTCAAGTTGTAACATGCAAACATTGAACTTGATGAAAGTAAGCTTTTTGTTTATTGTAATTTTATAGTTAAGTGGTTATTCCAGACATTAAGACTTATTTCAAGAGAATCTTGTACCAACGTGATCCTAAGGAGTCCGGTCAGTGGCAACCAGCACCTGCAGCTGGCACTGTAGGGTAAAGGCACAGAAATTGTTCTGTTGGCTTTCATGTGGTATCTCATATATTGGCATTTGGCACAAGGGCTTTTCTGGACTGGGATGTTAATCAAGCATGCTGTGAGCTCTCTTTGGCCACACCAGCCATAATCTTTCTCACGAGTATCTGTACATCCCAGCTGCCAGAGCATCACATGGCAGGCTTACACAGTGAGTACTTGGGTGGCAAATGCAAGCCCAGCTCCGGTCTGGGAGTAAATTTTGCTTGGATAAATTTTCTAAGGCTCCAGATGTTTTTGTCTTTCCCTCTGTTTATGTTACATTATTGCTCTCATCATTTTCTAGACTCTAGGGAATAAGCTGCAGGTGGTTCCTACAGTTCTTAGCCACAAAGCAGTTGGTCCAGGGGAGCTGGAGTCGTTGCTTTGCTCCTTGATTAGCAGATATTGGTAGAAACTTAGATCTAGAGTCTTGTGTGACTACAAGTGTGCTTGGGACAGCAAAAGACTGTGAAGCCAGAAGGAAATGTATTATTAGAACTTGTCTGTGGGTTGTGACTGTGCCACCAGCTGAAAGGGAGTTTGAGACATGCAACATAAAGAATGGCTTATGCTGAAACTAGACAGGCAAAGTAGAATCAATTGGTTACATTTAATGTCTTCATCAAAGGTATTTTCATGTTGTTGTCTCCCTGTTACCTTCATATATTTTTTATTTCAGAAGACACATGCCAGCTACTTGTAATTTTGAATGTATTAGGAAGCAGTCAAAACGGCGACAGCTAGGTCAGAAAAATGGAGGTGTTCCTCCATTGTAATTGCATATGAAAATCCTCACCACTGTTACTGTTTTATAGGAAATTATACTGATCTTAAAGTGGTTTTTGATTTGTCTTCTATGTGAGAATCACAGCTGAGTTATCTTTGCCTTAGAATTGACAAAACTGCGCTGTTTGTCATTTAGTCATTTAGTAAATTAAAAGTGTGTAAGACTATGTCATGAATATAGACATACTCTGCTCTTGTGAGACCTCATTTGGAGTACTATGTGCAGTTCTGGTGTCCTAAAAATAAGAAGGATATGGAGCTGTGGGAGCAAATCCAGAGGAGGGCCACGAGGATGATCAGGGGACTGGAGCACCTCCTGTATGAAGACAGGCTGAGAAAGTTGGGGCTGTTCAGCCTGGAGAAGAGAAGGCTGCATGGAGACCTCATAGCAGCCTTCCAGTATCTGAAGGGGCCTTTAGGGATGCTGGAGAGGGACTCTTCATTAGGGACTGTAGTGATAGCACAAGGGGCAATAGGTTCAAACTTAAACAGGGGAAGCTTATGTTAGATATAAAGAGGAAGTTCTCTCCTGTAAGGGTGGTGAGGCACTGGAATGGGTTGCCCAGGGAAGTTGTGAATGCTCCGTCCCCAGTGGTATTCAAGGCCAGGTTGGACAGAGCCTTGGGTGATATGGTTTAGTGTGAGGTGTCCCTGCCCATGGCAGGGGGTTGGAACTAGATGATCTTAAGGACCTTTCCAACCCTAACGATTCTATGAGTCTATGAGTAGCAGCCCAGCAAAAGCAGTGCTATTCTGCAGCATAAATATATAAGTCCTTCTACCTGGCTGATGAGGTAGAGGCTGTAGACTGTGTATTTGGACTAAAGTAATGCATTTGACATGGTCTCCTGGAGAGACATTTGACAACATTCTCCTGGAGAATCTGGCTGACCATGGCCTGGATAGGTGTATTCTTTGCTGGGTTGAAAAGTGGCTGGGTAGCTGAGCCCAAAGAATTGGTGGTAAATGGTATCACATCTAGTTAGCAACCAGTCACTAGTGGTGTCTCTGAGGGCTCGGTGTTAGGGCCAGTGTTGTTTAATATCTTTATTGATGATCTGCGTGAGGGGATCGAGTGCACCCTCAGTAAATTTGCAGATGACACCAAGTTGGGATGGCACCAAGCTGGGCAGGAGTGTTGATCTGCTGGAGGGTTGGAAGGCTCTGCGGAGGGATCTGGACAGGCTGGATCGATGGGCTGTGGCCAGTGGTATGAGGCTCAACAAGGCTCAGTGCTGCGTCCTGCACTTGGCCCACAGCAACCCCATGCAATGCTCCAGGCTTGGGGAAGAGTGGCTGGAAAGCTTCTCGGTAGAAAAGGACCTGAGGGTGCTGACTGACAGAGCTGAACATGAGCACCTTGTGCCCAGCCAGCCAAGAAGGCCAACAGCATCCTGGCTTGTATCAGCAGTAGTGTGGCCAGCAGGACCAGGGCAGTGATCATTCCTCTGTACTGAGCGCTGGTGAGGTTGCACCTCAAATCCTGTGTTCAGTTCTGGGCCCCTCACTGCAAGGGAGACGTTGAGGTGCTGGAGCGGCTCCAGAGAAGAACAATGATGCTGGTGAAGGGCCTGGAGCATGTGTGTGATGAGGAATGGTTGAGGGACCTCAGGGGGGGGTTTAGCCTGGAGAAGAGAAGGCTCGGGGGGACCTTATCACTTTCTGCAACTACCTGAAAGGAGGATGGAGAGAGGAGGTGGCTGGTCTCTTTTCCCATGTAACAAGCAATAGGACAAGAGGTAACAGCCTCAAGTTGCACCAGGGGAGGTTTAGATTGGATATTAGGAAACATTTCTTCACATTTCTTCACTTCTTCATCAGATATTGGAATAGGGTTCCTAGAGAAGTTGGGGAAATCACAGTCCCTGCAAGTGTTCAAAGATTGTGTAGATGAGGCCCTCAGTGACATGGTTTAGTGGTGGACTTGGCAGTCTTGGGGTGATGGTTGGACTTGATGATCTTAAAGGTCTTTTCCAACCCAGTTGATTCTATGATTCTATGAAATCAAAACCTAATATTTGCTATTGCCTCTTAAAAAAGTTGCTGACATGCTAAATGAGCCTTATTGATGTTTCATTCTAATTAAATACAAGGTAGATGCTCAGTAATTGTACCTTTCATTAAAATGTGAATGTGTGATTTGCAAGCTTCTTGGTACTACCCTTTAAAAAAATCATCTGAAAATATTTTGGTCTGGTGGTGTTAAGTCTCTACAGCTTGGCATATTGGTAACTTAATAAGCTGCTGGCATTTATTTTGGAGAAATTGTCCTTGGTGTGCAAAGCTGTCAGACTGCTTGACTATACAATTCTTCTTCATGTCAAATAAAACCATGAGGTTCTTGGTATCAAATTGAATGCTTTACCATGACCTGTGCTTGGTATCTTTGTGTGTGGATAGAATTGCTTCACAGCAGAAGTATTATTTGGTGACAAACAATAATTTCTTTACATCCATCTCATTTGCAAGGTTGACTACCTAATTTCTGCTGTGCACTTATGGCTGAGCAGTTCCATGTTGCAAAATGGAGCCGGCACCCTGTTTATTTTTGACGCTGTTGAGATGAGTAAGTGCTGAACTTGCACTACCAATGCTGCAGGTGTGTTTATGCCTCCTACGATAGCCTGACACATGCTGTTCTGCAAGAGGAGAAGATAGGGAAAATTTACGTTCTTGCCTGCTTTAAATTAGGATCAGTATTAACGATTTAGACTATTGTGTTATGAGAGCATCGATTTCATCTGTTCCAATGATTCCTTTTAATGAAATTGTTCAAGGCTCAGTTCACCACAGAGGAGAGGCTGTTCTCTGCATTATTGGAGCCAAGTTAAGGTCACAGATCTTGGCTCTTCCATCATGAGAACTGTTCAATAGAAAACATGGACAGGCCAGAGAACAATTTTCAGCTAATTCTGTGATTGCTTTAAAAGCAGTGTTAAAAAGCCCAGGAGTTACTTACCCATTCCACCTAACTCAGCAAGCCAAGTAAAAACCTCCCTCATTTTCAACTGAAGATATTTTTTTTAACTGTCCCCAAAATATCCGTATTTCAGCTGAGGAGGATGCCTGCCTTTAGTGAAAGGAAAGATCAAATGGTTGAAAGACTGACTTTCCTGCTTTCTGTTCTGTCAGTGGCCTTGAAGTCACTTCATCTTTACTTCTGTCTTCTCATTTGAAAAGTTAATATTTTCCCACTTTGTGAGGTTTCTGACTTTCCAGTGTTTGAGCTGCCTGAGAAAACACAAGTGCAGTTAACTGTGAAGTATTCCTGTTGGCTAGCACAATTAAAATACAGCAGTTCCTGTTCCTTAACGTTTTGTTTTTTTTTTTGTGGTGGGTTTTAGTTTTTTAAAATATGCAAGACCAAAACCCACCAAAAAACAAGCAACCAACCAAAACCAAAAGCCAGTCCAGATCATCTTGGTTTCTTCATAGGATGTATCTAGCATAGGGTCCTTTAAAAAGAAAGCTGGGCAGTCACAGTATCACAGTATGTTAGAGATTGGAAGGGACCTCGAAAGATCATCTAGTCCAATCCCCCTGCCGGAGCAGGAACACCTAGATAATGTTACACAGGAATGCGTCCAGGCGGGTTTTGAATGTCTCCAGGGAAGGAGACTCCACAACCTCCCTGGGCAGCCTGTTCCAGTGTTCCGTCACCCTCACTGAGAAGAAGTTTCTTCTCAAGTTTAAGTGGAACCTCTTGTGTTCCAGTTTGTACCCATTACCCCTTGTCCTATCATTGTTTGCCACTGAGTAGAGCCTGGCTCCGTCCTCGTGACACTCCCCCTTTATATATTTATAGACACTGATAAGGTCACCCCTCAGTCTCCTCTTCTCCAAACTATAGAGACCCAGCTCCCTCAGTCTTTCCTCATAAGGGAGATGCTCCACTCCCTTAATCATCTTAGTTGCCCTGCGCTGGACTCTCTCCAGCAGCTCCCTGTCCTTCTTGAACTGAGGGGCCCAGAACTGGACACAATACTCCAGATGGGGTCTCACCAGGGCAGAGTAGAGGGGAAGGAGGACCTCTCTCGACCTACTAACCACCGCCCTTCTAATACACCCCAGGATGCCATTGGCCTTCTTAGCCACAAGGGCACAGTGTTGGCTCATGGTCATCCTGTCGTCCACTAGGACCCCCAGGTCCCTCTCCCCTACACTGCTCTCTAACAGGTCATTCCCCAACCTATACTGGAACCTGGGGTTGTTCCTGCCCAGATGCAGGACTCTACACTTTCCCTTGTTATATTTCATCAAGTTACTCCCTGCCCAACTCTCCAGCCTATCCAGGTCTCGCTGGATGGCAGCACAGCCTTCTGGCGTATCAGCCACTCCTCCCAGCTTAGTGTCATCAGCAAACTTGCTGATAGTACACTCAATTCCCTCATCTAAATCATTGATGAATATATTAAATAATACCGGTCCCAGTACTGACCCTTGAGGCACTCCACTAGTTACAGGCCTCCAACTAGACTCAGCCCCATAGACTACAACTCTCTGGCTTCTCTCCTTCAGCCAGTTCGCAGTCCACCTCACTACCTGATCATCCAGTCCACACTTCCTCATTTTAGCCGTGAGGATGCTGTGGGAGACTGTGTCAAATGCTTTGCTGAAGTCAAGGTAGACCACATCCACCGCTCTGCCATCATCCATCCACCGTGTTATTTCCTCATAAAAGGCTAAGAGATTGGTCAAACATGATTTCCCCCTGGTGAAGCCATGTTGACTGCCCCTCATAACCTTCTTATCCTTGATATGCCTTAAGATGGTACCAAGGATAAGGTGTTCCATCACTTTCCCAGGGATGGAGGTGAGGCTGACCGGCCTATAGTTACCCGGGTCCTCCTTCTTGCCCTTTTTGAAGACTGGAGTGACATTTGCTTTCCTCCAGTCCTCAGGCACCTCTCCCGTTTCCCAAGACTTGGTAAAGATGATGGAGAGTGGTCTAGCAATGACTTCCGCCAGTTCCCTCAGCACCCGCGGGTGCATCCCATCTGGACCCATGGATTTATGGATGTCCAGATTGCTCAACTGGTCTCTAACCCATTCCTCATCGACTAAGGCAAACCGCTCCGTCGACCTGACTTCATCTAAGGTCTCAGGGGTACAGGGCTCTTCAGGACTGCCCGCAGCAGAGTAGACAGAGACAAAGAAGGCATTCAGTAACTCTGCCATCTCTTTATCTTCTGTCACCAGGGCACCCATCCCGTTCATCAGTGGGCCTACATTGCCTCTGGTGTTAGTTTTGTCTGCCATGTATTTAAAAAAGCTCTTTTTGCTGTCCTTGACCCTTCTTGCCAGGTTTAATTCTAAGGATGCCTTAGTCCTCCTAGCTGCCTTCCTACATCCTCTAGCAGCAGCCTTATATTCCTCCCAAGTGGCCAGCCCCTCCTTCCATGACCTGTAAACTCTCCTCTTCCACTTGAGCATACCCAGCAATTTCCTATTTAGCCACGCAGGTCTCTTGGCCCTCTTCCTTGACTTCCTACGTGTCGGGATGCTCCGATCTTGAGCACGGAAAAAGTAGTCCTTGAATGTCAACCAACTATCTTGGGCCCCTTTACCTTCAAGCAGCCCTGCCCATGGGATTTCCCCTAGCAATTGCTTGAAAAGGCCAAAGTTTGCCCTGCTAAAGTCCAGGGTTGCAATTCTACTTGGTATTCTACTAGTCCTGCCACACAAGATCCTGAACTCCACCATCTCGTGGTCGGTGCAACCAAGGCAGCCCTCAACCCTTACTGCTTCAACCAGATCCTCCTTGTTAGTGAGGATGAGATCCAGCAGCGCTCCTCTCCTGGTCGGCTCATCCACCATTTGCAGGAGGAAGTTATCATCCATACACTGGAGGAACCTCCTGGACTGCGGCTGGGTTGCCGAGTGATCCTTCCAGCAAACATCAGGGAAGTTAAAATCCCCCACGACGACCACGGCCTGTGACTGTGAGGCCGCTCTCAGCTGCCTGTAGAAGGCCTCGTCAACTTCCTCACCCTGATCCGGTGGTCTGTAACAGACACCTACAACAGTATCCCCCCTGCCAGCCTGCCCCTTAATTCTCACCCACAGACTCTCAACTTGCTCATCATCTGTCCCTGGACAGAACTCGGTGCACTGTAGTTCCTCCCGCACATAAAGAGCAACCCCACCACCCCGCCTGGCTGGCCTGTCTTTCCTGAAAAGGACATAGCCTTCCATGACTATATTCCAGTCATGTGAGCTGTCCCACCACGTCTCTGTAATTGCCACCAGATCATAATCTCCTGACTTAACACAGGTTTCCAACTCCTCCTGCTTATTTCCCATGCTGCGCGCATTGGTGTACAGACATTCCAGGGAGCGAGCTGAGCACACCGATTTCACCCTAGGATTGTAGGAGGCCTCCCAGTCTTCATTAATTCTGGAGCGCTGCCCCACTGGGGCAAGCCCAGCTACAACCCCATCCCCCTTCGAATCTAGTTTAAAGCTCTCCAAATGAGCCCTGCTAATTCGTGCCCCAGCATCCTTTTCCCTCTGTGAGACAAACCTTTCTCACTTGTCATTGTCCAGACTGGTGCCCTATAAAACCAGCCGTTATCAAAGAATCCAAAGCCCTGCCTGTAGCACCAGTCTCGAAGCCAATTGTTCATGAACTGAATCTTCCCATTCCTTCCCACATCAGAGAAGAACTACACAACTACATGAGTTAAACTGGTTAAAACCAGTATCTAAAATGTTAAGGAAATAATTTTCATCCCATTATGCGTATCTGTGTATTGAACTGGAAATGTGTTGCTATATGCAATATGACATGTAACATTTTGCTATCTCTATAGATATAAATATTTAATATAATATAATCAGTATCTATAACAACTAACAAGATGATGTAAGCATGGTGTGCTCTGTTCTAATGTATAGATAAAATTTAGTAGATATAATAATAATTGGGAGGTACAATATCATATTTCATGCTTAGGATGCCTTTGAGCAACACTCCCTACTTCAAAGACGTTTTCATAGGTTACTGCCCTGTAAGGATCTTTGGGGTGGCAAACTCAGAAAGCCTGTCTTAGAGGGCATCCTTTGTGCATTCCCTAGATAGCACTGATAGGAAGCTTATTTCCTTGTTTTCATGTAAACAAAGAAAGCTGGAGTAACGAGTGGTGTCCCTCAGGGATCAGTGTTGGGACCAGTCTTGTTCAACATCTTTGTCGCTGACATGGACAGTGGGATTGAGTGCGCCCTTAGCAAGTTTGCCATTGACACCAAGCTGTGTGGTTCGGTTGATACCCTGGAGGGAAGGAATGCCATCCAGAGGGACCTTGACACGCTTGTGAGGTGGGCTGATGCCAGCCTCATGAAGTTTAACCATGCCAAGTGCAAGGTCCTACACCTGGGTCGGAGCAATCCTAGGCACAGCTACAGGTTGGGCAGAGAAGAGATTCAGAGCAGCCCTGCGGAGAAGGACTTGGGGGTGTTGGTTGATGAGAAAATGAACATGAGCAGGCAGTGTGCGCTCGCAGCCCACAAAGCCAACCGTATCCTGGGCTGCATCAAAAGGAGCATGACCAGCAGGTCGAAGGAGGTGATCCTGCCCCTCTACTCTGCTCTCGTGAGACCTCACTTGGAGTATTGTGTGCAGTTCTGGTGTCCTCAACATAAAAGGACATGGAACTGTTGGAACAGGTCCAGAGGAGGGCCACGAGGATGATCAGGGGATTGGAGCACCTCCTGTGTGAAGATAGGCTGAGGAAGTTGGGGCTGTTCATCCTGGAGAAGAGAAGGCTGCGTGGAGACCTCCTAGCAGCCTTCCAGTATCTGAAGGGGGTCTATAGGGATGCTGGGGAGGGACTCTTCATTAGGGACTGTAGTGACAGGACAAGGGGTAACGGGTTAAAACTTAAACAGGGGAAGTTTAGATTGGATATGAGGAGGAAGTTCTTTCTTGTGAGGGTGGTGAGGCACTGGAATGGGTTGCCCAGGGAGGTTGTGAATGCTCCATTCCTGGCAGTGTTCAAGACCAGGTTGGATGAAGCCTTGGGTGAGATTGTTTAGTGTGAGGTGTCCCTGCCCACGGCAGGGTGGTTGGAACTAGATGATCTTGAGGTCGTTTCCAACCCTAACTATTCTATGATTCTAATTCAGAGTGTTTTGTCTACCGCAGAAGGGACAAATAATAGTAGTAATACCGACCTCTTATATAGCACATGTTAAACCATTTGGTCCAACTATGAGTTGGCTGCTATGAGGAAATACCAATTCCTTAGGTGTAATCATGGCCTGAGTCCTGAATGCTCGCTGGGTCTTGGAGTACTGCTACATTGTGTCCAAGGGTGGTAAGTGAGGCTCACAAACTTTGGGGCTTTCATAAAGTTGGAAAAACAAGAAAATAATCCAGGATTATATGCTTTGAGAAATATGCTTTCAGCAGATGCTATTCATTCTTGAATGCACCTGAGTTCTGGTCTCACTTTATTATATGCTACAGGCGTGGATAGAGTTTAAAGATTCCTTTCTGCATAGCACAGCTAGGCTATAACCCTGACTGGCATCTCCAGTCACAGGCAGGAAAAGGGGCAGCAATAGCATTCTGGCTCTGTGGTTGGAGCTGGGGCATGGGAGCATAGGTGAGCTCATACAATGGTCCTGTCTTCCCTTCTCTGAATGTTTCTTCACTATATTACTTCTTCCTTATGATTTGTCTGTCTCTAGATCTGTTCTTCTAAGAAAAGGGTTTCTAGAAAAATTCCTCTGGGGAATATACTACAAAGAAATCTGCATTTTTAAACTGTGGCCTGTGCTCAGCTCTAAGGATCTGAAGTGATTGTTTTACCCTTGTGCGCACTTCAGTTTCAGGAATGTGCAGCTTTAACAGTTTTGCGGGAATGACTGAAGGGAAATAATGCCGGGAAGGTGGGAGAGAACTCCTGGAACTGTGTTTGTATCTTAACAATTGTAGCGTCATTGACGTGAATGTGATTTCTAGTCACCTCGTCTGGTCTTTGTAAGTGATGTATGACTTCAGTTTAAACTACATCATTTTCCCCCTAATGCTTCCAGACTCTGAGGTGCAAAGATGCAGATGTGATGAGATGCAAGTCCTGAAAATCCATTTTAATGGTAGTAGGCAGGAAAAAAAACCAACCCAAACCCAAAAGGACTGGAGTATATGGAGGCTCATGATTATTGGGTTTTCCTTAGAAGTGACTCAAGTGCAGTGAGGGGAAAACAAAGCTGTGTGAGTCTGGATTTGCCATTCACCTCCCTACCTTAAAATTGGCTTGTTGAAATACTGCAAAAAAACTACTTAAACTTTTTTTGATGATTATACATTGCCTGGCTTTGGAGTCTTGTGTGTTTGAGTCAGCCTAAAATGTAGTGAATGAACCAGGCAAATACATGGAATAACATGTTTTTCAGAATTTATAGGTAATGAAACCTTCAGTTCCTGATGCATGGCCATAAAGAGGAGCTGAATGCTGTATACTAGTTTTAATTAGATCTGCTGAACTGCAAGAAGTGATTTACTCTTCAGTTGTTGAAGAAAGTTACCCTACATAATAATAGTTTGTCAAGCAACACTATGCACACATCAAAACATTCTCAGGATAACAATGGAGCTTGAGATAACAATAAAGGTCTGTGCGTGTCTGCATATTTATTTCTGTAATAAATATATAATAAAGATTTTGCTTAGCACTGCTTGAAAATTAAGATAAATATGACCACAGGATTCATCTATACCCTCACTGTTGATAATTGACTGTTTAATAGTGGTAATGAGACTCATGCTAATTTACACCCTGATTTTTGGAAGTGGCTCTTTTCAGCAGTGCTGAATTCCTGTAGCTCCCCCTAATCTAAGAGATGCTCAGTTTGGCTAATGCAGGTTCCAGGTGCGCTATGGACTTACTGCTGGTAGAATATACTGTAAAGAAGTTGACTTTCAGTAACCTAGATATCTACTTCAGAGGTCGATGCTTTGTCCTTTTTCTTCTTTAATTTGTGACTTGTATGGCATCACTCCAGCAAGTTTCATAAGGATAAGTTCTCTGAGCAGAAAAATAAAAGTGACAAGTGATACTGGAAAGAAGGGGACACACACATACCCTCTGGCAATAAAGCAAGTAAAGTGTGCCTGATAATTGAGGTTTAATCTATGTCAGTAGAACTTTGCACTGTGGAAATGCATCAGTAGTTGCTTTGTTAAAAGTTAATAACTGTAACACATTCAATTAAGCTTTTACATATACATTTATGTATACACATTGTGGATGTGGCGGGAAGCACAAAATGCAGCGGCAGGAAGTACAAAATGCAGCAGTGGGAAACTGCACGTGTGCAGATGTAGGGCAGGACAGTTGTGGCTGGGCAGAAACCAGTTTCCAAAAGTTTTTTCCAGTGAGGCATTTTTTTGTATCTGAATTCTTGGGCCCTATTCTTAGTTAAAAGCTATTTTCAAGTGCTAATATGTGGCCATTTGGGTTTTGTATGAGTGGTGGTGTGTTTTTTCTTATTTACGTGAAGATTGGGGATGTGCAGAGAGACTTGGAGAAAGATTTTTGGAGTTAGAAATGCATTTCTAATGGAATTGGTTCAATTTTCATTTCTTTGCTTGGCAATATGAAGTTTTTCAAGTTGCTCTCTGTACCTGGTGCTTCTCAAGCAGGAAGGGAAATACCTTTATATGAGTGTATGGATCTTTGTTACCTCACGTTGCCCTGCTGAGAACCAAATTTTAACTAGAAATATATTTTTTAAAACTACAGCTTCCTAAAATAGTCAACTATTTTAGTTTCCTCTTAGTAGGCAAATATTTAATTCTTCCTAAATGCATGAAGAGGTAATGTACAGGGAATAAAATCATGTGAACATGACTTACCACCAAAGACAAACTTTTTTTATTAAAATCCTGATTTATTGATACTGTCTTGCATTGAATAAACTGTTTAATGATGCATACATTTAATTCCCTTTTCCAGTCTTGTATTTATTGGCTTTGCTGTGCTAGCCTGTTATGCTCTCAGCAGTGCTGCTTGCTCATTGTGCTTTTTTGGTGTTCTTCCACCAGCTCTAAAAATCATATAGTCCATCCAAAACAGTAATTAGGAAAGAAAAGGCTGTGATCAGCATTACTTGAACACGAAATGTTAAAATTAGGAGCAGCACAAAAGTCTTATGATTCATCGTATCAGGTGGCCTTTTTTTCTCCTGTTGTTAAGGGAAGAGATGTATTCCCTCTTTATTTCAGTGCCCACCCTGGCTAACTCCAGCATGTGCACGTGAAGGACATTTCAAAGAAGAAACTGATATTAGCAATTAGTACAGGGGTAGAAAAAAAAGAGAGAGAAGACAATGGAACTTGGAGTAAAGGAAGGCAAAATGGAAATGGAAGGGTTATGTAGGCTGTTGCTGGAGTTTATGTTCCATAAAAGAAAGATGCAATGGAAATCCATGATGGGAAAATTGGCTTGGTGACATAAAAAGGAAGAGTCGTTTCCTTTGAGAGTGATTGTTAGCTGAGTGAAATAGATTTACCCAGAACTGCCTGATTTAAGCCAGGACAAGACCTGCCCTTTGAACTTTGAATCTCTAATCTTAAGGGAAAAATTCTTTTCCATCACTAAAAAAAAAAAAACAACGAAAACCAAACCAGAAATCTTAACTATTATGGGGAAAATCAAAAGACTAATATTTTGCTGGCAAACATTTCAGCAATGTTTGTAAGCTACATATAGATTTTTGAGTCATATTTCTTAAATAATTGCTAGGCACAATTTCAGTCTACAAGAACTTATATTATGAATTTGGAGTAGGGATGAATTCCTTACAGATGAAGTTGCCAAAATAATGCTTAGACCATTTTACTGTGCGCATTTAAATTAAAATTTTACCTTGGAACCTTGCCGTAAAGTACAACATAACATCATACATAAAATAAACTTGTTTGATAAAAAGCTTTTAACAATCCGTCTTATAAATCAGTAATGTTTATGTAGGAAGTATGTTCCAATACAGCCTAGAGTTTTAGGAAACAGAATTTGCATGCACTTTATTTTTCCTGGGTAATGCTCTGACTTCACTGTTAGCTGGCTGATGCTAGTGACGTTCTCAAACTGGTAACAGATTCAGTGCATTATAAAATGCCTTCATGTGGGACATTCAAAGGAATTAGATCCAGTCTTGATTACTGTTTACACTGCATACTCTGTGGGTGAAAATAGACATTGCAGATCTGTGTAAAATTTGTCTGTCTAAAAGAAATCCCTAGAGTTTGATCTTCATGTAAATTTTTTTTCCCCTTTTAGTTTACCAGTGCCATTCAGGTGCTAGCTGATTTTATATACCAGCATTGTCAAGCATCAGATGTTACTGTTAAGTAAGTCATCAGAAATTTGGTGGCAAAAATGAGCTGACTCTTGCTTTACAAACTCCAAATGCTTGATATCTTGGCAAGAGAACTGTGTTCTATATGGCAGGCTCTCCTTTCCTGTGCGTGTTATTTTTAATTCTTAAGCAGCTGTTACGGAGCAAAATACTGCATAATAGCAACTGGGGGCTGTTTTTTAAGCTCAAATGAGGTGGAGCTGCTTTTGTGGCTGTAAATGCCATGTTTGGTATAGATGGCTTTCCCAGTGCTTTGGGAGCCTCTGACTCAGCTGCCCCCTGGCAGGCCAGGGCAAATCCATACCTAGCTACATCAGGAATGCTAGCATGCTGTACTAGTTGTTATTGATAGCTGATGAGCAGGAATTACCTAGGAATGTTCTGCCTGGGTAGTACTGCGTACTGACACCAGGAGAATACTTTGGGCATTTGGGAAGCAGCATTTTTATAACACACCTTTCTTAAAGTATATTTACCTCCACAATTCTAGTATATGGTGCTTGTTGCAGGGAAGGGCTTCAAAGGTTTGATGTATTTCTGTCAGCTTACTGGGTTACTCATGGCCACTCCATAAGGAAGCTGAAATGCCCTCTTTTGCTAGCCAGGGCCCCCACAAGCTCAGTATGCCACCTTTGATGGTGTCATGAACATGAGTCTTGCTCATTCCTCCTCTGTTGTCCCAGCATCCATAACTGTTGGATTTGGCATGAGAGAGGGAACATCTCTGCCTGTTTCTTTTTAGTGTCTGCTTACAGATTTGTCATCCTGTAGTTTTTTTATCCCTTGTACAAGCTCCTCATGCCACCTGCCACGCCTGGCAGCAGATTCCAGGAGCTTGCCACTGTAGCATGTAGTTCTCTCTCGGACATGTTTTAAACTGATTATTTGCTAATTTTGACTGTTGTCACTGGTTTGTAGCATGACAGGGTTTGGGGAATACCAGTTCTGCGTTCATCTCTTCCATTGCCCACAATTTCTGAAAACCTCGCTCTTATTATTGCCTACCCATCCCCTCTCCAGATTCAAATGTGTCAGCCTTCTTAGCGTCTCATCGCAAGGGGCAAGTTGCTTAGCCAAACTTTAAGTGAAAAGTCTGACTTAAGGCTGTTTTGTTTTAAAATGGCTGTATAAAATTAGGCATCCCAAGCTCTGGTCCTAAGGGACTCAGTAAGTGGCCTGTTTTTCTGCTAACACCCCAGTAGTTCCTCTGCAATGATTAGAAATTGCTGAATCTTCAGCAATTTTTAAAATTAGGCCAAGGGTTTAGTTGCCCGAGGGTGGTATTTTCAGAGGAGTAGGGGTTAGGCCAACGCAAAGTGCTTGTAAGCACCTTGCTTCAGTGGCTGATTTAAGCGTGTGACTTTACAAAAGCTAATACTTTTCTTAAAAGGATAGTTACTTAGCTGTGTAGAGGGGTGGATGGGATTTGTGGAAGCTGAAGTGGGAAAGAAAATGCGATGTATGCATACTTTCAGGTGCTGTATTGTTAGAAATGTTAGCTTGTGAGAAATATTTCTGAGAAGACATAGAGAGTGGCTAGTCTGGGAGTTTAATAACATAGTTTTGATCTGTAAATGTTATTATGCCGTGGTTAAAAGGTAACTATATTTTCCTTGTCCAGTAATCACTACTGGCTTAACTGCAGAGTATTTCCTGTCAGGACTGTGTGGTTGGTTATAGCAGAAACAAGCTATTGAGTGGAATCTTATCATTTATCTAGACTTCTTTTGGTTATTTGAAATGTGCCTGAGAGGTAATAGGTGGCAATTTGCATTCTTTTGTTCTGTGAATTTTACCTGACAGTCTTGTCTATAGGCTCTTTTGTAAAGTTTAAAGGAACACCAGGGATGGCAAGAAAAAAGCTGAGCAAAATCCTGACCTTCCTCGTACATATTTTTGTTGCATGAAAATTCTGCCAATTTAGAAAGGTTTTGCTGAAGCAAATGCAGATACAAGGAGGCACAGCTCATCACAAAGATGAAAAAGGAAAGCGGTAAATTCTCATGGCGAGTTTTATTGGTTGTCTTCTTTCTCTGCTATACTTGCATTTAAAACAGTTGTCCCATGTTACTTTTATGAAAATTCGAAGGCAACACAAAAATCCCTATCTTAGACATGAATTCCAGGAGTTCTTTTGTTTTTCTATGTGCACATGAAAATTCAGAGTATGTTCTTTAAATTATTTAAAGTGTCTATATGAAGACCCACCTAAGGTAACGGAATTATCTAACATGCGGTTTAGCTATTTAAAAGGGTTTTGGGTAAAAAATGTATGGCAACAGGATCTCGTTAATGAAACAGATTTGATTTGAAGCCCTGATGCAGCTGTTGACAGCATAATTAAAATGATTAATTTGAGGTAGTAGAAGTACTTTGAACTAATTGGAAAAAATGGCTATGATCTTGACCATACATCTGACCAGTGTTAGACAGGTACATAGAAATACTAAAAGGAGAAAAAAAACAAACCAAACCCCAAAAAACCCCTAAAGACGTGTTTTAGCTGAAGAAGGGAAGGCTTTGTTGGAGATTTGTTTCTTCAGACATCAGATATTTGCTAACAAAAAAGGAAGGTAAAAAAGAAACAAAACCTGACCTAAACATATGAACAAAAGCAATTACATATGATTTCTTTCCTGAACCTCTAGGGATTTCTGCATGTGCCCTTTTGTCACAAAGAATTATATTTAAAATCATAATTAAGGCACTAAATATTCTTTGTGGTTAATTCTGTTTTCTTCATCTGAAATGCAATTGACTAGATGTTGTTTGAATATACATGTATTTTTATGCACATGCACATACATATCTATGTAATTTTTTAAAGAATCTGTTTCTTTTCCTTTTTCCCCCTGTTGGAATCACGGTGGGAATTTCAGTTAATGCCTGGGGCAAAGTGCCCTACAAGGATGCTTAGAATTCCTTTGCTCCCCATAAAGGAGATCTTTGGAATCTGTAAGAGGGTTAGAAAATGCATGGTTATTCTGTAACAATTGGCTTAACTTCTGTTAGTTTCTTTTCTTTTCCTGTTACAATAGTTAAATATATTTTATATGCTTTAATTATACCCTAAAATAAGAGCTGGTCTGCATTTTCTAGTTCTTGAGCAGGCTGAATTAGTCTGCCCCCCTGTTAATGTCAAAGATGGTATATGCTGTACTTTCATGGATGCTGTTACACGTGTGCATTTAAGCTTATATATGGAAGCTTTCCATTTGATTGAAAGTTTTATATCTGAGCATTTAATTGCTGAAAACTTTAACATGGGTAATATTAATTGCTTATACAACTTGGGTTTTGCAGTTTATGTGGTATTAACCTAGCCAAACATCTATTTTTATACTGCTTCACATCTTTGTGTAAGCAGGGTTTATAGGGCTGTAAGGTGCAGAGAGAAAATTAAAACTGAGCAGAAATTTAGCTAGAGAAATTGCTCAATTCCGTAGTCTCTCAGTGTCTGTATATTAAAAGTGCACGTATATTTGGAGTAGATGCTTAATGTTAGAATTATAGTTTTGTTTGAAATTTGGAGCTTGAGGACTGGATTGTTGTTTTTATTTCTCTCCTCTGGGCTTCTAGCTTCATAATTGCTTTTCCTTCTTATTATGGTAAAGATAAAACATTTATATTGTAGGGGAAGCAAATGGTTTGCTTTGTAAACATAAAACTGCACACACACTCTTCCTGCAAAAGTATTCTCGGCACCAGCACTCATCCATCTGTATGGGTGTCAAGGCATGACTGGTCCATATGTGTAACATCCTTTTCTTTTAAAATGTGCAAAGACGTTTTGCCAAATCAAGTTTGTGATGCTGTGTTGCATGCTCCCAGTTTCCCTAGTCCTTTTGCCTGAAACTGAGGCCTGATGTACGATGTATGCAAGCAGTTTGCTGAAGATTCTTCATCCTAGATCTACTGTGTGATATCACCTTAGCAATGCTAACCCATGTATTTTCTGACAGGCTAAAAGCCTGCTTAAAGCATGTTAGATTTCCTTTACACGTTTAAGGGAAAAATAAAATTAAACAAACCAACAAAAAGCAAAAACCCAAGAACCACAAAAAACCCAGCCCCAAACCACCCAGATTTCTTGAACAAACGATCTGCTTTTTTTAATCTTGAACTGACCTTTGGAGTTAAGCCTCTCTGTGGTGTATAAATAAGTGGTGACCAATTACTCTTGGGAAGAAGGAAGTTTGATGAATCACAGGAAATAGTAAATTATGTGAATTCCACATTATTCCCAAGGTTGAAACAACTTTTTTTTCCTCTTCCCTCCCTTGCACAGGGGCCCTAAAATGTCACCAGTTTGATGGGATGGTATGCTCCGGTTACTTCTGGAGGGCATGGTGGGGGGAGTGAGGAACAGAAAGCAGATTTCACAGTTGTTATCGCACCGTGTAGGTTAAATTTGCTCTCTTTGTTTCCTCCCTGGAGGGTGGAGAAAAAACAGTCATGTCGTGCTAAAATTGTTCAAAAGCATACCAGCGATGTGGGGACAGCAAGTGGTGGAAGTGGGGTCTTTAAAGGAAAAAAAGTTTATATGAGGCATGGCTGTGGTGCTGATAACCTATGGAGTTTTACATTGCTGGTCTCCCACGATTTAAAGTTTCAACATATCCATGAACTGGTGGTAATATAAATAGTTAGGGTGGGGAAGGCTGCAAATACTAACAGCAAGTAAACTCCAGGATGTGAGAGCAAATGTGGAAATGGAGCCTTTCCTGGTCTACTCTGTCTCTGTCTCCTCGCTGTTATTCTCTTGGCTTCATTGTCAATTAAACTAATTGGTGCTGAAGATATTTCCCTAAAGGAGATCTCATACTAGGGCATTTCAGGCAAAATCATTTGCCAGACCTTTAATCTAGTCAGGATATATTAATAGTATGCAGGGTTTTTTTTTTTTTTTTGCGTGAAGGGAATGCTCTAAAATTACTACTTTGTTCATGGTCCATATAGCTAGACAAAACACTCGGCACTTACTGTCTCTGGAAAATGAAAGTTAATTTATACAGCATAGCAACATACTTTTTTGTGGAGACTCACTAATGTAATATAGTTTGAGTTGGAGGAATTTTTACTATTTGATTTGGTCTTTTTCATGCAAAAGTAACTTTTTAATGTAAAGGAAAGGAAGTGGAATTTTTTTTTTTTTTTCAGTTTGCTCTGTGTATATTATACATCAGGAGGTATATACCTCCTTTATTTTACTTGAATGTCTGACATCTGCTTTATGCCACTAAAGGTTTTCATTGAGCATTTGCTCCACAATAGAATTTATTTGTGGTGTATGGTAAGAAAGTGTGTTGGAAAGAAAGGGGTGTATCTAGTCGGATTTCAGCATACCTTTGGGGAGTTCATTTTAAAAACAAACAACAAAACCCAGCCAACTCTAGGATGCAAGAAATTAACTTTTTAGATGAACCTTTGTGAATTCTGATTTACTCACAGAATTTCATTGTTTATGTATCTTCAAAGGCTGTTTTCTAATAATAGCATTGGCTTACAAATATGTCTGTGCTTGCCAGAGGTGAACTGTGCTTGGAAAGGTCCC
This sequence comes from Pezoporus flaviventris, assembly GCF_033815535.1. NCBI lineage: Eukaryota > Metazoa > Chordata > Aves > Psittaciformes > Psittacidae > Pezoporus > Pezoporus flaviventris. The sequence goes on from NW_026892585.1 coordinate 22,844,649, forward strand.
TGTGCTTAAGAGGGTGCCTCACTGTGATCAAAGACAGCTGTAGGACGAATGCCATTTCTTAATTTGAAATGTTTCTTGCTATTGGTGTGCTATTCCTTAGTCTTGAGGATGCATCTGCTGCTTTATAAAACAGTGGCATGGAGTCCGTACTCTGCAGAGCATACCATGGCTGTGCTTGCACAAAGCTGTTGCATGTTTGCTGTCAGGCTTACCCATGTGAAGGGTTGTAGTAATGGCTTTCAGTATTGGACACATAGTTGGAAGCTGGATAAGTGGGTTTTAGTCACTGCACGAACAGTATTGTGAAAGCATTGCAGCTTTCCACAGGGTGACTACTGGGACAAAAGTGGTACTTGAGGTAGCCTTAAAACTGTTCTCAGTTCAGGCATCTTTGGAGCATCTCATAGCTGGAGGGCTTTCATGCTACCTGATGCAGCAGAAAGGAGCTGATTGAAGTTTTGGTTTAAAATGTGAAAAAAACCCTATAGCTTTAACTTGCTTACAGGACCTGGATTTCAGACTGTTCGAGCATGGCTTGTGGGGGAAGACTGCAATTCCCACCTGGGTGACTTTCTAAGAGCATTGGAGTGCTGACCTGACAACACAGCACTTGCTGTTTTCAATAAGGTACTTGGGTTAGGTGCCTCCTGTTTGAGGCACACTGAAACTACTCTGTCCCAGACACTCACCCGTTGCAAGTTCCCTGTTGAAAACCTGAGCAGCTGAAGTCCAGGAAATGACAGTTATGTAGGATTGCCCTAACTACCCACCAGCTTTTTAGCAGCTCATTTGTACTTGAGTGCTGTCATTACTTGGGGACATCCACCCCACCCCATGTAGAAAGTGACCCAAAGGAGAGCTGGAGAAAGCCTGGGCAAGGATTAAGGTGCATTACCTGCGGAGCTGGGTGTATAACATCTGTTGATGAATTAAAAAATTGGCTGAAAAATTGATATGCTTTGAACCAAATAAATCTGTAACTGCCCATTTTAGTTAATGATTCTTTGTCCTTCATTGTAAGGGTGCTTAGATCAAAGAACCCCCACCTTTTCTGCTTGGAACATCATATATGTTGCTCAATTCTGGATTTTTTTTTGTTTTTGTTTGCTTTTAATACTTAAACTAACGTCAGCTTAAAGCAAACTGTTAAACTTTTGTGAAAAATGTGGCGGAAAAGCCTTATAATTTTATACATTAAATATTTCACTCAATATAGCAGCTGAAATCTTTCTTTCACTGAAACTATTATCTGAGTTTGAACCATGGGAGGTTTCTGTTTGTATCTCAAAATACAAAATATATTTTCCAGTGTATTTAATATTGATTTCCTTCCCCTTCCCTGATCTAGCTGAAAGTGTTATGTGCTTATTTTTATTTGGACTTGTAGGTACATGATTAGCTTTCTGCAAACTGTGACTGAACTTAATCCAAGGTCAGTTCAGTTATCAGGCTTGCTGGGGCTCTCAGCAGGCATTTAAACCAATTTCCACTGTGGCTGACCACTTGGAGAGAGTTGCAGGCAAAGCTGGGCAGGAAGTTACAGAATACCTCTTTCAAATGTAAGCTTTTCCCATTCAAGTACCTACCAATTTCAACATAATTCTTTCTGTAAACATTTCCAAGGTGCATGGTGAGTTTTCAGTTCAGAGAGAGGAAGACTCCTCAGCATAGTCACTAACAACTTTCTTAGGGGTAGTCACCTGTGAGAGGACAATCAGTTTCCAGATGCTTTCAAAGCTGGCAATGGGGCCTGGTTTCTGAGCTTCCCCACACTCAAACCAATGTGTTTTCCATCCCTTAGATTCTGGTTTGTAGAATTAAATATAAATTCATTCAAGAGGGACTGGCAGTCTGACTGTGTTGGTCAGACACTTACCATGGCACATGTAGCAGAATGACCTCTTTTGAATCTATTTGTTTGAGGAGTTTGGAAAAGAACTTTATTCCACAGTGGAAGATCTGGTTGGTGACTGAGAGGGAAAGTATCTGGTGGAGGAAGGGCATGAGTTTTCATGATAAATCCCTCCAAAATACATGTGTATGTGTATTAGCATGCCTTTTCCCTCCTCCTTTCCCTCCTCCTTTCCCTCCTCCTTTCCCTCCTCCTTTCCCTCCTCCTTTCCCTCCTCCTTTCCCTCCTCCTTTCCCTCCTCCTTTCCCTCCTCCTTTCCCTCCTCCTTTCCCTCCTCCTTTCCCTCCTCCTTTCCCTCCTCCTTTCCCTCCTCCTTTCCCTCCTCCTTTCCCTCCTCCTTTCCCTCCTCCTTTCCCTCCTCCTTTCCCTCTCTCTTAAATTTGAATAGAAAGGATATCTGTAAAATGGTGGTAAGAAGAGCTGAAAGCAGAAAGAGAGGTGAGGATATGCCTCCCAGTCACTGCCCTGTGATAGGGCTGTCACTCAGGTCCTGACCTGGCAGTGCTTGCAGAGAGCTCTGAGCTGGGCTTTGCTCCAGTTCTGAGTGCTGTTGAGATACCAGTATCTCACAAATGCTCTCCATATGGCCATCTTCTGCTCCTCATGAAGGTCTGCTGTGCTGGCCATGTGTAAACAGTTCTCATTGGTAATATTGATGAACTCTCTCAGGCTGGAGGCCAGGCAGCATGTTCAAACTAAAAAGTGTTCTTGATAGGCTATTTAATTTGAAATGCAGGATTTACCATATAAAGAAAGAAGATCAGTTGTAGGAAGGGAAATACATGTAAATGCAAGTAAGGAAACATCTCCTTTTTATTCCCCAGAAAAACGTTTGCTGAAAATACTTTCTCCTGTTTCTTCATCTCTAGAGGCTGTTATCTCATGAAACTTGAGGTTTCAGAAATCTCCCAGTAGAATGAAAGTTGGAAAAGAAATTCCCTTTTATTGTATCATCCTGTTGTAATGGGAAAAAGTGTGGTTGCCAGCAGACAATTTCTTGGTGTCATCTAATCAAAATGTTCTATCATTGAGCTGCTTTCACAAGGAATCTTATTTGGCTCTCCTTCTCTTGGAGTAATGACAGCATTCTCTGATTTCCAAATGACACCCAGAAGTCCCCGGCTATTGGGAGTCAGGCAGCAGTGTGATGCGTGTGACTTTCACAAAATCTGATAAGTATTCATAAGTCTCAGGTTGTTTCTGCTTAGCTGGCGTGTATGAAAGTGGCCACTTACAGCGGTGAACTGACAAAATGTCTTTGTAACTGGAATCTCACAGTCAGTTTTAATGGGGGGGGGGGGGGGGGAATAGTGAATGTTCTTGTCAAATGGTTTAACATGATCCCTACTTCTGGACATGCCTCGTAAAACAGAAGTCATGCGGTGAAGGGGAAGAGAGCACTTTTGATGTATATATTATCTAGACTTCGTCCATGGTACAAGAAATGCTTTAGCCAGCTTGTCTGTTTGCCCAGCTAAAAAGCAAGTCAAGGTTACCCATAATTAGAGATGGTTGAAGAAGATGTTCAGATCTGAGCCTGGATTACATGCAAGCTGCAGTTCGTGTTTGAGACTAAATGATCTTGTCTGGCTTCAAGGGCACTGAAACTGGAGATAGGCTGTTCTCGGGAGTATTTTGGCCTCAAATGGCAGGAACGCATGGTGGTGTTTTTTATAACTTCCTTGTGAGGAGAAGAGAAATTTTTGACTATAAGTTAGCCCCTGGGAATTTCACAATCATGCCCTCCCTATGAAGTCCTTATTTAATATTCATTGCCATGATATGTGAACTCCAAGGAGGCAATGAAGTGCCCTTTATGAAAAGGAGCAAAGAGCTGTTCCACCAGCCCTGATCTTCTGTTATTTATGGGGAGATCCTGTGGAAAAAAAAACAAACACATGGCTTAAATGGAATTGTGTTTTTCTGCCACTGGTTCTTTTCATTCTCTGCTACTGGTTGATTTATGTGGATTATTGGAATGTTTCTTCTCTGTTCTTGCCTCTCCAAAGAACTAGGATTTCATCGGCAAGATAGAGACTTCCATGTACTAGGTGACTGCATCAGATCTCTTTACTAGACTGCAAAAAAGCTAATGCTGGGATCATTAGTTATGTTTGTAAGTTGCCAACAGCCCAGTATAGGACAGAAGACTTGTCATGAATGTGCTGTTTAGGTCTTGAGAATCAAGTAGAAGAGCATGAAGACTTCCTGCCTTTCCCTATGCCCCCCACTGCCACAGCTATTTGAGTGATTACATCTTCACATCTAAATATGTGAGAATGGTCTTAGAATACTAAAAGTGGATTCTTTTCAGGTTTATAGATTAATCTAACAAAGAGGGGTTAACAGTCAAATAGATTTGATGGTATCTATCTAATTGCCTTTTTACATAATTTATACTTTGCTAGCTATAAAAAGATGCTTTTGAAATGATTCAGAAAGTCCTTCAGGAATAGTCCCAATCTCTGCAGCCTTATTAAATGCATACAGGCATGTCTCCCAGTGAGAATCTCAAGCTGTGAATGTCATTAGAATAATAAATTAAACTTCTATGTATACAGGCATTTTAAACTTCAGGTGAAAGTTCCTTATATGCCATGTTCTAATTTTCAATTCAAGTGCTAAAGAAACAGGACTTTAGAACTGATCGGTGATATTCTGCAAAGTTTTATACACATAATGAGTCACCGGGCTCTACTGGCTCCTGAAACATGTTGCAGACCTGAAGATCTTAACACTTTGAAAGATTCTTGACTCCTAGTTTGGCAACAGCTAAAATCTAATTCAGGGGAATAGGCTAATGGTGGAAAACAGACAGTTAATAGCAAAGTGCATGTTGCTACTTTCAGTTGCAACTTCCTGTCACCATGTTCTATTAATATTTTAGTTAATGTTATATTGTAAGATGGACTCTTTGCATACATTGTGTAATCAGAATGACAAATAGAAATCATCAGGTTTTGCAACTAGAGAAACATTGCTTTAGAAGAATAACTCAAAGAATCCTGAAGTCAAGGAGCCAATGGAAACAATTCTTTCATGGAAAAATCTGACTAGTGCCTGCACGAATCTGCAGTTGACTCTGGATGAAAGGCTAACTTCATCTTTTAGTATCCATTTTCCAAAAACATCTTACTTGGGTTAAATTGCTTCATTTGATGAGCGTATTTGCTTAGATCTTTCAAGGTACTTATCAGCTAGTTTTATGAAGTGGGAAGAAGCAAAAAATATGCTTCATGATCTGTCAAAAACTGATGTCTCTAAAACCACTAGAATTAGTGACTTGACCTGGAAAAAAATAATCTGGAATGCTCCCTCATAAATTTCTCTTAAAGTTACTTTGGCTTCACTGGAGAGAAAAATGTATTTGTATTTAGGCAAAAGTTGCAATTTCTTTTATTTCCAATATTCTGATTTTTATTGGAATGGGAGAATTCTGTTTACAAAATCGATCATTGTGAGTTGAGGGATGCTGCCTAAAAGCTAGGGAATGGAAATATTAGAATTTCTTCCTTGATTATGTGTGGGTTTTTTGTTTCTGTTTTGTAAATGTTTGGAGGTTAGGACTCTGGAGGATGCTGGAAATTAGAAATTTCTTTCTTAGTTGATACCTTAGGCTGTGAATGCCAAATGAAGTAGTTTAATCAAGAACTGTGGCAAACAGAAGTTAGGAAGGGATACAACTTTAAGTGGAATCAAATGTGCTTTATTGGCTTTAACCACAGCCAGAATGATATCTTCACAATTGAGCATGGCCTCATTATGCTTGGGCTGAGGAACCTATTCAAGAACACTTTGATTCTTTCTCATAGAAATTATTAGAAAAAACTTTTTTTTTTTTTTTTGGGGGGGGGGGAGAGAAGAGAGGAGGAATTTAAATACTTGCCAGTTATTAAGTAATAATAATCCAATGTTATTGAATTGAAACCAACTCTTGCTCATGCATGCACAAAGTAGTCTGTGGCAACAGCTGCTGCTCAAACAGCTAAAAACACTGAAGCATCTATTTCAACACAAATAAAAATAGACCTAAAAATGCTTAGTCTGAACCTAATTCAGAAAGTAATCCAAAACAAGTGTATTCTGGGAATCGGCTGTGTTCAACAACTGGTCATTTTTAGCGCTTTGTCAGGCTATAGTGTGAAAGAAATACCTACTATGAAAGTACTGAAGAAACTAGTCAGTCACAGAGCAGAGAGAGGCGCATGGAACAATTGGTAACAAGTTGTAGCATTTTCATAGATTTTGCTGGACTCTCAACTCATTGTATGGTGTCTATTTGTCCAGATTCCTGGGCTCATTTTGGCCTGGGTGAACAAACAGCAAGAAGAATCTTAATGTGCCCTTAATGTGCCTTTTTTTGTTCTTCACAATTAATGTATGTGCATTTTTTCTTTTTTTTTTTTTTTTTTTACACCTTCCTCAGTTCTGATTCTGATGAAAACCAGCCTCAGCAGAACTATTTTATTTTATTTTATTTTATTTATTTTTTTTTTTCCCCACGATGTGTTTGGGAAACATACCTCTTTTAGGATACCTTCCAAGGTAATAGGGGCCATTTTGCATATTGATTAATTGCAGCATTAGCAATTGACCAAAAAGGCATACCTTGCTTTCATAAGGTTTCTGATTTCAGGATGTGTGCACATCCAGTTCCTCAGGCTTCTGAAGGTGTAAGGGAAAATTTTTCCGTCTTTTTTCCTCCAGCTCCTTCTTCATTTTTCCTCCTTCTAGGAAGAGGACTTGACATATTTCTTGAAGAATGCTTATGGAGTCTCCAATTAAGAATAACGGAAGTGAATGCCTGTAATTGTAACGGTAAAAAAACCCCAAAATAAACCAACAAACAACCCACGTCCCATCTCACATCGCTCTTCTGATTGTATTGTAGTCTTCTGACATGAAGAGGCAGGGGGAATGTTTTTCCCAGACATGAATTTCTTGAAAGATCTACCTTGGTTATCCTCATCTGAGCCTGCAGAACAACACAGATTGCTAGCCCTGAGACTGCCCATTCAGTCTGAAATTCAAACTCTAAAGGACAATTGCAAAGCCAAGAGGTGACGCCCACACCTTCAAACTCCATTAGCCTGGGCAAAATCAGAGGAGGAATGAATACAGTGTATAATTTGTATTGCTTAGTTTCCTAGAATTCTTCTTGCTTGCATGTGGTTCCCTTGGTTTTTTGTATGTCATAGTGCAATGTCCTGTTGACATTATCCTTTACAGAAAGGGAAATAGAAGTTCTGGGTCACATTCATTGTCTCTTTTACACCTTCTATGCCAGGGGAGAATTAGGACTTAGGACACACAAGCTTTCTGATTCATGCTCCTTTACTATGCTTGCTAGAGCACATTCCTTTGGCTGCCGTTTTGGAGGCAGGGATGGAAGTCAGGAGAAGAGCACAGAAGACTTAACCTTGATCTTTATCTGTGAGGCATTCAGAACCCAAAGGGAGTGTTCTTCTGTGACGCAACACACTGAAGCCACAAAACAAATGTCTGCCCAGCATGGCCTCACATGTCTTCAGAATGCCATTCCACAACTAATTAGGCAAAGCCACAGGGTGGCCCACATGGATGCTTGGTCCAAACCTGTGGGCAGCAGTTTACAGGAGGGGAAGGTATTAGAAACACTATGGTTTCTTAGAGGTCTGCACTCAGATGCTGTGCTAAGTCCTACTCCTCTCTCAAGTGAAAGTCATCTCTACCTGCCTGTCAGCTGCTCTGTTGCTCTGTTTGTGAGAAAGACAGAGGGAGGAGGAGATTTTTTCTAAAGCTGTTAACCAGCATGAAATAATGTTTTCCCTAAATGACTGGAACCACTCCTTAAGACAGAATCTGTAAGTGAAGGAAGTGCAGGGGCACTTCTCTATTTCAACAAGAGGACAGAGACAGGCTTTTGACATGTAGTAAGCAAAGTTTGATTAATTGTCTTATCGATGGGAGATAGAAAGAACTGTAGCAGTCAGCAGTCTGCTGGCTTATACCTCCCTAATATAGTCCTTCGCAGAACAGAGCAGTCAAGTGATGGACCACATTCCCCCATCTCTTGCACATATACAGTTTCTAACAAGTTTTTGCTGAGCTTGTAGTTTTACTGGAGACATACTCCTGGTTTGATAATTGACACACAGAGTCTAACCTTCCCTGAGACAGATTTGCAAAAAAAAAATTTTACAAGCAGACGTAGCATCCCTTTTTAATTGTGGACTTGTTACTATTGCAGTTGAGAGATTTTCCCCTTTTTCTGTCCTTTGGTTGCCTTTATTGCACAAAACATGAATTTTAGAATCCAAGTTTAACATGCAAGTGGCCTGAAAACTGCCGCTTAATCATGAGATAAATATAGATCCTTCTCCCATCTGGCTAAGAGTTGGATTCATCCACTATTGTCATGTTAAAGGAATAATTAAAAGCTTCATTCGCGTGCGATACAAAATGACCAGAAATGACTACACCCCGCTTTGAGATGTGCTGTAATTTGCACTGTTATTTGGATTGTTTTGGTTTTCTAAAAATAATAAATGACCCTCAAATAGTGGTTGGCCAGAGGCATACAAGAAGCAATCCATAGTATATGGATTTGTTCAATGGCATTTAAAGGACCCTGATTAAAATTCAGCCTAGGCTGGAGTGATGAGAAGACTGTTTACTGAGCGCTGTTTGAAGTTGTACGTTGCACTGCAGACAGACCAGAGGGATGCACAGATTGAAACGTTTTACCTTGCCTGTCTGAATCTGGCTGTCAGCGAGCTGTGAGAGAGGTATCAAGATTCTTGAGCAGTTTGACTGCGCAGCTTAAGAGTTTTAATTTTCATTGTTTTCAAGTCATCATCTGCACGAGCTGAGCATCGAAGATGATGGCAATAACAACAGTCTTGTTAGCTGGATCTGTGTTTTTGTCAACTACTACAGATGCTGCATTTAGATACTTCAATTTAAAGTAGTATGCATTTGAAAGTTAGTGCTGTAAAACAGACATCACTTTTATTCCTCTTTTCCCTTAGCCCCGTTCAAGTACATCTCCATGTGTCTCTGAAGAAAGATGAAAGTATTATTCTCTCTTACTGCTCTATCTCACTCTCTGACTAGAGTTACGTAAGTATTATGGACAAAAAAAACCCCACCATACCAAACCCCTACCCGACAAGCACTGTGTCCAACTTCTGTGTTGTTTTGTATTGTGGTTTTTTTGTTTGCTTTCAAATGGGGAGAGCTTGACTTTTTTTTTAAAAAGTAAAAATTTGAGTTCAACATGATTTTTATTTTTTAATAGATTAAATAGATTATTTAATTTTGTTTTTTTCTTGACTCTGACTTTTGATAAGGTTTCAGGACAACAACTGTGAAAGGACTTTTCTATTTCTGTATGTATGCTTTGCCACAAGCTGTGTAACCTTGGGAAAGAGTGATGCAAGTGTTACAAAAGGGTTTAAAAAACACCCAACAAATCAGTTGAAAATATTTGAAGAGTAGTGTTTCCTTTCCAGAATGAATCCTAAATAAAAGGCATATAAGCAGGGTACATCCCTCACTGTTAACACAGACAAAATTTGCACTGTCTTCAAAATAATTTGAGCCCATGGAAATGTCTGTTAACCAGATGGCACTGGTTAATGGAAATGATGAGACTCAAACTGTCATTAATAAATGAATAATGTAGAATGCAAAGTGCTATGATGTTCAGGGTGAGAGAACAGAGAACGAAATATTCTAGACATAAAGGGCATTGATGAAGACTTTAAAACACCTGACTTTCTATTTTATCACTCAGGGTAATTCTGCTGGCCTGTGGTGCCAAGAGCATGGCTACTTCTGCACCTACTTGCTGTAGTGTGAACTGTCAGTTTTGCTGTTGTGACCAGCTCAGATGCCTCTGCTGGAAGTTTTCAGGAAGTTCTCCCTTTTGTGGGTTGTCAGACATTTGGAGGTTTGATCAACATCCCAAGTGTGTTATCAGGCTGTAGTCTGGCTAATCAGTTTCCAAGTGTGCTGGGATAAGTCATGTTTGATTTGGAGTAGTTTTGTTGTTTTCCTGTCTGGAAAGGGTTTGTGCAGTTGAGTGTAGGAGCAGGGATGCCACACAAATGTGATCATGTGGATGGGCAACGGGCAGTAAGTACATACTTGATAAGTCATTATTTGATACTGATTTCTTCCAGTATTTACTGGAAGTATGTTTTGCAGACTAAGCTCAATTATTAAAAAGGGGTAGGAGTGGTTTATAGGAAAGATGGGGCTCTGAGAGCTTATTCATCCTGGTTTGTTCATTGTACTTGGATATAAGCAGGTATTCTGAACTAACAAGGTCTCATCCATCAGTAATCGCCATTCCTGGATCTAGGCTATAGAGGAAAATTGATGTATCAATATTCCTCTCTCAGCTTCAGGTGATATTCTTGTTAGAGTTTAGGCATTTTCAGTAAAATTCTAGCTGTATGTAGTAAATAATAGTGATTTAGTAAAGTAAATTATGTAGGAAATGGAACACACTGAGATAATTGTCTATGAACTTGGGAAGGTAAGTAAAGCTTGGTCCCAGTTTTGAGAGAAGTCATTGGTATCCAGTTTAAAACTCTTAATTGCTGCTTGTAAATGGTTATCAGTAGTTATTACCCATTTAGAAAGAACGAGACTGCTAGCATCTGAAATGGATCAAAAAGTGGCAAGTAATTGAGCCTTGAGGGACTCCTTGTCACTTAAGGAAGCATAGTTGATGTTCATATTGCAGTTTATGGATGCCTGCCTGTAATGAGTGCACTTACGGTTAATTATTTTTTGTCTAACATTTGCTGAGCTATAATCAAAACTCATCCAGAAGTATAAATGATGACAAAATGCGAGGAGCTGATGAACTAAAAGGGTTCCTGATGCTGCTCAATTAGTGGGGAGCAATTGAGTTGCAGTCTTGTGAGTTCTGGTCCTTGTTTGAATTTATGGTGGGGGGATGGACCAAGAGGGAGTGAGATGTGGAGGAAGTAGAGGTAGATGGTAAACAAGAACAGAAGTAGTAGTTCAGGTGAAAACCAAAGCAGGTTCATCCTGTGGTGATAATTGCATTTGGCCTTCCATAGGGTATGTTACCTGACATACAGAGGAGCCATTTCCCACGGCACTGTTACAGACAATAAGGAGCAGTGTGTTGCTTGACAGCTAATTAGGAAGCAGAAAAATCTCCCTCTGCTCTGTCTTTTAATCCCTCAGCTGTGCAGTTGTCCTGGGTTCAGCAGTAGCAGTCATTTTTCTCCTTCTTAGTAGCTGGTGCAGTGCTGTGGCTTTGACTTTCGGCCTGAGAACAATGCTGATAACACCCATGTTTTTAGTTGTTGCTACGTAATGTTTACTCTGACCAAGGACTTTGTGAGTCTCATGCTCTGCCAGGGAGGAGGGGAAGCTGGGAGGAAGCAGAGACAGGACACCTGACCCAAACTAGCCAAAGAGGTATTCCATACCACAGCACGTCATGTCCAGGATGTAGAACTGGGGGCAGTTATCTGGAAGGGTTAGATCACTGCTGGGGTTGCGCTGGGTATCTGTCAACGGGTAGTGAGCGGTTGTATTCTCTTCCCTTGTTATTTCCCTTATCATTATTATTATTGGTGATAGCAGTAGTGGTTTGTGTTATACCTTAGTTACTGGAGTGCTCTTATCTCAACCTGTGGGATTTACATTCTTTTGATTCTCCTCCCCGTTCCTCCAGGAGCAGGGGGGAGGAGGGGTGGAGTGGGGGGGGAGACTGTGTGGCTGACTGGGTTTAAACCACAACAGCAGTAGTAACACTTCTGAATGGTACAAATTCATGATACTTTGACATTGCAGCTTTCATGGTAATTTCAGCTGCTTGATGCTAGTAAGATAAACATGGATACGATGTCTTCAGACTCTATTACAAATGTGAATTACTTTTCTTTAAGATGTTCGTTAGTTCTTAGGCAAGACCTTTCCTCATACACGATATCATAGAAATCTTTTAGAGAAGTCTATGCTTTGTTTTTAAGTATTGTGCTGTCTATAAAACCAAAAGGTGTTTCCAAAAAATTGCATGTCATTAGCACCTTTACATTCTTAATCTTGAGTGCCTCAAATGTGAAGGCCAGTAGCAATTACTGCAAATTCTTCCTTGTCCAGTTTGCCTCATGCACAAGATCTCTTTGACGCATTTTTTTTTGTGGCAGCTCTTTCCCTTTGCATTCCTTTGACTCCCAGTTTCGTTACTACAGTCTCATCTGCATCTCTTCTGTAAGAATCAATGGCAACGTGACTAGATAGTTAACACAGCATACCTTTGGATAGCCATCTTTATTCCTTGTTGCTATAATGAATCCTTGCTGAGGCCATCATGTGGTTTGATCATATTGAAGGTATGTTGACTGCACACCAATGCATAGCTCCCAACAGCTCCAGAGCAGGGACTTGTAGGGTAGCTCCTGCTCCTTGTGAGCTGATACTGCCTTCCTTGTTGTGGATCAGTCTATGCAAAAGTAATGTCAATGGGACATTGCACCTATAATTTAATTGAAATGTAGTGTATCTCTGTTTTACAAGGTAAAAAAATAGATCTGCAGAGACAGTCTGAATATATATATATGTATATATATATCCTGAGTAGAGTATACAAGTATGCTCACTGTATTCCCACTGAAGGCTGATAGTTAATCATGCATGCAGCATTTGGCCTGCAAAGACACAATCTACATGTTAGATGTGGCCTCTCTAATTTCATTTTGTATTGTTTAATGCAACATGACTTATTTCCCCATGTACGTACCACTAAGGTCTAGCTTAGTCTGTGGCTTCCAGTGAGAAGAGCGTGCAGCAAGCTCACTGCCCTGGATTTCAAGACAGCAGACATTGGCCTTTTCAGGAACCTCCTTAGTAAGGTTCCATGGAATATAGCCCTAGAGGGCAGGGAGGCCCAAGACCATTCGTTGATATTCAAGGATCACCTGCTACAAGCTCAGGAGTGTTGCATCCCAACGAGAAGGAAGTGCAGCAGGAGGGCCAGGAGACCTCCTGGGATGGATAAGGAGCTGCAGAGGAAAATTCGAATGAAAAAAAGAGGCTTATAAAAAGTGGAAGCAAGGACAGGCAGCCTGGGAAGAGTACAGGGATGTTGTCTGGGAAGCTAGGGACCAGGTTAGGAAAGCTAAGGCCCAGTTAGAATTAAACTTGGCTAGGCATGTAAAGGATAACAGGAAGGGATTCTATAGGTACATTGCGAATAAAAGACAGACTAGGGATAACGTAGGCCCCCTCCGGAAGCTGTCAGGAGAACTGGCTACACAGGATTTGGAGAAGGCTGAGGTTCTGAATGACTTCTTTGCCTCGGTCTTCACTGGCAAAGGCTCTGACCACATCACCCAAGTCTTGGAAGGCAGACGCAGGGACTGTGAGAATGAAGACCTTGGGCCCACTGTAGGAGAGGATCTGGTTCTAGACCATCTTAAGAACCTGAACGTTCACAAGTCCATGGGACCTGATGAAATCCATCTGTGGGTCCTGAAGGAGCTGGCAAATGAAGTTGTTAAGCCATTGGCCATCATATTTGAGAAACTGTGGCAGTCAGGTGAAGTTCCTGATGACTGGAAAAAGGGAAATATAACCCCCATTTTCAAGAAGAGGAAAATGGATGACCTGGGGAATTACAGAGCAGTCAGTCTCACCTCTGTGCCTGGCAAAATCTTGGAGCAGATTCTCCTGGAAGGCATGCTAAGGCACATGAAAAACAACAAGGTGCTTGGTGACAGCCAGCATGGCTTCACTAAGGGGAAATCCTGCCTGACCAATTTGGTGGCCTTCTATGATGGGGCTATGGAACTGATGAACAGGGGGAGAGCAGCTGATGTCATCTACCTGGACTTGTGCAAAGTGTTCGACACTGTCCCACACGACATCCTTGTCTCTAAATTGGAGAGACATCAATATGATAGGTGGACCATTTGGTGGACAAAGAACTGGCTAGATGGCCGCACACAAAGAGTTGTGGTCAATGGCTCAGTGTCTGGCTGGAGAGACCAGTAACAAGTGGTGTCCCTCAGGGATTGGTGTTGGGGCAGATCCTGTTCAGCATCTTCATTGCTGACATGGACAGTGGGAGTTTGCCGATGACACCAAGCTGTGTGGTTTGGTTGATACGCTGGAGGGAAGGAATGCCATCCAGAGAGACCTTGACACGCTTGTGAGGTGGGCTGATGCCAACCTCATGAAGTTTAACCATGCCAAGTGCAAGGTCCTACACCTGGGTCGGAGCAATCCCAGGCACAGCTACAGGTTGGGCAGAGAAGAGATTCAGAGCAGCCCTGCGGAGAAGGACTTGGGGGTGTTGGTTGATGAGAAACTTAACATGAGCCAGCCTCAGTGTGCACTTGCAGCCCAGAAAGCCAACCGTATCCTGGGCTGCATCAAAAGGAGCGTGACCAGCAGGTCGAAGGAGGTGATCCTGCCCCTCTACTGTGCTCTTGTGAGACCTCACCTGGAGTATTGTGTGCAGTTCTGGTGTCCTCAACATAAAAGGACATGGAACTGTTGGAACAGGTCCAGAGGAGGTCCACGAGTATGTTCAGGGGGCTGGAGCACCTCCTGTATGCAGATAGGCTGAGAAAGTTGGGGCTGTTCATCCTGGAGAAGAGAAGGCTGCGTGGAGACCTCCTAGCAGCCTTCCAGTATCTGAAGGGGGCCTATAGGGATGCTGGGGAGAGACTCTTCATTAGGGACTGTAGTGACAGGACAAGGGGTAACGGGTTAAAACTTAAAACAGGGGAAGTTTAGATTGGATATAAGGAGGAAATTCTTTCCTGTAAGGGTGGTGAGGCACTGGAATGGGTTGCCCAGGGAAGTTGTGAATGCTCCATCCCCAGTGGTATTCAAGGCCAGGTTGGACAGAGCCTTGTGTGATATGTTTTAGCATAAGGTGTCCCTGCCCACGGCAGGGGGGTTGGAACTAGATGATCTTAAGGTCCTTTTCAACCCTAACTGTTCTATGATTCTATAAACCTTCAAGTGCGTTCCTCTTCTGTGTGTGATTTTTTGAAACGTAGTTTTTGAGTCTCGGGTCACTCTAACCTGGGTCCTGTATGTTCTTAATGACAAAGCTGATTTCACTGTGAGAGCCAGATCAGGTCCTACAGGGCAACAGGGCAGCAGAAGGTTGTTCCTGTATGTGTGACCTTACTGCCGTAACGGTCTTGTAAATTGATCTGTAAAGGAGGATTCCTCTTTCTCTACGGGCAGATTTTAAAAATCAATGCAGGTTACAACTTAAATGCTCTCAGGTTCAGCACTTCAAATGAGATGTAGAGAGTGGGTACAGAGACTGACAGAGGTGGGAATGGGTAAAAAACTTGCAGAAAATGTGATATAGTCCTTCAGTGAACCTACTGGTAAATATAAGAGTGATGGGAAGTAGAGGGGAGGAGAAAAGCAGCTGTGCTGTTGCTTTGTAAATGGCAATAGCTTTTCACACCAGTTAGATTTACCAAAGATAGAGTTTGTTCAGGCACAGTTTGATCTGGCAGGTTATGGGTCAGGTACTAAAACCTACACCCTTTGGTTGTACTCTCACCTTGCCTAGATTTATTCACCTGATAGCCAGTGTTGTTTTTTATTGTGGAGTAGCCACATCCCATTGCAAGTTATGATAGCATCACTGCAGTGAGCAGCTGTATTGATGCTCTGAGTGGTATTCTGGGTGTGTACCGGTGGCTGGAAGGAGGACTTGTGAAGGGCTGCACCTGCTCCAGCCACTCTGAGCTCTGAAGCTTAGATCAAATACTTCTTGCTGATCCGAAGGCCGCTATGAGTGAAGCTTATGCTGCGCGTGTTGTCAGGAGTTGTCAGCACTTTTAGGGAAAAAAAAGTATTAAAAGGAGGAAGGAATGGCTTTCTACTTAGCTCAAATTACCTTGTTCTGAGTAAATGGAGATTAAAAAAAAAATAAAATAAAAGAACAAGAAAGAAAAAAGACTGTGTCCTTGTTACAACAGGTCTGGCTGTCAAAGCCGTTCTGTTGCAGTGCTGCCCTGCAAGGCAGCTGCAAAGTCACCCTGGTTGGTTGGCTGCTTTGCTAACAAAATGAGCGTTGTGAGAAGCCTTGCAACACTTGCTCAGGTAAATACTGTTTCAAACAGGCCACTAGTGAGAAACAAGGACAGCAGCCTCAAATACTATGCTAAAAAAACCACTCGTATGATATCCTTTTATAGGTGTGTATATACATATTTCATTATTTGTTCACTATTTATATATCATTATATTTTTATTTTTTTTATTCTTTACTCTGAGGGTGGTGAGGCACTGGCACAGGGTGCCCAGAGAAGTTGTGGCTGCCCCATCCCTGGCAGTGTTCAAGGGCAGGTTGGATGGGGCTTGGAGCAACCTGCTCTAGTGGAAGGTGTCCCTGCCTGTGGCAGGGGGTTGGAACTGCATGAGCTTTAAGGTCCATTCCAACCCAAACCATTCTATGATTGTGTGATTTTTCCAGCTGTAGCACTGGAGGGGCCCAAACAAGAGGGAGGAATATGGCTCTTTGGGCTCTAGAAGGCAGCGTATATAAGGCTATATCATGCACAGTTGCACTTGCTTTTAACTCTTGGAGCATTAGGGTGGTAACAGGCAGAGCAGGGCTTCTTCCCAGGTGAGGCCCTGATTGTTTTGGCCATGAGAGCTGTGTTAGCATTTCTGTGGTGGGTGGTGAGGGCTGAGAGATGGTGTGTGCTTGCAGAAAGCCAGTGGGTCAGTAAGTGGAAGCACGTGGTGCTGGCTGGCATTGCAGCTCCCTGTGTTTGTAGTAGGATATAGTTTCTAAAGGATTAGATAACATGCCTGAGCTCCATGGCTGCTGTTTTTAACCTGTGTTTACAGTTCAGGAGGTACTGTGAGTAGAGATGATTGTCCTTTAAGTGCTGTTTTTGTTGCAGCTTCTGTGATAAAAAGGAGGCTCTGGTGAAGACATTTTTGATGGCAGGTACATGTATTTTCTGAGCTGTGGCTGTGCAAACTTTTGGGGGATGGGATCAACCTACAGAGATAACTCAGCACTTCCCTTTAATAAAGGCACATCATTAAGCCATTTCCTGCACATCTGAGAGGTTGTTGGAAGAGCAAGATGGTATTGAAATGAAATTAAAGAACTGCTTGGGTTTCTTAAAGTATTACTTAATTTAATCTTTTTAGACTGTTACTGTTTCTGGGGAAAAATAATGTAATGAAGACAGCAGAATTACATTGGTTCTATGGTCTGAGTAACTAGATTCCAGTCACTCTTTGCTTTCCCCTTCTGAAAATATTAAGTATGGAAGGCAGTACAAATTGCAAAATTGTTTTACCATGTAAGCTATTAATGGGACTGATGCAATTCCTATGTTATTATGAAGAGGCCTTTTGCTGACGTGTGTTCCTTACTGTGTGCATATATGCATGTTGTATGCATTATGTAGGCAGAAATATACATGTCCGTATCTATATATGTATACAATATATTTTTATATAATGTACTGTAACATAGCATAGTGGGAATAACAGAGGAGAGGGAAACCAAGAAGCCTGTTCAGGTCAAGTAAACTTCATTGGGTCTTAAACTAGTGATGGGTGCTGGGCAGCAGCATGTGACCAGGGCAGGTGCTGTATGGCTGTTAGGACTGGCCTGATGGGCAGGGTGAGTGTCCCAGCATGCTGCTCTCTATATGGCTGGCTGTCACTGCAGACTGCGGTGGGGATGGGTTGGGACATTTCTGATAACCAGTACGCTCCCTGGAGAAGAGCTCTTGGCGGTATCCTCTCGTCTCTCCTTGAGGCAAGAACAACCCCTCTATCTCTCTACTCTGTAGTGGGGATTGTGGAGAGCTTTTCTGGCTATTTTAAGCAGGAAAAACTACTACGGTTTTGATGGTGAAGATGAAACAAATTTTAATGTAGATTTTTTTGTAATGTTTTGAATTGGAAGGTTTTATTCAACACCACAGCATTTCTGTTGGTATGTGATGAACCCAAAACTTGTGGTGTAAAGATGTAAAAAACAATCAAAACCCCCCTCTAGATACAAAATCAAAAAACTCCCAACCAACCTCAGTAGATGCAGACTTAGCCGTACAGCTTAGAGTATTCAGCAGAGTCCTTACATGACCTTTATTCAGCAAGGAGGTGGTCTTGCATCACTTTACTGCAATAGCTCTTTGCAGCATATTGCTCAATATCAGAATGGCTGCAGAAGAGCCAAAACATCATGCTCTTTCTGTCGCCTTTAATATTTTTTTTCCAGAGTTCTGAGCCAGCTGCATCTAGCTGGCTCTCTTTCTGTGAAGTAGCTGACAATCCCACTGACTTCCATAACAATGGGTTATCCTCAGTTCGTTTGTATATGAAAACTAGACAGCAAAGGCAAGTCATGTCTTTGTAAGTCAATACTGAGACATGGATGAAATGATTATTTGGCATCCTAAGGATACGAGACGGTTGGTTTTGGTTTTTGTTTTTGTGGTTTTTTTTTTTTTGTTGTTGTTGTTGCTGGTCTTTGAATTGAAATGTTGAAAATGTCTTTTTAGATGTGAATGTGGACATGGTATGTGCTGGATTTTTTATCTGTCACACTGCGTTTTACTGCTTTCCTCAGAGAAGATGAACCTTTAAAAAAATCTTTCAGCTAAGAAAAGGTATTATTTTCTCACATAAAAGCCTTACACTTTGGACAAATATTAATCCTTCATGTTCAAAACTCTGTGCTAGTATATGCTGTGCTCTGTTTACAATTTATATATGTTTAACATTCAAAATCTGGGTATTTTTTAGACTAATTGGTGAAATGCATGGCTAAGGCAAATTGCCTGAAGTATAAAATCAGAAGAAATTAGTCTGGGATCAGTCCTGCAGTTCTTTGCCTCCCATGTACTTGTTTGGATTATAAATCAGAGCAAACAGCTTCTTAAGTTATTGATCACACAGCAGCTCTGCTTTTGCTGGTGTTGAGCTGAAAGGATGGGTCAGAATTAGCTTGACATCACGACAGCTTTCCATCAGAGGACTGGTTTGGTTCCAGGTGCCAGATGGAGCAGGCTAAAAGTTGTTGCAGTTTATACTTCGCTGGTGTTATCGTGCTGCTGATGCTCTGGGTTTGCTATAAGGTATCTGTGCTGTCTGGCTGTGGGGAGTCATAACCAAGGGATAGTAATGTGTCCTTGTACCAAATGCTACTTGGGAAAAGTGAAAGAATTCTCAAAGCCAGTAAGAACCACCAGAATATATACAGTATCAAGAGGGTTTGTCTTAACTCCATATATAGAATTACCGACATCTCCATGTATTCTGAAACCCTAGCTCTCGCATGAGAAAAATGTCCCAGTGCATAATGATGTCAGATTAAGTATCTCTGTGCCTTTAGGGGAAAGACTTTCATCACAGCACTGTGCCATATCCCATACAAAATGTAAAGAACTCAGTAAAACCAAATCCATGGTTTTTACTGGTGTCTGAATTAATCTGTATAATCAAAAGATGTGTATGTTTTCCCTTAAAACAGGCTCCTTTTCAAACACCAACTTGCTGTTAGGAATCTTCTAAAGGAGGTTTTCAGACGTCAGTGTGTCTTCTCATAGCATAATGATTTAGTGTGTCAGGACAACCATGAAGTAAAAGGGCAAAGTAAATTTTGAAAGGTTTCCCATATCTTTAGAATTTCTGGGTCAAAGAAAGCTTTACTTCTGTTTCTCTCCACTTTAAAGAACAGTGGCCAGATTTGACAAGTGGCACTGGTAAAACTCTGGGCTGAAAACCAAACATAAAAGGTACTGTGGGAATCCTTTTTATGTTTTTTTTTTTTTAATGCTTTTTAATTATTACTGATTTTAATTTTATTTTTTTTTCTAGCTTGCCTTCAGTCACATAAGTAATATTATTGTTAACATGCATGGTGAAAAAAGCCTTGCTGCTTTGCTGGTTTCAGGAATGGGAGAACATGATGTTTTCTTAGCTTGCAGTGAAACATTAGTGAGTCTACAAAAGCAAAATGAATAGACAACTGATGAAGCAAGTGCCATTTTTATCCATTCCCTGTATAATGGGAACTGTGTAATTTTGGTCAAAATGTTTTATAAGTGGTTGTAACCAGATATGTAATAACTGAAATAAAAATAACTGCTAAAAAGCATTACCTGCCTGTATGCACAAGATGACATGTATAAAGGCTGACTTAGGAGGGGAATCTCAAGAAGCAAAAGCAGTTAAACAGAACCAGCAAAAGTACCTGTTACTGAGGGCTGGTCTAGAGGTGCCTGTTTCTGTGTGTTAGTGGAATCTGTATTATACTTTTCCTATATTTTGTGTATTTTATCTTTTATTTGCCCCATCCAAAATGGATATAATGGGATATATTTTTGTAATGATACTTAGCATTTAGTTTGGATCCCCTAATATATGATTCCTTTTTATTTTTTAAACTTTATTTTTCTAATGAAGCTAATTATAAAGACATTGAAAAAGTGGTACAGAAACTTCGTAAGACAAGACTGATCTTGCGTCCCCCACTAGCTGACAAGTTGTTGAATGCTGATAAAACAAAAACGATGAGACCAAAACTGGAAACATGTGAATCTTCAATTTTAATGAAACTTAAGGATTTAGATCTGGTTTAATGTGATTTCAAGGGTTTTCTTGGTTGTTTTTTCTTGTTTGGTTGTTTTTTTTTGTTTGGTTTTTTTTTTTTAAATCGTGTTTGTTGCCTCTGTCTCAAAGAAAATCCCAGCACCTGAACTTCAGCTCCCTTTCCTCCTTGCTAAAAGCATGTTCACTTTTCCTTTCCTGCTTCTCCCTTTCTTTGCTTAAGGCTATGGTTACAGTAGTTAATTTTTAAAACAGGAAAATAGTGAATTAATTAGAATTAGAGAAAGACACTTTTGTACTAGGTACTGTACAGTATAGTGTTTAAAAAGCAGAGAATATTTTAGCAGAAAATGCCTAGACTGTCATTTAGATAACAACCCAGACAATGAGCTAGCTTGTTAATTGTAAAGGCTGGTGGAGACTTGCCAGTTAGAGAACTTGTCTTTTATATCCCACTGCTCCTCGCAGCTCTCCTAGATGGTGAATGACAGGACATTAACTTCTTAAGTTTAGGCTGACTTTATTTTTAACATTACTCTCTTTCTTGCCTTTATTTCTACCAACAAAAATAGTCCATGTATCAGAACAGTCATTAGCTAAACTTTTATAAGAGTAAGTAATAATATTGTATGGAAGCAGGCAGGGTGCATGGGCTGGGAAGCAGGTTCAGTCCTATGCCCTGGACGTTAGTGCTGTAGACATCCCTGTAAGTGCTCTTTAGACTAAGGATGCACTTTGCAAACAGTGAATCCTGCCAAACTACTCATCTGAAAACAGTTCCTGAGACAGCAGCCATGAAGTATGCAAGATTACAAGCCAACAGCTATCAGATCCAATTCTTCAGCCAGCTCAGGGTGAGTGCAGTGATGGAGAGGCAAAATGGGAGTGCCTCTTTGGTCAGGGTGTGCAGTGGGTTTGTGTGTTGCTTCTGGTAGCTCCTGGTGGGAGTTTTTTTTAGGGGAGATAAGCTCTGCAGCACCCCAGCCCTCCCTGTTGTAATTCTCAGTGGGTGCTGGATAGGAAGATGACAGTTCCCAACCCATCAATCTTCAGCCTACCTTGGTGCTTGATGCACAGAGGTACTAAACCTGGTGCAGAGGTACACAAACCACTAATTTCTGTGATCCCAGCAAAGTTCATGAGTGAGCATAACTTACCCATAACTACCTGAGTAACCCTAGTGCCCCTCTACAAAATATTAAGGATATGGTTAAAGTATTCTGTTAAATGAGAGCCAGTTAGAAAGCAGCAGTAGCTGTGGTAGAGATGTGAGCTGCTCAGTTCATCTCTGAGGGGTTTTGGTGTGACTGCTTCCTGCTCATGGTTTAGACTAGGATTTCCTAAGGAATTTGAGGGAATTAAGCACAGGTCTGTCACTGCATTTCAGTGGGGTTTGGGTGTCTGATGCTGCATGTGATAAGCTTATGTAGAATGACACTAGTCTGAATAATGGTGTGATTTCAAACTGATGTAGTTTAACTGATGTGAAAGCCTATATGTATAAGCTTAAGTAAATATTCTCTTGGCTTTGTAGCAGTTCAATTTAAATTAATTAGGACAAAGGTTTAAACTAAGGTAAAGTAAGTCACTCTTATACTGAACTGTCAGTATATTTGGTAAAATTTAATGCAGGTGGACATACTGTAGGTGCGTAGGAACAGGTCTGTATTTCCTGGTCAGACTAGCCTAAATTGCATGTGTTTTCTTTGCCAGAACAGAGTTAGTTCCATAGAAAATCCTCTATTTGGATGCTTCCACAAGCTGATTTTTGTAGTTTCCTTTAAAAAATAATGGAAGTATATTTTGTCTTTCCTTTAACTTTAGGAGTCCAACCATTAGGCCTAGACACACATTAAGATAACAGAGAACACAGTCACTTTTGTCATTAAAGAAAACTGAATCATCTGGAGGGCTGGACTTTAGTGGTTGATTCTCGACTCTGTATTAACTCAAAGTTTGATAACAGTTTTTAGAATTTACAGTTTTGGAAGCTAAGTGGAAAAGTCAAGATTTGTATGCCCCCACTGCAGCACAGGTATTTGTGGAGAGTGTGCCAGGCTGGCTACTTGTGGAATTAATTTATTTGGAAAGGGATCTCTTCAGCAGCTGGTGGTTTCCTCTTTTGACCTGTGCTGCTTCCAAAGAGAGCTTGAGATGGTTTAGTGGTGATGAATTGGCAGACTTGTCACTAAGCTGTAAATCTTGGACCTTCTTTGCTGTGTTAAGGTGTGAATCTGAGATTTAAAGGAGGTCAGCATTTTAGACTGCTGCTGTGTATATAAAACTCTTAAACCTTTCTTAGTGAAGGAAGTATGGTTAATAATAATAATACTATTCCAAAATTATCTGCTTGACATCTGTATCATCAAGTAAGTGCAACTGAGTTAAAACAAACTGACACAAACCACACACAAAAAAAAAAGGCAACACCACAACAGCAACAGAAACCCCACAACAAACAAAAAAAAAACCCCAAACCCCAGTCCTAAACCTACCAAAGTCAATCCCTGAATAATTTTTTACTTATATGACTTTAATTTCTTCTAGTTTCAGGGCAAAAATAGAAGGAACAGGAAATCTCCCTTGTTTAAATGTCACTTATAAAATAATGCTGACATTGTTGAGTGTTATTCTGGTGTTTCCATTAGGAAGATGGATAGGTTTCTCCATGGGCTTCAGATTGGATATTATTGGGCTGTATATTCTTTCTACATATAAAAAGCTTTATTAATACTCTGTATACTTTTTCAAATTGTCTGAGGAACTGTTGCCTTGGCATAATGCAACCTTAAATTAAATTACTTCACCTCACTTTGAATGAGCTGCTGGATGTGTGCTTGCTACTGCAGAGCAGCCAAAGGGGCAAAAAGCAGTTTAAGTCTACTATGAAGTTTAGCCTTACTACTGGCTCTGCTATACTGGCTTTTTTACTGCTGGCTATCCATTCTGCATCTAGAAGAGATGTAATGAGGCAGGGTTGAAATGCTGTATTGAATTGGTTAACATGTTTTTTGAAAAACAAGTTGTTGAATATATTTATTATAATCTGACCACAAGATTTTGACCTCATTTGTAGAAATATATTATCTGCTTAAGGTGTGAATCACTTAATTTCTAATATCCTTGAAATTCTTAAAATCAAATTATGTGAGAGTATTTAGAAACTCTGTCATTAGCTCCTGATGATACATGCATACCCCTATGTAATTAATTGAACTGAATGAGGAATTTTAAATTGAAATGCTTATTTGTCACACTGAGTGTGAAACCTCTTTTCACAATAAAAGTCCAGTAGATTAAAATCGACTGGCAGAAAGGGTGACTCTTGGCAAGTGAGAAGATTTGACGGAGCATCAGAAGAGGTTTTGCCACAGAAGGTTTTGGTCACGTGATTTCAAGTACAATCTACTCCAGCTAAAATTAGCATATATAATTGAAGAGTGCCAAAGGCTGAAATAATTTACACTTAAGCTCATCACATTTTTTGTAACACTAAATAAACAGAGAGGTATACACATAACCCAAGTGAAAACACCCTCTGGGCTTTATCCCTCTTCACCCCCTGTAAGTAAACAGACTTCAGAATTGGGCCTGTGATATTATGATGACTTGCAAATGCTCATCTGGAAGTCCTGCAGCTTTTTGACACTAAAGTGTTGACCTCTATCTTTGACCTAGATTTGCAGATAACTATTATATATAGCTCTTCCGTGCACTACTCTTGGGTCTGATTTTGAATAATCATATAAGTGGTAGAACAGTATCAGTGACAAAAATACTGTTCATTTATAGAGCTCTTCTAGTGAAAAATTTCAGAAGTGCTTTAACCCAAGTTGTTATTCTAATTTTTCTTAGAAGAAATGGAAATCCCTAGTGACAGCTTAGTCGAAATCATCCAACCAACAACAAAATCAGAAATAGCACCTCCATAGCTGCACTTCACAACAGAACCTACCATCTTGGTCCTCTCCATATTCTCGTGATAGATGTTCACTCAAAATGAGCAAGAGGATCATAAGCAGTTCATGGATCTGCACACGCTTCTTTGCCAAAGCTCTCTAGTGCCTAGCAGCATCACTTATGAATGTATTCATTCAGTGTTGAAGTAGTACGGCTCAACTGAGTTAAATTCTGAGGCTTTTAGGCATGTTTTCTTTGTTGTACGCTGGAAATTGTCAAGCAGTATCTTTGACATTTTATACTGCTGGGTGCAGAGTTTGGTTGCCAGAGCTGAAGCTTTCCTTAGGGAAGCCTCTTTTCATATGCTTAAATTTTAATCTGATCTCTAGTAAATGTTAAAAAATGAGTTTAAACAACAGCAGACCCTCCAACATGCGTTACAAGCTAGCTGAAAGAAACGGCTTTCTTCTGGAGAAGAAGGCATGGCAATAAAATTCCAAGTGATTTAAAGGAGCCGGTTTTGTATAAGTTGCTGTTAACTCCACTTTTCAGTCACACTTCCTTGTCTGGTAGCTGAATTATTCTGATGTTACTGAGAGCAGAATCTAGCCACTGGGTTTTAGTGATTGCTAGGCAAATGTGAAGTACGTGTGTTTTTTTTCCCTGGAGCGATTGAGAGTTGCAATAACTCAGCAGGTAATTCAGCCACCCTGTGGGCTTGACCTTATATTTCACATCAGGCAGTAGGTTTTTATTGCAAGTCCAATTTGAATTTTTTTTTGTTCTTATTAATTTATTAAGAGACAGCCATGTGTGAGGTGCTGAGAGATGTGAAAGAAAATCTGGACTCAGGCCTGAGAAAGGCTTAGCTCTTGTACAGAACAGGAGCAGCTGGGTTCTTATACTTGTGCGGGGCTCTAGTGGTGTTACTTTGGACTACCTTCAGGCACAGGAAGTGGCTCCTCATGCTTCTCTTTGAGGAACTGGGACCGAAATAGATCACTAATATAGGCAGACTTTGGGAGACTCCAATAATGGTTTGATTTAAAAAAAGAAAATAAACTGGCTAATAATTATCTGGGCAGTGTTTTTGTTCTTCCGTTTTGCAAGAAAACTGCCTTGCTGCTTCAGCCCATTCCCAACAGCAGGAACTTGCTGCCTCAGAACCAGCTTCCAGTGAGGCTGTTTCTTTTTCTCTTCTTTTTTTTGTTTTTTTTTTCCCCCTGGGGATGGAAGAATAGCGAGCAGTAAGAAGTGATATTGTATACAAGGCTATTACGCTTTTGTCTTGGCCTGTTTAATGTCCTTGACACATACCCGTTTCACCCAGTGACAGCCAGTATGCAAATTGGCTAAAAGCTCCATTAGGTTGTTCAAGGCTGGGGAAACCCATCTGTCAGTGTCTGTGACACAGCCGGGCTGGAGTCTCACGTGGGAATCTGTCCTTGAGATACCCAGGCAGCTGAGTTCCTTCTTGCCTCTAGTGTTCCCAGAATCAAAGGAAATTGTTGTACACTATTCTTCTTGCTGCAGTTTGTGTTTTTATCATTCCTTTTCTCCACTGATTCCTTCTTGGAAAAGCACACACATAAACTGTGATATAACAGGGGAAAATGTTTTCAGTTGTTTTTCCAGAAGTGAACAATTATGCATATTACTTGTGGGGAAATAGGAACAGTAGCTATTTGTTGTCCTAAAAGAAGAACAGCTTTATAACTCTTTCTGTATTTGCCTGTGTGATCTGCTGATGACAGGCATGAGGTGGGTATTTAAAAAAGACTTGCTGGGATCAGCCGTGGTTGATACGTTCTCGGTGAGTGGACCAGAAGTGTGTGATAAACTAACAAAATACCAAAGAATGCTCCCATAAAAGGCTTTCATCGAGAGGACTTGAATGTGCAGCCTGGGACTGAGATTTGTCCCTGCAGAAGCAGAGAAGCACAGCTCTCCCTGCATATAGGCTGGGACCAAGCTTGAGCCTTCTTAGCTTGGCATCCGCAGGGAAAAGTTCCTGCAGCAGCACTTACTGTATATCCACTGAGGGAAGCCACTTAACCTGCTTTTTCTGCTGGATGGAGTTAAGGCTAAAGAGTGGCAATTTTGCTGTTTCCTGCTTTCTCTCTGAAATCTCCAGGACCCCCATTAAAATGCTTAGCCAGCAGAGCACGCCAGGATGGATAGCACAGAAGCAGTTGCTAGCCTGTGAGCACTACAGTTAGCAATGTTACAGCATTTTGTAATACAAGACAGTGACAGCAAAATAGTTCAGATTTTCATCGCATTAGAGCAGGAAGACTAAGCATATGCCATCGAAAGTAGAGCCTTTTGAAGTGTGTAAGTTCTGTATTGACAGGCCTTGCAAACTCTTGCTTATTTCCTGCTGGTGTCAAGTAAAAGCCCTGAACATAGAGTATCTGGCAAAATAGCTAGTGTAGCTTTAATGCCCAGTGGTGTTCAGATGTGTGAGATAATTACAGCCTTCTCCATAGCAGATGTTCTGTTCTCCAGTTTGGCACTTTCCTCCTTCAGCGTGCAAATAATTTTCTCTACCTAAGCTGATGGCCCTTTTGATGATACAAAGTCAGCAATTTGTGTTTTATGGGAATACTTCTATAGCTAAGAGAGTGGTATTTTTCTTTATCATCCCATTGAAGAAGAAGAAAAGCCCTTTTGATACTACTGTGTGGAAGCTGGTAACAGTAAGAGTTAATGTGTTGGTATAGCTGGGATCAGAATAAACTTTAACTTTCCAGAAATAAAGTCAGCAACTCAGCAGTTATCCTTCATATTGCTAAGTACAACTTATTCAAATCATGATATATTCTGCTTTTTGTGTTCCAAACCCAGTCACGTAATATGGAGGCTTTTAGATTAGCATATTAGTTTAAATTTCAGACGTACCATTTTAGTTCTGTCTTACGTTCCCAGTACTTCTTTTTTCTCTTTGTCTCTTGAGGTAACATAGACACTGCTTTAGCATGTAACACCAACTGAAGAATTTAAAATCAGGGTAAAAGATAGTATATGCATTTTTCTAGAGGTTAGTTGTGTCTGGATTTACACAAACTTTGCTCACACAGATGAGTATATTCTCACACTGCCTCAATTATTTCAGTGCATGTGTGAGTAGCTCAGATTTGCCAAGGGGAGCAGAGGGCTTGCAGTCTTGCTCAAAGCTGTTTTTGCATTTATATTTTTCTGGCTGTCCGATCAGACTGCCACATCCTAATGGGAGAAAAAAAAGTAATTAAATGTTGGTGAGTTGAACATCTTGCCTCAAAAAAAGCTGGACTCTGCTTCATATGACAGTGAATCAGCCCTTTAAAAAGCACCTAAATATTACGGGATATAAATATTTGGCCTTGCCTGTGCAGGGGGTTTCTGTGCACTGGTAAAGCAGAAGATAAACCGGAGTTTTCCCATGCACCCAAGGAAATTGGATGCCAAAACCATTGGGAGCAAAGAGCCTGCTTTGTCTTTACAAAAAATTTGGGTTTAATACTAAAGTCTAGTTTGAAGAGTGAATAGTCCCTCAGGACAAGCTCTTCCTGAGACTGATCCTATATGCAAGAGGGGTGAGGATGTGCCATTTGGAATGGTGAAAAAGTGCAGAGCCTTTCTCTTAGCAGGTCCAGGGCACAAGGGCCACTGCAAAGCATAGGCTGTAACATATTCTAAATGGATGGAGAGAATGATGGGACCATAAAAAGCCCCAAACACCTTAGACTTGCTAAGTTTTTGTGGCCTATTTACAAATGCCTGAGAAATGGATTTTAATTTTAGTCAATACTCACAAGCCCGTCAGTGAAGCAGCACAGGGGGACACTGTTCTAAAATAGCTCTAGCAGATGCCACAATAATGCAAGTTTTCCCTGCATCTCTCATTTATTTCTTGCTGTGTGCAGTTTCTTACTAAATCTGTTCCCTTGATAAATGCAAAGATGTTCTTGCCATTGGATAGAATAGCTAAGTGCAATTGTTACGAACACTAACTAGCTTAACCTCTCGTTGCCTAGCTACTGCTGCTGTTAAATATTTCCTTGACTAATAGAGGTGTTCGAAATGTGTTTTAAAGGGTTTTCTTTTTATATACACAGACCATGGCTATTAAACAATGGCAGCTTGAATGGAAGCGATTTTAATAACAACTGGATAAACTGTCAGCTTAGAGAGGGAGACCAGCCATCAGTGATAACTGCAAGGGAGCTTAGAAAATAGAGGAAAAATAACCTGCTAGCATAAGCAGTGCCACCATATCTTCAGGAAGGATAATGACCTTGCTGCCTCACTTCGCATGCAACTGTTAACATTGGTACTAGATACCAAGAGACCTTCTATCCTGCCACCTTTACTTTCCCTGAAGAAAGCTTCTCCTTTCATATCCTTAATTGCATTAAATTCAAAATATGGCAAGTCGATACCGATTTATGAGGCATCATGGTAATCACTTACCAGCCTTGTCACATCACTGGTATTATTTATTTTACAATGTATTAATTGATACAAAGTGCCAGGCCTACCATCCACATTAATTTCTGAGAGTTTCCACTCCAGTGCAAAGTGATGAATGTGAAAAAGTGGTCGGGTGATGCTGCAAGGCGTTGGGCATTGCTGAGTGATGCCATACTGAGATGCTGGTTGTCTGTGTCTTCTTCTTGACTGGGCACTTCTGTTCATCTCTGCCTAGCATCTCACCACTGCTTACTGGCCTTTGCCTGCCCTGGGTGAGTGTGTTGGTCCTTGTGTGTTAGTGCTGTCCTTCCTTGGTGATGGCAAAAGCATGACCAAGGTCATGGACCATAACGCTATGGGAGGGGTGTCTGTCTTTAGAGTGCATGGAATGGAGAACAGAGCTGTTCTTGTGTCTTCTTCCCAACTGATGCCACTGTATAGCTAATAAATACAGCTAGGGCATTTCTGAGCCTTTGGCTGCTGAAGGCAAATGTTGTGGGCTTAGGTTGGAGAAAGTGTTGAGAGTTTTCTTTATTGGTGGTGGATTTGTCTTTTGTAGTGTATTTTTTTTTTCTTTTGTTTGTTGAGAAAGCTGACCTCATTTGAAAAATCTCTGAATAGGAATGGTAGGCTAGGTTCACAGGCAGCAAAAGTAATCGATTTTGAATATTTGAGTAAGATCAACTCCTGCTTATGAAGATGAAAGTGTTTTTTCCTGTCCTTATTTCATTCATGAATGTTGTATATATTTTTAAAAGCTCTGATAAATAATGAAATATTTCAAGAACCACTTGAAATTTGAAGTCATGGAACTAATAGGAAACAGCCACATCATTTTGTTAGTGCTCATGTTAGCAATTTTCAGCACAGCAAAGAAAACCCTGGTGCCTGGATTGTTGACAGAAAAAAAAAAAAAGAAGAAAAATCTTAAATCCTTTTATTGTCTGTGAGCATTTCTTTCTAAATTTTCAACCTCCTTTTTCTTTATTGTTCTGTTTGTAATGAAGCTGGGCCTTATTTTTGTTGCCAGTAGTTTGATGAATGGCTTGAAAGGAATCAATGGCAATGCCCTTGTTTGCTCTTTAGATGTTGTGTCAGGGGAGGGGGTTTTGTGTTTGTTCGGTTTTAATTCCCTTTTGTTGGCATAAACAGTTCTTATTAAAACATCAAGGTCAGTTCACAAATTTGGGATGCTGGGTGAGAACTTCTAATCCAGAGGCTTTTTTCTCATTTTTTTTTTTTTTTTTAAGATTTCTTTTAAGTGGGGCTCAACTTTAAACTGTCAGAAATGTTGTTGTGATCAAGTGAGTAGCTGATAAACGTAATTTTCACAAGTAGGCTGCTAGCCTGTGGAGCTGCCCGCTGCTAGGATGTCTTCGAGTGAAATGCTGTGGCTGATTTTATAGAAGCTCTGACAGTTTTAAGACCAAAAATAGCGATGTTTGTAATTAGGGATACTAAAATAGAAGCAGTAAGATCCCTGGGGATTTGCAGAAAAATCTCTGCCTCTCCCTACCTCAGGTCTGCTGAAATGCAGTGGCTTCAGTGCATCCAAGGTGCTGCTTTGGGAATCTGTGGCCAAGCCAGAGCCTTGCTTCAGGAAGACATTATCCCTTTTCCTCAGCCACAGGCATGCCACTGCATCAAGAAGAGTAGATGATAGTCGAGCTGAGCTTCAACTGAACCAGCGAGGTGATGATAAGCTTAGAAGCAGGTTGTCAGAGCATTGTGTAAGTTGAAACACATTAGCTATATGCACTCCTGTTGTATGCTGTGCAGTGTTATGCAACACTGTGACATATGTCTGTGGTTTTGTTTGTGTGCGAAGGACTGCTCCTGCTTCCCTTAAGCAGGAGAAATAAAGGTCCTAAATGAGTTGATAATTTGTCTGCGCTTGGACTGTGATGCAACGTCAGTAGATCTAGTCTACCATTTGTTGTGTTTGAATTAACAAATGGGTTTAGATACTCCAGATTTTATGTGTCCTCTGGAAAAGTTTTGAAAAAGAAGGGATGTGGCTGCTTTACGTGGCTGTTAAGGACTGCACAGTACTTTTTTAGGGGCGAGAGAAGAGAAATATGACCTGGTGTTTTATCTTCCACGTCTGCCATCCAGCCTGCAATCAGCTGCACCTCAGTGGTGCAGGAGGGAGGAATATGGCCCATGAAGGAGTTTTTGATACTCTTGGGTGAAATATAGAGGGGTGATGGAATAAATAGACATCTGGTAACATACTGGTGCCTAATAAAACAATTTATCTTTAGCATAGACATAAAGTAATTTGACTAAGGCCAGACTGAGTCGTGAAGAAGCATATTTAGAGGTGGTCATTTTTTTAACTATGCAGAAAGTGACTTATAACACTAGTAACAGATGATGTATCATGAGGACTCACTTGTGTAAGTGTCCTTTAATTCTAAACTGTTGTGGAGATGAAAGTATTCAGACTTTGCCTTTAGGAACATATTGTATTTCCCTATTTATGTTTGTTTCCTATCATGTGATGAGGTGCACGGGAAGGTGTCGCTTGCTAATTTTAGCCTTGCAGACTGTCACTGCAGAAATCTGGCAGTTAACGCTTCTGGAGGGTAGTGCTTTAAGGAAAACCATTCTGTGTGTCATTGTACGTGGTGGTATTGGGAGAGAGGGTGCTTCAAAGTCTTGATTTCCTGGCTTGTGTTGATGTAGTAGTTAGTTTACTGGAGATGAATTACCAAAGACTGTAAAAAACATGAGTGAAAAAAGAAAAACTGTTTCTTTGCTGAATAAATGTATGATATTTAGGCTGAGAAATGTAATGAATGCACATGTGTGACTTCATAGCTGTGGCTGTATTTTTTGGAGCTATGGTATTAATTGCAGGAATCACTCTGCATATTGACCCTTACCTATTACTTGCCCGATTTGCTATCAGAGCCCGAACAGTTCCTGTCCTTCCAGATGCTCTGAAGCATTTTTATGTAGCTGCCGCTGTTTAGAAGCGGGGAGGGAGGGAAAGAGAGGAGGATGCCAAGAGGCCACTTGTGGCTCAGAAACCCTCAGTATACAGCCTGTAAAGGAACTTTTAAACTGTGATCATCCCTGGCAGACCAGTGGATTGTCAAAGGTCTGCTGGTAACAAAGGCTCTTCCAGAGGTCTTGAGTTTGGGGAACCAAAGACAGGGACAGAGAGAGCCAGGCTCTGTTTGGCAGCAGAAAGCTATGGCAGGGTCTCTTGAAGCAAAGCCATATTGCTGCGTAGATTCCCTCCTCTGCAGCAGAGTTTTGTCTGTTTGGGCTGGTAGGATGAGAGAATTGTAATTCTAAATGGACCTCAGTGAAATATATGATAGCCTGATAACAGGTTGTTTACTTCATGGAAAGACTTTTTGCCCTGCAGGGACTATGTTAGCCCTAGGCTCAAGAAAGGAAATTTAGTGGCAAGCTATTACAAACAAAATATTAGGCATATGAGAATTAACACCACTAGAGTGAAAAGAGTTCTGACTGGGTGGCTTGCCCTTCCTCATGTTTTTTGAGGATTGTCTATGTAAGAGATGGGATACAGTATGGCAATTTCAGGTAAAATGTTCTGATTGGGAGAATGGTGAAAAAAGAACCACAGCAAAATTTTTCTTGTAAAACAAGAATAGGGGGAAGCAGCACAACTTACTTTTTTTTTGTGGCAGATTTAAAATAATTAGATTTTTTTTAAATGTTTTCTTTAACATAATATTAAATTCTAAAACTGATTCCCACAGAGAGGTTTTTAGAGGGCTAAAGTCTAAACTGGTCAGATCATAGAAGAGGTAGAACATTTGGTATGTGTTAGGTTGATGGTCCACGTACGGCTTCTGTTTGGGAAGTTGCAAAGTAGAAGGTGTACTGGGAATAATTACTCTCTGCTTGCATTTCTTACGCCATTTCCCAAAAGACCTGTTATTAGCAACTCCCAAATGTAAAGCACTCTGCTGGGTGGGCTTTTTGTTTTCCCAAATGTGGCGTTTCTTACAAAAGTATCTGTCAGCTTCTGCTATTAGACTCTATTATTTATTTTAAGGTTATGCAGTCAGGAAGTTAGGAAATGTTGGACTTCTTCATGAGCCCGTGCAATCTGAATTTGGATCCCATGTGAGTAGTCGTTACCACGTGGTCATTTAAATACTATTAGATATGTTCTGTTTTTCACAAGACCCCAGCATTTGCAGAGGTATTTAATGGTAGTTTAGTGCCTTGGGTTGTAAGTAGGATTCAGTCCTGCAGTGTCCTCAAACACACCTTGGAGACTAGCAATATTGATGCTCATGTCCTTGAGTGTACTGTTGCAGTTTTAAGATCACTGAAGAAGTTATTTTTCAAGTTTTCTTGGGCCAGAGTCCCCAAAGTTGAGGTTTAAGTTGTAATTATCACTTTAGATCTACTGTATGTGACATTTTATGTCTGATATTGAGCGTAGATACTCTGACTACCTGGTCTGAATACACTGCCCTTTGGGAGTTATGCCTTTATATGACTGGGGGAGTCAGACTGCCTTCCCTATTTTAAGAAGGTATTTGTGATATCTAGGGGTGCATTTAATTTTAAATCTTACCAAAATTGTACTTTGACTATCAGATGGCAGCTGGCAGTGGCATTGTGTAACTTTATCATAGAATCATAGAATAGAGTTGGAAAGCACCTTAAGATCATCTAGTTCCAACCCACCTGCCATGGGCAGGGACACCACGCACGTAAACCAGTCTCGGAGATTTGTAAAGATCTGCCAGTTGATTTTATTTAAAATAATCGAAAACCAGACTGCCTTTAAAATGGTACTGTTTTCTCTTAGACAGTGTTTCCTTAGACTACATCTTCAAAGAAGCTGAAGAATAGGATTTTCAGCATTTCTAATTCCTTTAACCCAAAGATATTGCATTAATGTAAATATTACTGCTGCTGAAATCTGCGTAGAATGTTGTTTAATAATGACTTTAGCAAATGAACTAAACTTGAGGTCAAAGCATAGCGAAGGAATAAAGTTCAGATGTGTCAGTTTTACTAAATCCTTTCTGTGCAGCTGAATTTGATTAAAGGATGTATCTGCGCCTGCAGAAATCACTTAGTAGTCATTTGTTCTGTAAGTAAACTCGGAGGGTTTTTAACATACCTAATGTGTGAGGTGAAGGAGTTTTGTGTTGAGTAATTCTTTCTTATATAGCATTGGATATACTGAATACTAATATTTTGAGGCAGGAGAAAATTAACTCTACACCAGGAGAAAATTACACCAGGCAAGACCCGCACATCCTTTTCCCTAGTCAGTCAGCTGTTCTCCCCAAGTTGGTGTTACCTGCGATCTCAGTGAGAGTGTACTTCCTCCTGTCTTCCAGCTTGTGAAGGTGCCATATTGCAGGACTTGCTAAAGTCATGATAAACAATTTCCAGTCCTCTCCCACAGTTTGTAGAGCTGGTTGTCTCAACACGGAAGACAAGCAAGTGGCCAAGTGTTATTTGCCCTAGGTCATCCATGGTGGCTGCTCTCAGTGGCCCTCATGTGCTTAGGCACAGCTTCTATGAGGCTTTCTTCTTCATTTTTGGCAGGCTGTGGCCAGCCTGCTGTACCCTGTATCCTCCCTCTTTTGAAGACAAGTGTAATGTTTGCCTTTATCCAGTCACGAGGAACATCGTGATGGCCTCCATTTGCCATGGCCTTTCAGAGTTAGGACAGAGCAACCTCTCGGTGGCATTGGCTCCTTTGCAGTCGTTATTGAGTAGCAAGTAGCATGTAACTGGTTTCCTGGAGTACTTTCTAACTTAATACTTCTCTTCTGGGGGAGCACCTCTCACTCCAGGCCCTACTGCTAGGCAGAGAGACTGGAGAAGACCTTGCCAGTGGATACTGAGGAAAAGAAAGCGCCAAGTACCTCCATCTGTTCCGTACCCTTTGCCACTAGTCTCCTGCCCTATCCAGCAGTGAGCAAATGTTTTCTTTAGTGTTCCTTTTACTGCCAGCATGCCCATGGACAACCTTATTGCCCTGGTATTTGTAACCAGTATCTGCTCCAGCTGGTAACACGGTGTGTATTTGTTACATTCTGCTTATTGTTTTATTAGAAGTATTGTTGTCACTCTCCCCATTCTGGTTTTGTATGTAAATTATTTTTCATTTTAGACTTGAGTTCCTTTTTTTGCTCAACATCTTGTGCGTATGAGTCTATGACAGTGGTTTTAAGTGATATTAAGACTTTTAGAATATTTTTATGTGTCCAATTTGAGATATAAACCTTATTGTTACATGCTGACATTCTTCAAGCTTTTATTCTAAGGCTTGGTACAACATTGATTAAGGAAATGTATTAAGAAGGTTTTCTTATTTTGCTGATCCTGATTTAACATTTGAAATTACTTCAAATACATATTATTTGCACAGAAAAAATGCAGACTTTAAAAAATAAATCGTGAATGAAGAATATTAAAAGGTCAAAAAGCCAGAAACTTAACAAAAGAGACTGGAGGCAGTGTTGCAGTGCAGAAAGAAAGTTAAGCTCTTGTTTATCAAGAAATGTGTAATTTGGACCAAAAAAAAACCATAATAAATACAGATAAATGTGTTAGAATCTCTTGTTTTTCAGAAGAACCTTTTCTGGTTTGTTTCAGGAATTTTAACACATGTATCTTAGTTCTCTGAATTCCTGTAGCCTGCAAGAGGAGCGCCTCATTATCCAAATTAGTGTTCTGTTGGATTTTACATGGATGCATAATAAAGCAGCTGAGTCCCCAGGTTGCAAGGCTCTTCACTTCTGAGCATAGTTCAGGTTCTTCGTATTGTTACGCACAGTATGGAAAAAGTCCGTGGCACAAAGCCCAAAATGGTTTAGGCGAAACAACTTCTGCTAAATCTCTGTGTGTGTTAGCTCATCATCCCACAACAATTAGCAGAAAATAATGATGATTTTAGGGAAATGAGAAAAGAAAGTTGTCATGATGAAATGAAGTTTTTGCTCTTGTTATGACCCATTCTGTGCATATGGGGGCGGGGGGGGGGGAAGAGGGTAGGTTACTTTTGCGGAGCTGTAAGTTAGTTTTGTATGGATATTTTGAGTCAACATTTTTGAGTGTGTGAGTCAAATGACATTTGAAACTTTGGACAAACGCAGAAGGACAATCTGTTGCTTCGTCAAGAGACGAAGAACTTCTGCCTTAGTAAATTGAGACCTCTTCTCCCCCCCTTCTCCACCATCTCCTGCTAAAGTGCTAAAAATCAGAGATGGTGGAAACATTGAAGGAAGAAGAAGGTATTAGAATGGAAGGGACTTGCTGAATAATACAGGATTACAGTGTAAGAAATTACGGGTCTTTTGTCTAACTAGCACAGCAGATTTATGCATATTCAGATTCACTGATTTTGAAGCAAAATGGACATTCTAAAGTTATTTTTGCTTTTCAAAGAAGTTCAAGATCTTTATTTACCTTCTATCAAAAACAGATGTCAGAATCTCAGTAGCTGCTAAGAAAGAGTTGTCACCTTCTAGTGGCTTCAAGTATTACAAAATTTAGGAGGAGATTTTCATCATTTAGTAGTCCTGTGGGCATTCCCAGTTCTCAGTGGGCAGTAGCTGCTGTGGCATTTAGTTATACACATGGTCCAATAATCTCAGTCTGCATTTGGTATGAATACGGGATGTATCTTGAGGGTTTATTGTTCAGGCTTCAATTCATCCTAAGGTAGAGATGATTTTCTAATAAGAGTGTGAATGGAAACAAAAATAGGGTGTTATTGCATGTATACAAAAAGACAGGAGTGTTGGGGTTTTTGCACGCTCACGGAATGTTTAATTAATCCTCAAAACCAGTATCATTTACAGAAATTGGACTTTAAGGAAATAAAATAGAATTGCCTGTAAATAAAGTGAGTGTAATTCTGCAAATTCAAAAAATAAACATGTTCTCTATTTTTGCATTGATTATTTAGTTTTAGTAAGTTTTACCTCAAGTGGATTTGATTGATGCCTGGAAGAAAATTGAAATGTAAATTATAGTAGATGTTTGTTAAATCAAAGGAAATTAAATAGCGTTTCCCACACTACCTCCCATTTCTGCCACATGAAATCTGGAGGAAATGGAGATTCTATAAGGGCCCAGAGTCTACAGTAGAGCATGTTTATCTGCATTCAACTTCCTTAGCATGTGAGTTCGAGCACATAGTGACACTAGCTGAAAATGTAAGTGCTTAAATCCCAAAATGTATCATGGCAAATCTTGCTCACCTTCCCGGGTACTTAATGTTTTATGTGTTCCATGGTTGTTGGTAATGTCATGCTCAAAACTGCCTTTGGCCTGACAAAGGTCTGTAATTCACCTCATTACCAAGTTCCTTCAGGGTCTTGCAGAGACCCATTCCTTCACCTCACTCTTTATGTGGGACCAAACAGTGTTCTAGCTCATTTATAATGGTGACTTCAGTTATAACGTTCACTCTCTTACACAGACAACTTGTTTTAAGAATGAAGAGAAGTACCTGGAATGGGATAGAGAAGTTCTTAACATGGGGTTTCAGACCCAGCTGCCTGTTATGAGCCCTATGCATGGCCACCCCAGCTTCCCTATGTCCCTTAGCTTTTCATGGCACAATGCTCAGGACTGTCAGAAGTGTGAAGGTGCCCAGCACTACCTTGGCCAACTATGTCCATAGGCCGATTTCTAAGTCCTAACTGCTACCATTAGATTCTTATCCCTGCTGTATCAGCTTACTGTTGAAAGTCTTTCTAGATGTCCTTTAAATGACATTACATACATCAGTCTTAAGAGGTTGATTGTCTCCTTCCTAGTTCAGTATGAATTGTAATGACTTTATGGATAATTTTTTTAAAAAGTATTTGCTATTATGTACTTGTTACAGGAGTTTGCACCAGAAGCAAGAATGTAGAGAGGTTTGTGGTGGCTTATATCTTCTGTGGGCATCCTCTGGCCCCCAGCCTGGGAGCAGTGCATTGCTGTAGCCCAAGGAGTCTCAAAGAAAACATGAACTCCCGCTATTGTGGAATGCCCCAAATTCTGTCCTGATGGTGTCACACTGTTATCTTTGGGACACACCTTTCCCAGACTCTGTGTTCTGTGGATTCCTTTGGCTGCAGGTGGGAGGCAGAACTCATCTTTATATAGAACTGGGTAGAGGGGGCAGAGATTCCCCATAAACACCTACAAAACGTTGTGGTAACACTGGATGATGATGGGAGCTGTTCCTGGGGAGCTCTGCCACCCTGATCCTCCATCCCATCAATGCTTATCCCGACAGTGTCAGACTTCCTGCTTCATTCGTCCATAAGAAAGACAAACTGAGGAAACTTGGGCTGGATTTTGAAAAACCTTTTTGGTTGGGCTTTATTTTTGCAGAATGAAAACACATCTGGTTTTGATCTCTGCTTGTCAAATCCTCATGTGGAAAGGAAAGAGATGATACTGATGTTTTGGCTTTTTTTCCTGTGCTTTAAGTTCAGTTTTATGTGATGGGCTTTTACTCTAAGGTCCTTGCACCAGTGTTGATGCTGTGGTACATGTGGACTGTGTGAAGAAAAGATACACAATGAAGCATGTGCCTCCTGCATCTCATTTCCAAGATACTTTTAGTCTGCCACATGTAAACAAATGCCCAGAGAGTACATGTAGTTTCTCAGAAACAGAAATGTTTGCTTTCGTAAACGTTTGAAAAGTATCAAAATTATGCCTTTTAAACTGCATTTTTATTCTTCGCAAGGACTGAGAACTCATCATTGTAGCCCCAAAACTGGCTATATGGAAATGTAAACACAAACAATAATTTCTGCTCAAATCTGTAGTTTCTCCCCTTTTTTTAACCACGTGGTGTTTGTATCACAGGCAGTAATTGCTGTCGTATTTCAATTTGTGCTCTAAAATACTCTTATTAGGGAATTGCAATGTGTTATCATCCTGATTGCTCAGATTTAGTGTTTTTAAGGTTTAGATTCTGTTCATATTTAGTCTCAGTACATCAATAAAATATGCTAGACTGGATAATGAAGCAATAACACTAATTTATGTCAAATAATATAGAGTATTGTTTATGAGTTTGCCAAACTGCCAAAATACTTTATAGAAAAAATTCTTCTCCCTTTCTGAGAAATAATGCCACAGGAATTGATCTGTCATGGGAGCCTCCTGCAATCAAATAAATGAGAGGACACAAGACTGAAGGTTATTTTCTGCTATGGAAAATATTTATTTGGTGACACAGCTCTCATTCCTAGTCTTCGGCTTTTTAGTGCTAAGGTCTAAACTGTTACCCTCCTGTCTGGATGTGAGAAGCCCTAAATTCAGGGAAGCTACCATAGTTTAGTCCAGAATGGCAGGCAGTCCACAGATAAATGGAATATTGCTTATGAGGGATAAGCAGTTTTATCTTTGGTTTAGCAACATGTAGGGGGGAAGAGGGTGAAGGGCTGAAGTTGGCAGCTTGTATTTATTTAGTGACCTAAACCCAGTGGGACAGCAACGACTGAGACACTCTCAGTCTGCAGACAATGTTCTTTATCTCTCCCCTGTTCCCTTGTCTTGGACTGGGTTTTGCTGGGGCCTGTTCATCCTCAGGCAAGATGATCATCAGTCTCCCCTGTTGATAGGTACTCTAATCCACTTTATTATTTAAGCTTAATTGTACTTCAAAATAAGCCTCTTTCCACCTGACCAATTTACTTTTCAAGTTTCCTGTTAGTAAGGGTGGGAAATGGAGTGATGTATAGTTTGATGTATTTCAGCCTCTTAGAAGATACTGTGATCAGTGAGAAAATTTTCAGGCTTCTTCCTTAGGTAATGATTGCTAAACTCTCAGTGCTCTAAAAGATAGCCAAGAAGAGTGAATTGCTTTTGTTTTGTCATTGCTTTGTTTTTAATGCAAAAAAATGTATAAAATGAGACCTACTTTGCAGGTACTATCCAATAAAGGACTTCATCCTCCTCCTGTGGATGCCTTGCTTCCTATATATTGTCTATGTGTAAGTGTTTATAAAATGCTAAAAGCTGGGCAGTCATGATTTGGAAGAGAAGTATTTTAGAACAAAGAAAATTGAGCCAAATTTTGCCTGAGCTTCTGCTTTATGGACCTGTAGTGCTTTGTGCCAGGTTCAAGGGAACTGTAAGCCCCAGAAGCATTTAGTCTACTAATTCCAATAGCTTTGTCTGTGAAACAAAGATCTCAAAGTATCTACTAGCCTATCTGACTGTTGAATAACTAATGTGCCTACTGAAAGACTAATTTTTTTGTGGTTTCTTTTTTTTTAATCATTGTAATTTTTCGTAAGTGATTTTTAAGCAAAAACAATGACAACTTTTTCCTGTGGACTAAAGATATTGTTTGGAATAGAATGAAAAAAAAACACCATAAATTCAATGTATACAAGAAGCAAGATAGCACAGTGACTGAATAATTCCAAGTTTGTTTTTAAATAAAATAAAAATAATCATTTTTATTTCAAAATCTAATTGGATTGGAATTTTATTTAAGCTTTAAAATGGTTTCATTCATTCAGTTTGGCTACAGGGTAGCTAAATAATTTTATGCAGAAAAAAATAAATTTTTATCTGCAAAATAATTAGGGATAACTTTAGTTGTTAAGTTACATTTTAGTATTATTTGCCTCATCTTATAATAATGTAATATTGCAGTCCTCAGT
The DNA here is from genome assembly GCF_033815535.1 of Pezoporus flaviventris. Taxonomy (NCBI): domain Eukaryota; kingdom Metazoa; phylum Chordata; class Aves; order Psittaciformes; family Psittacidae; genus Pezoporus; species Pezoporus flaviventris. Next base: position 22,885,149 of record NW_026892585.1, read on the forward strand.
AACATCTTTCATCCAGTAATCACATAGCATCTTATAAGCTTTGAAAAGATAAGGAAGAATCATGACAGAGTGGTAAACTGGGACATAAGGAATCGGTGGTGCCGTGGCAGTACAGAGAGCTTAACACCAGCCTTGTATCCCGCAAATCACATTTAAAGGCCTTGCAAGGGATTCAGAGAAATCAAAATCCTCTTGAGGTGTGTTCTGGTTTCTTTGATTGAAGAAACTGTGATAGAACAGACTTTGAAGCTTACTGTCTGTATTCCTCTTCTGAATTTACTTGCATTTTCACATGCCGTTCTTTTCCAAATGGAAACCATTGCCAGGTGGTGGGATGTATGTACTTCTATGGAAACAGTTCAGTAAGCTTTGTTACTGTGCAGAGGGGTTAGAAAATGTGCACTATTATATCTGTGTGTTTTCTGTTGGGTGTCTAAGGAAGGACTTGGCTATATGGGGAAGTGTCCAAGAGAAGCTCTGTCTTCCAGGCCTTCATTGGCTAGAGACCTAGACAACAATCATGGGTTGATTCTGCAAGAACAGTGAATGCCTTACAAACTCAGAAAGAAAATTATGCCTTGAGCTCCCTTGATCACAGCATTTCTAAAATACAGGATGTTTGTGTGTGGCACGTTTCAGTGCTCATCTTTTATCCACTTTTCTGTTCCACCTGGCTATGGATGAGAAATACAGCTTGTCTTTTGGTGCTACTCCTCACTGAGGGAACCAGCCAAAGGCAGTAGAGCTGCTTCTGTCCAACTCTTCTTAGTCTATTTGCCCTAACTGTCTGTGTTCTCTTCAACTGTGATTGTCTTCTGCTTAGTATGAGGTTTTCTGTTCAGTCTGCTCCAAATTCCCATCAATGGGCCGTTAAGTTGGTGGCATCCTCTCATCATTACTGTAATTGGCCAGTAAGAACCCTCCAGCTCAAAAATTACTCCTTTCTACAGTAGGGTGTAAAGAGAGCTGTGTTCTGCTACTGTGAGCGGTAAACTAATATTTGCACAATTTATTTATATCTACTTTGCCTTATTTTATTCTCTCTATCAGGAGCTAAGGGAATTTTGTGGCAATTGGGCTCTAAGTGAGATGAATGTAGCAGCTGGAAAACACTCCATTCAGAGTGAAATGGATAGTGTGTGTTCACAATTGCTTAAATAACACATGTTTTAATGCAGGTCTATGTGTTATGCTCATTTTTTTTAAATACAAATTATGCACTATGATAGGAAAAGTCAGTGCGTCAGTGGTACTGGGGAATCTTTCCAAGATCTTTCTTTCAAGTGGATTAAAGAGTACAAATTTGGGATAGTCAAAGGTGAATACAAACAAATTGGCTAGTCTGCTAGCATAGCTGTCCAGCTGCATGCTAGGCTCTGAGGCCACTCCAAAACCACAAGCCTGACTGCCTCAGAAGCCTGCCAAGGAGCCAGCTGCTGCTAATAAAGCAGACTCTACAACTTGGCATCTGGGGCCTGTGACTCCTATCCAAAAGGAATTGTACGTGAAAAATAGTTGAAATTTGTCTTTTTTAAGTAGTGTTTTGCTTTGGAAGAGAAATGCATTAGACTAAACTTGCAACAAGTGAAAGACTATGTAAGAGTACTGTGGTTGCCATGGGAAGATAAATACCATCCTTATGAAAGGAGGTTGGATTTGGAAAGGAGGAGGGATGTTAATTTAGTCACCAAGAGGTTTCTGGTTCAGCATTTCTGGCTCATTTAGTAAGAAAGACCAAGGTATCTCATTACTCATGCTTAGCTGTGTGTACTGGCATGGGACACTTAGCTTCAGAAAGCTCAGTGGTAGGGTTTAAGCACAAGAGTGTGTTCATGAGGCTGGATAAGAATTAAGCACATTGATTTCTTGCTTTTAAATAGTAAAGAGGGAGAAATTTCATTCATTTTTTGCAGATGAAAACAAATCCTATTAGCCAGCCATGCTAAATTAATAAGCTGCTTGGAATGATCTACTAAACATTTCATTCTCCACATACTCCCCTCTGAAGCATGAGAACTGGAAAATGAGTTGGTTGCATTGGTTATTTGAAAAATTAATGACAAAGCCAGCTCTGAATTCCAGCTTCCTTTTGAAGTAAAACTTGTAAATTTTGCCTAACGCTCTTTTTCTAACACTGCAGGTCCTGTGCTTGGCTGTGTTGGCAGAATGTCTTTCGCATTATTTCTACAGCTGGTGTCAGGGTGTTTTGAGCCAATCTGGAAAGCAGTGTTCCTTATAGCTCTTGTGGCAGAGAAGTTAAGCACTTTGGCTCCAGACATGGAAGGGACCAACATCAGAACAAGGCACGAATTCCCTGCTGTAAGGTGTGCACACAGCTTCCCAGACAATGCCCCACTTTGGCATCATCCAGGATCCTGTAGCAAGTGGTCCATATCTGGGATCATCATCAGGTTGCCATTAATTTCTTTCACTCCAGTTATTACGTAGAGATTAACGAACCAGACCCTTTGCTCATGTGGAGGCAAATCGCATACTTCTGCCATCAGTCATACACTCATCAGCTCAGGAAGCAAGAATTCAAAGCTTGCTTCTGACCCAAAGCTTTTATTCTGGCAACTGACCAGAAGATGTCATCAACCCTAGTACAGGAATTTTGTAGTCTTTCTGGGGTATTAGATATGCATGGCAATTACTGTGGGCTGCAGTGGCTGAGATTTATTAGTGAAGAGGGTTTGGAGTACAGTGGTGCTTTCCAGTCTAAGGAGATCAGCATCCTCCAAAGTGGAATATGTCTGCCTCTGTACCCACCCTTAGAGCATCTCCCAGGATGCTGTCATGAACCTGGGCATCTGTGTGTGTGTATAGTCTTAGCAGGTCTTGCTTGAGAGACCACTTATCCCATGGCCTAATTCTCTGGGTGCACCAAGGACTGTCTTTTTATAGCTGTGGCCTTAAAATCAGTGTAAATGTAATTCATGTTCGTTTCTAGGTCCCCTTTCGGCTGGCCAAGAGGGATAAAATGTCTTAAGCTTAAATTAGAATTAGGCCCCCAATGCTTTCCTCTGTGTGAGGATAAAGATCTTATAATAGAATGAAAATTGCTTTTTGTGTTTCAAAGGTATATTTCCACTCTTTTTTCTTGCTTATTAGGTTGGTGTGACAGTAGGCCATTTACTCATTTTCCCTTCCTAAGACATACCTAATTATAACAATTAATAGTTAAGGCACATAGCACTTTATTGGCTTACAGAAAATTCTGTCTTTGCTTTACATCATTTATGTGCATTCAGTGTGTATGGTAAACATGGAGTTGTCGGGTAAAGCAGTAAGAATGTCATATTGACATTATTTATATTTTATCTTACCAATAAGCAAAATGTGTAAGATTACCACAGGGTATTTCCCGAGTTCTCAGTATACTAAAGCCAAACATGTGCTATATGCAGTCACATCTACCTTTACCATGGCCATGGAGTGCCCAGAGATTTAAATATGCTTTCAGCCAGGATGTTTTAAGATGCCCATGTTATGTATTTGTTGGAGGTTACTGTTGCCTGCACTTTTGCCTGTGCCATGGCCATAGCGTGGAGCTGATTTCGAGGACTTGCCTACAGCATTGGAGTTCAGTCAAGATGGTTCCCTGGGACTGGTACCTGGGACTGCTGCTTCAGCAGTCTATTTCTGGGAATGACATTGAAGCTTGGGTGGGCGAGGATTACCCAGTGATAAAATGTGTGTGCAGAGAAATATGATCCGTATGCATTAAGTGCTTTTGATTGTCAGCAAAAGAATCTACACAGATACTTGGGGAAGGAAGCTTGTTGCCCTGTCTCCTTTTACTCTAGATGAGAGGTAGTGTCATTACTTACTAGTGTTGCCATTGCACTGTCTGTGAAACTTTTTTTTCCTTTTAATCGTTCCTACTTGAGTCACATTACAAGCAGGCAGAGAAATTCTGATGTCCTGACATCTGATTGTGTGTTCCAGCTCTCCTGGTTTAAATAGGAGAAACTGGGAAGCAGGAAAGAGAAGGCAACAGGAGAGGCATCAGTGCAAGTGTGGTATTTTATGTATTTAATCAAAGCCTCTCAGCTTCACTTATCACTGATGCTCCCCTTATGTTCTCCAACTTTTTTTGATTCTTCTAAGTGAAGGGACTTGTTTGAAAGAGGTAAAAATGTCCATCTACTGAGGCTCTGATTTTGTATGGGCACAATTATAAGCACTAAAGTAGTACCGCTGAAAGTAAAGGGGCAGTTGATCAGTGTGCTCAAAATTACTCAGAGACTTAAATATTTTTCTCTCTGCAAGGCTTAAATGCAGAACAAACCTATTAGATGTTACTGAAGTGTCATTGCTAGTACTATAATGAAAATTGCAGGTGTTTTGCTTTTATTAGTCCATTAGCACATTGTGGTTAACTTAGCATTGGCCCAATATTTACCTGCTGTTGTAACCATGCATACTGCTAGCAGAATACACTGATCAGCTTGTGAAAATAGGATTTCCCATGTCTCGGCAGGCAGCTGTGTTCCTGGAGCTCTGCCTCCAGTTCTCTCACTGCCAGCCGGAACCTTGGCCCACAGCAATCCTTAGCTTCTCCAACTCCTCTCTTAAGATCTCAGCTTTCCTGCATAGGTCACAGTGATGGCAGGACATGGCCTTCTCCTTCCAGCCACTCCTCCGTTCTGACAGGAACTCTGTGCTGCGAGTAAATACTCTGATGGTCAGAGAGGCAGGGATGGTTGCAGCAGCTTAAATTCCCTGTTGTGCCAGATCAGAGGCACTTAAGTAATTTATATAGCATGTGTGCGTCTCCTTTCACAGCATGTATTTACCAGGGAGTTAGGAGAGAGTGGTGTTTTCCCTGTGAGAATTCCTCCCTTTTTAAGTGGTGTTTCTCAGTTGTTGTGTGTGCTTTGTAGCTGTTCAGAAGTGGTAAGGTTTTGAGGGCAGGAGGTCTTAGCTGGATCATCTTTTGCAGCCCCTTTTTCTCTATTGTGAAAGTCACCTGTAAAGACAGAGTCATTTCAGGCTGTTTGGATGTTTGTTTTTTTTCCCACACTCAGGCTAGTCAAGACTCTGCCACCTGACTGCATGTACTGGATGCTCCTCATGTTTAGAAAAGACTAACTAGGCTTCTGGCATCAGCTTCTAAACCTTTGCCTAGATATTCTTATTTGTGTCTTGGAGTATTCTTAAAGCAGCTTAAGTTTAAATTCTTCCTTTAATACTTGTCGCTCCCGAGTATCTGTTATTTCTGAGCTTTATTTTGTGATCTAGATAAAATAGGCTTATAAATGAGCTACTTTGATTCAAGATTTTTTTAAAAAAGGTAACATAATCACTTCATAGTCATGGCTAAACCCCAAATCTCAGCTCAGTTTGGCATTTTTGTAGGGTGTTCCTGGGTCTGGGTGGGTGCACGCGTTATAGGAGGGGGCAGCCTGAGGCGATCAGGACAAGCATGCCCTCAGTACACAACTCTAGAACTACCTGGGTAAAGCACATGAGTCCACCCCATGCTTTTGTTTTCCAGTAACAGCCACTTTGTTTTGTTCTGTTTCCAGCAGTCCTATGCACCAGCTCCCCACCCCATGGCTCCTCCCAGCCCCAGCACAAACAGCAGCAACAACAGCAGCAACAACAGCAGTGGAGAGCAGTTGAGTAAAACCAACCTGTACATTCGAGGCCTTCCACCCGGCACCACTGATCAGGACCTTATCAAGCTGTGCCAGCCGTAAGTGCACTTAATATACTCTGTGTCTTTGGGTAGGAAATTGTCAAAGCTGGCCTTTCAGTTTACTGGAAGGACTTATGTGGACTTACGATGTCCACAAAAAGACATCAGAAGCCTTCTGCGCTTGAAGGCCAAGTGTTAGTCCTTAGTTTGAACAGCTAATTAATGTCTGTTGGAAAATCTTCTGGTAATGAACTTTAGGGGATGGAGACATGAGGGCCTTCACATTGACTTCTGTTTATTTTAATGTGTGGGGTTTATTTCTTATGTTAAAAGAAGAATTTGCATGGCAAACCTCCCTAATGACAGGTTTTAGTTACAGTGATCTGTGAATCACAGCCTGGTGTACAACAGAACGTGGGTGATCTCACTTTGGTTATTTGTCACATTTTGTGATTGCTGTGTCACATATTGCTGGGCTCAAAGACTGAGAAGTATGAAACCCACTGAGGGTGGCCTGATAACCATCTAATTAACATATAATTGCGTCTGCATCTGCAGTTCCACTGAAAAATGATGATGTAGAAAGCAGCACTGTTTATCTTGAGTCATGTTTGTACATTGTGCTGAAAAATGTCAGTTTTATTGTTTTATTCCTGTTGAAACCGGAGAGGCAACAGAAAGGAGCTCTTTGCTCCTCATGCATCATCAAAAGAACTGTTTCCTAAAACACTGCATCCTCTTACCCCTCCTCAGTTGACTGAAAGTAGTGCGTAATGAGAGTAGAAATGAGAACCTGAGTGGATTTCCGAAGTCTAGATTATTATTCATGTGGTTTTTGGTGGACTTGGCAGTCGTGGTGTAATGATTAGACTTGATGATCTTAAGGGTCTTTTCCAACTTAGTTGGTTCTGTGATGAGGGAGGGGAATAATACAGTTTGAGATTCCAAACTAGGATCACCTGGGTGGAATTTAGGATAACACATTATTTTTTGTGTTGAAATAAGAACATTGAGAGATTTGAAAAATAAAAATCCATTCTTGTTATGATGCAGAACGATAATGCTTTGCCACAGAGTTGTCTATTGCAAAAGACAACAGTATTTCTGGCATCTTTCATCACAAATCAGCCTTTCAAATAGATTGCAAATAAGTTAAACAAATAAATGAAGTTTGGTAAAGTAAGGAGCAGTCTATGGTTGATCTAATGGCTTGAATCAAAATATTGCTTTGAATCTCGCTGTAGGATTAACAATTTAATGGTATGCTACAATTTTATGTGATCCTGTCTTTCCTGATTTTGATGAAATGTCCTGAAAGACTTCCCTGGATATGCTTTATGTGGACGTGGCTGCCTAGGATTGGAACTAGCCTTCTTACTGCAGTTGATATATGAACTTTAACAGAATTATATGAGCTTGAATCTCTTCGCTGTGACTTTCTCCTGTTAAAGCTGCTACAGGTAAACGGGCCAACTGCTCACAGGAGTATAGTATGCTGGTGATTTTTTTGTATTTCATGGAAGCTGAATTGCGAGTGTACCTGTCTGACATTTGTACAAGCTACATTCATTGACACTTCCTGCTTGTGACAGCCACAGATAATTCCTGTTTAAGGGCCAGATCCTCAGTAGGTATAAATTGACTCTAGTCTGCTAATGTTCAGAAAGCTAGTTTGTCGCACATCTTGTTATAGTCTGACCCTTTCCAAGTTCAGACAAATGCTTTCAACCAATAAGGAATGAGCTAACTATTCCTAGAAGAGCCTCATGGCTTTGGCACTTAGTGCTGCAGTCATGATGTGAGGCTCTGGTATGAGCAGTGCTACTTGAATCACAAAGTTCAGACCCCTTACATATATCCCTGTGTATGGGAAGTGCACATTGATTATCTCAGAGCTTCCTTTCAGCACTGTGGCAAAATTTTTAATGCACTCTACTAAACTTAATCTGCTCTGTGATTAGAGGCCTTTATCTAGGTATCATGGAGTTCCTGTGTGAACAGATGCTCTTTAGGAAAAATGCTGACATTCATTTTGCTGATTTTTCTATCCTTTCTCTGTATGGAAGTGAGGAGAAACCAGATCGTTGTTCTGTCTTTTTTTTTTTCAGAATATTAGAGGTATTTGTCAAAGCAAAAGGAAAGATGGTAGAGCAAAACTTAAATATCTGAAAAGACAAAAATTTATCATGGTAGCATGTAGATTTTAGAAGTAATATATTGAAGGGCATTTTCTTTAGCTTTGCAGATGGTTACATAGTAGAGGTGGATAAAGGTCCAAATCCCTTCTCCCCCTGCCACTGCAGTATGTATAGCAGCAATCTGCTGCTATATAAGCAAGACTTATATTTGTTCAGAAATGGTTGTCTTCTGTAGAGATCTCGTAGCTTACAAGTCTGGGGTCTCACTATGTGTGAAAGACTTTATGTAACAGGTTTTCACAAAACAGCAGAAGGTGCTGGCTCCTAGGCTTCCTGCATCAAAGTGTTAGTCTAATTTGCTGCAAGATGTGAGGTGAAAACCTAAATACCAGTCCATAAAACTTATTACTATTTTGCAGCGCAAGATTTTTGGAGAGTTGCATTTAAGAGAGCTATTCACCAAAGCTAGCTTATGTCCAGGACACTGGTTCCCCTAGGCTAGCTGCCAGTGCCTAAAATGAGCCCTTCTGAACCCATTTCCTCTGTTCTAGAATGTGACAAGGCTGCCAGCAGTACAACTGTCACTTATATTGTCTGACATTTGGCAGGTCTGGGGAATAATGTTCTAAACCCACAGTATTTCTCTGTCATGGTTTAAGCCCAGCCGGCAACCCAGAACCACACAGCTGCTTGCTCGCTCCCCCTTTCCCCCAGCTCCTGGAGGAATGGGGAGGAGAATCGAAAGAATGTAACTCCCACAGGTTGAGATAAGAACAGTTTAGTAACTAAGGTATAACACAAATCACTACTGCTACCACCAGTGATAATAATGATAAAGGAAATAACAAGGGAAGAGAATACAACCGCTCACCACTCACTGACCGATACCCAGCCCGACCGACCAGTGATCTTGCCCTTCTAAGGAACTGGCCCCAGTTTATATACTGGGCATGACGTGCTGTGGTATGGAATACCCCTTTGGCTAGTTTGGGTCAGGTGTCCTGTCTCTGCTTCCTCCCAGCTTCCCCTCCTCCCTGGCAGAGCATGAGACTCAGAAAGTCCTTGGTCAGAGTAAACATGACTTAGCAACAACTAAAAACATCGGTGTTATCAGCATTGTTCTCAGGCTGAAAGTAAAAAACACAGCCCTGCACCAGCTACTAAGATGGAGAAAAATGACTTCTACTGCTGAACCCAGGACACTCTCTCAGAAGTACAGAAAGTGCTTGAAATGCTTCTGGTTATGTACACTTATCATAATCCGTCCCATTTCCAGATTTACTCCAGAAGAGGGGCCACCCTTTAAGTGACGTGTAACATTTCTTATTTTATTGCCTGTTGCCCTGTGGGTTATGGATGAGAAACCCTTTAATGAGTATTGTTTTTTAAAGCATGAGGCTGTTCTGGTGAATCCTGCCTGCTTTTCTGTATTTCAGCTGTGTGGTTTTGGGTGGTGTGTTTCACACACTAAGCAGGGAACAGCAGACTGGAGTACCATTGATGCTAGAAGTGCGGAGTCCATTACACATGATGTCAGATGTTTCTGACGAATGTTCTGACACTATCAAACCTTCTATCAATTTAAGAATAACCTTGTCACAGTGATCTGTCAAACTGTTCATACAGCTAAAGGAAAACAAGTCATCATAGGCTGTACAGTAGCTGAGTAAATAAAATATAAAAATTGCTATTGGAAAAATTTATTTTGGTGTGTTTCTGATCCTCAGCATTTGGTTTAAACAGTGTCCAGCATTAAACTCTTTTTTTTTTTTGCAGCAGGAAGCTGTTAGCTTGCACTGCATCATTTGGGGCCCTATAGACTCTTGTCAAAGGTTACATCGAAAAAGAGTGAATAGGACTGTTTAGCAGGCAAGAATCTGTTGTTCTTTTATGTGTGTATCATTTCCTGGATTTTCAAAAGCACTGAGTAAAGGAACTTATAAAAATGGACCTTGGCCTTTTTTAACCTGTCTTGAGGTTTTCTATTTATTCTGTTTTTTGATCACTGGAACTTGCAGGTCTAAAATTGTGATTATTAAATGTGACAAGGCTGTGATTATTAAATATTTCATGAAAAGATTAGTTAATATCACATCATTAGCATTTCTTTTTCTGACATACACAGTCTGCTGGTGCAGTGTTACACACCATTATACATGTATCTTCCCAGTCAAAATACGCTTTTCATCAAAAGGAAAGATAATCAACCTTAAAATGTAAAATTACAGATTATAAACAGGAAAATGTGCATGATCTGTCCCTGTACAAGCAAAATAGAAATTATTATTTTTGAAATGTTCATAGCCTGTCACTCTAATTTTCATGCATGGCTTTATATTTCATCCAGAAGAATTCCACACACATACACAGATGGTGATGTCCCCTATTGGTATACTGGACAGATCCCATTCTTACTAACTACACTCCAGTGCAGATTGAACGAAATCTCATGTATATATTAAGCATTTGAGCTTTCATTTTAATTTCAAAAACTCATAGTATGTCTCTCAAGATTTTGGTCTTTCTGTCTGTATTTCTTTACATGTTTGCACTGAGGATGACTTTGACCCAATGTTTTTTAGAGGATAAAGTAATTTTTGAAGAAGAAAATTTGGGAAAAGTAGCTTAAATCCCCCAACATTTGACTAAAAAGCCTTGTTCATTTCCTTGTTCATCTCGATTTAGTCATGAATTTTTCATGATTGAAATTTTCAGTCTGTAGTCTGAAAGATAGCTACTTCAAACTTCAAACATCTGATAGTTTAAACTTACTTATATGTTTGTCCTGACTTGGTTGTCTCCCCTTGCATCTGTCATGTACCTTCAGAAATCTATTTCCATATACTTCATTCCTGTTTGGATTAGTTAACTTGTCACCATTCAAGTTTTGACTTCTTTGTAGTCCAGGGTAAAATTAAAGGATGAATTAGAGCAACAAACAGTAAAAACATCTAAACCTAAAAAGCAATAAGTATGCTGCTTAGGCTGACTAGTGAAGAAGATGAGACAGAATCTCCCAGACAAATAGTTTTCAAAGTATGGGAAATACCTACTGAATCATGCTTGTCATGAGTGTTGCTTTCTCTAAATAGCTTCTAGATCCATGTTTTGTGCAGATTATTCGATGTTCTGGGATTGTTTCCTTTTTTCGGGGGGGGGGGTGTGTTTTGCTTTTTAGTTGTGGGTTTTTTTGGCCCTTTTTCTTTTTTCTTTTCCCTCTTGATGGTATCCTGATTGTCTCCTTGACAGGTCATCAAGTGTGAGATTTTAGCCTGTCATTTCATTCTAAATGTCCTTGGTTTTGTCCCATGGAACATCTGAATAAATATTCAGGCTGCTACTGTTTGGATTCTACTGAAGGGCTGGCCTCAAGGATAATGTAACTGAGGTTATTAATTGAAAATACACATATTACTTAAATACTAGACTATTTTTGAAATGAACTGTGAGCCCCCATAGAGAACTGCTGAGTTCATTGAGGTTTCAGAGGGATTCAAGGTGCCTTTCAGGACAGGGTCTTGTTAATAGCTGCAACAAGTACAACATTTTCAATTTGACTGAGCTTTATAGTAAGTTTGTGATGGCTGTTTCTGCCACGTGTTAAGGCAGCAAGAGTTTCACATTCCTAGCTATTTTTATATTCCTTTTGTGAAAATAACAAGAAGTCCATATTATGTGAGAACAGATGAAATGAAGGTGTGGGGAAAGTAAATTCCCTTCTTTTCCTTTTTTTTTTTTCCCCCCTGCATTATAATGCTAATAAAAAGTAATTAGTGTGAACTATAAATAAACCTTTATAAATAAATTAAAGGTTAACAAAAAATAAGATCCCCATAGTGAGCTCAAAACTGAAAAGACCAAAAGAATCCCTGGAGTAAATCCTTTGTTCAAAAATAGACCAAATTTGTACCCAGTGTAAACTGGTGTTGTTATCCTGGCCCTGGTGAAGACAAAACCCGAACTATCTGAGATGTACATAGCAGTGGCGTGTTAGCTTGTGTCTGCTTCTGTATTTTTAAGTAATCTCTGGAGACTTAAGGGAATTTACTGTGTTCTGTAACCTTGTGTATGTTAAAGCAAGGTGCACTGTGGCTTCAGTAATCATTCAAACAGAACCACATAATCTATGTCTCTCTTGTAATTAATACCAGGTGACACTGTTCTGTGATATAGCAAAGACTGAAAGGGCACGAAGGTGAGAGTGCTCATTCAGTAGGATTAGCTCATATAAGAACCATGTGGCATCATATAGAGTAGTTCCTGCTTAAATCTTAGTGGGTGTTTTGGTTCCATGTATCCTGGTAATACGAGAACTGCAAATGGCTCTGAAATCTGGTGAAGAGATCAGTCTTTGTGGGAATCAAAGAAATGTTCACATTTGAGGGTAAAAAAGAAAAACTCCAACAGCCCCAGATTTCAAATAAAATGGGGAAAGCAAAGTCCCAAGAAGGGTGTACTGTCAGGCCAAGCACAGCAAAAGTGCCCTGCTGGAATAAATCTGCTGATTCAAAGCCATGAGGGAACTACTTGTGTTTGTTCCTCTCACTTGTTAATGCCTGTGTTCATGCCTTGGTGTTGGCATTGGCCCACCTCTTGAGTCTGTCCAGGTCCCTCTGGATGGCATCCTTTCCCTCCAGTGTGTTGACCACACCACACAGTTTGGTGTTTTTGGCAAACTTACTGAGGGTGCATCAATCCCGTAAGATGCTAAACAGCACCGGTCCCAATACTGATCCCTGAGGAACAATCGTTTTTCTGGTTTCCACTTGGACATCGAGCTGTTGACCACAGCTCTTGCAGTGTGACCATCCAGCCAATTTCTTTATCCACTGAGCGGTCCATCCATCATATCCATGTCTCTCCAGGTTAGAGACAAGGATGTTGTGCAGAACAGTGTGCCTTGTACAAGTCCAGATACATGATGTCAGTTGTTCTTCCCTTATACACCAACGCTGTGGCCCCATCATAGAAGGCCACCAAAAGCCATGTTGGCCCTGTGGATGTGTCTTGTGAAGTCCCATGGGCTTATGCACCTTCAAGTTCCTTACGTGGTCTTCATCTTAGGTGGTTCTTCATTCTTGCAGTCCCTGCAACTTGGGCAGAGTGTCTGTAGCTCTTACGAGTGAAGACCGAGGGGAAAAAAGTTATTTTTATTATGGACTGTTCCTAAAAGTTTATTGAGAGGGATAAGAAAGGGAAAAGAAATAAATTTCAAGTTAATACTTTAAAGTCAAAATGCCTTTGATCAGGAACTAAACAGTGAACATTGAGGATGCGGGAAGTAGACATAAAAGCAGAGGAACGTAATGCTATGGGGCATGATTTGTTAATTCTTGCACTGAAGACATCTTCACAGTGATGGTGCTTATTAATGCTGTTAGAAACATTATGAGATTGCTCTCTGGGTCTGAAATGGTACAAAGAACTTGTATTTATTCTGAGCAACATCTTGCTTTCTCAAATCAGATGATTTGCAGTTTTGTACTCAGATATATAAAAATTGCACCTTTGCAGTGTGTAAATATGGGCATGCACAGATTTTTCCTCCTTTACCTGATAGCATTAAAAAATTATTTGTATATTTATTCTCCATTAAAACAATCTCCAAATGTCTTTCATTGTTAAAAGCAAGCATTAAAGTTGCCTCAGTAGGCAAGGAACTGGTCTTCTTGCCTAGCCTTTTTGTCAGGGAAAACAAAACCAGGTCAGCAGATGCCCACAGCGCTAGAGAGAGCGCCAACTGGGATGTGAACATTCCCATTGTTAGGAAGAAAAGCAGAAAAATAATTGTGTAAAGTAATAAATCATCACCTGCACTCTTCTGTGTTGAATGTGCCCATCTTTCCACTGGAGTATGACAGAGTGCCAGTGAGAGTTTCTCATCTCAAGTTGGATGAACCTGATGTACTGGAAGATAGGGGAGGAGGCAGCATTCTCAGACACTGCTGTTGAAAACATTTCGTCTGATGGTGGTGGGGGGGGGTGGTGGGGGGAGAAACCACCACCACTGAAAAAAACCCCAAAACCCACACTAAAGCACAACAAATCAGAGAGCTTGTAACAGGAATATTGAGTCTTCTGTAAAGCAGTGTGAAGGGCATGACCATTAACAGCTTCTTGGTTTGCTTACTGTGCACGAGAGGTATTGAGATAGAAAGAGAGGGTAAACACACTTAATGAACTGCTGACCTGTTCTGACATGAGTGTGTTTCTAGTTTTTCCATATCTCCTTTCCTCACTTCTTCAGCGTGTTTTGTATGCAGCCAGCCATAAGGCTGTTTTCTTATTGATGGAAGCATTTAAGAGTCTGAAACTGCTCATGGCCAAAAACTGTCCAAAGGACAGAGAGGTCCTGCCCATGCATGTCTGTCACAAATGCCTGGTTTTGTAATGTGAGTGTTGCTCTGTAGAAGAGCCTTCAAGACCATGGGACTGTTGAGAGTCTGAATTTTCCAGACCCTCAAGGCATTCTGTAAAACTCCGATGCTCAGTTTCTGCTTTCCAGTGCTATGTGCTGATGGTTTCACACAGAATCTTTCAGTGCTGTCCTTTTGAGTCCTTCTGGTGCTTTTGGTTTATTGGTTTTTTTTGGTATTTTTTCCTTGTTTTTTTGTGTTTTTTTTTTTTGTTAGTTTGTTTGAGTGGTTTTTTGCTTTTTCAAATGGAAGTAGTGGCAATGAAAGTTCAAGTCACTCTTGGTTCTTCTGTTTCAAATTTCATCCATGACTTTTAGGTATGACTGCATTTTTGGTATTTCTTCTCCTGAATTCTGCGGTGTCAGGTTCAGTGGGTCTTTCTGATCTGGTGTCCTTTGCGAACTGATAGCTGTATTACATGTGCAGAATGTGGAGAAGAAAGTGGAAGTTCTCTGACTGGAATGTGCTTTATATTCCTTAGGAGTCACGGACTTGTGGGAGAGGATGTAGACACACTGTTCATGTTCTGACATTTGTGTAGCAGAATTGTTTCTGTAACCTTTCTCTAGAAGGTATGATGCAGATTATGTTAAGATCTGTTTAAGAAATACATTGTCCTAAAGCTTTGCTGGAAGGAAACAATACCAACTTAATAATATACACCCTCCTCTGCCCCCAGACAGGAATAACCTGGACACTGCTTTCAGCTAATGGCAAGAACCTCAGAGCGTGCATGTATTTCTGTGTGAGGAGAAGTGGCAGGCCAGCTTTGGTGGCAAAGCTATTGAATATTATCAGCACAAAAACAAAAATGTCATTGTGTTCAGCTGCTAGACTTTCCCATACCGTTCCAAACAAGCATCGACAAGAGCTCTGTGCTATGCAGCGTACAATGTCCTTCATTCCAAGTATGTGGTAACTTCCTGGAATGATTTCTGTGAGAAGCACTGCATTAGATTTGTGTTAAACACTGAAAAGTCTTTAATTATTTTAAAAGATGATTGCTAGAAAAGGAATTTCTTAGAATCTTTGCAGCTATGTCAGAGATTTTATGTCTGTCTCGTTATAAAATGGAGACAGGCAAGAGGGAACGTTTTCAGCCTAATTTTTAAAAGATGTTGATCTGACAGAGATCAGAAGAGATTTTTCACTTTGTTTGGGTGTGTATTTTCTGTGTCCCTATCACAAACTTTGGGGAAAGCAAAGACCTCTGGATTCTGGTTCTTTTGGAAAGTACCTAGCCACAGCTCTGGGGGCGACCCCTGATAAACTAATGAAGGTCAGAGCTATGTGGAAATACAGGTTGTATTCTGAAATAAGTTTGCTGCCAACAGATACCCAGAAACATATAAGCTTCATGGAAACACTTAAAGTCTGTTCAAGTATCAGTTATTGCAGGATCACAGCCATGTTATTGTTTCAATGTAATACAGGTAATAAGTGCAGCATTTATGACTATTACTGCCTGGTGATCACATAAAAAAATCCCAAACAGGCACACTTTCCTTACTTCAGCTTTCCAGTTCAGCATTTCCATATACTCCTGAGGTTATAATCCAATTATAAAACTTCCATTATTTTCTGTAATTCACTGATTCAAGAAGAATATTAACTTTTTAGCTTTTTTCTAGTAGGTAACTAGTAATTAAAAGGGATAAAATAATCCACAGATTCATAGAATTTAAGATCCAGAAGAGACCAAGGGATGGTCTACTATTATTTCCTGCTTGATTCAGGTCCTTAAATTTCCCTTATTTTCTCCTGGAATTAATATAGCAATTTATTTTGATGTAAAGAAAATCTGCCAGAAAGGCACCCACTCTGAATCTGAAGATACGAAAGCAACAGCAGATGTGCTGTTGCTGACAGTTTGTTCCTGTTAACCACATTACCTGGTCAGAATTTCAGATCCACTTCCAAGTCAACTTTCTGGTGTTTTTACCTGTTGGTTCTGGTGTAATCAAATTAAACACCTTTCAGGTCCTTTCCCTCTTCCTTTGTCCTCCTCCCAGAACTAATATAATCAAGTCACTTTCAGGCTTTTTCCTTTAATAATCAAAATAGATGGAGCTGTTTAACTCTCTGATTATAAGACAGCCTTTAGATAATTTCATCAAGGACCGAGAGGGTCATTTAAATGTTTTTAAAACTTACTATTTGTGGTTAAAAATAATTTCCCTTTTCATATTTATGGAGATGTGTTATTATGTGTAGTTTATGTAGCCATATCTGTTTGTATACATCCTTAAGTGGATGAAACATATCACTGAAACATCTGTGTTCCTAAACAGGAGAAATGATGCTCAAAAGCTGCTGTGATACCCCAGCAGGACTGTAAGCTGCAATATGCACTCTGTTGAGATCACAGTACACTGGTACTGGTATTATGGCAGAAGCAGAAGCTCATTTTTTCACCTCCAAGGTTTTGATTGCCTTTAATTGTAAACCAGGTGTCTGTCCATTGTCAGCTTTGAGTAACAAAAATCCACAGAAAGGGAAAACTGCAGCAGTGTTGAAGGTTTATTTTAAAAAGTAAGGATTTTGGATCTAAGCTATAGTTAATTTTGTAGACCTTAATTTCTCTACTGATCTTTAATGTTTCTTGTCCTATCTGTTTTACCTAAATCAACACTAAATTTAGGATTTTCAGTTGAATGGAATATGGCTATGTAATTTTTCAATTACTGTGCAATAATTTAGCACAAATATTTAGATTTTAAGTTTATGAAGTGTCTTATGAACTGCATAACAAATGAATTCCTATCACATATACAAACGTACAGCCCGTTGAAGAATTCATATAGGGCAGTCTTTTGATTCTCAGAATAAAATGAACATAAAGCAATTTCTTCTAAACGGAAATAAAAACTAGTGGCTATGGTGGACCATAATGGAATATGACCAAGTCACTGGTGGGGTTTAAATCAAAGCATGGCAGTATGTTCATACCATGATTTTGCTCATTGCCTAACATAAGAATTAGACTAAAGACGTGATTGATTGCAGGTCTGAGAGGCATAGGAGGCAGTCTATAATGATACAGCTATTAAATACTGTCAGAACTTTTAGGACTTATAATTGTTTAATCTCTATTTTCATCAAGTTGTAAGAAAAAAATGGCTTTGTTGTAATATGGATTTGCACTTTTTAGTTCTTCTTAGGTTCTTGTATTTGTTTGTTGGTTCTTACTACACTTACATATCGAGAGACAAGAAATTTCTCTTAATTACAAAACCGCATCACTTGTTTCTCCTGTGCTGTTCCCATGGTGTTGGGGACATGGGGCTGCTGTTAGGTGAGCACTAGCAGCTGAATTTCCCACTGCTACTGGATAAGTAGAGCTTTACTAGCCAGCGTGTGAGGTGTTTTGGTGTGAGGAATAGGTGGGTCAGAGTGGCAAGAGTGACTAGAATACATTGCAACTCCTTATATGATGATGTCTGTCATGAAAGTTTAGTGTGTACTGAGCTGGCTACGTGGAACAGACTTAAATTCCTTGTCCTCCCTCATTCTTTTTTTCCATGATCTGCCCTCACTCCCTCCTATAATGCAGTCTTCCTCTAAAAAGGGATATTTCTGCACATAGTAGTAGTCAGGCTCATCATTTGCTAGGTGGGTGCTGGTTAGCAGTGCAAGGGTATTGATGAGAAAGCACGTGTTAAATCTCCCTTCGGAGGCTGCCCTAGAATTGTTACAGCTCACGTACATGTGTCATTTTAATCTCTCTGCAAAGAATTTTTAAAGCACTGTGCCACTAGTTAGTAGCTGTCACCAGTGTGTGAGGCACGCTCTCGGTGGAGAATTTAGCAGCCCTCTGTTGCACCTGGAGTTGAAATGTTGCCAAGTAAATACATCTCTATTTTTTCAGACTGCCAAGTCACGGCAGCACTGTGTAGGTCTTGGGATGTTAAGCCTGGGAGAAGGATCCCTGTGCTCTCAGCAGAGTCCCGGGGCTGGGATGTGGCAGGCTGTCTGGTGGGGACGTGCAGGCGAGTTCGACATGCTGAGGGTTCATGGGATTCGGGCTGTGTGCCAGCAGTGAAGTGCTCATCACCTCCTAACGAGGTAGCCCTTCAGTCCTGGTATCAGGAGGTCTGCAGCTGGTCTGCTTAACAGTATTTAGTAACAGTATGTGCAGTAAAGCATGCTCTCCTGTTACAAAGGAATCCACTAATGCTGGCATCAAGAGTGGCGGGTAATTCAATCGCACCCACAAAAATGATATTAACATAATGTTAAAGAGCTGTGTAGACTAGCAAAAGACAGGAAATTATGGAGTTCAGGCTTGAAACTTTATCCTTAACTCACCCATATTGTGCCGAGGTATTTGGAAATTTCCATAGCGTGTGTGATTTTATGGAACCTACAGTGGGGTGGATTGTCCTGTTTGTCTGCAGAGGATTTCCTCAGCTAACATCAGCCAGCGTTAGTGAGAATTATATAAAGAAATCCTGGCACAATTTAGAGAGTGTAGCTGGACAATGTGAGCTTTAAATACTAGTTTCTTGGCTTGGGCAGAACTTCTGAAGTGCTGAATTAGGCATTAGCTGTGTAGACTTTCTTCAGACCAAGCTGCAGTTCAGTAGCTAAGCCCTTTTCCCAATTTCAGAACTAATTTTTAGGTCTGGCTTTCTTTTTGTTTGTTTGGGTTGTTGGTTGGTTTTTTTTTTGTTTGTTTTTTTTTTTTTTTTTTTGTTCAACAGTCACTAAAAAGATTTTATTTTTGTTTAAATTTACCTTTGGATTTAAAGACACTGCTCCTACTTATTTGGGGTAAATTCACTGGAACTAAACTGAATTATAGTTTAAAAAAATAGAAGAAAGGAAAAGAAAGCTCTGTACCCATCTTCAGGCCTTATTCATATTTTTCCTCATTTTGGTGCTGCAAACTAGCAATGCAACTCAGTAAGCAAAATTAACTTCATCACATAAAAATGCTTTGTTAGAAATGGAAGAAAGGGTGTAACTACCCTATCTTCTTCCTTGTGGCTTCCAGTTCTCCATTGTACACTCCTGTACCAGCAGGGACAAGGGGAAGCTATTTCATGTGTCAAAGAGGAGGCAGGATGGTCAATTTACAGTCTATACACACAATGTTTATAGAGAAGGTTTAAGCTCTTTTGTGAGTACAGTCATTTTATTTCACATTGTCATCAGAGTCACCAAGAGCTAAGGGGAAAATTGTTTGTCACTCCAAGGATGGAGTGACACTGCAATCAAACATGAGGCTGTGGATCTCCGAGAGATAGTGAAACCAGCAAGTACACTGCTTGCAAGGCAGCTAAACCTGCAAACAGTACAGCACCCAGGTATTTTCTCACCTTCTCAAACAGATTTTGCAGGCTAGGCTAAAATGCATTCTGCCCTTGGATACCCTCAGGTCAGGGCTCAAGTAAAACCAACATGAGCTCAAGTCACATCTGATTTCAGGTTCATTCCCACGTGGCTCTGGCAGAGAGGGAACTACATGATAGTTGTTATTTGGGGGAGATATAAAAAAAATTTAATCTGGTGAAGTGGAAGTAGAGAGTTACACAAACCTGCAAGAATTATTTTGCTCCCATAATAATACGTTCAGCGATTTTATATGGTATTTTCTGGAGAAGATGAACTCCTGCTATGGTTAAGCTCTGAGGTTGTTCTTATTTCCTCCGTGTGCACTTTCTATGCTAAGGAGCTGGGGAGGAATGCTGCCATGTCTGTCTCTGTGGTGAACAGGGTGGCCATTAATGGCGATGTGTAGAACAGTAGGATTGCTGTATCCTAGGGGAAATCAGTTTTCTGCAGAGGTCTGGGCTTGTAAAAAGTAGAAAATTTCCACTGAAGGGGGAAGGGGAGACAATATTGGCAGGGCAGGGATTAAAAATTGCAAAGGCTTCAAAACTGAGGGAAGACTTGAAAGGGTTTCTGTTCAAGGTAGATTTGGTTGTTTGGGTTTTGTCTTTTTTTTTTTCCCCTTGTCAGAATTAAGCAGGTCTCAGAGATGAAAGAAAGACTGGCCTTCTGAAGAAGCTCTGGGATGGGGGACATTGGGAGGTTGGAGAGAGGTTTAGACATTTAGTGATTTTTTTTTTTTTAAAAGTGTGTTTTCCTTTTAGATGTAGGACAGACATGGAGAACTGAATCAGTGCTGTGTATTAACTTTCTGAAGGAGCATCTGTATTGCAGATGCTCTGGGGATTTAGGGCCATGCAGGGAAACCCGTGATTAGGTTAAAGCCATCTGAAGTAGCTCCATGTTTTCGCGCAGGACCAGCATGGCTCTGGCATGGAGGGGTCCTTGTATTCCTCACAATGTATAGGTGTAGTTGGGAACTCAGAATAGGGTAATATTCTTCTGCCATTCTCCACTCTTGCATGTTTGTGTCTCTCAATCACAGTTTCACTGCAGCACCAAGTGTGTCTTTCAACTTTGGGTGACCTCATGACTGTGGAAGTCTTCCTCCAGACTGTAATGATTTGCTTCACTCTCTTATTTTCTGCAGATTTCCTGCTGCTTAAAACTTGTTGCTCCAACCTTGCTGCTCCCTTGCAGACAGGCTGTAGGAAACCTGTTTCTTCTAGGATGCTGTCCTTTTACTCTTGTAACAGATCTTGAAAAAATATTTTACAGGGGAGATAAAGGAACTAAACTGTGACTGGTGTTAAATATCATCATTCAGATAACAGCTCTAACAAAGTAAATTTGCTTAGACATTGTAAGTATGTTTGTATGTTTATGTATCTTAAAAATGTAGACAGACATAAATCTTTATATCTCAAACAAGAGCATGATTATGTTCTGACTCTGCTCAATATTAAAGGCTAAACCAGAGATAAGATAACATTCTCATAAACATGAAGCTTGAACAAAGAAGCTGTTGTCTTGTGAATGTGGGAATCAAAAAGAAACTGAATTCTGAACTTAGGAAATTGTCTTACCAAATGGAATGTTGCATGCAGAGTAACCTTTAATGGCCCTCAGCAACTGCAGAACAGGACAAATCTGTAAGCCTTCCTCTTGATCTCAGTGGTCTGCGGAGCAAGCCCAAAGAAAATGAAGGGCTGAGGCATATAGGAAGTGAATAGCTGGAACAGACCTTTTCTTTTGCTGTGGCTTCTTATTCAAGATATTGGTCTTCTGAGAACTTCCTTCCCTTAAGCAAAAAGGGAAATAGAAACTCCCATGGTCTGAGTAAGTGGGAGCAAGGGGTGCAAATGTTGCTGATGAATAAGATGTTTCAGGAATGTGTAAATACATGGCCTGATATTGCAAATGCTTGATTTATGAGAGTTGGCTATTGGGTGTATTCAGGACTGTCCAGAGTATGAATTCAGTAGTTCATAGTTGTAAATATTTGCAGACTGCAAGTCTGTTTTGTTTGGAATGTGTCTTTGAATCCATGAAGACAGACTATGTACTTCTTACATTGTGCTTTCACTATTTCTGATGGGGTATTCAAAAAGCAGTCAGCCTGCCACTAGAGGTGATCACTGTAAACTTTGTGATATTAATTTTTAAACCCAGCACATTTGGTAGATTATATTTTGACTGCTGGAACATGATTTATCTGTATAGGATATATTTACCATTTATGTGTGTGATAGCAGTAGTAAAGTGACGGGTATCAACACTGGGGTTTTCATAAATCTTTAAATCCAGCTCTTTTTATAAAGCAGGGAATAGAACACAGGGCGGATTTGTTCATTGTTGTTGTTATTATTTTTTTCATTTGGAAGCGTGTTTTCTGGGACCCAAAGCATGCAACTGCCAAGCAGTGTTTCTTCCCTAGCTGAGGATGTTCACTAATATTTGATGAAGACATTGCCCTTGGTGTTGCCAACTCTCAGAAGTTTATTGCGAGGTTTGCATTATTTGTTTCTTAAAGCCTTAGATCCCGAGGCTTGTGATAAGATGGGAATCTCAGCTTTCAGTTTTTGAAAAAAGTAGGTTTCTTTCTTTCATGGCTGTAAAGACAGTCATGAAACACAACCTGAGTTTATCACAAAGGCTTGAAATACATAACCAAAATAAAATATTTCAAATATGTTTATTTCTTAGTTATTTTTTGATACTGAAAGATAACTTCATAACTTTGCGTGTTTGAGAACAGCAGGAATTGTCAGTACTATACTACTTTGCCAGTTACAGGAAGAATTATGGGTTTATCCCAGTGAATCACAGTTCTCTCTCAGTTTTTCCATGTGTGTCTTTATATGTTTGAGGATTGTAGCTGATTTAATTAGTTTATTTGAAGGCACCTGAAGCCAGTAGCATACAAAAGTCATGTCTTGAAGGCTCACAGGCAACTGAAGAAAATTTGCTTCCAAATCCAGTGTTACTGCTCACTAAGGTTTTCAGTGAGTCTTTTGTTCCTGGGGTAAAATTTCTCAGCAGAAACGTAAAATATTTAAATTCTTGCTCCTTCCTCCAGATCTGCTCATGTATATTTCAGAACGGATGGGCTACATAGCACGTATTTTTTCATAGCTCTTTATCCAGGGTTCTGCCTGACAGAACCAAACAAGTTTCCTTTTAAGGACAGAAGATACCGAGTATATGAAAAGTGTATTTATTTAGTGGATACCATGGCTTATCTAACCCCTTCCTTGTCCGTGCTGGCTGTTTCTGAGTGCAAGCCGAACCACAGCCGAGCACAGCACTTGCCAGTATTGGCTTTTCTTCTGTAGGAGACTCTTGGCTGAGGTGTCCAGTGAGAGCATCTGGCACAAAGCCTGAGAGAGGTTTTGGTTGACTAAGACTTTCTTTGTCATAGGCTCAGAAGTGGTGAGTGATGAGCAGAGAGCTACAAGATGTGCTAATTATGCTGTATTCCCTGCCCCTTGATGTTACCTGAAAGTGTAACTTCAGCGCTCAGAGACAGAAAATAATGAGGCAGTAGCTCCATTGGTGTAAACCATGGCAGCCCATTGGAGACAGAAAGGAGGACACCATGGTTCTGGAAACCAAAAGCCTGATCCAAAGCACTGTTTTTAATAAGGTTTTCGTCTCCAAAGATATTTACCAGCCTGACACAGTAAGGCTAATACGTTCAGTTATGTCCATCTCTCTTCGGACAGTGACAATAAAGAATGACATATTATTTATATACAGACAAGGGCTCTAAACCAAGTATCTTTTCAAACCTGTAAATATTTTGGGTTTTTGTTTTTTTATTATTTTTTTTTAATAACAAATGAGTCAGAATTTAATGCTGTATTTACTTGCAAGTTTTTAAAGCATTTTGAAGACACAAAAATTAATACACGATTGATAAATTATGTACCTATATTGCATGATGGGTGACTTCACTTAATCCGAATTTTGCTGTTGAAAAAGCTTTTGAGAATACCTGCTTTGGAACCCTGGCCTGAGAGTTGTGGTGACTTACCAGCAAGATCAGATTTGTCCCGTTAAAACCAAATACTGTAGCAGTTATAGGCATTGCACTGAGGAAAACAAAGCACTCGCTGACTGGAAACATGCACTTGCATGTCCTGTGTAAGTCTGTTTACTGTACCGGAGCTGCAGGGAAGACTTTCCACACCAAGCAAGCACATTAATTTATGAGCTTACAAACATACTTTAAACTTGGGAAATGTGGATTGTTGTGTTTAAGTTCAACTGTGCTTCTTACATGCCTGAAGTTGTAGATATGCATGAGTGTTTAAAAATATTGTGGACAAATAGCTTATTGAATGCATTTTCACACCCTCTCTTGAGGCTGTCTTTACGCTACAGAGTTGTCCAAATGAACGGTCTAAAAAAACTTTGCTTTTAAAAATATGCTTCCTGGAGCTACATAAAAATCAAAGAAACTCAAATCCATTTCAGTCCTGGCAAGCAGTGTGAACTTCTGTCCATGTCATTATAAAAATCCAAACCCAGATTCTTCTTGTTACCCCTTGGAAAATTCTGTCAGAGAAAAATGTGCTTCTCTGAACCACTTTTGTCAAAGTCTGGCCTTTGGGAAAGGAATACAACTGTGACATTCCAGCTCTGGAAGTAAAAAGATATTAAAAATATATATATTAAAAAAAAAAAGATGTGTGATATAGTTCCTGAAGTATGTATTTTGCAAAGTAGAAATCCTAAACAGCAGTTCCTCTCAAAACTACATTGTTTCCAAAGACGTCCCAGGTACCTGGATTTTTCTGATTTGTAAATAATGAAATTGGAGCTCTGTGAACTCAAGAAGTCTCACTCACACATTTGATTCAAATGGCCTCTGTGTGAACTCTGTAAAATGCTTTAGCTTTAAATTATCAGTTTGAATTCATGGTCCCTGGTGGTAGCTGGAGTTCTTTCTTTTTTCTTTAATTCCTTTTTAATTCTTTTTCATTTCTTGTCTATTTTTGGAAAGCAACCATCTGTTTGAGACATATGTATTTATATGTATATTTTACAAGATGTTGCAGTCATTGAATTGTTTTAAGAGTAAATTGTTTTAGTGAAATGTCAGAAAATCTGTGCAAACTGAATGCTCAGAGTTCCCTTGAATAATGAGGCTATTGTTAAATGATTGAATACTTTAGAGACTAATATCATGGTATGCTGACATGCTGGTTCATACCAACTGTAATTTCACAATGAATCCTCCATAAGCAAGACTGTGAATGAGAAGTTGGATAGAAGACAGCACAGCATGCAAGAACATACAAAGTAAATAAATTCTACGTTACAGGAGTGATATGTTGGGGGGGGTGTTTCCACAATACCTGAAATAATGTTGTATAGATGCGAATGAGCAATGTCTTTATAGTAGAAAAGATAGGGTTTTGATTTTAACTTTTTTCCCTCCTATTCTTTGAAAATCAGGGTACGCCTACCATTATCATTTGTGACATTCTACGGTAAACCACATCTCATTCTTTGAAGGGTTTCAGTTCCTTAAGCTGTCTTCCCAGTAATGCATCCTATCATTATACAGAAAATTTAGCAGCACTGTTAAATGTCTACAAACAAAAGTTGCATTTTTTTTTTTAAACATTTGAATTCTTGCTAATACAGAGTAATTAGTAGTTGAAGATTTAATGATGGCCCAGAAGAAGGACTGAAGTGTTCTGCATGAAATCATAGTTATTAATTTGTGCATGGATTTCATTTTCCATACTTAGTTTAGCAACTGTAGAATATTTTGCTAATTGATTATTAACACTGGTTATTTGTCATGGCAGAAATATGAGGGGAAAATACAGCTTTCTATCAAAGGAAAAATATTAATGTCAGAATTTTAATTTAAATGTGATGTACAATAATGTAATCATATTTTACAAGCCTTAAATAGCATAAATATTCAAACATACCAATGTAATATGAATATAATAGCACTAATTCAGAATAAACATTTTAAACAAAAACTGCAGTGAAGAGTCAAGTGTCTTGCAACAAACTGGGGAAAAACACTCTAAAAATGTCAGGGTTTTGTGGCTTGTGCCACTTTAGTGAGTGACATTTTATTCTGTCTTGGGTTATCAAGAGTGATGATCTGTAGCCTTATTATAAGCGCTTTGAATAGGATTTGAGCTACTGAAGGCAATGAAAAAACTGCCTTTGATTTCTGCAAGTGTTGCATCAGGCCACTTAATTTCATTTAGATGCAGACAAAAAATATTTTATTTTATTTAGTTTACTTTTATTTTGTTTTGTTTTATTTTATTTTATTTTAGCAAGGAAAGGAACATGGCTAAAGAAAAAGTTACCTTAAAACTACTAAAGGGATATACTTCTTAAAGCTGTGAAAGGTCAAATTCTTTCTATTCCCAGAAATGCAGTATCTGTTTAAATTTCATTTACTTTAACTTCTGTTTTACCTGGCTTTGTTTCCTAAGTACTTAAAACACTTACAGCAAGTCTCCAGAGCCTGTACACTTTCATTTGGGACCATTTTTCCAGAGGTGAATGTGCATATAATGTTTAAGTGTATGAATGGAGATTAGTTTGAACAGGAAATACGTCATGCTCTCTCTTGGTCCAGGGGTGGTTTAGATACACAACCAAAGGATTTAAGAGGCCCTTCTCCCCTTTTCTGTGTTGTTTTTGAAACTCTGGGACAAGTTGTTACTCTGAATTGCTGTATTAACTTGTGTTATATCTAGTAAAGGAATGCTTTTGTGAACTTGACAGCCAGACTGAAGTAAGTAGAGAAGACAGAGCAGATGAATGTTAAGGTCTTACAGAAGTACTGTCTTGTTGATCCAGTATACCATAGGTTCCCTGCACCTACCTGTTTCTGTTGGTTCGCCAAGCCAGGCGTTGGTGTGTGCAAATAAATGGTGCTCTGAACAGCCTGAATTTTGTAGCTGTATTTTTTGTGTAAATAAAAGAGCTTAATCTTAATTTTTCATTTTTTAAAATTAAAACATAATATACAGAGAAAGAACAATGAAGCAGCTCAATCTCTGTTAATGGATAGAAGAGTAATGTGTTGTATTTTTTGAGAAAAAAAAACTAGCATTGAAAATGCCATGTAGTAGATGAAATGTCCAGAAATGATCATGCAAATCAGAATTTTCTTTCTGGATGAATTTCCCTTTTGTGGGTATTTGAATGTCTTAAGTTCATCTGGCAGTGTATTGTTGGAATATCATCTCCGAGAAATCCAGCAGCAGTTTCTTCTGTACTTTAAACCTTATAATGTGGCCTTTTTTTCTCTCCCCAAATCCATGATTTTCTTAACAGAGCCTGCTTTAAACAAAATAAACCCAGTTATGCTATTTACATATTAATTCACAAGAATGAAAGAGCTTCAGAGTTGCTTATCTAAATCCAATTACTGCTGGTCAAATTCATCCCAGTACAGAAGTTCCCAAGACAAAAGCATATGTTACCTAAATGCCCAGAAATGTCGACTGTTTTCACTTGGATGAATTGTGCTCCAAGTGCAATGCGTGAGGCCTTGAGTAAACCTTGATTGTGGAGACATAATTATTAAGCTCTGAACTTGGAAATTACATGGTCATTCCACTGGTTTACCTAAGCAAGGAATTCTTTATACTGGTTACTTGGGTTTAAATTCCAAGACTCACATTCATGTAAAACATAAAAGCAGTAACCAGAATTGGGCAAAAGCTTTGTTTTGTACACACCTGTGCACCTACCACCTTGTAGATGAGGACAGCAGTGTATATAGCACTGAGTCGGGTGGTGGTGAGAGAATCAGCCTGTCTACTCCAAAGGCCATTTTGTGTTACAGGACTGGGAGAGGCCGCTCCAAAAGGCTGGCTTGGAGGACAGAGTAAGACATACCTATCCCAGAGGCTTTGTTTTTCCATAACCACATGGAAAAGCTGAATTTCAGTGTGAATGGCCCCAACCAGTCTGGCATCCCAGGCAATCCCTTTTTTGACCCAGCAGCTCCTGGTGGCAGCTCTCCCTTAGTAGGGGGATGAGTGGCACCCAGTTTTCCCCTGTCTTGAGCTAGTCCTCAGATGAATCTCACTTGCCTCCTGATCCTGGTTGCCCACTTGTCTTCCCTGCACCCTTGGCTTTCTGCCAAGAAATGGCTTGAGAACTTGTGTCATTTGGCAGCAAATTCCTATTGAGTTGGGATCAGCGTGGGCAGTGGGTAAGATTGCCACATCTTGCAAGTGGTATCACTTGCAGTTGAAGTGCTTCTTTCAGGAACTATCTCCATTTTAACAGCAGTTGCCAAATAGCTTCCCAGGAGCAACCGGGGAAGTCAGTGTAAATGCTGATTGACCACCTGCCTGCAAGCTCATGAAATGATCTATTGAAACTGCAACTTTGATGTACGTTAAGGGCTTATTCTGTATTGCTTGCATCTTTCCCATCTGCTGAGTAGTCAGAAAATGTGGGGTGCAATGGGATGGGGCTCTTGAGTGGTTTTTGACATAGCTCTGTAGCCAGGACCAAGTGTAGAGGTTGTGTCTCTGTGGGGTCTTCCCTTAGTTGTACCCTCTATGTGACACTGTGTGTTACTGCCATTTGTAAGTGAAATGTTTTTAGGTTTTCCTTGTGATTTTAGTAGTGGATTTCAGGTCACTTGAGCCATATCACCCAAATTGATATATACAAGGAAAGATAAAAATGTTTATGTTTGTATGAAGGTATTTCTGTCCCCAAATTAATGTTCTCTTGGAATGTAAGATTGATTGGGCTGGGTCAGACAGGAATTTGTTTCAGCATCTGTGGAGGTGCCTGATGTTAAAACAGGGACAACATGTGATGATACTTCTGCGCTATCCTCTCCTATCTTCTAGCCGTATGTGACTTCCAGGGCCACAAATGTGTCTTTGCTTTTAATTTCATGACAGATTCTCCATCCTAGAAGCTGTTTGGTAGCTTTATGTAGATATGAGCCTCTGTTGGGTATCAACACAGGCTGTGGCAGTGAGTTCCACATACAACTTTCCATTCTGGGGAAGTACGTCTTCTGCCGTTTTTAAACTTTATAATTTTCTTGGCAGTCCTTATGTATTATGAGAAGCAATGGAGACAACTAGTCATCATCTCACTGTATGGATGCTTCTTTAATGAGCTGAAGTCCTAGCCTGTGTAGTTGCTCGTGATGTGGAAGCTCTTTCAAATGTCTGACCACCTGATTTTAAATGAAAATTGTTACTTAGAAGAACATTAAAAGCATAATTGAATATAAGGGTTTAAATTTTTATTTTTTTTAAAAGCATGTAAACAATTTTATTTGTGCTTACTATGCATTTAGAAAACATTTTGGGAACAATGTAATTAAAGCCAACACATGCTTTCTGTCTGGAAATCTGAATAGCAGTTTCAGTTCAACGTTCAGTAGACATGTTCTTGGGGTAGCTATCTCACAGGTTCATTGCATCTATTTCCTTTAGTAGGTTATCCTTGATGATGCAGTTGTTATGTTGAAGGGTTGGCAATAAGGCATTGAGATTAACTCAGTTCCACAATTACCTTTTTCTGACCAGAATTTTTGATTCAAAATCTTTGAAACAATACCTTCATGCACCATAAGTCAGGAGGAAATTGAACAGTGCTCATGTTTTCTCATGACAAGAAAACTATACGTGGTGTTTTTTACATTAGTGATATCAGTAATTTGCAGAGATGGGCAGGCTGTTGAATTTTACAACACTTCCCATTTAAATGTAAGAAAACAAGAGTCCAGCTCTTGTGATGTACTTTATCTTTGTGCGTGTTCCCATTGAGCTGTATATTTTTGTTACTTCTGGGGAAATAAAATCACAATTAAAGGTCAAGCAAACAGAAAGCCAAACAACTTTGGAGGGAAGACATAACTTAATACCACTCTCCACACATGCAGGAAAGAAGTATGACTCCATTTGTAGGAACAAAATACCTTCCTGATTTCATGAAGCACACTAATGTTCTTCATCAGAACTGATGTTCTGATTACTGTAAAATAATTACTTAAAATATTTAGGCAAACAGTGTCCAAATTAATTCCAATTACTTTCTTGTGGTAGCACTCAAGGTTTATAGCAGTAGATTAAATTGGCTGCATATGGCTAATTGCCTATAATAATGTTTGTTACTGTGGTGCCTCTTACCACTGATGTCTGTTTCTGGAAACGTGAATGTCTGCATGTAACTTTACATGCAGGAGGAAACCTCTTCTGAACAGAACAGAATTAGTTCTGTGAGTAAAATTTCTAGTGTAACTAAGTATTTGCAGAATCACAGTATGTAGCAAATAACTCTGGGAAATCTGTAATAAAAGCAGTGGAACCACAAATGCCTGCCTCTGCTGGCAAGATGTGTTAAGGTTTAGCTCTCACTTGACTTGGATGAAACAACGTATCAATTCATTAGGAGTGGCTGGGCTGAAAGGGAGGCTGGGTGTTAGTTTTTGTTGGCGGAAGTTTAGGTAGGGGTTGTGTTTTATTTGAGGTTGTTGTGGGTTAGCCGCTGATTTTTGCTGGATTCTTTTTCCATATATCTGTCAGAGGCATTTACTGCACAAGATAGTCATGTTTTTGCATGTTTTTCGTAGATTTGATTTTAAACCTAAATTATTTAAATAAATGAAGATGCACCACACAGGCCAAATTTCCTGCTGGGTAGGTTGGCCCACTCTGGTGGAGAATTTGACTTTGCCTTCTTAAGATATGTGAAGACTCTAATGTCTTTGGGGCCAAGGTCAACTTCAGGTGTTACCATGAAGAATTATAAAATTAAGTGGAACATAAGTGAGTATAAAGACATCTGAGGTTAGAAAAGCATGTGATCTCATGGTTAACATTAAATGTGTTTGGAGTGGAGGCAGCTATGGCAAAAATAGACCCCACAGCTAGCTGCGCATATACCCATTATGGTGGAGTATACAGTCAATTACGTCTGCTTTCAGAGCACAAAATCCTGCCTCTCTACAGAGCCATCAAAAAAGGAGAGGGTGTGAAGGAGAGGAAGGCTTATATGATTATTTTTGTTGTTGTTCCTAAAAGATGGCTGAATTAGGGCTCAACTTAGATTGTACAAACTCTTAATGCCATTAGGTCGGTTCACCCTCCTCTTGACTGGTTTCAGTCTGAAATAAAGCAAAGCATGTTTTTCCTCCCCAAAATGAAAGTCAAATGGAAACAAATGCCTTTGTGGGTTCTTAGGGAAAGGAAAAACAGTGAAATGGAAAGTCTCACTTTGCATCAGTCACAAAAACAGAGTGAAGAGTGAAGAGTGATGGAGGGACAGTCTTTTATCTAAAGCTAAGTGGTTACATGTCACTTGCAGTGTGGAAATTTGAGCTGAGAACTTTTGCAGGCGCAAAATTGCTCTAAATCTTCTTTGCTGGTACCAAAGAGTATGTGCAGGGAGGCTTTTCTCAGTCTTTTCCCCATTGCTGCTGCTTCCTGCTCATGAGAAAGTATTTGCTGGGTCCCAGACTGAAACTTTTCCCCTGGGAGTGATGGTACCATTCCCTGTTTGGCTCCCTGTCCCTTTCTTTTTGTGTGTGTGTTTTTCCTGGTTTACCGGGTATGTTTGCAAACTGGTAGGGCAGAAAAGATCATGACTTGAATATGTAGTACAGTGCTCTGACTGCTCCGAGTCCTTTTCTCTATAGCAAGAGACACAGGTTTCCTCCTGAGGCAGAGAAGGGAATTGCAGCGAGATCTTCCACATCCTGGTTTCTGGATTTCAAATAAAAGTCACTAACACTAAATTTATACTGCTGTTAATAAAGATTAACCAAATAAAAAAATTGGTCTGCCATACATTTCAGGGTTTTATAATTGGTGAACTGTTGGTTATTTTCCATGAGTGTTGCTTTGCCATTAGAAGGTTTAATTTTATCATAATCTTTTATAATAATACATCTTTCATTGATGGTGAACGTTGGGTTCATGGAAAAGTCTTCCAAATGAAAGCCCAACCCATCAGAGTACTAGTAATGCTCTTTTAAAAAAAACTGGGAAAGGGCATTTTAGAGGAAGTTCTCTTCAGTGAAACAGGGACCAAGATACCAGTGACTTGAGAAATAAAATGATTTTCCTTATTCTCCTGAAGTCTTATATTCAGCCATAATACAGGGAGGACCTAAAAAAAGCTAGGAGGATTGGCCAGGTTAATAAATGGTTAAAAGGGTGGTGTCATAGTCAGGGGTTTGGGTGTCTTGAACATGGGACCCAAGCTTGTAGGCCAGGTCTAGTGGGGGCTGGTGGAGCTGGTCTGATAAAGAAGGGAAAGAGCAGTTTTGGTAGGAGGCTTGCCAGACTGGTCAAGGAGGCTTTAAACTAGATGTGCTGGGGGAGGGGGGCATCATTCCACCCCAACACACCCAGTCAGTTGCCAGAACCTATAATAAATGCTTGGAGCAATGTAGATATATTCCAGCCGCTCCAGCCAATGAGCCGGCTTCAGTTGGAGCTCAGCTCAGATGCCTCTATACAAATGCCCCTAGCATGGGGAACAAACAAGAGGAATTAGAGACGTGTGCACGTCTACAGGGGTATGATATAATAGGCATCACAGAAACATGGTGGGATGGCTCCTATGACTGGAGTGTTGGAATGAAAGGTTACAGGCTCTTTAGAAAAGACAGGCCCGGCAGGCGGGGAGGGGAAGTTGCCCTTT
Organism: Pezoporus flaviventris; assembly: GCF_033815535.1. Classification (NCBI taxonomy): domain Eukaryota; kingdom Metazoa; phylum Chordata; class Aves; order Psittaciformes; family Psittacidae; genus Pezoporus; species Pezoporus flaviventris. The sequence continues at coordinate 22,917,362 of NW_026892585.1, forward strand.
ATGTTAGGGATAGGCTGGAGAGTATGGAACTCTGTCTGGGGACAGGTGAGCAGTCCACAGAGAGTTTGTGGGTCAGGGTTAAAGGGAATATAGCTATGGGAGACATTACTGTGGGGATCTGTTACAGACCGCCTGATCAAGAGGACTGTGCGGATGAAGCACTCCATAGACAGATAGGAACAGCCTCACACTTGCAGGCCCTTGTTCTCATGGGGGACTTCAACCACCCTGACATCTGTTGGAAGGACAGTACGGCCCGGCACAAGCAATCCAGGAGGTTCCTCGATTGTGTAGAAGACAACTTCCTTCTGCAAGTAATAGAGGAGCCGACAAGGAGAGGTGCCATGCTTGACCTCGTGCTCACCAACAGGGAAGGGCTCGTTGGAAACGTGACTCTCCAGGGCAGCCTTGGATGCAGCGATCAGGAGATGGTTGAATTTGAGATCCTCAGGACAGTGAGAAGAGTGTGCAGCAAGCTCACTGCCCTGGTCTGCAAGAAAGCAGACTTTGGCCTCTTCAGGAACCTGCTTAGGAAGGTTCCATGGGATACAGCCCTAGAGGGCAGGGGGCCCAAGACTGGTTGATATTCGAGGATCACCTGCTGCAAGCTCAGGAGCGTTGCATCCCAACCAGAAGGAAGTGCAGCAGTAGGGCCAGGAGACCTCCTTGGATGGATAAGGAGCTGCTGAGGAAAATTCAAATGAAAAAAGAGGCTTATAAAAAGTGGAAGCAAGGACAGGTGGCAAGGGAAGAGTACAAGGATGTTGTCCGGGAAGCTAGGGACCAGGTTAGGAAAGCTAAGGCCCAGTTAGAATTAAACTTAGCTAGAGGTATTAAAGATAACAGGAAGGGATTCTACAAGTACATAGCAAATAAAAAACAAACTAGGGAGAATGTAGGCCCCCTCAGGAAGCTCTCAGGAGAACTGGCTACACAGGATTTGGAGAAGGCTGAGGTTCTGAATGACTTCTTTGCCTCTTTCCTGTTAGGGTGGTGAGGCACTGGAATGGGTTGCCCAGGGAGGTTGTGAATGCTCCATCTGTGGCAGTGTTCAAGACCAGGTTGGACGAGGCCTTGGGTGATACGATTTAGCGTAAAGTGTCCCTGCCCACGGTAGGGGGGTTGGAACTAGATGGTCTTAAGGTCCTTTCCAACCCTAACTATTCTATGATTCTATAAATGCTGTCTTCTGTCACCTTTTACCAAGGTTTTGTATACTTACTATTAAGTCTGTTGTTTTAAACTCTGTGAGGCAAAGATAGATATCTATTTTATGGTCTAGTTGCTTCATGCAACAAGTTGTAGCTGCCCAAAATCCATATTAATCATGCTAAGTCTATCAAAATGCAGTGCAGTGCCATGCTATCTATGGGAAGTAATATAAATTCAACTAAGTATCAGCATTCATCTTGGAAAGAGCTAGGTGCACATAAACCTTAAAGCTTCTGTTTATCCAAACCAGAAATTTAGAGTGTGTATGTGCAGGCATGGATGCACACATGAACACAAATGACAAAAATTCCTGCAGTTTTGTTAATCCTCTAGGGATCTGGTCCATCTCTGTTAAAACAAGCCTTGTTTGGCAGTTAAAAAGAAAAACAATAGTAAAAAAAAATTTAAAAAATTAAGGAAACCTAAGTAATTTAACCAAAGAATTCTCTTTTCCTCCTGCTGATGCCCTAAATTCGTTGCTATTATTGTAATTTATGCTGGCAGTGCTGTGTAGTGACCAGGGATGGACAGGGTGTGGTAAATGACCAGTGCTGCTTTTAAAGTGAACCCTAAAAGTGTTTGCTGAACTGCAGAGAAGGAATCTCTCCAGGAGTATCAGGCAAACATGTTTTCAAGAGCACTAGATCTCTTCCTAGTATGTGTGTTACATGTGCACAAAAATAGCTTTGTATGTTGTTAAGATACAGTAACATGTGTTTCTGTTTTTTGTATTCTCTACAGGTATGGGAAAATTGTATCCACAAAGGCAATTCTTGACAAAAACACAAATCAGTGCAAAGGTATGTGCAAAGCGTCCGCCCTCTGAGTTCATTATCTGTTTGAATGATTGACTGGTAGCTTGCCTGCCAAGGCTTTTGCTCCAACTGTGCAATCAACATAATGTACAGTATATTACAAGCATATTTAATAATGCCACAGCTTTGAGTTGTGTTTCCAGTAACATTGCTCATTAATTTTTTTCATTAACAAACAAAATGAAAATCACAAATCAGAACAAGTATCAAATTGCTTCTGCAGAAAAGTAAATTACCTTCTAACCACATAGTGTTGTCTGATTTGAATGATATTATCAGTGATGCAAATTGATTTCCCATATAAAACTGCAAAACCTTTGGGAAAAGTTTTCCAAGCAAAACCTGGTTTATTTTTTCCTATTTTTGTGAAGTCTTGGGCTATACTATTGCAAGAATATATTCTTTATGACACACACAGATCCACAGGTTGTAATACTGTGATATAAAAATGATTCCTCTTCCAGTTTTGTTCTTAATTTTCTTGCTAATTTATGAAAGCCTTTTTTAGTGAAGTATGTTTTGTGCATGTGTATAGCTATATTTGCCTAGATAAATATTGACTAGCATGTCTAGTAGCATCTCAGGACTAGAGTTGTTGTTCATTTACCAGTCTGAAGAGCCATGAACCCTATGGGGGAGAAGCTGTGCTTTGAAAAGACTCTGTAACTTTATGCTAGTAGTATACAGGATCCTTTTGCAGTAGTAAGAACTACTGGAGTGTGTTCTTCTGATAAGAAGCAGATTCTGGACAGCATTTCTATGTGAATTAGTAAAAAAAAACCCAAACAAACCATTGCCGTACAGGAATGCATTTAATGAGTGACCAGATAAGGCTGTGAAGAGAAGCAGCAAAGGCATTTGAGGAAATTATGAGATGAGGCAAAATCCTGCCATCTGTACCAGAGATGTTCTTGAAGTCTCTAGAAGTGTGTGCCTTTATTGCCTGCCAGCAACAGCATCCATTAGTGACTGAAGGGAAAAATAAGTTAGAAGACTGCAATTTTAGTCCTAGAAACTGTCAGCAATCCCATCAGTCATGGCCCATCTCTGTGGCACTACCATGCATTTACTTTCGCCTGATTGTGTGTTTTCTTTCCTGGGACCTCTTCTGATAACATTACTCTGTATTTCTTTGATTACCTGTCGTGGTTTAAACCCAGTCAGGTAACTCGTTCACTCACTCCCCCCCTGCTTTCCCTCCCCCTACTCCTGGAGGGACGGAGAGGAGAATTGAAAAGAATGCAACTCCCACAGGTTGAGATAAGAACAGTTTAGTAACTAAGGTATAACACAAATCACTACTGCTACCACCAGTGATAACAATGATAAAGGAAATAACAAGGGAAGAGAATACAACACCTCACCACCAGCCGACCGATAACTCGCCCCCTCAGCCTGACCAAGCACCAACCCATACCTCCTCCTACCCTGCAGTCCCAGCCCTTCTGACTCCCAGTTACCTCTTGGGCATGACGTGCTGTGGTATGGAATTCATCTTTGGCTAGCTTGGGTCAGGTGTCCTGTCTCTGCTTCCTCCTGGCTTCCCCTCCTCCCTGGCAGAGCATGAGGCTCACAAAGTCCTTGGCCAAACCAAAACATCCTTGTTATCAGCTCTGTTCCTGAGCTGAAAGTCAAAACGCAGCACTGCACCAGCTACCAAGAAGGAGAAAAATGACTGCTACTGCTGAACCCAGGATATTACCACACCAGGATCAAGACTTGGTTTGTTTTGTTGTTTTTTTTGTGTTTGGGTGATAGGTTGGGGTATTTTGCTTTGGTTTTGTTGGCATTTTTATTGTATTATGAAGGAATACCCTTGTGGGAAGACAGGCTAGGCCAAGTGCAGAAAGCCCTGGCAGGGTGGCCAGCTGGGCACAGAGGTAAGCCTTGCAGTTTTGGAGCTGGGAGGAGATAGACATGCCTGCTGCTGGCTGCTGCATGTCTGGAAGGTTTGTGTTGTGGAGACAAGATGCAGCATGAAGTGCTGTAAGGAGAGGGGGACTTGGAGCATGATAGAACTACAAAGGGCTGAGTAGATCAAGTGGGTTCTTAAGTGGTTTAGCAAGGAGGAAAGAGTTCTGTGGTGGGACAGAAAGGGTTTTAGGGTAGGAGGGCTTGAGGATGAGGTTCTGGGGTGGGAAAGTGTTAGACCATAGGCCTAGGAGATCTGGAGGGGTCTCGTGGGGAATGAGAAATAGAAACTACATGATCAGGTAGGCTGGGGTTATCCTGGGGCCACACTTCGCTGTCTTACACTCCAGCTAAGAACTTCCCTTGGGAACAAAGACATGTAGGTCCTTGTCTCCCTTCCCACTACTATACAAGACTGACATGTTCTCTGTTAACTCATGTGTCAACTCTATCTCTTTTCTGAAATTTGTCCCTCTGGAATGGCAACACAAATCAAGCAGATGGAGTTGAATTTGAACGGGACTGTATGTTGAATAATGGGATGAAGCCTGTGGGAGAGGGAAATGTATTTGTTTCTGCTTGGTTGTCTGAAACCTCTGTGATGTTGGTGCAGATGCTTCAACTGGGTGCTTGAAGGGTGGTGGAGAGAATTTGGGGTAAGCGTGCTCAATGATTGTTCTAAACTTTTTGGGGTATTTTTAAGTGTATGTGTGACTCCACAAATGTGCCGTGTGATCAGAACGTCCTGTTCCCATTGCCAGTGGTAAACAAGGAAAGGAATGGATCTATTTGTGAAACACAAAGTGTAAAATGAAAGGACTGTCAAAAATATGAATGTTAGAGTTTCAAGAAAGAGAAACATCTGGGTTTGGTGTTCTTCATATTGCAGTTAGATTTGAAATTATTGTAGTAGAGGTTATGTAACAGTGAGTTGGAACTTTGTAAAAGTTTGCTTTCACGCTGTTGTATTACACTGTAGGGCAGAGATATTTATTTGTATTTTCAAAGATGGATCTTTATGTCTTAAGTGGTACCATTAAAAGATCATAAACATAATTGGATTTATTAACAGTATGCTTTGTGGCATAAAAAAAAAAAAAGTAGATGTTTTGCTGCTTTAAATGCTAGCGACAATTTCCTTCTTCAGTAAGGCTACCAAAAAAAACCAAAAAGCAGGCTTCCCAGGAATCAGAAGTGGAAGGGACCTGAAAAGGTTGAAGAGGTCAGGACCTGCCTTGGGGTAGGATCAGCTCTAACCCACTGCAGAGGGTTGTTTCTGTAACCTTAGCTCAAATGCCTCCAGCAATGGAGATTCAAGCTTCTGATAGTACTCCCTCTCTTCACTATAATGAAGTGTTTCCTAATGTCTAATCCTCATCTTCCTTGATGCAATTTAAGCCTGTTGCTTCTTTGCTTTTCCCTTGTGGAGATGCAAAACAGTTTATTCCTTTCCTCTTTGCAGGAAACGAAGACTGCTATGTGTCTGCCATATATTTTCCTTAGATTTTATCACTGGTCCTTACACTTTTTCCTTAGAGCCAATTTGTTTCAAGTTTCTGGTTTATAGCACTTTGCAGGTCTCTCTGCAATTATCTCACTTCTTACTTGAAGACCTTAGAGCCAGGCATGGGATATCAGATGACCTAAATCCTACCATTTAAAATAGTGTGGAGAGATAATTTAATTTGTCATCTTTGTGATCACATGACTATTCTCTTTGCTGATGCATCCATGTAGATAGCTATATGTATTTAAGATATAGATACCTTTCTGAGGCATGGGCTGTTGCATGCGAACAATAGTGCTGATTTATGCAAAGAGATTTGCTGCAGCCTCTGGTTCTGTTATTGTTTTCTCCAGTGCTGCTGCCAGCCAGGCATTCCTTATTGTGTACTCTGCTTGTGCTGTTGATTATTCCCTCTTAAAGCTAGTACTTTTCAATTGTCTGCATTGAATTTTATCCTATTTTTTCCTGGCTACTCCTTAATTTGCTAAAATTATTCTCTAATCTTAAATCTTCAGAGTAGTTGTAGCATTTACCTCTCTAGTATCCTCTTCACAGTTAATAAATGATTTCTCTAATCCAATGGACAAGATAATTTGGAAAAGACTGAATAATAACAGACCTGAGGATAATTTTTGAGGAAACCCTCTCAAGTATACTGGGTAGTACAACACTGAGCTGTTGACAACTTCTTTTTAGATTGTATTTTCTAAATAGTTTGGCACTTACATAACAGAAGTTTTAGCTAGATCATATTTCTGCCATTTGCTCAAGTTATGAGTGACAACCAAGGATTAACTAAAAACTGCAGTATTTTCCAATCCATAAGGCTAGTTACCTACTAGACAGAAGCATGATGTGGCATTTATTCTTGCTAAATCTTGTTACCTTTGAGGGTCTGTGAATGGATTTATATGACTATTTGCTGTAAGATGTTTCCAGAAGTTGAATGTGTTTCTAATACACTGGAGTCTACATCCATTCCCTAAAAATAAAACAAATACTAAAAAAAAACCAAAAACACCCTAAAATAAAATTATCTTCAACAACAAAAAAACAAAACCCAGGTAACTTGTTTATTCCTCTCCAGTCTTCTGGGTCTTGCTCACCTTCTGCAAAGTATGTGTTATTAAATGAACACATCATCCTGTGATGTGTATCCAAGGCAGTAGTGTGGACTAAATTCAAGGAGATGGTAGAAGAAGTTATCACATGATTGGAGATTTTGGATTATATTTCAGGGTCATTTGTGTGTTGACCAAAGAACAGAGTAGAGCTCTATACTTTGGAGAATGTGGAAAATAGTTAATATAGCAAAGAAATTATTTTAAATAGCCCATGTAACAGCAGATGTGTTAAAATAAGTTATTGCTTAGCATGAAGTGTTAGGTTTCCTTTCGAAAAAATGAGGAAAACATTCTTCATTGGGCTTTAAGTCATTCTCCAGTATTCCTCAGATTTTTAAAAGGATACCCACTACATTCCTTTCATGCTAAGGAATAGTGCTATATGAGGATTTCTCCCTGGTATGAATTAAGCAGTCCAGTCTAAAGTAATCATATATGCTGCAAGGGAACTCACTAGGGAAACCTTTTGACATAACCTCTAATTTTCAGATTGCTCTTTGCTGGTGGCATAACTGCTAAGTGAGGCAGAGGAGAAGCAGAATAGTAATAGAATAATATATAGAACAAAATAAGCACAGTCATGACAAAATGGCCAGAAACCACTGAACAAAGCAGGAACAATCACATATGGAGAATAATGAAAAACAGACACATGATTCATTCAGATGTTCAAACACAAAACCCCTAATGAACAAGTCAGAGTTTTGGCTGCTTTTGTTTTTTCCCTTTCCCTCCCCTCTTTCCCTCTCCCCCTGTGCATTTCCCTTCTGGGTCTACCATATTTGATAATCTAAAAAGTAGGGAAATGAAATAAAAGAAACCATTCAAGAGAAGCGTTAATCTGAAACGTGTAGACTCTTCTCTTTCCAGCCCTTGCCTCCCACCCTTTCCAGACTGGCTTGCCTTTGATAGACCTGTGTGCTTAGAGCCAGGGGAATGAGTAATGGTTGTTTCACAGTACAGTTTCCATACCTCATAGCAATGGAATACAGAACAGTTAATCTGCCAAATACACAAGCCCATTTCTTAGCATATGAATTACTGTCATCTGCATCTGCCCTTGCAGACACTTTAATTGCATGCATGCAGACTTACTTCCTGGTTTAATCAGGAGCTTATATGATTTTGAGCATTTTGCTAGGACCTTAGAAGATGAGCACAAAAGAATGACTGAAAGTCTGAAATCCCACCTGTGGGAATTTTTTTAATAACTAAAACCTGTGAATCAAGTAATGTGTAGGAGACAAACACCTCAACTGCATATTCTTCATTTTATGTATGTTTTTTCAAACCTTGCATTACTCAATTTGTTAAATAGCAGTGTTTGTCTTAGGAGAGAAATGTGCCTAATGTGATGAGGGGAACTATAGAGACTCTGTTTATGATTTTAATATTTCATTATGGCATTTTTCCTGTTGAGAAATGTTAACAATGATCTATTCATTTTTAAAATATGAAAATTGGGGATGCAGATATGCAATCATTAGGCTTGTGGTGGGTTTATGGTAAAAAAAAATGCTGTGAGGTCATCTGTGTTAACCCACCATATATCACATGCAATTTTATTTCTCCAGTTGCCTTACTATTTTTAGACCAGTACTTAAAATTTACCATGACCTATTTTATAAATTCAGAGTTTATTTGTGTAACAAAAATGGGATAACTGGAGGTTTACTGTAAATGTTGGAGATAATTGGAACAGCATGGTAGTGTTTCATATCTCCCAAAAGGAGTCTGTGCTGCCTTGTGTCAGGGGTGTTACTCATCTGCTTAAGTTCACAGCATCCTTAAGTACCCTAATGCACTGGAGCTAATGAGCTGGTAGCTTCTGCTCTAGTATTCTGATAAACAAAGCTTATGAGCATATAGTAGATATACCTGGGTGGGTATGTTAAACAAAATACTTTGATAATTTTAAATTTTAGAAAGTATTTTTTTTGCATGTAATCTATGAAGGTTGTTTGTGATCATATGAGTTATGCATTTTCACATTATTAATTCCTATTTTTATTATACTCGAGATGGCACAATTTGGTTGTGACTAGCAATATGAAGCAAGTCTATGTAAAATAATAAGCTAGTGAAGAAAGAGCTAAGCTGCATAGAAAGCTATTTAGTTAATAAATTTTATTTATTGGGAATAAGCTCAAATTGCAATAACTGTGCTGTGTTATTTATGATTCTCAGAATTGCCATTTTGAGGGAGAAAAAAAATCCAGCCAAGTAGGTCTGTGCCTGATCACAGACTGTAAACTGTTCACACTAGGAGGGCATACACAGTGTGCTTCAAGGGGAAATGGGTCTTGTAGAAAGTAAATAATTTGTAAACCAGACTTATTTATTTTTGAAACTCTAGACCTGTGTAACAAATCAATCCTATTTTTGATGCTAGGATAGACAGTAGATGTGGTGATTATTTTGTGCATTAGTTTGTTTGTTTGCATTTCTGTTTGTGTGTTTTTTTAATCTACTCTTGTTTTATATAATCATATATATATATGTGTATATATATGCACACGCACACACACACACACACACACATATATATATATATATATATATATATATATATATATATATGTATGTAACTATCCCCTGGAACTTACAGTGGTGTAATCACCGTCCCTAGAAGTGTTCAAAACCCATGTAGATGCCCTTAGTGACAGGGTTTGGTGGTGGACTTGGCAGTCCTGAGGTAGCGGTTGGGCTTGATGATCTTGAAGGTCTTTTCCAACCCAGCTGATTCTGTGATTCTATAAAGAAGCAATGGTACTCGGGTGGAGCATGTGAGGCTGTTGGGTGAACTATTTTTCTGGTACTTCTTGAGCTGGCCAGCAGGCGTTACATGTCTTGGCAAACATGCAAGTGTTTTGCAAACTCCCACTTCATCTTGAAGGTAGAGATTCTCCTGTTTGTATGTTTTTGTATGCTTTTCACATTTGCTGAAGTGAAATAAGAGAGGATTTGATGAGTCGTACTAAGCAAGTCATCATAGCTGGAGTGTGCCAGCACTGACCACTGCCCTGCCTTGGTGAGAACTCAGAGATGTACCAGTCTTCATGTCTGCAAAGTGTTGCTGCACGTCAGCAAACATTCTTGACTGCATCTGAACAGTGCTTCATCTTAAGTCCTCTAAAAATTGCTTATAGAGTTTAAGGCCCGGTCCTCTACAGAGGAAGCTCCTTTCTAATTAGTTCCCCAGACACTTTCTTAAGCGGCTTCTTTGCAATTAAGGGAAATATTTCCTGGGTCATTATCTTTTCATAAATGAACTGATGGCCTAGCAAATATTTTCTGTAAGGAGACCCAAGATGCTCAAATATTCAGTGACATATCTGATCTGTGATTATCTTAATTTACTGCTTCCAGAATTTGCAGGCCCATATCACTGACAAATAATTGGTTTAATTTTGTTTCCTTCCAGAGAAATAAAAAAAGTAAAATTTCCATTTATACACAGTGATTAATGTTTTGATTCATTGGTCTGTATAAAACTTTGCCAATAGCTTGGCATGCGTTTGAAGTACATTTTGGGACTGGGTAACGTTAGTAGGCTCTTAATGGTCTCAGCAGATTTGGAAATATCTATTTCATATCTCAGAAGTGAGCAGAAGAGAAATTTTTCTCTTTGAACAGCGGCTCATAACCAGCTTTGAATGCCTATTTGCAGTGTATTGGCTTTTTCAACTGTCTCGCAGAATCACTTTGCTTAAATTTTTTCTCTGATGCCATGATACAGCATCTCATATGTACCAGTAAATCTACTTAGTCTCAGGTTGCTTGAAGGCAGTTCATCTCTTCTAAAAGCAGGGTTACTCTGCTGAGAAGATGGTTTCTCAAGAGTTTCAAGACCTTCAGTGCACAGCTAACCTGTGGAAACCCCCAGGCAGATGCAGAGGAGGACAGTGCCCAGCTCTTAATTTTTGCTAGAGCCAACTTCATTGCATGCTCTCAGAATATATAGCATATGCAAAATAAATCCTTACTTGATATAGTGATAATCTGATAATAAATCCAATTGACAGACCGTCATTCAGTTGGAACTGTTCTGAATCAGATCTGTTAATTATAGCCTGACTTCACTTTTGTGGTATGCCAGCAATCAGAGAAGTCACTATTCTCATTCTCCCCTAATAGTGGGGAAAATTTTGTTTGGAAGAGTAGAACTCTGACCCAAGTGAATTAAGTAAATATTTTCTTTCTTGGTAGATAATACACTGTGGAAGTAAAACACTAATAGACCTTGCCATCATTTTTATTAAACCTGTATTTCTGGGTATTTGAGGGCTGCATGTCTGGAGATGGTGTAGGACCACTAGAGCAGGTATTTATGTGCAACACAGGAGAAAAATCATAACCTCTGGCAATAAAGATGTAGCTCTGTCAGTGCTGACCAAAAAACCCACCCACACCCGTGCTGCACAAGGAACTGGCGTGCATTATTAATATTACTCCGTCTCTTTAGGTTTTGGTAACTGTACAGCAGTAAAGCTCTGGGTGCTGATCAACAGTTGAGAAAACAGTTGTGCTCCGTAAAAATGAATTAAAAACCCAACCTTGTCCTATGGACTTTGCAGCCCAGGGCTTTGAAAAAGAGCAGGTCCACAATTAATTTAGGTTCTGTGAGTGATCTTATGACCTTAAATGGAGTTAAATAACATTTTTGTGAAATACTAAATTCTCACAAAAAGAAAACCCCAAAAAAGTCTTTCAGCTCTCCTGAGAATAGTCATACATTTGGATAACATTTAGTGAGATTTTTTAACCCAGAATGTTTAGAGAAGAGCTAAATTTATATATGAGAAAAGGAAGAGGCCGTGTTATGGGTGGTAGAAACCACTCTCCTACTTGATGAAATAGTTTTTGTCTGACTGGGTCTTCCTTGGGACCAGTGATCCATTAGATGGCAGTGGTGTGATATGTGGTTCCTCTGGACCCCCAAACTAGAAGTTTGATGTAAAAGAAAAACAACAAATGGTTTCATTTTTTCTTTTATTAAAAAAAAAAAAAAATCCAAACTAAAACCTCCTTAGTTTGGTTTATATTTTCAGAGCCTCCAAGCTGTTATCTTTTTATTTGCATGGAATTTTACAGTTTTAAGAATATATGTCAGAGAACTGTTATTTTCATACAACCAAGTTGAATATATCCAGAAAGCAGGCGTCTAATGTGGGGGGGAAACTCATTGCTCCTGCTGCAGGAAGTGCAGGGTGGGTGTAGGTTTACTCCACCTAAAGTAACCACAGTAAATCACCACTTGCTCATCTATGGTAGTGCCACGCTTAAGCTGGTTTTGTCCAACGCGGCGTTTGGGAGGGAGGTACCAGTGTTGGAGGAGAGGGTGGAAGCAGTAAGGAGCACACTTGTCATGGAGCACAGTACCTCCTACTGTGGCAAGTTGTAGTGTCACACTTGGGATAGGACATGGGAGGAGACAAGAAAGATGGGGCTCAAATGTGCATGACGTCAGGCATTGTTTACTTCACTGCTCGCAGAATATTCTGTTTTATTCTGAGCAGGAGAAACCCAGAAATTTAATTATTTTGGTTTTTAATATGATCTCTGTGAAGATCTTTCAGCCACATTCCTTTGTTGCTTGTGGTATTAATCATGGTGGTGTTGTTTATTAACCTGCTAAATATAGAGCAGTAAACACTATTTCTTTTTAAATTAATTAAAATGGACTTATTGCCATTCATGGCTTTTTATTAATTGAGTATTTTTGCAAAGCTGTCTACTTTCAGAGAAAGGATTGCAGCCAGGAGATAGGGGTCAATGGGACCTCCATTTAAAGGCATGTTATCTCTGTGTTAATTGCCTGCATATTTAACCAACCAAGCATAACATTCTGCAGAAAGTGAAAGTTTGTGTGGTCAACCTTGAATCATGAAACAACAACAAAAAGTCTGAGTGACCTGGCTTGCCTGAGGTATCTTGGTTGCTGCTGTCAGTCAGTTCAGCTTACAGTAAATTGCAGGGTAAATTCCACATAATTGATGGAACATATCTTTAAAAATGCTCCAAAACTGAGGGAAAAATCTATGTTCAAAATTTTAGTGTTTAATTTTTGTTTGGGGTGTTGTACTTTATCTTAGTACCTATTTATTTTTATAAAACCAGATTTTATTGCTAGTTGTATAGATAGTTAGTTATAGTTATTAGAGAAGTGTAGATAGTTATAGAGAAGAAAGTATAGATAGTTATTAGAGAAGAAAGTCACAGACAGACATTCAATATGCCTTGAGTTTTGGAGACAGATATATACCTGTCAGGTTGGGTGAATTTCAGTTCTTAGATCAGAAAGAATTGCATAGCTACTGCTTGCCATACTCTATTTTCTTGGGCTGCTACTGTAGGAGTGTTAAAATAGTTAAAATTAAAAGAGAGGGCTGTATGCTGTGCATCAAATCCTTCTGAGGTTGCGGAGATTAGTAAGTCTCTGTTTTCTATAGCGTCTAGTAATAAGTTTGAGGTTTTGGAACTGAAGTATTTGAGATTGCTACCTCTGTTAAATTTGCTTGAATAGTGTCAGTTGCTTCAGAAGTTGTGGGGAAGAAAAGGCTAACAGGAAAATATATGTAGATATTTCTGCAGTATATTCTTTGCCTTGCTTTTTTTACTCCTTTTGTAATGTTTCCTAGAATTCAGTTTGCCTTTTTGAGCACATATGGAGCCTGTCATTTCTATGGACATTTCCAAGGGCAGGGCATAACTTTATAATGTGAAACTAGAATTTTCTCCCATGTGCATGACTGTATTTGTCTGCGTCCAATTTCTTATATTGGCTTATTACCTGGTTGCTTTGTTTAATAAGGTCCTTCTGCAGTTCTTCACAAATGCCCCTCCTGTTTTCAGAATAATTTTGTCACCTCACTGCTTAGCCTCTTCTTGTCATTTAGAAACAGGTTGTAGAGTATGGGTTCTGGCAAAGCTCTATGTGGAAGTCTGTCAGTGCCGTTTCCCCTTTTGTAAGAAAGACCATGCCCTTTACCCTCTGTTTTTATCTTTTAGCCAATTGTTTACCCAAGAACTTTCCCTCTAAAGCCACGGCTGCTTAGTTTCCTAAGAAATCTTTTGTGAGTACCATGTCAAATGCCTTTTGGAGATTCAAGCACACTATATTAGGCAGATCACCCTTATCCACAGGCTTGTTGACCTTTTCAAATAAACTCCAATAGGTCTGTGAGAGAAACCTACAAAAGCCATATGAAATGTTTCCGCATATTGTATTTCCATTGATTGTTTCTGTAATTTCTGTGAATTTGACACCAGGTGTAAAGACCTGTAGGTACCCAGATCATACCTGGGATCTTTTCAGAACACCTCCTGGTCCTCAGATATGGATTTAGTTTTAGAAAAGAAGCTTTACACCACTTATTAGCATGCATAGTCAGCTATTGCATCCTGGAGCTGTGTTCAAATGGGGAGGGTGAATGCCATCTGTTGTTGTAATTTGTTAGTGTTCACTTTTGTCAGTTTGTCCCATTACCTTACCCGTGTTCATTTCAAATTAAGAGTTGTATGTGTTCTAAGCAGCTGCTTTCTGAGACAGCACCTACAAATGTGATCTTTGCATTATATTCCATTTTTGACCCAGTCTGTGTAGGGATAATTAAAGTTCTCTACAAGTATTCTGCTTTCTGTCTTTCCTGCTTTTCTGCATCTTCCTCTGCATGTTACAGTTGGTGTTGCCAGCCTGGCAGGGCAACCAGGAGTAAAGGTAGCCAGCCTCCAGTAATGCAGAACCACTGTTCTGCATGTTTAGGGCTAGGATTTCAGTTCTTACAGGTTCTCTGTCGCTCACTGTCATGCTTAGCCTGATCATTTCTCCATCAGCCTACTCTATCTGTGCTATGCATGTTATATCTTAATGTCACAGTGTCACATTGCCTTGCTCTCACACTTACTAACATGAGTGTTTTCTTACTGTAGTACATACTCCCATTCACCCATCTTATTTCTTAGGCTTAAAACATTTAGGGAGCTGCTAGTGTTTCGGTTGCATTGCCAGAACCGTATTTGAGTGATTCTGTGGTTACTTTCCATCCCAGTATGTCCACTTACATTCTCTGGCCTGCTTTTGCTTGCAAGAGGAACAGATGTAGTGATCACTCTTTGATTTACTTCAGTTACCAATTCCCCATCTGCCTGGTGAGAGCGATTGCCATCACTCCAGCCTGCTCTTTCCTTCTGGTTAGCTCCATATTCTAGAGGGATACTTTTAGTTCTAGAAGATGTAAAGTCAGCAGCTCTCAGCAGGGAAGATCTGGCACTGGGTCACATCCTGCTTCACCACCTCAATGCTGCCTTGAGCTGGCAGCTGCCCTACTGGACTTGGGCCTGCTGTATGATGCTGCTGAAATAACCTGTGTGAATCTTTCTCTCCTCTCCTTTATCAGGATTTGGCTCGATTGCTTAAAATGATATCCCTGAAGGTGCAGCTGCTTGAATGTCTCTGTTTCATCAACTCTCTGCCATTTTTCTGCTCTGCTTTCTGGAGCCAGAATCTACTGCTGAAGACCATAAGTTGTCTGCACAGCACAGTAGTGTACAGCTTTCCCATGGGGAAGATGTAGAAATGATAGTTGGCATAGTAAATTGGTTAATTCCTACCCTTGATTTCTTCTTCCTGAGTAATTAATAGGTTTGCTTTATCAACTTCTTTCTATCCAGGTAACCTGTTTGACCTCATCTCCAGTTGCTGTCCTAAGGACAAAAGCCTGAGTTTTCTTCTCCTTCCATGCAGTTAAACTCATGCTCCTGTGGTTTCAGCTTAGTTATTGGAAATGTTTGGGCTCTTACTCAGAAAAGTGTAGAGAGGGGTTGGTGAGGAATGCACAACATAGAATTTAAAGGAATATTTACAATACCAGAAAGAAATAGGAAAGGCACTGTCTATGAAGAAATCAGTGTCTGGTATTAGGCAAGGGAAAAAAATGTGTGCACAGAACTGGCAGCAAGAATAAGTGAGGGTAAACAGCTATGATTAAATTACGGGTGAAATGTGGGTGAGAGTTTCTAACTATCAGAGCAGTGAAGTTTTGAGGTGGAGCAAGCCCAGGTTTTATAACAGGATCTGTGGCATGAGGCTATTTGAGAGTGGAGAGAGTGTTCAGTTACCAACTTCTTGTCCAAATGTATGCACTCATTTCATAGAGTTCCTCAAATATTCTGAGTTTGGAGTCAGGCAGGTATTGTAAGATGTGGGTTTTTTTAGGTCATCATTTAATTCGACTGCTACAATAATGTAAATAGCCACACCTGTGCAAGGAGCACTGGGGAAGGAGACAGGAAATGTGCTCTCCCTAGGGCTGCTCTCCTTGGGGCTACAGCAGCCAATATGGGAGTTAGGCTCTGGTGGATGCTGACTCAGAGCACGTGGCGCTGTAGTGATGATGGGCTATCTTCCATGGTCTCTGCCACTTTTTAGACAAACCTGCCCCTGGAGGATACCTTCTAGGGCAGCTCCTTCAAGAGCATGGCCCAGTTCTTGGGCTAAAGTGGAGGGCAGCAGTCTTGCTTCCCCATAGACAGGCTGACTGGCTGCCTTGGGATGTATGGCAGTGGACACAGGGGATTGCGATGGTTTGCTGAAGTGCTGGGGAGCAGGAGCTGGAGGAGTGAAGTATGGCTCTGTTATGGTTCATCTCCTTGCAGATTATGTATGTGTTGCCATTTTGAGGCATAGGAAATGTCGGTAGGTTTACACATTAAAGAAAATAATTGCAAAATGGGCTTAGTTTCAAAAGCCCAGCAAGGTGAGCTCGCCATGGTTTAGTGAGGGTAAGGCAGAGGAATGGCTATGAAATGCTCCACTATTAATTTAAGTGGAAGTTGAGACTATCACTCAGTCATTTCAT
The DNA here is from genome assembly GCF_033815535.1 of Pezoporus flaviventris. NCBI lineage: Eukaryota > Metazoa > Chordata > Aves > Psittaciformes > Psittacidae > Pezoporus > Pezoporus flaviventris. The sequence goes on from NW_026892585.1 coordinate 22,933,791, forward strand.
ATTAATAAGTCTCATAAGAAAATGCGATTTTCATATTATGAGTTTTAAAGCCCCATGTTCCCTACTATGTTTTAGGGAAGAGTGGAAGCACATTTTGCCTAGGGGACTAAGTGAAACCAGAAATTTCATTTCAGTTTAGACAGTCTTTACTGACACTCTACTCCTGAGTTTGGCAATCCTGGAAGAGAGAAGTGGAATGTAAAAAGGGAGAAACTTTCCAGTCAACATTTGGTTTGAATTTACATACAATTTTAAAAAGGGAAGGCAGAAAGAGAAAAAGTGCCATTATAATTTCAGTGTAGGTCCACTTTAACCTCAGAAACACTAGCTGTTCTGTAAACCTCCCATTTGCCTTTCATTCTATATGCTGCATCAGTGTCTCTGCAGTGTTATTTTATGCTGGGAAATAAATATTTAAATGGAGAAAACTGCAATACAGAAATGTTTGGATTGACATATAGAAAATGTGCTTCTTTATTGTACTCATTTATTTTATAAATCAGATAGCTTCCCATGTTCCTTCAGAAAACAGAAGTAAGATTGAATATTATACCTTATCTCCTCTCTAGTAGAGGTCCGCACTGTAGATTGCAGGTGCATTCTGTGTTGTTCAAACCATTGTAAGAAAATCTCTGAGCTAGGGTAAAGGCTTTCAGTTAAAACTGACCTCGGTTGCCCTGTGCTGAGCAGTGCTGTCAAGCAGTGCTATCTACCTAGCTACCTAGCTACCTACCTACCTACAAAAAGGTAGGTATGTATGTCTTGAAGTACTTCTTTCGAATTTGGTCACAATATCATTAGGGTTGGAAAAGACCTCTGGAGGTCATCTAATCCAACACCCTTGCCAAAGGCAGGGCCACCCAGAGCATGTTACACAGGAGCGTGTGGATTTTCAATGTTTCCAGAGAGGGAGACTCCATGATCTCCCTGGGCAGCCTGTTCCAGTGCTCTGCACCCCCAGTGTAAAGAAGTTCTTCCTCACGTTGAGGTAAAACTTCTTGTGTTTTAGTTTATGGCCATTATTCCTCATCCTGTTGCTGGGCACCACTGAAAAGAGCCCATCAGATGTATTGGTCCATCTTATATAATATCCTGCATTATTCAAATCAAGAATTGATAGTCGTGAACATGTCAGTTATACAAGTCACAATCTATAAATAATAACTAAACATATAATTTTGGTCTAGTGATAAACTTTCGTAGAAAGAGTAATGTAATTATCAGTCACAAGATAGGCACTGACATTTGAAATTGACAGTAGGGTTCAACTCATTACTGTTTCCATTTTGCATGTGCCATTTGCGCTGCTTTCTGAATTCTCTGAATATAAAATTGGCTTCCTTACAATGTGTATACCTAACATTAGATGCATGATGAAGCACAGTACTGCAGAAGGCCTTGAGTTTCACTAGAATCAATCTTCTTGATAAAACGTGTTGGCTCTGATGCATCCTGGTGCTTCAAAGTTCATTTTAGGACAAAGGATGCATAAGCTTCCTATTAGGGAACCCACGAATGCTACCCTTTGTGTTGAACCTTACACCTCAGTACGTATTTTGTTTTATAGTACTGTTAGAAATATCACAGGCCTGAGGATATATTTGAAAAGCTTCCTCTCTCTTTTGTGATGATGTAAAAAGCCAGTGTTCCCAGGTCCGACGTGCTTGGAATGAGTTTGGTCATTACAGCTAGACTGTGTGTCAAAAATGTTATCTCCATTATTTCAGTGAAACCCTGACTACATGTTTAACATGGTAGCCTCAAGGACTATAGCACTCACTTGGAGAGAACATTACACTCCTGTCATTTCTGATATTTACTTTGACTGGCCTGCATGCTTGTCTTAAATATAGCCTATTTGGATCTTTTAGGTTACTTTTCTTAATTGAGACTGAATCTTCAAGTATTTCTCAACTGTGTATCTATGATACACAGAAGCGTGCAATGTAGTGTGCTTAGGTGCCCCCAAACCTGTGGTACTTTTAGGAAAACAATATATGGTTCTTCTTGATAAATGCTTACTTATTCTGCTTGCACTACTACATCTGAAGATGTACACATCGCTCGGTGTGATTCAAGTACATTTGGTGAATTATTTTGATGTGCACTTCTGCAGACTCTTATGTCTATGTGCATGAGTGTAAGTATCTCCTTTAATTATTCAGTGGGACTCCAAGATGAGTAAGAGCTTCTGGAAAGCTCAGCGGTAATGCATTAAGAGAAGAGGACCTTTAAATGCGCAAGCTTATGGGAGGAAAGAAGGTATTTTACAGCAACTGGCAAAGAGCTTACAGGGCGCACTTCCAAACCTTGAGAAAAAGTTTCCCACAAGGAGGGTTTTTTTTAAAGTCATGCTGCAGGAATTAAGTTGGAGATATCACTGACCAAAAGGACATTTTTTCTGAATGAGCCGAGAACCAAAGGAAATGACTCCAGGGTTTGAAATCCTTTTATTTCCTCTGTGGAAGATATCTATGCAGCTGAAATGAACCATTCTGGCTGGCTCCAAGCCAGACCTTATGGGAACTGAGATTAGGAAGTTCTATGGTCAAAATAGCCATTGAACAAATTGCTTCCAGTTTAAAGCCTCACATTTCCTGATAAAGCTACAGCTTTTAACCCTTCCTTTTTATTTTTTTTTTTCAGTTGGGTGAACAACTTTCCCATTATTAGGCACAAACTGTTTATCCAGTTGTGGTCCCTGCAGTGCTCTCAGAATTGCCTGCAAAGCGTTTGCTGATTTTTACTTTTAAGCGAGATAGGCAGAGCAAACCCCAGGAATATGTTAGAACAGGTTCAGGTAATGTTTCCCACTTAAAATAGCAGGAAAACTGCTATAAACAAGAAACCAGCTTGCCAACTACACTGTGGCATTTTTGTCTTGCAGCCGTTTTGAAGGAATGCTTTGTTTTGTTTTACAGTGAAGTTAGCAGGCTTGCTTGGCCTTTATGTGAACTAAATGAAGAGGCAACAGCAATAGCAGTCGTGCCTCTGAACTTCCCTGTTTACTTCAGAAAGTGTTAAAAGCAAGCATGCTTTAACTACAGCATCAAGCCTGGTCTCTAGTGCCTTGGCATGGGGTAGCTAATCTCCAAAGTAACAAAATATTTGAATTATCACAGAATCATAGAGTGGTTTGGGTTGGAAGGGACCTTGAAGATCATCTTTATGTTCCAACTTAAAGACCATCATAGTTCCAACCACCCGGCCATAGGCAGGGACGCTTTCCACTAGAGCAGGCTGCTCAAAGCCCTGTCCAACCTGGCCTTGAACATTTCCAGGTATAGGGCATCCACAACTTCCTTAGCCAGCCTGTCTCACCTTCCTCACAGTGAACAATTAGAAAACTTAAATTCCATATTTTTGCTTAGGATTCATTTCCTCGTTGCCTTCAAACTGTTCTGCTATGGTAGGTAAGAGCATGCTGAGGAAGGTCTGTAAGAATGCTAGAGAGAGTTGATGCTGGGAATGTGGAACAAAGTCCAGGTGTGCTGATGTGTACTCACTCTGCTGTGCTTGGGACTATGTTGGGCCAGCCGCTTCTGCCATCCACCCATGTGCCCATCCCCTTGTGCACATGCCCGTCTCTTTTTCCATGTGGGCAGTGCTTCAAAGGAGGGCTTGTCTGATGTGGGTGTAGGCTGTGTTTTGGGCATCTTGAAGAGGATGTTAAGTGTATCTCATTCATAGAGGTGTGACAGGATGTTGTCTCATCTGCTCTTTCTGTCCTCACCAGCACTGTTTTATTCCCTAAAGAGTATATGCCTTTTGTGTATGTATCACAGTATCACAGTATCACAGTATGTTAGAGATTGGAAGGGACCTCGAAAGATCATCTAGTCCAATCCCCCTGCCGGAGCAGGAACACCTAGATAATGTTACACAGGAATGCGTCCAGGTGGGTTTTGAATGTCTCCAGGGAAGGAGACTCCACAACCTCCCTGGGCAGCCTGTTCCAGTGTTCCGTCACCCTCACTGAGAAGAAGTTTCTTCTCAAGTTTAAGTGGAACCTCTTGTGTTCCAGTTTGTACCCATTACCCCTTGTCCTATCATTGTTTGCCACTGAGTAGAGCCTGGCTCCGTCCTCGTGACACTCCCCCTTTATATATTTATAGACACTGATAAGGTCACCCCTCAGTCTCCTCTTCTCCAAACTATAGAGACCCAGCTCCCTCAGTCTTTCCTCATAAGGGAGATGTTCCACTCCCTTAATCATCTTTGTTGCCCTGCGCTGGACTCTCTCCAGCAGCTCCCTGTCCTTCTTGAACTGAGGGGCCCAGAACTGGGCACAGTATTCCAGATGCGGTCTCACCAGGGCAGAGTAGGGGGGAAGGAGGACCTCTCTCGACCTACTAACCACCGCCCTTCTAATACACCCCAGGATGCCATGGGCCTTCTTGGCCACAAGGGCACAGTGTTGGCTCATGGTCATCCTGTCGTCCACTAGTACCCCCAGGTCCCTCTCCCCTACACTGCTCTCTAACAGGTCGTTCCCCAACCTATACTGGAACCTGGGGTTGTTCCTGCCCAGATGCAGGACTCTACACTTTCCCTTGTTATATTTCATCAAGTTACTCCCTGCCCAACTCTCCAGCCTATCCAGGTCTCGCTGGATGGCAGCACAGCCTTCTGGCGTATCAGCCACTCCTCCCAGCTTAGTGTCATCAGCAAACTTGCTGATAGTACACTCAATTCCCTCATCTAAATCATTGATGAATATATTAAATAATACCGGTCCCAGTACTGACCCTTGAGGCACTCCACTAGTTACAGGCCTCCAACTAGACTCAGCCCCATAGACTACAACTCTCTGGCTTCTCTCCTTCAGCCAGTTCGCAGTCCACCTCACTACCTGATCATCCAGTCCACACTTCCTCATTTTAGCCGCGAGGATGCTGTGGGAGACTGTGTCAATGTATCATGCATTAATGTCTTTGTGCAACCTAAATTTAAAAGTCCTGTATCTTAGACAGGTGTTTCCATCATTTTACCTGAGAGACTAATTCTAGAAATAATAAAACTTATTATTAGTAAGGGTTTTTTCTTTATACTCAGCCTAAATTTTGCTCTTCCTAGTTTAATCCCACTGCTCTTCATTATCCTTCCTCCCCTACCTCTACGCACCACACTAATTAGTTCATCTCTCTCTTAGGTTTTCACTTTTTACCCTTTAATATTATAGTTCAGTGTTAAAATACATTCCTCTTTTCTTGTATTTACTCAGCAAAACAGATAAATCTTAGCTTCAACCCAACAGATAAAATTTAGCTTCAACAATATTTCCTTATAAAACTGTTCCTGACAACCTCTATTCAATGTTACTGTTCATCAGTGAACAAACCCTCTGGTTTGCTTACAAATTGCTGGTACGAAAGTGATCAGAACAGGATGCATTACCCCAGGTAAGTGAGTGAGTGATATTTAATCTGGGAATTTATACATTAGTGCCCTTAAACCATTTTCTTTTGCTTTCTATTGGGCCTTTTTATTATTTTTTCTGAAGGAAGATTTATTGTATTTTTATGATTAGATTTGAAAATCAATCCAGAGCTTGACACTTCTTAAATATGCTTAGGAGGTCCTATTTAATAAATATTTAGGGCATAGGTGATTTTAGTAAGTTGCTGATTTTTGAAATGTGTTTTATATGTGGGTGACCTTGCATGAACCTTTCAAAAGTCTTGGTTTGCACATGTTTTCTTTTATAGGAATATATTCCCAGAGTGAATTCTGAACATTGTGAAAACCATTCTTTCCAATTCTACCCATTGTTGGAAGTACCAACAATCAGCAGCTCTGTTACTTAATAAAATTTTTCATGTAATTGTAGACAGCTATCACATCTGCCTTCCCTCTTTCTTGAAGGTAAACTTCAACAAGTCAATAATGAAATAAATGCTTAATCTGTCATTATTCATCTGAATCTAGGTCAAGTCATCATTTCTTCTCTTCCTTCTTCCAAAGGTTTATCTAGGATAATTTTTCCATGTAAAAGCTTGCCCTCTAGTTACAAAGGGAGCGTAGTACCATTTTATATTACCATTCATCTTAAAAATAAACAAAAAAATGCCAAACAATAATTCAAGCACAAGTCCCAGCTGATGAGAAAATAAAGGCTGGAAAGTGCACATCCTTGTCACCTGGCAAATAGTCCTACAAAAGTAGGAATGATTTAAGCTTTGCCTGGTAAAAACAAACTCCTTATTAGAGACCATGTCTGTTAGGATTCATTGGCTAACTCCTGCAAAAAGTCCTGCAAATTATCATTTGAAAGTTCTACAGGGCTTTATTTTTATCTTAGTCATTCTACTAAAATATTACCAGTGGTTTTCTGTCACCTGGCAAACTGGAAATCCTCTCTGGACCATGTTTCCGTGGAAGATTGATTAGGAGGAAGGGCCAAGATGTGTAAAAACAGTGATGATACTACTTGGCCTGAGAAAAATTGCTGTACACTAATAACAAAAGCTAAGTAGGAAAGTTAAGGAGTACTCCAAAAGGATACTTGTGTTTTCAGTCCTTACCTTAACGATGATGAAAGACTCCTAATTCATGCAGCAGGAGGAACTAATAAGCTTAAACTAGAGAACTGTCACAAAAAATTAACTATTGTTAGCTTGAGAGGTTATAGTTGATAGGCATGTGAAGCGATGTTGCAGTGTCTGTATTTAAATGGATCAACAATAGGACAAAATTATTAATAGTCAGAACTTTCATTACTTAAAATAGTTGAATGATTTTAAGATCTCCTCATAGGAGGCCTATTAGTCTATTTTGAGATCCTCTCATGGAAACTGAAGGTACAGGAGGAAGGGAGCAAGAAATTGTCTTTTATTCACAGTCACAGAGGGAAGTATTGGCAAAACTAGGATTAAACCTTCTGAGTTTTCTTTGCTGTCCCATATGTGTCTCTCAAAACTGTTTGTAAGTGTCTCTAGGGGCTAAAGAATGCATAAAAACCATTTAGATCAGAAAAAGACTGCATTGATTGGTGTAATTAAGAAAACTGAAACATGGAGGTCTAACAAGTTAAATATAATCACTGAATAATAAAGACATAGTCTGCATTTTAGAATCCCATGCAGTAAACCTGAGTTTAAATATGAAGATGGCCTCTTTAATTCCATGGTTTTTGTCTTGCAAAATTGTAGGAAATGCACTGATTTCTGGCCATGCAGGCTACTAGAAACTACTGTAAAAATTCCAAATTTATCGACTAAAACTGTGCAGCAGTGCCTTTCTTGCAGATAATAGCTGCAGTGACTGAGCGAAATAAAAATGTAGTAGTAGGGCTGGATAAACACTCAAAGTCATGTTTGCACCCATATCCTTTTAAATTGATAATGAGGTTTTTTTTGTAGCCATACATCTTTGTGGTGATTCTCCATTAATATGTGTATGCAGTGAGCTACATTGCTGCCAGTGTTCATGAAAAGTACCTTTTAGGTTTGCATGAGACACGTTAGTCTTGGGGAGAGCAAAGTACTCCATTAGCATTTGCCGTCAGGAGCCTGGTCATGGTACTTTGCTGTTTTAAACTTGAGCTCGATGAGCTCAGCATTTTGTTTTTTATAGAGAATAAGATGAACTGCCCAGTGAAATGTTACATAATGATGGGTTTTTGACAGATGAAAACATTCAGACAACTGTGTTTCCTTTTAAATGATTGACTGGAATGCGTAAATTTTACCTATATGTATACATAATCTAAGAACGGGCATACAACTTGATATCTTGATATGTAAGTAGGCTGCTTTTTTACCTAAGCATATCATTGAGCTCTGAAATAGTGTTGTCATAGCAAATTGCTATAAAGTATTAATACTATAAATACATGATTTTTACTGCTTCCTTAATTTTTTAAAGAAAAATTGTTGTTTTTAACTGGACATTTCTGGAGGGCTGAGCTTGAAGAAACCTCTAATAATCCTTCTAGTGAAATACTGTTGCTTATTCATTTACAGGTGAATAATATTGAGTTTTTCTTTGAACATTTGGCATCAAAAACAATCATTCTTTAAAGTGTTGATTTTCTGGGTGATTTACATCACCACACATGGTTGTTTTGCACATGGGAAACAGTGTGTAGCCGTATTGCTGTTGTGATTGAATATAGGAGGTATAAACCCTGTTAACCTATGAGTATCTGCTTATCAGACCTATGTTATCAAAAGTGCAGTTTGCAGCAGTTCCTATCTGTCTAACTTTAGTTTCTCCCTCCTCCTTTTTTACTTTGTAACTCTTGATCTGATTTCCTAATCTATTGTTGCAAGCAAAGCTAACACACAGAAGTCCCACAGGCATCTCTGTCCCCACTTTTACAGCTTCTAAATTGCTATTCCTTGACTGATAACTCTTTTCCTGAAACCACCCAGGCAGAGGTATCGCCAGTGGAAATCAAGAGTCATTCTTCCAATGTAATTAGTTACTACATTGCCATGAAACTTGTTTGGTAGTAGTGAGCCCCTTGGTGCTCGCAGGTGTAAGATCCTGCAGAAAGAAAAAGGTTGCAGCTGGTGCTGCCACCTTTCAGAGTAAAGGATTGGAGAAGTGACAGCCAACTTTTCCCTTGACTGACTTAAACAGTTACTATCAAAATGACTATAGTTATGCTGCATTCAGCAATCTTGTGCGGTAATATATGCTAACACCAGTGATGAGATAGAGGAGATGGTGTTTTATATTCATTGGGCTGTGTAGTTGGGAATCTGCTAGTCACTTGTCTCCCATGTTGTTATTTCCAGTAATATTCTTCATGTTGAAGCTTGTTCAAAATGTCTGAAGTACTGGGGAGGGGGGGATGAGATTCTCTTTGTGGCACTTTCCACGTGTTTTGGGGTTTTTTTGAGTGACAGGTTGCTTAACTTCTCTCTGCTTCAGTGTTTCCCCATCTGGCATAAAGAGGATTATCTGCCTATCTTGAATTCCTCCATGGCTGTAATTACTGCAGTACCAGAGTACCTCACAGTCTTGGATGCATTTGATCTCCAAACACCCCAGGATGCAGGAGACATGCAGTTAATCCCATTTTACAGAATTCTAAAGAAAGTGTGTGGTAGAACAAATTTTGCAGGTCAGTTTTTGCTATGAGACATTTTTCCCTCTGGATGACCATATACAGTATCCAGAAAAGGTGGAGAAATCTTGAAAATAACATTTAATTTTTATTATCCTCTTAGGTGAACATGTCAGTTGGGTAGTTGAGATGGCTAACTGTGAACCTATTGCATATCTTAGCCAAAGTAGGCCCTGCTTATGTTATAATCAGGACAGTCTTTCAAGAAATAGGCCATGACACTGACCGCACCACTGGTATTTCATAGAATCATAGAATAGTTAGGGTTGGAAAGGACCTTAAGATCATCTAGTTCCAACCTCCCTGCCATGGTTAGGGGCACCTCCCACTAAACCATTTCTCAGTGAGCTGTAGGTGTTCCTAATCTGGTTAGAGCTTGGTGGCCAATGATGCTGTCCACACAACAGCCTAGCCACTGCATTTTCTGGACTAAAGACCACCAAGACCAGAGAATGGACTTAACCTTCCTTTTTATCTGGGAGATAGTGCTAAGAGTAAGGTTGGGAATATGACCAGGTTTTGGTAAGGTTAAAAATATACTCAATTTTGTGTAAAAATGAATTTAATAATTAGTAATATAAACCGCATGTAGGGTAAAGTAAATGTAAGTGTTGCATGCCAAATTCATGTTCTACAGCACCAGAAGGGTTCACGTGTTGGTATTACAAATATATAGGGAAGATTGCTGTCTTTGTGGTTGGAGTTGATGCCTTTCTTTCCCAAATTATCTTGGGGGATGTGTACACAGGAATCATAGATACATAGAATAGTTTGTGTTGGAATGGACCTTCAAAGTTCATCTGGTCCAACCCCCCTGTAGTGAGCAGGGCCATCTCCAACTAGATCAGGTTGCTCAGAACCACATCCAGCCTGGCCTTGAATGTCTCCAGGGATGACACATCCTCCACCTCCCTGGGCAACCTGTGCCAGTATTTTACCACTGTCATTGTAAAGAATTTTTTCTTCACATCCAGCCTGAATCTCCCCTCTTTTAGTTTAAAACCATCTCATCCCTTCTTCTATCACAAAAGGCCATGATAAAAGCCCAAGACAGGATAAATCCTGATGCAAGCTGTGATCAGACGTTTTCCCAAACTCTCTGTACAAAACTGTCATTAGGAAGCACAATATCAGCAGCATCTTTTGTTTCCTAATGCATGGGGATGGTTCAGGACATAATATTCCATGCTTGTTCTTCTTTTCTCCCCTCTTTCAGCTCTCTCAGCAAGCTGCAGGTACTATGACTTACTCTTAGCCTTTCTTTTAAAGACCTTTGGGACTTGTGTGTTTTTGAAGATAGCTACGCTTTCTTGGCATGCCTCAGATTTACCCCAAAAATTGAAATTAGAGAGGTATATTTGGCTTCTTAGTTTTTGCTTACATTTGTAGGGGCTATTTGTTCTGTTAGTGCAGAAAATTCTGGTCTATGAATTTGTATAGATAGATTTATTGTAATTTTTATAAAGTGTAAGGGAGATTTTAGAATTGCCCAGGATATAGTACTGGGGCATATGCCTGTTCCTGTTACACTGCCCAAGATGCATCCAAAAAGAAGATGTTCTAGTTCAAGAATTGCTATTTTTGTCCTTGCTCAGGGTGATGCACACAGACATTTGCATCTTGTGTGGTGTCTGCACAAGGAGATCACAGGGCATAGAAGGATGGGTGTTTACAAGGTCCCAATTTACTGCTAAGGCTTTTTTGTATGTGTTCTGTGGGCTGGTGCTCAGCCTTCATTTCCTCCCTCCCGCTTGAGCCAAGGACAAACTCCTATCTCTCAATGCATTAAACCTGTCAATGTTTGACATAAGCAAGCAAAAGATTGATGGATGGAATGTGAAGCAGCTGGTTTCAGAGGTGTGTTATTTTGTTATTGATAGCCACCATTTTTTTAATAACAAAACCTGTTTCAAAGATGTCTTTTCAGTGAGTATTTAAGGTATTGTAAAAGGGAAAAGTTCTGTCATGAGCATCCATAGTGGGGGGTCACCATTTCTGTGCGAATCTGTAGATCTCTATCATTAATGACTTCTAATGAACATGCTAGAAGGGGATTTGATACAGGCATTTTCACTTGTTTTATATATATATATATATATATATATATATATATATATATATAAAATATATATATATATATATAAATATATATATATTTAGGCAGCAGTAGAGCATTTGGAGGTCAGGGATCCTGTGCTCTGCTCTGAAGCATGAGAAGACCATGCTAGTGGTTACCTAGGATGATAGCCAGAGTACAGGGTGTGGAAGGATCATGCTGAGATGCAGCAGAGTTTCTCTATTGATCTGGATCCTACTCCTTGCTCTGCAGAAGTGAATACTTGAACACCTTCTAGGGTGCAGAGTATACAACTAACTGGTGCCTCTCTCACTAATTCACTCCCTCATTGTCCCTTCCTGTCAGCTTTGGTAAACCCTGCCTGCTTTTACTGAGAAGGCAACCTACTGAAATTCTGCAATATGCCCTTTTCTTCAAAAAGGCCTTAAATCATAACCTAGTATTTTATACCTGGAGCAGTCTTTTTAGCCATCTGCCTTTATATATGCCTTATATTTTCTAATGGTTTTGTTATATTTTTATCAGGAGTGGTGTGCAGGGCTGAAACTGTGGGCTTGCTGTCAGAGTAGGCTGTTCTTGACTATTGTATCTCCTTAAATGTCCTCTCTTACTAGTGGTGGTAATAGTTGGGAAGGGGAAAATCTACTTTCTAATTATTATTTGGCAGAAAGGTTTTTTTTCGAGGAAGATAAGTAAATACCAAAGGAATGATGGGTTAAAAAATATTGCACAAAATTTATGTAAACAAATTATGCGAAGATAAACAGAAAAATCCAGAGTGCGAGCTTTTGGCTCTTGATTAATGAGCTTTTCCGGTGTTTTGCTGGACAGGATCACTGGGTTGCACCATGCTGTGTGCAAAACCCTTCTAAGGCTTTGTGCATCTGTTTATGGAACTCTCTCACCCAAGATATGTTTTTATTTAAAAGTCCTGACGTGTATCAGTAAATGCAGTGGGCAACTAGGCCTTGGTGTAACTCTGAGGTCATTGGAATTATATCAGAGGAGACTTTGGTCCCAGTGTCTCTTCTCTCAGATGGCCACCCACGTGCCGTAGCAGTGTACTCATAAGCATGGATGTTTGTTTTCGTCTACTTTTTAGGGTAAGCTTAACTCTTGTTGAATTCAAATTGCTGCTGTGTGACAGACTGGGGCCAACATTCCATATTCAAAGGTGATATAAGCAATGAAGAGTGATCACATCCCTGTTCGTAATATAGGGCAAGCCAATTTCAAGAGGGAAGGAATTTATTAATTTATTTATAAGCTCCAGGACTACATTCTGGAACTTACACGTTGTTGTAGCCCTTAAGATCATCAGAGGAAGGATTTCTATTTAGCTTTTGTTTCAAACCACAGGCTTTTATTTTGTCTCTAGATTCTAGTATGCAATGAGAACCCACATTGTGTCACAAGTAAACAAGAGTAAACCTAAAGGAAAGAAGAGATTCCAGTGACTAAATCAGAATGTTATAATTACATACAGCAAATACATATGTTTAGTAGATTTTGGGTTTTGGAATCCAGAATCTGGTGGCAAGGATAACGTAGTGGTTATTTATCAGTGTTAGCCCTAAATGCTCTGTTACACTTACATCCCACATTAAAGTAATTTGTGGATTTGCATTTTCAGCATGTTCTGCGTGGTTCAGTTCTCTAATAGTGCAGTGATTCAGCTATCCTGAAATAACACATGGCTAGCAGCTGTCGGAAATCGTGCAAAAATTTTATTAAGCACTAGACTCTGAAATTGCCTTTTTCCACTACAAATGCACTGACATCTGGGTCATATCTCCTGGTTAATTCCAGTGTGCTGGACAGTATAATATTTAAAAAAAAAAGGGGAAAACGACACAAAGCACACAGAAGAAGAAAATAGAAAATCAGTGTTCCTAGTGTTTCAGACACTGTGCTTCAAAATATCTTTTGGATTTTCCCAGTAAATCTATTTGAAGGGCTCTGAGTTCTAGAGGGGATGACTACAGCAAGTCAGTGTGACAGACCTGGCTACCACTATAGGGAGGTTTGGAGGTTTATTATTTTCTGCCAGTCAAATTAAATTGCAGAAAGTTATTTCCAGAAGGTAGAAGCAGGTGTCCTCCATGGGTCTTGTTACTGGGCATTGAAAATAAAAGGGATCAGGAACCATTCTCAAGTTTTTTGAAAGCTTTTGCAGTGAAAACGGAGAGTGATTTCAAACAGACTGTAACAGGCAAAGTAACAGAAGTGCCAGCTGTGTGATGACTGTCTGAATAGCCTGAAATTTATATCTAGGCAGTTTTTTAAGTACAATTGAGATTTGTATTTAATCCACTTCATATATAAGCTTTCAATTGCTAATCTGTCTTTTAATTTACAGGGGTTAACATGAGAAATATGAGTGTGTCCTTAGAAGTGAAAAAATACTGCAATGAAATATGTGGTCTTTCTTCATCTGGTAATTAGCTTAATGTGTAATGTTTTATTAGTCACAAAATATTTATTACAGGCTTCAAATTATCAATGACAGCTAGGTCATATAAACCTATTGTTGTGAGAGATAACTAGTAAAATATTAGCATAAATTCTTTAGTTTCAAGTAAGATTAATGTGGGATTGTATAAAAATACTTAGAGAAGATAGGGCTAGTAAGAATTTATGTAGTCCATCCACCTGATCAGGTAAGCTTAACAGCAGCTGATTCATTCCTACAGTTATTCCTGCATCCTATCCCCAAAAGTTCTATGATTGGGATTCCTGAACATTCCCAGGCAGTGCATGCTATGCTTACCCCACAGTTTGGGTGTTTTTCTGGCATCTGATTTATTTTCCTTGCTGTGTTTTAGGCTACTGTTCCAAATGAACATGGAAAAATAGCTTTATCTTTACATACTGCAGCAACTGATAATTTGCCAGAAGGCTCTTCTCTGTCTTCTCCAGTAACTGACCCTGTTTATTTTAGTCTTTCTTATTAAATCATACTATCTCAACTTGTAATTATTTTTCTGTTTCACTCTGGGCTTGAAATGTAGTTGGTCATGAAATGTAGATTTCATGAATGGTCACAAACCTCCAAACTGAATAGAGGAAGGATTATTTTAGCTGAATTTTGCACCACTTTTCTGTTCATGCACTGCAGTAAGATCTGCTCTTTGTTGCTCCCATGGCATTTTTGAATTTGCTAGCACTATGAATGCCAGCATGTATTTTTCACCACTGTTGCCAGGCAGTCGTTCCCCTTCTTAGTTTAAAGTATGTCCCCAGTATGACCTAAGCATCAGATTACTTTTGTTGCAAAATCTCTTCTTACCCCTTTTTATTCTTACTATTTATATGATAAAGTCAACAAGGGAAGGAGGCAGGGAGCTGAAGGCTCATATCAGCAAGTTACCGTAAGACGGCAAGTTCTTGCATGCTCCTCAGTGACTGTTCAGGTCCACGCACCACTCAGGGTATCGGCGTAAATGCAGGTTATTTGTGAGAGAGGTTACCTTCAACAAAGGAGCAGCAAGCTGCTTTGTGTTTTTCATGGAGTGAGAACTTGCAAAGGGGGTAGCCCAGCAGATGGTGGGTGACAATGTGTTTCTGTATCGTTACTTCAGTTTCATCCTGAACTAGTAACAAAAACTAGCTAACAATGTCTTAAATACCAAGGCCTTTATAAGCATGCTATATAATGTAGTGGGAAAGTTTTCTCATCAAAATTAAAAATCATGATCAATTTTAAATTGTGAATTATTTTTATTCTTTCTGCTTATTGGTGACGCTTTCTGAACCAACTGACTTCAGGGCACTCAGAAATTTTCTGGTAGTAAGGAAAAAGAATATTTCTAGTTTTAATAATTCATTTGAAATTTTTAGTCATTTAGCTAAAGTTACTTGGAGAGGAATCCACAGTCCTGTTTGAGAAAGTTATATTTGAGCTCTGAGTCTCAAGGATATTTTTTCCTTATGTGCAAAAAAATTTAGAAGCTTTTTTGAAAGGGGGGAAAAAAACCCAGACATCTAATTGAATCCCCCAAAGCTGCAAACAGTGAAGTTGCAGGGATGGCTATGGATAGGTCTTCCCACACAAGAGACTTCACATGTTTTCTGTATATACAAAGGTCTGCTGCAAGTGAGGTAAGTGATTTGGTTTTGTGATTAAGCACCTAATTTTGAATGCCTGCTATGATATCTAAAGAGCCTTCATGTGGCTGCCCAAAGTCCCACTTCAGAGATTTTTCAGTGAACAAGCATCTTTTGGCACTGGCAATGCCACTTGGTTCAGCTGCCTGAAAGCAACTGCTTCTCAAAACAGTTAACTCAGAAGTGGTTATAAACTGGTTGGGTCTACATGTACTTAGTATTTGGTGTCAGTGCACACACACACATTCTGGAAATGCAGTTATTTTCTATCCATGTGTGGGTTTAATGGGATTTCCGAATAGTTCAAGAGCTCATTTTTTCCGAGATGTTGAGAGAAACATGAACTCTTTCACACAGTGGCTCTGGATTGCTTTACATAAGCCTATTGCATCTATTGATGTGAGGTATGGAGCGGTGGACAGTATCTAAGAAGAGAATAAGAGTATCCTTTAATCGAGTAAAAAGTCAATAAAACACATTTTTAAAATGAGCCTGAAGGCATGAGCTATTTTTCATGAGCTTGGCTCTTTCTTTTTCAGTCCTCTCTCCAGTTGGGTTTTGTTATTAAGCACTGTGGCTTTTTAATCAAAGCCCCCAGTTACCCAGAGTACATTTTTATGCTGGCTGTACCCCAAGCACAGACTGCCGAGGCTGCACATCGACAGAGAGCCCAGAGAAGCGTTCCTCAACTTGGACCTTTTGTCCCAGCTCACTTCCTGTTGACCGACGAGTGGCCCTTTGCCTGGCTTCTTGTCAGGTTGTTCATACAGAAGAGAGTTCAGTGTTTCTAAGGGCAGCAAAATCTTGAAGCAGATTCAAAGTAGTATGTGATGTTCTTGTAGCAAGAATGCCAGCTTTTTGTTTTATTTTTTTCTTTTCTCTGTGGGATTGCTAAAGGACAAAGGTCACACAGATGAGATAGAGTGGTTTGGTGTGCTGGGGTGTAATTACATTCATGCTAGGGAAGAACGGGCTCAAGATACTTACTGGCTGACTGTTCCCTTTAATGGTAGGATTGAATCCCTGACCATGTGTAAAACCTCATGAAAATGTGCTATTGCTTGTCAGAATACAATTTTAATATGGTTGCTACAGGCCTGTTGCAATATGTCCAACCTAAGCGCTGCATTTAGTAGCTGGAAGAAAGAACTCTAGACATGTCCTTTAATGCAAAGCCTGTAGTATGATGTGTTGTTCATTACAGTATCTGTAAAATCTCATTGTCTAGCTCTTTTCCTGTGCTGCATGTGATGCATGTATCTATATATGCCTGTGCACATATGAATATGTGTATTAATTTTTGTGTTACACATTGTAACTGCAGCAGTGCAATGATGATACAGGGAGCCCTGAAAAAGTCACTTGTGCCCCAAAGCTTTCCTCTTCTCTTCCAGCTGTGTGAACTGAAATAGGTAAAGTCACTGCTACTCCCTACTAAGATTAGGGTTTTCCTTGGTTTTTTAAGTGCTGTTATTGCAGAGAGGAAAAGTGTTGTAGAGAAAGCCTCTCCACTCAGTTAATTGTAGGTGCACCATTCTCCTGGCACTTAATTCTTAACTGCCCAGCCTGGAGAATAATTTAGGAGAGTAAGATGAAGGTTTACAAGATTAGGTGAGGAGAAGGAATATGAGGCTCAACATCCAAACCTCACTTCCTGAGAGGCTTGTGTCACAGAATGCTGAGGACAGCGTGAGGGACCCTGCTGTTTGAGTCACCTCACTGAACTCAGCGGGGCATGAGATACAAATTCCTGTTTATACAGGCAGGGGTGGGAGGAATTAACCCAGCATTTTCCATGCCAAGAGCTCAGCCTGCTGGATAAAGATGGCTGCAGGCCCAAAAACCGTTAAAGGGCTTTTTGTGTGTGTCTGTGCATGTGCGTGTGTGATTTCAGTGATTGAAAGCTTAGATTTTTCAAGAATTTCCTAAGATGCATCCAGGTAAAATACGATAGGAAGCAGCATGCTTGTGTGAGGTTTTCGTAGGGAACCAGCACACAGCTATACAGAAGTAGCTTATGAGTCCTAGTACCTGTGTCTGTCATTCCTCATTTTTCTGCCTGCAATCCTAAGGGACTCCCTCATGTCATGAAGCCCACTTGACTTATGACCTAAGGCAGACATTTTTTTCCATCTTAGCAGAGGTGAAAGGCTAGGGCAGTATCCCACAGGCAGCCTAGCTCCCACATTTTTTCCCAATCTTAAACACTTCAGTACTTGCACATAATTTTCCAGTGTCAAGATACCTGCTTCCAATGGCTGGACGATAAGGGGAAATTATGGGGTTAATTAAACATTTTCAGAAGGTCTGTGCAGGACATCATGAATAGTTCTTAGTACTAAACTTCTTTTAAAAATTAAAGGGAAAAATATGCTGGCCACTTTTCTAATTGGAGAATGCCATTATCTAAATTATAGAATGTTTCTATCATTTATCAGTATAATTGAATTTATTGCTGGCATTTTTTCCACTTTAAACACTTCCCCTTTAAACATTTCATTGTATTTTGAATACCATGGCTATCAAATTATTGCAGAGGGAGAGAACTAATGCTTTATGCTTATGGGAAAAAAGTTATTAAATATGAAAAATATCTCTGATTTTTTTTTTTCCTTTTTGCTGGATCTGTGTTTTTTTTTAGTTGGCATTTGTTCCACGCTACTTTTCCCTTTGTAAAATGCTTTCATATGAATAAACAGCTGAGCTTATTGTAATGGAAACTGATTGCTCACCCATATGTTAGGACTCAAGAACCATCATCTTTAGAGCCAGACTACCTATCCATGCAGTTATTTCTCTGATTTTCATGTCATCTTTATGGTTTTGGTGTGGGCAGCCAGACAAATTAGCTCCATTTTTTCACCCTCAGCTTCTGAGGTTTTAGGTGCCTGAGAAACACTGTGAAACCTAAATCTTGGTCTGTAAAGTTATGCAGCTAGTAGTTCTCATATAGTAAAAATGAAAGGGCCAAATTGCTCTAGAAATATTTAGAGGTTAAATAAGAAAAAAAAAGAGGGAATTGGATTGTGAATAGGAAGGTGAGAGAAGGCAATATACCCGTTTGCTGGAAATGTGTTTTTGGTCTTTGTGCAAGACCAATGGGCACCAGTGGTGACTGCAAGCTGAGAACACAACAGACCTTTCTAAAGTTTGAGTATTAGATGCCTTTTTCCATTTTGAAGGACTACAAAGGAAACACAGTGATATCAGAAGTGAATGCAGTTAAGAGTAAGCCTTCAGGGTGGCCTGGGTGTTCCCAGTACTGGAAGGTTGGTATGAAATGGACGAAGAAAGCACATACATGCTAATGGCACAAGGGACACCAAGAGCACAAAGCCGCTGGCTCCCAAATGGCTGAGAGGATAAATGCTCAATTTGCACACACAAAGAAAATGTTTCTTGGACAAGGCGTGCTGAATTATACCCAGGGAAAATTCCACATGCCCTTAAAAAACAGTCAATATACTGTTTTACAAATATATTTTTATTCCCTGGTTTCAGTGACCTCTGTAAACTGCATGTCTGAGGCCTGGCTTCCAGGTCCAAGCAGCAATGATGTATTAAATAGCTATGTTTTTTAAAAAGCAATCTGTTTTCTATTTGACATAACTGAAATATTGAAGCAACTACTGGCAAGCTTGTTAAGTTACTTGCTTTTTATTGGATGTCATTGGTGAAAGAAGAAATATGCAGGACAGGTGTGTGCTTGAATGCTCAGGGAAACAACTTTAAGGTGATAGGGTGTTGATTACATTGTTTGGCCTTTTGGGGCAGTTCAAAACATCTGCACAGTTCAGCTGAGTTGTGTTTTTACTGAACGGATAGCAAAAGCTCTGTGTCGATACAGAGTTTGAACTAATGGAAGGATTATTTGGTTGGCTATCATTAAAAAGCCAGGAATGGACCATTCCCAAACATAGATGTTCTTGTCTGTAAATATTTCAGTTATAAATAAGTTTACAGATACCCATCTTAAACAGAAGATCCTCAAACCTTTTGAGGATTTCTTCACCTAATTTGTATTGGGGTGAACCCAAGATTTTTTGAAACAGTAGGGGAAACAATGTGTTTCTTTTTGAAGTCTGAAGAAAAGCTTGTGTGTGAAAAAGTATCTTTTCAACCCTCTGTTAGTCAAAAAAAAAGGTGTTTTCTCTGTACCAGCTTCTTGCCTGTCCTTAATGTGGCACTGTTAACAGTGTTGCAGCCATCACAAGGAAGAACCCCATACAGACAGCTGGCTGAGAGGTGAAAAGCTCAGATGGGAGCTCTGGGTCTAAGTCAGTGTCAAGCCTGACACCCTTAGCCCTGTTGCAACTTTGAGTACAAATAAGAATGTGGAAGTGAAAGGTCTGTGGAAATCGCTATATTGTTTTATGTTAATTTAAGTGGATTGGGGTATTTTTCAGAGGAAAGCTATTTGTCTGGCAACTTCCCAGTCCATTCTGCTGTTGAGCTTGAAGTATTTGTGTTTGCCTTAGGAACAAGTTGCAGCAAAATGAAGAACGCCTTGGAGAGCCAAAGCATTGAATTGTATAGCCCAGGACAGTGAATGCGTCTGGGTCCAGAGCTGCTCTCAGACTGCACTCACTCTGAGGAAAGCCCACAGCTGGCTGGTGTAGTCTGCACTGGCAGTAAGAATGTAAGACTAGAAGGAATTTGAGCAAACCAATAAGAATTTCACTAGTGTTGCCTGGAAATTTAATTTCATGAGAAGAAGTAAACATCCAACTTACAGGCATCAATTAAACACCATCATAGAGCAAGTTGTGACCTTGACCACTTGAAACTGTGGGGCATTAATGGGCAGATATAGACTCCACTGGGCAGTAGGAAGGAGAAGTCAAAACCTTACAGGCAGGCGCATCTAGTGAGAGGTCATAGTAAGATGTGGGAAAGCCTTTGATTAGAAATTAAATAGCTATGGTAACTAGTATAAACACTGTATGACATAAGGTTTGTCGCTGATAAGAGGATCAAAACATTGCTGTGCCATTAGGCATTGTGTACCTTCCATTGCCCTCCTTCAGATTAAAGTCCCTCTTTAAGCCGAGTCATTTTGGTATTTACCAGATGAACATTAAAAGGAGCATGTTGAACGTTAACTCTAAATTAAGATGTTTGTTGTATTAAATGATTATCGTTTTAGGTATATGCACCCAAATAAATATCTATAGAGAGTCTTCTATAAATAATTCTTTCAGAAAATGATAATGATAAAGAGACTTTTTAAGACAGGACAAGGACTCATTCCCTATGGAATGCCTTTTTTTATTCTGAAGCACAGGAAACAAATGGTGCAATAATTCCTTCTCTAGAATACAAAGGCTACCTTCAACATACAGGTTTGGCCAGGTTTTTCCTTATTTCCATTTTTGCTAAGCCTATATAAAAAGTGTGTTAATTCTTTTTTCTTTCTTTTTTTTTTTTTTTGGTGGACAAATCATCAGAGTATCATAGTTAAAGCTATATGTAAAGTCATCATTGACTGAAGATTACAGAGATTTGATTTTTTTTCTTCATTTTATTCTAAGTTGTCTGTAACATTCTTCTGTGCAAAGCAGAATGCTGTGCTGTGATTGATCTGTCTCTATAAGCTACTGCGTCTTATACTATACATCTGTTTTCTTTGGATCTAAGACATTAGGCTTTCTGAGAATATCTTGGGTGAAATGTTGAAGTGAAACCATACACTTAGCCGCACATTCACTTCATGAATCCAGTGTATTTTCTTGGGATGAACATACAACAGGGTAGCAGTTGTTATCCCTTCCACCAGTCCTCAAAATTGGTCCAGTACTGCTTCAATACTGTGCCAGTGCTGCCAGAGACATCTTTCTGATCCAGAAGAGCTACCAAAGGTATCCCGTGTGATCGTAGCCTGACATCACAAGATCATGTGATGTACCATTGTTCTGTTTTCTTTAAGTGGGAAGAGAATATCTCCTTAAGACTCAGACCAAGGTAGTTTTTCTAACAGTATCTCAGGTGCTTTACTGAAAATCCTGATTTTCTAAAACTGAAGATACAAACCCTCAGAATGCATTTTTAGCTACATTGCTGTAAATTAGAATAATCTCATATCCTGAGTGTTCTCCAGCTATACATTAAGGTCAGAGTCTGGTCAGTAAATTTCAATTTCAAATCTTCAGTGTGGTGACAAATTAATTATAAGTAGATAAGCTCTGATTACCCATCAAGCTTCAAGTATATCTCCATGGTTTCATCACTTTCATTAACATATATGCTTACACAGCATCTTGTTGTCTAGATTCAGTGAGCAGTTATAAAAAGAATGACATATTAATTAATGTTAGGAAAAAAAATGGACACACACATGCAAATTTACTCCCTCAAATTAAAATTATTTAAAGGGAGTAAGAGGGCAAAACTGTCATGAAGCTCAAACAAAAATGTAACCACAACAGTTGTGTGTTTTGATAACCATAGTTAACAGAAGCTGCAAAGCTAATGCTGGCAAGGTGAACATGGTCTATTTAGATGGTAAAATAATGTAATGTTTTGCGTGTGCAGCTGATGCTGATGTATGATTTTCAGCAATTTCCAGTAGCTTTTTATGATCAGAAAATGTGTTTTGCCTGTCTTGCTAGTTGCACAAGATGACTTTAAAATGCTTCTAGTCTGGTGCAATAACATTAGTCCTGTGTGTAGCACAGTGTCCTGCAGTGTGTGTAATGGCAGTGTAGTTATCATAGCTGTTAACAAATGGGGCTTAATGGTTGCTTCAGTCTTTATGACTCAGGCGAGACCCTTTAAAAATTGTACTGTAAACTCATTAGATGTGATCTGAATTGGAAGTTCTAGAAACAGATATTAGCTGATAGGCTTTTTTGATGGTCATAGAGGAAAATGATTAAACCCTAGTTTATCCTGGTGGGTTGGTTTTGTGTTTGTTGATACTTCACTTGTTTCTTTCTCTGAAGAACTGTTAGGGCTTTATTTTGAAAGGGAGGCAGGAAAAAAAATCTGTTTTGTTTGTGTGGATTCATGTTTGAGGAGCTTAAAACACCTGGTTTTCTGTTCTGCTTGGTGCCCGCCCTCAACTGTCCTGGTAAGCTGTTCTTTTTCGTGGATGTGAGGCAGACTGCTATGAACAGCTGTCCCGCTAGTAAAAAATTGATGTATTAGATCAGAGTCTTATTTCTTTTCTTTTATTTTTTTTTAATTGAATGCTAGTAAATAGTGGCTGAAGTTCATGTGAACAAGGATGTTTAGAACAATATGTTTTGGCTGCTTGACTTTCAACATGAAGTTGAAAGTTTCTGGATCGCATACCAAATGCAGGGCTGGCCTCAGCACAGGGACCCTGATTGAAGTCCAGCTTGCAGTTCCACACAGATTCATTTTTTCCAGGCTGGAGCTCTTTCCAAGAGCACAGAGCGCAAGTGAGTAGTTAGATGATGTTTGTTTGGCTCTTCAGCTCTTCAGTCTTGTGATAGAGAAATAGTTCTTTTCCAGTATTCGCTATTCTTCTGAATGGAGGCGCTCGGCAGACCTTTGGTTACAACCAAAAGCATCCCTGGGCCAAGGCCATTAAAATGTTCTTTGTAAAGTATGCAGAGTATTGCTTGGATGAGCTGGGTACAGGCACGTGAGCCAAAGGGTGGGTGTAAGCCACTAATTAGGCAAAACAAAGTCAACCTTGGATTTGAAACACTGTATGGGTCAAAGCCAGCAATGTCTTCTGTTCCAGCAGTGATTTATGGCACTTCCTCAAATATGAAACATCTGGGAAGAGAGATCAGTAAAGTCCCTTCGAGAAAATGCATGCAACAGAATGGCAGAGGAAGGCCACTCATGAAACCTGCCAAAATCTTGCATAAATCTTTTCAGTGTTAGAAAGGCAAACAAATAAATAAATGTTGCTTCTTCTCTTCCTAGCCAAACACAGTGTAATGCTCCTGATGGATAAGGTCATTCTTTTATTTTTCCCAGACAATTAGGTCTCATTTGAGTTAATCCTATGGCAAAGCAATCCGCCAAATTGGAGCCCCAGCTCCTGCCTGATGTCGTCTCTGCACACCCATTGTTTTACCACATACTACACTCTATTTGGTGTAGTGAGCCTTTCTGTTATGATACTTGCTGATATGGAACATATGATATTGTGACTAGTCCATGTTTTCTGTCATATTTTGCTAGCATAACCTTGCAAGTGGTATGAAAGGCTTTTACACCTGTCAGAAAAGCTTACTTAACTCATATGTTAGAGCTACTGCAAAGCCAGCTTACTGAAATTAGCTGCAAATTCAAAGCAGCATATTGAATTTTGTAATTTATTTGTTCACAGCACAGGTCAATTAATTTATTTCACAGTGATGTAATATTTAATATTTGAGGAAAAAAAATAGATAAAATGTGGCTGAGAAGCTTTCTTTGTTCTGCTGACCAAGACAGCGAATGTTTCTCCTTTTTGCAGCAAATACAATGCATGCCATATGAATAATACTACCCGGTGAATAATAGGCATGCTTGCTGAAATGGTTTGGACTGTATTGTTTTTCCTGTCAACAGAAGATTCCTTAACATTCTTTATTAAAAGGCACAGTACAATTAAACAAACGAATAACTCTTTCCCAGACAGGAAAAATAAATAACCTTTCCAGGCCTCCCAAGCTTAAATTGTCATGCATATTTTATCCATAGTTCTTTAAGACATGAAAAATATCTCCCTTTTTAGTTTCTGTAAGGCTTTGCAATGTGGGGCTCAAATTTAGTATAAGCTTTTCTTCTGTATTATAACACAAGTAATCAGTTATTATTGCAGCATCCTGTTCTTTTAATCATCTTTTTGTATAGCACTTGAATAGGTAGTGTTATGTGCTTAGTCAGGTTTGTTTATTCCAGTTCCTCAAGCTTCCTCTCACCAAACCCAAACATAAAAAAGCCCCACACCAAAACAACAGTAAATCACAAATGATAAGGAAAACAGGCTCGAGTTCGACTTTTAGATGTCACCAATACCAAGAAATCAGAGATGAAAGAGCTGCCAACAGCAGAAACCCAGTATGTTTTTCATAGCAAGGAGAGAAAAAAGACCACAAACCCACAACAGAAGTGCTTGTAGGTCCAGTGGTATATCCTGTGGGCTGTAGGCAATGATAGAATAAGGACCATAAATGTATATAAATAATGTACTACAACTAGCATACTAGTTGTACTACAAATGTACAAATGTGCTACAAATAGAATACAACTATCTCAAATAGTAGCTCGCTCTTGTACATGTGTTGACACCTCTGGCCTGGTCTTGGTATGTACTCTCTATTAGGTCTCATTTATTATCCCCTTCTGAAGAAGGACCAATGGAGAGATGCCCTTACATGTTTCCCAGCTGCCTGCTGGTGCTCTTGCTAAGATAGATGGTAAGGCTTTGTTCTTAACAAATGAACTAAGTATTTTCATGCAGTTTTTAAAATGAAATTACAATAAAATAAAACAAATATATCTTTTAAGGGTATTTGTCTATACCTATTTATTATGGTGAAGAGTACTTTTCTTGCAGTATTAAGTGTTGATTTTGGTAGTCAGATTATGGTTTTATTCAAATGAGTAAATGCATAGCAGTTTGGCAATAGGGCTTTATGAATATCCCTCCTAACATTCATGCCAGTGCCAACGTATATGAATTCTGTCATGTTTTCTGCTTTTTTACTTTCCAAATTAGTTTGTTGTTTTTGTTAACTTATCATTAACAGAATGTTGTTTGTGTTATTACCCTACATGAAGTTTAGAGGCATGCCCTGCGGTAGCTGAATGGTGACTTTGCTGTTTTGACACCGAGTGCCAAACCTTAGTCTCCTGTTAAAGGGCTAAGCCAGTGGTTAGGTAGTATCCATTTATCCATTCTTCATACCAAAATCCATGGCAGTGTCCTACAGAGGACAAACAGCATATTTTGCTCCCATACCTTTATTTCATTGCTTCACTTTGATGACTCATCATTATTTTTAGTAGGAACCCATAGCATATAAAGATGCAGAGTTGCTGCTAGTGAGCAAACTAAACAGCAGCCTGGACCAAAATGGCAATGGCCCAGTTGTATATGTTGCCTATGGCAGAGCCCTGGCGAAACCACATATATTGGTGCTGTGGCCAACAAGGTGTTGGGATGAGCGTGAAGGTGGCTACTACAGGTGCAGTGGGAAGTGTAACAGGGCTCTTTCTGCATTGTCTTTCAAGACGGTAAAAACAACAGTTTATGCTGTTCTCCCTCTACAAGAGCAACCCAGGCATAGCCCCTTGCGTCTGGGACAATAAAGATCTGTTTTGCTCCTGAGCAACCTTCAGAGGTCCCTGTTAGTGTTTAAGTGAGTAGTGATGGAGGCTGTCGGATCCTATCAAAAACTAATAAAGTTAATAAGCTTGTTTCGCCACTTGTGTGATTCTCACTGTTCTGAAGGTGAAAATCTGGTAGGCACATGATCTTCTAGACTCTGAAATCTGGTCTGCTGTTCCTTACATATGCTAATATGAGACATCTATTTTGCCTGTCACCAATTATCACAGTCATTTAGATCACCTTTGATTTACGCATGCTGTTTTCCTGCCTTTTTCTTCGAGGACATATATTTGAGGAATTAACATTTGGTTTTATTTTTTTTTTTCTCTTTCTAGTGCTGGTATCCTGCCTCATGCAGGCTTTCACATGAGCCTCCCTGGAAACTATTTGCAGCTGTAGCTGCTTCACTGCCTTTCATTTATCATATAGACTAAATTGTGGTGTGTCAGTAGTTACTTCCTGAGATCTGAACTAAGAACACTGAAGCTTGCTTATTTAGTTCAGCTTGGATTTCTCAAGTGATATCAAATCATCTGCTGTATTTTCCAGCCTTCTGCTATTGGTTTTCCTCACACTGTGAGAGCATCGAGTTTTCCTGAGCGGTGGCTACCGGTATATGACTTGCCCGTTTTTTTCTCTACTCAGTTGTCAACTTCCTCAGCACTATGCTGAAGTTTCCCGTACTAATTTATGGCGATTTGCCAAGAAAAAAATGTAGAATTAATCTTTGATCTCATCGTCATGGTTGTCTCTTAGTTAGTAACATTATATAATTGTCATTTGAACATGTTTTGAAACCTGCCTTGGAGAAACCAGCTACTAATAAGCTCCTACAAGATGAAAAATCTCCTTTTAGAAGTCCTAATTAATGCTGCTTCCTGTGAGTGGTAACGGTCTTGCCTCTTTGAGTAAACTGTGTTTAGTTTTGGGTTTTTTCAGTGGCTTTCTGTCTGATTCTCATTATTAACTGTTGCTTATTCCAGGAAGTTACTCGAGGATGAGATTCTGACTCCTTTTGTCATGTTTTTTGTTTTTTTTGCTGATGCAGCCATGGTCCAAATGTGCCAAAAATCTCTTTCAGAAGTTGTGTATCCTCAGAGATTTTGTTACTTTTCAGCTTTCAACAAGAGCCCATGCTTGCCAGTAGAGAGCCTGTTTCTTTGGTATGTTCTGTGCCACTTTCCCATCTTTCTGCACCATTGGCTAGGGTAACTGTTCTTGGACAGTCAGAAAGCCCTTTTTAATTGGAATCTACCCCTTAGCCCTGTGTAATACAGATGTCATGAGGAGGAGTGAAATCCTTGTACAGTCTGAGAATCTTTCTGCAACATCCAGGCACAAGTGCCAAGGAAAAGATTTATTTAAATGAAATATTAATGATATGTAAATTTACGATTGTATGTATGTATATATATGCATATACTTAGCTGAAACAAACTTTAGCAAATGTGGGGTTTACAGATGAGTTAAATCAAGAGGATTTTTTGCCTTGAATATGCTAACATATCTGTATTTTGGGGAGGGAAAAACCTTTTTATTTTCTTATGTTGAGTTTTATCGTAAATCTGATTAACCAAAGCACCTAAGCGCTGGTTTTACTCTAAGCATGTGCTTAAAGACTTCTGCTTTTGGGAATCATAGCTCCATGGAAGAAAGCTGATCGGACAGTATTTTGAGCCACAAGGAGCTTTCTGTGAAATAAGCTGACAACAGCTCCTTAACCAGTTGAAGACTGAAAGCACAAGCCTGCATAATCAGCAGTGGTCCTGCTTCTATTACAATGAAACTGCTGCCAGTGAGACTGGGTATTCAATCTGCCAGCTGGCATCTTCCCTTCCCTTCTGAATTTTGATAATTTTTCCAATAACAATAAAACTTTGTGTTACTGTAGTGCTTTGCATCTGAGGAGCATACAGTAACTGGTTAATTGGATTAGTCTAATTGCCAAAAGATGAATATAAATGTATTATTCCTAATTTACAGAAGAAGAAATTGAGGCAACAAGAGGTTAAGTTACAGGAAGGTCTGCAGACTGTGTAGTGTTGGTGTAGTGACAGGAATAAAAAGGATAAGCTCAAGTGATAAATAGAAAGGGGGATGAAATAAGGTAACATTCCCTCTTTGGTGATCTAGGAAAATCACTGAGAACTGTATCTTTTATTTCAGCCTTTGCTTTGTAGCCCCGTGAGCTACCCCCTTTGCAAGTTCTCACTCCATGAAAAACACAAAGCAGCTTGCTGCTCCTTTGTTGAAGGTAACCTCTCTCACGAATAACCTGCATTTACACCGATACCCTGAGTAGTGCGTGGACCTGAACAGTCACTGAGGAGCATGCAAGAACTTGCCGTCTTACGGTAACTTGCTGATATGAGCCTTCAGCTCCCTGCCTCCTTCCCTTGTTGACTTTATCATATAAATAGTAAGAATAAAAAGGGGTAAGAAGAGATTTTGCAACAAAAGTAATCTAATATGATGTTTAGGTCATACTGGGGACATACTTTAAACTAAGAATGGGAATGACTGCCTGGCAACAGTGGTGAAAAATACATGCTGGCATTCATAGTGCTAGCAAATTCAACAATGCCATGGGAGCAACAAAGAGCAGATCTTACTGCAGTGCATGAACAGAAAAGTGGTGCAAAATTCAGCTAAAATAATCCTTCCTCTATTCAGTTTGGAGGTTTGTGACCATTCATGAAATCTACATTTCATGACCAACTACATTTCAAGCCCAGAGTGAAACAGAAAAATAATTATAACCTCTCGAGCTAACAGAAAGCTAAAAAAAAAAAGTCCTACTTTGGCTGTACAAGGAGTGAAATTATTTGTGAGGCATTCACTGTGCTAACCTGGGCCTGCACTGACCAGTTTCCCTGGACCCTGCATCTATATTGCTTCCAGCACCCAGATTGGCTGTTCAGACCTTTTTCAGGGACCTCTTCATGTATCTGCCCTGTGACATGTATGTATGCTGTCAGGCTTGGTTGTACTGAGGGCACTAGTGATGTCCATGCCGGTTTCCCTGTGACTGTCATGCAGTCAGTTGTTATTGATCCCCTGCTAGGAAACAGGCTTTTCACATGTGAATTTACTGTCGTTGTCCTTTTCTCAATTTACTGCCCTTCCCTGGTACAGAGAGATTTGGAAATCTGTGTGTTGTGTATGAAGCAGGTTATTGTATTTTCAGTTAAAAACAGTGGTACTGTCCTTGAAAGGGTACAGCCTGAGGAAGTAACAATTAAAATAGTCTTAAATTACTTTAGTTAAGGAGAGATTAAGGAAAATGCTTTGATCTCCTATGGTAATGATGAACTTCAGCAGGTATACCTGAAGTCTGTAATTCTTTCTTCCACTTTCAATTAAGTAAAAGACCACCACAATCTGTAACACTTTGGTTTCTGCACTTTTATTTCAAAGAGAATCTCATTGAGGGTGAGCAAAATGCTCGTTAAATTGAGCCAGCTTGGTAGATACAGAGTTGTATTAGCAAGCACTAGCTTGCTAATCTGTTGGGCATCAGCCACAATCAGTGAATGATTTCATCTGCATCTATGCAGTGAATTGTGTGTACCTTGATATGTCTGTATCAATCCACTTTGGATTTGATTAATAGTATATCTGTATTCCGCAAACTTAAGAGGGCACTTCAGGATTTAGTAGGGTGCTGCATACAGAGGGAGGGGGACATGTTGTCAATAGGGTAAATTATATCAAATGAAAATTTAACCAATTTTTATTTAAAAGTTATTATGCATACATAGAATAATGTGCATGCTTGTATACTTTGCCTACTTTGTAAGGAGAAAAAAAGCTAAGGAAGAAAGGGTTAATTGATTTTATTTCATTCAGCTTCTTAAAATATTCACAGCAGCATGTTGCTTTAAAATGATTTAAGGGAGCAGAAGAATTTAGGAAAAAAGTTCATGCTTTGCAGCTAATACTTGCTTTTCATTATATGAGCTCACTGTGGTTTGCCTGCATGGCCCAGCTGCAATGAAAAGAATTGTGTAAAAGCTGTTTGCCTGAATCTTTCCTATGTGCTAACAGGAAGAAGTAGTGGTGACAGTTATACCCTTCATCATCACTGGGAGAGAGTACAGAGGGGAGGGAAAAAAGACAGAGAGCAAATGAGAACAATATTTGGCCCAAATTAGTTTTCCTGACCAAACACTTGGTATTTTTGTTCCAAAGCCCTCTGGCTCACAATGAAAATGAACTAATCCCTATTAGGAAGTCTTTCTGGATTTTGACTGGGAAGTGTTTGGTGTTGAATGAACGAGCTTTGAGAAGCTTTTGTCCATGTTGTGTTCTCATTAGCAGTGTTCTCATTAGCAGAGCCTTGTGATAGAAATGGCTGCATTGCCCGAATTTTAATTTTTTAAAACTAAAATCCAGTCTGCAAGTCTCCCTGATTTTATTGCCTTTTTTTTTTTCCTTATCCACCTATGCCATGCTTTGCCTGAGTGCCTCGCTGCCCTGTCCCTTCCTCTGTGCACAATTTCAGTGTGAGAGTCTCGTCTTCCTTTCACTTCCTTTCTTCTCCCTTTGGCGCATGCCATGAGCTGGCTCTTACTCCACGCTATAAGCTCGATAAAGGCTGAATAGTGATACAGAGGGGAATGTTCACCCTGCCCAGTTTTAGAAACAAACAAAAACCTCTCAGTTTGAAAGCTGGATTCTCTATACATAACCTGAAGAGAGATGCTCCTTCAGGAGATGGCTCAGAAAATGAATCTAGCTTTGGTGCTCTGAGATGTCTTATGGAGGAGCTGCTCCATTTCTACTGACACATGAGCAACCTGTGATGCCTGTCCTGGGTTCAGCAGTAGCAGTCATTTTTTCTCCTTCTTAGTAGCTGGTGCAGTGCTGTGTTTTTAACTTTCAGCCTGGGAACAGCGCTGATAACACTGATGTTTTTGGTTACTGCTCAAATGTTTAGTCTGACCAAGAACTTTGTGAGTCTCATGCCCTGGAAGGGAGGAGGGGAAGCCAGGAGGAAGCAGAGACAGGACACCTGACCCACACTAACCAAAGAGGTATTCCATACCACAGCATGACGTGCCCAGGATGTAAACTGGTAGTTGCCTGGAAGGGCTGGTGCACTGCTGGGGTCAGGCTGGGTATCGGTCAGTGGGTGGTGAGCGGTTGTATTCTCTTTCCTTGTTATTTCTCTTATCCTTATTATTATTGGTGGTAGCAGCAGTGGTTTGTGTTATACCTTAGTTACTGGACTGCTCTTATCTCAACCCGTGGGAGTACGTTCTTCCTATTCTCCTCCCCATCCCTCCAGGAGTGGAGGAAGGAAAGGCTGGGAGTGAGAGAGCAACTGCGTGATTTACAACTGAGCTTAAACCACGACACTGTCCTAAATTAGTCAACATTATCTGAAGCTGGGCATAACTGAAGTTTGGAAGCTACCTTCAGCTGTGCTCTGATGAACAAATTTTCTTCTGTAGCAACCGTACTTTGAGAAGCAAAATAATAATCTTCTAATAGATGTTTCTTGGATAAAAATTAGTTATTTTACGTTTGTTAAAAAACTTTACAAGGACCCAGTTCCATCTTTAGTATTTTCTAGCTGTGTTTATGGGACTGAAACAAGTACCTGTGAAGCAAGTAGCAGCAGAGAACCACAGACTAACAGTAGCAGAGTATTGGCTTTCTCTCACTGCCCTAGAAATGTGCTGCAACCTTTAACTGCAGCATCCATTAAGATAAGGTTTCAGTTTCTTTGTCCTGTGCCCTTGTCCCTTCAGATAGCATTAAGCTGTCCTTTGTGTTGAGGGGTGTTGGTAGCAAAACCTCTCCTGAGGCAGCTAGACTGAATCTTACAAAGTAAATATGTTGGAGTGTTAAAAAGGTAAGTACATCAGCGCTTCATGGGCCTGGTCTTGCTTGGGATAAAGTGCTGGATTCTTTTGTGTACCTAGTACCTAGTACTTTCCATTTCTGATTTATCTAGAAATTCTGTCATTTTCTCTGTCAGAAAGTTTCATTAGCAGAGAAGATCTCACAGTATTTTGTCAAGTCTGCTCTGAAGTTTGAATATAATCATTAAGTACAGAAACATATTGGACAAGAAAAATAATGGATGTGGAATGCTAACTTTTCTTTTTGCCTGAAAAAATACTTCAATTCCAAGCAAAGATTTGGGTTGATTTTCACTGTATTTCTTTCCTAATTGGTTCCTTTGTTGCACTACCATTTCAAAACAGACCTTCCTGCTTACTTTTCACCCATTTTTCAAAGCCCTTGTATTCTGTACTGGACTCCTAAGATATCTGTTGCCTCTAGTTTTTCTGTTCCAATTTTGGAAGCTGGGCTGGTTTGGTTGCTGGGTTTAGGTGTTTTTTGGTTTGTTTGGGTTTTTTTTTTTTTTGAGAACTACTGTTTCCATCTTAATAGCTGAAATTAGCAGACATTAGGGGCTGGAGAGACTAGAAAAACAGGCAGGGAAAATGTTGATGATGGAAGAAAATGACAGAAATAGATAAAATGCAGTGAAGGAAAGATCTGTTTAAAGCATAGCAGGAAATATAGGAAAAACAGAAATTGTGGGGAGAAAAAGCAAATAAATGGAAAAGAATTGGGTTGCAGGTCATGAGATCTGCACTCTCCTCGCCTCTGTTGGTATGACTGTGTATTTGCTGGAAGCATGCAGGGTTTTATGGAAACATCTTCCCTGTTGTCATCCCTGGATAGAATGATTCCTTTGAAATGACTTACTGAAGTGGAAAAGCCATCTTCCTAGCCTATGCATGAGTCTTTCTCTTTTTAAGTCATGTTAGAGGAGCAGGAGAGCAGGAGCTGGGAAGTGAAGAATAGGAGTGATCGTGTCAGGGCTGGAAGGAAAATGGACAAGCTTGTCTGGAAAAAAAAAGAAACAAAAAGAGCAGCCTACCACAGAGCTTCCTAATTCCAATATATATATGAAAAAAGGGAGACTATGGTTGTATATGATTTGCTAGGAAAAGTAGAGGAAGGTCAATTTTTTAAAAATAAAGGCTACAAACATTATTGTTTTCAACTTTATATATATGAAAATAAAGTGAAAACTTAGATGAAACACTCCATTTTATTTATGCATCTTTGGATGGTATGATGGCCAGGAATTGTTTGTTTCAAGGGGTTGTGTTTCACTTCTTTGTTCCACTTTGGGAACAAGCCTCTCACACTGTTTGTGTCTCAAGAGCCATGCCAGAAGTCTGCAGTTCTTGTCTTCCTGCACAGAACCGTTTTGCTTGGCCATGAACACAAAAGCTCTAGGGAGGCACTGTCTACTAAGGCTAATTCTGTTTCAGCCTTATCCAATCCTTTTTTTTTTTTTTTTTTTTTTCTTTTGTGTGGCTCTCTTGCGCTGTGTAATTTGGCTGTAGTTATAATCCATGTGCCTCTGGCTTATGAAACATTGTGCTGGTTCAGTTGCTTTCTAGTGGCCGTGCTCCATATGCTCTTTCTCAGCAGTTCACAGAGTTTGAATATATGCACCTATCTAATCTGAACTCCTGCACAGAACCAGCTATGGAATTTTTGTGCATCAATCTCAGTAAATTCAGGTTGCATCTGAGCATGGCTGGTACTAGGTGTGAACTGTAGCAGATGGGGACAGTGGAGATCTCAAAGCAGGTTGTCCAGGAACCTGGGGTTTTCAAAAGCCCCATAGCATCTAGGAACACATAGAACAATGCTGTGTTGAGCAGACCTCTCCAGACTGAAACTGGTGGCACGGTGGTGCTCTCCTAGTAGATCTTTTCATACTTGATGAGAAACAGTCCTAAATACTATGGAAGGATCATAGAGTTAATGCACTGCTCTGTGCCACATAGGCATACTACCTTGTTCTGGGCTGCTAGGAAGGTTTCTAATGGATGTTGGTGTGATGTGCTGTGGATGTGCCCGTTGCATTTCGGGAACAGAAAATCCCATTGACTACCAGTGGCACTTCTAGAAGCGTTGCTGATTTTGTTAGTGTTTCTGATAATCCCCCTCTAATTGGCTTCTTATGTGGTCTGTGGGGGTTGTTGCTGTTGCCACTGTTGCAGAATGGGTGATTTGTATTATGGGAAATCATGGAGATCCTGAAGAAAACCAAAGCACTGTGGTTCTGCATGCTCTCCACTTGTAGTAAAAACCAGGCCTTGTCCCAAGATTTTACTGCAACAGGCACTATTTTGTGATGTTCTGCAGAGAAACAGCATATATCAGGGGAATGATTTTATTCAAAATTATGAGAGTATACAGTGATGAAGAGCTTTGGTGCTGCACACAGTATCTGGGATGATATCCAAAAAGCCCAGATGTTTAGTCTTCAGTGGCTTCATTTTAAGCTATTAAATATGAAGTTTATTTTTTTAGTTGGAGGCTGATTTTTTTTTTCTCAATTTTCCTAGCATACACTAAAATGTTGACTTTCCTGAGGGAAGCTTGATTCTGTTGGTCGGCCTGTTAAACAAGTGCAATGCAGTTGTGGCACATGTATGCACTGATATTGGAATCACATGATTTATTGTTTTGTCTGTTTTGAGGTTCTTTTAAAGGATTTTCATTATCTGGGACAAAAATGCCTTAATGCAATAAATGCAGATTTCTTCAGTGAAAAAATACCTGATAGGAAGTTAAAATGGGCATGCTGAGTTAGATGTAGTTACAGTGTAGACTAAGGGAATGAAGTGCTGCCTAATACTGTAGCCTCTGTCCCATCATGTCGCACCATTGTGTTTTGCATGTGGTTCTTCATCTGCCCATCTGCTTGTTTCTAGATAAAGGCAAAGAAAGGCTACTTCTTTTTTATGTACACTGCTTGTCCCAACCATCCAGGGTGAAAAAAAAAACAAAAACCCTAATAAAATGAGAGAACAGGATGGTATCATTTCTAGAAGACTAGAAGGTGTCCATTTTCCAAATGTCTTCTATGACTGTTGCTGGAGCCTCATTGCCTTCCAGTACAGGACAGAGTGCTAGGGAGGGTGAGTCTGTTGCACTCCTTGACTAGAAACGATACTGGCAATCCCTATTTTCTTCAAAGGCTCCAAGCCTGGTGTATGAGGGAATCAGCACCTCTGGGGAATGATTACTTGAATTAGACACCTTCCACCCTGAGGGGTAAGAATACAGTGACTGTGTTTCCTTTCCTAGCCAAATATAGTGAGCAGGTCCACGTCCCACTCACCCTCACCCGTTAGCAGTGAAAAATATACCTGCTTTCAGGGCCGTATAATGTTATGTCATCCCTATGTAATAGAAATATGCAGTACCTTCCGATAGTGTTATATACAGAAATACATGGATAAGTCATTTCCTGATTCATGTACCACCTGCCTGATGGAAGCTCTGGAAAAAAGAGTCCCAGGTCTGCCCCAGAAATGAGAAATGGTGACTAGGAAGGTTTAAGAGTAGAGTAGCAAGCTGCTGCCATCTCTGCATAATAAAAATGAAATGGATTGCCTTTTGCAGACACCCTTTTGGACATGGGCCCTGAGTAACAATGTGTTTTTCCTTAACTTTTTCAGCCAGGTAGTACCTCATCATTTTCTTCCCCCTACACCTTACTGCTTCCAGGGTGTGGGAAGTTGCTTTCATTTGTGTTTGGTCACAAAAATGGCTTTGAGAACAACAGTGATAAAATAAGCAGCCTGCAAATTTTATAGTAAAATATTTATACTCTAAAAAAGCACAACCATGCCTGCCGGATATTCATCTGGCTAATTCTTGCTGTTGACAGGAAGCAGACATTCAGTCTCAAAACATTTACACGTATCCGTATTGACAACACCAACACGTATTTGGCATCTGTGTAAGAGATGTGCTGCAGTCCTTTGGACTATTGGCTGTCTTGCCTGCTATAACAACCGTAGGCCAAGTGACTGACTGGGAACCTGCACACACAAGTATGGAAGATTCATCACTATTTCATGAAAGACTAAAAAACAATTTAGGATTGATGGTTATTTATTTCTTTGATACAAAGTATGAGGATGCTGCTGGGCATTTAGAATGTCTTTTTCTCTTTACAGTCATTTCAGCTTCCTGAACAAACCTTCCTGGGTTTGTGTGTCCTGGCAAAACTTCTCTCTGTTTTCTCTTTCATTTTGGTTTATTTGATGTACTAAGCTCATATGGAACCCTGGTCTTCAAACAAACTTAGATTCTACTACAGACTTGAGCTCTCAATCATTTCCTGTATAATTTCATAAAAAAAAATCTGGGATTTCAAAAAACAAATATTCCTCATAAGTAAGAGACTATTATTATGTCTGAATTGTCCTCACTTTTATTATTAAAAAGAACAGTTTTGCAAATAAATTCCTTCTCCCTTCCATATATATTCTAAGCATCTAAATGCATACCTTTCTCTATACTGACTTCATGGGGTGATAGTTGTTCTCCATAGTATATTTGGCCTTTCACTGCTGACATATATCAATGGGTTTGCTCTTTAGTTAAACCCTCAAGATTCACCCGAGATCCTAAACAGTTTTATGTTCAGAAGGTGCCTGAATATTTAGGAGCTACTGATGCAGCCTTTTGCTCTTGTTGTTATGATCTGGATACAGGCTTAGATATATCAGTCAGCATCATTGGCAACACCCACCTACCTCTCTCTTTCCAAGGCATATACTAGATTTCCCATCTTATCTTAAATGGTATTTCTACCAAAACTCCCTTGATACCTCCTTGTTACGCAAAGCATTAGGCAATTATACAAAAAAGTAATTAGATGATCCTGAAGATGATCTTGGAATGTGAGAAAGGGAACAAATCCAATAGTAAATTAATCTACTTAGGAAGTAATAGGAGAAACATTGCATGGGAAGATGGAAGTGTATCTATAGGGAATAAAGAAAAAGGATGACAGAAGCATTAGATTTTCTTGTAAATTCCCAAGCTGAAAATGGGCATAGCTGTGAAGGCAACAAATATGTTGCAAGGATGTATCAGGTGAGATCCTTCCAGCAGGTAAAGGGTAATAAAAGGGTGAAATTATGTGAGTCACTGGTGTGAGGTCATCTAGTGTAGGGTTAGAGTCATCCACTTTACAGAAAAACCCAGGATGCATCTTCCAGCGCCATATTTGTGCCTTCTCTCTCTACAGCTGTGCAGAGGGTTGTTATGGACATGAATTTCAGTGTGAAAGAGGCTTCATACATGTTGGCTTTGTGCACAGGTGATTGTCCTTCTGCTGGTTTCATGTCCTGATGCCTCACAGTCATCATCCAGGTGGCTTCAGTATGGCCTCCAGATAGCATCCTTTGTCGTACCTTTTTGGTGTGTGACTGCCATGTGCTGTACTGGCAGGTTATTTTAAATACAAGATGACAGTCAAAATAGCACTAACTAGCTACCTGAAATCAGAGAAAGGAAGGAATGAATGTATTTGCTTAAGATTAAAACATATTATTTACTTGATTCTTTCTCATGTTTGAGGTATGTAATTTGTAATGATAAGAAAACTTATACAGGTTCAGAAATTCAGATTAGATTAAAAGACAGCATTTCAACCATTTTATCAGCATCTTCAGCTTACCTAGATTGTAGAACTATCTTGAATCTGAAAAAAATAGATTGGAGATCTTGAAAACAGATTTTTTGATGGTATTTCTTCTCCATTCCCTTTTTTTTTTTTTTTTTTTTTTTCCCTTACCTGTCTTTTTCATGTCTGGTTACCCAAAATAATAGCATTTTTGAACTTCAGGCTACAGGTAAATGTGGTTGCTATACAATGGTGCAACTGGTATTTAACTGCAAAAGGTTCTATTGGAAAAATCACTCTATAAACAGTAATGGGCAATATAGCTGTAACACTATAGGGATACTTAAATTCTGATTGTCTGAAGTACCATGTAAGACCAGAATTGTAGAGCACTGAATCTATACAATAATTTTAATGTTGTTTTTTTTTTTCCCTGACCTGTGTGTTGTGGCTTATCCTGTTTTGTGCTGCCCATCCCTGCTGTGCTTCCTCTCCACAGCACAGGTGTAATGTTGGTTGTGCCCACAGCACACTGTCCTCTTGTTTAAAAGGTTATTGGTATTTAAGCGTTATGGTGATGGTGGTATCAGGATCCTTTTCTTAGTATCAGGATCATGAAATATTCAGCAGGTATTGCTCATCTCTGCCTAAAGCTCTAAGATATCATGAGTGTTGATGGGTTGGAATTGGAACTCTTTGCATGTTATCCATAATGTTTATCATAACAAAGGTTGATATGCCAGAATTGGCCAACTGGCATAAAACCCTCACATTTCACTTTCTTGGGAAAGTGCTATCGCTTTGCTGCCTTTTAGAAACTATAGTTGCTTTCTGAAGTACAAGTGCTTTGCATAAAGAACATAAATTGCTGTGCTCTTTATCACTGCTTACTGTATGACAAACATACCATCCAATTTTTCAAGTGTGGTGTCTTGAAAATGAATGTGTATTTGAAATGAAAACCATTTCAGGACTCGAGCATCATCCCTCTGGAATAGGCTGAATAATAACAGGTTCATCACCTTGGGTTATTTTAATATTTCCTGAAGCCTGCACAAGATGCTTTCTATTTTCTTGTCAAAACATACTGAAATGAAAATTATTTTTAATAAAGTACAGTAATCACAGTGTGATCACCAAGTGCATCTTCTCTTGTCAGATTGTTTCTTCCTACTTGCGAGTGTTTGCGGTTACTTAATGTTACGAATGCTGAGCAATCTAGTGTTGGGAGGAAGAGATGGAATATTTTATTTCTCACAAAGAGGAGTGGGTGATACAGAACATCCTCCTTTGCCTCCTAGAACAGTATCATTCTTTAAACCTAATGCTGGAAGAGTTGACTGCTGAAGGATTAAATTTCTTCCTCAAGATTTCATTGCTTTCTTCCATGGGTACCATACTGTGGAAATAGAGCTCTCATTGATACTCTTGTTTTGTTCATGTGTATCCATCAATGCCTGCTGGAGTGCCATGCCAGATATCAAGCCTGAGGTGCATGGCAATATCAGCATTCATTTCTAACTAGTCCACGGGACTGCTGGAGTTAGTCTCATAGCTTCTTAAGTTATATGCTCTTTTGGTGAACAGCTGGTGGATAATTTGCTTAGCTTCAGGTAAATTGAGGTCCAGTATATAGAAGAGAAAATTGTTTGTCTTATACAGGCACTGGGGACTTTCAGAGATAATGGCTGAACAATTTTGTGGTTTTTTTGTTTGTTTTTTTTTTTTTTCCTAAACTGTTTCTGTACACCAGGTTTTTTACTCAAGTCACTCAGCTCTAAAATAAGTGATGGACAGATCTCAAGAGATTTGGTTTCGTATCTTACCCAAACATTACCCAAGCTAAGTAAAGCTCTGGAGTCTGCATAACTGAGCATGAAACCTCAGAAGAACAGACTTTCTCATGAGAGTGTCAGTGTTTCCTGCTGGCTGGAAATACCAAGAAAATAGTCTTTCTTGTGGTATTTTGGAACTTCAGCATCTGGACATTGCTGTAATCAGAGAGGAAAACTAACACAAAAAATAGCTGTTGAAAAAACAAACCCTTTTTCAGTTTTGGGTGTGAGGTTCCTGTCAAGTTTTTCAGCGGAGCTATTAATTGATACCGTAACTCTGAACATAGGTCTTAATCTGAAACTGCAAGTTCTGGCTATTTTGCTCTGGGTATTGCAAAACATTATCGCTTGTGAGTCACAGAATATTTCTTCAGTCAAGGGAAGAAACTGCTATTGTATCCTTCCCTCTCTTTTATGTAAATATGTAACTAAGCACTGTTCTTGGAGTACTTGTTTTTGGGAGAACATTCTGCTTGCTTCAGTCACTGCTTCAAGTGTGAAATTTATCTCAGCTGCAGAGCCACAATGAATGTCTCATACCAAAAAGTTTAGTAAAATTAAACCTAATGACTGTATTATATAACTAATACACCAATAGTAAAGTTATGGTACTAAATAACTGTCATATGAAAACGTATGTTTATATGGAAATTGTAGGTGTGAGCTATCCCTGTATTTAAAAATAGAGTTAATCTTAATTTTGGATTTTGACAGTGAATCAGTGGGACTTGCAGAGAGAGTAACTTCAGAAGTTAAAGGTGGAAAAGTGTGTTTACCTCTTGTCCTTTTGCCACTGCAAGATTTGCAGTATGTTCTCTTCTTTATTCAGTCGATATTTAGAAACTCTAGGAATGAGTTTTCCATCACTGCATTTATGATTAATCCAAGTTCGTGCTGTTAGCAGAATATCAGGAAATGTTTCTGAACTTCCCTCTCAGTTTATTTTCACCAACATTTGTGTTCTTTGGCCAGTCCTCACAAAGCTTACATCTCACTGCGTATGCTTGGTCATATGCTGCAATTTGGTTACCCATAGGTCCTCACTTACATTTAGGTTTACTTTTAAGACCCCAAACACTTATATATTGTTAGGGATAATCAAGTGGAGTTCTGCTGTTTGCAAAATCTGGATTTTTATGGCTCTTTCCAAAATTTTCTTCAGTTTACCAGTCTTTGTGGTTCTGAGTTGCCAGAAATGCAGTGTAAATGTTGAGAGAGGGTAGTCAAGTGCAATATCATTTTCTCGATAGGTATATTTGCTACGTCTGTACTGCTCACCCCTCTCCCACTTGCCATTGTTACTGCAGTCCTACTTCACAGAGAGCTCTTTTTCAGTTTTGGGGTCAGCTTTTGTTCTTTCAGAAAGCAGGGTTTTGGAAGAATCATATTCTCGAAAAATACACACATATATGTATATACCTAGTTATTTATTTATTGTATAAGTACTTCTTTCCCACATACCATAGTTTTACAGGCTTTTTTGTACTGTTACTTATTGGAGATTCCGAAAGTTTTTCAACTTAGTAACATTTTAAAATAGAAGATAATCACGAGTTCCATACTTCGGTTTTGCATGTAAATGTTATCATTAATCAGTTGTGCAATTAATAATAACCTGCATTCATATATACTTTATTTAAATCAAAGTAACTGAATGTTCAAATTAAGAATGTGTTTGCAAACAGGTGTCCAAAATGTGTTTGGTTGTTACCTACAGTGCTGTTTTTCTCTGGTTCTGTTATAAAGGGTATCACATAACACAAGAAACAAAAGAAATGACTGCAGGAGCATAATCAAAGTGACAGTTTTGTGCTGTATTTCCATATGAAGCTAAAGCAAACAAAAAAATTTGGCTCTATATGCATACTTAACAATGTAGGTGTATCTCTAGGGAGTGATCTGAAATGAAAGGACTATCTTTGCCTTCTTGCATTTAAGCTCTCCATTTCCAATTATTTTTTTAACTATATATATTAGCTGTTTTAATTAAAAGGTGATGATTCACCACTTTCTAGCCACTGAGAACATTTTTATAAAGTGGAGGTTTAAAAATAGTAATAATGTAGACTATTTTACCATGAGCATTTGGAGCTGAAGGAATCTTGGCACAATTGGAACAATGAAAGAAAAAGCTGATTTCAGTAATTTTGTGTTCAAGGGTGATTCAACCTCTTTGCTTTCTAACTCTTAATTTTCTGAGGTTTATTAGAATTTAATTTGATTCTTTATCTGAACATAAAACAATGTCTGAAAATTGTATAGTGAATTACTGGATAATCACTTTTTTGCGGACTACTCTGATTGTCAGAATGAATGCCGCCTTTTAAAAAACACTCTAAATAAGTACTGGGCAAAAGTGAACTTTACAACTTAAATTGACTTTGGTTCTCTTGAAATCCGAGTGGTTTCATCTTAGCATGAAAGAGAAAGGATTGTATATATTTGTTTAATGGTGTATATCTATTAGTGTTTGTGTAAAAGCTTTGTGCATATGTGTAATGCAGATAGGTATGGAGGTGACATCATAAGTTAGAAAAAGACATTTTATTTCATGGTTTCTAAATTCACCAAGTAATTTTTACTGCTGTCTCTTCCCCAGGCTGGTATTCCTCTCCCTCATCACAGCACCTTTTGGGAATGATTTTCAATTTCCAGTCTCTAAGCAGCATTACCAAAAAAGATTAATGAAGAAAAGCAAGCACTCTCTTAAGAGGATTTTATCCTCTTTTTTGTTCAAACAGTCCCTACATTTCTTGAAGACCCAACATGTATGATATGCTCAGCGTTGTCTGTTCTGGTTTTCAGATCTGATATATTGAATTTGAGATGGCCAGAAACTACGGTTGGACTTGACTTAAATACAAGTGATTTACAGCAGCAGCCTGGTTAGAGGTCAGGTGTAATGTTTGGCCTTGTGGCAGGGTGAAGCTGACAGCTCACCAGCCCCAGTTTATCCTCCCTTGTTCATCATTGCTTCTCCTTCCCAGCCCCCAGCAGAAGTTACTGTCTTTGCTTGCTGTGAGGTGCTTTGCTCAGTGGCATGCTAAGGCGCTCTGTTCCTCACATTTTCCTGCTCTTTTTCACCTGGATCATCAGGACAGAGCTGCCATGGGTGCAGAGCTGTGCCTGGCTGTGTGTGGCCCTTTCACACTCCTCTTTGGCTGTGGGTGAGCTGGTTCAGTGCCAGCAGGAAGGAGAGAGCCACTGTGGGGACCTGAGGGGGTGT
The DNA here is from genome assembly GCF_033815535.1 of Pezoporus flaviventris. Taxonomy (NCBI): domain Eukaryota; kingdom Metazoa; phylum Chordata; class Aves; order Psittaciformes; family Psittacidae; genus Pezoporus; species Pezoporus flaviventris. Next base: position 22,975,882 of record NW_026892585.1, read on the forward strand.
GTCGAGGGCAGGAAGCAGGGTAGAGTCCGGCTGGTGTAGAAGCGGATTAGTTCAGCAACTGTGACAGGTCCCTTTCCGATGGCATCAGCAGTGACATCTGCTGCTAGGGAGTCTTCCATGCGAAAAAGCACCATGGTGTGCTAGCTGTAAATACTAATTGGAGCACCAAAAAAGTGATAAATGCTCCATCCCTGGCAGTGTTCAAGGCCAGGCTAGAGAGAGCCTTGGGCTACATGGTCTAGTGTGAGGTGTCCCTGCCCATGGCAGGGGGGATTGGAATAGATGATCTTAAGGTCCATTCCAACCTTAACTATTCTATGATTCTATGACCAAACTTCCAGGATACCCTAAAACCTGTGTTCTCATTCACTTACAGTACCTAATGCTGCTTTCAACAGTGGCAGAGGAGCTGCCTCAGATCTCCAAAAAGGCAGCCAAGCCCTCACTCCCATCACTATGAGAATGGAGCTCCCCTGACACAGGCTCTGAAACCCATATGGAGCAGCAGGAGCTTGCCTTTGCTGTGTTCCACCACTCCAGCACTTTGCAATAATTGTGGGAGCTGCAAGTGGCAGGCAGTCCCTTAAATTATTTGGCATTACCCTTAAGTACCCGATCAGTCAGGGCAATTCAGAGTTTGATGTCTAAGAGCTCTACACACCTGCAATTACTTAAATCAACAAAATTTCACCCATAGGTATTTGCAGGCACAAAAATGTTGATATAAAATTAGAGGCTATTTCCTAAAACCTGTGCCTAAATTTTGATTGTATACTATATGAGGGGTTGTTATTTTGAAATGGATTTTCAGAATGGAATTGAAAATCTCCAGGCATCCCATCTGTGTTTAAAGTAACAACAATAGCAAAACTTTAAATTAGCATAGGAGATTTAAGACATTTCAGGAAAACATTGATTAAATCTGCCAATGAAATGAACGTGTTTGGCAAGTGACCTAATTAGTGTATACTTGGTTCTTTTTCACTGCACTGCTTACCACTAATTGCTGTTCTGCTGGTCTTCCTCTGACAAGTAAGAAAAAACAAGGATGAGGGATTTGTTGAGGAAATAGTGACATTCAGTTTTAATTCATTTGAACCTGCTGCCAAGCTTAATTATGGAACTGTGAAACTGAGGCCGGGAGGCCCCCAGCCATTTAGGTTATAGGAGACAGAGATGTTTAGTGTCTGCCAGTGTATTTGGGTAGCACTTATTGCAGCTAGCTATAAACTTCTTGCTGATGCTTAGTTGTTTTCTTCCCCCCACAGGTACAAAAACACTGGGTTTATTCCTTAAATTGAATAGTTTAGCTCTAATGGCATCAGGCCAAAACAACATTGCAGGCATTTTATTTCTTAGAGGAAAAGTTTAACAGTTAATCTAGATAGTCCCATCTCGAGTTTGTTTGTATGTGTGTTTGCATGTATAAACTAGTGATATGTCCTACAAAAAACCCCACCCTGGGATCCAGGAATACTTGTAGCATTGGAGTGCCAAAGTCACCCTCAGTATAAGTACACTTGAGCTGAGGGGCTCACATTCATGATAAATTCAATTCCCATCTCTCGAAGCAGCAGGGGATAACAAAATTTTCCCTCTTTGCATTTGGAGCTCTTAAAGCAAAAGGGCAGATGCTTCATGAAAAAAATGGGAAATAGTTTTGGTTTCCTGTGGTGGTGATGGATTCTTGTGAGCAGAGTCTGAAGGTCCTGATTTAGAATCCGAGTGTGTTTTTCATGATGTTCTGCACAAAACGGGTGTGGGGGGGGAATGTATAATGCATTGACCAGAACGTTTACAAGGCAGTGCACACGCAAAAAAAAAAGCAAAAGAGGGGAAAAAAAAAGGCTGTGGAATTTTGGGGTAGCAGAGGGTGGGGCTGGTGGGGCTTGCACTTGTTTTTCAAGGAGCAGAAAGGTATGTAGATGTTTTCTTAGAGCAGCAGCATCCCATTGGCAGACCCTGGTCTGAATCTCTCCTGCAGGATGCTTCCAGCCAGCCTGCTGCCTTTTCCCAGAAGGAACTAAGGAACAGTTATCCAAGCCTGAGCAGCCAAACCCGCCCATGCTGCACCTGCCAGGGGCAGACAGAGCAGCCCAGCTCTGCTGGCAGCACAAAGGGGAGCCCAACCTATACCTGCTCCAGCCACAGCCTGAGCACCAGAGAAGAGCTCTTGGCAAAGGGAGTTTGGGGATTCTATGGGAAGAGCTGGAAAGGCTTGTTCTGACACCGAGCCTTAGCTTCTGTGGGGACTAAATCTACCCTGAAAAGTATATAAAACAAAACAACAAACCCCCACAAACAGTCAAAAACACAGACAAAAAAAGCCAGCACTACCATGTCAGTGTGTAAAACTCAAAAAATGAAGTGAGATTGTAAACAAATGAAATATGTTAGTGTAGGTCACCAACATAGGCTGTAAACATCTACGTGGAAGAACGTAAACTGTACAAAAAGGCAGCATGCCTGGTTTTCTGTTATATAGCATTGTAGGGTTCTTGTAAGGATACTTGAATGCTGAAACAGCCTGGGAACTTGGCTTCCCTTGCAGCAGATTGATGTTCTTTGGATGGGTTTTCAGCCATGGAGTGATTTTGTCCTGATGTTCTGTGTGTGGTGGAGAGATGTGTCGGGAGGGGGGAGCGCCAGAAAAAAGATTACATGGAATGAAAATGAACTTGAGAGAAGGAAGAACAGTTTTAAAGTGAGACTGGGAGTAGTAGTACTAGAATGCGTAATGGGTGGCTAAAGATGCAAGGTTTTTTGTCTAGAGACTCTCACTGGAACTCTGATACGGTTATATAGGCACTTGTGCCCATTGAATAAATGTTTAGAAGATATTCATGGTTTTAGATATAAAACCATGAATATTTAGTTTTAACAGATATTTAACAGATAAATGTTAAAACATGTTTCTTGATTAACATCTGGCCTGATGTTAACCTTGAGCAATTCACTATGTTAGATATACCTAATCCCTATAATACAGCACTGGAATATTTGTACACATTCTGGTTTATACTTACAAGCAATACTAACTTAGATGTGAATACTTACCATGTTGTCTGGAAAGTTGTATTAAAAATAATTTCCCTTCTGTTACTGCATACATGAATCCTGCACTGTACACTGATGATAAATATAAAAATCCAACTCTATTACCTGCTTTTGATGTTGAAGTTAAAACTTTTTTTTCACTTTTACCACCTATTGGGCATGAACATGGTGAGAAGTAAAATGAAATTTAGTCTCCTGAGAAGAGTACCTTCCTAGCCTGAAAAATAATTTGCTCTGTGTTTGATCCATGCTATCCCATGACTTCCAAAGGCATTTCAGGTTTTCATTTTTGCATCTCTGGCTTCTTGTCAGGGTCTCCCATCTAGGAAGATGGAAGCTGCACCTAATTGTATCTCCTTCTTCCCCCCAGAAGCTTCTCTCCCAAAGGGCAAAGGCATTAGAGAAATCCAGAGAGGACTCTTGCTCTCTTGTAGAATGTTTGGGTTTTTTTTTTGTTTGTTTGTTTCAAAGCAGCATTAGCTTCACTGCCACTCTGCAGTGAACAGTAAGGTTGGATAGCATCCTGCAAAGCAAAATGCGATGCAGAACAAGTTGATTTAAAAATGGCATGCATGGTAGCAATAAAAAGGGAAAATCAAGTGGTGGAATCTGAGCAGATAAAACATCCCCTGCCTCTCCAAATTGACCAAACTCTAGCGCACTTCTTCATGGTGTTATTAGCTCTTCTGTCCCAGTATACGGTTGTTTCAGGCTTTCCTTCAATATGTAGTAATGTCCTACTAAAAACTTTACCCCAAACAAAATGGAAGCACCCCCTCCCCCCCGAAACCAAAAAACAAACCCAGAAAACCGAGTGAAGAAAAGAACAGAGAGATTCAGCTCTTGACTTTATCAAAGTAGTGCTTTGCATACTCTTTAATTAAGTCAACAGTGTCTTTAACACTTTTGGCTGTTTCTTACTATTTTCAATTTTCTTAGAACTTTGTGAACGATATTTAAGACAAGAAAACAAAAAAGTGTATGTGCACAAAATTAGTTCATCATTGGACTAACCCGTTATCAGGTCATGCATGCATACCAAAATAATAATAAAGAGATGTTTATGACTTGAGGGGCAAGGTGATCAAAAGCACACACTCTTCTACCAGTTTTGGTGCAGAAAGGAGGGCGATAAGGCCTCCCAGGAGGAGGAAGAAAGTCTGGCAAAAGAAATAAAAATGGATACAGCAGAAAAGCATATCTGTGGTTACCTCCTGTATGATGTGTATTGACCTAGTAAATGGAGATGTCTGCAAAGGAGCTGCTATGCTATAAATATACTTGTGCTAATATTATTAAAGCTTTCAGGCAGTTCAGTTTTGTCTGTATGGCTTCCCAGGGAGATGCCAAAGAGGTGGCCTCTGGCCACAGCTTGTCTAAGCAGCACATGCCTACCTGTACTGTAATTGCTTAATAAGATTTAGGTTGGGTTTTTTCCTGGATGGATTGTGAAATACATGCAGCTGCCTAAATAGGTGCTTGGCAAGATTTTAAAATCTTTGTAACTCTATTGAAATCTTTATGTGGAAAGTATCCCTGCTCATGGCAGGGGGTTGGAACTAGATGATCTTTAAGGTCCCTTCCAACCCAAACCATTCTTGATTCTAAGGCATTTGAATGCTGTTTGAAGATCACAGATAGTTGAGCGCTGAGAAGTTGTGAAAAGTCCATTCTGTTCCTCTTCATCCTTCTTTGTGTCTTTAAGAAAATAAAAATACTTCCAGTGTTGTTGATACCTAGGAAGGGCTTAACAGCACTGGTCTTGCTTGAACATACCACTCTGGTTAAAGAATGGAAAAATTGAGAGGGGAGAAGATAGGGAATGACTGTATGATTAATAAACTAATCCAAATACTGGGGGTAGGAAAGCCACTTAAAAGCAGATAATTATGCCTTGCCAGTCCCTAAGATCAAACCTCACTGAGATGCTGTTCAGATGATACCCTGGAGCAGTTGCTGGTAGGGATGTGTCCCTTGTTTCAGTAGAGAGGGCCATGAGATGAAAGGGATGTGGTTTAACCAGGCTGTGACTTTATTATGTTACCATCTTCTAGAGCTCTCTGCTGTCACTTGTAGAGTGCAGGTTGTGATTTCTCCCTTAATTGCTTCCACCTGCTCTAAAATAGCACTCTCTGCCCCTGCACAGATAGCCGCAGCCTGCTACAGAGACCTGCTACCCTCCTCTTCCTAAGCTGAATCCTCATATGGGTTCAAGGGACAGGCAAAGGGTGGTGTTTTCTCATGAAACCAGCCATTGCAGGCTATAGCTTGGTATCACAGGGAGGCCATACTGCTGCCTCCTTGCATGGAGGAGATGGGGCAGGACTCCACAGCCCCATGAGAGTGTGCTCTTGGGCTGCCAAAGTCCTTTTATGTGCTAAGACAGACAAAGAGCTGCCTTCTGTCCGCCTCTTCTGTATATCTTCTTGCACTTTGAAGCTTCAGGTCATTGCACTTCCTTAAACACCATGAAGCTCAGGAGGAAAAGTGAGAAATAGAGGTATGATGTTTGCTGGTGGTGGCAGTGCTACTGGAAGACTATGAGACAATGTGAGAGAATGGAAAGGATTGCCTTCCTTATAAAAATAACATCTTCATGTATGCAAACGCACATGGATGATAATGAAAATGTCTGTTTGTCTGTTTCTCTTTCAGGTTACGGCTTTGTAGATTTTGACAGTCCAGCAGCAGCACAGAAAGCAGTAGCATCTCTGAAAGCAAATGGCGTGCAGGCGCAGATGGCAAAGGTAAGAGTAACCGTGTTATTGCAGGATTATCTGAATTAAAATTGGGTTTGCTCCTATTTTTCTTAAGGTCTTGGTCAATTTTTCCAATGGTATTTTTTTTGTCCTTTGGCTCCAGTGCCTTAGTCACACTATGGCTTGCCTGTGTTCTTGAGAGCTGTGTCTTGTGTGATGGGTTCTGCCCTGATATTTTGGAGAGGGTTGTAAGATGGAGAGTGCTGGAGTTGCAGAGTGGTTGGAAATGCATTTGTGCTCACTGCAGTGTGAAAAAGTTGCCTTTTCTTCACCTCGAGTTGTCTTCATTTGGTTCCTTTGCCTGGGAATAGTTATTCTTTTCTGGTGTGCCTGGTGGACTTCTCTGAATGAGTGACTGAACATAAGGAAAGTTTTGTTTGGTCTGTCGGTTTGGTTTCTGTCTTTTTATTTTGAGGATGTAAATGGAAGTGTAGTAGGTTGCTGAATGAATAGTTGCTACAGGTTGTCTGGAGGTGACTGGCATCTGTTGTGAGAGAGGCTGCAGGAGCCATGCTGTACATCTTGTAGGAAGCATAGTAAGCACAGATACTCTGATCCTGGAATTGTCCTTAGTCTCTAAGCAAAGGGGTAGATGAAGGGGATGGGGGTTATAGCAGTAGCCATCATGTGCTCCAGCTGTTTCCTTTCTGAAGGCATAATCAGGAGCCTTTTCTAGACTCTATCAGTCAGCAAAAATAGCTGTTATTTTGTACTTCAAAAATGCTTTGTCCTAGAATCACAAAAAGCCCTTAATATTGCTTTAGTCTCTGCAAAGATGGTGCCGGCCTAGAATCTCAAACAGTGAAAACAAACAGGTAATTACAAAAACAGGGGCAAATCAACTAATAAACCATCACCATTACTATTTATAGTAATGTTGGTGATTTAAAACTTTTGTTTCTCAACAGTAGCATACTAAATATATTTTTGTTAGTTTTTTTTTGGTTTGGTTTTAAAAATCCTTTGTGGTAAATGAGGTTCTTTTGCCTTCTACTGAATTCACTCACTGTGCTTTAAAGTAACTGGATGTCATCCACGTATTTCTGTTTAACCATACCCCACAAGGAAAGTTATGCTGTTTTATTGGCTTATAGTTTTTATTGACGTATGGCAATAAAAATATTTGCTTCAAATGGGTAAAAGATGGCAAACTGAAGAATGTGAACACCTACTAAGAACGATGATATTTCCTTTCTCAGATATACTGCCTCTCCTTGTTAAAATAGAGGCAATTTGACACATTAGTCAAGCTGTGAAAAAGAAACAAAAGAGAGGAGATATGTTTTGGCCTATTGGTTATTATCAGCCATTTTTGGGGAGGAGTAAATCTTTAAGTACGTTAATTTGTAAAGTTGTAGATTTAAAATTAGACATTTAAAGATAGGATTGAAAGATAAATCTGTATTTGGTATTCTCATGATTCAGAACAAGGAACAATTTCAGCACTTGCATGTGTGGAAATATCAAAACAATGTGACTTAGAATACTGTGTTTTGGATTGTCAAGTATTTTGGGGGGAAAAGCAAAGTCTGACACTTTCAGAGTGGGATGAGCTGTACCAGCCGCTGAGGTTTGTTTTCTGGGGGATCTGTGGTGGGAGAATTGTTTTTGCCCTGCATGATTTTGTGGCAGCTGGTGTGTACACATTTGTTTGCATAAGGCTGACTCTATTTTTGTTATTTAGCCATGGTGCCTGGAATCCCAGATAGGTTCTTTTTAGTGCATTTGATAGTTCAAGATAAATATACAACCGACTTTTCCTATCTCTAAAAAAAACTAAAAGTATTTTAAAAAATGGGGATTCAAAGGAAATTGAGATGACTCTACACAAAGTACTTCACATTGCTGAGAAGACAGGAGCCTGGGAGCACAAATCTATCTGGAGAAGCATGCTAGTTCCTGCGCATGGTGAAAGCCAAATTGCGTAACGAGACTGAAAGACAATGTTACCTGCCAGTGTCTGAATTAACAGTGAGGGCTCAGAAGAAGTTTGAAGAAAGAGGCAGAAGAAGGATTTAGCTTCCACTTTTGGAAGTTTATCTAGAGCAGTTTTGTTTCAAGAATTGCTATAATTAGTGGTGACTAGCAAAAGAAATCAAAGAAAAAAGACTGTGTGAAAAAATTACCTAAACCTTTTTATGCCATACCTTTAAACAGTACAGTCAGTGTCCTGTATCTTTTGTTCTACATTGGAAAGCAGTGGAGCTGCCTTACATAGAGGCCCAGCAGAAGACTGCAACCTGTGTTCAGCAAATGTCAAAAGCCTCAGTCCAGTCACGGATGCTTTTCAATAAAGGTGAAAGAGGCGTCAGCCAGCTTTTGCTATGCTCTGGCCTCTCCAGTAGTGAGAGAAGGTATGCTGAAGTGTCGCTATAGTCTGTGATGTTTTCCTGGAGAGAGCTCTTGCTCGGAAAAATAAGTTCTTTGTAAGTTTTAACACAATATAATTTTTCTCATAGAAATCCAGGAATCGTCTTTGAAAAATGAAAAGCAGACCTGAACCCCCACCCATGTTGGCTAGCAGAAGTATCTTGTGGATACTTGAGTAAAATAAACTCATTTTTTCGATGCTTAAATACAGCCACCTCCCTCATTTTTATAGCATTTGGACACCTTTTTGGCTGATTTTATCTGAGAGTGCTGCTTCTGGAAGAAGGTTAAACTCTGGTGGATTTATGCTCCACGTCCCATCACTGTTGGAAAACTTGTTCTGTCAAGGCTAATATACCCCATAATGCTATGCAGGGAAAAACATCATTAAATGTACTTGAATCTCTCTTTTTGTTCTGGTCTAAAGTAGTCAGGAGAGGATTCAGCTGAGGGAGAACAGCAGTATTATGCCTGCAGAGGTAGGGGTGACAGCTGGAAAGAAGTCCATGGACCACTTGGTATAACAAGTTGTTGGTGTCTCACCCATGTGAGATCTGTGTGAGACTTGTACACATGTATGTTGTCACCTCTCTCATTTCTTTCTCATTTGCTTCTCTCATTTCCTTCACACATGCACCCAAAGCAGTAGTTTTGACTACTGCCACTCTCCTATACCCAGTGAAGTTCACCTTAGTTGTCTATAATTTTCAAAAGTGATTGTTAATAATTTCATTTATTCAGAAGATTAATGCTATGGAGCTGCTGAAGTGATAGTTTCTCAGCTGGCTACCTTACTTTATTATGTGCTTCCTGCTTGCCTTTGGAGATAACTCAGACATGCAGATTCATTTGTATGTATGTTGTGCCTGCTTCTCCAGGGTCGTAGGGTCAAGGTGGGTTTTTTAATTTTGTTTTCTTACTGAAAATGGCAAATCTGATACGTCACTGAATAATCTCACAATTGATTTGTCTCTTTGTGCTGGGGACTACACAAACACAACACAGAAAAGATAATGCTTATGTGCATGGTTTATGTATCAGTTTTGGTTTTTTTCCATCTGTTCCTTCCCTGCATTTTCTAGAAAATGTTGTAGACGGAACATGGAAAATTAATAAGGAGAGTTTTATTAATATGGGAGTTGGCTTGAAGAAGTCGGCAAAGAAGCTAGTACACATGAAAAACCTATCAGTGTTCTAATAAAACCTGTAGCCACATCTATTATTGGGATTTTCAATTGTCCTTCACCCAGAATTACATATTCAGGAGGAGACTTCTTAATCTGCTTTGTATGTAAGCTTTTAATGATGCCAATGAGTCTAAATCACCTGAAGAATCAAGTCTAGATAAATCAGATGTCTGAAGTTGTGTTAGCCTGAAGTTGGTGGACTGTGCAATCAGTTTATACCTTCATGGACATTTTGTGGTCCTCTTTCGTTTTCAGTTCTAGTCTGCTGTAAGATTGCATAAAGTGGAGGTTCAGGCAATGACAGGTACTTGCAGAGAGTACTTAGTATTTTCTTTAGTATCTAGCAGCCCTTCTAGAGCATTGAAACAAATGAATTCACAAAGGATGTATTTCCAATCCTGCTGTTTTTCCAGTGCATTTATAAGTACTGAAAGATGTATTTGATGAAGGATGTCTTCTCTGGTTTTTCTTTTGTATGTATAATGCATTTAGACATCCTCAGCAACTGTGTGGACATTGAAGAAATATTTTATTAGTGTTGGCAGTTGTCTTAAGACCAAGGAACATCTCTCAACTGCTCTGCTACAGTAATTGCCATGCAGAGGGTATACTACAGAGCTGCTTCTGAAAAAGGACTGTGCTGATAGGTTCTGATGTGTTTTGCTTGACAAAGGAGTTACAGAATGTGATTTTGTTTCTTGTGTCATGCTCTTCTCATCTCTCCGTCATGCAGAAGCTTAAATACAGGCAGTAATCACCATCTAGGTGAAACATAAAAGGGAGCTGTTTCTTATGGAACAGAATTGTATGTAAGAACTTTTGAAGAGGAACAGAGAGTTGGTTGCTGTATAGTTAAATCGATAGTTTTTTCTCAAAGGGCTAAGGAAGAGGAAATCCCATGGAATAATCTTATTTGTTTTCCAGGCTATTGTGTGGGTTTCAAGAATTGCTCTGGTATGAGTCAGCTGACCAACTAAAATGAGTCCATTCGTCCTGCTCATTTTTCAGCTTCATTTTCTCTTAAAATTCTATCCCTTTTATTCTTATTATGTCATATACCAATACTCTAAGGGGCTGTTGCTTAAAAGGGGAACTGTAGAAAATAGAAAGACTTTCCAGTAAAAGCACCTCTTCTGAATATTTTTTTAAATCTGTATTTTTAATGGAAAGTTTTGATTCTCTATATTTTGCAGTTTCAAAATTCATGAAAATATTTAATAAAAGTGCTGTCCTTACAAAATGTGAAATATGGCCTATACACTGAACATCTTATATACTGAACCCCACAAGCGGTTTCTTAATTTATGATTGAAGTGTCTGCAAAATTTAGCTAACCAAACTGATACGGCTTGTTTGCATTTTTGGACAATATTTATGGATTGCAGCCTACTGACTGAGTCAACTTTCCTTCTGATACCAAAGCAGGATGCTAGGAGTTTTAAACATTGAAATCGTCAGGTTTTGGTTTAATTTCATTCTGTAATTATCAGATATCATCCCCGTCCCCCTCTTCCCCCTTCACACACATACAAAGAGCAAACTGTTCTATGAAGTCAAATATTTGTATAGGCTAGTTCTAAAAGATATTCTTGATTTGGTGTTAGAGCAGGAGCTGGTGGCTCTGGAAGCCCCGGCATACTCAGCAGTGTAGGAGAAGATGAGAACTGTGCTGTGCTAATGCTGGCCACTTTCCACATTGTTTCCAAATGAACTGCACAGCCAGGCGTGGGCTGCTGCTTCACCAGTTGCCAGAGATGTTTGGCACAACTGTGTGTATGTGTGTGTAGCACTCTTGCACTAAATGTTCTTCTTATCTTTCCAAAACGTTAAATATCTCTCCCTGCATTTGTGCACAGTACATACTGACCAATACTGACCTGAATCAGTAAGAATCCTGGGTTAAATGATAATGAAAAATTACAGCTGCAAAGAAGTCAAAGTTGGCTCTGTTTAGATTTGGAAATTACGGGTGCCAATATCTCTCTCCTTTGATTTCTTTTCCCAAGTTGACCGTGCCAAAGGAGTCCTGCAGAAGCAATAACCACAAGCCCCAGGTTTCATATAGTGCCACTTATCAAAGCCACGCTCTCTTCATCTTCTCTCACCTGCTTACTGTGTTGCTGTTTGACATAAATTATCTTTCACTCTTATAATATGGAATCATAGTTTACCAGCTAGAGCTGGCCCTGAAGTGCAGATTTTGTAAATACAGGATATTTTTCTATTCCTTAAAAGATAATGATTGATGAAGTAAAAGCATTGAGGAGATGCTAAATCGTTTGTTTGTGTCCGATTTTATCACAAAATTTCTTAGGAAGATGTGCCTTTCCAAACCTGGAATTTTTTTCCAGATGAAATGCTGTCTAAATTTAAGATTCAAATCACAGATGTGCTGTAGCAAAGTGCTAACTTTATATTTCAGAAAATCTGCAGTAGCAGATGACTGTGTCTTATGAGAGTCCTAGACAATCAAGACTAAAGCAAAGAGCAGCTCTCTGAAAACAGTGATGGATTGGCCTGATAGCAAAGATACATGACATTAATGGAAGGGCTTCATAGTGTCATCTGGAAAATTTCATGCTTCTACCTGAGAACTATAGGGTAGCCTGTGTGAATTGAGCATAATGATCCTGTTCCTGCTTTCAGACGTACACTCACAAGCCAGGAGAACATCATGTGATCCTGAGGATAATAAAATATAACTGCCTTTTTACCCTTGCATGTAATGCTCCTAAAATCATGTATGTCAGTATGAAAGGGGGTGTGCGTCTGCAGTACTTGTACCACACCTGCCAAATTTATACACAAACATTTCTTTGGGGGTTTTCAGAAGGGCTTAGCTTAGCATAATTCTGCTCTCTGGAAGTGAATGGGACTTCACTGTTGGTTAATGAGAGGAATTAGGTCAGTGCTGTGTTCCTTTGTTCCCAAAAATCTTAGCTCAGCACCTTTCTTAGCCACTAACTTAGGTTAGAAAATCTTACAGCACATACAATCATGTTTATTCTCTAGCTATCACCTCAAATAGACCTTGCTGTGGTATGTTACTTCCCTTTTCAAGTCCTGTGTTAGTTTCTAGAATGACTTGGGTTTGTTCATACTGTAACTTCATCGAAGATTAAAACATTCCTCTGCCTTTGAAAATTGCAATGTAAATAATCAGTAAATATATCCACCTCCATGCTACTAATGCCCTGCACCACAGCACAGTTGCTGGTAAGTAAAAGATGTAGCCAACTTTTAGAGAATTTTTTGGAGGATAGTGGAATTACTGGGTTCTTTTCAGGTTATGAACTTCAGCCAAACAAGAATTGGCCTTTTTTTGTAAATACACATTGTTCTTGACTTTCCTCTGACTTGGAACACATTTGAATTGGTAATAATACAGCTGAAATCCACAGAGCTTTGGCAATTTAAGCTGAAGAAAAGAATGGGGCTCCCTATCTTTAGCGCTCATATAGCTATACATCTTGGAAGCTCTTACACACTCTTTGCAAATCCTTTATGTTTGTAGAAGAGGAAATCTGAGTCCTGAAAATGAGTTAAACACTGGAGTCAGATTAATCCTTTTTTTCCTCCATACTCAGGAAACTCCAAACGCCCCACGAAGAAGTTAGCCAACCACAGCTATGCAGCTTGGGAATCTGCAGCTCAAACTGAGAGAAACTATGTTCTAATTTCAGTAAGCACATCTTTACTCACCAGGAAAAACCCAGGGCACTCTGAAATGACCAAAACCCTGTGGTTTTAGAAAATATTACTGTGGTAGAAAATGGACGTAGCCTTTCTTTCAGGGACATATCATTTACTCATGTTCTCCTGTAGCTCAGCATGAGGATAATGGTTTTGTAAGGTGAGAAACAAAAAAAATCATTGTATCTAGCATGCTTCCTCGGAAGGAGGAGGAGATGATTCACATGACCACCAGCAGGAGGATATGTACATGCTTTAAGAGGTAAAACCACTTAGTCTGGACTGAGACATATGTTCAACAAAGCAATGAGATTTGTATGAAAATCAGGCCACTTTCATGTTATTCTGTTTGATTTGGAAAGCAGGTGTGCAAACTTCAGTAGCATTTCATCTGAGTAGATGCAAGTGCCAGAGTAACAGCTCATCAGTCTGGAAATACACAGGTGCATAATCTGACGGTAAACACAGATCTACTAGTAATATGCATAGATACTCCCTGTGCATATATGCATCCCTTTCTGAATATCTAAATGTTACTGTATTAGTAAATACTCTGGCTGTTGTTTTCTTATTAATGAATGTCTTCCATTTAACCAACGTGTCTGAGTGGTTTGGCTGTAATCTAAATAAATTTAGGTTTAGATGCAATTTTGTTCACTAATGAATGATAATTTTTGTTGCTGGAAAAAATACCCCTCTATTTTTCCATTGTATAAAATTATCAGATTAGGCTCTGTGACAAACTGAGTCGTGATGGCAGCTCATTGAATTTTTTAGCCTTTGGACTTTCCATGTATGTATTTGTGCTCAGAAAGGGAGTTAATAATGATATGAAGGGTTGAATTCTATTTGCAGTCATGTTAGGCTAAATTTGATGTGATCAAAATAAATGCAAGTGATAGAAGAAGGTAAAACTGGCAGTATCGGGCCAGAACAAAGGTCCCTGACATCAGATTCTGTTTCTGATAGTGTCCTATAGCAGTTGCCTACACAGGACTACAAGAACCAGACAAGCATCTCGGGATACTTCCCCAGAGTACTCTCCTAGACTCCAGTAATTTGCAGTTTGGATTTTCCTGAGTTTGTATTGATTAGCCTTCTGCAGAACTACCTCCCCACCCCTGAATAAAGAATTTCATAGAATCATAGAATCATAGCATCATAGAATCGTTAGGGTTGGAAAGGACCTTAAGATCATCTAGTTCCAACCCCCCTGCTGTGGGCAGGGACACCTTGCGCTAAATCATATCACCCAAGGCCTCGTCCAGCCTGGTCTTGAGCACTGCCAGGGATGGAGCATTCACAACTTCCCTGGGCAACCCATTCCAGTGCCTCACCACCCTCACAGGAAAGAATTTCCTCCTTATATCCAACCTAAACTTCCCCTGTTTGATTTTTAACCCGTTACTCCTTGTCCTGTCACTACAGTCTCTAATGAAGAGTCCCTCCCCAGCATCCCTATAGGCCCCCTTCAGATACTGGAAGGCTGCTATGAGGTCTCCACGCAGCCTTCTCTTCTCCAGGCTGAACAGCCCCAACTTCCTCAGCCTGTCTTCATACGGGAGGTGCTCCAGTCCCCTGATCATCCTCGTGGCCCTCCTCTGGACTTGTTCCAACAGTTCCATGTCCTTTTTATGTTGAGGACACCAAAACTGCACACAATACTCCGGGTGAGGTCTCACAAGAGCAGAGTAGAGGGGCAGGATCACCTCCTTCGACCTGCTGGTCACGCTCCTTTTGATGCAGCCCAGGATACAGTTGGCTTTGTGGGCTGCGAGCGCACACTGAAGCTGGCTCATGTTCATTTTCTCATTGACCAACACCCCCAAGTCCTTCTCCGCAGGGCTGCTCTGAATCTCTTCTCTGCCCAACCTGTAGCTGTGCCTGGGATTGCTCCGACCCAGGTGTAGGACCTTGCACTTGGCATGGTTAAACTTCATAAGGTTGGCATCAGCCCACCTCACAAGTGAGTCAAGGTCCCTCTGGATGGCATTCCTTCCCTCCAGCGTATCAACCAAACCACACAGCTTGGTGTCATTGGCAAACTTGCTGAGGGCGCACTCAATCCCACTGTCCATGTCAGCAACAAAGATGTTGAACAAGACTGGTCCCAACACCGATCCCTGAGGGACGCCACTCATTACTGTTCTCCAGGTAGACATTGAGCCATTGACGACAACTCTTTGCATGCGGCCATCCAGCCAGATCTTTATCCACCGAGTGGTCCATCCATCATATTGATGTCGCTCCAATTTAGAGTCAAGGATGTCGTGTGGGACAGTGTCAAATGCTTTGCACAAGTCCAGGTAGATGACATCAACTGCTCTACCCCTGTCCATCAGTTCTGTAGCCCTATCTGTCCTGGGTTCAGCAGTAGCAGTCATTTTTCTCCTTCTTGGTAGCTGGTGCAGTGCAGTGTTTTGACTCTCAGCTCAGGAACAGAGCTGATAACAAGGATGTTTTGGTTTGGCCAAGAACTTTGTGAGGCTCATGCTCTGCCAGGGAGGAGGGGAAGCCGTGGAGAAGCAGAGACGGGGCACCTGACCCAGGCTAACCAAGGAGGTATTCCATACCACAGCACGTCATGCCCAGGAGGTAACTGGGAGTTACCCGGAAGGACACGGGCTTCCGGGTGGGACTTGTTTCTTGGCCGATGGTATCGTATTCTCTTCCCTTGTTATTTTCTCTTATCATTGCTGTCATTCGTGGTAGCGGTGGTGATCTTTGTTGTACATTGGTTGCTGGACTGTTCTTGTCTCAACCCGTAGGAGTTGCACTCTTTCGATCCTCCTCCCCGTTCCTCCGGGAGCAGGGAAGGGGAGAGCCCCGGTGGGGGGGTCGGGGGCCTTGGTTGTTGTCAGCCCGGCACCACTCACTGGGAGTGAGTGAACAAGTTACCTGACTGGGTTTAAACCGCACCACCATCATAGAAAATTTTGGCAGCACAACATCCAGTCATAAGAAATTCTTTTGATTCTTCCAAAAACCTAAACAGAGATATGTCCCAGGGACCTGGGGGAGGTTTACATCCACCAGAAATACCCCCTGTAATGCAGTAATGGGAGGTACAGGTACAACAGTTATTTCCTGTGCTACTTGCCATCTTGAATACCATGGAGAACAATAAAGACTTTGATGATAGCATCTGTAAATGCATTTTTGTAGTTGGAAAAGTTGGACCTCCCCCGAGTGAATACAGAATTAGAATGTATATAGTATCTGATAGAAAGTATATTTTCCCATGTTAGAATGGACATAACTATGCTTATCTGAGTGCCATTAAGTAACAGAGCAGGGCATGTTCAACAGTTACCATTTCTCAGTATGCAATGTTGATATTTTTATCAAGATGCCAAAAGAAAAAGAAATAGCTAAGAAAGGGAGTATAAGAGATTTCATTTATAAAGTTAGAAAGTTGAAGTTGGGGTAGTTAAGGCCTTGTGCTGGAAAACTTGACTGCAAATTCCTCAGAGCAAGTGAATGCATCTTTCTGAGATCTGTCACTGAAGTCTGTCTTAGGTGTCATTTCTTCATGCAGTTAAATCATTCTTGGTTCTTAAATGCAGCTGATAAACAAGTAAAGAGAAGATGCTTTGAAGGAACGCTTCTCCATCTTCAAAGGTATCTTTGCCACTTTACTATCCCACTTAGTTAATACAAGATGCTGTTTAAGTGTAGTATCACAGTTCTTCCTCTCTGTATATGAACATTTGCGGTTTAGTGTGTGCATGCGTAGTTGTATATAAGTGTTCTGGTGACTGTATATAAACAAATCTATGCATGCATTAATACATGATCATTTAGATATATTCTTGAGAAAATTCTGTAATATAACACAATTCTCCTGAGTAACAGAAAGTATTACAGTGGTGGTTTTATAGTATATACTGTTGGAGCGTGACTATTTACTAGTAGTTCTTTAAGCATTGGGAATAAAATGTGTGTTTTTTTAGGAATGTGCTGTAGAAATAGAAAGGAAAGTGGAGGTAAATTAAATATTGGTCACATTCAGACAGTATTTTTCCATCTGTCAGCAAAAACTGGCAAAAACCAAAACAACAACAAAATTGTAAAGTCTGAGATGAGACTTGGTGATTTACTGTCTTCTTTAGCTGTGCCTATGACTTGAAGTAGAGCTACTCAGCCCCGGGGTTTCACAGGTATTTCCATAACTTATTTGTCCATTTTGCATAAAAGGTTATGATCCCGCTGTTTATCTAAACATTTTCCTTGTCACCTACTCCAATTATAGCTTGTTATGGAAAACCAGAAGTATCATTTGTACAGCTATGTTGCTTTATTATAGCAACACAGCATAAAGCAGCATGTGGAGTCAGTGAAGGGAGGGTTTTGCATTGTCTTAGCTTGCAAAAAATCCTTTCTCTTGCTTAAAAACTGTTCACCAGTGAAAGGTCATCACTGCTAACAGCGTGACCTAATTTATGTCAGACTGCCTTGTTACTGTGCAGCACATTTCACATGGTAGAATCATGGGTTTGGTAAAGGCACTAGAACTGATCCAAATGAGGTGGAAATCTGGCTGTAATGGGGCCACAGGGGTCTTGCTGCCTTGCCCTCTCTCCTGGGTCTTCTGGGCCTATGCAAATGGAAATATTTCCCTTTCAGAATAAAAATTTCATTAGCTGGAATATGTAATGGTTCTCTTTTGTATGATCAGTCTTCTAATTCTTGAACTCAGGCTTTCTATGTTAAAAAGGAGTGTTGGATGCAGACTATGCTTTGCTTTGCTTGAAGTTCAAATAGTTTCATCTTATGTGATTGTGCTAATGCTTGCTATTCACTTCTCTTGAGTATGTACGTAATTTCCAGATTGGTTTACAGGAGTACATTGAAGAGGCTGGACATTTTATGTCAATCAGCAATTAGATTAGTTACAAGGGTACTTCTGCACTCCTGTGACTATCGTACTGGTTCTCTTTGATCGCAAAACGTCTGGGAAGCCTGGTGCAGGCTTATCTAAAGGACACGGTCTGACAAAGTAGCAACTTAGGCAGTTTCCTCCTGGAAACATCATCTAGTACCTTATCATTTATACTGGATTTTACTAAAAGTTTCTCCATTTCTTTGATGAGAGGTCTTTTAAATCTGTAATAGCTGAGACCTGAAACACTTTATACTGTGACAAAAACCTCTCACAGAACACAGCCCTCTGAAGTCACTTGGTCTTAACAGTCCATAGATCAGATCAGGCATTGAATGATACCTGTAAATACTATTTATTACCTGTTTACTGGTATTTCTTTGACAACCCCTTATGTGTTAGCCTTTCACTTCATATTTTGGAAATTTTGCCTTCACAAATGTCTTCCCTCCTGTAACATCTACCTTTGTTCCCATGTGAGGGCAGTCCTTTCACTTCGGTCCTTCCACCTCTGTCAATCCACATGAAGCATTTCTAAAGCAGAATGACACTGTATTTGCATCCTTCCTTTTGCTATTGTAAACATACCACGTTCTTTTTAGTATGTTACTTCACACTCATCATCCATCTTTCTTGAACATGGTTATACACTATTTTTCAGAGAGGGCCTTTGCAGTGCTGTAGTACCATCTCTCAATTGGGCAGTGCCTTGCCTGATATGTATATTTTACTACCTTTAAGTCAATCGGTGAGCACCCTGGTGTTTACAGCAGAAACTTTTATTTTTAGCAAGTGTGTAAGCAGCATTATTTTGCATGTTGAATGGAAAATTTCATTTGGAGTCTTCAAGTTAAATCTCTGAATGCTTTGCCAGGTCTAGAGGTAAACACAGATGTTAGGTTTTAAAAATACAAGTTTTAAAGTGACCCTCCAAGTGTTCGCAAATGTTCACAGCTGAAAGTTCTGTTCTTCAGCTTGTCTTTAATGATTATATCAACTGGTTTGCTGTTGTTAAACACCATAGATACGACAGCTTAGTATCCTGAGTTATGCTGGAAAAGTCTTGTCTTGTGTCCTGGAGCTTAATTTCTTGCTGCTTATAATTCCACAAATATAGTAAGTTAAACAGATTTAGAATGTAAGTTAAATATATGTGTTTCTAAGCTTTAAATGCTTTCTAAGATGCTGCATTTCAAAAAGAAAGGTAGAAATGAGAAAATGCCAGTTAAGGGTAGATGAATTCCTAACATTAAATCTTGGTATTTTTGCTGTGAGGAACATCTACTTCAATCATGGTAAAAGCTCACATGCTTTAGGAAATGAGGATTAGGTTCCATGGGTTTGGCAGGGTTTTATTAGCTTTAAGATTATTTTTTAAAAATAAAGAACACCAGTGACTTTTTATTATCCATGCAGATATTTCACTGCTAAAAGATTTAACATGAAGATAGAACAGTGTGAAATACAGACCTGAGTTATAGATGGGTATTTTACTACTTCTTTCATGGTTTTGTTTGGTTTTGATTTTTTTATTTTTGTTAGATTTACTATTCACATGAATATTATGTAGAGAAAAACCTTGAGGCATGCAAAACATATTTGCTAAGAGAATGATCTACCCTGTTCAAATTGGCATTCTTGAGAGATATTTGTGTCTAATATTTGTGTTAGATGACTATGAAGTCTTGCTGTCCCAATACAAATATCCAGATGACAGATATATATACAAATATATTTCAGGGACTCAAGTTCAGTTGTTTTAAGACAAAACTCAGTTTTTGTGAGTAAGAACTCAAATGTGGAAGTTTGGATGATCCAGATGACCCTCAGCCTTGGTACTGTCACTTCTAATCATGTTTAAAAGTAAAATTGCTCAGAATTACATAGCAGTGATTTGTGGTTCGGAAGTTTGACGGAGTAGAACACAGACCTATAGTTTGCACACAAAGTTAACAGGTGAATTCACTGTACAATACAGGAATACAAAGTCTTCTGTTAGGAAGATGTACTGGATTATTTCAAGATTTTGTTATTCTACATCCTTAGGTGATATTCCACCCATGTAAAATGCTTTGATGGCTCATCTCATTGTCTTCTTTCGGAGCAGAAATGGAATATTTTGGAGTTTTTTAATCAACAAATGATCTCTGTTGATCTTTTAATTTTAATTACCCTCACTTAACGTGTTACTTAAAAGTAAAAAAACAAAACAAAACAAACCCTAAACAACACCAAATTTTTTTTCTTTAAAAGCTAACGATGAACATTGTTTTTGTATAGACCTTGCTTTTTTTTTTAAACCGTTAGTGGTGTGGTGCAAGATTTTAACCTGGAAGATTCAGGAATGAGGAGTCAGATTTGTTTTTAAAACTCAGGTTGCAGCTAGAAGAAGATATCCTTATTGAGTCATTCCACAGAAGTCTTGTGCCCATCAGTGGGGGCCCTGCGTGCCTACTGTGTTTAGTTTTAAGCCTAAAGGCAAAGCTGAGGTAACAGAATCATGCACAGAGGTCAGCTTGGCCCATCAAGCTGGAACCAGGATCTAGAGTCTATCCTTCTGGGCACCTTTCAAATTACCAGCCACAGCCCGTGATGTGCACTTTGGCCTGCTGAATCCACAAACTGCCTTCCCCCTCACCAATCTGAAGAGCTGAAAGGA
The DNA here is from genome assembly GCF_033815535.1 of Pezoporus flaviventris. Taxonomy (NCBI): domain Eukaryota; kingdom Metazoa; phylum Chordata; class Aves; order Psittaciformes; family Psittacidae; genus Pezoporus; species Pezoporus flaviventris. The sequence continues at coordinate 22,996,489 of NW_026892585.1, forward strand.
GGTGCAACTAAGGCATGCTGGGACCTAAATCATAGGTAATGTTCAGCAGTTTCTTCAAGAACCACGTCTGAAAGAGGATCCCATCTGATTTGTATAAGCAGTGTACATTTAGGCAAATATTTCAAGTGTTTTAAGCCATCCGAACGTCTACAAAACCAGTCTTAAGAAAGTAGAAACCCCCAATTAATCTGCTTGCTGCAAATTAAGAGACCAATAGCTTCTTACAGAAGCAGAATTTGAAAAAGAAGCATTGTTAACCAAAGCTGGCTGCCCAGAACCCCGTCAGACCATTACAGCTTGCTAAGTCCCGTGTTTTTCAAGCTGGAGCAGTGGAGTCAAGAGTGTTATTAACTTCTACCACTCACTTTAAGTGTAAAGATTTTGTTTCTAGATGGTAAATGACTGATCAGAGCAGGGCCCAACTGTGAAAAACTGTAAAGATTCTGACATACCAACAAATTATTTCAAAGTAATAAATTGGTGATTCATTCTTCCTTTGCTGAAGGATAAACTACCCCAAATTGCTGCATGTATTTTTGGAGAAAAATATGCATGTAGATGGTTTCTGAAAAGTGGCTGTTGGCAATAACCTATTCTAGAGCTAAAGTCCTGCAACATGCACAGGTTTAATTTTGCTAGCCTGTGACGAGTAGGCCACATCCTGGCTGAATGCTGTGAACTAGTAGATTAGTAATTTAGTAAATAAGTTATTTAGATTAAAAGGGTTGCATTAATTTAATAAACTATTTTTCTATTCCCTTTCATTACTTGAGTGCCAGCTCTGTGCATAGCTCTATAGATGGTAGAAATTAAAATTCAGTTCTTGCAGTGAATGAAATACCATTGGAAAAAATACTGAGAGTCCTTGACCAGAAGTTGACTTCAGACATTATGTATTGTTCCTGCTTGTGTGTATGTGCACGTCTGCCTGCCTCACACATGTGCATTCAGGGAGAGAGAGATGAAAAGGTCAGATGGATATGATCTGCTATGGATATGATTTTTGTTCATCTTGCTGTGCTGATGAAGTTTGTTGATTGAATGTAAGTATGTGCTAACTCTTTCACAGCTTGTTCATCAAAGAGAACATTATTATAGAGAAGACAGGCATTTGTTGGTACAATGGAAGTAATATTGGATGTGCAGTGCTGTTTAGAGGTGGTGCATAGTGGTGTCTGGATATATTTGCATCTAAATGAGCTGAGCATTTCTTTTCGTACAGCTTTGATTTAACCTCAATTGCTATGGGGTTTTATTCCTTCTGGGATCTGGGGAACCATATTCCCATTATGCACTCATTTTCCCTTCACATACTATCTGCCACCTTCAGTCAGTGCCACCAGATAAGTTTATATGAAAAGATTTTTCACATCAGAGCTGGTTACTGTGCTGTCAAACCAGTTACTGTGTTCTGGGCCTGATGAGCAATGGGTGATGCGTGCAGCATTTATTGAAGTACTGCTTCTTTTTTATGGTAAGTATTGACAGTATCTGAACCTGTTTCAGCATTATTAATGTTTAGGAGAATGACTGGATGATAAGGCATACTTCCAAATTTTTTTCTTTTATAGTTGTTTTGAGAGCATAGATTTTCCTTTTATCTCTTTGCCTCTAAAGATCCTCAGTAGCCCATTGACTGGCTTCCTAAAGATCACTCACTTCACCCTCTCAGTGAGTTTGTAGATGGCTTTTGGATGTTTCACATAGGTCAAGATGCTCCATTTGCTATGTGTCCCTTAGTGTGGGTCATCTTAGCACAGGCATTTCTTGGCTCTTCCCTTGCTTGCACCATGTTGCACTTTAAATTGAAGTCACAGTAAACTAGTTTAAATCTCGGTATAGTGCTAAATCTTACAGTGTAGTCTGAGCTTTGACACTTTAGGAAAATAACATAGAAAAGCACTTTGGAAGCAAAGTTTATAACTCAAAATACAAATTTATAAAACAAAATACAAATAAGTGAGAATCCTGTGCTGCATATTACAAGCTTTTGCTTTGAATTAGTGCAAGATCATTTTGAAATCCTCCTTTGCATCACATAATCATTCACTGAAGTTTTCTTTGCTATATTCTTCAAACTATATGAAACTTACTGAACTATTTCAACACTGGAGAAGAGGAAGCTATCATTTGTTGGTCATTGTTATGTAGATTGCAGTACCTTCTGAGAAGTGCTAGACACTTAGCAAAGACTGAGGAAGGGCCATGCCATTCTCTACTTTATGATTTAAAAAGGCAAAGATAAATACACAACAAGGTAGTAAGAGAGTTGTGTATATGCTATTTTAATCAGAAGCAGAATTTCCCCACTGTCTTCACTTTTTCATTCATTTTTCTCATTTTAGTGATGGAGTTCCTGTTTCAATTCTTACTATTTACCCAGATTTTTCTTATGGTTGAGCTTATATTAAGTACATTTCCTTTCAGTGGAGCATCTCCAATATTTCCCTTTTTCTTCCCTCACCAATTCAGTGGGACAGTCTTGTCCTTCTGACATGCCTAATGGGATTTATCAGATCCTTGGTATAACCATGTTTTATTTCCATGAGTAATGAGATAGTATGGTAGGGCATCTTGTCCTGCCCTAAATGAGACATGCCAAGCCAAACAGGAAATGGAATGCCAAATGTTATGTCCTATATGTTTGTCAAGTGTGTGATCTATTTTTTAGAGACCCAGCTCAGCACACTGAAATATTTTACTACTTGTGAACTTTAGCTTCTGTTAATATGATTGAAGCAAGTGGAAATGGAAATTGTCAGGGCAATTTAACAAAGAGAGCCTGTAAAACTCATTACATCCCAGGTAGTAAAATCACTCTAGAAGGCACATTCTTCAAACTTGAGCTTTATTCAGTAAACTGCATTGGTGCCTGACCTTTTAAGAACTTTCCCTTCCTCAGGAGGGAGGAGGGGGGGAAAGGCCCTGTTGTTCAGATCTACCTGTCTTAAATTATAAACAGCAGCCAGACTTGACTCTGTGCTTTAGATCACACAGGATGACAGAGTGTGCAACTGCTCCAAACAGACAGTTAAATGGCCAGCTATTTAGATGAGTTTGATGTTATTTCATGTAATTGTATACTCCATAAAGCAGTAAAAAGCCGATGTTGTGTGCTGGCTGTATTTTAGCACAAAGTAAATCAAAGGACCAATCGCAAATTTGTAATTCAAGTTGATCTTTCTAAGACTTGGTGCTTTTAAGAAGCTTTAGATTGATTCTGCATAGTGCATGTATGAGGGTTAAAGTTACTTTGGGGAAAATTAATTCCTTTTAGGTCTATATCTAATTTGCTTAGCAAGTTAAATTAGCTTGTGGTGAGCTCTCCAGGACCATGGCTGGGTTTCTTCTGCACTGCAGTGTAATCATACACCTAAATGTGCCTTCCCTCTGCATTGTCTCCACAATGGTGTAAATGAGTGGCTTTTTCTGCTAAGGTTGTGGATGAGCTGTCAATCCATGCTAGACATTAAGCACAATTTTTTCTAGTTGTAAACCTTTTATTCTTCCAATCATGTGTCACAAATTTTGATTAGTGGAATACATGAAAAGCAAATGTGTTGTAGGCTGTGTTCATTATTTCTGTGGTTTTCTATTTTCCGTGTCTAAACAATTATGAGCTATAGGGATTGCATTTTCTGGTAGCCATCCTCTGCCTGGCTTATGGGCACAAGTCAGGCTGCTCATTAGTGAGTCCACACACTCAGGGTTTAGTCCAGCAACTTTTGAAGGAAAGCCTCCCACATATTTATTGGGTGTCAGATCAGACATTTAATGTGCATTATGGCGTTGTAAGATTTTGTCTAATTACACCATAAGGCTTTTGCCTTATCTATGCAATTTGTGAGATAATATTACTTATGGGAAGTATGTTGGAGCTGATTGTGGGAAACTTTGAATAGAGAGAACATTTGCCTGCTCTGCAGTTTTTACGTTGTTTCATGTATTTTTTTTGCCTTTGGTGCTATGCATTTTTTATTTCTCCTGGATCTGTCACCGTCTTATCTAGAGGTTTCCTGGACATGTTTAATAGAATGTTGATAAAAGACATAAGTGAAACTAAAAAAAGGTTAAGAAAAGATTGAGAGGGAGGAATAGGAACTTAAGGAAACTTCTGAAAAGAACTGATATAACACAGAAATAAATGCTTTTTCTTTTTGGTTTCCTGTAGGCAGAAGAATTTTCAAATGCATAAATGGTAGCATGTGCTTCATACAGAGAGAACAGTCAGGTCCTTAGGTGACAGATAAAAAGCTATGTAAATTCACAGCACTCCCAGTAAGATTCATCCTTGTGTAGGTAATACACAAAAAAGTTTGCCAGCATAAAGAAATGATGGGAAATGGTTATACATATAGGCAATTGAACTCTGCAGTAAGATTTCTTTCCACAGAGAAGTACTGATCTTTGTGTATAAATTGTTTCACATCATGTGGAAGATGGCAATAGCACAGATGTAGAGCCTAAGATGATCCCTCTTTGAAAATTCGGCCTTTTCTTATCCTGAAAAGAAAGGCTTCTTGCTTTCCAACAAGTGATATTTATTCCATTATACCTGTACATCTATAGCATTTCCTCTTCCTCATTTAAATTGCCTTTTCCAGTGTTTGGCAGCGCCTTAGGTTTGTAGCATAGAAAAGAGAGCAATTATAAAAGAAACATTAATCTTTCTGAACATTCTAGGATGTAAATGATCCACTGTCTGTGGAACAGGAATGTGTATGAAATATTGATAGTAGATATATGTGGCATGTGCTATGCAGAAAACAGATGTAAGTATAGTTGAAAATACGCTTAGTTCCACTAATCAAATTGCAAACTGCTGTAACAATACTGCCTTAGTATCTTTCTTTAGTGCTTGGGTGTTTTGCCCAGCATTTAAAAAAATACTTAAAATACAAGACTGTGTGTTTACTATCCATAGCCATGAAACCTATTATTAGTGAGGTAGGAAATAGTTTTGGAAGGTCACATTTCTGTAAGGAAGATTGATGTTCAGCCGAAGGATTTTATTTGATGATGAAAAAAAGTTTTTATTTAAATAGATGGCTTGCCTTCATTTATTAGAGTTATTTCATATAAAGCAGAGTTTTCCAAAAGTCTTACTCTAGAACCAGCTACAAACTAGCTGTGGTTTCTGCAAACTCTACTCTGGTGCTCATAAAAATAATCATGAATTGGTTTAACTTACTCAAGCATTTGTAATCAGCAGTATTTGTCTTGTCATTTCTGAAATGTCAGATTTTAAGACTAATTATTTCATCTTTGAAAATAACAGTTAATGCTCTGTAAATACTCATTTCAGAAATCACTCCCACCCTGCATGCTCCTCTACTTGAAATGCAGGTCAGTTGTTAAAGAGAAGAAATAAAAGAAAAAAAGATTGCATTTTGGAAACAGCACTGTGATTGAATATTAAATCTCATCCTCTATTTATTTAGTTTGTAATTATTTTCTCAGCTTTTGCAATGCTATGGTTACATTTCAGTTTCTGGTCTTTCTTTTTGTCCATTTGCATTATTTTACATGTGCTGTCTTCAGTATCATCTTCTGTTTAAATGCTTTATTGTTAGTAACAACTGAATTATGAGTCATTTACAAGTTATGTCTGACTGGGCTTAGCAAATAAAGCTTTCATCTTTTTAACAGGTTCTCTGAGAAATTGAAACTCAAACCCTAGTTCAGCAAAATACGTTAAAATATTCTGCATCTGATAGTACTTTTGTTCACAAGTGGAGCTTAACTATGTTTAAAGCTTTTCTGTCTCTAGCTCAGTGCTGTTCTAACTGCAGCTCTCTGGTTTTCAGTTCACTCACAACATGAGCAGAATGAGTTCCTGGGGAAATCCCTACAAAATTAGCCCATAATCACAGCACCTTTGCTAACTAAAAGTAGTGAAGCTGCCCTTGGAGCACAGAGTTGTATGCAGTGAGCTTAGTCAGCGCATTGGGTATGCAGTTTCCTATTAACCGTGTTGATTTTGGACGTGACTTTTTGTCAGTTTTCGATGGTGACTTCTACGTCATTATGTGTAAGCAAGAGCTGGTCACAGCCTTGCCTATGTGTTTAGGCAGACTGTGGTTCCTCGACAGCTTAGGTGAGGGAAAATGTATTTAGTTTAACTACTTGGAATAACAGGAAGAGATATATTTTAGAAAGAGAGTAAGACATCTAGTACCACGCATAAGGTAAAATGGCACAAATTGCAATTCTTGGAATTTTTTTTCAGTTACAAGGTAGGAATGTTTAAAAATATAACTCAGACCTGTTTGTCTAGGCAAATGCAGGTGCTTGATATGCACCCCATTTTTCAGGTGATCTGCAAATCAGTAGCAAACTGAAATTATCATGCATATATTTATTGTGGAAATGTTAAGTAGTCACAAGGGGAATACCTACAGTGATTTCCTAACGTGATTTTTCCTCATAGATTTCACAAAAAAAACCCAACATGTTGGCAGGAAGCATGATCCCCTGTTAAGCTATTTGGTTTTATTAGAAAATCACTCATGTCTTTATGTTAGTTGCTGCATGTATTTCTTTTGTTCTACTGCTTATTCTTCCAAGTCACAGAATAATTCTGGGATATGATTAATTGCCAGTAATTCTCACCAATTTCAGTGGGATTTGAAAGCTTTCAGTTCTTTGCAGGATACTATGTAGACTGAAAATGTCTGTCCTCTCTATATGCAAGTGTGTATGGGAGGCTAGAGCTGTGTTTGATAGAACTAAACATTTTTGAGCACATTATGTATAGTTCTATTGAATATAAATCTGTTTTCTGCACCATACTTCCTATTTTGAATAACTCTTCTTACTTTTTCTCGGTATTGATAATTGAGACTATATAACAATTAGGATTTGTTAAAAAGGATTTGTTAAATTTTAAGCTACAAAAAGGTGAAGAATTTAATACACTATACAAAATTTCTCTTTAGCAAAATAGCAAAAAGTCTTTCTCATGTCACCTGCCTTCTGGGCAGTAGCACTGTGACATTCGTGTACAGTAAAATTTCCCAAACTCTTCTCTGGCTGTGCAAAGTTGCATGCGCCATGGGTACTCCAAAACACTACCCCCAAATTCCTGAAAGTCTGGGAGGCCACATTTTGTGTAGGAGCAGAAATTCTAGTCATCTTGTCCCCTTGATAACCTTCTCAAGGGCCACTGGAGTGGCAGTCCTCTATCCCTATTTTGAAAACCGCTGTTCTCCAGGCTAAGGATTAGGTCCTCCTTCCTGGAATGCAAATTACGAGTACTATTAATCTTTAGTTCCCATATAGTATAGAAACCTGATTGCATGAAGACAAGTGTAAAGGCAATGTTGGTTGACAGAGGAGTTAGTATTCTAAATGATGTTAACAGAAATATAGAAAGCAGTAAAACATGAACATGGTATAGAAGGGAAGTCAGAACTTGGAAAATACTGTTCATACACAGCTCAAATCACTGGTGTTTTTTCTGCTCATGTAGTTCCGGAGTTCTCTTTCTCATTTTCTTCTGTTTAGTTTTTGGTTAGTTTTCTGGTTAGTTTTCAAGATGAAGTGTTTGAAAAAGTACTAGATGGTCATAGAATCAGGATTAGTGGTGAGGAGTGAGTGAATGATTTATAACATGAACAAGCCTTAGGTTCTAGCTGTTTGATCTTAATATTTTTTTCCTAGATTGGAAAGCCCTCTATCAAATTTCTCTTTCCCATATGGGTTCTCATAGGTTGAGAACAAGCCACCTCTAAATCATCTTTTTGATGAGTTAAATAAACTGATCATCTTGCTTCTCACACTGTGAAGCAAATGCTTTGATCCTTTCATCATCCTTCTTGCTTTTTCCCCTGCAACCTCTCTATTTTTTCCCAAGTCCTTTTTAGTGTGGAAATGAGAACGTGGACCTCACAGTTTCGGTGTTGCAAGTGCTGGAGCCAAAGGCTGAGTCAGCATTGTATTTGTCTATCATATATCTCCCCTTTATGACATTAGCCTCTTACAGCAGCGTGACAAGACTTGATGTTTGTCTTGTCATTTAGTGTGACCTCAAGACTTTGTCAGAGGCACACCTCAGGGTCAAGCTCACCACCTAAAAAAATGCTATTTAAAATGTCTTACTCCTAGATGAAAGCCTGTGTGATTTTATATAGCACATTGTTGTTTATGTCAGTGAATGCGAGACCACACTGATACCAACTTTTAAATCAGTTTCGTCTGGAGTACTAATGGGAATAAATAGTCTTGCTATTTCCACTGAACCAAGGAGTGACAGTGTATCTGGAAAAAAGAAGACTACTTTGAGTTGCAGGTGAAATGGGAAAAGAGTCATGTATAGGTTTGGTTCTGGTTTGTGTGATTTTTTTTTTTTTTATAATTTTTTTTTTTTAACCAACCCATTAATTCTGATAGCCTAACTCGGAATATTAGTTTAAAAATTGGAGTTTTATTTAAGATGGTTGGTTTATGTTCCCGTGTTTATAAAACAGACCTCGTGTAACTGAGTATAGAGGGGGGAAGGAAAACCCTTTGATCCTTCAGCAAAATGTTTCTATCTAAGTAGCCTTCTCATGGTGAGCTCTGTAAGTCTGGACAGATCATTGTCCATCTGTTTTTACAACTTTCTGTGATCACCGTCCAGCAAATGCTGTTTAATCTACAGAGAATAAACACTTCCAGAGTTGGCAATGTGCTTCCCAGGTGCTGAGGGGAGGGTCATGCAGCTGGGCTGTTTGCTGAAATGTAGGAAAATAGTCATCCAGAGAAAACAAATATCCACAGAGACTTCAGGGGAGAATCCCATCTTTTTCATTTTCTTTCTTTTTTAGAAACCAGAGACTTTTTCAGAAGGGAATATGGAGGCATTTGTAACTTGCGCTGAATGGGCTAGTGCTGAAGGGGGAGAGATACCAAAGGCCTTTAGAATCGGTAGCTCCTTTTTTAGGAATAAAGGAGTGTGAAGGAAACATGTAATGTTTGTGCAGAAAGTTAATGAAACAAACTCCTGTAACTGTGTTTCCATTTGGAGCACTGTTGATCACTGCAAGAGGAAACAGAGGCCCAGAGCTGCAGTGTGGTGTCTGGATCCTGTCATTGCAAGGAGGCTTAGTAGCTCTGAGATGCTGCTCTCACTCATGCTGTAACCTAGCATCCTCTCCAAAGAGTTATGCAGCTAGCAGATAACTAACCCTCATTAGCTGTTCATCCCAAGTACTGTGCCTGTCGAGGCTACATCCGGCTTAGAAATTCTATGCTGGTTTTCTCACCCCAGGATAACCTTGCAGGGCTTAGGCTCCCTGGTGGAGGATACAAGTATTGTACATGTGTTTTTATGTTTTGGTAACAAAAAGACATATGCCACTGTTGCTGGTGCTGCCCTAACTGCAGCATTGTTAGCTTCCTTGTTCTCTCAGTTGTATGCTTTGTGTGCCTTCGTAAGTGTTAATATCTCTATTCACAGGATTTTTCTTCATGGAAATCCAAAGGGCATTGCAGCACCAATGCCTCGAATTTCCTGTGGTGTAGCACCCTGCTTCAAATCCTCTGTGCTTCTGAAATACCCAGAATATCCAGGATTCTTTCCTTGTCTTTCTTAACAGTTCTTCACTCTGAAATACAGACTTTATATTCCTGGAGAGTTTATTCTCAAAAATGTTCAGGAGACCTCAGCTTCAGGCCTTTTTTGTGAATTATTTTGGGTCTCTCTTTAAGTAAGTGGTTAGTAAAATAAATAATATAGGTATGATCCTGCCTTTAGGGCCAAACCAAATTCCCTGACATCCTTTCATGAAGCCTGTCACCTATGTGTGGCAGGGTTTCTGAAGTGGGAGTAGGAGAGGGAATGAAGCAATTTGGCTTGTTGACTGCTTTGCTGTGAGCTGTTTGGAAGGAGTGTGACAGGGCTCTACTTTGATCAGTCCCAAGGTGCATAAGAATAAATGTTGTCTAAATGCATGCCTTTCTCTGGCTGCAGCAGTTTCAAAATCAAGTTGCCCTCTGAGCTTGAATGTTTTCTCATCCCGTATTTAAGGCTTGGCAGTTTTAGAACGTAAGTTAATGTTTCCTATCTTTGCCTCTAATCCATAAATATCACATATCATCTAAGCTGCTGAAATTAATCAGTGTAGTGGAGAAACCACATACATACCCAAGCTGGCCTTCTTTTATGGCTGGACTAAGCCAACAGCAGTGCCTGCCAGCAGTATCCATCACTGCCAGATGTGAGTCTACTGGATGAGCATCATGTTCATGAAGTATTTTGCTGCTACATAGTTGAATCCTTGGAGTATTTTGCCACTACGGGTAAAGCAACTGAATATGAATATGGGCAGGATTACATTGCAAGGGTGTTAATTGCAGCTGCTGCTGCTTTGAAAATTACTTTTAAAATGGACTGTGGAGCTAGCTCAGGTCTGAGGAGTCTTGTGTATCTGACTGAAAGGCTATACAAACTAAAAACAGCCAACAGGAGATGTAAAAGCTGGGAAAACTCCATCCCCTGAACATGGCCCATTCAAATTCAGGGTCAGCACACTTCTGTTCTAGACAAGAAAAGTCATACCCATTCTTCGTTATCTGTGAACACCAAATAACTGAGATTACTGGGGTTTGCTTTGGTTTGCTAATCTATGTGGGAGATACAACTTCTTTTTGTTTACCATGCCTTAAGATACTTAGAACTGCATCAACTGCTTCCATCTTGCAAATTTTCTGTAGTAAGGAAGGATGATGAAAATTAAAAGATGATTTCTGCTGTCATTTTTTTACCTATATGTTTTTTCTAGCCTGTCGTGATTTTTTTGTTAATCTAGAGGTTAATCTCTATTCACCAGTACAAAGCTGAAAAACAGTAATGAACACAGATAATTTGTGAATTATAGCACTTCACAACAGACCTTTGAGGTTTAACTGCAAGGCCAAAGTCACAAAGCACTGGTTTTGAAACAAAGTGCTTTATCATCTGCAGAGTTTAAGTTTTATTTCTTCTTTGAAAGGCGGGAGATGTCTGCTGAGAACTGGTTTATGTCAGGTTGACCTTAGCAGCAAGAAACACTATGAGCAAAGGTCTTTAAAATGGGTGCTGATGAAACATTTATTTGCCTCTCTGTTACTGATAGTAGTTTGAGATATAACCTCTTTACAGAACCTTAGTAAGTTTATATAAAGGTAAAGGAAAGAATAGGGGAAAACCACTGTGTCTTGCCAATACGTATTATTCAGATTTGTCGTAGTTTAAACCCAGTCAGGTAACTCGTTCACTCACTTCCCCCCCTTCTTTCCCTCCCCCTACTCCCAGAGGGATGGAGAGGAGAATCGAAAAGAATGCAACTCCCACGGGTTGAGATAAGAACAGTTCAGTAACTAAGGTATAACACAAATCACTACTGCTACCACCAATAATAACAATGATAAAGGAAATAACAAGGGAAGAGAATACAACACCTCAGTACCAGCCGACCGATAACTTGCCCCCCCCCAGCCCGACCAAGCACCGACCAATACCTCCTCCAACCCTGCAGTCTCCCAGCCCTTCCGGCTAACTCTCTGTTACCTCCTGGGCATGACGTGCTGTGGTATGGAATACCTCTTTGGCTAGCTTGGGTCAGGTGTCCTGTCTCTGCTTCCTCCTGGCTTCCCCTCCTCCCTGGCAGAGCATGAGGCTCACAAAGTCCTTGGCCAGACCAAAACATCCTTGTTATCAGCTCTGTTCCCAAGCCAAAAGTCAAAACACTGCACTGCACCAGCTACCAAGAAAGAGAAACATGACTGCTACTGCTGAACCCAGGACAAGATTTAATATTGAAATACGTATATATATGTGTGTATATATATATATATATATACACTCAGAGCTCTAGAAAGAGGAATATCTGACCCTTTTTTTTTGACTAAATAATTTAAAATTGTAGAATGCTTGCCAGGATTCAGGGCTCTGGTGTAGGACGTATTGCTTCAGAAATACTCTGAAGCATGGCATGTAGTATTGATTATAGAAACTACATCTGCATCTGCTACTTCAGATTTTGATCCTTCTCTCTGGGCTGCCACACTGCTCTCACAGTGGATAGCACCCACCCCTGAGGTTGAGAGGCAGCATAGCCTACTGGATTCAAATTTGGGATAGCCTGGATGCTGTTCCACACTGTTGCTGGTCTCCTGCATGACACTAGTCAACTTACTTAATCTTTCCATCCTTGTTACTCCTTTTAGGTTTTTTCAGTATGATATTTTTTTTGCTTTCAGACACTTTCTGACTTTCTGTATGGAGTGGAACACAGAGCAGGGCCATTCTTGGCTTCAGTTATTGTAGCATAAATATTAGTGAAGAGAAAGAGAGAAGCACTTCTGGTTGTTACTTGGTGCCATTTCCATTGCACTCTAGGCCAGGTTGACATGAAATTTGGAAATGTACAGAAAGAAAAAGAAAAAGGGCTTTTTTTCAAAGTGATCCCCCTGCTCCTTCGGCATGGTGTGGATCCTGCTGTTGGGAAGCTGGATGCTGGCTTCCTGTGTGTGATGGAGCTAGTGGCTTTGCTGGTAATGCACCTGCTTAAGTGCTTTCTGCTGGATCACAGCCCAAACAAATTGTGAACTCCTTATCCTCTTGTATCTACGTTACTGCATGCTTCAGAGCTGCAACAAGGCATTTTATTGTCTGGGATAACACCTTGTACTTGGCAGCTCTCCTGCTTCCCCAGGATAGCCTCCAGAGTGTCAGCACCTGGGCTGGGGGAGGCTCAGGAAGCAAGTACCAGCCGCAGGGCAAGCTGCTGCAGCCCACCTGCGTGACTGCCTGGCTCCCAACCCTGCTGCCATTGCTGCTGCACCATTCTCCCCTCTGTCTTCATTTGGAGATAAATACAAATTGTAAGGGAGGGAGAGCACTGCTTTTGCCATTTAAAAGGGACTACTCTTGCTCCCTGTGTGAAAAGGTTTGAGCAGCAGCCAGAGGCAGGCTGCCAGGATGCTTATACCATCCAGTTTGGATGCTCATTTTGTCCCTGGCCCTGTCTTCACTCCAGAGGTTTCCCTGCCCCAAGCCATGCTTCTGTCAGCATCAAACCCTACTTCTGAAGAAGTTCTATGTGGCATGATCTTATTTATTTAGACTGGTCCCAAATCCACCATTACAGCTGATCCATTTATACAGCAGCCCTGTAACTCCTATAGTTTTGACAGTAAGCCCTTGTAGGTATGTCTACCTCCAGGAAAGCATTTGAGATGATTGAAATGTAATTAAAAAGTGAAGACCAGATGTTTTGTCCCAGATTATGTTTTCAGGATCACAACAGTCCTTTCAAAAGGGACAAGAGGGAAGAGGAACAAGAGAAAAGCTCTACTGCACTGCTTTAACAAGGGAATTTCCTAAAGAATATGCAAGAAAAATCTGGATTTTGTTAATTTTTTTTTTTTTTTTTATTCCACATTGAAGTCTGTAAGCAGCTTGAAATGGTAATAAAACAAAGTGGACTTGCAGTTCCATTGTGCAAAGCCAGCAGATGTGTTTTTCCCCAGCGCACCTGCTTTGTTGCTCAGCCTTTCCAGAGAGGAAAAAGAAATACCCAAAAAAAACAAAAGGATTTTTTTGCTGGAACATTGCTTTACTAGGGTTTTTTTTTTTGTTTTTTGTTTTTTTTTTGTCTGTAATTTACTGCAATGAAAATGTTTTCTGGGGTATACTTTTGAAAATCCTTCATTCCGTTCTATGAAGGCAAACAGAGATGTGGAGGAGTTGGGCGAGAGAACTCACATAGATCAGAAACAAACGAGAATGTTTGAATAGGTGCAAATCCTTTATAGTAAAACTGCCAGGAAATACACAAAGTTAATGTAATTATGACACAAGACTGGCACATTAGACAAGATAGGGTCCTGCCACCTTTATACAAGCCTCTTCCTATAAAGACAGAAGGATGACTTGATAGGTCGAGGTTTCTTCTAAGTATTTAATTTTATTCTGTGTTCTGTATTTTACATTGTCCTTGTATAGTCTTTGACAAGAAAAAGCCTGTCAAAAAGATTTTATGTTTTGGGTTTTTTTTTGGCCCCAGGAGGGTATGATGATGCTTTGTGTCTTGTAGATAGCAAGTATGTGGGCAAGCTTTACAGGTATTTGCTTACTGTCATTAGAAAAAGTTAGGTACAGATGTCTTATTTATCTTACCAATTTAAGCTGATTTAAGATTCAGATACTACTAAATGTCCTATAAACCAGTTCGGGACATAGTAAGTCTACTCAATGTCCAACGGATATGTTTTTTGTTACTCTAAGTAGCATGTGCATTTGCTATGACAGTGAAAGAAGGAGATCTTGGTTAATGGTCCCTGGGACCGCATTGCTGTAAGTTCTGTTTCAAAGTGGAACCTACGATAATGTTTGGGTTTTCTTTTTCATGGGTTTGGCATTTTTCAGGACATGTTCCTTGTGAAACTATTATGTCTTCATTAATAAAACCAGTTTTCTCTGGGAGTAGCGCTAGTACTCTCACAGAAATCATGAAGGACCATTTAGCAACCAGATCAGTGTGGTGTTTTCTTAAATGCTCCAAAGCATTCAACGTTTTTGTTCAGGCCTGGGGGCAGTAGTGAGCAGTCAACCTTTCTATCTTAATCTCACCGAGGCCTGAAAGATGTTGTATGTTACCTTCTTGGGCATTGCTACTAAGAATGATACTTGAGTGAGGCAAGGGGACCAACATGATTTCTGATCCGAAGTTCCTCATTCATCTTTAGATCAGCATAATCCTGTTTAATTAATTAACAGAGAGAAGAATGGGTCTGTTGTTTTCAGCTGGGCAATGTTTGTTGAGCTAAGCAAACTAGACTAGGCTGTAGGGGTTTGCCCAAGTCTAGAATTCAGGTTGTGTGTACAGTAAGAGGCAGTATGGACTAATGGGAGCAGATATTCAGACAAAAATAGTGCTGTAGATCTGATATGAGCGGGGCTTTATTTCACACTAGTTCTTGTCAGGTCATATAAGACTGCATGCTCAGTAGTGGTGGTAATACATCAAGTGTAGTCCTGAACTGAACTTCTGGGTAAATTTAATCTGAAAAGACCTGAGTTCCTGTGCTCCACAGCCACTCTGTGATATGAACAGCACATGGCAAGTGGGAATAATTAGGAAATTTGCATCGAAGACACATTCCTGATTCACACTGAAATGCAAATGTAGATGCATCCTCAGTGAGCTTTGTGCCTGTTTATGCTCAGGCTACTTTGCACATCTTGGAAAATGTGAAGGAAACAAATGAGAGTAGATTAGGCTATGGGAATAATTGCACACTGAGTAAGTGAGAATCAAGGCTAGTAATTGCCTTAATTTATGTTGTAAATAACTTCATAGAGCCATTATCGGAAAAACAGCTAATAGAGCAAGTAGATTGCTTTATAAGGTTAAAAGGAAATACGGGATTCTCTTTTGCCTGTATCATTATCTGTTCATTACAGTGCAGACTGTATTTTTTAGTTACGTGGGCCCTTGATGCTTGATGGCCCTTTGGAACAAAACTCCTCCTCAGTGTATCTGTAGAATATTGCAGCATATATAGTCTAGAATAACAGTTATCTAAAAGCATGGGGAAGAAAAAAATGTGTAATGCCTGACACTGTGTAGGTTTGGGCTGAGGACACACAGAGTTCAAAGCATAGTCTGATGTGGTACAGCCTAAGCTGAAGTGCTAAGCACTCATATTAAATAGTTGCAGGTTCGTCAACTCAGACTCACAGGGTGACTTGATATACATTTACTAGAGGACTACTGTGGGTTTTAAGCATTTGGGGAGTTTCGTGAAGATGGGTATGTCCAGGTACTCAAAGGCTAAATTGTGAAGTGTAGTTAGGTGTCCTGCATGGTGCCAGACCTGGCCAGTGGCAGAGAAATAAGGAGAGTTAAGATGCCTTTTTCTGTGGCCTCCTGTCTCAAGTGGACTAAAATTCTGTTGCAAATTGTAGCTATTTTTAAGAGATTCTCATCTGGGTTGTCTCTTTAGATTTGCTATCATGGCAGTCCCCTGGCTCCTAAAATCTGTGCTCTAATCAACCTCATTGACACCTCCATAATTAAATGGGGAGACAGGAGGCTAAAGAAGTGGAAAAGATGATAAAGTAACAAGGAGGCCTTCAAAATAGAGCTCAGAAATCTCTGGAGCTATTCCTGACAGAGGATTGGCAATTCCTGAATTCTCAAGATTATTTTTTTTAAAAAGGGGGGGGGGGGGGGGGGGAGGGGGAGAAATCATGTGTCGGTTTGTTTCATAATGGCTGGCTGCTACATGTGTTCTTCCCCCGGTGTTTTATATCAGTGATGTAGATTACTGTGGTGGAGAGTATCACCGTAGACCTCCGTGTCATCTGGAGCTTCACAGCCCTATCTTAGAATGTAAAATATTTTGAAATGTACAAAACCAGCCTGAACCTCCTCCTCCCTCTCAACTCCAGTTGTTTCTGCTCCACCTGCTTATCTCTCTCGGCTTGTTCTTTCCTCCCCAGCCTCTTTGAGTCCCAGATGCTAAAATACCTGCTGAGCAAATTTTGATTATGGTTTGAAGAAGAAATGTTTTGCGAGGAGTTGAGGGAGAGAGGATGAAGTGCCCTTTGTTAAATTGCTAGCTGCTTTGAGAAGTAACCAGTCCCAGATACTTAATGGAAAAAAACTGAGAGCTTCTAAATCTCAGAGCTACCAGTTTCACTGTACATACCAGTGATGGGTTGTGTGTGCATTTTCAGCCTACCAGATGTCTCAACTCTGGGGCAGCAAGAAAGCCAAAATAAATCAGAGTTGTAAGAAGGTCACTATCTGTCTTAGTATTAATACCTTATTTATTTGTAGTAGCTCACTCAGAGAGAGGCTTTCAAGTCCTTTTTGTACAGAAAACGTGGGTGGTAGAGGACAAAGGGCTTGTGGGAGGGTCCGTGAGTGCTAGTCCTCCCTTGGGAGGACATGGGAGGCATGCCCATGGGAGGCATGTATTGCTGTGGGTTCTTGTCTTTTGCTTCCCCTAGAGCTGTAGTGCTCTGTAAGAGCTGGGACCACTGCACAGAAGACATGCCTCCAGTAGGGCTGCTGTAGGACAGCAGCCCTGCTTTGTGGAAGCATATCATGGCTTCAAAATCCTTCACTAGTAATATATGGAAAAAACAGGATTGTGCCTGTCTGGCCCGTTCTGTTTGTTTTTCTTTCTGCCTTTCTGTCTATGCTTTTGCTGCAAATTGGAGGAGCCCTCAGTAGCTCTCCTATGAGCATACTGTCAGAGAAGGGCACAGGTGCATTCCTATGGAGGATGATGCCATGACTGCCTGGCTTTCCAGCTCTGCTCCTGAGGGAATTTATGTGCAACTTCAGCTATTTCTTCAGTGTTACCCTGTAGCCTGTCCTCCTAGGCCAGGGATGCTGACTTCAGCTGCCTTGGCTGGGCAGTGTTTTTTCCTGTCACCCAGTTTGCTGAAACTTCATTTGCATGGATGTATGGACACTATCTTCCTATCCTTACCTGAAGTCTTACATAGGCATTTAGTACAAGAGGATTTGTTCTCTAATTTTTAAATCAGCATTTTAATAGTCTGTGTCACAGGTTGATATCTGTTGCTTCCTGATTTTTCCAGTACCCTTTCCAGCCTTCAGCCTCCTGCTTACTGCCTATCTTGGGACACGGTTGTGCAATTTTTCGATATCTGGATTTGAATACCCCGAGCAGGAACATGTGTTAGTGATTATCTCAGCAGGTCTAATTTGGACTCAGCACCTGCTCTCTGCCCTCTGGGAACACCATAAACAGTGACCGTCATAAATGACAAAAACCTTGCTTAAACCCCAGTAATATTCTCTGAGTACCAGAACACTGAAGAAAGCACAGATCTAAGCAAAAAATGTGTGTGCACATTCTTCTCCTTTAAGTTCTAGGAGAAGGCCAAATTCTGTCAGACTTTCTATCGTCTGTGCTATGTGTAGTCTTGAAGAGTGACAGAAAATGGCTTCCTGCTTCCTCTCACTTTCCTGTTTTTTTAACTGTTATTCTCCAAACTTTCAGTACTTGCTCATGCGAACTTGTGCTTGTCCTGGAGATGAGATACGGGCCTCTCAAACCTGGTCACACTACCCCATGTATCTCAAAATGGCTGGTTTGAACCCTGGTTTGTGTTAAGATTAATCAAGGCAGTCAGGAAATACCTTTGAATCATTTACTGTGATTTCACAGTTGTCACTGCCTATGTTACATGTGCTGTTCACAGAATTATTCTCCAGCATTACTGTACCCACAATGGACACAAGACTTTGCCTCTCAGAGCTGTGTGCTAGTTAGCAGGTGTTTTTCTGATGAAACCAACATAGTGTCGATCTGGGCTCAACTGGTGACAAGGCTAGAGATTGCCAGCCTTGAGAGCTGCCAAAGGAGGACTGTGAAATGAGCATGGCCTAATGAATGTACAGCTCTCCTGCAGCCCATGGTAGTATTCTCAGTGTCCTGAAACAGAGAAGATAAGTTATTTATCTTCATGTACTGTGTTCATTACCTGTGTAAGATTGCTCACGAAGCGCTTCCAAGAGCTTTAAGAGAAATTTTGCCAGAACAATGACTCAAAGCTTTAGTCTGCTAAGAAGTTTTAATGAGTGTGTATTTGTTTACTGTGTTGAATTATTATTCAGTAATGGAAGAAAATAGGAAATTACTCAGACTGCAATAAAAAGTAATTTTTTTCCAATTGCAGCAAATGCATTGCATAGCAGTTTGTGGTTTAGGAGTAAATAAACAATGAAAGATGCTATTCCAGATAAACCTGCTTTGTTTTGTGTTGTTTCAAAATGTCAGTGCAGGATATGCATTGATAGGTAGAAATAAAGGGAGAGACCTTACAGAGGTGAATCACAGGCAAGCTTTGATTGATTCAAATTATTTTTCTGGTTTTTGTTCTTTGTGGCTTGCCGCTTTCACAGTTCTTACCTGTTCTCCTTGCTTATGCGTGGATCTTTTGGGATTGATTCTTCTGTGTTTGCCTGCAAAACATACCAGTAAGCAGAAACTAACAGTCTGCACTGTACGGCTCTCTTGGGACTTTGAGCTCTTTGAGGCTCACTTGGTTATATTTGCTGGGTTTCTTTCCATTCTCAGAACATTTGACTGTGTAGTAGCCGTAGTGCTTTTTGTATGACAACCAGAATATGAAGATCTCAAAGCAATGGAAGTGACTAAATGCTTGCAAAGGACAATGAGTGGCTGCTTTCTAAGATATGAGTATTATGACTAATAACATATGCCGATGTATTAGCAATTATCTCTGACTTCAGCATAACAGAAGATACTCAGCTTGCTTGATTTATTTTGCGGCATTTTGTGTGAACAGATTATCTTTATTCTACTTGTATATATTAATCCACAGCATCACCTGACTGCTTGCTGCATTATAGACAAATAGAATAGTTAGGCATTCTTTGTTGCAATATGTTAGGTGAATTTATTTTCCGTTAAGAAATTATCAAGATCCTAAACATTGTAATATTTCAATTCACTGCTGAAGTCCTTACAAGGCAATTTCCTGAATGACTTTAATTTATGCAGGCTGCTTATTAGTTTGCAGTATTTCTACCTCCTTCCTCCTCATTTTACATCTTTCTTATTTCTGTGGAGGACCCTTCATCATGGATCTGACTGGACCACCTAAACTCACTTTGCTTTACAGTTACAACAGTAGGTAAATACGGGGGTGAAAACTGTGACGGTTTTTTGACCTTCCCTCCCCACACCCCCCCAAAAAAAAAACCGCAAAACCCAAAAAAAACAAAACACAAAAAGCCCTTTAGAAATGTATTTAGACAAAAAAACCTTGAGCTTCCAGAATGAATTTTAATAGTGAAAGAACCTTTTTTTTTCTTCAGAAGAGTTAATAATTCAGAACTTAAAGTTAGGTTTTGGTGGCTTGGCCTCAGTCCCCTGTCAGTCTAATTTGAAGCAGGAGCTCTAAGGAGGGTCTCTTACATGCCAGGTGATAGACCTTTTGCCCCTCCCTCAAATTACTAGAGAAGCAAGAAGTCTCTCTCAGTTTTACTCACCTAGACCTCTCCCACTTCATATGAATAATTGAATAATTGTAGGGGCACTGCAAAAGACAAAAGCTTATAGCCTGCTAGCTATCAGGGATGTAGGGCCTGAACCCTGAGCTCCTGCATCCTGCTTGAAGAAACCCTGAGTCCCTGTGGGACATCTTGCTGTCAGATTTTGCCCTAGACGTTAATGTTCTTTTCTGATTTCGGCAAAGGCAGGATAATCTGCCAGTTATTCTTACTGACCTGCATTCGCATCACTCCCTCAGAGAGACAATACACTGGGCTGTGTAGCCATCTCTGTATAGGTTTTCTTACTAATATTTCATATTCTGTAAGACATATTACTTAACCCATAGAGACAGGCTGTTGCTCTCCTGGCTCTCAGGTTTCCTTCTTTTGTACAAAACAAAAGACAGTTTATCCCTATCGTAAGCAATGCCTGTTGTTTATCAGTAACTTTGATTGTCTGAGGCTGTACAAAACCTAGCATTAAGCCCATTTTGTTTATAATTAAACCTAAGCTCATTTGGTGGTCAGAGTTAGGGGTTTTAGATTTTTTTCATACTAACTCAGGGATAATGCTTATAATGGAAATAATGAGAACTAATCTGTGCCTTCTTCTCTGAAATTCACTTAACCAGCATAGAGTGCAGATATAGAGGTTTCAGTAGATAAAAAGCAGAAATGCAAGAGAGAGGAATTCTGCGTTCCCATAATGAGAGGCAGGTGTCGGAGACCCAGCAGACTTCTTGCTATTCAGCTCACAATATGAGCTGTGGACCTTTTGGGTTAAGTGATAGCTTCACGGAGGGTACTGGCAAAACTCCCGTACATTTTGCCTCTGTTTTCGTAAAAACTGGCTCTCTACCATCTTGTGTCATTTGGGCACCAGGGAGACTTCACTATTTGTGGTAGAGTAGTAATGGATTGGGACCATGACTCCATGAAGTCCTGTACAGATCAAAAGAGAAGAATAGCATTTTGCCCCAAATAGTTGAAGAAATTGAGGTGGGAGGCAGCAGGTTATGACAGACGTAGGATAACAGTTATCATGTGGCAGAGGTTCCCTCCTACCTGAATGTTGTGATGTCTCCACTGCTGTCTCTGTGTAGAAAGAGAGAGGGCCGCACAAGATTGAGACCATGCAGGGTTTAGGCAGGATTTTTCCCACCCCTTGAGGAAATGTTTTGCCTGGAGGTCAATGCATTCTAAGAAATGAAGCTGTTAGAATAGTTTAGTGGGAAGAGATAATCCTGGATTTTCAGGCTTTGTTAACTGATGTTTTCATATGACTGTGGCGAATTACCCAGCCGGAAGTGAAAATGTCAGTACTTTGATGCTTGTTTACACAGCATATTCCTGCCAGCTCTATTTCTTCCCATATATCCATTAATAAATAAGTGCCCCTCAAAGCTGAGGGCATGGCAGAGATCAAGTTTGTAAGACAAAACGTGCCAATCTCAGCCTGTTTGGTTTCCAGTCTGCCTGCTCTGTGCTGTAGCTGACAAGTGTACAGTTACAATCCACAGGACAAATGTAAAATGACAAAGTAAAAGAGGTACTCTCAGGTCATACCTAGTGCCACACTCCAGTTTGAGCATACACCCGAGTATGTTGTAAATCGAGGTGCAGATTCAAGCTGCAGGCGGAGTTGCAGTGAGGATGGGTCTGAGCACTGCTGGGTCAGGCTGCCCTACACCATTTCCCTGAGACCAGCTTAGCCCAGTCCTGTTTTCACATCAGGACAGCCTTCCTATACTCGTTTGTTCTTACCTTACAGAAAGGGCAATTTATTACCATCAGCTCAGGAAATGACCTAATGTGGCCTTGTAAGGCAGAATTAATTTGCAGTGACTCCAGCTGAAAGTTGGCCATCTTTTAACTTAATAACTGACGGACTGTCAGCTTCCTTTGAAGTTAATAGCAGTTGTGATGTTGAAATAGAAATTTTCATAGAGGAAAGAAAACTTGACTTGATTTAGGGTTTTGCAGTATGTAGCATTTTTCTCCATGGAATAAAGGGAGAGGAAGAGGGGTGTTTTGCTGTTAAACAAAAAGCATTCCTTTTGTTTTTAAAGAGAACTTTTACTATGCCTTGCCTTTTGAATACAAACTTGGCAAATGATGTTTTGCAGTGGAAACTCAAGCTGGAAATATTTAAAATGAGAGCAACTCTTGTTAAGTTGTGTGTTTTTTAACATCAGGGACCACACACTGCAAATAAATGCGAGCCTACTTTGGCTCTACCACATCTCACCCTGGGACGCAGTTTTCTGTAAAGGTGTATGAAGCACTGTTTTAATTAGTTTTTCCTTAATGATCAGAGGAATAGCTCAGCTGTAAGATGAATAAAGGATTTATTGCTGTAGATACAGAGGTTGTTTATTACTATTTTTCCTCTTTAAGTTATGCAAACTTTAACTAATTTGTTATTTGGGGTTATCAGCAAACAGATCATATGTATGTCTGTGAATGTGCAAAATGTAGCTGTTTCTAATTTAAACTGGAGTTTATTACTGCCACTGGATCTGTTTCACTGCTGCTAATGAGGTTTTAGGGATCCTCATAATGTAGCAGCTTGAATAACTTTTTGTTGAAATAAGGCCACCCAAAGTATGTGAAATGGTGGATACTATTCACATTAGTGGTTTAATGCATTTAGTTCTCATGAAGCGACTGGATGATCGCCTTTCAAATGAAGAGCGCTTACTCCCCACTGCACGTAAAAAAGCAGGATTAAAACCCTTCTACTCTTATGATACTTTATTTTATCGTAATCCCACTCATTATTAGCCAAAATGTGTTAACATCTGATAGTTCTTAGGCACTGTTGAAAGGTGTCGGTGGTTTCCGTTCAGCTCATGTTGGACAGGTGTTCACATCAGAAACAACCTCCATCATGGTAAGCACAAACGCACGTGCTCCTGAATGAGCCCAAGGGTGAAAGCCCAGGGAAATGGAGTTTCCCTGCTGCCACTGCTAGGAAAGGTTTCTTTCAATTAAGGAAGTTAAGGAAAAACAGAGTATTTCAAATTTTAGTGAAGCTTTTGTGAGTGCTTAACTGCATGTATATGTATCTGTCCATCTGATAACAGCATAGACAGATGAATAATATATTTGTACTTATGGCAGCATTAACTTTATATTAATCCATCTCTCACAGGTAATTTCCTGCCATTCCAATTCCCAGGTGAACTTAAACAAGTGCCATTTGCTTCTGTCAAGTAGTGAAAGGCATTTTTCCTTCCTTTCCTTAGACAAAGAATTATTTGTTAAAAGATAATTCCAAGCCCGTTTCTGTATTTATTTTAGTCCCGGCACACTGAGTAGTGATCATAATATATTTATGCCTAGTAGCCCAAAATTATGAACCCAAGGGAGTCTGGTTCATCAGTAATTTTCTTACACATAGTTTCATAAGAAATGTCATAGCTCTGGGATCAGAACGCATGAGGGTATGTGACAAATCATGGTCTTGATGGATGCAAATCAACCTGGGTCCATGGAAGTGAATGGAGATTTGAGGTTTTATACCAGTTCTCTGTTATGTTCACATGGGCCTTAATTGTTGGGAACATTAGTTTTCTGTGGGAATTGAGCATATATTCACAGAGTTAATATAAATACCTGAGCATATATTCTTTCTTATTGTACCTTGATAGAAAGGATCTCATGGTGCTTACCAGCTATCCCAACCTGTGAGATTGGAAGGAGTTAATTTTAACATTCTGGTCAAATTTTAATTCAAGAAACATGTTATAATCCTTCCGCTGTTTTCCTTACGTAAAGTGTCACTTCCTATCCAAACTTGCTGTTTGATGTTGCTGGACACTGTAAATTGGCCAGTTCATTTTCCCTCCAGTGTGGTTCTGTTTCAGCCATAAAGACAAACGATTCTTATCTAGTTTTATAAAAAACAGAACCTGTGGGTGTAAAAATAGGTTCTCCTTATCATTAACTTCAGTAAGTTTGTTGGTCTAGTTATTGCTGCAAGTCCTTGAAACTTGAAATATTATTCCTATCAGATATGATAAATATACATTAGTATTGTAAATACAAGGTATATAACAGTGATTTGTTTCTTAACATCAGCTTTTGCTCCCTATGCTTATAGTTTACTGGTTTTGATGCTTATCTTTGTTGGCATTGTTGTTTCTAATTCTACCCCTTTTTCTGTTTCATTGGAAAATAATCTCATACAAGTGTAAACTGCTTTTACAGTTTAAAATAAATTTAAAAAATAAGAAGTCACTAGAAGGCAAAAAAAAAAAAAGAAAAAGCACATCGGCTACAGCTTTACAGCTTCAAATGTTTTTGATATTCTGACATACGTTATCAGAGATGTTCCACCTTTTCTTTGGCTTCAATCTCCTCTTTCTTGTGCAGACTTCAAAAGATACATTTTTCATCACATTGCATAAATTTGCTAGTGAGAACAGATGTACAGAAAACTTTACCTTTATTAAATACCTGTGCAAAGTCTCCAAATATGGCACTACTACATAATCTAAAGTAAGAAGGAAAAACACTGGATCCTTCCTGGATGTTTTTCTTGGATGCCCTATCCCTGACAGTGTTCAAGGCCAGGTTGGACAGGGCTTTGAGCAACATGGTCTAGTGGAACGTGTTCCTGCCCATGGCAGGGGTTTGGAACTGGATGAGCTTTAAAGTCCCTTCCAGCCCAAACCATTCTATGATTCTTGAAATCTGCATGAAAAAGAAAAAGAACAGTGGTGCTATGATAGCTAGAGGGTGCCTCAACAGGGATAGCTGCTTTGCTGTTGGGATGGGGTTACAATGAGGCAACAAAGCCCCCTGTGTTAGGGCCAGCAAGGGCTGTTCCCCTCTTCTGTTCAGGACAATGGGAGACTCACCACTGTTTTCCTCTGAATCCAGATACTGACCCAGATCTTGCATGCACCCATTGCTATCTTTCAGAAGGCTTTTGCTATCCAACAGAGAGCAACGTAGTCATACTGATCTTCATGAGATTCTAGTGTACAGATTTGACAATAGTGGCATTATTATTTTATTTTGAGAATTAGTAATTCAGCTTTCCATTCTGGTTAGATAATGGAGTTCATGTCATGTCTTGTCCTGGGTTTAGCAGTAGCAGTCATTTTTCTCCTTAGTAGCTGGTGCAGTGCTGTGTTTTTGACTTTCAGCCTGGGAACAGTGCTGATAACACCGATGTTTTTAGTTGCTGCTCAGTAATG
Organism: Pezoporus flaviventris; assembly: GCF_033815535.1. Taxonomy (NCBI): domain Eukaryota; kingdom Metazoa; phylum Chordata; class Aves; order Psittaciformes; family Psittacidae; genus Pezoporus; species Pezoporus flaviventris. Next base: position 23,021,726 of record NW_026892585.1, read on the forward strand.
TTTACTCTGAGCAAAGACTTTGTGAGTCTCATGCTCTGCCAGGGAGAAGGTGAAGCCAGGAGGAAGCAGAGGCAGGACACCTGACCCAAGCTAGCCAAAGAGGTATTCTATACCACAGCACATCATGCTGTGGTTAGATCACTGCTTGGTCGGACTGGGTATCTCTTGGTGGGTGGTGAGCAGCTGTATCCTTTCCCCTTGTTATTTCCCTTATCATTATTATTATTGGTGGTAGCAGTAGTAGTGATTTGTGTTATACCTTAGTTACTGGGCTGTTCTTATCTCAGCCCATGGGAGTTACATTCTTTGATTCTCCTCCCCATCCCTCCAGGAGCTGGGGGGGGGGGGAAAGGTGGGGATAGTGAGAGAGTGGCTGTGTGATTCTGAGTTCCTGGCTGGGCTTAAACCATGCGTGGTTCTGAGTTACTGGCTGGGCTTAAACCGCAACATGTCTTCAAGGAGAGAAGGGAGGAACCAAATACCCTAAATCTACCAGTTACCATTTTAATATGTGGTGCAGTACCAGTTATAGGGAATCAGAAATATGTAAAGCTTTTAGTTCCTACATTAAGCAAATGTGGAAGATCCAGACATACTTGCCAGCTCCTTTCTTCAAGTGAACAGACCCCAGAAAGAGCATGTAAATGAAAGACTTATTTCTTTGTAAGAAGAACTTTGAAATTTTCGTTCTTTATGCCCATTAAAGTGTAATTTGATTTCACCCTTCCATTAGGTAATCAGCCAAATGAGTATTCAAAGCAGTGTGATTCCCATTTATCAAGTCAAATTAAATGTTTCTGACCAGGTTTATCAAGTAGGTATGTTTTAATCAAATTCAATGACATTTGCAATGAAATAGTAAGTGCACTGGGCATTTTTATTATTGGTGCAGTAGAGGTAGAAGAGGCATTTACATCTTTTGAACATGGAAAGCATTTGGTGTCAGTCCCTGTTTGTTATTGTGGAACATAACAGCTATCTGAAGAAAACCAGCAGGATTTAATGTGACAGCCCAGTAAGGGAAGAGTGCCACCAATCTAATTATCCGGTAATCTAGTCAGAATGGGAGTAATTCTAGGCCTTGGTTAATCACATTTCCCCTGCATTAGCAACTGCACATGCAGAGCTTTTAGAGATGAGCTCTTAGCGCAGTGTAGACCATGGTAGACACATGAGGAGCAACATGTTATTGGCTTTGTTTGCTATCAGGTTATTTTTTTCTAAATAATGATAAAGTATTTCTGTCCAGATTTGGTTTCACTATTTGAGATAACCCTCTGTGACAACTTCTCAGTTCACCATCAGTCGTTAACTACAAAAGAAACTTCTTTATTTTGCATGACCCAAGATGGAGGAAAAGGGGTATCATTCTCTGCCATTGATAATATTGTCAGAAATTGTCCTACATCCATCTTTTTTTTTTCTTCTCCTTCATGCCCTATGGTAAACTAGGGGGCACAATGAAAAAAACAAACAAACAATGAAGCAAAACCCTCAGTGTTTAGTGAGATTGTCGTGTTATCTTCAGACCAGGTGTCAAACAGTGTCACATATCTATGGTATAGACGGTGGGGGAATTATTCAGGGAGAGAAATTAATATAGTTTATGACAGAAGTTCAGAGGTTTGGGTTTTCTGCTTTTTTTTGCTTTTTTATTCAGCTGTGCTTAAGGCTTGATTCTCCTGTTTGCTCGTTGTGTGACAGGCACATTTATCCTGCCTGTCATTCCCCCCCCCCCCCCAATGTATTGTCAAGCCATGGGAGAAATTATTTCATAACTTGCCAGCCTGAGATACCTACTTTGGATTGCAAGTAGTTGGGGCGAAAACTGCTGATCCCTGAATGTTTTATCATTTTTTGCTAGGGCAGCAGACCTTCTGCTATCATATATTTGTTTATTTCTGTGGTCCACCTCAGTGTTGTTGCAAGTGGGCAAGGTATGTCTTACTCTTATTTCAGTTAAGTGTGTGACTTTCCTACACTTGGCATTTGAAGGAGGATTCTTGGGGGCTGCCAGAAGATATTTAAGTGATGGCTTCTCAGTTTTCCCTGTGACAGCAGAGGGTTTGAACTGTGAACAGAGGGTTAAGTCCCTGTGGGGCTGCAATGGTTTGTCTCTGGATAACATCAAGATACATGAACAAGATAACCTGTATGTAAAGCTGAAACAAATTTCAATTAGAAGAATAAAAAAGAAAGAAAAACACACAGTCAGATCCCTTCCCTAAGCCTTGCTTAACTGGAAGACCGCTAGTGCACCTGACTTGCCAGAAGGGCTACTTGTTCTTGAACCAGGCCAGATCAACTCTGTCTAGAAAGCCAGGAATGGGGTTTCTTCTATCTCTAGAAACAACCTGATTAGTAAAATAGTTGAAGTTTTATGGTCTTCCCATTGAGTGGGCTTTAAATTGCATCTCAGCTCTGTCCTGAAACTCCCTGTCTCTCCCTCCAACAATGACTTGAGAAGAATACTTTGGATGCACATGTTGCAGTTCAATTTGATTTCTGCTTTACCTGAATTCCTTTCGTCTTTTTCACTTTGTGTGGATTAAAGTAGTTGAACTGAGTTTCTGCTGCAACACATACAGACTGGTCATGCATTTTTTCAGCTTTCTTGTTACTTGTGTAACTCTGGGTGTTGCATGACAGCAGGAGCTGATTTAAATGGAAAAGCTGATTGTTTTCCATTCCAGTTTGACAGGGAGGTGGTGGAAGTCAGAAACAGAAAAGCTGGCATCAGTGATGTGGATTTTACAGAAAGGCAAATGGCTCCAATTAAAAATAATAATTCCTTAAAAAGAGATACCAGTGTCTCCTTTGAAACGCCAGTGGCTAAATAGAAGTCAACAAGGAGGCATTACGTGCCAGAAAGGAGAATGGGAAGAAATGATCCTGTGAGACGAATCGAGATAAAATTCGTGCCAAGTTTGGCATTTCATTTGTGAATGAGTACCAGATCTGAGCTGATCTTCAAAAATGCATTTGCAGAGATTGAAAACAAAATATATAGGAGTTTATGAACATGTTTTTGCTTTACAAAAGTATTGGTCCTTTTTTAAGTTTAACTTAGTGGACACAGCAGTTATGCAGCACTTCTAAGAACTGAAGGAGCCATCATTAAATACCAGGATCTTGTAGAGTCATGTAAGCAATTGTTAATATGCTCAAAGTAGTTAAGTTTTTATAGCAAGTAGCAATAAGCAGCAATGTATTTAATATGTGGATATGGTTGTAAGCACTATTTTATATTCAGGAGCCTCAGATCCTCCCTTTTGAGTGTATTTTTTTCCTGGTCAGAAGTCATCTGTAACCTTTGGAAACACCAGTGAGATTCTACTTTGGAAGTTCTTCAGGAATCCTTTTTCATTGTTATTCTTTAACAAAGTACAAATAAATTAAATTTCTACTCTTGGATATGCTACCTATGTGCACAATTTACTTATGTGATTGACTTTCTGAGCCCATGAAACCAGCGTATTGAAAGAAGCATGACTTGTTATTGCTCTTAGAGATTTATGCTTTCTTTTGAATATTCCCTACGTGGATAAATAAAATACACATGTTTTGCTCAGCTTTTTTCTTTTAAGAAATTTTGTAAGTAAAATTACCTCAATCTGCAGGTAGGGGCCTGCGGAACCAACTTCATTAAGCAGAAAAAAGCATCTTCAAACTTTAGGTCCAAAAGATATAGGAGAAATGAAAGGCATCCTTGTCTTCTGAGGTCCATTTCAATTGGTTGTTAAAATTATGATTAATGAGTGAGATGTTGAAACTCAGAGCATCAGAGCATCAAAACACCTGCTTAACAGTGCAGCAACAATGCATGGGTATGTACAAATCTGAAGGTCCTTTCACTGCTTTATACCTTGGATCTTATGTTTCTTCAGTTATATTGAGCTGCATGTCAGCAGACACTTTCATTTCAGTGTTCAAATTAATATCTGCTGAATGAGCAATGCTTTGCAAAAGTTGAGCTTTGTGTCTTGTTCATTCTTAACAAGAGGGCCTGCTGCTGTCTAAGGAATTTCCCAGTGACAAGAACGGCTTTGTGGAAAGAGTAGAGGGAAATAAAGACCTTAACTGATGTAAGGGAATTATCAGTCTGCCTTTCTGTACAAGGAAATAACTGTATAACAAGGAAATAAAGACTTTGAACTCTGGAAAATGAGGATTGGGTTATCATTTCAAATCTTGATGTAATATATAAGGCCTTCCATTATTATACAATTTTAACTTGCTTTTCTTTTTCATGTTCATAAACTACAGTCATATTCCAGACTGATTTTATCCATGTAGCCCCTATGGTCTTTCAATCTGTTTTCCCCCCATCAAGTGGAAATACTTTGGATTGGAACTACAACATTTCTATTTAGCCAGGTCATGAATCCAGCCTCATTTAATAGCTTAGTTTTTGTCAGACTTGTTCAACCCTACTGCCAGACCATTAATACCAATGCACCGATAGTGTTGCTCTGTGTGAAACTGTTCACTTTTCCTTCTTTAAAGATCAGTAGTTGGACTGCTATTTGGCTGTGTGTACCCAAAGTCATAAAAGCATGAGCTGGCAGTGTTGAGATACAAAAGCGTTTGTGGTCTGTACGGTATTTATAAGACCATAGGAGGAGAAAGAGGCCCAAAGAACTTAAATCACTTGGTTGAAGCCATTATGTCAGGGCTTGGCATTTTGACCTTTTTGGCTCCCAGCATGACCAGTCACAGGCTTACACCTTCACTGCATCAACCCTTAAGCTTTTAGTGACCTAAGAGATGCTAGAAGTGTTTATTCCAGGCAGCTTTCCAACACAACACCGAAGCTACCCCAGTAACCCTCAAAGGTTAGCTCTGAGGAGGAGGTCTTACACCCATATCCAGAGCCAAAGCTGGAAATGTTCTGAAGGGTTATTTTTCTTGTTTTTTCTTTTTGTTCTGTGTGGGGGTTTATTTTTATTAGAGCTCTACCTAACAGGACATTAAATCATAGATTCAAAATGTTTAAAGAAAAATATTGAAGTAAAATAAAATACTACAGTAGACAAACCTAAAAGGTCAGCACATACCACAGAAAATGCTATGAGTATTGGAAATATGTGGCAAAGTCAAACTTATGCAATGGATGGAAAAAATAACCTTTTAAGGGTGCTCTTCCTGTGCACTCCGTGTTCTCCATCTACAGCCTCATCTTCAGGCTGTCCCCTGCCTATGGTTTCCTCTGATATTTACATTATTTTTTGTTATTTTAAAAGAACTTAGATTTATGTCCTTCCTGGTTTGTATTATAGTTTTGTTAACAATTACTCCATTAATTTTTGCTTTTTCTCCTTCTCCTTTTTCCATCTTTCAACAAATAGATTTTCCCCAGTGTATCTAAGTTTTCCATATCCATGATCAACTTTTCTCCTTCTGTTTGTCTCACTCTACTTCTACCACCTGTAAGCATGCTTTTTTCTTTTATTATTGTCTTATCTTAATCCTTTCTGAATCTCAAATGAAGGTCGTGCTTGTATTAAAATGCAAATAATGAAAATTTATGAAGTAGAGAGATTGAGAAAATGAATTGGCAACTAAACCTTCCAAAGGTGAATGAATAAAGACCTAAGAATTTAGATATTCAATACTCATAGATTGGTAGGAAATTACTTTACTAAATGTACCTATCTATGCAGTCTTCTTTTATAAGCCTATATTTCTTAGTCAGGTTTCCATTGTTTGTTTATTATTATTGCATTATTTTAAATATGTAAAATATACAGAGTGCAAAGCTGCCATGTTGTGTTTGTGAGGCAAAATATTTTATCCTGGTCAAAAACTCTGCAAAATAAGCTGGGAAGTCAGGTTGAAGAGTCTGAATCTGAGATGTGAAATCCTTGATTTCAAAACTTGACAAATGAACAGGCCTTTGTAAAAATTTAGTGATGTAAAAATGTGTATCTATTGGTTTTCTGTTAATACTAGGTAGAACAACAGTTTTGGAAGGAAGAAGTAAGGTTTTTTTCCTTAAACGTAATGCATTCTTTATTTTCCTAATGTGAATCATTCAAATATATTAAACATTTAGATAGTATAAACAGAATTATTAATACCACTCATTATTACCTCAGGTTAGCTGTGCTACTTAAATGCCATTTTTAATGCAAATTGAGGTGGAGTAACAATATTGTGCCATTTGTATTTTGGGGGAGATGCTGTTGATGTTAGCCAAGCCTTTCTGGCACTTCCCTGTAAACTAGCAACCAAAGCTCATGTCACACCTTTCTGGCAGACATGCTTAGGCTGGGGAAGAGTTCATGCCCTTGCTGGAAAGCACCCTCCTGCTCACTTGCCTCTCAGGGAACTCCTTCACCTGATTGCAAGAAACGGGTGTGATAAGCTTAAGCCTGATTTTCCCATGGGCGAGTAAAAATAATGTAGCTTGGAAAGAAGAGAGATGGAAACCATGTTGACCCTTGAGACTGTCCTGAATACATCAGTGGTCAAAATTAACGGAGCATTTCCTATTAAGGATTAAGTGTTGTAAATGTGATAAAAGACTAGATGTGGGTCATAAAGGCAAACAGTTACTCTGATCTGACTTAGTCCTCCTTATTTCACAAGACAGCCAGTCACCCATGCTGCTCTTTGAGTTCCCAGGGCATATGAAACTCCTGGTGAATCCAGGCAGGAGGGGAAGGTGGTTACTGTGACTCTTCAGCCATTTACTCACCCGGTAGTCCCCAGCAGTTTGCTGAAATCTTTGGGGATCTGTGAATGAAAAGGGACAAGAAAAAAAAGAAAAGACAGGAAGAAAGAAACGTCCAGGCTTCAGGTGTCCATAAGAGACCTTTCTGCTCATTCAGCATCTTTCACATGGCAGCCTCAGGGATCTGCTTTGATCCCTCGTTGCTCATCACAACAGAGCCGGTGCACTGTGACTCTAAATAGATTTGTGGGAGCAAGCGGTTCCCTTCATCTCTGATCAGATGGCCTGCCAGGTGGGTAGAGATCCAGTGTGCATAATAATGCTTCCTCAAACCTTAACCTTGATTTCTCCTCTAACTCATCTGTGTTGCTTATCCAGCACTTGAAATCCATCTTCTGCTCTGTAAAGGACAGTGAATAACCATTCTTCAGCCTTGTGCCGGGTTGGTAGGTGGGAGACCTCTTGAAGACATTTCTGTACCTCTGCAATCCTTCTTGCTATTGTTTTCTTAGGCAGGCCCATTACTGGGCATTTCTGTGTTAGCTACAGGGTAAGAAAGTAAAAAGTTCCCTTCCACAGCATTCCTTGATTGTACTACTCAACAAAAACTACAAATATATATTGCTGAGTTCCTTTAATTGAATGTATGTGTGGAATATTGAATTGAATATACTGGGCCTCTCAGGTTCCTTGTTTAAAACAAAAAAGAGCCATCATGTTTTCTGGTTGAAAGTTTTTATTACTGCATCAAAGAAAGTGTTATCAGTCTGCCAAATTCATTCAGTAACAACTTACTTGGATCAGGTAAAAATGTTTATTTTGTCACAGATTTATTTCCAAATTCAGACCAGGCAAAGAGTGAGACATTTTGGTTTTTTTTTCTGCCGTAATTAGCACAGCCTCCTTCAGGGCAAATTGATTTAATATGTGGAGCACTAGGGTTGTACTTATTTTGGAGATATTTAACTGCCTTCAGAGAGCACAGGGCTATCTGAAAGCAGGCACAATGGAGCAGTACGTTCAAACTCATCTGCTCCCACTGCACTGCAAGGCATGCCTTCCGCAGACAAATTTTCTTCATTGCTTGCATGGATTCTGGCTTTTCCCAGGGAGTCGTCTCTTGGAACACGTTAGTGGAATGTGTTAGACTATACCATAAATAGAGTTAGCACACAGGTGCATCCAAATGATAGTTTTCTTAGAACTGAAGAGAGCGATCTCTATTTGCAGGCGCAGCACATGAAAATATTTTTATTCCAAGCTTTGTCAACTCTCCCATCTAATTAAAAAGCACACCTCAGTGCGTATAGAAATTTAAATGCTTTTAGTTCTTTTTTTTTTTTTTTTTTTTTTTTTAATGCCATCAGCATTCAAATTTATAGCCCACTTCTTCAAGCAGATCTCTTTTTTTCCTGCATATCTCATTTAAGAAGGTGTGCTGCTGGAGGAGATCTAATGGGACCCAATTCTAATACTAGGATTTAATTGCTCTTGCTTTCAAAATGATGAGTTGGCTGATTGACTTATGGAGGCTAGATGCGAGAAAATGGGACACTATTGCCCAGAATTTAAAATTTATTTTAGATGTCTAAGGATGCAGATAGGTTTGCAGGGACATTTTAAAAAGCAGATAGGTACCAGACTCCTAAGCATGTAAACTCAATTGAAAACTGACCCAGACTGCTTTTTTGAAAAGTATTGGGCTAATGCTGTGTGCTGAATTTCTCTCGTGGACAATTCAGCCTCTTGTGGGAGGAAAAAGGTGTCCGAAACTGCAGGTTTTAGTTGTCTGTCTTGGCTCTATTCGCTGTAGCTGTGGGGGTTTTGTTAGGCTCTTAACACCCTTAAGAGCAATATCTAATCTTGTGCAAGATTTATGAGGTGCATATGTATGCTTCCAAGGCCTGTCCAGGCTATCTTTACTGTTGGGGCTTTATAGAAGAATTACTAGCCCTTAATCCAGCCCTGAACTATTGAAAACCATGCTTTTTATCTAAGCCTACTGTTACCTGCACCTGTGTTTAAAATCATTTTCCCAAGAGGAGTCTAAAAGCAAAATTGAAATCCACAGGAGGTATTTTTATACTTAGAGTTTAATATTCATTTTTACATGTGTTTCAAACACTTTGTCTCAAAGTAGTTGTTTAGTTAAGAGGTAAACAGGTTAATTTCAAAAATACTTTTAATTCATTTTAATTCATTTTTTAATTAAAAAAAGTTAAAAGAACAGGTTAATTTTTTCAAAGCTTAATTTGCAACAAGGCTCAGAAGCGTGGTGGCAGAGTGGTGTTTGAGTTTTGTTCTCTGTGGGGCATTTGGATGTTGTTTTTTTCATCAGTAGTAGCTTCGTAGCATTCTAGCTGTCAGTTTTGGATGAGGAATATCAGGCTAACAATTTGCAAAGCCTTCATAATGTCAGGGGTGAGGGGGACATCCCAGAATGTAACTGCTGGCAAGGATGAGCCTCAGGCCGTAAGATGTTTGGGCAAAATCCCTATCTGATGGATTTACTAGCAATGCCTAATGATTCAGAGTACAAAAGGGTAACCTGTGATTGACAATTTTAATTTAATATTTATTTTATTTTTTGTTTAGCCCTAAGCCAAGGAAGCTAGAGCTGCTTCAGCCGTGCAGGAGAAAGACTTTTTGGCTCTGAGAGCAGCACTTGAAATTGGTCTGGGATGTTCAGCCTTGGAGGAACACTGGGGAGTGAGAAACTAAAGGCTTATTGTTTGCTTTTCCTCCCTTTCAGCCCCAGTGGGCTACCACACTCTTGGCACAATCTAAGCATTGCATTATTTTTCCTGACATGAAGGCACATTGCTCAGCCTTTTTGCCTTTGGTCAGATATCAGCAACACAAAATGTCTTTGTGTAGCAGTTTTGTGAGGAGTAGCTCTGATCATTGTATCATAGATTCATTTTATTAGTCGAGATCTAAAACCTTGCCGTTTTTCTCCTTCTGTGAGGGAGCACACTGGTTCCACAAAAGACTAGCTCTCAAAAGACAGTGGGATATTTATTTAAAACCCAAATTTGAATCTTTGAGAACTTTTCTTCCTTCCTTGTTTTGTCTGGGAATGGAAACAAAAGGAGAAAAATTATGCCTCCTCCTTTCTTCACTCCCCCTGAAACAAGTACAGAGACTTTGTAGAGCTGGCCATACCACTCTTGAAATCTTTACATTTCAAACTGCAACTCAGATTTTCCTTATATCCATGGGAACTTTGCTGTCTTTCCACTGCTGCAGGTAGAATGGGCTTAGTGCTGGTGGTGCAGAGATCTTCCACTGGTAGTGACTTCTTCACCATTTCTACTTTTTTGTGAGATTGCTTCACACCCTCCATATGTTCTTCCTATCTGCAATGCTTCCGAATTACATTTAGGGGGGCTGCTGACCCACTCTCTCCAAACTAGGTATCAGTGTTTCTCCAGTCCTCTTCCAAAAAGTGAGTAACTGTTGTTGTTGGATTTTAAATTCTCTTTCCAGACCTGTGTATCTGAATAAATACCCACTCAGGCAAAATGGGTTGAAAACGTGCAACTAAACCACGCGTAACTGCAATAGATAGCATTAGAACAGTTGTAGCTAAAAGATGCCACTAATGTTACATAAACTTCTGCTGGTCTCTCTTTTAATTGGAAAGGAAAGCAGTTGGTCTACCATAGACCTTTCTCTGGAGCTTTGTTTTCATATTCCAAGTTAAAAGCAAGGTATTTTTTGTGCTGGTCATGGTACATAGTCAATTTGTAGGAATTCTGCAATTTTTGGTCCAAATCCGTGTATGAGCTTTCAGAGGAATAGTACTGGGTAAGCCTGGGGCTTTTTCAATTAACCTTATGGGATGAATTTCTGCCTTCATTGAAGCCAAGGGGAGTTTTGCTACTGGTGTTGAAGGGGCTTGACACTTCCTCAAAATGGGCAAATTTATTCTGTATCAGGGAGCTGTTTGGCTTCAGACTTTCTACCCTATAAGATACCAGATTGCTGTAGATGATACATGCAGAGGTGCTAGAATATAAAAGAAGTTACTTGCTATTAGATGAATTTGGTGAAGGAAGGTGTGTTAAGAAACTAAAGCTTTAAAGGCTTAGTGAGAGAAAAAGGTCAGTAATATGGTAAAGCTCTGAAAATATACTACAAACTTCCTCTAATGCTGCAGAACCTCAGATCACTCTGTACACAGTTTTACATGAATCTTCACTGCAGAAATTCATCCATGTTAGTACAAGTATACCACAAGGTTTTCAAGGTACAGAAATATCACTCAGTGCTTTAGGCAGGTGGAAAACAAGACTTAAACTTAAGGTGTGCAGGGATCCAAACTATGAAAACTGGAATTTGTCCATGAGATCAGCTTAGACAGGTGCCTGCTTCTCAGAAATTATCCTTGGAACATCAGTGGCGGGGTGTGAATTTGCCTTCCCGAGTCTCAACATTGCACTTGCATCTTCTAGCTCTGCTTAGATGGAAAGATAGGACAAGATCACAACCTGGGGGATTCAAATCTGTGGTTTTGTTTATTTTTTGTTTTGTTTTCCAAGGCAGTCAAAGAGCTCAAATGCCCAGGAAACAATAGAATAGTGATTAAAGAACAAGAAAAACCCACAACAGAAAGAGTAAGGTACTGTAATGCCTGAGCAGAAGAGAGGAGCAGGAGCATTCATCTGCTACAGTGTGCTGGCAGCAGGCTTGTGGTACTGAGGGAGCACTTAAGGGCAAGCTGCCTTTTTCATGGGGAAAGGTGCACAGGGACAGTGGGAGCTCTGGTTAAGTATAATAAAGATGGAAATAGGGAGGAAATTCCTTTTTAGCACATTTAGCAATCTTAGCCACCATGCAAGGTAGGGCTGCTGGAGACAGTGGCTGGATATTAATAGGTGACATTAAATAATTACCAAATGTAAATGCAATTGACTGCCTCTCTCTGCAGCTAAGTGTTCATTATACCATAAAAGTTAGTTGTTTTTCTCCCCCGTGTGGGTAGAAAGGGCTTATAGTAGTAAAATCCAATTTATGTGGAAGATGAGAGAAGATTAAATAATCTTTAAGTAATTTTTATCCTGTGTAATTTTATTACGAGCAGAAAAACTGTGTATATCATTGGTTTTGTCCAAGTTTATACTAGATGTTAGATTATTTCAGAAGAGGAACCTGGGACTTGTGCGAAGTGTTTGACACTGTCCCACATGACATCCTTGTCTCTAAATTGGAGAGACATCAATTTGATGGGTGGACCACTCAGTGGATAAAGAATTGGCTGGATGGGCGCATGCGAAGAGTTGTGGAAAATGGCTCAATGTCTCGTTGGAGAACAGTAACGAGTGGTGTCCCTCAAGGATTGGTGTTGGGACCGGTCTTGTTCAACATCTTTGTCGCTGACATGGACAGTGGGATTGAGTGTGCCCTCAGCAAGTTTGCCGATGACACCGAGCTGTGTGGTTTGGTTGATACCCTGGAGGGAAGGAATGCCATCCAGAGGGACCTCGACACGCTTGTGAGGTGGGCTGATGCCAGCCTCATGAAGTTTAACCATGCCAAGTGCAAGGTCCTACACCTGGGTTGGAGCAATCCCAGGCACAGCTACAGGTTGGGCAGAGAAGAGATCCAGAGCAGCCCTTCGGAGAAGGACTCAGGGTGTTATGCTGGGCTGCATGACCAGCAAGTTGAAGGGGGTGATCCTGCCCATCTACTCTGCTCTCGTGAGACCTCACTTGGAGTATTGTGTGCAGTTCTGTTGTCCTCAATGTAAAAAGGACATGGAACTGTTGGAAGAGGTCCAGAGAAGGGCCATGAGGATGATCAAGGGACTGGAGCACCTCCCGTATGAAGATAGGCTGAGAAAGTTGGGGCTGTTCAGCCTGGAGAAGAGAAGCTGCATGGAGACCTCATGGCAGCCTCCCCAGTATGTGAGGAGGGCCTACAAGGATGCCAGAGAGGGGCTCTTCATCAGGGACTGTAGCAATAGGACAAGGGGTTTAAACTTAAACAGAGGAAGTTCAGGATAGATATGAGGAAGAAGTTCTTTGTTGTGAGGGTGGTGAGGCACTGAATGGAACAAGTTGCCCAAAAAAGTTGTGAATGCTCCATCCCTGGCAGTGTTCAAGGCCAAGTTGGACAGAGCCTTGGGCAACATGGTTTAGTGTGAGGTGTCCCTGCCCATGTCAGGGGGGTTGGAACTGGATGATCTTAAGGTCCTTTCCAACCCAAACCATTCTATGATTCTGTGATTTCTGAATGAGTCAAGGGTGATAATGCATGTCCCTGTTTATAAATCTGTTTTGTTGAAGTCTCTGACATAAATACATGAAAGTGAAAAATCAGAAAATGAGGAAAACAGCACAGGCATTGTCATGATAATTGTGGTTCACAAAAAAAATTAATAATTGAAGCATCTAGCTTGGTCTCTGACTGCATTCAAAGTTAAATACAGCTTGTACCTTGTCTGTAAAAGTCAAATGCTCTTTTTCAGAGTGTCAATGGAAATCTGTTACTCATGGCTGAAGGTGCACAAATGATGCTTGTAAATAAGCTTTGGCTTTTTTTTCTTAGAGTTGATTGGGATTTTGAGAAAGCAGAGCACTCATTCCTGTTTGATAATATTCTACTTCGGTGAGAGGCATCCTTGGGGCTTCGGCAACAGATTTATTCTGGAAAACGAAATTAGTGCATAAATTAGTCTGTTTAAATATCAAAAAAAAGGTTTTGATTTTTTTTACTCCCATATGAGATGTGATTTCTGGCTTCACCCAATTCTCTCTCCATGGCAGATTTTTTTTTTTTGCCCAGCAGCCTATATCATTATCTCATCAAAAACACCTAGGGGAAGGTTAGGCGTATTAACAGAGAATAATGGATAGGCCTTTGAGGTAACTTTTTATTTGTTTGACATAGTTCGGTGTGTCTGTTCTTAGAGTAATGTTGACTGCTCCTGGGTTTCCAGCGGAATAATTAATCTGGGTTACTGCTTTAGCACCATTCTGTGTCTGAATACCTAGAAATTTCTGGAGTCTTTGACATGTATTGTTTCATGTATACTGTGATATTACTTAGAACAATCTCATTTGTACATGAAATCAAACTCCAAGGTTTTAATCTATCCCAAGCTTAAGTATTCACACTTGTTTAAAGATAATTTAATTTATGTCCAACCTGAAACAGGACAAGTGGTTTCAGATGCTTTTGTTGAGAGACTGATGTGTGGAGAAAGATACATTGTAAATGGTGGGGTCTGCTTATTTTCCAGCAGTGGGATAGCTCAGCTCTGCATACTTTCATCATGGTACCAATTGTATTAGGACTCCACTCATTCTTGCTTATTTTTTAATTTATTAAACTGAGTAAAAGTCTTGCACAGATTCAGTGGGATAGGGAAAATCGAAGGAAAGCTTGACAAAATGAAGGGAAGTACTGAGTTAATCATCTCTCATGAGCAGCTTCGAGATACCAGGTGCATTTGAAAGTAGAATTCACTGAGACCAAGTGAAATAGCTCTACTGTTTGGTACATTTGTTGTGTGCACCTCCACTTGCCAGCATAAATTGTCGTAATCTGTCTGCTAGTGTAGAGCTGAAGATCATTAGGAGGAAGCCAACAGTAAATGCAGCAGTGGAGGAGGTGGCTGAGCATCCCAGGAGACATGCCTTCTTAAGAGCAGGGGTGAAGCCATGCCTCCCCACGGCTCCACAGCCCTCCTTGCCTGTGACAGAGCCTCCATGCAGAACATGACTAAATTGTTAAAAGACCCATTTTTTGGCAAAGAAGGGGAAGCAGGCAGGGGTCACACAGAGAGGTGAAGGCTGTGTAAGAGAGTCCAAGGGCTGCAGGTATCTTCCCACCACCTCTGCAGGCAAAGCTGGGGCTTAATGCTCAGGTTTACAACCATTGGGTGATTTCGGGTTAACAGCTGTGTGTTTGATGTGGGCCGATCTTTGTGGAACACTGCTTTACTCTGATGCTGTTCAAACTGTCTTACAGGCATGAGGCTGTGGGAGGGTAAGAGACGGAGGAACTGCAGGCTTGTTCCGCTGCTTGGATCTGGGCTACGCTCAGGAACTGCAACATTTCCCTAGAGATAAAATTAATATAGCCAAGCTGGAGAGTCCAGCAATATAGAGTTTACATTCAACAGATGTTTAGTTTGTAGGGTCAGATGATTATCATGAAAACTTCCATAAATGTATTTGAATAATTTAAATTATTTAATATCTTAACCTCTGTAAGAAAGTTTCTTGAGGTTTCTCAGAAATTGCTGTGTGGTTCTTCAGGCGCTGACATCTTACTGTATTGCTGCCATTTGGCCTATTTTTAGAGATGACAGAGGGCACATAGAAACCAAATGGCCCATACATTTCCATCAAATTTGTAGCATTCTTCTTGACAAGTGAAGTCCAAAAATAAAAGATCAGGGAAAGTCTGATCCTTTCCAAAGAGGCATTTTTCAAAGTCAGGCTTGAAGGGCAGTGTAAAAGCCATGGCTGATTTTGATCTGTGTTATAGATGTTCTGCAATGGCATTAGTTTTGATCTGGAAGCCACTACCTGAGCTGCTAGCCCTTATATGTCACCCACCTCCATAAGCATTCACAGTGACTCACAGGCCAAGTCTGGCCTGGTTTGATGGAGGGGAGTTGCTAGCCCTTCTCGGCTATCCACTGAGGTTTTCTGTTTCCTTGGAAAAAGGCCTGAGCTTGATGAGTAGGTTAAATTTGAAACTCTTGATGGAGGTGCCCTAAGAAGCATCACACAGGTTTGGCCTGTAAAACAGGATTTTTGGGACCAGCATATCTTCATAAGAAGAAAGCATATGTACATTGAAATTGCAGGCAGGGAATCATCATTAAATCCTCTGCCCAGTGGCCTCAGAGCATGGTTCTTGGTCAAAACTAGCAAGTACTGGTTTCCCAAGATCTTGAGCTTCATACAGTCAACTATCTCTACAGTTATCAGAGATCCTGGGAGGAGCTTCCCATCTTTCCTTTGAGGAGTAGGAGGGTTGCTGTTGCCCTGCGGAAGAAGGCAACACATGCTTACAAAACCTGCAGGGAGTCATTGCTGGGCCATGCTGGCCCCTGTGCCCAGGCATGTGGGGACATTGCCTGCGGGGTGCCTGCTGCAGAGCCTCCTCTGCTGCCATGTACTTCCTGCGCCCTCAGTGCTGGCACACAGCAAGCAGCTGTTCCTCTACCCACCTTTTCTCCCATCTTTCTCTGTATTATCCAGCTTTCTCTTTTTTATGTCCCTTGTTAAAAGCCAATTTATTCATTTTAGAGTCACTGTCTCTTCTTTGTCCCAGCCTTCATTTATTAGCGAATGTCTTCTACCTTTTTTTCTGCCTGACAGCAAGTATTTGTAAAAGCCTTTCTTACTCCCCTTAATCCCTTTGGCTATTGCAAACTCCACTTGCTTTTCTGTTACTTTTACTCTCCATTCAAGTCTTAACTGATTCTCTGTAGTTTTGTGTGGATCCTCTTTATTTCCAATATACCTGCTTTTTTAAACCCTCAAGAGTAGTCCCTTGTGAAGCCCCACGGGCTGCTCCTTCTTTGTCCTTGAAATTTTCTGTATCACAGGGACTACAACAGACTGCGTTTTCATTAGAGTGCCCGTCAGGATTTTGCTGCTGCCTTCTGCACTTGTGGCTGCTCAGAAAGGGGTCTGGATTTTAAGCACCCCTTTGGGAGGATCAAGCTGCATCCCTTCTGCCCACAGCTTCCCCTTTCAATTTGCAAATGAAAACTAGTA
Source organism: Pezoporus flaviventris (assembly GCF_033815535.1). NCBI lineage: Eukaryota > Metazoa > Chordata > Aves > Psittaciformes > Psittacidae > Pezoporus > Pezoporus flaviventris. The sequence goes on from NW_026892585.1 coordinate 23,038,145, forward strand.
ATAAGAGACAGTTTAAACAGGTCATGCCTGGGTACACTGATGCAGAAGGCTTTCGATGTGCTTTTGTCTTTCTTCTAGGCATGTATGGGCATGGTATGCAAATACAGACATACACATATCAAGGTCCCTGAGGTGGTTTGCTCCACACAGGTTAGCTTTTTTTCTCCATGCTTATTGCTTTGTGAACGCACACATCTAAACTGTCCTGTGGCAGTGAGTTCTACAGTTTAATTAATTCCCTGTAATTGTTTTAGATCTGTTGCCTGATAATTTCATATGATGTACTCTACTTTAGAGAGAAACAGGGCATTACCCTTCTGTGGTCACCTTCTCTGTGCTGTTTAAGATTGAATTGGATTTTTTATGCTAGCAGGTAATTCAGTCTGACTGAAAACCCTAGTGGGGTAATTTGGGGTGCCCACATTTTACCTTTAAGCATTTTGTAAGTCAGGCTAGCAACAGTCCTGTCTTCAGTTGGTTGATTTTGAACGTTAGATGTGTGGGGCATACATGGAAAGATACACAGAGATTTATTTTCCTTCTGGTAACAACAGATACTTTAGAGAAGAAGGGCATCTTCTGCCTAATGCTGCAAGTGAGAAACATATTCAGCATAAACTTGGCTAGTGTCCATAGGAACATCTACTGCAAATGAAGTAATAGGTGAATATTTCAGTGACCCATGAGTCAGTGATGAGTGATTCAGTATCCACCCAGTAATGTAGCAATATAAAGGTATGTGAATGAGGCATGAGGCTGTGTCCAGCGCTAGAATGTCTGTAAGCCCTAGAGCAATGCAGAACAGTTGGGAAACCAGAAATACGTTCCAAAAAGAACATGCGTCAGGCCCAGGGTCCTGGCCCCAGAGAAGGATTCCAGATGACTTTTAAAAATGAGGTTATTGCATAAGTGCCTGAAAGGATATGCCTGCAAATGGTTGCCAGTTTGTATCCATCTCCTGATAGAAGCAGAACACTACTTCTAAAAGCCTTTTACCTCACTCTATTTTTAGGTGGCAAGTAGGCAGTCAAATCATGCTCTGTAATAAAGAAGCAAAGTGTCATGACCTGTGTTCCCTTTTTATTCCCTATTGTTCTGAAAACCCTATGAGTTTATTAGCAGTGCTATTCTGAATGGAAAGCGAATGCTTGGATCAAAACTGCCTTGTCATGCCTTTGTACATGGTGGGAGCCGAGCTCTACTAAGAGCTTGACAGCGAGAGCTGCTGAGCTGCAGTGGTGCCTGTTAGGCTGAAAGTCTGTTAAGATATTGGTAGCATCAAGTGGCTTGTGAAATTCATCCTTTCCTCCACATGAGGTACTTGCTTTGCACATGACAGAATAATTCACGTGCAAGTCTTTTTGGCATAGATGTTACTGTCATGGTATTAAGTAAGAGAAAATATGTAGGTGGAGGCACTGGGGTAGTAAGAGTTTCACAAAAAAAGGAAGAACAGGAATCCTTGTGTGGATGTAATTTGCCCAGAGATACTATATGCAAGACAGGAATATTAGTGGCATGCAGGGGAGCTGGCTCAAGTGCAAGCAAGTGCAGCTACAGTCCTGGTACTATCTGGAAAGGAAAGAAAGCACTTTTGGCTGCAACAGAGCTGAAAATGCTTAGTGAGTAAAAATTCAAAGCATAAATAAAAATGGGCTTACTTTCAGACTTTTAGTAATAATTATATTAAAATGACACAATTCATTAAATAATGCAATGCATTCACATCTCTAAATACACAGCAGCTGTTCACTTCTGTCAAACATGATTCCTTTAGGGACTGAATAGAGAAGAGTAACATGCTGGCTTGCATGGTAATGTCCTCATGAGTGCTGGGCTGCAGCCTGTCCCCCTGTTTGGTAACAAAGGGTGTCTCTCTGTCAGCGCCAGATTCTGAAGGTGCCCCTCTGGCTGGCCAGGAGGTGCCAGCTGGGCAGGATATGGTAGGGAAGGAGTGGGTACAACAGAGGCCTAGGAATTGTCCTTCTCAGATGTTGTAGAAAATGAGTATTAAAAGAAGCTTCAGCCTAAGATTATAAACAGATGAATTTGGCAGGCTATGACATGCTGGAGTTGAAGCTCAGAGGAAGATTTTGTTATAAAATAAAAAACAACCGAAAAAATAGATGTGTGAAAAAAAAGCTTGCCAGGTGATTGCTAGTTGGAGAGGGAATAGTCATCTTTCTCCAGTCTTTGGTTGTGGAAGTCATACGTTCCTTCTGCTGCCAAGCTTAATAACTAATAACTGATGTAAAAAAATTATTGATGCACCAGTTAATCGGCCAGTAGTTGTATCTCCTATTGATTTCTAAAGAGAAGACCTTTTCCTTCACACCAAAACTGATATTCAGGTGGTGTAGAAAATAAAAGTGTCTTGCCAGCAAATGATACACACCTGTAAGAAGCCCGGCTACAAGTAGAATCTGAATTGTCGTTGTTATCAACTGGCTACTTAGGGAAGATGATGAGTCTCCCCCATAATACTGCATTTCTTCTAGAGACACCCATGTGCATCAAGAAGTATAATTTGGGCCTTAGTTTCTAAACATGGTGGGAAAGTCTTTGCATCTTCTACCAGTCTTTATTAAATGAAACTGATTCAACAGAAATAAAAATCTATTTGCGATACAATACTGATCCTGAAAGTGTTATCTTTGACTTCTGCATCTTACCCTTTCAGTCATCTAAACTTACATGAGGTGCCTAACATTTGGAACACCAGCATTTATACATGACATTTTACTTGTGCCAAACTTAGTTTTCAGAATATATTGCATCCCTGTGAGTCTGGTCAGGTCAAGATACGGGGCCCTCTGTCCACTTGGTAAGGATTTTTCCTTCTTGTATTTCATTTGGGATTTTTTTTCCTCTCTCCATTGTGGTATTATTCAGGTGCCAGCTTTTCATTCAGGATCATAACATGGGTTTGATAAGAACACTTTAGAAAATGAAAATCTGACACAAGGCTTTGAAAAAAATACCATGATTTTATTAACTTGTGAAATAAGTTGCGGGGCCCAACACTTGGGAGTTTAAAATGCCTCTGTTGGTAAAATAAAGTATTATGTCAATGCCACGGGTATTTGGCATTGACAGACTTCTCATTTAAGTAATATATCATTATTCTCTGCTGCTTTATGCAAGACAGGTAAATTTACCCACTATTTATATCCCTTGCATGATAATTAACAAGTATTCACAACCTTCACCTTTCAACTTACGTCCCCAGTACTCAATCTCATTGTCTTTGGAGACAAGGAGAGGCAGATACAATGTTACTACATCTTGCCAATAGTTAGCATCTCCCACATTTTAAGTCTCAATATAATCTATTTATTATTTTCTTGGTCTCTTATTTATCTGGCTGCTTTATGCCTTTACCTCACACTGAGCTCACAATGTAAGGTGTAGATGAAATTGCACCTAAATAAATGCATGGCTTTTGAGTACTTCTTTCTAAACTACAATAAGCCAGGCCTCTGAAATGCAGTAGAAAAGGAAGCACAAGTGTCTTCTGGCTTAAAGGGAAGAAATAAAAATCAGGGCATTTGCGAACCCTTTGTTTATCCTCTCAGGATTACAAAGGTTGTCTTTTCTCTTTTGGTGAGATTAAACATTTCCAGAGGTTATAGGAGTAGGGATGCTGTAGGTTATATATTAGCATATTTCATGTGCAACAGGGAGCTGGCCTTGCAGTGAGACTTTAACTCTTTCTTTTCTAGAGCCACTAATAAACATTGTGTGAATTTTTGAGCCTCTATATTTATCAGTATTTTCTACATTTTATACCAGGTGTAAATTGGTAGCACAATAATAAAAAAATAAATAGTTAACATCCATTCAGTTTTGCTTGTCTGGAAGGGGTTATTTTAATTTCTATTCTCTTCTGCCTCTTCCTGGTCATCCAGTTGCTACTGCTTTTCCCCACATCCTTTTTGCACAGAAAATGGTATGGTGCTGCTGTCCATGCTCAGAGGGCTCTGGACCTTCCTCTCTGTCTAAGGAGGTACTTTACTGCCTTCTATCTCATGTCTGTATTCAAAGATGGAAAAAAAAATCCCAAAAAAACAAAACCCCCAGAGAATAGTTCAGGCTGTGGGATACTTTTTCAGTAGGTAATACAATGCTGTGCAGTAAAGGCTGAGTAGTTAAACTCAAACGCCTTCGCTGAAAATGTCCGTCTAGCATCTTGTCCGCTAGAAGAGTGACAGGCCTACACATTTCCTTCTTAATTCATACCCTTTGGTTGACTATAGTATTGGTTTGTGCATTAAGGATGATTTAATCTTCCTTCCACCCTCTTATTAAGAGTGTTTGAAACCCTACCTGGAGTCTTTATTAGCTTTTGACATCACAAAGGGAAATGTCAACACATAATGAGATACATTTCACAAAGGATGGATATAAGCCACACTTATCAAAATAAAATAAAAAATTAGAAAAAAAAAAAAACAAAAAAACACAGAAACTAACACAAAAGACAGAACCCTTCCTTTTCAGCATCCATCCTTCTGTTTGTCTGTTGCTGCATTATAGTATTTATTAGAGTTTGTCTTGCTATACAATAGATTGTCAGAATCATGATTAAGAAGCTTATTCAAATGAATTAAAAATGTTTAAATGAAAAAGACCCAGAGAAGTAATTGCCAGAATTTAATCAAGGATTTAATTTGTAGCACAGACCAGCCAAATGGATTTTGCCATTTTTGCTGCACTGTTTGTACAAGGAAATTAAAAAGTATAAAGAGTCAAAGACTCAGCAGTGTAACCCTTTAAGAATATTGCAGTGTGCTCACTTATTCTCATTAGCTGTATTATATCAAACTTGCTCCTCAGGGCTTGTAGTTTGCAAAGCCAGACCACAGACGGTGGAAAAAAGATGATAGCATTTTTTCCAATGTCATAAATTACTGCCAGTGCACATTAGATGATTTCTCCATGCATTGCTGTAAGCATTTCAATGGTAGGTTAAATATCCCCCTTCTTAATGCCACTTAGTAATGAATGCCCTCATTTTAGCATGTCATCTTTAGCTGAACTGAAATAACTGAGACTAAGGAGCTGTCAGGGTTTGAAACAGAAACATTTCACTTGCATTTACTGCCGAGAAATACATACATGGCACCATTATGCTGTCTCTGTTTCGCTGATGATAATAAGGTATCATCAAGCCTGGCATATCAGTTTGAGCATGCTTTGCAGAAGTCTAATCATTAAGTAATATGTATCCCATTTCATCCATCATTTCCACACAAAAAGCAATACAATGCAATTGAGAGAACAATACTTTATGAGCCATGAATAGCTGGAGCAATGATAACTTCCAAATAGTGCATAACAGACCCAGAATTGTGCTCTGAATTACAGCGCTGAATGGGTAGGAGTAGAGATGAGAAGTCCCTGCTTGTGAGGAGGAGGCTGAGATCAAGCACACATTTCCTTCTGATTAGTTATAGTTGAATTAAACATTCAGCAGAGTACCAAATTCTCAGCCTCTTTTACAGGCAGAGAGAGAAAATGCTGCTGCAGCAGCTCACTGCTTTGTGGAGCCTATGGCAGCAGTCAGGATGGGGTGAAAGGGTTCTGGGAGGTTCTGTAACTGTGAAGTCCCTTTCTTACAAAACTACTTACAAGGAGCTCAAAAGAAGCAAAACAAAGCACACATGTGAACCACAAATTTTGAATGGCTTCTAGCTGGCCCAGAAGAGCTACAGGTTCTCCTGTAAGCCAAAAATTACACTGGCGATTTTAAAAATGGGAAGAAAGAAAGAAGCTTAATTTAGAGAAAACCTGAGGTGAATCATACCAGCTGTAACAGCAGAAAATGGCAGATAAGTGTGTAACACTAAGGCAGGGTGCAGTGCTGCAAGACTTTCCTTACTGCAAGGAAAGGATTTGATGGTTCTTTACAAGTTCACAAGTTTAAAGTAAATTGTGTAAAGCCAGTGAGTCTTTCAGAGACACAAAGGTGGTGTTTACTATTTCCCTTTTTTTTTTTTTCACTCCTGTAGCACCTAGTATTAGTTTTATAGCAGAAAGGTAGGCTCAGTCTCTCCCTATAACAGGATTAATATCTGACATGATTAAGATATTTTCTAAAAGGAAGGAGCCTTTCTGCAAGCAAGAAGCAATAATCAGCTTTGGTTTCTTCTGTTTCTCTGATCCTGCAGTCCCTGGGAAGCCCTGCTTGCCTCATTTCTGGTGTCCTGTATGTTGGAAATGTAGGAGGGTAGAGCATTTAGAGAATGAAAACATTCTCCTATCGAGATCCTTGAGCTCATGAGCTTGCTTAGCTTGCTTCTGCTTTCTTCTGCTTTTTTGGTGCGTGTTGCTTTTGCGCAGTTGTTCTCAGAGGGCACTTTTAATTTAAGGCATCTCTTGCTTCCTCAGTTACATGGTTATAATTTTATTTGCACAACAGAAGAGTTGCTGATAAACAAAGTTAAGGCTTTGGAAAATGAAGGAGTCCAAAATCCAGCGGTTGAGTTCCAAATGTTTGAATATTTTTCCTTATCCAACTGTCTGAGCCTTTTAAAGATTGTGGCTGTGTAAATCGTGCAGCTGCTTTTCTATATGTTTTTGTTTAAGTGGAACTTAGGTCATTTTTGTTACAAGAAATTGGAGTTAAATTCATGCATGTGTTTACTTCTCATCTCCCTTTTAGTGACTTACATTTTTATAAAGCGTAATTTCTATGCAGTGCAAAGTTCTTGCATTTAAAAGAATAAATTCCTTTGAACAAATAAGAGCATAAATATCGAGATACCAGTGCATATTATCATTCTACTTGTGCAACATTATATTCACAATTTATTCTAAAAACAGTTTTATTTGACATTTCATTCATATTGTATAATTGGCTGTATGTTGATACTGTTTCCAGTTGATGGAGCCCATCTCACTTTAGCTGCTTGCCTTGGCTATAAAGAAAAGCAAAATGGGCCACTATTAGATTGTACCTAAACCTGAAGAATGTTTTCCTTTAATCTTTTTACTGGTTGTGTGAGTTGTAAAACTAGCAAATGATACAATTTTGGCTTTTTGGAAATCTCTGCTCTACTAGGAAGTTTCAGGAATGCAGTTGTTTGGCCAGGAATATCCTGATAGCCTGGTTTTGAAAATGAGAATGAGTAAATTTGTTCCATATTTCTTTACAGGATGTTTTGAGTAGAAATACCTGTACATGACCCATTCAGCCAGTGTGTTGTAGGTTTGAAACCTGAAAGAAGATCTTGGACAAATCATGGGCAAATGGCCTTTCTGGGTTGTTAGTTTGGTTTTGGGGTTTTTTTTGTTTCTCTCTAAACAAGATATCCACCAAAAAAAAAAAAAAAAAGGAAAGGAGAGTCCAGAGAAACAGAAATCCACAGTACTCCTAGACATTCTATTGTTCTATTCTTGGCGTGAGAGTCATGCGAAAAGAGAATGTGGTAACTTTTGTGTGAATTCTTTTTCCCCCAAATATGTGTATTTTTGTTGGTTATTATAAAGGTAAATAAAAACATACAGGCTTTGCAAAAAAACTTGAGGTTGTTTTTTTCCTGGTGACACTACAACAAAGTAGCATTATGCAAAACCTTCTCATCCATAGCATAGCTTTAGCTTCTTAAGGGGCCCTGGTCAGGATGCTGCTGGTTTCTTGTTCCTGCCAGTTCCCCAGCAGGAAATAAAACAGGGAGTTGCTGCCTTGATCCAAATAGACTCGCACAGCATTTCATCAGGGAAACAGAGCTGAAGAGGAATGTTTAGGCTGATAAGCTGTTATAAAATATTTCTGGGAGTGCACTTTTTGAACTGGTGAGCAGAGACAGTCTGTCTGTATCAGGCACTTCTCCTCCTCCTCCTTATCATGGAGTTTACTATTTAGAAAACCCCACCACCACTTCCTTGAGCAAGGAGGGAATCTTTCACAGTGCAGTTTCTCAGCAGCTGACACTGGAGTCATGCTGGAGGTAGTAAATGAATAAAGCCATTTAAAAAAAAGAAAAAGTGAATAAAGCCATAGCATTTCAACTATGTTAGAGAATCAATCATAGACTTGAGCTCATTTGTTCCACTAGAGTGTAGTCTTATAAGAAGAGAACTGCTTGTTCCAGAAAAACGTGTGAATAATGTGATAAAACAAAATGAACTGCAGAATATATTCTAGCCAGCAGCCAAGAAATTATTCACACTGACAGATATTACAGGTACAGTACCTTTTCTGTCTGGAGTACCACCCTCTAGTTTCTCTTAGCATATGCACTATGGTTGCTGTTTTCCTGCTTTCAGTATAGAAATGCACCTGGCTGTGCATATGTGCTTCCTTTTTTTTTATTTGTATATTATATGTGGTTGTCAAAACTATCATTCTTTAGTTAAAGCAATGATCTTGCTTATATAATTATTCAAAAATATTCATTTTGAAACTTCAAATATTTAGAATTTAAATAGGAACATTGTTTTTCTTCTGGTTTTACTTTGAGCTGATGCACATATGTGCACATTTATGTTCACAGATGAATAGACACTTGTGCCAAAAGAATAGACTTGCTATAGTCTGAAGCAATAAATATATGGGCTGCATTTTTGCTTTAGCTGCACTAAGGAGCTTATGGTCTTCTGCCCCGTTATTTGGGGCAGTGTCTACTGTATCTCTGTATATAGCACACAGCATAATGTGGACCTAGGAAAATAAATCCCTCTATTTCTTTAATCCTCATATTGCATTTCTTTAATCATATGTCACCATAGAGTTACGTATAATAGCTGTGCTGATGTCAACTTAGGTATTACAGCCTTTGCTACCATGAGTAGTCATGAGTATCGGTATATGCAAGACTAACATAAGTAGGATGCATCAAATATTAGCAGTACAGCCCACAAAAATAGGCCAGAAAAATTACGTGGCAGGAGGGGGTAAAAGGAGAAGTTTGAAGGGAAGGAAAACAGCATGAAAGTGGGCAGACCCGGTGGAAGAAGTTAAAGGTGTGCAAAGGAAGATAATTGGTGATACACAATGTAACTATACTCTTCTGCATATGGGTGCTGTGTTTGAAAAATATCACTTTCTTTCTAATTCCCTCTCATATTTACAACCTGGAACTTCATTCATATGATTGTTTGATATGTGGTAGGTATTTTAATATGAATACCTTCTGGTTTTCTTCCTACTGATTTTTTCTGTGCTTCTTATGGAATATACATATTACATGGAAACAGGTGCTAATCATTTATGAACATACATTTGAAGCCATACATGAAAAACTAGGGAGTTCATGTAAACCTGTGGGTCAAACTGATTAAATGAGTCTGTTAGAGAAACACTAGAAATCCTCATATTTCTTGTTTTAAGTCATGGACATGATTGGTACCAGAACCCCCAACCAGTGGTCAGATTTGAATGAATATGTGTTTTTCTTTGCTTTTACCCCAAGTGTACTGTGATGGAAAAATCTTTCAGGATGCTGGGTAAATGGATTTATTCCTTTGCTAACTGAACAGAATCCTTATTACATTGATTACACATTTATAATTTGCCTTTCACTTTTGGAAGTGAACCAACAGACGCTGGTTTTATGTTTCACTCCACAAAATGTTTTGTTTGTGTCTGTTTCCCTTTGAGTGCATGATTGGGGAAGAATGAGGTCATGCGTTTTGGAAGTACATCACTGTGTGGGGATTTTCTTTATGCATAGCGTCTTTCTGAGTCAGAAGCTTATTCTGGCATGAGTAGCTTATGCCATGTCCTATAAGCTGTGTCAACTGAGGACATACCTGTGAGTAGTGGAAAGCAGAGAGAGTGTAGTAACAAAGGATCACAGCAGGTTTAGCTTAACTAATGGGTAAACCTCTATTTAATCTCTCAAGCCTACAAGAAACAAACCACAGCCTTAGGTTTATGTGTGGTTCTTCAAAGTTACTGATAGACAGGCAACATGTGACTTTATACTGGCAAAGACAGGCAAATGTCTTCAGCAGTGTTATCCACAGGGCTCATACTTTAGCCCAATCCTCCTGATCAGACCTAAGCAGTATAGGAGTTCACTTCTAAATGGCAAGGTGGTTGACATATTGTGTCTCAATTTAAGCCCCATTACCATTCATTAGACATGCTCCTAGTTAATTATTTAAAAAAATAAATGTAAATAACAAGTGTTAATTATACCCTCGAGGCCGTTGATGTGTACCATGTTGGCATTTCATGTTAGAAAGGCTGCCTGAAATTAGGATAAAGAGCAGTATAATGCAAGGAGAAGGTCTCAGGAAATATTATTGCTAAGATAATATAATTGCAATTTCATCAATTATAAGTCTTAATATTTAAATAATATTATATTGAGAATATGTTACGAAAATCATTACTTGTTTGTTTCTCTCCACATTTGAAATGCTTATTTTGTTAAAATGGTTTTCAACTAGCTATAACATCAGACAGTGTTTCTGGGGTAGTCTCTGTACAGGAAGGTTATAATAGTCTGTGCCTTCCCAGTGCCATTCCTTCTTGCTGTCTGCTCTGATACTTCACTAGATTCCCCAAGGAGTTTTTTTTAAACTCTTAGCCAAAAATTTCTTCTTAACTCACTGTGTATTCAAATAAAGTTTTATATGGCCAGTCAGTTTGGATTCCTATCTTATTATCATTTTCTGGCATAGGATGCTGTGCATTTCATTTGTCTCTTGTAAGACCCTGTACTATGTGATGTGCATTGGGTTTAATTATTTTTCCTTAGAAAAATTATCTTCTGCATAAGGCCTGTAGGGATAATAAAAAATAATTTAGGGCCTGTTGTGAGGGTGAGCCAAGGCAGGCTTATTTGGAATGCAAAGATTTGTAACATGGAAGAATTAATCTCTGCACCTAGATCTGACTCAAGATCAAAGGAGTGGTCTGGAATTCGCTCTAAACTTATGGTGATAATTGCTGAATCCAAGCCCCTAACCTGTTGCTCCTTCCCTGGATTCCTCAGCCAGGATCTCTGGAAGGATCCATCCAGGCAGTCTGGTTTGCACTGTAGCGACATATTTTACAAAGCCAAGACACCGTTAGGTATTCACAACTGACTTCACCCCAGGAATCCCTCACAGCACTGTGAGGTTGCACTGTCTATACCCAGGAGTCTCTAGCATCAGAACTGTTTGTGGAAGCTTCTGCTCCTGCCTGCAAGCAAAGAAAATGAATGACTGTTGTAGAAGACACAATGATGAAAGAAGAAGAGAGAAAGAAAGAAAAAGGAAAGAGGGAGGAATGAAAGAAAGAAGGAAAAGCTTTTTTTTTTTTGTATGCTTGAGGTGGCTGTACATAGGGGCTTTTTTGCAGCTTCTGCACCCTCTCTTGGTGGCACACAGACTGCTGCAACAATATATTACTGTCTTCTCGTGATGTCCCTCATAAAGCTTCAATAGTGGCCTCTCTACATTCTAGCTCACACTAAGCCAAAAGTTGTGCAGACTGCAGCTTAAATCATAGTGCGCTTTGTAGAGCTGCATAGCCTGCGCTGAATATTGTCCCTGATGCTTCCAAGCTCTTGTGGATAAATATGATGTGTCACATCCCCTGCAGACCCTGCTAGCAACAGTTTCTCTTCCTCTGGTTCCTGCCAGGTTCCCTGCACAAACTGCTGCCTCCCTCTGCCTCTTCCTCAACCTTTCTTTTACATGCAGATCTGGCAAAAAAAAATCATAAGGAGTTGAAAAGCTGTCCTTTGTGACTAAGCTGGGGTCTAGCATCTTTTGATTCCTGGGGGACTCTAAAGACACCCTTCTCCCAGTGACTGCAGATAATGCATCCTTTATCTCCTGAAGCTATCCACATATCACAGGCTGTCTCGGCTCACTTGAGAGGGGAAAAAATAGAATAATCTTCCCCTTCAAGTCACATTGTGACTTTCCATCACTTATTTTGTGCATAGGACTGCCATGATGCCAATGGATACTTCCATGATATACACAGAGTATAAGTCTGTGGTACTGAGTCTGGATGCTGCCAGTAGTGCTGTGCTCTCACTGGATATGCTGAAAGCAAGTCAGTGTGCAAGAGCATGGCGTTCTGCCACATCTCCTGCAAGAAAGTAGACATGAACTTTTCCACTTGGATTTTGCGACCAGGGTAGTGACATGATGAATTGTATGCAGAGGGCTTATGTGTGTAAAGTTTGCGGAAACCCATTTTTCTAATTGACTGGTCAGATTTTATATTGTCCTGTGATCTTTCCATGAAAAATAATCACAGGTCACCTTGTCTGACTCTTGAACAGTGTTGTTGTTTGTCCTATATTCAGTAATAATGTAAGGAAATTCCAAGTAATTTTATCTTGTGTTTGTAAGGAAGGAGGGAATGTGGGCACTGCTTTAGAAATTTGAAGTATTATATAAACTGCTTTCAGCATTTAAATGCATTCCTTTCGCTGCCTGGGATATTCTTTAGCCCTGAAATACCCTAAAATTAACAACTTGAGGAGGGGGTTATTAAGATTTGCCCCCATCACTACTTCTGTTGGTTGTCTTAACAGTAAGGTTGAGATGAAAATTATTTACTTTTAAAATCTATTTTGAAACATGCACAAATGAACTTATGAGAAAATGTTGCCCTAAGCATAGTTTCATGACCCATACATTCTGAATATTTAAAGCAGTACTAATAAAAATAAAGCGGTGAATATTCTCAGGGGTTTAATTTCATTGGTGTGTGTTGATCTGATGGTTTGTGAATTTTACTACATTTCATTTGGGAAATTTTACCAGAGAAATGGAACTGAATATACAAAATAGTTTATCCTAAATTGGCAGCATGAATTCTCAGTAGAGCTTGTTTACAAGTACTGATTCACTTGAACACTTACTTTATGAAGAAACATTGTGGAAGTAATTTTATCGCTGTAGTACTTAAGCAACAAAGTAGAAAAGGACTTACTGAAACAATCCTTTTTTTTTGGATGGAAGTCTTTCAGATCCTTACAAATGTTCTGTACATTTTTTATGTATTGGACATTACTTTCCTATCCATCAGTGTAGGTCTAGATAAGTTCAATGTGTCATTTCAGATGTCTTCTCTGATTTTTTATTAATATTGCAATTTGAAATCAGGTAAGTTCTGTGAAGTCAACAGCACTGGAATATTACTAGATCTCAGCCTCAAAGGGAAAAACTCAAGATTAAAAATATTAAAGGCAAGCATTCTCTTTCCTGCAAAACTTGAAAGTTTGACTAGGCACACCTCTCTGAAACTAAACCTCCTTAGTATCCTGCAACTTTCTGTTCACAATGCCACAAGCTAGTCATCTAGCTACAGAAAAAGCCCACACATACACTTTCGGAATGCTTGGAGACATGTAGTACAGTAGTTTTAAGAGATAATTGTCCTAATGCTGAAAACAGTAAGGAGGAAGGTGTCTTCTATTTCAAAACCAATTTGCCCTGTCACTGGGTTTGTAAACTATGCTTTTGTCAAAATTTTGGTTTCGTTTTGTTTGGGGCTGGTTTTGGTGTTTACTGAATGCTCTCTCCCCCAGGCCACAGCCTAAAATTCAGCAGCAAGTTAGATGACTACTCTCTCTTGGACAATACTTGCGTCATATTTCCTGTTTGAGATAATGGAGGAACTCTCTGAAGTGAAGTGCTTCAATGGAATTAAGTATTCTGTGGGGTGACAGACTGATTTCAGGCAGTGAGAGGTGAAAAGGAAAAAAATGGTTCTTTTTATTCAAACAATATTTTTTTTTTCCTTTATATCCTTGGTCTTTTTTTCCTGGTATTTGAAGCCTGACTGCAAACAGGTATTGGAGAAAAAACATTTCTATGTTCACACAAGATTTCTCTTCTTGATTCCAAGTCCAAAGAGATTTTGATAGATGTTTAAACAACTCCAGACATTTCAAGGCTGACTTAGCTTTAATACTTGTGTCACGTTTCTCTACCTCTTCTGTTGTGTTGACTGGTGTTTAAACTGTGTTATTAGAGTGTTATGCAGTGCGCTCTATCAGTCATGTTTTACAAATTTAATGAAGACCAGACAGGATAAATTTCTAACACGGCCTATTGGATTGAATGGAATCTTCAGTTTCTCCCTAAGTCCCAACATAAGATAACTTTACAACGTGCTTAAACTAAGCAGTGCTTGCCAAGGTTGGACTGCTCCTCACGATACTCCAGTGAGCTACAAAGCAATGCCAGTTTGTCATCTCTTACAATTTATTCCTTTTATTAGAGTTTAGTTGCATTGCATCTATAATGTTACAGGGCTAATAAAGAGAGTAATTTCCAGTTTCTTATTTGATAAGGGGTTTGATAAGTAATAATAAAATAACGTTTAGGTCAAAATCTGGATTAATATAAACAGGAAAAGAACAACAATTATTGAAACAAGTATAATTTATACAAGTATACTTTAGACTATAATATCAGCTACCAGTGAAGGCAGTATTGTGTCTGTACATCTGTCTGTACATCTGACTGCAGAATATGACAGCGAATTCTGAAGTTGCATTAACATGTAAGAGAAAATAAATGTGCAAAAATAAAGTATTAAGTACATCAGCTTGTGCACAAGACAAATTTTCGACTTTTTGACCTGCATATTCATCTAGTTCGGTTTTCCTGGGTGTCGTGTTTTAAAACCAGTCAGGCAGCTCATTCACTCACTCCCCCCCTTCTTTCCCTGCTCCCGGAGGGAAGGAGAGGAGAATTGAAAAGAATGCAACTCCCACGGGTTGAGATAAGAACAGTTTAGTAACTAAGGTATAACACAGATCACTACTGCTACCACCAATAATAACAATGATAAAGGAAATAACAAGGGAAGAGAATACAACACCTCAGCACCAGCTGACTGATAACTCACCCCCCCAGCCCGACCAAGCTCTGAGCGATACCTCCTCCAACTCTGCAGTCCACCAGCCCTTCCGGCTCACTCCCAGTTACATCCTGGGCATGACGTGCTGTAGTATGGAGTACCTCTTCGGTCAGTTTGGGTCAGGTGTCCTGTCCCTGCTTACTCCTGGCTTCCCCTCCTCCCTGTCAGAGCATGAGCTTCAGAAAGTCCTTGGTCAGACTAAAACATCGGTGTTATCAGCTCTGTTCCCAGGCTGAAAGTCAAAAACACTGCGCTGCACCAGCTACCAAGAAGGAGAAAAATGACTGCTACTGCTGAACCCAGGACACTGGGATTCTTTTTGCTTGTTTTTTTGTTTTGTTTTCATAGAATCATAGAATAGTTAGGGTTGTAAAGGACCCTAAGATCATCTAGTTCCAACCCCCCCTGACATGGGGAGGGACACCTCACACTAAACCATATCACCCAAGGCTCTGTCCAACCTGGCCTTAAACACCGCCAGGGACAGACCATTCACAACTTCCTTGGGCAACCCGTTCCAGTGCCTCACCACTCTAACAGAAAAGAACTTCCTCCGTATATCCAATCTAAACTTCCCCTGTTTAAGTTTTAACCCATTACCCCTTGTCCTGTCACTAACAAAGAGTCCCTCTCCAGCATCCCTAAAGGCCCCCTTCAGATACTGGAAGGCTGCTATGAGGTCTCCACGCAGCCTTCTCTTCTCCAGGCTGAACAGCCCCAACTTTCTCACCTGTCTTCATACAGGAAATGCTCCAGTGCACACTGAAGCTGGCTCATGTTCATTTTCTCATCAACCAACACCCCCAAGTCCTTCTCTGCAGGGCTGCTTTGAATCTCTTCTCTGCCCAACCTGTAGCTGTGCTCCAACCTTGCACTTGGCATGGTTAAACTTCATGAGGTTGGCATCAGCCCACCTCACAAGCGTGTCAAGGTCCCTCTGGATGGCATTCCTTCCCTCCAGGGTATCAACTGAACCACACAGCTTGGTGTCATCGGCAAACTTGCTGAGAGCGCACTCAATCCCACTGTCCATGTCAGCGACAAAGGTGTTGAACAAGACCGGTCCCAACACTGATCCCTGAGGGACACCACTCACTGGTCTCTAGCCAGACATTGAGCCATTGACCACAACTCTTTGCATGCTGTCATCCAGCGTGCATGTTGTTTTTCATGTGCCTTAGCATGCCTTCCAGGAGAATCTGCTCCAAGATTTTGCCAGGCACAGAGGTGAGACTGACTGCTCTGTAATTCCCCAGGTCATCCATTTTCCCCTTCTTGAAAATGGGGGTTATATTTCCCTTTTTCCAGTCATCAGGAACTTCACCTGACTGCCGTGTTTTTTTAAATATGATGAACAGTGGCGTAGCAACTTCATTTGCCAGCTCCTTCAGGACCCGCGGATGGATTTCATCAGGTCCCATGGACTTGTGTACGTTCAGGTTTTTAATATGGTCTCGAACCAGATCCTCTCCTACAGTGGGCCCAAGTTCTTCATTCTTGCAGTCCCTGTGTCTGCCTTCCAAGACTTGGGTGGTGTGGTCAGAGCATTTGCTAGTGAAGACTGAGGCAAAGAAGTCATTCTGAACCTCAGCCTTCTCCAAATCCAGGGTAGGCAGTTCTCCTGATAGCTTCCTGAGGGGGCCTACGTTATCCCTAGTCTGTCTTTTATTCTCTGTGTACCTATAGAATCCCTTCCTGTTATCCTTAACATCCCTAGCCAAGTTTGATTCTAACTGGGCCTAAGCTTTTCTAACCTGGTCCCTAGCTTCCCAGACAACATCCCTGTACTCTTCCCAGGCTGCCTGTCCTTGCTTCCACTTTTTATAAGCCTGTTTTTTCCTTCAAATTTTCCTCAGCAGCTCCTTATCCATCCAAGGAGGTCTCCTGGCCCTCCTGCTGCACTTCCTTCTGGTTGGGATGCAACACTCCTGAGCTTGTAGCAGGTGATCCTTGAATATCAACCAAGAGTCTTGGGCCCACCTGCCCTCTAGGGCTATATCCCATGGAACCTTGCTAAGCAGGTTCCTGAAGAGGCCAAAGTCTGCTCTTTTGAAGTCCAGGGCAGTGAGCTTGCTGCACACTCTTCTCACTGTTCTGAGGATCTCGAACTCAACCATCTCATGATCGTAAGATGCTCTTACGCAAGGTAAGAAAGCGCAGTTATGCTGAACCTGGCCAACTGCAGTAGCTCATCAGGGTAGCTGTTAACAGATGCTTATAAGGAAGAGGCGTAAGTACTGTGAAACTATGGTATTTCTCTAAGCAGTAGAATCAACTTTTGGTAGCTTGGAGGGAATTTTTTTTCCATAAAATAAGAAAAGAAACACCCAGCATCTTAATGATCTAGGATTTGGTTTTATCCCTGAATTTTCTGTGAAACTTTAAAACATTTTTAGTTATTCTTCTTCTCTGCCCTCCTTTGGTAAACACTTTTTAACAAGGGAAGCTTATCCACACAGGAAACCGGCGAGTAATAAAAAAAAGCAGATAAGAAAGTTGTTGGAAACACTTACACATTCCTGGAAGACCTGTCCCCTATTTATGATGCTGAAGTCTACATCCTCGCATACGCTTTAGATGTGAGTGGAACACTAAATGAGAAGGAGCCTATTAATAAATGCAAAGGCTATGTGGAAAAATGTCTGTCTCAGTGAGCAGCTACCTCTCTTCACATGTGGTCTTTCTAAAAGTAGTGGGCATCCACAGTGTTTGTAGACATTGGTGCAACAGATGGCTTTTTGCACAAAACTGGCCTATCCAGTCTGCATTAATCCCAAAACATCTGACTGAGCACAGGATTTGGCTTTATCCATGGCAAGTGATATACAAATACAGGGAGTGTATCACCAGTGTGCAAAGAAGGACTGTTACTACTAGCAAATACAGTCTGCAGCTTGGCAGTCTGTTTCAAAACGCACACAAAGTAAAATCATGGATTACATTTGAATGTAATTACTTTGAGGACATGTCTGTTTTTTCCTGAAGTTTACATATTGAACTCGAAATTATGATCAGTAATGGTAGCGCCTACAGTGCATCAGGCACTTTGAGATACAGTGCCCTGAAGTCGTCACGTGTGCAGTGCTGTTATGAAGTCTAGCATTATCAATATTGCTGTTGTCTGAAACGACGCTTCTTCATAACCAATTGCTATGGGAATTGAAGTGAAGCGATAATATTTCATTAGGTTTTGTGCCATGGAAACAGTGGCTACCAATATTCTTTGCAGTTCCCCTCAGCTAATAACAGTGGAAGGAAGGGTAAAGACAGTGCATTGGACTCTACAGGTCTCAGCACTCTTAAAATCACACCTTCCTCAGGCTATGACACACTCAACTTCATATTTGCATCTGAAGGAGTGCTAGAAATAAATTGTTCAGCTAGTTTACTGGTGATGGGATGACCGGTTTGTGCCCACTTAACAAATGGGCAAATTTAAGGGAGGTTCATTTTTTTGGAAGTACATTAAAAGCAACAGTGTTGAAGCTCTGAAAGCAAGAAGTTTTGTGGCTTCTCAGAAGATAGCGGGGCAGCCTTGTGCCACTCTCAGCTGCTAGCTTTGTGGAAGGATTTATTCTTTATTTTATTTTTTATTCTTTATTCTACTTTAAAGGAGACAGTGCTCTTTTCTTTAGGAAAATGTACCATGTCTACTTGCATTATTCTGTCTTTAATCTCAGAGGGAAAAATCCTCCTATAAAACACTGTTAGAGAGGAGGTGACTAAACAGCATTTAGGTTTTTTTTACAGTATAACACACAAAGAGTTGTGGTCAATGGCTCAATGTCTGGCTGGAGACCAGTAACAAGTGGTGTCCCTCAGGGATCGGTGTAGGGACCGGTCTTGTTTAACATCTTTGTCGCTGACATGGACAGTGGGATTGAGTGCGCCCTCAGCAAGTCTGCCGATGACACCGAGCTGTGTGGTTCGGTTGATACGGTGGAGGGAAGGAATGCCATCCAGAGGGACCTTGACTCACTTGTGAGGTGGGCTGATGCCAACCTCATGAAGTTTAACCATGCCAAGTGCAAGGTCCTACACCTGGCTTGGAGCAATCCCAGGCACAGCTACAGGTTGGACAGAGAAGAGATTCAGAGCAGCCCTGTGGAGGAGGACTTGGGGGTGTTGGTTGATGAGAAAATGAACATGAGCCAGCTTCAGTGTGCGCTTGCAGCCCAGAAAGCCAACCGTATCCTGGGCTGCATCAAAAGGAGCGTGACCAGCAGGTCGAAGGAGGTGATCCTGCCCCTCTACTCTGCTCTCGTGAGACCTCACCTGGAGTATTGTGTGCAGTTCTGGTGTCCTCAACATAAAAAGGATATGGAACTGTTGGAACAAGTCCAGAGGAGGGCCACGAGGATGATCAGGGGACTGGAGCACCTCCCATATGAAGACAGGCTGAGGAAGTTGGGGCTGTTCAGCCTGGAGAAGAGAAGGCTGCGTGGAGACCTCATAGCAGCCTTCCAGTATCTGAAGGGGGCCTTTAGGGATGCTGGAGAGGGACTCTTTGTTAGGGACTGTAGTGACAGGACAAGGTAACAGGTTAAAACTTAAACAGGGGAAGTTTAGGTTGGATATAAGGAGGATATTCTTTCCTGTGAGGGTGGTGAGGCACTGGAATGGGTTGCCCAGGGAGGTTGTGAATGCTCCATCCCCGGCAGTGTTCAAGACCAGGTTGGACAAGGCCTTGGGTGATACGATTTAGCGTAAGGTGTCCCTGCCCATGTCAGGGGGGTTGGAACTAGATGATCTTAAGGTCCTTTCCAACCCTAACTATTCTATGATTCTATGATTAACAGTCTCCTATTCCTCCCCAAAAGATGGATAAAGATGACAGTAGTACTTGAGATAATATGGTTTAGCCATCAGAAACATTAATTTTTATATGGCTGGTTGTATTTATTTTGCTGAAGTTTTGGTCTGTCCTTGTTATATCTGGATAATGCAAGAGGCTGTTTAAGGTAAGAACTGCTCTTTTCTTGTTTTCATCAGCTAAAATAATATTGTGTTTCATTATGCTATATCCTTTTATATGAAGTAGGGCTGCATTGCCCATTTCAGATAATATTAGAAATGTTCTGAACCCTCATTCATTCTTTTGGAACCCAACCAGCCAGAGACATGCTAGAAATTTGGCTGGTAACCATTCAAATTAAAACTCCAATTTTGTACTTTGCTTTATTTTCTTGGGCAACAGCAGGGCCCTCTCTTCCTTTCTGATCAATTCTGTGGATTTTGTCTGCTGTCCTGTCAGGAGACTTGGAGGAGGCAGCTGTAAGCACCAGTAATAATACAGGGGAGTTGGGAACACAATTGAGATGATGCTCGAGAATGTCTACAGTCTTGAAAAGATTGTGGAGAGAGGGAGTTGCTAGATGAAGAATCATCAGAGCTGGGGAATGGGTCAGACTGTCATAGACCGAGCTCAGCTGCAGTGGCCCATTTTGAGCGTTGGTGGTGAATTAGATAAATGTTAGTTTAATAGGCTATACAAATGTAATTCGTATATCTGTATCACATGTTTTCTGATGTGTGTCTGTCATGCTTTCCATGTGCTAAATGCCATGACTAGAACTGGAGTGAGGAGGTGGAGTGGTATGTGCTTTTACTGGAAGATCATGAATAAGAGTAAATAATGTCTAAAGTGAGTGGTAGACCTTAGTGATCTGTAGGAAACAGGAGGGAACAGTGTGTACTCTATTGAAAGCAGTCAACCAGAATAGTTTAATGTGTAATGAAATTGATGCACTTGAATGTCATATTCCATCTGAGAACTCAGGTATTTGACTGTGTCAAAAAAGGGAGTACAAGTTTAGTGAACAGCAGCTGAAGGACTGTGAATCAAATGAGGTGGATCTATTAAAATATTCTGAGGTTTATGTAAATATTTTATGTATTCTGCATGTAAAGCATATTTTATGGCCAAAAGCACTGAGCAAGATGGATCTTTTTTCTTTTTTCTTTTTTTTTTTTCCCCCTCCCCTAAGTCAAAATGAGGCACTGGGTTAATTAAAAGAAAAAGTTGCACATTGAAGCAAGTGCAATGTTCTCTGTGATGTTATTTCTTATATACATCATTCAGGCTACAAGACATGAATAATTTCTATTTTCTTGTTTAGATGAACATTCTCAATTCTAATTTTACTAGTATATCTTTCTTTGCACTTCAGTTAGTGCAGCCATTGTCATGAAAAAGACCCTGAAAAGGTGGTGTTTTGTTGTTTTTTTTTCTGGTTTATTACTTTAATGGTTGGTATAATGTGTTAAGAGTATAGCCTTCCTCTGTTCCTAACTGGCTTTCTCTCAAGTAAAATGTAAAGCATGTCCAAGTTTATTGTAAACACTACTGGATAAAAGAAGAGGGACCTGAGAGAGGTTTGGGTGGAGCACTCAGCAGCAGCTATTGCACGAATATCCTTTGAAACATTTCCTGTTGATCACCACGGTGCTATACAATTTAATAGAAATTCCTTGTTGTTATAACTACCTGGCCTCCTGAATTCACAGCATTATAGTGGGAAGCTTAAGTGCCACTATTTTGTAAAATGATGGGGTTCCTTTGCCACTGCCTTTTATTATTGTCACTTCGCCCCGCCTTGACATTAGTAAATGCAGTAGAGGAACCTCTCAAATAAGTTCTTACTGCCATTTAGCATCCCATTTTTCAGAAGTGTATAGAGATGGTGTGAGTTTCTGAGGGCCTGGGTTTAATCTTTACATGATGGTGGTACGAGGAAGCAGAGGGAGAGATCAGCAGCTGTGGCTGTACTCTACCCTCAAAATAGGTATAACTTATGATGTAGGACTTTGGACTCTGCCCAGCTTTTTGTCTTAAACTCCAGTCTCACAAAATTGCCCCGCATCTGTGCATGGGGAGGTAAGGTGGGTTTTTTTCTTCCTTCTGTGGAGGGTGCTTTAAGGCTGCCCTAAAAAAGAAGGTGATTGCAATAGCAGCCTTCCTGGTGAAATCTTCATTAGGGAGTAGGTTGAGGCCATCCATCATTTCATGGGAATAACTGAAATGGTGTTTGGCAGAACAGCACTGGCTCTCTGGAGGCGTATTGAAACTACAGCTTCAGGGGAAAAAACGTACATTCATCCTTTTTACCCAACAACTTCCACAGCCCCCCAGTTTCCACATGCTAAGGGGAGTAGTTGTTTATATGTAGTTGAACAGCAAGTCTTCAAGAGCTCTTAAGGATTAAACTAATTTTTAATCTGGGAGGAAAGAAAAGCTCCAGGTGCTTTGAGTTTACTTTTCTGGAAATGGTGCATTCACACAGAACCTCTGCCTCCCTGGGAAACGGGTAACCATCCAAGCAGTCCTCCTGCTCATACAGTGGTCAACTCTTGATGACCAAGGTATGGAGGGGAGTTTCATAAAAGGAGTATTATGTACTTTTTCTCATTAATGTCTTTCTTTTCCAAACAAAATTGTCAGAGGGGAGATTTTAAAGGCTTTTTATTAGGGCAGTATATGAGACCCTTGTTAAACTCAACTCCCTTTCCACTTTTTTCCACTGCCAGCTGTCTTAGAGATCCCTGGGGCAACTCTGTGCACTACAGCCATGTCCACAGTGTGCGGCTGTTGGGCAGTGTGGTTTGAGTCACTGCTCATGCATGCTGTACTATGTCACAATGCATAGTAAATCCAAAGCATTGAGCCATGAATGTTTCATCCAGATGATTTGCGCAAAACAATAAATCCAGTATTTCCTGTGTTGGGATTTACATGTGGACCTGTCAACCGTTGGTAAAGAACACGTAAAGTATGATGTTCCTAAACTGAGTTTACCAAGTATGTGCAATGGTTATGGGCATAGATTTCTCTCAGAAAAAAATCCTGAATAAAACTTGTTGGAGTCCACAGGGGAGAAGTTCATACGGCATGGGTAGGATAAGTAGCATTGATGTCATTGATGTCATGCACTGAGTCTCTTTATTTTGCTTGCAATTTTATTTTTTTTAGGTTTCATTTGTATTATTAATCTTTTCATCAACAACTCAAAGAATAGTTGTCTTTCAAGAGTAAATGCTTGCATCAGTGCCAAACTTTTTCTTGAGGTAAAACTGCTGCTTCATGGAAAGCATTTTCATTTGGAGTAGGCTTTATTTTTCCTGAGAAAGAAGTGACTTGCTGTTGTGCTTTCTTCTACATAGACTATAATTGTTTTTAGTTGCAGATAGTACACTTTCCAAAGCACGATATCATATTTATGGAAAACATTTGAGGTGTTTTCCTTGAAACTAATAACTAATAAAAATGACAGAAGAAAAATCCCATGCCATTGGAGTTTGTTATATAGCCCTCAGGAAGGAAAGATACACTCTGGCTTTGCCTAAATTCCTGTGAAATTAGAGCTCTTTCATTGGACATAGCAATTACTTTAATTATAGCACTGGGGATTTGGATTGAAGCGGGTCTGCAGGGATCTGCCTCACACTCAGCGTTATTTATGTGTGCTGACTTCAACTTCAGCTGAGATGTTCACAGCCAGAGAAACTGCCTCTCTAAAGTGACCTTCCTAGTGATAAATGCTTGTCCTTTGGGAGAAGAGATTGGGTGGAGGAAGCAGGGAAGGCAAGGAAGACCGGGAAAAGTTACTCTGTGCTTAGACTAGACAGAGGGAGGAGTAGGGTTGTGCCTGGTGCTGAGCCATCCCTGCATTTTCCTGTGCTTGGCGGCCAGGCAGCCATCCTTTGCTTCTCTTCGAGCTCACCTTGCTGTATGCTGGCGAGGTGGCAAGGGGAGCTGCAGCTACAGGAATGGACGAGTGCATGTGCAAAATGGCACTGTTGCCACTGGTGTTCCATTCAACTACCCTCTGTTTCACCACAGCAGGAATCTCATTCCTATTCATTTTGGCACAAAAAGGAGGAAAATGAACTCTTAATTTTCTGTCTGGTGCCTACATTAAATGGGCACTGTCCATGTTCGTCACTCATCTCTACCTCGCTCCGGCATGGAGATAGAAAGTGAAGGTGTCAATACTAGTAAACTAGGAGTCCAGACCGTCCAAAATGGATTAACACATATTCACTGTGAGCGCACACATTTCTGATGTATGAGTGACAGGAACTCTACTTGTCTCTGAAAG
This sequence comes from Pezoporus flaviventris, assembly GCF_033815535.1. Classification (NCBI taxonomy): domain Eukaryota; kingdom Metazoa; phylum Chordata; class Aves; order Psittaciformes; family Psittacidae; genus Pezoporus; species Pezoporus flaviventris. Next base: position 23,062,073 of record NW_026892585.1, read on the forward strand.
CAGGGTCCTAATTTCTTAGAGGTGTAAGCTTCAGCCATCTCCCTTCAGAAATGTAGAGCAGATGCAACTGTGAGAGCACACAGTTGTGTTGTTAACTGGTGAATCACCACATTGTCCCACCACACTGAGTCCCTCCTTGTGGTGCAGGTAGAGGAAGGGAGAACGCTTGTCCCTACAGCAAATTCAGAGTAGATGTTGCCAACAGTGGGAAATGCGGTTGGAGGTCTGGCGTGATGGGCTGTATTTGGAAACTCTGGGATATAATGTGCCAGTGTTCCTGTGTTGTAGGGAAACCAAAAAACGGAACATTTGGAGAGGATATTGCTGTTGTTACTGCTGTTGGCTTCCTGAAGTAGCAGCAAGTGTGTTAGTGAGAGCTCTGCCTTCTTCCCCATCATCTGGTGTCTTTTTTGTCTGGCTGGACAAGTAGTACTGAGCTATGGATGTGCCCAGGATGTGGTGGCATGGGCACCAGGTTGCCAGGTTGTTGTGACAGCATGATTATGAGCATGTGCAACTGTGGCAAGTAGCATAAATTCTGTGAGTTTCTGCTGCTGGAGGTCAGGAACAGAAAATTGCATGAAAACTGTAGAATGATTAAAATTTCCAGGAACATTTGAATTACAGAATCACTGTGCTCCCAGACTAAAATTAAATGTTACTACTCTCTGGAGTAATTGAGTTGAAATGGCTTGCAAGAAAGCACTCAAGTAATTGTCAATTGGAGAAAATATTGTCTGTGTTCAAGTTTCCATGTTTACTTTCTGAATGGGAAAGCCAGTTCAGTGCTCTGGGATGTCCATCTGGGAAGACGCATCAGCCAGGCTAGAGCGTGGAGCTGTACCTCATCTAAGACTGCTGCACTTAGTGGGAGAGAAGGATGCAAGATTGAACAATTTCCGGCACAGAGCCCTGTGTGTAAATGAAGTTCAGCATTTTGCAGTGTTGATGCAGATCAATAGGGATACAAATATAAAGGTAACTCAGATAACCTGAATGTTCCTGTAACCCAGCCACCCATGGCGCAGGCATATCAGAGAGGAGCCTAGAAAGGATGCTGCACAGTTAGCTGCAACAGTATTGTTAACACATTGTTCCCTGAGCTCCAGAACTAGCAAAGCTTAGTTTCCTGCAAATTTTTCCTGGAAAGTTGATTGATGGGGTTGTTTCAGAAGCTCGCAAGATCTGAGTGAAACGTTTTCATGATGAAAGCATTTATAAGGCATCTCTCCTACATATATACTCTGCTGTCTAACAAAGTATGAACACATACAAGTTGGGGGTTTTTAGAGCCAAGGGAACTTGCTTGCTCTCTCATCTCTCTTTATGGCAAAAGACGTGTAGAACTATAGTTTATCTTTGAAACCCTTAGCTGTCTTTTGGGTTTGTCAGTAAGCTGCCATTATGTTAAGTAATGTTAAACACAGAGAAACAGCATGTTTGCCTTATTTCCCTAGGAAATAAACCAGCCACTGTTTACTGATAAGAGACAGGGACAAAGTCTACTTTTGTTTTTCTAGTCAGCTTCCAAACATGGGCAGGGTAAAAGAAGACAACTGAAAGTGAGTGAGTGTGTATATGTGCATGCACACATTGATGAGGGAGGCTATTCCCAGGGAGCTATTCCCCCATTCTCTCTGGCATTCAGGTAGAAGAAAATGCTCGCTCTGAGCTGCAGGTTGTCTTCCACTAGAATAAAAAATCTGGGAAATTAGTAGTTGTGTTTCCTAAGATCTTAGGCAAACAGGAGCAACTGCTCCATCCAGTTGAGAAATGAAGCAATAATTAGGTGAAAAAAAGAACTCTTGTTACAGGCCAAGTACAACCTTAATAGACACATATTCTGTTCATACTGTCTCTTGGCCTGCAGCTGAACCCATTTGCTATTGTTACACCAAATCCATGCAACCCTATCATTAGCCAGCATTGTAATTAAGGGCCTAATCCTGCTGTATTTACTTGGAGTGTATTGCATCTCTTTCTTCCTCTGGAGCCTTCCTGTAGGAACCATCCCCACAGGACAGAAGAGCCTGTCTGGGTTGAACCCCAGCTTTCTAAGTCAGCATACATATCTGTTATATCAAAATAGCTGTCACATCTTTTGTTGAGAAAGTTCATCTCTTTCTGGATTTTTTTTTTTTTTTTTTAGCTGTACATTCTTCTTAGCAAAATAAATGTGCTGCATTTTGGGAGATTTTGTAGTTGAGATGGAGTTAAATAGATTTCTCCCTCTTTATGCAATCCATTTAGTTATTGTAAAAAGCCAGCAAACAAGTCAAGGCAGGCCAATGTAATACTTTGTATGGCTATGAATGAGTGGAAACATAGTTTTTTCTTTAAAAAAAGAAAACAACTAACAGTAATCCTGTTTGCTAATGAGAAATAGTGATGGTGGAACACCCAGTGAGGATGTATTGGGAAACAGAGGCAGGAGCAAGTTGCCATTTAATAGAAAAGCGTGAAAAATGCCGAAAGGGGAAGCAGTTGTGTCATGTAGATGGACAAAGTGGGTTGTGTCGTGTTGTTTTGCTTTCCTGCTGGCATGTTTTTGCCCGTTGGTTTGACTGGGAGCCAAGCTGGAATGCACCGCGATGAGCTGCCCTCTGTGCGGGCAGCATGGCACAAGAGGGCCTAGCAGCATGTCTGGCGTATGGTGATTGATCCCTCCATTTAGGAGGCACAATGCCTTCTGAAGCAAAGAGCAGATCAAAGACTTTAATGATTAACAGCGATTTATGCTGCTTTTGGTTTTAATTCCTTGACTCCTGACATTTTAAGATGGGACTTTATAAAAGAAGCATGTCTCGTAACCTAGGGTTACACCTCCTTCTATAACAGGGAAGGCCGAAGGAGCTGTGAAGACTGATACCCAGATTTCAGATATATTAGTTTTTATTTAAATCTGAGGTTCAGAGGTCTGTGGGCATGCTGTTTCTGTTATTAAATCATTATGCACCTACCTGGGGGGAAAAAGAGCCAGCAGTCTTACCAGGAGTGCCTCTATAAACATTTCTTATTCTCTGTAGTATAAGGCTGGTATATTAAAAATTCTTCAAATAGCTGACTTCAACAGGTGTTCTATTTGAGCATACAAAACAATAAATACTAATATAATCCCTGTGGAGCTTGCATTAGGCTTTGTGGCAAATGCATAATTTCCTTTACTAAATGTAGGGAGCTGCACAAATTTAATTTCTTCATTTTTGTTATTAATACCAAGCCATCCTGGAGCAATTCGCTCCTTCAGGCTGAGGTCTGAAACCTGTTGCACACGGTTATGCACAATTCATTTTTCTATGGTTTGTATTATGTTTTTCTCTCTTTCATTGTTGCAGATGCTCTCAGGGGTATTTGCCAGCCAGGGTGCAGCATGGAGGAGAGGAGCCTGGCAGCCCTTTCACCCTGAGAGTGGGTGTTATGCCATTGTGCTCCCAGGAAAACAGCAAGCAGTCTCTTTTCTGAGTGCTACCGGATATGCTGCAGCGCTGCACTCATGGCCGGCTCCACTGTCAGTCCCTTTAGTACAGTATAAAGCAATTATTGTACTTTTGGCTCCTTGCTTCTGGAAGGCCTCATAGTTTAAGGGCTGGTTTGTTTGTTTGTTCATTTTAATCTAGACCATATGTAGGTTGCAGTGTCAGGGTCTGTATTTGACATATCCTGGGAGGATAATGTCAACTTAAAAGATGCACTTTGCTGAAAACATTTTGCCGTTCCTTTGTGTGGCAGAAGCCACAGTGTTATCCTGGGTTCTCCAAAGAGGGGAATGGTGGATTTCCTACATTGCTGCTGCTGCTGTGCCAGGTGAGACGGGGGCGAGGCAGGACCCAATGTCATAACGTACATACAGCCTTTGAAGTTCCTAACCCAGCCTTCTGTTTTAATGGCAAACAAAAAGCAGTCCTGAAAAAAAATTAGGTCTGAAATGTAAGTTAATCTAGGCTATTTTCTATGTGCAACACAAAGCAGTGATGACTTGTATTTTTATTTTCCCTTATATATGAGTAAACTCCACTTATATTGGTATAAAGCTGCTGTTGCTCTCACATTCTGATGACAAAACTGATACTAAAGGGATATGGTCTCCGGCTTAGGTGGACCAGCAACCACACCCAGGATGGCAAATGCTGCCTTTTTATGCTTACTATAAAGCCTAAGGTCCTACCCATTGTGAGATGATGGCTGAACTGTGGAAGCCGTTAGAAAAGCCCATGACTATATTTTATTATTCTCATAAAGTTCATGAATTAAGATCCGCATTTGAAGCATCATTTACTGTTAACTCCTCTATTAACTATTTATGTATCTTCAGAAAGAAAGTGGTGTTGTAGTGGTTCTCAGGGGGTTTGAACTATGCTTAATTTCTAACTTGCAAATTCTGCTCAGCTTGATAGGAACAGAAATCTTTCCCAGCTTTGAACATGTTTTCATAAGAAGATTTCAACTAAATTAGGTCCTTTTTATGCTGGCAAACTAACAAATAACCATGACAATGTGGGAGTCCAGTAACCCAAGTATAGCTAGAAGTCTGACAGTATTAAAAAGTTGGGGGAAAAAAATAAATGTTTCGTTATAAAAGCTGGCACAAGCATAAAAAAGCCAAACCTCCAAAACAGAGAGCTATATTTTCAAAAGTAATTCAGAGCAACATTTGGTACATGGTTTCCCAAAATTGGTTAAAAATGTTCCTTACTTTTCTTTAGGAGCATATGAGATCAGTGATGCGCATTCTTTTATTGTTTCTTACAGCCTTTCATCCTGGGAGTTACAAACAAGTATTATGCTTCAGCTTGTACATAACCCATCATCCCATTCAGCATAATTTGGTGTTGAACCTGCATGGTCAAGTTTTTTTTGTTTGTTTTTTTATTGTCACTTCAAACTTAAGTAATTGAGAAACTGCTTCAGGGAAGTGTTACCAAAACTTTGCTACTTTGTATCAAAGATGTAACCAAAGCTTACTACTTTGCATAAAAAAAGATGTTTTGCTAATTGTATCAAAAATGTAAGATGTCTTTCATTTCCAGATTTACTTAGGTAGGCAGTATTTAGAGCAAGAGATTAGGAAAGGTATTCCTTTACAACTTAATTTAGGCCCTGTTGATGGTAGAGGTTTTCAGATAGCTAGTTTAAGTTAGATCAGAAAAATGGGCAGCTGGTTAGGACATAATTGATTTACATACTTGAAGCAATGAAAACAGAAATGCATTTATACATTTACTCTTTTTTCTTTTTTTCTGGCTTCTTTTGCTGTTTTGGGGTTGGTTTCATTTTGGTTTTTTTTTCTGCTTACTGTCTGGTTTAGAAATACAGGTCCTAGTGCTGCATATACTTTTCAAGCCATATCTGCACAGTAGGGGTTGCTCATGAAAATGAGTTGTTCATCTGCCCCACTCTGAGCATTACATTCATCCCTTTAATGTCATCTGACAAGAAAAGGCCAGATGCTCAAAACCACAGGGGATTGCAGGGAATGAAATTAAGACCTGTATGAGGATGAGGTCTGAAGGGATGGTACCACCTTCAGCTGGTGCAAGCAGATCAAGCTGTATTTCACTTAGCAAACATAACCCAAACTCTTAGCAAAAAAAAATCTTGAGATGACTTTAGATAGCAAAGTTAAATTTAGTGTAGTTGTTTAGAATTTCTATCTCTAAAAGGTTAAACATAGGCAGAGCAGGAAAGAAAAAAGCTTTCAAAATCAGACACAGTCCTCAGGCTCAGGTCTGCTATCCACACAGTCCTACTTGCCTGTTCACGTGGACTTTAGCACTAGGGGCAGGTGCTAAAGCAGAGCAGTTTTGGATTATGATAATAGAGGTTTTTATGACAATAGCTTAAGTTTAAATGTTGCTCACATATGCCGGCGGGAAATCATATGTGATGAGGTACCTACTCCCAACTCTTGCCTTTCTGCCACTGTGTACAACTAGGGAAGGTGAAGAGGCTGTCATCCCCTGCATGAGGAGCTTCATCCCCTGCCCGAGGGGCTTCCCCTCCCACACTAGTATTCAGTTTAACCAGATACTCCAAATGCTGCACAGAAATGTTAATATTTCTGTTGTGAACCTGAAACTTCAGTAAATGTTTTTCTTTTCACTGTGTGCAGTCTGGACCAAACCTGGAAAATATTTAGGTCTTCTTTCTTCTTTTTGGAAAAGCACAGCCCACATTAATGGCAAAAGCATAATTAATGAATAATGTGGATAATTCAAACTGTAATTGCAGATTAATCTGAAAAATAGAAAATATTTCATGCTGGAAGGCACTGTGTGTAAAATCAGGGATGCTTTCTTCCCTTAACTTGAAGAGCCAGAGGGGGTTATACAAAGCTGGGTGCTTACTGCACATCCAAACAGCCATGGTATGGGGATGCAGACATTTGAACACATACCTCTGCCTTTGTGTACAGTTCAGTCATTAGCAAGTAGCTTTAAGTGCAACCATGTACCTTCAGCTCCAAATACCCCATATTATTCAACTGCAGTGCTACCATTTTTTATGCAATGATTTGGGGTGCAAAAGAGAAGGCTGTAATTTGTATTTTTTCAAAGAATCCTGAAGAAAATCTCTGCAAGCCAAATCTTCCCTCCAGAAGGATACTTGCTGTGTAAAAATACTGACTCATTCTCTAGAACAAATAAGATTACCATACTTTTGAAGGTGTACTTGATCACACTGCAGGAGGGATGCTTAGTTTTACTGCTTGCACCTAAGCGTGATTGCGTTATTTTCCAAGAGAAGAAAAGCTTAGCTGAAATTAATTAAGATTGTTTTTAAGATTGTGATAGAAGGTTACTATTCTATTTTAAAGTGTCTGCAAAAGTTCAATCACTCTGAATTATTGGATGAGTAAAGCCCTGAGTTGAAGGTGGATGCTGTTGATCTCTGTTGGACTCAGCAAGGGGGATGAATTCCGCAGTGATCCCTTCCCTGAAAACCTCTTGTCGCATCCCTTCTTACTTAAAGCTGTCAGCTTGCACACCCCGGTTTCCTGAAACAAAATGATCTGATAGGAGTAAGATGGTTTCAGGATGGAAATTTCAAACACTAAAAGGATGAAATGCTGTTGAAAATGTTGCCATTTTCTCCTGAGTACTCTTTTCCTGATCTCAGGGCAAAATCTGTTAAGAAAGTTACATGTTGAAAAGCTTAGAGGGCTCTCTTCCTTCTTCTTCCTTCTTCTTTTTGTAATCTCCATGTGAATATCAATCAGTTCCAACCCCTAAACAACTGCCAGTTGAAACTGGTATAGCCTGTTTCTTACTGGGCCTATTTTCAGCAAAAAAAGTTGGGATTTGCCACTGCAGTGTCACTTGCAATTTTTCCCACAGAGGTAGACACCTCCTTTACCCACACTGCTGATGGCAGTCCCAAGCCTCTATGCCTTGGAAGCAGTTGACAAATGTGATCCCAGCTGGGGAGGTGTTGAGGTGCATGTGTATGTGATCCTGTGTTGATTAGGAGGCAGGGTTTCCTACTCTCCTCATTTGGCACATGTTGGGTATTCCAACTGAACATACAGAGTCAGAATCGTGTGCCAAACTAGTTGGACTTCAAGAGCAGTCGTATTGGGTTTTGCCAAGAGCCATGGGACTTGAGTAGTACCCTTCACCTAGGCTTTCGAAGCTACATTTTTCATTGCCTGTAACAAAACGACCTCAGTTTGTACCCTATCAAATCATCTTTTGCTTTAACTACATGCCTTGTGTTTGTCATATTCTAGTTTTCCCTCATAATGTTGTATTCTTGGAGTTTGTTTGATGTTGAGAGGAACACCCATGCAGAACCGCACCCCCGTTTTTCCCTGCAATTAGTTCTGTAATCTTTAATGTGAATATCTCTTGGTGAATCTTTCAAAACCACTTTTGAAATACATGATCTTCACCAGTTTGGCACTGCACATTCACCCATTCCTTTAAAAAATGTTTAGAGGGGGAAAGGGAACAATTTCCCCCTCTCAGGGAGACAATCCACTCGTTGCTTTGGGGAATAGTTTGGAATAAACAGAATTTGCACATAGAATTTAACAAGCTAAATAATAGTCCCAAGACTGTTTCTTTCACATTTGCCCAGCACCAAGCTTGTGATGAATCTTGTGAAATCTCTAGAGTATTCGCTGTTCCCGTAGTTCTTACTCACTCTTAATTTTTGGTCAGTTACTGTTTTTTTCCTTCTGTTTTTCAAATACCGAAGGAAACGTGGTAGGTAGCCCAATGGAAATTTACTTAGAAACAAATCCTTCAGCTGAAGAAATCAGACCGATGCATTGATAAGACTTGGGCTTCTTTGCTCTGGGGTTGATGAGACCTGTAGATAGCAGAGGCGCAGTTGTGACCTTCCTGACTGAGGAGGAGGCAGAAAGTGCTGCTACCAGATCAAAGAGAAGGATTTTTTTTAAGTGCCAGTTGCAGTCTCTCAGTATGCAGAGTGGTGGGCTTCTAGCTGTGAAGGGTTGAGCTCTGTTTATCCTGTTGCAGCTGGAGGAAGATATAATTCTGATGAATCTTGGAAAGGTTCTGTCTTCTGGCTATCAGGACTGACACCGTGAGCCTGCTGGAGAACATGTAGGAAACATATATGGGGCATCCACAGGTTTGCTGAGAACTCAGGCTGTTTGTTCTGGTGCCACTTTGCAGGCACAAAATCCAACCCTTCAGTGAACAGGGCAGGAGGACATTTTCAGTGTGCAGAGTGACAGCATGCAACTAGCATTAGTGAAAACACCCACTGAAATACTGAGACTTCTGTTTTGGGTCCAGAAAAATGATACCCAGGGAAAGAAAGTCTACTTGGGCATTGTTTGGTGGGTGGCTTGAGAATAAAGCGTGGATTGTTTTCTGCCTCTGAAGGTGTTTTGTTTGGTGTTGATGGAGAAAATTGAATTATATTCTAACAAAGTAGCAGCAATAGCTTTGGGGTTTGTGTTGGAGGGGGGTTAGTACAGTACGCTCCTACATTTTGCTTTTCTGTTCAGAATACTAGTATTGTTGTGGGTTTTTGTTTCTCCCTTTCAATGGAGGAGGTTGATGGAGAGGTTAGATACCAGTTCTGCCTCAGTGATTTATTAAAGCAGAGCTGGAGGAACGGAAGTCGCCCTGTTCAAAGGTGTGGGGAGTGTTTTATTGTTCTGCATGGTGCTGTGAATGCCAGCGATTTTGCAGCTGTGAAAAGGGCTCTTAATGAGTTTCAGCATTTTAATGTACTTCAAGTTCCCAATTGTACAAATTTAAGAAGCTTAGCAATTTGGTATCTCCTGAATAATAGCAAGTATTTTATACTCTAAATACACTCGGGGAAGTCTCAACAATATTGCAGGAAGTCTTGGTAATATTGCGTCTCCTTCCCAATGTAATAGCTTTAGAGGACCTAATTGACTTGAACAGTGGAATTGGTCCTTTAAAAAACATGCACACACAATTTTTGATTAATGAGCCCCATAATAAATCATTAATCTTTTTTGGCTCAAAAAATGATCTGAATAGTTTTTGAAGTAGAAGTTATTGTGTATGTTTTCCTAAATTGTCTTTGTGATACAGTGCTTGCGTTTCAGATCCATCATCTTAAATTTACAGAAAAAATAAGGTAGCCTAATTTAATTTTTAGAAAAACAAGTCCAAACTCTGAACTGCTTGGTTACTAAAAGGCATGGGAAAAAACATCTAGATAGGAGTACTTCCTCTTGGAATAATAAAAGCTCTGTAAAATGACCACGTAATAAGTGTCCTTCCTGAAGGATCCCAAAGTGCTTTTACACATTTTCTCTAGTCAATGTGGGTCATTCACCTATCATTTGGATGAAACCAGTCTTTACTGGCTGCACTAAGCAACACTTTTGATAGGAAGGAAATCATTAATAACCCTTGCATTTGAAACTCTGGGGAGAATTTGAGGTAGGCAGATTGTAATTGCCCAATGTGGAACCAGGCTAGAAGACTGTGATTAATATACCCTGGCTGCATTTTAATTGTCCCAGAGTAGTCAGGACCTTGGTTTCAAGTGTGCTTTGTCTCTGAGTAGTATTTCTTTTTCTTCATGTTAATTTTGGAGCTTATAGTATGGGTGGCAGGCTTAGCAGAATTGAAAAGTGGGGAAATTTTTTACTTAAATGGGGATCAGCAGCACTGTGACAGTGTAACACAATTTTCTATGTGTATCTCAAGATGCACATAGACAGAAGCTGGCTGCATATTTCATTTTATCTTCCTATTCTACTGCATGACCTTCTGATTTGGTCGGATCCCTGAAAATGTTTTCCCCACACTTCACTATTTTGAACTCTTAAAGTGTTATTATTTTAGGTCTTAATATTAATAGCAGAGTAAGTGCAAATAGCTCTGCTCTTTAACTTTTCACTTCCTCTGCCAATTGCTTGGTCTTTTGAAACAGTGTAGTATCTCAAAAACCTGTGAAAGGAAGCCTAGCAGGTAGCTTGATTCATCTCCAAAAATAGGGTCACACAACTTGAAGTTACTTCCCTTAAAAATCAAACAACCTGCAGAGGTTGTTGATCCTTTTCTCAGCGGATCCAGCCTCATCCTGTCCCAGGCAAGGGCAGATTGGGAAGCCTCTGAATGTCAAATTCCATTGTGAGGCTGCTGGATGTGTGTCCGTCTGAGACAGTCACTGATCTGCAGATCTACAACGAAGTCAGCCTCAGGCTGAGACACCACTCAGTGGGATCCAGTGGCAATTTATTGTTCTTTTGAGGAACCTGAGAGTTTTTAATCGTTTTTGTGTAGATACAACCAAATTCTGTATTTAGAACATAGGGGTGTTTTTTGGTATTTTGATTTTCCTTTTTTTTTTTAACCCACGTAGCCCACAGAATACACGTAACATTAGCCTGGTCTGTTGACAAAGTTGAGCTGAGCACAAATTTCTCAGGACTGCAGACTGTCAACTTTGGTCCCTCAGGTTTAAAGTGTTTACATGGCTTGTAGAACATGCACACACATTCACAGCTGTATGTGTTTTACCATGAGCCACCAGGAATTGCTGCAGTCATGGTGGTAACTTCACAAGTAAACTATGGAATTCCATAGGCATCCATGTAAAGGTGTTTCACATTGGTACCTTTCAGTCCTACCTCCTTTAGGAACAACTGTGTTTTACCTCCTCAAGAAATGGGTGAAGTTGTTTCCTGAGTACTGGGTGATGTTCTAGTTACTCCATCTTTATCAGCAAGGGTAAGCACTGGCATCAGAAATGTACTTCTGATAAAACAATCCTAATTTACAGCTCTCTCTTATTCTAGTTCTTTGACCTAGTGGTGCAATTATTAACTGAGAGGTTAAGATGTTTGGTTTGTAAACCTTCAGCTCTTCTTTTCACTAAAACTGGTTTGAAAACAAGTTGCAAATACAGCACTTGGGTGAGATAATTGAGAAATGTTCAGAAATTCAAGTTCCTTTCTTTAACACTGTCTTTTTAGTTATAGTATTCTAAAGCAGGAGCAAAATGACTCAGATCACTTAAGGATCAACACAAGAGCCAGGTCCAGTGCACCCCACTGCAGATTCTCCTTTGTCTTTAATTCCCAGCCATCAGCTACGTCCAAAATGCCTTCTTTGCAATTCCTTTCCAGTTTGGAACTCAAGAATGCCTGTGTATCTTGTCTCAGTTTTATTACTGCAGTAAGTTCTTATGGTTACTTATGATTTATAAGTGAGAAAGAGGGTAACAACCTTCACTTGTTGCATTGATACAGCCATCAGGTTTTATATGAACAGTTTATACATGTATACAAATAAATGTGAAATACAATTACATGCAGATGTATTTAATCACACACAAGCGTACCACCAGCGAAGCATATGAAGTGGCTATGGGGGAACCTCCTTTGTGTATGCAGTCACTCACACATATGTATGCATAATTGCAAATGTGCCTCCTTTTTTGGAAATCTGTGTGCAGTCTTATGTATCTTTAAACATCGACATCTGTTTACCCAGATCTTCAAAACTGAAAGCGTGCTTTAACTGGAATGCACTTTTATGTGTATAATGTGTTTTGTTGTTACATGTGTACTTAAACACATCATTCCCATGCATATGCACACACACAGAGGCACGGAGATATACATATATATATACATAGCCACAGCTGAAATATTGTATAGACATAATAGCAACAGATAAGCATGAGCCATGGAGAGCTTACTATTGGAATGCTGATGCATTTTCTTGTAGGCCAACTTAGTACAACACAGCAAATTGTTGACACGCAAGCAGTCGTAGCCAGTTGTTGTGCTAGGCAAGGCAGCCAAGTCCAGATTTCTGGAAGCAGAAGGAAAGAGTACAGGGCTTGAAGCATCTTATTCTTCCTTTCCTCCTCCTCACAGAGACTGGTCACGTGTACTCGGGTTCAAGCTTTGTGCTGTCTTAATTTCAACTTGTAAAATTTCTGCTTTACCATTCTCTTTTATCATCTTGTGCCATTCCTGTACAGTTTACTTCCTAGTCTTCGGTAGTAAAGGAGGTGAACTGCATGAGCTTTTGCAGGTAGGCAACCTTCATGCAGACAAGCCTCTGAGGTGTTCTCGCTGCCCTGTGAAGAGCTCCTTCCCAGCCACCCCAGTTCTCACCATCTGACTGCAGACAACTGTGTCCATTATTTAATTTCAAATGCCAGACATCTTTGCTTAATGGCTTTCTCAAAGCTCTTAATTTCTGCCACAAGAACAGCACATGTGCCCTTTCACATCATTTTCTTGACCAGAGGGAAATGCTTTTTTCTTGCCACAGCCGGATCACGTTATGGCTCCTTATGGCTCAACAAAATTTGCTTTACAGGTCTGTCTTGATCCTTAATAGGTGGATAGAACTGGCCACTTTGTCTGCCTTACTATACCTATTATAATTTCAGAGTGGTTTTCTGCTTCTTTCTGCAGAAAATTGTTGACTTTGTGTTTTCCATGTGAATATGCAACTGGAAACATTCATTGACTTGGAAAACTAGAGTCAGCATTCACTGCTCAGAAAACTGCACTCTTTTAGGTGATATGAAAGACAGAAGGAACTAATGAAAGGTTTGAAGGAAAACTCTCATGAAGAACTCATGCTTTCCTTGGTTTTGGGAAGTAAGTTCATACCTTTCTGCTTCACTGCCCCACTGCTTGTGCAGAGGCAATGTTCTTTGTAGATCGAAAAGCACAATAAAATTCCCTCTTCTCTCTACTTTCATTAACTGGCAAGAGAAGAACAATGTTCCTCTTTCTGCTTTCTCTGTCCTTGATTTTTTCCCACCAATACTATAGAGTTGTAGGAGTCCACAACTCTCCGCTGCCTTTCCAAATACCTCTAGTTAATGCATTGTGCCACTGCAATCCCTATTTGCTGCCTACAAAAAGCGTAATATAACCTTAAATAACGCTTTCTTCCCCAGTGGTGCTGGGGTTTTTGTATCAGGACAGGGAAGCTTTGACACTTTGCTTACCTCCGTTTCCCAAGCAGGAATGGATGACAGATGCCTGACCCCTCTTCTCTATGTTGTCCAGATAGAGACTGATATGGTCCTCTTTTGCAGCTTGTGCAGTGGCCATCATTGGTTATTGATTTGTCTCATGTCACTGCTGTGCTTTTCTTCTTCACGAGTTGTAGCCTGTACTGCTCCCCTGGAGCGGGTCACAGCCTCAGGCTAGCTGTGGCCAGAGCAGGGAGGGCGGTGGTCCCATGCTATCCAGTAACCCCTTCAAGCTACCTGCTGGCTCTGCTTTATTACACTGACTGCAGCTGTGGGGCAGTGGACTTCTCTGCCAGCAAAAACATGGTGGGACAGTACTAGCACTGCTGAGACTGCAGCCTGGACAGCATGGAACTGTGCCTGCTTGATTTGGCAAAGGGGCAGGATTTTAGCCCCATCATTAACCCTTTGTCATTGGTTCCCTGTCATTTGCCCCTAATCTCAACTTCATTTACCAGGGCAACCTCATCATACAAAGACTTCCTCTGATGGGTGCTGAGGAGAGCGCAGAGGGCTCAGTTGCTTCTGTACAAAGGGATTCAGCAGTGATAATCACAGAATCCAGCCCCGCCTTTTTGTTCTATTTTAATATTTATTATTTTCTTAATAAAGCAAAGTTTCAGTTTCTTCACTTACTAATAAAATTTCATCATTTTAATGTGTGAGCCTGGAAAATAAATATTTCAAGTCCTTTTTGCTAACTCTCTGCTGGGACTTGCTGACTCAGCACTGGGAATTCCACGCACAGGGAAAATGTGGTATTGCTGTGTCTGTCCTGCTTTTGAATGAAAACCATCCCTTGTCACATTTGAAACATGGCTTGGTTGTCTTTTTATATCTGATGCATTTAGGAAAAGCATAAGTATTTCTGCATTGCATGTTCTGCGAGTTGTGCTTGATCTTAAACGGGAACGGTATTTTTGTCTGTGTTAAATACAGATTTCTTGAAATAAAACTGTCAAGGCTGTGTTTTATGGCAGATTTTGTTTTCCTTAAGCAGTATCTATGTAGATTTTCTCTTAAGTTTATGTAGTAGTTAAAAGGATCCAGACTCTCTGAAAATTGATGCATCCTCAAGGACTGGTAGTTTTCCATTTCTGGCATGTGCATCAAGATGAATAGCTGTTCTCTAGCAGTTTGTATGGACTCAGGCTAATCAGACCTCAATCTATATCCCAACAGGAATTCCCAGACAAGAAAGTTCTGACTTCATTTATGGTTTATAGGAAGTAACACAAAACATGACAAAAGAAAGCGTTCCATTTTCTTCACAAGCAATCACATGGGATCTGTGTGCTGCTTGAATTTGCCTTTGGGTCAATAGGTCAAATATTAAAAAGCATTATACTGTCCCAAAAAGTCCTCTTAAAGCTTCTAGTGCTTTCCCAGTGCAGATAATTTACTACCATTAATGCCCACAGTCTTTTTCCACTGCAAGTGTAGACAGTTAAATGCTAAGGCTTTGAATTTTCATAAAGAATTCTGAATTTCCTGACTTAGCCCCAACCAGAGAAGCTTCTGAAGATAAATGCACAAGTTGCTATTGGTCTACACATATGGATAATAATTTAACCCTTTGTTCATATTTATCCTTTCAAATCTGTATTATTTTCATTTTGCTGGAAGCTTTGAAAGCAGAGCAATAAATATATATAAAAAAAATTAGAAAAGATACATCCACTTGGTTTTTTTTGTACCTTTATAAGTCTGAATATAGGTCTGCAAATATTTTCCAGTACAGATCCTGGTACTGCCAAGTAAGAATGATGAAAATTTTGCTGTAGAATTCAGTTAGAGAAGGATCAGGCCATGACAGAGCAAATACACTGTCCTTAGGGAGGACAGGTGCTGGAAATAGTGAATAGAAAATCCTAACATCACCCTGGCCAAGTACAGGTTACACATGCACAACATCTGTAATCTGTGCCTCTGCTGCTTCTTTAACGCATCCTATGGCCACTGGAAAATCAGACAGCAAAGCCCTTCCCCTTGCCACATTCCTGTCATTTAGAAAATCCCATCACTTCCTTTTCTGATCATGAGGTGCAGCATGGAACCTCTTCTCTAACATGTGGCACAGTCTCTACAAAGTACATAGGAGGGGTTAATCCATCGGTTGATCAAAACGCTTTGTGGAATCATAGAATCATAGAATAGTTGGGGTTGGAAAGGACCTTAAGATCATAAAGTTCCAATACTAGATTCTTTCTGCACTGAGCAAGTGGTATTATGTCCTGAGGTACATTAGGGAGAAAACCATTATTTCCACTACCATTTGTAATCCTTTAGGTCCACTTTTACTGTCATGAGAACAGTCATTATGCTTGCAACTTTGAGGTAAGAAAGTAGCACAGCCCAGTCAGCTCCAGGAGTCACCAGACCATGGTTTGAGAGTTGCCACCTCAACAAATATAGACTAAAAAAATGAGATGTAGAAATTCTGTCATAATTGTAACCATTTACTCTAGAATCTCCAGCGCTTTGTACACAAACCCGGCTTTTCAGGGTCTGTTATCATAACTGAACAAGTCCCAGCTTCTGTAAAGGAGATCTGTAGAATTCTTGAAGGATTTTTATATCTGGAAGACTGAGTTCCACCTTGAAACTCTTTGTGTTTATGTCAGGTGTTTGGGAGTATTATGATCTTAAGTAGAGCAAAAATAATTGTAATTTTCTGGTTTACATAGTATTACAATTGGACATGCATGCACCGAACATTTTGCATATTAAAAAAACTGTATTTCAGCTAATTAGTGTCACTGGCACTGCAGATCTGTTTTAAAAAACTGAAGTGCTACTCAGTACTTACTATTTGTGTGCACCATGTTTCTTGAAATGCCAGGTAGTCACAAGAATCCATGATAATGGGATGCTTCTTGTGTATATTTCTGAGATTACTTTTTTAAGCACTTTAGTTTAAGCTGTTAATTTATTTTTATTAATTTAGTGCATGTGGCATTTTAGCTCAGATTAGTTTTCTTCATTATTGATAACAGAAAGTTTATATTGTCGCCTGATTTCATGCTATGTCCTCTGTAAAGGAAATAACCTCTTTTGTGACCTCTTCTTTCTCTGTGTAAGTATATATATGCACATGTAGAAATGTGTACTTTCTGTGGGACAGCATCATGTAAAACAGAGTTCAGTGAGAAAGCAAATATTAGGAGTTAAATCACAAGATTTGCTGTGCAGGGGCAAAGGACTTTACTTCTGTCTAAATATTGATAAGGAAGTCCTGGAAAATATGCATCAGTCAGCTTGTCATCAATGCAGTATAGCATAGAGCAAATAAACATACACGATGGGATATTGTTTAACGTGCAGTAGGACCCAGTGTCTTAAGTTCACTAGGACACAGTGACAGATCAAAATAAATAGGTAAGGTGTTCAATTTAGATTGCAGCTCATCAGGCAAATCTCCTTTTGGCTTCCTAGGGCCATTAGTGGGTTACTCGTTTAGGGTTCACTGCTAGGAGACTGTAGCATTTTCAGAAACTGTTATAGACAGGCTTCAGATAATCTGAGGTTGTTAATTGATTCTTACTTAACAGCAGATCGGTCATTAAAACAAGTGTCAAAGAGAATATGGAGACAACTGAACACCATCAGAGCTAGCGTGCCACAGTGATTTTTTCTGAGGTTGAGCTGCCTTTCTGGCTGCAGTGCACTGTGCACTGTGGAAATTGTGGAAATTTGTTTCTAGGAAAGCTAAGAAGTAAGGATTTCTAAAAAATTTCACCTTGTAATGACAGATGTATGAAAAATAGGGTTTTATATCAGTCTCATAGTTCTGGTTATGATTGTATTTGATGGACGTAAAAGGATATACCGTGTATCTTATGCAGTGCTCTGAAGCAGTGACCATAGTGACTCAAGTCCATGTTTGCCACATGAGATGAAGGGCAAATAAAATCACCATGGGCAGATTAAAAGCATGATGGAAGGTTCTGCAGCAGCTCTGTGCTGGACAGACCAGTAATAATTTGGTTCCAGGAATATTTAGCTTTAGCAAATGCTGTGCTGTCCATGAGCAAACTTAATTAAAGCTGAGTCCAGCTTACACAGCACGGCACAGCACCCTCACAGTTTGCACAGTGAGAAGAAATCGCAGGCGTATACAAACTGTGAACTCTTTTTAAAGTACATGGTTTTAATTAAAACAGTAGTTATAAATAATACTCTACTATGGAGCTGATACAGGTATTTGTGACAAATAACTTCCTACAATACTCTTGTTCCTTTTCTCTCAATAGGTCATGTTTTTTAGGAATTTGCTTGTTTGCAATTTTTTGACAAAACTTGGTAAAGCAAATTTTAGCCTATGCCTTGTTTAAGAAGTAGTTACAAAGAGAGCTTCAGTGATGGCACAGTAAGATTAGGTGCCTGAGTCACATCTCATTCCTGATTAGGTGGTCCCAGGCAAAGGATTTCTAGTGGCAGGAGTTCAATTCTTGGGTCATTATAAAGCTCAGAATTGCTTAAATTTGCTCATGCAAATAACAATAAGATACTTCTTAAAATAATTTGGAAAATGCTTTTTTTCAGAATAGCAGTTATGTTCTCTGTGTTCATGTGCAGAACCACTGTGTCTTTTCAGAAAGTGTCCTTGTCATTATTAACAGGCTTTTGACCTGACTTGTTGACAATGAAGCTGACACAGAAAATGCATACTGCAGGATTATTTTTAGCTATATTTATAATGTTTGATGGGTTTGGCTTAATTATTTCTGTACAATAGTTGCATAATTACGCTGAGGCCAAATATCCTGCACTGCTGTGCTTTTTTTTAAGCACATTGCTAATCAATTTTAAACTATTGTGTAAAAGTTGGGTATGGCTGGAAATGGAAGAAAGATCATTTATGAAGCGTGTAGTCAGCAATTGGTCTAAAAAGGCACAATGACTTCCATGAAGTAGATGTATCAGGGTGAAAGAGAGACTTAACATCTCAGGATGTTAAATCCTTACATACTAGAGCCTTTGGAAGGCCATCAGACAACACAAAAAAATCCTTTGAAGGTACCTAAGGCAAAATAAGCTTCTTTGAATACCCCAATACCCTCTGCTCTTCAGTGCTTTTTCTGCAAACCCTTTAGTGTTTAGACGCGGTCTTGGTTGAGGAGATAGGTAGTGCCTCTAGCAGTGCCTGCTGCAAAAAAAAAAAACAAAGGAGGAAAGGGATAAAATCATTCTTGCTAGAGATAAGCCTGGGGATGGCAGCCTTTGACACTGTTTCCCACAGCATTCTCCTGGAGAAACTGGCTGCCGTGGCTTGTATGGGCATACCCTTTGCTGAGTAAAAAACTGGCTGGATGTCCAGGCCCAAGGAGTGGTGGTGAATGGAATTCAGTCCAGTTGGTGGCTTGTCACAAATGGTGTTCCCCAGGGTTCAGTACTGGGACCAGTTCTGTTTGATGTCTTAATCAGTGGACACCAAGTTGGCTGGGAGTGTTGATCTGCTGAAGGATAGGGAGGCTCTGCAGAGAGATCTGGACAAGCTGGATCAATGGGCCAAGGCCCATGAGTTTTGATGATTCTAAGTGCCAGGTTCTGCACTTAGCCCACAACAACCCCATGCAATGCTACATGCTTGGGGAAGAGTGGCTGGAAAGCTGCTTGGTAGAAAAGGACCTGGGTGTGCTGATTGACAGAGCTGAACATGAGCAGCTTGTGCCCAGGCAGCCAAGAAGGCCAGCAGCATCCTTGCCTGTATGAGCAATAGAGTGGCCAGCAGGACCAGGGCAGTGATCATGCCCCTGTACTCAGCACTGTTGAGGCTGCACCTCGAATCCTGTGTTCAGTTTTGTGCCCCTCACTACAAGGGAGACATAGAGGTACTTAAGCATGTCAAAGCAACACAGCTGATGAAGGGTCTTGAGCACAAGCCTTTTGAAGAGTGGCTGAGGAAAGTGGGGTTTTTTAGCCTGAAGAAAAGAAGGCTCAGGGGAAAGCTCTCTACAACTACCTGAAAGGAGGTTGTAGTGAGGTGGGTGTTGGTTTCTCCCAAGTTAACAAACAGTAGAACAAGAGGAAATGGCCTTAAGTTGCACTGGGGAAGTTTAGACTGGATATTAGGAAAGATTTCTTCATCCAGAGGGCTGTCAAACATTGAAACAGGTTTCCCAGGGAAGTAGTTGAGTCACCATCCCTGGACATATTTAAAAGATGACATGGTTTAGTGGTGAACTTCACAGTGCTAGGTTAATGGTTGGACTTAATGACCTTAAAGGTCTTTTCCATCCTAAACAATTCTATGATTCTATTGAAAAACTTTGGAAGGACTCTAGATGAAGAGGCCCCTATCACTTTTACCAGTTTCCTTCTTCTGTATCTGTTGCATTATCAGTGCTTAGTGCACTAATAAAATCCATGCAAAGTTTAGGCTTTCTGTAGAGTCTTGTAACCCTTTTGGTGTGCTGCTCAACAAAAGAGTGAAACCAGCCAGGGATCAATAGTTAACTGGCCATTGATTTAGCTGTCTACACTGCTAAAAATGTGCCCACACAAAGGGAAGTCAAAGGGAACCCTGGCAGCTGCACTCGATTCATTCTGTTCATTTTGTGTTACTGCAGTGGTGGCTCAAAATTTGTTATTAACAATTCTGAAAGGCTGCATGGTCTGGACCATTGCTATAGCAAATGTTTCATGTGGGTTTCTTAATTTGTTTGTTCCTTCTTTTTATAAAAGAAACAATAATGTGAAAAATCTTTGAAGGCAGGGTTACTGTTACTGAATTCAAATCAGTGTATCTTCATTGATTTGAAAGGCCCCACACAGACGTAGACAGGCAAGATCCCACCCCTCAGCCACTGCACAGAACTCCTCCTTCCCACTGCCACTGAGAAGGAGGAAAAAGGTTTCCTGCCATCACTTCTGTAATACTGTGAGGTGATGGATTTTGGAGTGACTTTCTTTTAACTTTCAAGCCACCATCTCCTCTTCATCCTATCTAACTGTGATAATGAAGTTAGGAGCATCCTGCTATGCTTGGATAGGTCACTGAAGAGAGGACCTCTCCAAATGTTACTTGCAGATATTAAGCATTAGATCTGAAGTTAAACGCCTGAATTATAAATTCAGTAACTTACCTGTTTGAAAATCAAGCATCTTTTACATATGTGCAAAAATATGACACATTAATATGAAAAAGCAGCCGTAATAAATGGAGAAACAACAGAAAACTGGGGAAAAATTCTTTTAATTCAGATTTTTGGGGGGTGAATCTGATCAAATGCATATCAAATCAATTTTCAAATTAACGTCTATTTCAGATATCCTGGAAATTTCTCCTGATCTGCAGTACTAAAAAAGTAAATATTAAATAATAAAAAACCAAGAAGTGATATTGAATGTGAATCTGCTGAGAGAAAGTATTACATGCTTCCTCTAAATTTCATTTAACCTCAGTGGCTTGTATCAAATCCAGTTTAGAAATAATCTAATAAACTGAAGATGAGACTGATGTTACTGTGCAACTACAGTTTTCAAAATACTGAGCAAACACTGGGAAATTTATGAAGTGGCATATAAATGTTTCCATATATATATAATCTGGTTTCATGTCACTGGTTCCACATAAATGGCTTTTTCCATAAAAAGTCTGAGTATTTTTATGTTGAGGGGAGACAGAAGTTCAACCAAGATCTTTAAAGGAGATAAATTGCATACATAGCCTGAAGACTTGGGCAGTGACCATTAGGCAGAGAGGAACTACTCTGGGGAAAGTACTAATTGAGGGTGATTTGAATGTGGATCTAAAATGTTCATAAAGGCAGGACCATGCTTTTAAAGGTGAGCTGTAGTATTGACCTGTGTCAATGTTGGTATGATCAAGTCTCAATTTATTAAGGACAAGCATATGATCTATTAATATAAATATTGATTATATCTTTAAAAAGAGGAATTCAGAATCTCATATTGATCCAAATACAAAGTTATATTCCCAGAGTAAGTTTAGAAGATGGAAAAAGGAATCGTTCGAACTAATAATCAGCACTTAGCTTCCCAGAGCAGGCATTTCTAAGGAGAAATAATTTAGGTTGAATAAAAAGAATTGGTATATAGGGTTCCCACATAAACCAAACACACTCGGTTTCCAGCCCACTGAGATTACAGGGGGTTTGAGCTCCTTCTGGGGAAAAATATCATAGCGAAAAATTGCCCGCCCCTCCCAGCACGTCTTTAAAGAATGCATTACTAAATGTACTACGTAAAGAGGCTCAGCCTCTTCTCACACCAGCAGGAATTGTTCTTTCAGCTTTTCATGCATTGCTTCCAAAGATTATCTCAGGATGGGAGGGAAAATCCCATCTGAGCATTGTCCTTTCTTTCAAAAGTGCCTAAGAGGGTCCAGCAATAACAAACAGCAGACTTTGAGTTGCAGCACCCCCTCAGCTGGGTTTTATCCATTTCAGATGCTATTGGTGTAGTGCATTTCAAATCCTCTGCATTATAAAACTTCTTTTGCCTCTTGGCACAGGCCTTGGGAGCTGAATGACTGGCCCAGTTCTTGCTAAAAGACAGGGACATTTCTGGCTGTTTCCCCGGAACAACTGCTCCTGACTGCTGAACTCCAGAGCCTTGCAGCAGGATGCCTGCTGCTGAATGCTGGAAGTGCTCTAAACTAATTAAAAACTTGGGTTTGACCTACTGTTAGTTGGCAATATTCAAAAGTTTAAGCCTTTCTACCTGTGATTTTGACCAGTTTTGGACTGTCTATCGCCTCCCCAGCCAGAATGGCCTAACTACAATGTATGCATGCAGCTAATGCCTCTGAAGCCCACGGGCCAGAACAGCTAAGGTATTTGGGCTACAACAATGGTGAAACAGGCTGGAATTGGAGGAAAGGGAGTTGCAAAGATCCCTGCACTTGTCTGGCATGTCTGTTGTTTGCCCTTTCTTTGGCACTCCATGTACCCACTCAGCCTCGCATGCACCAGGATGCCAGAATGAGCTTGTCTAGAGTGTGAGGCTATGTCAGGATTTGAGAGCATTGGACCTGACTGAGTTCACCCCCGTTTCTCTGGGGCTGCAGTGCACTTGGGAAATGTGACCCTTCTTGAGCAGTCAAATGGGAGATCATGAGTAAAATGCATCTCAGTAAGGACAGCCAGGAGCAGGCTTTTGACAGTGCCTTGAGACTGCACTTGCAAGTTTGCATGCCTTGAGCCCTGATGCTTTTACAGGTGGCACACACGGCAGGCTCCACAACTTCCTTCCTGTTCTCTTCAAGCAGCAGCAACTTGGCCTGGCCATGTACCCATTGATTAGCTGATTTTGGCACACAGGGTCTGGGAAAAGACCACACACCGTCAGTCCTGCAACCTTGGAATGTTATCCTTCAGTGATGGCAGGAACCTGACTGTCAACTAGTTAGGATTATTAAAGACTAGCAGTTCATGGAGTGCTTGGGCTTATGGTTCTGGTTGGGCTCATCTTGACAACAGATAGGCACATGAACAGGAGGACACCTGCCTTTCACATTGGAAAGCTCAACAGTTACCCTGGGTTGGGGAAGCAAGTATCTCATGCAGGAGCTTGGGGAATCTGCGATGACGATACTTAGGCAAAATAATGAGCATATGTCAGCACCTCTGTGCTGCAGAGGGGACTCTGTGTAACTGAAAAGGATCACAAGGAGCCCTGGTGCCAGAGCTGGGAGGGGGAGCTGAACCTGAGAAACTGGGGTTTATGAGGCTGTGGGGTCTGGCTGCATGGTGATAGGACAGCCAGGCTCCTCACCGCCCCTGTACAGCCTGCTCAGCTCCAGGCTTCATCGTTGGGAAGGATTTCATCTTGTTTTCAGTTTGTGTTTGATATATGGCTTCTGTGGGGTGATATTACTCTGTAAAGGAAAGAGGTATTTCTCTAAATGTTATATTTGTATAGTAAGGAAAAATATTGTGTTTTTTTCCTTTCTTAGAAAACACTGTTGTGCTGTGGAGGTAGCATGAGTGGCCTTATTTGTCTCTTTCTGCTTGCAGCTCTTGTTTATCATGTTGATAAAAGATAGGCTGGGTAAATCTTTGTGGGAGAATTACTATGGCCTGCTAGTCTTTCATTCATCCTCAGAGTGTAGCTAAACTTCCCACAGATGTTTAAAATAATGGCATTTAATCTCTAACACAGTTAAAAGGCTCATGTGTTCCTGCTCCAGAAGTGAGACACATTGACTGCAGTTCTTATTTATTTTATTTGCTTGCCCCAGCTTGAAAACTGAGTAGTCAAAATAAAAGTTCTCATTTTAATATTCTGTGGGACTGAATTGCTTCAGTAAAAGCATTGGCTCTTGTGCAGCTACTGGTGTATAACTCTGCTTTCTTCATATTAGTCTTTCCTTTGGTTATGGCCATGTCATCTGCATATTCTTTCGAAATATTGACAAGGAATGTCCATCACTGAGCACTGACTGGTTGATGAATTGAAGCCCCTAGCCAACCAATGAGGAGAGGTTTGCATAACAATGTGATTATTTGGAATTACAAACCTTTCCACTTGCTTTTGTAATGCCTCTGCTTTAACTGCCTCTGTTGTTCACATTTTCAAAGTACTTGGAAATCATGAAGATGCTTCCTAAGTCTTGTATCTTTCCTTTTTTCTGTGGCATATATGGGGGGATATGTGGAGGGAAGTAACAAGCAATGAAGTTAAATAGTTTGCACACAGAAAAGGCGAACAATGTGGAAAAAAGTAAAGGAGAAAGAAAATGTTTCAGATTTTTGCTTGTTAGTTTTTCCCAAAGCTAAAAGTGTGATCTGAAGCTCATATTCCTCCCTTTTCTTTCCTATCTTCCCTCCAGGACTGTTTGCATGATTTTCCTCGTTGTCAATACTGTTCCAGTTCTGACTCTTCACTAATATGTTTGGGTTATTGGAGAAGAACTAGCTTTCAGAGCTGTATGAATGTAAATTGATGTGAGTGAAGGAAGGTAACTGCAGGGAAAGATGACTGGAAAGGGAAAAAATGTTTTTCTAGTTCTGGAGTTTGTAACTTCAGTTCAGTTTGCAGTAAGTTCACTCCTCATGTGTGTGTGTGGTTTTTGTATTCTCTGTCCCTTACTACAAAGCATGGTAATAACTGGATATATTTCTGTAGAGAGCAGCTTGAAAATGTGCATACTTGGTTCTTTTACTTCTGTTTTGTGAAATAGTGGAGAATTTGACCTACACAGTAATGTGGTGTTTCATGGGGTAAATGGGTTTGGAGATGCAAACCTAGAATGCAATGAGCATTAAGCAGCATGTCCAAAAGCAAGTGTTTGCAGTTGTTAGGTCAGAATCCAAATTATGCAGTAAAACACCATTACACGCCTTCTCGTTTCTGACCCTTTGAGTGTCCATTTGCAGCTTTTCTTCTCATCCAAAGGGGCTAAAGTTTCCTTTGAGCCTGGGGTAAGGAAAGCTGAAAACTTTCTTTGACTTCTGATTCCAGTATTTAACCACGCTAGACTTTGCTTTGTCATTCTTGGCCTTGCGAAGACAAGACGCATGAATCACAGCTTGAAATGATTTCTCTTTCCATTTTCAAGGCCTTGAATGTGCAAGGCAGTGATGGAGCAAGCATCTTGGTTCTGCCCCATCTTCATATGTAGAAACAGAATGTGTGATTCTTTGTGTTTGACAAGACAAATCTGCACTGATTTTAATGGGCTGTAATTTGCTTTAGTTAAACCAGGGCAGATGGCTGCAGGGCTTTGTGTAATTTCTTCAATGCAAGATTGCAGTGCTACTGTAAGATTATTAATCTGGTTTTAGGACACCTCATAGCAAAAAAAAAAAAAAAAAAAAAAAGGCACTACTGTTGTCAACTCTGCATTGAGCAAGTAAAAATTAGTTCTGCCCATTAAAATGTGTAACAGAAAAGAATCCAAGAATTTATCGCAGAGGGCTCTGACAAGTAAGGTATTGTCTGACTTACTGCACAGCATAAAAACTGCATCTTGTGGTTTTGGTTATCAAGCATTAACTAAAATTATGTAGTCATGTCTGGTCCCAATCAGGCTTGTACTGACAGGTGATCCGATAGTATGTAAAGCTCGTATCAGTGAAAATTGAAACAGAGCCATGAAAATTTGCAAGGGCTTAACTAAACTGATTTAATATAATCAAGACCTGGTTGTCTTTAGACAAGGTTTTTATTTACTGCTTTAATACATTTATTTGACATAGCATCTATGCCTCTTTTGTGTTTCAGTAGCAGTAGCTCGGCAAGCAAGAACAGGAGTTGGAATGATTGCCAAAAATGAAAGTTCAGCTTAGAAATCCAAATTAGAATGAGAAAGATGTCTTCACATTTGCTTTCTCAATTATTTAGAGTAAAGGCTATATTTTGCAAGATATTTTAATTCAGTCTGAGAATAAACATGTGACTTGTCTTAGCAGGTCCTTAGATTGAACTGCAGAGCTCCCCCCAGTCCAGTTAGGTCTTGTTCCACATTATCAACCAAGACACTTCTGATGGGGAAAAAAACCCAAAAAGTACTAT
This sequence comes from Pezoporus flaviventris, assembly GCF_033815535.1. Classification (NCBI taxonomy): domain Eukaryota; kingdom Metazoa; phylum Chordata; class Aves; order Psittaciformes; family Psittacidae; genus Pezoporus; species Pezoporus flaviventris. Next base: position 23,088,020 of record NW_026892585.1, read on the forward strand.
GGAAAGTGTTGTGGGTTTTCAGTGAAGCTTGCTCATGATGAACATGTTGAATGGGAAGTCTGCAGGCTGGAAAGCACATCTGCTTAAAACGTGTTTTCTTTCTTTGTTTATGTTACCAGTGAGCACTTTTGTGGAAATCATGTTTTCTTCACAATCTGTTTGCTAAATCAGGGCACAAACCTGAGAACACTTGTTCATGAGTAATTTTCTATAATGAGTGGCATCACTGAATTCAGTAAGAATCACACAGAATTAAGCACATGCATGAAAGTTTGTAGAAATTTGGCAAATACGTTGTTGTCATTAACAGATAGCCCAGTTTTGCTTCTAATGCAACTATAAATTCTTGGCTTGGTCTTGTTTTGAGTAGCCCTCATTGTATGAGCCATAAGCTATTCTATTGTGCTCAGTCTAACGGAGGATATTTCTCTCATTTTGTCATAGCAACAAGAGCAAGATCCCACAAATCTATACATCTCAAATTTACCCGTTTCCATGGATGAGCAGGAACTGGAGAATATGCTGAAACCCTTTGGACATGTCATTTCCACCAGAATATTAAGAGATGCTAATGGAGTCAGCAGAGGAGTCGGCTTTGCCAGGTGAAACCTTTACACCTTTTTTGGTTCATTCACATTTTTCAGCTTTGGTCCTTCTCAAATGCTATTTTGTAACTCAGAAGTCTCATAGCTATTGAGAATGAAGAGCAGCATCTTTATCAGATCATGTATCTGTTCTTTCCACCAAACTGAAGAATACCAATGCAGAAGGATGTTCATTTCATTGTTCTAAATATAGTTCATTACGTGTATGTGTATGTAAATAAAAATCTCTTGGAACAGTGATCTATCTGTGCATTATTAAGCTTGGATAATAATAGATGTTCTACAGTCAGAAGCACACACTTGGTGAAGAAACTGTTTAAATGTTTAGCACAGATTTTGTAACAGGAAAAAGTAAATTTATCAGTTGGAAGAGCAAAGGGGAGGAACTATAACTGAAGAAACATGACTTCCTTGAAAGCTGCAGGGATCTCAAGACTGTGAGAAGAGTTTAAGAAGAAATATTTACATATAATAATCCCTGTTGGAGTAGTTAGATATTTTTGACAGAATGGACAGCATATTATCACCGTGTACTTCATTGTCAGCACAGATAGACAAGTTTCCGTGTTTACTCTCAGGGAATTATTATATAGATTCTCTTCAGCTTGAAGTATCCTTAAATCAAATAGTTTTCTTTTGAAAAGCCAAGGAATAGAGAGCTATACATATAGAAAGGTATTGAAAAAGCAAGTAAATAGAGAAATTTGCAATTGTGCTGAATTTTGAAGCAGAAAACTGAATCAGAATTCTTTGATGGATTCAATTCTTTGATGAATTCAGTTTTCTCTTCAAAATAAAAGGAAAAGTAGCAAATCATTGTTTTTGCAGAATATTCATAACATTGTGCTTTGTAGAGAATGCAAAATGACTTAGTCATCTAGAGAATTTCTTTGAAATGCACCATGTCTTGCCGTGTCATGGCACTTCTGTTAAGTGTCATAACATCACTGAGTGAAATGGGGTACTGTATGATAAAAAAGTGGCTTACAAGATAAGTGACATTATAGTGTTATCTTTGTCCTTGATGTGAAAGATCATCACGCATGAAGAATGTTAAGATAATGTTGTCTGAATTCAAATGGGAAAAGGCAAAACATTTATGCTGAAAGATGACACACTGTTCCTTATGATTTTTTCTAGCTCACTAAGTAGAGATTAGTGTAACTCAGGGATAAACTCGCATTTTAAAAAACTGACTTTGTGTGTGGAAATGTAATTATGTAACAAATTTCAAGAAACCTTTAGTGATCTAATATGAAGGTTGTGTAATTTCCCCTGCAAACTGTAGAGGGGTAAAGCCTTTGCTCCATCAAAGTATACAGCAGGTCTCCCATTGACTTGAACAAAGCCAGGAATTCAGAACCGTGGTTGAATGCTGACTCTTGTCTTTGCAGGATTATCAGTACAAGATTTAATTACTTGGCCACCTGACCCTTTTGTAATACAGTGCTATTTGGTATTTTTTCTCCTCCACATCAATCCAAATAGATTAATGTGTTTAGTTTTGCTTGTAGTCAGGAAGCTTTTGTTCTAGTCTATCTACAGTGTGAGCACATGCTGAGAGGGTATAAATGCAATACAGGTAGGAGATGGTAGCTGTATTTCAGTCCAGATAAAATTTTAGGAGTTCAGATCAGCAACCCGTATGGTGATCCTGTCAGTTATCCGCTGCCTTCTGACCTGGGGACTTTTATCACAGTATATCTTGCCTGCTTGTGGGTTGTGCCATGCTGCTTAGCACAGCTCTTAACTGAACCACAGAAGCACAGGAGAAAAAGTTAACTTTGCACACACTAAAATGATGCAGCATCCAGCAATTTTGAGATTTGGTGTTTCAGAGTTATTAATTGCTGTGATGATTAAACATTGCATTTTGATTCTGTCCAATTATGTGACTAGTCAATCTCAAAATAAGTATATTCAGAACGCAAATGGAAGTAAAGACTTCCGGTAGACAGTTACTGTCAGATTTTTCTGCTAAATGGAAATGATTAGTAGTATCATAGTACTGCAGGTGGCTACTTAATCATTTATAAGCAAGGTAACTTCAAATGTTCTTGGCTGAAAATTATCTGAGCAATGTCTGGCCACATGAGAGTTCAACCTCCTTTAAAGTTTGTATGTACGAAACTAGCTCCCTTTTTTAAGCTGTGATAGTATCTCTTTTGCATCCCTCAAAAGCAACTGGACATATTTTCCTGAAACTTTCTAGAGCATTTCACTGTGGCTTGAACCCAACTGTGCCTAGGTATGCTCCAGCAGAGAATCTGGGGAGGACAGTTACGAGCAAGGGGCCAGAGAAAGGAGGCTTTAGACTTTGCCTGTGGCTCCACAGAAGTTCTTCTAGTTGAAAGGGAATTGGCAGAACCTCTGGACACCTGCCTCTGACTCACCCCAGCCCATGCTTTGTACTTCAAAGCCATGCTAACTGGGTCCAGGCTGTCTGTGGGACCTGGCATTCTGCTGGGCTCGTGCTGCTGTTGTCATTTGGCAGCATGGGTTTCTGCTGACACAGGCAAGCAGAAGGTGGGACTAAACACAGTCTGTCATATAGCAGAGAGAGAAATTAGAAGGAGGAGGAGGCAGAAGAAATACTAGAAATAAGGAATTGGAAAAGGAGATGGTGTGGGTGAAAAGCTTTGAGTTCAGTCTGTCTTAAGATATCAAAAGAGGGAATGACATAGTGGTTCCCTGCACACAGGGATTTCATCACAAGACTTAAAACTGTAGGTGTTTCTCCTAAATCCCCATTGCTGGAAGTCATCTAATGAGTTCATCATCTGATCTTTCATTTAAAACATGTAAGTGGATTCCTCAGAGCTTAGAGCAAAAGCATAGTCCTTCATCCTCAAAAAGAAAAAAAAAAAACAAAGGAAAAAAAGCCAGAGGAACTGTATTTGGAGACTTTTTTTCAAGATGCAGTTTTAAAGCTGATCTCTTATGACTTGACTTTTGCAAACAGGACATTAGCGATATTGCTGGTGGTGGTTTAGGTAAAAAGCATATCAGAGGTAGTAAGAAAGAAAGTCTTTGAGGGAGGCTGGAATTACTGGACACGAAAAGGTGCTGAGTGCATGGAGCGAAATATTTAATGCTATCCTGAAGATTTGTTGTCTCTTATAAAGAGGTAACCGTATTTGCTGTAAGACCTGGCTTTCCACAGGCCCATAAAGGGTGGCTCCAGATGTTAAGGTGGGAGAAGATAAAGAAGTTACACAATCACAATGGAGCCACAGCAGCGGTGCCATCTTGCTAAAAGAGAGGGAGTATTTAGAGGAAGATTTCTGAGGATCAGTGATGATGCTACTTTGGAGGCAGAGAAGCATTAGCAACAACGGGGGATAAAGAACTTCAGGCATTTTAAGGCTGTATTTGTGAAGAGGGGAAATGCTTTGTTCTTCTTTATTCAAGGGTTTAATTGAAAGCATTTGAAAAGGTGCTGTAAATTTAGCTTGAACAAATCCATCATCTGGGATGGTAGTGCAGGCTTAGATACTATGAGGATCATTCCTGCTTTCAGTCAGAATAATGATCTGTCACATCCTACATCTTATCCAGGAAATTGCTTTGTAATTGATATCTCACATGAAACTAGAAATCCCTAATATGCCCCAAAGACTTTGTGTGTTATCTCTAAAATATTCCAGTGCCTGTGATGGCAAATTTCCATTGAAAGCCCCACCTTGGAAGGGGCACACAGCAGCACTGCAAGGTGCTGGGGAGGTCTGTAAAAGAATGTATCTCCAAGACCCTCACCTCTCCATCTCGCATATCAACCTGGACCAACTTTTGGTAGACTTAGTACATCCCTAAGAAAATGTCAAGCATGGAGCTGCGCTTTCAGGGAGAAGCAAACTCCCAAGAGGGACAAGAGGGGCAGGATTCAGGGACAAATATCAATGGGACTCTGTAGCATGAAAATGGATATGAAGCCCTTCAAGGTAAAGAAGGAGGAATAAGAAAGTTGGGTGCCATCAGATAATTTAGCTGAGCAATTCTCATAATCCAAGCCTGAGGTACTGTGAGTTTAATTGAACTCCTTGGGACATGGAAAAGGGAGCAAGGAAGCATTGGGATATACCTTAGGGAGGGACTTACTGATACCATTGAATCAATGAACTAAAAATCGTACTTTATAGCCCCACAGTTAAATACCATTCAGTATTATTTAAGTAACCTACCATAGGGATACTAATATTGATAATACCATACATATGTGTACCATACTCAGATGAGTAGTGGAGCAAGCATTTTTTTAGGTCTTTGTATATGACAAAGTGCAAAGAAAGAGTTAGAAAGCACTAACTTTTTAATTTTGTTTTCTGTCTTGTAACTTAAAACGACCTTGCAAGATTCACCCCCAAGCGACATTTTACAATGAAGTCATAAGCCTCTGAAACCAGAAATTTATGATGGAAATGCCGACAGTCAGACAGTCAAGTATTGCACTGCTGGCGGGCACCAGTATAATACTTAACCTGAGACTGTGAAGACAGTAGCATAAATCAGCCTGGGTCTAGGTGGAAATGACCGTGTATTCATATAATTCTTTTCCAGTAACATGAGAAAATTTATCCAACACAAACTGTCAAAAAAGAGTGTTATCATGCTGTTCCCAGCAAACGACCAAAGTCAGAAGATTCTCAATTAGCTGTCTGTATCATCTTAAAGCAAAATGAAGTTTAAAGCACATGCTTCCGTTCTTTTGTGACAGAGCTGGGGGCGGGGGGGGGACGGGACGTGGGGCTGTAGTGAGGCTTTTACCCACTTCGTTGCTGGGACTTTGGGCTTCATCCTTGTCTTTTCCGTACTTTTTTCTTTTGGAAGAGCTTCCAATGAGATGCTTTTCTCTGCCTGCATATGTTTTTTGTTAAATTTACCTCCTGCTTGTCTGCATTTTACATGTCTTAAAATTATTCTTTGGAAACAGTACTCAGCTACTGAAGTGGAGCAACAGAAAATGGGAAACAAGATTTTGAACCCCCACAGGATCATTTTTCTATTTATAGAAGTTTTGCATGGATTTCAATAGAAATGGACGTGCTCCAGTTTCCACTGAAACAAAACAGGAGAGCCAAGGCTTTAATTTGTATGTTCTTTTTCTCAAAGGAAGCTGTGCATCTTTCAAGGGGTTCAGGATAACGTAGGTGTCATTTAATTATATTGGATTTCTTCTGTAACAAGGAGTTTTCTCTATGGGGAGCAATGTAGCTCTATGCAGAGGTACTCCCTCAGGCAGCTCAAAATGGTCACCTTGGCATAACGGGCCATGCTGCATGGACCATATCCTCGGAGAAGCGGAGCCTATCCTGTCCTCACCAGAGAGGTTTCTGCAGATTTTGTATATTCATCTGAGATTATGAACAAACTCCTGTTGTTCATGGAAACAGGACTGAACATGAAGAATATGCACGCAAGACGTGTTAGGAAAAGGCATTATTTATGAGCAATGAGGAGAACTTGTCAAAATTAATATCTCTTCCTAGACTGTAAGTGACAAAGGGAACAATTTTCCAGCATAAAATGTATTCAAACCAAAAATCACAAACATCTGGAAGCAGTCTCTTACCAGCTGAAAAGTTGGAGACATAGCATAGCTAAGTCAGTTACAGGAGAGAAGAAAATTGCAAGTTGCAGCCATATCAGGCTCTTAGAATGCCTGGAATTATATTAGCAGAATAAATTAAATAAATAAGTGAACATGTTGACATAGAAGGGTGAAGAATTGAACATAAGGAGGTGCTAAGAAACCTCATACTAATCAAACCTGTCTTGTAGCTTTGGAGTATTTAAGACTGGAGATAATTTTCTCTGACCTCTTTTGTATCTCGTGAAGTTGAAGTGCTCCCACTTACCTATAATTGATATAACGCTTGTCTTTTACTAAAATATGACTTTCAGAAGTGATTTCAGCACATCAACCAGGAAAAAAAAGAAAAAAGAAAAGCCACCTCTTTTCTGTCTAATGTGTGCCAGTGGCTCATCTTCCTTGTAGTTAAAGGTTTCTGACTAATTTCTTTTTCAAATTTATCTGGTTCTTGTCACAACTTTCTCAGCAAGATTAAAGAACTGCTTAGTACCTAGTTTATTCTCCACACAAAGGTACTTATGCACTGCTATTAGACTGTCCCCCAGTCATCTTTTTGATGTGCTAAAGAAATTGAGTTTTTCAAGTGTGTATTCTAACTGTAGCCTCAGTTCTTTGGAGTCCTCCACTGTAAAATATTGCTATTCCCTACCTACTTCCATCTTTGCAAAATGCCTTAAAAAGTTGTCCTGGCTTCAGCAGAAGTAATTTTTCTCCTTCTCAGTAGCTGTTGCAGTGCTGTGTTCTTGACTTTCAGCCTGGGAACAGCGCTGATAACACCCATGTTTTCAGTTGTTGCTAAGTCATGTTTACTCTGACCAAGGACTTTCTGAGTCTCATGCTCTGCCAGGGAGGAGGGGAAGCCAGGAGGAAGCAGAGGTAGGACACTTGACCCAAACTAGCCAAAGAGGTATTCCATACCACAGCACGTCATGCCCAGGATGTAGAACTGTGGGCAGTTACCCGGAAGGGTTAGATCACTGCTTAGTTGTGCTGGGTATCGGTGGGTGGGGAGCGGTTGTATTCGCTTCCCTTGTTATTTTCCTTATCATTATAGCAGTAGTGGTTTTCTGTTATACCTTAGTTACTGGACTGTTCTTATCTCAACTTGTGGGAGTTACATTCTTTTGATTCTCGTCCCCATGCCTCCAGGAGCTGGGAGAGGAAGGGGGGGGAGTGAGTGAACGGCTACATGGCACTTAATTACCAGCTGGGCTTAAACCAGGACAAAAGTAAAGAAACATTGCCCCCAGGCTTTATTATCCATGCCTTTATAAATACAAGAAAACAACAATCATAGAATCATAGAATAGTTAGGGTTGGAAGGGACCTTAAGATCATCTAGTTCCAACCTCCCTGCCATGGGCATATTGCGGTCATAACAGAAATGTTGTAGTAACAATTTAATCTTTAAGTATTTACTCAGTATACAAAAAAATTATAGACTTGATTCTCATTTACATTATTATTATTATTATTATTAGGTAGTATGACTATAGGGTATATGTAAACCAAACCCATGTTTTACCACTAACTGGTAATTATATGGTACTGAATATTTCTTGTGTAATAATTATGTAGTCAGCATGTTAATCCTTGTATATAAATTTATGAAGTTATTTCTTGACACTGCATCAATCTTTATAATAAGCATATGTAAGAGCTTTTGGTTTTAAAAAGAATTCCTTTTCCTTTTTATTTTTCTATTTTTTTACTGTAAAGTTTCTCTTTTGTTGTGTTACAACAGCATGTAATGACTACGTTGGAGCCATTGTGGTCTGTAAAGAGAGTAATATGCTTTTATTTTTAAGTAATAGCACGACATGAACATCAAATTATTTGGTTGAGATACTTCCTTAAGTCCCCGCGTTTTTTTGTTTGTTTGATCTTTTACTAGTCATACTGAAATAACTCAAATTTGCAAACTATGGCTAGAAAACAGTCATAAAAACAGTCTTCCTTTTCCGATTTTTTTTTAAAAATCACTCCCTTTCTAATTGGATAGTATATGGACAATCTAGTTACACTGTATTTGGGAACTTTACAATTCAGTTTCTGAAAGCTGGAATTATACAGACACAGGTGAAAATAAATTATAATTTTGATTGGTTTAGATGATTATCTGTGCATCTAAATATCATAAAAATCTGGTCTATGGCTTTGATAATTTTTTTATTTTCTGCAGTGCATTTCCTGATTCAAAATAATACTCAGATGCATTATAGTTACGTCCAAATTGCATTTAAACATGAATTATTACCTAAGATCCTATTAGGATGAGCACCAAAAACATTCTGTTTAAGGGATTTTGAAAATGATACTTCTGAATTATCTGATCAACTATTTTTGTGAATTTTTTGTGACTTATCTGATCAGCTAGAATTTCTGTTACCATGTAAAGCCAATGCCCTTCCCTTTCCAGCAGGAGCTGGATATTTGTATCTTTCAATAGAAAGTTATGAAGCTTCTAAGGTCTTTGTCTTTTCTCTAGAATATTGTCATCTGCCACATTTTTTGATCTGTCAATTATGAAACAAAACCCAACACTAAGAAAGATAAAGAGTGCTCTTCCCCCATGCACTCTCCCCCCCATGTTTACCCATGCTCCAGTGACATTTTTTTGTAGAAAACCTGTCCCCTGCAAGCTAACTTTTGACATATAACAATCCTTTTAATGATAGTTTTATTAAATACCAGTTTCAACAAACATTTTGAAACATTTTTATCTCAGACAAGAAGAATAAATTCATGACAAAAAGCATATTTTGTCCATTTTGTCCATTTCCCCTGCGTTTCCAAACACTCTAGAATGGGCAAGTACTGCAGCTTTTTGAAGAACTATGTAGAATTTATTGGTGTGGAGTAACCAAGTATATTTTTATTGGGCTTCTTCCCACATATGGCTAGTCTTCATGGCTAAAACAAGTGAGAAGAGAAAAAGGAATGTCTGAATTGATGTATACAGACAGGTTCAGCTCATGGGTAGGCACCTGCCATAGACACTGCTACCTAGGTTGCTGATGTTGATCAGAATTTTAACTAAACTAAAAATCAGGGTCTTGTGATGGCAAATACCAGGCAATTTTAGTAATACATCTGGCTGTTCTATACCCCACATTCTTCCCAGTCAGTAAGCTAATCATCCTGAAGAACACAGTTTGAAAGGGTTATTTCTTAAAAACAGGTATTGTGGACAAGTGTAAATTGTGGTTCATACTGAGATGGCCCTGGGATGGATGCCGTCTACCCCACAGGCACAAGTAGCAGAAAGCACATGGGGACTCAGGTAGGGGAGAGGTGGATGCAGTTGTTACTCAGCAGCATATCTGAAGGGAACGTGTATAGGCAGCTTTGTCTTTTGTGCTGCCTTTTCAAACTGAGTCGATAATGCCAGTGTCGGTTTCAAGTGAAGCGTGTGCGAGAGTATAGATAGCTAGCAATGGCATTTGAGAGCCGTTAATTGTGAAACTTGAGAAGAAAATGTGCACATTCTTTTTCAGAGTGGTATTCGAATGATGGCCTTTTTATCCCAGAACACTGTGGGTTTCACTTTTGTTCTCTTCCCACATAAAATGCATGGAGTGCACTGAGTCTCTTTCACTTGGCAGCTTATATATTGCATTCTTTGCAGGGACTGCTTTGGCTTGTTAAAATGTACCCCATGTATTAAAATGAAATTGTCACTGCTGTGTGGTGCAACATAACATGGTTTGACATCAAGTGCCTGCAGCTACAGAAAACAGACTTTTATTGCATTTATTCTTTCACAGACAAGAGTCTCTAAAGGCTCGGTGCAGACAGTCGCTTATTTAAATCTGAATGAAGCCTAAGTGAACAGTCTAAGTTTCTGTCTTTTTGTGCTTGTAGAAATGGCCCAGCCCACAAAATATGCAGTGATATGACCTGGAAGGGACAATTTTTAATGATTCAAATCAGGATTTGTTTTTTAATTTTTTTTTTTTTTCTTGGTGGTAGTGGGGGTAATTCCTTTGAACCCTTGAGGACAAACTACTGCTCTATGTGAGCCAGTCTTTCCTAAAACCATGTAACAAGAGGGGTGGTGGATAAATTAATTTTAAAAATATCTAGACTGGTGGGAAGTAAGCAATATTTATGTCACTGGAGTTACTTTGCAGAGAGTACCTGTAAGCACTGGTGTATTGAAGGAAGATTGAACATGTTTTTTAATACAATTTTTCTAAGAAAAACGAAACCAGTGTGATTTTCCTTTTCTTTTTGCTTGCTTATTGGCTTTTCATTTCTTTCTTTCCTCTGTTTGAATTTTCTATAACACTCTGTAGCAAATTGTATCAGTTGTTCTATGACCTAGTGTGCGGGCAGTTTACAAGACCTGAATGGTGAATTCCCAGATGTGGTATAAACATGGTTTGGGATTTGACTAGCAGCTTTATATTCTTTGCAGTTCTGTCAAAAATACGTGTACCAGTTCATTGTTAATGCTTTAATTTCTGAAAGTTATCTTGAGGTCATAGGAGATAAACAGTAAGGCATTTCACCTACCAGTATTACATGTAAATTAGTCGTCACACAAAATTTAGCTTTATGTTGTAATAGGCATATATGCATTGTCTTTGCTATACAGTCTGTCTTTGCAGGTTATTTTTTTAACATTGTAAACCTTAATAATTGTTGTTTAATCCTATGGGGTCTTCTAAAAATCATGTTTTGTTTTTTTTTTCTTCATGCTATTTGAAGTTATTTTTGGTGCACAAGGCATCTAGAAACACGTCCTTTGCCTTTCCAAGCAGCACATGAGAGCATAAAGAATGTCCTTGTTCAGGGTGATCCCCCAGAGACAAAGGGGACTGTTCATTGACACTTCCGTGGCTCACACACAGCCGGGAGCGCAGCTGCAGGCTTTGAGGGTGGCAGGTCCTTCTCCCAAGCCACACCATACCGTAATGAGCTCAACCAGTTTCTCCACAAGAACAGCTTTGAAGATACCTCTCAGCATCTGTGCTTGTGCTTTTTTTCTCCTTTTGCTTTTTGTTGTTGCTGACGGAGCACTTTTATAGCAGCCTAGTAACATGAATTGCATCTGCCCCCATCCCACTTTCTTCTCTTTTCTAGGATGGAGTCTACAGAAAAATGTGAAGTAGTAATTCAACATTTTAATGGGAAATATCTGAAAACCCCACCCGGTCTACCAGGTAAGTCCAGCCATCATTATAATGTTTAAAATTCACTGAAGAGTTTAGAATACAGAAATGCTGGAATTTCTCTATCCTGTGTGAGCATGGCTTATATTACCAGCCCAGCTAAGAGGGTGAACCTCCCTTTTAGAAGCCTATCCTTAATGACCTGTAGCAACTTCCTCCTTGACCAAGTTTGTATTATTCAGACATTTATGCCTGACAGCAGTGAATTTAAGTACATAAAGAATTGTGTTGTCCTACTGCATTTTTTTATCTAAAATACTTATATTTGATTTTTTTTCCAATTAGAGTGAAGGCCACATAAGTAAATGCTGGTGCTTTTCAAACCAACTAGATCAGCAACTGCATTATAGTTATAAAAGCACCAGGATTTCAGGTTATAGTAATTTTGTGTTCTTTACAGTTACTAGTTGAAGTTACTAATATTAACAGCAATAGCTGTTAATATTAACTGAGGATATTTCAGATATGAAGTGATTTTATACCATTTGTACTAGCCATAACTTAATGAAATGCAGCCATTTTCTGATACTACCTGCAGAATTCATTCATTGGTGTGTCCATGCCACATTGAAAGGCAATTTCCAGCCAGTAGGTTGCTTTAGAAATCTTCTGCTGTCATCTATGTGGCCATCAGCTGTGCAAAGTTTAGTTATCAGTTGCCTGATTCTTAGTGTTTGACAAGGCCCAAGGCCTCCCCAAGGCCACAGATCTGCAAAGATTTCTCCCTCATATTTTCTGAAAAGCTATGTTAAGTGAGCAGGAAATCTTTGCAAGAATTGCATCCTAAGTTATTACCTTTTTTTTTTTTTTTTTCTTTTTGACTTCCGGTAACCTGTTTCCTCTTTTTAGTTACTTTCATTAAATTCCTCCTTATTCATTGCCTGGTTCTTTATGCAGAAGATGTACTAAATAATTAAAAGAGAGCCATCTGAACAGCTACTGTGTACAGTAATTGAATGCTGCAATGTACATATAAATTTTAGTCAAATCACCTTCATGAAAGAATATAACACTTGTGGTACAAGCTGCAAGACTCCATTCAATGGATTTCTTTTGAAAAAGTAATCACAATTTTTCTCGACACTAATGCACTACAGCACCAGCTTGGTGAAGTACAACAGACTTGGGCTGCATAGGACAATGGGCAAAGCAACATAGGCAGAGACCCTCAAACTTTTCTGTATGCATACATTGAGTCCCAGTAGTAATCTGTTTAATATAGCAACACCCAATGGAAAGAGTGTGAATAGCAAGAAGTCAGTAAGTGCAGCTTTGCCATTAAAACCCTTCATGCTCCATGGTCACATTCCTGGTTGTCTCAGAAAGGACACATGATTTGAGCCAGAAATAGAGCCAAATGTTCTTACAGTGCCTGCTTGAGATAAAAAGGGTACGTAGTAAAGAATGAAAACTAGAAGTTGAAAATCTTATATTTTTTATTACATTTTAAAATTAATCAGGAATATATTGGGTATTCAACATCAGCAATGTGGGACATCAAAATAGGAGTCTTGATAAGATAGCATGATAACTTTTGTTCCCAGGGATACACTGAAATTGGATTTCAATGTTTATAACTTTTGCTGCTTTCTCAGTTAAAGGACATGAATCAACTTTTAGTTTCCTGAAGAAGGTGTCCATGTGGGAAAATTTTCTGCCATGTTTCTCTCATGATTGTTGTGGTCAGATGGCGTTTAGTTGCAAGGATGAGCTGGAAAGTAACTATTTTGAGTTTTCATTTACCTAAGTACAATTCAGATGCAGATCAAGCATAATGCTTGGGGCAAAGCCACTGAACCAGCAACTGCACTCACTCAACTATGCATTAGATATCTGTAAGATCCCATTTATCCTCTGTTTTTGGAGGGCAGATTTTGTAGCTCCCAACACAGATAATTAGAAATTATCATAGGGTATTTGATCCACATGAAAGAGAATATTTATGTCTTATTATTAGAGTAAGGCCTTTTTCAAATCCATGTTTAAAACACTTTTTGAATTCCTTCCTCCTCTTCTTCAGAAGCTGGAGGGCAAACATGATCAGTTGAGCAGTTGTGTCAATTGAAGTGATACTGACCACTCATACTTACTTAACTTTCATCCAGTGCAAAAACCACTCAGTCTTAGTTTCTTCCTCTTGATGTAGATTCCTGATAGACCTTCTACTCAGTTTACTGATCTGTGCTGTGAACCTGTATTTAAGCCTCTGTTCTGGGTTTAGCAGTAGCAGTCATTTTTCTCTTTCTTAGTAGCTGGTGCAGTGCAGTGTTCTTGACTTTCAACCTGGGAACAACGCTGATAACAACGATGTTTTTAGTTACTGCTCAAATGTTTAGTTTGACCAAGGACTTTCTGAGTCTCGTGCTCTGCCAGGGAGAAGGGGAAGCTGGGAGTAAGCAGAGACAGGACACCTGACCCAAACTGACCAAAGAGGTATTCCATACCACAGCACGTCATGCCCAGGATGTAACGGAGAGTTACCTGGATGGGCTGACTCACTGCTCAGTCAGACTGGATATCGACAGGTGGTGTTGTATTCTCTTCCCTTGTTATTTCCCTTATCACTGTTATTATTGGTGGTATCAGTAGTGATTTGTGTTATACCTTAGTTACTGGGATCTTCTTACTCAAGCAGTGGGAGTTACATTCTTTTGATTCTCCTCCCCATCCCTCCGGGAGGGGGGGTGGGGGGAAGAAAGGGGGAGGGTGAGCAAGAGGGCTGCATGGCTGACTTATGGCCTGGGCTTAAACCACAACAGCCTCTCAGCAAATATAGAAGCATCTTGCTTTATCCCCTTCCTGGCAGTTGCTTATCTTCCTGTATGCAGAAGGAAGGAAAATCAGGTCTCCTGGTTTACTTGGAAAGTCACAATCAGAGTCTGAAAATTATCCTACCAGCATCCCAGTACTTGGCATAGAAAGAAAATCATCTCTAGTTATTGCTGTGACCTCTTTATGGATTTCAGTTAAAAAATGCGGAACCAGAGAACATTAGTAGAAGTATGCAACACTAGCTGTTATTAACCTCTGCTGCTCAAAGACATGATCTTACTGTGAGAGAAAATTCATCAATCCTTTTAGGGTTAAATTAAATTGATTTAGGATTTTCAGCTGTACTTCTTTTAGACATAGCATTGAACTGGGAGGGCTTTACATGTTTGTCCAAATCTCCTCTCACCCAAACTCTGATGTTTTGGTTCAGGCTTGCCAGCTAATAAGAGGTTGTATGAAGCCCATCAAGAAAAAAGAATCAGCCTGACTGTAGGCTATTTTGTACAACCTACCCTTGTTCCTGAGGCAGTGAGACTATGGACCAGACGCACTGGTTTGGCAGCTATCTTCCATCCATGCTGGCTTCCCCAGTTCCCTGAGATGTGATCCTGGTGACGTAGGGTATATGTGTGGGGACACCATGTCTGTAGGATAAAGTGTTCATGTTGTGGGTCTGGTTTTGCCTGGTTATCAAGTCATGATGGAGGAAGGACTGAAGTAGGTAGCTTCAATGTGATGTTGAACAGCCCATCAGAAAGACTGGGCAACATAAGAGTAGCTTTCATTATGAATCAGCAATGGGCCATGACTCAGTTCCTCCCAAATCCTCCCAAATAGTTATCTCAAACACTCATTTTGAATACAGAGCTCTTTTCCAACTAGTGTCTCCTTGGCAAATGAAATGTAAGTTTAACTGGATGTGGGGCTTGGTGTGGGTTTTTTTGGTTTTGGAGTTGGCTTTTTTTCTTCTTGTTTTTGCTTGTTTGTTTGGTTTTGGGGGGGAGTAGGTTGGAATTTGGGTTTATGGTTTATTTGGTTTGGGTTTGTTGTGGTTTTGTTTTTTTTGTTTGCTTGTTTGGTTGTTTTTTGTGGATTTTTTTTTTTTGGGGGGGGGAGGTTTTGGTGTTTGTTTTTTTGTTGTTTTTTTTTTTTTGATTTTGTTTTGTTTTGCTACTTTGGAGGGTTTTTTTTTAAATAAAATAGAAATTCCAGGAGAATCACTGCTGTGTACCTGGATGTTTGAGCCTATCCAGGAGTCACACATCTAAGCTGACCCAGGCCAACAATAAGTCAGGAAAGAGTAAAGCAGTGTTGTATCTGCAAGGAAAGAAAGAGCACAGAGAGTACTCTGGAGATTCTGCATTCTGTGTGTTCTCAAGGCAAAAATATGTCATTACTTGTTTGACTTTCTAACTTCAACTGCTGTCTGTTGTCTCTTAAAAATTGTGGAGCTGAACACTGGCAGCTCCAGACCACCAGTGACAATGTAAAGGTTATTTTCTGCCACTTGAAACATTTTGCTGGTCAGATGTAAATTGAGCAATACTTTGTCTATGTTAGTGAATTGTTCTCCTTAGGGGTGCTTCTCTATCCAACTACTTGGCTTCGTTCCATTCCAAAGGGAATTGCTCCACTGTCCTCCTTGCTCAACTAATAAGAATTTCATCATGTTCAGTCTTAGACGTACCGTACAAAATAATTGGTTATCACATAAATAATTAGTTAATATCTGCATTTCTTCCATACTGAGGAAGTACATTTCCCAGAAATCTGGAAACTCTCAGTTCTTGGCAGATTCCATGTGAATTTCATAAATATTCTGATTAGCTTTGAGTGATTATTTTTTCGCAGGTTTTTGTGTTTGTTTTTGTTTTCCTTTTATTAGCACTGCTTTTCTGAGCTAAATAGACCAGGGCCTACTGTGTATATTTTCTTCCTATAGAGAGTGCAGCCCCACACAAAACTAATTGTACAGGCCCTGCATTGCCACTCTGAAAGAGAAGTCAGAAAATGAGTTCATCAGACTATAGCACTGTACATCTCCACCAAGACGTGAAAGGCACTGCTAATGATGAAGGTAGCTCACTGTCAGTCTTTCAGTGCTGCATCTCTGTTGGTGAATAGGGGACTTTAAAGGAAATCCTGCTAATCTATCACATTTTGCAGTCACTAAATTAATGTAAAATTTCCTAGCAATTCTATCAGTAACAAATTGATTTCTCTTTGGATGGGCTAGCTTAGGGTACATCTTTGCATAGAATTTTCGTTCATCTCCCAGTATCCTTTGGATGCCTTTAAAAAAATTCATTTTGTCTTTTTGAATAAATGCAAAGACTTAATGAGTTCTTACATTTCTCTTTGGAATTTCACAGGAACATGCCTCAGTTGTGGTAATTATCCTCTGCTGATATGTCCATTATGCTCTCTCACAGCATTTTATAGTCATTATAGTACTTCCTATATTTTGTTGGCTTTGTAAATACTTTTGGTTGTCATAGGACATTGGGCCAATTCCTTTCTCAGGGAAAATAAGTGAGACACAATGCTACAATGCATGGTCAAGAATCTTACTCTTTCATAGCAGGTCTGTGTGGCTTTTATTGCTGATTTTAATGACAAGTTACAAATATCTGACAAAAAGAAAGAAGAGGGAAGTACTAATCTTGTGAAGATTAAGAACCCCACAAGTAACAAGTGTCTGGCATTTTGGGATTGAATTTAACTTGAGCAGAAACTCTTAAACAGAAAAAAATCATCTTCAACAGTACAGATGTATTTGCAAATACCTCATATCTTGTTTTAATCATTATTACCATGCATTTTTCTCTTTAGAAGGTCCCAAGCACTGCATTTTTACACACTCATTTCAGGAGAATGTATGTGTATTTTCTGCCTTTCTCCTTATTTTAAATATTTCTCTTAGGTCATCTCTTAGATTCTTCAGCCATTGAGAATATATTTAAATATTTAATCTTTGCTTCAGAGAAATAGAATACTGAATAACATATCTAGAGCGCTGTGTTTTCTAGGAGATTGTGGCTGAAATGGTAATGAGAAAACAGTACTCCAGTTGTGAATTAACTCTGCAATGGAAAATGTAGCAACATGTTCCACTGGTTTTCTCTTATGAATGAACAAATGATACCTTGTTTGTTATCAGTGATAGTATCAGATGATTCAGATGTTTTTCTGAATGAATGAACCTAAAATGTTTTGTTTGATAACTTTTTAGCCTCTTTTTCTTAGTTTTGGTGCTTCATCTTTTTATTTAATTTTCTCTTCATTTATATGCATAAAACCCTGAAAACTCTTCCAGAACTATATTTTGGGGAGTTTACATCACTTTATCAAGGTAAGTAATACATTACTATAAATATCAATGTCTTTCTATCTTGCTTTCTGTATGTATGTATATGTAATTGACATTTTAAACAAGACAAAAGAGCAGCCAAAGGTGGAAACTATGTACAGGCTTGTAGTTAGGTTAAAACATTTGCTGAGTGCTGCAGAGAACTTAAACAGAATAAAGGGCATTCTGGTAGGTTTCGTACTGTTAATACTCAGCAGAGCTAGTTTTAAAAGGAGGTTATCTTTCACGTATTGTTATGTTCAGAAATTATCTTTGTTCAAAATACATGAATTCCCTCACTTGTATCCTCAGTTCCCTTACCATATATGATGTTAATGTTATCTGAATGTTTTATACCGCCTACTTCCTACGAATTCAGTTTTGTAAATATTTTCATTGTTATCTGCCAACTGCAGTATATAAATCCTTCCCCATTGTATCAGAAAATATGATCCATGTAAAGACCTTTGTAAAAAATCACTGTTTAATACATTTTCTATTTCTTTATCCTGTTTCCAATTTCTGCTTGTCATTTTTTGTTCTATCACTGTTATCTTTTGCTTCCTCTGCTCCATGAATGCACATGCTCAGCTTGTTGTCAACAGAAATTTCTTTTACATCTTGAACCCTCTAAATATCAGTTCCCAGTCTTAATCTTTGACAGACATAAAATCTTTAATTCCTTCTGTTATTGTCCTGCCTGAGCCCTGGTGATGACCATGAGGCCACTGTAACACTTCCTGCTTTGCACCCCAGGTCCTTCCCGCATCCTCAGCAGCGCACAGGTGGCAGTCTCCAGCTCAGGGGTCTCTAACAAACTGCTCAGTGCAGAATGGGCTCTGTTGACCTGTTGCCTGGGTCATGATGGATGTTAAGAGGTGGCTGAGTAGCATACACAGCTGTCAGAAGAGAGTTTCCCTAGGGAAACAGAATTTCATTTTTCAGACATCCATAGTAAGATCATGTAGCCTTTGAAAGAGATGGTCATAAAGGTGGACTTTCTAACCAAGAAACTACAGGATAGGTACTGAATTAGTAGAAAATATAAAACCTCTTGCTTAGTAAGCAGTTCCCCTGTTAGGTCTTTGTGGCTTTGTTTTGTGGCTCATGCAGGCTTCTGTGGTGTGGCCAACCTCCTCAGTGCTGCTTTTCCTTTTAGAGCCATGGCTCTCACACAGCAGCAGCAGCAGCTCCTGGCTTTGCCCTCCTTCTGGGTACCCAGCAAAATACTGCTTGTAGTTAATCCAGCCTGAACTGACTCTTCAGCAACAGGTTGCCAATAGGTTGCGACTTCAGCTGAGATCAAGTGTTTCTTGGACTATCTCCATCCTTTCAAAGACAGCCTTTAAAAGTTAGCCAATATTTATGTTGCTTCATGGCATTTTTTGGAGTTTAAAAGGTGAAATGTGTCATTTTGTATCACTGAACAAGACAGGGTTCTTTAGCTCCTTTTTTTTCTACTTCTCCAGAATTATGTTTATGTAACCTTCTGTTCTTGCTGTGCTGACATTTGTGCAGATGCTTCTGGTTTCATAGCACACATTTCCATGTTTCGATGCAAAACTCCATTCCAAATTTTCTAGATCTTGTTTTTTCTTGGGAGGGGGTGGGGGGGGGGGGGGGGGGTGTTTATTTCTTTATTTATTTTTAAGATTGTATTTTCTTTCAAGGCAAAGAGATACTATCTAAAAAAAAACAACAACCCAACTCCTATCTACTAATTTTCATTTAGCTTTGGCTAGGAGGATACAGAATTAGATATTTACCCAGTAAACCCCAATAGCTGGTATGCGTTTATTTCTTGGAGGAGCATGAGTTGAACCAGTTTGTATTTCTGATATTAGGAGGTGTGTATCAGTGCTAAATCACATAGTCTGGGACCACCAGAGAATCTGTGTGAGAAGACTGAGTGCTGACATTGTCTAAGGCCTGCTTTTCCAGCAATATATAAAGATGTTGATGATGGGGGCTTTCTCAAATTATCTGATGTGCTACATATATATGTCTTGGTTTATTTGGCCTTATACTTTTATGTAAGTTCCTAGGAAAAGAACCATATCTTTTTGTATTTTAAATAACATTATTATGAAATACTGACTTTTGTAATCTGTCTGTATAATTAATGGCAAATTGTTTCACAGGGCTTGTTTATTACTTTGTAACTAGACCTAATAAAAACCATGTAAGATCAGTTTATTTTTGGTATTGCATTAATTCAGGTCATGATGTATAAAACATCATTACTGCACTTTGGATTAAGATCTTTCACTTGGTTTATAGGATTGAAGTTGGAGAACAATAAGGCATATAAATGAGAGAAGATCATTCCGTGTTTCTTTCTGTCACAGTATCACCTGTCATATCTTTCATAAGGTTTCCAGAAGTCTGCAAGATAAATGGAGAATTGCATTCCTTTGTCATTCATAATATCTAGCGGTAATGAAGTATGTCACAGTTTGTCTAATTTTAATATATACATTTTTTTCTTTTAAATTGAAGAGCATTTTTTGCTTTGAAAAGTGATTACATAAATCTTATAATTTAACAATCCATTCCCTTTATATGCAATGGCAGATATATTTGCTTATGAGCAAAAAAGTCTCTTCTGTATTTTATTGCTGCATAGCCAGCACAGCTGAGAGTATGTGCACTGAATTCTGTCGTGCCTCATATATCAGCAAGTGTCGATAAGTTTCTGGTCCAGGGACAAGGCTATTCCTTGGATGCACTTGTAAAATCCAAGATGAGACAGATGAGTTGCACAGGTGTTATGGCAGGCAAAATTTATGAGCCAGAAAGATTCACAGCTTGAATTTCAGATTGTTTAGGTCTAAAGGGCTGGCAATTTAAACCAAAGTAAAACAAACAAACAAAAACATACAAAGCAGAGCATGAAACAATGTGGAACATTGTTAAGTCATTTGTACATGATTCAGATTTCAGGGAGGAATTCTGCTTTTGCATCAACTGTGGCCAGCAGTAGCATATCCTCCTGTTTCTTCCTCTCCTGCATTACTTTTATTAGTCCCTTCAGGACACTTTAAATGACGGGAGTACTTCTGCTTTGTAGGCCTTACTGCTGCAGTATAGCGTTGTCACACCTGAGCCAGCTAGTTTACAACTCATTTAAAAAGCTAACTTGAGCAAGGATATCAGTCTAGCTGAGCACAGACTAACCACTCAAGCTCACAGTGTGTTATGCTTAATAATACTCGGCAAGTGGTTTACATGGTTCTTTGGTTTTTTTATTTACTAAGGGAAATTATTTAATCCTTTTAGTCCTCTCATAGCAAAATTCTTCCTTTGCTCCTCATTCCTCCCTCCCTCTCTTAAACTTTGCTACTTGCTTTCGCGTTGAACATTTTAAAATTTGAAGTATAGAGAAGTTTAAGTCAGAAGTTTCAGTCTGAGTCTTTGCTCTGTAATTCCAGTTAACCTGAACAAAAACGTTTTCTTGAAACTTAACAGCATACAGATAGGTATTCTTTGACACATTCCTTTGGGCCTCCATATTTCAACCAGAAGTGGAAGCTTCTGGGACTGGACTTTTCAGATGTCGCAATAAAACCGGAGCATTGTTTTTTCACACATTTTGGAACACCACTGTAAATCAGTAAACATCCAGGTGATGCGTGCCTGGTCTGTGCTGCCTTCAGGGCTCCACAGACATAGTGGCTGCTGCCTTCAAGCATACAGCCTCATGGAGTCTTTCAAGTGGATTTGCTCCATCAGGACTGGCATGGAGGGTTTTCTCCAAATACATTTCTATTGGCAGAGCTGGTGAAGAATTCAGTGGCTTAAAAGAGAGAATATGTATTCAGACTTCTCAGTGCTTTTGTGAACAGGCATAAGTAGCAGGTGCTTGGTGTGGGTTTAAGTGGCTATGGGAGAAATTTAATGCTGATGCCTTTAGGAAGGACTGTGTATCAAGAAAGGATGTTTAATGAGAGATTGAAGGCAAATATGTTGAGAAAGGAGTATACAGAACCTGTCCTTCTCTCCTGGTCTTGCCTTTCTGCCTCTTTCTTTCCCTCCCTACCACTTCCCAAAGTAATCATTTCCTTACCACCAGAGAAACCTTGAGGACTCTTCTGTGCCCCCCTCTCCACCCCCCACCCCGAGACCCCAAGGGTGTGAAGTAGCATGATGTGTCTGAAGTAGCCTGTGAAGATCTTTTCCTTTGTGATTCATCATGTAAGATGAGCAGTATGACAACAACAGTTTCCATGTTTTGAATACCAGGAGCCTCTTTAGTAAATGAAGTCTCCCTCTCCCCCTTCTACTCCTTGATGGTACTGCACAACAGAAAAAAGCAATTCAGTCTGAAAGCACTGGGAAAGTGGCTAATGTTTTACTTGGTATTCTTTTGGTCACAACAACAATGTCATTATGCTGCAGGTCAACAGTCCTCAGCAGCAGTAAAAGCCCCATTTTTTGGCCATTTCTGTTAGTCTTTCTTGATTGAATGGCAGCATTTGATCACAAGATCATAGAAAGTTTTTTTCTATGTTCAGTCACAGGAACTTGAAAGAGGAGCAAAGCAGCCTACATTTTACTAGGGCTGCCTTTGTGTTTATGATGTATCTGCAATTTACCTTCTACAATGTATGAGACATCAAGAGGGAGGGAAAAGGTGATGCATGTCTGATTCTACATTTATCGTTTTTGTTAAAGCTCATTAAAATAGCATTTTCTATGTAGCTTTTCCACCACCACCCTGTATGTGATCCTCAAATACATAGCACTCCAAGAGCTGCTGCTGTTCAGCAGAGAAAAAGAAACTGAAAAATGAGAGAGGAGGGGAAAAGGAGTAATTTAACCTTTTGAGGATATGACAAAATGCTTTTCAGGAGCCAAGTTTTACAAGCCTTACTTCGCATTTCAAAAATGCAAATTTTAACAAAAACAAAACAACAACAAACCACCCTAACAAAATAATGTCTCAGGCTCCTCAGTTAGAGTATTACATTACTGAATACAGTCTGGTTCTTCCTCAATTAGAATACTGATTACACTGTGAATTCACTGATTCTAAATCTTTTTTTTCCCTCTGGCTTTTTCTTTCCATTTTCTTTTCCCTTTCCCTTTGCCTTTCCTTTTTGCCTTTCGATTTCCTGCGTTTCCCTCTTTTTTCCATTTTCCCTTTTTCATTTCTTCTTTTTCTTTCTTCCTCTCCCCTCTTCCCTTCCCTTTCTCCTCCTTCTCTCCCCCACCTTTAGTAAATACCATAACTTTGTGATCAAATGTGAAGTTTTAGAGCTGACTCTATAAATTTTTGAAGCATGGATTCAAATTAAGAAAATATGACCAGCAGCCTACTAACTGTATTCTTGTCTGGATTTCCCCCTCCAAGCTCACCCCCTATAACAGAACCATGAGTGAGCACCTGCCATCCAAAGCACTCTCCTTCAAGAAATTCTGCATCAGCTGAGTTTTACATTACAGTCTAATGAAAGCCTTAGCATCTGGGAATTTCAAAAAGATCCTGTTAGCATAGGAGTAAATACGTTGTGAGAGTCTGTCTTTCACTGATGCAGGAGTTAATGTTATTTTAGTTTCTAATTTATCTTATTTCAGACTAGCCCCAAGGGTACCTCTAAGAGAAACTGGGGGGAATTAAGCTGGATTCTCTAAAAGCAGAGAGTAATCTCTGCATGTGAGTGGCAGGACTGAGAGGCTGATTCCAACAAGCACACAAGTGAACACAAGTTCATGTTGAGCAGTTTTTCCTTTTCTGTATGAATTAGCTGTGTTTCAGCATACCACATATAATATAAGAAAGAACAGTCATTAAAAATCTTAAATACTATTTTTTGTGATTGAGGTGTTGGTAGGCAGTTTCTCATTTATATAAGCATATGTTTTGCCTCCTTGTAGTTTAAACCAAATACAGTCCATGACCCAGATGGCTGGTTTTAGCACTGTGTACAAGGCATGTCATCCAAAGTGGGATTTAATTTCAGAGCTAAGAAGGTAGAAGATGTAGATGGGACAGCAGTAGTTCAGGATGGAAAATATTGTAGATATTGGAGCACATGTGAATTGTAAGTTAATTTTAAATGTTGGGTTTTTTTCCAAGCATTTTGTTGCTGGCTTTGAACAAGTAAAAAATACACTGCGCCCGTAAAAATGCACATTATGAGAGGACTGACTCAGTAATCTACTGTTCTGACCAATTTTTGTGAACTTTGATTCTAGAAGATTTTTCCTGGACATCAGAGTAGTGATGTGCAGGAGACTTATGTTGTAGGTGGGCTCCATACTACTCCCCCCGTATCTGTTCCTAGTTTAACATAGTTGACATTTTTTTAAAGTAGTTGGAGTAAGAGGTACATAAGTCCTATTAGACTGCATGGGTACCTAGGTACTGAAGTCTTTTGGGCTTACTTGAAACTATTTATCATTAATCAACATTAATATAACCAAATGTAGGAAAATTTAATAGATGGAGGCAGACTGTCAGACTTGGGAAATAAAACTGTTTCTTTATCCAGCAAAAACAAATTGGAAGCTGAAAGCTTTTATTTGTCACGCAAGAAAGATCAACTCAAGATCAGGAAAAAGACCCACCCTTCCCTTAAGCTGAGAGTTTCAAAAAGATGGTAATTATATTGATTTTGATAGTGGTTTTTGTTCAGCAGATGTTTTTCTCCTAACAAATACATGAGGACCACCAACATACTTCAAACAGACCCCCAGAAAAGAGCAGTCACCACATAATAGTTTTCAGTTACCACTGGTGGGTCTGGATCAATGGCTAATTTGTTATCTCATTACCATTTCTCATGCATCATATCCTGTACCTCACAGTGAACATGAAAACCTTTCCACCTGATTGCTGCATGTCTTCTAACAAAAACAAACTGAATTCTATTATTTTCATGTTTCTACCCTTCTGCAGGAGAAGAGCAATACAGGCAGAGACTAGTGGTAACTGCTGTGCAAAAATACTGTTGTAATTAGCCCTTTTTCCAGGAACACAATGGATCCCAAGAAGTCGTCTCAATCTGAAACCTATAATAGTGCCCTAAGGAGGCATCACAAAAGACTTCAGCCAGCACAAGTGCATTTAGTAAAATTAATTGTGGCTGTCTGAAGTCACAAGCACTAGTTAGGAAATCAGAATAACTCAGTTATTTAACACAGCTGATGGATTCCAGCTATGGGTCTACTGACACTTTATGTATACCCTGTAAGTGGGATGTGGCAGAAAGATCAGTCAGGGGAAGAGACAATGCCAGGTTAGTTAGGATGTCAGTCCTTCCACCAGACCTATGAGCAGAGAAATCTTTGTTAGCTACCCCAGTGGAAACTCTACAGTACATGCTTTCTGTGAGAGAGCTGCATCTGTTAGAAATACTGTAGTTTACTCTTTTAAACCCCATTTTGTTACGTATTTTAGCATTTCTTAAGCTGCTACTTTCTTGGTAAGAACAAGCTTAACCTGCACAAGCAACTGCTCAAAGAACAGATGATTACATCTCACTTTCCTTGCTGCTGAGGAGCTTGGCGAGAGTATCTTGATTAATAAAATGGTTGTCCATCACTCTTTCCTGTTCCCAACAGGCTTAGTGCAGCGTGTGTTCCCTGCAGCTGGCGTTGCCTTGCTGTCACCATCTCTTTTATGCCAGCATTTCAAAAATCTCCTCCATGGGTTCTGAGCAGCCTCAGCTGCACTGAACTTCTTGTAAATACAATCCTGTGTTTACATGTCCTGTGACCTGCAGCACTAGATCAGACACTGTTTGCATCTTGTCATTTATCCATTCCCAAAGGAAGGATTTTGCCAGCTGATGACACAGCATGGATTCCTCCACTCTTGGTAGGCAAACTGGGCACCAATGGCTCGGACCTAGAGCCTATCTGTTGCTGCTCTTTTCTCAATGCAGTCAGAATTGCTTAATGTTTTATGCTGTGACCGATTAGACAGGAGAAACCTTCTGTTGTTTGATAACCTCTTTTGATAACAAGTTTGTATCATTGAAGCTAAATCTGTATGACAGCTACTCATCTTGCTTTGTCTGTTTTGCTTGGGATTTTTGAGCTCTGACACGTGTGAAAGATGTTGACTTGAATGTGTCTTGCATTGTTGATTTTTGTAGATGAAGATGCAGCCTTAACAATATGGAAAAATTTGAGTTGTGGTCCCACCTGTCATGCCAGAATTGTTGGGAATTTTTCCTTAAAGCTGATTCTCATATGATTGTGTGCCTGTTTATAAATACATATTTCCCCTACACACCCCAAAATGTCATTGATGACCTTGACTGAGAAAATTTCTTAGCAGATACTTAAATAATCTTTACTCAGATTTTAAGAATGTGCTTGATTTTTGTCTTGGAAAGCCATGGTCTCCCAAGTCTGAACCTTCTATTTAGGAAGTAAAAGAGCAGCTGGGTGAGAGAGCAAAGTTCACATTCTAACATCTGCTGAGGTTTTCAAGGATGGTTTTGTATCTTTATCTTAAAGACAAATGAAATTCAGTAATTTTAGATAGAACAAAATCAGTTTACTTGGATTGTTTGAGCAAGCTAAAAACTCTGAATCACCACATTTATAGAGGCATATTCACATCCAGTTATGGTAAAAACAGTTTTGTTATTTTTATACTTTGAATGCTTTGGACAGTTTTGTTTGTTTAATATGCATATCTATATGCATTCTATTCACTGTCCCTAATACTGGAGCATATTACAAATTAATTAACTTAAAGGGTAGTATACCAAATATTTTTTGACTGTTTTTTATGACAAGGAAGCTGAGACCAAAGAAGGGGAAGATTTGCTTAATGTCACGTAGGGAGTTTGGAGTGCTAAGAATAATAGAAGTAATTAATGCATAGCTTTTCCATATATCTTTCCACTAATGGATCTCAGAGAACTCTGGTTTTTAATCCTACGTCTTAGTTCAAGCTCATTAACTCTTCTTAAAGTCAGATTGCATTGGTTTTAATGCATTTTGTTTTGGTTTTAGAGATTATAAATCTGTTTTTCTAGGTAATCCTTTTTAACGAATTAAGTTTTCTGATATTTTACCATTGTGTGCCAATTTTTGAGACCCTTGCTACCTGCATCTTCCATCTGCTTACTGCTTTTAATTTGTTGGCATGTGCTTTTGTGCTGACATACCTGTCTCTTGGAATTAGATCTCAGCTGAGCTGGATGGGGAATTGAGCAATGAATGTTAACATTCACATGCATCAGTTTGTTTTTACGGGCTTCTGCAGTTGAGTTTAGCTCTTAGGAAAGGACTCATGTTCCTTTCAAAGAGGATATCCTTTTGCTCTTGCGGCATTTTAAAGGTCTGTCCTTAATATCTGCCAAAACCAAAATAACAATTCTTTAGGTATTTCCTGTTTTCTCTTGTTGAGAACTCTAAAGAATCTATCAACTTGAAACAGTTCCTCTTCTTCTGTGCTAGCTTTTAAAAACAGACAGTTCTCAGCACATTACTTTGCATTGTTTGACATCTTGATAGATTTTTATTCTGTTATTTTGTCTTCAATTTCATTCTTTATAATGTGTGTTGAAATTTTTTTCACTGCTTGTTGCCTGTTTGGAAATATAAAAGCTCTATTGCATACAAAAAGATGGTCTTTAAGATGCTGAGTCTTTTGCTTTGCCAAAATTAGAAACATGCTTAAGGCTTTTGTTAGATCCTGGTTTTAATTTCCTGGTTAAAAGACTTCCCCTCCTTTTTTTTTAATGCCTCTCCCCACCCGTTATTTGCCTTACAAATGGTTGTTCATTTCCATTCGCAGTGAGGTGACAGTTATGGGAATATTTTGGGGCTTGTAAGCAAACAGGAAGAAGATGCTGGGGAACAGACACTTAAAAGCATCATCCTGGCTTTCCCATGGCTGTTACTGCTTGGTTGAGAGGGAAGATTCTCATCTACTCTATTTATATTCTTTGTTATGATTCTTGTTTATTTCATTGTATAAAAATAAAAAAGGGGAAGTTTGGAATCTCTGAGCTCTAGACTGTAAGTAGTATCATTTTAATAGCCCATAGAAGCCATTTTTGTTCCTGAGACTCTTTCTGATTGTCTCTCTGACCAGGGTCTCTCAGATACCTCACTCAGGAAGAGTTTAATGTTTAATAGCAGATTTACTTATTTAAAGCTATTTGACATTATGTGGGATTATGGTTTAGAAGAGCAATGAAGCAATATGCTGAAGAGATACAGCACTTGTTAAATACAGTGGAATCACAATAAAAATGTGATTCCCAAGCCAGTCTCTGTATGCCTCACCATCATGAAGGTGATTGGAAAGGAATACATGGCTTGAAGCCAGCTCAAACCTTTTGCTTTTTTCCAAGTTTGTTGTATTAGTTGTCCCTATTTTATACTTTATGTGGGCCCGAGACTCGTAGATCCTTCCTCCATGCTGGTCTGGCTGTTTCAGGAGGATATTCACACCTTTTGAATTAACTCAGAGAAGTCCACTTACACAAACAGGTGAACCACCCAACTGATAGTGCTGTTTATCTAAAACAAAAGACACTTTTCTGTTGGTTCAGAGAAAACTCCAGGAACAAAGTTGCCAACAAAGTTTTCAAGCTGACAATCAGGTATTCTTTATTGCAGCACCGGGGGACACGGGGGATAGCTCCTCCTAACGTGTCTTTCCCCATTGCCACACAAGCCATCCTTTTATAGCCACTGGGCATACATACGTATTCATGAGGCTATGTATGGATTACATCATTTTCCAGAAGGTTCCCCGCATGTGTACAGAATTGTGGTGGTGGTCTCTGAGGGTCATTTACTTCTTCCAACAATCTTCATCACTTCTGGCAGCCTTTGAAGCACGCGCAGTAGATGCTCATACCAGTTTAACTGGTTCGTTAGCACCAGAGACATAATAATCCTCCTATCCTCCTACTTATCAGTTAGTTTAATTGTAGCCCATCCTGGACACCTGCCATTCCCAGATACTCCTCATCCCCGTGTCCTGTTCTTCTAGGCTGTTTTACTTAAAACTATGTCAACTACAATGATTTATCTTGTGAGAATTCTCCGTATGTCCTCTAGCTGTACTCTAATTTTTTTTCTCTATGTATCATGCACCTCAGTAATTTTCCATTGCTACTGTTACAAAGCCATCAAACTTAACATTACTTAAAAATAATTCTGAAGGTTTCTGTATTCCATTTTGTGATTTTCTGCCCCCCTTGTCTCACTGTTCCCTTTATGTTGAGCTCAGTTCAGCTTTGTTTATGAGGCTGTGGTCACCTGCTGTATCCTTCCCTAAGCTTTATGAGCACATAACTTCACCCGTGCCCATGTCCTCTGAACCTTCTTCCAAGGAGGAGGAGGAGTTGGCTGGTGATTTTCTACCCCCATCTCAGACCAGCACTGGCGTAGCACAGTGAACTTAATACATTCATCACATTAATGACCAATCCTGTTGCCTGGGCGTAGTGAGGATGATAACACATGCCTATACGGAATGCCAGTGGCCCCACCTCCATCGGTTTAACCTTGCTCCATGGGCCCCAGCCCATCATCAAGCACTGGTGATGAATCACATGCCAAAGATGTCCTCCCAGATGGCCCCTTTCTTAATCCATTGCCTTTCCTTGCCAAATGGAATGATCCAGCCCATGGCTCAGTGAAGTGCCTCTCCAGCACACCAACCAAGGAACAGTAGTCTCTACTTGTCTGGATCCTGCTTGCTCCAGGTCTCCTTTGAGACATGGATTGGAAGACTACTCTGATGGCTGTTGTGATGGTAGCCTATGCATGTGGCCATCAAAACAGCCTCTTCATATTGTGAGCTACCTCCCTGCCTCACTTCCTGAATCCCATAGAAACATAGACCCTGCTGCTGGCCCTCAACTCCCTGACCTGCTTGTCTATGTAGCACCAAGGAGATTTGGCAATTGCCAGTCCTGACCTACAGGCTGTGGTCTGTCCAACAGGTCTGAGGCAGCAGGAGGGTTTAATGTTTTAATGCCAGATTTAGGTAGTTGAAAATATCTGATGTTACATGGGCTTTTGATTCAGAAGAGTAATATACCAGTTTGTGGAACAGCACAGCATGATACAGGAATTATAATACACAATTAGAATACTGAGGCACAATGCAAACCTGATTCCAAATACCAGTGTCTATATGCTCCACTATCACAAAGAGTGGGGGTTTCTCCAAATTAGAGAAGACCCAAATATGGAATGAATAAAAAGCAATCTGGAAATCTTTAGGTAGCCTTCATAATGAGGCATTCTTAGTATTTGTTTCCTAACAGTTTGCATTCTGCTGCTTAATTTTTAAGAAGAAAGGCTGTATATTTTTTTTTTCTTATTAAGTCATGTGTCTCATTTTAGCTAATACTTATGAAGGGTATATCTTGCACCTTACTAAAATCAAGTCCTGGTAGTTGTTGGGGGAAGAGAAGAGCCTGCATAATGCCAGGAGTTATTTGGAGATTCAGAGTCAAGGACTCTAGGGTAATTGTGCGTGACATTTCATATCTGAGATCTGTCTGCTTCAGAAAGGGGGACAGCTCACTTGAAACATTTCCCAGGATCAAGGCTTTTTCTGGCTCCTTCAGGAGTTTCAGGTTTAAATGGCAATTCAATCAAATGTATCTTGTGCCATCAGCATCTGGATGCCAGCTCCGCCATGCAAGGACAGGGTGGTTTCATGTGTGCTGGTGGGAAGTTACACTAGAATGTAAGACTATGTGTGTGTGGTTAATAGTTTAAAACACCATTGCTGTTAATTTTTTTAGGCATTATTACTGAAATGAGGTGAAAGCAAAGCCACTACAGTTAATTTTCGATTTGCCATGCTAAAGAAAGGGAGAGAGACAGCAACCTAGATAAGATGTGGATAATGCAAACCATATATACATGAAGCTATCCTAACCTTTAATAACTATAAACAGTTTCTGTAGAGAACAAGGGTAGCTTTTAAAAAGCAGCAGCCAAAATGTGGAGAGCAGTGGGCATTGTGCATCCCATTTTCTGCGCCATGGTGCTGGAGCCGGAGGTGTCTGATTGAAATCTCATAATGAAACATTTTAATGCTTTGAGCAGTTGAACACAGTTCAGCAAAGCAGAACTGAACTAATGTGGACTGCCTGTTTGCTAGTAAACAGATAATTGTTCAATTTTCATGAAACTAAGGTACACTTTGGTAAAGTCCACCATGAAAATGTGTTCTTGTGGATCCTGTATAGAAGGCATCAAAATAATGGGGGGAGGAAGGGTGCCTATTGGATACACAGATAAGGCTTGAGGTTAAATTGTTATAAAAATAATACAATTTCCACATTATTATGCCATTTAGATGCTTTTACCCAGAAGGTTTTTCTTTGCTGCTGCTGTTATTGGTAGTGATCTCTTCATAGATGGATTAAAGTCAGGGAACGTTATTAGACCACAAAAATTTCTTTTGTTTTTTTTCAGAACAACCTTGCAGCTGCATCATTCCTAGGTGGTTAGTTTGCATTTCTTGGCTACCAGCCATCCTAAATGGTAAAGAGCACAGTACTGGACAATGAGAGGGTTTTGTGTTGTGATTATTTTTATTTTTTTTTTAAGGAAAAATCAAAGAATCCTTCTGATTCATGTTCTTTCTCACGAGGTTATCATTTCAAAGGCTCAGCATGCAAGTTATGTCATCAGAACCTCCTCTGTTCTTTACTTGCTTCATGAACAATTTTCTCATGGAGGAGTGGCTGGATATTCTCAAGAACATTCTTACTCTTTTCAAATAATAAAAATGTTCTGATTCCCTGAGGCACTGTGGGCAAGGTTAATAATTTGTTTGCTGCTTTGTTCACAATCACTTTGCATTGGGCGTTGGAACCTTACTTTTATTTACAACTCCAGGGTTTGACTTCAGGCTGGGGAATCAGAGGCTTAGTACTTGCTTTTTCTCTATGTGCTGTACAGGCTGCAGTGGAGAGTCAAGCGTATGTATGTGACTTCCTCATAGCTCTTGCCAATAAAAACTAGAGAGCCTGGGCAGAGAATCTCCTGTTTAATTTTCATGTGTCCCTTTGATTTTGATGCCCAAATTTATATACCTGAAGGTAGTTTTCAAAGGTAAAGACCACTCAATGTTCTGCTGCTTAAAAGAAACCTCAGAAAATGATGCTCTGGATAAGAAAACAGACACTTTCAAGAACAGAAATATGAGATGGGTGGATTCTTGTATTTTTCTAATTCCTTCATTTGGTGAAGTACCTGGAAGGAAGGTGATTAAATGTTAATTGTGTTTCAAGAATCATTAGTCTTTACATAGTATAGGCAAAAGCAGTGGTCCAGATTTTTTTTGGACCAAAGGACAGCCATGGTCTTCTGTCAGCCTTCAGAAGTTCTTGAAGATTATCATATCATCATCTTTTTAATTAGAAACACCATCCTGTAAGTTTGCTGTGAAGACTTTGGCTTCATGGTCTGTAAGAGGTGTTATACCATGGTTTGGAAACATGCTGTCTGTAAGACATTCCTAAAATGTCTTACAGAGTCCTAGAGTAATGTAATGGTTGGTCACAGAGTCCTGATTCAGATGCCAGCAGCCTTTTTTTAATTAAAAAACCTCTGTCCTTGTAAGGAAGTAATCCTTTCCCCAAGTCAATTTTAAAGTTTCTTGTTCACTTTAAATATTTCATTACATTAATTTTTCAAAACAACAAAACAAACATTCATCAAGTGAAACTAAGCATGTCACCCTTGAATCTGTACATCTGTTGCTCTCCTGCTGCTTTCCTGCATAATTCATTTTAATACATTTAAAGTGTACATCTCATTAAAATTCCTTACACACTTTTATATATATACAGTTTGCATTAAAAAGGAGGAAAAGCAGGAAAGGATTTTATGGCAAGGAGGTTCATTAACATGACTCCTCTTTTTACCTTAGTTTTTTCTGTATTGAATGTATACCTGTGGTCTGCCTTCAAATGCCTACCTCAGCATACAGTGTCATCTGTCTCTTTGAGTCTGAGTCATCTCTTTAGTGCCATTAGACATTTTCTCCAGCATATTTTCTCTTACTCTTGATGTCTTTGTTCCTCTTTAAGTGCATACATCCTCTTTTCTTCATCCTCTTTTCATCACTTCACATAATTTATATACACAATGTGTTCAGTGCATCAGTACTGTTATCAGCCAAGAGAATATCCATCATTTGCTCAGATGCTCTAGAGTTCTTTGAGCTGGCTACAGTGCTGTAAGGGGGTTTTCAAATTTTATTCAGTTTGTGGTTTCTTTTTCTCTATCAATACTTTCCGTAACTGCAGTGTTTGGTTTGGTTTCATTTATTTTAGCATTGTGGAGTTGTTTGTATTTCTTAAATCAACTCTAGAAAACAAGTCAGTCTTGTAGCTTGAGGTGGCAACCTTTTAAAATCATTGAATTCTTATTTCAGTGACTGCTGAAATTTGTTCTTTGAAATCCCTCATAGGTGTTTAGGAGTATGTGTGCTTGTTACAAATAATCCTAAAGTATTATAACTCTTGACAAATCATATGAAAAGCTTATAACTGCAGAAGAAAACTCAGAATGCTTGAGAGAAAAAGGAGGTCCATATTTGATAAGAAAAAAAAAATTGTAATTTAAGGAATTATCTTCAAAAATCATTCTTTGGGGAATAAGTGACATTTTATGTAAGATAGTATATGTTTGTATCTACCTGGTTTCTTTGGACTTTCACATTTAGCTATTGACATCTGTCACTTAGAAACTTCATGAGAATTATATGCTAAATGAAATTTAAAAGTGAAATATATAGTGATTGTATACTGGACTAACCTTTTCTCCTTAGAAACAGGAGTTGAAATACACTTTCTGGAAAAGTTTATTCAGAGTTTACATGGCAAGTTCCTCATTGCTTCCTGGATATAATACAGTGTCAGTCAGTGAGGAAGAGATTGAAATCCATATATGAGCCCTTTAAATAAATTAGTCAGGTGCCTTCAGTCACTTTGGCTTCCTTGAAATTGAGTAACAGAAAATGCAGCCGTGAAGGGAAAATTGAGAGAGTTCCCTTACGAGCAACAGCTATTTCATTTTATTCAGATTACCTAGTTCCAAATAAGTGGCAAAGGTTTGGATTCAGCAGCATGCAGCGCTGTCAAATATAGGTTATGAACTATGGGAAACAAGCTCAGCCCTGGAAGGCTGTGGGTCTGGAGGCAGATAAGCTTGTGTACACTGAAAGAGTTTGGTCTCCTCAGGAGCCAGTTTTCAGGTGCAGGCTGTTGTGGGATTAGTTCATCCATGTTCATTGTTGAGAGAAGCATAGATTCATATGGACTCAGTCTGTCGTCTGGTTTGCCCCTGTACAGGTGCATGTTGCTGGGTTTTAGAGTAATGCATTTGTATTATTATGGCATTTTGTCGTATTATCTAGTCCAAGTTTTTTGTAGATACAACAAACATTGCATGTTACAACAACAGAAAAGGTGGCAGTTGGGAGCTGACTTTGAGGACAGTGGACTGCAAAAATTCATCTATTTTCGAAAGCGGTAGGAATGACTGATGTGAAGTTCCGTGTTTGTGCTTTGCCTTTGCAGTCAAATGTGCAGCAGGGTTTTGTGTGAGGGGTTGGAACCATTTGTTTCAAGTCCTTTCAGCTGCTGGAAGCATGTAGAATATAAAAGAACAGAGTTAGGTTCACAGGTTGATTTTCCCCAAGTAGTGCTAGGTTATTTCATATGTATTCCAGAGAGATTAATGTGTGAGAATCCTGCAATATATCTTGAGAGACTCAGAATGACAAGGCAAATAATGTTTTCTTACAGGCTGTTTATTTCACAGATGTCTACTGTTTGCTTTCTTGAACTTTCTTTTTATGTCTCAGATACAGAGCTCTGTCTGGGGCATACTGAGCATTCATCTGGTCGAGTGGTTTCTGGTTTGCTGCAATAAGCACCAACTTATGTTTGGCTGCTGTGTTCCCCTTTGCTGTTCCTTTTTGGCTTGCATGGCACTGCTTAAAATGAAATTGAGACAAAATCTAGAAAAACTCTTTCTTATTATTTTTATAAGCTAAAAATAGAACAGAAATGTTTCTTATTCAGAACTATTAATCATTAATCGAACACTAAGTTACTCTATGAACTCAAGTGTTTTTATGCTTTTTACCCTCTCACTACTCAGAGTACCATTTGTTCTATTGCACCATCTTTATTTAATTTCATCTTAAATTATCTAATATTTTAATCTCTTCATGTCAGAGTCTGGATTTTTCTATGGTTTGGAAAGCTCCCAGAAAAATGGGGCTGGGAGCCATCAAGTGCTATTGCAGTACAAGAAATGGTTGATCAGGCTACAGTCAGGTCAGTGGCTTATCCCTGATCAAGAGAGAATTTTATGTCCGCTTGTATTAGACTTCAATGATGTGTAGCATACTTTAGGCTATAAATAGCATTTTGCTGTTCAGTCCCACTGGACACAACACACGATACTGCAAGTATTGATCAAAAAGCTCTACTCTGTTAATCCCTCTGCCTGTAGCAATGTTAAATATTTATGGATTCCAACCTAGTATCCTGAAGAATGTTTTAGCCCTGCAGAAGATGCTGAAAGTTTCTGCTTTATACCTGTTTTACAAGTATTTTCTTCTTTTTCACTCTTTTTTTCAATCACATAAAGTGTGACATAAAGGATTATACTGTGCTTGCACCATTTTGAAGCTTTGTTGCATTAGCATGTTGTGAAGGTATACATTGATTGAGAGGTTGTAGCAGTTCAGTATCAAAGAGGAGAATGCCTCAGAGATAAAATCTATCAGCGTCTCATCCCCACGTGGCTGACTTACAATAAGGACAAGGAGAGGTTAACACTGCACAGTGCATTGCAGTAGTGTGAGATGGCAGACAACAAAGAAGACATATTCATATCAGGTTTATCCAAATATTCATGAAATTATCTGAAAATTATCAAAGTACTAAAAAATTACTTATTTCCCTGCTAAAAAAATTAGTTATTTCTCTGCTGTTTACTTATTATATCTGTATGCTCATCAAGATGTTTAAAAGGTTTGTAGCAGAAGGTACAGTGAAACTTGTAGGCTTTCTGTCTCCTCTACTTGTTCAT
Source organism: Pezoporus flaviventris (assembly GCF_033815535.1). Taxonomy (NCBI): domain Eukaryota; kingdom Metazoa; phylum Chordata; class Aves; order Psittaciformes; family Psittacidae; genus Pezoporus; species Pezoporus flaviventris. The sequence goes on from NW_026892585.1 coordinate 23,123,573, forward strand.
TAACCTCAAGTAAGTGTAGTCATTTTTCCTCAATTTTTTATACTAATATATCGAAGGCAGACTTGATATTGTCAGACATGCACTGGAATATGCTCCAGGAAACCTTCCTTCCAGTGGTGAGGTGACAAATGAAAAAGAAAATAAAAATGGATTTTGCAATTTAAAACATGGCGTGCTCAGGGAAGAATGCATAGCCAGCTATAATGTGATATGATTCATTTCTCTATATGCAGGGAAGAATTTTATACAAAAGCTTTATGGGAGGTGTACAGGATAGTTAAAGTAACATGAAGACTATTGTACGTAATGGTGCTTGCTTTATCTACCAGGAGCTAGAAGAAAGGTTTAAATACTTGTATTTGCCCTCTTACCTTTCAGTAAGATGTCACATTATGCCTCGTTCCATTACCTATTTAATCATCCTTTAGACCTGATTATGTGTTTAGAGGGAAAGGTTGGCAGAGAGAGTAAAACAGAATGCACACATGCTTCTTTCACTAAATCCCTGAAGATCGTGTCCATACTATGTAAAGAAATTGCATTTTAGATATCTACAAAGCTGGTGCAAAAACAGTCAGTGCTTTAAGTTGAAAAATTTACATGACTTTGAAGGATTTACTCTTCCTCTAGGTGATCAATGGCACTTTGCAAGTTTTAATGGCTTGAGCTGCCATGATGCTTGCTAAAAATTTGAGGCATGTTTTGTTCAGAGTTCAGGCTTCATGTGAGCACAAACATAAATATCCAAAATTTCAGATCCTTGAGGTGTACAGTCTTAAATGTCAACCTGAGTGTTTTCAAAGGAGAGCATTTTAGAATAACTGATCTTCATCTACATGATTTTGTGGAGTGGAATTGTATGAAAATCTGACCATTACTGGGAACAGGGCTTGGGAGAGTTCAGTGGCTGATGGTGCCACAGAGTGACATACAATGACTGCAGCTTCTTCTTTCTTCTCTTGTGCCTGAGGATACAAAGGCTATGTTTAGGGCTGGCATAGGGATGCGATCTTTTCTCTGTCAGGTCCTCTTGACAGATTAAGTAATCTTGTTTCTTTCAGTATTCAAAGTAATGTTTTTCCAAATACTAATTATTTCTGCTTCCTTCAGTTCCTGTATTATGAGGAAAATTTCCCAGTTTCTCTAGTAAAGAGATACAGTGAGGTGCTTGGTCAGGCTGCTTGATACATTTGTACTCACCATCGTTCTCAGATGAGTTGATTTGGCCTTCCAAAGACTCCTGCTCTGACTGTGAAATGCGTAAGCACCTGAAGCTCCTAAATTTTGACCAGTGCATATTTTGCATAGACAGTTGCTCTGTAGTAAGTGTGAAAACCTTCCAGTGTGAGTCTCTAAGGCCTAGACAGAAACAAAACCCAGTTCTCTGGGTTTGTAAACCTTGGCCTTAATTAAAATTAATTGGAATTATTTTTTTAAAGATTTGAGACCAGAACAAGTGTTTGTAATACTCCTAATCTCTCCTCAAAATAAAGTATAAACCTTGTTGTTAGTGAGGACTGATTTTAGTGTAAGTGTCTGGGTCCTATGCTTTTTGGAGCATTTCTGTTTAAAATATATTTCACTTACTTTTAGTGGGGTGTTTTTATTTGTGGCAGACAGCTATACCTGGATGTGTGATTTATTGCTTTGTATTGCTTTTTTGAGCTGATTTTTCATCATCTATATGTAAATAAATTGCACTACCAAAGTTGGGAATGGAACTCCCAAGGTTTGCCTAGCAGTCATGACCAGATGTATCCTCAGGTGAGTTGACTGAATCATTAAGATTAATGACTCCACACTTTCTGTGCAGGATAGAAAGTTCACATTTATGGGAGATACAACCACCTCTTGTATCCTCCATAACTGCTTATGGGCATACGTCAGCCAAGGTGGGCATCTACGAGTGAGGAAAGCTGTCTCTGCTCTGCACACAATAATGCATTTTGCTATGCAAGTGGTTGACAAAAGGTTTGAAGCTTGATTTTTTCCTGAAGTATCTCCAATATTCCAGCTTATAATACGAGGAATTGGCCCCTGCCATTCCCTGCTATAAGTACCAGGGTTCCACGTTTCATGCATTATATACTCAGATGACAAAGTGAGGGTTGCTGTACTAGTGACCTGAATGGGGTAGAATTATAGCACAAGCCTTATGCTCAGCTAAACAAGTTCTTGAAAGTACCTGTATAAATGCATTTCTCTTCATTGTTTGGTTGTTTCAGCAGTTTAGCAGTAACATACGATTATTCTTAGGATTTAGTGGACTGCTGAAACAGCTGCAAACTGGTGCCTTGTGACGAAACTGAACTGGTAACAGAGAAGGCCCAGTAGTGGATAGCAGCTGGCATACTTCATCAGGAACAAAACAGGCTGTGATTCCTCATTCTGGAGGGAGAAGTTTATGTTAAAAAAATATTAACTTAAAAATGTAAGGGGAGTGCTAAATCATAAAATTATGGAATGGACTAACTATGAGGGAGCATTCTGCAGAACGTAAAATACAAGGATATATTATTTTTTAGTTTGAGAATACTTATATAATCAGAGCTGTGTGATGAAGAGCTTTTTTGTAGGTGGATGTTTAGCTGAGTGTATTTGCTAGAATATTTGTCCTTCACAGTAAAAAGCGCTTTTGTACCTTGTAAGCCCATGTGGCCTGACGGAGGTAGTTTTGTGCTGATGCTGAGTGATTGCATGCTTTCTGGGTCATTCATGTTAACATTTTGATTACAGTGTGAGTTACAGGGGATGAGCTGCAGGGACTATGATGTTCCACTGGAATGTACTAACTCAGATGAAGAAAAAAGGCATTTATCTAACTGCAAAGCTTTGAGAAAAAGTGAGTCACAGAAATAGATAGTTTTTAAAAAAAACCTCTTCATTCTGGTGATGTTGTCAGCCAATGGCGTAATCACAGAATCATAGAATGGTTTGGGTTGGAAAGGACCTTAAGATCATCCAGTTCCAGCCCCCCTGCCACTGGTAGGGACACCTCACACTAAACCATGTCACCCAAGGCTCTGTTCAGCCTGGCCTCAAACACTGCCAGGAATGGAGCATTCACAATATTTTGGGCAACTTTTTCCAGTACCTCACCACCCTCACTTATAGCCAACCTAAATCTCCCCTTGTCTAAGCTTGAACGCATTCCCCCTTGTCCTATCACTACAGTCCCTGATGAAGAGTCCCTCCCCAGCATCCTATAAGGCCCTCTTCAGATACTGGAAGGCTGCTATGAGGTCTCCACGCAGCCTTCTCTTCTCCAGGCTGAACAGCCCCAACTTTCTCAGCCTGTCTTCATACAGGAGGTGCTCCAATCCCCTGATCATCTTCCTGGCCTCCTCTGGACTTGCTTCAACAGCTCCATCTCCTTCTTATGTTGAGGACGCCAGAACTGCACACAATACTCCAGGTGGGGTCTCACAAGAGCAGAGTAGAGGGGCAGGATCACCTCCTTCGACCTGCTGGTCATGCTCCTTTTGATGCAGCCCAGGATACGGTTGGCTTTCTGGGATGCAAGTGCACGCTGCTGGATCATGTTCGGGTTCTCTTATTCCAGAGTTTCATAGCAGCTGGGATCCAGGGAAGTCTGTAAAGGGTGAGTGTCAGGATGATGGAGCTAGGTTTTTTTCAGTGATGTCCAGTGATAGGACAAGGGGCAGTGGGTGTAAACTGGAGCATAGGAGGTTCCATGTGATCATCAGGAAAAATTTCTTTACTGTGAGAGTGACAGCGCACTGGAACAGGTTGCCCAGGGGGGTTGTGGAGTCTCCTACGTTGGAGATAATCAAGGCCCGCCTGGAGAAGTTCCTGTGTGATGTACTCTAGGTTACCCTGCTCTTGCAGGAGGGTTGGACTAGATGATCTTTTGAGGTCCCTTCCAACCTTTGGGATTCTGTGATTCTGTGAAATACTAGGATGGGATCAGTGATTATAAGGTATGAACCCTTATGAGAGCTCAGTTTCCCTGTTAATTCGGTCATGTACTGGGAAAATACACTCAATCATGGAAAGAACGCAAATGGAAATCAGGAGGAAGAGGGGTGTAATCCTGCATGGATGAAAGCACTTTGCATTATAACCAGCTCTGTTCTGCCACTTAACCACCACCAGGATACAAAAGACAAGAGTAAGTACTCTGTTGTTAAGCCTAAGTGTTATGTCTTGATTCTTTTCTGCCAAAAGCACTTCAGACTAAGTGCACAGCTATACATTAGGCTTGAGACTCCAGCTCAATTTGAAATTTTTACACCTCATTGCATCTATATGCTGACTCTATATCTAGTTGCTGCTCTTTGTTGGACAGTGTACAAAGCTGCATGATCTGCCTCTAAATACAATTAATTCAGTGTTCCTTCAAAAAGCAGTGACAAGTGAAGCCCCAGAGCTCTCTGGCTTCCAGTGAATTGTATAAAGCCTGAAATAAATCTTCTACCTGTCACGCAAGGCAAACTCACCTTCCTTGAACTTTATTTTTAAGACTTATCTTCCTCAGGGATCTCTGTTGCTCATTCTCTGCCCATTTTTTGCATAAATTACATTGATCTCAACAGGATGTCTGTGCAGTAGGCGTGGTCAGGATATACAGCAGAGACCTGTGGTGCAGATAAGAGATGCACAACACTGACTGGAAAGAAAATATGCATCAGAAGAGTGCCCACCAAGAACATGTAGCTTTTTACATGGGTAGTGTCACAGAGATGAATTTATGTACAGTTTAATTTATGTTTCATGCCATTTCAAAGCTTCATTCATCTATGCCTCTCTGCATGTTCCAGGTACCCTTCTCCTGCCTTCAGAAAGGTAGGCTGCCTTTTCAACATTTGCTGAGATAGGTATCTGTGGCCATGAAGCATACATGTATATAGTACAGTGCATAAAGTTCTATGTGGAAGAGGAAAGCAGAATTCTCTGTATGTTTTAATAATTATGAGATAATTTTTTGGGGGGGAGACTATATTCTGAAGGTAGTATCATGTACTGGATTGACCTGCAGCTACTGCATGGTGTTGCATTGTTCCAGTAGTGCTGTGTGGAAGCTTGGAGAATTAGCTTTGCAGCAGTGCAAGGAGGGAGACATTATTATAAACATAGATAAGAATAGGGCTGTCTAGTCAGTAAACTAGAGAAGAATTCTCTCCTATTATTGCAGCCAAATAGTTCCTCTCATACTCTGCAATACCTGAAATGTTTTGACCTGAATATCTTACCTTGGTGAGTCAAATTTAGGGGAGAAGCAATTCTCCTTCCATTGTCCTTGTCTGTGTACACAAAACATTAATAAAGCAATGTTAGAAGAGCTGTTCCTTGTTTTGGTGTTAGTTTCCCACTCTTCTCTCATATGGACTTTCACTCTCATCAGGCTTTTTTTTTAATTTAAATTGTTTTTATCTCATGTTGCCAACAAATCAATCAGAGAAGCCGCTCCTATAAATACAGAACATTCATGGAAGCCCATACTGATTTCTCCTCAGCTGCTCCTTATTATAAAGTTCCCTGGTGTGAGGAAGACGCTAAATAGAAGCTAATAGACATTACATCTCTCACATATTTTCACATTCTGACAAAAAAAAAGTTGGGGATTTTTTTTTTCTTTTTTCCCATTAAGAATTTAGCTGTTCTTTCTTAAAAAAGAAAAAAAGAAAAAAAAGGGTTAAAAATACATTTCTCCTATTCTCTTTTCCAGTGCTGGGGAGTAGAAACTTCCATAGATTTGAAGTGATTTTTCACCCTGATCAACAGAGTGTTGTTGCCTTGAAATGATCACTTGCTTGGTAGAAATATTTCTATTTCCTGCTGTGTTAATTGCTGTTACTAGTAAAGTCTGGAAGACAGGTATTTCTCAGCTACCCAGAAGTCACTTCCTAGCCAGTCTGATTACGAAAAGAGAGTGAAAGCCAGACAAATTATTTTAATAGGATTTTTAGCTTTTCCCAAGAAAAAGGAAAAAAAAAGAAAAGATTACAGAAACAGAAGCTGATCACTTAGAGCCCTGCTACTTTTTCCTATTAAGACCTTGCTGTCTGTTGTGCATAAATTTGTGAACTACCATGAGGTCAATGACCGGTGTTGGGAAAGGCAGCTGCACAAAGATTAGGAAACCCAAGGTAAGATCAGTAGACTTCAGATTCCCTTGTTGACAGCAAAGGTGGACTAGTTCTCTGATGTCATTGTAAAAAGGCATCCCAAGTCACAATTCAAAAAACCAGCTTACCCTTTTCCCCAAGGAGTGCTCCCTGCTTGAGTGTACTGCATACAGTGATTGTTGTACATGCAGCAGTTGTAGCAGTTAAGCATTGCCTTACACTCCCACAGTTATACTTTCTCCTTGCCTCTTCTGACAGCTGGGTGCCAGTACTCCCCCTCATGACAGAAGAGTCTCAATGGGTGCTGCTATCTGTACTAGGTCAAATTTCATGGGAAATTTAACTAAAAGAAAAATTAATTAAATCCTTTAATTGAAAGTGGGGTCAGAGTAAGCTTCTGAATGCATCAGGAGCATGTGAAGACAGCTTTCAAATAGATCACTTTTGTTCAGGTCTCAGGTCTCATGCTGAAGGTAATTGGTTGTGTTGGCTAGACACCAAGATCAGGCCTGCTGGGTCTAAAAACCTGTTTGGAACTTATAAAAGAATTTTTTTGTTATCTTTGTTTATCCCACCTTAATGCTATCAAGTGGCTACTTCTCTAGATGGACCATATGTAGGTTGTTGGCTTCTTTTAATCCCTGTATATACATATGCACTCTCAGATGCACACATGCACGCTCAAACACGAACATTTGATGTACAAGATCAAGGTTAATTTTCCTTTTGGCTTTGGAAAATGAATTCTGTTTACAGTAGGGCCACTTGACATAATACTTGCAGCAGAAGGTGCCCTTTGCATTGATATACATCAATGACATCAACTCCTGCCATGTCATCAGCAAGGTTCCATATAGAAAGCACTATTGCCAACTTTCATAGCTGATTTTATGATTTAATTGCCCTTTTTTAAAATTTTCTGCCTATTTTTAACATAGTATATCAAATACATTGCTGTCTTTAGAGTGTTGACAGACAGAAAGATTAGAAAAGATCAAATCCCACTGCATTTAGGAAAGCACCTCTAGGAGTAGCAGTTCTAAGCTTCAGGCTCAAGAGACTGACTATTCACCAGAAGCTGAATGTGAGAGCTTATATCCCACTACATCACCTGGTCTCTTCTCACAGTTAACAAGAAACAAATAGGCATTTTCAATTTGTGTTTCATCTTGTCCTAAAGTTAGTTATCCCAAGTCACATGTCTGTTCTTTTATCTCTTAATTCATTATAGAGGAATGTCAAGAGAACCAGCTTGCATATAGAATTATGTAGTGCCCGTATTTGTTTTAAGGAGAAACAGATCCCCCACAAAAGTTCAGTAGCATGAGGGGATCTTTCTTTGTAACCATAGAGCTAATGTCAAAGGGCATCTTTATTCCCAGTGTGGTTCCACTGTTTGCTCTGTGTATGCTTAAGTCCTTCTGCTGCATTTTCCCTGCCTCTAGAGAGACAATACCTATCCTAAGCAGAGCTTTCACCCAGTAAATGTGTATATAAATATTATAGAAAACATAATACTACTAGGTGTAAAATATAACAGTTCTCCCTAGGGAAACCTGCTTAGTTTATTTTTAGGCAGACTCTGGCAGAAGAGTAGCATTAGGTGTTACTTAAAGATATCATCCTAAGAAGCTTTCCCCATAATAGAAAACTAACTCTTTCATTGTACCTACAGTAAGAACCCTCACAATGGGCTGGTAATCTAAGTATGTTTCTTTTCAACAAAAATTTGGTTGTGATTGCACAGAGCAAGGGGAACAGCAGCATTAGTTTTGCCAAGTCTCTTTAAAAAGTGGTTTGGATAGTGCTAACCTGTCAGCAAGAGAGAAAAGTAACTTCTTCAATGTTAAGGTTAAATACTGGAGGCAGTAGAATATGAGAAATTATATGAACTGTAGATAGCACAGCACAATCTTTTATTATGACTTAGCTGTAATGACTCCTCTCTTTTACAGTTCATTTTGGCAGAGAGATGAGTCTCCCCCATCTTCTCCCTCCAAAAGCCAGTGTGCAGATGAGCATGCCATACATAGTCTAGTATCGCAAGTTATAATAAAATATGTCATAATGCAACATGCTTGGCTTGAAATTGGTAGGTTTTCAGCAATAAACATTATTTACTTTGTGCAGTGAACACAAAAACCTTGGGCTGAGTCATAATGCACCACGATGGTAATAGTGATTGATTCACAGCTGTCATACTGTTACCAGTGTCAAATCAGTAAGTACTGAGTTAACACACTTATGGAAGATGGAGTAAAAGGTAAGAAATATCCATGGTTATCATGGTTATCATTAAAAATTCATTTCAACCAGCAGGTGGAAGGAGGTCACTCCTTCTACTCTGCTTTTGTGAGACCCCACCTGAAGTAGTGTGTGCAGTTCTGATGTCCTCAACATAAAAAGGACATGAGCTGTTGGAACAAGTCCAGAGCAGGGCCACGAGGATGATCAGGGGACTGGAGCACCTCCCGTATGAATCCAGGCTGAGAAAGTTGGGGCTGTTCAACCTGGAGAAGAGAAGGCTGCGTGGAGACTTCATAGCAGCCTTCCAGTATCTGAAGGATGCTGGAGAGGGACTCTTCATCAGGGAATGTAGCGATAGGACAAGGGGTAATGTGCTCAAACTTAGGGGAGATTTAGGTTAGACATAAGCAAGAAATTCTGTACTGTGAGGGTGGTGAGGCACTGGCACTGGTTGCCCAGAAAAGTTGTGGATGCCCCATCCCTGGCAGTGTTCAAGGCCAGGTTGGATGGGGCCTTGAGCAATGTGGTCTTGTGGTAGGAGTCCATGCTTATGTCAGGGGGTTTGGAACTAGATGATCTTAAGGTCCTTTCCAACCCAAACCATTCTATGATTCTATGATTTAAGAGGAAAACTGAAAATGTATTTAGCAGCTTCGCTTAAAATGCAAAAGACGAGCACATATCAGCCTCATTTGCAAAGAAAATTATTTTTAACTACTTATTTTGAACAGACAAAACAATACATTAATTGTACAGTCCCCAGAGAAATCTGGATCTAGCTTAGCCTCATCATTCTCTCTCAGTTACCAAATGCATGCTACAAGCAGAAATAAACATGTAAATAGAATTTCTTGGTGTTAATATCTTTGCAAATTTAGCAGTCTTGCTGCAGTGTGGTAAGGTGTCAATTTAGAGAAGTTAATAAAAAAGAGCAAGAAATGTTCATATGGAATATGTGTTATTTTTGATTTTTTTATGTGCAGACGTGCTATTTGAAGGCTGCATGCATTTCTCATTGTATTGTCTTCTTAATTTAGATTGTGTACTCTTCATGGCATAGATACTATGTTGGTATTTTCCAAGGCAGTACAGACACATTGCTACCACCACTTTCAGTGATAATTGTGTAATTACCTCCTGAGTCTTTTATCATTTCTGTGATTCTTACTACACAGATGTGACACAAGTAGTAGTTGACCATTGAATCATTCTAAATGTTGGTGGTGTGGGATATATTGATGTGAAATTTAAGTCCTTGCATGTGTATGCAATACTTCACCTTTGTTGTTTCCAGAGAAACGAGAGAAATAGCAGATATTCTTTTTCCAAGTTTAAAGTGAGTTTCAAAGTTCCCAAAAATGGAAAAAACATTTTGTGAAATGCTCTATAACTTTTTTTGTTTATATGATGGGTTAAAAAACAATTTCAGTGTTTTTGTATCCAAGAAACTCTAAAGCACAATATGTGTCAGACACATAAAAATGAAATGTTTTAATGAAAACACTGAGAGTAGCTAAAAGAAATATCTTAGGTAAAAATGGTGAGAAACAAGATTCACAAAGAAAGTGTCAACATCAACAGTGCTGAACTTCAGCTTCTTTGATCTAATTTTCATTTTGTCACTCAAAGGAGGAGAAGCTGGAGTCAAAGTTAGATGTCTCTAGACAAGGGCACACGTTACATAACTCTGAAAGTATTCACAGACTCTAAAAGAAGTGCTGATTTTTTCCCATTTAAAATTGAGAACGAAACTTATAAGTTGAAATAACAAAGAAAACCGAGAACAAGGATAAAAAATTTGAAAGCAACCAGAAAACCTGGAACCTGACAAAAGTACAGTATGTTATTCCAAAGTATTTGTTTTCTGTTCAAAGGGATGTAATTTCATAGCAATTCTCTCCTGAATGAAAATCACAAAAAGTTCCTGCATTATGATCAAGCAGTGAAATCTCATTGGTTTTCAATGGTCCTGAAAGTCAGTTTGCTCTAACTTTCATTTGGGCTGTAATATCTATTTCTTGGTCTATCTCTTCTCTAAAATGTGCATTATTTTCCTTTTTCTGGGTTCTATGTACCTAGAATGTGGAGGCATCTGTAGGTCCCCATCACATTTCTCCTGGGCCATCCATAAACTCTATTTGTGAAGTCCCTATCTACTACTAGAAAATTGACGAGTTGCAATTTTTGTGCGTAAAGAAGAGTTTATGTTTCTGTTGTTTTTAGTTTTGCACTTCAGTAGTAGATGCGTTGCTCGTTGCTTGTAGGAAACCTAGTACAGTAGACTCACTTGCATTCCAGCAATTCAAACCCATAATAATGGCGAGAGATGATTGGATGTTCAGGCCAGTATGCCACAGTATTGTAGGAATGAAAAGGTTCATTTATGCCTTCAGGGTTTGGGGTTTTTTTGTACTTGTTTTTCCTTGCATTATTCTGTGAGTGGAATCACAGAGTTATTGAAACATTAAGACATTTTTAGTCAAGATTTTTACTTTTGATTTCTTGACTGCTAGAGCACAATGTTATAAGGATAACATAGCCTTTTGCTATCTTTGCCATGTTATAAAGTACTGAAGAGCCCAGAGTCTTCAAATACCTCACTCAGGAGAACTGGAGGAGGGAGTCAGCAGAGAGTTTTGAGCTGAATATATTCGGTTTTATGCTTTGAGTTTTGTAAAACATATACACTTTCACAGTACTCCAAAAATGGGAAGCTCTGCAGAAGCAGTGCTAGCTCAAATGCTAGCTCTGCATATATGTTTTGGCTATACCTGAAATGAAGTATTCACATTTCAGAAAGCATATGCTTTGGAAATTAGACCAGTACTAGCAAAATAGTCTAAACTGTATTTTTGATTTCTTGCTTATTCTCAGTCCTGTATTTGCATGCTTACTCAGCAAGGAGTTAAAAATTGAGATGCCAACTATTTGAGAAGAGGCATAGTGAAACTGTTGTACAAGTTACCTTATACACTCATTATTGTTGAAATTTTAAGTGGAGTAGCAGGTGCCATTATGTAAATTCATTCTTTTAACAGTGATTTCAACCAAGTAAATAAAATATAGTCAGAATTGTGCTTGGTGGATTTGCATAATTGCATGTCTGAAAGACTTAAGTGGTAGTAACCATTGTTAAATTACTTTGTAAAATTATTATTATTTTTATTCTAACTAAGGTTTCAACAATTACTAATTGCAAGGAATTAACCAGGCATGACTATTAAAAACAAACACAGTACATTGTCAATCTGATTTTAAAACTGAAATCGTATGATTTTCCATGTTTAACTTTGCTGGCTTCTTGCTTGTCAGCCTTACCTTATTTAGTTTCTGGGGCCAGTGTTTGCCTGGTCATATTGATCTCCAGAAAAGCCACATAAACTCTTACATGAAGATCTGATGAGATCCAGCTTTCAGAAAATAATTTTTAGCCACTGTGATTCCAGTCCATGTGATGAAATTTAAAATGAAGATTACATTGTAGTGATTTTGCAGCATGTTTGCTATTAGCAAACTGAATAAACTCATGGGATTCTCTCATAGTTTGAGTGGCAGTACTTTGCATCATGTCCTATTCCTGTACATCTGAGTATATATGTTTTTCAATATGCCTCCTTAATGTTGAAGTAACTGGAAAGACTGCAGAAAAACAGAAGGTAGGTTTAGAGGAAGGAGCCATGCATGGTGACACCATGCCCGAATCATCTGTCAGATGCCTGCACAGTAAATTGGAACACCCTTCCCTGGGGTGGACCCAATGTAATTTTCCTCTTTATTACAATAATGCAAGGAAGGCAAATGCCAAGAATGTTTTACTAGTGGGTCATTGATATCCTTTTCATGAAAGTCCTTTTATATAAATGAATGCAGCCCACTGTGAATGGTAGTGTTCAGGTAGGTCAGAAACCCTAACAATTGCACTAGGTAGGGAGAGACCTTACGGACAAACAAATCTCCTATTATATGCTAATAATACTGGATTTGGAAAAGAGAGGACCAAGATTAATAATGAAAAAAAAAACAGCTGGATAAACTTTAAGCTACTTTGCAAACCACATTTGCATCAGGATTCTCTTTTCTTTCTCAAAATTTGTTCATGAAAAAGCTTTAGTTTTTTTTTCTGATGAGTGGTTTCCTTTTCTGAGTATAGTCTGCAGCAGTACAGAACAGACCCCACAGACGGTAGGGAAGGAGAACTGTAGCCATCCCAGCACATGGCAAAAATTCATTTTTCGAGAGCTGGATTCCCTCAGAAGCTGAAATTGCAGGAACTGCATGAGTGCATGTGAGTGCATGGAAAAGTGGGGGAAATCATTCCATATCCTCTTACCAGCATTTATTGTTTTTAAAAGATGAGTGGCTAAAGGTAAAGCAGAGGTGGCAAAAATTGTAGAACAAAAGTGCAATGTTGAGATGAGTGCTCTGCGTGGTTCTAAGTAATTATTCTGGACACATAGTGTGGGTTATGTATTTGTGAAATATCTCGGGCAGACATGCCAATTGAGTTAAACCCATTAACGATGAATCTTGCAAGAATTCCTGCAGCTTCCCATCACTCAATATCAGACATTAAGATTGAATATAGGCATCAATATAGGAGATTACAGTCTCTGTAGAACCAGTGCCGGAGAACAGAGACAGACAAGTCATCATCAGGCACAGAATTCTTCTGCTCAAAATAATTGCCTATTTGCTCTGTATTTGCGCTCTATTCCTTAGGCTTAGATCTCCTGCACATCTAGTTAGAGCTTGCAGAATTAATATCAAGTTTCCTGTCACCTCACTCATTACTTTTGTCTGTGGAATTCAAGAAGGAAAGTAAAACCTATGTTTTTTAGAGGCTATTTCTTAAGGACTTCTCTTTTTACTTTTTTTTGTTTAAATAGAAACCTGTTAGCATGTCAGGTTATTTCTTTAAGCCTCACTGGAAAGGACATCTGAATAAATGGCAATTTTACAATAAAAGTATTGTTGCTTGAAGATTATTATTGTGTTATGCTTTTTACACACAGCTACACCTTCAAAAAAGAGAGACTTTAGAACAGAAAAATAGGTTGAATTCAGATTTGATGTGTTCTCGTTAGATTTCTCTTTCAGAGACAATTTCTGTTCTGAGCCATAGAGCATGGGAGCAATGCTATGAATAATGTAGCAATACAAAAAGCATGCTTAATTTGTGTGATATAGTGCTAGCAAATCACAGTGGGCCTTTATGTAAAGAGTGATGATACACAGATTACATACTGAGGGTCTTCACTTTCTCTGTGTTATAAAAATGTAAAGGATGTAATTTTACTTAATGGTCATCTCCATGATCTGACTAATCATTCATTAGCTAATAAATTCTTGCAATACAGTAACAATGCCAGCCAGCATTTGACAGAATAATATATGTATTCTTACGCTGGCTTGTTTTGCTCTCAGTCAACTGCTTTCATGTGTCAGATTTTTCTTAAAGGTTCACATACACAAAATAATTATTAGTTTCCTACCTAATTTTGGAACCAATGTGGAGAGAGTGAGTGTGAAGCAGTTCAGCATGAAAAAGTTAAAAATATGGGTTGAATTTGCTTCTCTGCTGTCACTGATCTTGGCTTCGTTGTTGTTTTAAACTATCATTCTGTACATTATTAAAGTGAGGGAGCTTCAGATCATGCAAAAATTTTCTGGAAAATAGATTTCATATCAGGATTGGAAATGAAATGAAAAGTAATGAGAAAATACATTAGGTTAAAAGGCCAGAAAACTCATTAGAAACTGTATGTTTATGTATTATCTAGCAAATCAAATGTCACGGGAAGACATTAGTGAAATAATTATCAATCATTTAAAACAAAAAGGAAGCAAACAACAGAAGCCTCTTATATTTCAGGGGCTAAAACCATGCTGCTAGATCTATCAATAAAGCAGTTACATGGCATTATTATGATTTTAAAAGATGTTGAACAGTCACAACTTCCCTTGTGGTCACTCTTTTAGCAGCTTTGCTGAGAAACTTCACTTGCCAAATACCATCTTCTGTTCAGAGGCAGCACTTTGTTGTTGAAATTAGAGGAGGAGGACAGAGGAGAGGAGACCATTGAGATCACATTCACCAGAGTTGTCAGAGCCAGAATATGCAAACTGAATAATGAGACCAGGGGATGGACATGGGCCTTGCCAACAGGAAATTAGGCTTTACCGAAAAGAATATTGCATACAAAGCAGCAAGGCAATAAATTCAGGGAAGAAAATGACCCCTCTCTTTTCACTTAAAGTTGATCTTGTGCAGACATTCAGATTTCTGCATGCTATCCTCTAAGACCTGTGTCTTCAACTGTCTCTTTAATTGTCCTAAGACTGTTTGACATAGGGGCTTGGTAAGAAAATCACAGAGGTCTGCAAAGGTATTTTGGATAATCAAATGTACTTTGCTGTTCTTGAAATTAGACTGCAAAACTTTTTGAAAATAAACAGGGACAAGTTTATATTTAGCTAAATTAAATTTTATTAAATACAGGCTTATTTCTGCCTGTTTTTGAAATAGCATCATGTTTAGCTTTAAATGATGATGATAGGGACATAAGCACAATGTATTAAGTGACATTGCCCTCTAGGGATATAGTAGTATGAGCTTGGAATATTGCAGTAAATAGTATGGGTTTGTCTGAAGCTTTAGATAACTGCACTTTGACTGTTCTGATGTTCTGTCTTGGATAATTTTCCACAGATATGTGGTAACATGCACATATAGAAATATGTGTATGTAAATAAGTATGTGCAGAGACACAGAGAATTGTACACCTATAATGGCATCCAGCCTTTATTATAATTACAACCTCAGTTTTCATGAGCACTGTAGGTCAAGCTATCTTCTAATGAAGCGTTTTAGTGAGTTGATGGTGGCATTGCAAACGGAGTAGTAGAAGCGTTCTTCCCTAAAATAAAGTGGGAAATGAGGATGAGAAAATAGGGCCCCTAGTAAGAGCTCTTTGAGAAGGGTTATCTTGTGAATAAATAGTGCACAGAACCACAGGAGATCTGTATTCTGTGACTGTGTGACACTGGACAGCTTCCATTATTCCCGTACTGCAGCTCATGTCTTTGTGAAACAAAAGAAAATACTGCACTACCTACTGAGAGAATGAATTCATTAGTGCTTATGAGGTGTTTGCAAACATTTGTGATAAGTACCATAAAAAAACCCACCTTCTTAAGTATACAAAACGTGGCAGCAGAAGTTACCTATGAGGAGTGTGCCATGAAAAAGCTTGAGAACTACATAAACATGCTCATACCCTAATCTTGCAACACTAGTACATGTTGCATTATGTAAATACGAATAGTTCAGTTAGTATGAGAAGACACTCCTACAATATAAATTATATAATTATAAAGCAGGAATAAGAGATACAGGATTAAACCTTGAATAACTCTGTGTTCATTTTATATGCTACATAAACACAGTAAAGGCAGATAATAAAGCAAGCAAGTTTGGTCCATTTGAAATAACTATTTTTCTTCTAGTATTGTAAAGAAATTCCTCTTGGAGCAGTGTTACTCTGGCTTGGCACAAAGGCACCCTACAAGCAAAAACTTTTGCCCCATTGCACTTTCATCTTTGATTATCCAGGGGCAAAACGAGTCTGGTGCAAACAGGCTGGGCTGAGCTCTGGTTCACCATGATTGCAGCCAATATCACATATTTGTAGTTCTGTCCAGGAAACACATTCCGTCCAGGGTAGTTAAAAATCTTGTGCACATACCATGTAGCTGACAAGTATGTTTCCAGGAAGCCTCATATGACTCTGTCCTACTGAATGCACAGTTTGATAGCTGCACACTAAATATATGGCACATGACCAAGTAGTTCAGTTATCTGGGCACCTCAGACAGAGGCAGAGACAGAGAAATCTTACATTTCTCACCTCCTGCTCCACCAGCAAGTCCATGCTGGCCTATTCAATAAAGCTGCCTCCACCCTTGGCATGGAGTCTTAGTGTCACTGATTATCTTATCTCCAGTATTAGAAGTTTATCCTTCTCAATTCAAAGCTGTTTTAGAGCCTGAGGCTCTGTCCTCCCCTCTGGTAACAGCCCAAGAAGAGGAACTGTACCGCATAGGAATAACAAATGTGGCTTAATGGCAGCAATTTAAGTGCTGCTTGTTCATTGTGTGAACATTTTATTTGTATGCAGATCCTAGCTGAAGTATCAGAGAATATTTAAAAACTTCATTGTTCCTCTTCTGACCATCCTTAGGACTGCAGGATTTTTCTTCCATCTGTGGATCTGTACCAGAAATCACTCTAAAAGAGGCTTTCTCTTCTCCCTTCAGACTGTCTCAGCAGGTTGCAAAGTTGAGTACTGAGCTGGCCTTCTCATGGCAGGAGAGAGCCATGAAGTCTCACTAGGTTTGCCGCTTTCCTTAAAGTAGGGAAGTTGTTGCCCTTTAATTCTTACTCTACTGTGTTGTCTTCAAGTTTTATTAACAACATGGAGTAGACACTGTTGTCTGTCTCTAGGGAAATGCTACATTGTAAGCAATAAAGCTGGCAAAAAGAAATTAAAAAAAAACCAAACCAAACCAAACAAACCCTGAGAGTCAGATTAGCATCTCTGTTAACAGCAGAGTGAAAAATATGATCATGTTTGCAACGGACTCCTATTAAGCTGGTGGAAATTACAACCCAAAGGTCATACACTTAGTCACTGGCAGCAGAATGTTGTCACTCCCTGCTGGCTGATTCATGAAATTATTTGCTGTGAAGAAAATTGCTGCTTCACATCAGCTGGAGACAGCTTTTGTCAGGCCAGACTCTGATGCTGCTGTTTGATTGTAATCATGCTTTGGAGAGAGTTGCGTGAAGACCCATCACACAGTGGCTGTGTCCAAGTGCCTGTAAAACAAGGAAGGATCCCACCCAAATGGGGGCCAAACCTTAAAGAACGGTTGGATTTGGTGTCAGAGACTGTTAACTGTTCCTAATAATGTAACTTATCTGGAAGAGAGGTCCTTGTTTTTTCATCTTTCATGTAGTCATCTGTAATTTTATCTCCCATGGCACGTAAGTATTGGATCATGGTTGTACACTGACTTAGATAACAAAACCTTGTTATTTTTGTGTAGAGGAGACTACAGTCTCCTCAGTTTCATTCATGTTTTGATGCCATACAATTGCTCTGAGTTCATCCACAGTCTTAGCAGGTTCCTCAAAGTGCAATAGCACACGTCTTCAGTATCTCTTTTCAGATACAACCACATTTTTTTATAAACTTCTGTCATTCTGTTCACTATAGGCAGTGACATTTAGCTCAGCAATTTGCTTTTCACTTGGAATGTTTTCTTCTTGAAGTCTCTGTGCTTGTGAAGGCCCCTGTTGTCATCTGTAAATAGAGAAGGACATGAGTTGCATTTGATCTTGTGTGAAGCTAGAATATTTTCATGGGCAAATCTGAAGCATGCTCTTCCTTCTCTTCCTGGTTTCCCCTTCATTTTCTTAAGGTGTTTTTCTTTGCCTATCTCTATGCCTTGTTTTCTTTTTTACCTGTTCTTCCTTGTAATGCTTGGCTCACTTCCATGATTACTGTTACAGTATTTGTAACTGATAGAGGACAGATTTTTACTTTGTCCTGTTGTAATTTTTGACCCGTGGCAAAGCAGGATCGAGCATGACCTTCATACAACCTCTGAGACATTGTATTAAACAGAGTTGGAAGATTAGGATATCAGTCTTTAGTACTAAGTTTGCTTTCTTGTCTACCCTCAGCTGAGAGCTTTGCAAATGAAAATTTCAGGTTTTAGTGTTATCTGTTTAATATTCTAGGATATTGTCTCAGATGTTAATAAAGAATTTTTAAGCTGCAAGGGTTAGAATTTTCCTTATGTCATAGCACATTAGATTTAGTGTTGGTATCATCAGCACGTTTTGAAAAGAGCTAAGTATAAGTAAGGTCTTCCATTGTCTTGGGTAAAGATTATAATTCCACTTTTTTTTTGTCTTTCCCTTGGATATAGTATCATCATAAATAGCTGGAAATTCCTAGCCAAACCACTGTGCAGTTGTCTGTCTTGAAAGCCACAGGTACAATTGAGCCTTGAAGGCAGAGACTTTGCACCAGAGACAAGCTGGTGCAAAGCCTGCATGTCCTGGCAGGAACTCCAGGTGGTGGCATGCTTGAGGGACTTGCTGTCTTCTTGCACTTCAAGGAAGTGGGAGCCACTGGGCAATTTTTTGTTCCAAGGCACTTCTTTCCTTTCTTGGCACATACATGCCAGTGCCACATTTGCTCCATACTTTCAGGCACTTGGTGAGGGGAGCAGTGACATTCAGTTCAGTAGCAGCCGCAAAAGCCTGTCTTACAGACTCAGGGCTTAGAGAAAGTGCTGTGCAAGAGGTTTTGGTGTGTCCTGTGGGTGCTGCATAGCCAGTGGTACATGTCCTGAGCTGCTGCTCTCCCCTTCTGCTGGGGAGAAAAAGAGAAGGGGGTATTACCATCCTTATTTATATGTTGTTTCCGAAGCATTCCCTTCCTCCCTGTTTGCAGGAGAAGATGGTAGAGTACACATGTGAGGTTTCTTGGTAGACTAATTATACTGTCCAAGGTGTTTAGCGTGGTTTGGATATTCTCTAGCACAGAGAAATGAACTCCTGCCTGTAAAAGTCAGTCAGTCTCTATCTTGTAAACACTTTCTGCTGTGTAACCCAGCTATGGGTCTGACACAGTCAGGGTCAAATCCACTTCTTAAAGGTTCTCTTCCATTTAAGGGAGAAGCTGATGATGCTGTGTGTTAGTTTGTAGCAAACTTGCTCATTTAGGGCATACACATTATGTCTTTAAGTAAATGCAAAAGAATAAATTGAAAGAAGGGCAATAACAATAAAAGACTTTTTCCCTTCAGCTTTTCCTTCTTTCTCACAGTGGTAGCAAAATTATATTGCACAGCTATGTTTTAAATTAGAAGTGGTTGGAGGTTTTGCTGTTGCACCCCGTAGTTGTAATTGGAATGTGTGTTAATTAGAACTGATTTAAATAAGAGAATTTTTGACAGTCTGAGAAAAAAGAATCTTAATATTTCTGAATATTTTTAAACTGTTGAACAGTTTGATGGCTGGTGAAAAACTAGTTTGTTTGGGTTTTTTTTTCATTTACACTGGAATATTTCATGCATCCACAGTAATCAGCATTTTTAGGAATATGCTGTTTCAGCTCTGATATCAAGAAGGTCATGTTACTCCTTTGGCACAGGCATCTTTACCCAAGCCAAATCTTTTTTCCTATTGCAAGAATTTTTTATTGCTACTCTTTAACAAGCTATAGGTAGAGCTGCAAATAATGTTAGCATTATATACATGGCCACTCTTTAATTGCAGTGACCATTCACAAAGACACAACAGACGTGTCTTTCACAACAATCAGTAAAAGAAGATGTAGTCTTTAAACATGTATGTCTGAATTAAATAAGCAAATGGTCATAACTAAAGCGTTTTTCCCTCATTCAGTGTAACAGTGTATTGCATAAGCTCTTCTGGACGTTAATGGCATACATATGTCTGAGTGTGAGCAGGGAATGCCAAAACTCAACCTTAATTAGTCAAAAATAAATGTCTGTGTGCAGCAATTATTATGCTGGTGGAAATAAATCACTGTATTGACATCGAACATTTGGCCAGGTTTCCTTGTTTATGTTGAAAACATATGTTTGAAAAAAATTTTCTCTAGTGTTAGTCTAGCAGTGTTGCACAGACAAGCAGTGATGTAATGGTAATGTTCTGGTTTACCCAAATAAATACTAAATAAAAAATAATAAAAAAGTAATAAAATTAAGTTTAAAATAAAAAATTCAATACTAAATAATAAAGAGCTACTTAAACAGCTGCATGAAATAACCTTCTGTTAGCAGAACCACGATTAATTATTTGTGCTGCATAAATTCCAATAATTTTGTCTTTGAACTGTCAGTGCAAGTAAGTTTTTCTTAGTGGGATAATAGCAAGGTCTTTGTGATCAATAATATTTGTTTATGAGAATAATAAAAATAGATTTTATAGCAGAAGCACAGACCTATTGTTTTGAGAAGCAGCTTCAGATAAAAGCTTTGCATTTGCTCTTTTCTCTTGAGACTACTAAAGAGAACACTAAAAAATAAAATGGGTGACCATCAAAGCAAGTAGGGTCATGCATTACCAGGGATTCATTTTATTTCCATTAGAGGGGAACTAGAAAGTACCTCATGCTATTTGTACCTGATTTTCCATTATGAATTACGATACATGAGATCATTTAAAAATTGCTGAGCCTTTCAGATGAATCTGACTGTCGCTGTTCCTTAATAATTGAACGGTAAGAAATACAAGATCTCAATTTTCATCCAAACAAAATAACTTCTGAGATTATGGGAGAGGGCAAGAAGGTATTTAAAGTACAACCTTCCTAAAAACTCATAGGACACTCTCAGAGAGGGATTTAAAAGTGGGTTTGGGTTCACATTTAGAGGGTTAGTTTTTTTCAGTCAACTCCTACCTACAAACTGAAGTCCTGGGATTACACACTCAGCTGGTGTACCTTGGTACAGGAACATTTAAGTGGTACACCAGTATGAAGTAGATGCACTAAAGTAAGGATGCTGCTTGTTTAAAAACATGATGCAGCTCACACCTCTCCTGTAGTTCACTGCTGCAGCACATGAACTTTCAGCTTCAATGTTCATCTGTGATGAGGGGCAACACAGTAAAACAACAGAAAGTCACGGTGCAATTTTTTTACTGAAAACTAGTTCCTGGTGACAGGTTAGAGGTTGTCTTGGCTTTTTTATGCTGTTACTAATATGAAGGGATTGCAGGTTTAAGTTTAAAGACCAAATAAAACACTAGCACCTGTCATTTTTGGAGTGGTGGTGCTGAAAAAGAAATTCTGGGCAAGAAAGCAAAGTTTGTAAGAGACTCCAGTGTAATTGCTGTCGTACTTACTTCCAGTTCAGGTTGTAGGGTAGAAGCCTGTGCCACAACCCACTGAAGACATTGAAAGTGCTCCTGTCAGCCTCACTGGATCTTGGACTCTTGGGCTGGAAATTATTGACCTGATCCCCCTCAGCTGTATGTCACACATGGCAGAAATGTGTGCCTGTGTGGCAAATTATGATCTAGGAATTCACAATGAAAAACAGTCAAATGTCTTAAAATGCTTTCAGGAATATTTTTCAAGCTTTTTCATTTCACTTGGAGGAATCAGCTCCTGCCTAAACACATGTAGTCTAATAAGCCTCTGAAACAGTAAGCCAATGGCACAAAAAATGACAAAAGCAAGTCCTTTTTTATTTTCTTTTTGTTTTCTTTTTTTATCATAGCACTCAGAATCCCAGGCAGTAATTAGCATTTCCAAAATCTACACAAAAGCATAAAAAATACTTTTTTGTCGTTCTTTGGGAAATAATCACACTTGTCAGCCATTGTCAAATGGGGAGAAACTTGATAGGGGACCTTTGCATTATCTTATCTTTATTCTACTAATTACTTGCATAATTCCCGGAAGAGTTATGTAGGCTCTGCTTTCTTCAGTGTCTTGCTTGGTTACTGTGGCATGAGAGAAATACAGTGAAGCTGTGGCACAGAAGTTCCACACAAAAAATTTTCGGACATGAAAGGGTGGGTTGTTTTTTTAAGCATTCACTTGTTTAACAGTGCCAATTGAGCAAGTGTGAGGCTTTGCTTATTGATCAAAAAAAAGCCATTATATACCTACCTATTTCAATATCTATCTCACATAATACATGAGGTGCTTTCAGTGACTTGTAACCAATACTCCTCTTCAAAATATGATACTGTCTCAATTTTTTGGTACATGGCTTTTCCAGTAAGGCAGGAATCCAAAGGAGTCTATCAGAGTGGTTTTTGGAGGAAGTATCAACCCAGCCAAATTCTATGTTTTGTAATTAGAATTGGCACATTAAAACAATACGCCCCAAATTTCAATTGGTTGTGAGTCCTGTCCAAAAGCCATGGAAAATTCAGGTCTAAGCGTAGGTACGTGAGGTCATTTCTTCAAGCTGATGCATACAGTTCATTTGGTAGCACACTCATTCAATGAAAGGATCTTCTTTTTGCTGTAAGGACTCTTGGAAAAAATTAAAAATTGCAAAAAAAATCACTCCTCGAAGACCTCACTTCCTTTTCATCCAGTGGTTAAGGATTGAGCTGTCATAGCAGTGGACACAAAGGATGAACTACAGTTTTGATTTTTCAGCATTATGGCAGGGCCTCCAGTAGGGCAGAACTTTGCTGTGTCATCAGGTTTGAGGAAGCTGCTTTCTCTGGCAAAACTCATGGGCCTAACTCTGCTCTTGCTCGCAGTTACCTCACATTTAAATTTAGCTTCACTAGAGTGGCTTTGGATTCACTGAGAATCTCTATAATTTCTGCAAGCTCTGATTTAGGCCTTGTGTTTAAAATAAAGGCAGAATCCAACATTCAAGTGCAGTGTTAATTAGTTATTAGTTGATAAGTTAATTAATGAACTACTTGATTCTGTTTTGGATTTGCTCCTCTCCAGTGCAGACCAGCACTAGAGTTGTTTGAGAAATGGAATTTGTTAAAATAAAAATATGCCATCTTACTACTGCATTTCAGCTTTGCTGTTTTGATTGATTTTATTTTCGTTTCAATACCATATTGAAGCATCTGCTATATGTTATCTCTATAAAAACATGTAACAGTTTCTCCTTATCAAGAACACTGGAATGGAGCATTTTAATAGGCCTGAATCAGGCACTCTGAATCTGCTTTGTGTTGAAAATTGAAAAACCAAAATGTTTTAATAAATAAAAACAAAGTGTAAAAAGGAATGTTGTGGTTTCTCATAGGAAGGAGACTAGTTTCTCATCCACTCTGACAAATCTTTATGGGGCTTCTGGAACAATATGATTAAGTATAACTGTTTGATGTAGTAGCTGGAGCGTTTGCATTGATTACAACAAGATATGGACCACCCTTCACAGTTGGCATGCTGTTTCTCTAGCCTAAGCGTACAGTTATCTGTTGTACCTGCTCCAAGTAATTTCTGTTTCACAGAATAGAAGCATTAATTCTGTGCTTGACACACTATTTCTCCTCTGGGATTTATTTTTCTTTTTTAATATATTTCTTCTCTTTAGAGATAATTACTATAAAAAAAAGATGAAAGAAATGCTTCCAATTTCTTAAGACAAAAAGGTGAACTAGAGATAATTACTTAAGCTATAATATCCAAAGTAAGTCAGTTGTTTGGTTTTTTTTTTCCTTTCTAGTCAAACAAATGTTTGCTTTTTAATTGTTGCTGTGGGGTACTTTTCTGTTATGTAAGGCTATTTCCCCAATTTATACAATTATATTGTGAAAGTGGTGTGTTGTAGAAACTGTGATTTTAACCCTTTGTTTGACTTTCATAGTCAGCTGTACAAGTCTATCGAATATCACATAGTTAATTTTTTAAATGTAAACCTACTGGATAAATATGCTGTATATTCCTTGACTTGTGTAAAAGCACTGGCTCTTGCAAAAACACTGAGCAACAAGGAATCATTTGAACATGTACTAATATGCTTTCATTATCCTTGTATATATATGTTAGGGTGTGTTCTGTGACATCACATTCAGTATCATGGGCTTCTCAGACAAAATATATTACTCTGTCCTTCAACAAGTCAAGCACTCCATGTGGGATAGGATGATGTGTTTATTTGCTTCATTACTTATGGTTTCTTTACTCAACTAACACTTTGTCCTTGCATGTCCTTTTGCGTCACATACCATCTTGTGTAGTTCTTCATCTTCATTTCCCAGGAGAATAGCTATATTCTCTAATATTCCTTGAAGTTCAAATTTTGTTTATTTGTGACTTCGGGAAGAATAAGATTGTGTGACAGAACTTTCCTAGAAGCCAGTGACTTCACTAGAACAGAGAATTGCTCTATAGATGGGGTCCTGAAGCTTTACAGCAAAATTCATTTTGTAAATAAACTCTGTGCTTTCTGTCCTGCTAGGTCCATATGTCTGAGCCCAGGTATAGAATCAGAACTTTAACTTGCTCTGTCCTGCCTTGCCTCTAGAGCTTTTCTGCCTTTCATGTCTGCCTCTGAAATACTATATGAGAAATAGGTCTGCTTACAAAGTGACTTAGATGTTACCATAGGATGAAGTTTTTCTAAAGACTAAAACTGATTGACCTGGGGCAAAGGAATTGGTTCTGGCATGGATGTTTCAATCACATGTTCTGTGTAATTTATACATGAAAATGCTATCAAAATATTTAAAATTGGGAACAGAGTTAAGAAAAGTAGTTGTCCAAGATTGATCAGTTTGTATGCTTGGTGTAATTGTGAACTCAGTTATTGCTCTGCTCCATTTTTTATCATGGAGGAGAATTTGCCAAGGCTGAAAAATAAATTAATCCAAGTTTCTCATAAAAACATACTTTGAAAAAGATCATTGGCTATGCACTGGCAATTCATTAATATACTAGTGACTTTCTCATCAGTTTTCTTCACATTAACCAAATGAAGGTGTTTAAGGACCCACAATGTGCGTGTTGCTAGGCTGTCTGCTGAAAATGTTACTTTCATTCTTGTACAAGATGAGAGAGATTAAACTCTTCCTGACATGCTGAAAAATGTTCCATCTTCAAAAATATTCATAGTGAAAGCAGTTAAAATACATAAATAGATTCTTGTTATTGCTTTTTTATGTATGTAATTCTTGCATTGCTGGACAGATGATGCTAGATTATTGAATCGGAAGTTGCGGAGCACAAGCTTTTCTCAATAACTCTTAAGATAGAAGAAGTTTCAGAACACCTGAAATAATGAAAAAGATTCACTGAATGCAAATGACAGCTTTCATCTTCCTTTATGAAGCACATGCTCATGAATATATACATTTTTGCATATGTAGAAGCTCAAGTGTGTCTGCCTTCCGATGAATGAAAGAATAAGGAAATTATGTATTCAGAACTAGTTAGAATTTTGCTTTTTTTGTTGAACTCACCAATTTAATTGAAGTTGCTTTCCTGAGATGGAACATTTCTAAGAGGCTGCCAGATTTGAGAACAGGGCAGTTATCCCCATCTCCTTCCATCTAAAGGTTTTGTCCTATTTTAAATGCCAGTGTTGCTTTTGGTGATATTAACAGCCTTTTGGCAGTTCAGTGCTGTCTGTCTGCACAGTCTGGCCGTCTAAAGTAGCAAAGCACAAGAAGCTGATCTCCTAAGGGAGCTCCAACAATATTGACAGGCTTGATTGACACAAAACCAGTCTCTCTCTTTCACCTTCACTGAACTCTCATAGTAAATTCAAGACCTGACTGAAGAGAGAGAGGGCTTTAGCCATTGACTTCCATGGGAACAGAATTTAAACACTAGCAACTACTGCCCTCTCCTAAAGCAGCCCTGAATAATTTGGCAAATACTGTTTAGAAGCACTATCAATTTGATCCCACTTCCTTCTCTGGACTGAAAGCCAAGTTCAGGGCTATTTATGTCTTATTAACTAGAGCAGGCTTTGGATGGGAACTACAGCAAGCATTTAAATCTTGAAAAATGGGTAATGGCTTAATGAACCTTGTTCGAGTTAAAGCTATTATTTATTCTTGATATTTGTATTTGTTACTGTCAGGTAGAAGTCAAAGAAAGAGAGGTGCCTTCTATCTTGAAGAGCTTATCAGGATGGAATAGCCTGAAATTTGTCTCAAGTGACTCAATTCTCTCTTTTCTGACAGGAAAACAGCAACAGGAGATTTTCCAGATAGGCTTCAAAATACCACACATGCTTAAAACTTTGAGGATGTCATGAAACATACAAAAAGATGTGCTTATCTCTTCAAATTATGAACATCTATGGATATCTAAATTACATTTTCTATTAAGTCAGCAGTATAAAAGGTGAGGGAAGAGGCAGGGAACAGGCATTTATTTTCAGACAGTGTGTTTGTACGGAGGAAAAGGAGAAAAGTGAAAATTCAGTCCGTAAATTGAAGAGTTGTCTGTCTGAAATGGAAGACAGCAACAACGGAAAAATTTTAAAATATTCCCTTTTTCCTTCTTCCTCTTCTAAAGTATTTGGAGATAAAATATTCGACTTGTGTTGCAATTGTTTGATATTATAGTTGTAATGTTGATATTGCTTGAATAGTTCCTAGATATTTTACTTTTAAATTGATAACCATAGTACCTAATTGTGATAGGTTTTTTTCCTGTCTAAAGTAAATTAATTATTTTTAAGGCACTTCTGACATTTCATGAAACCTTTAAGAAAGAATTCTACTTAGAAATAGTTTTGCTGATATAGTGGACTAGGATATGCTTTTTCCAGTGTCTTCTGTTGTTGCACATGTAGTTAGTAAGACTGATGGTGTTAATATCAAATAGTCATGTGAATCTCATGTTGCAAAGCCTAGAGAACCTTTCTTAGAGGGGATTTCAAGAGTGCTAAGTAAACAGGAGATTTGAGGGGTTTTTGTGTACCTAGAACAACATGCTTGAACTCATGAGACTCTATTACACTCTACTGTACGTCCTGAAGGAACAGAGATTATTAATTTTGATTTCTTTGTATTTTGAGTTTGGTTACCGTAGTTGTTTCCAGGTATAAACCATTAAGACCTTACACCACTTCAGAGACATTAAGATAATTTTCTGTCTTGCCGGATGTAATATGTTAAATGGCTATGTTGGTTTTGGGAGGTTATTTGTTGGAAAAAATAAGTAACTAACTAAATAAATAAAAGGTACCAAAGCCCAGAATCATCTAGACTCTTGTCTTCCTGTCAGAACATGCTCTTTTGATCTTTTGGCTTATGTCAGTGTTGATCGAGAGAGACTGACGTTTCCCCCAGGATTCCTCTCAGTTTGTTTAAAGGAATATAGTCTCCTGTGTAGAAACTTATTTGTGAAGGGTATGGTACTCTTGTCCTTTTCTGTCTTCTTCCCTACCTGCTGAAAAGTCTGTACGATATTTTTTGCATTTTTTCTAGATGGGAGTGGTTAAGTTAACAAGTAAGAGTGTCAGATGGTAATGCTGGATACTGGGAATTTCAGAAATAGCAACAGCTTCCTATTTGTGGTCGGATAATATATAGAGAGGATATGTAGTAAACTGTATGATTTCCTAGTTTGTTCACCCACATCATAGTACATGGGCTAATATCAACACGTGTACATTAGCAGATGACCATGGCATGTGTAAATATCCAATGTGCAGATTGTATTTACGTGCTTCTCCTGATGGTATCGTATGTTGCTTGATAGTGGGTCAGTGCTTAAAACAAAAAGATTTCAAAGCTTCAGATGTGATGTTTAATAGGTCTTTCTCTAATGCTGGCTTAGCACCTGTGCCTCCTGTACAGTCACATCAAAGTGAATTGTAAGTAACCACTCTGAAATCATGCAGCATCGCACTGTGGAGTAAAACTAGTGAAAGTGCAGGAAAGTCAGCCCTGTAAAATCTCTCCATCTGCAGGAAAGCTCTCCACAGCCACCTGGATGCTTTTAAACCTTCATTATTTTAAATTTAAGATGGTTAGCTGAGCATTCCTTCTACCAAAATATGATACAATAATCGAACTCAGAGGTGGGAAAAGACCTCTGGGGTCACACAGTTGATCTTTCTGCCAATAGTGGATTGCTCCCTGCAGTTCCGTTTCTAGTGACCTTGGAAATTACTAGCCTGGTAAAATAGTAATGAAAAAAATAAAGCAGTTAAAGCTTCAGCCGAAGTGATGCTGTCCCAATGAGAAACTGTGATTTTTGATGTGATATTCTCTATATGCATTGTTCCTCTGTGACATTTTTCAAGTGATCACAATTTTAATTTACACATTCTGGCCCATTTTGAACTTGCTGTAATGAAGAAGTTGGGGTGATGAGCTTGTTTTAATATTATATGAACTTCTCCTTTAACCAAATCACAGTTTTTATTTTAAATAAATAAGTCAGCAACGTGGCTAATTCCCCTACAGCAGCATTTTCCTTCATGTCCCTGCACTTTAATTCTTTCAGCATTTCTAGCCTCACAGACATAGGAAATGAGGAAGAAAAAACAGATTTCTTGCTTTTTTTCTATCGAAACACCTGGTTAATTAGTTAGAGCCTGTACTTGTTATGCCTGGTACCCAAAAATTCCTGAAAAGTTTCAGAAGCAGCACATTTTTAGGTATCTTTCAACCAAGCCAATATTAGGTTTATTCTCTGTTGATGTAGGCAGTAAAGGACAATCTTGACATGCAACTAATGAAGTAGGTAGAATTTGGCCCCTCTTTTAGGAAGGAGACAGCAAAGGCAAGCTCCCACCAGCAAGCTAATTACAGTTTTGGCTGAAAAAATATTTTAGGAGGCTGTTAAAAGCTGGGTAGATGGAAAAAGATCCCAAGACACAGAGTTCCCTTCCTGTTGTACCCATTTCATGTATGGCAATTTCTTCACCAGGGGGCCCTGTTGTTGGCTACCTTTTGGGGTGTGCATCTCTGTGAATATTCTTTCTTCTTGGAGCTTCGTGCCCCCTGACTATTGTGTTCAAACACCAGATCTCAGTTGGAGAAGAAGGGGGTTTTCTTAGCTGCCAACTTGCTTAAAAGAGGAGTTAAGAGGAAAAGAAAGCTAATGGGACTGTGCTTGGCAAATCTCTCTATTTTATTCTGTTTTATTAAAGGATTGGGTGTCGAGAACAGAAACAGTGAGAAGACTTATTCTTTAAACAGATTCTTGCAAAGTTTTTACAATAAAAGGAGAAAGCTGCTTTAGTAAAGCAGTGTTTATCCTTGCACTAATGCTGGTCATGAATTCGTGTCTAACTTAGCTGGAACTAATGTCTGACTCTACTATTCCACTACAGCAACTTAACATTCTGCGTAGGCTGATTATTTTTTCAACAATATTTGCTAAATTCTTTTAAGGGCTGCCAGTATATATTTTTTGAAGCTTAGTTAATAAGAACAGCTGCCAGTGGAGTCAAGGCTAAAAGAGGAAGAAAATATCTGCAGAAGGGAAGACTTTACTTCAAAAGATCAGTATTACAAAGCACTACTGTTGCTGGTATAATCACTTTCTTGGGGGGGGATGCTAATACAGACTGGGTTTCTTGTCTTCACAGCCCCCACTGAGCCTTTGCTGTGCAAATTTGCTGATGGAGGGCAAAAGAAGCGCCAGAATCAAAGCAAATATACACAGAATGGAAGGCCGTGGCCCAGAGAAGGAGAGGTAAGTGCCACACGGCAATTATTTTCCTGGGGTTTGGCAGAAGTCAGCTGCAGACCTGGAAATCTACCTTTTGGGGTTACGAAGAAATCAGATTGCACACAATATACAATAGTTTCACACAGAGAAAAGTATATGCGCAGAGGGGAGAGTGAAGCTTATAATAATGTACGGAGTGTAAAGTTACAGGAAAAGACAGTTTTGGAGCTTGGTGTGGATCTGTGTGCAGCCTTGTCCCACCCACCGCAAGCACTCTGTCTGCAGCCAGACCTGAGTCCAGTATTATCTTACTGGTGTGCCATCAGCACCCCTGGTGTAACTTTTATAAACCCCAAATCAATTTACACTTAAGCAACTCAATATTGTTATTTCCTCCATATACTCCCTGGTGATAGAGCATCATCAGGGAGTAGGTGAGGTTGTTACGTGAGGGAGAGTTGCAGTCACACATCCAAATAAATAGTCCACATAAAAGTTTTCCAAAAGCTTGTCTCAGCTGGACTCTTCATTCTGCCCAAGACAAAACAGTCTACAGTAGCCTCAGCTCCATCATGTGTACAAAGTTAAAAAAAGATATCTAATTGTTGCTTTCTGCTCTGCTGCAAATAGTTCTGTTACTGGAGTTTCCTTTCTGTGTACTTGTACATGAAATGACTCTAAATGTGGGTGAAATAAAAAAGGAATTTATTTGACTCTTCAAGAGGCTGTTTACTCTTCTTGAATGTTATTATAGGATAAAGACACTTGAATAAATGAGGTAGATCTGGCCATAGTACCTTTTTATGCATGATCGTAGCTATGTACGCTGAAGGACTTACAAATATTTCTATCTTAAACACCTATTCTTTGGGTTTATGATATATTTTCCTTTCAAGGAAAATAAATGTTGCTCAGTTGTGATGTGTTAGAATACAAATTGGTAGTTTGTGTTTTGGTTTGGTTTTAACTCTTTTGGGGGTATTTTTTGTGGGTTTTGCTGCATTTACTTCAGTTTTACAAAGCAAGAAAACTATTTGGTATTTCTAAGTTATGTGTTTCTAGAGGGTTTCTGCTTTTTTAGAGCCAGGGTTGTTTATTATCTTCATTGATGATCTGGATGAGGCGATCAAGTGCACCCTGAGTAAGTTTGCAGATGACACCAAGCTGGGCAGGAGTGTTGATCTGCTGCAGGGTTGGAAGGCTCTGCGGAGGGATCTGGACAGGCTGGATTGATGGGCTGTGGCCAATGGTATGGGGGTTCAACGAGACAAAATGCTGGGTCCCGCATTTGCGCCACAACATGGAATTCTGCATGCTTGGGGAAGAGTGGCTGGAAAGCTGCTCAGTAGAAAAGGACCTGAGGGTGCTGAACATGAGCAGCTTGTGCCCAGGCAGCCAAGAAGGCCAAAAGCATCCTGGCTTGTATCAGCAATAGTGTGGCCAGCAGGACCAGGGCAGTGATCATCCCCCTGTACTGGGTGCTGATGAGGCCACACCTGAAATCCTGTGTTCAGTTCTGAGCCGCTCACTACAAGAGAGACACTGAGGTGCTGGAGCAGGCCCAGAGAAGGGCAATAAAGCTGGTGAAGGGTCAAGAGCACAAGTGTGATGAGGAACAGCTGAGGGAACTAGGGGTGTTTAGTCTGGAGAAGGCTCAGGGGGGACCTTATCACTTTCTACAACTACCTGAAAGGAGGATGGGGAGAGGAGGTGGCTGGTCTCTTCTCCCAGGTAACAAGTGATAGGGCAAGAGCTAATGGCCTAAAGCTGTACCAGGGGACGTTTAGACTGATATTAGGAAAAAATTCTTCACACAAAGGGTGATCAGGCATTGGAAAAGGCTGCTCAGGGAAGTGATGGAGTCACCATCCTTGGAAGTGTTCAAAAATTGTGTAGATGCAGCCCTTAGTGACATGGTTTAGTGGTGGACTTGGCAGTCCTGGGGTAAAGGTTGGACTTGATAATCTTAAAGGTCTTTTCCAACCTAGTTAATTTTATGAATCTGTGATTTTTTGTAACTACTTGATTTCGCTAGCTGATACCTTTTGGACCATTCGCTTATGACATACATACTCTGGCACGATTGGTGAGCTCCTTAAGCAAACAGAAAGGCATCTTGAAAGCATAGACATTTCTCCCTCCAGCAAGGTGGTTATTGTACACTGTTCCAACAGCAATGCTCCAAATTATTTTTAACTCTGTGGGCTGAAAGTGCCAGTGTGACAGCCACATTTGCCACAAGAGACTGCAGAAGACTCCAGAGGTTCATTGCAGGCTCTTATGTCGTATGTCTCAAAAAATAGAGATGTTTTCTTAGGAGTCATTATGGTTTGTCATGATATGGATCTACTGAGGAGTAAGTGCCCAGGAAGTACTTCAAGTAGTAGCTTCAAGTCATTCTATAGAGAGCTTGAAAATGAAAGGCCTATGTATAGGAGACAATAATAAACCCTCAATAAGGTCAATAATCCATATTTTAAAGACCTCTAAATCCCTGTTTAAAAACTAAACACCATCGTAGTTATTATCCCCTCTGTTCTGTACTTCCTTCAGTTCAAATCAATAAACAAGAGAATATAAAGTTAAAGCCAGCAAGCCACCATTATGCTTGTGGCCTCAGGCCACATCAGTTTATCACATCATATATAGTTCATTTGCTTCTAGTGTAGGGGCTCATATTAAGTACAGTGATACCACTGTGATCTACAGGCACGGTGTGGTTGATGTGCTTATAGTATCAACATTTAAAAAGTAGGTTTTAGTGGTGTTTGACCTCAACTACTAGAGCTGTTGTCATGGTATAATATACAAATGTGGAAAGATTGTAAAGGTACAAACTCAGAAATATTTCAGGCTGGGAATGATCTGTTTTCTTAGATTTTCTTAGACTTTTTGTATATTAACATCTGGTTAATACCTTTCTGCACATTGGATATTTACTACTCAAAGCATCAAAGACAAGAATGCATGTTCTCTTTCAGGGTCACTCATTTGTTGAATTTCTTCCCCACCATTGTTGATTTTCTTATTTCCAGTGTAAACTCCTTCTATGTAATTACTCGTATATTTTATATGGAATAGTTTTTTTCTAACTCTTTGTCATTTAATGATCTTACTCTAAGCACAATGTACCATTCAGTTGTTCTCTGCATAGCAGCACTTGGGTAACCTTCCTACAATTGCTCCTGTCAAATTTAATCTCTTTAATAAAGAACAGGTAGTAAGTCGTGAGAAATAATTGATACCTGACAAGTGTCATAGTTCTGATTACAAATGGGACCTCGAAATATTCCATGCACCTCTTCTTTTTCTTGTTTTCTTACCCAAAGGAAAGCATTGAAATAGTGCCCAAGAGATTGCTCCTTCAGTATTTCCACCCTGGCCAAATTCTGTGGTATCTGGACCAAGATGTATTTTGGCTAGTGTTCAGATAAGCCTTTGCATTCTTGCTTACATGAAGGGCACTTCTAAAACTTCTGAGGTTTAACAAGCATTAACACTGAGCATGCAAGAGGATTATT
Source organism: Pezoporus flaviventris (assembly GCF_033815535.1). Lineage (NCBI taxonomy): Eukaryota > Metazoa > Chordata > Aves > Psittaciformes > Psittacidae > Pezoporus > Pezoporus flaviventris. The sequence goes on from NW_026892585.1 coordinate 23,156,606, forward strand.
GCTCAGAAGGACAGATCCCAGAGAAATGCACGAGCAGTTCTGTCACTGGCTTCAAACTTGAGAATGCAATGTAGAGACAAGACAGTTGTGCTCAGTACTGTGCTGTAGGGGGGAAACAGGAGGAGATTTAGCAGGGAGGAGCGGATTTGCTTTGGTGTTACCTCTGTGGCCATGCTGATCTCAGAGGTTTTGCTCTTTTATGGGGAGCTTCTGGGGAATTTTATAAGAGAGAATTTCTTTTTTTTTTTTTTTTTTTTGGGGGGGGGGGTGAAGTTTTCAGGCCATACTGTAGAATGTAATAGAAAATCTTATTCCAAGAATATATTTTTGTAGATTGCTTCTCATAACCACATAGAAATACTTTAGTTAGCTGCTAAATTGGCTTACCTTTTAAAGTCAAGTGTTTAGGAAAAATTTTTCTAGGGCTTTTGGGGTTTTTTTTTTGGTACTTGGTTACTTGGCCAGTTGTAACCAGGGAAGAATGCCTGACCTTGGATGGCACTTTCTAGTCTTTACCCTTCCACTCTTGTTTGAAGCCTCAGGAAATATTCAACAGATTTACTGAGGCATTTGACTGAGGATTTGTGATGGCTGACCGGTTCTGCACTAAGGAGCTGAGAGCTTAGATTATTGATGGCTTTGTAAAAGGCTGTCAAATAGGCATCTAACATATAGGTGCAAGAAATACACAGAGGAACCTGCAGATGTTGGAAATACTTGCAGTGAAATTCTGATCTAATAACGGACATAATTTCTGCACAAAAGTAAATTATTTTTTTTCAGGCTAGTTTTTTCTGAGTCACAGTGGTTTGATTCAGCAATCTGTACTGAAACTTTCCCTGACTAGATTATGTTGAGATGGTGATAGAGGGTAATCATATTCAAATTCTGTCGGTAAAATATTTGATTTAATTTACCTCTAAATTGCAGTTGACAGGTCTAGAGGAGGGTGACATATCTCAAAAAAATATTCATTAGTTGAAAGTGCATCTGGGGAATGAAGAGTAGTTAGAAATTGAGATCAGATTGGATTAAAACCTACAATTTAAATAATCTTTTATTGCAGATTTACTGAAACTTTGGTTTGGTTATTCAGAAACAAAATCTTTTGATATGTGTATTTAAGATTTATCTGGTAGAAAGGGAGAAACCTTTGGCACTTCATTTGCAAGTTTCTATAAAATTTAGAGCATATAAATATTTACATATTTTTTATCTCAAGGAAATACCACCGTTTCAGTATTGGTTCATATATCACAACAGTGAATGCACCACCAAATGTGACCCCCTTGTCATTCAATTTGATCTAATATTTATAATTATATTTAATAATTGCCACCAATAATTCTTCTGTTGATTGCTTTTTTGCTTCTGTAATCTGGATTAGACTTTTGTTTCTAAATAGCCAAGAGATTAACCTCTCTTCCTACTTTTCCCCTTCATCATTTATCATTGGTGAAATGTCTAAACCATTAAACATAGTTTTAATTCTTCTTTAAAAAATAAGATGACCTACAAGTTTGGGAATGTTGCTTTTGTTAACAGTTTCTCTTTTTATCTGCTATTCATTACAATTTTGTCTAATGCAAACTAATATAGAAAGAAAAACATGCAATAGGTAATTTGAGAGACTTCCTGATTTTTTTGTGAAGTCGGTACTAGTGAAGGGCTGAAACAGTTGATGCTGGTGCCAGTTGTCCCTTCTTTACCAGCAGCAGGCGTATAGAAATGACTAGTAGGTCTGTGTCTGGCCCATTTATAACTTAGACATAGATTTCTATTTATACTTCCAAGGAGACAGGTAGACTTAGTTGTCTTCCATAACCCTCAGTGTTTAGGGCTGATGCATTTTACACATAGACAAATGTATTTTTTCTTTTCTGTAGGAGACAATTTCCAGGCCTGTCCAGATACGCAATAATACCCAGATATTCAGTAGTAGCCTCACATGCAGACCATGCACATTTACTATACTAGTATGCAAGTTAGACGTTGGTCAGTATTTTGCATGCTTGTTTTCAGCCAACCTTAGTTTAGCAGAGAGGAATTGAACCTGAAGAGAAGCTTACACAGTGGGAGAAAGTAGAAGGGCAATTGGTAACTGACAAATAAATTGAAAAGATACAGTGCGATGAGTTTAAAGCTTTGCGTTGTCGCAAGATGCTCTCGTAGGCAATGCTTTGAAAATGTGCCTGAGAAGCACAAATACCAAAGACCAGTTTGAATTGTTAGATTTTGAGCTCATAAAGCACATAGAAATATGTTAAAACAATGGCCTATATGAAATCTCTGTCCCTGAAATTAGGATTTTAAAATGGACCATTTTTAGTACTACTAAGGGCTATGTTCTGGTTAAAGTAGAATGAAGACGGCACCTGCTCTCTGAGATTAGCTTTCTTAGTTTTCATTTTGGCTTTGGGTTTCATTCTGTGGTGAAAAATGTCATGCCATTTGCCCCAAAGTTTTTCTTGCAGTAAGGTTTTCCTCAAAATTCTGCTGCCACTACAGTGTTTTCTTATTCAGAATAAACACATGCTGGAGACAGGGGAAAATGGGAAAGACATACCTTTTTCTGCACTCTTCTGTATCCCTGACAAATACTAGATGGTCTGACACTTTCAGTAGTGCTACAAACCATTCTTGGAAGTCTTCAGCTCACTGTAGCACACACAGTAGCACACACATCTAGTGTGCAGATGTGACTGTAGTCCACAGCTGATTTAGCATTGGATCAGACTGATGGCAAAATGAGTGTGCCAGATCTCCAAAAACAGATGGTTCATAGACCTGAAGATGGCAAGGCTAAACAGATGAGTTGGCAGTGCAAACAGACTAATTATATTGTAGTACATATGTCTCCTTGAGGAGAATATGATCCTCTTTGGAACAAAGTGACTCAACCCTCAAACCAGAAGCTAGTAGATCAGAATTCCAGTCCAGTTCTGTAGGACAAAAAGGGTTTCTTGCCATTCACTTTGGTATCGGAGCTTGTCATTGTGTTGTCGGCTCAACTTCTGACCTGAGGTTCATGAATCACTTCCCAAGTTCAACCTCAGTATTATGTATTTTCGTTTCCACAACCACTTTTTTTCTCAGAACGAGTTGCTTAAGGAGCACATGTCACTGGGAAATGCTCCATTTCTTTCATATGCATCTATATATTTAAGAGGTGTCACATTTGTATTCTCTATTTCTCTTCTAAAAAGGAAAGATTTTTTTTCAGAATTAAATTCATAAATATGTCTAATAATGTGGAATATTTCTGACAAAACTGTTTAAATAATCAAAGGAAGGAACTCTGCCAAGGTAACTTTACTGGTGACTGAGCTTTTTCTATTAAACCAATATTTTAAATGAGTCTCATTTGGGTTGCTGGTTTCTTCTGCCATCTCTCTTTTCCTTCTTCAAAGCATTTCATTCAGAGTATGTGCTTTCGGAGCAGAAGAGATCCTTGTGCTGTGATGCCTGGCAGATATTAGCAGTGGTAACAAACAAGTCCAGGAATTTCATTGTTGAAATTTCAACTGATTCCACTGTAGTAGCCAAGAAAACAGCCATTCCCCTGAGATGGCAGCCCTCCAGTGTGAAAGGATGAGGGCATGAATCAGAGTGGATGGGGAAGAGGGACTTATCTTCTTGTATAACTCCCACATAATGATATGTTGGTGAAGTTGCTCGTGAAAGCCGCTTCCCAGCAGCACAGAACCTAAAACGCAACCTAAAATTTGGTCATTTATAAGCTGTGTTTTTGCTGGAAGCCAGATAGTGGGTTCTTGTGAGAGTTTACCGAGGTTCAGAAGAGAAATAATAAACCCACCATATTTTTTCAATAATCATTCCACAACTTAATCATTTCTTTGAGAGATTTACAAATCTAGTTTACATAAGCAATGCAAATGCAATTGTCTAAGAGTCTTTTTAATGAGGCAAATGTGCTCATTTATGTTCAACTCATAACAAAGAGATGGGGGAAAAACCCAGAAGCAGAACACCTTATTTTTGCCTATGGAAAATTTTTCACACTGAAGTGTTAAGTACAGGCCTTCAGACTTCCTGGGTGAGCCCTTGCCTTACAGAAGCTTTTTGTTATTTGCTGCATTTTATTGAAGGAAACAGCTTAAATTTAAAGAAAGATTCAGACTGGGTCTCTTGTTTTTAGAATTTTTGTTTATTGATGTCAGTAATTAGAAAACTGCAGCAACAAAATAGCAAGAATCTTAATTCCTTTGTCTCGAGGTCAGACACTTTGATAAAAATCAGTGATAAGTAGACATATGGTTTAAATAGTCTTTTTAAAAAATCAGTATTTTAAAAGAGCTGGTTTTATTTCTGTGTCAAGTGACTCTCTGAACAGACTGGTCAAGTAACCATTGAGAATGGTCTTTATTATTATGTGTGGGACTGATAGCAGATATTCATTATTTTATTATTACTTTAAGAGATTGCATGTTGAAATGCTGAGGTGCAGGAGCTCATTCAGTAGCTGAGCATATGCCCATTATCTGGCTGAGTGGCATAAAAATTCTGTGGTTCAGCTGTCCCTTCATAGAAGATTTATCTGACAAATATTTTCCTGAAACAGCATTCCATCATCAGTGCCACTCTCTGAGGTAGCTTTTTATCAGGAAGTGTCACTATTAGAAGAAGGAGTAAGACCCTGTCCTTGTACTGAAACATGTGCATAACAATAGATGAAAAGACCTGGAAGAAAATACTCTTCAGCACAGCTGCTGTAGAGGCACCACCCAGTGCCTCAGTGTAGTTAATACTGCATTAAGCAGAGTGACAGCTATATTCAGTTCTGGTTTTGACAGAATAAGCTGTACCTCTATCATGTGGAAGTCTGAGGCCAATCAATATTTTTTATTTGGCATTTTGGAATTCCTGTTTGTGTGATACGGAGGAAAGTGCAAATAATTTTCCAGTAAGTTGTTATTGCGCATCAGTTTTTATTCCTGATGAATAAGGATGCTTCAGACCATAAATCTTTCACTGGTCCAGGCTAACTGTTGCCTCTCCTGGGCTTTCAGCCAGCTTAATTTTGTAGAGAGGAATTTCACAACTTGATGAGAAAGAAGTAAATAGTCCTCTGTTAGCAACTATTTGAAATAGCAGCTGTTTAAGGCTATTCAACAATGGGAGGATATTAGCAATATTACTGGGCAAACTGTAGGTGGTGTGCCATATGCACACATTGCCACACACTGTTCATATTTGTCTGATGTGAAACCTTCATTTACAGGCAAATGTGGTAGCGATATTTATAGTTGTCACTGCTGAAGTTCTTGAACAGATTCTGGTAATCTGTCATCTTGCAGTATGGATATGGAGCATGGATAAAATTATGAATGCCTAGACTTTCATATTTTGTACTTGCCAAACCCACAGTGGTGTCCCTTATTCCTAGTACCAATACTATGTAATGGACATGATGCTAATATATGTGTCCCTGCCCATGGCATGGGGGTTCAAACTAGATGATCTTAAGGTGCTTTCCACCACTAACTATTCTATTCTATAAATATCATGGAGTATATGCAGGTTGTCTGCAGGAACCCACATGCAGGTCTGGGGCATAAGGGCACGGTGAAGGTCTGTGTACGACCATGTGCTCAAATATCCATGAGACAAGTAACTGAAAGTGGCATAAACATGTGTTTGCAGGTCTCAGGTGCACACTGAGCATTATTAGAGCTCCACTAAAGAGCTGCTGCAATTTATCATTTCTGCCCCTCATTCTTATTAGGATTTTTTTTATCTAAAATATATTGCAGACAAAATTTTTTTATGATATTGAAGTTTTATTGGCTCTTGTGCTGATTTTGGCTGTGATAGAGTTAATTTTCTTCCCAGTAGCTGGTGCTGTGCTTTTTTGTCTTTAGTCTGAGAACAGTGCTGATAACACACTGGTGCTTTGGTTGTCACTCAGTAGCACTTACCCTGATCAAGGACTTTTCAGTCTCTCATGTTCTGCCAGTGAGGAGGGACACAAAAAGCCAGGAGAGAGCAGAGAAAGGACACCTGACCCAAACTAGACAAAAGGATATTCCATACCACAGCATGTCATGCCCTGTATATAAACTGGGGGAGTTACCCAGAAGGGACCAATCACTGCTTGGGTCCGGCTGGGTATCAGTTGGTGGGTGGTGAGCAATTGCATTGTACATCACTTGCATTTATTGTTTTTTTCTTCTCCCTCCCCTTTTAGTTTTTTATTCTCTCCCCTTGTTATTTTCCTTACCATTATGTTTAGCAGTAGTAGTATTATACTGCACTTTAGTTATTATACTCTTAACTCGTACGGTTTTCATTCTTTCAGTTCTGCTCCCGATCCCACCTTGGGGGAAAGTGGTGGGGAGTGAGCGAGTGGCTGTGTGGTACTGAATTACCATCTGGGTTTAAACCATGACAGCTCTCTTTTCGGATGAATTGTATACATTTCCTTTAGTAATTAATGCAACCTTAACAAAAAATATAATACACTGGGAGTATATAAGACATAAAAATTATAAAAACAAGTTGATCATCCCTTATAATTTTCTAAGCTACTTTATGTTTACATCAACAAGTGGTTGGAGTCACCCTAAATTTGACTCTTTGACATTTTAAACTTCCAGAAATAGTAATTTTTATTTCTCTTTGTATGAAATCAGTGCACTTTAAAAAAATAGCCGTGTGTCCATGGCCTTATTCTCATGAATTATCCTTTGCTTGGGAGATAGTATGTATTTTATTAAAACAATGGCATTTTCAATAAGCAAAGTGTTTGCCCTAGCATCTGCTTAAAAGAATGAGAAAAATATACAAATATAACAGTGACATGAACATTTTTTTTCTTGGCTACATAAGGTAGTCTGAAGCCTACCACCTTCAGATCAGAAGTTACTTTTGGCCTCTGGAATCTTTGACAATCTCCTCTTAGACCAGTGTGCAGCTGCCGGGCTAACCTGGCTCTTCTAGGAGTGCTGCCCATTCTCTGCCTGCTCATCACCAGAGCACTTACCCTGGCTGTTCACCTGCCTGCATGGGAGCTGGCCAAGCCCAAATGCTTGCTGACCTGTCTGAGTAGCCATCTGGAAGGGGGCAGATGCTGTTATTCAGAAGCACTTTGGTAGATGGGTCCAGGGGCATTAAGAACTCCCACCAGGAGCACAGGCTCTGCTGTGTGGTTGGTAAAGCACCTGTTCTTGTAGCAAATGCTGCTGGCTTCTGTCTCAGGCAATGAGCATATGGTCTGTATGTCAAGTGGAGAGAAATACAGTGCTTTGGGGTGGGATGGTGCTGTGGCCATTTTTCAACTGCTCCCAAAGGGAGAGCAGCATCTTGAATAATAGCGTCCTCTCCTCTCTGCTTCTAGCCCTACACAGAAAGAGATGTCTTCCCATCTCCTGGTAGTGTAACATTGGCAAGTATTTTACAAAGGGAGGGGGTGGTGGAAGGAAGGCAAAAAATCAAAGCAAATGCAGTGTGTGGGAGAGAGATTGTTACCTCCATGTTTTTAAGTCTTGGGGAAGAAGCTGGGCCTTCCTGCATGACCTGACTGCTGTCTTAGAGCGCAAGGTAAAGTGGGAAATTCAGTCCCCAGCCCTGCTCTCTCCCTGCCTTTCCTGCAGTACCTGTGGATGTCTGCTAATGGTGGTGGTGTTGACGGTTGTTAACTGGATGCTGCCAAATCCTTTCGCACAGGTCACCATCTGCTTGGTGGTGAATGGCAGTTGAAAGGCTCTGTGTAGCCGATTAACAAATTCTTTCTCTGTCCAGACATCTGAAGTATTTTAAAAGCCTTGTTTAAAATCTCGAGAACTTTTTCTTTTTTTTTTTTTTTTTTTCCTTTTTTTTCTGGTTTTGGTTGGTGTTTTCTGCTTCACAGCCCACATTTTGTTTCTTGACATGTGGTATTGAATTAACTGTAAGTACAAGTGACAGCCTAGGGAAATGGTAGACTGGGGTCATGCAGGGCTTTACTTTTGTAAGAAAGATGAGACTCCTTCCCTGAGAAGCTTTTGTGAAGTTGGCTTTAGAGTATTTACTAACTACCTGTCTCACAGGCAACAGCAGGATTTGGCCCTGTCTTGTTACAGTGGGCAATTGGATGTAAATGCCTTGATCTCAGTGGAGTTATTAACTGCTACTGGTGCCACAAAACCACCAGTTGCCCTAAACGTTATGGAGAGATGACAATCAACATACTGAACAGATCTGTTTCTTGGGGATCTCACAGGCAGGGGACATAGCCAATCTGTCTGTGCTACTTTGGGCCATCTGAGCTTCCCTGGAGAATTTAGATTTCCATCTAAGCTCCAGTCAGCTTTTATTCATATTGGCTTAGAATATGTTTAAGGGTTTTTTTCTTGTTTTGGGTTGTTTTTTTCTTTTCCCCTGCGGTAATAGTAAAAATCTGTTTTCTTCCCTAACTATGTGCAGGCTGGCATGGCTTTGACTTATGATCCAACAGCTGCTATACAGAATGGGTAAGGAATGCATGTTTTCTTACGCCTTTATAAAAATGATTTTGAATGCCATCTTCTGTTTTCTCTTTCTCTGGTGAAACTTATTCAGAAGTTAATTCACTCAGTCTTATTTTGTCTGAAGCATGTGATGCTATATTGTCAAGTTCTTCTTTTAGTTTCCCTTTTGTTTTTATGTCCTCTTGTTTGTAATAGCCATTTGAATGGGAAGTTGTTTTTGCTAATAGTTTCCATCTCCGTTTGGCAAATGCTAGTGGATGTTTTAATCTGTCTCTGTCATGAAGTGGAAACCAGTAAAGTTTCCCTTTACTGACTTCGCTTTTGTTAAAATAATCATTGAAGGTTCCAGCATATTTCAGATAATAGATCTGTTACTTCATCTAGGGTTCTCTCTACAGGCTGGCTGGCTTCCATGGCATTGTCTGAATAGAAATGCCAAATAGGAAGAAAGCCTGTGTGTAAGCAGATGGGATTTAGGGGTAAAATTCTCAGCAACACTCTTCATTTTTCAGCTACTGTTTGCTGACACGAAGAATTGTGCATCTTTTCAAATTTAGCAGAGATGTTACATTGTCGTGTCATTTACCTGAATGATTATATTTCCAGTTATTTCATGAGCTAAAAAACTGAACCTTGAAATCTAGCTATCCTTTAGGTTAGCAATTTGTAGAAAATCAGGAGGTTCGGCCCTTAACTCTTAGACAGTCAGTCTTGGATCAGGGAGGTGTTTGATATGATTATCAAATTCCATGCATACTTCCGTCTGTGTTCTCCAGCTGAAGGGAGGAATATATTGATACAAACGAGAATGGGTTTATTTATTAAATATTTATTAGGGCACTGCTAGTCAAGGCATTTATGAAAAGAATAACATTCCCAGTAGTTAAAAAAAAAATATATCAATGGTAATAGTTAGTGTATTTTGCTTAAGTGCCCTTTACAAGCAGTAGCTTTGTAGGACTTATGATAATCCCATGCTTTGGGGGAAGTGGCTAAATCAGAGAAGCTCAGAGAAAGAGGTTTTTTTCAGAGTTGTGATTTCAGGATCCTCTGGTTCCGTTTCCCTGTTCTGACCTTACAAACACTTTCAAAGTCTTTCTTCTCTATCATCATATTTTTCAGCTGGTAACACATTATAGGCTATAAATAAAACCCTCACTAGTACATAGTCCACCAGTGTTTCATTTAGACAACTGGCTTTTATTTCTGATGAAGTCCAGCATGTCAGTTGCGTGAATGTTTCGGAAACTGTAATTTGTATGATGCTTTGAGATTAATACCATCTTACTTCAAGAATCATGTTTCTGGGAATTGTGAAAGTTATCTCAGGATCAGACATTATTTATATCACAGAGTACCCAAGGTGCTCAGGTATTCAGGGTGTGCAGGTGGTTTGGTCACCCAGTTGTTTGAACACACTGTCACTGATCATTGGGAAAAGAAGTAGTACTCAATGGAGTATTTCAGCTTTGCAGTTTTTTAAATAACTCTTTTATTTGTAAAGCATGAAATAAACTACAGCACTGGATATCTCTGTAAGAGTGACAATTAATTACCATTTTGACATATCTCTTCTTTTAGAATGTCAAAATATTTTCAGTTTCATCGGGACAAAACCATCTCAGAAACATCTCCCACTAGAAGAAGCTCTTACTATTCAGAAAAATTGATTTTTTTTTTTTTCCGCCAAAAGTTACACAACAGTCGTTCCACTCTTTGGTTGCATCTTTAAAATGCTGTCACCCGAGGATCACAAGAACCTTTTGGTTTACCCAGTTTCTTTTTAGCTTCCCAGGCATTCACTTCATAGTCTCTACATATCCCATAGTCATAAATTTTTAGTGGTTTTCATAAGCCTCTTTAATTGCAAGTACAATAAAAATCTTGCTCATGGGTTTTATTTTATCTAAGTCCAGGAACATCTCAGTGCTTTGCTTATAAAATGTGCAAATGCAATTTGTTGTTTACTGACATAAGACACAGGTATCATAGCAGGTGTGTGGCCATGCTGAAAGAGAGTTAAGGGCTCTTAAAAACTAAGAAGTAAACCAGGCTAACTTAATCGTCAGTGAAGGGGTTTTAGGCAAACCTGCTGGCCTTCCTCACAGCTAGTGAGCAATCTAGAAGTGAGCACAAAACTTCTGCTTGTGCCCTCTTCTTTTGATGTTGTGCCCACACCCACCCTGTAGTTAAAATGCCGCATAATACTTTGGTAGCAAGGTAGACCAAGCCATTCAGGTTTGCATGGAGCAATGTTACCCAAAGATCTGTAAAACAAAGACCACTTCCTTGTAGCAAGCTTGTTCAGTGCAGTGGTCAGGTTAAGCAGGTGTTGACCTTACACGCAGCTCGGGACGTGCTGTGGTAAGCATGAGTCATACAGTCCAGTCCTTTGGGTGCCCATCAGGGTGGAGCTTAGTGACTTGAGACTGGAGATGGGAAATGTGAAGATACCCAAGCCAAGGTGAAGATTCAGGTGAGGTATGAATTACCAATAAAACTTAAAAAGAAAGACTGATCACGCATGCTGATGTTTAGTAGAGTCCTTTGTGGCATTGACAGAAGCATTTTGATGCATGTAAATTGCTAATTCCACACACGATTATATGGAGGATGAGAGCCTACTAGAGAGAGACATGTCTCTGCAGGTGTCACGATTCCTTAAGACACATGGATTATATTGGGTTTTGGGTTGGGGCATAACCAAGCTGCAGGGAAGGGTCTGGAATCCTGTATGTTGTCCACATGAAAAGGTGGGTTCTCATTGCTTGTGGTGCAGTACTGTTCACTTTTATTACTGTATAACTGCATGTTTGCCTTGAAAATCTATAGCAGGAATAAAACAAAAGAGTGAGAGGCTAAGATTTTTTTCCTCACAAAGGAATAGATAATTTTCCTCTGAGTCTATTACACTGTAAAGCTTGATTCTCCATTTCATTATATTGGTTTTATGCCCATGTAACTCTGTTTAAGCATCCACTGGAGTTACACTGGTGTAAAACTGATATAATGGAGTGGAGAATCCAGCTCGTGTACCGTAGCATAGCAGTATGAGATACTGAAGGCGTAGTAACCGCACACTTCAATAGATAAGCCCTCTTCATCTGTCAGTCTCTGTGCCTTTTTTGTTTTACAGTCAGCCTTTTCTGAATTGCATTTACAAAGGTTTGCAGGTTTTATTTGGGGAGTAGTGTGCCTGTTGTAATATGCTATTGATTTTTCAATTTGTGGTATTAATATTGTTTTGGTGATTTAATGCACTCATACAAAGAATGAAATAGAACTGTAGTATTTGCACTGTAAGGATGCTCATTTAAAACGTTCCTGAGGCTTGAATCCTCTTGGCCATTTGACTAAGATTGCAGTGTACTGCAACAGTTTAATATCTGATGTCTAGGGGACTATACTGTGCATTTGCTGACCAGTGGGCTCAATATTCAGATAGGTCTTTTCCATCTCAAACATCTGACTATAATGTAGCTTACTGCAACAGAAAATTGCTGCCTTGATAACACTTGGTAATACTCTTACATTATATGAGCCCCAGGATACTATTTATGAATCTAACTTTTTCAGTACTGCCCCCAGGCACAAGGCATGAGCAAATGGTGTTTATTGCAGTGCAAATAGTATCTTGCTCTCGTGCAGATTCTGTGTGGAAGTTTGCACTTTCCCCCGTAGGATGAGAACCATATGGACTTTTTTTCTTTTCTTTTTCTTTTTTTTTTTTTTTGCCTTTTTGTCAGGGAAATAGTGACCAAACCAGACTACACGTAATGCACTCCCCAAATGTGGACAGAGGGCTGATGCAGGAGGGGGAGTATGTGCTTTGTTAAGCAACATCTTAACACATTGCCTTTATGTTCCTGATGATGTACAGAGAATATGGGTCTTTTTAACTTCTCTTAAAAACATTTCCTTTTGAGCCCTTTTGTGGACCACTCTTTGGGAGCATCTAGGAACAGCTTTTTGCGTCCTAGGGATGATTTTCCCTGTGCTTATGGAATCTGGGCATGCTGATTAAGGTCTGTTTTTAATACAAGGACGATGTCAATTTTGCCTCACCCCTGCCACCTGCCTTTCTGTACTTTTGCTTCTAGCACTGCAATTGCACATGAGGAGCAGGTATACTGGATTGCACGTGCAAAAAACTGCATGGATGAAACTACATTTGTGGAAAATGCAGCTGAGATTTTGGAGAGCTCTCCCTAGAGCCCATGGGTCAACTACCACAAAGCCTACAGCTCTTAAAGTGCTATAATAGTTACTGTATATTTTAATGCCAGGGAACCTGGGGGTGTAGTTGAACATATCTAAGATGAGTCAAAGCCAGTATAACATATATCTCTTTCTACTCCTTTTTCTGGTGTACATATTCTGATGACTGAGAATCTTGTATTCCCTTGGACTTACTTATAACATGCATCTTCCACTTCATTTCATCCCTCCCTAAGCCCAAAGAAAAAAAAACAACAGGGAAAGCTCTAAGATCAAATACATCAAGGTCAGCAGGAGCAGATCTTGTTGGGATGCTCTAGGCTTTGCACCAGAACAGGCTACTCTTACATTTTTGGTCCTCCTCTCTCTCATTAGGTCCCCAGCATGTCATTTATGCCAATTGCATATTAGGACGTTAACCTGTTTTTATGTAAAGGGAGTTTGGAGAGATACCTCTGTGTCCCATAGGTGACAGCATGTTGAGCCCTCCTTGTGAGCAGGTGTGTGAGCAGAGCGGTGCATGGCTCCAACAGGTTGAGTATTCCACATCTGCCTCAGACTGTCACTGTTGACAATCTTATTCTCACCATACCACTGTACTTCAGGTGTGGCAGAGATATCTACCCCCTTTTTTTAGATCCCTTTGGTCACAAGTGATGCTGTGGCAGGAAGACAAGCCTTTGTCACTGGATATAAGGGATTCCTGGTTGCAAAATATTCAACGTACAGGCTGTCACAGTGACTCAGGTTGTTAAACTTAATTTGTTAATTTTGGACTATATTAACTAGATTTTCTCACATAGTCATTTACTGCGTCAGATTTCCTTCCTTTCTCTTCTTTGATGCTTTGGTGCGTGAATTTTCACACTCTAGCTGAGTGTCCTGATACTGCATTTTATTTGATGCTTATTTGAGAGCATTCCAAACTGCGACAGATAAATGGTATTGGCAGGGGTGTTGGAAGGGTTGTATTTTTCACATCACCAGAGTGTATATTCTACAAGCTTATGTACTATTCAGATAACTGCATCTCTAAGCTGAAACTGAAATGTTTAGCTGTCTGTCAAGTTCTTGGCTTAGAACACGTTTTCTGTAAATTTCGTAGTATTTGCTGGGACATGCTGGAGAGTTTATTCCAAAGAGTCAGCGCTACTTCCAAATGGAAGGTTATTTCTTCCCTGTACTCATCTTTGTCCGAGCAGTTCGTACATGGTCTGAGCACAGTATTAGTGCCAGGCTGGTGGACAGAATGAGAACAGAATGAACAAAAATGGGGCTTTTTTTTTTCTCAAAATAATTTTGGTTTTACACTGTCCTTCAGTTTAAGAGGTTTATATGTATTTCTATACATTAGAAATTTTACTCATAGAGTAAATTCTCTCAGTCTGCCATTGACTGTTCTCATTTGCTGCACACAGCATTTTTTCGTCCATCTGCTTAGCAACAGCATAGCCAAAAAGATTTCTGGTTAACCTCATCTGGGAAAAGACCCCTATAACAGGATGTAGATAACATATGCATCATGCTAATGCGATAGATGAACATGGCTAATGGTTTAAAAATCCTTCCCCCCACCCAGTGTTGGATGAACTTAATGTTTGATACAAGCAGTGGGATACAAATGCCTCTGAGTTGTCATAATAGAATATATATAAAATTGAGCAAAGGTACAGTTTTAAAATAGTCTCTGTGCAAGCATTGTAAGGGCAGATAAATGTTCCTAAAATAGCAATATATTTCTATTAAACAATCACTCAGATGCCACCTGCTGCTTTTGGCATTTTAAAATCTTATTTGGAACAGAGAGAACAAATGATTGCTTCTCTGTCTCCCTCTCCCCTCCTAACTTTGAAGGTTTCTGCCCAAGCTACAGAGACAGCAGCCTGTTTTTTGGAGGCTATTGGTTGGATGAAGTCAGTGGTTCTTTGAGCCTGCATCCAGAATGAATGCATCCAGTCTGAACTAGACTGATTAGTACTAAATCCAGGATGCCAGGGTGATCAGGAAATAGAGCACTTGTTTAAACACCAGTAATGATATTTGTGTTGCATGGCTGTCGTGGAAAGCTACTGTTGATTGCCTCAGTGTGAGGAGAAAAAAAAACCACAACATCAAAAAAAAACTATAAAAAGGCAGGAAGTGTAATCCACTGTTACAGAGAAAGCATATGTGCAAAATCTGTTACATGTAAGATGGGTGAACACTATATGAGAACGATCTGCTTGGGATTTAAATCTTACAAGCAAACACTGCACAAGAGTGTTTCTTGGAGTCCAAAATAGCAACATTTTGACAGCTGTAAGACCACAAACATTGTTTTTCTAAGCAATTTTATTTTTCTGGCTTACAGTTAAAACTGGAAAAAGGGCAAATGCAAAAATCTTTACAAACACATACATATTAAGTACTTACAGAATCCATCAGTAGCGATATTTTCCAAGTGATTATTTTATCAATAATCATTAACCCACAGGGGACAAGAAGAAATAGAACATTTATTGCCATCAAACAACGGATAATGCAACTTCAGTTCATAACATGCAACAGTGGAAATAAAAACAACTAAATCTGAGATTTTCAGTGCTGCCTGGGGCATTTCGACTCATAATTCTTGATACATTTCACTAGAAGGTGGATTTTTTTCTGTCTACCTAGATGAATATGAAAATTTTAGCCAGAGCTTTTGCAGCCATCCCTTAATGAAATAAGTCAGGCATGTATATGGAATGTGTTATTCTCAGCACTGAAGCATTAAGATCTGAAAAGAAAACAGTACCGCATGTAGAATTGAAATCAGTAATATTGTCTTCAATGTCGCATAAGAAATTTCTTTCACTATCTAGCACTCTGGAAAATCAGCTGTCTTTGCATTTCAGATAATTACTTCTTGTATCATGAAGTTCTATATTTGTGCTAGTTGAAGTGAAAAAATATGCTTAGTGTAAATATTCCTCCTCCTTTCCATTTTCAAGATCTGTTCAGTGGAGCCATCACATCTTCTTTATTGTACTTTTGGAAATAGATGGACATAATTACTTGTGTAGATTCTGATTGTCTTTGCCTCGGAGGCAGTGAATTAGTTAGTCAAAGCCTACCAGTCAAAAGGTTCAAAAAAATCTCGCTTTTGTTCTTTGCAGATTTTATTCCTCACCGTACAGTATTCCAACAAACCGCATGATTCCACAGACATCAATCACGCCATTCATTGCTGCTTCCCCTGTCTCTACATATCAGGTACGTCAGATTTGCACTTGTCTGCTGTGTTTCCCAGTTAATTATGTTTTGGATGTGGATGAAGACAGAGCTTATACCACAGAAAATTCTTTGAGTGCTAGAGCTCTTGAGTCACACTTTAAACAAAAGGCTTTCTAGTAGTATTCAGGTATCATCTGGTGTAGGGTTTTAAGTGTTTTCTGAATTCTTTACACTAGCAATGAAAAACAGAGTATTTTTTTTATTTCAAGCAGCTTCTCTAGTAAACAGAATTTTGCTTCGTTTCCAGTTGACAGCAGCAGAGGCTTATCATTCTTACTGAAATGTCTTGTCATTTTGGCTGCCCTTCATTAGCTGACAGTTTTAAATGTGGGGGTTTTATATTTACATTAACTGCATCATATTTTGACCTTTTGACTTCAGCGGTATTTGCTCCAGTAACAGCATCATTTAAAAGTGCTCATTTTTATACAATAGTCCTTGACAAGGCAAGTTACTTGAGGATAACTGTCCTCATAGCCTTCTTCAGTCTCACACACACTTTGTCGTTCAGAATTTCTTTTCAGCGTATCCCTCACAGATCTCCACTGGAAAATTGCTACCATGCTCTCTGGCTTTCTGAGATGGAAGTCAAAACCAGGTTGTATAGTTTTATTACTAGCCGCTCTCTGGAAAATATCACTTTACTCTGAAGTTGGTCATCAGCTATACATTTTCCCATTTCAGTTATTTCTGTCCTAGCAGAAATAGCATCAGTGTTCTTCCTGAGTCCTGCCTGAGATAAGCTACCTAAACTCACAAAGCTGCATGGTGGGTTGTTATTAACATTAGGGTTGATTTCTTGGGGGTGAAGTTTGAGATGGTGTGGTACTGCTTACAGGTAATTCTGGGAGGTTGTGCTTACACTTCCTGTGTTTTAAACTTGATCTTCAAAGAAGAATGATTCTTGTATGACTACGTAACACTTGCCAAACAGGATGTTCTGGTGAAATAAATTCAGTAAATTTCAGTAAATGATAGCAGCAAATAAATGTCAGTGCCAGAAACATACAAATGCAGCTCACATGAAAGTTAATCAGTAGCAAAGCTGGCTTAAGAATCGTACCTCCTCCCTCTTCAGGTCACTGAATTCAGGCCATCCAGCCACTTACTCCCATCACTGCTCCACAGTTCACAATTGCTGCCTTCTCCCATCCTGACTTTAACTAAAGCATCGTTTCATGGCTTGGTGCATTTGCACCAAAACTTTTTTTTTTTTTTTTTTCATTCCATATGATTCTCCGTAGATAGCTTGCAGTGTAAACCCAAAGGCATTTGCCCTGGCACAGAGGAGGAACTGCAATGCTTCAAGAGTGGGAGCAATGAACAGCAGCAAGCTGTGGCAGCTCTAACATATGTTAACTAGTAGGAATCACAACAGAAACTTTTGTAGTAGAGGTGTGTTTGAATGTGTGTGCTCTGGGTTTGGTTCTAAAGATGTTTCACTGAACTTGCTTTTCAACAGAAAATCTACTTTGACAAACTTCAACAAGGGTAGAAGCACACGATTCTGCAATTAGTTGTCACCACTTTCTTCATGAACAAAATCATAGGGCATCTGGAGAATTGGGACCTTGTAGCTCTCTCATAATCATCCCTGCTCATGCTCAGTCTGAGATGCCATGTGCCCATCTCTATGATCTTGGGGATGGCTAGAGAGGTGCCCACTGTGTACTTCCTGTGTTTTGTGGTGCCCAGACTCATGCAAAAGGAAACTAGGATGCACATTTCTTGGGGCTGAGTCTGGGTAATTATAGCGTGTTCATGCTTAGCACAAGTTGTGGCTCAGAGATGCCACCCCAAATACACAAACAGTCGCTAATTGTTGGTAAAATTGGTATGTCTGTGAAATCTGGTACTTGTCAGTTACAAGGCAGAACAACAAGGAAAGACATTGGTAAGGCATGTAGAGTTCTGGTAGAAATGGACCCCACAATGCCCAAGGAAAGAGCTAATCCTGGAGGGCAGGGACACCTTAAGCCAGCTTTGCCATCAAAGCTTTCAATTAGAATAAGCTTCAAAACCTCTTAATTAGATCTGCGGTTCTTCCTGGAAACAAATCTTTCTGGGGTGTCTGAATATGTTACACCTTTTAAAGTTCATACAGATACTTTTGAAAATAAACTTTGAACATTTTATGTCTCCTGCACTGTTAGTTGGATGACATTTTAATGACTATTGATGGATGAAAGCAAACAATACAAATGAAAAGTAGGACAATGTGGAATATTGAAGACTGCATTATGAGATAAAACAGCATGGATCATAGAAGAGGCACAGTGGTTCAGACTTCTGACTTTGGTAGAAAACATCACCAAATTGAATTTGAAAGCTTTTTCCTTTGTCAATAATTTTATGAAGCATAAATGAATTTTGCATTGAATTACATGACTTAAGTCCTTTGCCAAAATTAGCTCCATAGTTGTAATAGAAAGACTATTTTCAAGCAAATCTTTGAGCTTTTTTCTAAACTTTTTGTGCTAATTTAAAGTATTTGATATGCAGGTCCAGAGTACTTCATGGATGCCTCATCCGCCATATGTTATGCAACCAACAGTAAGTGGATACTTGCTTATATCCAGCTAAAAGTGCTTACGCTGTAGCCTTGCTCTGCTTGTCAGCCACGTTAAAGTCCAAGGTCATGTAAGAGCAGCCAGCTTTTTGGCAAGAGCCCTCTGCTGTAAAGATTCTGCTTCTTTAAGGAGCACCATTTGATTAGTGAAAAGGGGAGGATGGGTGATTTGTTATCTAATTGCATTGATACAAGTGAATAACAAGCTCTAAAGTGTTGCTACTAAAGCTTTGCTTCAGGGGTGGCAAGATAACTGCATTCCTGCATACTTTGAATTGCTAGGTTCAGCATATTACCTCTCCCTTACATGCTCATCCATCAAAAAAATCCTTCGTAGCTGTATATACTTTAAAGGTTCCTCAATGCTTCGGAGATGCATTTCAAGTACTGGAAAGGGGTAAAGCACAGCTGTCTGACAGAGTCTCTTCCAAATCTGAATCTGTTTTATGATTTGACCAGTCAACTCTTTTTTTTTTTTTTCCCCTCAGTAAGTTGTCATCTTTCATCAATTTATAACTACTACTTACAGCTGCATTACACTTCTACCAGCATTCATTAGAAGAAGTGCAAGTGATTTTTTGTTTACCTCACAAAAAAGTTTTGATACACTTTGCCTCAATATTAGCTATATACCAGAAGGAAACAACATACTGAATTCCACTATGTACAGATCACTTTAGTTTCATTTGATCAGTTCCTTGGGTACAGATCCATTTAAGAGTTCTCATTAATCAGAATTGTGTACTCCATGTAAGCATCAATACATTGATTTACATGAGGAGGGAAAAATTAAAATAAGGATGCATTGCTTAGGATTGTTTTCAGATATTTTGACTTTATAATAGAATAACCTCTGGTTAGAATTAGCTATACAACAACATGGATATAACTACATTACATACCCGTTTAGTAGCACAGGACTCTATCCCAGTTTGAAGCCCTCTTCCGCATCTGTCAATTCTTTGGAGACAAGTTCTTCAGTTTGAAGAGAAGCTGTATTGAACAAAATCACTGGTAATATCAGTCCTGTATTCTAATATTTGGATTTAATTGCAGATCACAAGAAATCTTAGATGTGTGTACATGGTGAGTTATCAGACTTCTGGAAGCCAAAGGATCTCTGATCCTTGCTTAAAGACTCCCTTTCTAAAAAGAAAACCTAAGTACTTTACCAATCCCAGTTTTTGTGTATATGTGTGTTTGTGTTTTAATTGACAGCCTTCAGCCAAGCATTTTTCTGCAGTACTAGAAGAGGTATTTTAGTGTGGTAATTGGATCTGTTTTACTCCTTGGTAAAGGGCTGTGAAGAGAAAAATAACTTTTATAGTGAGTGGCACTCTCAATATCCCAAGTTAAATTTACATTCATTGCCATCCAGAGTTGTGTCAGTGAAAGGGTTTGTGCTTATAGGTGGAAAAGTAGAAGGACAGTGGATAAGTGGTGTAACGTTTCAGTTCCAGTGTCGTTGCCATTACGGGTTACCTCCTTGTGTTGTGTGTAGTAATCCCAGTCTCTTCACTGAAATATTTTACCCATGTGTTCCCCAAGATTATGTTCTTAAATAAATGGATATGAGGCTTCTAGTGCTGAAGAAGTATAAAAGCAAAAAAGGCAGAACTACCATTCCCCAGGCTTCATTCAGAGATGAATTCCTTTTTAGAAATGTCTGAAAAGTTGTCAGATAATTACTATACAGAGGCTTCAAGAGGCATCAGAATTAATGGCCCGTTTTGAAAGAAAATAAAGAATCTGAGTCCATTGTAACATTGCTGTAGTTTTATGCCTAACTATACACTCTATTCTAGGCACCTCCATAGCTAAAAAAAAAAGAAATGAAGAAAAGATTACAATAAAGTTGGCAGAGTTTAGCACACAAGTTTTGGTAACGCTGTGAGCTGATGAATCTGGGAACTTTCTAGTATGGTTAGCTTTTTGTGTCTCCTTGTAACTTAGTTTGCCATGTTATTATCTAAATTGCCACTACTTTACTTCATAACATTTTATGAGATGTCCACTGGAAACCAGTGCAGATAAATATTACATCCTCCTTGCCCCAGGAATGAGAATGTTTTGTTAAGCTTTTATTCTTCAGGAGTAGAGATGAACTCATAGAGAAAGCACAGTTTGAATTGCTCAAATGCTAGTGGATAATTCCTTGGTTTGATTATAAGTTTCTACTATATCATGTCACTGGATGATTAGCTTTTCATTTCCAACAGAGTCCTGCTTGATATTTATGTATAATTTAATACCACATCATGTTCCTCATGACAGGAAAAATAGGCAAAACCATGCTGTAGAGGAGACAAAGGAGGTTTTTAGTTCAGCGTGCTGCTCACAGACAGGACAGTTTTCTCCCTGTCTGGCAAGCTTGACGACAGGAGGAAAATGCTGTGCCACACAGTTCTACTGCCCTGTGTCTGCCTGCCTCTTCTCTGCCTGCCCATCTCATCTCCTTTGCCACCTGCCTGACCACTCGTTTAAATACCATGCTTTTTCTTCAGTAGGTTGGCCTCTCAGACGTCCTATTCATTTATTTCCCTTTATATATAGATTTCAGATATATTTTCCTGATGTGTGCCTGCGTGTATACTGTATCCATTTACTTGGTGGTTTAAAATAAGAAACACTGTAGTAAAAGACTACATCTCCAATTCCTTCTGTAGCTTTTTAACTACAACCACATAAGCCACTGACCCTAACAAATAACAATAATATATATTAACTGGAAAAGATATACATGTATTTCTTTTCCATTCCCCAAGTGTGTTTGTCGTCTTACTTTTGTGATCTCCTGAGAAGCAGGTAACAACCAAGATGTCATTCTATGAGAAAAAAGGAGCCGTTTTTGTTTTCCTAATGGGAGAAAGTCAGATGGGCAGTCAAGGACTCTAGGTGCATCATAATTTACTCATGATTTTTCCTGTGACTCAACCTTGATATTGTAGGTTGATGCCAATGAGAAACTGCGAATGAAATTTTAAAAGGGTTTTTTATTTTCTGTTATCAGTGATTTTTTGCTACCCTTATACTAAGAGCTATTGAAAATTAATGTCAATAGGTTGAGGTAGCATTGCTATTTTAGAATAAATAGTATTAAAAATATTCTTCTGATGGCATAGTAGGGTCACATGTGGAAACCTCTCACATATTTGTGTTTGCACAACCTTCAGGGTTTTGGAAAACAGGATTCCTGAATCATGTGAACATGATGAAAAATTTACCTTGAGGCTTATGTGTGACTGAGACACTTCTGAAAAATGTACCCTTTTTAAATTGAACCTTCACCACTTTTTGACCGTATTGACTGCACTGTGTCCAAGTAAGAATGCCTCAGATTTGCCAGATTTGTTCCTTTGCCACGTCCCCTGGTCCCATTCCCTAGCTGTAATGGAAGACAGGCTCCAGAAGAGTTACGGCAGTGTGGGTTTGGATTTATATTGGCATAACATTTAATGCACTGATGGCAGTCTGGGCTCCGTTTAGTTAACTATAGCTTTCGAAGTACAGTGCTTATTCATCCCTATTTGAAACAGGTCTTGTATTTCATTACCGCCTGAGGATAACAATAGATGGATAGTGATGACAGAATCAAAACATCAATGGGATAAGAGTTATTCTGGGGATTTATAACATTTGCTATATTAGTGTGTTTTTCCTGTAGTCCCTAAAGGCTGTCTGACAGCTCAGGGAAAACTTTGAAAAACATGTTGTTTGAAGTCAATTCATATATAGATAATCTTCATTTTTATTAAAGATGACATTTGTGTAAAACTTTCCTGATTCAAATCTTTATTACAAATAATACATGTACTCTTCCTGTCTAAAGGCAAATTATTTTAGTGAACCAACAGAAATGCTCTACCCTAATACTGGATGTGCACACTTGTTTTACACTTACTCTCTTTTATTTGCAAGTAAAATTGTGCGACTATAAGTAATCACTGCATAGGCGTAAACAGACATTCTTGTCAGCCTGGAATATTTTCTGCACAGGACCATGACAATGGCATGAGGGGTGCAAGCAGAGCAGCATATGGAAAAACCTGCTATTGATAGCGATGAAGTCTGTCGGGGAGAACCTCTCTTCTGGATGTTTCTGAAGCCCTTACAGCCTTTTTAGAAAGGTCAATGTCTTAACAAGCACCCTTATTATTATTTTTTTTTCTGTCTTCCTTCCTCTGGGCCATGGCTGAATGTAATCTGTCTGTCTTTATAGGCAACAACAAAAAACATTTCTTATTTCATAAGCAGTGTAAAACCCCTACTTTGGTGAGAAGTGAGGCTGAGTAAGGACTCCAGATTCTTGCCTTTTGATTGTTGTGCATGAATGTAGCATAAAAAGTACAAACTGTCCAACTGAAATATATCAGTTTTCATTTTCTCACTAGTGACTCTGTTGTTTTGGATAATACCCAAAATACCACAGCAGTTTCAGTGTTTTGATTCGTGTGCTCTTGAACAAAGAAGTTCCTTGTGCTCAGTTATGTGTCGTTCTCCCAAGACAGCTTTTTCTACCTCCCATTTGTTGCTCTATGTTTTTAGCAAATAGAGCCAGGAGTCCATCTTGCCTTTGCCTGTCTGAGTGTAAGGGAACAAAGTATGTCCTCTGCAGACAGTTGTGTCCCATCTCCAAGATGAAATGTGAGAGTTCAGCTAGCTGGTATGAAAAGTAAACAGGAAATAATCCTTAGAAATTGGAATCTCCAGCTAGTCTTTTAAGTTTTAGCTGTGTATTTTTAAGAGATCCTTTGAAAATGAACTTACTTGAACTTTTAAGGCTAAAGAGTTTAGAGGTTGAAATAGCTAACCAAATACCAATGCCAAAGTTTTGCTGAACAATTTTAATTCCAGTGTTTCCCAAGGCAGAAAATCAAGGACTGCAAATTCTTTAACTCAGATAATCAAGGCAGTAATTGGCAGTATTCATTTGGGACAGGCAGGCTCACATGAGATCATTCCTGCCTGCCTCTCATCCAGCACCCACCATGTATAGATGCTGTCTCAGTGCTACTAAATGGGTAATTTCAGACTCAGCTTAGCACACACTTACTGACCCTCTTTAATGGCAGGTGCTGTTGTATTGAGGAGAGCACCCAAGACAGAAAAGTAGTGCCCAAGCTCAACCAACTCATTCCTCTAAAAGGAAACAGGTGTAAACGATTCACCCATGTTACATCGCATACTCAAGTGTAGGGGTTTGTACGTTTCTGGAATCATACCAAAGTATTGCTGCAGTCATTTGTTCTGCTGTTGTAGAAATTAATATGAATTACTATAAATAACAGAAAAAGATATATCCAAGTTAAATTTCCAACCCCTTTTGACACTCTGATAGAGCTCCCTAGTGAAACTGGACATTTTTTGTGATGGCAGCAAGACACACCACATATGGATCTACTTATAAACACGAACGTAAGAACCACAAGCATTTCCAGTAGACAAGCCCTTGCATTTGAGGAACTTGTGCTTTGCTGTTTTGTCCTAAAAAGGCTTTAGAGTTCTAGTAAAATTTTGTCTTCTCTCAAATATTCTGCATATAGTGTGTAGTACTAAATGGATAAACCATCAGTTTAAGATTTTTTTAAAGACATTTACATTAGTGGAAAAAACATACAGGTATATTTCGGGCAAATCTATAAATGTAAATGGAAAAGATATCTGGAAAAGAAGGCAGCTGACACTAAATTTTAAAAGTACCCTAGAGAGTGTGAAGCCAGGAAAGTCTGTTTGAGGTTATGGAATTGATTTCTTTTTAACAGAAAAGATGCAACCTTAACCATCAACCTTCATTGTCAGAAAAATCTTAACACAACAACTGTTTAAAAGCAGTAAGTTGTATCAAAGGGGGCTATTTTTAAAAAGATAGTTATTAATCATTAGACATTAGAGTACCTTCAGTGGAAGAATTTAGTGCATTTTAAAAAAAAACAATCTCTAATTTTGTACAAAGCCTGCAGTCTGTTTTTTTTTTTTTCAACTTCATGTACATCAACTAAGACTGAAAGTCACTAATACTTTATTTGTTTTACATAGTACACATAACATCTGTGATTGCATGTAGATTTGCACTTATGTCAAGTTTTAAATTTGCACCATTCCAAAACCTGAACATAAACTGTGAGGTTCATATATCATGTTTCCTATTCTGAGGAAAAAAAAATCCTCATTTGTTGAGCACTGGTCAAATTAGTTATTGTCCAGATGGTAGATTAATAAGTAGCCAGAATACGATAGGATCAGGAGAGAGCGATGGACTACGTAAGCACATGGTATTAATTATAGGCAAAGAGTTAGATTAATGAGTGTGCAGAAAGTAATGGGCTCAGCAGAGTGGTGAATTAGGTAAGCATGTGATTTGTCAGATGATTCCTCAGTTTAGCTCACCATCAAATATTTTGCCATGTGTATTGTATTATGGCTACACAGGCATGTGTGTGCTCTAAACTAGAGAGGCATGTGATACAACCTCCAGATTTATACTTCATCATGGACCATCTCTTATTTTTGCCTGGTAATACACAATATCTTGCAGTCAATGCTGATATTATCCAACCTCTGCAGTGAGAGCTCTGCTAGGCTGGCTTAAGTAAATCAGACAACATGCATGCAGTGAACAGGACACAAGCCCACTTGCAACACAGATGGTCATATAGTGCAATTGCCAAACGTGCAAGTTATGTGAGGGTGGAAAAGAAAGGCAACAATTTTGATCTG
Organism: Pezoporus flaviventris; assembly: GCF_033815535.1. Classification (NCBI taxonomy): domain Eukaryota; kingdom Metazoa; phylum Chordata; class Aves; order Psittaciformes; family Psittacidae; genus Pezoporus; species Pezoporus flaviventris. The sequence continues at coordinate 23,181,833 of NW_026892585.1, forward strand.
CCACAAGCAACAAATTGCTTTGAATAAGCTCTGTGCTCTGGGAGCACAGAAATTTCACACCATCTGGTGACAAGGTTGGCATGATCTACTGTGGGTGCCTTCAGCACAGAGGGATGGGTCCCTTTCTCATGATGGTGATGTGCAGTTAAAGATAGAGGATGTTGCTGTAGGACAGTTCTTCAGCAGAAAGGTTCCTGGACCTCCCTTTGGCTTCCCAAACCCTATCCTTGCTCTGCAGAAATCAGTGTTTTCATTACAGATGATAAGGTACTGGGCAGCTTTGGAGAAGGAAACAGCCTTGTGAACACAGAAGAGCATTACTGATGAACAGCTGTGTCACAGAACTAGAGTAATGCCAGGGCAGTACCGTTACAATGATGACTCAAATATAAGAATTATAAAGACTACAGAACCTATGACGGTAGTAAATGTGAATTCCTGCTAGTGAAGGCACAAGTCAGGTTCCACACTATTGACAAGATGTCCTTTTATGTACAACTGAGTTGAGTAGCAAGGGGCTTATGTAAGAATCAAGGTGTAAAATGCAAAGTTTTTTGGTTTTGTTTTTTGTTTGTTTGTTTGTTTAATATAGTATTCACATGGAATTTTGTCCCAAAGGATTCAACTATTGTTGGAAACAAATTCCAAATGAAAATCATGCATACTTGTTCAGCTATAAATGTAATGTATAGGTGTAATTCATGTTTCCCAGAGCTCTGTTTTGACCTGAGCCTGCCTTTCCTCACACTGTTTTCAAAGTATACACATAAGGCTTACAGCATTTGGTGACAGATACTTTTTCTTCTGCCACTGATCTGTTGTGTGACCTTGGAGAAAACATCTTTCTTCTCAGTTTCAGTTTCTCATTTGTCTTGTTTTTTAATCTCAATCTAATACCAATTGTTTTTTAATCCCAATCTAGTCATACCTCTAAATAGCTTTTACTACATGCTTGTGAAAACTCTAGTGGAACAACAGCCTGTCTTGTTGCCTCTAAACAGAGCCTCACGATGATTAAGGTTTAGGGTGTTCCTGTTAAACGTTAAAATAAGCCTGTCCTAGTTACTGTAGTGGTTTAAACCCAGCCTGTAACTCAGTACCATGCAGCGACTTGCTCATCCCCACTCCCTGGGTGGGATGGGGAGGAAGATTGAAAGAATGTAAAACACATGGGCTGAGATAAGAGCAGCTTAACAACTGAAGTACAATATACTACTACTACTACTACTACTAGTGATGAGGGAAATAACTGACCCAACTCGCCTTCTCCTTCGACAGTTTCTGCGACTTGTCAGGGAAGTTGAATCTGAATTTTACCAGTTTAAATCAAGAGTTAACTTTGCTTAAGAAAATTGAATTGCATAGGTGTGAAACAGTGAGAATGAAAAGACAGTCATGCGTGCAGCAGTAAGTTGATGAAGGAGACTCTGACACTTTCCTCATCCTTAGAACAAAAGCAATTCCATAAATTACCATTATGTTATCTAAGTGTATTCAAGGACCCTTTTACATAAGAAGGGGAAACTAGCTAATCTATATATTACTTATAATTACATCATGATTTATCTAGTTATTGTATAAAAATTATAGTTAGTGATGTACTCTAAGGACTTAGTGACCAGTTTGTAAGACTCAGGATTTCTGCTGTATCCAAGAACCATGATATATAATCCCTTCCAAAACCTGCTTAAATAGTTTGATTTTTTTGCCTCTTGATAATCCTGTGGGGAGGCTTGTTTCAGAGTCTTTGCACTACATTTTTCATTTCAAACCTAGAGGTTTCCCTGTTCTTTTTACATCCATCAAACATTTTCCCCTACCTTCACTAACTTTTCTCCCTTCTGAATGTTCACCACATTAGTTTATAGATAAAAATCTTACATACATCTTTATTTTCTAGGCTAACAATGTCAACATCCCTATGCATTTGCAGTAACGTAGGGATTTTGAACCTCTATCTGCAGCAATGGTCCTTCTTTGGATCTGTTCCACTTTGAGTTCATTTTTTCTAGGACAGCCAATGCTCATAGTATTCCAACCTTTTGTACAATAGCATTAATACTTCCTTCTCTTTGATGGGATTACTTTGCTGCATTGTGAAATAATATCTTTTTTCCCTTGCACACATGACCTTGGTAATGCAGTCATCTTCTAATTCACTGATATACCTAGGTTTTCTCTTTCTTCCAGGTTTCCAGTAAATGCTACTACGTTTTTATAAATGTGTGTATATATACATATATATATATAACATCCATATATATACCACAATGTAGTCATAAAGGAAATCACATATTAGCCTAATTGTCTTCATGAATTTGTGCCTTGGCCTGTTTAAACCAGTCCTTCCTCTGTACTAGCTCAATGTGCCTCTTTACTGAATGTACTTCACATCATAATTTCCCCAAATCTTACTATTCAAGGGCATTATTAAAAATACTGGGTGAGAACAATTCTTATGGAGATTTTAGTGATCCTCCCACTGAAGCAGTATATTTTTTATCATTCCCAAAGTTAAGTAATTTCTGGTATAGCATTGCCTGAAATACTTTATTGACCTTCAGAGAGCTTACAGCTGCTGCATGTCCTTTGTCTAGAAAATAGGTCATTTTATTTAAAAAAATGAGGTTGTCTAGCTCTGTCTTTGGTTTACCTATGTTTTATCTTCATTAATATACTTTAGTCCTAGCCACTGGACCTGTACTTCCGTGTGCCAGCTCTTCCATTGCTCTGCAATAGAGATGATCCAGTCCTTGTTCCTCATTTCACGTGAACTCATTGAGTTCAAAGACTTCTGTTTTTTTCATCTCCTTTGACTGTATTTATTCCTCTGCCTAAACTCTCATTCTCAGAAAGCTGCCTCTGCTGTCTGATGGCTCATGTGGGAAACTGAAGCCATCTCCTTATCCTGTTTGGGCTACTTCTGAAGTATCTTTAATGTGTATGTACCCCATCCTCACTGCATGGGGAGTCCAGCTCTGGGTTCTGCCCCTATTTTTCATTTATCTGTGTGAGAAACCTTTTGTTTCATGTTTGAATATCATTTGCAAAGTCTCAGACAGACTTTTAGCACATCTTTCTTCTGGCCTCTCGGTGTAGCTGGTTTTGTCTTATTTTTTTCTTCCATTCTGTATTAATTCCTGATAGGCTTATTGAGGTGTGTAAGTGGTGACTAATTAACACCTTCTTGACTGCAACTGGTAAAGCACTTTAATAATATAAGTATTTTTAAATGATTTTCCAAGAGACAGTGCTTACAGGTTTTTTATATCAATATACAAATGTACACTGTGATTTGACATCCTGAAAGTTAGAAACATCCAAGATATCATAAGTAATAGCTTATTATTGAATATAGTCAGGTCTAACACTGTTTGCCATTCATTTTTTACTCTGTTAGGTAAAATGCTTTCTTTTCAGTTTAAATGTCTTTAAAAAGAATGTAATATTGACCTAAGCTTTAGAGAACAGAGGTAAATCTAGATCAAACCATGTGTATCTTTTCTAACCTGATTTCAGCTCCACTGAAGTGGAGTGATTGCTTAATTACAGTTCTCAGGTTGTAACCTTGTGGCCTTGTTTTCATCTCAAACGGGTGTAAGTTGGGAATAAATCCATTCGAAGTCTATGCCTTCAACAGCATGTGCCAAAAAGCTTCTTGTTATAAATCAGCTATCTGCAACATTGTTGACAGCATGTTTTCAACCTTTTTCTTACATGATTGCAAAAATGAATAGTGAAATAAAATAGTATAAACACTGAGCATTCTTTGAGTGTTTCATAGTGGGTTGATGAAGAATGAGTTGTGTAACACAGTGACAGATCAACAGAATCTGAAGAATTTTGAAGGAGTGCCAAGTTGTTATTTATTGAAACCACTGAATAGTTATTTTTTGACTACCTGCCAAATAGATCGGTTTGCCTTCCCAGCAGGGTAGGTTTTCTTATCAAATGGCCTGTTAAAAGGAAGGTGAAAATCAGGGGTTGAAATTTCACTTCTAACTGTGGTTTAAATACTGTTATTTCTTATTACTGACTACGGCCTTGAGCACAACTAGGTACAGGATGACTGCTGAGCAGCCTTCCCACTCCATGACTTAAATAAGTTACCTGGGAAGTTTTGTATCACTGCTTCAGGCCTCGTTGCCCAGGAGAGTCCCTGTATCTAACATCCATCCCAAATGCCAAGTGTAGCCCTTTACCATTGTGCTTTTCAGAGCGAGCAATCAAGTGGAAATTACCTTTTCTCTATATGCTGCAAACCATACACACCCCAGTGCAGAAAACAATTGGGTTCCTCATTATCAGATGTCTATTTCTGCCTCCTACATAGCTGTATAATTCTCAGAGAAAAAACATGTGCATCCAGGGCACAGTCCAGGATAACTTGGATGATTTCTTCTTCTCCAAGCTGAGGGTCACAGGGCTGACACCCTGCTACTGATTTCCGTTATGGGACAAGAGGGTTGCATATGATTCACACAGCAAACAGCCTGCTTTCAAACACCTTTGTACTTTTCCGGTATGGCAATCTGTAAATCATTATGCACCCCCTCTTTGCCCAATCCACACAGGATGTGAGTCTGTGTCAGCTCCCAGCTTGATAGCCTTCCTCTTTAGTGCGATCAATTAAAAACTCCTGCTTGCAGCTTCGGAAATTGCTAGCCTGTCGCCTGCCTCTGGCCAAGAGGGTGGGCGTCATACTCACAGATGTCCCACATCTGACAGGGTTGAGGCTAGAGACATATTTTCCATTGTCAGGTGGGGGGAGAGCCCTGCAACTGTAAAGCTGGTCCATCCACACTGCTGCAACTACTCCTGGCTAACCCTGGGTTCTACTGGGCCAGGAGTACCAGCAGTGTTTTGGGAAAAGCGTGATTGTATGCACTTCACCACTGACATTTCCTCTTGCTGGCAGGCTATGTCATTTCTATAGGAAAGAGAGGATTGCTGTAGGTGTGCTTACTTTAAATGTGAGTGAAGTGTTTGATGCAATGAGTGTTTGCTGGTGCTTCAGAGGTCTTACTTCAGGGAGAGTTGGGGCTGGACATTTGTCAGGAACATTTTGACTGCTTCTGATAGGCAGATGCAGTGCTCTTTCTTCCTGATCTGTGTCTGTGGAAGTAGCAATGCTGTACTAGCTCCCTTGCTAGCTCCTACTCCAAGTTCAGCAAGCAAAGCCTCCCATCATGACAGCTAAAGCTGTGACAGGCCACATCTTCCCCCAAGAACAGCAGAGAATAGCAAAAATGTGAAAGACCTGTGCAATTCCCCTGGTTCCATGCTGCCTTCTACAGACAGTAACACCAAGTTCATATCTTCAACCTCCACTTAGTATCCAGTCTTCTGACATTTCAGCCTAATCTTCACTGGTGTTCAATACCATGGACACATTGGCTTTAATGGGGAGGCATCTACAGAGCCAATTTTAGACAGTTGCTAAGGGCAGGGTGATGGGGGGAAAATGGTCTTTGAAAGCTAGTCTTGGTGCTGTTGCTGCTACCTGGAGAGACTTTGGGTTCAGTGCTCATATTTGGACTCACAACAGCAAACATACTTTCAATCTGTGCCAATGTTCATGGTAAAGGCAGGTGTGACTTTCCTGGAGTAGCTTCCAAGACCGCCATACTAGTATTGCCCTTTTCTTTGTTTTGTCTCCACTTTCCAAGGTAGCAAAACCAGACCATTTTTCCTTGGGTGACAAAATTCAGTTTTGGCTATAATACTGAGAAACCTTTTGCTGGGACTGCACAGGTGATGTGTACATTTTTTGAGGCTTTGCACTTCAGTAGATAGTAACCACAGATGCTTCCACAGGCATAATATAAATAGGTCAATGTGTGCAGCTGCCATCCATTCATAAAAAAGCAGCATTGGAGGTGTTTGTGCTGTAAAAGGGGTGAGCTCATTGTAAAGATATTGGAATAGAGCTTGAGGAGTTTATAGTACCATAATCTAAGAGAACTTCCTCTCATGGGGACTGGATGTTCAGCTGCGTTCCTTTGTCATTCTTCATGGAGTTTTACATGCCATTCAAATCTGTCTTCCAAATAAAAATTCAGTGATACAGGTCATGGCTTTGAGCATGTGGGCTATGATGATTAGCCATGATCTGTTTGTGATGATTTCTGCTTGCCTCCCCAATATGTAATGTATTTGAATCCTCTCTGAGCTTCTTTTCATAACGCTGTTCAACAGATAAGTAAAAGAGTAAGTGGGAGCATGCTGTGAGTGTCAAGTGAAGTATGAGACTGTGCCTTGTTCTTACCTTTCATCTTCTCAGCCAAGCTAGGATAATATCTCATTGGGTATTATGCTATATTTATTCTTCTTCTCACAGACAAAAAGGCTATATTAACTCTTTTGTGCTGGTAAAATTCTTGTGGATAAATACAAGTGATGGAACTCTTTGAAGCTGATAATTCCAGTATCCAGTATAAGTCATAGATGCATCACAGGCATTGCTTTTGTATGTTATATGTTCTAAAGGACAATAGTTTTGCTCAAATGTGGTGGTTTCCCTCTGAGAAGTATTTTCTCTATTTCAAAGAATGCTATCTATCTCTGTGATATGCTCCAAAGTGGAAGCCTAAGCCAAGCAACAGCAGAATCAGCAGAAGGTTAGAATGCGTGGCAGACAAGGACTTAAAATCCCAAAAGTCTTCTCTCCCATTTTTTGCCATACACATTGTTGGTTAATTAGTTGCTGTGAAGTCAATGCATGCTAATGTGAAATTGTTTAGCTTCACTAAGTCATGGGCTGCAGCAAGCTGTTCAGGCCTTGAAACAGCTGACCCATTGGTACACCCAAATAACAAGTTTATAGCAAAGACACCTGATCAGAAGTGAAAAGATGAATCATTATCTTTAAAATATAGGACAGTTGCCAGCAAGTTTTAAGATTTTCCCTGCAAAGTTAAGGAAAAAAGGTAATGAATCAGTTCTGATGATTGATACAAGGTTCTTATTTTCCTGAAGGTTTCCAAAGGCTTCTGAAATGTTTCTGAAATATTCCAGTAATTGGTGTTGTACAATATTAAATAATCTGCCAAGCTGTCCAATTAAATACAGCCATAGTTGCTTCTCAAACCTAAAATTAACTGCTTGTCTTGACATAGTGTGAGCCCTCTTACACAGGTGGATAATTCAAGCTCCAGGAGGAGTTTTGGTCACCTAGTTTCTCAGTTCAGTGGATCTCCAATTGAATCATTTCCTCTTAATGGGTGACTTGACTAAGTGGTTTTAAATTAATTAGCTAACACAGTGGACCTGATATTGAAGTGTATGATCAGCATCTTATCAGGTACTACTTATTTCCTGTGTGAAACTGCAGTGGACTTCCCAACAAATTCAGAAAGTTTCTCCTTCTTCTAAGGAAGCTAATCAAGGAATGGTTGCACCATCCCAGGTGTGTTTTGACTTGTGATTTTTTTTCCCATCTGATTTTAAAGGCATTTTCAGAAAATCAATTCTTTAATAGTATTAGATGTTTTATTTGGTCACTTTTAAGAAAGCAGTAATTGACTTCTTACAGACATAGATTATTTTTTATCCACTAATACATTTTAATCCTGGTGCACAGCTATTAATGGGATATGCTTCCACTCCAAAGCAATTCAGATTGATTTTGTTTCTACTTCAGAAATATATTACAGTAGAGCCACAGTATATAAAAGTGCTCAGTGTGTTGAAATGAGCTAGCTTCATGGTATTTGCAGCTTCTAATGGGAGCTCAGTACATTTAGAGAAGAAGTGGTGATTGATTGCCTGATGCTGGGGCTAATTGATATGGCACTGAGTTAGTCAGAAGCTCTCAGCTCCATCAAAATCACACATGCCACTGCTCCAGTGCCTCTTAATATTGACTGGGTAGTTCATATGATAAAAGCAGCATGTCTTGGAGGAGACTTCCAGAGCTGAGTGAATCTTCCTTCAGCATTAGTTACATTCTTTCCAGAAAGGCTTCCTGCCTGGAGTAGCATTACTCCTCCACTGGAAATTTTTTTAAAGGATGTTCTCAGGTCTGTTTGTTTTTTATGGGCTTGGATGCGGTCACTGAGATCCTGTGAGATCAGAAGAATGGAATGAAAGTGGCCACAGATGACTCTTGAGCTATTTCCACAGCTGGATGCACAACAGCCGGAGTAGGCGGTCCTCTGCAGATGAATTAGTTCGTTGAAGTGCATGATACAAAACATCTGTTACAATGAGAACAAACAAAACCAATATGCCTTTGAAGACTGAGATGTGTTGGGAGCTGCTTGCAAGGGTGCCGAATGAGGCAGTTGTCAGCAAAGAAATGTTTTCAGGCTTGCCCTTGTCTGAACTAAAGCAAAAACTACACGGTAAAAATATCTAAATTCAATCAAGCAAAAGGCCTGCTTTTCTCAAATTTTTTCACTCTGATTCCTGGTACGGCAATGGGGAGGGAGAGAGCCCTTCTGTATCTAATTTTTTTTATATCTTAAACCACTTTCAATACAATGGTATAATTCCAGCTGAGTGGCTGTAAAAACTTAGAAGCTACACTGGTACTGTAACTGTTACTCTGTCAGTCATTCCCTGCACTGCTTTATTACCAGCTGTCTTGAAGTGCAATAGGCATTTTTCATTGTCACTGCCACCTGATGACAAATAAAACCTTCAAAATGGTTTTGCTCTGAGGAGTAGCTCATGGCTCCTAGCCAGAAGTAGACCCTTCACGTCACCTTAATGAGCAGAAGCGATACAAACGTTCTCACCCCGTTTCACTCTTACAAGACAGTTACTTTTAGCTGCCTTTGATTTTTTTTCTCACAGTTGAGCTGATGAGGAAGTAGGAATACTAGATTGATGGCTTCACAAGCAAAGATTTGGGAGGGCTTTACCCATGCTTATTACAAGCACGGTGACCAAGGGCATGTGGGATAGATATTTCTGCAGTAAACAAACATGATGTGTGCATGAAGGCTAAAAACAAATCAATCCTATATGCATAACAGGAAAAGGCTGCACTGCCAAAGCATACTTCCAGAGAAGGCTGGTGCACAGTCTTGTGTGTGCACATAAGGTACACGATTGTAGTAAAAGAAACAAATAGAAGTTAATCCTTTAGATGAGGTAAGTATTAGGGGTATGCAATTTTGGACCTGGAGATTCTTTAGTTCTTGCCCTGCTGATGGCCCTCTGTGTCTGCACAAGCAGCTACATTGGTTTTCTTAAAGACACAACTGAAACAGGAGCTCCCATGGGTCTCAGGGTGTCAGATCAGCCATCTTTCCTGGCTTTGCATCTGTGATCCAGTGGTAGGTGTCAGGAGAGGTGAGAAGCTGCTGAGGAAGCAAAGTTAAACAAGTGTCTTGTTTAGTTCAATTGATTCTAGTTTCTGCTTTCCTGTTGAGCAGGGTGTCTGATTGTATACGTAGTCATAGTTTATTATAGCTGTACAAGACAATTATGTTAATCTTACTTTTATTTCCTAATATTCTTTGATCTCATACACATCAAAGATGTAAAATTTTAGTCCTGCTGGTAATTAGGTATAAAGAAAATATGCTGTCTGTCAGTACAGAGGATACAAAGCACAAGAAATTGTCCTGAGGGAGTCTAGATTCTAGTCTAATTTTTTTTTCTTCTAATCAGATTTCTAGCTTCCTTTCATCAGTTGCCTCAGCTATTAAATAAATGTACTGGAAGTAAACTTTGCCATTGTGAAATTCATTCATCTTATTAAACCACCCAGTCACTCAGTATGGATCCTCAGTTGAGGAAAAGCAGTTTGATACATCAAACAAAAATGTACATCAGTGTTTACCAAACTTAGAGTAAGCCCTCGCAGTCTGTATTGACAAAGGTTTCACGCTTGCTTGCCGTTAGTTTTAAGCAGACCAGGGCTAATGCTGTGCACAGTTCTGATTTGATTCATCCGTTATAGTCCAAAGGCTTTGATTTCTAACTTGTGATTAGTGCTGTGGTCAAGAACAGCAAATGAGTATATGCTAAATTATTTGGCTCTGCAGTTGCTCTTCAAAGCTGTCTTTCTGGAAAGAGAAAACGTTCAGGGCTTATTTTACAATTTCTGCAGTGAATCTCTGCATCAGTACTTTATGCCTACAGCTGGTAGATTTATAAGTTGCAATTTATTCTGGGGATTGACCCCTTCCCCCACTTTTGTTCATGAATTGCAAAGAGATCATTATCTTCATAAATTTGTTTACTGTCCAGAACTTTTTTATGAATAATTTATGGCAACATTTCAGCCTAAGGATTGTTCTCAGTGCACATAACAAGTATTTATTAGATGGTTTCATACTGGAAGTTATTAGCCTTGCTGCCTTCCTTTTCTGAGGTTGGTTGTCTTGATCTTTGTTAATTATTTCAGCTTCTAGACAAGATCAGTGTCTTGCGATAAAATGAGAAGTTGTTTCTTGATTAAACATCTCTGCAGGCAGCCATAGGCTCCTGTGTGACAAGTACTGCAGAAAATAAAAATAACACAAAATTTAAAATTGGGTTGCTGAAGAAAAATAGATCCCTCAATTACAGTCTGAATCTGAAAACAAGAGCAAGATCATTTCTGCTTGCAGTAATTAATGACAATCTGTCTGTGGTATAAACATCTATTGTGTACCTGAATAATAATGTACAGTTTGGCATCTTTCTCTGAGGATTAAAACAATGTGAAATCCTGGTAGCATTCAGGTCAATGACAAAACTAATTGATTTCAGTGTGGCTAGGACTTCAGGCCAATTTGTCAGATTCTGTAAACTGAGATCTGTATGTTACTGTGATTGTTGGGTTATGGAGATTTTAACCATTGAGATTACAAATGGCTTCTGCTAAAAGTTTGTCCTCATCTAGTTCTGATCTTATACTTCAAGCCTGTGCATTTCTGCATTACTTCCCTGCATTTATAATCATTTGCAGTGACACACTGAGCTGAACACCACAAAATAGGGTCTTTCATGATTATTATGATTATTATCATTAGTGTGAGGTGTCCCTGCCCATGGCAGGGGGGTTGGAACTAGATGATCTTAAGGTCCTTTTCAACTCTAAGTAGTCTATGATTCTATGATCCTATGATACTGCAGTTCCTTGATAGTAGAAATAGTACCAGAAAACACCACAAGAGACACTACCAGAAAACCATTTCATGTACTTTTTAGTCCCACAAATGGATTTTCTGTGTGCCTGGAAAAGCCATTGCAGATCAGAAATATGGCTGCCAAGAGGTTGGTCTCTATTGGAGTTTATCAGAACATCTGCTGTTAATTATGTTGTGTCTTTTGATGTCAAAGACAGAACAAACGTTTGTTTGTTTTTGTGGAGGAAGGAGGTTCACACAGACAGAAGATTCACAGGCATGCAGTGCACAGAGTCCAGCCTTTGAGTCCCCATCACTCTGGAATTATTTAGATCACTCTGTTTTTTCTATACGCATAGCTCTCAAGAAAAGATGGGGTTATTACCCTTTTGCCTATCATCTAGTTCCCATTTATCTTCCTTTGGATATTTTGTGTTTCTTTTTCCTCTGAGGTTACCTTTTCCCTCTGGCTGTGACTGGTGAGACTATTACATGTGTAGTACTCTGAATAATAATAAATTTGGCCTTGTGGGCAAAATCAAATAATAACTCTAAAACTTGTCTTGAAGTGAAAATGTGCAAAGGGAGAAGGTAGTGACACAGAAAAGTTGTGAAAATGTTGTTAGACTCCACTCCAGGAAAGAACTTAGGGAGTGGGGAGACAGTGAGGGGAAGAACAAAGACAAAATATATATAATCTTTCTGTTTTGATTTCTGGTTACTGAACTGATTTTAAGTGGGATTTTTTTCCTTCAAATTTAGGTAAATTCTGAAATGAGATGTCATTTTGAAATATGGTGGGAGCATTGCATTTTGACAGCTCCAATTATTTCTTGCTTTTGGTCACAGTTATGTGTCAAGTGTGACCTGAGTTCACGTAATGTTTTATTCTCCCTAAAAGTGTTTTCTCCAAATTATTTACTGTTCATCTCATCAATACATGTATACCATCCAGCAGGCCTTTTTCTTTTCTGAAGCTTGTACTGTGATATATTCCTCCAAAGCATAGAGATCTTCTTACCTTCATGTAAAAGGCATTGTCCTGAACTCATGAGACCCATCTGCCCAGTCTGTGCTGTCCAGGTGGCTGATCATCCAGTTAGTCAAAGACTCACTCTGGTACATTTGTCACAGTAGTGGACCATCAGCTTACTCTCTGGCAGCAGAACAAGGTGCTGTAAATTGTCTGAGGCATTTTCACAGTAGTATTTGGTAATAGGCAGTTCCTTGTCAGCTGTTTTTCTGGAGAAAACTGAGCACCTCTACAATATTCAAATACCTGAAAGATATTCAGGAAAACAGCCCAGAGAAACATTATTCACTTCAACATAAAATTCTGCAAATCACACTGTGTGTGGCGACACAAGTAAAGGAATAGAGAACATCTTCATCATATGTCAGGATCTGACTGCTGTGCATTCACATGGGCTTGTACACAGTGACTGGTAGGAAATGGTGGTGCACCAAAAAGCTATGATAAATCAAAGATTTTATAGAGAGTAGTGCAGCATGTATGGATAAATGTGAGCCACAGACACCTACCTAATTTACTCCAAGTAAGCAAACAAGTCCTAGCAGCAAACTTGGACTTCATTTGGTGATGTTGCTTTGACTATTTTTTATTTTTTTTTTGCTACTTTTATGACAAAAGGTTGCAGTCAATCAGACAGCCTGATTCTGAGAAATGCAGACCTCTGCATTCATCTGCTTATGCAAAAATTGACTGCTGTTTTAGGGTAGGTGGAAATGGATTATAATTTGTTGTAAATAGCGAGAGGTTGCAATCTATCAATGAAGAGAGAGGTAGTAATAAAGTATTTGATCATTCTAGGCACTACTGTAACTGGGGAGATGAAAAAGTACTTTTTCATCTGTTTTCTACATTCATTTACCAGTATCACCAGAATTCCTCTGAAACTAGTGGTGTGATGGGATGGATGTTGTCCATTCACTAATGTGGAAAATGGACTCTTTCAGGATCAGTCTTCAGTGGTTATGGCCTGAGAAGGCATAGTAGTGATTGGTGTAAATGGGGCAGCGTGTGGGGAAGTGCCAGTGCAAGCCTCTCCCCCTCTGTTCCATCACTGCCCTTCATCTTAGAGTTAACCTACAGGGATGCAGCTGTGGGGATTCATCCCTGAATTTCTCAAAATCCTTGGGGGGGGCTGTTGGACATCACCAGTTGTGGTGATGTATTTTTTTGATGGAGTTTCTCTGTGGGTAGCTGATGCCTGGATATAACTGAACACCTGTAGCTTGATAATGACTTTCAGTCCCAGCAATCATCAAACCTGGTGACCCAGCATTGAGACTCCCTATTCTGTTACCAGTCCTCTGAGCCTCTCTGTTTTCCCCATGTACTTTCAACATATTTACCATGTTACAGCTGTGCTCACTGCTATACAATAGTTAAGAGGGCTGCCAGCATTTCCAGTATGAACTCATATTTTAAGGATAATAACTCAGCTGTAAAAATGTGCTCCAGGCTCAAACTTTATAAAGAAGATCTCAGCCCAAGAGTGACTTTATCTGGACAAAAGATAAGGGAAAATATATCCATTTGTATTTACAGATATATTAAAAACAAAGTAAGTAATCCTTGCCGGATCAGTTATTTCCTTTTACTTCTTTTTAGCTTAATAATAACCAAAATCTACATCTTTTTTAATTTTTCACATCTACTTTTTAGATTAGCTAGTCCACTTGCACAATGAAGTTTTACTCACAAGGGTCAGTTTTGAAGTGCTTTTCCTCAATATTTTTTTCTTCTTTTAAAAGACAATAAAGTGTGGAGCAAAGTAGACTTAAATTAGCCATTTTCTGTTATTGACTTCAATCTGCACAGCATGAACAAAAGGTAAAACGTTTCCTTTTCTTGATTCATTTGGATTGGAGTATGTAATCAAAACCACCTTTTTCTCTTTGGCCCTGCAGTGGTGACAACCTGGGTTATACCCGCATCTTGTGGACTTGAGAAAGTTCAGAAGTAAATCCAGACCCATCCAAGAACCGGTAACAGACTAGGTCCTGAGTCTATATATCACGCAGATTGTAAAGTAGTTAGAGGTCTTTGGTAGAAGGGGTACTTAGAAATTTCAAGCATTTATTTTAACAAATGAGCAGGTTTCACTGGAAGTACCTTAAAGTAAACAGGAACTTAAAATATTAGATTCTTAGTTATAAAACATGTTCATCCTCTGTAGAGTCTTATTTTCTGACTGTGGACAAAAACCTAAGAGTTCGAATTTGATTTCATTTACATCAGTTGTACCTTCACTGATTTAAATGTGGTTAGCTTTGACATGAATGCTCTCTGTGCTTGCTCCCATCAGCTTTACTGGCTTCTTGTAGTCTCATGCGTCAGGAACAGAACTTTTAGGTAAGGACATTTTTGCAGCCACAGTTTCTTCAGATTATGTCTGTATTATCGGTTGTTCAAAACAATGGAAAACTGGACAGGGGTCACTGAAGACATCATCCAAGGATGATGAAGTTGTTCAGGTGCAACAGAAACCATGTGTTAATGGCAATTGTCTTGTACAGAGTCTAATCCAACCAGCAATTGGTCAGACAAAACATAGTTAAAATTTATAAAGGCACAAGTAAGGCATAGGCTCACATTACTTTTAATGATGGAATATAAAGTAAGAAAGTACTACTGAAAATCTGTTCCACAGTCTTGGTTTTGAGGTCCGTCTAATCTTGGAGTGGCAAGAAGCATCCTGATGCTTACCATTCTCTTGACCATTCTTCCCATAGTCCCCTCAAGGATTAGGGATCTTGCAGAGGAGAACCCCACTGTCTGCCACCCTGGCACCTCAGTCTCTCCTTGGTATTTCATTCAGTAATGCCACCTCATTTTCTGAAAGCTGAAGACATTTCAGGTTTTTCCATCTAATTCTGATTGTGGCTGGGTCCTTCTGCTGTTTGGAGTGAACACCATGCACACTCATACTGTTCTCTTCTGCCTGCAGTTGTGTAGGATGTCATTTTGTCATCATACCTCTGGTGAATACGTAGGGTTATAATACCCATCTGCTTATCTGGTTCTTTGGCTTTTGGGTTGTTTTTTCCCTTTTGTTGATAGCCAGTTCCTCAGCATTTCTGATGTCTCCCAGTGTCAGTGTTTGTCCTTCTAATGAGTGAATCTTTTCTTCCAGTGCAGCCACTATGTTGCAGCTCACACAGCGCAAGTCCCTCCTGGTTTCAGGCAGGAAATGAAACATGGCACATCTGTTACAGATCACAGCTGCTATCCTGTCACTGGCAGTTGCAGTGTTGAGGCTAAAAGTGCACACAGAAGAAATGTTAAGACATTTCCTTCCCAAACCTAGTTAGCCAGTCTCTGTGCCTGGCAAATGACCTATGTACTAAATCTAACCAGAAAAGCAGAGATCAACAGTGAGGTCTTTCAGACATTTGGTCTCATCAAATGTCTGTAGTCATGACTTCATAGAGACACACAGACAGGGAAAACTGGCTCACCTTGCCCAGAAGGCTCAACACGCAGGGACAGCCAGGATTCTACCACGTTAAAAATGCCATACATGCATCTCATGCCACCAGCCTGCTCTGCTCCTCCACATCCAAGTACAAGCTCTTGAGGCAAATCTTGCTGTTAGGCATTTTTCTTGTATTTTGAGTGTATTTTCCTGAGTAAAATCAAGTAACTGTTTTCAGCCAATAACAGAAGCTCTTACTCAACATTTATTAAATGTTGCTCATAAATAATAAGCTTTAAAACGTGTCACTGCTGCTTTTATTTGCTTTTGTCAAAATAAATCCTGGACTGAGACTTTCAAACATCAAGCAAATTATCCACATGTTTAAAAAAACAGTGTGGACTGAGTGGATGTAATAGAACTGGCAAAATCATTTGTCTTCCCATAAGCAATTATAAGTGTGTATATATAAGTCTATATATGTAAGATCAGACTGTTGAGGATGCAAATATGGCTTCCTTTTTTGAAAGTTTATTTTGCACCCAGTGAGGCAGGGAAGTGAAAATTTAAACTAAACACAGATGCTGACTCATATTTTAATTGTGCTGTTTGATCATTTCCATTTTGCACCTTGTTAGAACTAGGATGTGCCATCAAGTCAATTTTAATGCCTGGTTAGAGGCATGAAGGGAGGGAACACAGCAGAAGTGTTTGGAGAGGAAATGTTTGGATTTAGCTTTAATAGATTAAACTCCATTATAATGCTAAGAAAATCTAGTCCACAAGAGAGAGACCCCTGATTCCCAGGCACTGAGTGACATGGGCAACTTTTTGTTAGCCACAGAAATGCAATCTCTTTCTTTTTTTAATTCCTTTTAGATTAACAGACAGTGGTACGTTATGAAACTTACTGGTTTTTCAACTCTGGTAGGAGCATAAACTACTGACATAATGTCACAGTGGCAGTCTCTGATGTATTTATTAACCAGTACCAATATAGTTGCAGTTATTGCTTTATTTGTGCACACAGCTACGGATACAAAACTCTTTCTATTGCATCAACTGTATTTTCTTTATCTCTTGATGTTCGCATTTCTATATTCTTTTAATCTGCATTTATATGTGGAGCCTAGTATCTGTATATTATCAAAAGCTGTATTTCAAACTAGGAGGCACAACATACAGCTAAAGGCAAGAAAGGCAATGGGAAACAAACCATCCAAAACCTTGGCTGTTGCTATAGGAAACATGGTACATATACAAAGTTCACTTTATTCTTTATTTACCACATGATATTTGAATTCCTAATTCTTTAAGACCAGTTACTTCTGGGTAGTAAGTGTCTTGGACCTCTGACATACTTAAAACTGAGGAAAAATGTTAACAAACTTACAGAAAAGAAAAAAAAAAAGGGAGAAAAAGAAAGCAAATGTGTCCATTGGTCCAAGGAAATTCAGCTAAGGTACGAAGGTGATGTCAGGTAAGAATTTGAATTTATGTCCAAGATTAGAAATACTACAGTTTTGGTTTAACATTTGCCACAGAAGCAGGACTCAAAGTTGCTGAAAGTCTGTATCAGGGTTTGCCCAGTCCAAAGTTAAAGTTTCTTTAATTTAGTGCAGTGTTTGGGCTTCTTGCTTACTTTACCACATTTTCAGTGAGCTTTGAAATCCAGCAAAGTTACGAAATGAAAACAAATCCTAAGGTTTGCAAAATATACATTATTAGCTCATGTCTGCAGGTCTTCTTCACCAAACTGAAATAATGATTTTATTTTTGATCAGTTAGTAAATGCCAAGGTAATTGGTAACTTTTCATTGAGAAAAGAAGAATAGGTTTTTATTCGGTTTTTATGAAATATTAACAAGTATTCGAAGCAGAATTGATGACAGAGAGCAGAGAGGATTTCACAGCTAACTTTAATCATCCTACTATATTCATGGAAGTTTGGCCACTTAATAGCTGGCTCAGAGTACTTCACCAGGCTCACTGCTCTGACAAGGGGATCCTGTTTTTCCTGCTGTCTGTAGGAGGCAACCCAAGAAGATGAGACAAGTCTATCTAGACAGAAGAGTAAATCAATATAAATATGGTCCTAATTTATTCAGTATGCAGAGAGAGTACATTTATCTGCAAAAAAAGTATGCATGTTGGGGTTTTTTCACATTAATTCTTGACAGACATGTCTGTCTGATAAGTATAAAGTAATCCTTTCACTCAGTTTAATAACGCCTCAAGAAACAACATGTTCTCGATAACATAAAGACATTTGTTTGGTAGTATGGTAATAACTTTTCAGATGGAATGACCTGGTGCTTATATAACAGCACAATGTGTCTATAAACAAATCTGGAAAGTAAGTTTGCTGCTGTAATGTTTGTTGGCTTTACATTGGCCAGTGTTTACAAACTAGAATCTGTAAGTATGCTTAACTTGTTAAAACTTCCTAAATAAAGAAAAAGAAGTAAACTGTCAAATAAGCAGATGCTTACTGAGAGCTTTAAAAACTATTTATTCAGCTGGTATTTGTTCCGTAAGTCCAATATCAGTATTAGAACACTGTAATAAAACAGAAGCCTTTACTACAGTTTATTATTGTAGAAAGCTGGGACTAATCTTCCTACCACTGGCCCCCAAGTGCATCTCTCAACTAGTGACCTCTCTGTTCCTAAAGCTTCCTAATACGCTTTTTATTTCTGATGTCACTTTCCCACCCTTTGAAGCACGTAAGTTGGCATGTGTCATTGTACCAATATAAACTTAATTTCTGCTGCTGCCTTTTGACATTTGGTATTGGCAAGTATTTAAAGGAATTTACTTAATGCAATAAACAGGCTGTATTTAGTGTCCTTCCTGTGATTCCTGTGTGTTGCCATATAGGGAGTGGGCAGTGTTTGTAGTTGATGAAGTCAGACTTCTTGTTTGCAAATAATGGACTACAAAATATTCTGAAATAAATATATTCACTTTCTTACATGAAAAATATGTCCATAGGGCTTAGAGCATTTTAGCACAGCAAGGTCTTTCAAGTAAAGTGAAGGGAAATTAAAGTCTGTATTTCAATGAATATATCTTGGGTTTATCAAACTGTTGCTAAAATTGTGCTTTTTCTTCTGTTATTGATTCCTTACCATTTGCCCTGTTAATTTCTTTTAAAGCCATTATAACATTGACAGAATAGTATGACAAGTGTATATGCCAAGAATAGCTTCTAATTTCTTCTACAGGTTTTATCAACTAAGCTGGGCCTTCAGTAGTGTTATGCCATGCTAAGATGTCTCTCTCTATAGTTTATAAACTCAGTGAAATCAGACATCCAAACAGATGAAAATGAAAAATGTTTGCCAGTCACCAAGTGGATGATTATCAGAAAATACCTATTATAGGCCAAAAAGAATCAAATTACTTTTAATATGATGGCAACATCTGATGCAAGGCATTGTTGTCTTCTACAGATAAATAAGTTGAATATGAATGTACTTGACAGTATGTATTATGAAATGCATTATGGTCTGGAGACTGAGTGTTGCCCTAACAACCAGATGATATTTCCTTAATTAAGTGTAATTTTTTTTCCATATGTGATCACAAGAGGATTCTGCAGACTCTGGTGAATTAATGGTCTGGCAAATGCATATGATTCTCTGCTCTAGGTAGCTGTCAACTTCAAATATGTTAAGCTGTCTTAGGAAAGCTGCAAAAACTTGATTTGTTTTTCCAACTTCTTTTCCTAATGTATTAAATGGTATGTGTTTAGGGACTAGAATATATGTATTTTCTATTCAAAAATAATGTTTACTGTCTTTAAGCATTTTTTTTGTCCTTGATATATTTCCTTTCAAGTCCATATTTTCTAAAATAGTTTATTTGCAAATCCTGTATGTCTTCTTACTTACTGAAAGACATTTGCTATCAGATTTTTCCACTGAGTGTCTGGCACATGGGTTTGCTACACTAAATCATAGGTTTTCCTTCACCACTGCCCCGTCTTCATTTCCAAGTTCCTGAATTTATGCACAGGAAAAGCTATCAGTCTGTCTTGTCTGTAATCACAGCAAGTTCCTCCAACCATACCTTTGCGATAAACATCTCTGCAAAGAAAGCTTGGTGTTTTAAGGCTCTTGGACATCCTAAATTAATTGCAGCCACTACTGCTGGCAGTGCAAGGCGGCATGAAGCTATGGTGTGGGTGTGACTTTCTGCTTAGCCTCATTGAGCTTACAAGTGGAAGCTCACCTTGCCTGTCACAGAAAGCCCTGAGGCAGTTCCCCATCTCTACGCCAAAGGAGAAGAATGCAAACTGATAACTGTTTATCAGTTGACAGATTTGGTCTGCACAAAGCTTACAATTTCTTACCATAACCAAAAAGTGCAGGTGGGTGTCCAAACACCAAGAACTCTTCTGACTGTGTGGTATCCCAGGCCACTGATTTTGAACATACAGCAAGAACATTGTTTTCCTTGGGTATGGTGCTGCTTCAGACTCTTGCACTGAATCTAGTATGCAAAGACTGCCAAATGGGTTGAGTGAGTGTATGCCCCATAGATGTGCATTCAGACTTTCAGCAGAAGGGTAGATTTTCAGGGAAAATAGAGAAGCATGAAAGAGAAATGCCATGTAAGCAAGAAAGAAGGGCTTTTGAATAGAATATTAATTTTACTATGCCGTAAGAAATTTTGTGGTGAAAGTTTGTGACTATCTTGATTTGTAAGGACCTGTGCCAACAAGAAGAAGGATAGCCTTGTTGTAGTTTATTAGAATTACTTAATCAGTGGGTTAATCAATGTAAACCAGTGCAATTTATTATAGCCAAGAAAGAGGCCAAAGTGTTTGCAAGTACTGCAGGTTTGATACTTGCACGTTGATCAGCTTGGTTTATAAGCATTTATTTGGAATCACGACAGATATTCTATAGAGGCTAGTTTCTATAATTTGCTAAATTTCTCTGGGGACTCTTGTCAGTGCAAGGAATGTAATGTGCTGTGAGACGTTGTCGTGGTTTAAACCCAGTCACTCACTCCCGGTGAGTGGTGCCGGGCTGACAACAATCGAGGGCCCCCCCCCCTCAACGGGGCTCTCCCCTTCCCCGCTCCCGGAGGAACGGGGAGGAGGATCAAAAGAGCGCAACTCCTACGGGCTGAGACAAGAACAGTCCAGCAACCAATGTACAACACAAAGCACCACCGCTACCACCAACGACAGCAATGATAAGAGAAAATAACAAGGGAAGAGAATACAATACCACCGGCCAAGAAACGAGTCCCACCCGGAAGCCCGTGTCCTTCCGGGTAACTCCCAGTTACCCCCCACTGCGGGCATGATGTGCTGTGGTATGGAATACCTCTTTGTCTAGCCTGGGTCAGGCGCCCCGTCTCTGCTTCCTCCCGGCTTCCCCTCCTCCCTGGCAGAGCATGAGCCTCACAAAGTCCTTGGTCAGGGTAAACATCACTTAGCAACAACCGAAAACATCGGTATCACCAGCACTGTTCCCAGGCTGGAAGTCAAAACACAGCACTGCACCAGCTACCATGAAGGAGAAACATGACTGCTACTGCTGAACCCAGGACAGACATAAAACAAGCATGTATGTATTTCATATGCTAAGGGTATTTCAAAAAGGACTGACCAAGCTGAGCCTACTTCCTCTTTACCATTGCATGCAAATAATGAGTTCACAGAGACTGAAGAACCTACTTCTCAGATAGGATGCACATAGACAAAATATTGCTGGAAGGTGAGAAAAAATTAATTGGTACTTCCCCAGCATTTTTTATTTTTGGTTATTTTTTATTTGTGACTGAAAATTTGAAGTCTTTTGCGTCTTATCAGATCCTCGGCAATGCACTCACATAGCTGTGCAGTAATAAAGGGGAGAAAGACACGTAAGAACAGGTGTTCTGAGGGTTTTGGAACTAGTTTATTTAAAATTCCTGTTCAGCTGTGGATTTTGTCAGTAATCTTAATGGAAAAAAAAATGTCAGTTTTCTTTTTTTATTAAGCAAATACGTTCAGCTGTGTTTTCCACACTTTGTAGTAGACATAATGTGACTGTGCAAATTTATAATGTGTGCATACAAACATACATATGCACAAAGCAGAGATATTATTTGGTAGGCAGAAATGGCTGAAATGCCTCCTTATTTCACTATCTACAAGAAAGAGTGGATTACTGTTTCTGATTTTCTCAACATGGGAATTAGTATTTTACACCATAAAACTGAAGAGACTCAACACTTCACTAAGGCATGGTGTTACTAACATGGTACCTTGGGGAGTGGGAGAGCAAAACGCCAGGAATATGAATGGCAGAGAAGCTCTCTCCAAAACTCCTCTAGTATGTCTTTTGTTTCATTTCTGTTCAAAGTCTTGCACTGGCTTTAGTTCATAGGCTGCTTGTTATTAATGTCTTTTTTTTCATGTGGAGAAGAAAAATGCTTTTAGACACTGTGTATGTGTTTTAAGTGGGTGTCACTACCAAACTTACTGTCAGTAGCTGGTCTTACTTAATGGGCTATAAAGTGTCATGAGTAAGGGTTCTTAATTGACACTGGAAAAATCCAAGATAATCACTATAATAGGATGAAGATCTCAGAAACTAAAGATTTTAGAAGTCTGAGGAAATTGGGGACATATGTGTTTTGTCTGTAAGATTGTTCTATATACAATATGAAAAAAAAGAAATGACAGGCATTTTGCAATGTACAGTAGCCTTCATCATAGAAAGAATATATGCATTTGTTTGTCAGAAGCAATGAAGTAAAAATTGACATTTAATTGGAACCAACATAAAATGGCCTCATTAGTGGTACAAATAATACATGTGGGTAGCTTGGTTGTCAATAGGAACAAAACATATTTCCTCTGACAGGTATGTATATTAGTCTCTCTTAAGATTCCTGTCAAGTTTTCAGTCAGGTTCACTCATTTAGAGAATGCTGCCTTTTTCCTTTCTTTTTAAGTGAAATGTTGAAGTGTAAACGATGTGTGTTTCTAGGGTGCTGTGATAACGCCGACAATGGACCACACTATGTCAATGCAGCCAGCAAGTATGATGGGCCCTCTGACCCAACAGATGAACCACCTTTCCTTGGGCACAACGGGAACTGTAAGAACATGTATTATACTATTTACTTTCTGTATTGCAAAACATTCATTACTTAACTGAGTTTCTCAAGGTAATTTATTGCTCTTGGGTTTTCAGTGCTTCACCTTTTTGCCATTTTAATATTGCAGTGATTTACTTTGATTTTTCTCCATATCCAGAGATTTCTGGCCCTGTCTGAGCAAAGATATCAAAGTGTTTTTCATTACAATGAATGGAAACATAATGTATGACACAAACAATATCCTCATATTGCTACGTCATGCAAATGTGTTTACAGATATGTTTCTAAAACAGTCATACAGTCAGCATTAGGTATTATAGGACAAAAATGATGAAGTAGTATGAGTATTAAAGCAGCGGGTCAACAAAATTCTACTCTGTACTTAGCAGGAATTATCTGTACTAATTCTCGTGTAAATATTAGTTTTTTAATCAGAAATTTCTTTCATGTCAATCTAGAAAGTTTTATTCCTCTAGGAAATGGGAGTTCTGGCTTCATGGTAGGATCCACTACTCAATTCTAAACCATAGCAGCCAGCTATGCTCCGGGCATCATATAGCAGCCATCATTTGCTCCAGGCTCAGAAATGTGATTTTGGGTCAAGGTCAGCTGTGTTTCCAGTATACTATATTTAAATATGCATATTTCAACAATTATTTTCTCTTTAAGCTGTGTCAGATTCAAGTAACACCCCCAGAGTCAGAGAACGGTAAAAAATACTCTCAATAAAAATGATTACAACTCTTTGAAAAGTACAAAAGCCTTCACAAAATGAGTGGTGGTTTGATATGTGAATGTGTGCACACTGCATACACATGTATATTTTTAAGAAAATGCAGGCATAAGCATTACACTTTTATGTCTTTATCACACATGCTCTTTACCTAATAATTACTTGAAAGATCTATTATGTATTTAAAATTTTTATCTTTTTCTCCAGTCTACTACTTGATACTAATCGATAGAGCATCTTTTTCCAACCTTTTTTAAAAATTTAATAGGTACTGAGTAAAGTTGCATCTGTACAGGCTTACTTAGCCCCCTGTGTCCACTTAGCCACTTAACTCCAGTTTCTTTCCACCTTATTTAAAAAAACTCTGTTAAGATCTGAGACTTGTGGTTTTATTTCTGACAAAACTTAAAGATGATGATTTATTGTTTATTCCTGTTATTTTAAATATTTAATTCAATAGTCAAAAGATGTAGGAATTGGATCTCAAATCTAATATCAGCATTTTTCCTCTGAAGACATGAAATCGCAGCAAGCACGAGGACTCATGAGAATTTCTGCATATGTAATTGCTGCCTCTCAAAAGTGTGGTTAGAAATTAAGACAAGGAAATGGAAAATGGTTGGGCTGCTGGGCAGCTGCTATGAATTTTTCCTTCTGTCTATCATTTTAATTTCTACAACTCTTGTGCACATTGTCTTCTGTGATCGTTTTCTTGCAGTCTTAATGCTATGAAAGTCCCAGGTAATGTTCTGTTGTGACACTATTACAATGGTTATAGTAACAAATCATTTGGGGAGGCAGGGAATGGACTCTGAAAGGCAGTGAGTGATCTAGAGGGCAATAATAAGATCCTGAATTTATTTTACTGCAACTGAAAGGAGATATTTCCTTCCTTTTCCTAGCTCTTTACACAGTCTTATCTTTCAAGATCACAGCATTCCCTGATAACTTATGAAATACATTCAGAATATATATACCATATAGATTTATGTTTAGCATCTTTAAAACTCCTAACTCTTACACAAAACGTAAAGGGCAAGAAAGAGTAAATGACTGATGGCTGTTACAATATCCACAGGTTTTTCATAAATCTCAGATGGCACCCTGTTTTATCGCATATAGGATTTCTTTTTGGCAAAAACACCACCAGCACCATATTCAGTTAAATTCCTCATGCAAGCAGGATAATCATGGAGGTCATCAGGTATTCCTCCTGTCAGGAATTAAAGGGAGAGTGTCAGGATTTGGGCTGCCGATAGCAGTTTTGTTGGATGTATCCATCCTGACTTGAAATTGTATCTTCCTAATGTGTTCTGTTACTGAAAAACTGTGTGAAGGGAAGGGACAACCTATTTAGACATATGATTTATTTAGACATAATTTTACTTCATTTATTCTGAAGTCTGAATTTCAGTTCAGACAGAAGCATTGAGCATAAAGCCTTTACAAATTGAACAGAGTCCAAACCATGCTCTTATGAATGCCTCAGCAGGACTAAGTTTTATGTGAGTTATAAGATAAAAACTAAATGTTTATGTTCTGAACCTATTTTTTAATTTTATCCTTAAAACTGTGCAAGAGGGTGCCATAAAGAGCCACTAGCTGCCATTCAAGAGACCAGGCAGATTTTTTGAGGCAAACAAACCAGAAAGTCACAAACAGTTCTGCTCAGTGTTGGCTGTAGGTGTCCCAGTTTAATTTAAAAGCTTGCAGTATGTAAAGCAGTTTGTTTTAAAAGGCTTTCATACGTTCACTTCCTTAGACAAACCATTTTGCTAATTAACATAACATATTTTTCAGCCAAAGCAGACCTCTGTGGTCACTTAAGGGCGAGTTGACTTCAAACCCACTTCCAAACCTGCCCGATTCAGGATGAATGCTGGGTTTCTAAAATACCGGTTCAACAGAAAATCTATTATCTAGTGAGTAAGCTAGAGAAATAGCATAAGGGCCTATGCATGCCTCATATCTTGTGGGACTTACTCTGCCTTTGGATGCTCTCTAAAAGATTAAAATACTATGCCCAGGCTGGAGCCATTCCACAGGAGTGACTCTTCATGGAGAAGCACTCTTTAGCCCTTCAGTGAGGCAAATTACCTGTGTAAGAGTGGCCTCTGCCAATTCCTGCCTCAACACCAGAAACTGCACTTGAGTTTTGATCTCTTAGTCCTGAAGCACACTTTAAAACTCATAGGAACTGGGGGGGGGCAGCTGCCTTCATCCCTGCCTGCGCTTTTTAGTCACCAGCCCTGGCAGGGCATTTCTCGCTAAATGTTGGCAGGGCTGCTTGCTTCCAGCTGGGACCATCCAGTTCAGCAGCCAAAACAGAGCAGTTTTCCTACAGACACATTCACAGCCAGCTGCCTTTCCCTTCTGCTATGGGAAGCCTTCAGTAACTGGCTGCAGTAAGCACAGACCAGAAAGCACAAAGAATTTTGTTTAGGAAAGTTCTCTTTCTCTCCAGAACCCCCCAAAGAATGTGTATTTTATTTTATTCTCTTTTTTTAATATTTTCATTTCTTATCTATTATTGAATTGTCTGCATAAAATCAGACATCTCTGCTATACTAAACACTCCTTAATCAGGAGGATGCACGAAGGCTATCAAGATGCCAGGGCAAGTGAAGAACCCAGATCCATCTTTACTTGATTTCACTGCCCACAGCAGAAAACATACAGCTGCAGCAAATATTCCAGGCCAAAGGATAGTATAGGACACAGAGGAAGAGAGGAGTAATGATATGCAGTTTGTGGCAAGTCGACCCTGTGTTTCTGTGATAGATTTTTGTACAGCATTTGCATCTCCCATTTACTGTGCCTTGTGCTTCGTCCACCAAGAACATAATTCCTCTCTGCCCTTATGAAAATCAAATTCATTTTTGCTAGTGAAAATACAGTTTATATTACTGATGAATTGAGAGGCAGGTGTGCTGCTCTAATCACCTCCTCAATCTGCCTGAAATCTGGAGTTAAGCAGAGGGATAGAATCTGGAATCTGCCAGACAAATTCCTTCTGCCATATTTATATGTATTTATCATATTACCTCTTCACTCAAAAACAGCAGAAAGCATTTATACTTGTGCACTGGCTTTGGGCAGGCATGTAAAGAAAACCTAAGCATAAATTTTGTTAAGATTACAGCAAAAAGGCAGTAACTCTGCATATTCTGAGTGAGGTGACACTCACCCTCAGCTCCTACAATTGTATTAAAATAAAATTTTAATGCCAGAAGACATAATGTGAAGACTGACAACCAGTTTTAAAATGGAAATTTTTCTTTTGTTTACTAGTTTAGTATCATTATTTATTACAGTAAGTCTTGGTTTTCCTATGTAATATTCATCTGCAATTAGGTCTGTTGTTAAAAAAGGTACCATAGAGGGAGAATAGAGTGATTGAGCCTGTAAGGGCAGCATTGAAAGAGCAGCATTAGTATGTGTTTAATAATGTATGGAGGCTGGAATTGTTCCATCATCAGCCTGTCATTCAGAATGTTTCCGATACAGCCATTGAACTGACATCTGTTTTGTGGTTTAATAAAGTTGTGATTGATGCCTAAGTGGATATAATACAAAAACCTTTAGAAATATAAAAAATGAGCAGTCGGATCGTTGTTTTCACTCCCTGTTGCTTGGCTGCCTTTTACTGCAGCACTTCCACGTTTGGCCATCAGCAGCAATAATCTGCCTCTTCAGTGGGAAGAAGATTTGCTCTATTCTTTCTCCTCTGCTTCTCATCCCTGAAGGAAGTTTTCTGTTCTGCACTTTCTGGATTTGGGTTTCTCTCCCCTCCCTCCTGTTAGCATCCATTTCAGATACCCCTTGGGTTCCAGTGTCATCTAACAGATTGAGGCGGCCTTTGTTACATCTTGTTGGCAGAGGGGTAATTCCAGCTTCTTTTTTTCCCTCTCTTTTGGAACTGCCTTACCATAGTCTTGTTTCATCTTAAACTTCTGAGGCTCATACCAATGAGAGAATAAGTAGAAGCCAGATTTTTACTAAAACTGCTAGCTCAAGTGTGCTGCTTAATTGTTCTTCACCCCTGCAGACAGTTTACTCAGCTTTCAGCTTCTAATGTAAAAACATAATAGGGAACTCTCTCATGCACTTTTTAAACAAACAAGCAAAAACCTCCAAAAAAATATTAATTGTTCTGGATACCACTGCATTAAAAATGCAGTCAGGTGGAAGAACTGCATTTATGTAATGTAGGATTCTATTGAAACTGCAAACCACCCTAACTCAGCTTTCCTGGTTTTATAGTATCACCAGTTATCTCTCACTGGAATAACAGGCTTGTTATGCAGGTACATCAGCCTTATCTTTCACTTTGTTGGTTCTTTTTGTTGCAAGTGGAGCTCGATGATATCTTCAGAACCCTTCAATGGAACAACAAGCTTTTTATAAGTTTTTTATCTTTTATTTCCTTTGGGTACTCCCTGGTCACCCAGTGGTTTAAAATGTCACCTAAAGGCCTCAGCAGAATAACTGCTTTGTTAGATAGGGTAGTTTTTTTTCATGTTTACTCTGCAATTCTATTTCCACATACTACAGCTACATGGAGCTGAAACATCGTTGCATTCCCCTGATGTTCAGATCCTTTTTCAAAAAGGACTCTGTTATTCTAATTGTATGTCAGAAGGTCCCTGGAGAGTTACAGGAGCAAAGTTTCTTTGCAGTCTTGTGCCTTTCATGTTATCAGGTGTTAATCTTAAAGCTCTTTTATTTTATTTATTGACTGATTCAGTTACTGTTTGTGTGGAAAATATGTGACTGAACCCCCTGCAAGTGGAATTACCTTAGTTCATGCTGCAGCTAAAATCATCCTCATCCATTTAGTCAGCCAAGGTCCCTGGCAAATGCAAGTGATTAACAACATGAGTTTGTCTGGGGCAGGAGGTCCCCTTAAGGAGAAACTATTCTTGTTGCAAAGAAGAACAGCATAAGCTCCCTTGAGATTTATAAAAAAACAAATAACTCTTCCTGCACCTTTCTTCCCAAACAGCCTTTTGAAAGGCAGCTCCAAACTGCCTGATGCATAATTTGAGATAACAAAGGGGCACTCGGTGCAACGGAAAAGCACCAGATTCCAAGCAGTCAACAAGGAACAAATAACTTTTTGATGCATTTAATCAATTTGCAGAATCCACTGCCACTAAGTATTATTGAGACAAATAGGTTAGCAATCTTAAAAAATAGATTTGACGTTTCTATAGGGAAACATTTGCAGGTGCAGCAGTAGGGTGGAAAAAATCTTAACTTGATAGTATCAGCCAAACACCTGCCAGGATGAACAAGGAAGGCTGGGATCTTTTCCCTTTTTGGGCCATCCTGAAATCCCACAGATTCTTGCAGGAACTGGGCTGATCAGCCCTTGTGTAGAGGAGGGTCTTTATATCAGCTGTCTCAGCAGCGGTTTCAGTCTGTATTTGACCAAAACTGTCATTAGATCGTATTTTTTAATTAATAAGAGTTTATAAATTCCAATTTCTATAGTGTTCCTCTTCTGAATTCAGCTTTACATTCCCACCATTTGTTGGCAGTGGCTTACTGTTTGCCTTTATGTGTAAATTGTGCCTACCTTTGAAGCCACTGCCTGACATAGGCAGAGAAAGGGGAATGTAAAAGGAGGATGAGCACTGACAGAAGGAATTCATTTTTTGGTTCAAGCAGCCCTTCGTACGAGCCCAGAGTGTCAGTAGCTTTTATTGTGTGTTAAATTTTACCTTCACATGACACTTCAACAAATGGAAAGTGCTTTTGTTGAGGACTCCTTGCCTCTCTTTGAGGTATCAGCTACCGACTCAAAGTGACAATAGCCCAGATTCCCTTTCAGAGAAGCACTCAACTCCCCGGTTGTGGTGATAATATGTTAAATTAACACAAAGTAACAGTGATGGATCAGCAAAGCAAAAAGTATCAGCCAGAAAAGCCATAACTATATAACTTCATCATCAGACAAATGTCATTCATATAATTAATTTGCAGCTTGCATCATGTATCTGTGAACTGGAATATTTAAAGTCTTGTTTCTCATATATTTTCTTACATATGACTGCTGTAGTTCTATTTTGTGATTTCTGGAAGTGCTACCTGAAGGACATTGAAGGACAATAGTAATGTAGCTCAAAGCCACTTCTTCCAAAGCGTGTTTGCTATTTAATGATAGCCGTGCACTTCATGTAAAATGAAAGTCTGTATTTTGGAATAATGAATAGAAACCAACAGCCATAAAATTAATCGTATCTGACATATAGTTAGTCGTCTACAGCATAACCTCCCCCAGAAGGCTTACCTTTATTTATACTCCCAGAAATTTGTTCATATGTCTGCTAGAGATGAACCAAGATTGCTAACTCATTTTTCTAGCTCCTCATTTTTCTAGATCATTCACCTAAAAACTTTGAATGTTAAGAGGGAAAGTGTATGTTCACACATATTCATGTTAAATTGTGCAAATAACAAGGTAGGTTTTGGGGAGAGAAGGTTCATTTAGTTTGATTTGGCTTGGCTTTAGTGATCTGCATAAGATTTAGCTGAAAGAGGCTCTTTATTTAGCAGACAGGGAGGTAGAAAAGAGGAACAAATAATAGGTTAAAAAAAGGTGTAAATAATTCTAGGTTAGAAACATCCTGCCAGACCTACATCTGACAAACTCAATAAAAGGTGGAAACCAAAAGTACTCTAAATTTTAGGCCGGTCATCTGTATTTTCTTGATGTCTTTCTTTTCTGTAAATGTTTTCCATTCTGTAATCAAGAACATACCTCTTTGCCTTATTAGAATGAAACTTTCTGTAATTATTCTGCCTGGGTTTAAAGTAGACTCCAGTGATTCTGACATAAATTATGAATATGGCTTTCCATAGAAGTAATGAATCCAAATCATAATGGTGCAGGCAAACTCTAGGGGGTTCTGTAACCCAAGACAAGTTTGAGGATCTTAGAGAGGTGAGGGTTTTTTTTTTCAGAACTGTGAAAAGCAACCAGAGTTGGTGCTTCCACAGCTCTTCTCTGCCAAGAGCTGGGAAACAAGTCCTATGATATCTCTCCACATGTTACAAGTGCATGTAAGCGCAACAAGAAGTCATTAAATCCTTGAAGGGGCTGTATCTTTAATGGAAAAGAACAACATGATATATTATACAGAAGAACGACTACTCTCTACTAAGCACTCTTGAAGTCATTCACACAATACCAGTTCTGTCTAAGATGAAGTATTTGAATTGTATCAACTTCAATCACAAATGCCGTAAACTTTAGCTGAAAGAAAAGGGAGCGAAGGTGATAAACAGTAGCTTGTAATACAGTTTAGGTATGTGAAGGGCATCAATGGAACGGAGGAAATGGTTGTAATGGTGCCAACAATATAAATTAGGATATGAAGGTGAGATAGTGAAAGCATAACTTGAATATCTTGCAGAAATTGCTCATATATTGAGAGCTAGACTAGTGTTTGAAATTAACCATGAAAGGTCACTGTTTGGGACATCTAGAACTCAACTGGGCCAAACACCTTAAAATCTGCAGTAGGGAGTTTCAGATGTTTACGCAAAAACAGGCCAATGGTCCAACAGCCTTTTTTCATCTTCAACCGCTGTTTTCAATTGGAAAGAGATATTGTTATTTCAATTCAAAACAGGTAATATAATTTAATCTTTATTTTCTATTCATTTAAGTAATGAGAATTCAGGAAATTGTAAAAACTTCTGAAAATGATTGCTGAGCATGCTGTACCAAGACTCAGAAAAGTGCTGTACATGCAACTAATATTTATGATGTCTGCATTTTGCGCAAAGACTAAACATATGTTGCAAGTGGCCATTCACAGTATTCACTTACAAAAAAGATTTGGGTTCAAGAGTTAAAATTGACATTTCAGTATGCATGGATTAGTAACTATAATGCTTGCTTTTGCCTTTATTTTTTTTCAGTGGGATGGGTACATTTTGTTAAGCAAAACGTTTCTACTCAGAACAGCAACCTTTGAATTACATTCTCAATGGTTTCTCATAGGGAAAACTACACTTCCAGGGACTTCGAAGAGACACTACATTATAGATGCTGCAGTGTTTCTGGAGCTGACATGTTGCCACATTATTGAAACTGCACACAATGGAGTTGAAAGTTAATTTAATTTTAAGGATGTTCAGTATGTTTCATATTGTAATCATAGTGACAGAAATAACATAGCCTGTGTGTTGAGCAAGGGCCTGGGCCTGCAGATGCTTGCAAAAATAATATTCCATTGAATTTCACCTCCTTTTCCCACAGTGTATCCCACTGAACTTCAGTGCACAGTGCATTTCACAGTTAATCCTCATGCCTTATCAGATGTTTGGCAAGCCGATAGCCCAAAGGTTTAAGCTTCCTCTAAGTTAAATTGCTAGTACTTTTGAGGTATCTTTCGTATTTTCATCCAGAAAGAGCAGCCTGTTCAGGGTTAATTCATTTGTAAATCAAGGTTAAATGAAGGAACGAAGAGTCTTCATACACTGTAAGACACTGGGATCCTGGCTATACAGTGATTTCAGCCTGAAGTTCTCAAAAAAAGGGTAAGCTTTGTTCAAATGATTTACAGTTCCATAGGGAGCTGCTGATGGCAATAACCTCTGTGCCCTCAGATGGTATTTTATTATTGTTTGTGAGTTATGGGTGGTTCTGTGTCAGTGCTACGAATCTGTAGAATCCTCTTGCTCCTAAAAGACTCAATTTGGAAGAAGAGTTCTGCTATAACTAATGTTTACTATGAAACAGCTCAGTCAGCACATTTCATTAAACTGTAACAAGGGGTTTGAGAGCAGCTGCATTGAGTGTATTTGGGAGTTTGCTGAACTGAGTTGTTTTTCTAGCAAGGTAAATGAACTGTTGAACACAGCAGACTTCTACTGTGTGGCAGACAAGAGTTGCACCACGTCTGGATGGGTCCAGGGAGCAATTGTATGTCAGAAAGGCAGATCTTTTTCCAGTCCCGTGGAGGACTGCTCTACCCTTCGGGATTCATTATTGCTTTCAAATGTGATGGGCACACCTGTATGCTACTGGTTTTGCCCTTTTAATTTTAGCATTGTAATACAACAACAGCCAGTTTCTTAGGAGTTTGGTATCTAAATGTACAAATTATTGCACATTTGCCAGCCTCAACTCCCTGTTTTCCTGTGCTGTGTTTCCCTTGAGTGTTTCCCTCAAATCAGTATAATATTTCTATGGTGCAAACTGATTTCACTGATAAACTTCATGCTGTTTGTTTTCTCTGGCCTGCCATCCACAGTTGTAAGAGGGGTTTGCAGTATAGACCAAAAGATGCTATGACTGACTTTTGGTTTCAACCGCTAAGTCACCTGACTATTCACTTCCTAAAGTACAGATATAACCTTCATTCTGCTCTGCTGCCAGCCCTTCCTATGTAAAACATCAGCACTGAGCTAAGAAATGGGTTGTATTTGTTCTCTTTACAATGACCATTTTTGCCAGTGCTAGTCTAAATGACAAAAATCATAGTGACAAAAATGTAATAGCAAGGTAAAGTGAGTATTTGGCAATAATGGTATTCCCACCCATGACCTTACCTATATCCACAGAATCCAAATTGGTGCTCAAAATTTTAGTAGCCAAATGTAATTTTCTAGCAAGAACTATTTTGCTGCCTTTCTTTTAATATGCAGGTTTTCTTAACTAGATATTAGTAGGGCTGATTATCTTCCTGTGAAGATAATGGACTTTTCTCAGACATCTTAGTTTTCTGGTAATAAATGGTTGCTTTATCAAGGTGGCCATAATTTGATTAATTGTATTTCATTTTAAGTGAGGTTTTCTTTTTTCCTTTACACCTTCTAGACAAATTGTTATATTACACAAAGTTCATTTATAACTTAAAAATATAAGTAGCAACAGCTTCGAAGTTCCTTAATGTGTTGTGGGAAATACGGAAATAGTAGAAACAAATTCCATTCAGTGTATGGACAGTGGCTGAATAAGGAGGTTTCCTTATTTTATTTGTATAGTTTGTGCCTGAACTATTGAGAGCAAAAGACCACTCATCTTCCTGAAATTTCTATCATTTGTTTAAAACTGAGGGTAAGAGAATTGGAAATCAAAATGATTGATGAAAAAAATTAAAGTAATTAACCTGCAACAGAAGGCAAAGAAAAGAGCAATACATTTCAAGGCCTGTAAATCCATTTTTCCTTTTCATTAATTTCTGTGAAATGCCATGATCAGCATTATATTTTCTTGGCTTTACTCATTACCTCTTCAGTGTGCCTAGCACTGAAACTTGCTTGCTTCTCTCAGAATAATCTGTAACAACCAGTCCTGTATAATAATGATGAAAAAGATTTTAAACTGGAAGTTTGCAAACAACTCAGTGTTCTAAATTGCCATGCCAAAATACATGATGAATGTCAAATACATTTTGGTATTTTTATTTCCTTAAATTCACTAGCAGTATGGACAGCTGTGTCTTGATGGTTGTAT
Source organism: Pezoporus flaviventris (assembly GCF_033815535.1). Taxonomy (NCBI): domain Eukaryota; kingdom Metazoa; phylum Chordata; class Aves; order Psittaciformes; family Psittacidae; genus Pezoporus; species Pezoporus flaviventris. The sequence continues at coordinate 23,215,655 of NW_026892585.1, forward strand.
TTAATGGTTTTAATCTCACTCTGTTTTCATCTTCATGCTCTGTGTAGTCTTTCTGACGATCCTTCACAACAAGTAAAAAGTTCCAGTCCTGAGGCTAGGATGAGAGTTAAGCAGATGCTGTTTCAGTTCACAATTACAATTCCTTCAAGGCTATTAGGGAATATTATGGCTGGGCAGGCCAGCTGCCCGTCCCCCCTCCTCCATCCTAAGATTAAATTCATTGTCCCTGACATCAGCCATTAAGTGAGAGGAATCTGCAAATGCCCTTATTCAGTTTCAGGAATAACCAGTTTTACGCTTTCTAAATGTGAACTCTGCTAATTTGTATTTTAGGAGTGCAGCTTGGGAGTTCAGTATAACACTCATATGTCAGCAGCAATCCTTCTTTGTAAGGTGAATCATGCAAAGTCCGATGGTTTTAAAGGTGTTGATATAAATTTATTTGATAGAAAAATGGCCATTTTGTCATCTCTGTCATATCCTTGGACAAGAAAATGTGTTGTGGAGTTAAGACTTTCTCCATTGCAAATGTTTGCAGAGCACTTAATCTTTTTTCTTTTATTTTTTTTTTTTGAGTAGAAAGGGAACATTTTGCTGATCCATGAGCACCAAATGAAAATGTCTGAGCTTTCCAGTCAGTCCATGCGCCAAAGCAAGAAGTGCATCAAAAAACCCAGAAAGGACAGCCTAGCCTAGAAATAAGATACTCTGCAAGATCCTCCTGAGACAAACAATTTGCTGACTGGGCTGCAGCATTTGAAGAGGCCAGGCTGTTTCTCTCCACCCTGCTTACTTGTGTGTACAGGCTGAGGTGCATTCGTGCAGCATTTATTCCTTTTCATGTCAGCGGAGCACAGGGATCAGAAAAGTTCACTGAAAACTCCTGTTAGGGCCTGTGGAGAGATTTTTTTAAATATACGCCTATAAGGAAAGCTAAAGATGATTGAATTTTAGTTTGATAGCTTGTAAATGGGCTTTGTCAGCCATGATTCTTATTTTTTTCCAACACTGTACATGACATCCCTTGTCATCAATGCCATTTAAGAGAATACATCTCCCAGCATTGCCTTCTGATGAAAGGAAGGGTTGAAGATATTTTCCAGATTCACAGTCCCAGTGTTTCTTGTGACTATTATTTTAAGGCAGATGGGGAAAAGTGTTCAAGCCTTTTCTTCTATTCCCAGGTGGATCTACCGTAAGTGTTCCCAAGTATCTATAAAGAAGCAGTGGTTTTCCATGGAGAAAAGCTAGATACCCTATTACAGACTGGGGAGAGTGCATGAGACAGTTTATCCTACTGGCCTTATCACTTGTTACAGTTTTGCAGTCATTGACAGCAATACTTCATTAATCTGGAATACTGTGAGAGGATGTATGTTTGAATTTTTGTCAGTTTTAATGCTCAGCAGTGATTCATAATATTCTGTTAAAGTAATATATTGTTAAAAATATGTCTACAGCTCTGACTGTGCATCATGACACATCTGAAGGATCTTGTCTGCTCCTAGAACACCCATTTCCAAGTTCTGTTAATTTAATTTGCCATTTGGAGCATGGATTTTGTAGTGTTTTCAAGCTGTAACTATACAGACATTGAACAAAGAATCAAAATACATCTCTGGACTTTGTACTTCAATCAGGTGTAATTTTTAAAAAGTTTTATGCCATCAGGATTAAACATGTAGAAATTGCATATAGAAACATCTTAGCAGATACTCGAGAGTATCATTCTGCAAACTGAACATTGGTACATTTTTGTGTTAGATCTCCTTTATGATGAATAGCTCACTATATGGATGTCTACAGCATTTCCTTTCTTTTAAATGTGCACCAATGCAGAACATTGCTGAAGGCCAGTCATGACTGGGGCTTTTCTCTTTTCCATTTTCCCTTTACTCCACCTTGTCTTTCCTTATCTTCAGTTTGCCTTTGGGCCAAGACTTACCCATGTTTTTGAGCTGGATGCAAAATTTCACAACCCCTTGTTCCCTGGGTCTGCTACCACCCCAGGAAAGTGTGTAACTTGTCAACCTGGTTGTATGGTAATGCTTGTGAGGGACACAGTATCACAGTATCACAGTATGTTAGAGATTGGAAGGGACCTCGAAAGATCATCTAGTCCAATCCCCCTGCCGGAGCAGGAACACCTAGATAATGTTACACAGGAATGCGTCCAGGCGGGTTTTGAATGTCTCCAGGGAAAGAGACTCCACAACCTCCCTGGGCAGCCTGTTCCAGTGTTCCGTCACCCTCACTGAGAAGAAGTTTCTTCTCAAGTTTAAGTGGAACCTCTTGTGTTCCAGTTTGTACCCATTACCCCTTGTCCTATCATTGTTTGCCACTGAGTAGAGCCTGGCTCCATCCTCGTGACACTCCCCCTTTATATATTTATAGACACTTATAAGGTCACCCCTCAGTCTCCTCTTCTCCAAACTACAGAGACCCAGCTCCCTCAGTCTTTCCTCATAAGGGAGATGCTCCACTCCCTTAATCATCTTAGTTGCCCTGCACTGGACTCTCTCCAGCAACTCCCTGTCCTTCTTGAACTGAGGGGCCCAGAACTGGACACAATACTCCAGATGGGGTCTCACCAGGGCAGAGTAGAGGGGAAGGAGGACTTCTCTCGACCTACTAACCACCGCCCTTCTAATACACCCCAGGATGCCATGGGCCTTCTTAGCCACAAGGGCACAGTGTTGGCTCATGGTCATCCTGTCGTCCACTAGGACCCCCAGGTCCCTCTCCCCTACACTGCTCTCTAACAGGTCGTTCCCCAACCTATACTGGAACCTGGGGTTGTTCCTGCCCAGATGCAGGACTCTACACTTTCCCTTGTTATATTTCATCAAGTTATTCCCTGCCCAACTCTCCAGCCTATCCAGGTCTCGCTGGATGGCAGCACAGCCTTCTGGCGTGTCAGCCACTCCTCACAGCTTTGTGTCATCAGCAAACTTGCTGATAGTACACTCAATTCCCTCATCTAAATCATTGATGAATATATTAAGTAATACTGGTCCCAGTACTGACCCTTGAGGCACTCCACTAGTTACAGGCCTCCAACTAGACTCAGCCCCATAGACTACAACTCTCTGGCTTCTCTCCTTCAGCCAGTTCGCAGTCCACCTCACTACCTGATCATCCAGTCCACACTTCCTCAATTTAGCTGTGAGGATGCTGTGGGAGACTGTGTCAAATGCTTTGCTGAGGTCAAGGTAGACCACATCCACCGCTCTGCCATCATCCATCCACCGTGTTATTTCCTCATAAAAGGCTAAGAGATTGGTCAAACATGATTTCCCCCTGGTGAAGCCATGTTGACTGCCCCTCATAACCCTCTTATCCTTGATATGCCTTAAGATGGCACCAAGGATAAGGTGTTCCATCACTTTCCCGGGGATGGAGGTGAGGCTGACCGGTCTATAGTTACCCGGGTCCTCCTTCTTGCCCTTTTTGAAGACTGGAGTGACATTTGCTTTCCTCCTGACTTAACACAGGTTTCCAACTCCTCCTGCTTATTTCCCATGCTGCGCGCATTGGTGTACAGGCATTTCAGGGAGCGAGCTGAGCACACCGATTTCACCCTAGGATTGTAGGAGGCCTCCCAGTCTTCATTAATTCTGGAGCGCTGCCCCAGTGGGGCAAGCCCAGATACAACCCCATCCCCCTTCGAATCTAGTTTAAAGCTCTCCAAATGAGCCCTGCTAATTCGTGCCCCAGCATCCTTTTGCCTCTGTGAGACAAACCTTTCTCACTTGTCATTGTCCAGACTGGTGCCCTATAAAACCAGCCATTATCAAAGAATCCAAAGCCCTGCCTGTAGCACCAGTCTCGAAGCCAATTGTTCATGAACTGAATCTTCCCATTCCTTCCCACATCAGTGGAAGATGGAAGGAGAGAGGAGAAGATCACTTGAGCCCCAGACTCTTTCACATTGCCTGGATGAGAGCTGACAGTGATCTGAGAAATAGGACAGTACCTCTGCCCTTGATCAGGCTTTCCATTTGAAAGTTTTCATTTTGGTAATTACATCCTTCCCGGATAGTAGCTGTAGTCATTGATCATCGTAATATCATTACAACCGATTCCTGTAAGTCACCTTTTAAAGACACTTTCTGTGGATTCTTTTCCCCCTATATCTTCTTCTTCTGCAGTCACAGGATAAGACTTTTTTTCTTTCAATCTTTTTTCTGATTGATTAGAAATGCCACATACTTCCTTTACGTATGGCCTCGTAATATACACATCACATTTCTTCCCTCGGGATCTTAATCAGAACAAGTAATGGCCTTTCGCTTTTCTCATTAGCAAAATGGAAAAACACCATACTCCATCCATTAGATATACAGCATTGTAATATGAATTTATAGAAAAGTGGCTGCATGCCAGCAGTCATGGAGCAAATTTACCTTAAAGGATTTTCAGAGAGAAAAAAGAAAAAATCACTATTTCAGTCTGGCAAGCAAACATTTTGAGCTGTAACTTATCATGCTTGTCTGTCAGGCATTTTGTGGTTGCTCCTTAAGTACTGTTTGGACAGCTCTGTCATATAAAGGGCATTCATAAGGAGGAAATACCAGTGTTTGTATATGTATTAATGTCTTCCTCAGTGTTGATTTCCTTTGTGGATTATCATCCTCATTCTGTCATGTCCTATCAGAATGGGAGGGAGGGGAAGAAGTTTGGAAGATCTTGTTATGTTTTGCTTTGCTTTTAATTTTTCACAGAACATGCTAACCTGAAAAAATGTTAACAACAACAACTATTACACCATACTCATCTATCAAGCTTTTACCCGAGACTGCTGCTTTTTCTTAGCCCTGTCTATTCACAATCAGTACACTGAGATGGAGGACAAGACTGATTAAGAGGGGGTCTTCCCCACTGAAGTGAATTATTTTCACTTGGCTTGGACCTAACTATTACTAAAATTCTTAAAAGTGCTTATACTGTCCAGGACTGTAAGAGGGTGTTTTATAATTGTATATAGTTTGAATGTATATGAGCCGACTCTGCCTCCTCTGGAATACTGAGGGAATACAAAGGACAGCCTTGGAATGCTGATATTCCACTAGCAGTAAAACACCTCAGTGAAATAATGTGAAAGACCTGAAGTAGTCAAAAATGGGAGAAACTAAAGGAACCTGTTTAGAACAGTTTAGGAGGGGAATTAGTGATTAGCTGACAAAAGAGGAAGACATAAGGCAAGGAGGGAAAACTGGTTTTTGTACTGGACTTTTTTTTCATTCTTTCTTTTTCTGTTTTATTCTCCTATTTTTTTTTTTTCACTTTTTGGTTATCTTTCCTCCTCCACTAGCCTCCCCCTTTGTAATTCAGATGAAATGATGACAAACTGGGAGAGATTCTGTGTAGCTGCTACTACAGAGTAAATTTAGGAGTTCAGCCCTGCAAGCAGATCACTACATGGTAAACAAGCTCATGACATAGCAGTATGATAGAACCATAGAATCATAGAATCGTTAGAGTTGGAAAAGACCTTAAGATCATCTAGTTCCAACCCCCCTGCCATGGACAGGGACACCTCACACTAAACCATCTCACTCAAGGCTTCGTCCACCCTGATCTTGAACACTGCCAGCGATGGAGCATTCACAGCCTCCCTGGGCAACCCATTGCAGTGCCTCACCACCCTCACAGGAAAGAATTTCCTCCTTATATCCAATCTAAACTTCCCCTGTTTAAGTTTTAACCCATTACCCCTTGTCCTGTCACTACAGTCCCTAATGAAGAGTCCCTCCCCAGCATCCCTATAGGCCCCCTTCAGATACTGGAAGGCTGCTATGAGGTCTCCATGCAGCCTTCTCCAGGCTGAACAGCCCCAACTTTCTCAGCCTGTCTTCATCCGGGAGGTGCTCCAGTCCCCTGATCATCCTCGTGGCCCTCCTCTGGACTTGTTCCACCAGTTCCATGTCATTTTTATGTTGAGGACACCAGAACTGCACACAGTACTCCAAGTGAGGTCTCACAAGAGCAGAGTAGAGGGTCAGGATCACCTCCTTCGACCTGCTGGTCACGCTCCTTTTGATGCAGCCTAGGATACGGTTGGCCTTCTGGGTTGCAAGTGCACACTGAAGCTGGCTCATGTTCATTTTCTCATCGACCAGCACCCCCAAGTCAGTACAGTATGGATATTTGCATACAATAGTCTGCTTCTCTTTAGACTCTTCAAATTCATGGAGATTTAGTAGCCTCTAGAAGACATGTTTACGTCTAGAAAGCCATTATTTGGTCATATAAATGGGTGTGTTATTAATAACAGTTTAATTACTTATTGCATTACTTACTTATGTTGAAAATATTGAAATGTACATATCAGTCTTACTAGCAGCTATTCATCAGGGACTAATTGAAAAAATTTTATTCAGACAGAAATTCCTAAGAATTTCCAACAGAGCGGGTACATAGGGAATTTTTATGCCAGTAGAAGCAGTTATAATTCTGCTGCATCACCCCTCTATTCTTCAGTATACAGGACCTGAAAGAAGAATATAAATGTGACAATCTCAGTGATTACTGACCCTGGCTGACCAAGACAGTGCAGTATATTCTTTTGTTATGATACAGTCACTATACCCTGGCTTTATATAGGGTGCTGTAGACAGGATATATATTATGTAATAAATCATGCACTAACCCATGCTCAAAAGCTTGCCCCAGAGATCTAATAATGTACATTCACAGAACAGGTATAGAGCGGGTATTAGAACAAAATAAAAAACGCCCCTTTTGTAGAGAAATGTTTAAAAACTGAAGAATTAAGAACTGTAAGTACAACAAATCACCCGTCTTGGTCTTTGTTTTAAGCACAGGAGTTTTGCTTTCTTGCAAATGTATCCATCAGCCACATGGTATTTGAATTATGCAAAAAAGTAGTTTTCACGTCTTGAGGCTACTCATTTATGTGAATGCATAAATTTCTGTGCAGCCTCCATGGATCCCTGCCTACGGTGGAGGCTTTGTCACACAGAAGACAAGAGTGAAAATATCATGGGCTTAGGTATGCTGACATGGTCTACAAGGATCATTGCATCCTGAGCTGTCTGTTGGCATTCCATAGCTGTCTAGAATCAACTAAAACAATTTTTCATAAAGAAGTATTCCTATAAGAAGTTTGATTTGATGTTAATGAAAGATACAATCAAAATGGGAACTTAACTTTCACATCCTGATGGATTTTCCTCCATTTTTTCTTTTCAGACACTGTTGAGATATCTGAAAGTGCTGAAAGTGGTTTGAGACTTTCATCAAGTTCATTTGTAATGCCAGGCTTTAGACTTTAAGTTGTCGTTAAAATGAAAGAGCCAATTTTTTGTTCATCTATATCTATAGACATTTCTGTAGTGCTGTTTGCATTTACTACAGTTTATACAAACCTGGGATTTTGTATGCTAGTGAGAGCGTGGTGCACAGCTGCATGTGGTGATCTGATGGTTCTCACATTTGTTTACTCTAAATAGGCTTTATCTGATTAGTCCTGATCACTTTGCTTTAGTAGCAGACCTGAATTTTTGAAATAAAGACAAGACCTGTTAGCCGGGGGGGGGGAAGGGGGGGTGGGCGGGATTAGCTCCTCTTCACTGTTATACCTTTGTATTACTCTGATTTCCAAGGGTATGGATTTCTGAAGGATGCTTAGAACTCCTGAAGAGAAAAAGGAGATTAGTTTGTAAATATAGTTCTTGAAGTTATTATTCTCTCTGCCTTCATTTAACTTGCTCAGAGAATTAGGTAACATCTCATTAGGAAGGTTGAAAGGGAAGTGGTAGCCAGTGTTCCTAAATACATTTGTATTACTGAGCAGCAGGGAAGGAAGGTTAAATCTTGTAAAGATTTCTATTCTGTGCCTGAACAATGAGTGCAGTGGCCCAGTGATGGGATTCTGTTGAATGACAGTGCTGTTCTTGATAGGACTATGGTAATTGTGCAGTAAAATTGCATTATATCATTATATTTTAGGCCACTATGATAATTATTAGCAAAAATATTGTAATATATGGAAAAAATCCACATCTTTTATTCTCACATTCTTTAATTGGGAAAAACTAAGATTAATAACAGCCATTGAATAATTACAGGATTGAGCTGGAAAATGAGAATGCATCTGGGTAGCAAAAGATATTTGAAGTTTAAAGTGAAAAATTTGGTGGCTGGATATTGTATTTTATTGAACTGCCACTGGTGCTGATGAACTAGATGGTCCTTTTCTCTTCCTGAGTTCCTACCTCTCCGTGCCAGACTATGGGATAAGAGGACACAGCAAGACAGTGTTCTTTTCTATTGGAGAACAGGATATTTTCAAATGAGAAGGTGGAACCAGGGACAAAAAAGCAGCTATTATGTTCTATATTTCATTAAAGTCCACTTCACAGTGGTCAAAGAGAGATGCAATTTTTTTTCTTTGCAGGGAAAGAGATTTGAAAGTGGTAGGGCAGGTTTCCTTGGGGCTGGGAGGTTGGGGAAAGGTGATAAAAATAAATCCAGCCAACAGTCTCATTTCCTTCAGTTTTCCAGCAATGCAAATGTCTTCACATAATTCTGTGATGCAGTGTCTAGACTTCTCAGATGGTTTATAAAAACCCCCACAAACAAACCCTGGCATTAATTCTGAGAATCCTAAAGGCTAAGTCATTATCATTGTGCTATAACTCATTCAGTGATAGGACACCACAAATAGTCACCGAAGACCAGACTCTGGAACCTTTGCACTTTTGAGACACATGGGTTACTATTTACCCACATAAGACATCCCATTTAATCTCCCTTCAGCAGGCTGCTGTGGTGTTAATGCTTACCAGTTTATGCTGGTACAAGGCTTCTGCAGTTTGGCTCTCACCTTGACTGAAAAGGCTCTGTGCCTTCTCAGGAACATGGAGGTTAATAAAATACGGAAAGTGATCTTCAATTCTTGCAACACATATATAAAAACAAAGTGAAACACCAGAAGGCAGCATTTGCACATTGATTTTATAAAAGGCCTTTTCTATAACATTTCTTCCTTGCTCATTGCCCCTTTTAAGCCTACTAAGTGTTGTTCAAGGTTTCCAAGCAAGCTTACATGTTAATGTCTCATTTTGTAAATTCTTTCTGATTTTTTTTATACCAGGAAACTTATTCACACTGATCAGGTTATGAACTGTTACCACTGTATAATCTCACAGTACTCATAGTGACCAAGACAGTTAAAAGCATATCCAGTAGCTGCCTTCTATTCACAGCTGTGTTATTTTGTAGGCAACTAGGCTTATAAACAGAACTGTACTTCAGAGTGTTTTCTTCAACTTTCTGTTAATGAAGACCTTCAGAATTTAAACAAAGTGTGTGGCCAAAGTCTTCAGGTGGTGTAAATGAAATTGTTTGGTCTTGCAAGAGGCATTTCCTCTTTCAGGCACTGTTTTGGTTGAAATTCAGTGACTAAGATCTGATGTTCTAAGAAGAGGTGTTTGCAGTGTACCTCAGCTGTTAGACACTTGCCTGCCTCTGTATTAACCTGGGCCCAAGAAAGGCAGGCCAGAGGCTTAGTAGGGCAAATGAATAAATGGGTATTACTTGCGCTATTGTCTCAGTATAAAAGTTCCCGTAAAATCCCTGCAGGTCAATCCACTCCACCTTTGATAGGTAAAACATGTTATCCTATTGCAACATGCTCACTCACTCTGCCTGGTGCAGGCAGCTGCCTTCCTGCTATTTTTTCCTTCCCAACGTCTGCCACTTTTATGGGTTTAGTGTTTGCTGCAGGCTTAAGATGAACCTTGCTGGAGCCAATCTGGCATACCCCACTGTTTGATCGTTCTTGAAGTGTCATTTTGTTCCCTCAATCCACCGACTCATTCGATACCTCCTTTCATTTAAGCGTTTGTAATCAGAGAGGGTAATACCTGAAGGAAGAGCAGAGCTGTAAGTCTATATTACTACTCATTTTCTAGCTATGTATTTTTTCACATATTTAAGCAGTTTCAGAAAGGTAAAAACAAAAATCCCACTGGACAAGGTGTAAGTAGAATTGTAGTATATAGGCTATATTGATGCCCTGGTAAGTGCAGTCTGAATTAAGCAGGCATTGTAAAACACGCACTATATTATAATACTGCACATCCTCAGTGCTTAGAACACCCATTCTATATACTGTATGAAGAAATTAACAGTTTACAAATAAATCAAGAGAGCCACCAGCAATGTCTCTTTTTTCTTTCTGTTGTAGAAATTATCAGGTTTTAAAGGATTGAAGGGCCAAAAAACCTCCCTTATACCCTCCAGATCCATCATCTTTGTGTGCAGAGTCACTATTCATTTTACTGTCAGAAATAAGCAGCTTCTACTTTTAGACCCGCAAAGCCTGTACAGTTGAGGAACAATGAGAAGTGTTTTCTTCTGCCTTGCACATACTTTGTTGAATGACCGATCACATTACAGCTCTAGAATTTTTTATCCTGATGAAAACATATGACAAAGAAAGAATGGATTTGAATTTTTCAGATTCTCTCATTTCAGTTCCTACAATACTAATATGTAGTGGAATTTGCTGGGTACTGCTAAGCTGAGCATGTGAGTCATGCTGTCTCTCTTTAACACGTACACGTGGATAAAGAACTTTAGCGAGTGTGGTTCATGGAGAAGAATCTCAGTGATGATCTTCTAACACAGATGTCTTCTTTGTTTGCCATCTGCCTACTTCCAATTTATGTTAGTTTCTTGAGGTAGATGAGAAGCCATAGGTAGACTATGTACATCTACCCGACCTTGGTCCCCATGGAGCTGCAGAGTCCCTCAGCTAAGGGATGATCTTAGAGCAGAATCTTCATCCTGGGTGGTTCTGAGCAGGATAGATATAAAATGTTTAACTTCTGAATCTCACAATTCTTTCTGAAGCTCTTTTCCACCTCCCAGCGTGGTCAGCCCTCATTCCAACACATCTGGAGCATACTGTTTTACAGAATAGCTAGATGAAGTGTCTGCGGGAGCTGGGGAGAGACACAGACTCCAGTGGGCTCAGTGCGTGCTGGATATGGAAGCTACTGAAAAGCAGTGTTCAGGAAGCTTTCTGCTAAAAAAAACAACTGTTAATATTCATGACAAGAAATTCAACTCCTGCAATACTCAAAGCCATGATGTATTGACAGTGACATTGTGCCTTAGCACTATGTAATCTTTAATGTCTTTATCCTGTAGGATCAGAGAATTAGGATTATGTAGTGAATAAAGGAAATACATGCAAACTTGATTGAGCTAATGTCAGTTATAACAAAAATTAATTTGTCCTCCTTTTTCATTAGTAAACAAACAAAACTAAAGCAGGTTCTCAATGCTAGGCTTCCCATGGTGGAAACAGATCCAGCGCAGCAGACACTCCTGAATTCATGTGGTCTCAGCTGGGACTCCCTGCTTCTGTGAGGGGACTTTAGATACTTAAGACCAATTGTGTCTCTGAGAACTAAACCGTAGTTGTCCTTTATAGTTTTGTAAAGTTTTTTACAGAGCCTCAATGGATTTTTAAGTAAGAGCCTGGAGAGTGAGAATCAGTTCCAAGCCCCTAAAATGTGTTTAATTGTTGACCTGGCAACTCTTTCCTGAAATGATGAGAGTATCTTTACATTCATAAATAAATCAATATGTTTGGATATTCCACTGAAGGGCACAACATATGTACCTGTAATATGGACCAGTCTGCTGCAGTGTGTTTAAGGGCCAGCTGTTAAGTAGCAGTACTCTGTAGGATTGAGCCTTGGGTAACTTTTACTAACACCAAATTCTTTGCCACAAAACCTGTCTTTTCATTTATGCCATTGGTGGAACTGATTTGGGCCACATCATTTGTTTTAATTGTAGGGCTCTAGATGGTTTAACCAGAAGGTTGAACCACCATTACAGTGGACGTGACATGCAGAATTTTGTATAGATGGAAGAAGTCACATTCCTACAGTTCTTCAGGGAGTCTGGCAAATAACTAGGTGGCTTTGGTCTCCAGCACTGTAAAACACCTGCTGTTTGGCTGGATTCAGTTAAAATTAAAGCAAAAAAAAAAAAAAATTAAACCTGGAGAGTATGGGGAGGTAGGTGTGTCTGGAAAGATCGGGGCAAGCAGTTTTCCCTAGAGATTGAGTAGCAGTGAAGGAAGCAATACAGAGTAATCTGGCAAGTAAGATCGTAATCTGCCTCAAGAGGAAAACAGTAACACTAGAAGTAAGAAACTGCATGGCTACTGAGAACAGTGCTTGCAGAGTCAGCAAAGGCAACAGTTAATTCCAGGACAGTTTCAATTATAGTACTACAGACCTCAGTGCCAAAGCATTTTGCAAAAAAGTGGAGTGGTCTGAATTAAAAGGCAGTTGGATCATTTTATATTTGTGCATTTAAACTTATGCATTTGTGTGCAAGATAAGAGGTTGGCAGACAAGCGCATGTTGTGAGAGTCTGAACGCTGATCTTCTCTGGGGTTCAAGGAAGAACTTGGAGGAAGTCCAAGTTGAGTGAGGCTGATTTACTCTTTAAATTACCACTTTTAACTAAAATCTATATATATTTGTCCAAGTGAAGCTAGCCTGTGTAGGTGTTTAAAAACCTTGTAGGTCTTTGCAGGACTATAAGAATGAGTACTTCAGGTTAATGTTAAATATTGACACATTTAGAACAATGCTACACAGCAGATGTCGTCCCAACATGTGACAGCAACATTACAAAGCAGAACGAATGGAGCGGAAGCAGCTCTGGAACACCCTGCTGTAACATTCTCATTAACTCCTAATCTGTAAGGCTGGAGAATAGCCCAACTGTACTGAGTACAATAGGGGTTGTTGGCCTAATGTCTTTGGTGGGTTAGCATTCATTAAAAAAGCTATTGAATTCAATTCTCTTTCTGAAGAACAAGGGAAAGGAGCTGCAGAAAAACATGGCCTGATGCAGGCACACAGACGCTGGGGACACTCCCATCTCTGCTCCAGTTAAGGAAAACACTGTGAATTTTTGCTAAAATACTCTAACGGTTTTCAACACAATATGCTACTCCTATTGCAAGTGTATGCATGCCATCTATGCTCCTACTGATTTTTTTTTTTTTTCCTGTGGAAAACAGTTTAACTCAAGTAGTTTTTTATTTTATTCTACTTGAATGAAGACTTCAGAATTTAGCTGTGGGATTCTTAAATATGCTGTTCGTATTCCCTAAGGCCTTTCTGCAGCATTGCTGCAGAGTCTGCACCCCACTATGCAATTTCATAATGCGTGTTTGTGACAGGCATATCAAACCATCCAGTTAGTTTAGAATTGAGGTGAGAGAGTGCTTTAAATGTAAATTTTACTGTAAACAGTGGAATAATATCTTGCAAGCACTTCCTATCTCTGCCAGGAAGCAAGGCTATATTTAACTCATTTTAAAATTCATCAAATACATTCTGGGCTGATTCAGATCTTTGGTGTGTCTTTGAAGATAACATGTAGTGGAAGTGTTATACAGTCCATTGTGGAATTGGGCACATCCTAAGATTCTTGTCAGTGAAGGCATGCAGTTAGGATGGATTGTAGAAAGAAAAGTGCGCATAGATCTGATGGGTTAGTATTGATACCTTATTAGAAGGTTTTAACAATATCAGTTGCTTTCAGTTCAGAAGCTTTATAAGGAATGCTGTATTTAAAGAGATTAGTGCCATACCAATGGCGAAATTCACATGCACTCATCTCTTAAAGGAGATTGTCTTGTAGTGCTCGGGTTAGGCAGTGTTTTAGAGACGCTAATACAAAGTGTTGCTATAATAGTTATTTGCAGAAGTTTCAAAATGCATAGAAAAGATTACTAGATATTAAGAATAAGCCATAAGAATTTAACTATAGGTTCTGTGTACAAAAGGAAAAACTTCCAGATGTATCTTCCTCTTCCTTTGTTTTTCTGTCTGAGTGCACCTCCCTGCAGCTTTGTATCCCTGTAAACTCAACTGTTGTTATTGATAGGGTTAAATATAGACTGAAATAAACCTGTCAAATTTCATGCTCCATTTTTTGTAGGTGTCATTAGATAAGATCAGTAAGACTCCAAAAGATTGTTTAGGTGGGCTTTGTAAACGTAACCGCTATATGCTGCTATTGTGTCTCTACTGGTTGGGGTTTACTTGTGAGTCCATTTTAGAAGCCCTGTGAACAATCTAAATCTATTAACAAGATGTTTGCTGTTGCCTATATCCTACCACTGCCTAAAATCCTTAATTAAAAGAAATAATAGTCTATACACTAAGAAAAAAACTCTGAACAGGAAATTGAAATTGTGACATGCTTTTAATATGGTTTTATGAATCTTGCTTGTGGTTTTCTAATGTTCATTTGCCTTTAATTTTGTTCTAGTACATGACTGCTGCTGCACCTATGCAAGGGACCTACATTCCCCAGTACACTCCTGTGCCTCCAACAGCTGTCCCTATTGAAGTAAGTTTGCCTCCATCAATTACAGTAGATTGAAGGGCTAGCAGAACTCTTATCTATTATGCGTCCTTGCACCTGTTGTTTGAAAGGGGCCTAAAGTTACTTAATGGAATGTTGCCTGTAAGCTTCCAGCTTTTAAAATGAGGACTGCAGATTTCTTTCCTTTTCTTTTTTTCTCTTCCTTCTTTCGCTTCCCAGCCGCAAACCCCCCCCCCCTTTTTTTTTTTTGTTTGTTTTGGTTTTGTTTTTTAATTATTTGCAAGGGCTCTTGGTTTTCATTTGTTTTGTCGTACAGCAGGACATGGAATAAAACATCAGTGATTATGACTGTTTTTTTCCCCATGTACTTGGGAGGGAGATGGGAAGAGACAGGAAAACAAACCCAGCAGGCAGACCACAAGCACAAAAGAGATTCCAAGAAGAGAAGATTGCAAGAGGGTTTGATGCGGTCCTTAGCAAGTATAGGTAATTGCTGAAACATTTAGCCACCAGAAAAAGTGATTGAGCAATGGAAACCTTCCTCTTGTATATACAGACGTGGAGGATGCTGCACTGACTGAGTGCTTTTCATCCTTGAGGAAGGATTCGCTCCCTCCCTCGTTGGGGCTGAGTCATGCTGATGACAGTCTAATGAGTAAGTATTTACTCAACCCTGTAGACCACAAGCTGCCGGGAGAATGTCAGCTTGGCGGAGGTGTCAGCTTGGCCTCCACTTCTGTGAAGCTTCATAAGGGCCGCTGAGCACAGTGAGAGGAGGGACCCTTGGCATCCTCTTCCCTTTGTGCTTCTCTTTGGTGCTACGCTCTTTTATTAATAACTTCTCTCGTATTCTGGGGTAATGCAAGGAATGCCAGGGTCTCTGTACTTCTGTCTTCGGCTGTGAAGACTTCGGAGTTTGTGCTGTTACTACTCTGGGCTAGTGGTACTGTTGGCATGGCTTCACCAACAGTCAAGTGGACTTGTCTTGGTTTCTTTCTTCTTTCTTACTCAATTTACAAGCCCTGAGATTCCCAAACAGGAAATGCTGCTACTGGTCAGTCATACCGAGCTGGTCATGTTTTAGTCTTTTTTTGCCTCAGGATAATTTTGCCCCAAACCTTGTTTGCTTCCAAACAAGCCATGAGTACCTCTTTCCAATTGCCATTTTAGGTATTAAACTGGGCAGATACAAATCCAAATTAAAAAGAAGTAGTGGAATGGAGAATGTTTCACAGCAGTGGCTGCATATGGTGCTTACCAGTGCTAATGAGAAATTGAGTTAATTCTTCCTCAGTCCTCCTCCCCATCACTCACTGGTATATTCATGCCTGCTAAAGTAACATGATGTCATAATTTTCTTCTATAATAAACAAAATATTATCTAAATATATAGCCTGTCTTGCTGTGATCCAGTGATGATAATTAATGTTTATCTGTATTCATGTAGCATCATGAACCAGGACTCTATTATGGTAGATGTTCCACAAGGAGAGAGCAAAAAAATACACCCTCTGCCCCAGAGAGCTTACGGTCTCAGGATGAGATGGACAAAAGCAGAAGGATAAAGGAAGTAGACAGAAAAGGATAATACTGATAGTCTGTTAAGCAACAGATACGAAGAATTTCTGAAAAATTAAACTGATAGTTTTAACAGATAATTTAAAACAAACTACCTGTTGTTTACACAGGACTCTAATAAAACCAAAGCAAGTGCTTTGTGCTCCCTCTTCTGGCTCTGTTGTGTGCAATACAGTAATAAAGCATATTCCCTGAAGAGACCTGCTAGTGTTATTCATGTGATCAATGCACCAAGCATGAGAGTAAAGGAAAGAAAACGTAGCTTACTTTGAAAGCGTAAATATACGTAAAAATAGTATCATTCAGACTGTCTAAACAGGAAAAGATATGCATGATGTTTAATTTTCTTTTTTTTTTTTTTGAAACATAAATAAAACTTCATTGGAGCTTTGACTTAACAGATAAAAGTCTTTAGTGTGAAGTAAATTTATTTTTGAAGAGACCATATAAAAGCAGTGTGTAGAGGAGTGTGGTATTTTTCCAATGCAGCTAAAATTCTGTTGGAGGTGTAGTAAATTAAAGAGCAGTGAGCCTTTATCGCATTGCAACTCAGGCAAAATAAATGTGAACTCACTGTGAGGTTGGGGTAAGTAAGTGGAAATCAGAAGAGCCATACAAATGTTGGAAAAAGACAAGAGGTAAAATCCAGAATCCACTGAAGTCAGAAGTTTTACCTCTGTCTTTGAAGGCAGGGAACTGCCCTCAAAGGTGTTTTCCACTGCAGCCTGTGAGAACAAAATACTACAGGGGCTGGTATGCTAAGGAAGCTCCTTGTTGCCAGATTAGCTCTAAAACTGATGGAGTTTGTTGGATGAGCATGTGGTTCTGTTATCTCAAATTCTCTCAGCCTCTAGAGAAATACAGTAATGGAGAGCTTGTGCTGAGCTGTTTTATGTAGTTCATCACAGTAAGCAAAATTAGTAAGTTTTTCATGTTATCATTTGATTCCCTAGGGTGTTGTTGCTGATACTTCTCCACAGACAGTAGCATCTTCATCACAGGAAGCCAGTGGTCAACAGCAACAGATGACAGTGGAAACATCCAGTGAACATGCGCCTGCATATTCTTACCAACAATCTAAGTGAGTAGGCATGCACTTTCTAACCAGAAGGTTTTGATTCTTGATTAGAGTGGGCGATATTCTGCTCCCCACTTTAGCAATATAAATTCTGAGTAGTTTTGTTAGGTTCAGATGAAGTCTGGATATATAGCAGTGTAGTTAGCAAAAGATTTTGGCTGATGGCCTCACCTTGGCAAAATGTCCTTGCCTGCAATGATATGCTCTCTAACTGTCTGCTGCTTTTCTGGACTCAGAAGGATCTCAACAACTGCATTAATGATGATCATGCTGGGCTAAAGCAGCATCTGGCTTCAGAGGTTAAAGAGGGTTTAAATTTTGCAATGGTGAAAATATTGGCACAGTACACATGTAAAGATTTCTTTCTGGAAGGGTAGCTAATGAAGCAGTATAAATTGCCCCAACTTGGTATTTGTGATTATGCAAAATCAATGCCTTGCAGACATTGCTCCTGAGAGCAGTACTTGCTCCTGAGAGCACAGGAATTGGAAACAGAAGAAGGGTTAAGAAAGGGATGGGGAGAAGCACTGCTCTGTCTTTCTTCTGTCCTCTTCACCCTTTGTTTTCTTCCCATGGAGTACATTGGAAAAATTTATACCCTGACAAGGAGATCTAGAATGCCTAAAGAGTAGCTTAATCTTCAGCATAATCCTCAAAAATTCCTACTCTTTGGCACATTAAAACCATATTCTCACAAAGGGAAAGTTACACAGTGACAGGGTACTCACCGGGGATGATCAGTGTTGGACAGATCCTAGGAAGGAGCTTAAACCCAGTCCTTTATTAATACATGTATATTTAATGCTGCCATCCCTGTGAAAAGGAAATTACACATTTTTTATACTGGGGTTTTGGGGAAGGAAGTAGACAAATAGCCAGAAAAGAAATGTGTCAGATATGTCAGTCAGTGCATCATGACATAGTACTTAAGAGAGGCATAAGGTGGGAGCTGGTATAAGAATGATTAGAATTATACCAGTCTGTCAGTTCCTTTACTTCATTTTTGACCTCTGGAAGTGGAAGATGCATTTATTTGTCTCACATATGAGTAACATGTTTTTTCAAATCAATGTCCCTTTTTGACGACAATAAAACATAAGACCTCACTATTTCATGTGTCATGCCCATATTTGTCTATACTTGTGTATTACAAAAGCAATTCATCACAAGCTTTTTTTTGATGCACCCAATTGGAGATGCAGTATATGCATGTGAATCCCTTCTAGTCATCAGTCTTTCTGGCACCTGTAAATAAATGATGGAAAAATACATTTAGAGTATAATGGCCAAAGAGAGAAATATGCTGTTGGCTTATTTTGATGACTGTGTTCTATAGGAGTTTGGATCTGACTGTTTCTGTATTTCAGTTACCATTTTCTAAGTCTCAAAGGAGAAGGACTTTGTTCAGAAGTCCTCGTAAGGTATCTGTAAGCAGCAGATTCTGGCATTTTTCCCAAATAGGAGGAAACTGAGCTGCAGTTCTTTCTTGAAATGGGTGCTGTGTTTCTTGCCAATGTGGTGAATTCCCACATTCTCTGAGAATGAGGTCCCTCATCTTTCCTTGTCAGCTACAGCCTTTTTGCAATGATGGATAAACTTCTAATGGCACCAGCATTTACAGTCAGAGGATTTTCTTTTTTAATCACATAGGCAGATCCACTAGAGATTTTTTATTATGATTATTTCAGTATTTTTGTCTGAAACATGCCCTCTATTTATATCTGCCAGTTGGAGGCAGAAATGCAATGTGAGGGAAGCTGTAGAAGCAAATCAAAATACATGAAATCTCTGTCTTAAAAAAAAAATTCTGCCAGAATATTTCAGTAACCTTTAATGTAAGACCAAGTGAAGTTGTTTTCTAATTAAAATATAGTTTTATTATTCTGCTCTTTGAAGGGCACATTTGTTGATAGTAGACATTGTGGCCAGTATACAGCAGCTGTTTTCAAAGCAGGTTGAGAGGAAGTAATTAACATGACCAGACAATGATTTTGTCAGATATAGGCAAAGGAAAAGCAGACACTATAAAATTATTTCATAAGAGCTGATCAGTCAGGAGAAAACTTATAACAGTGTATTTCATTATATTTATTTTCTTTGCAACAATGACGAAATTGCAGGCAACGAAGGAGAGGCAATGTACTCAGAATGAGCTGGGTGGTATAAGGACTCTGTACTCTCTTTGTAAGTAAAAATAAATCACTAGACTTGAAATTTAAATTCTACTTTTTTAATCAGCATACACCTTCTTTTATTTAATATGCTGGCTGCTGTACTTGAGGATCCCACCCATAGACGTTCAGGAATTATGTCTTCATGTCAAAAATATGGCTACCTATTGTGTAGCAATATAGGAGAAACAACCCTTGTTTTTTTGAGCAGAGGACTCTGCTTTATGAGGAAATCACCTCTTTCTATTTTAAATACATACTCCCTTTTATCCTTGTAAATCTTTAATTTTGCACATAAAAGTAAGAAATCTGTGAAGTGGAGATAGAGATCCTTTCCCCCTGAAAAGTGTACTGTCTTCCCTCTAAACAAAACTCTGCCGGACAACAAGCTGTGATTTTAAAGGTGGAAAGAATTACATTTTCTGGAGCCTTTGGTGGGCAAACTCAGTGCCAGGTTAGATTAGAGAGTGTGTGCTGTGACCTTTCAGTGGATATGGTCTCTCACATATATGGTGGCCACTTGACCCAGAGGGGCAGTGGAACCTCAGGAGGTGACCATCACACTTGAGTGCTCCTACCATTTGTTAGGCATAGAAAACCCAAAGAAAATAAGTAACTCTTGCTTTCCACGTAAATCTGTTGTTAACATTCAAAATGTTAATTTTCAGACTTCACGCAATGAAAAAGTCCTTTGGTAAAGTCAGCGTTTAAAATTAAAGTTACTTTTATGTTTACCATCTCAGAAAAATAGTTTTGTGGCAAATGTTATGTCATCAACATTCTTCACAATTTAACTCCTAGTATTCAAATTAGTTTAAAACGAAGCAAGGCAAATGCATTAATGCTTGCAAATGGAAAGGTGCTGGATTTTCTTGTGTTGAACTTTGGTTGGAAAAGGATTTTTTACATGCATTTTTCAGAACTGTAGGAAAAGCATTAGTTAACCCTTACTGGTAACAGCATTTATTACGTAGGTTCTATGTCTCCCCCAAGATATATATAGTCTTGATAAATTTGATATGATACATCTTTAATTGACATGAAACCTCAGAAACACAAATGTAGAGTTATCTTCCATAAGAAAAAGTTTTGCTTATTCTGTATGCTGAATTTAGAAAGATTGGACACTATATGATAAAAAGAATGCTAATTTTTCTAATTAATATTATATTGAATGTTTCTACTAAGTTAGTCATAAGCAGCTCATTAAGCAGACTGCTCCACAGTCTAACTGTTTCTGTCATCAGAAAATGTGTTCTTTTTAGCAAATTGGATGTATCCTTTTATTGTAATTTTATCCTTTATTATTAGTATCCGCAATAAATTGTGCCACTTATTATTATGAAAGTATTTGCTATCTTATTGAATTACTCTTGAAATATTTATACAGTGTTAAGCCACGTATTCAGCTCATTTCGGTGTAGTTAGACTGCCCATTAAGCATAACATTAACAAGAGCAAATTCATCTGCTTAGGATGTGTTAACGTCCCCAAAGCAGGAGTTCCTACTTTCTGCCTTGCTGCTTTCAGCTTAGTGGTGGTATCATGTTTAAACAGCTGGAAAGTTAGTTTAGCTTGGATAACTTTTAAAGAGAATTGGGTGGAAGAAAAGGAGAGCAGCCTATTTCAAAGTTGTTTTGACTTAATGACCACTTTAATTCAATTGTTTTTACAGACAGTAAACAGGACTGAAGAATGTCGGTCTGAAATCTTTGCCTTGAATGGAGAGACTTCGCTGAACAAGAAGTTGGCTTCCAGTTTGCACAGGCGTCAAATGAATGCTTTTTTTTTTCTACCTTTCCCAACGAAAACAAAACAGTGTTTTTATGTGCTGTGCAAATGGTTCCGTCATGTAGTCTTTTTTTTTTTGACTTCTTTTTTTTTTTTTTTTTACTAAAGAAAGAACCCAGAGGAAAACCTCTGGTTGACATTTCATCTGGACAAACATTTGAATTCAGAATTTACCTGGAAGTGTAGCTAGATTTATTTTTGTTTTGTTTTGTTTTTTTAAACAGAAAAACTGATGATGTCAAGAGGGAGCAAGTTGTGATGAAAACTAATTGTCTTCCTCAAAAATTAAGCTACTCTTTTTCTCTTGTTTTCTTTTCCTTCTTGTTTTAAATCTAGAGTGGGGTTTTTTTGTTTGTTTTCGATTTTTTTTTTGTTTTTTTAAAGAAATGTTTAGGTAAGGTTTATCTTGAATCTTAATTGCCTTAATTTTAAGGACGTCAAAGGCTCTCAAGGCAAGCTGTCAACGTCTTGTTAGAAAAACTGAGAAGGAAATGAAACTGCTCACACCGGTGCTGGTGCAGAAGTTTAATAGACTGAGTTTTTGGAGTGAACAAAAAATAAACTGTACAGTTTAAAAGAAAATGATTTTCTTCTTTTGAAGAAAAGTTGATGATAAAGGAACTGTGGCAACTGAAAGGATTGGAAAAATGCTGGGACTTTTATGAACTTTGTCTTAAGTGTTGACAGAAAAAAAATTCTAGAAGGCTAAGGCATTTTACAGTAAAGTTATTGAATTGAGAAAAAAACATACTGCATTATAGAGAATGCAGGGTTTTTTTCTTGCAGAATGCAGATTTTTTTATTTACAAAGCGTGATCGCTAGCAAAAGCATTAGTGCTTTTTATCTGCAGTCTTTTTTATGAGCTTTAAGAAGTTTTTAGTCTGCTTTGCTTGTCACATTGCAAAAACCTAGCTTAAGAGCATTAAAAAAACTTAAGTAGATAGGAGCTTATGGTCAAAAAAAGTGCAAAAAAAGCAATAGATAGAAGAAATTGTTGACAATTTCTGTAGTCTTTCCTAGTTGTGAACAAATGCAGCCTATGGATGGCCTATTTTATACCAAAGATGAAGTGACACCCTAACGCAGTCCAGAAGATAGAGATTTTTTTTTCTTTTTTTATCTTTATTTGACCTACATGGCCGGACCAGTTCTTACTTTCTTGTTTGTTTAAACTATCTTCCACTGGTGTTTTTACATACTGCATATGTTTATAGTGGAAATTTCGGAATAGTTGGGGTTAGAAGCTCATTAATGGTGTGCTTTGGAGAACATCCCAAAGCAAGGAGGAGTAGGTTGCCAACTAATCTGTCCAGGTGGGCTTTAATTTTGATGAGTTTTTCTGTTACATTGCCTGATCTTTGGTATTTCTACTGAAACAAGAGTCTTCCTTCTGAATTCCGACATACTGCAGATTCATTTCTTCACCTCAGTCTTTGTCATCGTCCAGCATGCATAGCCACCTTAATTCTGTGTTTGTTTTTCAGTGATGCATTTGAATTGCCAGATAGAGGCAAGCAAAAGCAAACCTGATCCTTGATCTCATTTTAGCTCTCCCTTACAAAAATAAATGTTGAAAATAATGTAGTATTGTTATGCAGACAGGAAGTTAAAAATTATTCTTCTCTGCTATTATTTCTGCTGTCTTAATATGTTGGCTGACAATCACTAATGTACGATTAGGCAAAAAAAGACACTAAATGGAATCCACTGAAACCTGCTTTAGGAATGACAGTTATTTTCCATAGAGAAATCTTGGTTATGGCCCTCACTTTTTCCAAACAGATGAACGAAAAAGTTGAGAAGCAAGTCAAAAGATGGTTTTTTCCCTTAAGGAGACAGAAGAGAAGCAGCATTCAAATGTATGCATACATACACATACATCTACATGTAAAAATTAAACCAAGCTGTTTTCTATCTTCCTTCTACCAGAAGAGAGGGGAAGCTTCATCACATTTATTGTGGTGCATTAGAGACAGGGTATCCATTAAAAATAATAAAATTAAAACATATATATTGGATCAATCTGATTCAGCTACCCAATTCTAAAAAGAGATCTGTGTTGCCCTAACCTGACTTTTTTGGGAAAAAGAACACAATATTTTTTTAAATTGATAAAACAAGATCATATTTTTTAACATGGGGGGAGGGAAGGGGTTTCCCAAGTAAATGGCTGCTAGATATGCAACATAGAAAAGAGAGAAATGGGGGTTCACATGGTTCTCCACCAGAGGAAGAGGGCCTGATTTTCAGAAGTGATAAAACTTTTGCTTTCTCCAGAGTAGTTGTTGATATTCAACACTTCTGAAAACCAGACGATGCCAAAGTAAAAGAACAACAAAATCTGCAATTCAGAAAAGAAAAAAAATCCTTCTGTTTCACATGCTGTCTCATTACTCTTGTTTCCTTTTGAGAGTGGCACTTGAATTTTGTCTTTGGATAAAGGTTCCCTCTTTCTTTGGAGGGCATATGAGGAAAAAAAAAAAAATCGATCTAGCCTTATTTTCTTCCTTCCTACATGTATTCTTTTTCTGTCTCTCTCTGAATTCTTTGTACAAAAATATAACCCCACTCACAAGTCAGTTAAATATGTAATAAATACATTTGTTTCTGTGTTAGTTCTAATGTGACACACAAAGTCTCATTTACTATCAACAATGAGGCTACAAGGTAGCTACCATGTGGCTGATGAATATGCTGAGGTACCTTCTTGTTTCTATTCAGAACTCTGCTGCTTTATTTATACATTCAGAAACTTTTTTCTTATTTTTTCAGCAAAGTTAAACGATCTCAAGTGTTTTTTATTAAGCTCAACAGGCATCACAGTAACATGATGCCTGCAACTTTAAAGTGTTTCAAGTGCATTCTGTATTAGAACTGTTCCCTTATTTTTCCATGCTATAATGTTCAATAGTGTTTGAAATAAAAAGAAACAAAGCAAAGAAGTAGAGGAAGAAGAGAAGGAAAGAAAATGGATCCCTTAAATACAGCTGATCATATTACTGATCCCAAAAAAACCAGTGAGCTGGTACTTGAAATTCCTTGAATTGTAAACAATGTGGACCTTGAATATAAACAGTCATAGATTATAAGGTAAGAAAAAAACTTATTTGGAACATACAAAATGATCAGAAAGTAGTAACTTATTTGTAAAATAAGAAGATGAGGGAAAAGAGAACAGTAGAAAAGCAACACACTTTCTGCATGGATGTTGTTGTAGGAGAGGAATACTTGTGGCCTCTGAAATCTGAAACTGGTTTTCTTTGTGTTCTGGATAATAAGATTTTTTGGAAGATTTTATTATTATCTGTTTGAATTTCTGTTTTCCTTTTTTTCTTTTTCTTTTTTTTTGTGGAGACCTGAATTTTTAAAGTCGATATCTGTCTGTCTTACCAATTTAGCTTTAAATATCAGGAGGGTTCCTGAAAGGTTGCAGAAACAACTGTAGAAGTCTAAGGCAATGGTGCCTGGCCCAGAGGTCTAGAAGTAACATTAAATCCATAAGCTGAACTGCGTATGTACTTTCCATCACACCTGAATACTTGTAAATAGTAAAATCTGGATGTTCAGGTTTGGTATTTTTGGTTTTACCTGAAAAGATAAATACAGAAGGGGTGTCATAAAATGATGAATTATGGCTAGAAAATTCTGTATACCTGGGCTCATCACTTAACATTGAGGAAAAAAAATGTTACAGTGGAACTGAAGAGAGTGTTGTATTTGCAGGTGCTGACTCAAGTGTAGATCAGGGCACTGAGAAGTCTGTTCCCAGTGAGGTTGCTGAGGGACTCTCCTTCCTATCTGGCTCTACTGCTGGTTTTGTAAGCACTTTTCACCTGTGACAGTCAGGCCTCAAATTGTGAATGTCCTCTTACTGCCTTCCAGTGAAACAGACTCTTGAAATGTCCTTAGCTTGTGCGTACTTGTATAGTTCTTTTTACCAAGAGACTGCCTTGGTTGTGTTGGTCAAGAAATGCACTGTAATGCAGAATGAGGCGTATCTGAGAGCAATTGCATCACACTGTATCATCTTCTGCTATGGATGCATGCCCAACTGTGGAAGATAAAGGCTGGTGATTAGAGAAGTGAGGGCTTAAACTTTCAATGGGCTGAAGCATTCAAATGGATTTTTACTCAAGTAAAAATCAAATGAAGGGGTTTATTTATGTATGTATGTGTACCAAAACTCAGCAAATTTGAGGAAGCCTGCATTGTAATAAAGTTTATTTTTAATATGTCATAGTATTTGGATCTATATTATGTTGTTTATGGTACTGAAGGATAAGACTGATACTAAGTGTTTAACAGATTGTCATGCTTCATGACTTTAAGCTTGATGGTGCTCCTCATGCCACTTCATTTTAATGCTGAGGCTGACATGAGCAAAACAGGTTTAGGCTGAACTCCACCTATAGCAAGAGTCATGCTAAAAAGTGATAATGTGCTTAAAGTAATGAATCAATCCATTTGTAGTGATGAGACCAAATGTGGTAGTTGAAGATAGTAATGTTTGATACACACATGGTCAACATTTCCTTTCAAAACTTTATTTGACATGAAATTGGTCCGGATAGAAAAGAAGTGCTGGAGGGTGAGGGATTTTCCTGGTCATTCTCAGTAGCCCACATGAACTAAGAAAATGGTCATGGTGTGATGGAAATGCAAAACAGAAAACAACAAAGATGCTTACATTTGGTGTTTTAATCTTTTCTGTTTAATGACAATTGGCTCTAGTAACAAAGATACCTTTCATTTCTAACACGCATACACACAATCGTGCGTGCACACTTTCTCAGGAGGGCTGAGTGAGCAGCAGACTTCTCCTCTCCCTCAGTTGAGCAGATTTCTAGAATCTCAGCAAGCAGCAAAGATACAGTGTGAGTTATTTTTCCCTCAGAAAGAGCACCGACTCTTTCTATATTGCTTCCATCACCTAAATAGACTAGAGTGCTGTATGTACCCCAGAGTTTTATTCACCTTTGTGCCTCAAAGCAGGCAGAAGAGACCCTTTCTTCTCCCCTTTATTAACATGCTCTTTTTTAAAAATTAAACATAAAAATGAGAGGAAAGTAAAAAAAAAAAATCCCAGTGTTTGTTTAGCTTTCCATGATGAGAGAAATTATTGTGTTTATGTCAGTTGTTCAGTTCAGCTGTTAATTCCCCAACAGTGACAGCTGAGTTCTTTCACCTTAATAAAAATGTGTAATGAAATGAAAAATGTCAGCCTTTGACAGGTTCACAAATCCATTTTTCCTTGTAGGGCCAAAGCCTGCAAGGTGTAAGCACCTTCCAAGATCTGTATCTGTTGTCCTTAAGAGAGTATCTGGCCAACATTAATTTTATGCCTTTAAGTGTCTTTCTCTTGGGTAATAATTTTATGAATTTGGTGAAATTTACAGTCAGTTATATTTTTAAAAGCCCAAAAAATACAGCCTAGAGAAGAGAACATGATCTTTATGTAACTGAAGTATTATTAAATATGCTGTATTCCAGAGTGGAAGAAAATTCTGCTATCTTATGGAGGCAAAATAATTTTATGTAAAGCAAGGAAGCATACAGAATTCATATAGGAATTTTAAATTGTTTTCCTTTTTAAAGGAGATTGAACAGATTCTGTCTGTAAGAAAAATCAAAGCAACTTTGAAAGCAGATGAACTTCCTATCAAGAAAACATGCATCACACAAATGGGACAGAGGTTCTTTAAAGCCCTTACAGACCTCATTGTAGCCAAAATGTAGTATGCAGAACCTCTGTGGTACATTAAATTATGAATCTTATTTATATGGGCATCTGTGTGCTGATGTCTCAGCATGTCTTTGAAAGATCTGTACTGCTATGATTTTTTTTTATGTTTTCCATTTGTACCACAATCCTAAATAGCTGCCATTTTCCCACTCCTGGGGCTTTCTGTAGATCAGTGGATGTTAGGTTTAAACTTCTGTTTTCTTTGATGAAGCTTTCAATAAAAAAAATAAAGAAAGAAAAGAGCTGGGTGACTCCATTCTTGTGGCACCTTCCTGCAGAGGCTTCCCAGGGCTGTGGCTCTTGTGCTGAGCACAGAGGGAGTAGAAAGGCTTTGCGGCGAAGTGTGCCTCGTCCGTGTCTTCACCAAATAGAAGGAAAGCATTGGAGAGACAGGATGGCTCTGCGGCCCTATCAGCAGCACAACCACCCACACTGTAGGAGGTGAAATACAGGAGAAAGTTTTTCTCACTCCAAAACTGAGTGTATAGTAGTAAGAGATATCTGCTGTCCAGGCTCTCAGCTGTGCACCTGCTAGAACAATATTGCCTCTGTTTCTGAGGCTTATTTTAAAGAGTGACTTCAGGGCAAAAGTTGCTATGTGGAAGACAGAAAATCTTTATTTGTGGAATAAGAACAGCCTAAGCGGTGGTAGTGCGAACTGTACTTCATCTTGAAAGGGAACTGGAAGGTAAATTGCCTCCTTGGCCATATCTCACTGGGAACAAGAAAGCTATTTGGCACACTTCCCCATGGCTGCTTCAGTCATTTGTGTTGCCATGTGCATTTCTTCCCGTGAGGGCTGTTTCTGTGATGAAGGCAAGGGCGTGCTGAAAGTGTCCAGAAACTCTCCTCCCCAGCCAAGGCGCTTTATTCACATGCTGGAACTCACTGACTCCTCGCTTTTACCTACCAGTAATATGTCTGTCTCCTTCAGCACTAAACATGTTTTGTGGGATTGCCTGCACGCTTTCCTTTTCATTCTTTCTGCCTGATGAAATGTCTATTGGTGAGCTTCTCACTCCATCAATCTAATCAGGAATGTCCACGAAATCTTTAGAAGATGGAGGAATGGGAGGCGGAAGTGGGTGAGAGGGTTTTTTTCAACTGCACATATGCTGAAATGCCCATTGCTGCTGGCTGTGATGATGGTGAGAGAAGGAGGATGGCAGGAGACTGAAGCTACAGCCTGCCTGGCACTTCGAGTAGTAGCTGAGTGGGAGAGCAGCAAAAAGTTAGACATGTTGTCCCACCAACACAGGCAGTACCAAGGTAGTTTATAGCGGATGCTCTGGCATCAGGTTCAGCTTTGTCACCAGGACTGCTCTATTTCCAAGATAATTCCACTTCAAATTCTACTAACAATATCACTAACAACTGTGGTATTCGTGGTTTTGGTTTTGTCGTCTGTCAGTTTGGCTGGCTGGCTGCATATGGAACCAGCCTAAGGGGGGGTTGCATCATCTTCCACAGAAGTGCAGGTAAGAAGACTTTCTCCTCTCCTTCTCTTGGTCCTCTTGGTCCAGAGTCATGTTTATCAGTAGTATACATCTGGATTTGGATTAGATATAGGGAAAAAAATTCTTTACTGTGAGGCTGGTGAGGCCCTGGCACAGGTTGCCCAGAGAAGCTGTGGCTGCCCCATCCCTGGCAGTGTTCAAGGCCAGGCTGGATGGGGCTTGGAGCAATCTGGTCTAGTGGAAGGTGTCCCTACCTGTGACAGAAGGGTTGGAACTGCATGAGCCTTAAGGTCGCTTCCAACACAAACCAGTCTGTGACTTCCACTGGAGAAAGCCATGTGCTCTGATTGTCACTTCCTGAGATTTCAGGGGTGTGGGTGTGGTTGGGGGGAAAACAACAACAAAACAGCTGCTGTAGAATAAACTGAGGATAATTCTACACTTAGCAAGTTTAAATACATTATATTTGTATCATTTTAGGTGACTGGTGATTGCAAATGAAAAGCAAGGTCTCAACGTGCCAGTAATGATCAGCAAACACAGAAGCAAAGGGTGGGGAACAGTCAGGACTAGAGCAGAAGTTACTGAAAGTGGCAAACAAACCAAGACACTAATGTGTGTGCCTGGTTGTTGGTAAACTTGTTGCAGCCCTTCTCTGTGCCATGGGGTCTTGTCAGTCTGGTCCTCAGGAGAACACTGTATGCTATGCCAAAATCTCCATTTAACTTAGCAGAGCACAAGCTATAGTAGTAATTAACGAGTAACAGAAGTGGTCCTGAGGATGCACGCAATGGGGTGATTTTATCTGGCAACTGGCAAGCCTACCTGGCAGGGAGCTTGCTGCCACTACTGCAGGCAAGGCAGTCATGTTAATGGGAGACAGGCAGGAGACAGGCAGCTCTCCACCGAAGCCCTCCCCGAGCCTCTCAGTTCAGAGAAGCACAGACATGGTCAGCAAGGTTTGTTTACCAGTGTTACAAAGTTCCTGAAATAAAATTCCACTTTGGGGGAAAGATGCTGGAACCAAACCACATCCTTCCTTTACAAATGTGCACGTATAAATATCTGCCTAAGGCATGCTCACTTTTATCAGCTTGCTTTGCACTAGTACATCACTGAACTTATTTAAAGGGACGTAAGTAATGACTAAATAATCTACTGGGTACGTGTACCAGTCTAAATGGAGAAATTGAAAGTTTATCTAGTTAAAATGATGTAGCTGATTTTTGAAGTTGAAGAGGCTTGTGTTTTTAGTGTGACAAGCTGAGGCCCTAAGCTCTGCTGCATTGAAATACTGCTGAAAAATAGAAGTGTCTGAGAAAAAGATAGAAGGCATGACTTACACCTATTATTTGACTTACTTCACCATTTGTTACCAGTCAATATATTCTCTATCTTGTGTGAAATTCAGCTGTTGATACACAGCCAACTGAAAATTGTGTAAGCTCCTTGAACATCATTCGTGTGGGATCTAATCCTTTGTTTTTCACTCACAAATCATTTCCTCCTTATTAACAGTTGTGCTATACCACACAGCAGCCCACTAGGATGCTCTCTTCCTCAGAGCAACTTTTCCTCACTGCCAATCTCCTGTGAAATACTCTCTAGTGAAACACAGCTCTGAGTTTTCCACATGTGATAAGATTATTTTCTAGTTAATCTTGGTGATATATAAAGGAGGTAGTTGGCCACCACTGAATCCCCTTTTAGAACAGAGTAGGAGGCTGAAACAGGACCAGCCAGATCTCATCAGTTGACATCAGGGCACAGCAATCATTAGCCAGAGAAAGGAAAGAAAGTTGTTAGAAGAAGGTAAAGCAACACAGCCAACACAGCCAGAATTGTGTATGTGTGTTCTCAGGTGCAGTATGTGGCCTTTGGCATAGGTAAACGTATGCATATCTTCCTGTTCAGAGTCGCTCAAACACTTACCTGAGCCTTAATGTCCACTGCACAGTGAACTGATCTGAATAAGCTATCAGGAGAAGCAGAGATCTGATCCAATGCTTCCTTTCTCCATTTGTGCTCTTACATTCCAGCAGTGAACAGTTTTCTTAACAATCACCCTGACAGTCTGGCTTTCTTGCTGTAGAGGTGAGCCTTGGAGAAGGACAGGAAGTTTTCACTTACTTTAAAAAAAAAAAGGAAAAAAAAAAGAATGATTCATTTTTGCAGTGTCTCTTCTCTGTTTCTCAACTGTGCCTCCTCACTATTATAGAATCACAGAATGGTTTGGGTTAGAAAGGACCATACAGATCATACAGTTCCAAACCCCCTGCCATGGGCAGGGACACGTCACACTAGACCATATTGCTCAAGGCTCTGTCCAACCTGGCCTTGAACACTGCCAGGGATGTCCCATGCATGCTTCCAAATGAGCAAATAAATATTTTTCAAGTAATACACAGAGGTCCCAGTCTCAGCAGGGTACCCTACAGACATGTTCTGCTAGGCTTATGAGGCAAAACGGAAAATGATCCACTTAATCCATTAAGTGATTTGTATTTCTGCTAGACCCTCAGAAAAAGCTGACTACAGTGGGCTTCAGTGTTGCTGGTTACTTTTCACAGTAATAGCTGGCTATAGCACAAAGTTTGAAGACTGCTGTCCAAAATCCATTTCCCTTTTCACATGTTGATTGTTCTATGAGGGCTTTAGGATGTAAACAGCTGTTTGCAAATGACAGTTCTTGGAGAATAGCCAGTTCTCTTTTTTCCAGAAGAAAATATGCTCAGAAGAAACATCTACTGCTGTTTAGAAAAAGTTACCCACTACTTTCAGTTGATGAAGATTCTGCCACCAAAATCATCTTGAGATGTAGGATTTACCCCTGAGCAGCACCATAAGCCTCAGATGAGATATTTCTTCAATCCAAAAAAGCCGTATGTTTGAGTCCTGACTGACCTTTAAATGCTGCTAAAGCTTTAAGCTTCCTTTGACTAGTGAGGAATGTTGTCTATAGCAATAACTGAGACAGGGCTGGCAGTCTACTGCCCAAGACAACTGAATTGTCTTCACAGAAGCAGCTTTCACCTAAACATAACCTAGGTGGGAACCTTTTATCTTTACAGACCTGTGCAGTGAGCTAGCCATAAATCTGTCTCTTCTTTTGTCTTACTTTTGCATTAGGGGCAGGGGTTATGTTAGAGGTGTTTTCTGCAAATGGTATTTTCTCCTTGCTTTTCCTTGGAATGAACCTTTTGGTGCTCACTGCATACTGACAACAGTGCCTGTGATCCTAATGGGGTATCTGCCCCTGCTCGGAGGTGCAAGAGGCCCCTAGACAAAGAAGGTGTCATTCCAACTTACCTGGGTTGCAGCAATAGTCCTTCCATTTGCCAGCCCTGGCTGCATGAAATGTGTTTATTACTTTAATATGTTTCAGCTTTCATAGCCAGCTCCTTGTGACAGAAAGTACGAGAGAACAAGTCCTCCCTTTTTACCAAAAAAACAACAAAAAGGTGTCAAAAACTTCCTCTGGCTGTGGTGCCCCAGGATCATGTAATTGCGAAAGCAACATCTCTGCTTTTCAGCTAAATTCTAGTTTATTTTATTATAACTTCCTTCTTCTACCAATCTACTTCCAGCTCATTTATCTGTCATCCACGTTGCCTCCAGTCTGACATGCAGTATGAACTTTCCAATGGTGATTTCCATTACTTGTCTACACAGCACCTAGGAGAAACCTTCAAATAGTACCCAAAGCATAAACACTAAGCTATAACCACACTGGGTTCTCTACTGGGACTTCTTTACTTATTTATTCCCAAAGCATATTATTTTTTATTCAACTTGGAAAAAGTTCTCTTTAAAAAATAAGGATTTGTGCATTATATTTCATTCTGGTAAGATAAACTGCTTAGCTGAGATTAGCAGTTCATCTGCTGAGTAAGAGTATTAAAGGCTATAGGTAATTGCACAAAATGGGGCAAAAATCAACAAACTTCCTCAGAAGAGGCAGGAAATTACCTTCCCTATCACGGAAGAGACTTCGCAGCCTGGTGAATCTCTGCCCTTTTTTGCCTTTCCTTAGAGACAGCTACACTTTAGGAAGGTAGAGATAGAGCAAGCATGAGCTGCTCTGGTGAATGAATTAGCAAATAACTTTGATTAATTTCATGCACAGATAAAAGGGAAAGAACTGAAGCAGGACAGATGACTGAGGTGCACAAAAGCTGTGAGGGAACAAGGAAACTTGAATGTCAGATAGCGTAACACCTGGCACAGAAAATTGTCTCCTCACTGTGACACAGACAAACATCCACTTTATCAGTAATGAGGTGTTATGTAAAAACATAATTTTATAGCAGGATTGCTTCTCCCAGTAGTGATATCTGGAATGATCCAAAAGAAATTATTTACAAAATAAAGCCCCAGTCCTTTTCCTCCATGGACTAACTACTCATTACCTGCTCCCCCACCCCAACACACACAACCATTTCATCAGCACAGCTACACCTGACTATAGACATTAGTAGAAGTGCAATGAGAGAGACTGCCATAGCCTTGAGTATTTCAGACTTGTTTCTCTTGACTTCCTTGGTATCATTCATATTTTAGGCTCTTGATTTACTTTTCCAAGAAAGACAACATAGAAGTAACTGAATTTAAAATAATAAGGCTTTAAAAAAAAACCAACCAGACAAAAAAACCCCAAACCATAAATTGAATTACTGAAATTAAAATTAAATTAAATTAAATTAAATTAAAAAATAAGAACTAAAAAAGAATTACACACTTCAAGATTCACACTTGTGTAATAAGTTTGCAGAGTAAAGTACTGACCACAGGCAAGAAAGACGGGTGCCTTCAGTCCTCTGCAAAGTTCTGCTTGCTTCTGCCTGTTTATAGAATGCCATTTAAGAAAGGCAGTGTGTTGTGGATATCAATGTATGTTCATGTATATAAACAGACCCATGGTATTTTTATGTGATAGGAATATGTAACATTGTCTTCAATCTTCTTAAAACCATAAGACATCCTCAGAACTTAAATGTAAAAGCAAACTGCACAGCCAACAACCTGTTTCTTTCTTCCTACAACACTTTTCAGTGTAAAATGTGCTTGTATATTTGATCTGCCTGACTGCATGCCAGTGCAAACCTGTGCTTTTGTTGCCCTCGTTTTTAATAGCTGCACATGCCATTTGGTGCGATAGACACAGCAGAGAGATGTGGTCTATGGAGAAGAGAATAAAAAGTATGCAAATTCAAGTCTCTAGACCTGAAAAATTATCTCTGTGCTGAGGTCAGAGAAAGACCTAAGCAAGGGAATCTTTTCACCATAATGAGCAACTGTAAACGTTTTGGTCCTCTCTCATAGCTTTGCTTAAGAAGCATCCGATCCCCTTTCCTTGAAATAGACTTCATTACTCCTTCTATCTGCACAGCAGTGCCCTGCAGCACTGTCTCCGCTTCCCACCAAATGCATACCTACTCAAATTACTTGGTGTTACTATATGTACCAAGCACTCAAAACACAGAATGCCAGTGTAACAGCTGTGTGCTAGCAGAGCTTGGTCCAACAAGGCACAATTCCATCCATGGCAGCTGGCTGCTGTGGTAAAGCTCTCCTGGGCTTATGAAATAACTGACATGAAAGTGATGTTTGGAGCAAGAAACGGAACTCATTTTTTAATTGACATTAAAGAGGAAATCATTTTAGTGTCAGTTGATACTGTCCAGGCACATTTTCAATCATTAAGGCTCAGAAAAAGCAATGGAAATACCTATGGGGTGTGTTAAGAATGAAGCCAGAAGCAATGTGCGAGAGGTGCCAGCTGAAGGAGTTCCTGTGCTGATTGCTACACATAATAGGAAACCTGACAGAATTCAACCATAGAGGGAGCAAAAGCAGTCCAGAAGAATCAAGTATGGAGGAGTCTAGATTATGCCTTCAAGTATGGTGCAAGGACACAGGAAAGGCAGAGGTGATTTCAGAAGAAGTCTGATGCATGTGGTCATGAAAGTTATTGTGATTTTGAGGTACTCTGAGAAAAAGCTACCATATATCCCCTCTTGCCTCATCTTTGAAACACTTCCAATCCCATTCCTTCCTTCCCTGTTGGCTAAACCAGTACCCGTATGTGACTTGGTTTGCATTTTGTTTTCTGATTTTGTACTGTTTCACTTCTACATCCAGTTACAGGGTTTTTTATGGTTCTGCATCAATTATAAGAGTCATTAATCATAGTAACAAGGGACATCACAGGGTCTTCCGGGCATTCACTACTGGACTTGCTGAACTGTCCTACAAATTAATCCCCCCAGCTCTCTCAGTAATTATTTTTGGTCTTACACAGAAAACAAGGAGTTTGGTTAGGAAAAACTGGGAGAAAAAAAATATAATTTTCTCCCTATGGATTTGGTGGCTGATGGAGTGAGGGGAGAATTTCAGTTGCAGGAAGGCAGAAAGGGGGAACTTCAGTTATTGGAAAAAGGCTTCACTTTTATAGTAAATGAAAATTTGTTTTTTAACAACTTCAGTCAGTCAAATCCATGGATGATTTTGTTATAGATGTACAAAACTTTTTCCCCAAAATAGTTACTGCTTTTGTTTAGCTTCCATTCTACTAACAGCTACATTAGCCAATAAGCACAACTTCCCTATATTCATTGTTTATTTACATAAAGGAAAGAAATAGCAGGAGGAAAGTAATCTAACAGATTAGAGCAATGGACAGTAAATCCAATTCTATACCCAGGAAAGTTAATAAGAATTCTTCTGCTGAGTTCACTGGATACAAGGAGCAGCCTGTGATTCAGACATCATAATATAAACAATGAGAAACAAAGGAACAGAAGAGCTAAAAGCAAGAATTGCAGAAATAAGACAATGGCAGAAACAGAACTCATACATTTTAACGCTTTTTTTACAATGCTGAGTTTTGGGGGGCAAGCAATACATTTAATTTGCCAGCTATAAAGACGGCTTAACTGCAACTCAAGTCCTAAAATCTTATCCAGGACTTTCCTCCTTCCTTATCAAGAAAAACTGCATTGGCTAGGATGTTATCTCATCAGGGAAGGGAATATTATTTAGTCATAGCACATTTCCTCCTCACTGCCTTTCCATCTCCTTTTTGAGAGTGTATGATGACTGTCGGGGAGGTGGATGGAGCCTTGTGAGAACCTGAGAAGGAAGTGGGGAGTCAATAGACAACGATTGAACAGGCAAAGGGTCAAGAGAGCCTGGGAACAGAATAGGAAGAAAGAAGTAGTGTAGGAGACACATTTGTCTCCGCTTCAGAAACTAATTATCAGCTGGTGTATGTATCTGTGCTTGTTTGCCTGTGTACTTACAGTCTCTGTTTTCCAGAGTATTTTCTTTGTGAAACACAGAACCTTTGACAACCTTTCCAGCCTTTTTTGAAACATCCCTGATCATTATGTAATTAACTGATTTATTTCAGAATATTAATCCAAAAATAAGAAAGCTGAAGTAGGTCAAACTGCCTTTAAAAGAATGCAAACAAGATATGATGTCACCACTCTTACTGATGAACATCTCAGCTTTATTTTTGTTTCTTTACAGTGCTCTGGTTGTATTGACTTTATTTCTGCCATGAAAGCCTTAGCAATGTTATGCCTGATCCTTAGACCTCAATGTAACTGTAAATAAACAGTCACAGGTATATAAAGAATATTCCCAAATGACTGAATTTTGCATAATCTAGTGAAGAATTAGACCTTACTTTTATTGGGCAGACTCCCTCAGAACTCGGTCTGTTCTGATGCAAGTGCTGTCTTTGAATATAAA
This sequence comes from Pezoporus flaviventris, assembly GCF_033815535.1. Classification (NCBI taxonomy): domain Eukaryota; kingdom Metazoa; phylum Chordata; class Aves; order Psittaciformes; family Psittacidae; genus Pezoporus; species Pezoporus flaviventris. The sequence goes on from NW_026892585.1 coordinate 23,251,632, forward strand.
AGCTTTCTCTTAGAAAATAACCAGTCCATTTATGCTTCTCTTTTTCTTTAAAAACTAAAGAGAATTCTGAGAAATCCAACCCAAATCCTTCAAATAAGACACGAAGACTACATTTGTCTGCCTATATGGCAAACATTACTCCCAAGTAATCTTTAAAATAAATGATTGCTTATTATTGTCTGAAAGCCCATTTCTATCCTAAGTGCATCTACTAAGAGAAATTGAGACAGCTCCTGCCAGATGAAGTTGATGGGGCATCGGAAAAAAAAACACAATTGAGCTTGGATTCATGTAAATACTTGCCCACTGTTAAAAGGTTCACTATGAGCTGCAGGCATTGAAGACACTGAAGATGTTTGCTGTTCCAGTAAATCTGCAAGACTCCAGCCCTCAGAGAGAATCGGGGATGGAGAAGAGTTAGAAATGTCAGGGAGTCTTTACATATTTCCACAACCCATTTAAGCTTCTTGTGGTTTCAAAAGCTCATCAGCGACAGCTGAGCCATATCAATGAGCATGACAGTCTTGTGGCACAGTCAAGGTAAGAAGCTTTAGGTTTTGAGACAGACTGGAAATGATCGGTTTTTGATGAACACTGCCACTTATATAAATCACACGGATCAGACCTTCCTTCTTTGGGGGTTTTGTTCCTTCCTTCCTTCCTTATTTTAAGGATACCTGCACTTGTATTTTTTAACGCACCAGTGAAGCTGCTGCTGACTTCTTTCCACCAGATGGCACCACAGACTGTAAGCCGTAGCCACTAGCTATATGTGTGTGTGTATATATATTTGTATAAATGTATGTGCATATGAGCATAGGCATAGATATGTATGTCTTGGTGAAAATGTATGAATGTTAGACATCCACAGACCTCACCAACTTACTTGTATCTTATCCTAGCACAGAAGGAGGAGAAAGACCAACCAACACCTTACCTTGAGATGACACCAGAAATAACACTTCTGTATTTGACACATTCATGGTACTGCTGCTCTGTGCTATTTAAAGTTAGGATGATTAAAGAGACAAGGCACATCATGAATATTTACTTTCTATCACAATTTCTAATTTGCAGTATCTGCTGCATGGTCCTTCTTAAATTCAGTTCAGTTATTAAAGGATTATTCCTTGGAATGCAAATTTGAAATCTTCTCAGTCCAGCTGTTCCACTGCAATAGGGAGTGTCTACCCAATGCTTTAGTAGGAGATGGGAAAGGAATGGGTTTTCTATCCTAACCGGTTACCTTCCTTATCTTAATTTGACTTCAACAGCTTGATCAAATGCCTTAGCTGTAAGAATACTACAGAATACTACAGAAAGATGAGCAGAAATGAGTGATGCACACAGAAAAATATTTTTTAAAGAAATTGGCAAAAAAACACTGATAAACCGTTCATTATATTGTGGGTTACATATTTAAAACACACTTGACAAAGATGATTGTTAGTGTGTTGGTTTTTCTCTTAATTAATTCTCAGTTGTTTCAGTTTCTTTTAGAAACAAAACCTCTCCTTGATCTGAAGAGTCTTCAGTGGGATTTGTCAGACTGCTTAATATTTTGAGCTCTTATGTTCACATACATTTTAAAATAATATTACTGTTTTTGAGGACAACCATATTTAATTGTTACTGTGAAGTCCTTCTAGAAATGCATTACTGGAGTTCTTGCCAGTGAAGACCAAGGCAAAAAGAAGTTGTTTGGACCTTAGCCTTCTCCATGTCCCAGGTGATCAGGTCTCTGATTTCCTTCCCATGTTTTCCCTTGTCTCCCTTTTATCCCCAATGTACCTATAAAAGCTTTTCTTGATGACCTTAATATATTTGGGCAGATTGAATTCTGTCAGGGCTTCAAGTTTCCTAATCTGATCCCTGACGGCTCTCACTATTTCTCTATATTCCTCCCAGGGTACATGCCCTTGTTTCCACCCTCTGTAGGACTCCTTTTTATGCCGGATTTTGTCTGGGAACTCCTTGTTCATCCTTCATTCAGGCCTTCTGGTGTTCCTGCCTGAATTCCTCTTTACTGGGATTCATCACTCCTGAGTTTGGAGGAGGTGATCCTTGAATATTAACCAGCTTTCTTGGGCTCCTCTTCCTTCCAGGGCTTTATTAAATATTAATTTTATCCTTACTTTGTGGCAATTCCTGTAACCGATCACAGCAATAAGGGGCCCAATAGAAATGATACAGTCTTAGGCAGTGTATATGGAAGGAAAAAAAAAAGTGTTGCATTTTTTTACTTCATCTGTCTGTTCCCAGCTGTTCCTTCTCTCCCTCCTGATTATGCATCACAATGGTGAATCTGCCCTGTTCTCACCCTATGTATGCCTTTAAAGCACTGATTTGCAGCCGTTTCTGAAATGGGCAGGCACCTTCTGCCTCCAGTTCCTACCAAGGACCCCTTCAGCCTGTCTTAAGTCTCCAGTCTTAGTGGGAGCCTAAGCAATCCTGAGTGGATTGAAAACTTGCCTGGGAATCATCATGGAAAAAAAAAATAAAAATTGCATTGCTGATTTATGATGGGTGTTCAGGAACCAGCAACAAAGGAAAGGAGCAGTGTCTGAGTTACTAGCAAACTCATAATGCCAAAAAGCAAGCTGAGAGTCTCCATTTAGGTACCCTCAATGGTAGCTGAGAGAGAGGGAGGAGAAATGTAATTCCTGGGATCATTAAACCTGGATGAGGCTTTTACGTGACAGGAAAGCTGCTCTGCATTCAGAAGGCTGTGATTTTGGCTCATACTGTAACGGTGTCTCGGGTCCACACGGTACCTTGCAAAACAGGCTCTGTGTGTGAGATCCTGAGCTTGGTATCCACACTGTAGTTGTAAGCTCCATCACATGACAGACATGCTATATAAGCTGCAGTATATGTGGAAGACAATAAAGCATGCTCTTTGGAAATACTTCAATAATCAATGACCAGGGAAGATAGATTGCTGTCCAGGGAGAGGCACAGAAATAAGTCTTAGCTTGGTACAAGGGATGGACTGAGCTGCTTGTTGTTTTCTTCAGTCATTACTGTAATTTCTTAAGAGCATACTATAAAGTACATTTTAATGCCTCATCCTTTAATCCTTTTCTGTTTCCCCTTCTTCACTCCCTGTAAATGCATTGGCTTGTGGGCTTGATGATACCTAATTTGTACATTTTTGCTTAATTTGATGAACTGTAAGTGCTCTTTTAGCCTACTGTGAGCGTTCAATAATTCAAAGTGGCTGTGAAGCATAAAAGTCCTGTTGCTGCTTTGTAGTGTCTGATTAAAATAGAAATAATGTATTATGAAATCCCACTCAAATGTCTTTATTGTATCACAGCAATCCATCATAACTCAGAGGTAAAACCTGTCTTGTCTTGATGGTCTGTTTTTTCCCCTATCAGTCTAGACTCTGACAAAAAAAAAAAGCAAACTGCTGAGCTGAGTGTGATAAAACAATGCTATACACTGCAGTTCAGGAAGGCTTTCTATGTGCATCATCTGCGAGGACATTTCCTAGATAAGGACTCCCTACTCCTCCTCCTTCCAACCTCCCTTCTCTCCCTGCTCTTTCTTTTCTATTTTTCTCTTTTTTCACACAGTCCTTAATATCAGGATGCTCTAACCTACTTTTATTAAGAGGTTAAGTGAAGCCAGAATGCTCCAGAACAGTGTTCTGCCTCATCGACCTCCCCTCCAGGCTGTGTTCTGTAATTTCTCCCATTGTGCTGAATTGATGCTACTCTCTGTGAGTGAAATAAGCAGTCTCTTCCTGAAAGGAGACACGCTGCCTTCTGAAGTGTCCATTCAGCACTGCAGAGAGCAAACTGTCTGGCAACAGGGGTGTGATTCAAGGGCTGCAATATATGGAAAATAACAAGAGGAGGGAGGTGCAAGGGAAAGAGGCTGGAAAACTGAATGAGGAGATAAACAGAAAAAATCGGGGGGAGACTTAGGTTAGGGAACAAAGTTAGCAAGCTATGAATATTAAAATTGTTGCTTTAGTGATGGAGCACCCAAAATATAGCAGGTACTTTCAGATACAAGTTAAAACATGCCAGGCAGGCTTACTCATGCCATGTAGCACTCTGCTGCAAAAAATAGGCCCCCTGAAAGCAGTACTACATTGCAGTAGCACATATCTTTATATGAAGATTGATTCTACTGAATGATAGAATACAAAAAAAAAAAAACCCAAACAAAAACAGAAACAGCATGGTGACCTTCCCTCCCCCTAATGTATAGTGGATCTGAAGTTTTCCCCTAAATGATTGTTTTGATTCATGTCCATTTTTTATAATATTACAACAAACTCAATATAATATTACAACATATTAAGCCATACTCCTATTTTAAAATATAGATTCCAGGTTTTCCTGGCCGTTAAGTCCAATACCCCTTTGCCAACCCAACTTTCTCACTCTACTAAGTCTGATCAGGAAAGTAGTTTTGAAAGTTATGTTGCATCAATCATGCACATGGGACATGTATAAGGGAACTGTACCTAAAGAGCTCATTAGAGTGCTGCGTAGAAGTTGAAACAGAAAGTCTGGCGAGACAGGAAAAGTTTGGTGTTAAAGTTTGATGTTATTACAAGTCATCACTTTCACATCAGAATGACTAAGGAGCATGTGTTCAAGCACAAAAGCCGGCACAGGCAGTCCATGCCACCCACAATCTGTGTATACGTGTCCATCTAACTGCTGTAGTCATGAGTACTTGGTACTGTGTGACCCCTGTTGGCCAGAGAGGCCTACATCTCTTGTCCATCACAGCTTCAGTAGCCTCGACCTTTCACAGCATAAATGCCACTGCCTTCTCTCCTCAGCAAGGTTAGTTTCCTTGGGCAGGAGCAGCTCTGATCCTTGCTGCTTCTACATTAACCAGCAGCAGTCATCCTGTCTTGGCCCACTGATCTCTGATCCTAAGGTAAATCCTTTGCCAAGAGAATCAGTTTCAGGTATGGAACTGCTTTAAAAAGGGAGATGTCATGAATTAATTTGGGACTGGGGGGGAGAGGATTAGGGGTGAAAAAGAAACCCAAAGCCCTGGGCTTGTGTCTCTTCTATGCATCTTTTGACATTGTGTCATTTGCTATAATTTATGGAAAGAAAATCTGGGTTGTTAGTAAGCAAGATTAACCTCTGAAAAAATCCACCTCTAAATTATTAAAAACACACACTGGTATTGGAAGCAAAATAACATCTGCCTGACTTTGGGATTTACTACCAAAACACCTGGATTCCCTACAAGCTATGCCATACTGTAGGTAACAGGCAGCCTCACCGGCTTCTCATGGACTCCTAGTATCATATTTCCCAGGCAGAAGGTATCACCTGAGCAGCCTCAGGAGCTCAGCTTGAAAATAGTACACAGTCAATCACAGACAGCACCTACATGCTGTCCCTCATAGTGAGCCCATGCTGTGCATGGACGCAACCGTGGGCAGGGAGGTGGGAAAGGGCATGCAGCTCCTACCCTCAGGACTGTGTAGAAATGGGTGGTCTCATGTTTGCTGTTGCTGCAACTTTACCAGTCACTTTAGGCTCTGTATGTGCCCTTTGTTTTGTTATGAAATTCCTGCTTTCAACTTCTTTTATTTTAAACTTTGTCAGCATGGAGACTTTGGGTTGTAAGGTGCAATTACGCAATGGTTGTAGCCCATAGATATACACAGTTGATGGTGTGTGACATTTTCCCTTCATCTCACAGGAGCTGCAGAGCAGCTTTGCTGTTCTTGCCCTTCCTTCTTCATTGTTCCTGAGCTCTGCAGTATCTCTGTAAGGGGCATATTTACTGGTGATGAGTGTGGATTTCAGTATGAGTTAAAATCATGGCTAAAATGATCAAGAGACATCTGGGAAATCACTGCATATCTCTGCATGCTAGGCTGCTTTGTGAATGCTAATGCCTGTAAGCAAGTTAGCCCAATAACTAGGTAATTTCTGTTAATTTCCATTAAGATTCAGCATTCTTCTGTGCAAGGGTAGGAAAGTTAGAACAGGAAGGACATGTTCTGTCTCTGTTGTTAACTCTTTGAGGGACTTTTTATGGTTTTGTGCCTTTCTGTGACTTAGATTTCCCATTTCTAAGTAGTTACATCTGTTGGTCTCCCCAGAATGTGCATTAAATAAAAACCTCTCGACTGCGTATATGTTAAGAGCTTAGCAGACCTGCAAGCTGGCTGATCTATGCTATTTGCACTGCGTGTTTCGTTGGTGAGATTGCAGCCCTGGCCTTTTGCATGCAACTACTCATACCATGTTAAGCACCCACTAGACATGAGATGTTCAGAGCTCTTGCACAGCCCCTTTGAAAATGTAGCCCACTGTGTTTTCCTTGAACAATTCAAGACTTTTTTGTTATTTTCTAAATGATGTGATACTGTTTAGGCATTTGAAGTGGCAAAGTGCTTTCAAGCACAAAAGACTTTTTGTTGATTTTCCTTTTGTTTTAACTAAATTCTTTTTGAGAGGAACAGGAAGGAGGCAGCTTTGTGAGGTGAGTAAATGATAGCTAGCCCAGTTGTGGGTATGAGGAAATAAGACTGTATGCACAAACACATGCAGGGTAATAGTTTACTTCAACAGTAGGTTCCCTTGCTAATTTAGAAAGTCATTCCAGCTGTGGTTTGATTCCATTTCAACCTCAAGCTGTGACTAAGGAGGGCTTTTAAGTTGTCATTTTGTTAAACCCAGGCTTTAAAACACAAGAGAAAGGGCCATCAGTTACCAAAGCAAACAAACCTATGGAAAGAAAACTCTTCTCCTTGGTATGGAATTCAACACTGACAGTCAGTGCCACAACATTTTACTCTGTTGTTGTTGTTTGGTTTGTGGGGAGTTTTTTGTTTGGTTTGAGGGGGCAGGCTGTTGATTTTGTTTATTGCAGTTTTGGGGAAGGGCTTAATGACCAGAAAGCTTGTTTTGTCAGGTGAACATATTAAAACATGAGAATGTAGCAGCTGATTTGATTTCAGGCAAAGCCAAAACAGAGGCAGTGATTTAGCTAACTGTGAAGTGTAGTATTACTACACTTTATAGTTACATTTTTCAGTACCTGAGGGAATATTTTCTGGAGCTAAAATAAAGTGTCATTTTGTCTTTTTTAATCATGGTAGTTTCTCTAGTTAGCGAATTAAATCATATTAAAGCAGTGTATTTCAATCCAATGAATGAAACTTCAGAATTGTGACCTGATTCTTTAGTATTTTTCTCCTAAGATCTAGAAGACACAATCTGGAATGTAACTTTCTCAGAAATAACTGATAATGAATTATTCCAGAAGTGTATAGGGCAGGGCCAATAATTACTCCATGATACTTCAACTGCTATAAATTACCATCATTTCATTAATGATGAAATTATTATAATATTTATTTATAAATAGCAGAAGGATGCCAGATCGTCACTTTAGTCTATAATTAGCTAAACTAGTAGTTGAATTATTATACTTAAGTATTTCTTATGAGTGAACTGACAACTCATCACATACAGTAGAAGTGTATCCTAGCCTTTCCTTCCTGTTTAAGACAGAGCAGTATCATTTTTCTACCTGCTTTCTCGTTTGTAACCTTTTAATATTACATTTGAACTTACACTGAAAACAGGGGTCTAGGTCTACCCTTGTGTAGTCACTGAAGTGAGTGGAAGCTGTGCACCCATGTCTGAGGATAAGTAATTTCCCATGTTTACGTAATATATGTATTACGTTGCAGTGTCAACATACTCAGTAGGATATGCTTCCTAGAAGTAAAACATAAGAAAACATGGTCAGTATGTATTCTGAGATGAAGTTATGATATATGGCTGTCTTTGAATTCCAAGGATGCTGCAATATTTTTATAGGACTGTCATTTTAATATAAAATCTACTTTTATACAAAATAAATGGTACACAATTGTGTGCCTACTTTAGAGCTATCAAGGAAGAAGAATATATTAACAAATTCATCCGCTTAATCAATATCTAGCCCATCTCCCACTAAGATTAATTTTCAGATTTTTTTTTCTTATGAGTGCAGCCATACAAAGACTGTGTCGCATCACAATTTGAAGGCATATATAGACATCTCATTTTCAGAAACCAAAGTGAAGTATTAAGCGTTAGTTCTCTGCCTATTCCTTCTTCACAGTGTGTGTTTCTGAGGCTGTATGGGAAGTTAGAAGAGGGTTGTTGTGTATGATTGTGAAAAGCTTAATTTGTTGGTGTTGCACTTACTTGAATTGGGGTCTGTCCTGTAGAAATAACAAGTGAACTGGGAAGAATAAATAAAGCTATGTTTTTTTGGTGGGATTTTTTTTTTTCTTTAAATTCTGAACAAGAATACTGAGAACAGTAAATCAGCTGTGGCTGAGTTAATGAAGCCTGAGTTCCTGTGGATTTGGATCTGGCATCCTCTTCACTTCCCTACTTCCCCATTGGCCTCCTGTTGTAATACTTACATGTCTTTCTGTTTCCCCAATTGCACTCTTACTATCCCCTTGTAAAACTTCTCTAATCTCTCCTCACTGAAGCCCTTCATATCTGGAAGTCTGTTATGCTGTGGCTGGGTCAGAGCTGCATGTTTGACTGGCTGCCTGGTAAATGGATGCCAAATGAGAAGCTTGTCTAGGCTAAATAACCTTTCAGTGCTACATCACCCATGTCCATCTTCCTGTCTGAACTTCTGTTCTGCCCTTTAGTGGGGAAAAAGGTGTATTAAAAAAACTTACTGTTACTATGAGACCTCTGTCTCACACTCAAATTTGGTAAAATTAACCAACTGGCTCAGAAATTATTAGCTGTGGTCTGTTAAACAACAGAAATGCCTTTTTTCCCTAGGAAAAAAATAATCTAGAAAATGGGCAGAAAACAATAGAAAAATGCAAAAAGCCCCAAAATACTGTCCTTGTTTCAGCAGCACAATTAATTAGGGAATGTGTAGAATACCTGTCATGAAACTGGCACACCCTTTTAATTTTGGACAACTGAGACTATGTTTATAGTATAAGACACAAGTGCATGGGCTGAATAGGAATGTAATAGATGCGCTCCTCTGCTCCCTCAGCTGTTTTGTTGCTGAGCAGGACTGTCAAGCACCCACAATATACTTTAGGAGTCACTTAGGCATAACCTGTGCACACTTGAACTTTATGCTTTGGGTATCTACTGGGGTAGGAAGGAGATGAGAAAGGAACTCATGGACTTTGAAGTAATCTTGCTGTGAAAGCAGATCATGAGAGATGCTTTGGTGCTATACCTGAAGTAGGAAATGTGAACACTGAAACCAGCTGAAAAAGTATCAAGATATCAGACTTAAGTGAGGAATGAGTGATATGTACCAAAAAAAAAAAGGTGTTATGGTGGGGATTACAACACTGGTCAGTTACAGATAGCCTAACTATATGGGACATATGATTTAAAAACAAACAGCAGAAAAAACCTACCCACAAACAGCAAGTTCCTCATTCAGATCGGTGCCTACTATGACACTAAGCTGCTCTTAAGAGCAGTTTGTAGATGAGAGTTAGGCTTGTATCACAGGCTGCATAGCTGCAGGCTTTCACCTACCAGTCTGTTTGAGATTCATCTGGAAATTACAGCCGGCATCACACCACGCAGGAATTGAAGGATAAATAGTTTCTGCAGGCAAAATGTTACTGGTTCAAACTACCCTATTGCCACAAAAAAGGTGATGTGCTGGAGATGATCTGTCTGGGCAGCATTAAGAAACAGTGCCTTTATGTACTTATAACGTGTCGAACTTTAAGTCTTATGTATAATGAAGCAATCTGAAATGGACTTGTAAGATTGTATCTAAACTGAAATATGGCTTCAGCTTTAAGTACGAGTCTAAATCAAAAAACTGAAACATGTATTTTGGGGATAAAACCAGGTTTGGATACACTGTTTCTTTTGTCTCAAGGTCCTGATTTTACATACTCTTCTTTATTTGAAGTAGCTCTTCTTTGAAGTAGATCTTTCATCTGGATTTCCTTCTAGAAGCTGGTAGAATATAAGCTTAATGTGGTATTGTTTTAATTGTCTGCTCAAGCAGACAATTGAAGTAAGACATTGTACAATGAAATTGAAGTGCAGCAGAAATACAAGGTGTGTGGTGGTGGGGAATCAGGCTCTGAAAGTCTCAATCACTTCGATGTGAAATTGCTTCAGCAAAGTGAAATAGCCTGGGACAATGTGGAAGGAGCAGAGCCAGTGAGGCTCAGAGTCTGTGTTAGTGAGTCTCATCCCTTTCCTCTCCCCCCACCCAAGTAACTAGCTGATTATAGCCAGTGCTTTTTTCTAATTTCTTATTTGTGCTTGTATTTTGACCTGCAATTACCTTTTACAAAGATGTTGTTGCCAATAGCTTTGATTTCAGTCCCCTAAGCACAGAAAAAGAAGTATCTGTAGCATACTATTAACAGCCTTTCCAGGTCTGAAGACTAAGCAGTGCAAGTCATCATCGGCATCATCGTCATGGCTTGACTTCACGAATGAAGATTTGGGAAGGGCTTTACCCATGCTTACTACAAGCGTGCTAATGACTAAAAAGGCCAATGTGAGATAGGCAAATCCGGCTGCAAAAGGCACAGCGAAAGGTCTCCTTGGGTGGTATTGGCGGGACGAGATTCTTTCTACGTTGTCTTTTCTCCTCAAGACTAATTCTGCATGTGTTCTCAAAGGAGACAACAGCATTATGTATGGTGTGTCTTCAAGTCTCCCGTGGCCAAGGTGGACCACTGATGGTAGTCAATATGGCCAAGGCTAAGGTATTGCTTCAGAGAGTCCTTATATCTCTTCTTGGGGCACTTCTCTTGTGGCTACCGGTGGCAAGTTCACCGTAAACCACAATCTTAGGGAGGCGGTGATCCTCCATCCTAGAGACGTGCCCTGCCCAGTGCAGCTGCGATTTCAGCAATATGGCCTCGATACTGGTGACCCCTGCCTGTTCAAGGACAGTACCACTTGACACATAGTCAGTCCAATGGATGTTCAGAATTGTATGGAGGCAGCGCTGATGAAAGCGTTCAAGGAGTCGCAGGTGATGGCAGTGGATGACCCATGATTCAGACCCATATAAAAGAATAGACAGTACAATGGCTCTATAGACACTAATCGTTGTGCTTTTCTTCAGGTGTTTATTGCACCAGACTCTTTATGGAGTTTTGTGAAGGCTCTATATGCCTTTGCTATTCTGTTATCTATCCCTTTGTTGATCGTGGCATCTGAGGAAATAATGCTTCCCAGATAGCTGAACTGCTGAACTGACTTAAGCTCTGACTTGCGAATGATAATGTGGGGATGATGATAATCTTCTTGTGGTGCAGGTTGGTAGGGAACTACTCTTCTTCAAGCTGACTTCCAGCCCAAAAAGCTCAGCCGCCTCAGCAAAGCAAGATGTTAAACGCTGTAGAGCTGCTTCTGTGTGAGCAACAAGTGCGGCATCATCAGGAAAAAGCAGTTCACGGACAAGATGATTTAGGGTCTTAGCATGGGCCTTCAGTTGCCTTAGATTGAATAGGCTACCATCAGTACGATATCGAATATAAATGCCGTTTTGCTCGTTGAGGTGTACCATAGCCCTTTGGAGCATCACGCTGAAGAAGATCGTGTATAAAGTTGGTGTGAGAACTCAACCTTGTTTCACACCATTGGTTATTGGGAAGGGCTCAGAGAGTGCATCGCCATATCTGACTTGGCTGCACTGATCCTCATGTAACAGAATAATCATTTTGGGGAACAACCTAATCATTCCAATATCAGCCACAGGCCTTTTCTGCTCACAGTGTCAAAAGCTTTGGTGAGGTCAACAAAAGTTACATAGAGACCCTTATTCTGTTCTGTACACTTCTCTTGCAGTTGTCTGAGAACAAATACCATGTCTGTGGTACTTCTATCAGCTCTGAAACCACACTGACTTTCAGGTAGAAGTTCTTCTGCGATAGCGGGTACTAGTCTGTTCAATAGTATTCTTGCAAGGGTTTTTCCAGCAATGGAGAGCAGTCTTGACCTCGGTAGCTTGAGCAGTCTTGACTTTACACCTTTTTTCTTTTACAGAGTGATGATGATTGCATCACAAAAATCTGATGGTAGTTTACCTTGTTCCCAACAGCACACAACTAGCTCATGAAATTTAGCATGAAGTGCTTGGCCTCCGTGCTTCCAGATTTCAGGTGGGACTCGGTCAACCCCAGCTGCCTTGCCAGTTTTCAGCTGCTGTATAGCCTTAAGAGTCTCTTCCATGGCAGGAGCTAAATCCAATTCATTTTTCACTGGATGTTGTAGAATGTGCTGGATTCCTTCATCTTGGACTACACGGTTAGCACTAAAGACTGTTTGAAAATGTTCAGACCAACGATTCAGGATGGAGATTTTATCTGTAAGAAGCGTTTGGCCATCTGCACTAAGTAAGGGGCTTTGAACATGAAATGTGGGTCCACACACTGCCTTCAGAGCCTCATAGAATCCTCTGTGGTCACCCAGATCTGCACATAACTGAGTCTTTTCTGCTAGGTTGAGCCACTGCTTGTTCTGGATGTCTCGAAGTTTCTGTTGGAGTTTGCTACATGCAAGACGAAAGGCTGCTTTTCTTACATGGCAAAGTGGCTGAGTGAGGTGTGCTTGATGAGCAGATCTCTTCTTTGCCAGCAATTCCTGGTTGCTATCATCAAACCACTCTTTGTTTTTCTTTAAGGAGAACCCAATGGATTCTACGGAGGACTGCAGGATGCTATTTTTAAAATGTTGCCAATGCTCTTCAGGAGAAGAATCTATAAGCTGGTCTTCAAGCCTAGTTTGAAGGTTAGCCTGAAAGCTGTCCCTCACTGCAGCTATTTGGAGCTTATTAACATTGAGCCTCCTCCTCGGAATGCAGCCCCTCTTAGGTTTGGGCTTAAAGTGGAGGTTAAGTTTGCAATGCACAAGGGAGTGGTCTGTTTGACATTCTGCACTAGGCATCACTCGGGTGTGACAGACATCACGAATATTTCTCTGGCGCACTAAGACATAATCAATAAAGTGCCAATGTTTAGATCGAGGATGCATCCAGGTTGTCTTCCAGCTGTCTTTCTGCTGGAAAATAGTGTTGGTGATGGTAAGCTGTTGCCCTGCACAGAACTCTAGTAAGAGATGACCATTATCATTGCAGCTGCCAACACCGTGCTTGCCTGGTACTGCTTTCCAGGCTTCAAAGTTCTTACCTACTTGGGCGATGAAGTCACCAAGGATTATGATCTTACCTTCTGTAGGAACCTTTTGAGTGAGGTGACGCAGGTCAGAGTAGAATTTTTCTTTTTCTGCAGGGTCACCTTGCAGAGTTGGAGCATATATGCTGAAAAGAGCAACATGTTGCTTATTGTGTAGTGGAAGACGTAGGGAGATAATAAGATCGGAATGACCTATCAGCAAATTTTCAAGTTTAGAGACTATGGAGTTTTTAATCATGAAGCCAGCTCCAGAAAGATGACTTTCAGTTTTGGATTTGCCTAACCAGTAGAGTGTATAGCTGGCACCATGTTCTTTAAGGCTACCTTCCTCATGAACTTCACTGAGAGCACCAATATTGATGTTAAGTCGTGACAATTTGTGGGCAATTAGTGCAGAATGGCGCTCAGGATACCCGCTGTTCACTGTATCAAGCATGGTTCTGATGTTCCAACATGTGAGTGTGAATCTGGACACACCTTTGGAGGCAGGTGTATGCCTTTGTCTCTTTGTCTTTAATCGACCGCAACAGAAGATGCAGTGCAAGTAGCTGTCATTTATATCACCAACATATTGTCTTGGAAATGTGGTATATGAATGCATGATCACCTTTGCCTGCTGGCTGTAGCATATACACACAAATAACTTGTGTTTCTAAGTAGGATATTAATCATTCCTTGCAAAAAACAAAATGAAACCAGGATGCCTCTTCTCCTTTAAGTAACTAGGAGAATATTAACAACATGTTCAAAGAGTGAAGGCAAAAACCTCTCATGTTTGCAGCACTAACATTAATTTTTACTGATTCAGTGACAAGTTGTACTGCCCTTCCATCTCACCTTTAAGATAGCAGTAAATCTTGCTTGACTAGTGAGCCAGTATCATCTAAAAACAGCATGTGTCTGAATAGGAAATGCATACAGCTCTTTCTTGCAGCCTGCCTGTGAGACTTCTGCCAACCTGTATTAGATTCCAAACATTTGGGTAATTTCTTAGATGAAAAAGAGAATGTCCTTACTGATATTTGGGGTGTCTTTTTTTGTGGGGGCAGAAGTAGCACAAGATTTAATAAAACATACCTGAGACACAGAACAAAGAATCCATTTTGTGCTGAGATGATGCCATTAAGACAATTCACAAAGCAGACATGGTGCACAAGAATTTCTAGGTCCTCCTTGAAATGTAATTGCAATTTTTTCCTGAGATGATATGGATTTCATGAGTCATCCTGTTCTGTCTGTATGTACTATTGATCTGATACTTTTACCCCTTTGGTCAGATAGAGGAAATTTAAATTGGAGATTGCTAGTAAGGGATTTAACAAAAGAACTACTTCAAGATTTCCATCATGGGTCTTGATAGTATAGAAAAGGAGATTTAATCTAGCAATGTCAGCTATTATACACCATTGTGTTGGTGTTATCCTTCAGTGAAAAGGCAGATACTAAACTAGATTTTAGTGAGAAGGCAGTGAGACTAGCAATTTTATCATGTTTAACAGGTTACAGTAATCTTGCCCACACTGTAGAAAAGTATTGTCATTAATGCACTGCTTGACCTTCTGAGTTAGCTTTTAACTATAGTATGTCAACAGATATTTTTGGCTATTTTGCAGTAAAGATTCTGAGGTAACTTCTGTATGACAGCTGTTTATCTGTACCATGTTCTTTTACTAAATTGCAATACTACTTCTTTATCAGCTTTGTTAAAAGAAAAGTTGGATTAACTTGGGTATATACTACACAAACACAGCCAGATTATTCCTGTTATCTCTGCATCAAATATCAGCAAGCTGATGGATTTGTATGGCAGTGTGCTGTGCCATGTAAGTCCACTGGAGCTCTTGTTCTGCAGTCTATGGCTTGGTGTTGCACTGCCCAGTAGATATGACTCATATAAGACCTGAAATAAGAATAACCTCTTTGGGTTGAAGACGATGTTGTGACCCTGTACTAGTTTGTAGAAAAATGCAGGTTATTTTATTCTTGCTTCAGTTTGGAGAGGGAAAACAAATACTGAAATCCAAAATAAAACAGTGAATGAAGTAGGTAGGTTAAAGTACTTTTTTTTTTTTTTTTCCCTAGGCTATGTCGTCTCTGAGTGCAGAAGGCATATAACTACAATATCCTACATGACTATGGGCTTGGTACTGAGCTTGGAGGAGGTTATGCTTGAATAGTAACCAGCTTTCTTGGACCCCTCTTCCCTTCAGGGCTCTATTCCATGACACTTCACCAAGCAGACCATTCAAGAGGCCAAAGTCTGCTCTTCTGAAGTCCAGGGTAGTGAGCTTTATCTAGACTCTCCTTGCCACCCTAAGGATCTCAAGCTCTACAGTTTCATGGTCACTGCAGCCAAGGCTGCCCTCCAGCCTCACATTCTGCACCAACTTCTCCCAGTTGGTGAGGCCAAGGTCCAGCATAGCTCTTCTTCTCTTTGGTTCCTTTATCCTGCATTAAGAATGAAAGAAGTTTTTTCTACTGTTTCTCATTACTAGAGAGATCATAGTGATGATTTTTGCAGAGCCATGCCCATTATGATGTAGTGAGTGAGGGGTCTGTGGTCTCCAACCAGGCCTGCATGTGTCACTAAATAGTGGGTACCTGCTGAGCCAGGCTGCTTCTATGAAACCTCAAAATTCATTAGACTAGGCCATTAGAAAGTGTAAAAGCTTATCTTGGCATTTCCTGTCTCTTGCTTGCCTTAATTTTATGAAACTTGGAACCAAATAGATGATTTGGTTCAAGGCTGCGTGGAGACCTCATAGCAGCCTTCCAGTATCTGAAGGGGGCCTATAGGGATGCTGGGGAGGGACTCTTCATTAGGGACTGTAGTGATTAGGGACAAGGGGTAATGGGTTAAAACTTAAACAGGGGAAGTTTAGATTGGATATAAGGAGAAAATTCTTTCCTGTTAGGTGTTGAGGCACTGGAATGGGCTGCCCAGGGAGGCTGTGAATGCTCCATCCCTGGCAGTGTTCAAGACCAGGTTAGACGAGGCCTTGGGTGATACGGTTTAGTGTGAGGTGTCCCTGCCCATGGCAGGGTGGTTGGAACTTGATGATCTTGAGGTCCTTTTCAACCCTAACTATTCTACGATTAGCTGATGGAGTGGGAAATATGAACAGAAAACTTTCCTCTTCCTCCCTGTCTTCCCCTCCTTTTCTGAAATAGTGAAAAATACTCTGACTAGACTTTTGATCTTTAAAATAAAATATTCGCTCTGAGCCTTTCTCACTCTGTGAGACAAGTTGTTCTTCAGGATAAAAAGTAAAGTATGTAGCATTTAAAAATTTCAGTCCTACTATTTGCTAGGATGCAAATAATTTACTCTAGCACTCAACATTGCAGATGGTTTGATTCTGAGCTAGTCTTCCTTAGGTCTCTTGTAGGGAGATGGACCTTGCAGAAGCCAATGCATCTCATCCTGAACCAAGCTCTGAGAAAGGCCACATAAGGCACTCTCTGGAGGCACTTGTTTCTCTCATCTCCTTTGATTACAAAGAGAGCCTTGGGAGTCTACACTGCCTTTGGAAGTCCAACTTGAGGTACCCAGATTTAGGTGAAATCCTACCTTAAGGTAATTGGAAGAGGGGCTATTTCCTTTTTGTGTCTTGGAGTAAATGATACCATATAGAACTACAAATGGGTTTGTATTCTATTTGTATTTTAACTTCCAGAGCTTGTTTTCTGTAAGCTGTTCCAAGCGGTGATACTGATATTCACTGCTACTTAGAGTTGGAGAAGGAAGGCGGGCTAGTAAAAGCAACTTTGCAGGGCAGCAACTTAGTCCCTTTTCCTGATTGCTTTATGTTCTAGATAGGGAGTCATCAGCATTCTTGTTTCCTTATATTGATTTCATTTGGGCTTAGAAGATATTTGAATGTGAAGCAAACTTTGTCTACAATCATGAAATAACCAGCTTGTAGCCTATGGACCAGATCAAGCACATAGTGTTCCTACAAAGCCAGTATAAGCAGGAGGTTCACCCAGGTGAAGGGCAATCCTGTTGGAGGTATTCAGTGAGTGCAGATCGAGAGCTTGTTCCTATTGCTGCAAATGTACAGGATGTAACCAAAATTATGTGGTTGTGGCTTTCCTATAAAGGAAGGCTTCATAATCTCCAGCCTGCTCTTCTGGGCCAAGAGAGCTCTTGCCAACCTGATTGTGAGCTTTGAGTTGCTCTACTTTATGGCAGTCACGAAAACTTAATCACAGTGAGCTTAAAAGCACAAATGAAAGAAAAATAGTACCTTTACATTTCTCCTTATATTGCTCAGAATGCATCTAGGCAGATCTAAGTGTCATAATAGTGAGCTGATTTGTTTGCCCTTCTATTTGCTTCTCTTCCATGAGAAAACAGACGATTTGAACCTCCAGGGATCTCAGGCTAACAGCTTTCACCGAGGGAAAAAATCCATGTAGCTTGATCTGCCATAAAAGGCAAAATTTCTCTTGTTGAGAGGAAGGGGTAAGGAAAACCTTGTCAGTTTTTCAGATAAAATGCAGCCCCAAAAGTATTAGGGAGTCGGGGGGGGTTATCTTCTATCCTTTTTCATTATTATTTTTTATTTTGCTTTTTTACCTTAGGACACTGGTACAGAATATTAGCTTTGAATTTTAGCCACTAGGTGGAGAAAGCAAGCCTTCTGTAATTTAATAGCATTTGTAGGGTAATGCTATTCTGACCTAAATTCTGTAGATATTTTGGATTATAAAAGTTCCTTCTTTCCTGCAATACTTCAAAAGGTAATGTAACAATGATAAGTGGAGAATGGTTAGGTGAAACCTTGCTGGAATTAATTCTAAGAAAATATGGTAGAAGATCATGCCTAAATATGAAAGCAAGTATACCACAACCAGCCTCAGGTAGTCTTCTGAACTGGAATTCTGATCATCATTGCTTCTGATGCCTGTGTTACCAAGAGTAAGGTGTTGGGCTGCCACTGTAAAAATATTTTATGCAGAGGGCAGGCATCTTCTCTAAGAAATAGATCACTCATCACATCTTCATCAGGATAGAGAGTAGATGTCTACATATAGCTTGTGATGGCACTCTCCTGTTTAAGGGTGAGATAGGAGTCATTGTTTCAACATGTATGAGCGTGTACCTAAGTTTAACAGTCTCAACTAGGAAGGTTGGAAGGCATTAATTTTGGCTCAGTTCAGTCAGCAGGGGCCCCTGAGTGAGGCCACACCCTAAGCTGACATAGGTAGAAGTTGACCCTGATTCTCTCATTCTCCAAAACAGTGTCTTGTGTCTTGACCATGGATACACTCACTGCGTATTCATAGAACGTCCTATTGCAAATAGGATCCGAAGAAGTCAGAAATGGCTTTGTTTCATATTTGTTAAAAGAGATCACTGCAGCACTCTCTCCTCTATATATGTATGTATGTGCTGAATTTTATCCAAAAAAGCAAATAATTCCCCCAACCTGTCCTGCAGTCCCCATCTACTAAAACTGTTTTGTCTGTATTATGTTGACTTCCCTTGGTCTAATTATTAAAGGATTTCAAGTGTTCAAGTGTCCCTGTCTATCCCAATCATATCCTGGTCATGCTGACCAATTTGCACCTTGAATCACAAAGATATACCCAAGTTTGATCCTGGACTAGACTCAATAATGGCTAGAATCAGTTTTTAATGAATAGCCCTGTCCAGTGTAGTAAAATGCTATGTAGAAGTGGTCTGAAAGAGAATGAATGAATGATGCATCTTGACCACTGAAATAGCAGTCGAAGCTGTTTTTCCAAGTTGTTTGCAGTCTTTCCACCTATTTTAATCTTGCACTCCAATTAAAATGAGAATTTTTCTGTCTAAGATGCAGCTTGGGTAACACATTTTGCAGCATGCAGTGTGTGATGAATTCTTGCAGGTGAAAGCCAACATTAAGATAATGTATTTTAGTCTCTATATATTTCATTAACTTGTGCTGTGTTTATAAACACCTTTAAAGCTAAGAAAAGGTCCTCTTTAGGTGCTGTCAGCTTCATTGATTATTGCACTTATTTGCTGGTTTCTATTCCAATTAAATTCTTCCACTACAGAGTTGGTTTAAAACATTTAAAGATCTTGTTCTAAGATCTTCATGCAACTCATCAAACGATGTCTGCAAACAGTTTATCTTCAGTTTTCCTTTATGGTCATTATCAAAAGACACTTTCATTAAGTTTGGTGTTTTAATTGGCCTCTGTTCATTTAAAGGGCTGGCTTTGGTTTTTATGTGTATAATCATGGTTAAAGCTAAGTTCCACATGGTTTTGGTTGGTTGGTTGGTTGGTTTTGGTGGGTTTTTGTTTGTTTTTTTTTAGATATCCTGTCTGTTCTTTCTGACTTTCATGTATCTTCTTATGAAGCAGGGGAAAAAAATATCATAAGCCACTGGTATTTTAATCAGTGCAAACTCTTTAAATCAACTGAATAGCTTTTTCTTAAATTATTTTTCACTCTCAACTATAGGGAAATACTGCTCTGCTAGATGTTAAGCCTCCTCAATATATTACAATTGTAGTAATAAGTGCTTTTCTTGACTTCATGATTGAGAAAATGAATGGATTCTATAAATCAGGTTTTCCATCATCTAAAGAGTTTGTATATGTACTGCTGGACCAACTGCCAACCAGATCCCCAGGGAAGTCTGATTTGTGGGTTGATGACTTGCTCTGGACCTCACTGATAGACAGACTGTAGTACTCATGAAACACTGTGCAGAAAGAAAAGGAACGTTGGAGTATAACACAAAGAACAAAGCCAGTATGTGTCTGAGCCAATGTTACTGCTTTGTCCTATTAATTAGGTTTATTGTCCTAAAAGCCTGTAAAATTCATGTGTATTCATATTAAGTTTCCCACAGCAGTACTATGTTACACAGGCAAACATGTATGTTACAAAGGGACGTGGAGAAATCATAGAATCACAAAATCATAGAATATTTAGGGTTGGAAAGGACCTTAAGATCATCTAGGTCCAACCCCCCTGCCGTGGGAAGGGACACCTTACGCTAAATTGTATCACCCAAGGCCTCATCCAACCTGGTCTTGAACACTGCCAGGGATGGAGCATTCACAACCTCCCTGGGCAACCCACTCCAGTGCCTCACCACCCTCACAGGAAAGAATTTCCTCCTTATATCCAATCTAAACTTCCCCTGCTGAAATTTTAACCCATTACCCCTTGTCCTGTCACTACAGTCCCTAACGAAGAGTCCCTCTCCAGTATCCCTTCAGATACTGGAAGGCTGCTATGAGGTCTCCACGCAGCCTTCTCTTCTCCAGGCTGAACAGCCCCAACTTTCTCAGCCTATCTTCACATGGGAGGTGCTCCAGTCCCCTGATCATCCTCATGGCCCTCCTCTGGACTTGTTCCAACAGTTCCATGTCCTTTTTATGTTGAGGACACCAGAACTGCACACAATACTCCAAGTGAGGTCTCACAAGAGCAGAGTAGAGGGGCAGGATCACATCCTTCGACCTGCTGGTCACGCTCCTTTTGATGCAGCCCAGGATACGGTTGGCTTTCTGGGCTGCAAGTGCACACTGAAGCTGGCTCATGTTCATTTTCTCATCACCCAACACCCCCAAGTCCCCCTCCACAGGGCTGCTCTGAATCTCTTCTCTGTCCAACCTGTAGCTGTGCCTGGGATTGCTCCGACCCAGGTGTAGGACCTTGCACTTGGCATGGTTAAACTTCATGAGGTTGGCATCAGCCCACCTCACAAGCGTGTCAAGGTCCCTCTGGATGGCATTCCTTCCCTCCAGGATATCAACTGAACCACATCAGGAGTCTTGAGGTAGTGATTGAACACATAGGAAAAATAACCTAGGAAGATTAAGGCTGTTTGATCTGAAGAGTGGGAGGATACAGTGTATCAGCCTTCAGATATATAACAAGGTTCTGTAGAAAGGAAGAAGTCTGCTTTGCTTTCCATCTCAGTGACAGATGAGACAAGAAGCGTTGGGTTTAGATTTCTGAGAGATTTCTTTTCCAACAGGAAGAATATGAACTTTAACAGTTGGTGAGCACTGGGACTGGCTAGGAGGAATATGTTTCTCAGTACAGGCTAAAGAAGGATTTCATGGGAATGATTTTGAGTATTCTGTCAATTTACTAGTCTGTGGTCTCCTCAACAGTAAAAACTTGGAATAAATATCTAAGGAATCATAGAATAGTTGGGGTTGGAAAGGAACTTAAGATCATCTAGCTCCCCCCCTGCCATGGGCAGGAAAGAATACTTAGAAAGAAGAATACTTAGATCTAGTAGATGTAATTCAGTTGATAACAGCACACTAAACCTTGTATGTCTTGGAAGACTTCTGCAAACCCATAATTCAGGCACATTCTACTCACAACTATTCAGATTCTGGAGGATAAGTTATATATGTTTAGCTATATAGATATATTTATGTACATTTTTATACATGTACATATGGACATATGGGAGTTTGGGGAGCAGGAGAGAGTCAAAATACCCACGTTTTTTGGGTGCTCCTTCAAAAAAGAGACAAAGAATCATTGAGCACTTCATAGAATCAAACAATCAATCAAGTTGGAAAAGACCTTTCAGATCATCACGTCCAACCATTCCCCAGCACTGACAAGGCCACCACTAACCCATGTCACTGAGGACCTCGTCTACACGGTTTTTGAACACTTTCAGGGATGGTGACTCCACAACTGCCCTGGGCAGCCTGTTCCAATGCCTGAGCACCCTCTGGGGAAGACCTTCGCTCTTACACCATCATGCCTCCCAGTGATATGGTAAGAATCTTAGCTACAAAATCTTATTTTTCAAAAAGAGTAATTCATTAGAGAATATATGGCAGTCCTTAAAGTTGCAGATGAAGACTGACTCTTAAGTATAATCAAGAACTATTTATTTTGTTCTGAGATGTGTTCTTAATTATACCTATTATAAAATGGCAAACCAGCTTTTCCAGAAATACATTTTAGCTAGGCTTATGTGCTGAAAATTACTATACAAATGCTAATGGTGAGGTTAGTTGGGAAGAACTGGAGTGGCTGAAAATGATAAATATATTACTGAGTTTAGTAAACTCAGTCATATTAATTTAGTAACTAACACATTAAACCAGTGGCCAGTAGAAGACTGTTGGAGTTTGGGGTTAGTGTGTTAAGAGTAGTGCATTCTGTGACAATTTATGACTAGTGCCTGAAAGTGTTTGTTATGGAATAAACATCATACTTTCAGCTGCTAAAAGCCAGTTTCTGCATCAATTTATTTAGCGTTGCATCTTAGATAACCAATGCCAAATGCAAATGAAGACAAGGATGACAAGTATGGACAGTGAGGTGAAAGTCAGCATTTCTGCTGTGAGTGACAGGTAAGTTCAAGTTAGGCTGTGATGCATGTAGAAAGTGAAGAGAAGCAGCTTGGATTGTATTCAATGGAATAAGAAAAGCAGGAGAAGAATTAAAGGAGTTACGGAGCATAAGATGAACAGAAAGATGAGCTAAGACAATGATCTTTGAATACGTAAAGGTAGTGCAAGTTTGTATTTACCTAGGTTGGAGGAAGATGTGTTGCAGAGTGTGTGGTGGGAGATAGGAGAAACTTGGCTAGCATTTTAAGTAGGTGATCAGAATAAGGACTCCCACATTTTAGGTTCTGCAGAGAATTGGTCATCCCTTTCAAAATGAGGTACAAATGGATGTACTTTGAATATTAATAGGCACGTGCCCAATTTGAAATGTCTGTATTTTCAGTTCTGTCTTTTGATGCTTTTCTGTTTAAAAGGAGAAAAGAAAAACAAAATCCAGTCTGTTGGCTGATAGTGTTAAAGGTTTCTACCTCAGTTGTGTTTGCAGTGGAGAGCATTCCAGCTAAATCTGTATCATTGTGTGGGAAACAGCAGCCAATTCGCTTGTCTAGATTACAAGTGTAGCTTTGTATTCCCACACAATTGCAGGCTACTCTGGATACAATCGGGCAGTGTTTCAGACTGGCTGGCAGTAGGCAGTCAGAATTCAGATTTTGAAGCTTGCTTTCTTTCTTTATCCAGACTGGCTACTTTTCCAAGCCCTTTTGGGGGCTCTTTCCCAACAGGGCAATGTCATGCAAGATTGCACAGAAATAAACTTTGACACTGGCCATGCTGTCATCACCTGGATTCAGCAAAACCTCAGGGGAGTTGCCTGGTAATGCAATTCTGTGAACCAAAATTGGTTTCAATTAAAAAAACAGAGGCATACTTCTCATTTATTCAGAGATGTTGCATGGCATTTGAGATAGTCAATAAAGCGTTACACAGGCCAGATAGATAGATTAAATTACCCTTGCAAGCATTTCCTATTCTGCATGCATTGTCAGGGTGAACTAGGGTAGAGGACTCTCTATTTTTATACTGCTACAGTAACCGGGGCAGTGCCACCGCAGAGCTGGGCAGACTTTGTTCCTGACAGGTGGGCGTAAAATTCTAGCTGTGGTGAATTTGTTCCAGATTTTGTTTCTATCTCCACTGGCAGTAAGGCTTACCTTTAAGAAGAGATAAATTTCTTAGATGAAATATTTTCCTTTCACACAAACAGCTGCTACAGAGCTTACCATGCAGCAGCTGATTGAAATTTATTGCTCTGTTCACAGGGCTCTCCTTTCCAAGGGCTTGTTTTAAGCACTTATCTACTTTGGGCCTATTATAATAACGTATTTTGTATAATATCAAGGTTGTTTAAGGACAGCGTGTAAATGAATTAAAAACCCTATGCCAGAAGATTTTGTCCCACTTTTTCTTCCATAATTAACCTAATTTAAGAAGGACAATGGGATGAGTATACTTCTCATTCATTCAATTAACTAGTCAGAAGACTGTCTTGACTGGGTGACGGATTAAGTCAGTGTAAACCATGCATGCTTGGTTTAGCCTTAGGCAAAAAGGGATCTGGAAGTGAGCTTTACAAAACATAAGTATTGAAGGTTATTTTCTAGGATATCATGCTTGTGGTATGCAGTTCATAGCTATGCACCAAAGAATGGTGTCCATCAAGTTCAAGACAAGCTGAAGGCACATCACAGATACCATTTTCACTTCTCCCTTTGGATACCTCTTCATTTCAGTATTCAACAGATTTCCTAGAATTAGAGCAAGTAGAGAGTTGACCAGTCACACATCAGTGGTCGAGAGTGGTTTATGCATGTGTCTTATGACACATAAAAATGTCAGTAGCAGGTTTTTTAGGAGTAACTGAATATACAGGAATTGCTTAATCTGTCTTAAGAAAAACAATACAAGTCAATAAAAAATGAGGCATTGGTTCCTTAAACAATGTATGTTATTAAATTGGGTTTTGACCTTTGCTGGTATTTGCTCTGGAGTATCAAAGTACTTGGTAGTGCACAAAACTCCCATCACCTGCCAAAAGTGTAAAGCTGTACCTTTTATGCTGTTACCAAGATAAGCAAAGCAAAAATGCAAACCAGAAACAGAATTGTTATAAGCATCATAGTTAAAGATACCTGCTTTCTGGTAAACATAATTAGAAGTATAGAAGCACTTGTCTTTGGAGTCTAAAAGGCACTGAAGAGAGTCAATGTACAGCCATTCAGCTTTGAGCATGTTTGTATAAGAGCACTGTACCAAAACTGCCTTTGTCAATGTACAAATAATTTTTAATGTGAGTTTAGGAGTGTAGGGCTAGGAGTGATTTCAGAGTTGTGTGTATGAGAAATTCCTCTGCCCTGATGCAGGTAGAATATGCTTGCCAGACCTTGTTGGAGCTATCTAAATAAAATAAGTTATGACGGAAAAGATTTCTTAATCATCTCCTTTCCCTAACTAGTGTGTTGTAATTCTTGGTGTCAGAAGCTCAGAATTTTTCTTTGGTTACTCACAGCACTGATTTTTCTACCTTTTGATTTTTTCTACCTTTTAAATACTGGAAGGCTATTGTAATGTGTGTCTTCAAATACATATCCTCTTATTCTCTTCTTTCCAGAGAAGACTTCATAATCAAATCCATCTGCTTCTCTACACCAGTTAGCTTTGCAGCACTCACACCATTCTTGATATCTTAATTCAGGTTTGGGCGTAAAAATAGGAGGAGTGTACCAGACAAATTTCACCAGCACTACATCCATAAGCACTCTATAGACAGATAGGAAAAGCCTCACGCTCACAGGCCCTTGTTCTCATGGGTGACTTCAGACACCCTGACATCTGTTGGAAGGACGGTACAGCCCGGCACAAGCAATCCAGGAGGTTCCTCGATTGTGTGGAAGACAACTTCCTTTTGCAAGAAGGAGGAGGACAGAGGAGCTGACAAGGAGAGGTGCCATGCTTGACCTCATGCTCACCAACAGGGAAGGGTTTGTTGTGACGCACCAGGACAGACTTTGATGCACCTATCACGAGATGGTCGAATTCGAGATCCTCAGGACAGTGAGAAGAGCATGCAGCAAGCTCACTGCCCTGGACTTCAAAAGAGAAGACTTGGGCCTCTTCAGGAACCTTCTTAGTAAGGTTCCATGGGATACAGCCCTAGAGGGCAGGCAGGCCCAAGACTCTTGGTTGATATTCAAGGATCACCTACTACAAGCTCAGGAGTGTTGCATTCCATCTAGAAGGCAGTGCAGCAGGAGGGCCAGGAGACCTCCTTGGATGGACAAGGAGCTGCAGAGGAAAATTCAAATGAAAAAAGAGGCTTATAATAAGTGGAAGCAAGGACAGGCGGCCTGGGAAGAGTACAGGGATGTTGTTCGGGAAGCTAGGGACCAGGTCAGGAAAGCCAAGGCCCAGTTAGAATTAAACTTAGCTAGAGGTATTAAAGATAACAGGAAGGGATTCTACAAGTACACAGCAAATAAAAAACAGACTAGGGAGAATGTAGGCCCCCTCAGGAAGCTCTCGGGAGAACTGGCTACACAGGATTTGGAGAAGGCTGAGGTTCTGAATGACTTCTTTGCCTCAGTCTTCACTGGCAAAGGCTCTGACCACACCACCCAAGTCTTGGAAGGCAGATGCAGGGACTGTGAGAATGAAGACCTTGTGCCCACTGTAGGAGAGGATCTGGTTTGAGACCATCTTAAGAACCTGAACGTTCACAAGTCCATGGGACCTGATGAAATTCATCTGCGGGTCCTGAGGGAGCTGGCAAATGAAGTTGTGAAGCCGCTGGCCATCATATTTGAGAAATTGTGGCAGTCAGGTGAAGTTCCTGATGACTGGAAAAAGGGAAATATAACCCCCATTTTCAAGAAGAGGAAAATGGATGACCTGGGGAATTACAGAGCAGTCAGTTTCACCTCTGTGCCTGGCAAAATCTTGGAGCAGATTCTCCTGGAAGGCATGCTAAGGCACATGAAAATCAACAAGGTGCTTGGTGACAGCCAGCATGGCTTCACTAAGGGGAAATCCTGCCTGACCAATTTGGTGGCCTTCTGTGATGGGGCTACAGAACTGATGGACAGGGGTAGAGCAGCTGATGTCATCTACCTGGACTTGTGCAAAGCGTTCAACACTGTCCCACACGACACCCTTGTCTCTAAATTGGAGAGACATCAATTTGATGGATGGACCACTCGGTGGATTAAGAACTGTCTGGATGGCCGCACACAAAGAGTTGTGGTCGATGGCTCAATGTCCAGCTGGAGACCAATAACGAGGGGTGTCCCTCAGGTATCGGTGTTAGGACTGGTCTTGTTTAACATCTTTGTCGCTGACATGGACAGTGGGTTTGAGTGCGCCCTCAGCAAGTTTGCCGATGACACCAAGCTGTGTGGTTCGGTTGATACGCTGGAGGGAAGGAATGCCATCCAGAGGGACCTTGACACGCTTGTGAGGTGGGCTGATGCCAGCCTCATGAAGTTTAACCATGCCAGGTGCAAGGTTCTACACCTGGGTCGGAGCAATCCCTGGCACAGCTACAGGTTGGGCAGAGAAGAGATTCAGAGCAGCCCTGCGGAGAAGGACTTGGGGGTGTTGGTTGATGAGAAAATGAACATGAGCCGGCTTCAGTGTGCGCTTGCAGCCCAGAAAGCCAACCGTATCCTGGGCTGCATCAAAAGGAGCGTGACCAGCAGGTCGAAGGAGGTGATCCTGCCCCTCTACTCTGCTCTCGTGAGACCTCACTTGGAGTATTGTGTGCAGTTCTGGTGTCCTCAACATAAAACGGACATGGAACTGTCGGAACAAGTCCAGAGAAGGGCCATGAAGATGATCAGGGGACTGGAGCACCTGCCGTATGAAGGTAGAGAAAGTTGGGGCTGTTCAGCCTGGAGAAGACAAGGCTGCGTGGAGACCTCATAGCAGCCTTCCAGTATCTGAAGGGGGCCTATAGGGATGCTGGAGAGGGACTCTTCATTAGGGACTGTAGTGACAGGACAAGGGGTAATGGGTTAAAACTTCAGCAGGGGAAGTTTAGATTGGATATAAGGAGGAAATTCTTTCCTGTGAGGGTGGTGAGGCACTGGAATGGGTTGCCCAGGGAGGTTGTGAATGCTCCATCCCTGGCAGTGTTCAAGACCAGGTTGGATGAGGCCTTGAGTGATACGATTTAGCGTAAGGTGTCCCTTCCCACGGCAGGGGGGTTGGACCTAGATGATCTTAAGGTCCTTTCCAACCCTAACTATTCTATGAGTCTATGATTCCATGATTCCATGATTCTATGATCCAGTGCACCAGAAGTAATGCCATGTTCTGGCTTCACAATGTATTTATTACTCTCTGTATTTACCAAGTTTCCCTTTTGCTGTAGAATAGCCTATGTATTTTCTCGCATGTTACATTTGATCTGCCCTTCCAGAATGTAGTACTTTACACTTGTTTTCTATTTATTTTTGTTATTTCAACTAGATTCAGTTTTCAACAGTATGATAAATCCTACTCTTTGCAGTCCCATTTATGATTCCCAAATATATAAGCATAGTCTCTCAGACCTCATCCTGGTCATCAAGAAAGCATTGAGTGGAATCAGGCCTAGAATAAATCCTTTTAATAACCAATTTGAAAGCTAAAGCAATTGCTTTTTCCCCCACTGTATGATAATTTAGTCTGCACTTAATTTCATAGATTGCTGATGGAAATGGTATGGCAAAATCAAGATACATTGCATCTAGTGTTTTTTAACCCTCACTCCCGACCCCAGCCCCAAGGCACTTTCTCTGTAGCATAGGAGAAAATTTGGGTGATGGGATGTATTTTAATTGGACAAGTCTGGGTCCTCTCAACAGTTCTGCAACATTTATGACTTCTTCCTATAATAAAGATAATTCCACAGTCTCAAGAACAAGCTTTGGCTGCTTTTAATGACAACTTGTCTTGATTCAGAAGATTGTCTATAGTGATATTTTTTTATTTACATTTCTTTCATGAGTATGTTTCCCTAAAGAGGTTGCAGATGCATCATCTCTGGAAACATTCAAGGCCAAACTGGATGTGGTTTGGGGCAACCTGATCTGGATGATGTCTCTGCTTATTGCAGGGGGGTTGAACTAGATGACCTTTGAAGGTCCTTTCCAACCCAAACTATTCTATGATTCTAACTTGAGGAGCTTGTATCCCATGGTTGAGATAACACATGAGGTTTCCATCCTAGTTCATAGTAATTTGTTTTCTACAACCTAGATTTAGCAAAGTATTACAATGGAAATGCCTTATTGTAAGCATTTGGGAATATTAGGTAGTTTAGGGAGGTGCAAGCAAATTGTTTAACTCTGCAAATCATTTAATGGTAGCTAATTGGCTGCACCATTAGATCTGCTGTAGATTTGAGTTCCAGGACCACTTCAAAGTGCTTTTCCAGGATGAATTTATGTTTAGTTATGTTGTCTTAAGCAGCTGGTATTGAAAAACCCAAAACACCACCAGAGGAAGTGTTAGAATACGGAAGATTCATTCTGTTATTGATGAACTAGCATAAGTCACAAACTATTGTGTACAGTGTGACTCCATGGAGTAGGAAAAGTGACATGTTACTATGGGTAATGGAGCAAGCCATTGTGACAAAGTAATTCCAGCCATTACCAGTATCCTTTGCCACCACCTCACCAGCTCCCCCCCCCCCCCCCCCCTTACTAGGCATGTCTACACCATATTTTTGCTGCAGCTATTTCTACCCCTAGTTTTAGTGTTTCATTAGTGCTTAAGAATATAAGATGGAGCTCAAACTTCTTGGAATGTGTCAATGTTGCTAATTCTAACCTCATCTGGGAGTTAAATAGAGCTAGCTGAGTTTATTGTAGTCTTTTATTTTATTACCCATGTATTCCTTCTGTAGTTGTGTTCCTCTGAAACAAAAGTTCATGAATGCAGAAGAAAATGTCACTGACTTTCAACGAGAGGGCAAGCAGGATGTTTCAAGTTGGTGCCGTATTTTGATTTCTACCCTGCTACCCATGCATACAGAATGCTTTTGAATTTCCTTTTCCTTTATTATCTTTATTAGCACAGTTTCTTTTTGCTGCAAATAATAAAGTCACAAGACAGTAATGGAATTTCCAAACTCATTTGATAATAATTTGGTAATAATTAAGAGGAAGAAAAAGTGGCTGCTCTCATTTTCAGTTGTTGTGCTGTACAAACTCATTGTGTGTGTCAAATACAATGGGATCTGTTGTCACAATACAATGTTGGACATATTTCCTTTTTTCAACAAAGTTCATGTGCATTTTCTGATTTCCCCCAGCCCTCACCCCCTCCGGATTATTTTCCTCACCATCAAATGTTGTGGTTTGCTTTAATAATTGGGGCAAGGGGCAGAGAAAAAGAAATACAGGTATCTATATATATCTTTATGTATCTTTTCCTAGCACAGTTCTCTCAGCATTAAGCACACTCCTAGGACAGGAAATAAAAACAACTTTAGCAGGCTTTTCCATGAAAGGTCATTTCATTTACATGGAAAAGAAATACGTCCTGAGTAGACAGTATCCACAAGTTCTGTCCATCATCACTCCTGGAATACATAAATACCCTCTAAATATGAATATCTCCTCTTGAAACCAGTTAAGTTTGGGAATATCAAGTGCATGAACAACAGGGGACCAGATGATGCTCAAGCACTGTATTGTCATTATTAGTGCCCTCCCTGCACCCTTCCTCGTGCTGGCTCTGTTCTGTGTCACACAACTCAGCTGTGTAAGCCAAGGTATAACTCTGTGAGAGAGCACACCCAAAGGACTGCTCCCAGAAAGCTCAGTATCTAAAGCTGCCACAGGTCTGGTTGTTTTCCCACATGATCTGTCAGCAGGGTCCCAGCAGACTTTACCCCTTTAAGCCTCCTTATCATGTGCTCATGCAACGTACAACATCAGTGTTTAGCTTACAGCAGAGTCAATAGTCACATCAGTCAGTCTGAAGAGTCTGAAATAAAATCACTAACTGGTTATTATGTCTTGGGGCAATGGAGGCACTAGAGGGGACTTTGGAAGAATTATTATGTAGTTTGCACATAAGCAGTTTGCTACAGGTAGACTACCTATAAGCAGGGTGGCTGTGCTCTTCTTATCAGATGTAAAGAATGATCCCTGGCTGTTCTTATTTCTAATTTTAAATACTTCTTTACTTTTTATTTAACAACCTAGGCAGTCATAAACGTCTTTGGTTAATTCTGATTTTATGATGTAAAAACAAATCTGGGTTGAGCAGCCATTTATCTACTGGTCTGCTACTGAAAATTTACCCCTTTCTCGTAAGGAGGAACAGCCACTATTGTAGGCAGAAGATAGAGATGCAGGAGGTGTAGATAGAGCCCTTGGCTCTACCACATTTTCTGTGCAATTCTGAGCTTCTGTGCAATCAATACTCAGTTATCTGTAGGTGCTTTCACCAGTTTGAGGTTTAATCACAGCATAGAAGCAGAGATACTTGAGCTTTCACCTTATCGAGCTAGCATTGGGCTGCCCAGACTTAGTTTAGGCCCAGTGCCAAAAAGAGACAGCTGTACTGCCTTCCTAGCCAGTTTGGGTCTGTGAGCCGTTTAGCCGCACTGTGTCTGCAGAACGCAAAGTAATAGCCCTAAAGACCCAGGCTCAATTTGTGGAGTCACCTAGAAGGCTTCAGTACTGGATGCCTATTTCCCACAGGGACTGGGACTGCACAGAGGCAGTTAAAAGCCAGACAAGCTTATTAAGTGCCACCTGAATATTTCTGTACCATGCATGAGGCTCCAAGAAGATTTATTACCTCGGGTTCAATGCCAGCCTAATAAATTCACTCATCATCTTGTCAGCATGTCTGCTTGTATTACGGCTAGAGCAAGTACCTTATTCAGCAAGAACTTTTAGAATTCAGCATAAAGTTTCTGGTGAAAAAAGTTATCACGATTTAGACTATGGTGCCTCTGTGCTTCAGACCCCAGCTTTCTGTTTTTTTATTATGCGTGCTTGCTGCAACAGGGCACAGTATCTTTTAAGTGGCATTTATCCTGAGAAGTTACTTCTGGGGATTGAGAAATTACCCAAGTGGCATGGTGAAATAGAGCAGCTTACTAAGAGGCTGCATTACCTCTTGTTTGTTTGGTGTGAGGTCAGGGAATTTACACAGCATTAGCTAATCTGTGACAACCACTTTAGAGGATACTTATAGCCTCTAAGATAGCTTACCCCTGTCATGTTAAAGGAAAAGCCGCCACAGATTGCCTTCCCTTCACTGTAAATCATACAGAAGGGCATTTATCAGTAACTCATAAGCTGTAAACTCACATCCTAGGTTCTTAGGTCATGGCTAAAACCCAAAGTATAAACTTCTTATATATGAAATAAAGGGCAAGTGGCACTATTATGTACGATTGTTGATAAAACACCTTAGGAATTTTGTGAGGAAATTGTTACAGCTATCTGAATTTTTTTGAACACTTAGAAGAGAAAGAACATAGCGAGTCTCTTCTTTCAAATGCTTGTTTGTTTTTCTACTGCTTCCTAATTACATTTAGATCAATGAAATTCTGCAAAGAATCTCTCAGAAAAATTAAAGGCAAAAGTGTACGAACACTATTAGTGCACACTGTTAGTGATATTATATTAAAGGATTCCCAAATGTGACACGAAACCAGCAAATTAATATTCTATTTGTGTTTTCAGGAATTAGTCGTAATAAGCAAACAAAACATTTATATATTTGAATTTGTAGGACAAAAGAGAACATGCCGGGTTGGACAGAGCCTTGGGTGACTTGATTTAGTGTGAGGCATGGCAGGGGGGTTGGAACTAGATGATCTTAAGGTCCTTCCAAACCCTATGATTCTAAGAATAAATGCCAGTTACAACCTATGCAGCTGATCCAAAACCTTGTAGAAAGCTGTGAAATGTGGAAAATTTGGCTCAAGCTCTTGAAGCTTGAAAGCTTTACACACTGACCCTGTAACAAAAGCAAGTAGAACTCCGTACATTATTACATTCCATAGATTGTCATGCCTTATTCAGCCAGCTACAAATACATTATAATAAACATATTTAATATAGCACGAGCAAATGTTGAAGAGAAAGTAACTCATTCAGATCTATGGGCAGGTCAGATTTATTTGCAGAAGACATTTAATTTACTTCCAGGTGGATCCATATGAGGAATTATAGCTCCATGTTGACAGATGTGTCCTGAAAACATTGTAAACACACTAGAACAGCTCTGAATCCACAGTAATTATCTGTCTTTCAGCAAGCTGCATTGGTGTCATGACACTGCTTCCAGTTCCTGATTTATCTGATTAGCTCTATGGCAGTGCTTTTAGCAATGTAGACATGTCCTAAGAGGACCATCTGCTGTATTGCTCCATGGTGCTTGTTTGGGTTCTGCAGTAGGCAAAATAATTGTGACCTGAAACCTGCACTTACATTTAATTTTTACTGTTTTGTTTTGGTTTTGTTTCATTTTGGTTTGTTTTTTTTTTAAGTTTCTAAATATAGTTATGGGTTTAGAATGGGATTTGTGCTCTTAGCTGAGGCAGGTCCTTTTGAAAACCCACACCTAGAGAAGTAATTGCATGCCTTGAAATGCTGGATGCTCAGTAAAGTGGGGCCTGTTAAGCAGGACAATGTCTGCTTGTCTTGCCAGGAAAAAAAAAAAAAGAGAAATTTGTCTGTCCTTTGACTTGTTGGATTTAATCTAGGAAGAAATATTTGATTGAGAAACCTGAAGTAATCAGTCTTGTTATCATTCTCTTATCAGATAAATGAATGCAAATCAGAACTTGTATAGGTTGTTGTAGGAATTAATATTTTTTTGGTTTACTTGGCTGAAAAACTTGGATTTCATTTGTCTGTGTTTAATCACAAATTATGGGTTCAAATATCACATACAAAGTGCTGGGAAGGGAAGAAAATAAAAAGGTGAGAAAGCAGCAGGAACTGAGGTCAAAAGAGATTAGGAGAAGAGAAAGGAAATAAGTGAAGATATCTCTCAGATATTCCATAGGGGTAAGTATGGATGTAATGGACAATAGTGGAGTGTTGAGCCAGTGCCTCCTGTCATCTGTGGAAGTCTTTCCATTGACTTAGATACTGAACAAGGCCTTACCAGAATGAGTCTGTGCCTTTGTACAAATGTCTGAAGCCAAAACAAAAATAATTACAGTACTGAATGGATTGCATTGACTGACTTCATTGGTGTCTGATGTTCTTTGGCAATGCTTCATCCCGATTATTCCATCTGGAGATAATTGTGTGATATCATCCATAAAATTAAAACTTAAATCAATCCAGATAGTGATCAGCCCCATGAGCTGCTGTTTAAAAATACACATGGAAATCTGATGCACCCTGCCTTTTTAGTAGGATGTGCGAAAAAACAGTGAAGTGTCAAGACAAAATAAAAACATGAGCTAGTAGTTAAAAACTACAAATCTTCCATGAGCTGTAACAGTGCTGCAAACACAATACATGCAAAATGATAGAGGAACTCTTTATTTTTTCCTTATGCTTTAAATAGGCTTTTAACAATAGGTAATATTAGAACTTTAAGGACTTCCTGTATTTGTTGGAATAATGGCCACTACTTTGTATGGCTACAGTGCAACAGTAAACTGCTGACTTTAAGCAAGTAATCAATTATTAGCAGCTGAGAAAAGACATTCCTAATGGAAGAATAATTTTCTTCTGTAGGGCTGCTAAAGTAATACCTTTATATCAATGGAGTCCTTACGTCCCCTTTCTGCCAGGAAGGCCATTATTATGACTTTATGTGATACTAACTTCTTCACATGGTCTTTGAACCATGCAGTACAAATTCAAGCTTTATCTTGCTTTGCCTTAAAAAATGATTATTAGCAACAGAGATTAAGACCTATTCGTTTTGGCTGTTAGCAATTGACTTTTGTTGGAAGAGATTGAAGGGGTTAACCTAGCTCATATTGAAAAAGGCCTTTTAAGAGATTAATTTATTTTATTTATCTTGTCTCATTTTGAAAGTTTTAGGAAGTGTTACAAATGGAATCACTCGAAGAGTCTTCCCATCTCTAAAATAACTGTAGTATTTTGAACATTATATGACGATGCAGATTTTAGTATCTTTACATTATACACACAAATGCTTATGGAAAGCACACTTAGCTTTCTTTTGGGGAATATTTAACTAGCTTTCCCTATGGTAACAACTCTCAATCATATGAAACCTTGCAGAAAACAAACTGAAAGACATTATGAATGAAGTTGTTATCCTCAAATATTCAATCAAATCTGTCATAGTAAGTTGTACATGCAGTGCTCGATCACATTTGCTGCAAGCCCAAACACAAGTACCTTGATTCATTCTGAGTATAAACCTATTGTGAGAGAAAAAAAATTATTCAAAGGTAGATAACACATACGCTATTACTAACTCTGAATCAAAATTGCAGAATTTCATGGTTTATCCACAGAATTTATTATAAATAGAAAACATACAACATAAGTATTTAACTTCATTATATGTTATTCTGAGTTTAATTTTTAATGCTCTACACCTTGTTGTATCTAGATATTAGTCTGAGTCAAACTCACACCAATGATTTGTCAGTAGATACGAGTTTACAGAGCTTCTAGGAAAGCTAGAATGAAATGGGTTACAGTGTTTCCTCAGAAAATGGTTGCCATATCTGGAATGTGCTGTTCTTGATGTTTTCCTTATAAAGAAACTTAATTGGGTATCATGTTTAATACGCTTAATAGTACGGATAATTTGATATACATATCTGTTTTTGTTGATACAGACTTTATATTCCTTTATATACACGTGTATTCAGTGTATTTACATATTGCCTTTATACTTAATATTTATACTCTTTATTTTATGAATAGTTTGCTAAGATACTTATCTAAAGAGAAACTGCAGATAAGATGATTTCATCTGGAAAAAAGAAAGAATAGAACTTGATTCTTAAGTGATCCTGAAAGTCTTATAAGACATGTCAAATGCGGTAGAGGAAAAAATAGAAATGTGTCCTACTGCTTCTAGTGAAAGGTTGGCTTCTTTACCAATCTTCTTTGACTACCTTATGATTGGAATTAAAAGATTGATCTTTCCTTCACTTTCCTTCACTTTTCCTTTAAAAGAAAGTGAAAAGATGGGAGGGAGATTGAATCTGTCAATCCCAGAATCGATTACCATAAAAACAGATAAGAGACCAGAAGAATTGGTACCTGGGGAAACAGCACCATCAGCTCAAGAGTGTTTGAAATTCATTTGATGTTTGTGGTTTTGATTAGAAGTCAATATCTAATTGTCCATATTTCTACCACTGCCATCACTCTGGTAGCATATTGTCTGAATTGGGCATTTATTAATACAGAATTGAGAATATACATGGCATTCAGCTCAATGGGTAACTCCAAAAGAAAAACTTGTGCTCTCTTAATATTTAAATAGTGATTCAATATTTGAAGATATTGCAGTTTCTTTTTGACATGAGATGACATCTGCTTTTAGAGTTATCAGACCATACCCTGAGGAAAGAAAACAAAATAGGAGGGAGACCTTTTCATTATTTTGCCATGTGTCTTCATCACGTTGCTCATTTTTCATTTCAAACTAGGCTTGGGTAGATCCTGAAATACGGAGGCAAATCAAATCGCTACGCGCAATAATGCAGTTAAAATCTCTAGGGGCTATAATACCACCTGTGTAACTAACTAGCTGCTCTGCAGATTTATTGAGCTATACCTTTGAGACCTGAGAGGAGGAAGCTGTTGTATATAACTTCACTTCATTACATCTCCTGGTTGATGAGTCATCTAGAAATATAGGAAAATGAAGAAGGAAAAGCAGCTCTGTGCCATCCACCTCTTCCTTCTGTGAATGCCAACTTTCCCATATAGAACATTACTCCAAGGGAGTTTTGACTGCTTTCAATGCCCTGGCTACTAAACCCACCATCATTTCCTACAGGGAACTTGACACAGTTTTCTTTAGAAATGTTGTCTCACACTGAGCCAGAACATCACTTTGTTTAGTTTCATTCCTAGTTGTTTACTAGCTATAACCCCCTTTTGCTATTCTTTTCCTGATGCTTCTAGCTCCAAAATATTTATAGAATATCATCCAGTCCATCACCTCTCAGTCTATCTGGATAGGTAGGTAGTAAGGTAGGATATAGTTCAGCACATGTTTAAATGGATTCACTCAGACCTGTATTTTGGCAGTGGTTTCACTGTAGTTATAAAGAGCTTGATTCTAGCTTATTACGATAAGTTGATTTTAATGTGCATTAAGTAAAATTCATGCAAAGGAATTTTTACCACCTCATTTTGTGCTTTTTGCAACTCATTGTTTGGCCTTTCATGTTGCTCACTTGAATTAAAGTGAAGAGAAATGGTAAAAAAAAAATACAGCTTTGTTCTCTCGTCCTGTAACATACAATTATACTCTGCTAGTTGGACACAAGTTTATGCTTTATATTTATCTATGTGATTTGTGTTACAGTAGCTGAAAGCACCCCATTAAAATTGAAAGGCATTCTATCTGGGACTGTATGAGCATCTCTGAAGGGATCATGCTTACTTTAAACATGTCTCTGACATAAATACAGAGGTGGAAAAGAGTAGGAAGTAAAGAGGGAAATAAAAACATGTGAGGAAACAAGACTGATGTGCATGGTATTTTTAGTTAAATTTTGTTAAAACATATCTTGTCTCGCGTGTGTATGCCTTATACTGAAGTCGTGCATGTAACTCCTATGGAAATAGAAAATTAGTTTTGTAATAAAACAACATCAAAAAAAACAACAGGCATACAGAAAGCATAAGTTCCCAGTGTATTTAACTGTGCTATGTAATTGAATGAACTCTACCCATCCCTCTAATGGATAAACCCTGTTGTGGGGTGAATAGAGTCTATTTCTCTGCCAAATTCTTGAAACTGAGCCCACTTTGGGGGAATGGATACAGCAGAAGTGCTGACACCACAGCTTCCTCTTTGCATTCCCTACGTTCAGATGGAAATAACATTCTTACTCTTAATAGCCCCATTTTTACTGTGCAGTGTAACTAAGTAACCTGGACAATTTGTTTACTGAATTTCAGTGTGTACATTTATAAAAGTCTGAATAATCAGCAGGATCCTAGCCTAAAACCATCTGATTTTCTCAGTGGTTCAACGCTGCCCGTCCTTCCCTTGTTTTACAAATATGCTTTAATTGAACAGGCCACACCAGGGTGTGCATTAATGGGCTGTTGTTGTACTGTTTGGGTGGCAGAAGGTAATTGGTCTCTGGTCCAGTGCTTCACAATGCTCCAAAGGCATGTGCCAATGGTCTGTTAATGCACACCCTGTTGTGACACTGCTTAATTAAAATCTTAAGATATCAAAGTCAGAAAGGTCTAATGAAGAAATTTCTTTCAAGCTGGTAAATACAACCGTATGACATATTAACCAGTACAATGCATGTTGGATGGTTCTGGCCTGCAGAATTCTTAATCAAATCAATGAATACAAAAGGAGTGAATACTGGTGGATGTATCCACCATTACTGAAGTGTGCAGTGTAATAACCATACTTGTGCTATCAGGTCCAAATTATTTTGTGCTGCTTCTATGGATCTGTTTCTTGTCTGATGAATTTTAGCTTTATGTTATCAAAGGTTAATCAACTGAATTATAAGTTATTTTCTACTGTTTTACAGTAGATGGATTTTGAATCAAAAGACTAATTCAAGTTTGGTTATGTAAAGATATCCTTTTCCCCCTCATTTTTACTGGGTAAGGTGAGATAAAATACTTCATAAGCCAATTATTTTTCCAGATTTTTATTGAAAATGTTGATATGAGCACACTGTTCTTACCACTGTGCATGTTATACACCTTAAGTAGTCTGACTGTCAGCTTATAATCACAGCAGTTGTGATAGGCCTGCATGGATGCTTCACTGTAGGGTAGGCCAGCCTGTAATGAGATTTATGCTGATATGGTTATATTATGCCTGGTATTGAGTAAATTAGTTTAAATCCAAGAGAAATATCTTTAGCTTAGTGTTCTTCAGCACAGATCTAGCTTAAGTAGCTCTTCAGGAAAAAAATCTTTTATTCAGGTGACTGTTCATACTTGTAAACAGATAACCATGTCATTTCTGGATGAGTTATTAGCTGCTATGCTTTTTTTTTAATAGGGAACTAATTTGTTTGGCCTTAAAGAACCAAAAATTGTTGAAACCTGGATGGGAATACGTGAGTACATCCAGAGGAGAATGAAATGGAGGCTTCCTTTCAATCAGAGAAAAAGGGACTCGGAATTTGTCATCTACTTTTTTTACTTGGGAGCATTATATCTAGACTATGCTGATATCTATTTTCTTTCCTGTGTAATTCAGTAACATGTAATGTGGCTTTAATCTCCTGGTCTCTTCCATCTGTGTGCTGTGAGGCAAGAGAGACAGATGATCTTGGAAGTCAGGGGGCAGTGGAGCTGCAGCACACAGCTGTGTACCTGTCAAGTCTCCTCAGTCATCCATTTGATCATGCTGCTTTCAAGGCCTGTAGAGATCAAAAAGAAAGAACCCTGTACACACTGCAGGTCCCAAGGGAGAGAGCAGTTGAACCTAGCGAGAGATGTACAATGGAAGAGAGTAAGTCTTCCAAGAAAAACAATTTTAGGCCTTCTGCTGGTGCAATAAGGTCTTGTCTAATTTGAAGGGGTTTGCTGGTACAGTTATACTGAAGGACTGCAACAGCAAATCCTGCTACAGGCATTATGGCTGATACCAGAAGGACTCTAAAAGCAGCTCTTAAATGGAGTGATCTGACCTCCTATGTTCTTGTAACTGTGTTTATTCAGAAGAATTTGCTAAGCTATATAGGTGTTCTGGCACATAAAATTAGATGTGGCTTAAGCCTAAATGAGTAGGGAAATAGATGTGCTATGGATGTACTATCTGTAAATGCAGAATTTTTAAGGCAGAACGTTTCTTCCTGCTGCCTCTTGCAGGCCCAGGCAGCGTGGAGACTTTGGACATATGTACACTCTGAAGAAGGAAAGGGAAATTTCCTGGCCAGCTGAAGTATAAAGATTTCCTTTTCCAGCCATAGTCTTACCCTGCAGCTAGATTGTTACCTAAACATATGTTTTTCCCATCCTGTTTTCATCCACAGCAGCAAAGTAAAGGCATGCTCTTTGCATTTAGGAAAAGGTATACTCCTTCTCCAGCCACTGCAGCTCTGCAGGATGCTATGTAAAGTGTGTGCCAGATCTCCTGGTGCCATTTGAAATCTGCTGACATGGAAATGTACCACATAATAGCTCAACATAGGCCTTTTATTCCTCTCCTTTTCTCTCAGTGGAATTTTTTGTTCTATAAAGTCATATTACACGCATGCTTTGGAGACATGGCGTCCTTCTTTGCGGCTCTTAGTGTTGTAAGGTGATTTCTGTTATATTGTACTGTGTTGGTTTTGATTGCCTAACCTCTCTTTTCTTTCTCTTTAAGCTGTTCTGACCTTCTCTGGGGCCTTATCTGAGAGAAAATCCAAATTTTATACGTTTAAGGTTTGTGCGTGCTTGGACGTGTGCATGCATACAGGCTGAGACATTAACGTAACTGTTTCTTCATTCTTTATAACATTTCTTTTAAAACTGTCCCACAAAGCTGCAGCTTGCATATATGGTCTTCTGAAGTTTTGTATTAGTTTTTACAAGCTAACGAGTATGATCCTTTAATGGGAGCATCCTTACAACAGCGTAAAGGACCATATCCTCTCGTGATTCTATAAGTTCCTCATCCAGTTAAGAGCCAGGAGTCCTAAAAAAATCGCTGGTTGTAGCATGCCATACAAAACAATTATCACCTGCTCCCAAAGAAGTAGTCTGGATTAGTATTTGGACAGAGGACATCTAAAGATGATGTTGCAATCACCTACCTAAAGTAGTGCTGAATCAATAAGTAATTTTTTTGAGAGCCCACTGTTTCTTAAACAATTAACGGTGAGGAAAATAATATAGATAATATATTACTAATGGCAACTGAAGACCCACATGGTACTTCACGTCAAACAGTCATATGGCCAAATTCTTGACTATATTCTGATTACTTACAGTCATTCTGCAATTTCAGTTAGATTCAGCAGATTGTTGGAGCTCCTCACAGACTGTTTCGTGTATTCAAGATGTGACTGTTTCAGGGACAGCATATGGAATATCATCTCTATCTCACAAAGCTGATGAAAAGCAAGGGCATGTTTGTTCCCAGTAGGAAAGGCTGTTGAGCAGCAGTTCCTCAAAAAATGTGCATTGTATGATTTGTCATGTTGCTTTTGTTACTTAGACATCTGCTTTGCTAAGTTCAGTGGTAAGTTCAGTTGTATCCACATCATGTAGCTGTAGCAGGTTAAATTTTCTGATGGTCATCAGTCCAACAGAAGCATACCCGGTATTTACCTGAGGTGTCATTAACTCTACTGTATTAATGGAAAAAAACTTTGGGAATGGTTGCAATGCTCTGTTTTCCTTTAAGTGATAGATTGTCTTTCATAGCTGTATTTTGGAAAGATAAATCTGGGATATCAGTGCTGTTTAAGGCCCAGTGCTTTTGACACAGAGACTTGGTCTGGAGGAGAAAAGGCATCCTGGGGCAGGGCTGTAGCCAGAGAAGCTTCTCTTAAAGCTGCATTGCTTTGCATGCCTGGAT
Source organism: Pezoporus flaviventris (assembly GCF_033815535.1). Classification (NCBI taxonomy): domain Eukaryota; kingdom Metazoa; phylum Chordata; class Aves; order Psittaciformes; family Psittacidae; genus Pezoporus; species Pezoporus flaviventris. The sequence goes on from NW_026892585.1 coordinate 23,292,832, forward strand.
GTCACTAAAGTAATGTGTAGCTGTTGTTTCAGTCTGACTACAGGGCTTGTTCTTTGCACAGTCTTCTATAAATGAGAAGGACAAAGTTATTTTGTTCTTAGTAACTAACATTATGTCACTGTTGCTAGGGGTAGATGTGTGGAACTTGGTGAAATAAATATTGTCTGGTTTCACTTCACTGCGGTAGAGCTCTCGCTTCCATGTGTTTCCTCTTCCCATGGCGCTTACCAGTCCTTCCTACAAATATGAAACCAAGAAGGAACCCATTCTCACTGCTTCTTTATCCTTCTCTTTTTCCGTCTGTTCCATGTTTCTTCATGTTGGTGACTTCATAATATCAGGTTAGGCTTCTTGGCTGCCTCAAGGAGCAGTTCCTTCAGGCCCCAGACCCCATATCAGAGAAATGGTTGCAGGAAACCACAGGGTATGTCAGTGTCTCCAAGGCTGAGAGTCTTGGAGCTGGGGAGAGGAATTGCTCATTCAGGTACCTGCAGGGCCAAGGGTCTGGGTTTGAGCACTTGCTATTTTGCCGTCTGGCAAGTTCAGGCAGAGACAGGCATGAAAGAAGAGTGGAGAACACTTTTATAGTCCAAAGGTTTAGGTGGAACCACTAGTCCCAGTTTCTTCCTTCCCTGGCATTTTGCCTCCCAGTTGCTGTGAAACGCTGGGGCTGGGCAAGGTGGTACAGTACTGGTGGGTGGGGTCCAGTGTGTATACACGAGCTAAATAAATCATAGGCAGAAAGAAAGCTAAATGCATAGCCAGGGTGTTCAATCCAAAGACAGTCTCCAGTGTGCTGGAGAAGTCCAAAAATCCTGTGGAATAGGTGAAGATAGGATGTTTTTGCCTGGGCACCTCCTCTAGAGCAGTTTTCAAGCATGATCCAGTAGATCAATAAAATATTAGAATTCTAACTGGGAATCTGAGGGTCAGTATGCAAAACTTGGCAAGAATAATAAAAACACATGGATTTTGGAGTAGCCTTTCTAGTTGCATATAAAAACTATTGAGGTAGTTTTTGTAGAATTATCAGGAATTTTGATGTCACTGTCACTTGAACACTGGGTTTTCTTTTGATAATATTTTTCTCTTGTTGCTGAAACACACAGTAGCTATCTAGACAGTGAAGGAACATAATGGGTTACACTTTCAGCATGGGCAATTAGATGTGCAATTCTCATTAACAATAACAGGACTTGCACTGAAAATTTTCCTCTATAAATCTACAAGCACAAAACCTTTCTCCTTATAAGCAACAGATGGGTTTTCCATAATGGTTCATTGTCTCCTTGCTTTGTCATGCTGCCAGAAATGAAATATAAAGTTATTTATGGTTATAGAAAGATGCACAAGTCACTGTAGATCATTCCTTGCCATCTTTTACAGTTTATCTAGTTAATACTTTAAATCCCTCAGGACTGGGAAGTTTCAGAAGATGACAGCGCACTGCCTGAGAATTAAGATGAGTGTCCTTCTGTCTGGTTATTTATTCTTATGGTCTTGCATCTCCAAGGTGATGCTATGGTCTCCACTGGGGCTGGTAATTCGGGTGTTCCAATCGAAAAGAGGTCATTTCTCATAAGAAATTCTGTCAGCTGTGACAAACCCTTTCTGTGAAATTTGACTACTAGCGGCAGAAGGCAGCACTGTTTTACTGTGCATTATAAATTTGAAAAGGTAAACAAGTTACTTGATAATGTTTCTTACCTGAAATGGTTAGGGGGTAGGGTGTCATTGCTTGACATGTCAGTGAGAAGTGTCATTCCTGTGACAACTGATGGTGGAGACCGGAAAGAAAATAACTGATGTGGACAGTGCTTTTACTTATACATATTGCACATTATTAAACTCTGTCTATTGGAGTTTATAGCTTGGGGATACCCACAGATTCACTATTGTCTCCACAAATCCTTGCTGAAGACCTGCTCCTACTATAAATGTGTTTATCAGTCATCTTTTGTAAGTAATATATTTAAAGTGATTAATATGGTATCAGGGTTATTACTTAAGACAGAAGAGAAGCTGATGGCAAAATATAAGATACTGTTATTATACTATTTATGTTAAGAGATTTTCCCAGAAGGATTGTCAAGTGTGTTGACATCTGTAAGTCATCTCTGAAGTGCATAAGTCTCCCAAGAGGTTGAGGGATATGCTTACTTAGAGTTCCTCTTGCTTCCACTCAAGAGGGCATTTTAAATGTATTTAAGTCTAATTGAGATCAACCGGACTTCAATATGTGCTTAAGTATTTTCCTGAATATGGGTAGAGCTAACCACATACAATCATAGAATCAACTAGGTTGGAAAAGACCTTTAAGATCACCAAATCCAACTGTTACCCCAAGACTGCCAAGACCACCACTAAACCATACAGCTGAGGGCCTCATCTACATGTTTTTGAACACTTCCAGGGACGGTGATTCCATCCCAGTGGGACCTTTTGTGCTCATGAGGTAATAAAAGTATATTGGAGTAGGATGATGTATGTGTGGCCTACCAATACTGTGGCGGGTCCCAAATGTTTATGTTTTCTAAAATAGGCCTTGCCTATTTCCTAGGTGGGCAAATTCAGTGAGCTTTATGCACATTACTTTGGAATCTTGTGATAATTCTGGGTTTCAATCAGTGGAAAATGCCTTATGCAGCTCATAATGTGCAATACACAGATGATCACAGGACAGTCTGTGTTCCCTTAGTGCTGATTAGCAAGCAACATAAAAAACTGATGGGCAGTTGGTAACAGAAGTACACTGGCTGAACACACTGAAATAGTCCCTCTTCCTGTTATTTATACAAATGATCTCTTGAGGTTCATGCTATGCCAAAGGGTCTGATCTAGGGACAAAAAGAGGGCAGTAGAACTAGATGCCTAAAGAGGGTGCTGTCTGTTCTCAAAATGACTCATCAAGAGCTGGTCTATGCCAACATGTTTACCAGCTAATATCAGAAACAATGCAAGGTACTACTAAAATAAGTTGTACGAAAGAAAGGAGAAAGTGGTGTTTATAAAAATGAATTCTCTTATTCCTTTATTGCAAATATTCCATATTAAATCCATGAATCATATAAATTCAGTAAGTATATCTATCCAACAAAGGACTGATTGATGGAAGTCTGCCAGATTTAAACTTCACCAAATTTTAGAAATTTTCCAATTTTTTTTTTCCCCTTAGTTTGATTAAAAGCTGGATGAAGGATTTTAAATGAAGTACTGTGAGAAACTTCATTGTAGAGGTACTGAAGTGTCAGTCTGAGAGGAGTAAGTGCTCAGCATCTCAGACAGTTGGCTTAATCTAGCTCCCTAAAATGCAGATTCACAACCCTATGGCTGGCAACTTTTTAGCAGAATTGTGAGTGTTTGTATACCACTTCTGTGTGAGTGGACAAGTTAAGGTTTTGTTACTTTTTAGTTTTAGTATGGTTTATAGGTAGGCAAGTTGTTTTTTAGGTGAAAATCAGTATCCCAAAATAGCAGAAATTCTTTAGTGTGGTTTTGTACAACAAAAAAGAGTTGCTGGAGAGGGTTCAGAGGAGGCCCATAAAGATGGTTAGAGGGTCCTGAGGATCCCTCAGGCTGGGGGAGTTCAGGTTGCTCAGACTGGAGAAGACTCTGGGGAGACTTTATTGTGGCCTTTCAGTACTTAAGGGACCTATAAGAAAGGTGGGGAGAGACTTTTTAGCAAGGTCTGTCACAACTGGATGAAGGGTGATGTTTTTAAATAGGGGAGATTCAGGCTGAATGTGAGGAAAAAATTCTTTACCATGAGGGTGGTAAAATACTGGCACAGGTTGCCCAGAGAAGTGGTGGATGCTCCATCCCTGGAGATATCCACATCCAGCCTGGCCTTCATTTCAGGCAACTTGATCTAAGTGAAGATGTCCCTGCTCAATAAAGGGAGGTTGGACTAGATGACCTTTGAAAGTCCCTTCCAACCCAAAATATTCTATAATTCTACATAATTATATTTCTGGAATCAAAACTTGTTTTGGTTTTAAATATCTATTATTGTTTTATTATCAGTATGTTCTTTTTCTTCATTAGCTTTTTTATTTACTTTGCTATGCCTTTAATCAATGTACTTTTTAATTAGAAATTTGGGTTTCTGTTTTTTTTTTCCCCTCAAGTTTATAGCTGCTGAGAAACATGAATGAAAGGTTAATTTTGTTGTTCTGGAAAAATTTAAGTTTCATATAAAAATTTTTGAGCATCAAAATTGAAACTTTTGGGATCCACCATTATCTTGCCAAGCTAACAAGGGTACCTTTTCTGAGCTTTTTATATGCCCAAGATAGATGACCTGTCTGAAAAGGCCATTTTCTTATTGGTGAAATATGTATTTTGTTCACTTCAGGGCATGCTTTCTCATCTTTCCTCCTATACCACAGTTTTACAGATTCTGGAAATGTTCTTGTGGCAGCTTCCGCTGTGTTTAACAAAGGGAAAAAAAAAAAAAAAAAAAAAAGCATATCTTTGTTTCAACTTCTCCAGTGTGCTGGCTGCAACATTATTCAGCCTCACAGTTACCTTGTGTCACCACAGCTTGGGAAGCACATTGAAGCACGATCAAAGCCCACTTTGGCCTTCGGATTATACTTGCAATTCATTATATAAGACCATTTCACTGTGAGCTTTGAATGCTGTCCCATGCAGAAGGGAGACTCTTTCTACATTAATATATTCCCCCTCCTTCACTGTGCATTTACACTGACTTAGAAAATGCCAAGTTTGTGCCTGTTTAACATTCAAAGTGCATGTCAAACTGTTAAAAAAAAAAAAAAAAAGTGTGCCTGCTCTGGTGCATATTTGAAGTTTTTGAAACTATCTCAAGGAATGATCACTGATATTTCCCCTCCCCCCCTTAGTTTTATTTCACAAAGCCTAGTTATTAGCCACCTGGTGAGCATTACTGCACCTACAGCTTGTCTTAATAAATCATTGACCATTTAGTGCTGCTGAGGTTACTCTGCCTCAGGTTTGCAAGGCCTGCTTGCCTGAGCAAAATAAATGAAGGAAATGGCCAGGGGAGGCAGTTAATAATTGTACATTGTATTTTAAAATCCAGATACAGCAAAGTAATGCAGCTTGTAATGCTGCCCCCATCCTTGCTGCTGTAGTTACTATAGCAGTAGCAGATGTTGACTTTGGATGACTTGAAGTATTGAGTATAAGGCAAAAAATAAATGCCTAAGGAGGATTTTCTTGCAGAGAGAGACATGATATCTCAGTTTAGGATAAGAACAGTATTGCTAGACCTTGTAAAATGACAAGCTTTTCTAGGCTCTCAGATATATTATGATCACTGCATGATCCTGACTCAGAACTGAACCCAAGATTTTATTACACAGACAAGAGTGGGCTCAAAGAAAATGTTTGTCTGTTAAGTAAAGAACAAGGATATCAAGAAGATGAGATTCCGTATGACAGTGTGAATGGAGATGAGTTCTGTTAAGAGTTGACTGTGCAACTGTACCTACCACATGATTCTGATTCAGCAAGGGGTTCAGTGAAGCCTTCTCCTGCACCAAGCTCTCTGCAGAACAGAGACAAGCCATCACAGAGCTCATCACATCTTTTACCCATCCCTCTGTTCCTTGATGATTTTGTCTGGAGGAATCAAGATAGTTTACTTACAGAACAGTGGCATTTTTATGGAAGCTGAAGCCACTGCCTTGCCTTCATCCCTCCCCCTATGTTTATCTGAGTGGTGAAGTGAGCTAGAACTTCATTAGCTTAGTGGCAGGGAGGTGGGAACCAGGGCTGGATTAGTCTCAGAACAATTCCCTTAGGGTAAAATCCCTGGGGGGTTGATCTTGAGAGCTAAATGTCTGGCTGCAGATCATCTGCTTTCACATAGGTAAACTCATGTGAATAAGGCAGACTAATACGACTATGTTTTCTAATATTGATAGCAAATGTCTTGAGGGGGCTGGGTGAGGAAGGACTGGTTTCGTAAGAAAAACTATAGTTGAATAGTGTAAGGGGACTTTCTGGGCAAGCAAGTCCATTTGTAAGGCTAAAGCTTAGATCTGGCAATAGTTTTGTCTTTGGATTTGATGTGGCTAATGTCAGGTATCTGTTCTATGCATCATCACGTTTTTTTTTCTATAGACCAAGACAAGACATCTTACTTAGAAAAAAACCTCTTTGACTTTGTCATAGTTAGTACCAGATATAGTAAGTGTAGATATCTACTCATTGGGAATTGTGACAAAGCAGATCCTAAGTAGGATTTGTAGAAGAAGAAGGGCCATTAGAACTGTCTGTGCAGAGCCACCATGATCTGTGGTTCCCTGCATATACTGCTCTAATCTCACTGTTTCAGCTTCTATTGACCCTTCCTCATTGCTCAACCCTGCAAGTCCCATACTCCTTACAAACAGAGCCAAGTCCCAGGAGATGACTTCAGCATGAGATGAAGGCAGCCAGCACTTCTTAAAATTTGACAGTTGAGTAACTCATGCTATGCCTCAGGTTGTAATAGTTGTTGCTTATAAGATGACTTTCTTCTCCCTTACAAGGCACAACACTTCCAAACTGCGATACATTCATAATAATGATGACACTGTGTCGTGGTTTAAACCCAGCCAGCCAGCTCATTTACTGACTCCCCCCCTTTCTTCCCTCTTTCTTTCCTTCCCACCCCCTCCACTCCCCCAGCTCCCCCCCGCCCACCCCACCTCCTGCAGGGACAGAAAGGAGAATCGAAAAGAATGCAACTCCCACAGGTTGAGATAAGAACAGTAACTAAGGTATAACACAAATCACTACTGCTACCACCAATAATAATAAGGGAAATAACAAGGGAAGAGAATACAACACCTCAGCACCAGCCGACTGATTACTCGCCCCCCCCAGCCCCGCCAAACACCGACCAGTACCTCCTCCAACCCCACAGTCCATTAGCCCTTCCAGGTAACTCTCAGTTACATCCTGGGCATGACATGCTGTGTTATGGAATACCTCTTTGATCAGTTTGGGTCAGGCGCCCCGTCTCTGCTTCCTCCCAGCTTCCCCTCCTCCCTGGCAGAGCATGAGGCTCACAAAGTCCTTGGTCAGACTAAAACATTTGAATAGTAACTAAAAACATTGGTGCTACCAGAACCGTTTCCAGGCTGAAAGTCAAAAACACAGCGCTGCACCAGCTACCAAGAAGGAGAAAAAATGACTGCTACTGCTGAACACAGGACACACTGCCATAGCAATTGATCATTTCTCTAGGGATCTTAGATGGCTTTATAAATTTTTAATGAGTCTTCTGACCCTTTAAATGACCCCATGTATTTAAGATTCAGGAGGCTGAAGACGCTTGAGCTCATGTAACTGGTACAAAACTATGTGGATATGTCTTCCTTCCAGCTCAATGGGAAATGGTGCGTAATGACTTATCGGCCAAGATCAGAACAGCCCCAGGCTAAACTGCCTCAGCCCTCATAACTTAGCCAGTTTTACTCCTGATATTACCATTCAGCTGTGAAGCCAATTCAGCAAAATTAATTTAAGCCACAGAATGCATTCGAGGGAGAGGGTGGCAAAAAGGCTTTTGCAGTATTTGTTGAATAGTTTGGGATAAGAATGGCCATACAGCTGGAGCAAGCTAGAAGGTTAAGAGGTGAACTCATTTTTCGCTAGCTACTGAGGGAAGGAGATGGAGAGTTCAGCTTTGACATTCAACTAATTGCGTCTGTCAAGTCTTACCTTCAATATGAGGGCATGGTTAGTTGTATGGACCTATTTCAGTCATATCTTTATATCCAAAAAGTAGAAAGTCTGCTCCTTTATGAGACGGGCCAGTTATAACAGTGAAACTGGAAAAAGAAAATACAGCAGGAATGGGCTGGTTTTCTTTCTTTTTTCCTTTTCTATTTCTATTTTTAAACACTGGATTTGCCATGGACTTCATGCCACACCCAGGAATTGTAACTAGGAAAGTGAGCACAGAGACTACAGTGCCTTTTATTTCTCTGGAAAATCAGCATGTGCCTATGAAAGACCATATCCAGTGTTCTTTAATGCAGTGTATTTTAGCTTTTGAAATATGTGAATCATATGTTTGTTTATGGTTTACAAAACAATTCAAGGGTTGTTATTTATCTTGTTTACAAAGCACAAAACAACCCCTTAATCAGTCTGTGCTGTGTACGTGTAAAGCTGTAAAACCCTCGGAGCTCTCCCAAATATACAAATGTGCCAGGAACTTATATATAAATATATACCCTTATATAAATTCCTTGCACACATGGCTTCAATCCAAAGGTAATTTTTCTGCCTTGTGTGAAGTAGATATCATAGTTATATTTTCATGTGTCGTAGTTCCTTTTTTAACCCTGTGAGAGCAATATTCTTAAATTCTTTTACAAAGAGTAAATTCCCTGAAATGATTTTCCTGGGGTTGGTTGGTTAGTTGCAGCGTAGGTGCCTTGCGATCCAAGAGTAAAACTACCACATTAAGTTGCACAAACCTGAGGCTCATATCTGGTATTTTATTGTAATAATACATAGCATATGAAGTTACTTTAGTCTGTAGGCCTCAGTATTATTAAAGTGGTTAAATTATTTCAGTCACAGAGGTTAAATGGAATGCTACAGTAGCATGGTTAAGAAGTTGTGCTATTTGGGATAGAATCCATATCCCTAACTCTAGTATTCATCTGCAGGATTTTGGTGACTGCTACAGTCATTCCTCAGTTTAGAATTGTTTGGGTCAGCAGATTTCTTTTTGTTGTTGGTTCCATTACTTTTCTTGTCGACTTCTCTTGGTTGCTTTAAAATGTGTGAATTGGTACCCATGTAACATTCTAGTTTTGAAGGGAATGAAAAAATGACTGTGTGCCTTGGGAAGTAGACCAAAAAGTAATGTGATGGACACTGAGCTGTCTTTCCATAACCTCATATAGTCTCCCCAGGCGAGGGATGATTTGCTCAAAATCAGGATGGAGTTAAAAAAGAAAAGGAAGCGAACTCTGCTTTTCTTTCCTTTCAAACTGTTTTCTGATGAAAGGAGGTCCGCTTTCAGGACAGTCCCCTTGACTCCTTGCAGGTGTGCTAAATTTGTTTAAATAAAAGTTCAAGGGGAAAAAATGCCCCTTTAAAAGTGTTGCGTTTTAAAGAGTGTAGAATGTATTTAATTTCCTCAGTTGCAGTCAAAAACTATACACCACCACTCAACTCCAGAGGTCTCAAAGCAGAGTTAATAATTTTTCTAACACTTTTTTTTTTTGTTTTCTGTTTGGAAAAAGCAACTTTGTCAAATTAAAACCTTCAGCCAAATCTTTCAATGACACTTCATTTTGGAAAATCTCTACATAGCACTTTCAGTGGTGCTGACATTGCTGGGAATTAAATAATTTAATATTTTAATATTTCATTTTACATTGGTATTTCAGTTTTTAATATAAATATTTCAAATTTCATTCCAAAATGAAACTTTTTAAATAAGAAAACATTATTAAATTAGCACCCCATTTTTCCAAGAAAATTCTATTCTGTTAGAAAAAATCCTCTGGTTTTTTGTTCTTTTGTTTTGTTTTTTTTGTTTGGTTGGGTTTTTTGTTTGTTTGTTTTTGTTTTCAAATGGAAACATAAGCAAACCTTTAACTACTGAAATTGTTTCCATAGTAGAATTTCTAGGGTTCTATATAGCTTTAGCAGAAAGTTGGATGTTAGTCATATCGGTGTGTACTGACCACTGACCTTGTTACATATTTGTGTGATACTTGGTTACTTCAACACAACACTTAATGGCAGCCACAGTGAGTAGGGGCACTCTTTAAGTCTCCAAAGTATGGTTGTGACAGCAAATGATCACTGCATATACCCTCCAATAATCATGTGGTTTTATTATGATAGTATAAACAGTTTTCCAAGATGGGAAGTGAGCAGTGCATCCATTTTAAAGTCCTGAGGCAGTTTAATCCAGTGCTTTCCATCGTCCCAAACTTTCTGGTGGAGATGGAGCACATAACTTAAACCACATCTCAAGTTTAAAGATATCACATAGTTGAGAATGTACCGTGTTAAATAAGAATGTATTTATTGTCAGTACTAAAATGTGCGTGGTATTCCCAACGTAAACTGTCTGGCCTCAATTTTCACACTTATGGTTTTGTGCATCTTCATTATGAGAAAGGTTTTGGCCACATAGTATAAACCATGGACAAACAAATACCTTTGTTCTGAAAAGCAGTTTTATTCTTTCATTGTACAATTTATTTTCTGTTCTGTGTGGCTGTTTTCTGGACCATTTCCAGTTTGTTCAGAGACACTTGCAAACAGAGGGCAAAATTTGGTAATCATATGTTTAGTTAGTGCTACAGCATCCCATAACAGTAACATTAAGAGGTCAGTGGATCTCTCTTGATTGCAACTGAACTATAATGTACTGCACCATGCAAAAGATTTGGCCTTTTCCCTCTCTTCCCTACTTTTACACCTAGATCCGTTCTCTGAGGTAAGTGTTTCTATGAATTTTGGCCAGATAGACTGAACATCTGTGCTGAATCTTTCTGAAAAGCATCTAAGTCCTTGGCTAACCAGGTGCTAAGCAGAGAAGTTCTTCCTTGTGCTATTACATAGAAAATGTCACGTAATAATAATCTACTTCCTCCATAACAAACCAAGTGCCTGAGTCAGAGAAACTAAGACTTTCCTTAGCTCTGAGTAATTCTCAGGGCACATCCTGCAGGCCAGCAGTGAATTAGCCAGCTGTGAATTGTTTGGGCAGAAATCAGAAACATCTGCTGAAACACCTGCTGCAAGGCCTTTGATCTCTCTGACTACAACAATAAGTTCTGAGGCTTTGAAAGTTTGTTTATCTGGAGGAGAAGCTACAGTGGAAACTTCACAGCTATCAGGGCTGTTGCAAGGTGAACATGTTGGAGTGGGGCCACAGTTTACAGACAATTCTCTTATAAATTAAGTTTCAGATGGTTTAGGGTCATGTGGAAATAAATATCCCTGGATGATTTCCTGCAGTGGAATGCAGTTTTGTGTGTAGTTGTCATATTCTGAGAATTATTCGTTCTTCTAGCCTGGCCAGTACCACATTTCCAATCTGCTTTTTTTAAGGACACAGTTGGATGATTGTTTTGCTCCTCTCCACAGTTAAACTACGCTTATCACAGGGCTAGAGATTTGGAGGCACATAGGGTTGTTGCTCCTCATGTTCTACTGCTCAGGATTGGTGACTGGGAAGTTGATTTTACTTTAGAAAAGAGTTCGGTGTTGATTAAGTGATGCTGATAGGTAAGAACTCTTATTGCCTGTGTGCCATCTGAACTTGTGTTTATTCTCTCTTGAACAACTTCTTCCATAAAATTGAGAAAAGGATGGTTATGATCATTGGCAGGGAAGCTTAACAGCTACTTTAACTCTCTTGAGCCTTATGAGCTGAATAGGACTAAATAGGACTAATATGGACTAAATAGTCCAATATAAACTGAGGAGCTGTAGTGGGACACTAGATCCTGTGTGCAATATTTCTATTGTGTATTGGAGTAATCTCCTGCTTGATTTCTCCTAGTCTAGAACTAATGAAATATTGATGAGAACATTTGCTGCGTACTGCAAAACCTCACGCCATTCTTTTTATATACGTTTCTGCAACACCAATGCCTTGAATTCTTTAAATTTCATTATTACAATGCAACAGGTAGAATTTTAACTTTTGTCATGATTTTAGTTCTAAAGGTAGGCAAAAGGTTAAAGTGGAAGAATACTTCTAGATCAATAAACAAAAACTGGAACGAGTTGTGTTTTTACCTGTTCAAGGATCACCTGCTACAAGCTAAGGAGTGTTGCAAGCCAACGAGAAGGAACTGCAGCAGGAGGGCCAGGAGACCTCCTTGGATGGACAAGGAGCTGCAGAGGAAAATTCAAATGAAAAAAGAGGCTTATAATAAGTGGAAGCAAGGACAGGCGGCCTGGGAAGAGTACAGGGATGTTGTTCGGGAAGCTAGGGACCAGGTTAGGAAAGCCAAGGCCCAGTTAGAATTAATCTTGGCTAGGGGTATTAAGGATAACAGGAAGGGATTCTACAGGTACATAGCAAATAAAAACAGACTAGGGAGAATGTAGGCCCCCTCAGGAAGCTCTTGGGAGAACTGGCTACACAGGATTTGGAGAAGGCTGAGGTTCTGAATGACTTCTTTGCCTCAGTCTTCACTGGCAAAGGCTCTGACCACACCACCCAAGTCTTGGAAGGCAGATGCAGGGACTGTGAGAATGAAGACCTTGTGCCCACTGTAGGAGAGGATCTGGTTTGAGACCATCTTAAGAACCTGAACGTTCACAAGTCCATGGGACCTGATTAAATCCATCCACAGGTCCTGAAGGAGCAGGCGAATGAAGCTGCTAAGCCGCTGGCCATCATATTTGAGAAATCATGGCAGTCAGGTGAAGTTCCCGATGACTGGAAAAAGGGAAATATAACCCCCATTTTCAAGAAGGGGAAAATGGATGACCCGGGGAATTACAGAGCAGTCAGTTTCACCTCTGTGCCTGGCAAAATCTTGGAGCAGCTTCTCCTGGAAGGCATGCTAAGGCACATGGAAAACAACAAGGTGCTTGGTGACAGTCAGCATGGCTTCACTAAAGGGAAATCCTGCCTGACCAATTTGGTGGCCTTCTATGATGGGGCTATGGAACTGATGGATAAGGGTAGAGCAGTTGATGTCATCTACCTGGACTTGTGTAAAGTGTTCAACACTGTCCCACACGACATCCTTGTCTCTAAATTGGAGAGACATCAATTTGATGGATGGACGACTTGGTGGATAAAGAACTGTCTGGATGGCCACACACAGAGAGTCGTGGTCAATGGCTCAATGACCGGCTGGAGACCAGTAACAAGTAGTGTCCCTCAGGTATCGGTGTTGGGACCAGTCTTGTTCAACATCTATGTCGCTGACATGGGCAGTGGGATTGAGTGCGCCAGAAAGCCAACCGTATCCTGGGCTGCATCAAAAGGAGCGTGACCAGCAGGTCGAAGGAGGTGATCCTGCCCCTCTACTCTGCTCTTGTGAGACCTCACCTGGAGTATTGTGTGCAGTTCTGGTGTCCTCAACATAAAAAGGACATGGAACTGTTGGAACAAGTCCAGAGAAGGGCCACGAGGATGATCAGGGGATTGGAGCACCTCCCGTATGAAGACAGGCTGAGGAAGTTGGGGCTGTTCAGCCTGGAGAAGAGAAGGCTGCATGGAGACCTCATAGCAGCCTTCCAGTATCTGAAGGGGGTCTGTAGGGATGCTGGAGAGGGACTCTTCATTAGAGACTGCAGTGATAGGACAAGGGGTAACGGTTTAAAACTCAAACAGGGGAAGTTTAGATTGGATATAAGGAGGAAATTCTTTCCTGTGAGGATGGTGAGGCACTGGAATGGGTTGCCCAGGGAGGTTGTGGGTGCTCCATCCCTGGCAGTGTTCAAGACCAGTTTGGATGAGGCCTTGAGTGATATGGTTTAGTGTGAGGTGTCCCTTCCCATGGCAGGGGGGTTGATGCTAGATGATCTTAAGGTCCTTTCCAGCCCTAACTATTCTATGATTCTATGATCTTGTCAATGTTTTTTCTGTCTGATGCTTTTATTATAAGCTGAACAATGTCTGCATAGCACCGTACTTTCTGGTGATCACAGGAAGGTGCTCTTCTCTGCTGCAACACTTGCCCCATTCCTGTCAAGCTAACCTCTCCCAACAGTTTTTTTACTAAACTTTTAACTGAGGCATATATTAATTTCAAGACTAAGAATAATTTCAACAAAAGAAATAAATTATTCCTTTTGAAAATGTCAAAAAAGGAAAAAAAAAAAAAAGATAAAGATAATTTTGCACGACCAATAGGTCTTGTAGTATTTCCCACTAAAAAAAGAAAAACATGGGAAATTCCCAACCAGCTCTAACAGTAGCATAAATTCCTGGAAGACTGTATGCTAGTGTCTGGTAATGCCTAACACTAAGGAAAAAGGAATGTAAGGGAAATGAAAATCCTGTTGCATAGGGGAAGATGACAGTGCGATTGTATGTCAGATTGGTCTATGGCAAAAGAACATATGAGAGCTTCTTAAATTGGTATTCAGCATGTCTGTGTTAGATCAAAATAGTGTAAATACTAGAAATTCTTTGTGGCACTAATAACTTGCGTTGGCAGCTTGTTGAAAGAGAGACAAGAAAAGGAGGACCCTTTCCTTGTAAATCAGCCAGTGTATTTTCAGCTGATGTTGCTATGGAATTTGATGGCCCATTATGTTGTACCTTTATGCATACCAGTCTGGTGACAGTAACAAAACTTTCCTTGCCAGACTCCTTTTCTTCAACATTGATTCACATTAGCTCAACATCTGGCACTTCATGTTTTTCACTAAATACTGTCTTTTCCCAAATGCTCAAATTATTAGAACTTGTAAGGAAATATTGATGGGTCACAACCAGAAGCAGGCAAACATTTTAACAACATGCAGTATAAGCAAGTTTATGACCATAGCAAGCAATGTGAGCAAATATGTTTATATTTAGCATGAAGGCCATGCAAATCTTTTACTATACCTGTAATTCAGATACTCTCAAATGAGTTAAGTAGATAGTAATATAGATGCCTGTTAAAACTCTTTATTGCCTTATGACAATTATTTTGGAGGACCAACATTTAAAATCTTGTTGTTACTTAGCCACCTCTGTTATGTGATAAGGTAAACTAAGTATGTCCATCATTATGTGAATTACTATGATCCTGTCAGAAAAGGTAAGCTTTATCTTGTTCTTCTTATCCACAGAGTTTAAAAATACTAATTTTATTCTTCATACACAGTATCACCTACAGGTCTTAAATGGCTTTTGAAGTCAAAGTGGCTCTTTGTTTTGAAAATAATAGGTCAAATAGGTTCTGGACAAACATTTGTGTGTTAGAATTGTCTGTGATTAACCATATCATGTTAACTAGCACCTTTTGACGGCTAGTTTGCTCAATGTTGTTGTAAACAACAGCTGTCATAAAATGCCCATGAGACAAGAAATCTATTTTGGTGTTACAGGTGGAAAACAGCAACTGACACTGCATATGTATTTTTACTTAGTTGGTTCACTTTGTAGTAGAGAAAATGTTTTTTCTCAAGTCAGTGGAACTGTGGTTCAGCCAGGGATGGCCAGGTTTTCCTGCGAGCCCTGTAGCCTCTCAGCCACATAGACTTAACTTTCATACTACCTTGCCAACTTTCCTTATTAAAGCTTCATAACAAAGCTCACTTAACAAGGCAACAATGGTGGATATCCATCTTTTCTCTTGGCTTCAAGATCTGCTTTTGAATAACCTAAAGACTTAAAGGAAGCTTTGTGTATCATGTATGCTGTATGCCTACTCAAATGCTATTAATACAAACTTCACAAAGACAAGAAAACTTCCCCAGCTTCCTGATGGGATAAGTTGCAAACTTTATTTCCCGTCCAATACTTTAGAACAGACTCATGCAAATGAACTAATCAAATTTTTAATTTCATCTGACTCCCACCTCACTTAGCATATGCAAGGTACTTGATATGCCTCACTTATTGCATAGTAACCAACCCACTTTGAGAAATGCAGCTATGCAAGCTGAGAATTAGGACTCATTATGCCTTTGCTGCGCGCTCATTAGCATTGCATGCTGAGGGTGCCATCTTAATTAGGGATGAACCTGACCACCTGAAAGTAATTCACACTGGCAGCCAACTGCAGTATTTTCCAATTTCTGATGTGTCTGGCTTCCATCTGCCAGCTTTATCTTAGCAGTGACTCTTTCTGTTGACATCAACAATGATGTTCTTCATATCATGAATTGCATCCTGTCTCTTGGGTGCAATGAAGTTCAACAGTTCCTTTCACAGTATGACATAGCTGCTAGCTATGGGAGACTTATGATCAACATGATGAAATGCAAGATATCAAGTATATGACAAGACATGAAGTAAATGACCTTGAAATGTAAAAAATCCAAACCAAAATCTCCTGCTTCTAAAAAAACGTAATGAACAGAGCATGCCATTACACTTTCTGACATCATTGCAAGTACATTGGACAGATGTATGAAAGAAACACAATGTTATATTTCATTATGCTTCCTAGGATCTACTGGCACTATTTCAATGATATCTTTAAGAATCTGTGTTAATGTAATCCACCAACCAAGCAAGCAACTGGAGTTTTTACTGGAGCTTTATTTTTATGCTAGCTGTATGCCAGTGCAGTCTCAGGACAAAACAACACAGATGGGTGCAGATGCTACTCATCAATACCCTGTATGATATAAGCAAGTATGCATAAGAAAACCTACAGAGGCTTTCTTTCATACAGAGTATGAACAAAAATTAGTTAGATTCTGATGAGATGCAAAAAGTCAAAATGGACAGAATTCCCTCCTTTATTTTCAACGTAACATGGGACTATAGGCATGCTGCCAGTCTATCAGACATAGCCCCCCCCAAATGTTATCGTTTATTTAAACCACAGCAAAATGCTTCTGGTTGTAAGACTGTCTGCACCGCAGGCAGATGCATCCTCCTCACCAGCCAGGCTAATAGAAGGTGGAAATTGCAAAATCTTGAACTCCACTGAGATTTGGTTAATTTTAGCTCTGACACTGTCATTTACTGCTTTCATGCAGCCATGTTTTTTAGGGATTAAAAATTGAGACAGCTTTTGCCATGTTTCATAAGGTTAATGGAATGGTTTCCTGAGGAGAACTTTTTTCTCCAATTGTTTCTGAAACTCCAATTAATAGGAGAATTCAGTATGTTGTGTTTCTTAGCATGTTGATTGTTCCTGTTGAATAATAATGCTTTGTCAGGTATTTAATGCCTTACCTTTCACCTGGGGACTTCCAGCATGGTTTGCCTACTTTCTACAACTGGTGTGGAGCACAATGGTGGTTTACAATACAAAGATGAGAGTGCTTGTAGAAAACACCTCCTCCAGCTGAAGCAATGGAGAGAAATTAAGTGGAAGAATTAGTATAGACAAACTTTGGTTAGACTGCAGATCTGCAGTGTGTTTTTACAGCATTTGTATGGAAATGCTTAGTTTCTTGAATTGAAGCCTAAGTCTTGAATAAAACAAACCAACACAAAAAAAATCAGCGATATTTAATCATCATTGGGTATGTTTGCTTTACTAACATTCTGAGGTTGGAGCCAGAAGGAGTAGAAACCAAATAATATTTGTCAGATCTTTGTGCACTGTGTCCCTCTCCAGCTGACACTCAAACACTCAGTGCCCAGCTCATTTTGTATTGTGTTTATGGGGATGACTTATGGAAAGTAGGGGCACACCTTGTTGAATGGCCACTGTAGTGACAAAGTCTTGCAGGCTCTGTACTCCTAGGAGTTCCCGTATGATGTTCACATCTCCACAGCAGCAGCAGCCACTGCACCACAGACCTGGACAGGTATCTTTAAAGCTCCATCTCTTCCCCATTGGTTCCCCACCATTCCTTACTCTGGGTTGAGACAAAACACAGGTATTTCTCACTGCAGCTTCTGGTCTTATGATCTGTTCCATGCAAAGATATCACACATATGAAATTCTGTTTTTCAAAGCTAAAATAGCTGTGTAACTGCTTACAGAATGTGACACACAGACATTTTCTTCCCTATTCTCATATCTTTTAGTTAATGAACTGAAGAAAAGACAAAATATTTAGGGGCAACTGTGATCCCTAGCATGTGTACTTCATATTGGTAAAAGACAAACCCCAAGGCTAAAGAATTCAGGGTAGAGTACTGTGGTTTAAGGCTGACTACACCTGTAGTCAGTGTTGCTTTGTCTGTGTTTGTTTTGAATTTGGATATGGCTGGATTTCTAGTGTTGTGATTGTGTATACCGATCGATTGACTGAGTTTTTAATTGCTGATTTACTTAAAACAAGAGCACCTAGGTAATTTTTTTAAACTATTCACTTTGAATGCATTTTTCAATGTCTTTGAGAAGTGCTCACTTGACCATCACTCTCTCTATGACCCACTTCTGTCTATAGTGATTAATTAACTTACATGCAATAGTCTATGCTGCTATTTATATCCCCCCCTGTTCATTGCACCTCATCTCTCTTTGAGCGGGATAAACAACAGAACAGTGCAGACAAATGTTTATATAGAGATATTGAAGTTGGCTGGGTTTCCTAACTATTACAAAGAAAAATTCTTGCACATTAGGTACTAGTGGAACAGAGCACACAAAAACGGAATTTTGTTGAAAGAAAGCCAGTTATGGACAAGCATGAACAGTAATAATATGGAAGACCACCTCACATAAGCTTTGAAAGGAATATCATCTGCAAAACTGCTCATAAGCTGGAGTAGAAAACCACAAGTGACAAAAAAATCTCAAAAGAATATTCAATAGTTTAACATGACTGTTTATGGTAAAAAGAATTAGAAAATGGCTGAGCAGCTTTTTAACATTTAAAAAAGATCTGAAAAAGTAAAGAACTGAAAGAGTTCCTATCTATTTCTAGCAAACTGGAGCATTCCACGATTAACACATGCAAGTACCAAGGTGCAAGGGATGAATCAATTGCAGTTAGGAGGAAAAAATAGGCAATCCTTTAAAATGTAGAATTTAATAAGTACCACAGGGAAATCTTAGGAGTATTCTCCATAGTGGGTTATTGCTCCTCCTTGACAAAGATAAAATCAGTCAGCAAGTAATTATAAGGTTAATCCTGATGCACAGATTTTGTTGTTGTTTGTTGTCCAGTATAAGCCTTGAAAAGAATATAGGTTATAATTAGAGCTCTTGCTTGCACATATCTTCAGATTGCTATTCTTCTCCAGTAAAAGATCCCTTTTTGTCTTTCACTAAAGCGCTTCAATTCATTCTGGATAAGGTTAGTCAAAAATTCCCCTTTGTTTCACCAGGATCATCTGAATGTGCCTGTTGAAAAGCTTTTCAATAGTCATACATTAATGTCTATTTAGGGTTAATTTTGGAAAACTCGGTCAGCCAACACTTTGTTATAACCTGTGTAAGGTGGGAAATAGGGAAGACAATGCTTACATAAAAGGTGAGAAATAATAGGTAGAATGATAGGTTATCCTTTTTTCTTATCACTTATTTTTCTTAGAAAGCAATGTGGAATTTCTTTCTCTTTCTTTAACTTTTGTTTTCATGAGTCTCCAGGGAGATGTACACAATGCAATGGTTTTGCTAGGCAGTATAGAAAACTTCTAAAAGAAGGACTAAATGTCTGATGTTTCTATTTGGAAGAATTAAAGCCATTATTATCCAGTATTACAAAACCAGAAACCAAGAGTATTTGATAGTCTGCTTTAGGCTCTGGACTAAAAACATCCCTCACTGTCTTGGTACTTGTTTAGTGCCCTTCAAACTATGCCTTGTTTTTCCTACTAACCCCAACAATCTATTTAAGTGTCCCAAAAATGCTGCTTTTGTGACAACTGCAGAAAAAACAGCATGATAACTCTGAAATGGATTAGCAGCTGGTTTCTACAAAGAAAGCAACAACCAATGCAATAGAGATTTGTGAAATACTCTCCTTGACATTCAGCATTCAGATCTGAGAGTGGACCAATGTAAAGACTCAAATGGTATTTTTTTTCTTTGTAATTTTTACCTGCTCTGCAGAAGTCATAAAAAAGCAAACTCACTATCCCCCCTTGCAATTTTGGCTGTGAATAACTGTGCACAGCTTACATTGAAGTTGATGTGAACTACTTAAATTCACATCTAATGGAAGACTATGCCTTTTATGACCATATTTTGTAAGTAATTCAAATATACAGGCTTTTTTAGCATACAAAATTATGGATTGTTTAATGTTATTCTCTTCTACCCCAAAATGTTAGTATAAGCATAGGTTATTTCATCAAGCTCTCTTTGAAGTGATAATCTGGAGGGGAGGGGATGGGATTTGGAGTATTTCAAAGCAAATTCTCCCTATCCCATTTCTGAATCAGGATTTGATCAAGTATAGAATCATCTTTGCCAAATACGAAGTGACATGCAGATGCATCATTCCAAAGAGCTAAAGGATCTATAAACTAATGAAATACTGTAAATCATGTTTGTTCCAGTTTTATAAGCTCAAAGACTCTTTAAACTAAAATTAAAAACAAACAAGCAACCCAAACAAAACAAAAAAACAACAAAAAAATACCCAAACAAAAAGTAACTTTCAACAGGAGACAGTATTTTGATTGTTCATATGTTTTAGACATGTGGTGCATCAAATTCATCCAAATCCAGTTCACTTCATTGGCGTTACAGAAGGCTTTGGAACTAAATTTTAGTTATAGAGCCATACCTTAAACTGTGGCAGTTGATTTAAGTATTCATTGATCTTAGTTTCTTAACACTTGAAAACCGCTTCAGTTTTCTTGTCCTATTTATTTAAAAAACAAATAAAATTGGCTTAGTTAATTTGTTTCTGCTTCCATAATATCAGAAAAGGGGAGGTGAGGGGGATGTTAAGGAAAGAGGTGATTATTCATAGTTCTGCTAGTATGGCGAAAGAAGAGTTTGGCAGCTCTCTGTTAGAACCTCCCTGTCAGAGCACATATTGTAAAAGTAGTCTGAAATGTATCCAAAGAAGACAAACACAGGAACTGAAATTTTAACTCTTATTGGCAGTGACGTTAGTAGACTCAACACAGACTTTAGGGTTTGTATATATTTTTCTTGTTTTTAACTGCAGGGATAAAGCAACTAATACAGATTCAATTCCTTCATTATTGTTCTTTAATTATTGTTCTTTAATAGTGGAATATTTTGCTTTTGCCTCATAATTGAAACACCTCTCTGTTGTAAACTGGAACTTGTACTTTATGAGTACTGTTAGTTCACAGCACTCCACACATACGCATCTACATGTCTTCCAGAATGCAGTCTCTACATTCAATTACTAGAAACTCAAGAAACCTGTATGAGTTTATACCATACCACCTTTTGGAGGGTGCTTAAGTAAACCAGTGCATTTTTAATTCAAAATTAGTCTCAAGATCTCTTTTTGCTTACTTTGGTTGACCTTCCAGATGGAATTGGTCATTTATTCTGTGTAGCGAGTTTGTAAACAAGCAGGGAAAAAGCAAGCAGTAAAATCTGTGAAAGCCATAATTATGCTATATAGTTTCAGTTTATGTTTCTGTGGCTTTCTATCTCATTCTGTCACAGATATTTTACAGCTGAGAATTCAAATCTGCCATTTTAATTTATTCCCAAACCTGATGATTCTGAGATTGGCATGTTTTCTTTCTGGGCAGTGGGATGTAGCAACAGGAGGAGGCCAGGAGAAGGAAGGGACTGGGACATGCTAGTGAGTGGGCAGCAGGAGATGGCTAAACAGCTGTAGTGGGTGAATGGTGGCAGCAGTTAATGGAAGCAGGGAAAAAAAAAAAAAAAAAGGAGGGGCCAGGCTGCCAAGGAGGTTTCAGCATGACAGAAGGGATTTGCACAGATCAGTGGTTCCTGTCTTTTCTGTGGCTGAGATGTACTTGAGAAATTTGGCATTGTGTTTCACTTTACTGAGCTCAGCTCTTCTCTCCTCTACTTGGAAACTCCTGCTGTCTTCGTGTCCCCAGCCTGCCCTGTGGCTGCCATTATTATCTTCTAAAGGCCTGGAGGCACTAGGCAAGGCTCTGCATTGAGATAGCGCAGTTCTGGCAAACTTCATTCCCTTGAGCTCTATTGCTTATCAGTTCTAATGTTGTTGCCTTATTAGAGAGGATCACATATTTCATTGGGAGCTGCTAGGAGAGACCATTCTTTGTGGTTTTATCTTTTCTATTAATTGATCCCTCGGTACTGGATGATGATGATGATGATGGCTTCCTTTACCAAGGACATGCCCTGTCCAAAAGCAGAATTGTCTCTCTTCACATCTCAAATGCCAGACTGTTATGGAGAAGGTGCTGCTATTAAAACTAGGTGTCTTGCCACAGGCAAGTAATGACAGGCATGGAATATATCACAGCAACCAATGCTGGAATACTGAGCAACATATACGTAAACCATGGATGGCAATGGCAAGCAGAGAGATAAAGTTAGCACTGCTGCTCCTAATTGCAGAGACATTGGCACCAAAACTCCCTAGGCTTAGCCTGCCTCTCCTTCTCCACAGCTGTAGTTTTCTAATTTCCTCCTATCAGCTTTTTGTTCTTTTCTCAAGAAACGTGAATAGCTTCAATGCGTGAGTTGAAACACTAGGTTGCACTATAATGGCATTTCCCTTGATTTACAAGCACTCTGAGGACTCTACTTACCACTAGATTAAGCTAGAGGGTCTGCAGCTTCTTGGAATTTGATTTATTTCGATGTGTCACATTCCGTCCTCTTCAGTCCACCTGCACCTCTTGTCCCTTGTTGTTTCACTCTAAATCCCTCTCTAATATTTCACAAAGATTGTAGAGTTTTATCACTATTCACTCATAGTTTATTCCTTCAACATCCATCAGTGTACAGCCTGGAGTTCTACATATTCTGGAGACATATGTCTGCCTCCCATAGCTGCATCTGAAACTCAGTTAATAACAAAACTTTTGTTTGGTCTCATAGAAATACTATCGTTTCTCTTTCGTCTCTTATGAACTGACATAAATTAGAGCACTATTTCTTGGGAAATGTCATACTCTGTGGTGTCTGGATTTTCACCCAGACTGCCATTCTCACTTGTACTACATAATATAGTCTCTGTCAATCAGTCCCAACAATCCAAATTGAACTAAGCAAAATTTCTATTTTCTGATATCTGGCATTTAATCTTCCTTTTTCTCCATTTGCAAAAGCACACAAACCTGCTGACAGAAGAAGAAGGAAGGAAAGAAGAGTACAAAAGTTTTTCGGCTCAAAATTTTTCTATTTCTCATTCAAGCATTGTAAGCTGTTGTCCAAAGTATGTTGAGAATTAGGGAACGGCAAATTTGTGCAATTGAAAACAGTCATGTAAACTGAAATGCCAAATTTCCTGCGCCAGATGCAACATGAATTCACTGTAGAGCAAGAACTATCATTAGAGCTCCCTAGGAAAGGAACTAGAATACCAAAGTAATGATTTTAGGGTAATATGCCGATGTTATTTGAAAGCTGGGATTGGCATGCAAACATTTGTACAGCATTTTGTTTTACACAGACCCTTGTTAATGCATCTGGTATTCATTTTCATACCACTAATCCTAATAGATTCACTTAGTACTCATGTGGATGTCATATGTACTTCCTGTATGTATTGTGCTGTGATGGACACTGTTTACTGGACACTTTGTGTTACCACATTTCCTTTGATTATGTAATTTTTTTCAGAAATTCTTCCTGGTATGTGTTAGCAGAAGCAGCTTTACATGGAGACCATTGTATCAGCACTATTTGAATAATGTCATGGCCATGGGGATTCAAGCCTAATAGATAAAACATTCAGTTATCCTGGCAGTAAGTGGAATTTGAAAGTGTTTCAGAAAAGCAATCTTGGTTGCATATAGGGGTAGAGGAAATGGGCAAGTTTTGTCAAGGTGGCAATTTTTATTATTTTTCTTTCTAAAACAGCAATCAGTCAGAGTTCAGTTTATCCAGAAGAAATGTTTTTTCTGGCTTTTGGGGGGGGCAGTGGGGTTTGTTCAGCTGGGTGTTTGTTCATTCTCTCTTCAGAAATTGGTTTGCCTGTCCTATATATTTGTGAAGTTTGTAATGGTATTTATTCAAGAATAAGCATTGTCTTGAAATAAGCATTGTCTTGAAAGCTTTCCAAAAGCTTTAATTTACAACAAGATAAATAAGGCTTGCAAAGTGATTACCTTCAGGTTTCTTTGTGGTGTTTTGGGGAGATTAGTTTGTGGGTTTTGTTGTTTGGATTTTTTTTTTTTTTCAGTAAAGCGTAGGAATGTCTGACAGAACTAGATCAGAGTGGACTGGAACATTTGGTTATATGGTTTGAATTATTACTAGACTTAGAAAAGTACTTGTTTGGTAGAGCTACATCTTTTAATATGTGGGTTTGTCTCACGAATCACTGCATATGATACATAACAGAGTACTTAAAAGTCAACCCTATTGAAATTCTGCTACTCCTTATCCTCACTGCAGAAATAAACCCCATCAAAAGAATGTTTCAAAGCCCTGTCCTTGCCCAATCTGTCATTATTGTAATATCCAGTCTGACAAAAACTCTCACCAAATGAGAAGAGTAAGGCTTCAGACCAATATTGGTATAACATGGATTCAGGATACTGCATGTGGAGCTGGGTCTTAAACATTTTAATCTGATTCAGCTTCATTCAGTTTTTCAAACTTCTTCTTTGTATCCATCTTTCTGGTAGAAAAGTAAGGGAGACTATTAACATTGGTAGTTATCATGGTTTAGACCCAGCTGGTAGCTCAGCACTACGCAATCATTCGACTCACCCATCCCTTTCCCCTGCGCTAGGAGGGATGGAGAGAATTGTAAGAATGTAAATCCCACAGACTGACCTAAGAATAGTTTAATAACTGAAAGTAAAATATAGAGACAATAAAAAATATCATTCTTAATAATAATAGGAAACAACAAGACAAAAAAAATGAAAGCTCAGAAAACACTAGTGATACACAGTACAATTGCTCACTACCTGCTGACTGATACCCAGCCTGCCCCAAGCAGCTATCTACACTTCCAAGTAACTCCCCCAGTTTAGATACTTGGCATGATGTGCTGTGGTATGGAATACCCCTTCGGTTAGTTTGGGTCAGGTGCTCTGTCTCTGCTTCTTCCTGGCTTCTTGTGCCCCAACTCACTGGCAGAGTATGGGAGACTGCAAAGCCCTTGATCACAGTAAGTGCTACTTAACAACAGCTGAAACATTGGTGTGTTATCAGCATTGCTCTCAGACTAAAGCTGAAACACAGCATTGCATCAGCCACTAGGAAGGAGAAAAATAACTGATAAAGCTGAAACCATGACAGTAGTGTATAAAAGACTATTGAATGCTCCCTGTAAGACAAAGTCCTCTGAAAGGGTCAAGAGAAGATAAAGCCTGTTGCTCCTGCTCTCTGTCTCCCAACAATTGCATTAACTTGTAGGGGAGACTGGGATAGTTTTCATGAAAGGCTGGTATAAAGCTATTCTGGCACACAAATCATGTGCCTGAAATGGCAGGTAAAATCATGGATGCATCTTTGGCTACAGAGGGTATTTTTTTTAGTGGCTTAGTAGCTTTGCAGATAGCAAAACCCTCTCAGCAACTGCCATGTGCCCAGCAGGAGCCTCAGAGATAGCTGCATTAGTGTACCTAGAGCTGCAGAATGTCTTGCAGCAAGATTGTAAGTGCCAGCAATGGAAATAACCTTAAATGCAGGACTTAAACACCCATGTACTGACAGGGGCAACCTGCAGCTTCCTAAGTCACAATGTGTAGATCAAATCCCTGTCAAAGACTTATTCCCTTTAAATATCCATGATCTTCTATAACACTAAATGTGGATTCTACTGTTTTTGTCACTGTGTGACTGCTGAGAGGTGGACTAAGTTATTATTTATGCAGTCACTCATTTATCTGTTCAGAAAGGGGAGTTAAGAACTGAAATGAGTGGTTTATGTTCCCTCTGTTTATGCTAGTCTTCTGTGCTTTTGTTCTTCCACAAACTCATAGAAAGGTGCTCCTTCTGAAATTAGGTCTCATCCTTGCACTTCTGAAGTCATAAAACTCAGACTGCCTTCTGTTGTGTCTTTTTTGCTAAAGTCAATCATGCTGTGAAAAACATGTATAATAGTGCAGATACACCAGCTGACGACCAAACCAACCATATAATCCACAGCTAATTGATTCCTGTTGGTTTAGGAATAATGACTTTTCTTCATATGATATGCCTCTCTTACAGAAT
This sequence comes from Pezoporus flaviventris, assembly GCF_033815535.1. Lineage (NCBI taxonomy): Eukaryota > Metazoa > Chordata > Aves > Psittaciformes > Psittacidae > Pezoporus > Pezoporus flaviventris. The sequence continues at coordinate 23,318,658 of NW_026892585.1, forward strand.
TCCCCTTCAAGGTAAAGGATAAGTTTCACTCATTATTTCCTGTTTATCTTTTCCTCCCTCTCCAACTCCAGTCTTTCTGTTAGTGTATGTTAAAATATCAGGAAGCAAAACTAAAGTCAACAAATACCTTTGGAGACACATATGGTTTTGTGTAACTGTTTTATGACTGTGAGCCCTGTCACCTGCCTCTCCCTAAATAACTTCTCGAATGAAGACGACAATGTGTATAGTTATGTTTTCACATGAAGGAATATGTTATTTCCTATGACAATGTACATTATTATAGCATTAAGACAATGAGATATTATTGCCTGTTAAAAATCACTTTTTACCTCTAGGCTACTTGTCATCTTCTTGGCCCCTTGGAAAATAGCTGAGGTTGCAGAGGGAATTTAGCATAGCTCATGTGGATTATACTGTCAGAAAGGAAATGCTGGAATGTACTTTTTTCTTTTTTACCCCTCTTTCTTTTTTTCCTTCTGAGTTACAGCTCAGGTCACCTGTTAATGGGCTTTTTCCAAAATTACCTTTGACTTCAAATATGTGAAGTTAGTACAGTAATTTTTCACCACTGAGTTTTCTCAAAATGATTTTTGAGAGAAGAGACCTGTTTACAAGTTACAAGTTACATCTTCCTTTCTGTGAAAGTGATAATTAAAGGATATTCCCTATCTTCACTTGAGAGCCCCTGAACAAAACATTACTTCTATAGAGGAATTTCCACAACCCAAGATGTATTAGTTTCTATGTGTAAAGTGCCTTTGATGGTTTTGCCACTGTCCTGGGTTCAGCAGTAGCAGTCATTTTTCTCCTCCTTGGTAGCTGGTGCAGTGCAGTGTTTTGACTTTCAGCCTGGGAACAGAGCTGATAACAATGATGTTTTGGTTTGGCCAAGGACTTTGTGAGCCTCATGCTCTGCCAGGGAGGAGGGGAAGCCGGGAGGAAGCAGAGACAGGACACCTGACCCAAACTGACCAAAGAGGTATTCCATACCACAGCACGTCATGCCCAGGAGGTAACTGGGAGTTAGCTGGAACGGGTTGGAGACTGCGGGGTTGGAGGAGGTATCGGTCGGTGCTTGGTCGGGCTGGAGGGGTGCGAGTTATCAGTTGGCTGGTGGTGAGGTGATGTATTCTCTTCCCTTGTTATTTCCTTTATCATTGTTATTACTGGTGGTAGCAGTAGTGATTTGTGTTATACCTTAGTTACTAAACTGTTCTTATCTCAACCGGTGGGAGTTGCATTCTTTTTGATTCTCCTCTCCATCCCTCCGGGAGTAGGGGGAGGGAAAGAAGGAAGGGGGGGGGCGAGTGAATGGATTACCTGACTGGGTTCAAACCACGAAAGCCACCTTCAAGATATTTCTTGTTATTAGAATGCAAGGCACTGATAGGTTTTTTTTACAGGGCTGTGTTTCAGCATTGTGTCCCAAATCATGCAGATGATAGATGCAAAACCAGTGTTGTCAGTAAATTCTTTTCATTATAGAGTACTGCTTCCAGCTTGAGGAATATTACCGTTCCTTGGAAAGCACATTACCAGCTCTCACAGAGATGAACAAAACCATGTTATGTTATATATTAGAAAGTGTTATTAGCCAAATATATTCAGAACCACACAGTATCAGTTCTATTTATTTTACCTCTAATGCTACCAATAAATTTCCATTCTTGGGGAAGTCAAAAATATATTACTATTAAGCACAGTACATACTATAAGAATTCTTGGTGTTATCACATCTTCTTGAACTCTCACAACACCTCTTTAGATGCTCAGTTCAAAGTTAGTTGTCCTTGCTTCCACCACAAGTTACCCAAGTAGAATGGACAAAGTACATTATTATCTATTTGTAGTACAGATACATTACATGTTGTGATCTGGACCTGCAGTGTGGATCAAGTCTGATAGTTTTTTATTTTTTATCTTTTTCCTGAGTATCTTTTTCACTTGTCTGGTGCTTATATCATATCATTAAACACCAAGGCTGTCAAGTATCCAATCTTTGTCAGGAGAGGTAGAATGTCTGAGGAATTCTGGCTGCTTCAAAGCAGTAACATTTACAATGCGCAACATGTAATTCATGGAGCTTCTTTAAATGAGATACTATGTAGTTCTTTAAGAAATATGATCAGTCATTGGTAATCAAAAGGAAACCACAGGCAAAAGGTCAGGCAAAGACTGGGCAACTCCTTTGTTCTAGCCTTACTGTGAAGATAATACCACATACATGTGTCTTCTGACTGATTACATTTTTTATTACTTCAAACAGAATGCAGTATCTGCATATCAATTTCATAAAATTATGTGTCTATTTGAACTGTTATAATCTGTGCCATATATTGCATAACGGCCTTAGAAAAAGTTGCTTTTAATCACATGAAAAATATCAATGTTCTTCCGAAAATATTACTGTTGCTAAGTCCTCTCAGAAGTATCGACCTTTGGCTTTATCTGTTAAATACAGCAGAAGTAATTTCACTCCTCAAGGCAGAAAAACCTGTTAGAGTAGTGATCTGCAACTGAATGTTACTATCAACGTACCAATGGTCTGTACTAAATCAGCCAAGAAAGGTAAAACTGAGACTAATCTTGCATATTCTTCTTTTCTGCTGCTCAGATTTGCAGTTCCTCTGATTGTTGTCATAAGCTTAGGAAGATATCAATAAGTATGATGTCAAATAGCTATGACCTATCCAAGAAGTTTTCTCCCAAACAACATCATGACCTTACTGCTATACCTGACAATGTCATCAGAAGTTTCCTGGTTGTCTTCACAGGGAAATAAGTTGAAAACTTTTTGAGCAGCAAAACTGTTGACTGTAACTTTCAAAAAGCACTTAAATCCCTAGGATCTGAATGTTATCTAGACTTTGGTGTGGACAGCATAACATAATGACAAGTTCATCATCCTACTAACTAGACAGCTGTGTGACCAAGGAAGGACCTCACTCTTTGAGGAGGAAATTTTCATGTATTTGCCAGTCACTTCAAATGACATTTTGCATTTCTTTTTCTCTGTAGAAAGAATATACATATGTATACGCACACATGAATTTCCAGTTTCACATTCACAAAATACACTTATTACAAAGGTAGTCTCACAAACCTGGATTAAGAAAGGATATTAACAACAGGTGATTTAAAGCTGGCTGCTTTCATTCATTATGGGTCAGTTGGGAAATTATAAAAACTGATTCACTGCAAACAGCTGTTTTTATTTAAAAAAAGGCAAGTAATGTTGGCGTATATACATCGTGTGCCAGTAGAAGTATAAGCACATGCTATTTGCCACCTCTGTAAGTAAAAAATGTAGTACTTTAATTAGAGTCATATCTATGTTCCTAATTTTAGGTTATTAGTGTTTCCTAAAGCTTAGATACGTCAAAATTAGGAAGAAAGGTCTCAGCCCAGTGAATCAATACAGAATTTTTAAACAGATACTAATCTTATAAATGTAGTCAATAATGGCTATTGCTGTTGTTAATGTAGTTGATAGTCATACTTTTTTGGGTAGAACCAAAAAACTTACATTGATGATTTTTAAATCCTTAGCTGAGAAGATACAGATAATTAATATTTCTCAGAGAAAACATTTCTTTCAGGACTTGACAGGAATTTGAATTAAATAGGGCTTAATATAAACATAAATGTAAGGCATGAAAGAAAACAAGGATATGACCATAACATGAGATAGATCATCTTACGGAGGTTATTATAGTCAGTACTGATACTGAGAACAAGTAGGTGTTTCAGCCTTACTCTGAACCTGGCCAGATTGGATATTTTTAACAAGTTAATTTGAATAGAGAATAAAACAGAAATAGCTGTACTATTTAGACTCATAGTAAGATTTGGGTTCTGGGTATCTCTGAAGATGGCACAGTCCAAAATCTTGCTCAAAGCAGGTCTAACTTTAGGTTGCCCATGGCCTTGTTCAGTCAAATTTTGAAGATTTCATTAAATGAGTTCAGAGAAAAAAGAAAAAGTAATGGCAACAATATTCAGTACAACTTTTTATTCCTTCTGAAATTGTCTGGTTTCTTTGATAATAAAAAAGAAGTTAAAAGCATTAACTCAACAGAAAAATAATTGCTTTTATTTTCTTCATGTTTTTATTTAAAAAGTAAAAACTGAAAACCTCAGCAGAAAGCCATATTATGTATGAAAACCTATTTGTATTTTACCATCTTAATTCAAACAGAACTACATTTCTTGTTTTCCAGTTAGTTTTTCTGCCATCTTAAAATTGTCAAGTAAAACCACTACCAGAAAAAAAGAAGAGAGCTTTTATTTCAAAACCAACCGTAAACAGTACTGTTAAGATGCACCAAATAACTACACACATTCTTTCTTTGCTTTCATTTGTAAACAATGGTAAATTAAGTGTAATGAAAACATGAATGCTTTTCAGTAGCAGGAGTACGGGTTTTGAACCTAGATGCGTAATTCTGTTTTTGAGTAGGCCTCTACAGAGCAGTCTGTGGTTTGAGTTAAGTATTAATTTTTATCTTTGTACTGAAAATAACGTATTTTCAGGAAAATTATCCTGGCAGATTGATATTAATCACAGGAGGAGGATATGGTTGAGGGGAAGAAAAAAACCCTTGGAAACATTTTTATAAGCCTGCAATTCTTCGCTGCTTGAAGTTGTGGGAGTGGTAAAATGGTGAAATTCAGGCATGCTAAATGGATCATGGAAAATAAAATAATCTCCATCTTCCACAAAAAGTAGCAGGCTAGCATGTATTTGCTAATACTAATTCATAGCATTGGAGACAGAATTAGGAGCCTGACAGACTTTAGTGGTCTAACTTCCAGATCAAAATCCTCTCCTGGCACTCTGGAAGTCTCAAGCTGGAATCCTTTTTGATGATTCCTGGGATGGGAGTAGGGATGGAATGCATACCCTACTTGTACAAGGGAAGACCAGGTTTTTCTCTGTCTGATTTCAAAACATCCAAGAGCAATATTAAATCTCTGTGTTTGGGCATGTGTGTTGAATTTATTGCTCTATAATCATGACATGTCCAGCTGCATCCTGTATTCTCACTGCACAGGTCACTGATGACTGCCAATTAAAACACCTCTCTTGTGTTTACATACTGCCCTGAAATGTGCTTGGATGGGATACTGAAATTTCTTCAGCCTGAACTGTAAAGTATAAGGAATTGGTATGCAGAAAAGCATGCAAAATACACTTCTGAATGCTCAGGTATGTCAAATTCTTTTCATAAGCTATGGTGTTGCTGCAGCTCCCTGGCAAATATTTCTTAAAGCACAGGGTCCTTTGTTGAACTGTAAAGAAGGAATTTTCTACAATTCTTTCCCTGGAGTCGCCACTCTTTTTTTACTTATTCTTCCTTCTTTCCCATGTAATATAAACATACCTTGAACACACAGGCTCCCACTGCAGATAGAGTCTAGAAGGTCTGTCACACATTCTTCTGGTTTTGAGGAAACTGTTCTCTTGTTTTGAGTTTTATGACCTGGTATTCAATGTTCAAGAACTTGCTTGTTATTTCTCTTTGTTATTTGATGTAAGCTAGTAGAGTCTGATTTTTCCTAAGAAAAGTGTTTTGTCTTGGATGCGTTCCCTTGGAAAATAAGCTTAAGCTAGCTTTTGGCAAAGTTGAAAATAGGATGGCTCTTTTTTCTGAGAATTTTTCATCCTCTGATATCAATAAGGATTTCTTTATTGGTTACCGTTTGCCAGAAAGTGGTGGTTATTCCTCAAGGTACACTGTAATTTCTTAGAAACTTAAAATGCTCTGCCAATTAAATTGTTGCAAAACCTATTGACAGTTTGGTTTCTGATTTTTCTTGTGGCTGGAGAAACGAATTCCTTCTTACAGTGTTTTGAACATAGATGGATTTATCTCTAGTATCTTTCCACCGAGACCAAACTCCTCCTTCCATCCATTCCTTCTAGCATGTTGCACAAAAATATATCAAATAGTAAGCTTATGATGTTATTTTTCCCAGTTCTGGACATTTTGGGTTTGCTTAAAATATTGCTTTTACTTGTTTAGCCAACCAGTACAAGAAAGGTAATATACTGCCCTAGTTTGCAGGCTGGCTTCCTCAAAGGTTCTGTGATGGAATGATGGAGTTGGGAAGTGCTCCTCTCTGGGAATCCATTACTATCCAAATGTATCTCCTACTGCCAAGGACATTAGCTGTCCTTTCCTTTTAGATCACAGTAAATAGTAACGACAAAATGGAAAGGTGGGGAGAGAAGTAAAATAGCCAAATGATTTTATTAATTTATTATTTTTTTTTAGTACATCAAGTCCACCTGCATTTGTACCATTTCACTTCATATCAGTAGTTGTTTGGGTTTTTTGTTGTTGTTGTTGTTGTCAATTTTAGTAAATATAAGATACATAGTGATGATTTTGACCCCTTTAAAATAAAATAGAGGGTTTGGGCTTCTGTGTTCTTCATGTTTTAGTCCTACTGGATGGATTTGGAAATCTGTGAATCAAAATGGACATCAAACCTTCTTATTTTGTTGTCTTAGGAAGAGGCACAATTAGATTATTAACCATTAACAAAGTAATTACTATTCCTACAATGTCATTTTATTTTTGTCATGGTTTAAGTCCAGTCAGTAACTCAGAACCACGTAGTCTCTCTCTCACTCTCCCACCTTCCCCCCCCCTCCCCCCCCCTCCCCCCCAGCTCCTGGAGACATGGGGAGGAGAATTAAAAGAATGTAACTCCCATGGGTTGAGATAAGAGCAGTTTAGTAACTAAGGTATAACACAAACCACTACTGCTACCACCAATGATAATAGTGATAAGGGAAATAACAAGGGAAGAGAATACAACCGCTCACCACCCATCGACAGATACCCAGCCCGTCCAAGCAGTGATCTAACCCTTCTGGATAACTGCCTCCAGTTCTACATCCTGGGTATGATGTGCTGTGGTATGGAATACCTCTTTGGTCAGTTTGGGTCAGGTGTCCTGTCTCTGCTTCCTCCTGGCTTTTCCTCCTCCCTGACAGAGCATGAGACATACAAAGTCCTTGGTCAGGCTAAACATTACTGAGCAGCAACTAAAATCATCAGTGTTATCAGCGCCGTTCCCAGGCTGAAAGTCAAAACCACAGCACTGCACCAGCTACTAAGAAGGAGAAAAATGACTGCTACTGCTGAACTCAGGACAATTTTAAACTCTTCCTATTCAAATTCTGTGTGAGTCAGACTTGTTTCTAATCCATTGCTCCAACAAGCATACAGGAGGGAGAAGCGAAGGAAGCCAGACAAGAAATATTTGGCTTGAATATTATCATACAAATCTAATTATTGTTCAAGGGGGGCCATAAAGTAAGATTGCATATCTCTGCATGCTAGCTCTAATGTTTTTGTCCTAGCTAGTAGGCATTCCATGTGGATGTTTAAGTTTTTTCACTACCTCAGAGAGGTAGGACATAACATTTTATATACATAGACACATGCCTCAGCGTCCTTGACATATCTGATAACATTGCACCAGAAAATACCTGCTCTGTGAAGAATTACAGGTTTCTTCACATAAACAGAAGAGTTATGTAGTGTTTTTTTTGCCTGATGATAATTAATTTTGATAATTTAGCACTCATTTCATAGTCTTTTTTATTAAGACAGTGTAATAACTGGCTTTTTAAAAATTGTTCACAAAATTCTGCCAAGTTTTTCTCATGTCATGTAGATCAAGACCCCTGTAACTTCTGTTTGCCAGAACAATTCTCTCAGAGTTTTCAGTTTATATAGTGAAAGTTCATGTCTTTGTTCATGCTCTCACACTACGCTGGCTTTAATAATCGGACAGATTTCATTGATCCATGTTTACTCTTGATAATAATTAGCTCTTTCATCATCTCAGTGGCTGTGTACATTAGTGTGTTTTCTCTCTACTAATAATATCCTCCCCTTTTCAAACTGTTGCTTTTGATTGTTAGCCAACCCCTCTTTTTCAAAACTAGACTAATTAGCTTGCATCTAATGAACATTTTCAAGGTACTGAATAATAGTTTTCTTTGGTTCCTTTGGTATCACTTTTTCATTAAAATGGAAATTTGATTACGACCAGAGCCTGACAAAACATCAGAGCTTTAAGTAAATTGTTATTAATTTTTCTCTGTTCTTCAAAGCTGTTGTCTTGCAAAGCAGCAATTACTGGTACAGAAATGGACCAAAAGTACCTTTGAATAGGTTACAAGGCAAAATAACTAAACTGCTGTATCTCTCATTTTCCATGATGCAAGCCATGGAGTGTCTGCAGCAAACAGTATGAAGGATACAGCTTTATCTTTGCCTGAAGTAGGAAGAGTGGGCTATAACCACAGATTAAAAGCTTTAGTTATAATTTAGTCCTACAGTGTTTACATGCATTTCTTCTTTGCTCAGAATCAGAAGATCAGAGGATTTGGCTTGTAAATGTGTAATGCTATAAGCAAGGCAATCTACAACCCCTCCATAACACACACAAGGGGAGCCCTTCCGTGTGTCTGAGTCAGTATATATGGAGCTATGCAGAAAGATCTGATTCCCTTTGAAGAAGTGTTATAAAATAGCAAGGCAAAATATAACACAATCAGAAGCTGACATGATATTTAAAAAATATTTATGTATTTAGTCCAGTCTCTTACTCTGCAAACAAAGTATCTCAGTTCATGTCAAAATTTGAAACTTGAAGTGCTATTTACCTGTATCCATAATTCCATAATTTATTGGTTGAACAGACAAAAAAAAAAAAAAAAATAAGTAGAACTCCAAAGAAACAGTTTTTCTTTGTTTTATTCTTTTTTTTTTTTTAATGCTATTAGGTAAAGGGAATTCTTTTACACATGTTGGCAATTCAGTAAGAAATGGGTGATAAAACTAAATGTGGAAAATTGCTGCATAGCACAGAAAAAGTGAAATTGAAAATTGTTTCTATGACATTATGCTTCCAGTAGAGTAATATTCTACATAAGCCTATTTGAGAGCTTTATTTTCATTGTGCAGCTCTTTAAAACGAATTGCACACACACAAAAATCCTGTTTCGGTGTTTGTTGTTGTGAACAAACAAATGTGTGAACTTATTTTAAATTGCTTCATACTGGATGAAATGATGATCAGGATAAAAAGTGTAAAAGAATTAGAGGGGAAAAAAGCTGTTAGTAAAATTGTTGATATAAGGCTTTAGTTTTTCTACTAGATAATGTAAAACATCTGGTTGTTCTGAGATCTCTTATGTGGGATTAAGTTTAATGTGCATTTTGACATTGATGTCTCTAAGAGGCCATCAGCTCTACACAGCTCTCAAAGGGACACAGGGAAATGGTGCTTCATGCAACAGCAATAGCTTTGTCTACTAAATTTTCACTCAGGTGACGGCTAATGTGGTACCAAGAAATTCTAGAAAAAACTTTATCTTATGACATAAGATACACAAGCTCATTCTGAGCTTGTGTACCATGTAGTTGAAGGCACCCTGGTAGGCCTGGCACTCAATTTTCCCTATTGGAAATGTCATAAAAGCAGCCTCAGGTAGACAACATATCCAAAAGCCTTCCTAAAGGAGTCCAGACACCATTTGCTGAAAGGGCTGATGGGACATACAGGAATTCATAGCTCAGACTGACAACAAGAGATGCACAGGCATGAGAAGCACATGCATGGCTTGTGCTAGCCTTTAGTCTCTACACAGCCCAGGCAACTGATGAACACTATAGAGCAGCCTCTCTCTTACAGGACTTGCTCTATGTGGGTAAGAGCTCTGTACTAATCTGGTGAATTTTTAGGATAGCCTCTACTGCATGCTTTGCCTCACTAGACTCAGAATTTGAATGATGAGCCTAGTTTCCAAGAATGGCTGGAAATGCTGATCCTGACATGGATCCAGGAATTTCATTTCTTAATTTTTCCAAGAAACTTACACATAGTGGTACATTGCACCACAATTCCTTTGTATGATGCATTGCTGGCCTTGATAGTTAAGAAATTTCTGCTTTGATGGGAAGAAGTTAATATCTGGATTCTATTACATAATTAATACGTACATACACTAGTAGTATTCATTGTGTGCTGTGAGCTGGGGAGTGCACACCCATAATTAGGTCTGGGCCAGGTGAGCGCAGAAGTCAAGAGAAGGTTTTCTCATGAATCCTAGGATCAGACCAAGCCAAGGCTCAACACTGGGAGAGAGACATTGGATTAAAGAGCTGAGGCAAGCAAGCAGGAGTACAGCTATATGCAAGTGGCATATAGGGTGATTAAGAGCAAGCAGAAGAATTACCTTCTAAATGTTGCTAGTTGGATGTGTACTGGCTTGTTGCTCTCCGTCTTGTTAAGCCTACTGGTTGCTAAAGAACACTTGGCCATTAGGGGACTTTGAGAGGTAATGGGGTTTTCTCCACTTGCATAAGTGCTTTGCTCAGTTACAGCAGTGTAAGAGAGCAGTCCCTGTGATGAGTATAAACACTGGTGTTGATTGAAGTGCTTTCACAGCCATACCTAGCTTACAACACACCACTGCACTTCAGCATGCAAAGTGTGCCCTTCTGTACCTGTCCCAGAATGAGCTCTGTACACGCTGTTCATAGAAAGACCTCACAGACCCTACTTGCTGTCACATTTCCTGAGTTCCGAGGAGTGCATGGTGCTCTTCTGAGCCATGCTATAGTTTTGTTTATTATTTTTAATGTTCAGTATGTCAATTTTTGCAAAGGATCAACTCAGAAGTCTTCAAACCCCCCATGCATGAATGCAACTTTCTCTTCACTCATTCCTGATGCTGATAGTAAGAAGTGACAGTACAAGTACTTGACTTAGAAACTTAGTCAGAGGATGCTGGAACGATTAATGTGGGATTGTAGTGCCAGTTCATAAGTGTGTGCATGAAAGAGTGTTTGCAGGAGATATATGGTGCCTTTCATTTCACCCTTCATGCTTTATATGAGTTGTTGAGGATGTTAGAGCCTATGAGGAAGCACAACTAGACTCTGCTGGGCTTTTTTATATGCCAGTCTCCCATGCATCTGTCTGCCACTGGCACCTCTTCAGTGTGTTTTAGTTTCGCTATCCATTGACAGTGTTGCACTCAGAGATATCTTTTTTCTGATGTTTTGTGGAATCTGAATGGCTTGGATTGGAGCTATCAAATCCTGCAAGCAAAATCAGATAGGTACTATGCAACATTGAGAAAATTAAGAGTGCTGGTACAGTGAGAACAAGACATTGCACTAGGACACCTGTAGCCAACACTTTACATTAGATTACACTAATTTCACACCAAAGGAACTCCAAAACCTGAAACTTCACACATTGACTTTATGGGAGACTCCATCACACAGTGAAAGTAATGATGTTTTTCCAAGGGAGTTTGTACTCTATCAATTAGAGTGTTAGCTCTAAGAATTAGCCTTTATGTGTCTTGAGGCAGCAATTATCCTTTGTAGTTGAAGAGTGAATAGATGTGGGGTTTTTTTACAATTGCTGTGAATAGCAGAAGTGGTATCTTATATGTATTTGAATTGAACAAGGCCTGTGGGACTATAAGCAGATCATGCACTATCTGCTTAATTTAGTTATTGTAACTGCTTCTCCCATGACTGTGGGAAGTGTCTATCTTTGACTGGGAGGCCTGAATCACTCATAATTTTCTTAACAGTAAACTTTAGATTAGCCCTCTAGTAGGCAGTGGTGGTAGAAATATGGTATGGATCTAGAAAGGTAATGCAGAATACTGGTATTATTACAGCTGGATAAGTAACAGAAAGATAATAAGTATTTTTAATATTTGAAAACCTGGAGACTTTTTGAGATCATTCTAGAAATACTGCAATTGCAGTTAGGGTCATTGCAAAGACCACAGTAGCACTGCCATAATAATATCATCTTTGATTTTTTTCTCCTTAAATAAGATTGATGATGGACTGAAGACTAGAGATGAACATTTTTCCACAGAGCAGCAGGAACAGGGCTGGGAGCATCAGTATAAACCAGCTTTGTTTTGAGGTTTTGTAACCCTGTTCAGGATTCAAACAGTTGTGGACAATGCTTCCAGCATGCATCAGTGTCTACTAATATTGTTGATGTCACTGTTAATGGTTAAAAATAAGTGGGTGCTAACACAGCTCCTAGGGATTATGTGAGTACAAAATTTCAGAAAATGTATATTTCAGTGAATTTTTTACGCAAATTCAAAACCAGATAGGCTTTTCCCGTGCTTATCTGAGCTGTTTTAAACATTCAGAGCTAATATATTTGGTAAGCTTTTGAGGACCACCATTTAAAGGAGGTGCTGTAGAAACACAAGTAGATATCACATATTATAGTTGTTTCAAGCTCTGCTGGTCCTTGCTGTAAAAAATAGTCCTTTGAACACTTAAAAATATGGAAAAACTGATAGGCTGCATTGAAGTAACAACTGAAGTCTTTAAAAAGGACCTTTCTGATTTGATGTGATGTTTTTTTTTGTTCAGCTACCTAGAACAGAACCTGGACAGAACTGACCATATACTGACATCCACTTTTAACTACAGTAAAATACTCAAAAAAAATTTGAGCGTTTTACTCAAATTTAATTTTTTTTTTTATCTCTATGATGTCACTAGGTCCCCAGGGTTATTATTCTTACTAATGTGATGGTGTAAAAACAAACTTGGTAATGTACAAGGATGGAGAATTTAATAGTCTGTCCTGGAAAAAGGGACAGAAATAACTTTAGCTTTGTAGCATCCATTCCCCTTGAGGACCAACTTTTTATGTGGCTCATAAAAAGAAAGAAGTACCATCCAAAAAGTGCTTCTGCTCTAATGGAGATTTAAGGGGTTTCTGCAGTAAAGACAGAAAAGCAGGGAGCATTTAGAATACAGAATGGACAATTTTGAAGCAGCAACACTTGATATAGCCAAGTTGGAGGAGAAGGCTTGGGCTGAACTTCATCTCATTGTAAAAGTCTTTGTTATGCATCCAAACTTCAGAAAGAAGTACTGAGGCCTGACTTAGCTTAGCATGCTGACTGCATTTTGAAGAGGAAGTGAAAAGTAATTGTTCACAGATGACATGGTGAGCTGTGATAATTGGAACTGTAGTACCAGCTTCAGGGAAGAAATTCTCAGCTTTCTTTAAATCCTAGGGTTCTGATAACTCACAGGACACATAATGTTTCCCAGAAGCAAACTATATCTGTTTTAAAGGCTAGAATGCAAGTTGTATTCCATACATCCACATCACAATTCTTGTGACTGTTGTTTTTTGTTAAACATCTTGATTAAGCCCTTGAAAACAATCACAGATAACACCACATGCTAATGCAACTCCAAGTTCAGGGTGCAAGGGGAAAGGAAATACAGCAATTCTCCTCTGGGAAGTAAGGCTTCCTTGATATTTTTTCCTGAAGAGATATACAGCTATTTTTAACCCAGGGACTCAAAAGGACCTATCTGTACAGCATAATACACATATTTTGAGGTGGTCAGATTTTGAGGGATAGTTTAAGTGTGTCTTTAGCATGCTGTTTTGAGCAGTGTAGAGAGTTATGATCCATGGTCATGAAATAATATATTCAAGTGCTACAACTCATTGGTACTTTCACCTTGCTGCCTTCCTGGCCAGTCACCTCTCAGTTCTAGGCCATGATATTCAACTCTGGTGACTTTCAAAGCAACAGCTATTGCGCAAAATGTAGATGGTGTTGTCTGCCTGTCCTATGATGTATAAAGAGCCTTGACATAAAATTGTTACAGAAGTAGTGATTTATAGCTGTAAACATATAATAATGCCAAAACCATTTTGTGAAATAGGTGGAATGAATAAACCAACAACTCCCATTTTGCAGAGCGAGCAAAACTGCTTTCACAACAAATTTTTAAGAGGGAAAACTTCAATGAAATTTAAGGCAAGCAAGTCGAGTCAGAGTGAGTGGGAAATAATGTCTCTGCTTATCTTTAAGCAAAACAAAGTGATAGTGGGGATAAAAAAAGTAAGTAAATAATTAAAATGCAATGAGAAGTGTCAGACTTCTCCTAACACCTCTCTTCTGCATGTCTGAATTCATTAATAAAATGTCCCAATTTAAAAGTGCCAAGTTAAAAAATAAACAAATAAAACATAGTTAAAAATTCCTCCTCTCCAATCCAGTGATCTTGTGAGATAAGCATATCCTTTTAATATACTTTTTCATGTTTTCTTCAGCTCAACATATGATCACAGACCCAGAATACACACGCTGAGATTTTAAAAAACACAGCTTAACCTATCCTTTGATGGAACACAAGTATGTGTTAACATGTCTTAACAGCAAAACCACTTTCTATTAGGGCTGAATTATTCTAAGCCAGAGAACCTACCTAAACATTTAATCTGGTTTCTGATGGGCAAGACCTCTCAGGTAATTTTTTTAGCTGCTTTGTTGCTCTTGTTTTGGTTTTATGTTTTGTTTTTTTTATTGTTGTTTTTGTTTTTGAGTAGCACCACTTCAGTAGTCATGGGCCTGTGAACATGGACATTATTGATGTTTTCAGGGCTTGGTAGTCCATCTACATGAGGAATTGCCTCCGTCCAAAACTTCACTCAACAGGTCTGAACCTTTGGCTTTGCACTACGCTGCTGCTGATCTCATTTATTCACAGAGCCTCCTCAGTTCACTTGGTACTGGGGAGTTACAGTCTATATTCAGCCTAGGTAGAAAAAGAAATATTGTCAGAAACAGATGTTTGTTTTAATAAGCTGTTTTAGTGTTTTGCTAGATGCACTCCCTTTTTAAGTTAGTGAGCTTGTAAGAATTTTTTATTCTAGGATAATTATATTTAAGACTCCTTGTTTTTCCAAAGTTTTGAAATCTCTCTGCTTTCCTGAACAGTTAATGATATTTTATAGAATAATCATTGTCCTGGGTTCAGCAGTAGCAGTCATTTTTCTCCTTCTTAGTAGCTGGTGCAGTGCTGTGTTTTTGACTCTTAGCCTGGGAACAGCGCTGATAACACCGATGTTTTTAGTTGCTGCTCAGTAACGTTTAGCCTGACCAATGACTTCCTGAGTCTCACACTCTGCCAGGGAGGAGGGGAAGCCAGGAGGAAGCAGAGACAGGACACGTGACCCAAACTAGCCAAAGAAGTGTTCCATACCACAGCACGTCATGCCTAGGATGTAGAACTGGAGGCAGTTACCCAGAAGGGTTAGATCACTGCTTGGACGGGCTGGGTATCTGTCAATGGGTGGTGAGCAGTTGTATTCTCTTCCATTGTTATTTCCTTTATCATTGTTATTATTGGTGGTAGCAGTAGTGATTTGTGTTATACCTTAGTTACTAAACTGTTCTTATCTCAACCTGTGGGAGTTGCATTCTTTCGATTCTCCTCCCCATCCCTCCAGGAGCTGGGCGGGGGGAGGAAGGGGGTAGTGAGAGGGAGACTCCGGAGTGGCTGACTGAGTTTAAACCACGACAATCATAGAATAGTTTGGGTCAGAAGGGACCTTCAAAGGTCATCTAGTCAACCCCCTGCAGCTTGTTCAACTTGCTCAGGCTATTTCTGCTTCAATGCACAGGCCACTGTTGAAATTACAGTTTTAGAGATTCTTTATATACAAAGACTTTGGATACATTTCACGTAGAATGATGCTGTGATATATGTTTTCAGCATGCAAATTGATGTCCAAGGCGTCCTTACTAATCATTGTTAATTTGGTCAGTATTTGCACTAGAAGAAACTCTATTTTAAAAAGTGATGTGACATAAAAGTTTGAAAGAAATAAGACTGATAAATGAGCTAAATTCTTCACTTTTTAGAAGACCTGCCATTTAATACTGCAAAATTTGAGGCAATTGTTTTGTTTCATTCCCTGCTATTTCTAGATTTTTCAGTTATTTGGACCTGGTTGTCATATGCCACTGGATCCAGCAGGGTGATGGGCCCAGTAAAAAACATCACCAGTAAGTGGAGACAACATCTGGCTCAGGGCAGTGAATGCACACCCTCAGGTCTTTAGACCATGGGCTACAAAACAAGAAAGTGCTTTAAGATAAAGTACAAACAATGTAATAAATCACAATGAAAGCTGCTTAGAGCAGTATTCCTCAATATTTCATATCTGCTTTCTAGTTATCTGGAACCACCTCCTGCTACCATTGTGAAGAAGGAATTTTACCAGTTACATCAATACGAGACAGTTTGCTTCCTTTGTGGTGTGGAAATCAGTTGAACAGTATCTCATGTTTTATATAGTGCTTTGTCCTGAAAGAAGCCTTGAGCATTTCACAAAGTACAAGTTCAGTCATGGTTTTGCCACAGGCATGGGCAAAACACAGCCCATTGTGTTTTTTTTTATTTCAGTGCAGGGCAGGCTGAGAGTTACCAACTGGTGTTTAAGTTCCTTCTTTCACCTAGTAAACACTGCTTGAGGAAGGCTGGATGCCGCAAGAGAGATTTAGGAACCAGAATGCCCAACAGGGAGTTGCAAATTTGGCCTAATAGCAGAATACACAGCAATACCTTCTTTTTAAGGTAGCTTGCCTTCAACCTATCTGCCAAAAAAGTCTTTGTTTTCATTCAGGTGTTGGAAGACAACTCTTGCAGTAGGACAATCTCAGTGGCTAGAACACTGATCCAAGACAGAGGAGACAACAGCTGATTTTTGTCTTCACCTGACTAGTGAAGACATAGACATCTTCCAATATTGAACACTCCCTGTGGCTATTGGCTGTAGTCCCATCCCTTTTGCTGAAGATGTTCATATAATGGGAATTTGTTGCAAATTCACTGGTCCAATGAGGGGAAACTTAATACTTAGTGTATTTTTTGGACATTTGTCAGGGAAAAGGACTGGGTTTAATTTACTGCTTTGGAGAGGGTTTCTGTTTTACATAAAACAGCTACTGGATGAAGTACCTGTGCTGACTTGCTGAGCAAGACCTGGAACTTGGAACTTTGTTCTGCCTCATTTTTTGTAGTCATTCACTAAAGAAAAAAAAAAACAAAAACCCTCTACTTTTCCTCCCCAGGCAGCATCAAAATCAGTGTTCTCTAAAGTGCTTTATGTATTTGGGGTCTTCTGAGAATTAGCCTTTCCAGGAAGCCTGGCAGATGGGCCTGATGGAGATCATGGTTTGAGGGATTATAGTTTTGATGTGGCTCATGTTTAGGCACAAAATGCCTCCTTTGAATGAGTATCTAAGGAACTGGTCTAACTTCACCAAAGAATTTTGATCTTCTCACTTCAGATCAAATCTAGATCTTTCAAGCCTCTGACTAATATTGAAGCACAAGGTTACTATTCCTCTCCTGTTCAAATATGCTATGTCCCCAGTATGATATGGAGCTGTTTAGCAGTTAAGACAACACTATAGAGAAGGTAGGATATCGTATCTGTTTGAAATGGCCTTAGGAATGCAACTATCATAAATAATTGCATGAAAAGTGTATTGGTGTGTTTTATCTTTAAAATGTTTGTATCGTAATTTTATGCCTATATTCAAAGCATGCCATCAATTAAGAAAAAGCAAAACAAACCCCACACGCACTCCTGCCCCTTCACATCATGTTGGGCAGCGATTCAACACTGACTCAGACCTTTCCACTGAGACAGCCATGCTGTTTCCTGCAGCAGGAAAGAATCTCAGGAAATGGGAACCCTAGAATTCCAGGCACAAAGTAGTGGCCTCGGGTCCCCTTTGTGCTTTCACAGAAGGTCCCATTAATACTAATCAGCATTTTAGGGACACAGCAGCTAAGAACAGTTCAACAGAGAGTGCTAATTTACTGCTTAGGAATCTTTGTTGGGTTTGATTATTTTGTTGTTTGTTTTTTTTTATGTAGAAGAAACTACAAGCTATTCCCAATGGAAAGGGAAAGTAGTGCTTATAGATTGGTCTGAAACATAAGCACTCATAAAACAGTCACTGGGCTGCACAAGGGGCGTGAGGTTATTAAACAAATGCGCAGTCTTGGGAGGCAGGACAGCAACCTGTCAGACTTCTATGCTTCTCTCGTGGCCCTAGGATTGCAATAAACTGTGCACAGGGATGTGGTAGTCATTGAAAGGGTGAAGTACGCTTTCCTATCTCACATGAACTTTGTCCGGCGAGGTGCTTTTCTAGGAGCCCAGAGGTTTTGTCTGAATGCTATTATTTCTAAATAAGGTTACAATTTCTAAATAAGAGAGCTGATACTAATTATTTCCTTCAGTAGCTGCATCCTCAAAAGTGAGCCCTGCTTACCTGCTTGAAAAAAGCTTTGTAAGTGTCCATTCTTGGGGAAGGATTTAATCCTGAGAGAGTTCAAGGATCTGCCCAAGCTCTATTTTAAGGCTTTAAGACCCAAAGAGGTGCAAAATTTCAGATGGATCCTGGCTTTAGTGCTTCCTTTCAGCTCTCTCTAGAACTCTCTAGAAAGCTTCCCTTGCATCTTGATGCCACTAGGTTGTCATTCTGACTGCTGGCCATTTATAAGGCAGGCACTCGAGCATGAAATTGGTATATATTTTGAAGGGGCAGGCATCTAAGCATGAGATCTGCAGATTTTTTTACTTGCATGCCACTGTGTCTGTTATTTGATTTGCCATAGAGAACTAATATGTGTGTGTGTATACATATATGTGTGTGTGTGTGTGTTTAGAGCAGTTAAGTAGAAGATGGGACTCTTGCCAATGATTTCTTACGTGACTTTCAAAATGTGTGACTTAAATCCTTTCAGCATCTCAGCCTCTTGTCTTTCTTTCTGATACCCTGTTGTTTATCATGCATGGCTCCCATTTCAGATTATTTCAGTCTGGATTGCAAGCTGTTTTAAACTGAGACCATCTTTTTTATGTCTTCTGCTTTATACACAGTTAATTCCTAGTCTTGAATCACAACTAGTATCAGTGCTAATTCTCCACAGGCAGATGCTGAGGCAACAAAGGTTGCTAGGATTCAGGTCATTTGCCTCTAAAATTTTTATAATAGGAACTGAGAGCATTATCCTTTTTGGAGTAACAAATTCACTTTCTAGGATAGTGAGCAGTGTTAAAAATTGTGTTGGCTGAGAAATAGCTGGAATTCCTTGCTGCGAACAATTTTATTAATTCACTGGTCCCTGCTCCAGTTAGTATATGCAAATGCAGCATAGCACACTGCAGTTTCAGTGCCTTTCCTTGATTGCTTGTCATTTTATTTAGCAAGCTAGTGTGGCTACTGCACTTTCTCTGCAGTCATAGCTTTAAAGAGCTGGTGATGTGTCACCAGTAACAACCTCAGTACCATTCCCAGGCAAAGGTGTTATGGCTTCGATTTCACCTTTTTCTGACTAACTGAAACTTTGGGGCATTTTACAGAAGTATCATTTTTATTCTTCTGATTAGCATCAGGGTTTAGAGTGAAGAGTAAGTAAGTCATTCATTAGTGGAACCACCTAATAAGCTTTTCTGGGGTCTGTCTTACTATGAGTCAGGAAAGTATGAGTACAGTGAACCCTGCACCTGAGAACTAGTCACCTTACCTGAGAAATAATCACCTTATTCTTTCAGAAAAGGGATAGTTTCAATTTGTCTGTGGAAAACCAACATCTGCAGTACACATTACATGGAATTTGTGAGGTGGTTCAGCTGAAATTTGCCAACTTTCTTCCTGGTCAGCTTGCTTTTTTCACTTTTTTTTACCAAAAAAAAAAAAAAGTAAGAAGGCTACCTTAAATTGAATAGTTTAAATGTTCTGCTATGCTGTCTTCATAGTAAAGATAGTAACTGTTTAGTTTTTCCTATTATGCACTGCCTTCTAGACTTAACAACTTGCTGCAGCTTTGCTTTATTTCCCCACTGTGTTCCGAATACCTCTGTTGAAAGTGTGTTGCAGGATTAATTCTTCATGCTTCTCAGATACTCTAATTTTGTCTGGAATACTCCCATATTTTTCAGTCTAGTGAATCTCTTTTCCATTGATGTCTTAATTCTTTCCCTAATTTCTGCTGTCTATACTGTGAAAACATGGGTTTCTCTGAATAGAATTTAATTCACGAAGTTGGGACAATGAGTGTCAATCTTACTGTCAAAGATTCTACTCTCTTTAACTCAGATTTTCTTTGCGTAAGGAGCAATAGATTAAAACCCAACATTGTGCCTAATCTGCACCAATGTCATGTAAACTGACCTGCAGCTGTCATGTAAGGTTTTGACACAGCTTGATTGGTTTTCTTCACATTTATAAATAATGCAATTAAGTACCAGTTAAGGCAAAACTGAATAGTTGCACAGAAAACCAAAATAGTGTAGTGCAGTGCAAACACTGAGAAAATAGGAAAAGAAAGACTATAAGGCTGTTAAGATGTGAATTGAACAGGTACTCAGATACCAAAGTAATTTATGTAAATGTACGTGTTTGCATGCTATGTAAATTGTAGTGGCTATAAATGTTTGCCATCAGAGGGGCTGTTAGTAGACAATTATTTCTGAAAATAGAAGTCGCAATTAAATAGACTAGGAAAGACCCAGCTCTTTTAGTCCTGTAAGCAAACAAAATGGTAGCTTGTGGTTTTACTGCTGAAGAATGAAGCGTTCTGCTGATAAGATGACATAAATTTATTTCAGAAACCTTAGTTTCCAGTTCTGATGTCTTAAAAGGTAAATCTTCAGTTAAATAGCAATTAGTATATAATACTAATGAAAGAAAGCGAGTATGTAAGGGAACAAAAAGCAGCTTGCTTAAGTGGAAAGTAATCTTTGAGTTACTGTGCAAATGAGAAAGATGTTATGTGTTCTGTGCAGCTGGGCTTATCCTGTAGTTTGTCTCTTTTTACCTAGACTGAATCTTAATAATGTCAGTTATGTAATTTGCCATAAAATAATAAACTTGGAATCAGAACCTGTGATATTTTTAGCAATGCCTTTTTCTTTCTGTTAATATTTCCCAGACTCTCCCCCATGTCCATCCTCATTAGTCACTACTGCAGGAAAATGAACAGGAATTTGCATTTTGTGAATTTAGAGTTCCACACACTTTCCACAACTCACTTCAGAATCATCAAATGACCAGTCCAAGTGAATCTGCCATTTCTGTATATATTTAACATTGTATTTACTGAGTTGTGGGTGAAATGAATAGTATCAGAATGTTTAGCTTGTGGTGATTGGAGGCATTTTCATCATATTTTCCTGCTGTTATGATCCTCTTGTCTGTTTTGTTTGTTTGTTTGTTTTGTTTTGCTTGCAGCAAATATGCATGGTCCTAAACTTCTGAGTTGCTTGCGAATTAAAGAGTTGCTCCATTTTAAATATATTTAAGAATCATTTAGAAGCTTTTAAAAGTTTTAATTATGTTTCAGGATTTGTATGCTTGGACTGAAATTAAGGAAAGATTGAAGAAAAGGCTGCTTTACAGTTTCAGTTAATCTTTCTTAGTATGCAGATTTTTCCTCTCTGGTTCATATTAGGGGAGAGCCAATGTGCAATCTAAGCTGCAAAAGTACAAGGCCAATTGCTTCATGCTGTGCAACAGTGA
Source organism: Pezoporus flaviventris (assembly GCF_033815535.1). Lineage (NCBI taxonomy): Eukaryota > Metazoa > Chordata > Aves > Psittaciformes > Psittacidae > Pezoporus > Pezoporus flaviventris. Next base: position 23,340,100 of record NW_026892585.1, read on the forward strand.
ATTTCTTACCAAGGTATTCTTTGCGATGGCATAGTTGGAAATAGCTAACAAAGTAGCCAGTCCTAAATGGATGGCAATTCTACTTGTGAATTAACTGCTGAGGCAGCATCAGTTCCCCACACAAGATCTTAAGGCAGATCACTGCACAAGGGTTTCTGCTCTGATGTGGCAGCCTGAGGAAGATTGAACACAGTTTTGGCAGCCTCAGTAGCTGTCTCAAATTAAAACAATGCTGTTCATGAATCAGTACTGTTAGAAGCCCTAGTATTCTGGTAATGTGCTAGGGAAACACGGGATTAATCCCTGTTCTGCAAGAGGCCAGCCACTTGACTGGGACTGATCTTTTCCATCAGCATTCCTATTATTGATTAGACCTTCTTAGAATTCTGATCAGCTATACTTATAAGGAAGCAAAGTGAGGAAAAGGAAATATGTTCAGAATGGATGGGATCTGTATTCTTACCGTCCTAATCAAGTGCATTGAGTCAGTACATCAAGGGTTCAGAAATGCAGGAAAAAAAGTGTGAACATGTAGACAGAACATTCTGATATTTCTTTTTTTCTTCAAAATGTAGGATTTAAACTGACAAATTTCAGCCAGTTCTGCCTAATTGGCAGGTGGTCATAGAATAACATGGTGAGGAACTAAAGTAGGAACTGAATAAAGGGGGCAGTCTCAAGAGGAAAAAATGGGAAGACCCTTCTCTTAGACACCAGAAGTGAGTTGTTCATCAGCAGGGGAGTGGAGAGAAGTGGCTTTTAGTCACGCAAATAATGAGGTAGGAGGGCTGTACTGCAAAGGTAGATCTGAAAGGCATCCCCATTTAAAGGCGTGTGTGTCAGTGTTCATTTAAGAGCTCTTTGATTATTAGAAAGGGTGCAGACTGTGTCTGGAGTTTTCACTCCAAGCTTCAAAGGACATTCTTCTTGGCACAGAGGAAAAGGAGGTTTATTTTGAAATCAAACCAAAACAGACTTTGCAGCAAAAGAAACCACAATTTGCTTATTTACCAAGAAGGCACACACAAATCTATTTACTTTGAAAATGGAGATAGCCTCTTGACTACACTGTTACAGCCTACTAATTGCTGTCTTACGTGTTACCGTTTAGCTTAATTAGGAAATCAAATGTTGGTTTACACAGTTAATATTCTAAATACATTTGCATACATAAACTCTCCAGAGAGAAAATTACCCTCTGTAAACCAAAAATGGACTTGGACTAACTCTTTAAAGAAAGCTACTTCAGACTGTAGAGCACCAACAAACACAGGCAGAACTCATACTCTCGTAGTTTACCCAAACTGCCTTTTCACTGAATACCCACTTCTGTTTTCAGACTGTCGTGGTTTAAACCCTAGCCAGACAGCTTGTGCCGGGCTGAGAGCAATCGAGGCCACCCCCCCCCCCCCCTCCCCAGGGCTCTCCCCTTCCCCACTCCCGGAGGAACGGGGAGGAGGATCGAAAGAGTGCAACTCCTACGGGTTGAGACAAGAACAGTCCAGCAACCAATGTACAACACAAAGCACCACCGCTACCACCACCAACAACAATGATAAGAGAAAATAACAAGGGAAGAGAATACAATACCACCGGCCAAGAAATGAGTCCCACCCGGAAGCCTGTGTCCTTCCGGGTAACTCCCAGTTACCCCGCACCCCGGGCATGACGTGCTGTGGTATGGAATACCTCTTTGTCTAGCCTGGGTCAGGCGCCCCGTCTCTGCTTCCTCCCGGCTTCCCCTCCTCCCTGGCAGAGCATGAGCCTCACAAAGTCCTTGGTCAGGGTAAACATCACTTAGCAACAACCGAAAACATCGGTATCGCCAGCACTGTTCCCAGGCTGGAAGTCAAAACACAGCACTGCACCAGCTACCATGAAGGAGAAACATGACTGCTACTGCTGAACCCAGGACAAGGCTTATATTGTATATTGCCTCCATGGCCCTCATCTGCTTCCTCCACTAGGTCAGAAAATCCACTCACTTGAATAGTCTGACCAAGTCCATGAAAAGCCCAGTAATATTTCCTCCTAGATGTTACTTCTCACCATAATTCTTCTATAAAATCAGGCTTGGCATTCATAAATGGGTTTTATTTCTTACCAGTAATTCCTAAATTGTTGGAGTATTGCTGCAGGCTTGGAAGAACCTGGACAGTACCTTGTTTAGTCATTTAAAGTACAAATACACAGGATCAGTCCTAGGCTGGTGGGGGGAAGGAGGGAGTAGAAGGCAAACCAAAAAAGACTGCTGTCAGTGAAGGCTATAGTATTTTCAGAGCCTGCATTTGAACTAGTTGCAGTGCAATTCAAAGTTCTGGATCGGGGATACAAAACATGCTTTAGAAGTTGTCGTGTGTAGCAGTTTGGGTAGACTTCAGAAGACTGAAGTCTAGGTCAGAGGCTCAATTAGGGGATTGCCATGCTGGTAAAAAACGGGCAGTGTTGCCTGCTGTACTCTCAATGCTGAAAGAACAAACTGGTTGGTGAATTTACCTGAGAGTTGTGAACATGGTCAAATGTGGGAAGTTTGAGAATTGCTGGCTGGCTTGAAGTGCATGTTGAAAGGAAAACACTGGCCTTGGAAGCTTAGCTCTCAGCTACTCAATTAAAGCTCTCAGCTTTAATTGCACACAAGTGTATCACTTTTATGGAGGGTTTGATTGTAGTTATAAACACACTAGATTACTACATAATACAACTGGATTACATGTTTCCACAGTAGGAATCTTGCTGCTGAGACCAGTTTTTGTTCAAATCCATCATTATTCAATTGAAGAGCTTGATGCTGCTGAAAAGAAAAGAACTATTCCTTTGAAGAGCTGTGCTGGTGATGAGGAAAATACCAACGATATTGCTGGCTAATTATTTCCAAGTCAATGGTAGGGTTATGTTATTACTGCAGAGACTGAAAAGCAATGTTGAAGATGTATTTATTGGTGAGAAACTCTTCATTCTGACAAAGAACTGGCTTTCTGGAATGAAAACTTGTCTTCCTGCTAAAGGGAAATTGCTACTGCCAAAAGATTGTTTTTGAGACCTTCGAGTGGAATAGAAAGAGGTTTAGAAAGTTTCTAAGGCAAACTTGAAAAATAAAACCACAAGAATAAAAATCCTGCTCCAATAAATAATAAACCAACCCTATTAAAACCTACTCTTGCAGGCTTTTTTTGAAAGGCAGAGACCCTTTAACACAAGTGTAAGTTTTGTATGTTTTTAAGGTTTAAACTTCAAACTTAGATTTGAGTTCGATTTATTTTCAGGAATGTTCATTCTATAAGATGACTGCAATATAATATTTTGTCTTACATACTGTGAGAAGAGAGGACAAGAAAAGGAGAATACTAAGAAAATAATATTGCAGGTACTATTTTAAGTGGGATTCTGACAAGGGAGAAATAGGATGGAGAATGAAGAACAATAAGGATTAAAATGTTATATGATGACTGGTTTGAAGGTTGAAAAAAATTGAGTTAAAAGGAGGTGAAGTAACAGCACTGCAGAGCACTAGCAAAAAGAACAGTCATGCTTGTAGAGGATCTGTGACATGTTGTGTATTGTCTTTGAACAGATTCATTTTCTCTTAATGCACATTGAAACACTTTTTCCATTGTAATTTTAAGCATACAGCTGTGGCTGCTTGCATTTTTCTGCTGAGCTTTCTGGGCTTACTGAAGCATACACTAAAGAAATTTTCAAGGACATCTACACAAAGATTGGTATTTATTACTATAACTCATGAAAACTGAAGTATGTAAAGAAGGCAGATGTGAAAGTGATTGGTCTGCCCCACAAATTACTTGCCAACTATCACACTTCATCAAGAGTGGGATACTTTGATTAAAACATCTTAGTAGAAGTGCCTTTATTGAAAGTGTTCAGTGTGTGACAATACCAGGGCCTCCAATGGTATCCAGAGGAACACCTTACCAATACAAAACCTCCAGAAGTGCACTTTGTGAATTTCCATTATTTTCTCCATTCTCTAAGCTTCACAGAATTTGAGCTGGCTTTTGTGTTTAAAGATGTCTCTCTAAACATAATCAAACAGCCTGGCATAAAACTGCCAGAGAGCTATAAATAATTATGGTTTTCTCAGCTAATTCAGTGCAGTCTGCCTTTTTGTTTTGAGCAATAGTGTCTAGAGTGGTACACCTCCTTTAGGTAGGTGATAAAAAAACTGGATTGTCTATGCTGGTGTGGGCAGGTTGAGTATTTTTGCTATTTCTCCAAGACCTGTACATTCAGTAGATAATTCATCCTGGATTAGATTGCTTTAATTGTACCAACCCACATACCAGGATATCTTCTAGTGAGCCAAAAAGCCCGTGTTTTCCTTATTTGACTGATTATTTAGAGTAGGAATGCTACTTATGACCTAAAACGAAAAACGTATTTTCACGTATTATTGCCACTTTTTTCTTCCCTTAAAAAGTTGAATTTAAACTTATGCCAAGTTCATACTTTTCTGCTTAAAATTTGTATTCATTTTATCAAGCTATGTTTGGTTTAATACTTACATGTATTGTACTGTATGGTTCTCAAATGGCAATAGCTAGGCTTCTGGATTAATAAACCTACAAATTGATTAAAGAAATAGTACTTTTCAGTAAATAAGTTACTCTGTGGCTTAGTTACATTCAAGAGTTCAAAATTTGAACTGGCTCAAAGAACACAATTTTTACAATCCATTTTCTAGGCTGAGTGATTAAATGGAAACTTTGTCTGCCGTTAATACTATGACATTAATTCTCTATTATTCTTTCTTAAAGTAGCCGAAATTACTCCTATATCTTATTGCATTCTTTTTGATTGTCACTATTTTTTATTTCTTGCAGATCTTAGTCTTAAAATGAACCAAATAATAAACATATGTGGTTTTCTGTCATCTTACCATTTATCTTCTACTTGACATGAGGTTGATGGTTTCTACCCTATAGCTTGCAGGCAGGATGCTGCTTGTGAGGTGTTCCAGTGTTGGTCACAGCAACAAGGAAATCAAAAGTTAAAATGGGTAAATTTGATGGCCACAATGCATCACATCCGTGTTATTGCTTGTTCTGGGTCCATCCAATACTCACGATTGCTATAGGGAGCCATAATTGACTTGCGAGCTTCAGTCACTAGAGGGCACTTGAACGGTTTTCGCGCACTGCATCTGTAAATGACAAACATGCGCAGCAAGCTCGGTGGGAGTGCAGGCCGGGCTTGATATAAAATAGAAAACATACGGGGGAAAAGGAAGAATCCCTTGCATAATAGAAATCAGTAGAAAGATACATTAACAATGTAACATTACATTATGAATATAAAAGGAAGGCACTGATTTCATAGATAATTATGGAGAGAATTTTTTTATTGAAACCACGGGACAGATTCATGTGTTACTACAAAGAAGAAGGTAGATAGGCTTTGTTTTGTCTGCACTTGAGGATTTTTAATTTCTTGAAAGTCTACCTGTAAAGGTCATACTGTGTTTTCTTTCCAAATTACCTTTAGTAGTTTATGAACAACATAATCTGTGCTATGGAAGAAGTCTTCTTGGGTGGATTTGGGTTTCTTTCTTTTTTGATCTAATTCTTGTTGAGAAATTTAATTAATATCTTGCAGGTGATGTATACTTTGGTTTATAGTTGAAAGATTTGTTTATATCTTTTTTCCTACTAATTACTTCTCCTTTTGACAGTGAATTCCAATCACATATTTTCATGGCAAAAGACCTAGCCAAAATCATGGTTCACTCGCCTTTAATATTTATTTCTTTATTAAAACTAGGATTTTAGTTTCAAATTTATTTTTTTTTGTGGGATCAAGGGGAAGTGTCCCTTGTAACATATGTGAGCTTAACAGATGTCACTAACAAACTGCAAAGAAAGGATCAAATTGTAGACTTTAAGGTCAGTTCTGAGCAAAAGGAGCTCTGAAGTGCCCTAAGTCTCAGAAATACCTATTCCTGTCTATTTCCTTATTCAGATTTTTTTCTGGGTTGGTCTGTAATAGCAGTTAACCATAATGAAGGCTTCAGACCGCCTCAAACACTATAGTCAACTAGTAAGGGGTACAGGAGGCAAACACAACCACACTGCCTATGCAGGGTAGATCTATAGAAAGCTTCAAGAAATCTTACTCCATCCTGTATGCAAACAGTCTAACTCATCATCTAATAATCCAAAGATTCTTTGTGAATGTCCCAGAATCAGAAACTGGCCCTTTGAATAATAGCCTAAAGCAATCTAAGAAACGAAATCTTGCAGAAAAAATAGAATCTTTTAGGTTAGAATAGACCTATAAGATCATTAAAAGTCCAACTGTAAATATTCTTAGATAGTAAAAATTTTGGAGGTGCTACCTTTTTGCAACTCATGGAAAGCTGGGGCCCTCCTACCAAGCAGGAACTAGTATTTTTTTCTGGCTAGAATTAATATAGACAGACTTCTCAGTTTTGCTAACAGAGACACTGTGTTCCTTTAATTCCCTTTCTAAAATAATTTGCTCTCTACTGACCGAGTCCCAAAATAGTCCCAGAAAATTACTACAAGTGAAACAGGTAAAGGAAAATAGGAGTGTCATTTTTCCAGATTTTTGTGATAAATAAAAAATGGTTGCAAAAAAATTTTCAAAATCAGAGTATCTAGAGAAGTGTCTCCACATAACCTGTTGCTATTTGAAAGACCCCTGAAAAAAATAACCAACGCTTTCCTGCTAAAGAACTTAAAAAGGAAATAACAATTGAATATATTTGAAGTTATTCTGTATATAAATCAGTCACATGGCTTCAAGTGTTGTTGTATGTTTCCAGTTATGCCCACCATCTAACATTCACTTTTTCCATTAGTGAAATAGTAGGTAATTCTCTTTGGCAGCTCTGCTTAAATCATTTGGGATTCACATTTCTATTTTCCTAGGGTGACACATTCTACTTCCAAGACTGATACTGAAATCTGGTTTGTATCTGTAATTGTTGCTTTATTTATGCTGTAACCCCATGATAAAAAAGTATAAGGCTGATAGCCCTAGCTGGAGATGAGTTGGAATAACTCCACTGAATTATGAGCTTCTCCTCTCAGTGAAGTATATAGGAGATTTGTCCTTGACTTAAGAAATACTAGGATGCTACCCAGCAAATTTATTCAGACTGACAGCAGTGTAAGTGAAATTAAAATATGGCTGGTTTGGGACTGTGGAATAATAAGGAGTGCAGTGGGATCACTAGTTTTATAAATCTTACCAGGTAGATTGTTCAGGCAGGCAAACCATATTGAGCCATAAAAGTACATCACAGTTTGAGGCCTCAGATTTTTCCAAGTAATTATTTGATTGCTTTGTTTTTTTTTAAGAAACATATCTTTTTCCAGTGGGAACTAGGATGTTAATAATGCTTCCCAATTGAGCTGATTAACTGCATTTGTATTCATTAAACAAATTAAAAATACATATATATGTGTGTATATATATATATATATATATATATATATACACACACTTAGGGCAGTACTAAGGCTGGACTTTCTGCTTTCTGTGTTTGCAAGTTGCTGTTTCCAGAATGCTGCATAGTTAACTCATGGAAGCTTTACCTGATTAAAATCCTGTCCTATTGATTTGCTTCCACCATGGGATTAATTCAAAGTCTTGAGTTCTAGCCACAGTTTGAGAAATTCAGTATTGTGAGTCTTTCTTGTTAAACTCATTTAGCCTTTATCACTGGAACATCATCATATGCCAAGTAAAATGTAAGGGGAGACCTCCGGTTACGTTTCTGGTCTTTGGATCTGAAATCTGTTGGCAAAATTTTCTGAAGCACTTAAAACTTCAACAGAAAACTATGTTTTATATTTTTACCTCACGCCTCCTTTTAATTTGGCTTGCTCATTATGGATTTTAATCAGTGAAGTTAGTGAACTGGCTAATCTGTCATTATTTTGCTTTTAATTACCCTCCAGTATCATTCCTGTGCAGCTCCAGGATATTTAACTAAGATGAGGATTTAGCATTCTAAGGCATCAGCTTGTAATGATTCATTATTTCTAATATATTCAGTTCATACCAGATAATTTCAAAGAGAATCCTTTTAACTAGTTCCCTCCAGTGGTCTTTCTTTATTTGAACATTGTTCTTAGAAGGACACCGAGAATCGCTAACCATTACAAAACAACATCTCAGGGAACTGGAATTTTGCCTTTCAAAGAAAAATCATATTAGTGTTGTTTAATGAAGTCTGCTCTAAGTTCATTGACTCACTGAGTTCTGAACAATATATAAGATGTCCTGGGTTCATTGGTGAGTCCCCATATTTACTACATACTTGTCCATGAAATGTCCTGGTTTTTTATTATATAATTAGGATCTGTACCTCTGTATTGCCTTTATTCAAACACAAAATGAACTGCTGGAAAATAGATGCATGCATCAGATAATTTGGGTTCATAAATGACAAGTGATTTGCTCTGGCAAGAACGCAGGTATCCATTCCCCTCCCATTGAAGTCAGTGACAAGCCTACCTTAGTATTCTTTGGTGCAAGGCTGGGGCCACAGCTGGAATGGTTATATGCACCTTACTCAAGCGAACTGGGTTCCAAGGAAATCAGCTGTTAGATTAGTCTGAAGTGGGAGGGGTTTATAGATGGATAAAGTACAGCAAGACTTCAGTGTGCAAATGACTAGACTATATTTAAACAATCAAGATGATGTAAACTTTGTTATTTTATTTTCCTCATCCATATTATACAGCATGTTATTAAAGTTGGCTGGGAAACAAAAGTGCAATTTTATGCATATTTCTCACTACAACCATAGGATTTTTTTCCCCTGTAGAAAAAAACAGTACCTAGATGGCTATAGCAACTAAGTCAGATATGGGAAACACACCTTCAAGTCTTTGTTCCATGTTAGACAGAAAATGAACAACCACCTAGATCTTCTACATGTCAACTGAGTGACCTAATCACTAATCTCTCGTGTACAGCCACATTTTAGTCTCTCTTGTGGACACTCTTCAGCTCAGTATAGGTAAGGACTCATTGGGTCCAATAAAGAGCTGTCTAACATACAGAATAGACTACTCGAGAGACAGCATGTCATTTTTTTTAAAACATAGACCTTGAACCGCATCTCATGCAAGTACAAAGTAATTAATTACACCTATCTGTGCATTATTCATTGACAAATTTGTTTCTGAATTTTGCTGTGGCCAGCAAAGCTTCACTAAATGCATTACTTAGCATTGGTCAGAGGCTTTGCTTAATGAGCATTTTCCAAATTAGAAGTCTTTTGCTGTAAGTAATTTCTGAGCAGCTCTACTTAAAAAATGTAAAGTTAAGCTGCTAAAGCCATTCCATTAGCTCTTTAAAAACTTTTAGATGAAAATTTAGAACTTGCTTTTGAATCACAAGCTGTGAAGTATTATAAAGTGTAAATATTAATTAAAGGAAAGAGAATATCTTTTAATTACCTGTAATTTTAAATGTTGAATGCAAAAAAAGCATTTTATCAGTGCAGCTTCTTTACTGTTACTTTTTAATTGTTACCTCTGGCCCTTTAAACTTCTCAGTAATACAAATTAAATCTTTCCCGAAAGACCTAATTAGGCCTTTCCCCAAAACCACATGGCACAGAAATGTCAAGAATAACTCCTGCAATATGCTGAGTAAAGGACAAACACCCTTGTCAAAACAGGATACCTGGTCAGAACCACAGATCACTCAGCACTCCCCCTTCACACATATTGCCGCCCAGATTAGAGATAGCCAGGAAGTGCGTGTTGTTTACTTGGAAGCTGGCATGAGAACTGTACTGATGTTCCAGCTAGCCAGGATGGAGAGAGGACGTAATAAAGAATGCAGCAATCATCCACAACTTCCCTCCCTTGTCTGCCATGACTTTTTGACCATTAGTTTAGTTTACATTTAACAATGAGGGGAAAAAATAGTCATGTCATCCTAAATCACTTCTTTTTTAATGAGTTTCAGTTTATCTATGCTTGCTTGGGTGGGTTTTTGTTGTTTTGTTGGGTTTTTTTTTTTACCCTCATGTTAAATTCAGTTTCCTTAGACTACTCTCCTCTGTCCTGTAAAATGTTGTTAGCTAGTGTTGCACACTCAGGGGTCCAGCATCCTGTGTTTGGAGTTGGGCACAATGGCAGTGACAATGTGTGTCCCCTGTGGCATGATGGCGAAATTCCATATGAATTGTTCCATACGTTCTCACTCATGGGCTATAAGTTTACTCCACAGAAACTGTTGCAGGCAGAGAAAAAACACAGCCTTAAATGGTCATGAAAATAATGTAGTTTATAGGGCTGAATATCAAAGATTTTAAAAGGGAAGAATGCCCTTGATGGTCACTCTTATGTGGTCAATGTTCTGGCTTTCTTGAAGCTCAAGGGGAGCACAATGTCCTGGGCAAGCAACCTTCATATAAGTTTTTCAACAACACGGAACTGGACATAGTAATACTGTGCCTTATCCAAAGTGAGGCCTTTGTGGGATTTACATGATTTGAACTTTTACATTAAGAGACATAAAGTACAATTATCTAGAATTTACATGTATTAACTATTCTGCAGACAGTTTTAGTGAAACTGAAGATAGAATTTCAGCACCAGCTCAAACCTATGTAAGTGAATCTATACACGAGCTTAGTGTGCCTTAAAACAGAATTCAGATTAACTGTGAGAACAGAATCTGATTCCTAAACTGGTGATATAACTACATACACTTTGTACAGGAAACATGTAGTTACTTTCTTCAGTCTGTGATTAATGTGATTCAATCAGTCAACCTGACATAGTAAAAATCTTTTCTACAACTGTTGACTTTACCAGCAGACTTTTAGACAAAATTCTGAGTGTTTTGTTAGGTTTTTTTTTTCTATTTTATTTTTGAAGTAGTTAAAGTAAGTGTGATGTTTAATGTCCCCTTCATTTGAAATGTATATGTTGTTGACTTTATTACCAAGTATAACACGCTCAGGTAGTTCTTTGTACTTGAAGAGCTGCAAGGCATTATAATAGGTGGATAAAATATTAATGTGCTGCTTTGTCTCCTCCTGATGAGATGATGGGAAAACATGTAACTCACTGCATTTGTGAGGCTGTAGGCATCAAGCATCAGAATCAGAAAGCTATGAAGTCATCCTAAAGCCACGTTTCCTCACCAAGTAGAGGATACTTTGAATAGTTTCCACTCAAATTCTGAAGATTTGTCAAGGCAAAAAAATCATCAAACTTGTTTGTTTGTTTGGGTTTTCATTGTTGGGTTTTTCATTGGGTTTTTGTTTGTTTGTTTTTTGTTTTTTTTTCCTTTTGTTTTAAAAGCAAAAATTAATTAAATACTACAACAGTTTCCTTGCAAGAAGTACTTTTAATTTTATTTTATTCTGATCACAAAGATTTATTTTTCTGTAAGAGCGCTTTAAAGCTTTTTGTTTTGACAAGCATGCATGTAGTTTTCCTCCAAATCAGTTATTTTTGTAAATTATCTTTAATCACATGTAGGAAGAGGATTACTGTTGATAAAGAAACCCAAAAATTCTTCTAACAAAAATGTCTCTCAACTATCAATATATTCTGCTGCAATACCAAATAACAATTCCCGGAACAAGGAACACTGATTCTCTTCTTATTTAATTAGAAGACTTGTTTCTCATGGGCACTGATGCTGATTTATGAATACCTATTGTTCTTAAGTTAACTGCACATTCAGTTTTGCACAATGGAAGACATACACACTCTGGCCTTGGTTTATTCAGCATACATATGAGATCCAAGATTTTATGTGTTAAGCACCTAACTCTAAAAGGACCTTAGGCTACAATAAATACAATTTTATCAAGCAATTAACCCAGGAATTCTGTGAAGAATGCAGTGGGGGGTTGTCTGTTCTCTAAGTTGGTGAATGCCACGAAGTCTAATAAAAAGAACTTTTTACTTCAAATGCTTTAATGAAAGGAAATTTAAATATGTATCTAAACCCCTTCTTCATTAACCGTGAAATAGACTTACTGAATTCATTGCAAATAGAATTATGGAACAGCATATTTTCAAGTATGATTTGAGTTTACTGGTACCTCTTAAGTCTGTGACAGTAAATGCGAAGTCTCCTGAAGATAAAGATGAGGTACTAGGGTTAGGAGTGCTCTTCACCCCTTCCCTTATTCTTCTTCTCCCATATTGTCTTTTTCCTCTCTTTCTTTCCTCATCAACCCTCACTGCTACTCTACCTCTGGTCCATACAGGTCCAATAAGAAGTCATTCTGAAGTAGTAAGTACATTTTGAATCTTAAAGGTGTTTTTTTGCGTTGAGGATGTCTTTCCAGAAATCTTTTATAATTCTGCATAGTTGTTGTCACGATCAGCCAATGCATGCCTACTTCTTCAGGGTCAGTATAGATACTTGTAAGCTATCAAAAGGGAGAAGAATAGCTGAAAGACGGTTTTAAAATCTCAACTTAGTTTAGACCTTTGGTATAAAGGCTTTTCTCAGCTTAAGTTCTAAGAAGGAGCAAAACGAAAATAATTTTGAAGGAGTATAGGTTTGGGTGCACCCAGCTCTTTCCAATCAAAATGGTTTTGATCCATCATATACATGATCAAAAACAGGCATGATTTACCTGTTAAAACACTCTTTGACTCTTCATTTCGATGTTTCTGTCAACACAACTTACTATGTTTGATCTACCTGTGCATGAAAAGGCTCAAGGTTATTGTTTTCTCTTTACCACCCTAGTTAGCTTCTCAGTGTCATCTTGTTGAAGTTCAAACCCATTTTCACTGGTTTTGATTGTAACATCCACAACTGAAACTCACAGCCCTTTTGAGGGCAATGCCTGCTTTAGATTTCTCATAGTGTGTTGTCTCTGTGGTAGCTGCGAATTGACTTGGGGATTGAGCACATGATACTTAGAGCCGTTTGGTTCAGGCAGATTCTCCCTACCTTTGCCTGAGTGAAGAGTTAGATCAAGCAATGTATTCAAGCAGTTTTCATACCACATAATGAAAAATGAATGCTGCAGATAGTTGTGAAATAGTAAAGGCATGCAACTTACTTAAACAGAATAGAATGAGAGAATCCTGTGGATATCATCTAGCCATCTTCTTGTGCAGTGTCATTCCAGATGGTTATATGTCTCATCAGTGATAGGAAGACTGTAGAGCTTTCTGCAACTTACTGCAGGGTTTTACTTTTTTGCTGTTAGAAATCTCCTCCCAGAGTTCACTCTTAATCTTTCTTACTGCACTTTAGGCTGTACTAGTAACAAGGAATGGATTTTCCCACTTCTGCAGCAGCAGCAGCTGCATTTTCTATGTTTGAAAACTTACCAACTCCCCCCCAAGCCACCACAGTTGACATGCGGTTGTGTTTCCAAAACCTGTGTTCCTTTTTCCCCCATCTTGTTCATGGTTCCTGGGTTCCAATTTGGACACTGGGCTACCAATTCACTTAGCACTGTCACATCAGCTGAAGGAAACTGAAGGACAGCTTCCTGTATCTTGAAAATCGGTTTATATATGTATCCCACTATTATATCTACCTTTTTCCTCCAAACAGTGTGACACTGTTAACATGGCTTATGAGGCATTGTAAATCCCAAATCATTGCTAAAGAACCTCCATCTAATGAGCTGCCCTTCTTATTACTATTATATGGTTATGCAGTTAATTATTCTTGCCTGAGTGCAGGTCCTCAAATTTATTCCAACACATCCAATTTTTTTAGGTTTCTCCAATTTGGCAGGATCATTTTCAATTCAAATCCTGTCCTCCAAGGTATTCACAATTCCTCCTAGCTCCATGACACTTGCAAATTTAATAAGCACATTCCTACAATATATATTGGTTACAAAAAACCCTGAAGATTTTCCGTAACTGTAAATTATTGCTGACTTAGTTATTCTTATGAATGCTGCTTGTTTTTATTTTATTTCTGAAAGTTCACTAATTATGGAAATGCTACTGAACAGGATTTAATGTGGGTTGTCTATTGGTCTAGAACTACATAAGTCATGAAATGTAAAGTCTGAAGTCCAGATCTTACATTAACTTTTTCTGAAAGTCCTGTATAAAAGATTGTAAAAAGGGATAGCATTTTAGTTCCATTTTCCTTCTGATATCATTACTTGAGGCACTCAAGATTTAAACTGGTTTGAACTGAATCATGTTCTTTTCCAATTTCCATATGGACATCAGTTTCTTTGCATGGAAACTAAATGTAATTATTCCAATCCTCCACAAAGAAGCATTTTAAAGATGTGTGGTATTGCAGTTTCAGCAGGGACTTTGCTGTTAAATGTAATACTGAATAGGAGTGATAACTGTTATTAGACAACACTGTAAAAATTCTTCTTGCATTTTGAAGATTATCCTTTCCAAAACAACAGTCTATCCACGAGTTATGATCTACTTTTGCCAGTGAATGCTGTTATTTGTTTTAGAAATCTACATCTATTTAAAACAAACCTTAGCTCAGTTTGATTTACTGAGCATTTAAGCCCGAAAGTATGGATCGTCAATGTACTCCATTAAAGAATAGATACACAAATCTACTGACAACGGCCAGAATTTGTTTACTGCTGGTAAACAGGTCTGGGCAATTGGGCCTTTCATTTCTGCTACTGACTGTGTGTGACTTTCAGTAAATTATTTAACATTTCTGTACTCAAGTTCCCCTATCTGGGCATTTTACGGACCTCAGAGGGGTATTACAAGATTGAGCTAAGAACTGGCTTTTTGAGTTCCTCTGATAAAAAGTGCTGTCTAGGTGCCAAGCAGTCCTGAAAATCTAGAGGGACTGGGCTGACATTTAGGATGTGGTTCTTATTTTCCTTTCTGTAATAACTTCAGCATTCTGCTATTTCTGCTGAATTTTAACATTATAATCAGTTGTTCTCAAACAGTTCTGCAGTCAGCTCAAGACAAATGCTTTTTCTCCTTACTGTACATCAAATCAGTTAAAATTTTTTAGCATTCTTTCAATCATGCTTCCTAAAGCTGTCATGTTTCTACTTCACACATCATCACACAAATATGGTTGCCTGTACTGAAACTAGATCATAAATTACTTAATTTCTTTATAAATCTATGAAATCTTGAACATGTAACTGGAATTTGGAAACAAGACTAGAAACAGTATGTCTTCTTATGTATCAGCTGTGAAAGAAGCTGGGGTGGGGAAGCGGACAAGTACTTCCAGCAATTAGAGAGGAATTTTTAAATAATGTTCAGTATATGTGTAGAGATTTGTCTGTGTTACTTGATCCATCAAATGCTGGTGTGATTTCCTGTAGCTATTGAAATGTGTGATTTATTGGATCAAGGCTAGTAATATGTTCATTTATATAAACATATATGCAAATCTCTGGTGGTTCATTTTTAAATGGTTCTGAGTTAAACCAGGAGGTTTTTAGAGGCAATAAAATATATAACTTACCTAAAGTTTGCAGTCCTTCCAAAAATTTGACAAAAAATTCATGAATTTTGCTGTTTACAATTAGTTCTAAATAAAAATATCAAATCAATCACCTGACAGTCACAGACTTAGAGTCATTATCACTGAACAGCTAAACCTTTGAAGTCTGAATTATAAAACAGAGAAGATTTTCTGTCCTTCTACACAGCTCCAACTAGACCAATCACAATTTAATTTTTTTCCAGGCAGATGTCATGTACCATCTAACAACCAATGAAATAACTGCAGTCTTTTTAAGGAATGCCAATATTATACACAACAGATAATAATCATGAATGTTACTACTGACAGGATTATCTATGTAAACGCTTTATTACCGAGGCAGAATCTGTGAATTGTTTAAACAGGTGTCATGGTTTAAGCCCAGCCAGCAACCCAGAACCACGCAGCTGCTCGCTCACTCCCCCCTCCTTGCCACACCTACTCCCGGAGGCATGGGGAGGAGAATTAAAAGAATGTAACTCCCACGGGTTGAAATAAGAGCAGTCCAGTAACTAAGGTATAACACAAACCACTGCTGCTATCACCAATAATAATAATGATAAAGGAAATAACAATGGAAGAGAATACAACCGGTCACCACCTGTCGACAGATACCCAGCCCAACCCCAGCAGTGATCTAACCCTTCTGGGTAACTGCCTCCAGTTCTACATCCTGGGCATGACGTGCTGTGGTATGGAATACCTCTTTGGCTAGTTTGGGTCACGTGTCCTGTCTCTGCTTCCTCCTGGCTTCCCCTCCTCCCTGGCAGAGTGTGAGACTCAGGAAGTCATTGGTCAGAGTAAACATTATTGAGCAGCAACTAAAAACATTGGTGTTATCAGCACTGTTCCCAGGCTGAGAGTCAAAAACACTGCACTGCACCAGCTACTAAGAAGGAGAAAAATGGCTGCTACTGCTGAACCCAGGACAACTGGTTGTATTTTTTATCTGTTACTTATGTACCTCTGTGGTGCTCTGTATTTAACTGCAATAGCATCTGATTTTTTTTGAAAACACAATACTTGTCACAAAGAAAAAAAGTATTCTTACTTCATGTGGAGAATCTTCTTATTTCATGTGAATACACACCAGTAAATTGAGCTAATATAAGTAATCTTAGTGTCCCTGCAGATTGCAAGATTACCAGACACACACAAAAATGTATTAACTCATCTCAGCCTGATGAGGACCTTAAGGTCCTTTCCAACCCTAACTGTTCTATGATTCTATGATTCTATGATATTCTTACATGCTCAAAAGCATCTCTCTTCTCAAAAACTGCTAATAAATGCAGGTAATGACCTTGCTTCAAATTAATGGGGAGCTCTGGTTGAAGAGTCTAGCTCATTTTTATCTTTTATCGTATGGAGACACCATCAGTGACTTGATTAGTCATTGATAAACCTTTTTAGGATTTACAAAAGATGAGCAGAATGACACAAAAGGAAAGCAGCTGAGTTAAACAGCAGCTCAAATGGGGGAACTGTAACAACCAGTATTAGAGGAGGCTGACTTTGAAGGCTTTGAGAAGGGCTTATGAAACTTCATCCACTGCACGGATTCTCCTGTCCACTGAGCTGTGATTAACACAGTTCCATATGAAGCATGGGAAAAACCAAAATTTGGTAATATCTGCAAAATGCATTGTTCTGAAGGAAAAATAGTCTAGTTTGGCTGGTGGGTCTGGGGTAAGTGTCAAGATAACTAAATCATTCAGCACTCAAGCACTCCTGGGAAAGAGTGTGACAAGTATCCTGATTTTATATAGTGTGTAAAAATAATTCTTTTGTTTGCATCATGTTAAGGTTGAATAAGATACCATCTGTGCTGAGTTTTGCATCTTATGACAGGAATAATGACCATAATTGGTCTGTTATCAGCTCCTGCTACTTGTAAAAGGGATGTGAAGCTGGGTACCACAGCAAAGTAGGCCTGAGTGGGTGCCCAGTCAAGCCTCTTGCCTGCAAAGGTTCAAAAAATGCAGTAGGCATCTGCATAGATTGGTGGCAAGAAGGAATTCTCTAAGAATTAGCTCAAAATCAAAAGAATTAGGAAGTCTTTGAGGATACACATTTAGGGTTTGGTTCCCATGGTAAGTAGGCATAAGCAGTCACAGATTATGTACATAAGAGTCAATTAAATGTGCCCAGGATTGGCTTTGAGGCCAAATACCGTGGAAGAGCCTGTCTGTATATGTTGAAGTCTCTGACCCTCTAAGTCAGGGTAACGGCATACAAATTGCCGTTAGGAATCAGCCCTGGCCAGTGTCAACTTCTGAACTGGACCCAGGATTTGTTTGCAAGATGGGCTGTCAACTTTGGGACAAAACTGTGCCTGGAAACATTACAATGAATTAACAAGGTTGATAAGTGAGAGATAGTATCCAGGACTCTTCCTGGCATGGCTTCATTTACCTCTTTAGATGTAGTCTCTGTGTTCAGGTATATCTCTGCTTGCGTGCTCCCTGCATGTAACATTTGAACCCCATCAATTTAAAATGTGACATAGAGGTAGAAATACTGACCATACCAGGTGTAATAAGGGTAATGGAAACAGGTACAATAAAGAGTGTTTAAGTGAGGCAAAACCCACAGTGGGAGTTAACACTGCATGTACATTCTAATACACTCTTCCTCTCTCTGTCTGTGCCTTTCTAATTTGGGGTTTTCTATTATTACTGGCTTAACAGCTAAGACTGCTCTTGGGCATGTATTTGTGATTCAGAATGTGCTTTCACAAATTACAGAAAAAAAGAAATGAAACTTGTACTCTCAGTGTGCACCTTCACCCCACAAATATCTGCTACTACAAGCAACTTGCTCTGATCCTGATTTTGAGTTCACCAAGTACTTGGAACTAAGTTCACCAAGCTGTAGCTTAGCCCACATATTAGTATGTAGAAATCATGATGAGACAGCAGTATTAACCTCCACTGTACCTTTTCCTGTTATTAATTTGTTTGGGTTTTCTGTTAGGTTATTTCAGCAAATATCTGGCAAGTGGCAGGAAAGGGGAAGGTGGCATTAGTCAGAGCCTGCTTAAAGCCCTGGATAGAAAGCTACATTCACATGTCTGAGAGCCCAGAGCCTTCCAGGGGGATGGTCCCAATGTTTGAGCCACTTGTGGTAAGTGGGTGAGAAGGCAAAATGCAGTAGCCTAGGTGGAGCAGGAACAAGTAAAGGTGTCTGAAGGCTGTTGAAAAAACTAGATTACATGGTGGTTTCAATCATGTAATACACAAAAAAACTGTGAGGGACAGAATACATTGCTTACTGCTCTGTGCAGCACAGAGGCAAAAAGGGCTGTGACAGTAAACTTGAGTTGCTGTAGGGAAGAAACAAGTCAAACTGTGGGAGGGGGATCAGGTGCTCTGGCAGCAGGACATTACTGCCTTACATAAAGCAATAGGAATACAAGCTTTTCTTGGTACTGGTCAGCTTTGCTTAAAATGAGCTCTTCCTTGAAAAGTTACCCCATGTTAATGTTTCAAAACCATATGAAAATATTCGTAGAGATTTATATCAGTAAGCACATTCCCAAACAATTTTTGTGCTTGCTGGTGTGCGGTGCTGGACTCTGAATGTTGCAGAGAAATGGAGGACTGCCACTTTTAAGAATATGAGTAACCTGAACAGCAAAAGAGGAGTGTGTTGTTTGGGTGGCAAACATGCTCCCTGCCAATGAAAACAGGAACCTTTCTTTTGAAGGTAATTTGGTGTAATTCCCAGGCTACAGCAGTATATGACCCATCACAGTTCTAAATCCTTACAATTCTATTGGTGGCCTTCTCCAAATGGGAGACTGAGAAACAGGAAGCCCACCATTTGCCTAAGTAGTACAGACTATCTGTACCTAAGCAGGAAATTAACTGGGTCTCCAGAGCTCCAGAACAAAGCTGGCATCATCGGGTCATCTATTTTCCCTGTGTCATGATGCTGCTTGTGAAATAAAATGTCTTCCTTTGCTCCCCTGGGAATCTAATTCTATGTACTGAATAAATAAAACAGTGAAAGCAGGAACAAGAATCATTTTCTTTCCCTTTTGAGAGTCTGCGGCTAATTTATTCCGTGTTTGTATTTCACTTTTCTCTATCTACGTTCCACATCTTCTGTATTTTCTTCCATGTTTAAAACATGCTGTCTCTTTCACATGTCATTCCTTCTTAACAACATAATACTTGACATAATCTGCCCTCTGGATCCTTTCTGTGCTGTAATTACGTTATCTTTGTTGTTATTGATTTCTGTTGCTAGGGGATGAGGTCGTGTCACTTCTGGCCAGTTTTTCTTTGCAATTCAGCTATATTTTTTTAACTCTTCAAGATTTTCCTCCTGAGAACACTGAACGCCAAGTTTTGAAGTCATAAAAAAGTGCTACAATCCCAGAGGATGATTTTCTCTGAGGAAAGATTTCAAGATTTAATTATAAAATAGGAGAGGAGATACAAATTGTGAGAGATTCTGGTCTTTGCTATTTCTTTCTGAGAGTAGTAGAACTTTGTTTTTTTCTTCAGCCCTGCTATGTTATTGTTCAACAGTTTGAATGTTTCCAAGTAATAAAGGATTTCTTTATCAGCTGCACACTTCCAATTGAATAACTTTTTTTTTTTTTTCCTAAAGGGGTATGTCCTTTCAAAACGCATAAGCTATTTTTGCCCTTCACTCAGTTCCTCCTATTTTATTGAATCTACATTCCATTTTCTCTGCAGAAGAGAAATTTGGCTCCACAAAATGAAGGGGCTGATGCAGAGCTTTTAAGATTCGAATAACAGTTGACATTAAAGGGAAGGGTAAAATAGCCGAGAGAGGCTTTTTAAAAGAAAATTCTTTCAGTATAAAATCGGATTTGTTTTCATCTGTTTGGTTGTTTTTTTAAGGGAACTTGAGGCTGTTATGTTCTGTCCTCCTGGGTGAGATTTTCATATGCTCTTGGGGAAAAATCTATAGCTTCAGACTCCCTAATTAAACTCTCATGATCTTAATGCAGCATTTTATTATTACTCTGACTTCTGCCTGCCTCTCTAAGAGACCACAGCATTTCTCAAAGATCATGGAAGTTGGCAGCTCAGCTACTGTGGCCCACAAATGGTCACTTGCTTATCTGTGAGGTGCTAAGTGGGAGCAGACGGGCTATGCCAGACCCTTGCTTCTGATCTGCTTCAGCCTGCTCTGGGCTTTGCTGCTGCCTGAGCTGCTGAGCTACAGTTCATATGATTTATGGTAGGAAAAGGCTGCCATGAAGTCATAGCAGACTCTGCAGAACACTACAGTGGTTCATCTGGTAGTCTCAGAGAACAGCAAGATACAGTAACAGGCTATTTTAAAGGGGTTTTAACATCCTATTTTATTGTATCCTGAGTCTCATTTGCTTTCCTTGCATGAGTCTGTCAGAATCCACCCAGTATACACTAACTTTAATGCTTGAAGTTCTGTAATTAGCTACAACTAATGAGATGTGGCAGAAGGTAGAAGATCATTTTTCAAATAGTTTTCTCTGTTTGCCCTTGAAATTTGGATGTAACAGAGGTGTCTCTGAGAGAGATTCCCAGGATTACATTCCCTTGTACACAATAAATATTCAACTTCTAGTGAATCTGGTATCAGAATCTGCAGTTATATTTAGGTCTATATCTGAGAGTCTGGCTTGAGCAGGGAGACATCTATCTCTTTGCCTTACCTGAGACCACTTTTCCTGCAAGAAATACATTTGTGCTTTCTTATATTATTAGTATGCCTTCATGCCTGTTCTTCTCACTTTGATAATGAATATATAGGTGAAAACAGCAAATATATCTACCATTAAATTGCATACAGGTAGAGGAGTAGTAGTCTTAGAAAGCAGCTTTTGAACTTTTAAACCTGAAGTATTTGTACCAAGTGCTTGCTTTTTTATTCTAATCTAGCATGAAATGTGTCTTAAGCTGAATGTACTTGTGCTAAGGCAAAATGAACTACTTACAGCTTGCATGTTTCTCAAATGAATCATAAACATTATTTACAGTGCAGAGTTGTGCTCTGCACATACCTGTGCACATATACACACACTGCTTTCCTGTAGAGACACTGATTTCTGCATCAAGTCACAGTATGGCCCAGGTTTGAAAGCTGGATAGCCGTGCCATGGCTGGGTGCATAAAAGGTAAGCGTACGGATCCTATCATTTCATTGCTGGCAACCAATAAACAGCAAGAAGTTAAATGAGCATACTTTTCTTGTCTCTGAGAGTTTTGCAGTTCCCAAAACCTTTCTGTCAGTTTGCCTTACAAAGTGTAGACCTCATATTTGATTAGCTAGTCAGCAAGGGAGGTCACATATTCTAGATGTGTGTCCTTTTCCAGGATATATAAAAATGTATATATATATATATATATATATATATATATATACACTACATGCGGTAGAAGCAAACTACTACTGAGAAAATAATTCATGAATCCATCTCCAAAGAGCATGGTATAAAAGAATTGGTGGGCAATTTGTTATGTGAGCAAGAAGATGATGTTTTTAAATGCTCATGATGGGAGCAGAGGAAAGCGGAAATGTCTGCAGAGGGCTCTGCCTGTTTCAAATGCAAACAGTTGCACAGTAAATTGCATTTAGTTTAAAACCTTACATGGCTAAAGTCTCACTTTCTGTTAGAAGATCCCTGTGGTAATGCCAGCCGTCCTTTACAAGCCCTGTAGGAACATCTTTAGTTACAGCTATCAGACAGGCTCTCCTCTACCTCCTCCTCCTGCTGGCAGAGTTCCCAGATTGGATCCATTTGCCTGAAAACTTGCTCACCTGTGTCAACTGACAACGTGCACGCAAAGGCATTCCAGAACACTTTGCTCCAATCTTCCCCAAGGTGAGAACAGCTCAGTGACAGACACACTCAGCACGCAGTCTCTCAGCACCAGAGGGTGTAGGTGTGAGATTCCCCTTCATGCTAAGTGGAGTCACACACCAGTTCCTGACACAGGCTGCAGTGAGGATGCACTCCAGCTGCCTGATTAGTAATGGAGCCAGCCAAACCATTGAGTACCTACCTGAACACTTTCTGTTCCTTAAGAATTTAATCCTACACAGCTATTTTTTCCCTACATTTAATATAATGAATAAATCATGCTCTCAAGTGATGTGCATGGGAGAAAATGGGGTGAATCAGAACTATTTGCATATTTGTACAAAGCTCATTTAATCTCCCTAAATTGCTCCCTTGTTTAGAAAGATCTTGTTGTTTCAGTTCGACCTGACAGTATAAATATAGATCTACACTCTGATGCTATAATCTGAGTCTTTAATCAAGCCCTCTGAAGCAGAACTTACACCCTGAGCACTCTTAGTTATATATCTGTTACCTCTTACACCTTGATTTGCACTCATAGTTCATACTGCAATAAGGAAGTTTTAAAATATAAAATGTACATCCTTGGGTAATCCACTAAAAGCACTTATTTACAGTGAGAGCATCACAGAAGGGGATTACTAATAGCTTTCCTTCCCCAACTACTGCTGCTGGCAGCAAAACAATGGAATTAAATTTGGCTTTATGTGCAGTCTAATCAAATGATTCCAGGATTACTGACTCTCTCTGGCTCCTATGGTAATGAATACATAAAACTAGTCAGTTCTGCAGTCTTGCATTTGTACTCCTGCCATTGGATTAGCTCAAGGTATGCTTGATGAGGTGAGAAGAAAAAGACTGGAAGGGAAGAAATTAGGAATCAAGGGAAGTTTAAGAACTAGGTTTGATTGGGATTGGTACAATTTCATTGGAGTCAATAAGACCGTCTGGGTGATGACTCAGTGCAAAATTTGGCCATAACATTTGGATACAGGAAAAATGTTCTCCTCAGTTCTGTGGAAGCTGAGCAGGGTCACTTATTGGATACTTTTTTAAGTATTATCATTTTCTTTTTGAGTGGGGAGAACTTTTGGTATGATATTATGCATAAGTAGAGCTAGTCTGCTTTGTACAGGTCTCATACCTGCAGGTAAAAACAATTCCTTCTTTTATTGTAATTGCATAGCTTGCGTGGTGTGCAGTAGTTTTAGTGAAAGCTTTGCAAAACCAGTCTTGGACTTCACTAAATTGGAAAAGAATTCACTGAAGTAGGTAGTATAGGCATATGAATTACATCTTTGGGCGATTGTTTTGCAGAGTATATACAGTCTGATCTGGAATCCTGTTATGTGCTAAGCCTTGTAGAGGAGGTGCATGGATACAGCCTCATGCTTCACAGTGATTTTGAAGAGAGGAAAATCTGTTAAAACTGTAAATGGTTTTATTATAACTTTCTCAGCCACCTGACTGCAACCACCCAGCCCAGTCTTGCTCTCCTTTTGATGGGGTTTTATCAGTTCTTCTGCAGAATACTGCCTGATTCTGTGTGTAGTATTGAAGTCCTCCTGCCTGAGCTGGCAGTAGGAATTGCTAAAGGATACAGTTTTCTTTTTTTCTCTGTGGTGTTTGGAGCAGTTGGGATTACATAGAAGGCATTCACCTAATCACCAAAGACCTAGTTCTTCAAGCCCTTCCTTAATTTCTGCTCAGTACTTACTCAGGTGTGGATCTAGTTGACTTCCTTGAATTCAGCCTCAGCAAAAAAAAAGAACCCCAAGAAAAACAAATTAATGACTTGGCCTCAGGTCTGATGTCATCCTCCATTTCCTTTCACTTTGACTCTTCATTTTACCACATAGTGAAACCCCTAGAGAAGGTGGAGAGGGCTTGTTTACAGCAATTCCCCCCCCCCCCCCCCCCCCGACATAAAGTAGATGTGGGGGCTCCAGAGAGCTCCGAGGAAATGCAGCCAGTGTGACTAGTATGTAAGAACCAAGTAGGGAAAATGGCACTAGCTTCTCTAAATATGCAGAATATAAGCAATTATTTGAACAACTCATTTCTCATAGACTCTGCAGCCCTCTTTAGAGCTCTTTATCTTATCTGCTGCAGGTCATGATGGCATTTCCTGGCTCAAAGAAGACCCCAAAATGCCACAGGATAAGTGCTTTTTCCTGCCCTGGCACACCCAACACTGCCTGCCATGCCCTAAAGGGCAAGCAGACTTTTGTCTGCCTGCTCTTTGGAGATATATACGTATGTTTTTTGCAATGGACAAGAGATCACTTCTTCATCACTGTTTTTTGATTCAGTTTATTCCCCCTTTGAGAATGAAGTTATAATCCAAAGAAATGAATAATGTGGAGTGCCAGTTCCATTTTCCCATTCCTCTGTTGTGAGGGGGACTTAGCTGACTCCAAGCTCTCCATTTTGAGGTCAGAGGCTCAGGCATGAACAAAGCCTCACTCAGGCTATGCTCCATTCTTGCATATTTAGGCTCCAAAGAACAAGATGGAAAAAAAACTTAGCCTTCTAGATCTCCTACACCCAACTGCTTCATGAACGCTCTGAAAGGGCCTTGCCTTTTCCAATTCAAGTTAGCATCTCTGATTCAAAAGACCAGACAAATGCACGATTGTTCTGTAGATATGTCTGCCTTAGTTGAATGTCATTACTAATACTGGAATGCTGTCAGAATAGATATCCTGTAGTTTCCTAGAGCCAGATGCATTCTGTCTTTGCCAAACATATTGGCAAACACACAAACACACACAAGTACATGCGCAGGCAAATACATTTGCAAAGGGTTCCCAAGCAGTATAACTGCTTGCAAATATGAAAGATAGCAGGACATACAATAACCCTGGGCATCCCCAGTGGATGATGTGGCTGTGGACAGCAATGAAATTCTCTGGGTCCCTCTACAGATGTGACACTTAACTGTGAGAAAATAATTTGCAGTCCTACAGCTCAGTGAGGTTTGGAGAAATGTGAAATTTGCACCTCCCCTTTAGCTAACAGGTTTCTGAATGGTTTAAAGCCAAGTAAAATATTTACAGTCACAGACCTTTCAAGTTTCTTTCATGCAAAGAGTACTTCAGTAACTTCCAGTAGTCATAAACCAGTATGAATAAACAACAACCATGTGCTTGCTCCATAAGAGATTGTTGCAGTTCTGGTTTTGTATGTGTTTGGATTTTGAGAGGAAATGCACTAAATGGCCTTAGTTACCTCACTGTATTTACCACATGTGGCTTTTTTCATCCTGTTTCACATTTTTCACCTGTTAATTAACCTTGCGGAGGTACCAAACATGATGGGCTTCCCCCCCCCCCGGCCCCACCTGCCCCTTTTGTGATTTCATTATGACTCAGTTTTTCACAGTTCTTTCTTCCTTCAACACCATCATCATGATCTGGTTTCTGTTCTTCCCTTCATTCCTTCTTTCCTTTTAGTACCCACACATTCCCTGGATAGTAAAGAAAAGGTAACAGAAAGATTCTAAGGCCTCTCTTTGGCTAACGGGCTCTGCCTGTCCTTCCAGGGCTCCTCTGAAGAAATGTTTCCTCTGGAGAGCTTCAACTTGTGTGAATTGCTGAAACCCTGTTGCCCTTCAGTGAAACTGCAGTGGTGTATACCAGCAACAGATCTGGTGGTCTTCAGTTTCTACTTACTTCTTCAGCTGCTAAATCTACAGGAGGCCTGTACTGGGACATAGATGAAGTGGAGAGCAGCAGCTCTATAGTTATAATTTCAGGATCCATTTTAATGAAACAGACTGGAGCACCACTGTAATATCAACATCAATCACACCGTCAATCTGGGGATCCATCCTGCTCCTGTAAACCAGAATCAGGCCCTAGATAAGGATGAGCATAACTACCAGTCCAATCCTTCAGTCAGTCCTCAGACCATGACTATTTAAGTCGTTTCACTGATGTCAGTGATAATGGTTGTACAGTCAAGAATCCCATCTGTCATGAACACAGCTCCTAAGTATGGCAGATTCATTAAAAAGCAATTAATCTTCCTCACCAGAATTTTGTCCTCAATCAGGGGACATAAATTACTTTTGCGCTAGCTAGGACCTGTCTGAGGATAGGTCTATTATATGGTCAGCCACCTACACCAGTCCAAAGAAAGAGGAGACGGATGTCTCGTAGAAAAGGAAGATATAATTCCCATCAGCAACAAAATGGAGGGTGGATGTTAAATTCGTGGAATTCAGTGTGCTTCAGGAAAAGAAGTAAAGGTTAGAACTTTCTTTTCTGTTTGGAGAAATCTTAAAATTGTTATTTATTGTCCTTCAGCAAAACTGTCAATTATTGCAAATACTTCACAGCTACTGAGGAAATTCTGTGTATTTCTTTGACTTCAACAAAGGCAAGAATAGTACAACCTAACTCCAGAGAAGAGGAACAGTTTATTAAACCAGCTTCTTTTTCTGAAGTGTCAAACCTTTGACTATTATATGCTTTGAACAATATTTGTAGACCAGATCTTTCTTGCTGTTACCCATATGAAAGGCTTTGCTGCTTCTACCAGCGCTTGGGCATAGATATTAGAACATGGTTGTGGATAAGATGGTTCTGTGTAACATGCTGATCACCACAGTATCTGAAAGTCCACCTCCACTGTTTAGCAAGATCATTAACACCTTGCACTGCAATGCTAAAGGCTGCAATGCCAACATAGTCAAAAAACACAGGTTCTGTTACCTTACCACAGGCAGAAAGACAGCAATGCAACTCAACGTAACCTCAGGAGTGCACAGCTTTATGATTTTTCTTTCTTTCTTTTCTGTACAAGAGAAAAACTTCTTAATTACTTGCCCACAATTGAAAATCAACTTTTCTGTTAAGTTTTTTGCAACAGAGGTCTCACTAATGTCATGAGCAGCGGCACAGCACAGCATAGAGGACAATCAGGTGTTCTGATCTGTTATATCTTAGAATAGTTTCTGGCACAAGTAAGAATAAAGGTTTTGTGGGTTCTTCAGTTTTCAAGCAGCATCCTGGATAGCTATATTGCTCCACCTGTTTTGCAGTGAACAGTAAAGCTTTAAAAACTCTCTGAGAAAAGCTTTCAATTTCTCAAATATCAATGTTGATTTTACTAAGCCAAGGCAGGACCTATTTCAGTGGTTTTGTGTTGGTGTTCATCTTTTATTGATTTACATTTAGCATAAGCATTATAGCCACATTACAAAGGGAATTATATACCACACAAAGGTTGTTGGATTTACTTAAAGTAGCTGTAAGGGTGTTCAGTGCCTGCTTTCACACCATATTCCTGCCTCTTGCTTCACTTCCTAAATGAACATCCACGCCTGAACTTACTAGAGGTCTCATTCAGTGGGGAAAGTAACTGCAGAGGCTTCATGTTCTTCATTACAGAGCTGCCTGAGAAAGACTACTCAGATTTTTCTTCTCAGCTTCACCTATTCTCTGTCTGGCAAATAGCACTTGAAAAGTGCAAGTGTTTCACAATATTGTGTACTTGCAGCGTAATAGAGGGAAAAAAAATATTTTGCAGTCTGAGAGTTTGGAGAGTGCAGAGACTGGTAGCCAACAGCTGCCAACAGCCCAGACCACTTATTATGTATGTTTTAGATCAAAGAATGAAACTCCAATGAGGAAAACAAGTCTTGAATTTTCCAAGTTAGTCTAAATAACCAAAAGAACTAGAATGCTCAGCCTCACTGAATGTACTACTTTCCACAGTCCTCTACTTTTACAGTCCTGGTTACTGCATCCAAACCCACAAGATCTTGGTTACTTAAATCCTAACTATCAAATTGTGTTTCTTTTTTTTTTTATGAAACCACAATAAAGTACACAATCCTAATGGAAAGAAAAGCAGGTGAAGAATGATGATACAGTTAATTTTTACCGCCTGGAATCAAAGAAGTCTTTCCTTATGAAATTTTTATGTGATTTGAGACAACTGAAGAAATAATGGTCTGTAAAATGGAATCAATACGTTAAAACCAGCCGGTGAAGTTAGTCTAAATGCAAAATAAGCTAAAAAAAATAATTACCTATACAGCTTCTGTGTGGATGTTTGTATTAACTGCTTTCAGGACTAGGGGGAAAATTCTCTCTGCATAAGTCTATATAATTCCCTAGAAGCTAACTGAGCTACTCAAAGACTGGAATCAGTCCTCTATGTTTTGAATACTGGGTTCAAGTTTTAGTCTGGAAAGTATTGGTAGCTACCACAAAGATTTTCCATTTGCATACAGCTGCCATATCTCCTAACCTGTAGCAGTAATAAGAATAGCATCTGACAGGGCCCGGCTGTGACTCTAAGGTCTGAACTTGCCGAGGAGCTGTACTGTAGGAAAAGCCCCAGGGAGAGATCTATCTGACTCAGACAGGAAACTCTTCAGCAGCATGTGCTGCAATGATGGCTCTGCAGCCATCACGTTCACTACAGGCACCATACATCCCACTTGCAGCCCAGGAGCCTACACCCACTCAACAGTCAGGTGGGGAAATCCCAAAGCTGTTCTCAGTTGGAGGACTGAGAAGGTTCTCACTACCTGGCAGAGGATATTCAACAGTTCAGCCTTTAAGTTCCACAGGGAAAGTATTTGTAAATACAGTGGATGAAATGGGCTGTTATGCATTAGTAAGGCACACTAATAGTTTTTAGAATATCAAACATACATGCTGCCACTTTTCAGATGTGGACTGTAGAAGAAACAGAATATTAAACTGATTATGTGAAAGCTTCTTCATTGCTGCAGTGAGATGTCTTCCTTTCCATTCTGTCCACTGTGTAAATTCATGAGTTTCCAAATACTTTCAATGCCTCCTTCTCCTTCAACTCTCAAACCTAATCTCTTTAAACAATCCAGAGGGTATCCAGGTGATAGCCTCTAGTGACGTGCAGTGATAGGGAGGTATGTATATTTGTAACTTCATGATCCCCTCCTAAAGCAGAAATTGCTAACTACTTCACGCCAGCAGTTTTAGACATCAGTACCAAAGGATGTGAGGCAAATTCCTTTTCACCTGTCAATGGGAGGATCATCTATAAAGAAAAAAGCTCTTTGAAATGAACAAAATCAGCAGCACTGATGAATATACAGTGGGCAAACACATTCTCTCATGAAAATTCATTTTAAAAGATGAAATGCCCAACACACATCAAAGTCGATGTTCATTAGTCTAATCACAGAGTACAAATCATGTCAGTTGTTAAGTGTATTGGCATACAGTGGTTATTTTCTGGGGCCTCAGCACTGTAGCATAGCTTTTATGCCTCCGCCCTGAACTTGCTTCTTTTGTTGTTGCTACTTACAGATTCTGTTTTAAGCTACATATTTAATCAACTACATCCCCTCCAAAGGAATTAATGCGCAGATAGAGCAGCTGAGGTAGTAGGACAAGCAGTAGAGCTAGAGGAAGAGAGTACATTGCAACCAACAAGAGGCCTGCATTGACACACCCAGATTGCTTGGGATAAACCCACTAGGTCTGCTCTACTGCTTAATTATCCTCACAGTAAAATTACTTTCATTATATCTAGGAAAAAGAAAAAAAACAAACCTTGTTCCACTTTATGATCACTGTCTCTCATTCTGCCACTATTCACCTCTGCAAAGAGCCTGACTCTGTAACCTCTATATGTACTGGGGGCAGCAGGTGCCCTGAAGCCTTCCCTTCTCCAGGTTGAACCATCCCCAATCCCTCAGCCTCTCCTCACTGGGCAAGCCATGGCTGCCTTGGGAGCTCTCTGCTGAAATCACTGCAGTTTGTTGACAGCCTTCACATACTGGGGGGGGCTAGAACTGAACCCAGCATCCCAGATATGGTCAGGCAAACGCTGAGCAAGGAGGATTAACTTCCTTTCTTCTCCTGGCTGTGCTCCTGCTTATGAAACCCTGTGCTGTTAGCCCTCATAGCTGCCAGGAGCCTGCTGGCTCAGGCTTACCCAGCTGTCCCCAGGACCCCCAGGCCCTTCTCTGCAGAGCTGCTGCGCAAACAGGCATTCCCAGTCTGTTTCTTGTTGGGTGTTAGTCTGTCCCAGACACAGGGCAAAGCTTTTGTCCTGGCTGAATTTCATGAGTTTCATGTCAGCTCGTTTCTCCCATTTAGGTCCTTGTGAATGGCAGCCCTGCCCTTGAACATATCAGCTACACTCGCTCCCATCTCCTTCCATTTCAGATCATTGGAAACTTGATGATGTCTCCTTCTCCAGACCTGGGACAGGCGCCTGAGCAACTCCACTTGTAACCATTTACAAATATTTGTGTGTAACTTTTTTCCATCGATACTTTATTAAAAGCTAAAATTGTTGCAAGTTGTGCACTAGTAAAAAAAAAAAAAAAAGAAGCAACAGTAAATCTGTCTAAACATGATGTTTCCAGCAAACTTGTTGCAAGATGGTCTAAAGAAAATGAAATTAGGATGCCAAATATTTTGTAAGGCAGCAGGAACTGATGGGGTAATTTTTCACATTATTTTAACATTTCCCTATCTAACAAATTTATGGGGCTGGTAAGAAGTGACTTCAGTTACGGCTTAGCTCCAAAGTACCTCCAGAAACAAATATATAGGAGTGCCAGTATGGCCAAAACTGAATTGGAGACCTATATAACGAAAGGATAAATTGTGTGTATGGCAGGACACTGTTCAGGAAGCTTAACATTCGCTCTGGTCTAATTTTATTATTGCTTATCTTTGAGCCCAACTCTCTGATGTTCATGTGGCCCTGACCTCAGAGTTTGTTAGCAGGGTATTGTACTAGGAAAAGCAAAATAAAACATTCTTTAAAGGTAGGATTTCTTTTCACTGCTAAGACATACACACACAATGAGGCAAAATGCCAAAATTGTCATTTTTAAAGCAAAAAAGATTCAGAGCCAGAATTTCCCTGGCTTCATTAGAGGTGTGAATATTACTATGTAGTTTTTACTCTTAGTTTTGGCTCTGCTCTCACTCAGTTGTCGTCTTTATTCATAAACTCAGAAATTCTGCTGAGTGTGTCAGCCTCCTCTTTTGCTGCTGTGGCTGAACGTGATTTCTTCCATTTTAGAAATATTCTTTGCATATCTTCTCTCTGGCAATAAGTTCTTGTACATTTGTTGGCTTGATTTTGCTGAAAAGATGGGACAGCTAAGCTTGCAAGGAAAATAATCCTTCCTCTTAACTCTTCCATAGTTTCGCATTTGCTATCTTACCTGCATGATTACCAGATTAGCTGATATGATAGCTTTTCCTTTTTTTAATAGCTTCAGGCAGAATTTTGTGACTGTGTCCTATTATTCCCATGCGAGTGTCTGTCAGCTTCAGTGCAGTTCTCTGGACTTCTAAACCATGGAATAAAGTGCCGTGTTAGAATGACCATGAATGACTTGGTCTGTACACATTACACAGCTCATCTCTGAGAAAACATTAATTTCAGAAATGGAAGCAGCAGAGCTGCATCAGCCCAGCACTAAGCCCAGGTAAATTAGCCACCCTCACCCCCTCATGAAGCTTACCTAAAGCTTTTCAACATCTTAGGTTACACCTTGTTCTTCCTTCTCTAAATATGTGGTATGGCTGCATGATGTCTGAGCAGCATTCTTGAGCATCACTCCAATGTGTTCCCATTGTGTAAGAAGGGAACATCTTCCTGACCTTTGTAATATAAAACCTCCCACTCTTGAAGCCCCTTCGCTTTTGGCACATGGGTTGTTATTGGAGTCAGTGTATTTACCAAGACAGAGACAAACTGAAGCCATTGTCAAAAGTATAACAAGAACAGCCCTGTCATCTGTAGATCTGAATGGGAAAAGTATGATACTTTTAACAGTGAGCTACTACACACAGAGCACCAAAACTACCTTTCCCAAGGAGACTTGATAAAATACCATGTGATGATGACACAGGATTTATTTGAAGATACCACCATCACCACAAGTTTTGAGGTTGTACACTCTGTCTACAAGCATAATAATTTTTAATCATTCATGATCTGACAGGTCCAGGTATTATCCACAGTGACTTCAAGAGCAGGATAGGAGGAGGACAAAACTGGAGTGTCCACTGTGCTTGTGGAAAAAGAAAATATTACTGTGAAGAAGACTCAGACAAAGTGCAGAACTGAGAACACAGGAATAATATCAAAGTTTTGTGTCCATTGATGTGAGAGAGACCTTTGAAACAAGGCATTTAGCTCGCTTACCTAGCGCAATGTTACAGTGTCAGATGCACACAGCCTCCAGCTTTAACAGGTTACCTCTTTTTGAAAAATATTTAGGGTGAGCAGACGCGCTACTTACTTAAATACTGCAGAAGAAATCATTTATCAAAAAGAAATAGGTGCCATTTGGCACCTGCTGTAATTGCTATGATGGAAATAGCAGTACGTAACTATCAGAAGAAAGGGTGCCACACTTTTAAAAAGCTTAGAGCTATTTTATGTGTTTCTAATGGCCAATGAATAAATAATGTGGCATATATTTTACATGTCTGTGAAGTAATGAATTTGAGATTAAATCATACATAATGATTTTAAGGTGCTAGACACATTTAATATACTGAGGAAAAATTGCTTTGATGTGAAGTATGAATATAATTACAAGTATGTTGAATAGTTTCTGGAGGTACCTTCTATACCTGAAGAAAATTATTTGGCTACAGTGGTGGAGCCACCATAATACATGAAAGGCAGACCTATAGCCCTCATCCCAGATGTTTAGCTTGCCTTGCAGATGTCCAGTCATTAAAAACAAGTTCTAAATATATTTAATTTTATCTGATCCTGCCCCTACTTGCTACTGTAGTCCTCAACATGAGCCATTACAAGGGACACATGAACACAGCTGAACATGTGCATAAATGGGTGGGGAGGAATTAAAAAATAAATAATTATAATGAACCAATTATATTACCTTCTTCCTGCAAAAGAAAAACCCTCTGTTCATCAGTTACAAGTATTGTTCAAATAGTAATAAGAAAGTATGTTTGTTTTATTTTTTTCTTCCAAACAAAATAATGTCTGTTTTTTCATCACTGGTAGGAAATAATATTTTAATCATGGATTTTTTTTTAATAAATTGTTTTAACTCTTCAGGAGAAAGTGCATTGTCTGCCAGGCAGATGAATCTTCCATCAAAGAATTTCAGATGTGATTTTTTTTCTTAGTGTAATAAGACACTATGCATTTTGTCTTGTTCTCTGGAAGGGATCTCAAAGAAGCAATTAATATCAAACTGAATGACTGACCAACCATCTGCCAATTCCAGCACATTCAATACAACTGATGCTTTATTCAAACACAGAGTCAGAGTACGGTCTCTGCCATCAGAAGAATTGATTTAGCTCAGATAGGAGGGCAAGAATATATGCAATTATACACACAGTGAAACCTGCTCATATAAGACTTTGATGCAGTAAAAGTCTTTTTCTGCTACAGTAAAGGAGAAGAGATAACAGGAAATATTCAGCAACTTGCAATGCATAAGATTCAAGGCAAGTCATACCAAATCTTTACTTGTCAAGAAGTCTGTGGAAGGGGAAGAGTTACCTCATTAGAGGAGGTTTTGCTGTTTAAACTCAGATATTCAGAGATGCTGAAAGGATTAAACACTCAAATCTGATTTATTTTGGTGGACTTGGGCAACACAACTCATGTTTTGACATCACAGAAGGCAGCTGCAGGGACAGGAAGCTATCCAACAAAGGGAGAGGAAATCCTGGGTTTGGTTCAATAGAATATAAATGAAGAAGACATGATAATGAATAAGGAATCAAAGCTTGCAGAAGACATTTTGTGCTGGCTTCTGCCCACTGATTTGGTCACTGCCTATAAATCAACTGCAAAGTCAGATGGAAAAGCCACGTGAGTTTTTCTACAACCTTAGGAGAACCTGTAGGTCTGCACTATTTTTTTCTCAATTAGATTGCTTAGCTGCAGGGCACAGGTTAGAATCTTGTCTGGAAACAAGGGCATAAAATCCTCACATGGGTTACCATTTCTGTGTTTACACAGAAAGTGTCTTCACGTCACTGCGCAGGATGTGTAACGAATTTAGAAACAGGATTTCTCAAAGTAGGACTTTCATAGCTAGTTTTAGAGATTGCAGAGAAAAATATCATAATAGTGATCAAAAGTAAAAAGGATTGTTTAGAGAATACCTATTTTTACTTTTTTTTTTTTTTTACCCTGTTAAAATAATGCCACTCTGCTACGTGACAGCAATCAGGAAGAGTCATATCAACCAAGCTTATCTGTACAGCACGGAGTTCTGGCAACAGGCACAAAGCACTCAAACTTTCGCAGAAGTGAAAGTGCTAGTTTATTTATTCTTGAGACTGTTAGAAGCTCTGCTTTGACATTACACAGAGCCATTTAGGAGAAGTTGATTTTGAGTCACAAACAGCTCTAGGATATGAGTAAGTTGCAATTCAGGCCTTCTATGAGTAGAGTTTGAAATAGAACTTGCTTCCTGACCCAAACGATCAGGCTTTCGGATTAGCCAAGTATCTTCGTTGTTGATCTGTTAATTCCTACATGGAGCACCCAGAGAAAACACAGTTTGCACACTTCAGATATCATAGATAATCAGCACTTCCTCCTAAAAAGTGCTTCTAAAAGCAGCTGCTCAAACAGTGCATGCTTTGCTTGTAATACAAACTGAAACTGATTAGCAGCATGTGAAAATGATTGCTAGCAATTAAGTCACAGTTCATATAGCCAGGCACATTGCAAAGCTGTCAGAGCAGGGTTTTTGTAGTTATCTGTGAGACAGTGATATATTCATTTTTAAACCAGATCTTTGCCTGTTATATTTTGCATTTTACAGGTCAGTGAGAATTTTTTTGTTTTAAGTAAGGAAAATGAATTGACCTTAGTTTTCATTATCATTTATTTAATTTGGTGTGGGGTAAGAAAACTTTCTGGGACTGAACATTAACTGCTTCTGTGTAATCTGAGATTCTGGCTGTATCCACCATCTCTTTTTAAATATGGCTGCTGACATTTGTCAACCTACTGAACCCAAGGAAGTGAAACCTAGTGGATTTAAAATAATCCAGATTCCTTAGCATTTATTACAGCTGCTGCTACTTTCTGCCACTATTGGGGAAAAGGGTAGAAGACTTCTAGACCTGTGTCCAGCTTGTCCGCAGTCAAATCTGCTTCCTGTTTAAGGTTCTTGCTTCACTCATTCCTCCAAACCAGTCTGCAGATAATGGTACTGTGGGAAAGTTGGTTGGAGTTCTTAACACTAACCTTTACTTGCCCTGTGTACAGCTGCCTCAAAGAGAAGCTCTGTTTTGCCTTTCCCAGCACCTCTGAGAGGCAGCTGCAGCCACTAAGTTTAACCACCTTGTTATATTGACAGAGTGGTATCTTTGATGGCTGTTTACAGGTGATGAAGTAATTCTGTGTATGTGCCTGTTTTCACTGTATTTCTAGATAGTGTTTCCTCCTCTGTGCTACTGAGCATGTTTGCTCAACAACATATGATGTCTGGGGTGGAAGTTTTAGTTGTTTCTTTGGGCTGCCTTGCACAGTTCTGGTGCAATATTGAGACCTGCCTTGACTGAAGTATAGCTCCTATCCAAAATGATCCACAGCACTTTTACTCGGTGACCCCAGAGGGTGCTATCACGGAAGGACTTGCTATCTTGGAGGGAAACAAGGGCGCAGGCAAATCTTCAGGCTGCCTTCACCTCTACTAAAAATTGAGTCAAAATGCAAATAGGATAAATTTCTCTGCTCCAGTTTCTTTCCAGAAGCAAAGAGCTCTGTGAAGACTTAATGATTTGGCTGCCTCCTGAGAGATGTAAGACATGCAACTATCTCTCAATAGATTTCTACCCTAAACCATACTTTTTTTCACTTCCTTCTGACACCTAACATTAAAGTAGAAAGGGCAAGAATAATTTTAAGAGATGTTTCTTGTTGCAGATGTGAAACTCTTAGTGGCCCTTGTAAGTTAGTACGCACCTAAATACATAATCAGACCATCAGACCCTGGGTATCCCAGGAACAGCTGGTGTATTGGCTGCTAAAGGCTAATTTTCATTTAAGGGAATCTGATAACAGTTGAATATAGTGAGAAGGTATGACTCTGAAACCCCCTGCTGCTCAAAATGTTCTGTTTCTATTCCTGCTACTTGAGGTCTCAAAATTGAAAGGCAACACATAGCTTTATGAAGATTAATTTTTTATTTCATCCTGATAGCACTAAAGTTAAAAAGTATTAACCTAATGTTTCTAATTATCTTCTCTGAATTTCTGAACTTTGTTATTTATTATGAATCTTTGTTAAATAAAACATGAAAATCCTGTATCGCTTTCAGCTATAATGGTGCTTAGTCATTTCTGTTGTCTCAAACTAAAATAATAAAAAATAGAACCCATTTTTAGAAGACAAAGAACTAAATACCTCTGGTAATCCAGCAAAACTAATTGCTCAATATATTTCTTAATGGCTCTGCGACATAAATTTTTACTGTAACAAAGAAATCACAACTTTTTTTAAACAATTTATGGTATTTATTTTATACTTACCGGCTGTATTTAAGTAGCACTCTTTGAATACTGCTTCCTTTTATGCACTTTTCCCAAGAAGCTGTAGTAGTATTTCCTGTTTCCTAATCTCTGTTTAGTCCTTGTACTTTTTTCCTCTGTTTTTTTTTCTTTTTTAATTGCAATTTTAAATATTTTTACATTTGTGCAAGGTTTTAACCAAAAGTATTTGCCAAACTTTGTGACTAGTAGAATACTTTCAGTTGTCTCACTATTATTTTTTTTGATAAATTCATTATTCACAAAAAAAAAGATGTATATGAGTTCTTTCACGACTACTTTTTAGATAGTATTACAGAAATGTAGAGGATGATTTGGATGAAGCTGGCGATCCCAAATGTTCATTTATGTGGGAACATAAAGACCAGAATTGTTTCAGTGGGCCATATGTAAAACAGAACTCTAGGATGCAGTGAGAAAATAATAGCAATATTATTTAATCTCAAAAGGAAATGCCACTGTAGGAAACGAGAAATCATGCAGACAAATGATAAGTCAGTGCAGGAATGCTTCACTGTAATGGAATGATGAAGCTGAATACATTGTGAAACATTTTATTTTATTTTAATTGAATGTTGTGGTTACTGTTTCACAGTCAATACCACAGAAAAGACTATATCTGCATATAATTTGGAAATGCATTTAATCATCACTTACTCTGCAGGCTTGAAAACATGAAAAAAATATTTTCAGGCATCTCCTGAAGGAATAGGTTTTCCCCTGGTTACACACAGGGATATCATGGCAACTTGAATAACAAAATTAATTTTAAGGTGATTAAAATGTACTACATTTTGATGGTTCATGATATGCAGACTATTAGAGTAAAATAAATACCATGTTTGTAACTTCCAGTGGAGTACTTTCCAGTTGTATGTTCAGTTTCTTCAGTATTTAGGTCATTGGCATTGAAATGGAGAGAGCAAAAAAGGCAAACGATTGCCCTTCAGTCTCACCTCAGAAACCCTAGCCAGTGCCTGAAGAATAGTCTGCTGCTCTACTAGCATTTACAGGACTTCATTCAGTACTTGGCATCATAATAGCTCAGTTTGGATAGTCAGAAGTTTATTGTAGCATTTGCAAAAAGATCTCAATTGGCAGCTCTGTACAGTGAAGTGTTCTGTTATTTAGTCCACAGCGAAGTGTTCTGTTATTTGGTCCACAGAAAATTTGCAGCAGTTGGTGTGAGGTGTCTGCACATGGGAACCACCACCCTACAGAACTGCCTGGGGGAGCAGGATAAAGAACCTCATTTCTCTGCCAGTAACATCGCTGGGATTAAAGGTACTGATAGTTGCAGTTGTGTAAAAATCTTCAGTGTGCATAAAAGGAGAGCAAAACTCTAAAGCAGAAGGAACCAGAAATGGTATATGCCTTAACAAACCCACTTTTTAATTGAAAGCAATTTGGCTTCAGTGTGAACAGTAGTAAATTACAACACAAGAATCCTACAAGAATGTTGCAGATAGCAGAAAGTTATTTATACTTGGATTTTTAAAGCCCAGGAAATTGAGAGGTAAGGTCAAATTCACAAGTTATAGAATGTTTGAAAGTTTGAAAATTCACAGTTAAGGTGCACGAACTTACTTAGCTCACTCTCCTGGATGATAAAAGCCCCTATCTCCCAATTCTTTATCTACATTGTAGTAAATAATAGGTTTTGATCAAACATTTTAAAAAATATTTTAAGTAGTCAGCAAATCTGCAAAAAACATTGCACTTGTACTTCGATGGAAAACCCAGGAAGGGTTTGTGTGTGTTTATATTTTTGGCTGGCTCTTCTCTGCTGATGAACTAACATTAGAATGTCAGGATGGGTTGCTGGGAAGTAATCACTAGTAAAATCTGGTTCTGTGCATTTAGCTCTGACTGATATCTCCATTGAATCATGTATGTTGCTTTTTTGTCATGTTTTTGCTGTGAGATGGTGAAAACTGAGGAAGGGTTTCCTGTTTTGTCTCATAAATACAGAAAATTCAGAAAAACTGCTTGTCTTTGAATTTCTGGAAGGCACAGAATATTATAATAATCATAAAAATCTCTTTTCAACATAACTACAAGCTCAGGAGAAGTTATATCTTACCACTTGCTTTGAAACTTGACTTGAAGATGTGGGGAAGTAGAAGGGTAAATTATAGAGCAAGGGCAAAATAATAATTAAAATTGTAGATGAGGCATTATTAATGCATGGTGTCCAAAATGATGTATATATAAATGAGGAATCTATTATGTGTATTGAAAATACAACTTATCATCACATAAATAATTTATGCAGTGTAGTGGTGAGCTTTTCATTTCCAGTACCTGTGTGTTGTTTGAGAGTTACTAAGCATGTGTGTCTCATACAAATCCCGGAGTAACAGAGGCACAGCAGAGTTCAGAGTAGAGCTTCCAGGAGCTTAAACAATGTCAAACCTCACTGATGCCCTTTCCAGTCATGTGGATCCTGCTAGCTTTTCTTCTGGATGCAAGTCAAATATAACTGCTTGTAGAAATTATGGAGAAATACGTTACCAGTGTTTGATTTTAATTCTCCTTGACCTGGACAGCTTATGAACAAATTTGGAAGCTTAATTAATGCATTGAAAACTGTCACTAGGTTTGAACACAGAGGGAAGAAGTAGTGACAGGTTTTTTTGATTTAAAAACGAAGCAAGCTGGGGCTCGGAGTGAAAAATAAAATTCTCCCTTTATTTGATGGTTCCCAGGGATTAAAATGTTAACACAGTGGAAATGTACAGAGAAGTCTCATGTCTCAGTTTTCTGTTCCTCCTTCTTTCTTATTGCAAACATTTTTATAGGAGAACTGCAGGTAATACAGGCTCTAGGAAACAAATGGCTGACAGTTTTCCAAGCTAGCAGAAGAGTATTCCTTACACTGCTGGCTGGTGAAGAAGACCAACGTGTTTTTAACAGCTTACAGAGATAGCACTGTTTTGATTTAGAATCAGCACAGAGTATGCCATTCTCTGCCTATCTACAACACGCATCTGTCTTAACATTACAGTACTTTCTATAGAGCTGAAAAAATGTGTTGACATGTTGTAAACTAAAGGGAGGTGGAGCTTTCAGTGTGCTCACACGGGATACTGTTCCCACCAAAGACAAAAGCAAAGCTTGCTGTGACTTCATATACATGAAGGATTCAGTCCCAATGTCTGAAACAAATACCATGAAAAGACAAGGGAGAGAATATAAGGGTTGTGTAATAACCAAGTTCTGAATCAAGTTACTAAGAACAAAGAGTCAACTTCTGACCCTGGCCAGCCACCCAACTGCTTGCCTGTATGTAAGCAGTTTCTTACTTGGGTCAAAGCCAATTTAGCCTTCTCCCTTGCCATCCCTTTTGAGCAAAAGGAAATGTTGATGTCAGTGTTCAGCTCCGTAGGCCTTAAAGTGAAGTGAAAGTGGGCATATCATGATGCAGTTTGGCTGTGAGAGAACATATATAAGTAAAATGATCCATGGCCACCGGCCTTTTGAGATTTTCTCCCAGATGGGTCTCTGTGTTAGTATGCTTTTTTCTGAAACAAGGATTTCTTATTTGATGTTATTAACATAATATATGCAGAAACATGTATGCACAAAATTTACTATATGCTGTGGAAGGAAATACTAATTTTGAACCCTAAAATACCCATGATCAACAAGGAAAAGGTTATTTATTTTATTCTTAAAACTCTGGGTTAAATTTAATATCAATTAAAAGCCTGTATTATTCTGTCCTGGGTTCAGATGTAACAGTCATTTCTCTCCTTCTTAGTAGCATATTGCTTTAGAAATAATCACTGCTTTGTAGTTCTCTGTCCCATCAGCTCTGTATTTTACATTTCCATTTTTGTAATCCTGAGTGCCAAGTAGACAACTGGGAGTGCAGGGAAAATTTCTCAGAGAAATGGTGTTCATTTCTTTTGGAAGGTTATAGAAATGTTGGAGGGATTTAGCAGTGCCTTTCAATCAATGCAGAAACAATCATCTTAGTGTGATCAAATTTGATTATGTGTATTTGTATTCTCTGATTTGAGAATGTCTGCAGAGAAGTTTTTTGTAAGAGGTAAAGGTAAGCAGTAGTACACCCTTTGTTAAGAAACTGTAATTTGTATGGAGCAGTTTCAGTGGGATCAGTTTAAATACGAAGGTGATAGCAGCTATTACTTGTCAGTTGTAGTTTATAACATAAATATGCATAGTACAGAAATGAAATCTTCCCTATTTTTCTTTATTTAGTCTTAATGACTAAAGATATTGAAAGTAAAATTCCCCCAAAATGGATTATAAGCTTATTCCAGCTCACAACTCAGTAATTTGTTCTCCTTTCAGCAAAGCCTAAAAAACTACCTCATTATGTATTATTTATCTCTTGAACTGAATTCCATGTGATTCTACTCCTCTTGTCTTTTTCCTTTTGTAACCAAGGGTCTGTAAAGACTGATGCAACTTGAAGAGGAGAACTGGCAAAGTCGTACCTGCTGGGAGCTTGGTAGGGTGCTGCTGAGCAATCTCTGTCTCAGACATCAATGTTAAACCTTCGCTTGTGATTCCCCTTTTGCTGTAGTTGGGAGTAATGAGTGCTTCTCAGGTTTCAATCCTCCAGTGTGGCAAATTTGCCTTCCTGTTGTGAAGACTGAATGTATAAGTATGAAGAGACAGCTGTTAATGGTAGCCACAAGTAAAGTGGCTTTACTGGTGACTGTGGCCCCAGTCATGGTTTCTGAAATGACTGACACAATAAGTATCCTCATTATTTTTCTCTACAGCAAAAAAAGACTATATTATTTTTTGTCTATGACTGATAGAGAGTAACATAACTGGGAGATTATCATATTTATTAACTGAAGTAACAGAAAATTGGTGCACAGGGAACTGTTGTGAATAATATTCCCTTACTACTTCCTTGACTGAAAAATCTATACAAGAAAATACCTTGACTTTGTTCAGGCTGGAAAAATAGCACGTGCTCTTACTGAGGCTGCCACACATGTTCTGCAAGACTTGCAAGTTCTGATAAAACAGTACAGGTGTGAGAAAAGCAGACCACATCCATCAGCAAGATGACAGAAAAGGAAGGGGCTTTCCCACTGTTACATCCAGTGTTTGGTTCCTTGAGGCTTCTCTTGATGTGTCTGTCATGACTAATTACATAATCTAAAGTTTTAAACCACATAGCATATGGAATGCAAAGCTCTTACAAAAGGATGACCAGCAATATATAAACTCCATATTAATTACATTGCTTGAATTAAAGCTACTTGCATGTAAGAATTAGCGGGATAATACAGCAAATTGCTGCCCTCTGTAAGTGTTAAACCAGCCCTAGGAGATCGTGCACTGTTATGAACTTTTGTGATTTATATTGGCTATTAAGAAATATTAAAAATCTCTAACTATGCAAAAGTGCACTATAGCTGGAGGGGGACCTGGAGATGCTTGTACTGTGAACTGATCTTTTATGAAAAAAGGCGCCCTTTTTTTTTTTTTTTTTTTTTTACTGACAGCTGCGTTATTCACCCTAAGATATGCTTCCAAAATATTTCAAGCTGTGGATTAGTTGCACTGTTTTAATTACTAGATGCAGGCTTTTTTAATCAACCATGATTCTAATGCCTGAGGAATTTGCCCAATCCTCTGGTAAACGTTAAGTCTTTGTAGTGAAAGGCATTTGAAGAATAGCTCAGTAGTTTGAGGGCTAAAGAAAATCCATATAAAACAAAAATATATTTTCTTTTTTCTAGTTCTGCATATGAAAAAAAATGCTGATATGCCATAAGGTATGTAGCCTTCTGCCATTTTTCTAACCCTTGGGGAATGCAGTGCAGAATGGACACTTGTTCGGTTACTAAAACTTCTTTTCACCCTCACAAAGACTTGGCTTCCCAATCTGATGAAAACATTCTTAGGAGTTTATATATAGCACTGATTCTTTGAGCAGTATTGTTTGGTGACAATAATAACATTATTGTTTTAACTTCTCAAAAGCTCTCTTCACAGAAGTACTTGAATAGTAGCAGACTGAATGCCACAGTACAGTCCTATGTGTTGTAACATTTTCTTCTGCACCCATGGACACAGAAGATGCATGTGTTGGTTTGTCTCACCAAATGCATATTTTTTCATAGTATCCATGGACATAAAAGTGTTACTGCATGAAATATACATTCACAAATACAATTTCATGATTCATAAAATAGAAGAAAAACTGTGATTTTGGGGGCAAACTCTCAGCTGATATCAACTCCGATTTGTTGGAGTCTTTCTTTTGTCATATGCCACCATATAGTTTAAGGGAAATATTTTGGCAGTAATGTTATCCTAGCTTAGGATTCACCTGCCTAGAGAATGTGATAGCCTTTTCAGTGATATGAAGTCAATACAGAAGTTGAGCGCTTCTTCTCCCACTCCATCAGGGTGCTTTTGTTTAGAAGCAGACTGCTTTTCATTGCAGTTTACACAGTAGAGTATTTGAAGTGCTGTAAGGATTACTTTTTTCAGCTTCAAACATTAATCCTAAACTTCCAGAATGCCTCTGGATAAATAAGCAAAGAGAGTTATTGACTTGCTTAAGCAGTTTAACTGTACATTTCCTTGGTTCCTGTGGTTTCTTGTGGTACCACAACTCATTCATGTAACAGTAATTCATAAACCAGGAGATGTCTAGGTTTCTAATTTGCTGTTTAGCACCCATTCTTGTAAAGTTTCCATTTTGTTTGCCCACAGTTTTGAGAAAACCTTATTCTCCTAACCCCAGTTTTACATTATGCTCACAGATGTAGCATAACCTCATGCAATTGATACAGTCCCCTGTGAGATGTTATAATAAGCCAGCTGGTAAAAGTGGAATAATGAAGAAACATAAGTAACTGTTGATGTCAAAATAGGACTGATGTTAATGTTGTGCTCTGGCCAAATCCCAAATTAGAGTAGAAAACACAGCAGCTGAGATAGGTATGCTTTGAAACAATATTCAAAATGTTAACATCCCATAGCAATGCGCAAAAAACCTCACTATCTCACTAACTTTCAGAGGAACTGAGGATTCTCAGCACCTCTGAATGAGGCCCCTTCCTGAAGAGTAATTTAGGGTAAAGTCAGAATGCATGAGAAAAGCTACTCTGCAGAAATCCCTCAGCAAGAGCAGTGGTCCAATTTACATCAGTCTCAGCCATACTTTCTCAGAAATCGTATAATTTTACAACCCAGGCTCTTGAGGATGTGGGCACATTCTTACAGTATTGCTCCAGAAACATTCAGCTAAATCATATTGATAAAAAAGAGCTGTGCTTGATTGATTGTGCTGAAAGATACAGGATGTGCACTGGCAAAAAAATCACTGTAAGATGCTTATCACACTTGGTATATTGGGAACAGAGCTATATTTGTGTGTACAGCTGGTCAAAATTCTTTTTTAATAAAAGTTGACTTGAGCACAAAAAATATTGGAGTTTCTTCTCCAGAATATTCTTGAAAGAAGGAGGGGAGAGTTCATTATCTAAAAGAAAATATGTTAAGAAAAAAGAGCCATGTTCCACAAAAACTAGATTTCTTCCTCTCCCATTTGCAAATATTCCTGGTTAATTAAAAAATCACTTTCTGTTTTTACTTTTTCCTTTTTTCTTTGGTTTTTTTTTCTTTGTTTTTTTTTTTTAAATGATGCTCTGACTTGGAACACACCAAATTTCTTGCCTAGCCTAGTGATAATGTTACCAGTACTGGAAGTTAGAGCAGCCCACTGGGAAAGGTAACTTCTTATATTTTTCAACTGGTATTTAGAAACAACCCTGAAACCCAGAATGCTTAAGGTTTTGCAGCTTCTTTGACCTCACTCCTGCGCTAGTCTTCTAAGCGAGTAGCTTGAGGTTTCACATACAAGTATAGCATCAATCTTGCATCATGGAAAATACACTAGGAGGCTACTGAGATTCTCTTACATTGTTGGACAAGTTCAAAATCTGATCCATAACGTTTGATGGGAGTCTGAGTATGAATGTGCTCAGAAATGTT
This sequence comes from Pezoporus flaviventris, assembly GCF_033815535.1. Classification (NCBI taxonomy): domain Eukaryota; kingdom Metazoa; phylum Chordata; class Aves; order Psittaciformes; family Psittacidae; genus Pezoporus; species Pezoporus flaviventris. The sequence continues at coordinate 23,384,903 of NW_026892585.1, forward strand.
ACTTGGAGTTTAGGCATTTTTTCACTTTGAGTTCAACAAATACAGGCTCTGTCTCTTTAACCCTCATTTTGTTCAAACTACTGAAGGTTAAACAGTTTCTAATTTGGAACCAAATTGATCTTATCAGTGGAAATAACCAAGTTCTTAACATGTTCAAATAGGACCTAGTTTGCAGAGGTAAAACTTTGTAAGCATTGAAAAGTGAAACTCTAAGTCAGCTGTGTAGCATTCGAAGCACAACTTCTTGATGTAAGTTTAATGTTTGCCACATTTCTCCATTTCCTAATGGAATAAGATGGACAGAAAAGGGCAGAGATAGCTAAAAAAAATGATGTTGGAACTGACTCATTTTTTCTTTTTTTTTTTTTTTCTAGTTGGAATTGGCAAGTGAATGGACAGGCACCCAAAGCCGCAGTCTTGTGGCCCAGGAGAGAATACAAAAGATACCTTAGGGCAAAGAGTAGTCTCCAATTACTGGCTAGTTCATAAGGGAAAAGTTTTTTAGATGCTTTTATTACTAGAATGGGGGAAATACATTAGAATGTTGCATACAAACCAGCTTTAGAAAGTTTCATCTGGTGATGGTGAGATGGTAAGGTCAGCTGGAAGAACCTAGAAAGCCTATTTTTCAATAGAAAATACCTCCTTACTTTTGAGGAACTGATTATTCACTTTAATTTATTGAAACTGTGTAGTTACCTCAGCTCTGCAGTCAGTAACAGGATAAGGTGAACTCAGTGTTTTGCTAGGAAGAAAACTGACTTTGACTACAGGCAGAATGTGGATATGAATGACATGCCTCTGTTCATCTTGGTCATAACCAAGTGAGTGGTTCTCAGTCAGTTCTGTGGAGGAGACAAGGAGAAAGTAGATGGAGATGTTGTCAAATTACAAAATTATAAAGATGACCTTAAGCATCTATGTGTAGAGAAATGAACAAAATGAAACAAGAATTTTCCAATTCTAAGAATGTGCCTTTAAGCAAAAATCTCTCAGCTTACATAACTCATTACTTTTCCTGTGTAATGGAAGAAATATTTGCCTACCTCAAAGGAATTTATAAATTGGATCCTGATTTTATGGTCACATAAAAGATAATCTTACCAATGAACATTTTGGCCTGTAAAAGGACAGGAAAAAAGTCTTTTTGCAAAAGAGAGAATTTTGCAGGTGCAAAGCAGCAAGCATAAGTATTTCCTTAAAAATATTCAACACCACACAAAATTATAAATAGATACCGATCTCTCCAGATTACCCCAAGCCACTAGTAACAATAATGATATAAATAAAAACTCTTTTGTGTCATGTTTGGAATTGGTAGATTGGGCTGTTAGATCCATCTAGAAATTTTAAAAATAAATAAACTTAGTGTAGTAATACTGTTTTTTCACTATCTTCACAATACCGTCTGGGTTTGAAACAGAATTTGCCTAGAAATACAAGGCATACATCAAAACAGAAGTTTGCACCTAAAAAAATAGAGGAAAATTAGTGTAATGGGGCTCTGAGTTTCTTATCCTCTGGGAGTGAATAGCAAAACTCTTGTTGACTTCCAGGGTTGCTTCAAATATCTGCCCGTGTCTGGTAAATTAGTAAAATTTATAATTCAACACTTTCTCAAGCCTCAGATCCTTGTAAATTTGTTGCTTCTTCTTTCTTTCAAGCCTTTTTTCCTTATGATTCTTTGTTGCAGGTTATGCTTGCTTTTCTGTCCCTGGTGTTTTAGATATTTAGGGTGGCAGAAAACAAAAGACAGCAACTTCAGGTATATAATGGTCAATGCTCTGACCTAAAGATTGTTTTTGCTGTTGTATGAACTGCTTTCTCCCTAATGTGTTGGTATATTCTCTCTTCATGAAAACATGAAGGTTTGAAATTTTAAATGCTTCATTGTCCCAGACTTCCTGCCATTGGCAAAGGAGGGAAGACAGTGTCAGTAACCTTTGTGCTTTTTTTCAGTCAGGCTTTTTCAGCAAATCCAAACAAAATCACATAGATTTCAATATAAAAAGCTTTACAAGATTGCCAATTCCCTCTCAAATCATTCTCAGTGGTAAAGCAAATTATTTGATTGCATTATACATTACAAATTATTATGAAGGATATTTCCAAAAGGTCCTAACTTCTAATGCATTTAGGAGCACAAATCTTGACCATAGTTTCCTTCCCTGCTTTTACTCCCTAATATATATATACAGATGCTACCAGATTGTACCATGTTGGCAGTTCTGAGAAAGGATGGGTCAAGGCATCTGTGCCATGACTTCAAGGCCAGGAGTCTGCCCTAAATTTTCTTCATCAAGAAAAAAAAATCCTGGAAGGCATGCTAAGGCACATGAAAAACAACAAGGTGCTTGGTGACAGCCAGCATGGGTTCACTAAGGGGAAATCCTGCCTGACCAATTTGGTGGCCTTCTATGATGGGGCTACAGAACTGATGGACAGGGGGAGAGCAGCTGATGTCATCCACCTGGACTTGTGCAAAGCATTCAACATTGTTCCACATGACATCCTTGTCTCTAAATTGGAGAGACATTAATTTGATGGATGGACCACTCAGTGGATATAGAACTGGCTGGATGGCCGCAGGCAAAGAGTTGCAGTCAATGGCTCAGTGTCCAGCTGGAGACCAGTAACAAGTGGTGTCCCTCAGGGGTCAGTGTTTGGACCAGTCTTGTTTAACGTCTTCATTGCTGACATGGACAGTGGGATTGAGGGTGCCCTCAGCAAGTTTGCCGAAGACCCCAAGCTGTGTGGTTCGGTTGATACGCTGGAGGGAAGGAATGCCATCCAGAGGGACCTTGACACACTTCTGAGGTGGGCTGATGCCAACCTCATGAAGTTTAACCATGCCAAGTGCAAGGTCCTACACCTGGGTCGGAGCAATCCCAGGCACAGCTACAGGTTGAGCAGAGAAGAGATTCAGAGCAGCCCTGCGGGGAAGGACTTGGGGGTGTTGGTCGATGAGAAAATGAACATGAGCCAGCTTCAGTGTGCGCTCGCAGCCCAGAAAGCCAACCGTATCCTGGGCTTCATCAAAAGGAGTGTGACCAGCAGGTCAAAGGAGGTGATCCTGCCCCTCTACTCTGCTCTTGTGAGACCTCACCTGGAGTATTGTGTGCAGTTCTGATGTCCTCAACATAAAAAGGACATGGAACTGTTGGAACAAGTCCAGAGGAGGTCCACGAGGATGATCGGGGACTGGAGCACCTCCCGTCCGACGCCAGGTTGAGAAAGTTGGGGCTGTTCAGCCTGGAGAAGAGAAGGCTGCATGGAGACCTCATAGCAGCCTTCCAGTATCTGAAGGGGGCCTATAGGGATGCTGGGGACTCTTTGTTAGAAACTGTAGTGACAGGACAAGGGGTAATGGGTTAAAACTTAAACAGGGGAAGTTTAGATTGGATATACGGAGGAAATTCTTTCCTGTGAGGGTGGTGAGGCACTGGAATAGGTTGCCCAGGGAGGTTGTGAATGTTCCATCCCTGGCAGTGTTCAAGGTCAGGTTGGACAGAGCCCTGGACGACATGGTTTAGTGTGAGGTGCCCCTGCCCATGGCAGGGGGGTTGGAACTGGATGATCTTAAGGTCCTTTCCAACCCTAACTATTCTATGATTATTTGATTCCCAGTCCAAGATGCAGATGAGCACAACAGAATCCCTTTCTCATGTAGGCAGTCCAAATGCAGTTGATGCTTGCTTCACTTTTTGAGTTCTTAATCTCTTACGCCATTACCCTTAGACATGTCAAAGCTTTAGTGTCTTTGAAACAGCTGCATCTTCTGTCCTTACATCAGAAGATTAAGAGATTCTGCTCCTAATGTCCAATTCTGTCTGTTTACAGGAACATTAGTGCTGAAATTAGGGATTCCGGTTTCAGGTTACTTGAAATAAAAAATTTGATAAAATTACATCAGCTGTAAGTTTTCTTGAGTCAAAATAAACACACTTGAATGGAAGAAAGTGACACATTTCCTTTAAAAGGTTTCTCTGGAATTCACCTTCTGTTCACACTGGCTGCTGCACAGCATATACATTGCTTCCTGTTCATGCTCTCTGTGGTTCACATGTGCGTTGGTAAAAATAGTATCTTAAACAGCTTTTTATTTGTGTACTAAACTCCATGTGGAACCATATGTACCAAATCTTAAGTGAAGTAATGGCAAAGTTTGTATACATTTTCCTCCTGCTTTTCTGCCTGTCTTGTAAAACAGCTCATTTTTGCTCAGATTTACATGGTTACTATTCAAATCATCATGTAAAAACAAGTTTTCTGAGAATTTACAAACTACTAACCATTTGTAAAAACACACACTAAGGATTTACTAATTATACTGCTAATTAAAATTAAATCTCTGTCCTGGAGCTGTAAATTATTCATTTCATGCTATATGCCTGAGAAGAGTACAGTTTCTCTTATTTACAGGAAAAGAGTTGGAGTTTATTCTAAATGTTACAAAGTTGATAGAAAATACAATTTAAAATGACATTTTGATCATAATCATCGTTTCAGATAGGGTATGTAAAAGAAAGGATATAGTCAGTAATGGATCATTTCACATAATGGCTTAAAATGTCATTGCTAACCATATTTTCTACCTTTGCCCTGTGTGTGTAGATAATCATTTGTTCCATTTGCCACCTACACACTGATAAAGCTCTAAGCCCCCTTCTCCAGGTGAAAGGATAATCCAGTGGTTAGACTGAAATTTGAATTTTATGAGCAACTTTGCTATGGACCTATATCTGATGACCTGACACAAATCGCTTATTGCATATGCAAACAAAAGGCAGTAAATGCTGCAATGTCAGGTCTTTTCTGGTGGTGTCTGGCTTGTGCAGACTTACCAGGATTAGACAGGCTTGCAGGACCCCTTACTTAGAGAAAGCCACCTTGAAATGTAGGCACATTCAGTCTGAGGAATCAGGCTAACTCAAGTCTGAAGTAAAAGCATGCCAAAAAAATGGATTGCACAGGATCCTCAGTACCAACTGCTTGGTTTGCTTTTATCCCACTGTGCTTTCTAGTGTGATTGACTGCTATGTTTCATCATCTTATTTTCCTGACTGCATGTGCCATCTACTTGCTAGATCAATTCTGAAATTTCACCTGGAATGGAATAACTAGGTCTCTTTCAGGACAAAATTAGCAGCTACATAGGGTTTGAACAAAGATTGTTTCACTGGAAGGAGAGTCCTCTGGTGCAGGTCCTCCAATTGGTCGGGTCATCCACTGCCATTCCACAACAGCACGACTTCCTACAATAGCATTGAGAGATTGATGCTTAGAGAGCCTTTAAAAGGTTTCTAAGATGTCTCAACCTAAAAAGGGGACCATGAGGGACTAGGAGGAGAGATCTCTAGACCAGTGTTCCTCAAGCCACATGAGGTAAGTGAGTTCATGACTGTGATAATGGGTCACCTACATGGATGTGAAGTGGTTTCATCTAGAGAAGTTTAAAAGCAACATTGAAATTAAATGTGATCTATACTATGGCCCAAGGAGGGAAACTGCTGTGTTGATCACAGGCTAGACAACTATTGAACATGGCATGAGCCATGTGCTAGAAAAGCCTTTGACAGAGTTAAAAATGGAGATGTATGGATCAGCTGTAAAGCCAGGGTTTGCATTAAGTGGTGTGCAGTGTGGAACTGACTGGCTGGTGCTGGGTGTTGCTAGGCAAAAGCAGTGTTGATGTGAGCTACTCTGGACCCCTTGGCCAAGGCAATGGGCTCACCCATAGGTAGAAACTACAAAAAGGGGAAGTGTATATTCTTTAGTTCTCCACTGACAAAATGAATATTTTGCTATCAAGTCTGTTGTGAAGCAAATAATTCAGAGGCACTTGGACATTATAAAAGACAATTGTATAAGCAAGTACTAGACACAGTGGATACCATCTGGCTGTTGAATCAGCAAGACAGGTGTTTACGTGTTCTACTAAGCAAGGATGAATTTAAACAAGAGCATAAGGTCAGAGTCCTCATTTTGTTACTTTTTTCTCTTTGGTTCAGCCCTAGCAACATCTGCTTCACTGCATCATCCAGCTAAGTACATCAGAACAGTCCAGACAACACTTCTTAAAAAAGCCAGTTATCATTTCATACTAATTTCCTGACAGTGATGAAGCTAAATTAGTTAGATTTTTGGGGTTTAAAAGGAACATGAAACACTCCATAGACAGATAGGAAAAGCCTCACGCTTACAGGCCCTTGTTCTCATGGGTGACTTCAACCACCCTGACACCTGTTGGAAGGACAGTACGGCCTGGCACAAGCAATCCAGGAGGTTCCTTGATTGTGTGGAAGACAACTTCCTTCTGCAAGTAATAGAGGAGCCGACAAGGAGAGGTGCCATGCTTGACCTCGAGCTCACCAACAGGGAAGGGCTCATTGGAAATGTGACTCTCCAGGGCAGCCTTGGATGCAGCAATCATGAGATGCTCGAATTTTAGATCCTCAGGACAGTGAGAAGAGCGTGCAGCAAGCTCACTGCCCTGGACTTCAAAAGAGAAGACTTGGGCCTCTTCAGGAACCTGCTTAGTAAGGTTCCATGGGATACAGCCCTAGAGGGCAGGGGGCCCAAGACTGTTGGTTGGTATTCAAGGATCACCTACTACAAGCTCAGGAGTGTTGCATCCCAACCAGAAGGAAGTGCAGCAGGAGGGCCAGGAGACCTCCTTGGATGGATAAGGAGCTGCAGAGGAAAATTCAAATGAAAAAAGAGGCTTATAATAAGTGGAAGCAAGGACAAGCAGCCTGGGAAGAGTACACAGATGTTGTCCGGGAAGCTAGGGACCAGGTTAGGAAAGCTAAGGCCCAGTTAGAATTAAACTTAGCTAGAGGTATTAAAGATAACAGGAAGGGATTCTACAGGTACATAGCAAATAAAAAACAGACTAGGGAGAATGTAGGCCCCCTCAGGAAGCTCTCGGGAGAACTGGCTACACAGGATTTGGAGAAGGCTGAGGTTCTGAATGACTTCTTTGCCTCGGTCTTCACTGGCAAAGGCTCTGACCACACCACCCAAGTCTTGGAAGGTAGACGCAGGGACTGTGAGAATGAAGACCTTGGGCCCACTATAGGAGAGGATCTGGTTTGAGACCATCTTAAGAACCTGAACGTGCACAAGTCCATGGGACCTGATGAAATCCATACACAGGTCCTGAAGGAGCAGGCGAATGAAGTTGCTAAGCTGCTGGCCATCATATTTGAGAAATCATGGCAGTCAGGTGAAGTTCCTGATGACTGGAAAAAGGGAAATATAACCCCCATTTTCAAGAAGGGGAAAATGGATGACCCGGGGAATTACAGACCAGGCAGTCTCACCTCTGTGCCTGGCAAAATCTTAGAGCAGATTCTCCTGGAAGGCATGCTAAGGCACATGAAAAACAACAAGGTGCTTGGTGACAGCCAGCATGGCTTCACTAAAGGGAAATCCTGCCTGACCAATTTGGTGGCCTTCTATGATGGGGCTATAGAACTGATGGACAGGGGGAGAGCAGCTGATGTCATCTACCTGAACTTGTGTAAAGCATTCAACACTGTCCCACACGACATCCTTGTCTCTAAATTGGAGAGACATCAGTTTGATGGATGGACCACTTGGTGGATAAAGAACTGGCTGGATGGCCGCACTCAAAGAGTTGTGGTCAATGGCTCAATGTCCAGCTGGAGACCAGTAACGAGTGGTGTCCCTCAGGGATCGGTGTTGGGACCAGTCTTGTTCAACATCTTCATTGCTGACATGGACAGTGGGATTGAGCGTGCCCTCAGCAAGTTTGCCGATGACACCAAGCTGTGTGGTTCAGTTGATACGCTGGAGGGAAGGAATGCACCTCCCGTATGAAGACAGGCTGAGAAAGTTGGGGCTGTTCAGCCTGGAGAAGAGAAGGCTGCATGGAGACCTCATAGCAGCCTTCCAGTATCTGAAGGGGGCCTATAGGGATGCTGGGGAGGGACCCTTCATTAGGGACTGTAGTGACAGGACAAGGGGTAACGGGTTAAAACTTAAACAGGGGAAGTTTAGATTGGATATACGGAGGAAATTCTTTCCTGTGAGGGTGGTGAGGCACTGGAATAGGTTGCCCACGGAGGTTGTGAATGTTCCATCCCTGGCAGTGTTCATGACCAGGTTGGACGAGGCCTTGGGTGATATGTTTTAACATAAGGTGTCCCTGCCCATGGCAGGGGGGCTGGAACTGGATGATCTTAATGTCCTTTCCAACCCTAATTATTCTGTGATTCTATGATTCTATGATTTGGCAAAGAAGGATGCATTAAAATGATTGAATATACTATACATTTCACTAGAACTGGCTCAAACAGTTCTTGCACTAAATTACGTATGTGAATCCCACTGTTTCATCTGAGATATCTCAGCAGGGATGACTATGGAAATGCAAATTTACACTGCTGCTGAGTACTTGCCGATTTTACACTGTGTGTCAGTAATTTGCTTAAGGATCTTGGAATGGCTTGCTTGCTTTCTTAACGTTTAGCAATTCAAACATTCTGCTCTCCAAATTAGATGAAATTATTTAAATCATAATGGTCTTTACAATATCCACTCTGGGCCCCTTCTCACTTGTTGTGGGAGGTTCCTGGTTTCCCTGTTTCTCCTTTGTGCAGTGTATGAGGTCGTCCATCACTTCATCTAAAATATGGAGACAACTTTGTGCCAGAAGTCTTTCAAAAAGTGACGAAATGTTTGGTTTTCATATAATTTTTTTAATGTGTCAACACAGGTGACAATATTGCTGTTCACATAAAATCCTAGTTATTCTGCCACCTATTGTTTTTACAAAGCTTCCTTCAAAATCACTTGCAAGCTATGCCAATGTAAAGACTGATGAAGCATTTTCTATATGGAGGTGTTAGGTATATTATTACACTGACTGATGGAGTTGTTAAAAGATAGCCAAGTTTTTGCCTGTGTGAGCTGTTTTCACCTTGTCTCACAAAGACTTGTCACAGCCAGATTGACTCCAAGTCTGTAATTATCCAAAACTGGCAAACTTCTAATTTCATCAATCCCTGTAACTAAATGAGAAATAGCAAATGACCAAGACTGGTCTGCTAAAAGTTGGGGGAAAATAATAAATCTCCTTATAACATTGTCATGCTTTCTTGCATTAGAAAAGCCTAGTCTTTCTGCAAGCATCAAAGGGAAGGAAACTTACTTTCCTACAAATTTATTTTGGTGATTGGCTTCACAGCCTAAGATGCAAGGTCTTGCTCAAGCCCTACCAACAGGGGAATCATTTAGAGGGGCTTTTGATATTGGGCTACTTGGTATCTAATAAGCACTACATTTTTTTCCTTCATGGGAGGCACTGACAGCCTAACTCTGTCCAGCTTTTATGGAACTGCTAGGAACTTGATGTCTCTGAGACTGCCATCACTCTGTCATGCTTGCTTGAGCATATGACTGGGAACTGGACAGACAGATAAGTGCAGCACTTAACAAGTCACATGAGGGTAGGTACCCACTAACAAGGGTAGAAACCAGCGTTGCTTGTAGCTAGTCAAACTCACATTTTGGGGCATACCCATTTTCAGAGGATCGTTGTCTTTCTTCCAGTTTACTGTAAGACACTGATACATGCCTTTTCACCTGCAAAATCAATTGCAGAACAAATTTAGGGTTGTTTAGAATAAAACAGTCATTCTCAAAAGTAAACTCTGCTTGAATGAATTCTCTAAATATAAATGGGTCTTTACGTAATCTCTGCTCTTTAACTTTGTTTCTAAGGGAAAAGATTTTTGGCAGTTGCAGAGAAAGGGATAGCAGGTTTGTGTGGAAGTGCTTGAAGGTGCTTTTAGTGTGAAAATGGTGGTACTCCTTGAAATGAGATACGCGTGGGAAACGTGCTTGAAGGCCTGACCAATTGAAGCATGCTGCTCTGGGCTCCATTAGCTGTGGCACGTTTTGTAGCAGGTCAAAGAACAAGAGGAAGTCTAGTACGATGGAATTTCTGTCCATTCCAAGAATAGAATGGGTTGGATGTTCTCCAGTCAAACCACTGTTATTTTTTGTCAGAAAATAAACTCATCCAGACTCATCACATCTGGAATGGTTTGTGGGACTCTTTCAGTTTTACCAAACTGACAGCAAATTGTAAGGTTTTCATCATTTCACACTTGTTTGCCTGGCAGGAGGTTGTAGACCTCAGTAACAGTTCACTTCTTCAGTATCGTGGGACATCTATGGGGTTTTATAGCTGCCAGGAATTGTCACTTGCATTTGGATGCCAGAAGCCCAATGAGGTTTTGGGTTGTTTGGAGTTTGGTCTGTTGTTGTGCAACTGAGAGCTCATGCTGGGAGCCTCTCTCAGGGCTTTCATGTAGACACTGTTGAAGTTTTCCAGACATAAACTGCTTTCTCCCAGCCTAACAAGAAAATAGCTATTTGTATCAATACAAGTAATTTACAGATACTTTGAGTGAAAAGAAAGTCAATACATTTCTTTCTTAAATTGACTTAAAGTTATTAAAAACCAAAACCCATCACAAATTCTCAAACTCCAACATTTCATTCTGCTCAGAACAATCTTCTTTCCATATTTGGGAGAAAGACTGAGACATTGTTTTCTGTTTTTTTTTTGATGGTGGTTTGTGTGGAAAGGACAACTTAAATAAGCCAACTAAAAATCCTGCTCTGTGTAAAAACCCAGCTCTGAACACCTTTGCCAATGAGCTGGAATATTCTGGCATTCCCAGTCTGCTGCTTCACCCATGAACTCCTGGGGCTGGGGCTTTGCTGTCTCAAAGTCCCTGTTGTTACCCTAGGGGGTGGGCACTAAGCTAGAGTCTGTCATGGTCTTCAGTTTCTTCAACATTTTGAAAAATCAGTCATTTTAGCTATTTGGAAACAAAATACTTGTAAAATTTTCACTTTTATTGGAAACTCTTGACATTTCTATCTTTTTATTCCAAAGACGGGGGAAAAAAAGTCTTTCCTACAGAGAAGAAATGTCAAATTTTAATGTGGTACTCTCAGGGACATCCTTGCTAGAGTCCACAGCATTGCAGCCTTAGGAACAATGGGAGCTGGATAGACTACCTGGAGGCAATCTGAAGTGCCTGTTTTCTGTGATGTCATTTTATTTTTATTGGGAACAGCAGAGTGCTAAAGCCTTGACAGCCAAAATCACAATAAACTCTAGCTGTAATGTAAGTAGGGGTGCAGATTTGCATAAGAGGTGTGAGTCTTGAATGCAGTCATCTGTGTTGTCAAACCTTGCCCACATGTTATGATGTTCTCCCATTGGGATTTTTCAACTGCTACTTCTATTAAAAAATAGCAGCGCTCTCAGAAATTACAGAAATGTATTTGGGGAAAAAACAGGGCATTTTTGAAATCTTATCTCTGCAATCCCATTCCCACCATCCTATTGTCACCTTTTCCTATCGTAAATGGCTTGGAATAATTAGAGCTTTATAACAAATCTGAAATTACCTGTTAATCAGTGGCACCAGAGCTCTTCAATAGTGCTTATTCACAGGGAGATGTTGATTAGCTGGTCACCCACAGTTTCTTTGTTTTCTTGATCTTGAAAAATGATCCTAGTGAGATTAAAATTATATCGAATATGCTGTTTTCTGAAGAACAGCCTTTTGGTTCCACAGAATGAGAGTTGTCTCTTTCACTGCACTGCCAAAACTTTTCCTCTACACTTTCAAATTAGCATGAGTCATTTTTACAGAGCTGAATATCTGCCTGCTAGTGGAACTGCAGGTGTTGGGTGTAATTCCCAAAGTCCTCTTCACATTCCATGCTTGCTGTTGTGTTCCCCCAGCACTGCTCTCGCCTTTTTGCTTGTTTGTATTCTGTTCTTGCTAGGCCTTTGTTGCAAAGAAGCACTGATACTGGTCTTGTTCAGTAACCCTGACAAGTTGTCTGCATGTTCTCTTTGAAGCAGCTATGAGCTTGAAGGGAGAGGCCATAGTTTGCATTAGATCAGCTGAAACACTTGAACAGAGACAAGTCTTCATGTATGCAAACTTTTCTTCAGACAAGCAGAAAGCAGTCTCATGCCAACTTATATTGCTCAGTTATAGTAGCTACAGAAACATCACTACTTGTAATTCTTTCTGCCAGAGAAATAGAAAATAGAAAGCCAGGGAGGGGTACTTTAAATTTTTAGTATTCCGCGTGAGAAATGGTTCCTCAAACTAAAATAATTTTGTTTAGCATTTTTTTCCTAGATTTGTATTTGCACAAAGTGCAAAGTGAATATGATCACTTAACAGGGTCACAAATGTATTTATCATCAGGCATCTTTAAGATTGCCTTCCTCTTTTTACCTTGTTTGAATTGCCAGGCACTATTCCCTCAGCCCTGCAGAGTTTCATTTCCCATGTAGCCTGAAGGCTGGTTCTCTGGTGTCTGTTCATACCCATAATAATGCCTTTATGTTTTCCAAATATTAGGACCAAGCATGAGATTTTTCAGTTTGCAAATAAGAGCAAAATATATTAGGTAAGCAAGGAAGTAAGAAATCATCATTTAAATCCCAGATTAGAAAGAGATTTTATAAAAACCTGCTTGAAACTGTATCCTGCATTAAAAAGAAAATAGATCCTGTATTTATTCACTTGAATTTACATTTTTTTCTTTCATGCCAGAAGTAGACTGCAATACATAGGTCATATTAATTGCATCTTAACTTCAGCCATCTTAAGGCTTGCTCTTTAATCTACATGAGTTGTTTTATTATTGTCTGGAGAGGACAGAGGCAGGTAGCTCCTGACAGTAATTCAGTTCACCTCTCAAGAGAGGACGGGTAGCCCTGTGTGAATGTCCTGGGTTGCCTTTCTTCAAGATAGCTGAAGCTAGATGAGATGAGCCCTGTTTCCTGAAGTGAAGCCCTAGATTTTTCCCTGTCCTCTCTTCCTATTAATTGATCTGTTTTTCTCAGAAGCACTAAAGAGAAAAAAAGAGCGTATAGATTCAGTTGGCAGGATCCCTGCAGAATAATCCCTGCCTCTCATCATATATATATTTTATATGAAAAACAAAAACAAAACCTGCACTGATTTTGTATGATAATACGAAGCATTTATGCCTATATTGCAACAGGCCATAGAGCTGCAGTAACCAACACTTTATACAGCCAGCGAGGCATTCTAGGAGACATAGTGTATAGCAGAGCCAGATTCAGTGGCTATGCAATCCCATGTCTGTGGTAACTTTCATAAAGAGGGGATCATTGTTCTGTGAAAAGATTTGGATAGTTTAATCCTGGGAATCCTAGTGGTAAAGGCAATATTTGTTTTGAAGACTAGAAGAGCATTCTCCATGCTGACAGAACCAGTGGGGCACAGGGAGGCTTGTGTTTTGCAGAACAACTCCCTTATATACAGTTCTAGTTTATAAAGAAAATGGTATGAGATAAACTTCCTTTTTAAGGCCAGTGAAGTATGACCAGAACAGTCCTTTTTGAGGTGAGTGTTGTCTTTCAATTAAAAAAAAAAAATCCATTTACTATGATGTGGTCTCATCCTAAAGTGAACTGGGGAGCAGTGGCTCTTCAGATTGTGTGGAGGAACCCTACGTAGAGCTCCTGAAGGGGTGCTCTCTCCAATGCGGATTGCATCGTCACCTAGTCATGGGACTCTGCAAAAACGTTTCCAGTCAATACACAGGAACAAACTTTACTGGAGAAAAATGCAGTCTTGCAGATCCCATTAAAAGACCCTTTCCTTCAGCTTATATCAAAACTGGGGAGTGACTCATTTCAGTACTAAAGTAGAGCCTACTCTGCATCTCTCAGTCATCTAACCACTTTCTAAGAGCCTCAAAACCCACAGAAGTAATTTCTGGGTAAACCTTCATCTGGGTATTTTGAAAGAGATGTTTTCCCCAAACTAAAGGTGACATTTCCACTGATTATTCTACTCTACCTATGTATTTCTCTTTTCCTTAGAAAAGCCTATAACTGCAGTAATTACACTGATGCTTTTAAGCATAAATTTACCTGGAGCCACTTCTACAAACATGAAGTCATTAGACTTTGGCCTTTGCTTCAGATTTTGCCAGGAAGCCACTTCTTGTAGTCAACTCCATTCAGCCAAAACCAAAACTGTTATATAGAAATACTGTCCAGCTGGATGGAGTGATTGGAGTGTGTCATGGTTTAAACCCAGTCAGGCAACTTATTCACTCACTCCCAGTGAGTGGTGCCGGGATGACAACAATCGAGGCCCACCCCCGCCCCCCCACCGGGGCTCTCCCCTTCCCCGCTCCCGGAGGAACGGGGAGGAGGATCGAAAGAGTGCAACTCCTACGGGTTGAGACAAGAACAGTCCAGCAACCAATGTACAACACAAATCACCACCGCTACCACCAACGACAGCAATGATAAGAGAAAATAACAAGGGAAGAGAATACAATACCACCGGCCAAGAAACGAGTCCCACCCAGAAGCCCGTGTCTTTCTGGGTAACTCCCAGTTACCCCGCACCCCGGGCACGATGTGCTGTGGTATGGAATACCTCTTTGGTTAGCCTGGGTCAAGCGCCCCATCTCTGCTTCCTCCCGGCTTCCCCTCCTCCCTGGCAGAGCATGAGCCTCACAAAGTCCTTGGTCAGGGTAAACATCACTTAGCAACAACCAAAAACATCGGTATCACCAGCACTGTTCCCAGGCTGGAAGTCAAAACACAGCACTGCACCAGCTACCACGAAGGCGAAACATGACTGCTACTGCTGAACCCAGGACAGAGTGTTTATGAGTTTTGGGCCAGTTCTCATCATCAGTGAGTATTTCATGTCACTCTATTCAATTTAACGGAAAAGAGATGGAACTTATAGAAGCTCTACTTTCCAGCTAAGGCTACAGGCAACAAATCCAAAGCATGTTGATTTAATGTATACTGATAAAGCCAATGTCTTGCCAGAAGAATTCAGGAGTGTGCTTAAGTGAGCAGGACTAGTAGGTTAATATGTGCATGGTGCAGTAGAAACAATTGAACCTTATACTGGCAAAGTATGATGAGTAGGAATAAGAAATCCAAATTCTGGTAAATAAATACTAACTTTTGTTTCACCCAGGAACTACTAAACATTTGTGAACTACAGACCAGTCAGTCTCACCTCTGTGCCTGGCAAAATTTTGGAGCAGATTCTCCTGGAACGCGTGCTAAGGCACATGAAAAACAACAAGGTGCTTGGTGACAGCCAGCATGGCTTCACTAGCGGGGAATCCTGCCTGACCTATTTGGTGGCTTTCTGTGATGGGGCTACAGAACTGATGGACAGGGGTAGAGCAGTTGACATAATCTACCTGGACTTGTGCAAAGCGTTCAACACTGTCCCACACGACATCCTTGTCTCTAATTTGGAGAGACATCAATTTGATGGATGGACCACTCTGGATATAGAACTGGCTGGATGGCCGCACTCAAAGAGTTGTGGTCAATGGCTCAATGTCCAGCTGGAGACCAGTAACGAGTGGTGTCCCTCAGGGATTGGTGTTTGGACCGGTCTTGTTTAACGTCTTCATTGCTGACATGGACAGTGGGATTGAGCGCGCCCTCAGCAAGTTTGCCGAAGACACCAAGCTGTGTGGTTCGGTTGATACGCTGGAGGGAAGGAATGCCATCCAGAGGGACCTTGAAACACTTCTGAGGTGGGCTGATGCCAACCTCATGAAGTTTAACCATGCCAAGT
Organism: Pezoporus flaviventris; assembly: GCF_033815535.1. Classification (NCBI taxonomy): domain Eukaryota; kingdom Metazoa; phylum Chordata; class Aves; order Psittaciformes; family Psittacidae; genus Pezoporus; species Pezoporus flaviventris. The sequence continues at coordinate 23,400,574 of NW_026892585.1, forward strand.
GCAAGGTCCTACACCTGGGTCGGAGCAATCCCAGGCACAGCTACAGGTTGAGCAGAGAAGAGATTCAGAGCAGCCCTGCAGAGAAGGACTTGGGGGTGTTGGTCGATGAGAAAATGAACATGAGCCAGCTTCAGTGTGTGCTCGCAGCCCAGAAAGCCAACCGTATCCTGGGCTGCATCAAAAGGAGCGTGACCAGCAGGTCGAAGGAGGTGATCCTTCCCCTTTACTCTGCTCTTGTGAGACCTCACCTGGAGTATTGTGTGCAGTTCCGGTGTCCTCAACATATGAAGGACGTGGAACTGTCGGAACAAGCACAGAGGAGGGCCACAAGGATGATCAGGGGACTGGAGCACCTCCCGTGTGAAGATAGGCTGAGAAAGTTGGGGCTGTTCAGCCTGGAGAAGAGAAGGCTGCGTGGAGACCTCATAGGTCTGAAGGGGGCCTATAGGGATGCTGGAGAGGGACTCTTCATTAAGGACTGTAGTGACAGGACAAGGGGTAACGGGTTAAAACTTAAACAGGGGATGTTTAGATTGGATATAAGGAGGAAATTCTTTCCTGTGAGGGTGGTGAGGCACTGGAATGGGTTGCCCAGGGAAGTTGTGAATGCTCCATCCCTGGCAGTGTTCAAGGCCAGGTTGGACAGAGCCCTGGACGACATGGTTTAGTGTGAGGTGCCCCTGCCCATGGCAGGGGGGTTGGAACTGGATGATCTTAAGGTCCTTTCCATCCCTAACTATTCTATGATTCTATACTATAGACCATGTGCAAGCATCTGAGTAGTCACGTGGATTTATTAGTTCCATTGTTTTTTCTTCAAACAAATAATCAGATTTAAACTTGCACGTCTTTTACTGGCTGACACTTTGAACCTAGCTGTTTCTGTGTGCCTCTTCCTGTATAAGTGTTTAAGGACTTCTAAAAGACTATTCAGTGAACACAGATGGCAAATGTTTCTAATTCCAGGCTCTCACTAACAGGTCTGGATTTGGACGGCAAAAATGCCAACCATAATCTTTTCAGAGGGATATCAAAAACCAGTTACATATAGTCAAGAGGCAAATCTTTTTTTTTAAATAGGTTAAAATAGGTGGGGAATCACAATGAGATATCATCAACATTAGTGACATGCACTTGGAATTTCTCATCCAGAAACAAAATCTCTTTCTGAGGAGGAGAATAGTGCTGGGAAACAGGCCGCAAAACTACGCAGCTAAAGAAGCAGTTAAGCCCGTGTGTAGCCTGAAAGGCATTTTGGAAAGAATGAAATGGGAAGGCACCACCCATGAATGTCTTAGTGTTAAGTCTGAAGTTTTATGACTGCAAAGGAAGGAAAAATAGTCTATGTAGATCTCTTCACTATGATGGTAACACACGTAAGAGGTCAGCTTTCTGGAAGCTGGTCATTTGACAGTCATTCTGATCTGCATCTTCTCATTTGAACTTGACTTCCCCTTTGTCTCCTGAAATACAAGAAGTTAACATGAAATAACATGAAGTTAGTTTCCTAAACAGAAGACTGATCAAAAGCTCCAAAAAGCTGTTGTCACTTGATTCTTTTCACTGTTAGATCTATTGTTATATAACTATCACAGAAACACAGAAAAAAATAATTGGGAAGGGACCCTTGAAAGTCCATTGGCTAAACTGCTGCTCAAAGAAGGCTAATGAAAAAGCTGAGAATTTCTAACTCCCAAATCTTTGCTGGCAATGGCATAGAACATGTTCTTTGATTTCAGCCACTGTGGTTAGTGTAGAGACTGAGGAAAGAGAGATAGATTTTAAGCCACCTCTTTGCTTTTTCTATATTTTTGTGTTCTTAGGTCTGCCTGGCTCCCACTGTAAATTAAGACCTCTCTAAAGTAGACATCTAAAAGATGAGGCAGGAGATTTGGGTGGAATAGGGTCATTCCCACAACCAGTGCTGATAGAGGAGGCTCCTTTGCCTACTCCCACAGCACCTTTCATGCTTCAAGATCGAATGGAAACCTTTCTTATGTCATTTGCTGTACTCAAAGAGACAGCACAAAGGGCTGATACATTTGGATTTCAAATAACCGTGTTTGCTAATACACAGGGCTCAGCTGCATACAAACTTGTGCTGTGTGGAGAGAGTTGGAATCTGTCTACATCTGCTGGATTTCAAATTGGCGCTTTATATGTATCTCTCAGAAAAGCAGTAAGAGGCATGTAAAGAAATGAGATAAATTTCCCAGTTCAGAATTTCCCTCTAATTAGAAATATTTCAAGTCCTCTTTTTCTATTTCAATAATCTAAAATGGAAAAACTCATCATAAGCAAAAGGCAAGCAATTTTTAATCTGCATGTGCGACATCATTTATCATTAGGAACTATGAGAACATGACAATTATTTTTTTCCCAGGTCTGTCATATCTTGTATTTTTTAACTCACTTTTGTATACATTTTTGAATGATAAAGTGTTCAATTCACTGCTTAGAGATTGTTCTCAAACTCTTTAATATGTCACATACATACAATATTGAAGGTTCTGACTTAAATTAAATCTACAGAAGAAGGCATATCCAAAGTTCTTTATTTTTATGTGTGTCATTCATCTTCATCTGTCACATCAGTGTCTCTCTGTACTGTAAGACTGTGCATTTGTCCATTCAAAATTGCTTGGATATCCTTGAAAAACCAGAAAAAAAGCAGAAGCAGTGTGCATTTTGTCATCAACTTCGTGGAGCTCAGAACTGAGCCTTTAATGCAAGCAGTAATACTTACATGGAAGATTCTGCTCAGTCATTGCAGAAAATTAAGCATCAGGTGTGAGAGACTATGGAAATGACGCTCACCTTAGTTATACAAGCATTAATCGAAACCAAGCTCCGTGGATTTAAATGGATGTGCAGCAAGGTCGATCAGCTGGCAGACAAGAGCCAGGTTCATTAAGTGCTAAGGGAGTGACTTCCACCAATTTTCCAGGCGTCGTATTTTCCCGTATAATTGCAGGGTGAATAGGAAGCTATAAACAGCAGTAAATACCAGAAGAGGATATGATAAAGTAGGGGGGAGGTTAACCGTAACCTTCCTATGAGTTGTTTTCCTGCGATGCATTGCTTTCCCTTGTAGCTGGTTTACCAGCCCATAGAATGTCAAAATGTTGCAAGGCAGTTTTAGCACATCTGTTAATTCTCCAGCCAGTGTTTACTTGATGCACTATATACATGCAACCTGGCTTTCATGTGACATCTAAGAAGGCATATGAACATGAAATGTTGTTCATGGAGGCTTTAGGTGGTCTAGCATGTTTGCAAACACAGTAAATTATATGATATCTGTGCACCAAATTGTGTAGGCAAACTTGCTCCTGAAAACACTTTTGGTAACAGAATTTCAATTCTAAAATTTGTCTATGATCAAAAGTAGGCTTGAACAGTGTCTGCTACTTAAGAGCAGTTGCGCAGTGTATCTGCTCTAGAGAACATTTACATGCTTTAGATTCAGTTTAGAAACAGATTGTCAGAACAAAATATAATCCTGTATAATCCATCATAAGCAACCTGGATCATATTTAGAGATTAAATACTTCTTCCATTTTTTAAAGTTCAAAAACTAGATTCACTTTACTATGCCTTCTCTCATGGAGAAATACAATCATGCATAAGTCATACTACGTCAGCTCACAGTTCCAGGACCATGCATAGATACACATCAACAGTATCCTTAAGAAATAACTATACCTCTTATGAGCCCTTTTAAATGAATTTGTTACTATTTATTATAGGGACTGTATTTATTAAGAGATTTAATCAAGAGTTTTGGACTTTCTAGTTAAAGCAAATAAAAATATGTTATTTCCTTTTCTTGTGCTGCTGTAACTCATTGCTTTTAGTGTTCCAGCGGCCAGCACAATTCAAAGGATGATCTGAGTTTTTTTATTTATGCTCATAATGAAGTTAAGATGAAATTTCATTTTCATTTCCCTAATTCCCAGATGAGCTGTCGTGAGAAAAGAAGTTCAGGGCAATACCATTTGGTCACGGCGTATCTATGAAATCCAAAAGCTCGGATTTCAAATAAAAAAAAAATCATTAACCACAAGTGATTTTTGTTTACTCTTCCCTGCCACATCACTGTCCTGCAGTGGGCAAGTGAGGGTTTTTAACATTCTGGTCTGGTCACCTGCAGCTCTCATCTTTGTTAACTGCTTTCAGGACTCCAAACCTCTATCAAGGAGAAATGTCTGGTTGCAGAGCTGTGTCCTTGCTGCCCAGCTGGTGAAAGCTCTGCTTGACTTTATCTTCTGCCTCCACCAAGTGCTTTTAAGAACACCATGCAGTGGGGTGACTAATGGGTGAAACACTCTTCTGGGAAGAGTTAGCACAAAATACAAGGAACCTGAAAAGAATGAACTCACTGTGTGGTTAGGGGGATGTGTATGCATGCATGAAATTCAAACCAAATGTCTTACCGAATTAAGACTGGTTTGCAAAGAGACGTCCTGTGTTAAGATTGTAAGTTGATCATGTTCTGCAAACAGAAAGAGATGAAAAATGATTGCTGGGGACCCCTCAGATTTGTAGTTACCTGGGAAGTTGGGCACGTGTGAAGCTTCTGACAAATAAGCAGCTGCATTGAAGTCAGTGCCAGCGATTAAGTCTCTTCCTGAATCGGAACCTAGTTGTGAATTATTGGCTTAGTTCTAATTCTTGCCACATGGGCCTGCTTTTAAATCTAAATTCATTCATTAATGTTTATAAGGCACACTGAGATCTTCCAACATGTATGGCACTATTGAAATGTTAAGTGTTGTTATAACTCATGCTTGCAAAAGCAGCTGAAGATGGATTTACTTTATGTGGCAGACAGTAATGGCTCACTTGGAACAGTTACACATTCTATTGGGTAAATAACAGGAGTATTATAAATTGTAGCAGTGATATGTTTGCATAATAGATGGTAACCACTCCAGAGGAGCCATAACAGTCAGCTTAATAATATGCATTTTGAAAATTATGTAAATAGATGTATATGTGAGGAAGCAAAATGGCTGTTAAGAGAGAGAGAGCTGACAGTTCCTGGTAAATGCCACATGTTTTCAATGCTGTTTTTTAGTGTTTTTTCTGCAAACATGTCCATCCAGTGGGTTAACATGATAGCCGAGCACAAAATTAGTTGTATTACAGGGGCTGTCACTAACATATACACCAGTGCTATTAGATGCATTATAGATGTGCTATACAGTGGGCTGCTGAGTTTACAAGTCATGTGGCACTGCTAAAAGCTTTCAGGCATGTTTGCTCCCGGGACAACTCCCACCATCTTCTCATCCCACTTTTGGCTGTGTACCTTCACATAAGGTTCCTCCCACACTTTAAAAAATGTGACCACTTCATTTCTGCCAAGCACGTTGCCTGTCCTCCACCTGCACAGCATCTTGGGGAAAAATAGTCCTCACAGCTTTGTTCTCTGGCTCTGTAGCATTTACCTGACTGTTTCTGACTTATCTTGCCTTAATGTTTAATATTTTAGGTAGTAAAGTTCTGGTAAGGACTGTTGCTCTATGAAACAGTATGAAATTATATCTTCCATATGTCACAACCACTCCGATAATAGTTGTACTGACTAAATGTAAGGGGTAATAATGTGGTAGCATTAACTGGAAGAGTGCAACCAAATTCTTGACTAGGGCTATTCTCCTGGTGTTTGTGAAATATTTTTACAACAAAGGCAAAAATGCCTTTTTGACCAAAGGAGTTTTTTTTTCATGGGAAAAGCATATTTTGATCACAGTCATTCATTTTGGACAGGAAAAAGGAGGGGGAGCATACAAAAAATGCATCTTAATTTCCAAAAGAAAAGAACAGTAAGGAGGAAAATCATGATACAACTTTTTTATTTTCCTAAATATCTTGTCAAAAAAGGTCATCATATCTAGCTTCTTTATTCCATAGCTGTGTGGATACGCCTACCATTGCATAATTCATGTAAGAGCTTTTCCCATATATCTTTCACCATTTTAAGAAAAATACCTGGGCTGTATCCCTCGCTTTGTGTGTACTGAAATAAATTTTTAAGTACTAAGAATAGTCTAAGGACACTTTAAAACTTCTTTTTAGGATTGAAACTTTTTTTAGTACCTTAAAATAACAAGTCTAAACCCAGGAAAATTTGTTAACAAGGAGCTCTGTTAATCCCTTTGCTGTGGTGGCTGTTTGACAGACCAGGAGAACTGTATTCTTACATTTTCAGCACAACCCATGCTGGGGGTGCATGGCAGAAAGCCCTGTCACATGTGGAGAAGTCCTCCATTCCTCCTTGCCCCATCTGGCACAAAGAATGTAAATCCTCCCTCCCCTTGGGTCATCTGGGGTGACGCATGAGAAAAGGAAGCCTGGTGGAGCTGAAGAAAGGAGAGATGAATGAGTAGTCCTTGGGCAAACTGAGATCAGTTTGTCAATTATGGCTAGCAGCAAAAATTTGAAACATTTTCTTTGGGGCTGGAGCTGGGGGGAGTGCTCCACTCACACAAAAGTCTTGTACAACCAGTTTATTCATTAGGCATCTTTCTTCACCAGAGGATGAATTTGGACTGCAGCATTAATACCCCTTTGCAACTTAGCCCCAGTGCATGCTCCTTGCTCCCTCCCATCTGCTGTGCAGCTCTCGAGACTCTTCCTCTACCTCTGTAGCAGGAAGCCAAAGAACATAAAGGTCTGGGCATGAATCCTGTGTCAAAGGTGAGAGAGAGAGGGGCAGCTTTGGAGATGATATGGCTTTCCTAATAAGGATTGTTTAGATTTAGAATTAAACTTACTGTAAGGTTTTGATTTGTTTGGGGATTTTAACTTATCTTTTAATGTCTAGGAACCAAGCAGATCTCTACTATTAGCTATTTCAGATGCCTTTTTAAAATCAGATATAATACTTTGATCCATATTTATTCATAATTTTATAAAGATTTTGCTCCCTTGAGGATTCTCTTCCCAACGTACAAGTAATATCTCAGTGTCAGAGAACATGGCAGATCTAGAGGTTTGCAGTCATTTAGATGAAGCCTAAAGGTGGGAAGTTTGGATTTCATTCTTATCTCCGTGTGGGCAACTGGGTTAGCATGAGAACATGTTCAAAAGACTGATTTTCTTTTCCTGTAAATACAATGAAGGGATGAGTCTTTTCAACTACAGAAAAACCACACCCTGCCATAACAGGATCCCCACCCTGTCTCTGCTCAATCCGTTTGGTAATAGCCCCATGCTGTAAGCAATACAAATTAGTTTTAAATGCAGCAAGCTGAAGAGGTAAGGATGGGAGGTGGGGGTGTCTCTGACTTACAGTGCTGTCCATTCTAGCTATCAAGGAAAATGTCTAATGACCACACCTCATCTTACCCCAGCAATTTCTAAGGGCTCTCTGTCCATCAGCGTTTAGTCCAGCTGTGGGACTGGGATATTTTCAGTTTTGATATGAAATGTTCTTAGCTATTCCGAGGCACATGATTTTAACAAAAATGTGGTATTTCCAGTATATCCTTTTCTCGTTTATTTTGCAATATCAACTGTTATTAGAAAAAAAAAGAAAAGAAAAAGAAAAAAAAAGGTGATACTTACAGGAAATATTAGGGGAAAAGGCAAAAGTACAAGAGTTTCCATCAGCAAGACGCTGGGAAAGTGAGAGATACACAGACCAGAAAGGAAAAAGAAACTATCATGCAAACCAAGCTGACATGGTTGGCATTATTCTTCCCAAAATCAAAATGTCATAGCAGTAGCTATGTATAGTGCGATATTTTAACTAGGCTGGTTTGTGGTAGACTCACAAGAGTTGCAGAGAGACAACCCCAGTGACAAAGAAATTTGAATCAAGATTTCCGTTTTTATTGTAAAGACGCATCATTAGAGCAATTGATTTCTTTTTCTTATTCAAGCAGTAAGAGAAGCTGGATGGGAGAAAAGAGCTAATCTATAAAGGAGGCCAAGTTCCTAAAATCTGGATTTTGGACAACATATATGGGAGTGTTAATTGGGTGACATTACAGTTTTTTCACTGCAAATTCTTCAAGGTCCAGCCCAGTAACTCCAATGAAGATGTTCTGAAGAACAGTTTATTGTGGCCAGAAAGTACCTGCCTTAGTATCCAGCGAGGAGTGGGATTGACTCATGTGCATTATATCTAAACACTTCATCTACCCTATGCCTCTCTCCTCTCTTCCTAATATGCATTTTGTGATGAGGACTTGATTGTAGCCTATATTTTGTTTGTAGTATTTTTGGTTGGGAGTTTTGAAATGCTTAGCAAATCTGATACTTCACGCCACTGAAATGCAGAGTTAAGTGGGAATCATAACTATTTTTTATTAGCTTCAGAAATCTGGTCTTTTATTTTTCTATCTATCTGTTACTATTTTTTTATCAGATTCGGTTTTTTGAGGGGTGGAAAAGACAGACCAATTTTATTGGGTTTTTTCACCTGCAGAGCCTGATTTAAAAAAACATCTTTCTGCATGGAATGCGCTGAGGCTTTGACACTGTGGGTGGGGAACTCTTTCAAATCCTCATGTAGCAGGAGATAGATTTAGTACATAATCCATATTTTAGTATGTAACTTTTTTTTTCCAAGCTGAAACACTTTCTAACAATTTTGGTGGCAGCATCTATAATCAAAAGAAATATATACATATATGTATATGCATGTGATTCTAGTGTGTGAGAGAGAGCATGGTGCTTTATGGCATTACTTCATGGAGAGCACATGCAGACATTTTACATGTCTGCATTGTAAAATGTGAAAGAACGTAAGCTCACTATTGTGACTCTGAGGGAGAGCTGACAGCTGAATAACTATTTCCTTGCATGCCAAGATGTACAAGGGCAGCAGGGCTGGTGGACTGTGAGACTGGGTAGGACCCTGTGGTAATGCTTCTTAGTTCTTAAAACAGCTCCTCCTCTCACTGCCTTTCCTTGTTTCTATATTGAGTAAGACAGTTTCAGGTTTGTATATTTTGATTTCTTCCTTTCAATTTTTAGAGGCATTTAAATAAGCCCCTTTTGAAGAAGCTCTTTGGCCTGTCTGCAGGAATTGTTCCATAGAGGAAGGCAGCCAGCAAAATACCCTAGAAACAAATGAAGAAAATGAGAAAAACAGTCCCAATGGGAATGATTTACAGGCAATCTCAGTGAGATTAGCAAATGGAATAAAAGCCAAGTCTACAAAAGAAGGCAATGCAGAAATGGGATACTGATCTCTCTGCAAGAGACACTGTCCCAGAATTTGGGATCAGCTCAACTGAGCAGCAACAAACAAACAAACAAAACCCAAGAAAGCTTACAATAGCTGGGAGCATAAAAACCTTACAACCACTCTGAAAGCCTTATTAATACAAAGCCAACAGGAGAAATGCAAAATTTCTGAGTAAGATACAGTATACTACACAAGAAAATTGTTGCTTCCCCTCACAGTATCTAGCATGAATATACATTATATTACAAGATCTCCTTAGCACCAACTAACCACATCTTGGTATTTTGCAAAGCACGTTACGTGCTGGGCCTGGTTTCTGTTCAGCTATTTCTATTTTTAAATGCCTATATTTGCTCTCCATCCCCATCCCTTCTTGAGAAACATGGCACCCAAATCCACAATCTCTGGTCAGTTCTTGGTGGTTTGGGATCTTCCAATGATTTTTTTTTCCTTTTTTTTTTCTTTAATTTTGGGTCAAAAAAACACTGAAACTAAGATTTTTAAGGATAATGTATCATTTATAACAAAAAATTGGAAAGTTCCAGGAATTTGTGGTCTAAGTGTGAGAGTAACAAATTGTTTCAGCCTAGGTTTTACTATTTCCTGTTTGGAAAAGATCATAGGGTTTTCCAGATTTAAGGCATGGTATCTGTTTTGTTTTCCCGATCTGTTGAAGGAACCTGACATTGGAGTAATGGAAAACTTGCTGTAGACCTCTTGGTGTAAACTGTGAACTAGAATGACTATATTAGAAAAGTGCAGTCAAGCCATCCAAAGCAATGTTTGGTGCAGCACTATGGTGGATATTTCTGAGCTAACTTAATCTGCTCCAGCTCCGGGAGCACTGCACTGCATTGTACAGCAAAGGTACAACAAATTCAGGCTTTAAAGATTTTGCTATGTTTCACATCAATTATGTTTCACATCAGATTTCTTTTCACATAAATAACGACTGCTCTTTTATTACTGCTGGAGCCCACTCTTGAATAGTTCTAGTGACTTGCCGAATCCCTGTTCATAATCATGTAGCTAAACTTCTTAATTCAGTAAAAACAAAATCAAAACAGGTCCACAATTTACAATCAGCACATCCATTTTGTGTTTCAAGAACAGATTATTCAGTGCCACAAACTACTATTCAAGATGGAATAGCTCGGAGGCATTTCCCATACTACAAGCTGGGATCTTTTAATTAGACTCAAGGGATTGTTATTCCCTACCCTGCTTTCTTAGCTCAAGGACATGATGGAAAAAAGTTCATCCTGAGAAACTCATGTGGTGCCTTGCATTCATTGGAAGCTTTGAAAGCCTCACCTTCAAGGCCAAAACCTGCACTGTTGGAGTCAGTCATGACCTCTCAGTTGACATGTTGTCTGCGTGATAGAGCTAGCTCACAGAGAATCAAGACATAAGGCATAAAGGCACCCAAAATCCAGCTTGTTCTGCTTTGTGTAGAGGAGAAGCTAAGAGCAGTCACCTGGGGACGTAAGATGGAGAAGCCACTGCTCTTCCTAGCCTCATCCCTAACCCCATAACACTCTAAGAGAGCTTGAGGGAATAGTGTCATGAAAACTTGCTGCAGTACTGTCAGAATTCAGTGCTTGCTACAGAAAAAGGCCTTTGGTCTGTAGCCCTGCTCCAAGCCAGGAGTGCATTCTATGCACTCCAAAAGTGTTTATTTTTTTTTAAGGAAGAGAAAAAATATTTTATGTGGTGAGTAAGGGGGTGCAGAAAAGGGGCTAAAAAGAAAAAAAAAAAAAGGCATAAAAGTTAACTAAACATAATTACATAATTTATGTGATATGTACCTAAATGATAGAATTTTAAGAAATCAAAACATGAATTTCTCTTATTTCAGACTGAATCTACAGTATCCAGTAGCTGGAATCACTAAATAATTGTGAATCCATGTTGGAAGTGATTCTGAGGTTGTTTGAAAGCAAAGAGAAAAATAAAAATCAATTAAATAGAATGGTTTGGAAAGACTTTTCCTGGAGGAGAAATATACCTTTTGGGGTAGTCACGATCCCATGGGACAAGTTCTTGTTCTACTGCTTTGATAAATGACCTTTTCTGCTGCTTCAGAGTCAAAGGGAGAGCTGCTTTCCAGAGTGAATGGAGCTGGGTGAATCACATGTTCTATGGCAAGCTCCAGAGTGCCTAGCAAATGATGTCATCCAGACAGGATTAAACAAAGTTATGTCTCTGTAGCAGAGCTTTGTTTATGGAAAATGAGTTTGGCCGATTGGCTTAGCCTAAGCACATACTGTTCTTTTTCACCTAGGCACATACAGTTTTCTTCAATAAAGTAGTCCTGTCCCAGGCAGCAAACGTTCCTGGTTTTAGTTCATAGAGGTGGAGCTTGGGGGAAGGAGGCTGGCCTATATGATTTTCTGATTTCCCATAGCTTTGGCAAGTGCCTCAATATATACAGCAGTCTGTGCTGCTCTTTTTTTTTTCTTTCCTAATGAAATGATACACTTTTTGAGGTCCCTGTGTCTTTTTCAAATAAAGCCAAGAAACACATGAAGCATAGATCAGCTGCAGTTTGAAAATGGTGGTTTAAAATCACGTTGATATTTTAAAGCATAAACATTCCTATTCATATGCACCTAAAATGCATAAACACACCAGCTGTGAGGTTTTTCCTTTACATCAGGAAAAGGAAAAAGCTCCAGGAGATCAGGAAATTCAGAGCACAAGAATGGTTTATTTTTATACCCGTTTCCCTTGTCATTTCCTTTTCCCATTCCAGTCCCTCTGAGAAGAACCAATTAACTTGAGGCGTTTTCCACATTCATTAGTACCTCCATTAAAAAAAAAAAAAAAAGAACTGTTTCAGGTCTGGTATTTCATGCCAACTAAATTGTGATAATGTTGCCTGCCAGAGTGCAGCAAACTGGGGAAGTGCTGAAGATGTAAAATCTGTGAATAAATAAACTTAAATTTTGCATCTGCACCAGTATCAGAATGGAAGAGACACCATTACAAAACATCAGGTTGATAAACAAAATGTACTTGTGACCATAAGCAAAAAGGTGATTGTTGATGTTGTTGGAGCTTGTTGCGGGAAAAGAACCTGGTTTGCACTTTTCAATAGAAGCACAAACTGCTGTGACATCAGCAAAAATCTTTAACACATCAGCCATGTAAGGAGTTACCAAAATGTCACCTGGGCTACATGCCACAATCAGTGCCTCGTTTGAATGCCATCTGGGGAGTCCTGGACCCGGAAGGCATCTGCTACTGCCCCATGTTCCTATTCTCCCTCTCCCTTCTTCCCTTTCTCTTCCTGCCATTTAGAGATGCCACAATCACCCTGCTGTGAGCACAAGTAGCAGAGGCAGATGATGGTGAGAGGAGAGGATCATAGTACATGGAGGGGGTGAGAGTTGGTCCCTTCACATGTGTGGTCTTCTCATCTGATTTGGCTGGATGAGGATACTGCTTTTGTCCCAGAATGCTCCTTAGATGTTTGCTTTGGTTTGGGCCTGATGCTTTGCTCCTTTGCTTCTTGGCTGCAGTAGAAATACACTAGGTCAGTAACAGTGTAGGAGAGGGTTACTTTTGCTGTGTATATACAGTTTCCTGCTGTTTATCGCTGTATTTCTATGGATTATAGTAACATCCCATTTCTTCCATTATTATTATTAATTCTAGTGAAAAACAGTAACAGGTTATTTTCCACTTCTCATTTTTCATTTTTACTACTAAGGGGGCTGGAAGTGGCTTAATATGTCCAGCCAAAATTGTATATAACATTCAGAAATCTTCAGATGGCATAAGACCTAGGTAATGAGTTCTTACACCCATTCATCTTAATTTTTTGTGATGGAGATATGAAGTCCAGTGCAGCTTTTCATGTCTTTTGAAGATTTGTCAAATGATGTAGGGTGAACTTTAGACACCAAAAAATAGTGTACATTGGAGCAAATCCAACAGATTTTTGGTTTAGGATTAGAAAAGCCTATGCATAAGCACTATGTCATATTTCCTCATGCTACTCTGTATTCTTTCATTCTCGCCATACTGACCAAGTTGTCGTAGAGCTATCAGCTCTTGACAGACTGGCAGCAGCCCTAATCTGACCCAAAGGGCTCTACATTCTCTTGCAGTGACAGTTGCCCAGCACAGATGCGGCTGGCACTGGTTTTGCTGAAGTTCCCCCAACTTGCCCTATAATTCCTAGCTGAATCTGTTTCTTTCCTGTTATTAGGGTTTTTAAGTTGCTAAGCTCAGCCAGTATTTCAGACTTAGTGTTTGTGGCTAAAGTCAAGTACAATCAATTGTGAGACCAACTAGGGTCTAGTTGCTACTTGGATAAAGTGACTGAATCTTCAGTAGCTCCATCTGAACTATTACAGTTGGAGAGAAAAAAAAAGAAGGAATATAAAAGCATTTGTGATGGAGCAGAACTGGCACCCCAGAAATAAAGTTCAGCAGCCTTTCATAATTCTTAAACTGGCCTCCCTAAACCTCTAGTAAGGTTAGAGAGGCTTTTTAGCCAGATGCCTTTAGTTCTCAAGCTCCTGTTTTTTCAGGACTCCACTCAGAAAATTCAGTGTGCTGTTATGTGAAAGATTAAAGTTTTCCTGACCAAATTATCCAGAAGGATTAAAACTGCCTTCAATAACTGCTTCCAAAAAATTGTTCCTCTGGGATTAAAAAAAAAAAAAGTACATCTTTAAGGGAAGGTCTTTGAGTACACCTGCAGAGGTTCAGAGATAGAAAAGAGAGTTTTAAAAGCAGGATTTAATATGAAAAATATAATAGCTGTTTGAGTTCTTAGTGTGCTTAATATGATATCACAAACAGCACTGAATACAGCCTCTACTTCTCAGTCATGTTTGCTGAAGTAATTTAGTATCTGTTATCATGTTACCTAAAAGGTTTAGTTACACAAAGGAGACAATTCTGAGCCAAATATCTCAAGCATCTTTCAAGGTTTGTTAGTACAACACCTTAGAGTCGAAACCATTTCAGTGTCAGAGTGCTGCAAAATCTCACGTTCAAGAATATTATGCATAGGACAGTTCACCTGGGAAATTGTGTTTAGCTTTTTAAAATAACATTTTTCCGATTTTAATCAACCTAATTCTTCAACCTCCTGTACTTAAAAATACAGGAAACATGAATTAGACAATGGATAAAAGATCTCATCATAACTAAAACAAAATTTCCTCCCATGAAGTCAGAGCTCTGAACCATGCAGGAATATCAAAGTACTGCATATATTTTCTGTGCACTAAACTAAATATTTTAAAATTCCACAGAGGTTTTTGAAAATAAATACCTTCCTTAGAGCACTGTTCCCCCTAAAAATATTTTTAAGAAACACAATTATGGTTTTGGTTTTTATATTTTTTTAAAAGAAGAAAAGAGGTTCTGATGAAGCAGAAGCCAGAAAACACAAAAAATGCTGGAGTGTTCTTGGAGAAAAGTTAAAAAACAAACAAACAAAAACCCACTATGTGGAGGGATGTACTGAGCTATTGAGGGCAAGACTGTAATAGCAGTGAAGGGAATCACATACACCACGTCAGGAAACCAGATGTAAAATTAAGTCTATATAGCTATATAGAATAAAATATATAACCTGAGCATACACATGCATTCAGTTGGCTTTACTTGTCCCTGCACACATCTATGGATTTTAATGGTTTATTTAGGATTTGGAAGGTTTTTACATCTTCATGGTTCTGCTGCTTTCTTGGGAGTATAAACTCTCACCTCGACAGTACTGTGCATGAAAGACGTATGTTTGCAAAAAGAAATGTCAAACATCCTCAAGCCAAGTTTAGAGCTCTGCATTTCAGTGTTGTACAAGGATATTGTTGTACAATACTCACCCTGCCCTAGTCATTAGTCATATCTATGCCTGTGCTATAAGGAAGATGGAGTGTTAGAGCCGTAGCACCTTACATGAAGATGTCAAAACATTTGTGAATGTTTTCTAAATGTTCTGATGGTGTAGGTGCCTTTACAGTGAAAAACTCATCAATAAGTGTTACCTAAACCAATATTTGATTAGTGCAGGAATAGCTGCAGCTAAATTTTGTGAGCCTTTTGTCTCACAAATTATGATTTTGGGTTTGATCCAGCTCCTACTGAAGTCAACAAGTCTTTCCATTCACATTCAAGAGAAGACAGACCTACGAAGTCCGTAGTCTTCAGACAAAATTCCTTTGGCTTCAGCTGGAGAAAAAACAGCTCAAAAAGGCTGTAAATATTTTAGGATGGAGTTATATACTTGTGCTGATGCAGCAGACAGTTTCTTTTTATTTGGACATACAGAGCATTTAAGCCAACTTCTGGATTTTAATTGGTTAGAGCAATTTGAAAATTCACAGAATACTGCATTACAAGTGGCAGATGTATTCCTCACTCCTGCAGGTCAATGTGAAACAGTGGAGAAGTAAAACAGCTTGAGAGATCTTGCCATGTGCTGTGTTGATGGACATTCACTGACTGGCTGCATGTTTGTGGGGGTTAACATTGACTTTGTATTCGAACATTTGGCACATCCATGGGTGAGCAGAACTCTAATGTAGCCTTTCTTGGAGTTATTGCATGATTGGACTTGTATGGCATGAATGGTTGATTCAGAGAGGCTTCACCTTGTCCCTGTGCCTGAGAGGATCCTTCAGAGAGCCATTTTCTATGTCTGTTCAAGTTTCCTGCAGAGCTTAAATTTGTGGAGTGAGGCAACTGGTGGGAGAACCTCACAGATCTTCACACCCAGAAAACTGCTACAAGCTTCAAGTTCTCTAGCACAAGGACATGTTAGCAGCAGGCCAAAATCAAAGGTGTGAACAGATCTCTGAAACCTTCAAAGGGTCCATATGGGATTTGAGCAAATATACACTGAACTACCCACATCTGGAAATAAACTCACTCCATGGGGGAATAGAAGTATGTGCAGAGGGGGGATGGCAGGAAATTCAGTTTCCCCATTACAAGAGCTGGCATCTGTTGTGCATTGGCTGATGTTAATGAAGCAGACTATGTTTTCATCATTGGCCGGTAACTCTGGCCCTTCCAGTGTATCTGTGCATGCTAAGTCTGTGTGTGTAAAAAGGACATTTTTCTCTACCTTTTTTCACCTTCTCCTCCCTTAAGTGGACAAATCTGGCAGGTGGTGACTACCTTTACTCCTGCTTCTGTGTGAACTGTCTTGAGAACAATCACTGTATGTGAAAGATTTGCTCTGCAGATTTTTATAGCTCTACTAAAAATATTCTACATACACACTTAAAAAGATGTCTTATCAGCATAAAATAACGTGGAGCCCTTTTAGAGTAAATTACTGTAGGAAAAACATATCCTTCCTCTCCTCACACGACATCAACACATACCACTATTACGTATGTGTTCCTGTCTCGAGTCCAACCACGTGTACTCTACATATTGAAATGTCTGTACATTAGAGAGTTACTTACTTTGAGCAGCTTCAAAAACTACAAGCAAATTTTTAAGCACATTCTGTGCTTTGTCCTTATGGCCCAGTTCCAGTTATCCATCAAGTCTGTTTTAAAATAGGACGCATTTTTGGTACTGCAAAGTCAACAGCGCTGGAAAGTTGGCAGGTACTCTTGTTTAAACAACATTCCCAAGTAGTCTCCTGGCAGGTGTTTCCAGAGTACTTTGAGCACAATTCTTTGGTTGGGATATCTGCCAAAGTACATA
This sequence comes from Pezoporus flaviventris, assembly GCF_033815535.1. NCBI lineage: Eukaryota > Metazoa > Chordata > Aves > Psittaciformes > Psittacidae > Pezoporus > Pezoporus flaviventris. The sequence continues at coordinate 23,417,465 of NW_026892585.1, forward strand.
GCAACAGGGGAAAAAATTGTTTTCCTTTTGCCACAGTTGGGACAGTGCAGTGCTTTAGATGCTGCACTGTGCATCCATTTCAGGAGCTTATTTTGGCACAGGGTCAGAGCCTATACAATGGTATACACAGCATCTTCCTGCCTGTTTTTAATGCAAGTGAGATCCAGAATACCAACTGGTAAGTTATCTTCCTGGCAATAGGCCAGCCTTCTGCCATGCTCCTCTCACCGATTTCAGCTGTATAGAAACCCTTCATCTCGGAACTACTTACCATAAACTGTCATGCTGCAAGGGTTTCTGCAAGTTTAGAGCAAATTTTCATTTCAAAGCTGGCCAAAAGGACAAAATGGGAACAGTGGGTGAGGCAGGAGAAGGATCAGAGAAGGCTTGTCTGTCTGGCACTGATTTCTGTTGCAGCTGAACCTAACTTTGCTTTATTGAAACCTGTCCTTTAGATTTGAAAAACACACAACTGGTTTTATAATCCTTCTGGCAGCCCGTCCACTTCTCAGTATGTGTTCCAGACCTAAAATTACCCTCTGTATTAACCATGCAGAAACAGTCTCTTAGGTATACATACTCTTGGATACATACAAATGCTCTCTGACCTGAAATAGAAACAGGTATGTGGTACAGTAAACAGTCATCAAAGGTTAAAGGAAACATTAACTGAGAGATATGCTGTTTTGAAATTTAGATTTTAATATTATGCTGAAATAGTTCATAATACTATGAAATAGGTCATAATACTATGCTTACGCTGTTCAAAGACATGGTCACAGCATGTTTGGTTCTTACACAAGTATTTAGTAGTCTCATACCAGAGCTGCAGCTGCAGGTGACCTGCACTCATGCAGCCTTGGCATAGGTTATAAGGAGTGCCCTATGGTACAAAACTGGTTTCCAAAATAAGGGCTTTCCTCTCAAATCCAATTTTAGTTCTTGGTTATAAAGAAAAAGACCCAGGTCAAGCCAAAGCACTTGCATTTTCCTGAGTGTGTAGCCAGGCTAAAGCAAAAGTTTCAGATGTGACCTACTCCAGTGTGACCTACTTCAGAACCTTTCACCATTGAAGCAACTGTGTAAACATCCATACTGCCAGTTACTTCACTTTGACCTGTTACTGTGCATGTGACACACTCCATACTGCCTCATTACTCAATCCATTTCCTCACCCCTTTGCTCATCTGTCCCACCATCTATATAGTGACTGCCAACACCTTCAGCTCTCTCATTTGTAACTTCTGCAAGTTGGCATAGGTGCAGAAACATGTAGTACCCTGTAAGCTGCAAATGACAATATTGTATGGTGAATACTGCAGGAAGGCAAGCACTGTGAGTGGTAACTATTTTCTGTTCCATTTTGTAAAAAATCTCAATTTCTCTAGTAAAATTTTTTGGCACAGTATTTTCAGATTGCTGGAGCAGGCTGCCATTGGATCCAGCTGGCCTAGCTACAAAATGTGTGGACTGGCAAGGACCACCCTTTGTCCTCTGTAACTGCCAAACTTCCTGTTTCACTGAGCCTGTCCTGTTTCCCACCCAGAATTCACCTTGGCCTGGGCTCTTCTCTAGGGGCTAGGCCTCTCTAGAGAGTTGTGACTCCACCTGTCTTCAAATCTAGCTTCAAAGCTTTCCTTCCCTGAATATTTATAGGGAACTATTTTCATTACTTTTCTTTGCCTTTTATGGGTAAGTAGAAAGGGGAGTTTGGTTTTATTATCGTATCATCTTATGTAAGTCAGAGATCCAAGGCATATGCACATGGACAGGCATGCTGGGGGACTAGGCACTGTGTGAACACAACACAAACACAAGACAGCCCAGCATCAGACACCTCCTTCTCCAAGTTTAAGGAGTGGATGAGCATGAGTGCACAACTAAATACTGCAGGGTGTCATGGCAGGTCTGAGCAGCCCTGCTCTTATTACACTATGCCATTATAAGCATTGAAGCAAATTTAAGTTTCAGCAAGCTTTAGAAGAAAAAAATTACTACCCAAAACAAAGCAGAAGTCAACACTTGAGGGGAGCCCAGCCCAGATAAGATACTTAAATACTATTATTCTAGGGAAGAGTATACAGTATATTCTTCCTAATAACTAATAAATTGTTCAATATTACTGTGTTTAATAACTGTTTTAAAGAATGGAACAAAAAAACATGAAACAAAGAAAATATGTAATGGATCCAGGGGAATCATATATTTAATTCCTAGTTTTGGTGTTTGACTTACAAAGCCAGTTCTCAGTGGCCCACATAAATATTTGAGTCTTACTGGAGCATTGTAGTCGCATTAACTAAGCATCCTTTTCTCTTGCTTTGTAGGCATTTAAGATTCTCGGAGGATGACATTCACCCTGATGCTGGCTCTGTCCCTAGGGAAGAAAGTAACCCAAGAAAATAAATAGAAATGCTTTAAGTCTGGATGAAGCAAAAATTTCTCTAGAAATGTTTATAGTATTTGCCAGCCTACGTTGCTTGGATTCAAAATAGAGTGAAGTATACTAGTACTAGTACTGCTTGTAAAAAAAGCTATATTCTGAGTTGTTATGAGAATCCTAAGCATTTCCAGGTGTTGTACATGGTTTACTATAGTAAGGATGGAAATTTTCCCAGCCTCCTTTTCCTTTTTATTTTGAATTTTTCTACAGTGATGAAGGACACTACAGTGACAAGTCTAGAGAATAGTCATTTGTCTTGCCACAGATCATATATACTTCTGATGTTTTGGCTTTTCTACTCTGACCTATGATTGTATTTATTGTTTGACTTCATTTCTTATACCTGCCTACTCCAGGTAACAGAGACCATCACCATTTTCCATTAAAACAAACAAACAAACAAACCAACAAAAACTTACTCCAAGTTGCATAAACTGGCCATGGACATCAATATGAACACAATCATTTTCACTGATGATAATGCTTTCTTCTCATTACCAAAGCAGGCCAGATGAAGGCAGTGGCCTAAAGCCCTCAGAATTACTGTATTAATCCTATATGGATTCTTCAACCAGAAGGTAGACTTGCTGCATCTGACCAGTGGTCAGGCTGGTAGACATTCCTGTTCAAGGCAATAAGGAATTTTTGGTTTCCTAATAATTTGGACTAGTCCTATATTTTCAACCAACCTGCCTTCCGCTTCTGGGGTTTCCTGAGAACTATTATTTTTGAAGAAGCTTACTTTAGCTAGTAAGTGCTCCTGTTGGGAAGGATGCATTGTTGGTGTGGTTTTTCTTAAGGAAAATCTTCAAACATTCTTTAAATCTCTTTAAAGCTTTAAAATCTCACAGGTGTGCATCAGTCAGACAGGGCCTTGGAGAAGGATCTTTGGAAACTGTAACAGACATTTCGGAAGAAGGCATTTCAGAAGTTTTCCAAACCTTAGGGAACTCTGACTGCCATTCTTACAAATATTTTTTGAAAGAGGAATATTTTACTTCCCTCACAGTTCTGGATGTAACTTAACTTCAGTGCTAGCATAGCTTTCTGTAGAGTGGGCAAAGGTTTTGCAGCCAAAATGGAATTTCTTTGAGTATGGTTACTATGTGCTTCCTCCAGAGAACCTGACAAGGAAAACAGGAAAGAATGTGCTGAACAATCAGTGTGGAAACTAAGAATTACTTTTTCCTGCCAAGCATGCTAATTCCTGTCATTCTTATTGAACAGTCACATCTAAAATTTGTAGGTGTTTATCAGTAGGACTGCCAAGTTACAAAAAATCATTCAGTATTAAATTGAATGTTCAGACTGCAAAGAAATTACCATGTATCTTCCTCTGCTGACTGCAAGGTGCATAATAATAATTCAGTGGACATTTTCCTGTGGAAAATAGAAATCACTAAAAGCTTTAGAACAAAATGTTGTCTAAATGTAGCTTGAATGGTGACCAGGTTGCCAAGGTGGAGCCAGCTTCAGACCCCTGTTTATTTGGAACTGTTTAGGCACAGTTTCTAAATCAGCTTAGCAGCACACCTTCATGGAACAGATCCTCTGTCTAGTATCTCTCATCAGCATGTGCTGCCATGGCATTCAGCTCCCAGAGACCCAACTGTTCAGTTCTGACACATCCCATTTACTCATCTCGCTAACTATGTCCAGAGCTCTATTCTTCAGATTTTGTGACCAATTAAGACAACATCAGCTTGCTGAATAGTCTGTTCCATTGTAAGGATCACAGACTTGGAAATCTCAGCCTACACAGGAGAGAAATATGGAATAACAAAATTTGAAACCAGGAAGGACAAGAAAGAAGTAATGCGTTAATACTGCCTATTGGAAGGCAACTCACTTTCTAGCAAGACATGAGGACAAGGCTAGGAAGGCAAAAGAAAATCTGGATTCTTTGGAAGAGTACTGTGGTAAAGACTCTCAGAAAAGAATCCTCAGTGAAGACACTAGGGAGTATGTAGAGAAGTGTTAATTTTCAGCTTCTAATTGGCTGAACAAAAACAGTGAATATATTTCCAATATATTCTTCTCCTTTACAGAGTTCATTTTGTTTTGTTTTTTCCCCAGGAATATTGTAGCAAATAAATTCACGAATAGCTTTCTTAGAAACTATGAATTTTAAGTGCATCCTAGGACTCATTTGCAGAAAATAAATTTTTGACCTATGAAACCTGATTTTTAGACAAGATAATCTCAAGCAATCGTGTTTCAGCAGTTTAAATGATTCTAGCTAAGCTCAAAATGGTTGCCATGCAACCGAGTCATTGCAACAGACAATCACCATGCTTTTAAATGAATGTTGATCAGAGCCAAAACAGTTACCAGCTGTTGTTCTGTCACAAAATGGGAGAAATACTTTGTAGTCAATGTATCCAAACAGGACAAACTCACAGTCTTTGAATTTTAAGTAGTGAATATCCTTACCCAACTGTCAGCAAATGACATAATCACTGAATTTTGAAAAGCATTGGAAGAAAAACTGAAGGTGCTCCGAGGTTATTTTTTTCTCCACAATTTTTATTTCATTGAAGTATGTGATTTGTTGCAAATTATTTAGCAGTTCCATTAATGAGTGAAGAAAAGGTAAGTCAACAGCTCCAAATTATGAAAATGGAAAACGGAAGTAGCATTGAATGTCTTAGGCTACAAGTGTAAGGAAGAGATTTGTGCACACAGATCAGGCTTCAGCTGATGCAGCAAACCATGTAAGGTGGAATTCATACCATATCACTTCAGTCATCTGAAAGACGTTTCATTTAGTAGCATCCTCAGTTCGTTCTATAGCCAGTGGTAAATAGGTACCTCCTGCAAAAACTCATCCGCTTCAGATGGGTTGAATATTCCTCTACACTATTACAGAGAAAGCCTCAGGAACCAGCTCAATAGCTCAGACACCTATCTTTCGGTAGATAGGTGGGACGAATTCTATTTAAAATAAGGCTTAGCTTCCAGTCAGAGCCAAAATTGTGGGTCAAAGTTTATCATGTGCAGTAAACACATTTACATTATGCAAACATTATGCAAGGGTCTCCAGCTGGTGAGGGCCAAACACATTCGTGACACGGTTGTCCAGTCCCTGGAGTGGTTCTTGCTCTGTGAAGCACAACACCGCTGGTGCTGGCAGCACTGGGAAAGAGCAGCTCAGAGAACAAAGGGCTTGTAGCTGAGCCATGCACACATGAGAAAAGGAAGCCATTTATCATCTCTAGGCCATAATGGAGAGCCACTTCCTATTAATTAGAGAAATGCAGAAATTGAAAAAAGAAAACAAGAAACTTATGTAATATGATCTCAGAGCTGGCCGATCTACTAATGTAAAACACAGGGTGGAAAAAAAAAAAGGCTGATAATGTGGAACAGTAGGGCATGACTGCTGATCTCATAGAAAAAACATGCGGAAAATACTATTCAAAACACTGGCAAAATGACTTCATGTAAAAGGCAGATTTCTTCTCTTCCAGTGGGCAGAATGTTCCAAAGGAACCTGCATGTGTCTGCCTGTGTGCTCTTTCCATTGGCAGCCACCCCAGATGGCTTGGATATTGCAGGGCCAAGTAGGCAGTGTTTGGTGCACATAATGAGTGTATCTTTGTCCTAGATTATGAACCTGTTAGATTGCATTTGAGATATTTTTTCCCACTTGAGCTAGGAGCATTTTCTGTGGTTTTGGAGGTCTGGAGAGCAAAAGAAAGTTCCTTATCAGATAGTCACTCACCTCTAGTTCTCTAGACCTGAATGGCAACAGAAGCAGAATTAACAGCAGGATATGACCACTCTATGGTCTGGAGCAAATGACCCAGGAAAACTCACTACTACTTCAATTTAGTAACCACATACACTTTTAATTATCTTTGTAGTAGTTATGACTGAGATAGTATGTTGCAATAACATAGGAGATGTCCAGTATTTTGCATGGAAGGTGTTATTCAAATTTTTTGGTAGCTAAAATAATTTCTCCATGTGCTTATGTATTCTAGCTCCCACTATTACTTACTCAAGCACTACACTCTCTTGCTATCATTGTCAGGAAAAGGAGTTTGACAGGAATTGATCAGAGGCTTGAGAAACAGAACTACTGGCCTCTGTTTCTCATGCTGTTTTTCCTGCCCTCACAAAATTTATAATAAGCCTGGGCATTGAATGAAATCCCACACACGCTAAGAAATGAGCAGCTAATAGAAAGAAACCCCAGATGTCCCTTTGGAGGTGAACATGATCGCTTAACAGGTATCTCTCCATCATTTGACTAGAGGTAGATGCGCCACATCAGCACTATCATGTGACCACAGTATCTGAAATCTCCTTCCTTCCTAGCAAACCTATGCTTCCTATATTTGTATTTTTGGAAACACCAGAAAAAGGGCAAAACTGAAGTTTTAACCCTTGCCCAATATAAAAAAAAAGCTGTGGGGTCCTTTTACTCTGAGTACTAGGTGTTTGTTTGAGCATTGGTGTATTTTTTTGTCTTTAGTTGCCAGCTTCTCTGACACATGGTGTTGTGACACACAGGCACCTCCTAATCCCTTGACAAGCTCAATGGCAAAATGAATTATTTTATTGCTCATAACTATGGCATGTACCATCTTGCCTTGGTAGTGTTATCATCTGACTTAAACTAGTACGCTTCATGTAAAAGCAATCAGGAGTGCCCAGGTTTAGGCAACAATATTTTTATTAGGTCAGGCACTGACCTAATGAGCTGACTCCGATGCAGCTTATATTGGCTTTTGGTTCTTTTTAAAGAGCTATGCAGATGCCATGGCAACTGACCCAGTCTAAGAGAGGCAGGCTGGGCATTACTGAGGCTTTGAGCTTTTTAGTGCAGTTCACTAGAGAAAAACCTGACCTTAATCTATGTGGCACTCAATCAGGCTTTTAAAGTATTTTATTTCATTAAGAAAATGTTTTTTTTTTAATAATTTCAGTCCTTAGGAAAAACAGCCTTGGCATTTGAAAAGGCTCTAAAGATTGTTAATATTTGAGTAGTCCCTATCACTTCAGCAAACCAGGCATAAGAATGGCATAAGAAAGATAGAATCATAGAATCATAGAAGAGTTAGGGTTGGAAAGGACCTCAAGATCATCTAGTTCCAACCCCCCTGCCATGGGCAGGGACATCTGACACTAAACCATATCACCCAAGGCTCTGTCCAACCTGGCCATGAACACTGCCAGGGATGGAGCATTCACAACCTCCCTGGGCAACCCATTCCAGTGCCTCACCACCCTCACAGGAAAGAATTTCCTCCTTATATCCAATCTAAACATCCCCTGTTTAAGTTTTAACCCGTTACCCCTTGTCCTGTCACTACAGTCCTTAATGAAGAGTCCCTCTCCAGCATCCCTATAGACCCCCTTCAGATACTGGAAGGCTGCTATGAGGTCTCCATGAAGCCTTCTCTTCTCCAGGCTGAACAGTCCCAACTTTCTCAGCCTATCTTCATACGGGAGGTGCTCCAGTCCCCTGATCATCCTCGTGGACCTCCTCTGGACTTGTTCCAACAGTTCCATGTCCTTTTTATGTTGAGGACACCGGAACTGCACACAGTACTCCAGGTGAGGTCTCACAAGAGCAGAGTAGAGGGGCAGGATCACCTCCTTCGACCTGCTGGTCACGCTCCTCTTGATGCAGCCCAGGATACGGTTGGCTTTGTGGGCTGCAAGCGCACACTGAAGCCGGCTCATGTTCATTTTTTCACCGACCAACACCCCCAAGTCTTTCTCCGCAGGGCTGCTCTGAATCTCTTCTCTGTTCAACCTGTAGCTGTGCCTGGGATTGTTCCGACCCAGGTGTAGGACCTTGCACTTGGCATGGTTAAACTTCATGAGGTTGGCATCAGCCCACCTCACAAGCGTGTCAAGGTCCCTCTGGATGGCATTCCTTCCCTCCACCGTATCAACCGAACCACACAGCTTGGTGTCATCGGCAAACTTGCTGAGGGCGCACTCAATCCCACTGTCCATGTCAGCGACGAAGATGTTGAACAAGACCGGTCCCAACACTGATCCCTGAGGGACACCACTCGTTACTGGTCTCCAGCTGGACATTGAGCCAATGACCACAACCCTTTGTGTACGGCCATCCAGTCAGTTCTTTATCCACCAAGTTGTCCATCCATCAAACTGATGTCTCTTCAATTTAGAGACAAGGATGTCATGTGGGACAGTGGAACAGTGTTGAATATGGAGTGTATCAGGAGTTTGTCTTTTTCTGTTATTCATATAGGAAACATACAGTGCATAATAGAGCTTCATTCTGTGTCCTTTCATTTACCAAGAATAGATCTAAGAGCTGCAGTAGTCCACAGCAGAGATCAGCAAGAAAGGCAGGAAACCCAAAGATTACACACAGGCATGTTTGCATGCTATGTGGTCTAGAGCTAGGAGCAATGTCATAAAAGAGAGATCTATAAAAGGTAGCACCTCCATGCTTCTGTTTAAATCCAAATTGAGCTGGAAACCATTGCCTCATGAAGAAATGAGACACCATCAGTAAAACCTTCCCTCTTAGAGGTGCAACATGTCCTGGATTCTGATGTACTTTTACTGGGCAGGTTTTAATATCTATTTCTGGGGAAAGAAAATTACATCCTAATGCAAATCTTTAAGATAGGTTGTTGCTTCATGACACAGAGCACTGAGCAAAATACCATATTGCCTAGATAAGGAGGGGTTTGTAATGTAAATTGTGCCCCACATTTTCTCCTAAGAAAACTATCTTCTCTCTATCATTTTTAAAACAGATGAAAATATGTCATGTACCTTAATATAGGGTTGAAATCTTAATCCCAGTTTTATGAGGTCCATTAAAATGATACGTATTGTGCAACATGGAAATTAATCCCAGGTGACCACTAGGCAAGCACGGTATCTCTAGTTACCAAGTACTAACCAAGTACGCATGTGGTCTGTATGTTTTCCAGTGTGTGCTGTGTATTCTGTGTGGCAGTGTATTCTGTGTTACAATGTAATGAGATAAAGGCAAGTGGATTGTGCAAAATTATCAGTTCAAGTGATAGTATTTCCTAACCGACACCACCAAGAAAGGATTGCAGCTACTCAGGCTCATTCTGGTGAATAGCTTTCAAAGAAAATGAACCACAAAAAAACCCAGCAGAAATCAAAATGTAGTTATAAGCAACTGGTAATCTTTCTGTCTTAATTACAGTACTGCAATTGTCCTTACTTCAGAGAGAGAAATCCTGTGAGAATTTTACCCACTGGGTTGTTCAGGGGTGTCGTGGTTTAAACCCAGTCAGGCAATTCGTTCACTCACTTCCCCCCACTTTTTTCCCTCCCCCTGCTCCTGGAGGGACGGAAAGGAGACTCAAAAAGAATGCAACTCCCACAGGCTGAGATAAGAACAGTTTAGTAACTAAGGTATAACACAAATCACTGCTGCTACCACCAATAATAATGATAAGGGAAATAACAAGGGAAGAGAATACAACACCTCACCACCAGCCAACCGATAACTCAACCCCCAGGCCCGACCAAGCACCGACCGATACCTCCTCCAACCCTGCAGTCTCCCAGCCCTTCCAGCTAACTCCCAGTTACCTCCTGGGCATGACGTGCTGTGGTATGGAATACCTCTTTGGTCAGTTTGGGTCAGGTGTCCTGTCTCTGCTTCCTCCCGGCTTCCCCTCCTCCCTGGCAGAGCATGAGGCTCACAAAGTCCTTGGCCAAACCAAAACATTGCTATCAGCTCTGTTCCCAAGCCGAAAGTCAAAACACTGCACTGCACCAGATACCACGAAGGAGAAACATGACTGGTACTGCTGAACCCAGGACATTATCCATCCCTTATTCCATACCATTCACTTCATGCTCAGATCCCACATTTTCAATATACCATCACTCTTATCTAAGTGCATGGACCAGTCCCTATAAAGCTGCTGCGTCCATCTGGTCCATGATGTCAGGCTCCATCTCTTGTAACAGTCTTCCAGAGCAGGAGAGACTGTGTGCAGTGTTCACACTTGTGAATAATCTGGGCAATAGTGTCCATTGCTAAGTCCACCCCTCGATCATGAGTCCATCTCTATGTTGCATCTCTGCCCTGGTGGCCTGAAGTGCCATGGGCCCACCAGGCTCAAAATAATTCACTGTTAATTCACCCTTCAGCAGTTTCTGCAGCTTGTTGCTGGGGACTCTGTACAGCTGCCTTCCATCTCTGACGCTTCCAAAGCACTGGAGGGGCCCAGTGGACTAGATACTTGCCCATACTGTCCCACACACCCTGCCACTCATGACTGTCCAGCCTTGGGGAAAATCTCTTGGTCACCCTATATCATTGTCTAACCCCAGGCAAGACCCAAACCTGACTGCTTAACTTTTGAGATCAGACAAAATGGTTGTGGGTAGCACACAGTCTGTATGTGTGCCAACATGCTGATCCCCATCACGATCAGCAGGCAGGTCCCAAGGATACCCAAAGGCCATTCAAAACCTTCAGAACTCTCTGAGGATGCTGCTGTACTTGTCACTGGGGCTGGTGTAGCTGCTGTGCTTGCCGGCTCTCCCACCACCAGCTTCTCTTTTCCTGAGTTCAGATCTCCCTCCTCTGCCTTGCTGGGAAATGCTGCGTGGTCTCCTGCATCCTCCTGGGGCTCGGCGGGCGGCTTCCGGGGAATGCTGTCGGCCGTCGTGGGGCTGGGCTCCTCAGCGGGGCTCGGCTCCTCCGCCGGGCTCGGCTCCTCCGCCTCCTTCTCCCTCTGCTCGGCAGCCGCCTCCTTCCGCTCCTCGACCGCCCCGACCTCCTCCACCGGCAGCCGTCCCCTCGCGGCCTCCGGCCCCGCTGCCGCCGCCGCCTGGTCCCTGGGGCCGCTCTCCCACGCCGGTTCGGCTGCCGCCGCCTCCCGGGGCCGCTCCCCCTCGGCTCCCCGCGGCCTCACGAAGACGGAGGCGAGGACAAGGCCCAGGACGGTGAAGAGCAGCCGGACGGGCAGGTACAAGTCCACGGCCACGTCCGTCCCGCCCTGCTGCTGGAGCCCACCCGTATTACAAGTCATGGCCATAAAGCACAGTGAGACAAGAACCTTAGCCCAAGCCCCACACTTGATAAACACTAACACAGCAAATACCGGCTCTAAGTAATGTACTGCATTCTGAAGCTGTGAGATCAACAAGAACAACTCTGAGAGCCAATAAATCAGCATTGTGACGAGTGACTATTAATCCGGTCAGATCTGTTGTTATCTCAACCCCTCTTGCCCCATGTTGGGCGCCAAAAAGAACTGTCGTGGTTTAAACCCAGTCAGGCAATTCTTTCACTCACTTCCCCCCCCTTCTTTCCCTCCCCCTGCTCCCGGAGGGACGGAAAGGAGACTCAAAAAGAATGCAACTCCCACGGGTTGAGATAAGAACAGTTTAGTAACTAAGGTATAACACAAATCACTGCTGCTACCACCAATAATAATGATAAGGGAAATAACAAGGGAAGAGAATACAACACCTCACCACCAGCCAACCGACAACTCAACCCCCAGGCCCAACCAAGCACCGACCGATACCTCCTCCAACCCTGCAGTCCCAGCCCTTCCAGGTAACTCCCAGTTACCTCCTGGGCATGACGTGCTGTGGTATGGAATACCTCTTTGGTCAGTTTGGGTCAGGTGTCCTGTCTCTGCTTCCTCCCGACTTCCCCTCCTCCCTGGCAGAGCATGAGGCTCACAAAGTCCTTGGCCGAACCAAAACATCATTGTTATCAGCTCTGTTCCAAGCCGAAAGTCAAAACACTGCACTGCACCAGCTACCAAGGAGGAGAAAAATGATTGCTACTGCTGAACCCAGGACAAGGGGAAAATATGAAACTAAAAATATTGTCCATTTCCCTTCTGTGTGGTTTCTTTCTTTATACTAAAGGCTATCAGGTTCATGTCCTTTTAATTTCATTTTCTGAGAAGGTGTTAGCTGCGATACGGATGTGACAAAAAGAAATTAAGGGTTTCTGAAATCTTACAGAATATTTAGGAAAAGATTTAAGAGAGCATGCTATAGAAACCAGTGATTTGTCATTTTCAAGAAAATATGTTTAGACAGTACTTGAAACTAATTTGATGGAGTGGGCTGTATTACTTCATCTCTTTTTAACTTTGTGGATTGTACGTATTTCTCTTAATTAGATCCACCCTCTCCCTTTGCTCCTCACCCTTCATATCCCCTTTCCAGGACAAGTTTTTCTAATGCCTGGTTTTGCTCTTTGCTCTAGATTAACCATAATTAAAACAAAGTTATCTTTTTTTTTCCTCTTCACCTCCACTGTTCTCTTCTGTTTCCTATAATAAGATGCTTAATCCTGTGGGTTTTCTAGAAGAGATTGTTGTGGGTATACCCTGTCTGTCTTCTCTAGGACTTGTCCTTCCACTTCAAATGTCTCTCTGCTCACCAGATCCCTCCCTTCCATTGCTTCATTTGAGTGTGAAGGTGGGATTCACTCACCTAAACATAGGTGTCCAGAGACATTTCAATGCCTTAGGTTATTCCTTAAGGCCTTCACTTGTCTGTCTTGAAATCTCTCATAGGGCCTCTGTCATGTCTTAGATACTCTAGGACATCTAAACTGCATTTGTTGACTGTGTTTAGGTAACTAATTTTTTTCCTTTCAGCCCCTCTTCCTCCTGAAAAACAACATTCTCTGTGGCAAATACACTGTCTGCAGGCACAAGGCAGCCTGTCAAATGGCTCCTCTCTGGCATATAGATTTCCTGGGAAGCTCCAGCCATTGTTCCCCTTGAAAAGTTTTTGCATAGTATCAATTTCCAATACCTGAGTGTTATAGAAAGATGAGTAAGTCACTGTGCCACATCAGGCTTTATCCCTTGACAAACCACATTTACCACCGGGATGTTGAAGAAAGACAGTTAAATTATTACCCATATTTGAATCATATCCTGGTTTACCTCACCATATTCTTTCATAGGAGGCTTGACAGAGGGAAATACAAGGTTTTATTCCACTTGTAGCACTAAATCCTTATTTCTCAGTTTGCGATTTTCACTTCCTAGTCTCTGATAACCCTGTTTCTCTTTTTCCACAAGTTTCAGTGAAAATACAGCCCAGTCAGGAGTATTGGTCACAAGTCTGAAAGACTGAACAAGAGCACCACCAGGTCAGATTCTGATACCTTTTTTTATTGACCCTAACTCCATAGACAGCCTCTAGAATAACTGTGAAGCTCAGCACTACTTCAAATAAATAGGGCTTTGAAAATGGTAGCAACAGACTATTCTGCATGCACTAATATCCTCAGAAACCCCAATGAATTCAGTGTAGTTTTTCCACAAATTTGGCTGCCTTTTTCTTTTCTTTTGGGGGTAAATGTTTGACTTTAAATGCCAGATTATGAAACAAATTACAGAAAGTGTCACGTGTTTCTAAGAAATTAATCCAAGGAATACAATACGCTTTGTCAGTCTGGACTCTGTTACCCTGGGGTTTTCTTATATGTGCAAGAATTACTGGAAGGAGTCTAAAGAACTGACCCTTGGGAGTCCTTTCTTTTGGGAAATGAAAGTCAGGCAGCACCATTTTTGTGAGAGGGCTGAATGGTGTTTCTTAAAGACATTCTTAAGTGAGGTAGAAAAACAATTGTCTGAAAATCAGTTATTTTGACAAATTTTGTATCTCCTCCTCAATATCTTTGTAAAGTCAGACTGAGGCAGTTGTTACCAGCAGTAGTTTTGCTTACTTTCCTCTCCAAAATATCCATTCATTTTAACCTAGTTTCTTGCCTTCAGACAGACAACATTTTAAGATATAAATTAGTGAACACTGCAGTACACTTAGCCAGGTATATAAGGCTGTTCTTGTACTTGTGTGTGCAACAGGAGTCCCTCTTGATCTCTCTAGCCAATAGCTTATGCCCTGAACACTGCCTATGAAGAGAAACAATATTTTTAGGTCATAGGCTGTGGCACAAGTTGGCAGAAAACAAGCACTTGGCTGTGGAGACAAGTAGTCAGGCTTCCTTCTAGTTGCTTCCCTCTAGTTTTCCTTGTTTTCTTTTTTTTTTTTTTTTGTTTTTCCCTTTTTTTGTGTAATTGTGAAGTAGTAATCACTGTTTTGTCAAGCATTGTCAAGGACTATTATACACATTTTTGCCATAGAGTCTGGGAGCTTAGATCTTTTAACTTGTGCTAACACAGGGCAAGAATCATAGAATAGTTAGGGTTGGAAAGGACCTTAAGATTATCTAGTTCCAACCCCCCTGCCATGGGCAGGGACACCTCACACTAAACCATGTCACCCAAGGCTCTGTCCAAACTGGTCTTGAACATCACCAGGGATGGAGCATTCACAACTTCCTTGGGCAACCCATCCCAGTGCCTCACCACCCTAACAGTAAATGAGAAAGTACAATTTATTTCTTTTTTAACATAACTGGTTATGAAGCAAAAAAGTGCTTAAGGAAAGAAAGAAAAAAGAAAAAAAAAAAAAGGAAACATTAGGAAAGATTTTTGGTGTCTTCCCATGGTAACATGGAGAGCTGAAGTGAGAGTGAGTTTGCCTCTGTCCCGCACCATGCTCAGCAGCTACTTGCTATCATCACAGAGCACCTCTCCACTTTCCAGGTTGCCAGCAGTCATTCAGATGTATTTGAGGAATGACTGAACTGTGTCTCTGCAGGGTTTGACAATTGAGACATCCTTCCAAAGAACCCTGAACCATCAGGGGAAGCATTTATAAAGCAACCTGAATCATTTCTTTGTATTGCTTTCCCAGGCTTTTCCAGCCGCACAGCTCTCTTAGACCACTTTTCCTTCTCCTCCATCTTCGTTTTCTCAGATGCTTCAAAAAAAAATCTTTCTGATTGCAGGGTTTATATCCCTGCCCATAGTACAAGACCAAAAATCAGTTTCCATTGAAGGAGGAAGGCTCCCCCTTAACTGCCTTTTAACCCTTTCCTTGAATAAGGAGGAAGGCTTCCCCTAAACTGCCTTTTAACACTTTCCTTAAATAAGGCTTTAACGCATAAAGGAGACATGAAAAACCAGTTTCAAAACTCTTGAAAGGATAAAGAATGCAACTTTGCTGGGAAAAGCATCCTAAATACTTCAGTTCCAAATACAATGATTAAGAATCAATAGTGGGGTTTTTATATATTCCTACACCAGAGTTAAGCAACACCATTCAGCAGGAACTTTGATGTCAGGGATTGTTGAGTCAAAATATTTTCAATGACAGGTCACAAAATGGTTTTACAGCATTTCCACACAGCTGAAGAAATATCATACAAGCAAAAGGGCAGCAGCTGGGAGATTTCAGTCTTACCAGGAAAGGAATTCTGGAAATGTAACAGCTATTTAAAAGTCCCCATCATCTGTCCAGTCCCCTGTCTCTCTCCGTTTCTTGCCTATATATGTCTTTAAAACCAAGTAAAAGAAACTATTGATATGGTGTAGTTCTGGTTTCCAATTTATACTATCTAATATTTGCAAAAAAGCTGTCCATAAATAAAAGCAAAGCTCTTTGTCTTAGGAGTTGGATATCTCAGCTTTAGGAATTAAATTGTTCTTTAAGAACCCATGAAGTGTGGATACCTGTTTGGATCCAGTAATTCCAGTCTGTGAAACAAAGACAGAAAGGAAACATCCAAAACTGGAGGCACATGGCAGCCATTGACTACCTTTCAGCCCACCAAACAACTGAACACACATCTTGACTTTTCCAGCATACTTCTAAGTCTCACAGAGAATACTGCTTACATGCACTGTGGAATGAGCAGTTTCTTGAGCAGCAAACACTGACTGTCCTGGGACTGCAAGTTTGAAGAATATGAATTAACTGCAGGAATAGAAAATTAAGTAGTAGGCAAGTGCACTCAGTGTAGTAATTTTAGGGGCAAATTTTTCAGGGACTTGTTCCCTGAAATAATCTGAGTCTGCAATAACCTAAGTTTGTGTGGATTTTCTTGAACCATTCCAACCTTGACCATTTTTCCTCACACAAAAAGGACACTATTTTCAGTCTGTAAATCTTCAGCTTAAGCAAAATAAGTGTTTATTTAGTGCTCTTGAACACTCATATGCATTTCACATGCATCCTCTCAGCAATAGTATCATTCAAAGAAATACCGGCCAACATATATTTAGTTGTCCCTAAACCCTGATCTTGCTTCTTTGATTCAACATGAAGCAGCTTTGCACTATGGGTGCTCAACTCACAATCTTCTGTAGGTACATTCTCTGCAGCCAACTCTAACAATAAACTCCTCTTGACCTCAGTGGCAGGTGTGTTAGGCAGAAACAAAGAACAGCAACCAAGCACTCAGAAAGCAGGAACACTGAGCAGACAGCAGTCTCAGATTTACAATCAGATTTCATCAATATCATATAAATAGCTAAATGCATCTAGTGGTGATTTTGTCATACCTAAGTATGGGGCCGCAGCAATGAAGGATGTGTCCTGGAAGGACTTAGCAGCCCTGTGCAAGGACACATTCTTGGAGCTCAGTTCTTTTGGGATGTTTCAGTCACCAACTGTCTAAGATTTCTATTAATTTCATGGGTGCCAAAGTGGGTTTTGTTTTATTCAGTTTGGAAAACTTCTTTCTGGTTCCTGCATGGGTGCTGAGGCCTTTGAAAATCTGGTCATTTAGATGAGATGCTCAACCCTTCTAAAAGGCAAGCTTGTCCTGCAGTGTTTTGCATGCATATTCATACAGGACAGAAGCATGGGGAAAAGCTTCTTTTAGCTAGCACAAGGGTTAGAAACCTATCAACAACACAGGGTAGGCATACTATACTTCTATAGTAAAGCAGAGGCTATCTTCTGATGTATTTTGTGTCATGAGACGTTATGCAGAAGGTCTCCACAAGGAGGCTCTGCCAATTAATGAGCCCAATTCTGCTTCAGTTTTGTCTTGTAGGTGAGCTCCTACTAGGATACAGAGGCTGGCACCTTTTTCTTAAGTGTTCATAGTACATGGCATGGCTATAGATTTTGCAAGTATGCTAGTGAAATACCTAGAAGGGAATTCTGCCTTAATGTAAGTTACCTCACAGTTACTGTGAAGTCTGTCCACCCAAGCTTACCTTGTTTGTCTTCCTGTACACCCACTACCAAGCAAAGCAACAACCATCACTTATACCATGTCAAAAGGCCTAATACAAACTATCTTGATGAAGAACTCAGCTCAGGCTGAATCCAGGCAAGATCAAAGTGTGTCTGGCTGAAAGGGGAAACACTTTGAAGAGGTGGCCAAAATATTGTCACCACCTTTAGTCAAAGATATACAGACCTTATTCATTAAAGTTATACTGACTCCTCACTAGACTCGGATGACCAAATTTGCAGCAATTCCCAGAAATTCTTTCTCTCACCATCAGTGCACTAGGAAACTCTGTCATTTCCTTATAGATGGGCCTCTCACCCCAGTGATTCATACAGTTGTCACCTCCAGACTGAACTCCTGTAACAAAAGTGGAATCCAAAACCTGTGAATGGACACAGAAGGTGACTGCTGACTTTTTCCATAGTATAAAGTGCTTTTAGCAACATATGTCTGAACTCAAGTCCCTCAGCAGGCTTCCACTTCCACTACCTGCTTACAGGTTTGGCCATAATCTTCAAAGCAACTGAAGAAAGCAACTGAAGAAATGCCAGGGACAGCTGCATACCCCTGATGTGCTTTAGATCATGACATTCAGAAAAAAATGTGAGAACTACCCACAATATGAATCTGTTTCTGCTTTGCTATGTCTGCACCTCTTGCCATGGTAAACCTGCTGTGGAATGCTCTGCTGGATTCGGATCCTCTTCATGAAATATTACAGTTTTTCCTATATGATTGGGTAAGTGGAGAGGTGGAGCTTATTACCAGAGATGACATAATTCAACAGCTGGTTTTATTCCATAGCCCTTTCTTCCTTTCTTCCAGCTTCCTCCCACAAAAAAAAAAAAAAACAAATAACCCAAAACTTAATGAATGTTGATCCTACAGAGCATAAGCAAAGAATCCCATCAAGGCAACCAAGGACTTTGCTATTGATTTTGATATCCTGTAGAAGGTACTTTGTTCTGTTTAGGATTTGAGTCTTGGTAGCTATTTTTTCCACCTTCAGGCTCTTGGTCACTTTTATTTCAAGGAAGGCTATAAAGGTTTTCAAGTACTCTGAGATTTAAAACAATTTGAATTCTAAAGTTCCATGAGTGAGACCTCCTGAGGGCAAAAGTCAGTTCATGTGGTTTATTCACTTGCTATCTGTGGAACACAGTTTGTTTGAAAATGCTTAAATACTGAGATGTTCTCTGTTGCTTCAAACTTGATTTGAGGTTAAGATATTGTATTTCTGATGTAATAACAAAAATGTTGGAATTAGTTAAGTAAAGGTAACTGTTTCATTTAGTATGAAAACGCAGGAGAGGGGAAGAAAGTAGTATTTAGAGCTTGCTTCTAAAACAGTGAAATAGTTTAATATTTAAGATTATTTTGACAAGTGGCTAAATCCAAGGGTGTACAGGACAAACCACTGTATAGAGGGTATTTTTCATATGATAATAAAGAATGTGAATGAAAGTAAACTAAACTAAAAGGAATACTTCATAAAAAATGCACACATTTCTTTGGAAAAGAAGGGCAGTAAGGGTTGACGCAGAAGGCTTAGATGGAAATGAGGATGAGCAGACTTACTGCACTGAGGTCAAGACTTCAAAAAGCATGCAAGAGTATGTAAATTGCATAGCAAAAAAGCCTTTGGTCTTTAAAGTAGAAATCATCCCTGAGTCAGTATTCCCACCACAAGCAAAATTCATGGGCAAACAGGCTTGCCTCCATCCTTTTACATTTTAGAATACCTTGTAGATTTATAAGGCTCATGACCAAAAGTTTTACCTAACTGTATGAACGAGACTCAGAATTTGGAGACATGCTTGAGCCCAAGTTGTGAAGCACCAGCTGGGAAACAGGGAGCTGCTTTGAATTAAACCGAGCAATAAATCTGTCTGGAATTCACATGACACAAAGCCAGCTGTAAATTTGTGGCTAACACAGATTTATATGGAGAAGAAGATTAAAAGCTCATTCACACCAATCAGGGGTTGTTACCTTGGTTGTTTGTATAGCAATAGAGTAGTTATGTATCTGTAAAGCAATCCCCTAGTCTCTCTTTCCATCAGCGGTCTGGCTGCATTCATATCTGGCTAAGTGATATACACTGGGAAAAAAAAGACTTGTTATACTTTGGGACAACCTCACAGTCTAAACTGAATATCTGATGAATGTAGTTAGTTCGCAAAGTAGAAAAAGTAAAAGCTGGCAGAAGATATGTATGTATGTATGTATGTATGTATGTATGACTGTCAATGTTTTGGTTCTGTGTATTCAGCTGAACTCCGCGAGATGAGCACATCAAACTGGTGATTGATGAGAAAGCTCTGAAGAGAGCAAGGAAGTGCCACTGTTCTTCATTCTCTGCAGAGGGGAATATACAACAGTTCCAATGCTTTGCAGGAGCTTCAAATCTGACCATTGGCCATACTTTTCGTTTACATATGATCACTTTTATTGGATGTGGAAAACATCAACAAGAAAAATAACTTACGAAAATGAGCTAATGTGGCAAGTTGTTTACAGTTATCTGTCATTCTTCCTATCTCCAGCTGTTCTAATTAATCTTTTGAACCTTGCCACAAAAGCTGCTGTGTTCCTTATAGCAGGATAGTAATAACAGTCACCACAGTTACTGCCAGTACTTCTAAAACCCCCAAAAGTTAATGAAAAAAGAAATTGTATGTTTTCTAACAAGAAAGTTGAGTTAGTTTGAAAAATACGTTTGTGGTTTTTTTTTTAATTCAAATCTGAAGAAGATACTTCAGGGCAGTCTGAAATTAAACTTTAGTGGTTTTCTAATTATTCCTCCATTCAGTCATTTTAGGGGCAAAATGGAGTGTGCAGGGCAAAGAGGACTGGCAGCAAAACCAGAAAGATCAACACTTGAGAAAATTCTAAATATTTTTTCAAGATTTCAGTGGAAGATGTTTCCCTTTCAAAGCATCCAAAATATGTATTTCTTTAAATTTCCTAAATGGTCTTTACCAAATCCCAGTCCTTTCTAATATTATGGACAAGTGGAACTCCTGGGGAATATAGGGCTAAAATAGTTGATCCAAGACATCCTCTTGAGGAAATCATAAAGAATGCTTCTTCTGCAACTTCCTCAGATCAGGGATATCTGCTATATTTGCTGCTTCCCTGTTTTCCTTCCTTTGTGGAACAGCAACACAGAGGAGTCATTTCTTAGGGGTGTCACATGGATCCAGTGGCTATAGCTCACAATGTAGGAAAACAACATTCCTGATCATCTGAGCAATAGGAATTGCTTACGCTGCCAGTGTGAGAGTTCTTGCTACCCAGTAAGACTTCAGTAATTTAGGATCACTGACATCAGAAATTATAAAATCACCTGGAGTAAATAACAGTAAAGTAGTTACAGGCCCTGGGGAAAGGTTTAGTATTTTGCTTTAGTATTAAACGCAGCACCTTGCTAGTTGTGCTGAAGGAGCACTAATGCCTTCAACCTTTCCAGAAAGATTCACACTAAGCCCTGATTGTTCAACATTGATTAATATTAGCAAAGGTAAATAAATTCACAGATCTCTCTCTGAAGACACTGATTTAATCTATTTGGTTCTGATTACAATTTACAATTCAAGAACCTCTCATAAAGGCATGGTTTGTTCAAGGAAGAAGGATGAACACCTTTCAATTTGACTACCCATATTTTATTTTTTGCCACAACTCAGAGGAGACCCAGTTACCTGTGGAATTCACTGTGCTAACAAATTGCAAAAGTGCTCAAACTTGAACACGAACCTCATTACAAATATCAGTCAGTTTTAAACAGTGCATTTGTGCAGTGCTCCATCTGAACAAGTCATACGTGTACAGCACTCTCCTCCAAAGGAAGGCCTTGCTGCAAAAACTCTTGCTAACTCTGCTAATCTGCTTGTGTTAACTGGTAGTCCTTGAAGAACTGCTTATTGTCACTGGTGAGCCATTTCTTTCTAGTTGTCACCAGTAAAAATTGCTTTCCTGGCTTTAATCTTTCCATGAAACCACTGTAGGTAAGTCTGCTACCTCAGCAATCAAACAGAATATTGTACAGTGCCAAGACATTATGCTACAAATGAAGTCTCAGCCCATAACTCTCCAAGAACATCTTTCCACCCAGTTAAAAAGGGGTGGCACTTTTTCTTGTTTCCCTTGGCAGTCTCTCCAACAATTCTCTACCTAATTAAAAAAATTCCATTACAGATTATTCTGTCTGAATTTACTTTACTGAAAGAAATTCTACTTTCTAAGAATTTCAATACACATTTGGAAGGTACTGTATAGAAAAGAAAATACATGTAATGAAAAGGCAGGACAAAGTAGTTTATGAAAGTAAAATGAGCTAAGTATCAGCTTGTTCCCAAATATCCAGCAGCTCACAGAAGTTTAAAATTTGCTGGTTTGTTTGGGTTTGTGTTTTTTTTTTTCTTTTAATTTGAAGAATGGGAAAGGTTTTTTCCATTAACGGGTAGCATACTGAAGTATTGCATCAGCTTGAATAGTCTTTTTGTGGTAAAAGATTTAGATACACTAATTAGAAAAGGCAATATACAACTGAAAGACAAGCTTCACTGCCTGGAAGAGGGTCACCTCTCCGCCTGCCCTGTGGTACTGGTGGTTGTTCTGCAGAGGTTATCCGTTTCTGATGGCTCTGGAAGGGGCACACAGGGGTGTGCTCCTGTTTCTCTTGAGGAAATAACTCAACCTTCTTAGTTCTTGCATGATTAAATTCTTCCCTTATTTAAGGACTACTTCATGTAGACAGTAAATATACTAGTCCCTTGAATGGCAAAGAGAGTCCTCATCACTTCAATAAATATGTACTTCACTTGTGCAGGCACTGTAATAAGCCTGAAGCATTTCACTATGGCTGGGGAATTTCTGCTTGTAAAAAAGCTGGTATGTGGAAAGAGTTAAAAACATTGCCTTGCTAACAAAGGACTTCACTTTATCCGGGTAATTCTCTGACCACTTCCCAGTTGCTGGAAAGTGTCCCTAGTTACATGAACTTCACAACACTGGTACTGTAAGGCTGACCCCTTCACAAATGCTCCCTACCCCTTTCATAAATGCGGAAGTATTCTAAGTGTCTTATTTTCCAACATGAACACTTAATAACTTGTTTCTTGCAAAATCTTTTTTTGGTGTGTTGAAATCTTAAGTGTCTTGCTTGTACTCTCATGGTAGGAGCAGTAACAGAACTGATGCATGACCATAAGTAACCACATGAATTTATTCTTCTTTCCTTCTTTACACAGCCTAACCTGCATGCATAGTAGCTTGATGTGACAGGTGCTGCTGGAACTGCAGACTTTCCCAGAGCTCTGTTCTGATCTCTAAAGTCTGATAGAGTCCTTTTGCTCTTGCTGCTTTTCTAGGCACTTAAAAACCAGCTGTCATTACTACGCCTCTAAAATAAAACTCAGATATATGATTTCCTTCGTCCAACAAGATGAAGTTTCATACAGACTGAACAGAAACCGCTGGTGTGTTTCAGGGGCTGTCAACAGCCCGGAAGCACTGTGCAGCATTGTGGAGGAGTGCTAGGTTAGTAATCAGAGGTCACTGAGACTACTGAACAATGACCACAGTCAACCACTGCCATTGATAGTGTTTCTTTCTACACGGATGGAGAAACGACTGCTTATATGAATAATCTTTATCACTCTTTTACCAGTACATTGCTTACCATGTATCTGAACCTGAGCATGTTTAAATTGAGCTCATTTCATCTGAAGTCAGCTGCAGGTTTTGTGCTGCTCAGTGAGCACAACCCATTCAATTTTAATTCTGTTACAAACAAATACAGATAACTAATAACATGCTTTAAAAAGACTTTTTTTTCCTAGAGCAAGATGTCTTCCAAAGCCCTTTCCAACGCAGAGGTAGGAGCAACAACTGTTCTAAAAACTGCTGCGTGAGCCTCAGGAGTGCTGTGCTCTCTGTACATTGCTGTCCACTCCTTCGGGCAACCGGTATTCTGAGCCATCAGCTCTCACCTGCTTGGGTCCGACCTTGGGATTACGTGATAGCAGAAACATAGAAATCATTTCCATAGAATAACTTGGTAGTCAATTCTCATCTGTTATCCCATCTCAGCGCTAAATCTATTACAGGAAACAGCCCGCCACCCCAGAAGAAACTACTAGAATGTATGCAATCAAACCAAACAAGGACTTTTTTTGAACATGTTTCTTGAGTTAATACTAAATGGAGAAGGCCCTGTGTCTAATGAAATAAAATGTAATCACAAATGGAGATTTCTACAGATCTAAGGTGTCTGATGGGCAACAAAACATTAGGTGTGTAGGAAAATTCTGGAAAATTCCAGTTGGCATTGATCTTACTTATGATCTAAATGACTTTTTTAAATCAGTGTCAAGAAAGCAAAACTGTACTGACTTCAATGGGACAAAGGTCTGTCTTTAACTTTTCTACATATATGTTTTTCAAAAATATCTAGAAAAGGAGCTAAACCAGAACTACAGCTCCAGGCCCTAAAGCTTTGATGGAGTTTTGGTTGGAAGACAAGCTTTGCATTTGGGCTTTCATCTGAATGGAGCAAACCCAAACCTAGTATGAGATCTCCTGTGATTGCTGAAGAAAATTGTGTTTGGATCCAGATTCAGACTTCACAACTTGGGGCCCATCTCCTAAAGTGGTGTAGATGAGGGCCAGAAACGGCTGCCTGCTGTAAAAGGAGGCAGAAAGCCCCCCACCAGCTGCATACACTGAGCAGCCTAGCTGCAGTAGTACCAACACAGCAGGGGTAAGCTCACAAGGAAGTCTCTGTGGTAAGCTGGTTTGCAGAAGCTAAAAGCAGTGTGCAACCTTTCTAGCACAATAGCAGAAGGTTATTCTGTGGCTGCTGCAAAACAACCTCTAA
The DNA here is from genome assembly GCF_033815535.1 of Pezoporus flaviventris. Classification (NCBI taxonomy): domain Eukaryota; kingdom Metazoa; phylum Chordata; class Aves; order Psittaciformes; family Psittacidae; genus Pezoporus; species Pezoporus flaviventris. The sequence continues at coordinate 23,441,858 of NW_026892585.1, forward strand.
TTCCTTTCTAGGGCTGCAAATGCAGCCTTTGCAAACATGCGTTAGGCTTTGAAACCAAAGTTCACACTGGTTCCGCTTATCGCATGTTAGCTCACGTTTTATCAGCACCTGCCAGCTCTCAGTTGTCACCACTTCTTTCACACCTGGAAGCTCACATTGCTGGTCTATGACTAGCATTGAGTTGCAAACAGTGTGATGTTAGCATGCCCCAGATGTATCAAATTTGATACTGCCGATGTCAACTTAGGAGTCAACCTGAACACTGCAAAAAGAATTCGCACCTGAAAGGCCATGTAGAAGAAAACATACTAGAGTTATGAAGTACTCTAAATATCATCTAAACATGAAGTAAATGTAATCTAAATATGACTACATACGTATGGTGCTTTCCACCTGGGGAGTAAAGTCTGCCTTATATGCCCAAATAGATCATCCACACTGTGTGTTAGTAGTTATCACTTCTATGTAACACATGAGAAAACATGTCCACAGAAGTATGAGTTATCCCCCACCTTGTCACTTCAGGTACCACACACTAAAGTCAACAACAGAAATAATAGATATACATCCTTGCCTAAAAATCTACTCAGTGCTGTAAGCACTAACACTCTGGGGGTTTTATTTTTAATGTTGTAATGATCACTCCTAAGAAAAGAAATTTGCCTGTGCTTCCCAGGCATCTCTTCCTCCACCATGCATTCCAGCTGAGGATCTTCAAGCACTTCACAGGGAGTAATATGTCTCTTAGTCTGTAAGAATCATTGGGTTTCCTCTTAGGATTCTTAGCAAGCTTGTATGACTCCCTGAAGAGAAGAGCAAGCTGTTGGCATGAATGGTGCAACTCTGCAGCTTTAGTGGTTTATTCTGATGCATAAAACCATAGTTTTTTTGGGTGAAAATCAACAGGGAGGGAAAAGCGGGGGAAGACTTAGGGCCCTCTAGTGGGGCCTCCAGCTGTTTTCTCCAGTGGAAGATTTTGAGATGAGTTATACTTACAGTTACATGACTTGCAGTTCATTGAGGTGAAGGTCTACACGTCTATGTAGGATAGGCAAAATGGTACCTTGCTCTCTTCATCACCTCCATAAGCTGTCTGCTTTCTGGTTGCCAGTGAGGCCCCTTCAAAGACATGGCTTCTTTGCTATGAGGTGGGTGAGCAGTAAGCAGAAAACAGGAAGGCAGCAGACCTTGGCTCTGTGCTCCAGCTATATCATACAATACAAGCACAGCTGGCACCATTTGTCATGGCATATGGAAGGAATTTTGACTTTCAGGGGATGTTGTGCGTGACTGAAGACTAGATGATTGGGCTGACAGCCGTGTCTGGCTTGGTATGGCGAAGGAAAGGAAAAACACTTGAGCTGTCTGTATAAATCTGTTCTTTGCCGATTCTTATTGTTCTCACTGACACCCAAGAGGAAAACATCAGAACTCATCAATAAGCAGCAGCTAGATATCCAAATTTTTAGAGTCCAAGACAGCATTTACTCCACATTTTCTGTGTAGAAACTCAGTGATGAAAAGCCTTAACAATGATTATATGACTGTGGCACCAGCAAACTTTAACTGAAGTATTAAAAGCAATTTAGTTCTAACAATCATATTTGCCTTTTAAATTCTCTTGCCCAGCTAAGTATGGAAAGAAATTAAACAATGACCTAATAGGTGTTTCAGATTACAGATCGATGTTTTTATTGAATCCTTATTGTTTTTAAGAAAGTTTACAAGAAATACCATGTAAAAGAGCCATGGAGGGTGACCCATTCAGGATGGGCAGGGACACATCAAGGGGCACAGCAACCCAAACCAAGTATGTCAAGCCCTGCCAGCTGGTGCTGCTGCCCAGCAAGCCAGGCTGAGCAGGCAGGGGCAGCAGCAGGAAATCAGGGAGGCTAGAAAGAGCATCAGTGAGACAGAGATCTCAGGAACTGGAAAAAGCAGGTGAAAGAATGCACTGATGGCAATGGGAAAGGCAGGACAGAAAAGAGAAGTTCTGAGACTGAAACATCCTGCTACAGCTCTGGGTTATTGTAAAAATCTGGTGGTGTTTCAGCTTCAAGTTTAGTTACATAGAAGGTAGGTCTTCGCTGCAATCAGCATAGGCACTGGTAACCTGGATCTGACTTTGTATGTTAGTCTAATCTACCTTTGTCTCCTCTGGGTCTCCTAGGAGACTATCAAGCAAGTCTGGGAGTAGTTCTCAGTGCAGTGTTCATCTGAGCTAACGATCCAGTCCCTGGGAAGGACTGAAGAGCTCACAGCCAGGGCAAATTGTGGGACAGCACTGGAAGATGTTTGGCGCTGTCATGAGTCAAATGCCCAGTTTTGCAGTGAAAATAGGATCTCTACTCCCCAGTATGATTCATGAGCAGATTAGAGAGGGGTGGAAACAGTTTCTGTACAGGAAGCCAAGCTCACTCTGCAATGCCACCCCCAGCTCAGCTACACTAGTAGAAAAATCAGACCTCAGTGCCATGGCTTTTTTCAGGGCTTTACATATCAGCTTATCAGTACATCTGACTGTAACTAGAATTGTTGAGTGCAGTAATGGAATGAGGACCAGCCTGGGCTAGGACTCTTCACTGTGGTTAACAGGGCAAATAAAAGAGCTGTAAAGTATACTATGCCACTCCCATTTCACAAAGACCTTTATTCTGGGCTTTGACTAAAAGACACTATATGACAGAATTTTTACCACTGATAAATTAACTGAGGGTTGTTGTTGCTAGTTGTGAAAGTAACAGTCAGAAATTTCTCTTCTGAAAGAAATGTTAATGTGCACCCAGGAACACATGAGCACTTTTTTGGAGAAATAGCTTGTTAAGTCTAACAGTACCACAGTTTGAAACAGCAGTAATTGCAAAGATGTTAAAGAAAATGACTGACATTTAATAGCAGCGTGTAGTTGACACCCTGAGGACAAGTTAATGGAGATAGATTAAAATGCTCAGAATAAACTGAAAGAAAAGAAGGAAAGATATATTAGAGTATGGGAGAAATAAGGAAGAGGAATCCAAGGAAAGAAGGCAAATAACCCGCAACAAAATGAAGAAAAGAAAGACATGCCAATTCAGAACAGCATGCCCTTTAAAGGAAAAACACTGAAAATAATACAAGAGTAATGTCATGCAGACAGCTGTAAATTACTTTTCATTTGTGATGGAGATTATTGAAGTTGATTTTTCAATCTTTTCTTATTTTTGAATCACAGTAGAAAAACATCAGGAAAGGACAGAGATGAAAACCAGGCCAATATTTACGGCAAGCAAATACATGCGTCAAATAGTAAGTATTATAAAGGCTTTTCAGAAAATTCAGTCTCACTTCAACAGGATCTCCTCACTCACTAATGAGCATCACTACCTTTCTCTGTGCAGCATCCCACCCCATTGCCTGGCTGTCTTGTTTACTTAACCATAAAGCCTAAAAACTCTTCAATTTCTAAGCAATTTTTATATTAGATGGGCAGTGGGCTCTCAAGACAGGAGGGTTCCAACTGCTGTATGATTCAAAGATCAAACTGTGGTAGCACTGAACAAGATGTGTCCTTATCTCTACTTCAAATCACACAAATATACAACTATTCACTCACATTCTCATCCCTTATCAGTCTCAATTGCACATCAATTTGTAATAGGCAGGGGAATTGCCAAATCATTTTCTCCAGCCATAGGTCACCAGAGACATGAAAAACATTCTTACAGACTGGGCAAAGTTGAGCAAGAAATGTTATGCACCTTTGTAGAGAGAAGACTGACTTTAAACCAGCAACGCTTATTTGTTTCATTATTGCAGTCAGTGTCTGGACATAGAACGTGGGGAATTGACACTCCAGAAGTGTGAGATTGACAGAAAATGAATGGTGTTGTTTCTCCATAGACAGTGGATTCAATCATGCACCTTTTATTAACTGCAAAGCACCTAATTCTCAGTTATGTTAAGGACTATTTATAACACTTTAATATTGTAAAAGGATAACAAAATGGGTGTAAATTGCACTAAAGCTTTCCCTAATAGCCCCAATATTGTTATAGTAATGCAGAGAACCTTGAATAGCACTGAGGATGTGGATTAACAAACTATCCCTGATTCTTGCAGAAGTTTTTAATGCCCCCAAGACTTGTCCCAATATACCAGATGCAACTGGCATCCTTCACACCTACTGAGAGTTTCAGTTGAGCGCTATGTAATATTCACTGTCCAGTATTAGACAACTTCAGACAAGAATGAAAACTACTGACAGTAGCCTGGCTGAGTTGTGAAAGGAAAAGCCTGCCCAATGTTGAGAGCCAGTAGGATTCCATGAATATCATCTTCCAACTGGGGAGATGGCATACCAGCTGGAAAATGCAGGACACTGTGTGTGCACAGCCTGAAAATGGGGCTCACAGGCTATTTTGGTGATGGGCTTAGTCACAGAAAAGGAAAATAGCAAAGTGAATTACATTAGCTGTGTTATCTGCAATCCACAGTTACCTCATTTGTTCCAGGGTCAGCTCTGTTGGAACAACATCCAACTCCCAGTGCATTGTGGAAGCTCCTGTACTGCTTGCTTCTGACATCTAAAGCACAGTAGCCACTTTCTGTGACCACAGATCATAAAGTTGCCTTGCAGACAAAAAATTATAGAACCATGCATTTCCTTCCTGAGAGGAGCAGCTGTGTTATCTCAAATAAATTTGTTTAAAGATCATGGTCAAATGAGTCAGTTTAACATCATCAGTGTACTGAATTCCTGAATAACACAGACATGATCCTCTGCTTGGTGGGGTTGGAGGATACTTTTCTTGGTTCTGGGGCTTCGCGGTTGAAGTACTGGGATTCTTTCAGATTAGATTTAGGGATATAGTCTATCATAGATTCACAACTCCCTTTTGTTCCAGTAAGAAAAATGAAACAGAAGGTCCTCTGTGTCATGCTACTTAGGTTCTTTGGTAGCTTCAGATATTTTCTGAGGCTTGGCATCCCCTGTTTAATTTTTTCTAATGAAGAGCCTAAAATAACAAGCTTTGATGATAATGAATACTACAAATTATGTGGTAATGGAGACAGGTTCCATACGTTACCATGTTTTTGAGCAACTCGAATTATATCACAAGTATATCTGTAATAATTTGGTTCCATGTCTTCTAAAAATGCCACTTCATCTACACTTAGTTTTACTACTTCTTTGTACACGTAAAAGAGTTGAGAAAAAAGGTAAAACATGCTTATGGAAATGTGCAAGTTTGCTCATTGTGAGAAGTACAAGAAACCTTAGAAAACTGCATAAAATTATCCAATGTAATTTGCTTTTGAAACAACAGAATGGAATTCTTCATGTAAAAGATTGTGTGGTGAGATTAATGCTGCTTCCTGTGAAGCACTGCAGGAATGGTATCTCTTCTGACAGTAAGGTACTTCTGGTTTCACTATTGGGGGTATTTATACACCCATGGTAAACACAGAATAAGTCAGTTCAGTGAAGCTTAAAACAGTTGATTTGCATTATAGCTAAGTCAGAGATCATGTGAACAGCAGTGCCCTGAGAGTGTAGTGCTAATCTGAATAATATTTCAAAACTTTATTTTCCTAGGTATCATTCATGAGATTTGTACAGAAAGCATCACTAAGATAAATCTTGAAGATAACATTATTCTTGCTGCCTCTGATGCATGCAGGAGTTGATAACAAGCTGATTGCCTTCTGACAGATGATTACACACAGTAGATGTTTTAATTTGATTATATCTGTGAGATAAGCATAATGCTGTGTTAAGTCCAAACACTTTTTATGAGTCTTTCAAAACATTTTGCAATGAATGTAACCTTTTGTAAATGTCCTTGCTTGAGGCTGTGTGTGTTCTCATAATGCTGCAAATTATTGGTAACAAGTTGAAACCAGTGATTACGCAAAAGAAGAAATTCTGTGTTCTATGATAACCTAATAATTCTGTGTTCTATGATAATTTAAATTCTGTGTTCTATGATAACCTAAATTAAGAGGGAAATATGATGCAAGCAGTGATACAGGGCACCATAGTTTAACACTACTCTGAAGAGGACTATGCGTTCTTCAGTGAATTATGCACAAGACAGGCAGAACTTTTACCAAGCACACTGAAAGGCCAATACTCCATGCCAAGCACCCTCAATTTGAAAACTAGCAGGCAAATGTCAGCTTTGTGAACAGAACACTGTGGGGGACAGAAGTTTTGGGTTGCAAATGATACAGGATTACAAAATTTGACTTTGATTTGAACTGAAATACCAGAATTTCCCTGAAAATAAACATCTTCCTTAACTGCAGTGAAATCAAAGTGTTATACATTGCTCCCATGTTTTGTATTTATATGTAACAAGGAGACAACAAAAAAAATTCAAAACTGAAATGGACTGCTTCAAAACAAAATCTGATCTGTATCATACCAAATACATCAAAATGGGACATGTCAACTTTTTCAAAGCAGATTTCCTATTTTTCTTTTGAAAGTAAACAATGACAAAAATTATTCAGTTATCAATGTTTTTATTTCAGTCAAACTACTTATTCCAGCCACATCATTAGTAGTTTTGTCAAGGCAGTATCGGCATACTACGCACCCAGTTGCTGTATTCCATTCACAGCAAAAATCACAGGCAGTAACTCCAACGGTTGCCAGTGAGTAAACCACCTTGTAGCTTACATTTTATGATGTATACAATTCAAAGAACTTTTTCTTTAGGATTCATGTAATCTAACATCAGATACCTAAAAAGTAGATGTCTGAGCTAACTATACTCTCTGTCGTCAGCTCATGTGTCTAGAGGTTTTTAAAATACCTAGACTCTTATCCATTCTCTGGTGAATAAGGGAATGGAAGTGACCTAATAGCTTGCTGCCACTGTAATGGCAGTTCTATTCATCCAGCTTTCATCCTTTGGTCCTTGAACCTGACCAGAGACTAACCCACTACAGTCAAATGAAACTGTTCCTTTAGATGGCAGGAAAGGTCATAGGTTATTGCAGTCATATCCTGGATTTTCACTCTAAGGCTAATTCGTAGACAGCTAAAGTAAGGTGAGATGTCTTCACCCTAAGCCACATATGTCAGCTTTATATAGGCACAAACATCCCATTCTGTTAGTGCAGCTGTATAGGCCTTGTTTAATTTTGAGTCAGTGGACCTGGGAAGTAAGTTGTTGTGGAATTCTTAAAGCAGCAGTGGAGCTAATAAACAAATCAAAATAATGGTTTTACTTCAGCAATTCTTGGGTGTGGGTAGAATGATTTTGGGCTAAAAGTGTATGTTCAGTACAGTGAAACTATAGACTTTAGTAACATGCAAGTTTTGCAGAAGCTTGAAAAGTGTTCTTCATATGAGAATAATGCTGTAGTTCACATGGGATTTTGACAGAAATATGATACTGCAAAATGAGAAATGGCTGGAATAATAGTTTGGAATCCGTAGTTTTTATGGACTGTTTTAAAAAAGCTGTAACTAAAACTCCAGAAAGAAGCACTTAGCTTGTCCTCACCTGAAGGCCCTGAGGTACAAGAGGAGCTAGATTGTTTGTATAATGGGTGTCTCTTTCTGGGGGTCAGAAAGAAAATACAATAGTCATTCTTCAATATTTTGCCTTTCTAAGGAGCAAACTGAAATTAGCTGACCCTTCCTTACCCTGTAAGACTGGAGTTAATAATTTGCAGCTTTAATCTGTGACTCTTTGAAGACAGCTCTCTTACCTCAGGCTGAGTTTAAATATTCACAGTTTCAATCTGCCATCTGCAAATAGGGATCTGGGAACTATGAACAAGGAAATGGAAAGAAATGACCAGCTTGGTCTTGTTCTATATATTTTGGTCATCCAGGAAATCCTGATTAAGCTGCATTTTGGCCTCTAACAGGGAAGCTTGTAATACTCAAAAAGGCAGGACGTGAGCTTTTGTTAATAAGCCTGTCTGGGACATATCTGTACTTCAACTTCCACCTTGACCTTGGTCACACTAAATACTACAAATCATATAGATATCCAGGTAAGATATATTCCTTCCATGCAAAAACTTTCTAATAGCATCTACCACCCTCAAGGGCTCTCTGAACATCCCAAGTACAGCTGTAGCACAATCCAGCATGATGTCTTTGGAAATAAAACCAATGCTTATATGGAGATATCAGACTTCTGAAATCCACTGTTACAGACTCCTAACTTACTCTGTAACAGGCACCATATCCTCTCATGTGAGAGAGAGGCTGTGATGCCAGGCTGCAGTCAGGGGTGTGAGACTACTGGTGACCCAAGTACAGCCCTCCCCAAGGCCTCCATATCCTGCAAGCCCCTCTCCTATTGTCAGGCCGTAACTGAGAGACTGGTCAAAAAAACACCTATGTGGGAAAACAGCCATGGCATTCATGCAAGAGAGAGAGATGCAAGTGAGGCAGAGGCCAGCTTAGCAAGTCATGCTTGGGTCATGACAGTTTTGATTAGTAACATTAAATCTGTATTTAATGGCTTTTAAGCTTCTTTTCATATTGGAAATCAGTCACCAAAAACTAAAAGGAGAGATCAGTGTACACAGACAACTTTCTAAGCAAACAGCAACTCTTTGGTACCTGCAGCTTGATAGCTACAAGGAGGGAGAAGTGTATACAGCATACAGTATATACTGATGGAGGCTGAGAAATGCTTTCGCTTAAGTGGATTACTGAAAACACAGCCAGCCTCTAGCACAGAGCTGGTGCACAGGAACTGATAAGAACACTCCAGTCTGTGCTCAAAGGGGAATCCAACATTTTTCTTAACTCTGGAAGGTGGCAACTGTGTTTAAGCAAATCTTGACTGTATTTAAAGGGGGTGGAGAGAGGAAAATGCTCTTGGAGAGGTTTATGAGAATTTGCACCATAAACTGGGACTGCACTGTGAAAATAAGCATTTAGGGACTTTTTAAACCTAAATTTACATAATATCACAATGAGGGTTCTTTTAACATCTGTTATAGGCCAATCAAATGCATTATGCAAACATTTCTAAATTCATACAGAGTTGATCTGGGACATTCAGAGCATGATTACATATATTCCCCGAGGACTTAGCCTGTTTTCTGAAATAGCCAGATCGGTATCTCTAACTTATGTTGCAACCTACACAAAAGCAAATCATCAGAATTTTAAGACACCCTCAAATTATCCCCAGGTGCATCAATTTGCCTTTTAATCAATGCCCAGACACTTAGGAAGGGTTTGAATCTCAAGACAACTGCTGGCTTTGCAATGGCTGGGTTTATAGTGGCAGAAAGCTCAGGCCTTATTCAGGTTGAGAGTCTAGAGGTTCTGTCTGGGCCATGCAAAACACATCGCCAGTCTGGTCCTGTTCCCGGAATCCTATGTGCAATTTCTCCTTTCTGGAGAAGGCAAAATCTCTTGTATATCTGCTCCAGAGAGGGCTCGAGAAGAACTTGATCTTGTCACTTGGGACCAAGTGCTGCATATCCAGCCCATCTGGGAGCAAAATGCAAAAAAAAAAAAAAGGAGGTAGGTGACAAGTTGTCTCAGTCAGCTTCAACATGTGCAAGTTGAGTGCCCACCTAGTCTGTGTGAACGTTTCCTGTTATTACCCTGACTTCAGCCTCCCCTGGCTTTAGTTCATCTGGGGCTTATGCCCATCTTTCGATACTACGTCTGCAGAGGGGGAAACAGGCTGCAGCAGCATCGGTAAGGTCGGGAATACGGGTGCAAGGAAGAGCCTCCATGCCCCTTATGGCAAGACTGGGCCCTTGTCAACTGGCGAGGAGGAGGAACCGTTCTAGCTGACATTTTTCCGTGGACCCTGAGACCCCTCGCAAGCGACGGAACCACTCCGGAGCCCGGCAGCGCAAGCTGCGGCTGTGCCAGGTCCTCGTCTCAGGGCGGAGGAAGGGAGGGAGGCAAGGAGAGGCGCAGGAGCAGGGCTGCGGGCTGCACGTCGAGGCTGGTCCTGGCGCGCTTGCAGGGGGAGAGCCGGACCTGAGAGGGGCTGGCCTCTGGCAGATGATTGACACCAAACTGGGTGAGGTTTCATGTTAAATAATAAAATAAAAAAGGAAAGAAAGAAAGAAAGAAAAAGGGCGAGTGCAGGGGAGGGGGTGGCTGTGGGAAGAGGGAGAAGGAACTACTGTAAGAGTAAGAAAGTCCTGCCCAGCTGTTTGCGAAGTTTAAGATTTCCTGTTTCCCCTGCAGCGCCGAAGTGCCGTGTTCAGTGAGTCACCGCGGTCCCGATTCGCGGAGCCGCGCAGCCCGCTCCCAGCCCTGCCGCGGCCTCCCGCTGCCTGCCCGGCGCTGCGCCCCCCTCCCGTGCCGATCCGGTTCCGCGATGACTCCCTGTCTCCCGAGGATCCTGCGGCGGCTTCTGCTGCGCCTTTCCCTCTGCGTCCTCATGGGCTGCTCGGTCCCCGCTCTCCTTCGGGGTAAGTGCGCGCCGGGCCGGCGCTCCCGCTTGACAGTTGCTGGGGCCGGAGGCAGTACCGGGGCCAGAGGCAGGCGTCGGCAGCGGAGCAGCGGGGAGACGCGGTTGCTAAGAAAGTTTTGAGGCTGGAAACGTTTCGGGAGGGTTGAGCGTGTTTGTTTATAACCCCGCTCGAAAAGTAAGCGGGGAAGAAAGACCGGGAACCCGAGGGTCCTTCCGTGGAGGAAAGAGGGGAGAGCACAGAGGATTCGACAGGAAATGCAGCAGCGTCTGGTCCGGCCGGAGGAGCCCAGAGAGGGTAGCTCGGAAGCTGGCTGCTGCCCCCGAGGTAGCGGCTGCCCGGCCCTGCAGCTGCGTCTCCTCACCTGGGGCCACCCGCAGCATGTGCCGGGGGGGGGCGGCGGGCCCTGGGGAACCGGCCGGCCTCGGCCCGTGCTTCCCGCCCGCTCCGGTGCCTGCTTCGGTTGCAAGATCCAGCCCCCGGCACAGGTTTTGCGATGCCCTCTGTAATGGGCACCAGCTCTGCCTGCACGCCCACAGGGAGCAGGGCGAGAAAGTGCACCCGAGGCACCATGGCTTGAGCCGAGGCCACAGGGCTGGCTGCCGTGCGGGTCAGCAGTTGCTCACCAAAAAGTTGTTGTACATGAGAGTTTCTGCCTGCAGTGGAATTAAGCCATGATTGTGAGCAGCTGAACTGAAAGTAGCATTCATTCGTGTAGCACTTGGTGTTCATGTTGTTTGATTCACTTTTAATGACACTTCACATCCCTTATTCTGTTTTTACCAAGACTTCTTTAAATATGTTTTTGAGGCTGTTTTGTGGTATTCTTCATAGGATAATCTGGAAGGTACTAAGAGTTTAAAGTGCTGCTGCAAAAATAAGGTCCCTGCCCTGAGGAGCTTTCAATCTCCATCCTACCAGTACTAACCCACATATGTGAACTAACATCTGTAACTGTGATGTTAGGCCCTAAATCATGTTGCAGCACAACTGGTGAACCTAAAAAGAGAACATCAGATTGCAGCAAAACTACACCTGCAATAATTTTGAAGAATTGAGATTTTTGAGATGTCTTGTGACATCACATGCCTAGTTTTCATCTTCAGGTAAGATGTGTAGACACCTGAGCTTCTACAAACTTTGCTCTGTGCCCTCTGATTCTTCCTTGTTCATGGTCAATAATGATCTCAAAATTGCTGCTGGAACATAACAACATAAAATGAATAGCTTGTGTTGAGCTACTGCCAGTAGGTCTATGCAGTATGAATAACTTCATGTTTCATTCATGATCCTGTTGAAGTCAACAGATTTTACATACCTGCAAAGTTTCTCATGGAAGCATAGGATAGATAACAAAGAACAGTTTGAGAATAAGACACCATGGTCTAAAAATAGTATTATGTTAAATTTGATGTGTGCAGCTTCTTCTTGATTTTGATATCTATTTGTATTATTTCCTATTAATATACTCAAGTAGTGATGGCTTTTACTTTGATCCTAGTCTATTTTTTTTTTTTTGCAGATTCCCATCACAAAAAGCTTTAAATGAAAAAGGTCCATTTTTGTTAATCTGGTGTTATTTATTATTATGCTCTTTTTTCACTCAACTAGTATAGAGAGTCTCAAACTACAGGCAGATTTTAAAAATGAACATAGTTTAAGAGTTTGTTCTTCATTCTTGTTATAGGTCCAGTGAGGAAAAACTACATGAATTGCTTACAATTCAGTGTTTTTCATGCTGATCTTCATCTACACCCTAGGATAAAACTGGGTAGCCCTGTTGTCAGATAATCTGTGACTCCTAAAGTTGTTTTAATAATCCTGGTAGGATTCTGTTGCATGTATAACAAGAAGAGTTGGTCAGAAAACAGCAGTTCTGTAGGGGCAGAAATTGTGAGGTTTGGGTATTGGTTTTATTTGGCTTTGAAATGAAAACTAAAGCTGCCAAATATTTTGGGGAAAACAAAACAAAAAGAGATACTTTGTAACAATCAACAGCTCATCAGTTCAATCAGAAGGAAGCAGTAGATATACCAGTAGAGATACCAGTCTCAATTCCCAACTAAACAGCTGGCTTATGTTGGTGAAGAGGTTAATAAAAGCCTAGCTAAAATTTCATTTTAACATTCTTCACAGCAAAATATTAGACATGGCACATTCCCATATAGATTCTGGACAAACCCACAAACTCATGAACAGGTCCAATAGGAACGATCTACTTTGAAAAATGTGTTCTCATATCCTGTACTACACACAAGTAATTCATTTTTTTTTCCATGGAGTAAAGGGACAAGGTGTGATTTTTCTGGAATGATTATGAATGCTGTATTGAGTGTTTAATCAATCAATGGCATGCAAACTGGCAGTTGTCCACATAAGAAATTGATGCTGTTGTGTCCAAGTGAATATGTGGGTTATTAAACCAGAAGTTTGTTCCTTGGAATGATCAGTGTAATAATAGTTCTTTTCTGAACACCAGGAACTTAATTTCTCCATTCAGCCAAACTCTATTTGCATTATTGTCTCCTTATTTTTTAAAAGTCATATCTTAGTGAATTTTATAGTAACAAAATCAAAATTTAGAGCTTCAGATATTTGCAGGAGGGACGTATGGGAACAAATATCTTCATAACATGGTGGAACATGTTTGTAACAGAATTGAATCAAAAATTCCTGCCCCCATCAAAACTGGCAAATTTCTAATTATTTCAGGAGGGAAGTAGGAATAGAACAGAGATATTACTGTATTTCTTCTATTTATGCGGTATCCTTGAATTCCAAGCCTTTTATACCTGAAACTTTGAAAATCATATTTATTTAATTGTTATTTTGATCTCCTTGGCATTAACATTCAGCTGGTGAATTCCATCTAGGAATGGTTTCTATAAAAAAATGATAAGCTAGATCTTAAGCTGCTGCAGATGAATATAGTTCCATTAGCATCAGTAAAGTTACACAGAGTTATAGCATATACATTTCCTGAAACAGTTTCTAAAGTAATTTTCAAAAAAAGGCAATGGAATAATTCAGATTTCATATTCATAATATTTTTTCACTTATATTTTATAAGTACTATTATATGACCTACATTTAGCCAAGAAGCATTGCTTTAAAATTAAATATTTCTTTCTGGGATGACAGTTTCAAAAACGTAGTGTGCTATAATGGTAACTGATCAAAGTTGTCATTGTGACAAGGTTTCTGGAGAAAAGATTGTGTCAGGCTCTTAGCAGAAGGAAAATTCTTCATGGTTTGCTTTTGAGGGATGGGGGTTTGTCTTTTGAGGGGAGAAAAAAAGAGGGTTGTATCACTGTAGCACCAGTTGTTGGAGTTTCCTATGCAGGAAATATCTTTTGCAGGATGTTTTTAAGCTTACATTTTTGCATTTATGGCATAGGAACTTTTTTGTCTCAGTAAGGTATGTCTGTGGTACAGCATTTTGCTAGCATTCACTTTGTATCGCTGTTAACTCCTCTAACCTCAGAAGACCTATGCCTCACTTTATGGTATAGTAAGAATGAGGAAAACCAACTAGTTGGGACCATTTGTTACTTTCTTAGGTACTACATAACAGGGTGGATTTGTATCAGCTAGGTATGAAATATTATCACTAGTGCTTGATCTGAAAGTGATCCATGCAGCCTCCCCACTGGCTGGCACAGCTACAATTGAGCATTGATGGCACAGTGAAAGTCAGGGCTTCCAGCCATCTTTGTGGCCCTGTGGTCCTGGGATCAGTAGGAAAGATGTGAGTCGTTACAGTTCTGGTCTGCACATGGTCCCCACAGTGCCCCTGGTACCTGGTGAGCAGAGGAACAAAAAGATGTCCTGAGTCATGTGGGGGACCAGTGGTGCAGTGTCTCCTTCACCACATAGGGGCCCTTTGACTCAGGGGAAATTACCAGGTAGGCACAACCTAGGGACATCAGATAATTTGTATTGCCAATGCATTGCAAACTTGTTAAAATGGACTAAGGTATCAACCAGTCAGTGCAGATGGAGAGTTACAAGAGATTTCCAGCATGGAGTACTGAGAGCCAGTCCTGTTATGAAATAGAAAGTTAGCTGAGTCCTTAACTCCTGAAGAGATTTAGCACTGAGATTTTGGTTTACTTAATAGGTCTTTAGCCTTAAATTTTGTTGTGGTTAGAGGGGATTTTGTTTCTTTTTTTTTTTTTTTTTTTTTTTCCCCCTATAGGATATTGGAAACTGGTTTTTAAACTTGTAATCAAGAATAAAACAAAAGGTTACAACAAAATACTCATGCTTTTTCATGAACTCTTATTTTGGAAGGTTAAAATAGACCAAAATAAGTCAGAATGAATATGCCTTGGTTTTGACAGACTACTTATAAGTCCTTTTGAAGTTTAACTTCACTGGCAGGTGGAAGTGGTAAGAGTGGTAAGAAACAGTGGAGAAACCTCTTAGTACAGGAGATAGATTACTTTTACAGCAAAGAGTGAGCTTACATACTGGGACAGGGCATTGTAATTGTGGCAAATGCCACTGATGTGTATGCCACTGTAAGCAATAGTTAATGATAAATATTTGCAATATTGGGTTCTCAATGACTCATCTTCCACACTTATTTTTCACAGCACAACTTCATTCTGGCATAAAGACAGAGCAGCAGCACCGGCATTGGTTGAGTACAGCCATTTATATCCTAATGCCTGAAAACATAGATTTAGTTAGTGTACAGATGTTTAAGGTAATATATGTATAGAGCACGAATTACTTCAGACACCATCCAGTGATGAAAAACTCATCCAAAGTAGTAGTTAGAACTAACAAATTTCACCAGGAGTTGCTTAATCCACAAATCGTTTGTGTCCATTAACTTCTAGGGATTTAAGTAGAATTTAAATTAGAGGGGTCTGCCCTGCAGCCCATATGGATTTCTGAGCCTAATGTCTGTTTGTTTGCATTGCTGCAAAGTTTAGCAATTGTTTCAGATTTTATGGAACAGTGAAATCGGCAGTGGCAGGAGACATACTAGTTGCTGATTTGTCCATGTTTGTGCATTTTTTTTTTTTTTTATTTTTGCTTAAATATGCCATTTCCTTGCCTTTCTTTTGCTCTGAATGCCATTGTGGTTGCTACAGCTGGAACTACCTGCCCCCTTTTTAATTTCACATGGGTTTAAAGCCTTTTCACCTCTGGGAAGATCGTCCAAAGAAGGAATAGTTTTCCTTTACTGAAACAACTGGTATTTAGCAAGAACTTCCTGCTGGCATTCATCCCCGAGTTAATCTGGTTAGAATTAGAGCTGGTTGAGAGTTTTTGACACTGTTTTTCATGGGAAAATGCTGATTTGTCAAAACTGAAACAATTTGTGGAAATGTACCAGTTTCCATTCAACTTTCATCAGGAAACTTTTTTTTTCTTCCTTCCTTTGTAGTCCACAGTGGAATTTCTGATGTAGGAAGATAGAGAGAGAAAAAGAAACCATCATTAATCAATAACTAGAATAATCAGTGGTGGAGGGTGGTAGAAAGGCAGGATCAAGTGCCTGGTCTGACTCGTGGAATGCACATTTGAATCTGGAGCTCCCCCTATCCACTCTCCCCAGGATATTGGAGGGCTGCCGCTGTTGTGCATGTACAAACACCCTCACACCCACCACTTCAAATAATTTTGGTTTCACTCTGGTTGGGAGTATGAAAATGTATGAAATGTTACATCACTTTGTGGGGCAGGAAAAGCATTTTGCTGATAGTGATTTTTAGGTCAACCTGTAGCCATGTGTTCGTTTTCCCTTTGCTTGATGGGAATGACAGTGCCCTGAATGACTGGTTTCTGCTGATCTTTGTTTCATACCCTAATAATAAGCTGTATTCAGAAATTGCTGTCATGCAAAGGAACCACAATGTTGATTATTAACAGTCCTGATAGTCTGATTCCAGTTCTCCAGTCACCCAGAGTAGTATTTTGGCAAAAACTTGACAAACACTAGTGGACTTCAGGAATAGATAGAGGAGTCTATTTCCTCACACTTAAAGCATCTTTCAGTTTACAACCCAGCAGATAACATGACTACAGTGACACATAGGGTTAATATTGTGCCTTTGAAACTAATCTGGAATTGAAGCTATTAGAAAGCTGTCTTCTGTTTCCACCCAAGGACTTTAGCCCACAGCCTCAAACGAGCTGTTGCCCTGCTCTGTAAGTAGAATTCTGGGGTTTAAAGGTAAAAAAGAAAGATGTATCAAGCAGCCAAAGCTGTAAGCTCAGCGAGTTATTTGGAAGTCACACCACATTCTTTCCAGCTTGTTTGTAGTCACCACTAATACAAGTTTTGAAAGATAGCCTCTGTCCTCTGTGCAGTTCATCGGTTCCTCCAAAATATTGCATTGGTATACCCATGGGCTTCATTTAATTCAGTGTTAAAACTCAGTTAAAAAACTGTTCTATGCAGAAGACATTAGAAAATTTATCATATGTACCCAAGGTTGCGATGGCTTTGTCAGGGCTTAGAGGCTTCCTTCTGTTAGAAAAGCAAGTGAATCTGAACAGTACATACTTGGAGAGCAGCAGGAAGGCTTCACAGTCTTACTCCTCAAAGGGACATTTTCCAAGTAAAGACCCAAGAGGTGTTCTTCCATGCCTGCTGCACTTCGATTGGCCTCTTTAAAAACTAGCATTGTGCAAGTGGAATGCATGCAGGGCCAGATGATCAGCTGGCATAAATCAGCTTTACTTGGTTTAAGGCAAGGAACCTGACCTGATTTATACCAGCTGAGAATCTGGCCACAGAATAAATAATTGGCAACTGTATGTTATGAGGCTGTAATTCCCTTGGGGGGAAAGAAGAAAGAAAGAAAGAAAGAAGGATGGATGGATGGATGGATGGATGGATGGATGGATGGATGGATGGATGGATGGATGGATGGATGGATGGATGGATACCAGTCTTACAGAAACCAAAGTGATACAGTTCTCTTTCTTGGAGCAGGAGTAATATGACTGCAGTATTTTTAACTCCTCAGAATGATAGGTAGGAGAGATTTCAGGCAGTTGAGAGAAAGATGTTTCCATACTTCTGTAATGCATCCTTAAGGATTTTGCCCAGGAAGAATCACAGGAGAAGAATTTGGAAGTATGGTGACGAACTGGTTTGGGATAAATAGTCCCAAGAAAAGAGAAATGAGTAAGAATAATGATTTCTCATTGAGACCAGGCCTTTCCTTCAAAAACACTTGTGTACATATCCCAGTCTGTATGGAAACTGAAGCTCCCTCATCACCGATAAGCTGCTAATGTTGGTGTAAATAGTAAGGAAGCAAAGTGGAGAGTGGAAAATGAGGACTAAGGGGCAAGCTCCTCCTTAGTATGTGGATATGGTTTTTAATTTTGTTTAACATTTCACCCAGAAGGGTCATAAGTGAACTGGTACTCATTCTATTAGCTTAGAAAGAAAAGGGGGTTCAATTGATTGTCCAAGAGTTAATCTGTAGTTCTCCTGGGTCTAAATATTTTAGACATGAATTGCAAGTGAGCCACCTCCTTCTGGTTTTAATCCTGCTGTGGATTCTGCAGCCCAGAACAGAGTAAGTGCATCATGCATATACATCACCTGTTGGCATGGTTAGGTGATGCCTGGGGCTTTTAGATGATAATGTGGTAATTTTGTAGATTTCATCTCACTAACTAATATAAGCACATTTTAAATGTTGCTGTACAAAAGGGTAAACTTTGAAATAGACCACAGATGATTAGTTGATTATCACTTGTGGTTATTTCCAGGGAAGGAAGCAGAAGCAACTGTCCAGGATTCTTGTGTGTCTTGAGACGCTGATCTGGTCTGATCCTTGAGGTCTAATTAGTAGCTCAGATGCTATTGACAATTCACCATCTAAAGCTTCAGAACAGCAGTGGTTTGGATAGCATGGCTTAGGCAACAGTGTAAGAAAGGTCTTAGCGCTCAAAGAGAGCTGTATTTTCTTACCATGTTGACTGCTCCCCGGTTCTTAGTGTTACCTAGCTGTCCTGACCAACATCCATATGCTTTGGAAGCTATATGGCTGGAGCAAATCTGAAGTCATAGTTACATCAGGTCTTAGCATACCTTGTGCAGTTAGAGTGCTCCAGAGGAGCGTAAATAACTTCTGCCCATTAAAGCGCATGCTTGGGGAAATATGATAGATGTAACTACACTTTTTCCCTTCAATTTTTTTTTATCTCCAACTACCTAGTCTCTTAAAATATTCCTTCATTAGACAGTATCCACAGTGCAATTTCAGACCACTGCTAAAGGGAGGTCTGTAGCTACCATGTTTATTTTACTTCAACTCACTATAAAGCTGCTAATTAACATGGAGTAACACTTCTCTTTTATCCTGAGCAAGACATTACATAGGCTTTTTTAAAAAAACTTTTTACCCTAAAATGCACTGCATTGTAGAAATAGAGATAAGTAAGACTGTATCTTTTTTTTCTTTATGTTATCAATAGTGATAAGATAGAAAGACAATAAAATCACATGTAGGAGTTCAGCATCTGATCAGTACTGACTCGCTTCTGGAGTTCACATGATAGTTGGTTGCTTCTTGCTCTCAGGATGCTGCGCCCTCAGCTCCCTAGCTATCTTAAGCTTTCCTGTAACGTGACTGCGTAGTGACTCCAGGGTGTCCCATTCTTTTTGAGAAATTCACAGAAAGAGTTCAGGAATCAAGAAGTAAATCTTTGTGTGTTTCACCAATGCGAAGAATTTAATGAGGTTCTGAACAGCACAAATTTGTCAATTTGCGATCAGGAACGCATGAAGATTTCAAGAGAAGTGCTGTCATATGCAGGTGGTGGTTGATCCTTCATTTGACTGGTTCTGCTCTCAAGCATGCAGCAATTACCCTTCTCATTTGTCTCCTGCATACAAGGAGATATATGACCACACAGCACAGTGACTGTGCTGTGGCAGTTGGCCAGCTGCCCTGCTGTATAACTTCAACCTCCCCACAGTTCCCATTACTGATTTTCACGGTTACGTTGCCCTCTATTCCTACAGTGGCTGGAGCCTTTGCCCAGAAATTGGGAGGCCCATGGTCACGTCATTCCTCAGCCTGAGAGCATCTAAACCTCATCAGAGGTGGGCTCTGAGAGGAAGGATCCTTGCTGGCTGAATCTGTGCAGGGCTTTCAAGGCAACACTCTACAGAGAAAGGGTTGACGTGTGTGGGTGGTCTCCTGAAGCATGTCAGAGGAGAAGAAAGGCTGTTCCCTGATGGATTCATTCATTATTCCATCCCCTGCAGGGTGACTGATACTCTCTCCAGGGAGTTCACAGCACAACAAAGAGAAACTTTACATACAGATTTTTTTTTTCCTTTTTAAACTGAAAACAACCATTTCTCATCCTCATGAAAAGATCAGAGAGGTCCATGTAATAGTCATGACTTCGTAAGCCTCTTTGTTGAAGCTTTCACAAAGTAACTAGGTCAGGAATATGTGCTTCTGGGCTATTGAATTTCACCTTTTCCTCTCAGTCTGTTCTTCCATTTCCTCACCCAACTTTACCACAAGGGAATGCCTTAAGTCAAAAATCTGGGAAGCTGATCCTTTTATTGCATTTGTAGTCTTCTCATCTGGTATGACAGTGCCAGGCCATCAGGCCTTCAAAATTGGCATAGCCCATGTTTGCATATAAACAGCAATACCACATTAGCTGGTTGTAACTAAAGCCATATCTGCTCTCTCTTTGAATCTGGATAATAGAAACAGGGAGACATTCAGCAGGAAAAGATTGATGAACTCTTCTGGAAAAGAGAATACAACCAAAAAAGTGTTTCTTCATCTTTGTTTTCCTTTCTCCATCAACTCCTTTCTCACAAACTTCTTTCATCTCACATTTTTAGACTTTTGCCTTGAGGTTTCTGCCTGTCTGGGGGGTTTTGCTGTTCGTACTCTGAGGCCACACTGATACTGTGACTGTTAGTGCAACACGGAGCCTGGAGCTTCCTATATGCACATCTCCTGCCTTTATTGTGTATAAAGGAAGATAAAAATGTGATTCAAATTAAATCACCAAAATCCAGGAACAGAAGATTCAGAATGAGGACTCAGGCATATCCCATGTAGATTTTGAATTGTTTAAAAAATAGGCACTTGACCCTAGAAGGAGGATTTCAAAGTACCTGTGTTAGGCAGGGAAGCTTCTCCTGTACGTGTTAGAAGGGGTTAGAGGCTCATTCTTTTACATGGGGGGAGGAGGAGGAGGCAAGACTTGTTGGTGACTTGTAACTGACAACAGCTTTTGCATCTTGACCTATGGTTAAAGCGTTGCGTTAGGAAGTGAGAAGCTTGGGCTCAGTCTCTGGAGACCCAAACCCAGATCTCCAGCTCCCCACTATTTCATCCATTGTCTTTTTGATGCCACCATTAAACTTCAATGCAGTTATTTGTATTAGAATTTCCACAGCTTCAACTAGTTCTGCTTAACATGTGGCAAAAATTTAATGCATTGATGTGTTAATTACAGTTTCTATAGACAGTTATAGAACTTGTGGGAAATGAACAGAGATTGTTTCAACACTCGTCTATTGTGACTGGGAAACTGAGATTCAAAGAC
The DNA here is from genome assembly GCF_033815535.1 of Pezoporus flaviventris. Taxonomy (NCBI): domain Eukaryota; kingdom Metazoa; phylum Chordata; class Aves; order Psittaciformes; family Psittacidae; genus Pezoporus; species Pezoporus flaviventris. Next base: position 23,462,822 of record NW_026892585.1, read on the forward strand.
AATCATAACTGCTGTTATTTCTCAACATAAAATCTGGATTAAAGCCCTCAGAACAACCAGAAATTCTTGTCAGCCTTAAATGCCCTGCCAAGTTCAATAAGATGCAATTAGCATTTTTTTCTCCCCTGTTTTTCTCAGGTTAAGAGGCTGTGTGCTAGGAGCTACCAGGGAATGGTTAAGGCACAAAGAAGCTTTGGTAGCTTGCTTGATATGACCATTTAAGGCCTAACTCTCCCCTCAGTTGTCTATGTATATATTACTCACCATTCGGCCAACTTGCATTTCCCCTAAATTTGCTTTTTTGTTCTGGTGACTTACAGTATGATTTTCAGGCACATACCTGCTGGTGGTTTGAATTCAGAAACATATTGGCCTTCGCATGGGTGAAAGTGGGTAGCAGATGCTAGAAGCAAACCACTAATTATTTGAAGTGAACTGTTAAACATCAGTTAGTATAATTCAACATAGCAGCACTCAGAAATCACAGGTTAGCATCTGCTGAAGATCTTATCCTTATTAACTAATACATGTGACAGTAAATATTTTTTGTCCTGTGGTAGCAGGATGAGAAATCTTATGCTGTGTCCAGAAATTAACTGCAACATTTAAAATTTTATGAAGTGTCATCATATTTTGCTTTTCATAGTTCTCAGTTGTTAGAAAAAAAAATGTTGAAGTAATTGAATGAATTTTAATTCAGATGAAAATTAAAAGGCAATGGAAGGTTTGCTTCCGAGCTGCTGCTTCGTGTGCTTGATCTTGTGTTTCTGTCTTATCTCTTCTCAGCTTTCTCCCTGAAACAATCCTTTCAATAGATGTAATTGTTTCATAGACACTTAGTTTTTTCTTTGCAATGTTTCTTCTAAACAAGCTTGTAAGTATAGATGCTGTCAGAGTGCTGGTGAAAGATTATGGTCTTGAGAATGATTTAAGATATAGTTTGAGCACTGAAATAGTGGGTTTACAGAAACACTGACTATAACTAGAATAACTGGGAAGGGAAACCCCTAAAACTCCAACTCTATGTGTACATTTCACACTTACAATTTTGTTCTGCCTCATCTTAAACAAAATGTAAGAGCCTGCTGTATCTCATACTTCTTCAGGCAGGTAGGCTAAACATTTTAAACCGGTGAGTTCCTCTCCACTAAGCTGCAGCTAATGTAGGAATGTCACTTTATTTTGTAATGGCAACCCTGCTGGGGGCTGGCTGCTGCAAGCAGTGAGTAATAGATTGTCATATGGAGTGAGAATTGTTGCATTCTTACATGCAGATTTTTTAGTGTCTAATTTTTTTTAACGTGGGGGCTTACCTGCTGTACCATGCACACATGCATGTACACACATGTCCTTACAATACTCGGTTTCATAGTATAGTAGATGAATCCTTCACTCATGATTTAGAACTTATGGCAAACATAAGGACCTTTCAATGAAATTTCAAGGGACGTGTTTAAGGGTGAAACACCTATTTATTTCAGAACAGACAGGTTTCACCCATGGCTTTTATTTTCCTTTAAGCCTAGTAAAATTTCAGCCTCAAATAGAAATGAAAGTGCTGATTACTCTTTCCTTTCTTTCAGCTTGATGGTATTGCCAGCTAGTGATTCATAGTCTCAAAGGTAACTGGAGGGGGTTATTTGCAAGTTAATTAAAAAGAACAGCTAATATTGGGGGGATATGTTAGCAAAGTTAGCTTTCACAGATAAAGGAGGTACAGCTTTGTTGATATACTTCTTAAGCAAGAAATCTGATAATTTTCAAACAGCATGCCTCAGCAGTAGGATTTCTGCAACATAAATCAGCAAAAGAAAGTTTTCCTAAGCTTGAATATCATTAGAAATGTGCATTTTTATACATGTGCCCTTTTCTCAATACTCAGTATATAATTCCCATTAGCGGTTGTGGAAGTTAGATGCATCTATCAAGAGAACATATCCCCAGGGTATTAAATTCTGTTATTCTGCTTCTATGCATGTAACTTGACAGAGACAAATATAACCATCCGAGCTACAGAATTTGAGAAGGATGTGTATTTTTCCCTAAATCCATTCAAAATGATTCTACTCCCAAGGGATTACATTTGAGTCTAACTTTCCTCTGATTTACTATTTTGGCTGAGCTGATGGATTATGAAAGAGAGTAATTTCTTTTTCATACTATTTTCCCAAATCTGTCATTCAAAACTTGCTGTGTGGGGATAGAATGGTTTGTAAACATTTTCCTGGAGGAAAATGGCTTCTCACAGTAAAAAGGAGCTCTGAACAGAGCTTCCGCATAAACATGTTTGCCCATCAGTGACTGACAGAGAAGCCTCTGTGTGTGTTAAGGATGTGGACTTGTTAAATGAGAATTCTTATTTGGAAACACTTTTTCAAATAGGCTAGGAAAGATGGTTATATTTCGATCTAGAGAAAGACATTGCATAGCATTCTGTTTTACCAGAATCTGTAAATTATATTGTGAACTAGTACCATAGGAGGAGCATCCTTTGGTTAGAGGACAATCCTTATCTTAAATTCCAGATCTCTCAAATATTTCTCACTTTCAGCGGTCTTCAGAAATCTAAGAAAAAATAGGTCTTTTGTGCTCCTTATGTTAGTAAGTTGTCTTTTCATATTAAGTTTAAACCAAAATTCCCAAGTCTTACATTGTGACTATGAATTTTGCACCCTAAATACATCCTTGTTTTTATTTTGTTTCCTTGATTGTTTGTTTATGGAAGGGAAGGAGGGATAGTGGCAGTGAGTACACTTTAAAAAATGCAGCTAATACTGCCTATTTATCTGGAAAAACAAGTATTTATAAATACCTCTGAATCATATAACTGTATAACAGTTGCAAGTTTGAAAGCACAGTTGTCTGGTTAATCCATTTAAATGCTTATTTTGATTGGGCAGCTGTGAGCCTTTGTGTGCACACAGCTTCTCCCCATACTTACTAGTGTGCTATAAAATACCATGGAAATTCTGGTTTGGTTCTGTACCAGCCAGCGTAAACACATACAGTTATCTATCATGCAAGATAGAAGCTCCCCACGCAGAGCACATCCTTGCTTAAGGTGGTCTTAAGCGCTGTGGCTGAAGCCATTTTGCTCAGTCACTTCCAATCCTGGCTCTATAGGTTGTTGAGGTCATTCTTAAAGAACGTGCGGGTCCAGGTCAGAGGCAAAAATCACCCCTAACTTGAACTTGCTCCAGCAGTTGACACAAAAGGTGCACTTGTGAAGGGTCCAGTACAGAGGCACAATATGGAGTTGTGCATGGAAAAAGATGAGGAACTTCTGTTTCATGACACATAAACCAGTATTTGAACAGATGCAGCCCGTTACGATTACTGTATTACATTTTGAGACTGCTTTTGAGTATATATTTTTCTAAATCCCAGCTCCATTATGTAGGCTTGGTTTTTTTGACTGAAGTTTTGTACCTTGGTTCCACAGGGTATTACTTCCGGTTTTTGAAAAAGGGAGTGCAGTCAGAATCAGGCCCTTTGAAATCAGAGATGGTAATTACAGTTCAGCAAAAGGTGAAACTCTGGCAAGACTTTTGTCTGGGTTCACAGAGCATTTTCCCAGATTAGTGGTAGTTTCAGGTAAATACTCGTCAGGCTTTTCCCCTGAAACAAAGCAGAATTGGGGTGACTGGCCAAATCTTATTTTTGTGTTCGCATTACAGATCTGTGACAAAATCAGATGTTTCACTTCAGATACAGGGTATTTGTGCTTCACAGGTATCTTCATCTGTCCCTTTTATGTAGTCCTTTCTCTTTAAAAGAGCATATTCTAAGCACAAGACTGCTCTGACTCTCAGCATCCTGTGAAGCAGAGACATCTGCTAGGTCTGTGTACTGCTGAGGGAAACAGTCACAGAGAGTAATACCTGTCATCTCAGATGACTCCCATAAATGTTGTTAGTGACTTGAGACACCAAAAGTACTTATTCTACACTTCAAAGCCAAAATAACTTGCCATCTACTTTCATGGTGGATTTAAACAGCTATGGGCCCATCATGAGGTGCCTCTGCAAGCATTTCTGGGGAGAAACATCAGTCTTTCGAGTACTCCCCTAAGTGTTGTAACACGTGTGGATGGATGAGTCCTAGGCAAGTCCCATCTGCCCTTGCAGTGATGATGCCTGGCGGAAAAGACTAACTGCAAAGCCCTTGTTTCCTCTCATAGAAGGGCTGTGACATCTGTCTCGGAGCAAGTGGCATTTGAAAGCAGACTGTGCCCAGGTTGGAGGCAGCAGCAGACAGCAGGTCCCACATGTCCCTGGTGCCATGGGCAGCCTGACCTTGCCTCAGAAGTCACTGCAGCCACAGATCCACAGAGACTTTTTCTAGCCACAGCAGCGCTCCTGCTTTGGAAATACACAGCTTAGCATTACCCTAGCCCTGGGTTCCCACTCCTCATACCAGATTCTTTTTTGTGTTTGCGTAGTCAGATGGTCGTCTAGACTGGAGAACTGTTCCGAGTCAAACTGGCCTATTGGAGGGGGAGGGAGGGAGGGGGTAAGGTGTGGTCTGGCTCCACTGTGAGGGAGGAGAAGGTGCAATGAGGGATGTGAAAAAAATAATCAGAGCAGGGGAGCCAGACTGCTGAGGTTTTTTGCAAGCTGAAACTGTTTGTGTAGGTATTTTCTGTATGGTCTCACTAGAGAGGGAAGGTAAAAGGAAGATCTTTTGTGTTCACAGTGCTTAAGAGCCAAATTAGTAATCTTTCTTAAAATATATCTGAGGACTTCTTCATGGAGCAGACAATTGTTCTTTTCAAAATATGTGTTTCCTTGCATCAGAAAGGAACAGCATTGAGAATAAGATGTCAGAAAAGGTATGTGAGTGTGAAGGAGGCTCTGTAGTGCCACCCCCAAAGGTGCATTTTCTGATTCTCCAAGCAGCCTAGCTGTATCAAAGGGAACCTTTGTATTTCTGATTTTGTGAGTTGTCAGTCTTACTGTTTGTGCTTCACTTTCAGTACTTTAAAAAGCAAGCAAAATTATTTCTCCAGACTAGCATATTTCATAATCTTTCCTGGAGGTGGTTCTCTGGGACCAGAGAGGGTTCGCAAGTGCCTGCCACTCTCCTGAGTTAATAAACAGTATTAATAAACATCTGCTTATCTGTATTAACTCTTCATAAGGCACAGCAGCTGCTTTTAGGTACTATTTACACAGTTTCCTTTACATTTTAGTTAACTTAATCTGCTCTTTTGAATACACTAGAGTCCAGTGGACATACATTAGCAAGGGTGTAACTGTAGCAAGAGTTAACTGTACTTTCAGGAGAAGGATTTGGCTTTTTGCCACCTGAGCTGCTGCATAGTGCCAGCATAGAGATCGGTCTTTAAATCATTGCCGTTTTGCACTTGGAAGAGATGTTTTTCTGCCATCTCTCTAGCCTTCCTTGTTCCTACTGAAAATGCTGCAGGCATATAGTCATGTAACATGAAAGCTTTTTCCACATACAGAATTCACACCTTTTGAGCTTATAGTTGATTTAGAAGTACTTGAGTAAATCACAACTACTTTGTGTGGGGTAATTCTCAATTCTGACACTGGCTAGACTTGTTCCTAATATAACTTATACTGAGATAAATCGCCTTTAAAAGGATTTAAAGATCCACATGCAGAACTGTAAAACCCTCCACCCATTTAATCAGTTAAACTCACGTGGTGGTGTGTGTATGCCAAGCCAGCATACAGTTACTTGAAGGAGTTCGAAAAGTTAAACACGACAAGGCCATATATTAAATACAAGTACTGTAAGAGTATCATTTGTGTGTTTAGCCAAGCAAGTATGTTGCTATTTTTGATTTCTGTGTGGCTTTGGTTGTGCAGCGGTCTGTGAAGAGGTTGTGCACAGTGGTTGGGCAGAGGGCAGGGCTCCCTCTGCGCAGTGTGCCATGTGGCTGCCCACTCTGGTGTCACAGTGGTGAGTGAGCATGACAGTTATCTTTGTAAGGGAGAAGGAAGAACTGTAAGCCGTGGGCTCATCTACTCTGTCCATCCCAGGTACCATGACTGCAGTTCCCAATAGGAAGGATGGCAGGGTTTGGGAATACAGTGTAGCAGGAAGCTTGTAACACTTTTGAAGGTAACCTCTTTGCCCCTACTATAGATCCTATTGTGTTCTGCTGCCCAGAAGCTTAGGAGGAGATGCAGGCACTTCCTCTGTCACATAGCCTTCAAAACTTCTCTGCCTTCTTCCTATCTGTAGCCTGTCCAATGAGGATGCTCTTAAAAAAAGAGACAAGATTTGTCTTTGTGTTAAGTAGCTCTCACAAGACAGGCACTTAGGACTGCTAGTAAGTAATAAAGGTATGCCTTTGGGTAAGCAGCTCTGATACCTGAAGAATACAGTTAATTTTTAATGAACTCTTGGATTTTTCAGTTTCTATGTGGCAGTGAGCACATTCAGTAGCCTTGCAGCTAAACTGAAGAGCCAGAATCATGTCTCCAGGGGGAACTTCACGGCTAATAGAGTCAGCTTGGCCATATTAGAAAATGTCCTAAAGTACTGTTCCACCTGTATTGGGTAGACTCCTGAGTTTCCCTGTTGGAAACTGGTAGTTTAATAAATAGGCCCTTGAAAACAGGGTTTAACAACTCTTGAAGGTGGACATTCCTCATTTCTATTGTAGTAAGAGAGATAAAAGGAACAAATACAAACTAAGCTTTTGGAGGGAATATGTGCCTCTTTCAGGACAAATGATTCACCTTCCCCAATGCTATTACAAAGAACGAAGAGCCTTATCATATTTTGGAGTAGGTTTTTGGTGGTGGTGTGACTGTTGAGGGGGCAGGAGTGGAGACAAGCATGTTTCTATAAACAGGCTTTCTTAACTAGCTGAAGGGAGAAGTATGAGGGGTTTCGAAACTCCATTCAACCTACTTAGAAGATTCAGTTGCATGGGTTTGTTCTGGTGAAGCTCTGTAGCTCAGAGTGGAGGCAGATTTGTATTTTTCTGAGTCAGAATTGTTCCTAATTGTGTATGTTTTAAATGTTGGAGGGGGTTGCCACAGAGACTCTTCTGTCATGAAAAAACTTTGCTTCCTTCTATGTCACACAAATAACTGTATAATGCTTGACTGGCTGTTGCCTATTTTCAGGGCACGTAAGTTGGAAAAATAATATTTGTACAAAGCTGAAGTGTTTATACTCTTTCAGCCCAGTTTCAAGTGAAGTAATGACAGCTTTCACTGGGCAGGCAAGAACAGAAAACGTGGTTAAGTTGCAGAACATGGTTTTTAATGGACAGAATTAACTATGCAAATGTCAGTTCTGAAACATGAATCATTCCAACAAAACAGGAAAGCTGTTTTTCCTAATCTTGTGAACCAGATGAGCATTGCTGTAGTTGATACTTGCTTAGTATCTGAAGTCACAGGAGTTAACTAGCAAAGTCACCTTCTAATAAATTCCAGACTGAATGTATTATGCAGGAAAAAAAAATAGACCCTGCAGTAATAGTTGAATAAATTGACCATCATGTTATATCTCATACACTTCTTCAGTGCTGTGTGCTGGTTTTGGGCTGTGTTAGGGAGGCTGCAGGTTAAAGTCAGGAGAAGATGAAAAGTCCCTTTCAGTGCCCTATGGGAAGCCATCATTTAGAATTTTTTTTCAGGCTTTTTGCCTGGAGACAGTATTCTTTTGTTCTGCCTGCCATGGAGTGCCAAACAGTGGCCAGAAAACGTGGAAGAGAGCAGCAAGTTGAAAATCCACAGGTAAAAATCTGTCTCATTATTTGAAGCATCACAATAATGTTACTTTAATTCCCTGTTTTCAGAATGTGTTCACACTTCCGTTGTAAGTACTGAGCTGGTACTTACATCTGCACTAATTATGAGTCAGGGGTCACAGCATCAAGCTTCCTTCTTAGGCTTATTTAAAGCAGTTTGCTGCCATGCCCTGTACCAGAGAGAAGAGCCCTGCACATGATTAAAACTGCCAATTCTAGCTCGGTTTGGAAGTAGTGAATAAAAATAGTGTTATTTTAATGCTTTAAATACAAGAATGATTTTTATCTTCAAGATCTCCAGCTTAATATGCTGGTCCGTCCCTTATTTTCTCTGGTTGTGTCCCTCCCCCGAACTCCTGCCAGATGTGATTCTGTTTCTGTGTCAGTGCCTGCAGCAATCCCTAAAGCAAAGTTTTGTCAGTTCCACTTGCTGTTAAAAGCCAGGCATTTCCACTGCAAAAACAAAGTTTTCAAACTCCTGCTCTTTTTCCTTCTGTCTTCTCCCTCTGCACATACATACCCACTCCTTGCCTGCTGGTAGGTGGGAAATAGTGGTTTCCCACATTTCAGTGCAGTTCAGTACCCTTCTCAGTGTGACCCAGTTCTTCTGCTTTGGTCTTCCTTCAGCTGGGGTAGCCAAACTGCTTCTGGCTAGGTCTAGTTTGTTGGAATGGCTTTACCTAATCTCAGCAGACTTCTCAGTCATGGCTGAAGAGCTACTCATAGCCCACACAAAGGCCTGTAGGATTGTTCTTTCCCCCATCTCATAGTGGCTGCTTTGTGAGAGAGTGTGTTATAGGGCTGTCTGTGTGTCTCATTGCATTCATAATTGTATTGTTGCCATCTGATAGGTGTGACTTGCATTTTTTTCCTATGATGGGCAAAAGCCATTACATGATAGGGGGAAGCCATGACATGCATCTTCTCCATGTACTTTAGAGAGAATGTATTCAGAAAAAGGAAGTTATTTTGGTCTTATTTTGGTCTTTATACTTTGCAGAGCCCCAGTGAGGTTTGATCAAGCACCAATGCAATACAAAGGTCCCAACCACTTTGCAAACAGAAGTGCAATTAGTACACTTAAAGTTGTGTCTTTAAGTATTGATTAAGGCAGCTGTTGTGCTAGGCCACAAGACTGAAGATGAAAAGGAAACCTAAGAGGTAAAACACCTTATTAGGGACAAAAAAAGAAAGTAAGCTGCTAGAGGCAGACATCAGGGGTCTGTGATTATATATGATACAGGTTGAGTCAGAGACATTCTGCAAAAGAATCTGTAGGAATGTGGTTTTATGGAGTCCTGCCAAAGGGATAGTTAAATATCTGGTGAGCTAAACATATATGGAACCTGTTCTCCTCTGATATGTTTTATTTGTATGCAAAAGATAGCTCATATTTGGCTTTACAGAGGCTGTTTCACCACTCTTGAAAATCATTGTTGCTAATCTTAATAGAAACAGTCACAAAAGTCCTGTGCCCATGGTAATGCTACTGGGGTAAATCATAGTTGAGATAAAGGACTGCAGCCCAAAGTAGCGTCCAAGACAGTATAAACTATGTGAGTTCATACTCACATAGTAAGTATGGAGTATGTATCAGAGCATAACACTCCATTTCATCTCATGATAGCATTAAGCTCTGACTGAACAATTGAAAATACAGATTTCATAGGGTTAACCCTGGAGGCATTGTCATGGGAGATGCTAGGTGATCAACAGTGTTGCCAACTCCTGTGATTTTATGAAGTCATATGATAGCTCTTTTTTTGTTTTTAAAGATCAAGCTCCTGGATTTCAGGGATTTATTTTCATTTTGTCTTTTCGATTTTGCAAGTCAGACAGTAATTCCAACCTTCCTGCTTACAGATGAAGTTTCAAAACATGACTCCAATGCACTCTAAGAGTCCAGGTGGCAGTAGCAAATAAAGCAGAACCCAGTTTTGCTTGGGTGTTTTGGTTGGTTGTTTGGGTTGGGTTTTTTCCCTTCCTTTATTTCCATGATATCTCTGGCTAGTCTTATGATTTTTAACTCATGATTTTTTAGTCTTTGGGGTTGATTATGGATCTATGTCTTCTTCCTTGTATTACTACACTGAAGATAATCAGTATAATTAAGAATAACAATTAGGATATATCATCCAGCGTTAAAAGTAATGGGATCACACATTTTTCTTGGCTTCTTCCCTCCTGCAATTAATTCATCAGTATTTGTAAGACAAAGAATGTGCTTTTGCGTCATCATATCTCCACTTTCATGGTGCTGGCAGTGTCCCCATTACTATCAAAGTTCTACTAAGTTTATAGATCGTGTACGGGGGGTGGTAGGCAAAATAGAAAAAAACCCTGTGTTTAGTATTGTTCCTGGCAAAATCTGGTGTCTTTATGTTGGATAAGAAGGTAATACAGCTTGTATGTTCTTCACAGCTGCTACTGTGCTTTACAGTCACTTAGATATAATGCTGTGGAGGTGTGCTCTTTGGCAGAACAAGGACAATCTTCTTCAAGGCTTTCTGGTAGAGGCATCCTCTGTCTTGCAGATTTCCATGATGTAGTGAAGTCTTAAATTCAAGTCTCTCCCACCAAGTGGAATTACTTCACAACAGCTGAATAATTGAGTTCCCATCCCAATATCTCCCTCAGCAATTTTTAAGGGATGAGATCTATCTGTTCAGCAATGCTGTTTTATATGTATACATGTGCCAGAGGCACTGGATGAGAGAACAGAAATGCAGTAACAGTATTTTTTACAGGATAGAAGTAAGAGAAATTGACTGCTGTTCCTGAAATGCATCCTAAGACATACATAAAGTTTTCCAGTGTAGATATTCCCAAAAAGACAGCACATTGTTTTGGGCTTTATTTAAAAGTTGTTGGCTTTTGAGAGTTCTGTAGTGATACTGAAAAATAAGAGGAATGCAAACTATAGACTGAGGCCTCAATTAAAATTGCACATCTATAAACAACAGAAACAAAGAAAACAACTTCAAGACTGTCAGTAGACTTTGGGCGAGGCGTACTGTTTAATAAGATCCTGCTAAATCATAAAGAAGACATGAACCACAGAGTAAAAGCTTTGTCCTGCAATCCTGGCTTCACTAGAATCCATGGAGTTTATCATAGAATCATAGAATAACTAGGGTTGGAAAGGACCTTAAGATCATCTAGTTCCAAACCCCCTACCATGGGCAGGGACACCTCACACTAAACCATATCACCCAAGGCTCTGTCCAACCTGGCCTTGAACACCACCAGGGATGGAGTGTTTGTATTTCTTATGTGGCTGTTCTGGTGTCTCTTCCAGAATACCTAGCCCACGTGTTGGCTTGCATGTTCCATGCATTTTAACCACAGTGACTGATCAGTGCTGATGAACTGGTTGGTTGAAAGCTTCATAGCCAAGAAACCACAGCCTTTTATTCTCCATGGACAAGGGAGCAAGGAAAGCTAGAATTAGGCTTCCTGTAGAAGTCAAAATAAGAAAACTAACACCAGAGAGCAGAAGGCAAAACTCAAATTGTAGGAGACAGGCACACATTTTAGGATGGCTTCCTTTAGATGTGCAAATCTGTGTTTTCTCCATTGACTTTCCCATTATATCCACTTTTGTTTTTGTTTTTCATGCAAAATGAAAGGTTGCTTCTGTGCACAGTGTTCAAGTGACTGGTTGAACAGGAGAAAACCTTGAGGAGTTGGCTCATGGGCTATGAAGCGTGCCATAGGATACTCAAACATTTTTAGAGATGGACATTCAAGCAATTACAAGAAGAGAAGCAATGTTACTGGTAGTGAACCGCTTGTGGGCCCCTCAGGGAATGAGTGAATACAGTTCCCTGGGGAAGAACGCTACAAACTTGTATTCTCCAGGCAGGATTTTGTTTCTTAGAGATAGGTCTGAGTTCATGTGACTTGGAAGCAGACCAGCCTGTCCTGGATTTTAAAGTCCTCAGAGTTTAGTAGCAGGCTGTGATCAGAAGGGTGATGTTGAGGTTCACATCCAACTCCAGATTTCATCTTGGGCTCTTTGCAGAGGTTGATTTCGACAGCAGTCTGATAGTGGAATTTCAGCATCAGCCTGATAGGAGAAAATCAAATGCGCCTTTAGTTTAGAACTAGACAGTTTATCACAATGGGCAAGGCCGAGCTGTATTAATGAACAATGCTCCAATACCTGCTAAAGGAATGTGACAGTATTAGAGAAAGTAAACTGCAGCCTCACTTTAAATCAGATGCTGGTGTGTGGAAGAAAGTTTGTCCACCTGGACAATTTATCCAGTACTTTGAACTACCAGTGGCATTAGCAGAGAGGCACTACACTGTCAACCCTTATTACAAGGATTCTGGGGAGAAAATTCCAAGGTAGTCGGTTCTGGGAGTCCTAAAACCCCATTAGATTTTTGACATTAATTTAACCTCTTCAGAAATTAGCTGGCCCTAACTACCCAGCCTTTTGCTAGTAGTTAAATTAAGGCCTACCACTGAACATAGAAACATAAGGTTTGTGACTTTGCAGTGGATTGCTGCTTCCAGATAGTTTGGAGATCTCTCCTTGGAAGGGGTCCAAACATATTTTCAACCGTTTGTTCCAGTTCCAGTGGGTGAGTCTTGGCAATACCCAGCATGGCCAGGGATGGCACAGGAACGAGCCCTGCCTCTCAACAAACATATTGTGCTTGAACTAGTTTACCTAAGGACCCACCTTCCTGTGGCTTTTGGCTCCAGTGCTGCAGGCACTAGAGAGGATTGAGTCGTGCCTGTAGCAGTCATCCACTGCCACACAGCTGCCCAGTGAAACACAGAGCCATACGAGCTCAGAGCTGAAAGCAGTCTAGATGTAGCTAGAGTCTTTGCAGTTCGAGCAACAGATGTCTTTCCCCTGTCCTCAGTTGTGAGCTGCTTGGCACCCTGCCACAGGTTTCCTCTGTGAAGTTGGGTGAGTCACTTCATCTCTCCCTTGATACTTGTCTGTATTGTTCATCCAAGCTTTTAGGGCCAGAAAGTGCTTCTTACTGGTAGGGGGACAGTCCCTCATTATCAGGTTGTTTTGATCATTACTGGAATCTAGATATATCACCACAGCTATTAGTTTCTCTTCAGCATGTGGTAAATGAAAGGTACCATCCAGAAGAGAGGAGCAATTTGCCATAATGATGATTATATCAACACATATTTTATAGGACACTACTTTTGAATTCCTCCCACACCTACTTCAATGAGGCTTTGTTCTTCTGCATGGCTTCTGGGAATAATTAAGAAAAAATGTCTATCTGGGGCTTAAAATTCAGCTAGCCTGTAACATGTTGCCAGCATTCTCCACCCGAGTGCTCCCAGTGAGCTCAAAGTAACCCCTCCCCCCCGTGTAGGAGCTTCTTCTATGCCACTGAAATCATTGGGAGTTTGCCATTGATTACAATGGCAGTAAGATCAGAGACCTAGGGTCAGTATCAGAGCATGCTAGTGATGAAAAGGATTTGTGATTTGGATAAAGAGGGAAGACTTGTCTCTCAGTCCCTCACAATGGCTCAGAAATCCATTTAAAATGTTAGCAAGAGGCCTTTTAATTTCCTTCTAGAAAAAGCATATATATTTAATTTCTGTAATAAAACATTCTAATAGTAGTAAATAGTGAAGTTCTAGAAGGAAAAAATTTCTTTCTCAGTTAATGCACGAGAGAGGGGATATTACAAATCCCTTGTTGCCTGTTATTGATTGCCTAGCAACATTTTCCCACAGAGAGCAATGTGAACATAGTTTTAATACACAGGTGGATACAAGGGCTGCGCTGTTTGAAACCCGGCACCTCCTTAAAGTGGTTCAAGCTACTTTTCCAAGTATGTTACAAAGTGAGTCAGACTGAAACCATTGTAGATAACCTGCTCCACTTCAGATAGTTGCATATTCATTTTAGCATTAGAAAAAAGTTTACGTTGGCATTTTCTGTTCCTTGTAGTCATGCTGGCTTTTCAAAAAAATTCTGAACTAAAAATGTATTTCCTGAAATTCATACAGTGGGCAAAAAATATCTCTTCCCTGCCCCACACTGAAGTAGATGGTGAGTACTAAGATTTGGAACCAGTAAGCAAGTAATTCTTCAATGCCTGGGATCAGAAATGTAGCTGTTGGGTCAAAGTATACTTCTACAAGGCAAGTTAGTTTGAGTTCAAGCCCCCTTGAGTTAGCTCAGGAAGACTCCAGGAACAGTTTACATGAGCTTCACAGATCCCCTATTGCATTTCCAGCTTGACTTTCACCCACAACCTCTTGCAGACCATCTACCTTAGGTTGAAAGTAACTTCCAGCTCTGTGTTTTTCTGTGTGAACAGTAATCACATCAGGAACAGCACCTATGTAATGCCTCAGGTTAGTTAACATAAACTGACACAATTCATCCTGATCCATGTCATAATGCCCATCTAATGTGCATTCCCACTCTGGTATACACGGTTACTTGGGCACACAGACCATGATGCAATATACTGTACATAGGGGACAGATATGTTGCCTGTGAATAATGCAAATGGCTGGCTGCAGAGTAGTTATTCCAGTGCAAACCAGACTCACAGTAAGCTTGATTCTGCAAAATGCAAAGCAACTTTTGCTCCCTGTGAAGTCAATAGAAGTTGACTTCACTTTTCAAATTCACTTTGATTAACCTGGTCTTGACACTGTGGCACTTGGCTTGTAATAAAGAAAATTGGCAGTGAAAGATCAAGGATTTTCCAATTTAAGGTGTAAGGAAATGTTTGCTACTGCTGAAAACATTATCTTCGTAATGAGCAGTAACACAAGCTGATAAACAACCATTATTGAGTTTCTTTCTCTTTTTTTTTTCCTTAAGCTGAAATTATGTCACCTGTAGACAGAACTAAGGAAAATGGATTACAAATGCCAAACCTATGCAAATTTTGTGACATTAAAGTAACAACCTGCTCAAACCAACATCAGTGCAAGAGCAACTGCAACATCACTTCTATTTGTGAGAAGAATAGTGAAGTCTGTGTTGCTATATGGTAAGTTATTTCTTCATACAAGTGCAGAGGGAGCATACCCTCATTCATCATTACTTAGTACTTTCCTCGATTGCTCTGATATTCATAATGTCCCTGCTACCTCACAGGGCTTTGCTCTCTCACTTCCAACTCATATCTGTGCTCAGCACACTGAGAGTTGTTTGAAGTTAACAATAATTCTGATATGAAGTGTTCTTTTTCTTCTAAAGCATTTTTGTTCCAGCATATGCTGTTATTGGAAAAGAGGCATGGCTTTGTTCAAACCATTAAGCTGCATTTGCCTGCAGCACCGAGAATAGAAGCAGTTTTGAGACTCAGAGAGGATTACAGTAGAATTTGCTGACGAAAGACAATTGTCTCTGAGGTTTCAAAGTGAACTGCATTATGTAGATCTATCACAGTAAGCTTACTCAACATGTATAGGTAGAAATACTTTCTTATTGGTAAAAAACACCCTGTGTCTATAATGACTCTGATACAGGAGTGGTGCTTTTTTTATGTTTAGGTTCAAAGAAATCAAAAGTATATGAAATTGAGTTGTTACTTTTTTTTTTCGGATTCATTGACCCTAAACTTGCATTCCAGTCTAAAAACTGGGGTCTTGCCCTTCTATAAATGGTAAGCCAATCCTACCAAAGAAAGCCAGAAACACTCATAATAAGTTCATAGGTGGACAAAAGGAACAGAACTGAGTATTTGCAACATTACTGCAGATTTAGGAACAGAATTAGAACCACTTAATTCATTTATTAAGGGATTAGTTGTGTTCATTGACTCGAAGAGATGTTCAGCGTAATTGGAAGTGGACACTTGAAATGTAGCGTCAGTCCAGCGTGCTGTTCCATATTTGTCCTGTGCCACTTTAGTAAGTGGTCAGTGCCTATTATTGCCATATGAAGTGCCTGTAGTGCAATTTAGAATATATTCTGGATTTTTCATGCCAGAATGATACTAATTTGAGTTCTCAAAAGAGGCAAATTTGGGGAAGATGCAATGCTGTCTGCTCCCTTTATAAAATATTTCTTCCTTGTTTTCAGTTTTCTCTTTTTCATTTTTTAGGAGACAGAATGATGAAAATGTGACATTAGAAACAATATGCCATGATCCCCAGAAAACACTGTATGGTCATATGTTGGATGACTCCAGCTCAGAGCAGTGTTTGATGAGGGAAAAGAAGGAAGATGGGGGATTGATGTTCATGTGTTCCTGTACAGGTGAAGAATGCAATGATATGCTCATTTTTCCATCAGGTACGTTTGATAATTTATGCTGCATTCCTAGGCTATACCTTGCAAGTTAATATTAACTGTGTCATAGCAGTTTAGTTTGGAATCACATTTTGTGGAGGAAAGCTTTTAGTGGCAGGAGCTATTTTGGTGTCTTCTGAGTCTTGCCAAACCTCAACCTTTCTTTTCTGTGTTCAGAGGATATTTCTTCCTGCCAGCCTGTCCTCCTCCTTTTGAAGTAAGTCTGATATTCAGCTTGAGACACTGCACTTAAAAGTCGATGAAAAGAAAGATGAAAGCAGGACGTTTAGAGCTGTTCTGTTGACACACCAAAATACAACATATGCTAATTACGTTATAAAAAAAATCAAGAGGCAAATGCCATATTTAAGGTCTTGCCTCTTCTAAAAGGTTGGTTTGCCATAGTGTGACATCCGTTTATACAGATATGGCTGAGTAACTTGATTGGATGTGAATTTAAAGTCAGCTTATCTGTTGTAACTGACCATTTGCAGTTGTTCTGTGGGGGGTGTGAAGTAGCTACAGTGTTCCTTCACTAGTGGATATGTTACCTCATGCTTACTATGGCATAAGAACGTGTATATGATTTCGGTTAAACCAGTGAAATCTGAGTATAGACCAAATTACAAGTGTATAACCTGTCCCCTTTCTACTTCTTGAAGTAAAGACTATATAGACCGCTGCAAACACAGTAAAGGCAGTGCAGGTGTGTACAGTGCTGGTGGACTACACGCTGCACACAGACGTGCATGTGCACACACACACCCCTCACTTTGTTTCTTCTACCTGCTGAATCCCACAATGATTCTTTTACTGAGACTGTTAGGTCTCTTGGAGGCAAGTGTGAGGCCTCCTCTGGAGAACTTTATGTGCACACTTATAAATGAGTACAGCACACAGAACCCACCCTTATCACCTGTAAGTTCCTCAGAAAAGGATATAATCAAATCCTCATAACCTGAGATAATGAAGGGTTGGGAAGCTGTTTCTACTCCTGAGAAATGTGATGTGTGACTGCAATGAGGCGGACAGCTATATGAGAGATTTCTAGCTCTCTCTTCTCAGCCCTCCAAGAGGGCAAACTAGTTTTGGTTGCAAAACCACACCAGATTAGCCAAGAGTGAGCTAGAAAGTCTTTGCCTCCCTTGGCCCAGTCTATCCATATCTGGTGCCACCTCCTCCCCTCTTCCTCATCCAGTCACACTCCAATCTTTATTTGAAATCAGATAACCTGACTACTGATCCGTAGTTATATGACTAACCCTTACTTAGGTGGGCTTTAAAGGAGTTGAAGTAAATACTGGTATTGATGTGAGCACAGGTGGTAGACAGAGGACCTAATTCTAACAGATTGCCTTGATTTTTTTGAAGACAATGTGTTATCAAAGAAAAGTTCTTATTCCATCAGCTGTCTAGAGTATTTATACAAAGTGAACCACACCCTTGTGGATTTTGGCTAATTTGTTATGAGTTAGTCATGTTATAGCTGTTTCTCCTGGAGCTACGTAGATGTATGCAATCATTCTAACAAATGTGTGTCTTCTTTGTGTATGATTATGAAAACCATTTTATAAATTCAACACCAGCTGCCTTCATTCCCATGAAATCTGCAGCCCCCCTCACACTTCCAGAGCAGTTTAAAAGGAGCTGTAGTATAAATTAAGCTTTAAGCACTGTAGGTGACTCATGAAAACTGTATTACATTCACATGTAATAAGTGAATAACCACAGATAAAAAGGAAAGTAATATAAAATTTCAGTTTGTAACATTTCCAGTTCATTCACAAATACAAGCATTAACTCCAGTTGGGAGGGGGAGAATTGAGGCTTTGTCATTCTTTTATTGTTGTGCATTAGTGTTTCTTTTAAATGAAAACAGCCTCTTTGGGTTGCTTGCCTGGTTAGCCATGGCAGGAAGACAAACGATTTTTACAGTATCAGACATGCGGTTTCCTGTCTGTGTTTAAGTTTGAGCAGAACATCACAGCCAGCTGGTCCATAGCTCCTCTAGACAACTAGATAATAGCCTGTAATAATTTTGCCTTTGGAATGTCTGTCAACCAGATCTATTCTGTACCTCGTTCTTGCTTTTTTTTTCTCTCTTCATTTCTTGTACACCAAAGCAAGAATTTTTGCAGTGGTTTTGCACAGCCTATGGTTTTGGGGAGTGTACAAAAGCTGTCTAAAAAAGCCTGATCAAACAGTAAGTGTATAAATTTATTAAGCTAATACTGAGACAATAAAAAAGATTGTAATTTTTCAGCTGTCAATCGCAGCCTTTTCTTTCAAGCTATTGCTATAAATGGTCAGTGCTCTAGCTCTTCTTCTCTTGGGTGCACACTTAAGGCAGACCAGATTTAGTTTGTTCCTGTTTTTTCTGAGGTAAGAAGGAAAAGTGGGCAAGGCAGTAAGTTTTAATTTCCACCAGAAGTTAGTCACTACGTTGCAGTGATTCAGAGCTGAGGTGTTATTCTTTATAGAAGAATTGTTTTACAGCACTGTTGGAGTGCATCAGTCTTGACTGTGAGGGGTAAATCTCCTGACTCCAGTTTTAGACACAAACATCTAAAGGTTTTGGGTAGTGGGAAGTGTTGTGACTCAGTCAAGAGTAGCTTTGGAAATGTTTGAGGTAATTACATCCAAATCAAATGCCTGCTTCTTGTATGGACTTCCCTTTAAATTGCCTATCTGAAAAATGAGCAAGGCACAGTCAGACATGTGCCTAAACATGCCTGTAGTTCTGCTGTGTGAGGAGGCTGACCCTGATTCAGATCCCTGGCATTTCAGGCCACAGGCAGCAGGTGGAAAATGCCGTGTGCAGAATCACTCCAAACAATGTTCTGTACTTCTTGGAGAAATAATATACAGGAGACAGGTAGCCACTGCAAATCTGACTACTCTCTGTTTATTTTTTAATCCCTCTCTTTTTTTGCCAAACAAAATTGTGGATGACTGGCAAGCATCTTACACTCCTGTGGTGGAAAAATGCTTTTCACAGCAAAACTGAATGCCAGTGTGTTTTAATTATTATTTATTCAAATGTCTAATGTCAGTGTTGCCAGCAGGCAAAGCTAAGGAGCAAAACCACTGGAAAAGATTAGCTGAAATCATGCGGAGAAAGGCCCTGCCTGGCTAGAAGCTGGCTGGGTGGTAGACAGGACTTTTCTTGCTGTCATGGGAAAGATGAGTGCAGGACTGGACTAGCAGGGTTTTTTTCCTCGCTGGTGTCTGGTTATGTCTGGTGGATCTTCTGCATCTTGTTTTGCCTTGCTATGTATTGATCTGTTGCGATGAACCAGGTCTGTCTGTTGCTGTTTGCACAGTTCCAGGCCTCCCTTGGTGTTTGGGCAGCTTTGTTCATCAACTTTTCCTTCTCCACACCATCTGCCAGCCTCCATTCATCAGCCAGTACAAGCACAACAAAGGCCTAACAAAGTTCTTCCTGATCCTGAGCTATTTGGCTGAGATCAAAGCTTGTTTATCCAAAGGGACCAAGTAGGACATGCTCTTTTCAGCCTCATATCTGACCTGTTCTCTGTGAGCAGAGATGACCAGGCATTCATTGTAGCCTAGGAGATTGGATGGATACCTGCATTGTACACAGTGTATGACCTACCTTCTATGCAGTGCAACTTCTTCCTGTTTTGCAGGCTTATTCAGATGCATTCATTCAGCAGCATGCAAAAGGGTGACCCCAGCACTGGAGACTGCAGACAGGAAAACAAACCCTTTAAGTACTGTTGTCGTTATATATGCAGTTGTTAACCTGGGCATCAAGTTCAAATCCAAGAAAAAATGCAGAGATGTCAAAATTTGGAAATATGGTTTGCAGACCTGTAGCACAGATCAGTTTGGTTTAGAGTTGTTTCATTCTAATAACTTACATGGTGATCAT
This sequence comes from Pezoporus flaviventris, assembly GCF_033815535.1. Taxonomy (NCBI): domain Eukaryota; kingdom Metazoa; phylum Chordata; class Aves; order Psittaciformes; family Psittacidae; genus Pezoporus; species Pezoporus flaviventris. The sequence goes on from NW_026892585.1 coordinate 23,482,709, forward strand.
TTCTCATCCTCACTTGTCTCTCCCTGTGGCTTGCAACCAAGGTTCAAACAACTCAGCCTACCTGAACAGCTGTGGGTTTGTTTAGGTAGACTGTGATTATTCCTTATGTACCAGAAGATGAGGTCATTATTTTGGATATTCCCACCACACCCAGCCATAATATGGGAGAAACGTTTAGCAGCAACAATGTGTACAAGTTTTAATGACTATCTGGGTCATCCAAGCGGTTGTCTTAAAATATCAAAACTTCAGTGATAAAGATCACTGACAAGTCAAAAAAAATTATGAGAATAATGAAGCTAATTGGGGAAGAGGGGGTGTTGTGCTGCTAACAATCTTCACGTTGATTATGGTTTTACTGAATTTGCTAATTGAGAGTGTGTTTGATTCATCAATTGTGGCTGAGTCATTTGCCTGAACAAATTCCAGCGGATGGATTTGCAGTGTGTCAAGTGCTGTGATTGCTCACTATGTACAGTTGTTACCTGGGAGACCTGTTATTGTTCTGCTGCCTGAACTACCACAGGCATGCCTGTATGATGCCTTGTCCTGTGCCTGGATCGCAGAAGATCTGGGTAATGTTCTAGAGTTTCCTTAACTTGGTATCTCTCACTTGTCTCTAATATGTTGCCCCTGTCTTTTCCTTTCTTTCTCTCCTCTTTCTCTCCTTACTAGACACAAAGCGTTAGTGATTTTATTTGGCTACATAGGAAGATCTCAGACTTAACAGCTGACTAAAGATCTGTGCAGAAACAGCCGCCAGGCCATAAATACTCATGTGATGAGTTATCCAGTGCTCAAGGAAGAGCAGAAGGGAGATGATTACAGCTGGACTGCTTCCAAGTGGATTTTAACAAAGGCTTTCATTAATCTGTTTTTCTGTTATCCAACTAACATGTTCAGAAGGTAACTGTCTTCCAGCTGCCCCATAAAAGAGGTCAGTAGCATTACATAATGTTGCACAGAGCCTCTCACCACTTGTATATTGGCATTGTTCTCTATGTTTCCTCTTAGGTATTTGCAGCCACAGAGTCCCACCCAATGCCTGCAGCTGTATGTAACCAAAGGAGAGGCTGTCTAATACTGAAGGTCTGATTCACTTAGTGGGATAGAAAGGAAATTGAATGGAAAGAGGCAAAAGAAGCCAGAATTTTGTTTTGCTCTGTATTATTTATATTGTTTGCTTCCTAGGAAAATAACCATGCAGAGCTCAGTTACAGATCTGTGTAAAAACAAACTAGGCAGCGCTCTTTCAGTCTGGTTGGCATATTTGTTACAATTTGCATCATTTGAGAGCTTAATAAGTGTGGGAACGTGGCCAAGCTTTTATCAGGTTGTCATAGAAGAGACTTTAATAATTACAGACAGAAACAAACTGTAACTAACACTGACAACATAGTATTTTGGGAAAGGTCGGAGGGGTGAAACTCAGTCTGAGAATAAAAATAGTGGTTAATGTGTGGCATCTGTTGGAACATACTGAAACTGGAGAGATTGATTTGTTCCAGAAAACCACCAGCAAACAGCAGCAGACACTGAGTTGTATAACTGAGGCATGTATCACAGAAACACAGTGACATCGTGTAAAGTTAGAGTATGTTGGCTTTCCTGTTGCTGAGCAGGAAAGCTCAGCTTCAAAAGTCAACGTGTGAGAGTTGCTGTGTACACACGGTGAAGTGACCTGCATAATGGAAAAGATAAGAAGGGAATGCATCCTGGGGTGGGAGATTTTAAACAAATGAGTACTGTGCTAGCAAAACAAGGAATTACACTTTCTAGCCAGCAGTGAGGGAATAAAACAGCAACAAACTATTTGTTCTGCCTTAGAGCTTAAGAGTTTCTTAAAACCTCCTGGGTGCTGAATAGCATACTTGGCAATCAGTTGAAAAATGAAATTCTGCTTACAATAGCTAAAATATCCATTACATCATTGCTGCCTAGCCTCTTTACAAAAGTAAGCCACCCAGAGCAATCAAGTTGCCTGCCCCCCACCCCTGTGACTGCATTCCCTTCAGATGACAGATGTATGTGCGTGACTTCAAATATGTAACACACATAACTGGGTCATGTAACTGGGGGATTTTCCCTGAGTATAACACAGATGTCTTGAGTCCTGATCATCCGATCATGGGTAGTCATGTGCTAAGGGCAAAGCTGTAGGCCCCTAGGGGAGAGCAGCAGTTTGTGTGCCAGTGCTCTCCAAGAAAACTGCTCGTACTTTTGCCTTACTCCCTCTCAGGAAAATAGGTAAGTGGTGGCACTGGGCAATCAGCTGCACTAAGTGCTAATTTGCGAGCCATATGTTGACTGCTGAGCAGCATTCAGGCTGGCAAATAACCAAAAGGTGAAATGAATGAATTCCCACACATCTGAGAAAACATTCTTAGGGGCCCAAATTCTGAGCCATGCAGATGGCACTGCGTTAGAAAGACAGCTTTAGAAACAGGCTCTAGAGATGGCTTTACCTTGTCACTTTCACTGTCTTTGAGGGAAAGGCTGTAGATTTAAAGTCTGTCTAGACTTCAGTAAAGCCTTTGACGTCATTTCCTACAGCATTCTTCTAGAGAATATGCCTGCTTGTGACTTGGACGGGTGTACTCTTTGCTGGGTAAAAAATGGGCTGGATGGCCATCCCAAGGAGTGCTGGTGAATATAGTTAAATCCAATTGCCAGCCAGTTACAAGGGCTCAGTAATGGGGCCAGTTCTGCTTAATACTTTTATGAACTATCTGGACAAGGGGATCGAGTACACCCTCAGTAAGTCTGCAGGTGACACCAAGGTGGGCAGGAGTGTTGATCTGCTGGAGGCTGGGAAGGCTCTGCAGAGGATCCGGACACACTGGATTGATGGGCCAATGGTATGAGATTCAGTGATTCTAAGTGCACTGGTGAGGCTGCATCTCAAATCCTGTGCTCAGTTCTGGACCCCTCATTACAAGAGAGATACTGAGGTGCTGGAGTGGGTTCAAAGAAGGATAGCAAAGCTGATGAAGGGTGTAGAGCACAAGTGTGATGAGAAGCATCTGAGGGAACTGGGGTTGTTTAGTCTGGAGAGAAGGAGGCTCACGGGAAACTTTATCACTCTACAACTACCTGAAAGGAGGTTGTAGTGAGGTGAGGGCTGGTCTCTTCTCTCAAGTAACAAGTTGTGTCAGAATCAACTATTTTCCTAGGGAAAAAGCACACTCCCCACAGTAAAAAAGCTCTCCACCCCCACTTCACAAAGCCCAAAGAAACAATGCCAGTAAAATTAGCAGAAGTTTTAAAACACAAAAGGTGGATCAACTTTCACAGCACTTTTATCCTCAAATTAGGGGTTCCACGGAAAAGGACAGGAATGTCAAAAGCAGATTTTTTTTTTTCTGAAAACCAGCGTTTCCCATCTAAAAATGTTTTGCTGAAGATTTCCAAGCCATTTAATTCTAAAAGGACCGAAATCAGGAAGATACATGAGATACTCCACTGAACTAAAGAATTTCATTCTCACTTGAGGATTCTTCAATAGCGATAAACTAAATTACCCTGAACAGCTGCTCAGATTGAAACTTCATTTCACTGAAAATGAAGCATTTTATGGAATTAGTTTTCATCCAGAAAGTAGCACTAAAGAGATGGGGAGACTTTTCCGTATTTTATTGCCGAGTGTCTTGCTCAGCAATCGGTCCACACATAAGTTTCAAACTCTCATTTTGCCAAATTCAGAATAATCAGAGACGAAAAGCTCTTCCACAGATCAGAGCAGGACTTGAATTTGGAGCTCCCATACCCCTGACTAGTCCCCTCACTGATGGGGTTTCAGCACTCACATCTCTTGCCAAATTGCAAGATTTGAACGGAATTCTGGTATTGCAGAAGCATTCAAAAAGTCTTATTTTTCATTCCAGCATGGAATTGAAACCAAACTTTGACACCTCAAAATTGCTGCAAAACAGAGTTGTCCTCCAGTCAGCTCAAAGGGCTGCATTGTGTCTCAGGAGCTTGCAAAATAACTAGATCACAGTTCTAGGTCCAAGCCCATATTTGTGACTGTGCATTTCCGGAGGTTTTTAAGACACTAGACAAGCTTTCAATACATCAGATGCAATACATGAGTTCTGCCAGTATCAAATATGTTCTTGCCTTGCTATGTGGCTTTGACTAGCACTCGAACAGGCAGCGACTTTAGAACTTGCATGCGCAGCAAACAGCACTGAAGTAGTTCTGTCAGTACTGGCTGTGCAATTCTACTGCCATTAAAGTGCAGGTCCTTAATTTTACTGCCATTGTTTTATTTCTTGTTTCCAAGGTTCAGTGACACCGAAGTTCAAAGGCATCCAGTCCAACCTCAAGAATCTGTAGGCTGTTGTGCTTTGAAGCTTCCTGACTGAACAGGGGCTGTACAGAGTTTCCATTTTCCTTGGCACCTGAGCCCTATTCCCTAAAGGCTTAGGTAGTGTTAAGAATTGTGCAGATGGCTTGTGCTTAGTTTAAACCACATACAGGAAGCTTTCTTTTAGCTCAACTTCTCTATTGTTATGCTATATTAATAGGTTCTTTTGAAGCTTAAGAAAAGACTGAGCCACCTAAAAAATAGTTCTGGGTGGGGAAAGTTATTAAAGAGCAGATTTCCAAAACCTGAAAAACTGTTTCATTTAACTATTTCATTGTCTGCATTTGCAGCCAGGTTTTGCTCATTCTGGGGCTCAGAGAGAGGAAGCAGCACTCCCATTTTTGAAATTATGGGGTTTGAGTTATAGGTATTCATTTATAAGTAAACGAGCATATTTATTCTTAGATTCTTGTAGTTAAGCCAGAAAACGTTGGCTAGCCACTATGCAAACATACAGATATGCTCTGAATTTTGATCTTGCTCTTTGTACACAGATTCAACAGAGAATTATGCCAACCTTAGCTTGTGCTAGAAGGGCTGATTTTGTTGTGCTCATATTAGCAGTCAAAATCAAAAGCAATTTCAGAAGTGCCTTGCTCAGACCAGCCCTCAGTGCCACCATCTTTTTTGCTGCTGCTGTCCCCTCCTAAACTCAGGGTTCACCCTTGTCAGTCCTGACACTCAGTTCTCCCTGTTGGCTACTCATTCTTGCACATCTGAAGCCTTGAGTGGCATTTCTCTAGTGTCTTAAAATCTGAACACAAGCATGTCCCTGCTGCTTTAGGTGGGGGTGTGTGGCTGTATGTTTTTCACTTCACTTCCTCCAAGGGACAGTGCCAAAGCGGATGTGTTACTTTGCAGCAGGGGTGCAGGACAATGCAGTGCTCAGGGGAAGTGGCCGAACTGCTCAGCTTCTGCTTTGATTAATTTTTTCTTTCATTCTTTTTTAAGTGACATTTGAGACATCAACAGTTTCTCCCTTCCACACAGAAATCCCCCTGCACCACAAGCAAAGCTTTCTTTTGTGCAAAAAGAGGAAGAGCCAAAGGAGCTGTGTGGAGACTTGTCAGCTGTAAGCCAAATAAAGACAGCCTGCTTTAGGGCATTGTAGGGGTGATCAGAGACCCTTAAAAAGGTAGTCATAACAGTCAAGGAGTGGTGGCTTTTGCTGAGCATGCAACCAATTACCTTCAACTGCTTGGACTCATGTGGAGAAATTTGGAAGAGAACTAATACCTTTTGGGGTATTAGACATTTGTTTTTCAAATATCTAGGCTACATATTGCAGCTCTGTGGCAAAGAAAAAGGGCTTAGAGGGCCTGAAAGAGACATGCATGTTCATCTCTGTTAAAAAAGTATACCATATGGTAGAGATGACATATTACTCAGTTCCAAGAGCAGAGCCCAAACTTAAAGCATGCTTTTCTGTGGCAAGAAAATAAAAAAAAAAAACAAAAAACAAGAGAGAACCCCAAATGTTCATCAAAACTATTTAGCTGATTGTTACAGTTCATAGCTGCATTCATGCAGTTGTAGTCTGCTTGCAGCCAAAAGTCCAAAACAGCCATCCCACAGCATAGTCAGTCCTCCGGCACCGTTATTTCCCAAGTTCTTTATAAAGCAGATTTTCTGAGAGCAAAGGATGCACATAGGAATAAGCAATGCAAATCTTCTGTTTACTGCCAGTGACATTGGGCTGTCTAAATATATTCCTCCAGGAAGGGCCATTAAAAAAAAAAAACAAAAACAAAAAAAGTTGGGTTTTTTTTCACTCTTCCATATGTTGAGAAGCAGAAGGGGTCCCTGCGATCTGTGATTCTTTTAAGTTTTGGGGGTGTTTTTTGTTTAACATTTACTCCCTTTTTTTTTTGCCAAGGGAAGTCTCTTGAGAATAAGGATTTGTGGTTTGTGTATATGTGGAAGATGGAATTGTCTTAAACTGTCCTTCTGCATAAATGAAGGAAAAACATTCTTTGTAGGTGCTCTAAAGAATGACACTAACCTGTGCTAGCCAGGAATGTCACTGTTAGAAAGACACTTCCTTGAAACCCTTTGAGAGAGGCTAGGCATTACTTGCTCCACATCTGGTTGATGAACCTTTCAAGCAGCGGAAGCCCATCCTGGTTCAGGATTCAGGTCTTTCTCCAAATAATGAATATGCCCTTCAGATATCACATCACCTGCCTCTGAATATCTGGTGGTTCCAGCTGCTTTCTGGCTGACTTTTTTAAATGAAAAAGTGATTACCGGTGGAATTGGAGGGCCAGAGGTACCGCTTGTTCTAACTGTAAACTCTTTTCCCTCACCCCTTTCAGCATTGCTCACCTTCATTTTGAGAGGCTCAAAGTAGGGAAAACAGAAGCTTGTGGCTAATGTAGTTAGTGGCAACTTTCTTTCAGAGCTTGTTAAACTTTTCCTTTTCGCATTGACTTATTTGGCCTGATACACAGAACATGAGTCAGTGACACTAATATAAACATCCGCCCGTGTCATGCTGCCAACACAAGCTACTTGCTTAGCTCTGGTTGCACCTTCTGTTGTTTTAGTCCATTGAGGTGAGACTCCCAGGGCTTCTTCTAATCAATCCCCTCCTTCATGGAAAAATAATGTCGTACATTTGCTCTGACTCAAAGGAAGAAATAGACTGGGAGAGTACATTTCCATGTGTCCGATCAAATCAGGTTCAAATAAACTCTGACCCTCCTTCTTTAATCTATTTTCAGAATAAAACTGTTCCCTTTTAAACTGTTTATCTTCCCTAAGAAATGCTGAACTAGAAGGTCACTTCTAGAGGTGATGGGGCAGCTTCCGCCACTAGAAAAATGATTGATTGGTACCGTTCCCATTATATCTCCCTATTTTAGAATACATCCCTGTGTGCTTCTATGTATTACACATAAGAATGTGTTAGTCTGTGGACTGCACCAGCTATGGAGTTTGGAACAAGCCATCTGCTTTACAACAGGACAGTCAGAAAGTGACACACAAAAAAAGTTTTCAGATACACAAATCTGTGCAAAAAGTACATGGGGAGGTGACAATTCCGATGTGCCACCCATGCCTGATTGTGCCTGTAGGATTCAAATGCCTGTGTGCATGCAGGTGTCTGAATTTGTTCTAGGAACTCTCACATCAAAGTATGAGAATGAGATTTGCTTTTCAGATGTGTATGCAGGCATACATATTGTGCTTGAATATTAACAAGTAGTAGTTGCGTGTGGGCAGGCTTCCTGAAGATGTCTTTACATGGATCCCACTGAAATATATTGGATCTGGAGTGATAACCAAGCAAGTAGGAATTCACATGCTGCATTGTTTATTTCTTTATCTTAGAAAAATCAATGTGTTTTAGTACTTACTGGATAAAGGGGCAGATCTGTTCAGAATACATTGACAGAGTAAATACAGGAGACTGGCTATTATACTGAGGAAAATTAAGGTTTCATCCATAATAATAATAATTTTTAAAAAGCTATTAAATTACATTAGGTTCTTCCTCATTCAGTTCTGACTTTTTATAAAATAAACAAACAGGGAAGTCCTGGTAAGTGGAGGCCTGCACCCAAAACAGTATTTTAAAGTAAGAAAGCAGTGACGATTTTTATTATTTACTGTCAGTGGAGGAGATCATGTGTTGCACTCTAAATAGAAATTATAATTATTAACAGCCTCCTGTATGCATAAAGCTATGATATTATTTAATGTCTGCCTTTCTTCTGTTCTTTACAGATGACCCTCATAAGCCAGAGGAGAAAGATGAAATTTCCAAAGTTACAATCATAAGTCTTGTCCCATTACTGGTGATTTCTGTTGCTGTCATTGTTATCTTTTATGCCTACCGCACTCATAAGAAGAGGAAACTCAACAAGGCATGGGAGAAGAATGTTAAGCCCAGGAAACATAAGGACTGCAGTGATGTTTGTGCCATTATGTTAGATGATGACCGCTCAGACATCAGTTCTACCTGTGCCAACAACATCAACCACAACACAGAATTGCTGCCCATTGAGTTGGACATTGTTGTTGGCAAAGGAAGGTTTGCTGAAGTGTATAAAGCCAAATTGAAGCAAAACACATCAGAGCAGTATGAAACTGTGGCAGTCAAGATTTTCCCCTATGAAGAATATGCCTCCTGGAAAACTGAGAAAGACATTTTTTCAGATGTAAACCTCAAGCATGAGAACATCCTCCAATTCTTGACAGCGGAGGAGCGTAAGACAGATCTTGGTAAACAGTACTGGTTGATCACCGCATTCCATGCTAGAGGAAACTTGCAGGAGTATCTCACACGGCACATTATCAGCTGGGAGGACCTCTGGAAACTGGGTGGGTCCTTGGCCCGAGGTATTGCCCATCTGCATAGTGATCACACACCCTGTGGTCGACCCAAAACACCTATTGTGCATAGGGACCTAAAGAGTTCCAACATCCTGGTGAAAAATGATTTAACCTGCTGTCTTTGTGACTTTGGGTTATCCCTGAGGCTGGACCCTTCTTTGTCTGTGGATGACTTGGCTAACAGTGGACAGGTAAGTTAAAAGTTTGAAGAGGGGGTTGTGCATCCTGCCAATTGGTGTCTCAGTTCCTGGGGGAAAAAAAAAAAAAAAAAAAAAAGAGGAAAAAGCCCCTCAAAATCATTAAGAATTAATGTGAAAGTGTTTATAGACAAAGACACTCTAAACTTAACATTAAAGCAACAGCAGTCAATGCAAGCAGACATATGATAAGGATGTGCTTCACATAGTAACGTTGTGCCACAGTTTTCATGCCTGATGGCATTACAGTTTTGTGTGAGTAGACCCACTCCTGGCTTACCCCAGCATATGTGAAGTCTGTCTTCTGTCCTCAAGAGGTGTAAGCAGATAACTGATAGATAATAACTTTGAAATGACAAAAATAAACTTGTTTATTTAAAGTAAATAAACTTGTTTGGTACATTCTCCACATACAAGCAAATGCAAGAATGTCAAATAACAATAATTGCCCTTTTGTGCTTCTTCAACTAGGTAGCGTGGGTAACACTCATCTATTTCAGAGGTAGGCCAGCAGAATGTTTATAAATGCTTCAAAGATTAAATTTTTCAAGTACATCTCTAAATATTGGCTCTTCTGATGACAACTCATAGTATAAATTCAGACCATTTGTTAATTGATTCCTAATTATTCAATTATACATACATACATGGTTTTTTATATTTTTATATGTAGGTCCCTTCAAAGCCTGTTCATTTGAGATGACTTTTACTTCACATGGAACTAATATTTTGTTTTAAAACATTGTCAGGGACAGCTAGTGCTCTGCTGAGTCCACAAGAGCTTTGCTGTTGTTTATCTAATGAAAATCTGTCTTTGAAAGTCTCTTTAGTGAGATGCAACATCTCTTTAGTGAGATGCAAATCTGTCTTTGAAAGTCTCTTTAGTGAGATGCATTTTGAGAAGATTTATTAACCAGAGCCAGGAATGAATGATAACCAGTGGAGCCATATTTAAAATAATAAGAACACCACTCACAGTTACATACCATTTCTCACCAGACCTTTCTGGAGTTCAAGTGAAGTCATACCATATTCTCAGCCTTAAGACTGGTCCCATTTCGGATAAAGTGAAAACAGCGTTCAGCAGTGTAAGGCAGGGGCTCTGAAACTCAACCCCACAATTTGATTGCTTAAAGCTGACTGTTACTTGTACATTGGTTAACCCTGTATCAATTTCAAGTTGATTTCTCTGGCATTATTCACAGACACTTGGAAGTAGGAGGACAGTGTTGATACTGCCACTTCCACAGTCTACACCAACACTAACAACAAAGAGCAGAGCTGCTCTGTGCAGGTTGCTGCTTTGGTGTCAGTGACCTTGGGCACCAGTGTTGAGGCCCACTGTTTCATTTTGTTTAGCTCCAGTGAATCTGGGGGTGACCTAGCTAGTGTCATTCTCCTCCGTGACAAGTAGTATGATGGTGTGAAGTGATTCTACTTCGACCTCCACCTTAGTTCTTCTGGGCACACAAGTGTTACCCACTTAACTTTCCCAACATGCCAGTGGCAGTGTTGTAGCTTTTACTGAAGGGGCCTTCATGTTATGCATAATTTCTAAACTTTACCCTTTGACTCAAACCCTTCCCACCAGTAGGTCCAACTTTTTAAAGTATATAGTGGAGCTGACCCATTTTTAATTCAAGAAAATGTTTAGCTTCCTATGAAATAAATAAAAGAGTGTATTTTACCATTTTTTCTAGTCAGTCTGAGTAAGGCAAGTTGTTGGGGTTACAAAGCCATCTTCTTTCTGATCTATTCAAGTACCTTCCATATCATGCAAATATAGCCATTATTGACTATACAATACTAGTGCCCTTAGTGACTGGCTGGAACCCATCTTTTCCCCCATTAGAACCTTTGCAGTCTTTTCAGTTTGGCCATCCATGATGGTTAATGTTTGCAAACATCTGAATCTTAGAAGAAGTGTAAGATCTCCTGTAAAAAAGATTCAAAAGTCACTGCAGGAAGGAAGATGGACCCTCACTAAAAGCTTTGGAGAAACAAGAACTGAAAGCAGACTGGTATTTGCAAAGAGAAAGAATATCCAGACTCTAGAGGGATGTACCAGAGTTTAGGTACCTAAAATGCCTTTGGGACTCAGGGGTCACCTTTCCTCAAAATACAGGAAAAATATCTGTGACCCAAAGACTTGATAATCTAAATGCAGATAAAAGGACATATGCAGAGTGGAATGATAAATCCTAAGGATGGAAATAGGATTGACTTGATAGCATTCCTCAAGTAATTTTCTCTCTGCATTTCCCATTGTACTGTTCAGTTACAGGGCTTCATCCTTCATTGTTCAGCAAAGCTACAGAATCATTGTTTCTGCTGCAAAGAGGGTGTGAAATGTCAGATCAGAACAGCACTTTGTGACAATGTTATGAAGCTGTATTTAGGACCCATTAATTCTTGCTAAAATCAGCAGGGATTGAAGCTATGAGACTGTGGTCTATGTACAGGTAATCCTTCTTAAACTTTGGATGAGATCTGCTTGGGGAAGAAGTTATGTGTTGGGGAATAAACAGGGGGTAGGAACGACATCTGCTGGTTTCCGTACATTCGTGTTCTGTAGAGGAGGGAGATGCTGATCACCTCAGTGATGCTGAGACATGATTGTCCCAGCTACCCATTCAGTGTAAGGCTGTTGCTCACATGCTTGGCTTTAAATTCATCAGAGAGACCACTTAGTAGGGAATTTAACTTTGGGACTTATCACACAGGTTTCTTTCTGTCCTCTCTTTACAAAGGTTTTGATCCTACTACCATTTGCATATTTTTGACAGAAATTCTCTGCTGTTGCAGAATCCTGTGACAAACCCATGTTGTTCGTCTCTCCTGTTGCCTTCTTATGGTACATTGCACTTTTTGTGCAAACTTCCCCATTTGCCCTGAGCCTGGGGTGATAAGACGTGTACAAAAGCTTGTAAAATGGATGTTGTAGATCTCTCAGAAATGTACCTTTACTGCATGGCTTCTTGCGGTTGCAGACCCAGTAACTGGAATGATCTCTTGCAGTTCTACTTGCCACTGGGCAAGGTGTAGTGCAAATAGCTCATATAAATCACAGGTCTTACTTCACCATCCACTTGTGCTTGTTCATCTCTGCAATTAACCAGACACCTTCCCTGTGAAGACTTTGTCATTTCAGAGCAACTGTTGAGTGATCCAAAAATGCTTCCCTAAATCCTTTCTTGTGATAAAAACAGACATTTAAACTTTGTCTTCTGTAATGCAAGGTCATACTCTAGATCTCAACAAAGCAGCTAAAATCATTGCTGAAAACTCCTCAGTATGAATAAAGTTTATGAGAACAGCTTTTCAAACAAAGGGGCTGATCTTTGGGTTTAATTCAAATGTGTGCTTCTGCATTCAGTATTTGTGTATT